>NC_143396.1:270812702-273759328 GCF_052110815.1 Crocodylus siamensis | reverse complement strand
TAGGCTTTGACTCTTTTTATTTAAATCCTTAGTCTGATACTCTTATTTCTTATGGCATTCACCTCAGTGAGTATGTAACCTGTTCCTTCTGGCTAGCTGTAATTTCCTTTGTGGCCTTTACAAGATATGGAAATCACTTTTATTAATATATTCTGTCACAGTTGCTGGGCAAGCTGTGCTTTTATGTCATTCAGTCCTTCCTAATGACAAGCTTCAGAAGATAGGCACATCCCCTGCAGTGGACCTCCATAGTGCTGTAACTGTTGGGTTGGGTTTCTGGGCTACATCCCCTCCCACCCCATTTCCTAACTATACTAACGAACCTGTGTTTTCCAAACTGTTTGGAATCCACGTGTCATGGTCTTTTAGGGACCTGTGACAAGCAGGCTCACTAATCTGACTCACAAGAGTTCCTTCCAAACGAAGTATTAATTTATTCATTCACCCGAAGATACTTGGCTCACTAAACAAAGGGCATAAAACAATAAGAGCCTATATGCATTTTTTCCCTTACCTATACCATATTTTTTCTTTACAGGCTTTTGTATGGCCCATTCAGCCCAGCTACATCCACCCCAGCTAGGAATTACATGGAAGCATGCTCTCTGTGACTTTTCGACAAACCATTCACATCCCCCTCCTGTCTACCCAGTACCTCTGTAGACTTGGTATTCTCCTTGATATTCCCAGGCTTTGGCTTAGGAAAAATAAAATTTTCCAGGCCACCTGGGGCTAGATAAGGCTATTCCTAAAATAAAATCTCCTCCCATTGTCCCCATAAGGGACATTATTTTTATGACTGGTTTGTTTTCTATTTGCTGCCCCCAGCAACAACCTCATTTAATTTAATTCTAATATCACATTGGTAAACTGAGGTGCCTATGATATTACAAAAAATACACATCATGTGTTCATTTGTCATAACTTTCCTAACAGATTAAATTGTCTGACTTAAGTAGCAGCTCAAGACAGTTGCTTTCTTTCACTTCCTACTACACAGAATTCCCTGGTGTGTTGTTTTGCTGTTTCTTAGTAATTGGTTCCACGTGGCTAAGATGGAGCCTGTCCCTAATATATATGCTCTCTCTTCTGCATTAAGTTCCCTGAGGCCTAGTAAATGTAACCCTTGCCTCTTCTAATCCTAGGGTTCCTCTTGAACTCTTTCTTAGTAACTTATACTTTGCTTCCAGGGAACTCTCCATTACCTTCTTTTCATATCATTGGTACTTACTGTGCCAACTGGCATGGCCCCAAAACTCACCAGAAGTATAAAATTTTGTGAGAACTGCCATCATCATATCTAGTAGAAACATCACTGTTTATTGTCATTTTTATTATTCATATCTACCATTGTCAGAGTCTGTGTCCAACAGGTGTAACCACTTTTACTGATCTTTGTTATATGATGTATGATTAATAGCTTCTCCTTTTAGCAGAAGGTGGGCCCCACGAAGGGAATTCACCCTTCCATTCCAATTTAAAGACAGGCTTCTTTCTTTTCATCCAGGTAATGACATGGTCCACACCTCCATAGCATCTGAGCTACTCCCAAGTATTTAAAAATAGAAATCTTTCCCACCTCCCCCATTGCGTCTCTTGGAGAAATAGCTTAATTAGTTTTATAGGGGTGTGTTTATGTCTGCCTGTGTGTGCAAATGAATGGGTGTGGATTATGCTTATATAAAGAATTATTGAAGGAGAGCTAAGTCAATGAAATTAGTATTGCATTTAGCCATGAGAATGATGGGGCACATCTTTTCATTTCTCCTGTAAGAATGAGTCCTATATGCTACTTCCAGTTCCTGCTGTCTCCTAAACTCCACAAGTCTCTTCTCGCTTGATAAAGTCATGAGTCACCATAGAAAATCCAGAGAACAACGAAGGCCATGGTTGTGAAGGAAAATGTGATCTTCTAGGACACTACAAGTAATCCCACAGTGAGAATCCCTGACTGACAGATCACATCAACCAGTTTTGAGGTAAATATAGTGTGTAATATATGCTGTTCCTGTACATAAATACTTGTCTATGATTCTTCAATCAACTGCATGCTTCTCTGAAGTGACTGGTTTCCCAAATGTTATACACTTTTGATGTATTCCTGCTCAAATGTGAACCCTATAAACTTTTAAATGATGCAGACAGAGAAAAAATTATAAAGCCAAAGGGAGAGCCATATTATGCTGGTTGGAGCTCTACTGTCTCTGCTGCTTATAAAGATCAAAGGCCATGGCTCACATCCCTAGTAGGGAACTCGGTAGCAGATGTTCTACCCACAGATTCAAGCTGGAGGGAAAAAGCATCAATTACAAGTAGCACAAAGCATCAGAAAAGGCCCACTTATTTGGGGACTTTAAAGAAATATTTATTTGTGAAAATGATGAACAAGAAACTAAGGATTAAATAATAGCTGATCATACTCTGGTAAGACAGAGCCACACTGGAGACAATGTGGTATCATGGTTGCAGTGACTGCTGTTAAATGCACCCCAAGCACCTCTGAGGCACATGCTTGCTTATCCATCATGCAAATACAAGGCTTCTTATGATTCTTTTTCATAAATGTAATAAGGCCCCAAAACAGAACCTAAGTAAAAATGCTTTAGAGAAGACTCTTCTTGTTTTCTGCAGGGGATCTGGAAACAGGCTACAGCTGCCAGGGTGCAAATTCTTTCACTGGGGAACTAGCCTCAGCTGGTGTAAAGCCAACATAGCTGTTTTCCATACTGACTTCCTCTCTGATGAACTGAATCCTTGTAGTGGCTTTTGTCCCTCAGTGATCCTCTGAGCTGTGTTATTTGGAGCCTCACACTGTTAGCAGGGTCACTCATGGAGAACAGGCCTGAGAGGAGGATCTAGGAAATCAAAAATTAGTGGTGGCAAGATAAAGTCAACGAGATTCAGGTCCATGCTGATAAACATGACATGTATAGCTTTTTCCAGGCAACAAATACCATCTATGGCCTCATGTCTCATGGTCCTACTTTCCTGTGATTGCAGGAGGGCTTGATGTTGTTGACAGACAATAAATCCATCCAAGCTAGATGGAAAGAGAACTTTGAGGAACTCCTGAACCATGAGTCAACTGTGGCAGATAACATACCACCACTGAGGGCACTGACAAACAAGTAGCTCCCCACTGTAAGCCATGGCACTTCTCAGGAAGCATCATGAATTATTGCGAATTATTATTATGAATTAAGCATTCCCCCCAACCCAACAGACATTTGTTTTTGGGTCTGGGGGGTTGGAGGGATCAAGCTTCAGTGTGCAACTGCTCTCCCTTAGCCCTGCCCCTCCTACCTCCAAGCTTCAGTGCTGTCTAAGAATGAGATGGAGACAAGAGAGGGGAGGGAGTTCCATCTGGGATTTGCCCAGCCTGTGCCAGAGGGTGGGGCAGGTAGATTGGAGCCCCCCCCCCAATCCGTGCATCCTACCCTCCAGCGCAGGCTGAGCAAACCCCAGATGTAACGCCTTCCTTGCCTCCCCTTATTCCCTTCCCATTCTGTAGAGATCACCAGGGGTGGGTCTGGGCTGTACCAGCCAAAGCCTGCTCTTCAGACATTAATGCTGACAGGCAGTTTTGGAGCACCTTCATCTGAACCCTTATGAGGATTCAGATTGTTGTGTGATGGGGCACTTTTAAAGGGCTCTGCAGCTATTCAGTTCTATAAGGGCATGGCTCTAGAGCACTTTCAAGGGGCTGATTGCATGACAAATGTAACTCGTTTCTGTGCCCTGAGTGCATACCTCAAAACCCTGAAAGGGGATCCCTCTCCAACAGTGGCAACATGACAGGAACACATAGGGGTGCATGGATACCCCCTGAGAGCACTGGTACACTCCCTCACAGCAGCGTTTCTTGCTTAGGTGGCAGACGGGGAGGGGAGGCAGGAGCACTGGTACCCCCCCTGAGAGCACCGGCTAGGGAGTGGGGGCACCAGGAGAAGTGCCGCTGGCATTTCCAGGCATGTCCCTGGCCCTCCTGGGTATGCCGCTGGCACTTCTGGGCAACGTTCTCTCTTAGAGCCAGCATAGGGGGAAAGTGCTGCCCCCCACCGACTCAGGGGGTACCAGTTTCCTATGCTCCCCATCCCTCCTATCTTAGAAGTCTCTTGAGTCATCAGGGAAACCAAGAACAACAAGACTGGAGGGCATACCTGATGAATTCTACAAAACTAGGAATGAGGAACTGGTACTGAGATTCCATGAATTTATTTTTCAAATATGGAACAATGAAGAGATCCCTTTGGACCTGAGGAATGCAAACTTTGTGACTATCTTCAAGAAAGGAGATAAGTCTGTGTGTAAGAACTATTGAGGCATCACTCCCCTTTCCACAACAGGGAAAATCCTTGCTCACATCCCCCTGAACCACTTTGTATCTCTTGCTGAGAAACTCCTGCCAGAATCTCAGTGTTGTTTCAGACCACCTTGTGGAGCAATTGACATGATTGCCCGTAAAGTCCAAGAAAAGTGTCAGTAACAACATTAGGACCTGTATGTGTCCTTCATTGACCTAAAAAGTCTTTACTAAGGCCTTTGATTCCATCAATTTTGAAGCCTTGTGGAATGCACTGGCCAGATTTGGATGTCCTGAAATGTACATCAAGGTCTAGAGGCTTCTCCACAACCAGATGACTTCATCATAGCAGATCAGAGAAAGATCCATCTGTCATCCAAATGGGGGTCAAATAAGGATGTGTCATTGCTTCAACTCTGTTCTCCATTTTTTTTGACAATCAACCTGGTTCCAGGATTGGTATTGAATATCGAGGGAATGGAGAGCTCTTTAATTTGGGATATTTTCACTCAAAGACCAAAGTACTCAAAACAACCATCCTTGATCTTCAATACACTGATGACTGCACACCATCTTTGTGCATGCTGACCATGCTGGATCTCTTTGGGGAAGGCTACTGAACTTTGGCTTCTCTCAGCATCAAGGGAGATGCAGTGGAAAGTGTATTGAGAGCAGGTGTTTGGACTATGCCCTGGCAGGGGAAAAGGAGGAGAGTAGAAAACTCTCCCCTTCTGAGACTCAGAGGAGTCTCTCTACACACCAGAGTAAAATGATGGGAGGAGGATGGGCCAGTGTTTGAAGAACAGCAGTGTCAGCTTTGAGAGTATCTACACGGGAGAAGACAACTAACTGTGAGCAGTTGCATTTCAGGGTCAGCCAATGGGGGGAACCCCAAGACCCGATGCCCCACTACCAACCCAAGGCTATTTCTTTGATTTAAAGTGACCATATCCAGTTATGTCACCTAATGGCTTTTCTAACTTACAGGGGGTCAAGACAGAGTAAGTGAGCCTAATTAGTTACCAGTCCTGAACAGCTGTGGTGCTGCTGGAAAGTTGCTGTTTATATCTTCATGGGAAATCTCTGAGTTTGTCTACATACTATCACCTGTATTTCCAATATAAACTATAAAAGAGTTATAGAGAAAAACACACCTTGGTTTAGACTGGAGCTGTCCAACTTCTAAGCAACTGAGAGCTTGGACTGTATCCCACATGGGTTGCACCAGTGAGGTCCTCATCCCACATGTATTACAACAGTGTAAGCCATGCGGCCTGCACCTGTGGGTACTCCCATCCCGCACTGCTGTACTGCATATGGGCAGCTCCCTCCCTTGCTGCACCACGTGCAGAGAGAGATACCCTCTACCACTCCAACATCTGTGTGCACAGTGCAGTGGGGGGAGGGGGGGCTATGCATACTGCAGCAGTGGCCTGGGGCCCTGTGGCTCTTACTACTGAAGCCCACATGGGGTGAGGCCTACATTGGCGTGCCACCCTCCAGCTTGCCAGCTATGGGATTCCCTGCTGCACTGAGTCACAGGCTTCCCCAGCAGTGCACCACACTGTCCCTTGGATTGGGTACAGAAAGAAAAAAACAGTGGAGGGAGGGGAGCCCCACAGACCCCAGGTATAGCATCAGTAAAAGCAAAAGGGGTAACAGCAGCCAGATGACAGCCTGCTAACCACAGATGAACTCCTGGCAGGCTGTATGCTGCCCACAGACCACCAGTTAGACAGCCGTGATTTAGATGAGCATTCCCAATGCCCTAATTCCAGTATGAAAAGTCTCTTCCTTCATGTCCTAGCCTCTAATGTTCACTCTCACACCTGGCTCAGACATAATCTCACATTGGTCCTAGCAATTCTTCTCCCTGCCTTAGTTGCTTAAAGTTATTTCTTACCATTCAAGGAGTTTGATTTCTTCATTAACGCACACTAATTTTTAGAAATAATCAACTTATGTCATTTTAAATTCTCTGTAGTTGTCAAGTTATGCATCATGGAGTTTCATCTGCTGTTTATTTGTTCTCTTGACTCTGTAGAGCACTGTATATATACACGTTTCATTGTTTTACTATGCAGCAGCTTTTGTCTTAAGATTTCAGTGTGTGCCCATACACTACTGGTGGCATTACATGGGTGCCCAGAGACATTTTTAAAGAAATATGTTTTCATTCTGATTATAGCTAAATCCCCAAAACTTTGGTATATGAGTAGTAATAGCTGCTTGAGGAGATGAGGGATAGATGTGATTAGTGGATACTTGTGCTTTAAGTTTCTTGAGTGCCTAAAAGACCTCTCGACATACAAAAAACTAGAACTCTTGGTTCCAAAATAATACCTTTTATTAGACCAACTGGAAAATGGCAAGAAAATTGTCCTTTTCTGTAAGCTTTTGGGATCAAAGTCCCTTCGTCAGGCTCTGGGAAAAGTGTAGATGGAACAAGATGGTAAAAAGTCCCCATACGTAGGAAATAAACTTCATTTTTGCACAGAGGGAGCTGAAGATGGAAGCCTGATCAACACATCAAAGAGCTACTCAACACAGCTCACAAAGACACTCTCATGGACCCATAGGGACAGACTTCCATCTTCAGCTCCCTCTGTGCAAAAATGAAGTTTATTTCCTACCTATGAGGACTTTTTACCATCTTGTACCAATGACAATTTTCTTACCATTTTCGAGTTGGTCTAATAAAAAGTATCATTTTGGAACTAAGAGTTATAGTTTTTTGTATGTCTTTTTGTCTCAGACCAACATGGCCACCAAGTACACCCCTAAAGGACCTCTAGGCATTCCAAGCAGTTGGGAAAACATCAGCTAGCCTTGAAGCTGCTCTAAATTGTTCAAGGAACTGGAATGAATCCAATCCCATGCCAAGACTGGGGAGCCACAGGGGTAACTTTGTCCACCTACTCTCACCCTTAGCCATACTGGGTGTATCTTAGCCCCACCTGAGGATGAAAGTCTCTATATTTACAAGTGAGTGTCATGAAATACAATTTCTAAAACAGACCTTTAAATGCATAACTTCTCTATTATTTTTTTCCTCTCAGAAATATAAAAAGACCAGCTAGATTCTAAAAGGATGTAAATTTACCTAGCTTCTTCAAGTTCAAAAGAGGTATGCCAGTTTATTCCAGATGAGTTTTTGGTCTATAATCTCTGAAAACAGGTCACTGACTGGTTGAGAAGGGATGAACCTGAACCATCATCTACTGGAGGCAAAGGAAGATCTCTAGAATCATGGAAAAATGTTTGGTGATCCATTTCTTTCAGAAAATATGTTGATGAATGCAAAGAGGATCTAAGGGTGAAGGGGGATCTTACGCTTAGACAGCACTAAACCTGTAGAATGTTAAGCAGTGTTCAAGCTAGAATGTGCTGTGAGCAATTGCATATTAAGCGTTAATAGCATTTCTTGCCTGAACAGCACTGACTTGCCACTAGAGGGCTTGCAAGCAGAGGCAAGCCTAGGAGCATGGTGCAGGTATGAAATTTATCCTCTGTTTGGCGTAAGTTGCCATAGTTATTGTGCAAGGACAGGCATGCACATGGAGACGTGCACCTGTACTGCACAGTAATTGTTGGTTACTGCTCAGTAAGCTAAATTACTGCACAGTAAATGTGCATGTGTAGATGCACCCAAGAAGTGAGAGCAGTTTGCTGCCATTAATAGCAAATCTGCTTCCACTTCCCTGCATGTGTGAACTCCTGCCTGGGGGCATTTACTCATGAGTAAACTTCTCCCAAATCTAATGCATGTGTAGATATACCCTCTGAACCCTAACCCTACCCTCCAGCTTATGTACTACTTTCTCCAGCTGGGTAGCATAAAATTTCAGCTATGAAGCTGGGTAGCATAAGAATTCCATCTAGCATATTCCTTAAAGCTGACCTACCAAACACTGTTTCTGCATGTTCTAAATAAGTAGGTAAAAGACTTTGTACTAGTCTTGAGATCTCTTTGTAAGATGTGTGACCTAGTTAATGAAAAGTTAAAGATTTTGTACTTTGAGTAGGACGTTGGAGGGTTTGTGATGGCTCTTTGTTTTTCAGGGGCAACCAGTACTTCCATGTTTTTCACAATTCCCATGAGATAGCTTTATTCCCATGTAGCATCAGCATAATTTCAGGATACTTTGAGAAAGTACACAGAAAGGGGCTCTCAACTACTAGTAAATTAGCACTTCTCAAATAGGGTTCCTGAATTATTATGCTACCCTGCTTGAGGCCTAGAGTTCCCATAGTAGAAATGGTTCAGCAGCCAGCCTTTTTTCCAACAATGAAAATAACCCTGATTTCAAAAGGTACCAATTGACACAGCAGCCATGACCAGATGGCATCCCGAGTTTTAATACATTATTAGTGACACTGCTAATCAAATCACCCAGGGAATTATGATGCTTCAGAACAAAAAATACAATCCAAATACAATTTGTTCTATGAATTATTAGTGACACGTTTCTTTTTAACAGAAAAAACTATATTCTACTATATGGAAGATTCCCATTTTTGACGGAGCCAAAAGCCTGGCTACATTGAGACTTAGCTTTAAAAACACACATTTTGTTGCTTTCATTTTTACGCACATAAAACGGTCACTTAAAAGTGAGAGGGGAATAAATAGCATTTTGTTTAATTTATATACCCCTATCCTCTCAATAAGTGTCTGTGAGACATGACTTGCTTTTAGTGGGAAGCCACAGGTAGCGAACTGATTGGTACAGTATCTTCAGGATAAATCTCTGCAAGCTGGTGAGTAGTTTTTGTTTCGCAGCAGGTTGGGCTTTTTAATTTGAGCCACTGACTCACTGGGGTTGGAGACAGTGAACTTTTGATTTCTGCCAGCTTTGAGACACACGTAGAACAGCTGCAAAGAAAAGATTAATGTACAGAACAGGTATCGGAAGGCAAAAGCAATAGATGCAAGTGCACTGGGCTGGATTCTTCTCTGCCTCA
This sequence comes from Crocodylus siamensis, assembly GCF_052110815.1. Lineage (NCBI taxonomy): Eukaryota > Metazoa > Chordata > Crocodylia > Crocodylidae > Crocodylus > Crocodylus siamensis. Next base: position 273,750,060 of record NC_143396.1, on the reverse strand, counting down.
AAATCAGTTATAGCCCAGGTGTGGGTTCGAGATAGACAAAAAGAGATCTAAGTCACTCTTCTACGCTAGTGGGACTAGCTGGGGAGCAGTATGATCACAGGTGCAAATAGCGACTCTAACACAAGTTGTTACTGTCCCTTAGATACCATTTCAAAAACCTATGAATGCAGAAGAATTTTATACCCAGCTGCATCTCTTTTTAACTCTGGCCTGCCTTCTCACTACTCTGGAATGCTACCTGCATCTAAGGCAGACAGGGGGAGCGAGATATTTAGAGACAGCAGCTCTGGCTTTATGGAAACCAAGGTTCACTCTGCACTGCAGGGTCCCACAGAAGTTTAATTTTGGCCAGCGGTGGACAACCTGAGGCACAGGTGCTACAAGTGGCACAGGCAGCATGTGTGTATGGCAGGTGATAGATCAGTGCTAGATAGGGCAGGAAACAGAAAGCAGAAGAACAGATCATGCAAGGGAAGGGGACTGGAGTGGTACTGGAGAGCAATTTATGGCACACTTCCCAAAAAGGTTGGCCCCACTGATTTAGGCAACTATGTATGCCCACTTAGGGGCTTACTTAGTGCAAGAATTTAATCCTGTATTTTGCTCTTCTGCATGCCTGAATAAGTCTAAAATAAGTGAGAATACATAAAGTACAGATCAGTGCAAAACAACTGAATTTGTCCTCTAAATGGCAGTGACAGAAATTATTTTGAGACCAGGAAAAAAAATGCAAAGAAACATTAAAACACATTTAACAACCAAAAAGCTGGTGGACCAAGTTCAGATGGTGCAGAAATTGTGTTTTTTGGATCTCTGATTAAATATACAAAATCAAGGACATTGACTCTTGTTTCATGTGGACACTGCAAATGCACATTGGCAAGTCTTCTGAGATACCATGTAATTAGTGCAACTTCACAGACAAGTCTCTTAATACCCTCTCTATACATATACATACAGATATACCATATTTAGTTGTCAAGAACTAAATCCTGCCTTTAGCTGGGCTGCTCTAGGGAAAAAGTAACCATCAGAAAAATTAGAGATATCAGTGCCTTATCAGACACTTTGAAATTTTCCATTGAGACTTCATTTGCTAAAATACTGGCTTGAACTAAAGTTACATTTTCACAAAATATCTTCATCTCTCCAAAAACAATCAAAACCCAAGAATTTTTGCCAAAAACTATAATCTGAAAATTGTTTAGTTTTCATGTTTTGGGGTTTTTGTTACACAAAGCCTCAATCTTCTTCAGTAAAATCACCACCCTTTTTCACCAGTGTCTTATTTACCAAGTACATTTTTGTAACAGAATAATATTCAAGTCAATCAATAAAAAAACTTGATTCCACATTAGTTATACTAAAATTGTTAAAAACTGATGACATGCAAGTCAGAAATACATCTTATACCAAATATTATTCCATATGGAGAATAGCCAAGTGCTTCAGTGAAGTACAGGAATGTTTTAAACTCTTAATAGCATAGCAGTTGTTCAGATATGATCGTTCATGCTACATACACACAAAGTCAGAATACACAAATTCTACATGCAGCTATAGTTGTCTTTTCAAAGCATGACAGAATTAGTTTAGTGCTACCATTACCAGATATTTTTAGTTTTCCAGGTACGATTTATTCACCTTTACTCCTTAGAATAACAAGATATAGGGAAAGACCCTGAAGACAATGGAAAATAACATTATGGGTTAGGTTAAAGTCTTAGTGAACTGGGGGATATAACAATTATTTAAAATGGTCATAAAAAACAATTTAAGTTATTTTATGAAAGAACAGTGGCCTCCATCATAAACACAAACATATTATTGCTTTGGCGAGAGAGGCAGCGAGCTGCTCGGAAGAGACGGCCCTGGGGAGGAGACTCGCTGACCTGCTCCACCGAGCTTTAAACTAAGCCCGCTGGGGGATGAGGGGACTACCACCACTGCTGGCCCGCTGAGAAACCCTTGCAAAGCCAGCAGGCCAAGGCACTTAAGAGAGTCCACCCCTGCCCCAGCCCTGGTACAATCTGTGGGCAAGGCAAGAGCCCCCAAGGGGACACTTGCCTGCCTGTACACAAATGCCAGGAGCTTGGGGAATACAAAGGAGGAACTCATCCTCCTGCTTAATGGAAATAATTATGATGTCATAGAGATAACGGAGACCTGGTGGGACTCCACCCATGACTGGACCACTGGTATAGACGGCTATACCCCATACCAGAAGGATTGAGTAGATAAAAGGGAGGGGGATGTAGCTCTCTATGTTAAGGAAAGCTACAAGCTGATGTTGGTGACCAGGGTGGACGACTGGAGACCCTCTGGGTTAAAATCCATGGGGAACACGGCACAGGGAGACACAACGGTGGGAGTCTACTACAGACCTCCCACCCAAAGTCAAGAACTTGACAAGGAGTTCACCCAGGAACTGGCTGAGGCTGCATGCTTTAGGACCATGGTTGTTATGGGTGACTTCAATTACCTGGACATCTCGTGGCAGGATCACTCAGCAAAATCCAAGTGGTTGCAAAGCTTCCTATCATGTATGGATGACCTCTACCTGACTCAAGAAGTCTATGGGTCAACAAGAGGTAAAGCGCTGCTCAACATAGCAGGCTACTGGGGATGACCTAATCGGTGACCTAGTGATTGATGGGAAGCTGGGTGACAGCGACCACGAGCTGATCACCTTCACCATCTGCCATAAAACTGACAAGTCAGTCAGCAACATGGAAGTCCTCGACTTCAGGAAAGCTGACTTTGACAAGCTCAGGAGACTTGTCAGTGAGGCCCTAAGGGACCACGACCCCAGGGGCAGGGGAGTTCAAGAAGAGTGGTTGCTGCTCAAGGGAGTGATCCTCAACGCACAAGCTAATTCGATTCCATCTCGGAAGAAAGGCAGCAAGAGGGCACAGCAGCTCCCCTGGCTCTCCAGGGATCTAGCAGACCTCCTGAGGCTAAAAAGAACGGCCTACAGAGGATGAAGGATGTGATTCACCTCCAAGGTGGATTATTGTGCACTGGTCCGGTCCTGCAGACAGCAAACCAGGAAAGCCAAAGTTGGAACTAGCTTCGAGCATCAAGGACAATAAAAAGTCCTTTTTCAGCTATGTAGGGAGCCGGAGAAAAAGCAAGGGCAACATTGGACCCCTGCTTAACCAGATGGGACAACTGACAACTGATGCCCAGGAAAAAGCCAACCTATTAAATGGGTACTTTGCATCAGTCTTTCATCAGTCCCATGGGACGCTCATGCCCACCATAGGACAGGGAGGTTTGGGTGAGGGAGATCCCCTGTCCTCCATTAATGTTGGCCTCGTGAAGGAACACCTTGAGGGGCTGGATACCTTCAAGTCAGCCAGCCCTAACAATCAAGGGAGAAGAGATTGACATCATATATCTTGACTTCAAAGCCTTTGATCTGGTATCCCATGATCACCTCTTGGTGAAACTGGCCAATTGTGGCCTTGGGTCAACCATGATCCGCTGGCTGGGGAATTGGTTCTGTGGTCGGACCCAGAGGGTGGTAATTGAGGGAAGTCAATTTTCATGGTGCCCTGTGACCAGTGGGGTCCCCCAAGGCTTTGTCCTTGGACCCATATTGTTCAACATCTTCATTAATGATGTGGTCATTGGAGTCAGGAGCGGACTGGCCAAGTTCGCTGATGTCACCAAACTCTCGGGCAAAGCATCCACACCTGAAGACAGGAGGGCAATCCAGGCGGACTTGGACAGGCTCAGCAAATGGGCAGACAAGAACCTGATGGTGTTTAACACCAAAAAGTGCAAGGTTCTCCACCTTGGGAGGCAAAACGTGCAGCATCCTTATAGGCTTGGCAGTGCTACGCTGGCTAGCACTATGGAAGAAACAGACTTGGGGGTCATCATTGACCACAAGATGAACATGAGCCTGCAATGCGACGCTGTGGCTAGTAAAGCGAACAAAACCCTGGCTTGCATCCATAGATGCTTCTCAAGCAAATCCCAGGATGTCATTCTCCCCTTGTACTTGGCCTTGGTGAGGCTTCAGCTAGAGTACTGCATCCAGTTTCGGGCTCCACAATTCAAGAAGGATGTGGTGAAGCTTGAGAGAGTCCAGAGAAGAGCCACACGCATGATCAGAGGTCAGGATAACAGACCTTATGATGACAGGCTGAGAGCCATGGGGGTCTTTAGCCTGGAAAAGCGCAAGCGCAGGGGTGATCTGATGGCCACCTATAAGTTTATCAGGGGTGACCACCAGGATCTGGGGGAACATTTGTTCACCAGAGTGCCCCAAGGGATGACGAGGTTGAACGGTTATAAACTACTGCAAGACCATTTCAGGCTGGACATAAGGAAGAATTTCTTTACTGTCCAAGCCCCCAAGGTCTGGAACAGCCTGCCAGTGGAGGTGGTTCAAGCATCTACCTTCAAGAGTAAATTGGATGCTTATCTTGCTGGGATCCTATGACCCCAGCTGACTTCCTGACCTTTGGGCGGGGGGCTGGACTCAATTATCTTCCGAGGTCCCTTCCAGCCCTAACATCTATGAAAGTCTGCGAAAGAGTCTTGGCCCAGATTAATTTACCCTGATGCTTAGAAAACAAAGGCACATGTGGGCAGAGGATTTTTCACTGTTACAGTTTGTGTGCCTGTTGTAAGATAAGCAAAACACAAAGGAAAAAGATTTAGATAGAAGGTGGCAAGAACAAGCAAAGACTGGACAGGCACTGGAATTACAGACCTGAGTAGAAATCTACAGAAAAGCTAATCTGAGGCCAGGAGCAGGCAAGTACACTGTCTTTTTTTATATTTTTGGTAAATAAAGTTAACATCAAATATACACCTAGCTCCACGATCAGGTTCTCCTCCTAACAGAATCAGTCCCCAAGACGCACAATTTTTGGCAAGACATTTGGCTGCAAAACGGTAACTGTAATAATAAGAAGCAGCAATTCTAAGGAGACCTACAAAGTTTTCTGTAGGAAGGATAATACATGCCTTCTTCCAGAATGAGTAATTTATTTGTAGGAGAGTTGGCATAGCAGAAAAAATGGAGTGTTTCATGATTCGTGACACAGTTGTCATACACTCCATACTGAACTCCGTAATGCTTCCAATCTAGAAAGATGTGTAAATACATTTTAAAACTAATTACTAAAACATTAATTTCACACACCCTTAATGGGGCATTGAGGCTGCACAAAATTAAATTATTATGCTCATCATTGCCTTTGTTCTACAGAAAAAGCTTTGTACCACATTATGATGCATCGCTCTAGGGGTTTTGCTTTATCACAGAATTTATGAAAAAGTGGATCTACTTGCTCTAGTCCTGCAACCAGATTCATGCACCTGGGTCTTGGGACTGTTTCGGGCTCAGGGGTCCACTTGCCTGTACTGACTACGCTGTAGGATTTCACCCTAAGGGCCACTGCTTTTCCACATAAACTGGAGCTGCGCTGATTATATGCAGGAAAGGAAGTATGTCATCTCTTGTGTGTATTCTGATGTGGGACAGCATGGTTTCTGACATGGAGTGGAGGATGGAGAACAGAAGGAATGCATTCAAGACACTGGAGATGATGATTAACACTTCTGGGTGCTGGCTAAGGCCTCATATGAACTTCTACATCTAGTTTTGGGCACAGCTTTAAGAAAGTTGTCAAGAAATGGAAGAGCATCCAAAAGTCAGTGCCAAAACTTATAAAGGGATTGAAAAGCAGGTTTTATGAGGGAAGCTAGAAGGTACTAGGTAGGTTTAGTTTGCAGAGTAGGAGCTTAAGGGAAGATATGACTGTAGTTTTCAATTACTTACAAAAGATGCCTTAAAGAAGGTTAAAAAAATCCCCATTGTTCTCTTTTGTCACAGAGGAGAGGGCAAGTGGCAATAGACTGGATTGCAACAAAGCAGATTTAACTCAGATCCCATCAGGAAAAGGTTCCTAACTGTATGAGCAAGAGGACCATAGAAAAACCTGCATAAGGAAGTTGTAGACCCTCCTTCATTGGAGGTTTTCAAGAAGAGGCTCCTCTTTAACTGCTATGGGACTTGCACTAGGTTATGATAAAGGAGAAACATGCCACAGGCTAGCAGAGAGTAGTTAGCAGTGTTAGTCTGCAGTCAGGCAGAAGGCAGGGCAGGGTGGCACCTTACCAATTAATTATGCAGAAGGCCATATGCTTTCACAGGTACACCAGAACAGGGGGCAGAACAATCCTTCACACATCCACCAGCATAAGATGACAGCAGAAGGCATCCTTCCCTCTCCACAGCCTTCTCTGAATCAGCTCCTAGCACTCAACAGGTTTTTTAATCCACCATAATAGGCTTCTCTGTATCTGCTCCTTCACCCCGCAATTAGATTGTTCCTATTCTTGTTCTCTATGCTCTCCAGAATAGGACACCAGGAGATGGAGGGCTCTGGGGAGAGCATTTCAGTGTGATTCATTCTTGTACGGTGGATAAGATCTAACGTATTTTGACTATAATTGTAAACCATACTACAGTCCTCATGGAGACCATTGCTGCTAAGATCCATTCTTCCTAATTTAATAATGGCTAAAAAGGAGAGATTACAATTTCAGGCTGCTTTGTTGGTTAGCAGAAGGAGAACTGAGTTTCAAAGAAAATGCCCTGAAGTGCTGGGGCAGAGAAGGGGGGAGGAGAGTTATTTTTTGTGGGGTGGGTAGGTATGGCTCACTTAGTAATATTTTAAAAAATAGTGCTATGTTGGCAAGTCATCTGAATAGTAACTGGAGCTAGTAGAAACCTACATATTAATTCCATACAGGCTTTATGCTGTGGCATCAACTTCATACTTTAAAGTATTTTAATGTCTCCTGAAAGAAAAGAGACTGCCGTGGGGGGGAGCTGGGTTCCACAATTTCCACAGGACAGACTCTCAGATGTCATAGCATGAATGTGTGTGTGTGTGTGTGTGCGCACAAAAGCTTCCCCATTGCAGACCTTTGGTGTCAGCTTGGTTAACTCTAGACTTATCTCCCTTATTGTAATCAGAGACACTTTGGACTACAATGTGCCTGTGCATGCAGTAGACAGTCAGTCGTGCTCTAATGATGCTGGATTGAGCTACTGATGCAGTCTCCTTTTCTCTCACTTTGTTCATTCGCCACCCTCTGATTAATTTATCTCTCCCGCTCCCATCATCTCTCCTTGGTTCTTTCCCTGCTTAGCAGTTCATGCATCTTCTTTGTTTTTCCAAGCCAACCTCTCTTCCCGCCCCTGACACTCCACCTTGGATCTCATAACGTCTTTTGCTTTCCTGTATTGGCATCTCCTTTCTCCAGCTATTCCCAGGGTTTGCCCCGCAAAAGACTACCTTGCACTTGATTGCCTGACGACAGATATTTGTGCCACTTCAATGTTTGAGTGCCTTTGTGCTACTGGGGAGAGGGTAGATAGCAGCTCCTTGTAAACAGATGACAAGCAGCCAGCGGGAAGCTTCTGAGTGCTATGCAGAATCAGTCTATTGTGACAGTGATTCATTTGGTGCCTGGCGCCTACCAGCCATCCTCACGCTGGAGTCTACCAATTCTGGCTTTGTGTCTCCATGAGCCGAGAGACCGTAAGGACGGAAAAAAAAATCTTCCCCTATCTGTGGGCTGGAGATTTTTAAATTTTTGTTAACAGTGACGGGCCTAGTGGTAGGGAATCAGAGTGACAGTATGAGCAGCCTCTCTCATTTCTCATTCTGATGCATCTTTCTCTCCTAACAGATACTTTTCTTTATGCACGGAAAATGACAGACTAATTTGCATGGTGGAATAAGTGATAATAAATTAGCTGCCTAAGTCCCCGCTTCCTAGTCCTCAGCAGAATAAACGAGACTGGCTTATTTACATGCCATGCACCCTGTGGAGAGGAACAATATATTCACAGGAAACAAACAGCTCTTATTCTTTAACAATAAATATTTTAGCTCCAAATAAGTGTCCAAAACCATACTGAAATCGTATTCATGCTAAGGAATTTCTTGCATTAAATCTTGGCATTTCCCACAATGGTGAGCAGATTCCTCTGTTTCCAAACAGCATGGTCCACAATGTCCTTGGAGGGTGCCTGGCTCCTTGTTCACTCTGGGACCTTGTGGACAGCCTGGTTATAGCCACTGCTTAATGCAGCTTTGTCTCCCATTTTGATTGTGCAGGCCAGATCCAAGAATTTCAGCTTCAAGAGTCATAACACGCTTGACACACGTGCGAAAGATCTTAGCTATAGAGAAGCCTCCCCCCACATCGATGTCCTAGGAGAAAATGCTGGCATAGAAAATGCTGAGAACGTCTGAGGACTGCCATCTCCTCCACTCCAGCTGCACTAATTCTTGTCTTGCTCCTGTGTAGACTGTTCAATGTTTTGCTGCAAAAAACAGCTTTCATCCCTGCTAATTTTATTTAAGAGTCTTTCATGTGCCCACCTACCTGAAGAGGCAGGTGGAATTGGTCTGAACAGTCCAGAAAATTCCCTTGCCTTAATCCCTTGATCTCGCTGCTGCTTTAGTTTCTAGTCTCATCATCACAATGGCTGTCATAATTCATATTTCTCGTTGGATCACAGAACTCCAGTTATTTAAATCCACTTATTTGTGCTCACCTCCGACACCAAATTTGAGCCTATGCTCTCTGAGCCTCTCAAGGTTCCCTGCACCTGTCTTTCTGTTTACAAGTCTCCTCTCCATCTACTTTCGACCCTGCTCTGCCTCTTTGCATTACACAAGACTCCTGCCTAACCATGCCTGTGTCTCCCCATGACTTTGTGCTTTCTTTGATGCTTTAACTTACCCTTGAGGAATATGCCTCTTGTATGCCAGCTGAGCACTCTGTCTTCTCTCAAATCCCTGACTGAACAGTCCCACAAAGCTTTTAAACAACACTCCAGTAAATAAATTATTTATACACACATGCACCCTTCTCTCTTCTCCTGCCCAATTTATAATAGCTGCTGGCTGGAGAACAAATTCACTCTGTGCGTCTGACTGTCCTTTGGTCTTTCAAAACAAAATGAATTTACCATTGGCAGAAACCCTTTTTCCCCCTTGCAACAATGGCAATATTTTTCTAAAATGTGAAGAATTTTTACATGAGAGAAATTCATAAATTTGACCTTTTAAAGTATGAAAAGCAACATTCACAATGGGCAATATTGCTAAGAATAGCAAAGGACGCCCCCCCCCCCACACAAAGCAAATAAACATTAACATCTGTCCAAATGTCTGTCCAGAATTGAAGTTGCTTCACCCAGTTCCCAAAATTCAGTTGCGGTGATAATTAGAAAAATCTACATGAGAGTTTTGCACAGTAATGACTGCTTGATCAAGGCCTCGCTGCAAAATAACATGCAGATCAAATCCTGACTCCTGATTCATATAATTAAATACATCTCTGGGTCTCGTATTGTGGAAAGTGTCATTTCCCCCCCCACACACAAAAAGACCAAGCATATGCTTTCAGTTCACATGACATCTATTTTAGATTGAGGGAACAATGAACTACAAAATGATAAATGTCTCCATGGGAGAACAGTGTGTACATCTCCATCTTATAATTAGCACTAAACAGTAGATGTCTCTTTAGATAGCAGAGAACTACAAATTCTCTGGCATACACAAAGAATCACAGACTTTACACAGTACACCACAAAAAGCTGGTAGGACAGTCACTCAGCAAATTTTCCCCTGACCAAAGAAAGAAATGCCGCTGGTCCATGGGATCCCAGTGCATATCTATATGTACTATATCATTCCAAAATCTGTACTGTGATTTCTGTCTTACCTACTATTCCATCAATTCTATTGTACCATGCAAACATATCTAAATCACACACACGTAGCTAGAGTGCAATTTCAGGCTACGTATTACATGGGTAGGGGAGGAAGTCACCATCTGGAATGCTGGAACTTAAGAATGGAGGAAGTATTTAAGGCCATTGAATTCAGTCCCCTACATTTACAGGCAACCATTTTCCCCGCAGATGTCTAAAAATCATCCACCTGAATTTCACATATGCACACACACACCCACCCAACTAGAAAGCAGAAAATAAGGAACTCACTAACACCTCAAGTAAAAGAAGGGGAAAATCAGGGTCCTTCCAATGCTCTGTCCTTCTCAATGGCAGAGTAGTAGTTTAGTTAATACACTTTCAGAATATCTTAGGAAAAGGACCACAACACACACTATAGGGGCCAGTAAAAATCCCCAAAGTCCCCTTCAATCTAACCTCAGGAAACAATTCTTTCCTGATCCCAAAATTTGGTGACCAGTTAGGCCCAAGTAGAACACCCGACCCTTGAGCTAGGAACCTGCACTCCAAAGTTAAAAAAACTCCACTGCCTTAACTGCAGCCAGTGTCCAGTGCTTTAGATCAGGCTGTCCAGCTTCTGAGTGGCCAGGGGCCGCACAGCCTCTGGCCACATATCGGGCAGGCTCCACGCCTGCTCCAGGCTGTGTGTCACGTGGGTGTTGTGTGGCACTGTGCCAGCACCCCTGAATCCTGTATGACATGCCAGGTGGGTCCCTCCCGCTATGCCATGCAGCAAGCACCACACTGTAGTGTGCTGGCTCCCTGCCTTTTGCTGTTTGGGGTCCCTAGGTCTTCACAAGCCACCCACTGATGAATTCATTGATTCCTCCACCACAGGAAAGACAGGGAGCAGAAGCCAGAGAAAGACAGGGAAGCCCAGAGGATTGCATGTTTCCCCCCCCCCGGGCTGCTTCTGGCCTGAAGGCCACCAACTGGACAGCCCTGCTTTACAAGATAGAAAGAAACCCAAATACCACTACCACCATGAGAAGAAAACAATTCCTTCCCACCCTTTGGAGGCAGCCAGCAAAAGCCCTGAAGCATGGGACTGAGAAGCACCTGCCACACTGCAAAACTGTTTCTATGCCCTAACATAAGGACTGCCAATACCTGATTCCACATATCATACACGTGGAATGTATGATATATGGAATAATTATTCGTTTCTATCCATAGGCAGTGGAAGGCCAGGCCTAATGGGGCTTAGCCCCGACAAACATGGGAAAGCGGGTAGGGCCACAGAGCAGCCTGGCCATGGGCTCCACGCTGCTGCAGTGGGGGGGTGGGGGCATGCACACTCAGGCATGCAGCCAGGATCACAGCCAGCCAGGATCTCAGCCCCGGCACGTGGATTACTGCCCAGCATGGCAGCCAGGCAAGTTTCAGTCTCTGTGAAGGGGAAGGAGCCAGGGGCGGGGGGCAGATCAAGGCCCCCACAGTGCAGGAGGGAGTGGGGCAGAGGCAGAGGCAAGGGCTGGGGTGAATGGGGCCCCAGAGTGAGTCGTGGGATGCTTAGAGCCTGGATGGCTCATTTGGAGGTGGGGTGGGGGGGCTCCCACCACTGACTGCTCCCCGATAACATTATCTCCCTTTGTCTATGTTTCTATCATTACTGAAGAAAAAATAATCACACTGCCCTCTCCTTAACTTTTTCAAGGTCAGTCTTAAAGTGATTTAGGCTGTTCTCCCTTCCTTTTTTTTTCAAAAGACCTTTCCAAAACATCACTCCTCTGCATAGATTTCCATTCTAAATTTAAGAACCAGTTTTAACTCTCTGGTCCTCTGCCAATATTGGATATTTTTAGCATATAAACCTTTTCTGCCTTCCTAATATTTGCCCAATGACTATTTTGTAGAGGGTAATAATAACTCCTCCAAATCTTTGTGAAAATGTACAAACCAATCTCCTTTAATAGGAAAAGACTTCCATTATAGAAATGTCTTAATGGTCCTTCTTTGTACCTGTTCCAGTTTCTCTCTTTGAGTACTTATCCTATTTTTCATTTTACTTAGCAACATTGGTACTGCAACTAGTTGTCATCATGGAACTTGCAGATGATACTAAGCTGGGGAGGGATTGCCAATACGGAATCTAGTCTTGATTCCACAAGATTATGTAAATCTTCTTGAACAACAATCCAGTCCTCTTCTGTATTGGCAATCCCTCCCCACAGTTTGGTATCATTGCAGGTTTCATGATGACAACTAGTTCCAGTACCAGTGTTGCTAAGTAAACTGTAAAACAGGATAAGTCCTAGGACTAGTCCTTCAGAAACACCACTAGCCAACACTACTTTCCAGTCTGGTAACTTACCTTTCAACATAACCTGCTATGGCCTCCATTTTAGCCAGTGTCTGTATTCATCTCCAAAATAGATTATTGATCTCCATCCTCTCCAATTTGGCCAAGACTTTTCCATGAGTTACAGTAGTGAAATCTTTGTGTAAAGCTAGATAAACTAAGTCCACTCTATTGCCCTTACCCAATAAGTCAATCGTCTTGTCATGGTAATTAAGACTGCACTAAGAATTTCATTATAAAAACATTTTCTAAACTGTTTTTGAATAGAGACACTGATTTGTCTGAATTTTTGTGAGGTTGAAACAAGTTAGGAAAAGACCCGCTTTGAGAATTTGGAAACTAAGAGATACATTCTTCCACATTGTATTTAACCCAAATTGGCTTCCTACTAATTTTATAATAGTGCCCCATGGCTATTCACATTTCCTTTTCTCAGCAAATCAAAAATATGTTTGAGAGTCAAGTATGTTCATCATTCTCTTCACACTCAACCAAAGAATAGTTACCACAGTTATAAAAATTAATCAAACCAGTATTGTGGCCTCAAACCCTGCAACTTTCTTGTTGAGTGAAGTGTTAATAAGATAACAATTAAAACTTTCATTACTAAGTAATTACACTTGGGTGTGGTAGTAGGTACATCATGAAAGAGCACTGAGCTCTAGGGCCAAGGGAGAGGAAGAAGCAGCCAGCAGACAAGGAGGCTCCAAATTCTAATGTGCAGACACCTGTGATAAAGTGCAGGAAGCAGATTTTAGAAAGGAAAAGAGATAGGTCTTATATTACAGCACAGGGGGAGCCAAGGAAAAAATCATTCTGGGGGCAGAAAACACAGCTGGAATCAGGTTTGGCATTGGATCTTAGAATAATGGCACCTGATTGCTGGAACCTGTGAGTAGAGATGCAGACACTGAACACACTCTGGAAGTCAAGACGGATGGACTGTGGCCGGCTATCTCACAATTCACTGGGAAAGAATCAGATCAGCTCATCATATGGCAGCACATACGGTATGTCCCAGAAGTACTAGTGACACACCTCAAATAAGGGCATCAGCAGTAAGCATACAATGCACTGGTGTAGCTTTGAAGTATGGCTGCTCACACCTGAGCTAAGGTACGTACACCTGGGTCATGATTACTAAAGTTAACTCTGTGGTAGGAGGCTGGCTTGACAGGTTGAAGACCTCAGATGGCTGGATAGGCAAAGCCATAATACTCATCAAATCATATCAGTTCAGGGTAAAACCTTCTCAAAGGTTTAGGCTGCTCAAAGTCACATGTACATTGAAAGATCTTGAAAAGTACAATAAACAAGCACACACGTGTAACAAAATGGTCAAATGTAGTGTAGAGACATGAAAAGTATAAAACCTTGCAGAAGGTTTTATAACTGACACTCAAGCTCATACCAGGTAGAACAGAACTCTTCTTACAAAGCAATGGGAATCTGGCATCATAATGACAGACAGAGGCATTTCCAAACACAGAGAATATTAAGCAGAAATAATCTCAATCATCACCACAGAAACAAACTTGACTTTTCTTTGTTATGCTTATAAACAGTTACAGAGATGACAGTGGTGGGGTTACTGAGGCGCGAAAACTCTTGCCTATCATGACAATCAATACTGTCTCATTGGTTCTTTGTACACCCATGTCTATCTCTCTTGTCCAATCCTCTACCTTTTCCTTTAGGGACTGTGCTTATACTGCCTCACCCAGTAGAGTCCTGAGCCAACACTAGAACTTGTAGTCTCTATGGTAATAAAAATAAAGAACAACAATTACAAAATGGAAATGAATTTTGTGTGCGTGTCACATATTAGTAGGTGCCTTTGAGCTATTTATGAAATTTAAATATCTTGATCTTATTCATGTACCAGCCACATCATAAAATATATTGGTATTTTAGTAATATCTACTCTGTCTAAGGTTATCATTGTTACTTATCACACAAGTGTCTAGACACATCCAAATAAGAATAGCTCCAGACTTTTACACCTAATTGAGCAAATATTATTTAAGGCAAATGCTATGAATGTATATTAGGCATAGCTCTTATACCAGGTTATAAAAGATGTCCATTAAATTAAAACAGGAATTGTTCATGTTACATTGATTCATTAATCTTGATATGGTAGAACAAGCAATATGAACCTGTAGTCAAGTATGCAAAGTAAGAAAATGTAACCAAAAAAAAAAAAAAAGTTGAGGACAAGAGCTTGCTCCAAATTCCATTACAGTCAAAATAAAGTTTGACATTGATTTCACTGGATGTTAGGATTGGGTTCTACATTAGTTAAAAATGCAAGGGAAGAGTTGAGATTATTTAGGGACTACAGTTTAACTGTTTGTATATGTGAACTGAATTTGAGGACTGGTATCAGGATTCTTTATACTATCTGTAGCTGTAGCTTGTTTTTTCCATAGTGGTTTTTTTTCGTTTTGTTTTGTTTTGTTTTGAAGATGCCTTTAACAAAGCTGCTTCTTTCACAGTTAGAGATCAGAACCATAATTAAACCAAGTTTGGGCACTTCATATTCTTACACTATTGCATAAACAAAAAGAAAGAGGCCAGTTAGTAACAAAAGCTTCCCTCTAGCTACTGTCTTCATCAAATGTGTTAAAAAGACTTTTCAAGTTGATGATAGCACATGGCATAATTATACATGTGGTAACACCATTAAACATATGCATGAGTATAACCTAATTATACCTTCACTGTAGGACTCTTAGCTGCAGCACTCATTTTGACACAACGGCTACTGTACTATCATTTCAAAGTGCTCTGTAATTCATCTTATTTGTAAAAGATTATATTTTAAAACTCTCTTAGTTCTTAGCTGTCTGGGAGTACTGTTTAGCCCAGTATTTATCACTGCTTGGCAACACTTAACATAGCGATATTTGACAGAAAGAACTGGCAAAATGGATCAGCTGTTTCAGCAATAAAACTATAACCTTTCAGTCAAGCATTTTTTCTTTCCAAGATTTCATTTTTGAAGTTCAGATTGCTTTGTTATAATATACTTTTACATGAACAGATTCAAATGCCATTAAAGCTACAAGCCCTGTTATAACTGGGATAGAGCTCTGCTTTGATCAGAAGACTAGGAAGATAACTGGAATTGTTTTGTGTTTCTAATTGGAATAGAAGTAAGAATTTCCTGTATTCCTTTGGACTGATGATTAATTGAATCTTCAATGCCCAGTCAGTCTGAGCGATCTAAGGAAACAGTTAACCGCACCTTTGCTGGTAACCAGATCTCTGATAGAGTGTAGCAGTCTGACCTATTGGTTTGGGTATACCCAATATGCAAGTGTACCTGATCAACCGAGAAGACAATCCAAGAAATGTTGGCTTTTTTTAAACCTTTAAGACCTTATGTATACTTCGGCCAGTAAATACATAAATAATAGCAATGTTAAGAAGATGTTGAATTATGTCTCCTTACTATTTGAAAGAAATAACTATTTAAGCTGGTAATATGATTTGAGTCATTTTTAGCACCTGTTGGTATTCTTTTATGTAATTTTAGTTCAGAACTGATATTGCATCTGGAATGCAGCTGTAAATGGAGGTTGATTTAATCTGGAAGGCCAAAGCCAAATGTGGCAAAACTCTGGTAGGTGTTTTAAAACTCAGGTTCTACTTGAGAAGACAGGTAACTTTGTAGTGAAAGTAAATAGGCAGCAAGGAGGAAACAGCTCTTTGCCAGACAGAACCTTTTCTCTGACTGGAGAAAGATCTTAATGATTTTATGTTCATTTTGAAGAAGTGGGGAGCCACAGAGCATGTATCCTTTCATTCATATTTTCCCACAGGCATGGGTCAAATGACCCCATACAAGAAGCTGATGTCTTGACTATTTAGGTTCACAAAAGCTGATCACTTTTCAGGTTAGTAGAGAGAAAACCTCACCAAGCCTGGCCAAATTCCAGTGTAACTAAATTCTGAGGCACCTGCTGTTTCAATTGCCTTTGCAATAGGAGATGCCTGCCAGAGCCAGTCTTGTTGATTAGAAGTAACAGTTGATTAGGACACCGACCTATAAAACACTGATCAAAATGAAAAACAAGCCATAAAACCAGATAGGCTTAAATTAAAAGTAAATATCATCTGGCTGCCAGAGTGAGCTCTTCTGACCTAACCACAGTCAGACTAATTCCCTCCATGCTAACTCAAGCCTTGATCAATTCCCTTTTCTCCTATTAGCCATTGCTTCCCATAAAGATGCCAAGAAAGAAAACATCCCCTAACAACTGGACACCAGAGGTGGTGGTTTAGTGAAACGTTTCCTTTATAAATCCTTCCTAAACAAATAATTGTTTGAGGTTAACTCCCATTTGGTTGGAATCTACCGTAATCAAGTGTGGTTCTACTGAAACCAAGCCCTATAAGAGAGGCTAATTTATTAGGCTATAAATTAGCTTAAGGAAATAGATAAGGAAAATAGATAAGGAAAACCTAACTGTCCACATGAATTGCTTTCTAATGGGATTTGTGCTCCTTAAATGACTCAGGCTTTTGGACATTCCAGCTGTGGTCTATTCATCTTGGTCTACCTAGTTTCAGGCTAGATACTAATTGCCTTGAATGGAAACTGTAGCTGCAGGAGGAAGTGAGACCACAGTCTGAGACAAAGTATGAATAGCCCATAGATAACAATGTTTAACATTTTTTCTTGTTTGAAGAATCTTATGTGGTTGGAAAATTAATATTCATTCAGTCATCACTTTTCATGCCATGCCAATATCATGAACACATGTAAAAAGGCCAAATAAATTGGGGCAGAGGCTATCTTATTGTTCTATGTTATACAGCAAACTAGTGGCCCAAACCTTGATGAGGGCCTGTAAGTGCTTTAATAAGGGATGTTCTTATTTGCTAAATTTTTGTTAGCTACGTTTGCTTGAGATTTTTTACTATGAGAGGCTCAGCCCTGGTATGCATAATATCAGTAGGTTATTGGACTAGCATTGCCACACCATGGAGTTGTTTTAATGAGGATTGAGAACGTACAATATTACCTATTTTCATCCTATTGATGATCCTCGGTGTTTTAATTAAGGATCCAATTCTCTGTTGAGAGATTTCTGAGGTCTAGTTATGAGACTGTAGGCAATACACAGCTGTGCAGATGCAGTTCAGTCTGATCCCTTTCTAACCTGCAGTGACAGAAGCATATGGCCTGCAAATAGAATTTGTTCTTAATCATTTTGAGTTAGTGAAAGATATGTAAAAAGTCAATTTTTCTCCCAGTTACAGTTGACAAGTCCAGATTGCCACAATGTAACTGAGAAGAAGACATCTCCAAAAAGCAGAATTCAATATGATGGCTTTAAAGGGCAGAAAGTAATTTCAAGTAGCACACTCTGCTTTGCTATTCTAGCAGAAAAAATTATGGACAAAAATATTCAGGAGTATACTTTCATATGGTTAAGATTCAGAACTGTTGAGATGTGAAAGCTATAACAACATCTGTACCCACAACACTGAATTGTGTGTACCAGTTTCAGTAATTCTGTCTCAAGCTTCTTGATCTGCATGCACGTCAAATAGTTATCAGTGCAAGTATTTAAACTGGTGCCACAGTTGACTCACAGCTGCAAAAAGCCAGGGCAAACTTTGTAGGCACAAATTGTGCTTCAAGAAGAGAAGGCTACCCTTTAGAAACCTCTGGCCTATAATTTGACAAGGAACTATTTATATAAAACCGCTTCCTTTACTGGAATGAACAACTTGGGAACAGCGACCATGTTCTCTTTCTCATCAAATGTAATACAGATGATCAACATTTCTTAAAGATAATATTTCATTCACATAGCTCTCCCTGATAACTAGAACGGGAGGTATTGCAAGTAGAGATTATGAAGTTGTCTGAAGCAATAAATAATTTGCAAGGAGACACTTACAACCTTTACTTCTCCTGGGCTTACAAAAATACATCCATATACATGGTGGTTTGGAACTGTGCGTAGATTTTCATAAACAGAACTACAAGAACAAGGAAAATTGGCTTTTCATTGATTTCTTCTGAAAGTGAGGAAATCACTTCCCACCTTGTGCAATTATGCCATAAGGGAAAAGTATTTTTCCCTGTGTTAAGAGATAATTAAATCACACTAAACTGCCATCAGCAAGACAGGAGCAGATGAAAATACAGTACCTGCATATGTGGGAAAGAAGACCCATTCCACTCACACGGCTCAAGGAAACCTCCCTGCCATGCATGGGAATTTCAGTACAGTCTGAGGGTTTCCATGTGGCTGTGGTCAATGAGTCTGTAATTGGCAAAATCCATTAGTGTAATTTCCCGAATACAGCATCACCCTGACCCTCCCAGATGGGTGCCCATAGATCCTAGCAGCGCCACGGGCTTCCGATTCCACATCGAGAGGCTTGTAACCAATGGAACTGTGCAGTTCAGTGACTTATGCCCTTACTTTGTCCTAAGTCTATACATAACTTTATGAAATCTAGCTCAGTGGGTGTCACAGTGAACAAGAAATTACAACAGATTCTCACTGGGTTGCTTCTTCACAGTCTTCCCCTAGAACAGGGGGCTGGACTTGATGATCTCCCGAGGTCCCTTCCAGCCCTGATGTCTATGAAATCTATGAAACAGAGTTCCACAAGCCCCCTGGCACTTCGTTCTTTGGGGGGTTATGCCTGGGCTCTCTGTGCTTGGGAGAGAGTCTCAGAAAAAATGGGACTGAAGAAAACACCAACAGAAAAAAAGAATGTCCTCTGTTAGGGTCACGAAAGGAAGAAAAAGGAATTTTGTCCCCTAGGCATGCAGCCCGGAAGCTTTGAGTAACACAAGGGTTAATGTATTTGCTTCACACTGGACGAATGGAGCTAAAAGTCATGTCAGGTTTCTGTAGTATGCAGACTCAATCTGAGAGCTAATTATGGTAGTAGCAGAGGAGGGAGGCATCCTACGAAAGACAGAAAGAAACAGGTGATACTGAAAAGCTTGGGTAGGAACTTTCCAGTTTATTTTGTTCTTGGTGACCTCACCTTCCTTCTCTGTGGTCTCTTTTTTCCTGTCTAATGTACAGAGATGTAAACACTGTGACAGTACAAGTCAGACTAAAAATCAAATCATGGCTGCCCTGTAGTGCTTGTATTAGCTGATGGCAGAGATGGAGGAAGACCTTTCCCTTCAAGTGTCCAGACACATTATGATGGCCATGGAATAAAACCTAGGTAGAAACTGTACTCTTAAAAAAAAGTATTGAAAATTCAACTACAGTACTTTACAAAAGATTCACCAGCACTGCATGGCAACTTGGCAAAGAAGATGCATTTGGGTTTTTTGAGATGTTTGCAGTTTCTTGGGCATGATAATTACTGCTTAGGATACAGAAACAGGTGAAGGAGGAAGTGACTATGGTACTTTTCATACAGTTGTAGCATCTGTTTCATACGAGTCTGTTCCTCCCAGCTCTCTGGAAGCATTGGCTGAGCTGTGCCTGCTGCAAGTTCCAGTAGAGAAGCAAATGTAACTCTTAAAGCATCTTTATATCTTCCCAATCCCAACACCACCAGGTGCTAACTTAGTCCCTTAGAAAGGTACAGCAGCCTTAACTGAATGGGTAATTCATCCTATCATGCCTACCTCTGCTTCACCCGTAGACACTCAATGTCAGCTGCGTATCACTGGAAAAGCAAACAAGTGGTGTCATCTGAATCAGATTTAATCAGAGCTGGGTATTACTCACAACTAATGACATCTGAACTCAAAAGTGAGAAAAATAAGACAAAACTACATTCAGGGAAGTCTCTTAAATTTGAAGGAATGGAATCAGGCAAGACTTTCTTTCCTACCTAGGATCTGCCTCCATGGCTTCCAGGATATACTTGGGAATGCTGCTCTCAAGCATCCAATTTACACCTAGTCCCACCTGGTACACACTACACCTGGAAATGAAGGGGTGAGACCACTCCTGAGCATGCTCCTAGCTCCCACTTTTGAAATATCTTCCTCCATCGTGCTTGAGATTTTCAGGGAGGGGCACCTCAGAGTGCCTTCACTGTCTCATTTCCAGGTACAGTAAGGTGTACAAAAAGCAGGAGTGGTATTTCTAGATTTTTGCAAAATAATTTCAAGTTAAATTCTAAGAATAACGTGTCTTATCAGGATTTTTTTGGTTTTAGAGGTTTTTTCTCTAACCACATCTGCTACAAGTAGTAGCACAATACATGTAATTGTAGAAAAAATTAAAATGTTGGGTCAGTGTATAAACAAACACAGCTCCCTCAGCTTGAAATGGAGTTGCATCCAATGAGTCTGGAAGAGAATTTGGCCCAGTCTGTTTATGAATCCAAATTAAAACCCCAAGGCACATTTTTGAATGCTTACTTTTAAAGTACTGTGTGTTTCACCAGCCATAAATACCTTAATATGGGAGTAGGTAATTAGTACCTTAAATTATCCACACAGGACGATACTTGCCAAAGGAGATAGGGAGGGGGTAAGTGACTTTAAATCATAAGTAGTAGTAAATAAAAGATATTTGGAGTTTGGCAAAAGTATGCTTGCTTAGGTGATACTGCATTTGATTTCAGAATAATTTATGGGCCTGTAACAAAATACTGTGGTTAAAATATTATGCAGAGAGGAAGAGGAGTTATGCTAGAAATGACTGTTGGTAACTTCCTGTTCAGGCCTATTGACAGGTGATTTTTTTATCCTTTTTTTAATGAAATTGAAAAATTATTTAGGTTATTTCACCATTTGGATTTGCTGAAAGCAAAGTTACGCACTAACTACTAATCTGAGAACAAACATGAGGCAACTAGAAAGATGATGAGCAGAGCTGGCCTTAGGGGTGAGAGGCTGCCAATGGTCCAATGGCACCATGGTCACAGGATACCAAACACCCTGTTGCCCCATCCTAGCCCAGCCGATCCCCGCTCAAGGCAGGAGGAGCAGTGCCCAGTGCAGCAGGTGCCAGCTGAGGCCATCTACTGCTCCCCACCCCTGTGGGGTCCCCTCATGCACCCCAGCTCAGCCACATGGGGCAGTGCCCCCCATCACCCCAGTCACCCCAAGATCTGGGCACAGCACAAGGGGGGGTGGCTGGAGGAAAGCAGGGATCAGGCCAGGCCAGCCGGTTGCCTCCTGATTGACGCCCAACTTTCTGCTCCTCCCCCACAGAAACGTTCTGTTCCTGGACCCTGGCTCCTCTCCAGTCCATGCACCCATCCCGTCCTGGCCCATCCCAGCCTGCCTTGCACCCTCTGGAGCATGGAGCAGGTAAACACCCTGCCCCGCTCTGCTCCAGTCCCACTGCACCACAGTAGTTTCATAGTTTCATAGTAGCTAGGGTCAGGAGGGACCTGAACAGATCACTAGCCTGACCCCCTGCCACAGGCAGGAATGAATGCTGGGTTCACAAGACCCCAGACAGGTGATCATCCAACCTCCTCTTGAATTTGCCCAAGGTAGGGGCGAGGACCACTTCCCTGGGAAGTTGGTTCCAGATTTTGGCCACCCTAACTGTAAAATATTGCCTTCTGATCTCTAAGTTAAACCTGTTCTCCATCAGCTTATTACCACTGTTCCTCATCAAGCCAAGTGGTGCTGGGGAGAAAAGGGCTCTACCTATTTGCTGATGATCTTCCCGGATGAGTTTATAGGCAGCCACCAGGTCCTCCCTCAGCCTCCTCTTGCCGAGGCTGAACAGGTTCAGGTCCCTCAGTCTCTCCTTGTAGGGCCTGTCCTGCTGCCCTCTCATCAAGCGGGGGGCCCTCCTCTGAACTCTCTCCAGGCTGGCCACATCCCTTTTAAAGTGCGGTGCCCAGTACTGGATGCAGTACTCCAATTGCGGCCTGACCAATGTCACATAGAGGGGGAGTAACACCTCTCTGAACCGGCTTGAGATGCACCTTTGGATGCATGACAAGGTATGGCTGGCCTTGCTGGCTTCAGTCTGGCATTGGTGGCTCATGTTCATCCTGGAGTCAATAATGACTCCAAGATCCCTTTCCGCCTCTGTGCTTTCAAGAGGGGAACTCCCCAGCCTGTTTGTATGCTGTGGACTCCTTCTCCCAAGGTGCAGCACCCTGCATGTGTCTACGTTGAACCCCATCCTATTCTCGTCTGCCCACTTTTGTAGTCTGTCTAAATCTATTTGCAGCCTCTCTCTCCCTTCAAGTGTGCCCACCTCACCCTACATCTTAGTGTCCTCAGCAAACTTAGACAATGTGTTTTCAAACCCCTTGTCCCTGCCCTGGTGGCCCCAGCCCTGTACTGGGCTCAGGTGGCAGCAGAGCGCGTCCCTGCCCTTCCACAGCAACTCACCAGGGAAAAACATCTTCACACCCAGATTGAGCCACAAGGGGAAACTGAGTTTGATCATCATAGCATGAGCCCCAGTCTAGCAAAGCCCTTTGCCTTCATGAACCCCTGAAGTCAAAGGGATACCATGAACCAAAAGGTCTTGTCAAAAATGGAGACATAGCACCTGGAGACACTCTACACTTGGATGGATGACATTAGTTCTGCCTCCAGTTCTGACCTAAGTAGGGAAATTTAACATAGCAGCTGCCTGTGCTACTCACGACTTTACTGCTGTCTGTATTCCCTTCACGCTGCATTAGCATCAAACCATGTAATAAAACATTTTGTTTTGCAGCACAAGACAGCTACAAAATGACTGGATTTCAAGATGGGCAATGGTCACTTATCTTCCTTGACAGGCTTTTAAATATAACTGAAAGCATTCTTAAAATTTATCTAAGGAGGGAGTGCTCAATTTTAATTTAGAGCCTGGGAGATTTTCTGCATTCCAAAATCTTAATTCTGCTGCATAAGCTACAGCATGGATAGCTGACCTAGCTTCAGATGTTCAAGCCTGCATCTCAAAAGGACTTTGTAATAATGGTAAGGTAAATTGCTTGATATAACAATTAAAAAAAAATACATCATCAATATGGGACAACAGTCCCCCAAAATGATGCAAGACAAATGTATCTTTCTTTGAAGGCCTTATTATCTCCAGCTGCATCCCACTCCTGTGTAGGAAGTAGGCCATGGATTTTTCTTTTCTATTCGTTGCTTATTAGAACACCAATATATTAGGGAGTACAACGTACAGTAGTCCAAAGTAAAACTAGCTAAGGTACAAGCAGTCACAGAAAATGAAAAGCATGAAACTGAAATGTGAAAATACAGATTTCCATGCCATAAAGGGAATTAACAATAGAAGGGATGGTAAAGGTTGTATTCAGCAAAATGCCAGCATTTAGTGCTCCAAAGTCAGGGAAGGAACTTACCAAAAAAGTTTTTTACGGCTAGTCAGTAAGCCACCAGTACTCAATTCCCTCAAAACACCTTTTAGCACCGAGCACAATGACTGAGCGCAGATAGCCTTCTACTATATTATTCCCCAGCTATCTTGAAATATGTCATTCATAATGGAAGGGAACAGCATGTGGGCAATATAGTGAGCCAAGTTACAGCAGGGAGAGAAGGAATAATGGCAAATAGCCCACCGTCTCACAGAAGAGTGCTTAGGTTGGGTTGGTTCCTTTGACTGCTACAGAACTATAGTCCTTCTGCACCAGCCAACTAGTTGAGTCATCCCAACTCTCAGCAAGTCCTCATGCAGATGTAATTAAAATTGCCCCCACCCTATAACACAGTTTAACTTAACTATATAACAATAAGAATTCAGACTTTTTCCTCCCTATGTCATAAATTGTCTCAGGATTTATGGTATTTCCCTCCCAAAGACACAACTTCCAGAGGCAAAAGATGGAAGATAAACAGGACAAATCTGGTTCAGCACAATTTTTTGCTTTGCTAAAGGCAGTCAAACTCTCTCTTTCCTTATTTGTGCAAATGGCCTGACTGGTCCACCTGCTTCCCTGTTCTGTGCAGAAGGACATCCATAAAATCTGGCCAGGAAAGCCAATTGCACTATTCCCTGGTAATTTTCATGATTTTTCATAATTTTTCATCCAGAATTGAGACAGGAAGCCAAAACTATGAAACGTTTTCTAGAACTAAAATCATTCCACAATATTTTCATTCAGAAACATTAAGACATGATGGTTTTCTGAAACAAAATATACTCTCTGCGATCTCTACAACCGTTAACTTCAGTTGACAAGAATCTAACCAGTTTTCATTGTTGCCCATGACTGGAAAGCAGTGGTGAAACTCGCTTTCTTGGCAAGCTAGGCTATCAGAACCCTGCATTTAATTGGAAATGCATCAAAACTAAGACTTCCTTGCAGAATATGTTGGTTTCCATGCAACGGAATAAATTAAATACTTGTTTAATCAGAAAGCTTCCAGTCAGCTCCACCCCAGAATTCATTGTTCCATGCAATGTCAGTGCTATTCTGTATGCCCTCTACCATCTGCATGATCTACCATGGGATAGCTGCTTGGATTTTCTGTAAACACATTCATACAAAAAGAACAAGGCAGCAGAATAGGTGAAAATGCACAGGATACAGCTCTAATGACATAAGAGCTGTTGTGTGGACACAAACTGTGCATTACTTACAACCTGGTAAGGTGACTGGCACACCTAAATGGTTACAATACCATCAAAATGTTGTAGACTGAAGACAGGTTTTAGAACCCTCAGATTTCAAAAGATTACCGTTCACTTTCCATGATATACTTAGATCTGAAATACTGAGACCTATCTCCTTAATTGTGCTAAGTCAAGTAATAAATATTATAGGATTTAAGAACCTTGTATTATGGGAAAAACTGGAACTTTAACTAGATCATGTCCCTGTTTTTGAGATTAAAAATTGAATTCAAGGTAAGAACCAGTTTCAGCTTTGGAATCAAGAGCTACATATGCATTGAACAGACAGAAGTGGTTGGCTGTGTTTGTCTGAAGTCACGGAGAAGGTGGGGTAGAAATATACCTTGCAGACTAAGTCAGAGATGCATAAGCTTTTGTGAAATTATATGCATTTCATAGCAGAGATTAATTTAATCCTTATGTTGTTCCCTTTCACTCTGAGCTACTGGCCCTGAAAGGTCTGCCTGCTCAAATGTGCATCAAACTGTAGCAAAACCCCCAGTTTTTTATTTCATTCTCTCCCATTCCCCAACCATTTCTGACTTTTTCTCTCCCTCTCTATTCCCTATAGATAAGTATAAGTGAGCTAAGACATAAGATAAGCTTCAGCATTTTATTTTGGTAGTGTAGTAGTCTCGGGCTACTGTGTAGTCAGTATCTTGTGTAGATGAGGCCAGTAAATCTGCTACACATGTAGATGCTGATCAGGAGCAAATTTGTTTCCAGTCAGCCAGATTAGCAAGGGGCCAGGCTCCTGCCAGGGGCAAAGCAACATAGAAACCCTCCAGTGTTGGGGCAGGAAAGGCTCTTTAGCAGTCCCTGACTGGCCTTTAGACCCCTGGCTTGACCCCTAGGTCCTGGGCCAGCTGCTTCCTGCCCCTGGCCACTGTGTACTGGTTTGGTGGGCATGTGCTGGCTGCAGCAGCACTGTAGATCCCTGGCCTGACCCCCAGGCCTCTGCTGGCTGCTCCCTGGCCCCTGGGTAACCTGCCCCTATGCTGCAGGCACATGCCAGCTCCAGCAGTCCTGCAGGCCACTGTCCTGATCCTTAGAGCCTGTCCCTGCATCTGCCTAGCCTCTGGGTACTGTGCCCCTCTGCTGTGGGTATGCACCTGGACCTGATGGTTTTCAGAGTCCCTGCCAAAGGTAGCACTGGCAATGACAGCCTCGAGAGCAGCCTGGGGCCCAAACCAGGTGGCAGGGGAGACCATTGACTTCATTGTGGTCTGGGGTGAGGCTGAGGTCCAGAGACAGTTTGGCTGGGCCCAGCCCCATGGAGGAATAGGAGTCTCCATACCAGCAGTAGTGCTGCCATGCCAGGGTGCCATGTGCCTCTCCCCAGGCTCCATGCTATAGGTGCCTCCAGTCCACTGTTTGTCCCTGACACTGTACCACTTTTGAAAATAGTTGTGTGGGGAAGTGGGTGTTTTACTGGTGGTGGGCACAGACAACTGGTAGAGGGGACATGGGGGGCACATGCCTCCCACCCCGAGTTTGACCCCCAACTCAGCACTGCTGAGGACAGGGCAGTTTTTTTGCTGCGTGAGCCAGCAGCATGTTGGATGGGGGGTAGGGGGGCACTAAACCACAGCACAGAAGTGTAGGAGTGGATATGGGGTTTTGGCTCGCCCCTGGGCCCACCCACAAATTGTGCTCCCCCAGACCAGGAGGCACCTGGTGGTGGGCATTGGGGTTCAGTGGGGATGTCTGTTTTGGGGAGGGAGGATGGAAGGGAGTGTGTTATGCTGGAGGGAAATAAAGATTGTTGACTGGAAACTGTCCAGAGTGTATGTGGTCTTGGGGGTGCACTGAGGGTCTGAGGTCCATGGACAGCCGCCCAGGCACCCTATTGCATGGGGTGGGAGAAGAGGTGGTCCATGAGTGACTTGTGGACATGGTGCCTTGACTGTTGCTTCCAGGAGAGAGGTCGGGGAGTATCCATGACACTCACCACAGGCTCCTGGGACAATGTATCTGGTCAGGCTGAGCCTGCTTTTTCCCTGGAGAGACCCCTGCCAGCCTGAGCCTGCCCCATGGGATACTGCTGCTGGCCTGAGCTTGCCCCTCTGGAGACCCCTGGCACCTGGGTAGCTTGATTTGGCGTCTGCAGCTCCGCCTGGCTGCTGCAGGAGGTCAGAGAAGGGAAGGAGCAGGTTTGGATCTGCTTAATCCTATAAGGAGCAAACCTGCTTCCAACAGGATGCACTTGTAGATGCCTTCCCAGGGCTGGCTTACTGCACAGCAAACTACTGAGCAGTGAGTCTAAATAGCATTAATTGCACATGTAGACACACCCACTATTGATGTCTTCTTACTATTGAATGAAGATAAAATATGGTAATAACAGGGGTAGAAACAAGGTTAATATTCTTAAGACTCTCCAGTCTTTCTGACATCTGTCTGTTTCAACCTGTTGACATAGTCTTCTAAGTTCTTATACTTAGAAATATTTGTATGATTATCCCTGCAAGACTCTAAAAATGCAATTTGGAAATTTAGTTTTGGCTACAAAAATGATAGCAAGGTATGAGTTGTATGTGCATAATCAACAAGATTCATTCCACATATATGTATTCAGAGTAGAGCTTGTAGATTTCTTGAGGGTAAAATGTTTTAAGATACCTCTGGATCAAGGAATTCTCACCAAATCCCAGGCAGGATTCTGAAAAATCTCTTTTTACCTTCCTGTCCTATTTACCTACCTGCCTGAGAACAGACACCAAGGCTCCAAGGCAGGCTGCTTATGGGGTCTCCCCTGAAGCTGGTGACTCCAAAAGTACTGAGCCCGTCTCTTCAGGAGTTTGTCAGGGACTGGGACTCTGGGGCATATCCATCAGGCAGGCTGTCCTAGGGCCAGGATTTTAACAATTCACACTCAGCATTTTGAGGCTTCTCACCTTGCCAGAGTTTCCACAATCTCTGTAAGGGAGCAAGAAGCCTGCAAGCTTTGGAAGCTCTGGTTCTGTCCAGGATGCTCAGAGCCCTATTCACTATCCAGTGTCTGGATCAGATCTGGATGGCCTTGTAGGATCTGCTTTCAGGACAGTTTGCATCATGTGGTCTGTGTGGAAAATTCTCCATGCACATCTTGCTTATATACCACCTCTAACTCAGAGTCATAGCTGTGTTTTTTACTGACTGAAAGTATTACAAGCAAGTTAAAAATCGGGATCTGAAGCTAAATTCCATTCTGGTTCATGTATCAGATTTGCTAACCACATCCTGAAGGTTGGCACTCCATGTCTGTGTGTGTGTGTGTGTGTGTGTGTGTGTGTGTGTGTGTGTGTGTGTGTACCCACCACCACACACAGGCACTTCCATGTTGATGCATTATTCAGAAAAAAAATCTGAGTTTCCAATTCCTCTTTCACTTTCCAGCGTTGACAGCCAAAAAGAGCATCTCTTTACTTGTAAACTAAGCAAATTGGATATACAACCATTGTGTGATAATGAGCATGGAATCCAGTCAAACCTCTTTTTTCTCCAGTTAGTGTTGCCTATTTACAACATTTTAACTCTTATGTGACACTTTTTATACGGTGTTCTACCAGAGAACAGGCCTAGTCCAAAGCCCAGTAAAACCAATCGGAGTTCCTTCACTACATTCAGCCGCTGTTGGTTTAAGTCCCTAGTAAAGTTAAGTAATGGAGATTGTACTCAGATTGCAGTCTGAGAAGGAGATGCTTGCTGAAAGTGAGACTTCAATGATTTATGTTATAACCTTTTCTTCTGCTCTTTAGCACTTTTAATTTGATTGAACATGCACATACAGAGAGGCCAGCAGAGTTTATGCCAAATGTTTGCCTAATAAATCAAACCCACAGGAATACCCTTTACTTTCACGTTGGGCTGTAAATCTTTTCCTTTAATTCTGTGAGCAATTTGTCAAGAAGTTGTTTGCCAGTCATTTGACAAAGTGGACTTAACTATGCCAGAAAAACTCAGATGCCTGAATGCCTGAAAGTTTTAATTTCCATCTTCCTCACAGGATATTTTTGTTTCTACCTCCATACCATGCAATTTATCTTTTGGAATTGTTATAGAATTGGGACCTTCCCCCTTCAAAATGGTTTTACAGCTTCAGAGTGGGTAACATTTATTATGCAAATAGACCTCTGTACTATTAAAGTGTAAAGAATGCAAGGGACACTCAGGCTTTCAATAGGAGCACCCTGGAGAGGACCCTCAGCATGAAAATCCCACAGAGCAGATGGGGAGAGCAATTCATCCACGCTGGTCTTCTGAAGGGTAGGTAGAATCTGTCAAGAAGTTAATGCAACCTAACAATTACAGGGTCAGTGCTTCTCTAGCCTAATGTTTTAATGTCAGGCAGCAAAAAAACACCACAAATAGCTGTTACTCGCAGCATCAAAAACACAAAATCTATTTCCTGAAATTTTCCTCAATTTTTACATATAAAAGGGAGATCTCCTTTACACATGGCTTCTATGCATCACTTTTATGCCCTATGTAGTCTCTTTACATCATGTCAAGAGGGACTTAAGCAAAAAGTAGAGCTTGGCCTGAACCCTGTATTCCTAAGCAGGATTCATAGAAATTTGTATAGAATAAACTCCAGATTTCTATAAAAGCGTACAGCTCATTGCACAGGGGAAGTTTGGCTCCTTTGTCTTTTTTGGTAATGTGAAGAATGTTGAAGACCGTCAGATCTTTTCCCCAGATATTTTGTTATGAAAATATTAAGGTGTGGCTGGTGTTCTGGAAGGCGTCACCTGGTGCATGAGATAAGATGATGACCTGATTGTTGCTGAAGACAGTGAGTCTGGAGGTTAGAATACTGCATTTGATCGTTTTATTTGCTAGGCAGGAAGACAAGCATTACTTTAACTAACCTGAACTTCTGCAGAGCTGGACATTAAATTTACCATTCATAAAAATACATCGAATAATGCTGTTTCAGACAGCCTGAAATGATTTGCAAATTTGGGTCACAATCACTGAATAGCTTTTCTTGGGGGCGGGGAGTGAATCAGCACTGGCCTTACTACAGAGGAGGTGGTGATTTGGATAGGAGGGGCCCTCCTAGGTCCCCTGTTACTTCAGGCAGCCACCTCATACTAGTCATTAACAACCACCAGCTTCTTAAAACAAAAAAACAAAGTAGAGTATCTGTCTTAGCCATTTATGGACATGCATTCTTTGTCCCAGACATGTTCCTTGGTACATCATTGCAACCAATGTAAGGCAATTACTTTGCCACATTTTCAGGATTTGGCAGAAAAACTGTTGGAACTAGCTACAAACAAAAGAAAGAAAATTGTAGCAGAGGGTTCCAGATTTAACAGGACAAATAACCACTTCATAGGAGATATGACGAATAAGCAGAAAGCTGACAAGGAATGGAAAATAAGAACTAATCAGTAAAGAAAGTGAAGTCTTGGAGGTTAAGAACTGAAGACCTGAAGTGAGAATTGCCAAAAGTCAAGCTAGCCTTGCAAAACAAATAGTAAAAGATTCTTCTGAGACATAAATCAAAAGACGGAAAAAAAGCAGAGAACATGTAGGGCTCCTACCCAAGTAAAGGTGGTGTAGAAAGTAGCTCAAAAAAATCAAATGGGTGTTTCTTTTTCAATAAAGGAGGATGATTCCCCCACTCACTCCTCACTGGTTGGAGCTTTGCCCAGAGCACTCCAGGCACTTACTATGCCTTTGTTAAAAGACATGACTATATATATATATATATATATATATATATTTTAAAAAAAATACAATACAAGTTTAACAAAAGTAGTCTGCATCAGATTTGTTATTTTCTAGACCAAAGACGTGCACTATACCTGATCTACCTGGACCTCAGTAAATAATTTGATGCTGAATTACACAGGAAATTATTAGTTAAAGTAGACAAGACTGGGTAGGACTGTGAAGTAGGTAAGGAATGAGATAAAAACAAGATGACAATGCTAGTATTGAACAAGAAATGCTGGGCTTGAAGGGTCTTACTAGGGAATTTCTCCAGGGTAAGTCTTGGGAACAATCCTATTAAATATTTTCAGTTACGACTTTGGTATCAAAAGCAGGAACATACTAATGAGCTTAGCTGATTATACAAAATTGAGAAAGTGCATCCATATGGAGGCAGAATAAAAACAACATAAGAGAAAGAACTGGATGATTTTGAGGATTGGAGTATCAGCGATAGGATGACATTTCACAGTAAATTTAATAATACAAATGACAAGGACATGCACTTGTGGAGGAATATCAAGAATTTCTATTATAAACTGAGAGTTCACCAGGTAGAAATGACAAGGCAGGAGAAAGAATGGGGTATACTAACTGATCACAGGTACCACCAGTGTGATACAGCTATGAAAAAGGGAAATGTAATATTATAGGACAGGTACAGACATTACATTTTTACCAGTATAAGTGATCAGAAGCCAGTCTATACCCATAACAGAACAGAAGTTTTCAGCACACAGAACCAGTCTTTACCTATATTATAACAGAAGTTCGGCGCACACAGACTGGAATAAAAATGGTAGAATCCAGTCTAAGTTTTCCCTTCCCCACCCCCAACTAAAGGGAGAATTATGTGTTCTGGTTACTACTGATCTGAACTATGCTGTTCACAGAAAACTGCATAACTTAGGTTGAAAAAGCCTGAGGCAGAACCAGTGTCTGCCTAGTCATAATGTGTGGGGCAAAGTATCTTTCAGGGGAGATAAAGTATTGCTGCAATTCTACAATGCACTGGTAAGGCCTTATCTAGACACTAGGCAAAATTTTGGTCACCCTTGTAAGGTGAATATGAACTGCAACAGTGTAGAGAAGGGCTGCTAGGATGACCAGGGTGAAAGAAAGCTGAAAGAGTAGGGTCTGTTTAGCTTAGAAAACTAAAGCCTAAGAGGAGTGTACCAACTGACCATAAATAAAGTTAATTGGATATTAAGGGCACCAGTACACACTATGGGTTTCAATCCTCATTAAATAAATCGGTTTATAAAATTTAATCTTGTTTATTTTGGAGCATCCCATCAGTGTTTGCACACACTAGGATTTCAAACAAATTAAGCTTCTGAGCATTGCATCTATGTTTGCACGCGCTAGGCTTTTGAATGAACTGAGCCCAGCCCCCAGCCGGTGCTGCAAGGGAGTGGTACAGTCCAGCACTGCCCACCCAGCCCAGGGCCCCCACCCACTCCGTGGCCATGCCCTGCCACACAGTTTTGGAAGCAGGGAGCTGGCAAACTGCACAAGAAAAAAAACCCAGCAGAAGCAATTTGAAAGCGAAGCGATTCGAAGGGGTGAATTACAAAAAGTCGCAGTACCATCTGGTGGACAAAGAAGCTCATTACATGTCTTTGAGTGCTTTTGTGTTTGCATGCAACGAGTCCATGGACGCAATGCTTTAATTCCTGGTGAGCCAAATTAAATGAAATCCAAGGAGTTCTAGTTTAATATGCCAGCAGGACTATTAAAGCATCCAGAAAACCCACTTGTGCAAACAGTCATGCAGTTGCAGGGCAAAAAACGTGGCGTGTATAAAGACCCTAAAAGTTGTTTTCTAACCATCAGAGCAGCAAGGTTCTGGAACAGCCTTCTAATCTCAGGACTGGGGGCAAAAGCCTAATTATTTTAAGAGGAAACATGAAGAAGATCATCTGAAACTGTTGCCTGAGGAGACTAAACTGGACATGATTAACCCAGAGGTCCTTTCTAGTCCTATGCTAGCTCCTCCTCACCCCATTTTCAGACCTAAGCTTTAAGCATCATTCTAGCTCTTATTTATGTGAGTGCTGACAGTCATTATTAATGAATTCAACTCTATTATCATTGGAGGGTCTTTTTCCATTTCTTGAATAACCTGAAGTTTCAATGCTTTTTTTTTTTTTGTTTCTTATCTTGATTTTATTATTTGAGGCACCTTCATTCCATAGACTCTCAGAAATATTCACAGCCTTCTAAAAATGAGGGAATTAATATACTGTACCTGAAAAGAGTGTGGGAGAATGACTGAGGACATATCTGGCTCTCACAAATACTTTTATTCACTGTTTCTTTGATGTGAAGAGCTGTAAGAAATGTAGCCATCTGTAATGCTAAAAAAAGTATTTTAGGAAGCTTAGAAAACCCTTCCACAAGAGCCCCTCAGAGAAGGGGTTTTAGATCTGTTTTTATCATTTTCTGTTTAGTGTTTGAGCCTAATGGGAAAAGACCATTCTGTCTGAATGACTGTTTTTCATTACAGCTGAAGTCATTTCAAAAAACGGCACAATTTTTAATTTTTCATTAAATCTGGTGAAAACATTAGTTTCTCATTTGATTGACAAGTGGTACAATGTTTTTTCCCCCACACAGTATATTTAAGACAATAAGTCTGAGTCATCTGAATCCAAGAATATACAAGCAGAAAATTAAAAAAAAGAACCCTAGGAAACCTACTGCTCTAGGTTCGTGCCATTGGAAAGATCTGCAGGGACAGGCCTGTAAGAGTACAGAACAGATTACTGTACTTTAGTAATCAAGGTAATACTACTAAATGCTTCATAGCATTAATATTTTAGAAGAATCACTAACCTTTAATTTTACTCTATCTGAATACAAACCTGGAATTTATGACCTACCACAAATCGTACGCTCTTGACAAAATTTTATGCAACGTAGCAGATTGCCACAGAATACGCAGCCTGCCATTTTCCAGTAACTCTTAAACAAACTGTCTTGCCAAACTAATAACTGGATATACACAACAAACTATAAGGCACCTCCATCACATTGGGACTTCTTAATTACTTATGCAATGTACAGCGATGATGTTGCTGCCCAGATCAAATCATCACTGGTTACTAGTAATTCCTCTTGCTGTCCAGCTATCTGTTGCCTCTTTGTCTTGTTGATATTCTAGGCCAGAGCTCACTACCTGAAGACAAGTGTATGTGTGTGTCTGGGGGGGGGGGGGACAGGGAGGGAGGATGGTGGGGGTGTGAAATCCTGGTTGCAGTGAAATCTGTGGCAAAACTCCCATAGAGAGACTGAAATTAGGGCTGGGCGAAGCTTCGGACCGCGATTCAGATTTGGAAAAGGTTTGGATGATTCAGAGGCTAAATCTGCAAGTCTGAATGAAACTGCTGGCTGCTTTTGGATTTCTGAATCGATCTGGAAAAGATTCGGAAAAGTTTCAGTGATTCAGAGATTTGGAGGGCTGTCTGTATGGAGAAACAGATACTTAGAAGTGGAAGGAGGTGCAGGGGGGGAAAGGCTGACATGTCTAGGTGGCCAGTGAGCATGATTTCTCTCTGACTGCCTTTCCAATTACAGCACCAGAGGGGAAGAACATAGAAAGAGCATTAAATCCTCTGTGTGTAGGTTTGCTCTGCCTTTTGTGAGCTGGTTCTGTCTGAGCACCAGTGTCAGAAAGGTACTGTGCTGCCTGGCTTACTTCATAAAGTCAGTCAGCTGCAACTTGCCTGCTCCTTTTTGTTGTTAGAAAGGATTGAATGGAATTTAGCTTAGCTTAGCTTAGCTTAGACTCTCTTTACTTAATACTATCCAATTCATTTCTTTCAATTATATTTGCTCTCTTTTTTTTCTCCAAACTTTGAAAAAAGAAAGCTCAGTATGTTCCCTGCCAACGTGATCCATTACTGTGCAGGAAGGCACACAGATTGCACATGCACACTTATAATATACACACAGAGAAGAAGAAAAATCAGATATTCATAGGAGAAGAAGAGAGTCAGATTATATATAGTAGTTATTAGTTATTAATATTATTACAGTTTACATAGAGACTGAAGACAACACAGAAGTCAGATTCAGATTGAAACTAACACAGAACTCAGGGTCTTAGAAGAAGATATATCGTTTTAGGTACACATTAAAACACAGAAGAAGAACAAGAAGTACAGTACTAGTCACACATTCACATTAATAGAACAACACAGAAGAAGACAGCATATATAGTTATTAATAATCAAAGAAGAGCCCAGTGCATGCATGGAAAACAGAGGGAATAACACAGAGGGAATAAAACACACAACAGAGTCACGCTTCGTATTCATAATTCATAGTAAATAAATACATCACAGCGGAGAAGACATCAATCAAACAATCAAAGAAGAGTTCCGTGCATGCACACAACACAGAGGGAATAAAACACATAATACAAAAGGAATGACACACACAAACACACCTTTTGCAGCACAGGATAGATTAATGTGAAGCATGCTGGAAAGGCAGGTGCCAAGTCTTCAGGCAGGGGAGGGAGAGGGGGAAGGGGAAGAGCTAGAGCTGCAAGTCCCCTCACCCCTGCAAACATAGACACATCTTCTTCCCAAGCAGCCATGACGCTTCTGCTGCCAGTGGAAGCAAGAAGTTGGGTGCGGTGTCTGCACCTGATGTCCCTAAACCTGCACCACCTTCCCTCAGTCCAGAAATAGGCAAAATCACCGTCTCCTCCACCCCAATGTCATCTCTCAGCATGAGCCTCCCGCTGCCAGAGGAGGAGCTGGAGCTGGAAGCAGGGGTGCTGAGCTCCCTAGCTCAAGCAATTCTGGGGACTGAGGGGGAATCAGAGTTTGTGCTCCACACCCCTCAAAGTTTCCCTAGACCCATGTCTCCTCCAGAAAGCAGCATCTCAGAAGAGGTTGAGGTTGTAGAGGCAAGTGGCTCAGCTCCTCCTGCTATTGTGCCTCAGCCTGCTGAGGAGTGGGATAAGGCAGCATCCTCACCCTCAACCCAGAAGTGGGCACGTAGCATAGTGTGGGAGCATATTGAGCTGGCAGATGATCCCAGGTTTGATATCTGCCAGCACTGCCAAAGCCACATCAGCTAGGGCAAGGACATGAAATACTTCTCCACCACGGTGATGCTGCTGCTTGTCAGGAGGCAGCACACCTTTGCCCTTCTTGCTGCTCAGCCTGGCACCAGTTTAAGCATGCTGAAAGGGAAGTCCCCTGCTCACTCCAAAGCCTCCTTCCCCCCAAAGCAGAGGCAGGCCACCCTGGACCAGTGGGGGAGAGCTGCAGACAGAGGGGGGCAAATTGCAAAGGCGAGGGAGATCACCCAGACCATTGGGAAGATGCTTGCTCTGGATAGCCAGCCCTTCTCCGTAGTTGAGCGGCCAGGGTTCAGGTGGCTCATAGTCTTTCCAGTCCCATCTTACAATGTGCCTGAACACACCACCTTTAGGAGGATGGTGGTGCCCTTTCTGTAGGAGGCATGCAGAGAGTACTTGAGTGAAGAGCTGCTCAAGGCAGGGCCACAGGTAGCCATACACTTCACCTCCAACATCTGGAGATCTGGGGTGGCAATCATGCCTACCTCTCCCTCATAGGGCACTGGTGCCATCAGTCAGGCTGTCAGTGGGCTCTCCTCCAAGTTGAGGTGCTGGATGAGTCCCACACGGCAAGGGAGATCATGGGGCCATGAACCTCATGGTGGCTCATTGGGCAGGCCGAGCTCACCTGTTGGTATCCACTGTGTGGCACACAGGCTGCACCTCATAGTGAGAGATGCTTTGGAGGGGGACAGGGCTGCCAGTGATGGCACCGCCACCACTGCTGCTACAAGCCAGGTGATTTTGAAATGCAGGAAGGTGGCGGGCTACTTCCACTGCAGCATCAAGGCAGGCAAGATGCTGTGGGAGAAACAGGAAGATTTGAGCATCCCACAGTACAGAATCATGCAGGACGTGGAAACTCGTTGGAACTCCACATACCTGATAATCAAAAGGCTGGTGGAGCAACAGAAGGCTATCCATGAGATGGCCTTGCTTGGGGAGATCAGGATCAGCAGACCCCTGAATAGAGCTAAGTGGGGTACCATCTCCCAGATCTTGGTGGTCCTCCATCCCTTCCTCGTGGTCACTGAGACCCTTAGCACTGGTGATGCCCTCCTCAGCCAGGTGATCCCCCTAGTGAGGGAACTGGAGAACCAAATGGAGAGGTTCCAGGGGATCAATGTTCCTGGCTAGGGCAGGCTGCTCTCACCAGATGTGCAGGCACTGGTGAGGTGGCTGAAGGAGGACATCAGGAGATGGCTGGATCCCCTGTGGCCCAGTACAGTCCACATGATGGCGGGCATGTGTGACCCGAGGGTAAAGGGGAAAATGTGCACTGGCAGCACCAAAACCCTCAATCACTGGATGCAGGTGCTGGTCAACAAAGTCAGGGAGGCCGAAGTGCAGAGGTAAGGGGATGTGGAAGAGGGGAATCCACTTTCCCGTGCCAGCACTCCCAGCACCAGCACCAGCCAGTCTTCTCCACACCAGCCTCAGCCAATGTGGGCCATGGGCTTGGGTGTAATGCTGGGGTCCAAACGCACCAGACCTCAGTGTCGGGTAGGTGGCACCAAGGCTTCAGTGGCTACCTATCTTGCTGAGAATGTGGAGCCACTAGACTGTGACCTCTTGGCTACTGGGCAAGCTGCAGCCAGATGTGGCAGGATCTGGCCATGGTTGGCCGGTAACACCTATCCTGTCCATCAACCAGTGTTCCAAGAGAGAGGGTGTTCAGCATTGCTGGGGATGTTGTGACACCCCACCACACCACCTTGGATCCTGCTTTGGTGGAGCAGCTGCTGTTCTTGAAGGTGAACCTTTCGCTGCTGGGGTTCCCCAAGCTCCACATGAAGATGGACTGAATGCCACCCTCCTCACTCTGTCTGCATCAATTTCCTTTTTTGATTTTTTTAAAAGCCAGGTAATGCCCCGCTCTCAGCTGGAGGGGGCACTAACTGCATCACCAGTCAGCAGGGGAAGAACATGTTCCTGCTGAGCTCATTCCCCTACCAGGATGAACTTGGAGGTATGGGATTGGGGCTATGGGGAAGGAGAAGGCCTCAGGTCCTGGGCATGACCACTAAAACTGCACCCTGCCAGGGTAGAAAGGCCTGGTGGGACTGCTGGTGGCACAGCAGCCCCATAAATGCCAGGACCAACGATCCCCTGGTGAAAGGTGGGTTGGAGACACCATAACCTCCAACTAACACATGCACATGCACAGTCCCAGCTAGGGAATGCCGAGACCTGTCATGTCTTTGACAGGCCTGACACTTGCTGGTTGCAGTGCAGTTGTGAGGCTCTCAGTGTGCTCAGCTTACCTGCCTGGGATGCCAGCTTTTGTGTTGAAAACCCCTTTGTCAAGCTGAGGAAGTATCTGCAGTTGGTCCTGGATTGGAAGGAATAGTAAACAAACCAGAGACTGGCCTGGCACACAACGCAGGCAAGAAAGCCAGTCAGTGAAAATGGAAATGGAGGCACCAGGGGGTGAGGGACGGGGTGGGGGATGTAGCAGCACAGGTAAAAGTGCAGAGGTACCTGGGGAGTTAGATGTCCGTCAGGTTACAGTGTGTCAGAATTTCACAGTCTAATATATATTGAGTCCATGAGTTTCTGTACCTACTACCTAGGAGGCTGATGAAGGGCAGTTCATAGGCCCAGCTCTGAAAAGTGGTTTGTACATTCAAAGAAGCACCTAACCTCATCACCAAAACTGAATCCAACTTCCTACAGCTTAAAAAAACACAAACCCTGCCAACTATCTCCAGTACTCCCACAGACCACACACCAGGATCATTCTCTTTTTTTCATAATAAACATATAGACATAAAGACACAAGATAAGCCATCACACACCATGAGTAGTATCATATATCCAACACAACACAACATTTTTAATTCTTGCTGTCAATTCCTTTATAAAAAGAAGGCTCTGTGACAATTCCATTTGGGTACCTTTGATGCTGCTGCTGCTGCTACTGGTGTTGAACCAGTTATTCAGACCTGCTGTTGTTTACAGTGGTGGACCAGCCGAGGCTGTAGGGGAGAAGGAGACCTCACTGGGGCACACTGCCGTGTTGTGCAGAGGCCCCAGCACCAGTGACGGTGCACCTGAACACAAGTACATACACAGACACACACAGACACACACACAGTGAGAGAACACCTTAACAGACGCTAGAGAAGAAGCAGCCCCTACTTGAGAAGAAAGAAGAGCTCTCTGACAGTTTGGCTACCTGAGATGCTGCTGGTGCTACTGCTAGTGCTCAGTCAGTCACTAAGATATTTTACCTGTTGTCATGTAAAGTGGTGGACCAGACTGGGGCTGTAGGGGAGGAGGAGACCTCACGGGGGCACACTACCGTGTTGTGTAGAGGCCCCAGTGCCAGTGAAGATGCATCTTAACACACACACACATCATGAGCTTTGCCTGTTAGCAGCCAGCAGTGCAAGGTCCCAGAAGCCAGACTCCATCTGCTCCTATCTCCCTGGCAGCTGGCAGGCTTTGTGGCTGCAGCAGGGCCTAGCAGGACTGCAGTAGTGTTTTTCATCCCCTGTGCCCTAAGAGAGAAATAAGTCACACAGGTTTTGCCTGTTAGCGGCCAGAGGTGCAGGGCCCCAGAAGCCAGGCTCCCCCTACACCTATCTCCCTGAACACTGGCAGGCTTCGTGGCCACAGCAGAGCCTAGGAGACCTGTAGTTTTCACCCCGCTGCGCCTTAAAACCCCCATATAGTGTCACCTATGTCACAAGTTTTGCTTGTCAGCAGCTTGAGGAGCAGTTTCCCAGAAACCCCTGCACCTATCTCCTTGAAACTTGGCAGGCTTTGTGGCCTCAGCAGAGGCTACCATCCTTGCAGTTTTCACCTCAGCAGGGGCTACCATTTCTGTAGTTTTCACCCCACTGTGGCGTAACATACAGACAGGACATGAGTTTTGCTTTCAGGACTTTGATGTGCAGTTTCCCAGAAACCCCTGCACCTATCATCTTGGACCTTGACAGGCTTCATGTTCTCAGCAGAGGCTACCACTTCTGCAAGCTTCATCCAAGTCACACAAAAAACAACAAAGTTATAGATATTTCATTGATTCCCCTTTATACCCTAAGGCCAAATCTCCGATTGGCTCTGAAGCTTTGGAGCGGATTCGGCCGAATCAAAGTGGAAAAATGATTTGGAACTCTGAATCGAATTTCTGGCATCTGAATTAGTCAAATATGGATCCAAATCAAATAGTTCCCTATTTGCACAGGCCTACCTGAAATGGTTCATTTGGGGGTTATGTAACTCTTTTTCATGGTTTTGTTTTTTTAAAAAAACTAATGAGTTATTTAGTACATATTAACATTAGGCATTACATAATTTATTGGACCAGTATTGTATTTATGACTCATACTGACCCATTGTATAAATAATTTGACTAAATTAGGAGAAGATTAGTTTCATTTGGGAATTAGAAGGAAAAGTGTTGCATGAAATAGTAATGAACTTTCAGGATAAATTAATTTTTTTGAGGATTAATAAATCAATTCATTTAATCTGTAAGTGGTATTTAAAAAGATAAATGATCCTGCCAAATATCAGTCTAGGCCTTAAGAATTATCTCCAAGCAATGTAGGACCCAAGATTTTTACATCCCCTGCAGTGAAATATCACTTAAGCATTTAATCAATTTATGCACTGATCTATTTCTGATGAAGAGGAGAAGGTTGAAAATTCAGACTAAAGCAGAAAAGACCCATTAAGCCTCATCAAATACATACAAAAAACAGCATGACTACTTTGTTTATGCAGAACAGCTTTTGGTCAAGTCTCTGGCATTTCGTTTAAAGAGAGTTTTTACCAGCTCCTCTGACCCTGTGGTCTAGGGACAGACATTACACATAAACAGGTTCAATAGATCAGAAACTGGTTTAAACCTGTAACAGAACAGATGTTCACTGCATATAAACCAGTTTGAAAATGGCTGAACCCGGTTTGAGATAAACCGGGTTGAATGTAGTATCAAACACAACTGATTTGGGCCAAACCTGTTTATGCAGTCTGTCCTAGACCCCTTCCTAGTTTAGCTTTGCAGTCCTGGGCTGGGCTGTCTGCTCTAGAGCAGCGCTGGCCAGCTCCTCTGCTCCCTGGCTGGAGCTCCGGCAGAGATATTTGCTTGGCTTCTTTCAGCCCATCCTGCCCCCCATTCCCTGCTCAAGTAAGGATCCCCACCACCCTTTCCCACAGCATGGACTGTAGCCAGCATGTGGTATGCGAGCTAATGCTGAGAGGTGTCTATGTAAGGTGGACAGGACAAAGGCAGACAGGACAGTGTCAGTTTAGTGCTTTTTGGAGCTAATCAACAGGTCAGCTGGTAATATCCCTTGTTCCTTCCTTGGAAAAAAGGCTATTTAAGAAGAGCTTGAACTAATGAGAGGCTTTTGGTTTGTTTTGGTGGGTTACTAAATGTTGTGTTACTCCCTGTGTAACTCCCTGTTTTGTAACTAAATGCTCTGTAACTCCCTGCTGGCTCCCTCGCTAGTCAGGAGCAATGAGGTGGGGAAGGGAACCCCTCCCTAATCAGACCATCCTGCCAGGGCCTGGCCATGCCCCTCCTCAGCACTATGGAAGGGAAGGGAGGGCTTCTCTAGCACTCTCTGTGCCCCCACCCCCCCCGGCTTCTAGCCTAAGCCACTGCAGACATGTGCCTGCATTACTTCAGTCTGGAGGGGATGTCTGTCCAGTTAGAAACTGATTCAGCCTAGCCAGGTTAGACTAACCTACAAAGATTGAATCAATTCAGGCTTAGGTTTCTTGAATGTCTATCTCTAGCCCTGGAGAGCATTGTCTGTTCCCATTAATAGGGTGTACCTATTTTGCTTGGTAAGCATTAACAAGCATATTCACTCACAATAAAGACAACCTAGTACCTGCCTCTAATACATACCATATGAAACACACAGTATTTTACTTAGCAAACCTTCCCCCACTTCTGATCCCTTCTTTATGGAACATGTTACTCTAACAAATAAATTAATACTGATGAATAAATGGAAGCATGCTGGTAATTAAAAAATGATGTATTCTGTCAAATTTCTTCATGTCTCCCTTAGAGAGTTTTTAACAAGAGTGTTGGTTAAGTGACCCACAAACTGATTTAGCTAGAGTTGAAAAACTGACCCCCTACTCTAATCCAGCATGTACATAATACACTCAGTGAAAAGGAAATAATGCAGAAAAAAGGAGAGGTTTGTCACCAGTGAAGAAGGATTATTTTAAGGCTAAACAGAAGACTGGACATGAGAGTTGCAAATCATTCCTTGCTGTATCACACTGGATCCATCACCTTGGAGAACATAAGAATGAGTTTAAGTGCTTTGTGGAAACCAGACCTACTAATCTTTCTCCATGGTGTTCAAGGTGCAATGATCCCATTTCAAGGATGCTAGTGTCCTTAATTGGATACATAAACCTTGAAAAATGGATCCTCAAATGGATCATCCATGAGTGATACTTGCATTTTTTGATAACATGGGTCTATGGTTTAGTTAATGTACCTGGGTATTGGGTGCTTTGAACAATAGGCACT
This sequence comes from Crocodylus siamensis, assembly GCF_052110815.1. NCBI lineage: Eukaryota > Metazoa > Chordata > Crocodylia > Crocodylidae > Crocodylus > Crocodylus siamensis. Next base: position 273,708,075 of record NC_143396.1, on the reverse strand, counting down.
GTGGTGCTGCAATGTTATTATCTCTTGAGTTTTATCAAAAAGGATTGATTATGATATATCATTCCACAGGAATTTTTGGGTAAAGATAGCCATTATTTGGAGTGTCTTCTTCAAATCACACAAAGATTAACAGAATCCTACCTAACAGGAAAGAAAGTAATTTTGTAGGCAAATACACTGAGGGAAAAATACAGTTTTTCTGCCCATTATATTCAATTGCTATAAAATGACAAGATATTTTTGCATTCTTTGGTATTAAGTGAGCTTTCTCCATTGACTTTAATAACATACAAATGGCATGTGCTACAGGTACATAGATATTAGAAAACAGAAATTAAAAAAATTAAATACAATCCTTGTAGCAATAAAACCAGAAGAAAAAATGATTCTGCAAAACATGATTTCTCTTTGCTTTCATAATAAAGGTAAATTGCGCATGGATTAAAACAGCTGAGGCATTATATTGAATCTTGAAACCTTTTCCCTCCACTCATCCCTATTCTAATGTGTTATTACACTGAAAGTAGTTTTAAAGTAAGTAAAATAATCTTCACTTTAGGGAAGGGTGTGGTCTCATGATCTGAACATATGGTGAAGAACAGACAGTTTGAATTCTAATTCTCATACCAGGATGAGTATTTTTTATTGCCTTACACAATGTATTCAGGCACTACTTTAAAAAGGAATCCCTGTTCACCAAAATATGTTAGTCCCATTAAAATCAATGAGAGTTAAACTAGAGTTTAAGCATTTTTGTGAATTATAATGTATGGGCCTGATTTGTTAGAAGTAGCTTTGCTTCACCATGTATTTCACCTTGTAAGATTGCTGTGGAGACTAAACAGTTAAATTCTCTGAAGCTGAAAAGTAGTGTTTATAGAATAAATTATTTGCAGGTAAAGTATTGAAGAAATGTAAGGAGTGGTTCTCTTTTTATTCTAATTTTTAACTGTCTCTGTTTGAATGGAGGTTATCACAGAAGTAATTGAAGTAATTTGTGGTGTAGGAGTTTAAATATATGTTGATTTGAATTAAGGGGACAATAGCTAGATTAAAACATAACTTTTCTTAAGCAGAAACGTTATTATTGTAGGTGTGCATGAAAAATTATGTCTAATGACCTACAAACTGTTATATAGTTTTAATTATGAAATAAACAGATGTTCCATTCTTTCCTTAATCATCTGGAGAATGTGTATTCCTTTTATGGCACAAAGTTTCTACCCAGCCTCCAGTTTTCCACGTGTAACTGATTAGGATCACAAAAGCAAACTGCCAAAATCAGAGGCTGACTGAAAAGCCTCTTTAAAGTAATGCATATCCAGCATTTTCCCCCCCTCCCCCCCATTATTTGGTGGTTCCCAGGATTGCCTTTAGTTCCATCAAGGCCTAGAAAAAAAAGTGAATGCTGTAGGGATTAAACCTCTCTGCTCTGACACAAATGGTAGTCCAAGGAACTGCACTGGTCTGCGTGAAATGTGAATAGTTCCAGCTGGATGTTACAATGGCCGTGGGGCAAAGTAACTAGCTCTCTTAGCCTGCCCCACTGAGATACTTTGCAACAGAAGCTGGAGTTGGATTGTGGTTAACCAAGCTACTTGTGCCAGTGTGCTGGGAATCTGACCTGGACATAAGATTTGGTCCTATGCCCCTGAGCCTCCCCCTACAGGATTTGAAAAGCACATATTTGTTAGGTACTTCCCAAAACAGGGGTCAGCAGTGTTTAAGAGCAGGGATGAGAAGGGAGCACTGCTTTAAAAAAGCTCAGCTGTACTGGCAGGACACTTCCTAACTAGCATGTTTCACTGCTGCTGCCTGTCACACCACTCCTTTCCAGGCTGCTGCTTATCCATGCCATGCCAGAGCCCACACTACAGAAGCTGCCCTACCTCCCCCTGCCACTGAAACACCACAGAGGACCTCTGGCTCTACAGGCTGGATATAAATGTCTCTAGGGTCTGAATCCAACCCTCATGCTGTCAATCCCTGTCCTAGAAGGCATTTGCCAGAGAAGGTTATCCCAGGACCAAAATGCTGAACAAATGCTACTAGGTAACTTTGGAAAATGTGAATAGCTTTGGAAAGTCATTAAAGTTTTTTCAAACAAAAATGATGATGCTAGACAATCTAGTTGTCTGTTCTTCTCTGTTTAAATACAGGTATTGTAAAACTTTTGATGAAAGGAGGGAAGAAAAGAAAGGGCAACATTACATTTCTGTTTCCATGAGGAGAGATAGAGAGGTCATTAGCTGTGTTAATCTAAAGTCAGGAAGAAGGTAGGGTAGAGTTGCACCTTATAGGGCATGTCTACACATCATCCTACAGTGATGTTGTTACTGCACTGTGTTTAGTTCCCAAAAGGAAGTACTAAAGCATGGCACAGTAACTACTTGTGCCCTGCATGTGACGCAGTTAGTTTTAGCTGCTACTTTGCAATAGCGGCGTGCTAAAATGGGAGAGCACATCACTATGTCAAAGTAACTGCCTGTCACATGTAGATTCACATGATCACTGTGCCACCATAGCACATCATACGGCAACATAACATGTCACTACGGTGACATAGGGTGATATGTAGATGCATCCATAGACTAACTGAACCAGATGTGCACAAAAGACTTCTGCATCTGATTCAGTTACTCTCCGAGAAGAATCTCTACCCTTTCTTTGGCTTTCTCTTTCCTATTAGCAACATTTTGCTAGACATAGTTTGAAACCACAGTCTAGCAACCTGAAAAGAAAATAAGATAGTGCTTCATGGACCTATTGACATTTCAAGAGGATCTTTGTTAAAGGATTATATATTTCTGTATCATGAAGGTTCAATAGTCACATTAAATAAAGTGGGGTGCTTTTAGGTATTATAGGGCTTGAGTCCTCTCTTGCCTGGTGTCCTACCTCCTTGAAATGTCAGGGTGAGATCTTAAGAATAACATTATCTGCTTGTCCTGTTAGTTGTTCCCTCTTTCCTCCCATGTCTTGATGTTCTTCCTGGGAGATCGTACCTGCAAGTATCCTGTGAGATCTTACTCTTTTGGTTTCTTTGTGGGGCTCCTACCTTTCCTTTATCCCACCCTTACCACATCCAGGGCCAGAACAGGCATTGTTGTCTTGGAGTTCACTCTGTCTTGGTGCTAGGTTCTCACCCATGCTACCTGTCACTCAAAGAATAATTGCTCCCCGACTGTTGGCTCATCCTCAGCTGTTCTTTGGCTCAAGCTATTGTCCCCACAACTAAACTCATCACAGTTTTGCATTAATAAAGTTCTTTAAACAATAACTTAGGAAAACTAACTTAAAGCTTGATTGACCAGCCTCTGTGGGTATATTCTTGTAGATACCGAGTTCTCGTCACAAGCTGAATTATGGGGATTTTCAGTGTCCCGCTGTGCCCCTCAGTCCTGATAGGGCTCTCTCTGGGTACCTGTCCCATCGGCCCCTGCTCCTGATCTCAGTGTTGTCTGGGTCTTCATGCCCTGCCTTGTCTCTAGGGCCTCAGTCCTCCAGAAGGACTGTTCCTGCCCTGACAGCTCCTTTCCTGGCTCTGATCAGCTGCAAGGCTGGATGGAACTTCCCCATCAGGCCTCATGTTGCCTCCCAGCTCCCATCCCAGCTCTTTCCCACCTGGTACCTCTGGGCTCCGACATTGCCTGTCCTGTTGGGGCTCTGGGCCCTTCTCCAGCCCTCTCTTCACTGGGGCACACAGCTCCCTGGGCAAGCCATGTGCAACTTCCCAGCTGCTCTTCACTGGGGCACACAGCTGGCTCAGCTCTTGGGGCAAGCTGCATGCAGTTTCCCAGCCACTCATCACAAGGGCACACCATGTGAAGCCATGTGTGGCTTCCCTGATCTGTCCTGCCATGGCGGTTTCTTACCCAGTTGGCAGCAACTCTCGCCAGCTGCTTCCCAGCTCACTGACTTCACCCAGCTCCCGCTGGGTTTCCCAGTGGCTCCGTGCTCCTGGTGAGCCACTCCGAGGCTCTCTTCCCTGGCTCCCTCCTCTCTGTGTCATTTTCTCCTTCTTGAGTCTTCTCCTCCCAATGCACATGGCATTGCTCCTCTTTCAGATTGCTCATTATCTCTCACCAATCTGCAGGCTCAGGCTGCTGCTTGAAGCACCATGTCAGAGTTGCAACTGCTTTCCCGGCTGTGCAGGAAGGGGGAAGTGGGGAAAACCCCCACTGGCAGTCTCTTCCCACTTCACAAATGGGGTAGACAAATACATATTTTTAAAAACTGTCAAGAGACAATAACCTATTAATATCACAGTTCCTAAATATTAACAGGAGTAAATATTGAAGACATAGCTTTTGGGATGCATTTGAAGAGCCACTAATCATTTTGGACAGATTTTGATAATAACACAGCTTGTTGGAATAAACCTATCATCACACCAGATCAGTCCTCTGGAAATAGCTTAATGATCTCTAACCCAAGTGCCAGGACTGATAATGGGTTTTTAAAGCAAAGGTGGTTTAACATGATTTTCACTGTCTTCTTGAGGTTAGAGCCAGAATACCATATGCTTATTGAATCTTCATTCATGCCCAAGTGCACATGTCAACCATATGTTGCACAGAAAACAGACACACTTGGTGGAAATGCAATTGGAGTATTTATATGTACATTATGAGCCTATGAAGATGAAATAGTAGGATATAGAATTAGATCTTTCTGATGATCTTTCTAACACGAACTTGGATCTGGAAAGATGCTTCAAGCATTGATACTCACACTTGCCAATTAACAAGGTATGAAAAGCAGTAATCAGACTCAGAAGACCTTTGAAAATCAATCAATCTATGATAAAACTTGATGAATTTAATGCAAGTACGCCAGCACTGTATTTGATGAATATTCCAGTTTGGTTGATGAAACATTTGTGCCTACTACAATGTCATCTCTTTTGTTTTCCTTTTAAACAAAAAAATAGATGCTACACAGACAATAGGAATTTTTAGGCTTTAGTAAGTGTTAACACACTAAGGAGGTCACTAGTACCCATGACTGAGTGCCAATTCTCTTACTTTCCTTGAGGCTGCTCATTACACAGAGCATTCCTTGAAAATGCTTTGTCAAGCTGTCTGCAGTGTCTTTACAGCTGTGAGATTTTAGTTTCACTTTAATTAAAAATTCAGGTGGGGCACAAAGAACCAATTTTAGGTAAAATGATGTAATGTCAATTTATTTATGTCTTAGTTTGGTGATATTCAACCAGAGGCTCATGGAACTATGTGTGTGTCACTTGCACTATGCAAACGTTCTTCTGGGGTGTGAACGAGGAGCCAGGCAGCATCTTGACATCAATGTGGCAGCTGCTAGATAATACTTGTGCCTGATGGGACTATTGGATGGCACTATAAATTAGTCTATACTGGCCTAATTGCCACACACATGTAGATGGCGATGCTCTAGCACACAGTAAATTAGTCTACAGCACAGTAAAGTTCATGTGTAGATGTGCCCAAGAAGTAATTAATCCAGCCTATTTGACATTGGTAAGTGCCAGCTCCATACTGGGGTACCACACTTTAAGAAAGATGTAGGCAAATTGAAAAAAGCCTAGAGGAGAGAAACAAGCATGTCAAGAACACTGGAAACCATAGCCTGCGAAGAAAGGTTGAAAGAACTGGGTTGGTTTGGTCTAAAAAGGAGAAGGGAGAACAAGATATTGACAAGATATTGATATTGTCTGCAGGAGAACAAGATATTGATCTTCTGATACAAAAAAGGTTGTCAAAAAGGGGATAATAATCAATTATTCTCTAGGACCACTGGAGAAAGGATTAGGAAGGAATCAGCTTGCTTTGCAGTGAACAAAACTGAGCTAGATTCCAAGAAAAAAAACCCTTTCCAAACTATGAGGATACTTCAGCACTAAAACAGGCTAAATAGATAATAATAAGTGCAATCTCACTCACAAGAGATTTTTATTGTTAGTTAATGCCTCAAAATTCACATCAAATTGGTATCTAAGCTAAATGGATAACTTGTGAATCACAGTCTCAGAATGCTTTTCATTTATACTAAGTCTTGTGATGATTTTATATATCAAATTTCAGGGTGCTGACAGACATGCAGGTCATAAAATGCCAAGAGTTATAATGATTCCTCTGACTCAACAGAAGTTTGTCTGTTGGAAAGGGGGGTGGGAGGAGGGCAGGGGGAGAAGAGAAAAAAAAGAGGTCCACTTTGGAACCTGTCTGCAGCCTCTCTCTCCCCGCCCCGGCCTGCCCCCAGCTCCAGTGCTGTCTGCAGCAAGGGAGGGGGGAGAAAGGGATGGGGAGGGATCTGCACCAGGGTCATCATAGCCTGCATTCTGTTCAGCAGTAACTAGCCCCAAAGGGACGGACTGGCTGAAGGGGACAATTTTACAACAGCCGTCCTCAAAGGGTTTTTTGGAAGTGCAGGGTGGATTGGCAAGGAGTTACTCATGCTGGTTGGTGGGAAATGTCTGGGGCGTTTGGCTGCGCACACAAGACCTCTTGCAAGTTTTTCTGCCAGGCAACTGGGAGATTTTGGTACCAGAGAGCGTCAAGCTAGGGATGGGGTGCCGTGTCTGCACCCATGGAAGCTCTGTGTACTTTTTGGCATACTTGTTCTGCACATGTTTTAGCTCTGCTGTGTCCTGTAGCCCTGCCTGTATGCAGTTGCACAGATTCAGGCTGCCCATGAGCAATGTGTCCGGACACAGCTTCCAGCAGGACATGAGCTGAAATGCTGAGCATTGGAGAAATGGCTAGTGAGGGAATTAATGGTGACAGAGCTCACCCAATATTCATAAAGTGGAAGCGCTTAAGGCCCATGATCAGGGTGACAGGCGATGTGTACCGGGGGCACGGGGTGGGGGAAGATGTGCTCCTCCTGAGATTGGCCCTCGCCAGCTGGAGAGTAGGGGTGATAGCCAGTGCCCCTCCTGAGACTGTGGGGGTACTGAGAGAAGCACCAGCGGCACTTCCAGTTTGCCACTGAGACTTCCAGTGGTGATTGGCTGGTGGAGGACCACCCCCGGTCAGTGTTTAGCCGCTGGTGTCCCCTCAGGATCAAGAGGCACCAGTCACCCATGATCAGAGTTACGTGAACCTGACAAGCGGATTTCTGTAAAAGCGGTGAGTGAATTAATGGCTGCAGCCAGCTGTAAAAGGATGGTTTTTGGAGGTGCAGGGTGGGTTGGGACAGAAGTTACTCACAGTGGTTGGCAGGAAAAGTCTGGGGGGTCTGGCTATGCATGCAAGACCTCTTGCAAGTTTTTCTGCCAGGCAACTGGAAGATTTTGGTGCTAAACAGTGTTAAGCCGGGGGCAGGGGGCTGTGTCTGCATCCATGGAAACTCTGCGTATCTTATGGGCATGCTTGTTCTGCAAGTGTCCTGTACCTGTGTACGCCATGGCACATATTCAGGCTGCCCGACAAGCAATGTGTCAAGCACTGCTCCCAGAGGGACTTGTTTCCTGCAACCACCCCTTTTCAAAAATGAAAATCGCTGAAATCCCTCAAGCACTCAGTGGAAAAAGGGCAAGTGCTGAGCACAGGACTGACTGGACAAACCATGAAACACCAAGGCGGTCACCCCTCCTAGCTGAAAGCATCCCTCACCCCAAGATCACACCAGTCTCCCCTCAAGGGAGCCCTCACCACCAACAGCAGCCACCACCCACAAGACCGATGCCTCACAGATAGCTAAAGAATTGCTAAACGTACCAAGATTGAAAAACCTGAAACTTCCAAAATTAAAACTTTTAATTCAAATATAAACCAATACAAATACAACAAAACAGAGAACACGTAAAAACTGTCAATTGCCAGTGAGGGAATGAATGGTGATGGAACTCACCCACTTTTCATAATGTGGCCGCACTTCGGGTTCCTGGTGGGGTTCACAGAACACCACGTGGCAGGTTCATGTAAAAGCAGTGAGCAAACTAATGGCATTATGGGGGACAGTCAAGCTGCAGCCAGCTGAAAAGGTCATGAGGTGACCTGGCCAAGGGAAGCTTACCCCCACTCTGACCCTGCAGTGCCTGTGCAAAGTTTAGAGAGCAGACATGCTCCACAGGTGTTGCAACTTCGGTGCCAGACAGAGGGGTTCACCTGGGACATTTGCAGCCAGGCAGGGTCAAGCCAGGGAGGAGGGCTCCGGCTGCACCCATAGCAACTCTGTTCATCTTATGGGCATGCTCCTTCTGGAGCACTGAAACACTGCCAGACTACCCAGTAACCCGCGTGTCAAGACACCACTCCCAGTGAGACATGGTGTGAAATGCTATGCATTTGAGAAATAGCCGGTGAGGGGATGAATGGCGATGAAACTCTCCTGCTCTTCATACAGCAGCCACTCTTTAGGCTTGTGATTGAGTAGACAGAACCCCACTTGTTGGTTTCACAGAAAAGCAGCGAGTGAATGAATGGTGTTATGGAGGACCATCACACCACAGCCAGCCAAAAAAGTATGTTTTAGAGGTGCAGGGTAGGGGGCCACACTCACTTCCTGTAACCCCCCTCCCTCCTCTAGCTGGAGCAGACCAAACCCAACAGGGCCAGAGATGACCTCCCTGTTGCAAAAACTGATAACTGTCCAGACTGCAAGGGAACTTTGGGGACCCGTTAACCTCCTATTAGGTGTTAAATGCTCAGAGCAGAAGCCTTCAATAACATGCTTCACTGTGCAGAATTTCTATAATAGTGCTAAGGGGGTCAGGGTACACCACACACTGCATTTACCCCGATAGTGGAGAAGGGAGCACATACACAGCAGACACCGATCAATCTCCAAAAGAGACTGAGATCACCCTGATCTTCCACCCACCAACACATCCTAGGACACCCACCCACCACACCAGGTGAAATAGGAGATGACAAACAAAAAATGGTTTCTTTGAATTATTCATTTAATGAAGAAAGAAAAAGAGGTCAGCAGAATATTGGTTCATGTTGGGCTCTGCAGCTACACCTGATGTCCTAAAACATTCATTGCTCATAAACACCTGCAAACTATAATGACCCATGGTGGACAATGGGCTCAGTACGTGCAATTCAGTTAATTAGCATGTACACATGACAGATTTATGGCTTTATAGTTGTAAGTTGCAATGTTGCAAACTGAACTACATTGGTTTGTTTGTAATGATGAGAAGTAATTTAAAACCCCCAAAAGTCACGTACGTGTAAAGCGTGATGGTATTAAATCACACAAAGGGAAATTTTCATCAAATGTACATCGTCTCACCATCATGTGTACAAGTGCCCATTGGAGTTAAACACAGCAACACTCTGAAGAAGGAAGAGACTATAGAAATCATCCTTCATACTTATTTACACCACATTTTAGGACACAAAGACCATACTATTTTTGGCCAAGTATCTGGAAACACAACATGATGAATATTCATGATATATAATAAAAGCTACAAGACAGTGACAAATATTGTTCTAGGCTTTCTTTTCTTTAAGAGAAAAGGGGAAAGTTCACAGCTGCATATGAAGCACACCACTTTGTTTTTATAAGTTCAGTATCCTGCTGTTAGAGCCGGGCAGCAATTTTGCAACATAAGACTTTCCTGTCAGAAAAAGCTGATTCATTGAATTTGAAACCTTTCTTGAATTTTCTGGAGAGAAACAAAGCAGGTTTAAAATCTCTTTCCCTGCTAACTTACCTGCCTTGCATTCTGCCACAGAGCTGGGACCACAGGAGCTCCGGCTATAAGGGCTTCCAGACTTCCAGCATTGTGGTTGTACATGAGGCAGAGGACCAGAGAGTCGTGTCAACTTAGTTTTGTAAAAATTGAAAATATAACTGTAGTAATAAGAGGTACAATTCAGCGACACTTCCTAGCTTATAGGAGTTGAGAGTTGGGAGCTGGTCCCTTAGTTAGGTAAGCAGCTGTTAGTTTGGAGAGAAACAGACCAGGTGTCTGCAGACGTTGCCTGCTGCTCCACGAACACATTTTATCGTTTAGTTCTGCTCATTCATGTATACCTGTTTTACTGAATCCAGTAACTACTACAGCACCATATTTTTAGTTTTCAGGACCCAAGATTTCAGCTTCCCCACCTTCAACAGGGAATTCTGAGATTTCAAAATAAATTCATTTTTTGAAAGTTTGATATGAGCCAGTGAATGTTAATTCCAAACTCTAACCAGCACTACTTGCTACTACTATTGAAGAGAAGCTAGTACTCATTTTCAGCTTGCTTTGTTTTATTTTTTAATATACATACAATTCCAGCACTGGTTTTAATGCAGCTCCTCCTCCACCAAAATGCACTGCTATTCTGAAACTCTTGCTGAGTAGGAGCTTCAAGGAAATTCAGAGCAGCAGTGTATTAGGATAACTCCATACCCTAAAGGGTTGCAACACATGGGGTAGAGCCAGCTTCTGTGTGACTGGTGGCCTGTTGCCAGCTATGGATATTTTTTACTTCCCCCTGCAAAGACAATGCTTGGGGCTGCCACCCTGGTCACTCCCCCTTCATTATACTCCTAATTTAGAGCCCAATCCAGGAAATCACTTATGCATGTGCTTGGTTTTAAGCAGGTGAGTAGTCACATATAAATATGATGCTATTTTAAAAAAGAAACAGGTTAACAGGACTCTGTGTGATCTGAATTGAGAAGAGATACATGCCAAGTACCCTTAATTATTGGTGTGGAACAGAAATGCATTTTCTTTTTTCCTACTAAAATACTCATAAACCACCTTAACGCTGATAGGCTCTATTGGCCTAATCTCATCAATTTTAGTTTTATTTATTTCCTGTTGCTACAGCAATCTCTTCTTAAGGGTCCTGCAAGATATTACTCTTGTGAAATCCAGAGCTACCCAAACTCCGTGACATCAACAGGAGATGAAGATACTCATAACTTTTCCTGAACTTTGAATGCTGTCCTCAATCTACTGTGCACTCATAAGATGAACAAAACACACACAGATTCAGAATCAAGCCTACAGGATATTTGGAAGCAGTCAGGGACATGTTATGAGGATCGTGCACATGGTTTGCATCAAGGCCCTGATCCTGCAGTCTGATTCTTTTGGGTGGACTCCTGTGTTTACCTCATTTCACAAGGATTCATAGATTCATAGATGCTAGGGTCGGAAGGGACCTCAATAGATCATCGAGTCCGACCCCCTGCATAAGCAGGAAAGAGTGCTGGGCCTACATTACCCCAGCTAGATACACATCTAGCCTTCGCTTGAAGACCCCCAGGGTAGGGGAGAGCACCACTTCCCTTGGGAGCCCGTTCCAGACCTTGGCCACTCGAACTGTGAAGAAGTTCCTCCTAATATCCAATCTAAATCTGCTCTCTTCTAGCTTGTGGCCATTATTTCTTGTAACCCCCGGGGGGGCCTTGGTGAATAAATACTCACCAATTCCCTTCTGTGCCCCCCTGACGAACTTATAGGCAGCCACCAGGTCGCCTCTCAACCTTCTCTTGCGGAGGCTGAAAAGGTCCAGTTTCTCTAGTCTCTCCTTGTAGGGCTTGGCCTGCAGGCCCTTAACCATACGAGTGGCCCTTCTCTGGACCCTCTCCAGATTATCCGCATCCTTCGTGAAGTGCGGCGCCCAGAATTGCACGCAGTACTCCAGCTGCGGTCTGACCAGCGCCCAATAGAGGGGAAGTATCACCTCCTTGGACCTATTTGTCATGCATCTGCTGATGCACGATAAAGTGCCATTGGCTTTTCTGATGGTTTCGTCACACTGCCGACTCATGTTCATCTTGGAGTCCACTAGGACTCCAAGATCCCTTTCCACTTCCGTGCCACCCAGCAGGTCATTTCCTAGGCTGTAGGTGTGCTGGACATTTTTCCTCCCTAGATGCAGCACTTTGCATTTCTCCTTGTTGAACTGCATTCTGTTGTTTTCTGCCCACTTGTCTAACCTGTCCAGGTCTGCTTGCAGCTGCTCCCTGCCCTCCGGCGTGTCCACTTCGCCCCACAGCTTAGTGTCATCTGCAAACTTGGACAGAGTACATTTCATTCCCTCATCCAAGTCGCTGATGAAGACATTAAAGAGTATCGGTCCAAGGACCGAGCCCTGCGGGACCCCACTGCCCACACCCTCCCAGGTTGAAACCGACCCATCCACCACGACTCTCTGGGTGCGACCCTCCAGCCAATTCTCCACCCACCGGACTGTGCAGTCATCCAAGTCACAGCCCCTTAACTTGTTCACCAGTATGGGGTGGGATACCGTATCAAAGGCCTTCCTGAAGTCCAAGTATACGACATCCACCCCTCCTCCTGCGTCGAGGAGTTTTGTAACCTGGTCATAAAAAGATACTAGATTGGTCAGGCACGATCTGCCTGCCACGAACCCATGCTGGTTTCCCCTCAGCATAACTTGCCCTGCCGGGCTCTCACAAATGTGAGCCTTGATAATTTTTTCAAAGACTTTGCCAAGGAACAAAAAATCTGTGCATTACAGAGTAGGACTGGGGCCAAAGGTTATAACATTGCAGCTTTTCACAGACTAGGAAAAATTAAAACATCATAAGTTCCCAGAAGGGGATCCTATATGACAATCCTAAATTCTTAAACTACCCAAATTGGTCTTCCTTAACAGTTTGGCTAGGGACAGAAATTATACAAACTGGTATAAGTGACTGGAAACCACTTCAAATCAGTAACACAGCAGAAGTTCAGTGCACATAAACCACTTTCAGAATGGCTGAAACTGGTTTCAGTTAAACCTGGATGTAGTATCAGACTTAACCAATTTAGGTTAAATCAGTTTATTGAACTTCTGCCCCAGATCCCCTTCAGATTCAGGTTAACTCACAGTCCCCCACCATCCCAGGATGCTTTGCACCTCCCTTGCAACCGTCCCTTTTTGCAGGTTGGGTGGGTTAGCTTTGATCCAAGTTGTCTGCCCCAGCTGAGCAGGGAGGTATGCTATAGCACCCCCTGGCATCTGTCTTGAGCTACTGCAGGCATGTGGCTGCATTTCCAGAACCAAAAAAGTGAATACCTTGTTTACTTGTTGTCAGTTCAATCTACACAGTTTAGACTAAACTGTGAAGATTGACTCAATCCAGCCGTGGGCTTTTTGACTGCTTGTACTTAGGCTTTATGATCCCTCTCTTCCTGGTGATCTTTAGTGGCAGCTGCTGTACAGGGCTCTGGCCACTAGCAACTCTGTCTACCATTTAAGCCTGGTAGCATTGGCAGCCTGCCTTTTATGTGAGGAGGAGCTAGAAGACACTCTCCCACATCTTCCTAGATTGCCCCTGGCTGTGACCACGTTTTGCTGTCCTCAGTGCCCCTCTTTAGCATGCTGGGACTCTGAGACAGGGTACATTTTCTCTATCCTGTATCAGGCAGCCAAGGGCAGCGTGATCTGCCTGACCAATTTCCTAAAGGGTTGAGCTACAATGGCAACCCTGAAAAAGCTTAAAGAAAAAGAAAGAAAGCTCAATCACATAGAAGTAGTTTTCCATCTTCCCAAATACCAAAACATCAGTTTATTCAAAAATCTAAAATGCTGTCTGTTTTCTCCTAGTCCAAGGGTCTATCTAAGCTGAGCAAATGGCTGGCAACAAATAATTCTGGTTAATGAAAGAAGCAAGTGATTGTGAAAAGGGAAAAGACAGTCTCATGGTTTAAAGCAGCTTAGTGCTGGCCTGGAAAGTAGTCTTTTCTGACATTCAGTTTCTATATCATTTCACAGACAGTTACTAATTGTGTGTTCTTCATTTACTTGAGCCTCTGGGGTCTGATTTGCAGAAGTGCGGAGCGCTTGGAGCTACAAGTGATGTCAATAGTAGCTGTGATTAAGCAGGGAGTATAATATAATGCTAAGTACTTTGAAAAATTGTGTATTTTGTTCTGGTCACCCAACCTTAGAGGAAATGTTGATCTTTGCCTCTGTGCCTTAGTTCCCCATTTATAAAATGAGGATAATACCAACCTGTCACATCATAGAGGTGGTGAAGGTTAAACAAGTAAATGTTTCTGAAGTATGCATACATTATATTGAGTCCCATAGAAGAACCTATGAGAAATTAATAATTCTACATTTATACCAAGGTATGAAAAGAAAACAATGAATAAGACATAGAACTGCACAGTGAACACCAAGCACAAAGCAAAATGATTCCTAGCTACTCATTAAATGTGTCCCATCCATCCTGTTCAGTGAATAAGGAAGGAATAATGAAAAAATAATATCTGATCATGCAATTAAATAATAATGTATACATACCAAGGGGCCTAATTAATGTTGCATAAGCAACCTTAATTCTGGTATTTCCTAGAGGTTTAAAACTAAGTAAATGGTATTTTAATGTTGTTGTTTTGTGTAGAATATATAATTATGTATATATGCTTTATAATGGCAGATCTTAGAACTCACCCAGGCCAACAGCCAGCTCAAGGTCCTAGTCTCACATTTCACTCTTGACAGCCTTACTCTTCGCAGTTCTATTTTAGAACTGATGCAAAGCTGCAAGTGGATGCTTTGGGTTCAAAATAATCAGCTACATTACACTGCATATGCGTGTCTTAGCTGATTTTTTTTGGAAACCTTCATCATTTGCAGAGTCATAAATTAAAGGTGGAAGGGATTCATTAGGCACTGAGGCCATGCCTGCAAATTAGAGTTTTGAAGGCAGCTGTTCAATTGAGTTTTCTGTGTGTTGAGTGATGGGTCCTCGGCTGCTCATTCAAGGCTGTTCCACAACTTAGTAGGTCTCACTGTCAGGGGAATTTTTACCTTTGATTAAATCTTGAACCCATGTAAATCAATAAAAAAATTCCCCTTAACTTCAATGGGGATGAGGATTTCAAGTTGTACATTTTACCTTTGCTTACCAGCATAGGCACGTGGTATCAGTATCTAGCTCTTAGTAAATTGGTCAGCCACTTTTGTTTCATACCCATCTGACAACCAAGTTTCTTTACTTCTGATATACTGAAGTTACCATTTTACTGTATTATTTAGCATTTGCTACTATGCAAGACCCCCGCCCACTAAGCTACAGGATTTATAATGGAGAGAAGAGAAAGGCCCGTAGATTTCCTAATGACTGTACTCTCTCCACCCCCACTCCACTGGAGTCATATGGCACCAAATGATCTTTCCAGCCAAAGTTGCTACATATAGGGAGTGATGGACAATTCTGGAAATAACATACTTGGAAAAAAATAAAGAGAGCAAGTCAAGGTATTACTGAGCTAACTTTGTGATTATGTTCTCTTGTTTTCATTTCCTCTCTCACATGCAAACATCCTTGGTCAGATTCAGCTACTAAGCAGGGTCTCCCTACTGCCTAGATACTCCAGCTTTAGGGCTGTTTTGCTCTAGAAGCTCAGTGCCATGTTGCCCTAATGAAGCATTGATTCCAACCAGTGATTCCTTATGGAAAAGTAGCAATGTTACTCTTGCATTAGCCTGAATGGTCATGCAAGTCATGGAAAGCACTCTTCTCTCAGTAGCATAACTAAGGTAGGGAGGGGGTGGGGGGGATGGGTGGAGGTGGAAGAGGGGGGCAACCAGAACAGCAGCCCCAGGCACTACCTCTATGGGGAGAATGCTGAGGGAAAAAAAGAGGTCATGCAAAAAAGTCAGCACCATGGTAGCTGATGCTGCCCTGGGCATTGGGCATTGCATCACTGCCAAGGGCATTGACATGCCTGGCTACACCTCTCTTCTCCCTTTTGGATTTGAGCATGTTGGCTAAACACAGATACATTTGGGTCAAGTGTTTAAAACAGAGGAATGGCAATCCAGAAATCTGGGTTAAAGTCCCAATTCAATCAATGACTCATATGGGATCTTAAATCACTGGACTCCCTTCTGGCATTCACCTCAAATGGACATTAATATTATTTTTCCATGTTTTAAAACCCTTTCATGCCATTGGGTGAAAGATGCTACAGGAGTGCATTATGCTGTTGTTAATATACTTTCCAGCCTGTGTTAACACAGGAATGAGGAACATTCTACATGTATAAGATGTCTATTTCTAATTAGCCACAATTTCACTTTTGGTCATGTTAACACCATTCCAGCAGACAATGCTAATGGTACCAGGTCCTAAAAAGGGTTCAGGTTGAGGTAAACTGCTAGCACAATTCTGATGAATTACTGAAGGGTATCTTGTTAATGAATTAAAAAAAACTATATAACCTATAGTAATTCATAAGTCAGTTGTATTTTACTTCTATAAGCACCCTTTTCTCCTTCATTTGCTACTTTTTTAATACTATAGAATAGGAGCAACAGAATTTCAAACTAGTTATAAAAATGGAAATATTTCTTCTGTTTTATCATATCTGACCAAATCAACCAAGCTATATATAATGAAAAATAAATAAAAACCGCATAATTTCTGTAGTAGAAATGCAGTATCTCATATATAGTAACTGAGAAAAAAGAAAGACTGTGAAAGGCATTTAGGAGACACTCCACAGCTGTGGAAATTCAGAACTGATGGGTTAACTTCCCAGAGGCATGATCAATATCTGCTCTGTGCATACTACTGTTTCTGGTTTGGGCAATGCAAGTGCATTCATGCAGCACTGTAGGAAAGCTGTTGATTATCAGAGGACAAGCTAAATAGCATGTCCATGGCACCATAGGAACACCTTTGCAATCCTTGGATTGCAGCAGCTTTAGAAATGCACACTATTATTTCAGTTTAAAATTGCTTTTGGTGCATGAGCAATCATCTATAGCTAAACAGACCAGCAATAGCCAAATGATGATTGAATACAGTTTACATGTCACCTGGCAAAGAGATATCCACCATTTATTCTGCTCAGGATATGAAAACATGACATGTTCAAACAATGGAATAACAAACAAGCTTGATTTACAACTGGGTAATGCTATGCCTATGATGATTTTTAAGTAAATGTAATATTCTAAATGCAGAGCGAGTAAAAGCTATTAATTTTAATTAAGCATCAGCAAATAAGCAGAGTGATACTCTTTTTGAAAGCATAAATCCCTCTTTTCATAGGCAACTTACAATTCTGGATGGTAGTATTTATAGCTTGTCACATACAGCACAGACATCTTCATTGTAACAGATTTAAGTGAATGAGAAGGGATTACTGAGAAGATTCAGTCCTTTTTTCTCTTAACCTCCTCCCCTCCCACCCCACTGTTTTATGAGTTGTTCTTCTTCCTAGTTTTCCAGCTGTGTACAGCATATTTTATACTCATTGCCTCTTGGCAATCTGCACGGAAAGAAATTTATCTATTCCTGTCAAAAGTTCAGCCGAATAGGCTTGGTTGTCAGGTATAAAGCACGGATTTTCATTCTTTTCTTTGACATGTAAAACCCATAGATCATTTCTAATGAATACAGCTCTTAGCCTGCATTTGTTTTGCATTGATTTGTATTATTTTGGCTACTGGCTTATAGTCAAAACAAGCCTGGAGTTATAGGTTTTATGCATTTCATAGCTCAAATAAATCTGATGGAAAGTGGTAGCCAAGGCTTACAAATGAACTTTGGCAAAACTGAGAACAAGCCTACTTTGCATAAAACCTACAGATTTAAGTAACATTGAACTTGCCTTGCATAAACAAGAATTTGTGTGTTCAATGTGATAAACTTTACCCTAGCTTGAAGCTCTGAGCAGGCTGGCATAGGCTGGCTCTGCCAGCTCCAGGAAATGGATCATCACAGTTAGGCATCCCGTATACATGGTTTACACTCCAGAGACAAAGAGTATCAGTTCTTGTACTGTAAACCCGTCTCTGGCATGTTTATGGTTTTCTTTTCTACCTGAAAGGAGAACAAAGTTATCCTCCCTACCTCAAAACCTTCGCACTGCATGTTTCAATAGATCTGCTGAACTCAGTTCCTTCTCACTCTAAGTTTCCACACTTTTTGTTAAAACATTTCATATGGTTGTATTTCTGGAAAGAGGATGGGAAGTGATTTTCTCTCTCAATCTCCAAAGAGCATAAACAATAGGAAAGGACAAATCTTACCAGGACAACCCCTGCTAGCATAGCCTACTGCATGCTTATGAGAGTAAGCACGCCACAGGCACCAACAAAGGATTCTGATTTAGTGTATTTAGAAAGGGAGGACATACTACACTCTACACTCTTATTGAGTGTAGTGTGTTCTCTCTTTCTAAATACACTAAATCTAAATACACTTATCCCTTTATTAGGGATTAAACCAATTGGAATATACAGAAAGTATTTTTTTAAAGCCTAAGAGTAGCCAGTCTGTATCCAATAAAGGACTTTTGCCACTATCCTATGACATTGTCAAATTGTATGGAAAAGTTACCTTTCTTCATTAACATCCGTATTTTTCTGTAAAAAGGATGGTGTCTGAAGACAACAGTGATAATGCATATGAGAGGGAGGAGGGAAGGGAGACATGGTTAGAAAAAGTAAGCTTGCTGAGTAAGTAAGCTATAAAGCTTACTTCTACAAGTATGTCAATAGCAAGAGGAGAATCAGGAAAAGTGTGGGTCCCTTACTGAATGGGGGAGGCAACCTTGTGACTGATGATGAAGAAAAGGCTGAAGTACTCAATGCCTTCTTCACCTCAGCCTTCACAGGTAAAGTCAGCTCCTAGACTACTGCACCTGGCAACACAGTTTGGGGAAGAGGTGAGCAGCCAGCAGTGGTGAAGAAACAGGTTAGGGACTATTTAGCAAAACTGGACATACACAAATCCAAGGGGCTGGATGGGATGCACCCAAGGGTGCTGAGGGAGTTGGCTAAGAAGACTGCAGAGCCATTTGCAATCATCTTTGAACACTCTCAGAGATCAGCAGAGGTCCCAGATGACTGAAAAAGGAAACAGTGCCCATATTTAAGAAATGGAAAAACGAGGATCATGGGAACTACAGTCCAGTCAGCCTCACCTCAGTCACTGGAAAAATCATGGAGCAGATCCTCAAGGAATCCATTTCTACATACTTGAAGAAGAAGGTGATTAAGAACAGTTGGCATGGATTCACCAAGGGGAAGTCATGCCTGACCAATCCAATTGCCTTCTATGACAAGGTGACTGGCTCTGTGGATGTAATATACCTTGATTTTAGAAAGGGTTTTGATAGTTTCCCACAGCATTCTTGCAGGCAAGCTAAGGAAGTATCGGCTGGATGAATGGAATGTAAGGTGTCTAGAAAACTGGCTGGAGCATTGGGCTCAGAGAGAAGTAATCAGTGGCTTGATGTCCAGCTGGCAGCCATTACCAAGTGGAGTGCCCCATGAGGTCAGACCTGGGGCCCATTTTGTTCAATGTCTTCATCAGCGACCTGGAAAATGTCATGGAATGCACCCTCAGCAAGTTTGCAGATAACACCAAGCTGGGGAAGTAGTAGATACACTGAAGGGTAGGGCTAGGATTCAGAGTGACCTGGACAATTTGAAGGATTGGGCCAAAAGAAATCTCATGAGGTTCAAAGACAAGTGCAAAGTCCTTCACTTAGGATGGAACAATCCCATGCACCAGTACAAGATGGGGGCTGACTGGCTGGGCAACAGCTCTGCAGAAAAAGTCCTGGGGGTTACAGTGGACATTAAGTTGAATATGAGCCAGCAGTGTGCCCGTGTTGCCAAGAAGGCTAATGGCATACTGGGCTGCATTGGTAGGTATGTTGCCAATAGGTCAAGGGAAGTGATTCTTCCTCTCTATTCAGCACTGGTGAGGCCAAATATGGAGTACTGTGTTAATTTTGGGGCCCCCTGTTAGGCCCCGACTCCATGTGGCCCTGATGATCCAGTTACTCAGGGATCCAATTGCTCAGGGAGCAAACAAGGAGCACAAGCACCAGCACACATTGCTTGCAACAGCTTTATTCAGAATGGAGACAGCTTCAGACTAGCTTCCAAAAAACCGGGGAGTCGCTGCAAGCATTAGTTCTTTCCATATTTATACCCCTTGGGTCATACTCATTAATGTTTACTCCACCTTTGTCCTACCCATATTCCCTCCCATCTCAAGCTCTGCCTCTGTTTACTGTTTACTTCATTAGCATGGAATTACCTATTAATGTCACTTATTTACATGCCTTTTTGCTATAAGCACATGTCTAAGACCCTGACCCCGCTGCTTCGGTCACTGGGCTGACTTAGACCAAAACTTGGCAGCTTCCGGAGGCCTCTTCACCAATCACCACTCACCTTTTCTCATATGTTTATTTCAGATTCTGTTACCAGTTATGTGTTGTCTTTCACATTCCAGTCCGTTTTTCAGTCCCCTGTTGTACCATCTTCCACATTCCTAAGACTTCACCTCATTCACAGCACACAGACTCACTTGAAAATGGTTGACACAGTTAAGATGGCTACTTAACATAAGCATTCACAAGCAAAATCTGCTCTTATCTCCTAATGATAGCCGGTGGTTTGCATCCTGTTTCTTTTACACAATGAGCTATATCTTGCAACAATACTATATGCCTAGAAAAAATACTTGCCTAAGCATCTTGCTATGTTACTTTTAATATATCATTCTGCCTTGTGGTTAGCAGTTTCGCTGAGCCACACATTAAAGCCTTTATTTAGCTGCAAATCCCAAGATCCAAATATTGTCACCCTAACACTGCTCACTACAGAAAGGATGTGGAGAAATTAAAGAGAATCCAGTGGAGGGCAACAAAATGGTGAGGGGGCTGGGGTACATGACTTATGAGGAAAGACTATGGGAACTGGCCTTATTTAGCCTAGAGAAGAAGAGACTGAGATGGGGACTTAATAGCAGACTTCAACTATTTGAAGTGGGGTTCAAAAAAGGGTGGAGCTAGACTATTCTCAGTGGTGGCAGGTGACAGAACAAGGAGCAATGGTCTCAAGTTGCAGCAGGGGAAGTTTAGATTACATATTAGGAAAAACCTCTCACTAGGAAAGTAGATAAACACTGGAACAGAGAAGTTGTGAAATCTCCATCCTTGGAGGTTTTTAAGGCAAAGCTTTGGCTGGGATGATCTACTTGGGGATGTGTGGTGAGGTGGGCATTCCTCACTAGCCATAGCTAGCTCCCCACCTGCCTCTGGGCATGCTGCTCGCCTGTCCGTCTGTACCTGCCACACCTTGTTAGTAATTTAATAAAGTTGGTAATTAAGGTAGGAGGCTGCCCATTGTTGCATCCTGATATTAGAGGATATTTGTGGCTCCATACCACCCGTACACCGCAGCCCAAGCCTCACAGACAGCATCTCAGGCAGTTAGTTGGATCCTCACCTTCGTCCATTAGCTATGGCCCCCAACCATGGGAACCTTCAGCTTCCATAAGCCCTGGCCCCATCTCAGGCCCAGTCAGGACCCTGAGCTCATTGTGGGCAGCCCTCACGGTGGGCCCCTGGCCCTTTTGACCCTTAGGTCCCAACCCTAGCATTGACCAGTTGAGTCCCTCAGAAAGGGTCCAGAGGAGGGCCACACGCATGACCCGGGGACAACAGGGCAGACCCAACAAAGAGAGACTGTGGGACCTAAACCTGTTCAGCCTCCACAAGAAAAGGCCGAGGGGAGACCTGGTGACTGTCTATAAACTCACTAGGGGAGACCAGAAGGGTTTGGGAGAGACACTGTTTCCCCTAGCTCCCCCTGGCATAACAAGGAACAATGGACACAAGTTATTAGAGAGTAGGTTTAGATTAGACATCCGCAAGAACTACTTCACAGTTAGGGCGGCTAGGAGCTGGAAACAACTTCCTAGGGAAGTGGTGCTGGCTCCTACCCTGGGGGTCTTTAAGAAGAGGCTTGATGCCTACCTGGCTGGACTCAATTGAGTCCAGTTTTTTCTCCCGCCCGGGGGGTAGGGGTTGGACTTGAAGATCTACAATGTCCCTTCCGACCCTACTTCTACGATTCTATGATTTTATGAAAAGCAGCATGAAGCTAGAGGCAGCAGATTACAAGACCCAAGACATGGCTGGAGGCCATTGTAATCCCAGAGCCACTGCCACTTTCAGCTCTTCCTCTGCTTCCACCTGTGAGGTGTCTGTCCGTGCAGGACCACACACCACTGAGGCTGTGTTGTTCTCAAAAGATTAAGCAATTAAACTTACAGAATGGTAAAGCTCATTTATTCAGAGAACACTACCCTGCCTGCAGTGTTGCTTTTACCTCCTGCAATCCCAGGGCAAAAACAATGTATACATAACACTTTTAAAGGTATCCACATATCTTCCCCTTTTACAATATCCCCATATAATACTAACATTGGAAGTGTAGTTCGACCCATACTTAAAGCACTTTTTAACAGGTCCCTTTTAGTCTTTGTGTTGGCTCTTTAGCTCTAAGCAATCTTCTCAGTTTCTCTGCATTCTCAATCCGTATTGGTTCAGTTCTTGATTGGTTTCTTTGTTCAGATGTCTGTACTTCTGTGTCACTTTCAATATCCTCTGTTGTTTCTTGTTGCTTTGATGTTAGTTTTGTTTCCTTTGGTGAATCTCATTATTCTGCTTCTTTTCTCCACTTTACAAGCTGCAAGTGTCATCTGTTCTTTCTTAGCACCTGTCCTTCCAGCATGGCTACTTTATAGGATGTTGGAGCTACTTGATGGGAAACTAGTGCTTTTTGTTTCCACATTTGTCCATCTGAAATAAGCATCATATCTTTGTTGTGCAGTTGTGGTAACTCCCTGAAACCCCTGTCATAGTACCATTTTTGTTCAAGTTTGTTGATTTTAAGTGTTTTCACATCTTGCATTTCATTCTGATGAGCCTCAGCCACAAGATTTGGCAGCCTGGGTTTGAGTTTCCTATTAACAAATTTATGCTGGGATAATCCATGTTTCATGGGTGTTGCCCTGTAATTTTCCACCAGACCATTGGATTGTGAGTATTTAGCACTTGAAGTATTGTGACAGAATCCATAGTTGTTTTTAAACTCTTTAAACTCAAGACAGTTGAACTTAGGTCCGTTGTCTGTCCTCACAACTTGTGGAATTCCATGTCTAGCAAAAATCAATTTGATGTGAGTTATGACCTGGTTTGCTGATGTGCTTTCAAGCAATTCAATTTCAGGATAGCAAGAATACTAATCCAACACTAATACATAATCTTTTCCTGCATGCATGAATAAGTCAATGCCCACATGATACCATGGTGTTCCTCCATGACCATATCAAGGGCTCTTTTCTTAGTGTTGATCTGTACTTTAGGCACATCATACAAGCCTTTACAGCATCTTCTATGTTATTTATGATGGGCCAATATAAAGCCCCCTTGTTCTCCTTTGGCTTTTTTCAATGCCTGGAGGCCCCTCCTGTATTTTGTTTAACTTATCTTTAGAACTACTGGAACAAGTCACAAGCCTTTGAACAAAATGCCATTCAGTACTGACAGCTCTTCCTTGAACTGAAAGTAGGGGCTAGGTATATGTTTTCCAGGCCAACCAGCATCAAATCTATGATTCTAAGTATGGCTCAACATTGAAGGGCAGGGTGCTAACAGTGAAAAAGTCACTGAGAATTTGCCATAGTGGTTTTCCCATATCCTGCAGTTGCATCTTGGTGTTTGTGCATCTGTGTAAAATACAAAGGAACATCTGGTCCCCTGCTACTATGGGTTACATTTCACTGATTTTAAAAAGAAAGTTTCCACAGCTCACTGTTAATGAGCCATCTGGATCAGGTTCCCTTTGTGCTCCTGAGCTGGGGAAGTAAACATATGCATGGAACTGATGGAGCTTTACTGCAGGAGTGACATGATAGTGGTGTAGAGGGTATTTGCTACCCGAATAAAAATAAAACTCTACAGGTATGGATCTGTGGAAATTCAAGCACATTTTGTAATAACAGACTTCTGAATGATACATTCTATTATTTATAATGCATAGAATCAATGCAATAGATACTTATTAACCCAAAGAACTAAAACATTGTTAGAACACATCTAAGGCTAACAAGATACTTGTAATAAACCACACTAAGAGTGTATTGCTTTATATTTTTGTAGCAGTTCCCAGCATAACGGGAAAAGAACCTCCTAGAACTAGAAGCTAGAAGTGTCACCTATATATTCAAGCTGATCTATATTAAAAGTGAAGGCCTTGGTATGGGGAAGTTGACTCTCAGACAAAATTATTATCCTCAATATAAATTTAGTTTTGTTGCCTATTCTGATGCCAATTCTGATTCAGTATTGCCAGCTCCCCAAGTATTTAAAAAGCAAATTGTGGTCCAAAGTAAATAAATAAACAAACATAAAAATAAAATAAAAACCCATAAAATGACCTTAATGATTTTTAAGAGATATCTATATCTATTTATCATTTTAAAAATATATATTATTAAAAAACTGGATGGCAAGTAACACTACCATCTGTGCATGTGCGCACGTCTGTGCCATCCCATTTTTGCACTTTTTGGCTCCACTCCTTTCCTGCCTTCAAGATTTCTTAGCAGCCATGACAACTAGAAATGTACCTTTTAATATTTAAAAGCAGTGAAAGTTGCTCACAATCTGAGGCATTAGGGAAGGGTAATACCATTTAATGTGAGATTCAAGTTAAAATATAAAAATTGCCAGCACTGAAAATCCCATATTTTAGTCTTCTCCTTTCAAGCACATTGTTTCATACTGTAAACTATGCACTTTATGGTTCTCTGCAATGATCACCCGGAAAAGCTAGGGTAGACAGGACCTGCTAGAGGTCATATGAGGAAGCATCGAATAACTCAGGCTCACTTGGACAGATGCCAAGCTGATCTCAGAAACCTCTGATGAAGAAAGGGATTCTGCAATCTGTTAATAACCTATTCCAATGCTTAGTTACCTTCAGTTACAGAACCCAATCCTAAATCATTGCTGAAAATTAAGCTGATGAATTCTTGTCCAGTCATGATGGACAATGACAACAACTGATCACCGTCCTGGTCATACCAACTTTGTTACATTTGAAAGCTTTTATTGCTCCCCTTTCCCTTTGGCTTCTCTTTTCTAAGCTAAGGAAGCCTAATTTTTTCACCCTTAACTGAGAGGCCATATTTTCTAAACTTCTTATAGTTCTTTTAAATGGAATCTTGCCAATTTGTCTACCTAGAATCATAGAAGTTGGGTCGGAAGGGACCTTGTAGATCTTCAAGCCCAACCCCCCGCCTGGGAGGGAGAAAAAGACTGGACTCAAATGAGTCCAGCCAGGTAGGCATCAAGCCTCTTCTTAAAGACCCCCAGGGTAGGAGCCAGCACCACTTCCCTAGGAAGTTGTTTCCAGCTCCTAACCGCCCTAACTGTGAAGTAGTTCTTGCAGATGTCTAATCTAAATCTGCTCTCTAATAATTTGGGTCCGATGTTCCTTGTCATGCCAGGGGGCGCTAGGGGAAACAGCATCTTCCCTAAACCCTTCTGGTCCCCACTAGTGAGTTTATAGACAGTCACCAGGTCCCCCCTCAGCCTTTTCTTGTGAAGGCTGAACAGGTTTAGGTCCCACAGTCACTCAATGTAGGGTCTGCCCTGCAGTCCTCGGATCATGCGTGTGGCCGTCCTCTGGACCCTTTCAATGTTGTCCACCTCCCTCCTGAAATGGGGTGCACAGAACTGGACACAGTACTCCAGCTGTGGCCTGACCAGTGTCGCACAGAGGGGGAGGATCGCCTCCCTGGCGCTACTTGAGATGCACCTGTGGATGCACGACAAGGTGCGGTTAGCCCTGCCAACTGAGACCTCGCACTGTCGGCCCATGTTCCTCTTCGAGTCAGTAATGACTCCAAGATCCCTTTCTGCCTCTGTGCTCTCAAGAAGGGAGTTTCCCATTCTGTAAGTGTGCTGCTGGTTTCTACTGCCCAAGTGCAGCACCCTGCACTTGTCAGTATTGAAACGCATCTTGTTTATGTCAGCCCACTCCTGTAACCTATCCAGGTCTTGTTGCAGTTTTTCCCTCCCTACTAGCGTGCTCACCGCACCCCAAATTTTGGTATCATCAGCGAATTTAAACAGGTTGCATTTCACCCCGTTGACCAAATTGCTGATAAAGAAATTGAACAGCGCAGGCCCCAGGACCAAGTCCTGGGGGACTCCGCTGCCCACTTCGCCCCAGGTTGAATATGACCCGTCCACCACCACTCTCTGAGTACGACGCTTGAGCCAATCTGCAATCCATCTGACTGTGTAGGTATCAATGCTACAGTCGCCTAGTTTTTTAAATGAGGATGGGGTGGGAGACGGTGTCAAAGACCTTGCTGAAGTCTAGAAAGACTATGTCCACGGCAACACCTGCATCCAATGCCTTTGTGACCTGATCATAAAAGGCAATCAGGTTGGTCTGACAAGACCTGCCCCTAATGAAACCGTGCTGGTTGCCCTTGAGCATCATCCCTGAAGCCGGCCCATCACAGATGTGCTCCTTGAGGATCTTCTCAAAGAGTTTCCCCAAGGATAGAGGTAAGACTGACGGGCCTATAGTTGCCTGGGTCCTCCCTCTTCCCTTTTTATTTATATGTGGTTTCTGTAAGGCCTTGCTAGGCTGGGGCAAAATATAATAGTTACCTCCTATAGCATGCCTTCAGTATTCCTTTACTCCTATACTTTATCACAAAAAGAGGCTAATGCCATTTTGAAACATCCTGGTACAATTGACTCATATCCAGTTTGTGATCTACTGTATCCCCCAGATCATTTCTGCAACCTAGACATGTTGTGTTTCTGTAGTTGCTTTTTTCCTTTCCAAGTGTAATACTTTGCACTTGTCTTTGATTCCATCTTATTGATTCCAGAACAGTTCTCCTATTTAGCAAGACCATTTTGAATTCAAACCCAATTTCTCTTGGTCCAGTGTCTTCTGTAAATTTTAGGAGTGGTTTCTATTTCAGCTTCCAAGTTCTTAATGAACTGGATCTGGAACTGAATCCTTATGACACTGTATGAATTACCATGAGCTTGCCAGCAAACCATCACTAAACACTCCCTGGTAGGGTTTCTTCAGCCTGTTGTGTATCCAGCTTGTGCTGATTTCTTCTAGTTTGCTATAACACATTTCCCTAGTTTGCTCACAAGAATGTCATATGGTGCCATGTCAAAACACTTACTGAAGTCAAAATAAAAATCACATCTACATTCCCTTATCCACTAGACCACTTATACTGTCAGAGAAGGATATTAGATTGGTTTTACATGATTGATTCCAAGATACAGCAGTATACGCTGAGGAACAGAAGGGCAAAGTTTCCTGTGACTTCAGTAGGAAAAGGATTAGGTAAGTATCAAATTATTTAAATAGATCATTACAATTTATGAAGACAGACAGTTTTGACGAAACAAATTCCTAAACAGCCATACAACCCTCTCAGAAACTTTCTCCTCCCTAACAATCTCAATCAGGCATTCATGGTTTTCTTTATGTAAAAGGGAAAACACATATATTTCATATTAAATTATCTGGGTTTTTGTCACTAATTTTATAAGGGCAATGCTCCTTTGTTAAAATATTTACTGTCCTTTATGATTAGGAATTTTTAATCATATCTAGGACACAATATAAAACAAAAGAAAATTGTTTTGACCTTTTAGGACAAAAAAGGTGACGCTCTCTAAGAAACAACACTCAAGGTTTTAATCCACATATATTTCCAGGATTGCGGGTTTTGTTCAGTTTATCAGAGAGACAGAGCATAGCAGCATCCCTCCCTCATCTGGCAGACAGATTAGGGCCTGCAAACCCGGGAGGACTGGCACAGCCCCTGCAGCCCTCCCAGTGATAGGCCCTGATCTGCCTGCTGGCTGAGAGAGGCTGTATCAAGCTTCCCCATTATAGGCAAAACGTTGAAACGTCATCACTGTTTCAATGAAACAGAATGAAAATGGAATGAAACAGAACAGCAGTTTCCAACTGAAACAAAATTTGAAATGAAATTATCATAAAAGGTTACAACCTAGACTCAGGTTTTCCAATAAGGAAATTACAATGTAGCACCTTTAGGTTTGAAACTGACATTGCTCCACCTAAGTCCCAACCCCTTTTAGGTTTTCTTTGAATATACTTTCTTGGGATGTGCTTTCCTCGAATGTGTTGGGTGTGCCAGGCAGTTCGATCCAGTTTTATCATCAAGGCTGAACCCTGAGCAAAAACCGTTAGGTCACCTAATCTTACAGCTACAGCTTTGCCTATGGGGCCCAGTCAGTTCCATGAACAGTTAATTTTATCATTTTGGTTAAACTTATGACAGACAAGTTACATTTGCGGTTTACAAACTTACAAGCTTTATATTATCTAATGTTACCTGTTTAGGCAAAATACCAAATGCCTCTAAGAAGCACGTATTTATTGCTTATTAATCTCTCTGGTTCTGGCCGTCACAGGCATGCACTTCCTGGCGCACCTGGAAGTGGACTGGCAGTGCTTCTGGGTCTGCTGCTGAGAATGCGGTGGCACCCCTCCAACCCCCACTCCCATGGGACACACCATCTGCCCCACCATCTCAGCATTCACAAGCTGGTGCCTTGAGGTATGTAGAAAAAACATTTAAAGCTGTGTCTATGTCCAAATCGTCAAATCTTTCTGAATCAATTCAGAGGGTTCCAATTTGATTCGGAGAGATTAAAGGGTCTCTTGATTTGATTCAGATTTGGGGATGCAGTCATTGAATGAGGCCGATTCTCCGCCAAATTGAATCAGTAAGTGAAGCTTTACACAGCCCTGGTAGTTAATATGAGCTGAAGAGATTCCCGGTAAGGGCCAAACACTTTGCTACAGAGGAAGAAACCCCCACAATTCATACCAATCTGAACATGGGGTAAAATTCCTTCCTTACCTCAAATCTGATGATATACTTGATTATTTGAATATAATATTACAGGTGACAGAAACCACAAAATCTGTAAAATATAAAAAAAAAAATCATAAAATCCATGACTCTTAGGAGCATTAAATTTTAATTTAAGCACAATAGTAATAAACTGTACATTTTAAAATACTTGTTCCTTGACATTCTGCCAATAGAAATTAAGTAACATAGACTCACTATGCTTACAGCACATCTCCAGGGATGTAGAGACTGTAGAAGTGTATAAAATGGCCTAGATTAATGTTGATGACACTTCAGAAGCACAAGCCAGAAGCTTCCACATCTCATCTTGATCTGTGAATAATTTACTAGTTTTAGAATGTTTTTAAAAACTTAGATACAAATTTAGATGCATAACTACTGAATTTCCTTTGATCCTTGCTGTATGTTTAATCAGTTACCTAACATTAGGTAAAATGCTTCATAATAAGTGCAATCAATACTAGCTTTACTAATAAAAAACCTCAAGTGCAATACTCAATCAATAGCCATTATAAAAGGTAGTTTACAATACTAGGGATTTCTTGCTTTGTAGCTGAGAGTAAGGATTATGGGAGCTTAGGTGCTCTTGAGAAAGGTATTCAGTATATTGTCTAACTTTGATGAACAGCTTGTGATGAAGGAATGCCAGCCAGCGGGGGGGGGGGGGGGGGGGGGGGCGGGCGGGGAAATCAAATACATGAAATGACTGAAATTTCTCTCATTGAGTACTCTTACATAGTGAAGATTTTTGAGACCTCAAGAAGACCAATCAAGAGAGTAGGCCTCCATTTTGCTAGAGACAGTACAAATAGTCAGACAGTACATGCACCAAGAATTTGCAGTCTGTTACATTCCAATAAATACTGTAGTTTGGATGATGTACTGAATTGCATTATGCTGCTCTAGAAAATGCATGGACCCCACTTTATTCTGACTCATCTCTTTTGATAAATACAATGAGCTAACTCTAGGTGCTCTTGCTCTATGGATTACATCAGGGTAAAACTCTCTCCAATAACTGCAAATCAATATTTTAAAAAATGTTATTCAGACCAATGAAGTATTCAAAACATTGCTTCCATGGAATTACCCTGTAACTCTTTTGGAGTCAACTGTGAAATAGAAGCATAGCTTTTCTTGACATCAAGAGCTATACCCCCGCCCATTTTGTCCACTCGACCTCTCATGTACAGGGTATGGCCATCCCTGCAAGGCGACATTGGCACCCATGGTAGAAGACTTGAGACCCTCTGGGTTAAAATCCGTGGGGAGCATGGCACAGGGGATACTATGATGGGAGTCTACTACAGACCCCCTACCCAGGGTCAAGACCTTGACCAGGAGCTTGCCAGGGAATTGGCTGAGGCCACGTGCTCCTGGTGTATGGTTGTCATGGGAGACTTTAACTACCCAAACATCTCATGGGAGGAGCACTCAGCCAAATCCGAGCGGTTGCAAAGCTCTCTCTCATGCATGGATGACTTTTGACGCAGGAGGTCTACAGGCCCAGGTCTACAGGCCCATGAGAGGTAAAGCACTACCCAACCTGGTACTGGCAACCAGGGACGACATAATCAGTGACCTAATGATCGAAGGGAAGCTGGGTGACAGTGACCACAAGCTGATCACCTTCACCATCCACTGTAAAGCTGGCAAGTCAGTGAGTAATACAGAAGTCCTCGACTTCAGGAAAGCTGACTTTGACAAGCTCAGGAGGCTTGTCAGTGAGGCCTCCAAAGGGGAGAGGAGTTCAGGATAAGTGGTTGCTCTTCAAGGGAGCAATTCTGGATGTGCAAAGTCTATCCCGCCTCAAAAGGAAAGGCAGCAAAAGGGCACAGCAGCCCCCTTGGCTCTCCAGGGAACTACCAGACCTCCTGCATCTTAAAAGGAACACCTACAAAGGATTGAGGCCTGGAACCACCACCAAGGAGAAGTACTCTGCTCTGGTCTGGACCTGCAGAGAGCAAACCAAGGAAAGCCAAGGCTGTGATGGAACTCCAGCTAGCTACAAATATCAAGGACAATAAAAAGTCCTTTTTTAGATATGTGGGGAGCTGGAGGAAAAGCAAGGGCAAAACTGGACCCCTGCTAAACCAGATGGGACAACTGATGCCCAGGAAAAAGCAAACTTGGTAAATGGGTACTTTGTGTCAGTTTTTCACCAGTCCCATTGGACACCCCTGCCCACTGTGGGTCAGGGATGCCCGGGTGAGGGAAATTCCTTACCCTCCATTGAAGCTGACCTTGTGAAGAAACACCTTGACAGGCTGGATACATTTGTCAGCCAGCTCTGATGGCCTAGACCCAAGGACACTCAAGGAGCTGGCTAGCATCATAGCTCAGCCCCAGCATGGATCTTTGAGAACTCCTGGCGCTCTGGTGAAGTGCCTGATGATTGGAAGAAGGCCAATGTTGTGCCTATCTTCAAGAAATGAAAGTAGATCCAGGAAACTACAGGCCCATCAGCCTGACCTCTATCCTGGGGAAGGTCTTGGAAAAGATTATCAAAGAGGCCATCCTTAACAGACTAGCTGACAGCAATATCCTGAGGGATACCCAGCACGGGTTTGTTGTGGGTAGGTCTTGCTTGACCAATCTCATTTCCTTTTATGACCAGGTGACCTATCACCTGGACAAGGGAGAAGAAGTTGATGTTGTATATCTTGACTTTAAAAAAGGCTTCGATCTCGTATCCCATGATCATCTCTTGGCGAAACTAGCTAACTGCGGCCTCAACCTCAGCACAATCCGCTGGCTGGGGAATTGGCTCTGCAGTAGGACCCAGAGGGTGGTGGTTGATAGAAGTCAATCATCGTGGTGTGCGATGACCAGTGGGGTCCCTCAAGGCTCTGTCCTAGGGCCTATACTTTTTAACATCTTCATCAGTGATGTAGACATTGGTGTCAGAAGTGGGCTGGCCAAGTTCACCAATGACACCAAACTCTGGGGTAAAGCATCCACACCTGAGGACAGGAGGGTGATCCAGACAGACCTTGACAGGCTCATGAAATGGGTGTATGAAAACCTGATGGTGTTCTCCACCTTGGGAAAAAAAACCCTGCAGGATCCTTACAGGCTCGGCAGTGGTACGCTGGCTAGCACTATGGAAGAAAGAGACTTGGGGGTCATGATTGACATGATGAACATGAGCCTGCAATGTGATGCTGTGGTTAGTAAAGCAACCAAAATGCTGGTTTGCATCCATAGATGCTTCTCAAGCAAGTGCCAGGATGTCATTCTCCCCCTGTACTCGGCCTTGGTGAGGCCACACCTGGAGTACTGCATCCAGTTTTGGGCTCCACAATTCAAAAAGGCTGTGGAGAAGCTTGAGAGAGTCCAGAGAAGAGCCACGCACATGATCAGAGGTCAGGAAAGCAGACCCTATGATGAGAGGCTGAGAGCCATGGGACTCTTCAGCCTGGAAAA
Source organism: Crocodylus siamensis (assembly GCF_052110815.1). Classification (NCBI taxonomy): domain Eukaryota; kingdom Metazoa; phylum Chordata; order Crocodylia; family Crocodylidae; genus Crocodylus; species Crocodylus siamensis. The sequence continues at coordinate 273,675,957 of NC_143396.1, read as the reverse complement.
GCGCAGGCTCAGAGGCGATCTGGTGGCCACCTAAAAGGTTATCGGGGTGCTCACCAGGATCTGGGGGAATGTCTGTTCACCAGAGCGCCCCAAGGGATGACAAGTTCAAATGGTACAAACTCCCCTGGGACACGGGGCTGGACTTGATGATCCTTCAGGGTCCCTTCCAGCCCAAATGTCTAATGAAATCTATAGCTCCTTGAACAAGCTTTATCTAAAGTGCCCCCACTGCCATTCTGAAGTGTGGGGATGCTGGTACACAAGATGCTTTAATTAAACTGTCTCAAGTGCCCCTGCCCCACCCCCAGAGCACATGTATAAGTGCCCACAATTTAGTGACACTTTAATGCACAATAAGTAAACTAATGCACATTAAAGCGCATGCGTAGATGCACCCTCAGGGAGTCTTAATCTGATAAGTCCCTTCCCTCTACTAATGCATGTTGTGAGTGGGTTATGGATCCTAACTCCTTCTCCCTCTGAACTCGCCTGCCATAACTTGGATGGAAAAGATAATAAGAGGGATTCAGTGGTATTGCCCCATGCAGAGTTAGTAACGTCACCCAGGTGTTAATTTCTTACAATAAAGCTTTATTGCCCCTGTAGTGGATTTGGAGAACTATGAGAGCCTTGCTAATTATTCCATTAGTGAGGGAAGCCCAGGTTGCTGATAAGGTACCTTGGCACTGGGTACATATTGTATTCGCTACAGTCCTTGTCACTAATTGCCTCATTAAAATGGTGCATTCCCCGCGTCTTTCACTTATGCCATGTGCCGGAAACGGCCCCAGCTGCTCCCTTGCTGTCCATGTCGCCACACTCACCGTCATTGCTGGTCCCGTTGGGTTGGGGCTAAGTCTAGCTCCTCTTGCCTGCTTCACCCTGGGGAGCTTCCCTTTCACTCCCAGCTCACTGCTGCAGAGCCCCAGCTCTTCTCTGGACTCACCAGAGCAGCTGCAGTTCCCCAGTAAGTACGTAGCTTTGTGGCCAACCCACCATCATCCCGAATCCCATGGTCCTGGTGTCCTGTGGAATCACCCATCTGGCGCGTAATACTTCTCTTTTCTGGGGTCCGGGTTGCTCCACATCTTTCCTCCAGTGCCTGAAGGCAGAATGTATATGCCACGTCGCTGGATATATACCGGCCATGGCAGGATAAGCACCCTGCCCTGCCCCCAGTGCCTGATTCCCTCCACCTGGTGGGGTGCATCGTAGTGTTAAGATTGCCCAATCCTGCCTTAGTAACCGGGCTCTCACCTGAGCCCCTGTTACACACACATAATTTTCTACCTTCCCTCCTCTCTTACAAACACACATTATGAAAATAAGTGTAGTTTATCCCCATACATTATTGATATCATACCTTTTGATTATTTCTCCCAAAATTATATAGATTGCTAATAAGCCCTTTTGCAGTTCTGAAAGATGACATTTTAAATACTTTCATTCATATTCAAATACTCTTCTTTAATCAATGGTAGAGTTCAAATTAACTGTTAATTAAGAATGTCATTTAGTTCCAACATCTGAAATTCTGTTCCTATTCACAGTCATATCAGTAACTTACAAGTACTTCTTTCTGTATTACTTTGTGTGTGTGTGTGTGTGTGTGTGTGTTTATGCATGTACACACACACACACACACACACACAGAGTCTCCCAGCCATGCTCCAAATTTTACTTGATTAATTATACACTTCTCTTCACCATGTTGTTGTCTTTGTTTGTCCCTCCTGTTCCAGTTCTTACAGAGGCCCTAGACTATCACAAAATAAATTACAGCTCTTTAGTCTTTTGCCTGTCACCTCTGACAATTTCCTCCTCATCTGACTTGCTCAGCACATCTTATAAAAGTTTTGAGGTAGACTTTTATGAGTCTCCTAGGTACCATAACTGTTTTTACTAAGCTTTTGCCTATCTTAAACAATGACTTTATCATAGTATTTAGGCAAACAGCTGCCATAAGGGTTTAAGGGCTGGATTATGTTGTATCCCTATTTGGTTGTTCATGGAACAAAGAGAAACCACAAGAAAACAGTTTGCATACACATGGTTTCAATATTATCTACAATTACAGCATCTCTATAACCAGTCCTCTCAATTAAAGCCCACTATAGTTTGAGAAGCACAGAATCCTCGCAGGTTATCACTTACCACAGGGGTGGCTGGTACAGGATTCTGCATCTAAAGGCAGGTGTTGGGGTTAGAGTAGGTTTCAGAAGTCACATCTCTCCTCTTCTCCGGCTCACCTGAGTATCTCCATGTGCTCACTTTCATGCCTTTTATATTATTTTTGATTTGGTACACTGTCCTAATCCACCAGAACAACTCCTTCATCCCTCGGCTCCATCTCTCTGGGCCATTGGCCCCTCAGCTCAGTTCAATTTTCTATGGGCTCTCACCCCTCAGGCTCAGCTCTAATAGTCCTTTTTTCAACTGCATTGCTTTCTCTAGTGGCCACATTCCAGCCTTTCAGCCACTCTCATGCTTTGCAGCTTAAAATGCAGTAAGGAAAGCTCCACCATAATCAACTTGCATCTGGACAACCTTTCTATAAATCCACCTCAAGCCTCTACTTCCACTGCCTTCTACCAGCTCAGGCCCTCCTGAGCCTACTCACCATTCCCTTAGTCTCTAATCCTCATGCTCCTCAGATTCATACAAGGAGCTCCTTCTGCTTCCACAGTCTAAGCCAGACTCCAGTTCCCTGCTCCTTTTCTTAGTTACCGGCAAGAAACTCCAGACTTCAGCTCTGCCCAAGTCAGACCACCCTCTCTGCCACTGGCAGAGGGCTTATATAGCCCCTGACTCCTCCTTCTGAAATGAGGTCACCTCAGCAAGCCATTACCTAACGAGCTGCCAGATGCTTATTATCTGGAGCTCTGCAGCTGTCTATTTCTACCCTCAGCAACATGGCTTGGTCCCTGTTACAGCGCCACGAGTCCCATAAGTTCCACGGGTAGCCTCTGCTTCTAGCTCTGCTTCTAGCACACAACAGATTGGAGAGGGGTCAGGGAGCAGAGAGCAGAGCAGGAGAGTGGGCAGGTAGGTACAAAGGACTGGAGTAACACTCAGGGAGACTGTGAAGCTTAATTTGTGCTATGTCTGCCAAAAAGTTTGGCCCCCACTGAGTCCCATCACACAGTACATGGAACCTGTTGTCAGTCTTGTATGATCCAGAACAAAGAAGAAAAAATAATTACCAGGCAAAGAAAATACAAATTCAAATGAAGCACACAGGCATGAAGGGACCAATAGGTTGGAAATGCAGGATTTCCAGACCCAAAATACTTGTCCTTGCACAGGCTGAGGGGGGATCTTGTGGCCTGTTATAAACTAGTCGGGGGGACCAGCAGGCACTGGGGGAGTCCCTGTTCCCCCGAGCACTGCCAGGAGTGACCAGGAATAACGGTCACAAGCTGGCAGAGGGTAGGTTTAGGTTAGCTATCAGGAGGCTCTACTTCACGGTCAGGGCGGCTAGGATCTGGAACTAACTTCCAAGCGAAGTGGTGCTGGCTCCTACCCTGGGGGTCTTTAAGAGGAGGTTAGATGAACATCTTGCCGGGGTCATTGGATCCAGTACTCTTTCCTGCCATGGCAGGGGGTAGGACTAGATGATCTGCTCAGGTCCCTTCCCACCCTAGAAAATATGAAACTATGAAACTATGAAACCCAAGTGCATTGGAATGGTGAGATCCCATCCCTCGCTCCCCCTCTTTCTCTTTTTCTGTCTAGGCATAGATTTCTGAACCTGAATTGTATTAGTTAAGCTTAAACTAGGTTTCTCCAAATGCTCAGTGAAACCAAGATAATATTGTAATTGCTTTTGTTTGTTTTCCCTTGCATGTGTATTACTACTAGTACCATTATGCATTTCATATACTTAGCAATAAATAACTTTTATAGTCAAACGGGTAGTAACTGAGTATATTTTTTCTTCTCTACTTCCCCTTCCCCACTCGCTCTGCAGCAACGCTTCTTTTACCTAAGCCAAAGGTCCCTGTGAAGCCCAGAAATATTGTGGGGTCTGATCATCAAGAGGCTACCACTACTAGGACAGTTAGGGCAAAGGATTGGGACGTGCTGAGTTTGAAACAGATAAGGGGATCAGCTTGTACAGGCTCATTGATGCAGTTTGGCTCAGACATGCCCTAATAAACTGAATGCTGGCCCATGAGGGTGTCAGCTGGACACCCAGCTGGATTCAGAGGTATTCTGTTTAGCTGTGTGCTTGTGTCTGACTGCATTTTATTGTTACCTTAATGAACTGATTCCTAGCATATAAGGGTGTCAGCCTGTCCATGCTGATCAACCCGGCCAGGTCAGGCATGTCACGTTAATCTGTGTGTGTGCTCTCCTGCAAGGGTCTACTAAAGCCTCCCAATGGAAAGATCTCATCTAAACAATTTATGGTGATGGGGGATTGCTATCTAGCTTCCCCTCTAGGGTAACATGTTGGCATGCTTCAGATTCTCTGAGTGCTGGCTTGGTATTGCAGTACCTCCAGATACCAGGCCCAATGCTTATTCCCTCCTGTGACATAAGATAGTTGCCGGGGAGTGGGGGAGCGGGGTTGTTTGGTTTTTTTAAATGGCCACATAAAAAAGGATCAGTATGTCCAATATGGGCTATGTGTTTTATAGATATGCTCAGTGGTGGCTGCATTTAATCAAATCAGCTTCAGAACTGGTTTTTCACTGCTGAGCACATGTATTTAATGAATTTACCTTATATAAAATTATAAGGTGAGGGGCTTTTTCCATCATGCTGATTAAAGGAAAAAACCTTGTCTTGTATTTGAATAAATACAATAATATATTTTTTATGTCTCAAAAGTTACATGAGGTGCTGATTTTTAAATTCTGTAATGTAAGTATCGTTGCATTCTTCTGGTTCTTGATGTTGTGCTAACAGGACATGGGTCAGTCAGACCCAGCTGTAAAAGCTGGAGTTTGAAACTAGAGTCATAAATTTGATAGCCCAGTGGTGGCCATGCTTGCCTCACAAACCTAGGGCCCTGAGTTTGATCCCTGTCCTCCTGTAACAGTCTGGGCCTCACAGGGCAGCTGCAGCACACACTAGGGGCCTCCTTATGCCCATTCTCTGACTCCAGTTCCCCTTCTTGGGTCTCCTCTTCTCTTTCCAGCCATGCCTTGATATCAAAAGATATTAAACTCATTAAAAGGTCCAAATCAAATCCAAAGCCTCTGAATAGATTCGGAAAATATTCAGAGAGATTCGTAGACTTGGATTGGCTGCGGAGAGACAGGCACAGCTGGGTGGCTGCAGGTTCTCACATGGCTCCTCCAGCTGTGCCTACCTCTCCCCAGGCAGGGGAGCTGCAGAAGAAACCCCCATGGCTGCCCTGCCCAGCCCCATCTCCCATCTGGTCCCAGCCTACTCCTGGCACTTAAAAAAACCCCCAAAAACCCCAATTCCCTGTACTCGCTATCTGTAGCACAGGCTGTGGGGGCTCTGAGGCCACGTGGCAGAGCCCCCCAGCACAGTCCCCACTCCCAGATCACCCCCCAACCCTGTCCAGCCCTGCCTCTGATGGCACCCATGTCTGGCCCTGCCGCTGATGAACTCCCTGCCCAGCCCCAGCAGTGCAGGAATCAAAAAAAACAACCAAACCACTCCCTGGCAGTAGCAGTGGCTGTGGAGGCTCTGGGGCCACATGGCAGAGCTCCCTCTGCCACAGCTCCAGCTCCCTAATCTCCCCCCCCTGCCCAGACCTGTCCCTAATGCCCTCCTACCCCCCATGCCTGGCAATTAAAAAAACATTTTAAAAGCCCCGTACTCACCGGCTCTCACAGCAGGGGGCAGGGCCTCTGGGCACTCATGGAAGAGCAGCGCAGGGCAGTGGGGATTGCTCTCCCACCTGGCACCCATGTTGCAGCTGCACCATGGCATGGGTGCAGTGCGACTCAGCAGGGCCCCATGCAGTGTCTGAGAGCTGGGGCAGCTCCAGTGGTCAGCCGGAGCCTGGTACCACTCAGCTCCAGCAACCCCCAGCTCCCAGATAGAGCACATCTCCCTGCTGCCATGCTGAACCCATGCCATGGGGCAGCTGCCACGCAGGTTCCAGGCAGGGGGGGTAATCCCTGCTGCCCCATACTGCACAGGGGGCCTCTGCCACGAGCCTCAGAGGCCCTAAGTCCCATTGCTGCAAGTGGTGAGTGTAGGGCTTTTTTTTTTTCATTTAAAGTACAGGGAGCCTGGGGCCAGGCAGGGGCTGGGGCAGGGGCTGGGGCTGGGGCTGGGCAGAGCAGCCAGGGGGGTTTCTCCTGCGGCTTCCTCCAGCTGGGGAGAGGCAGGCACAGGCAGAGGAGCTGTGGGAGAACCTGCAGCCACCCAGTCATGCTTGCCTCTCCGCAGCGGATCTGAATCTCTGTATCATCACTGAATCTTTGATTCTGATTCACCCAAATCGAATGGGGACAGTGATTCTAATCATCAAATTGAATCACTGTCCTCTGAATCAGCCATATCCAAATCAAATCCTTCCCTACTCATAGAGTCCTAATAGACCCCAACTCCCTATATCTGCCAGGCTAAAGAGCTGGTGAACAGAACAGGAGTACATAACACTCCACAACAAAGTCTCTTTAAGACATCTCCTCAGACTCTTAAGAATGAGTTGAAACTTAATTCTCCTGGTGTTCATCCTGGAGTGGAACAGTTTTTTTCATGTCCATAATCAGGGCTCATCCTAAAGGCACATCTTAACCATAGATGGATGCCTTCCTATTGCACTAGTACTGTAGCCTGTGCCCCTGTGGGCTGTTAAATCATCTTGAGCTGAGGGAGGTGCCGTTTTTCAGAGGAGATTTAATGCAGAGCATTTGACCTTTTCTTGCTCTTAGAAATGCTTAGAGAGGTATCTGTTGTGACACATGTAAACTGAATCAGCTTTTTACTAGCTATCAGAGAAGCTCTTCAGCTGTACAGCCAGTAGCTTTTATTTGCATCTGGTTCTACTAATAAAATGGTGATTTAAAAAAAACAGTAAAAGGAAGCAGCTTCTAGAGCTCCCTCCTCTAAACAATCTGTCTGTCCCAACACTAGCCTTATTGTCCTTATGTTCTTCTGAGCCATACCTACAACAAAGAGTCATCAGCAGTTAACCTTGTAGAGCCTTGCAGCTTCCAACAGGATAAAGCACCAAGAGAATCCAGTTATAGTGGAATCCAGATATACAGAACACAACAGTTTTACAATGTAAGTGTCCACTGCAATTTCAATGGATTAGTCTTTCTGCATTTCCCGTACAGGGTTAGTGAAGTGATTCCTATAGTTTATATATAGAAGGCTCTTTGGAATTCTACCAGGTAAAAGACTGTACATGGATTTATGACACTTGCAAAAAATACACAAAATAAGTACACAGTAGAGACTGTTTGTATAGTCCTTCCAAGTAAGGGTAGAAAAAGACAAAAAGTACTGTTGAAACAGCATACAAAATGGCTGCAAGAATAAAGTGGACTCCATATTGGAGAATGAAACTGGATCTGAAAATTGCTGGTCCAGAGTCAACCCCATATGGATACAGATTATACGGGTGAAATTGTGTATATCAACCCAAAAGCTTTCCTTCCCTCACATCACCCCCCAGTCAGATTATTTATAACTGGGATAGAAAGACAAAAAAACATAGCGTTAGACAAGACTTTCCAATACTGCTAAGGTTAAGACAGACGTTCCTAAAATTAGGATAGCATCACAGCAGAATCCAAAATCAGTTGCAAAACCAAATTCAAATACTGTCACTAAGTGAACCTGAGACCTTTTAAAGTGCTTTACTTTAAAAAATTGCTGAACATACGATCTCTGCAAATCAAACCAATTTAACGAATTGCAAGAAAGTAAGTCACTTCTAAAAATCTTTAGTCATGGTTAGCAAAGGCCATTAATTTACACAAAGATTTTTTTTTACTGGATTACAAGTTACTTGAAACAAACATTCAAAAAAGAACTTTTGAAACTGCAATGGTTCTAAAATTAATAACTACAGCAGTGTTTCTGTCTATTTTCTGTCCAGATTTGAATACACTGTTCAATTTCTGAATCTACAGAAATATGTCTTTCCCAATAAGTTGTGAGAAACATTTTATTTTATTACTCAATATAAATGCTAAATATTTTTTAAAACAACAAGCATGCTTGATGCACCATGACTTATAGTTTTGTCTTGCTCCGAAAAGTATCTCCCGTAGCAACTGCTGTGTATGTCTGTTGATATTAAATATAAATTGCATTGCAAAGAAAACACAAAAAAATCTCAGTAGCACAACAATCCAAGTCAGATAAACATGAACAGCCGTCACAGTGTGATTTACAGGACATTCATTACTCATGACTATGAGCAATACCAGCTTGTTTTGCATATTTATTAATTCTCATCTTAGGATACTGGCAATAAGTGCAATCATTGTCATGAAATGCTAGATGTAAAATAAGTGAGTGGAATAAATTAGCTCCATCTCTGTACATGATTAGAAATTATATACCTCTAATTAATAAACCAAGGGCTTGAAGGACATTAATAATTTATTTTCACAGACAATTTTCTTCTGTGTTTGTGTCACATTAATTCTTCACTTGGACAGATGACAGCTAGGACTCAGATGAAGTGAATTAACAAAACTGTCATGTCTACCAAGATTACAACTCAGAGTACAGACCTAAAGATACTACTGAACTTATACACTTCATCCTCACACACAACTTCACTTTCAATAATGTACACTTCCTCCAGACCATGGCCACAGCTATGGGCACCAAAATGGCCCCACAATGTGCCAACCTTTTTATGAGCCATCTGGAAGAAGAATTCCTCAAGGACTGCACTATCAAACCAATGCTATACTTAAGATATATTGATGGCATCTTCATCATTTCGACTGAAAACCTGCAATCTGATTGATTTCCATCAGAAATTCATTAATCATCACTCTTCCATCAGAATAAATCTTGAATACTCCAGCACCAATGTTTCCTTTTTAGACACAATGATCACTATCCAGAATGGTTAAAGACAAACCATCATATACAAGAAACCCACGGACCATTATATATATATACATATCTGCACAGAACCAGCAATCACCCTAAACGACCAAAAAAGTTGTTATCACAGCCAAGCCCTCCGATACCACCAAATCTGCACTGAGAACACACATGATCATCAACTCACAAATCTCAATAGGGCTTTCAACCAATAAGGACACTCCTCCAGAGAGATAGATTGCACATTTGAAAGAGGCACCTGGATACCACATGAAGAATTGCTACAGTACAGAAAGAAAATCCCCATGAATTGCACACCATTAGTTATGACATACATCCTTCCCTGGAACCTATATGGAAGATCCTCAAACAATTGCAACCCATACTAGAAGAAGACCCAATTGTTAAAGAGATCTTCCCAGAAACACCCATCCTAGCCTTTAAACAAGAACTGAACCTTGCAACCTCATCAACAGAAGCAAACTAATGTTTGCCCAAACACATCGAATAGATCCAGACCATGCCATGACAAGAAATGTAAAACCTGCCAACATATCTCCAGCACCCCCACAATAACTACTCCCCATAACAGAACCATCACTATTTCTGGATATTACACCCACACCCCAAGAAATGTAATGCATCTCATCCAGTGCACTAAATGCCCTGATGGAAAATATGTAGGAGAAACCAAACAACAACTGCAGACCAGAATGAATGCACACCGAAAATCTATTAAAGACAAGAATACCCGACTACCTATGGGGGCACATTTCTTACAAGATAACCACTCTCTGTCCAATCTCCCAGTTCTACTCCTCAAAGGAAATTTACAAAAAACCTTTGGCCAACAACCCTATGAACTTCACTTCATCAGCCTACTGGATACAGAAAATCATAGAATAATTCATAGAATCATAGAAGTAGGGTCGAAAGGGACCTTGTAGATCTTCAAGTCCAAGCCCCTGCCTGGGCAGGAGAAAAATTGGGCTCAAATGACTCCAGCCATGTAGGCATCAAGCCTCCAGGATAGGAGCCAGCACCACTTCCCTTGGAAGTTGGTTCCAGATCCTAGCCGCCCTGATTGTGAAGCCGTTCTTACGGATGTCTAATCTAAACCTACTCTCCAACAACTTATGGCTGTAATTCCTTGTTATGCCAGGGGGCACTAGGGGAAACAAGGTCTCTCCCAAACCTTTCTGGTCCCCGCTAGTGAGTTTATAGACAGTCACCAGGTCCCCCCTCAGCCTTCTTTTGTGACGGCTGAACAGGTTCAGGTCCCACAGTCTCTCATTGTAGGGTCTGCCCTGTTGTACCTGGATCATGCGGGTGGCCCTCCTCTGGACCCTCTCAATGTTGTCCACATCCCTCCTGAAGTGGGGCACACAGAACTGGACACAGTACTCCAGCTCTGGCCTGACCAGTGTTGCATAGAGGGGGAGGATCACCTCCTTGGCTCTACTTGAGATGCACCTGCGGATGCACGACAAGGTCCGGTTAGCCCTGCCAACTGTGACCTCGCATTGTCGGCCCATGTTCATCTTGGAGTCAATAATGACTCCAAGATCCCTTTCTGCCTCCGTGCTCTCAAGAAGGGAGTTTCCCATCTTATAAGTGTGCTGCAGGTTACCACTGCCCAAGTGCAGCACCCTGCACTTGTCAGTCTTGAAATGCATCCTGTTTTTGTTAGCCCACTCCTGTAACCAATCCAGGTCTTGCTGCAGTCTTTCCGTCCCTACTAGCATGGTCACCTTACCCCAAATTTTTGGTATCATCAGCGAATTTAAACAGGTTGCTTTTCACCCCGTTGTCCAAATCGCTGATAAAGAAATTGAACAGCATGGGTCCAAGGAGCAAGCCCTGGGGGACTCCGCTGCCCACTGCTCCCCAGGTCGAATATGACCCATCCACCACCACCCTCCGAGTACGACCCTTCAGCCAATCTGCAATCCATCTGACTGTGTAGGCATCAATGCCACAGTCACCTAGTTTTTTAAGGAGGATGCAGTGGGAGACGGTGTCAAAGGCCTTGCTGAAGTCCAGACAGACTATGTCCACAGCAACACCTGCATCCAAGGCTTTTGTGACCTAATCATAAAAGGCAATCAGGTTGTTCTGACATGACTTGCGCCTAATGAAACCGTGCTGGTTGCCCTTGAGCATCATCCCTGAAGCCGGCCCATTGCAGATGTGCTCCTTGAGGATCTTCTCAAAGAGTTTCCCTAGGATTGAGGTAAGACTGACAGGCCTATAGTTACCCAGGTCCTCCCTCCTCCCTTTTTTAAAGATGGGGAGCACGTTGGCTATCTTCCAATCATCTGGCACCTGGCCCGAGCACCACAAGCACTCATAAAGCCATGCCAAGGGCCCTGAAATAACTCCTGCTAGCTCCCTCAACACCCTGGGGTGGAGAGCATCTGGACCTGCTGATTTGAACATGTTCAGCCCCTCCAGAAGCTCTCTAACCTGTTCCTCCCCAACCTGAGGTCTGGAGGTGTTCCCCTCGAGTCCGTCTTGCATCACAGTGGGGAAGTCTCGGTCCCTGCACAAGAAAACGGAGGTGAAGAATTGGTTAAAGAGGTCTGCTTTCTCCTCTGGCGCAACCACAAGATTGCCCAGAGAATCTTGCAGGGGCCCCACATTTCCCAGTATTTTATTCATCCTCCCTATATATTTGAAAAAGGACTTTTTATTATCTTTGATTTTTGATGCTAGTCCTAGCTCTATGTCCACCTTAGCTTTCCTGCCAGCCCCCCTACGGGCCCGAACAGAGGAGGTATACTCCTCTTTGGAGATAGCACTCCCCTTCCCCTGGTTCTTGCCGCCTTTTTGGCAATCAGGCATTCCTGGATGCCCTTGGTGAGCCAGGGGGGCTTTTGGGCACTCTTGCCTCCCTTGCTTCTTGTTTGGATGGTCACCCCGTGGGCCCTGAGTATCGTCTCCTTAAGGAACGACCACTCATCTTGGGCACTGAGTTCCCCTGCTCTCAAGAACCCCAGTGCCTCTCCCACTGATCTCCTCAACTCATTGAAGTTGGCCCTCTTGAAGTCCAGGGCTATCGCCTTGCTGCAGGCCCCTGACACCCTGCGCTGGATGGTGAATTCCAGCAAGCGATGATCGCTATCACCCAGGTGGTCAAGAACCTGGAGGCCCTTTACCAGGTCATCACCTGTGGCCAGGACCAGGCCACAGACATTACAGACATTGGATTTACCTGCCTAACATCTGATACCCCAGGTAACCTCTTTCCTATTTACCAGCTACATCTTATCACCAGGTCTACATTCCTCTCCCCCCTCCCACCCCACAACACCACTGGTTTCTCACCCGTTCTGCCAGAATTTTCATTTTCACTGACTGGCATTGGTGCATACTGGCCTCTGGCTTCTATTCTATCACATCTAGGAAGAGCCCAAAACAAATGCAGATGCTTCCTCCACCTGAAGAAGGGTGTTTGTACCTGAAAGCTTACAAAGAAGAATTTTTCCAATTATTTTATTTGGTCTAATAAAAGATATTGGATTTTCCCAAAGAAACTTGTCTGCCTATATCTACCACAATGCACACTGATGAGCAGATAAAAATTAAGTGAATAAGTTTTTACTTTCCAGTTCTCTTGAAATTAAATAATAGTGGGAAAATATTTCCATAGTATTGAAATTGGGATGACACATTCAATCTTCCCCTCTAGTCACATCTCAAAATGCATTACTACTGGTATTTATTTCCTAATAGTTAAGCATGGAGGCACACTAAGTGATAGTCAAACCCCAATAAGGTCAACCATTTAAGTTTGGTTTTGATAAGAACCATGTGTGTGCCTGTTTCTCCAAGTCTTTGTAATATTGCCTCTAACACAAGCCCCTTTTTTACCAACACCTATTTCCTTTTTACTTGTGAGTTTGGTTTCACTATCCTCACTTTATGCTCCCTGGTAATGAGAAAGGTGTCAGGCCCTTTTATCTGCTTCCAGTATCTCCAGCCAACAGTCAGTTTATCTGCTCTTCACTCTTCATATGAGGGATGAAGCCATTTTCTCTTTTACCAGATTAATAGGCATCTTGCTTCCTACAGATATAATGTTTTCAAACAACTACTCTGCAGCTCTGATCCTGGGCCATCACTACTCTTGTGATTTAGAAGTCCATGGACCATAGAGGGACACCCCAGACTATTGCGTAATGTTCTTTGAAGATGGTTGGAGAGTCACCTATGCTTGGTGAAGGAAAGGAGGGCAAAAATTGGTGAGATGAGAGAAGATGATCAAAAAATATACTGTCCCATCCTCAGACACGTTTGATTGGAGTTTGGTCCTTTTTAAAAACAAGTTACTTTTATTTTTTCCCTAGCTGTTATGAACTTGTGGTGTATACATGAACAGCATATTGAGCAGCCTTGCATTCAATATAACAAAAGAAGAGGTAATGTACTGAAAGCTGACTTTTTTTCCTTCTCTGTGAAATTTAAATAAGTAGCATGAGTCTGTTGCCCATTCGTTTTAGGTATCCACAGAACTCTTAATTTGCTTCATCTACATGCCAGTAAGAGCTGAATTAATAATTTTAAATCAATCGTTTATAAGAAATTAAACACTGTTTCTGTTTGCTAGTTGTCCATGTAGAGATCTGCTCAACTATACCAGTGTTAGCCTGATTTGAAAAATAAGATCTATGGGTTTATTTAGACTAGAAAAGATTAGTGAAGTATTGCAGGTTGGAGAATCAAGAATACCTGTTGCTATAGATCTTAAAATAGGGTAGACAGACACCTATTGGAGATGGTCTAGGCATGCTCAGTCCTGCCTCAGAGTATGGGGGAGGGTATGAATAGATGGACCTTTTGAGATCCTTACCAGCCCTCCATTTCAATGATTTTCATATATGAAAATAAATAATAATTAATGCTGGTCTCTTCTTCAGGCAATTTATGCAATTTGAACTACTAGAAACCAAATTTAGATTGTATTGGTTAGTAACTTAGACCCACAAGTCACATCTGTGTCTTGACTCCTTGTCACAAAAAACTTAGGCTTTAAATTTCTGAGGAACAGGTAGTACATAAGAAAAATTTGAAGGTTTAAATGTATTTTTCCTTTCTGTAGTGCACATGTATTAGTGAAGGCATTGGTTCTTGAAAATTTAGGCAAATTGATAGCCTAACTTGAGAACTTTAAATGTAAGTTTTGCTTTCACACAGGCATAGAAACAAATTATGAACACATGCTCAGTCTGGGTTGCAAAGAAGCTAGGAAGTCCATTTAACTGCCTCCATGCCAAGACAACATTCAAGGTGGTTTGTAACTTTTTCCCCTTAAATTGTCCCGTCTGTTACAAAATGTACACCTTCCAAGCAAATACTGGTAAAGGCAAATTTAAAAGTGACTATCCTCTTAAAATTCACCACAAAACTTCAAACCTTCTGTGGCAATTTTGTAAGTAAAACTTAATAAAATCATTCTTTTGAGTATTGCAAGACAGAACACAAAAGGGTGAGTATGAGTATGGTCAAATCAAGTTCACCTTCAGATTTGAGTGCATCTCCTGCTTTTGTTGTAGGTCAGCAGGTTATGCTTCTCAACGGCAGGAGGAGTGCTTCAGAATTTGTACAGATATACCCATAGTCTCACTAATGATGTGTTTATCAGCTTCCATTACAACATGGTAACATACTGCAAAGGTATGAACAATCCTAGAAGGGATTTCTGAATTAGAATTTACCTAGGTGGGAGATTTTTTTCAGTGATCTTGGAATGATTATACCGGTGTAGTAAAAACATTATAATCATAGCAGTATACCTGGAATATCTCTTTCAGTTTAGCTCAATGCAACATAAGCTAAATATGAAAGGCAATTTTATACCAGAATAAGAGTATAACTGCCAAAGATCCAGTTAATGTGTTTGTGTGTGTAAGTAACTCAGGAGTAGACAATTATTTGGGCTGGAGGGCCACTTAGGGAATTTTAGTGAGCTATTGTGAACCAGGTCAGTACCCACCTCCAACCTGCAACAGTTCACCAAAACTCTCAGAGTGGTTCCTGCAAGCAGTGAGCTTCCCCAGGTAGATGAGATGGGGCTGTGGGCAAGCTGGGAGCAGAATGTATGGACAAGCAGTGGTGACCAGGAACAAAACAGGCATGCAGGGCTGGGACCAGGATCATGGGTTGGTGACAGCATGGGGCCAGGGCCCAGTGAAAAGCTGCAATCCACTGCCTGCATGACAGATCATAACCAACCTGACCTGGAAGGGGGACAGAGCACATGTCCATGACCCAGCCTCTGCTGCCCCTGCCCCAACACAGGTGCATGTGGGCCGCCCTAGTCGAGCATGGCTGCAGAGCAGCACAACCCAGCAGTGCAGGGCAGTCTAAACCAGTCAGGATGCATCAGGGCTGCCCCATTACAACATGGAGGTTAGATGAACATCTTGCTGGGATCATTTGACCCCAGTACTCTTTCCTGCCATGGCAGGGGGTCAGACTAGATGATCTGCTCAGGTCCCTTCTGACCCTAGAAACTATGAAACTATGAAACCTCAAAAACCCTATTGCCTTGTGGGTATCCCTTGGTTAAAGGCTAGGGGACAAGACTGACACATATGTACCCCCACTGAAGTGTTAGGCAGTCAGCAGCAGCTATAATGTGTTGCTGTCTGGCAGAAGCTACAACCAGAATGGTACTGAACGTCTGGACTAGATCTGGTCTTCAGACCCTTCCTCAGTTGTCTAAATGAGGGATGGTAGGTCTACACCAGCCTTCACTCCTCCATGCTCTTGCCTAGGTGTACACACTGTAGGTCTCGATGTGATCTATAATGGCCAAAATGATAAAGTGACTCTTATGCTGGGATGTTCAGACTCTGATCCTGGAATCAGACCCTGGCTTTGATTCAGATTCTAATTTACAGAAAATGGCACTACTAAATTATGAGTTGGTTAGGCTCAGAATTGACACTGGTGCATTATCAGAAACTCGGCTCTTAGATATAGGTTCTATCCAAGAGAATGATTGCACTATATTCTGGCATGGGAAGCCAGCAGAAGAAAGGAAAGGAAAGGGAGTATGCTTTGCTATTACAAACAGCTGTGTTTCCCTCCCTCAGCTTTTATGGCTCCATAGTAGCTAATCAGAACTCGGGGTTTGCCATAGGGGCTCTGGTTATAGTCCTCCAGTAAAAAGTATGCATTGTGCACAGCATACCCTCTGTCTGGAAAAGCTATTGCACCCTGTCGCGGGGCACTCCCGCGCCCCGCTCCTAAGGAGACGCCACCCCGGGAAGGGGAGAGGTGTAGCAGGGCACTAGGGTGCCTGCTACTAGCAGGAGGAATAGGGCTGCTGAAGTGCCCCAAGCAACACAGATGGGGGTTGCTAGGGCAACCAGGCAGGTCATGTGGCCAGGAGGGGGCAGGGCCAGGCCCTTATAAACAGCTAGGCCAAACCCTTTCTGGCTGCCACAGGAGCAAGAGCTCTGTGGCTGAGCTGAGTGGCCTGAGTTAGTGGTTGCAGCCTTACCACGCTAACTGGCTGCGATAATGCGGGGAACAAGAACACCCTGAAGGGAGGTAGGATTGAGAGCCCTGGTGGGGCTTGTGTTTATGTTCAGAGCAGGGAGACTCTGTGCGGTTTATGTTACAGCCGGGTGGCTCGAGCTTATGTTACAGTTTGCACCGGAGGACCGGGTGAGGCTGTAGGGGAGTAAGGAGGCCTCAGCGGGGCTCCCCAACAGCTTGGGGGGAGGGTTCTGGGTGCCCAGTAGGGGCACAGTGCCAGCGGGGCACAATTGTTGGTGCCAGAGTGGCGCAGCGTACGGGGTTTGGACCCCAGCCCGTGAGGGCGGCAGTTTGCCCAGTGGGGCAAACGACCCAAGAAAGGGTCAAGGGGGCCAGGCATGGCTACGGCCACCTGAGCCCCAAGCACGAGGAGCGCGGTACAGGCCCCAGAGAGGGCGAGGCCCCAGAGAGGGCACAGCGCAAGGTGAGCGTGGTTGGAGACCCCTAGAGGGGCCGCAAGCGCGGAGAGCATGGCAGAGACCCCGAGAGGGGCGAGAGGAGCTAGGGCGGTGGCTACATGCCAGGCCCAGGGGCGCCAGGTGGGCGAGAAGCCCAGAGTGCCCGAGAGAGAGAGGGCCCCGGGACAGCTGCGAGGCTTGGGGCGTGCTAAAGGGGAGGTTTGGAGGCACCCATTTGCCCATAAGGCTGGGGTGAGAGTACCCCCTACTTTGGAACGGAGGTGATACCAGCAAGGTGTCATTAAGTGTAAGTAGGCAGCCTCCCATTCTGAACCTCAACAGCAAAGACGTGGCGGGCGAGTAGAGGGTGCCAGACCACCCTAATTGGCACGGCAAAGGGGCGCTCGCGAGCTCACGGCTGCTCGCGGGGCCACTCCGTGACACACCCTCTGAAAACTTTTTGGTACCTTTCTGGCAAAATTCTTAGGCACAGCTCACCCACTCAGCTTGCAGCCAAGGAAGGCTTTGCAGCTGTTACACACAGCATAGCTTCACCATGTTGTTTGGTGTCTACGGGCTTACCCTTCAAGCTAGTGTCAAAGACAGGAACATTTTCTACCAAAAACTTGAAGAAGAGATTGAGAAAACTCATAGAAATGAGACCATTATAATACTTGGCAACTTCAAAGCAATAGTTGGATATAGTTTTAAGAATTGGCCTAGTATTTTGGGCAAACGGAATTAATAATATGAATGAAAATGGCCAGCAAGTGTTAGAATTTTGTACAAATCAAAATCTGTGTTACCAACACAAGAAAGACATCTTGGAAACATCCAAGATCAGGGCCTGGTACCAATTAGGTCTAGTACTAACCAGGCAGGCATAACCACCTGAAAAAAATCCTGCATACGAGGTCTTATCACAGTGCTGACTGTGACACTGGCCATGCCTTAGTGTGCTGCAAAGTCAGAATCAGTGTCAAAAAGATCCACCGTAGCAAAACTACCCGTCATCCTCAGATAGACATCAGCCAAAAAAAGGCATAGAAAAAAGCAGACGATTCAAAGAAGAAGTTGTGAAAGCAAGTTTCCTTAACAACTCAGTCATTGAGGCCTTGGAAAGCTTAAAAACTATCATTTACAATGCATTGGGTACAACAGTATTGGGCAAAAAATGCAAGAAAAATGTAGTCTGGTTTGAGGAGAACTCTGAAACCTTTTACCACTCACTGAAAGCAAAGGGACAGTGCTAACCAAATATAAGAAATCTCCCAGCACCATAAATCTGAGAAAATCTGAGAAAGGCTCAAAAAGAAGTGCAAAAGAAAGGAAAGAGCTGTGCCAAAGATTCTGGACTGAAACTATGATGATATTCAGAAAGCAGCTGATGCAGGTGATAGCTGTGGAACGTATGAAGGTATCAAATGAGAAAGTGGTCCCATCAAAAAGAAAACATCTCCACTGAAAGACTCAAATGGAAATTAAATTTCTGATAAACAAAAATAACTAGAGCATTGGATTGAACACTATGGAATGCTATACTCCAGTGAGACTAACATCAAACCTGAAGAACTCAAAGGATTATAAGTTTGAAGTTATGATGGATTTGGACAACGAGAGCCATCTAGTTACACTAGTATAACTTCCCTCTTGTAGACAAGCCTTTAAATTATGGGCAGGCAAAATACGGCCAGATCTGGCCCACCAGGACATTCTATCCAGCCTGAGAGCCCCAAAATGTTTAGAAAATTAATATTCATCTGCCCCTGGCTGTCTGTCAAAGATGACAGGAGACAGGGGCAGTAGGACCCAGAGAAAGCTGGTGGCAGGACTAAGCAGCATAAGCAGCAAGGCCCACCCAACCCCACACCCCCAGGCCCTCCCCACCCCCAGCCAGAAGCATCTGCCTAGCAGAAGCTTGCGGCCTTGGACCCTAGGGCTGTTCCTGCCTTCCTGCATGGGAGGAAAATTCAGATAAGAAGGAGGGCAGGGAGGGAGGCATGAGAGGACCATGGGCGATTACCCCAGTCCTCAGGGCCATGCCGTGACAGGTCCTGTGGTCCCAGCATTGCAGCCGTGAACCACATGGTGCTGGAGTGGCCAACTGATGGGGGGGCAGGGAAATTGCGGCAGAAAGTGGGGGAAAGGGGTAGTTAGTGGGTGTGTGGAGCACAGCAACAGCTCGGTGGGAGCACGAGGCACACGCTGGTGTGCCAGAGCCAGCAGCAGCAGTGGCCCAGGGCAGGGCAGCAGGAATGCACGGCCCAGGCTGGCAGGGGCTCTATGGAGCAGAGCCAGCTGCCCCCTCTTCTCGCTGCCCCAGCCCAGCTTCATAGAGACCCTGCCACCATACCCTGGGCCCCCACTAGAACTGGCCCTGGTGCACTGGTGTGCCCCACTCTCCTGCCCAGCTGTCACTGTGCTCTGCGTGCCCACTCACTGCCACCCCCCTGCCACTTGCCACAGCTATTTCTCTGCTTTCCCACCCACAGCTGCCACCACTCCAGAACCACGTGGTTCCTGGCTGCAGCTCCAGGCTGCAGGACTCAGAAGGAATCAGCTTGGCCCCTGCAATTCTCAGCTGGCACCATGCAGTGATGGCTGGGCTGGGCCAGTTCCTACTGCATCCTGTGGTCTTGGCCATGCAGCTGGGACATGGTGCCTGAGCAGCATGCTGGGCAGAGGGGGGGGAAGGGGGATGAAGCGGGCAGGGAAGTGTCATGAAAAAGGCAGCAGTGGCAGATGGGAGGGACAATGGCAGTGAGCAGGAGTACGGGTCCTGCGTTGGTGCTCCGGGGCCAGAAGTGGCAGAAGTGTGGAGCCTGAGCTTGGAGGAGTGCTGGAGGGGGTGTGCCTGCCACAGGGGTGGGGGGGAGCTGTGGGCAAATGCTCCCCCTCCATGCATGCCACAACTCTCCCCAGCCACCCTCCCCCCACACACTCACAGTCCTCCACAAACCCCATACCCAGCTGCACACCACGCACACCCACATGCTCTCTCAACCCACATACATACACATCCACACCCTTCACACCTATCCATCCTCCCACAAGCCCTCCCCACCCTCCACACCTATACCCACCCACCCACTTGCACCCTCCCACAATATACAAGAGTAAGACTTCATTTTAAGCTATTATATTATCACCTCTATGTACACTACATAAACACATGTAAATCAGGACAAAAATATTTTTTGAAATGAAATTAGTAAGTGTTGTAGTACATGTTTGATTTTTATAATATAATTTGGAATTCTTCTGGTTCTGAGATGGCAAACCCCCTTGCTGAAAGGAGAACTTCCAGGGGGTAAGGGAAGGGACTTTTGGTGGCAAAGGTCAGGGGTTAAGGGGTGGGACTTCCAGTCCCAAGATGGTGACCAGAGTGTGGAACACATGTCACAGGGAGGGGCTACCCTTACAGCTCTCGGTGGCTGCCAAAACTTGGAAAGCAGCCCTCTGCCCGAAATATTTGCATACTCCTGTTTTACATGGTGCCTAAAATATAGGCATTTGCCTCCAAATTAGTTTTAGATCAGGATCTCAGATTTAAGATGACATCAAATCCCTGTTCCTATTTCTATTAGTTGCCAGGTATATCTTCAAGAGATTTTTAGTCACAAGTGATGGAATTCTCACAAGGCCTCGTGATCTCAAAAGATTTCTAGCATGTGGGGCCAACACCTCAGAAAATGGCTCTTCTGAGATTTTAACTATGTATAAAAATGCTTTCAGTTTTAGCTTTTGTGTGTTATCTGAATTATATGGATGGTTTCAGATCTGAGAAAATTAATGCAGAACATTTCTCTTTCAACTAATAAGCTGCAGCAGTTTGGACTGGAGGCTCTAGCCTTGTCCCATCTCTAGTAGGATTGTTTTGATTCAAACATAAAGCTGAGATGATGAGCAATCTTCATCATAATAATAGAAAACTTCCCTTCAACTTATTGTCTTGACTTGAAACTTATTATCTGACCCTAAAAGCCTGAAGAATAGGTATTTGTTAAAGGCATAGAAAATAGGAATCTCTAGCTCCTTACCAGTGGTGATATGTATGAGGTGCACAGAGGTATGCGTGCCCCACCCTGAGAGTCCTGATGCACACCCTCACAGCCAGAGTTCCCTGCGTAGGCAATGGGCAGGGTGGGCAGGTGGGAGCACTGGCGCCCCCCCCCCGACAGCACCAGCTGGGGAGTAGGGGCTCCAGGAGAAGTGCCACTGGCACTGTTGGGCATGCTGCTAGCACTTCTGGGTCAGTGCGATCACCCGCAGGGGGACACCCCCCACCTCCGGTTGCTGACTGGCCTGTGAGGGGGCAAGTCCCCCCCCAACCCCGACTCAGGAGGCACCAATCGCCCATACTTCTTACATTTTTTCTTACCAAAGACAGAATAAAAATTAGATTCTTGCTCTAATAACAGACATGCAAGAGCAAGGCTGTGCTACTTTTACCTTAATCTGTGCCTCAAAGGCCTGGAAGATCAGCTCTTCAATACATAAAAATACATTCAGATGCCCCAGTCCACATGCTAATCATGTACTGTGCTCCATAATGACCTTTTTCATGTAAAAAAAGGAAGCTCCTAATCCTGTTCCTTGGCGATAGGATAGTGAGCCTATAAACAGAGGAGTAGATGGCCAATTAATTAAACTTCTTAGTGAAACTTAAAGGTCAAAGCAGAATATGCAACTACCTTAGTTCACTGAATATGAAATTAAAGGAGCCATCTTCCTGGTAAAATTATATGGGCACAAAGTTATTTTTTGTGTTATCCACTGAAGTGCCTTGAAGCCCAAGAGTAATTTGGCCTAGTGTTTGGAAGGCAAAAGATATTTGGATTTCCCATGCAGAAACAAGTCTTATTCGAAGACATGGTTCTGCAAAGGCTTGTTGGGAAGAGATGGCATCCACATCATGCCAAATGGGGAGAAACTGTTTTCTCCCAGGATGGCTGACTTGCTGGAGAAGGCTTTAAACTGGGTGTGTTGGGGGATGGGTGTGCAAATGAGAATGAAAGCCTGGGAACAGCCAAGCAGGAAGGGCATAGAGAGGGTACTCAGGCAGGTGTCAACAGGTTGGAATAATGTCAGCATGGACCAATGGCAGGGAACTAGGGGTTACCAATCAGGGACTTAAGTGTCTATACACAAACACTAGGAGTATGGGGAATAAGCAGGAGAAACTGGCACTCCTGCTAGCAAATAGGGAATATGATCTTGTCGGAATAACGGAGACCTGGTGTGACACAACACATGACTGGGCTGCATGCATAGAGCTACAGGTTGCACAGAAGGAATTGGGTAGGGAAGAAAGGAGGAAGTGTAGCTCTCTGTGTAAAGGATCGAGAAGGGTGACTTGAGAACTCAGTGGGTCAAGATATAGATAGGATGAGGAGAAGGGGACTTGATGGTAGGCATTTACTATGGACCACCAAACCTTGTTGGGATCATTTGATCTCAGCAGTATTGCCACCCAGAGCAGGAGGGTTGGACTCAGTGATCTTCTGAAGTCCCTTCCAGCCTTAATTTCTATGATTTTATGAAATGGATGATTATAAAAAAGAAAAGTATAACAATTCAAGAAGAGACAGAAATTGTGATATTTATGCCATGAAACAAGTGGCACACTAAGTTGGAAAGAGGAGATGGGTTAGCAATTAAAACTTGTAGGGAGTGTAAAGTAAAAGAAAAACAGTTTAGTGATCAAAGCAAAGGCCTAGAAGTCAAAATGTTATGGATACTAGACCTGGCTCTGACAAAGACCTTTTCTGTGGCCTCAGTCAAACCACTTAATGCCTCTGCTTCCATTTAATTTGCCCATCCGTGAAATCAAGGTAAAATGCTCTAACCCCAAAAGTGTCTAGGAAACATTAAATATGTGTACAGAGCCTTGAAGAAGAAATGGGCTATGTATGATAATGTAAATGTTATTAATTAATGCTTAGAAAACCCATGTAGTACTCCTGATATTTAACAAATTGGCACATTTTTAACACTTCTTTCTATATTCCACATTATGGAAAACAAATTCTCAGTTTGTGTCTCTAAGTCTTGTCTCTCCTAAGGCATTTACCACAAGAAGTGAGGGTTTCATCTGTAAAGCCAATATACTGTGTTCCAGCTGAGACTGTGGCCAGGCTCAGTTAAATCCCAAAGAAAGACCCTTTCCAGGCAACTGTGGGGTGTGAGTGAAACCAAAGAACTGACTGCAGGTTTGTATTTGTGATGAACTCAAAACAAGATGCCTTTAAATTACTCCACTAAACAAAGCGTAGCCCCACTATTACTGTAGAAAAGTACTTTTCCAAATGTGTTCATCTTGGGAAGGTCAGTGAGACTGCCTTCAGCATGCTAGGTGGGATTACAATGGTGGCTGGCTATCATGTTGGGTGTACCACTGAAGTCAAAGGAAGGAAAAAAAACCCTCTATTCTAGGAACCAGCTGGGCCCAGGGGGCTGTGTTGTGAAGGAGCTCTCTCTGAACAGGGACAGGGTCTAGTTGACTGAAACACACTGCCCTATTGAAAACACTGACTGATCAGGCCTGGGTGAGCATTGGCTCCTGCTGGTGGAGTGGTAACACATTTGTCCAGTGTCCCAGCAACTGAAGGAGGTTAAGGGGAAATTTAAATTACTTTTCTTTCAGCCAGAGGCATGCATCCTACTCTGGGAGCCTGCTAGGAAGAAGAAACAATATCAGTCTGTTGGAACTTGTCAGAATAACGGAGACCTGGTGTGACACAATGCATGACTGGGCTGCATGCATAGAGCTACAGGTTGCACAGAAGGAATTGGGTAGGGAAGAAGGGAGGAAGTGTAGCTCTCTGAGGGGAAAGGGACTTAATGGTGGGAGTCTACTATAGACCTCCCAACCAGGGAGAAGAGCTTGACCAGGAATTCTTGGGTCAGCTCACAGAGGTAGTGAAGGCTCAGGATGTGGTAGTCATGGGGGACCTGAACCAACCTGGTGGCCTTTTATAATCAGATCACCAAATCATTAGATGCAGGGGTAGCAGTGGATATAATCTTCCTGGACTTCCGGAAGGCTTTTGACACTGTCTCTCACCCTGTTCTCATCAAGAAACTGGGGGGCTGTGGTGTAGACACCCACACAGTCAAATGGGTTGCCAACTGACTGGAGGGCCACACCCAGAGGGTGGTAGTGGATGGGGTCTTCTCACCTGGAAGGACGTGGGCAGTGGGGCTCTGCAGGGCTCGGTCCTTGGGCCCGCACTGTTCAACATCTTCATCAGTGATTTGGACGAGGGGGTAAAAAGCACCCTGTGCAAATTTGCTGATGACACTAAGATGTGGGGGGACGTGGGCACACTGGAAGGAAGCAACAGGCTACAATCAGACCTAGACAGGTTACAAGGCTGGGCAGACGAGAATAGGATGGGTTTCAACACAGACAAGTGCAAGGTGATGCACCTCGGGAGGAACAACCGGCACCATAGCTACAGGTTAGGGAACTCCCCTCTTGTCAGCACGGAGGCGGAAAGGGATCTGGGGGTCATCACTGACTCCAGGATGAACATGGGCCGGCAGTGTGGGGATGCAGTCAGGAAGGCCAACCGCACTTTGGCATGCATCCACAGATGCATCTCGAGTAGGTCCAGAGTGGTGATCCTCCCTCTCTATGCGGCACTGGTCAGGCCACAGCTGGAGTATTGCGTCCAGTTCTGGGCGCCACACTTCAAGAGGGATGTCGACAGCATGGAGAGGGTCCAGAGGAGGGCCACTCGTATGATCTGGGGCAGCACGGCAGGCCCTATGAGGAGAGGCGACGGGACCTGAACCTGTTCAGCCTCCAAAAGAGAAGGCTGAGGGGGGATCTTGTGGCCTGTTATAAACTAGTCAGGGGGGATCAGCAGGCATTGGGGGAGTCACTGTTCCCCCGAGCACTGCCAGGAGTGACCAGGAATAACGGTCACAGGCTGGCAGAGGGTAGGTTTAGGTTGGCTATCAGGAGGCGCTACTTCATGGTCAGGGCGGCTAGGGTCTGGAACCAGCTTCCAAGAGAAGTGGTGCAGGCTCCTACCCTGGGGGTGTTTAAGAAGAGGTTAGATGCACATCTTGCTGGGGTCGTTTGACCCCAGTACTCTTTCCTGCCACGGCAGGGGGTCGGACTAGATGATCTGCTCAGGTCCCTTCTGACCCCAGAAACTATGAAACTATGGATCCATCCAGAGGCTCCAGGGAAGGTGGATGCAATCTGCTGCTAACCAGACTTAGAATACCAGGAGTGACAGGGACAGTGAAGCTAGTTTGCAGCTTATTTACTACCAAGGGGCATTTATATAGTTCTCATTTGTCAATGTATCTGTTATTATAGATGTCACGGAGTCACGTAAGTGCCCTGTGACTATGAGTGTGATTGGCCGAGCTGCCAATCACCCTGGCAGCTCAGGTGCCGGTTACCAGGGTGACCAGGCAGGTCACGTGGCCAGAAGGGGGCAGGGCCAGGCCTTTATAAACAGCTTAGGCCGGAGCCTGCCTTGCAGTTCCCTTCTGGCTGCTGTGGGAGCAGGAGCTCCGTGGCTGAGCTGAGTGGCCTGAGTTAGTGGTCGCAGCCTTACCACACTAACCGGCTGCGATGATGCGGGGAACAAGAACACCCTGAAGGGAGGTAGGATTGAGAGCCCTGGTGGGGCTTGGAGCTTATGGTTTGGAGTACGGAGCCTCTGTGTTTATGTTGCAGCCAGATGGCTTGAGCTTACGTTACAGTTTGCACCGGAGGACCGGGTGAGGCTGCAGGGGAGTGAGGAGGCCTCACGGGGGCTTCCCAGCAGCTTGGGGGTTCCCGGTGCCCAGTAGGGGCACAGTGCCAGCAGGGCACTATTGTCGGTGCCAGAGAGGCACTGTATTGCACCAGGGAGGCACGGTGTGCGGGGTTGCAGACCCCAGCCCATAAGGGCGGTGCTTTGCCCAGTGGGGCAACTGGACCCAGAGAAGGGTCAAGGGGACAGGCACGGCAGCGATCGCCTGTGCCCCCTAGTGTGTGGAGCGTGGTAAAGGCCCTAGAAAGGGCAAGGCCCCAGAGCGGGGCAGAGACAGGGCGCGAGGTGCGTGGTGTCGGCCCCTGAGAGGGCAAGGCCCCAGAGTGGGGCAGAGACAGGGCGCAAGGCGCTAGGCGTCGGCCCTAGGAAGCGCAAGGCCCCAGAGCGGGGCAGAGACAGGGCGTGAGGCGCTAGGCGCCGGCCCTAGGAAGCGCAAGGCCCCAGAGTGGGGCAGAGACAGGGCGCGAGGTGCTAGGCATCGGCCCTAGGGAGGGCAAGGCCCCAGAGCGGGGCAGAACAAGCGAGGTAGCGAGCCAGACCCATGGGCGCCGGGATTAGGGCGGTGGTAGCGAGCCAGACCCATGGGCGCCGGGATTAGGGCGGCGGTAGCGAGCCAGACCCAGGGGGCGCCAGCGATTAGCTGGACATCGGCGAGAACCCGGCCCAAGGGCGCCGGTATCAGGGCACCGGTAGCAAGCCGGCCCAAGGGTGCCGGTATTAGGCGGCGGTAGCAAGCCAGACCCAGGGGGCACCAGCGACTAGCCGGATGCCGGCAAGAACCCGGCCCAAGGGCGCTGGTATTGGGGTGGCGGTGGCAAGCCGGACCCAGGGGGCGCCAGCGATTAGCTGGACGCCGACGAGACAGGCCCAGGGCGCAGGGAGCGGGCTGGAGATAGGAGCCCGGCCCAGGGGGGCGCCAGGTGAGCGAGGAGCCCAGGGTGCCTGAGAGAGAGAACGAGGGCACCCGAGGGGCGAGGGACTATACAAACGTCCCCCAGAACAGCTGTGAGGCTTGGGGCGTGCTGAAGGGGAGGTTTGGAGGCACGCATAGCCCTTAAGGCGGGGCGCATATAGATACCCCCTGTTTAGGAGTAGGGGCAGGAACATCGGTACTGTCCACTAGGGAAACAGAGGCAGCCTCCCATACAACTTATTGGTCATTAAAGTCGTGGCGGGCAAGATTCTGAGGGTGCTAAGTTCACCCTAACATGACGGTAGGGGGCGCTAGGGAGTTCACGGCCGCCCCTAGGCCCCACTCCCTCACAATAGACAAGAAGATAAATTTGGACATTTTTTAACTTCACTATGATTTATTGGGGAAATTTTGATGCCAAGTATCCCACTAGCTGCTGCTGGTTGTGTGTGTGTCCTGAGGAGTTGTGCATTTGATATTGCATAACTCTTAAAAAACACACTAATAGGACAGGGAAATTTTGTGATTATGCCCATTCATTCCATGTCATCTTTTTCAAATAAAATGATCTAAGTGTGCATGCAAATTAGGTGCCATCCTCAGATTCCTGGCATGCTGCCAGTGGTGGCCCTCTGTGTCACAAACTGTGTATTGTAATGTGCTTTTTATCATCCTTTTAAAAATTCCATGCGTGGAAAGCCTGATTCTGATCCCCAGTTGCATGGAAATCTGGAGCAATTTAACTGCTCAGCCTGTCCCTCAATTTCCTGCATTTCAACCTAATTGCTGCTTGGATAAGTCCAGGACTGAAGAATGCCATTATTCATAGAGCAAGGTTAATAACAACATACCGGCATATTAGAAGGCATCTTGCATTTTGGAGCTGTTGCATCCAAGGCCTCAGGCAGTCATCAAGCCTTGTTACTCAAGTGCTTTGAACCTGGATGAAGATTTCTCAGCCTATATACATATCATATAAGCACCATACAAAGGCAGAGAAAACCGAGAGACAAAGGCAACAGCTGCTGCTACTACTCCAAACCTGGAAAAACCATACTGTACAAGTCAGTTCTTTGCCAAGTTTTTTTTTTTAAGCCCATTACCACATCAGATTTCCTCCCAAACAGAATGTTCCCAACACAGACATCTTCACACCCTGTCTAACCCATTGTCAGTTAAAGAACTCATAGGCACAGCTGGCTGTGGGTGGTAGCAAGAGGCTGAATTAGCAATAAATTATCAGGCTGAGTGAGATTGAGAGTAAGCAAAGCAAGATTTCTGAGACTCCTGTTATGCATCTATTTCATGTTTTCAGAGCAACTTCCCCTCCATATTTCATAACCAGAAGGAATACTGGCATACAGCCACAGTCAAACAAACTTGATCACGTCTGCCATTCACCTGCCTGCAAAAATAACCTTTTAATATCTATTACATGAATAATATCTCTACTAGTAATATTAGAATCATTTCTTACCTTAAAGATAAATACAGAATGCCATTCCCTCAAAACACAGGGCTTTCTGAGGATAGAATTTGCTACACACTAGTTTTAAGTTCAATGTTCAAACTTTTGCTGTGGATTGATATTTTCAACATTCTGGCTTGATGTTACTACAGTTACTGCAGGGTGTAAGTAAAACCTGGGGAGGCATCCAGCAGTAACATACTATTTTAAATATCGTATGTGACCATCTCATGGTTGCTACTTCAGGAGCCACTACTCTATACCTTAAATATCCCACAGCTCAGCAAAGCTTTAGACCTCTCTAATGAGTCAGCCCATTCTCAGTGCAAACTGGATATATTCTGTTTTTTTTATTAGCTGGCTTGCCCTTAAAGAAAAAATAGGAAGAGCATGCATACAAATCATACTGAATTCTCCTAACATTGGTTTTATATGATTAGTATGACAACATAATTTCCACCAAATAACTTTAATACTAATTTCCAAAAATACACTCTAGTTATTGCTACATATAGAGTATGCTGTATGTATAGAGGGATACAAATTGTAAGGTTATTCCATCTGGAAATCTCTCTTAAGCTAAGGGATATTAAGAAATACTGTACCTGCACAACTTAGCAAAAAGTCAAATTAATTTATTCTTCGGGACGTGCACAATGGCTCTCCTGGAAGAATGTTTGCTGAATCCCTGTTACATTCCACAAGTAGCTGTCAGAAAGGCATACAGTTTCATATATATTTGCATATATGAAATAAGTAATGCTACATGCAAATACACATTTAGATGTGACAATTGCCAAATCCATGCATGCAAAGGAAGAGTTCTTTAGGTTGCACCTGATACACTTGTGATGGGAAAAAAACAAGTGTCAGTTTCAACTGGCCCCACATATTATTGACAGCAAGGATAGTATGCCAGTGCTGTTTACTGTGGGCACAGTATGTACATACAAAGGCTGATTAATATAGGTACTATGTCATAGATGGATATTCAAAGGACCTACTATAACTTAAAATTAAACAAAGGCAGAGAGACACTAATTATGCAGTTTGTTGCTGATTCAAGTCGGGAACGTATCACTTGCATTGCTGATTGAGAGGTCAAGTAAACAATCTAACCTAGCAGATCTGACCAAAAATGCTTTATAAAACAAAAGAAGGCAGGGCAGATTTGCAATTTATAAACTATCTTCCCTGCCTTCTGCCTGACTTTCAACGAATGGATGACTACCTCTTTTTATCAAACAAAGAAGTCAAACAGAAAAAATTATATTATTTATTTTGCTTTTGAATGAGAAGCAAAAGTATTTAAAAAACAAACAAACATATTTTTAATCAGACTGATCTTTCTCCTAGAATTAGTTTCTTTGTAAAAACATAATTGGTATTTATAATCAATTCCTATCAAATTCAGAAACATGCTTAAAGTCAAAATACTTAAGAGGGACAAAGGATGGGACAGAGACTGCGGGATGAAGTGACTTGTCCACCGAAGTCCCCCATCTGGCCTGCAGCAAAACTATGAACAGAGCCCTGGACTCTGTAGTTTCTGGCTATACATCCTGCTGCTTCTCCCTGCACACGTTAAGGCAGATGGTGGGAAAAGAAAAACTACACCTCCTTCCTCATACAGACCCCTAGCCATCCCCTGGTAAAAGATGCAACAGTATTGTGAAGTAGGACAAGTCAAGCCTCCCCCTCCCCCTCTTTTTTCCATCTTTGTGTGCTCTGCAGTGGTAACTGCTGGCAAAAGTATCAGCTTCCACTGCAATGGATAAAAAGGGTCCAGATACAGATTAACTCTATGTCTTCTGAACAGTCATCTAGCACACAGCTTCAAAACTGCTCTGTACCCCCTTGCCAGACCTGACCAAGTGCAGATTGCAAGTATTGTGCTCATACTTTGCAAGAGCATAGGAGCAAGAACTTTGCAAATAAGGCCTGATCCTGCACCATGGAATTTGAAGAAAGCTTAGAAAGTTTTGTTATTGACGTCAGTGGAAGCAGGACCGATCTTTAAATCTGTGGCAGTACTAGGAATAGCACCGACAACTCAGACATTACCTCCCACTCCCCTAGTGTTCTTAAGTTAAGCAATTGATGCTTGTGCTGGGTTAAAATAAGTTAATTTGTCATGCTATTACCAGATAAACATTTGAACTTCATAGGTAGTACATCCGGCTTCTGAACCTCCACCATATAATGGAGCATATGCATCCTAAACATGAAATTATATCAAAGATAAATTTGGCCAAATAGTACCTCTAACCTTTTCTTTGCAAAATTTTCAAACACTTAGTCTCCCAAAACCCTCCTTTGTAGGCTACATTTTAAAAAAGTCTTTACTTTTCCATAGTTGTTCTTCATTTGCATAAGGTAAAAAATGTTTCCATAGAAACAACTGAGATATATAATTTCTGAATAATGATTCCTCCACAAAGTACTGGAAATCATTTTCAGATTAGAACGCAAAGTCTTCAAACAAAGCTATTTGTCTTATATTATGGTGAAAAATTATGTAATGTCTTTCTTGAAAACATTACACTGCAAATTGCTATAAACTATGCAGAGAGAGTTGAATGTATTAGCTCATGCAGAAAAAGAAAGCTGAATGTATTATCAGTATCCATAAAAACAAGGAAAAAAACCATGAGCAACCAAGGTAATCAGTTTACTCTAGTGCAGCTCCACTGAGTTAACTGGATGTAGATTAGGGTACATCTGTATGCATCTATATCAGTTCGTAAACTGTTTGGTTTTATAAAGGCCATTTTGGTTATAGGTAGGATAGATATGTACCTTATAGACTAACTCAATAAGCTATATATAGAACACAAGCTTTCGAGAACTTGAGTTCACTTCATCAGATTTTGGTTATAAAACTGGTTTATGCCTTTACATGGGCTCTGTATTATCTATATTTAAATGAAGCACATAGAAGATCTTGGAGGAAACTTTGCACAAAACTAACAATGGCTGGTTATTAAATTTTGATGACCACCTGTTCAAATGGAAGCAACCTTTGATGAAGCCCTGCCTACCATCCAGGGAAATTCATTCTCTCTGGTAGGCTGATAACCAAGCAACAGATTAGCTGACTTGGGTTTGAGCCTTAACCAGGGAGGTGACCTGATGGGGGGATTGGAAGTTATAAAAGGTTAAGACTGCTTTGAGTTCCTTTCTCTCTGATCAGAACAGAAAAGGAACATAAAGCAGCGAGAAAGAAGAAAGGGGAACGAAACAGAACACTGAATTCTCTGAACAGACATTGAACAAATCCAAAAGACTCTTGAAGTGAAGAGGAAATGGAGGCAAAGAATTGTGTGCCAGCTGTATCTTTTCCTTAGATTTGTATCTCTCTTGTGAGGTTTAAAAGTAAAATATGATCAAGTTAGAATTCCTTTTGCAAAGGTTCCCTATTCTTCCTTCATATATTACATGTTCCAGAAGAAAAACTCGTAGACACTGCTGAACCTTTCTTGTAGAAATACAAAAGCAATTGAACTCTTTGTGAAACCAGGTAGCCAAAAAAAAAGTTTAGGGCACACCCCAAAATACAGGTACATGTCAAACTCTGAGTGGAAGTAGGTAGCTTCAAAGTGCTTCTCCAGACTGAGACAACAAAGGCAAGGGCTAGGACATTGAA
Organism: Crocodylus siamensis; assembly: GCF_052110815.1. Classification (NCBI taxonomy): domain Eukaryota; kingdom Metazoa; phylum Chordata; order Crocodylia; family Crocodylidae; genus Crocodylus; species Crocodylus siamensis. The sequence goes on along the minus strand of NC_143396.1, from coordinate 273,644,195 downwards.
TAACAGAGCTACACATGTCCATGTGTCACAGGAAAAGGTGCAGAAGTAGCAGAAAGCAAAATTTTAAGCAACACAGCCTGAACAAGCGTGCTGTTAGCTTAAAAATAGAGGGAAAGTAGAGCAACCAAGCAAACAAATAATTCTTGTGAAGCTCAGCTGAGTTCACCAGGGACAGATTAGTATATGTATGAGAAATGCTTTGGGACAGTCTTCGAGGTAAAGGGCTGACTGGAACAGGCTTGGACTGTAAGCAAAGAAAATGTTTCCAGCTGTTAGATTCCGCTTGTGTTTAGGGAAACAAAATTTTAGGGACATTATCTGTTAAAAAAAAAAGGATCTGTTTCTTTTCATAGACAATCATCTCACAGGACCCTACATTTTGGCTAACTACTTGGATCAAGAGAGGAGTAGAGCTCTGGGGAAGCTATGCATGCCAGAGTAGAGTGTCCTGTGGGTCTGCAGTGGTTCTGGAGGCACACAGCAGTCTCACTGCTTGAATGTGATACCAGGCGGATAGTCTATCCAGAAAGTGCCCATACAGGCCATAGGCAGAGACTGTGGCTAGAGCAAAGCAAAGACCCCCAGAAGCATGCAGATACCATACAGGGTTAGGATCCCAGTCAGGTGCCTGGCCAGTGTCTAACTGGGAGAACTCTGTCAGGTCTGAAACATAAGAAAGGTTAGGCCCACAAAATATATTTCTAGAGTGCAAAAATCTCAGCTAACAAAATATTTCTACTATGGGAATTAACATTAATCCATGTGTTAAGGAGACAGGCCAAAGAGACAGGACAAAGGTCACCTGACTGGCCAAGTCAGGTGCCTGGCCAATGTCTAACTGGGAGAACTCTGTCAGGTTTGAAACGTAAGACAATTTCCGAAGACGGAGAATCCTCGGTTTCTCTAGGTTCCCTGTTCCAGTGCTTGACTACCCTCAGAGTCAGCAATCTCCTCCTAATCTCAATGGAAAATTTCCTCTGCTGCAGGTTGAGGCCATTGCTCCTAGTCCTGTCTCCTATGGCCACAGATGGAAACCCATCTCCATCCCCTCTGTAAGTGGTCTTCAGATATTTGAAGACTGTTATTAAGCACCCCTCAGTCTTCTCTTCTCCAAACTAAATAACCCTTGTTTTTTCAGTCTTTCCTCATAAGTCTTGCATCTCAGGCACCTCATCATTTTTGTCACTCTGTGCTGAATGCCTTCCAATCTGTCCACATCCTTCTTGAAGTGTAGAGCCCATAACTAGACACAATATTCCAGGTAAGGACTCACAAGTGCTGAATAAAGCAATCACTTCCCTTGATTTGCAAGTGATGCTCCTGTTAATATAATCCAGTTTACTGTTGGCTTCTTTTTGCAACGAGAGCATACTGTTGGCTCATATTCAGCTTATGGTTCACTGTAACCCCCACGTCCTACTCTGCAGTTCTGCAGCCTAACCAATCATTCCCAAGTCTTATCTGTACATGCTGTGCAGGACTTTGTACTTGTCTTTGTTGAATCTCATCTGATTGATTGCAGACTATTTTTCCATTCTATCTAGGTCATTCTGGATCCTAGCCCTGCCTTCCAAGTGTCTGCAACTCCACCCAACTTGGTGTTGTCCATAAAATTGCTAAGCATTCACTCAGTCACATCATCCAAATCATTAATAAAGATGTTGAACAATACTGGACCCAGGAAACAGCCATGGGGAACCCCACTTGCTACTTTCTCCCAGCTAGATATTGAGTCACTGATGACTACTCAGTGAGTAAAATCACCCAGCCAAATCTGTATCCATGTATTTTCATCTAATCTGTATGTCCTTGGAAGTTGTGATAAGGGCCTTCCTTCCGTTCCCCATATATTTTATACTTCACCTGGGTTGAGCTGGGCAGAGACTAGTTATTGCAGGGATGAAGGATCTGAGTGGCTGACTTGGTTCAGATGTAGAATAAGGTCTCTAGAGGATGAGAGTTCCCATGAACTTGCTGTTTTTCACCAGCTCTCCTGAATGCCCTAGCTCCAGTCTGAGTGGTGGCCTTGGGATTGCCCACTCTTTGGTAGGCCACCGGGGTGAGGGGAGGACGAAGGGGGCTGTTGGAAGGTAGGGCCCCTGGAAGTCTTGGGAACCCAACGCTTCTGTTAGCGGCTGTGTTCAGTGCATGAGAAAAGTGACTGAGTTGCATCTAGCAGGGTCTGAGATGAATCTCTTGCCATCTAGCAGGGTTGTGTAAGGGCAGGGATCGGCATGCAGCTGCTGAGCCAAGGAGGTGTTACTACATGTTAAATGGAAGGTAGGGCTATACTAGGCAGACAGGCTAGACCAGGGGTGGGCAGTTATTTCAGCTGGAGGGCTGCTTAATGAGTTTTGGGGAGCTGTTGAGGTCTGCAAGGTATAGCCCTGACCTTTGACAGGTGCCCTGCTTCCTAGTTGTCATCTTGGGATTTGAAATCCTGCCCCTCTTAACCTTTGCCACTGGAAGTCCCTCCCCTTGCCTCTGAAGTACTCCTTTTTTGTGTGGGGGGCAGCATCTTGAAACTGGAAAAAAAAAATCATATACTAAAAAAAATCAAACATCCAAAAAATTAGGCGACTGTCGCATTGATGCCTACACAGTCAGATGGGTCACAAATTGGCTGGAGGGCCGCACCCAGAGAGTGGTGATGGATGGGTCATTTTTCGACCTGGAGGGATGTGGGCAGTGGGGCTCCCCAGGGCTCGGTCCTCAGGCCCGCACTGTTCAACATCTTCATCAGTGACTTGGACGAGGGGGTGAAAAGCACCTGATTCAAGTTTGCTGGTGACACTAAGATGTGGGGAGAACTGGGCACGTCAGAAGGGAGGGACCGGCCACAACTAGATCTGGACAGGTTACAAGGGTGGGCAGATGAGAATAGGATGGGTTTCAACACTGACAAGTACAAAGTGATGCACAGGAAGAACAGCAGCATACCTACAGGCTGGGGAACTCCCTTCTCATCAGCACAGAGACAGATAAGGATCTTGGAGTCATCATTGATTCCAAGATGAGCATGGGCCGCCAATGTGAGGACGTGGTCAGTAAGGCTAACCGCACCTTGTCATGCATCCACAGATGCATCATGAGCAGGTCCAAGGAGGTGATCCTCCCCCTCTATGCAGCATTTGTCAGGCTGCAGTTGGAGTACTGTGTCCAGTTCTGGGCACCGCACTTCAGGAGGGATGTGGACAGAATTGAGAGGGTCCAAAGGAGGGCCACGTGCATGATTGGGGGCAGCAGGGCAGGCCCTTTGAAGAGAAGCTACGGGACCTGAACCTGTTCAGGCTTCACAAGAGGAGGCTTAGAGGGGACCTGGTGGCCATCTATAAACTTACCAAGGGAGACCAGGGGGAACGGGAGAGACCCTGTTTCCCCAAGCACTACCAGGAGTACCTAGGAATAATGGCCATAAGCTGACTGTGTGTAGGTTCTGGGTGTACATCAGGAAGCACTACTTCCCAGTCAGGGTGGTCGGGATGTGAAACCAACTTGGAAGTGGTGCTCACTCCTAGCCTGAGGGCCTTCAAAAGGAGACTAGATAATCATCTTGCCGGGGTCGTTTGATGCCAGCATTCTTTCCTGCCCATGACAGGTGGTCGGACTTGATGATCTGCTCAGGTCCCTTCTGACCCTACCAACTTATTCTAATTTTATTTTTAAAACTATTTTTGTCCTGATTTATGTGTGTGTACATAGTGTATCTAGAAGCAATTGCGTCAACTGCAGTGTTTGATTTTGTGGATACAGACAGGTAATCATACACCCCTGTGTAATGTACTTTGGTATAAAACACTGGGACAGTGCAGATGGAGATGCAGGTAGTTTATAGTAGTGCACACAGTAGGGAGCTATAATTGCCTTGCCACTAGATGGCAGGAAAACAGTTTATCTTAGGACCTTGTTTGTCTTAGGACCTTGTTGCACCTTATGCCATGAGCTGCATAAATGTTGATTGATGTTAGTGCTAGCTTGGAGTTTGGAGCAGTCACAGCCTTAATCTAGAAACCTCTGACTGTCCCCCACCTGCACAGATGTGACTTGCCACTGGAGGCCTGGTAAGCAGGGGCAGGACTAGAAATTGTACTTGCGAGTTGACACTAGAAAGCTGGTGAGCCAGGACAGGCTTCTTTCCCTGGTCTATGGGTAGGGGTGTGACAAATCCTGGCATACTGGAAGACTTCAACTTGGGTGTCACATCTGTTGAGAGTGGCCACACCTTAGTGGACCGGGAACTGAGTAATAAGAATCAAAAATAGTCCTGATGGATCCAAATCAATTTGAACAAATGCAGAAAAACTGATTACAAGTAGGAAGGAATCATATTTTAAGCAGAGCAAGTTGATAATGGTACAGAGTGTTATTCTAATCCACTGATAATTACCAGATGTGCTGGCTAAATCTACATTAATCATCTGATATTCAACAAATGGATTTAAAATCCATCCAAATGCCAGTAAATCCAATAGGAACTTTCCTCTGGTAGATGCCAGTGTTCTGTATGCGAGCCATTCCCTCCTGCTGAATGACATTCACTGCTCAACTCTGTCAAAACTCTCAGACTGATAATGCTAATGTGTATTTGCTTTCAGCACAAACAGCAGGGGGAATTTGCCTTTAAAATAGGATCAATGATGTCTCTCATCCTCATGACTGTGAAATTCCTAGCAGCTCTGGAGTACAGCGTATGAACGTTAAACCCAAGGATCTACAGAGCTACAGAACTGAAAGGGGTCCAACGTAAGTTAAAACCAAACAAATCTTGCATGTTCCCCAGACCATCATAGCACTAACAACACTACAACATGCTTGTGGTAACTTATTAAGTCAAAATATCACTGTTGATAAAATGGCTGAGGGGAGTACTGTGGATATGCTGACTACACTGTGTAGCTGGCCAATGACTGTGATCCTTCCCTGAGATCCCTTCTAATCCCAGTACTCTCGGGGAGGGATGGAAAAACAACATAAAAGGCAGCATTGCTTGAACTGGCCTGCTTTCTGCCTTGGGGTCTGACAGTTACCAAGCTGTCTTCCAGCAACTCAGGAGCATTAGACAACAAAGGCTACTACTAGCATTAATTTGAATGATTTCCTACCTGCTAGTCTAACCTAGCAATGGGATTCCATAATTCCTTTTTGCTTTCTTCTAGACTCTTTTATTATTATATTCATTGATTTATTCTTTTCAATTTTATAATTATATTGGATATTACACTGTAGAATTTCATTTATATAGGAAGGGATATACATTTATATTTTATTTCTATACATTCTATATATACCTTGTGGCATATACTACATACCTTATATAATGTATATAGGAACAGAGATACATTTATACTCTGCGTCATAGACTATACACCTTAGAGAATTTATATAGGAACGCATATACATTTGATATATTTGTATAAAAGCAAAACACAATGAAACACACCATGAAGCATGGTGCAAAGCCTTCAGGGAGGGGTGGAAGAGAGGGTAGAAGGAGAGGTGTAAATTCCTGCTCTCCCCTGCCCTCCAAAATGAGACTCAGCCTCTTTCCTACAACTAGCAGGGATGAGGCTCCCACAAGCAGCAAGGAGAAGAGAGCAGTGCCACTGCCACTGCCACTGCCTGTGCCTGAGACTGCATCTCCTCCAAGTGCACCAGCCATAACCCCCACCACTGCCACCATGACAACAAACAGCAGCACCAGCATGACATGACAGTCTCCTTCACCCCCATTTCACTTGCCATGCTGAGCCATCCAGTGCCAGAGGAAGAGCTGGAGCTGGAGCTGGATCTGAGTGCTCTAGCAAGGGAAATTCTAGGAAAGGAGGGGGAATCAGCTGTATTTGTGCTCCACACCCCTCAAGTTTCCCTTAGAACCAGGTCTCCTTCCCCAGAAGGTGCTTCAGAGGAGGCTGAGGTAGAGGTTGTGGAGGCAGGCAGCTCAGCTGAGTCTGCTCCTCCTCTTGCTGTGCCTGCTGAGAAGGGGGAAAGTGCAGCATCCACACATGCACCCACACCCCAGAAGCGAGTGGGTTGTGTGGTCTGGGATAATTTTGAGCTGGCAGATGGTACCACATTCGCAATCTGCCTGCACTGCCAAGCCAAAACCAGCTAGGGCAAAAGAACAAAACACATGAACACCCCAGTGATGCTGATGCATTTCTGCAGGCACCACCCCCTTGCCCTTGCTTATTTTCAGCCTGCCACCAGTGGGAGCGTGCCCATAGGGAAGTTCTGCCTCTCTCCAAAGCCCCTGTCCCCCCAAATCAGAGGCAAGCCACCCTGGAATAGTGAGGGAAAGGCAGACAGAAAGTGGGGGCATGTTGCAAGGGTGAGCGAGATCATCCAGAGCACTGGGGAAATGCTTGCTGTCAATGGCCAGCCCTTCTCCTTAGTTGAGTGGCCAGGTTTCAGGTGGCTCGTGGCGCTCGTGGCCCATCTTACCAAGTGCCTCCACTGCACCACCTTCGGCAGGATGGTGCTGCTCTCCATCTATGAGGCATGCAGGGATTACTTGAGGGAGGAGCTGTGCAAGGCAGATCTGCAGGTAGCCTTACACTTCCCTCAGACATCTGGAGCACCTGTGGTGGAGATCAGACCTGCCTCTCTCTCACAGGGAACTGGTGCGACCAGTCAGGCCATTGGTGGGTTCTCTTTCAAGCCGAGCTGCTGGGTGGGTCCTAAATGGCAACAGAGATCATGGGGGGCCATGAACCGCTTGGTGCGGGTGTGGATCATTGGGTAGGGTGAGCTCACCCACAGGTTCATGGTCACCAACAATGGGGCCAATATGGTCAAGGCAGTCTGTGATGCCAACTTTGTTGGCATGCACTGTGCAGCACACAAGTTCCACCTCATTGTCAGGGATGCCTTGGAGGGGGGCAGGGCTGCTAGTGATGGTGCCAGCACCACCAGCAAGCTCATTTCCAAATGCAGGAAGGTGGCAGGCTACTTCCACCAGAGTATCAAGGGGGGCAAGATACTGCGGGACAAACAAGCAGAGCTGAACATCCCACAGTACAAAATCATGCAGGATGTGGAGACTTGGTGGAACTCAACATACCTGATGCTTTACGGGCTGATGGAGCAACAGAAAGCCATCCATGAGAGGGCCTCGCTCAGGGAGATTGGGATCAGCGACCCCCTTAACAGAGCTGAGCAGCATACCATCTCCCAGATCTTGGTGGTCTTCAAGGCCTTCCTCAAGGCCACTGAGACCCTCAGTGCTGGTAATGCCCTCCTTAGCCAGGTGATCCGCATAGTGAGGGAACTTCAGAGCCAAATGGAGAGATTCCAGGGGATCAATGTTCCTGGCTGGGACAAGCCACTGTCACCAGATGTTCAGGCACTGGTGAGGCGGCTGAAGGAGGGCATCAGGAAATGGCTTGATGCCTTGCAGTCCAGTACGGTCCACATGCTGGCTGCCATGTGTGACCTGAAGGTGAAAGGCAGTGTATGCAGCAGCCAAAGCCTGAATCAGTGGACAGAGATGCTGATGAAGAAAATCCAGGAGGCAAAATGGTGGAGGTGGGGGGGATGTGGGAGAGGGGGATCCACTGTACCATGCTAGCACACCATCCACCAACTAGTCTCCTCCTCCACCACAGGTGCTGCCAATGTGGGCCAAGGGCACGGCTTCCATGGCGAGGTCCAGAGGCGCCAGACCCCACCATCAGGCAGGTAGAATTCAGGCCTTGGTGGCTGCCTATATCACCAAGGACATGGAGCTGCTGCTGTGTGACCCCTTGGCCTACCGGGCAAGCCACAGCCAGATGTGGCTGAATTTGGCCACGGTTGGCCACGAACATCAGTCCTGTCCACCAACCAATGTTCTGAGCGAGAGGGTGTTCAGCATTGCTGGGGATGTAGTGACACCCCACCACACCTGCTTGGATCCTGGGTTGATGGAGCAGCTGGTGTTCCTGCTGCTGGGGTTCCCCAAGCTCCAGGCATGGATGGAGTGAATTCCACCCTCCTCACTCCATCTGCACCTATTTCCTTTTTTCATTTTTTAAAAGCCATTTAATGCCCTGCTTCCAGAGCTGGAGGGGGCACTCACTGCATCACCAGCCAGCAGGGGAAGAATATGTCCCTGCTGAGCTTCGATGCCAGGATGAACCTGGGGGTATGCACTGGGGCTATGGGGAAGAAGGAGGCCCCAGGTCCTGGGCATGACCACTAAAACTGTATTCTGCCAGGGTTGGGGAGGCCTGGTGGGACTGGTGGCGGTGCAGCATCCCCAGGAAATGCCAGGACTGATAATCCCCCTGGTGAAAGGCAGGTAGCAGGCACCATAACTTCCAGCTACCACACGCATGCACACAGGGGAAAGCCCAGACCCATCAAGTCTTTGACAGGCCTGAAGCTTGCTGGTTGCAGTGGAGTTGTGAGGCTCCAGGTGAACTCAGCTTTTAGGTTGAAAAATGGTTTGTCAGGCTGAGGAAGTGCCTGCAGTTGGTGTGTGCGTGTGCTGTTCCTGGCAGGAAGAAATAACATAGAAGCCAGAGGCTGGCATGCAATGCAGGCAAGAAAGCCAGATTTTCAACCCAAAAGCTTGCTAAGATATATTTCTGCAACTAACTATTTAGTTGGTCTGCTAAAACAAACCAGATTAGATTGACTCAAAGGAAGGGGCCTTGTCTGCCAGTGCCATGTACTTAAACCAACACCCCTAACACCTGACCAGAAAGATGCAGGGCCCTAGGCACATCTAAGCCCCAGGGATGGGGCTGGCAGGGAGAGTTCTCTGGCAGCTGCTAGAGAAGAAGCTCCTGCAGGAAAGGCAACAAAGGCTCTAGGCTGTGACAGTTTGGCTGCCTGAGATACTGCTGGTGCTACTGTGCTGCTTACTAAGTTATTACCTATTGTCATTTAAACTGATGGACCGGGCTGAAGGGAAGAAGAGGCCTCATTGAGGTACACTACCATGTTGTGTAGAGCCCCAGCACCCGTGAGGATGAACCTTACCACACACACACACAGAGTGAGAGTGCACCTTAACACACACACAGACAGTCGCATAGTGAGGGCACACCTTAACACACATGCTGGAGAAGAAACTCCTGCAGGAGAGGAAATAAAGGCTCTGATAGTTTGGCTGCCTGAGATGCTGCTGGTGCTACTGTGCTGCTGCTCACTAAGTTATTTTATTACCTATTGTCATTTAAAATGGTGAGCCAGAATGAGGCTGTAGGGGAGGAGGAGACCTCATTGGGGCACAGTACCATGTTGTGTAGAGGCCCCAGCACCAGTGAAGGTGCACCTTAACACATATACAGTGTCACCCATGTCATAAGTTTTGCTTGTCAGCAGACTGAGGTGCCGTTTCCCAGAAATTCCTGCACCTATCTCCTTGACATCTGGCAGGCTTCATAGTTTCAGCAGGAGCTACCATCCCTGCAGATTTCACCCTGCTGCGCCTTAACACACACACGACATGAGTTTTATTTCAAAACTTTGAGGTACAGTTTGCCAAAAAAACCTGCACCTATCTCCTTGAAACTTTGCAGACCTCAGGGCCTCAGATGGAGCTACTATCTCTGCAATCTTCATCTGAACTAGGTAAAAAATGACAAAGTTATAGGCAGTTTTGTGCTTCCCCTATAGCCTATAAGCGAAATGTTGAAACAGTGAAACAGTTTCGACAAAACGAAAGAGAACAATGGTTTTGAAATGAAACACTGTCCTATCGAAATGTCAAGACAGAAGTTGAAATGGAACAGTGCTGTTTCTCACAGTCCTACTGGATAAAACTGAACTTGCCTCATGTCCCAGCCATGCCCTCCACAGCACGTTGAGTCAGGCTCCACGTGCTGTTACAGAGTTTATTGCTCCTGGGCACACATTCAAACAGTGCACCTGGGAGCAGTTAACTGCGGAGCAGTCAGTTCTGTAGTTTATTCAGGTGCCAATTGCATGTGTAGACACACGCACTGCTATCTACTTCCTTGTTCTAAGAGCCGGATCCTGTACACAGACAGGTGTTTGCTATGCAATGGAGCCAAAAAGGCAGTTGAGTGAGTTAATGGAGGATTCTTCTACCATAGCAGCTCCTAAGTGAGAGCTCTTTATCCCCAGCCCAAAATATATGTGATGCAAGAAGAACATCCCTATATTTTTCTGGTCCCTGGCTGCTAAAACAGGCAACAGCTATAAGTAAGATCTGGGACAGAAAATCCATAGGTCAGGGAAATGCAAAGGATAGTATAAAGACACTTTTCCAGAAAAGAGAGAGCTTGTCTGGAACATGACTTAACTTGTTTTTTGAAGACATAAGATAACTGTTCTTATGCTTCCTACTATTTCTGTTTATTCATTCGTGAAGTTATTTATTATTAGGCAGCTTCACACTCAGACATAGTATGGACAGGCAAACAGCAAAATTATAGAAAAAGTGACTTGAACAACCACCCCTCTCTCTCCCCCAAAACCTCCATATTTTTTCTATCTAATACACATTAATTTCTGTTACATGATTCAATGAAAGTAATATTGAGGCATACCGTGGCCAGAATTCATTGCTATGGGTGATGTGTCTGGCTTAATTCAACATGAAAGTATGAACGTGAGTGGGCCAATGGTAGGAGTAAATCATGGAACAAGATTCCAAATTGGACTCGTATTAGTACCGTCACATGATTTAATCATGGAGCACAAAAAACTATTTTCTAGGTATGTCTCTTGTAAAAGAAAACTCTTTCTAAAAATGCAAATTTACTACACGCCGTGAATCCTAGCATAAATATTCATTATGAGCGAGTCAGGACTTCTTGGCCTTTTCTGTGCCCCTCCACACCCCCTGTGTCTCTCCACTTCCAAGAACCTCTGCACATCTCAGCCTATGCCATGAACATTGTGTCAACCTTAAATGTGGCTACCACCAACAGGCCATCAAGGATTAATGCCCCTCTTGCTGCCATGGCAACCTGTTAAAATCTATGTGCTCTTCAACTGACAGACTAGACAAGCAACTACACAAGTGGTGTGTCTACATGGACATTTGATCTGGGAGCAGTTTACTCACAAATAAACTACTTGCAAGTAAATGCTTCTGACCTAGCATCTACACATGCAGGGACTCAACAACAGATTTGCTGCTCATGGCAACAGTCTGCTCCCACCCCTGCTGGCCCTACAGGCCTCCTGCAGCAGCCAGGGGAGCTCTAGCTCCCCTGGGTACAAGCCCAGGGGTTGGCAGGGAGCATAGGCCCAGGAGACAGCTGTCTCCTGGTGGGAGCTAGTTCATTGCTCCTTGCCCCTGTGTGGCTGCCTGTTGCTGGGGCGGACTCTGCCACTGGAACCCTGGCGGGGACAATGTCCCCCTGTCCCAGCAGCAGGGAGCTCCTGGCCCCAGCTTCCCAGTCAGGTACAGGTAACTTGGAAAGAGCTGCAGGGGAGGAGCAGGTCCCAGCCTCTTGTCCCAATTTGCCAATGTGGCAGCTAGCTAGTGTCTCCTGTAGATACACCTATAGAGTATGGATATACAAGAAAACTACAGCAAGTTTAAAAAAGCAGGGGCCTATGAACAGTAATTGTCAGCTGATGAACAGTAACCGTCCTGCAGTAGCATAGCACTGTTTCAATGAGCTTCTCTGGTTGAGCCTTCACTTACCATAGGGAAAGTATATATTGTACCAGCTGCTCCAAGGTAAGTCTATGACTCCTTTTACCTCACTGTAACTCACCTATTCTTTGCCCATACACAGCGACAGAGAATGTTATTATTTCATTAACTTTCTGTTATGAAAGCTGAGTAAAACTATTAGAATATTACAGTGCAGCACTATCTCTAATATAAAAAAAAACATTTAAAAATCAGGCATGCTACACACAGTGCATATGTTTTGCTCGGAGATCAACCCTTACTGAGCACATTTCTTCACAGTGTGTACTTAGTAACCAGATGGAGGAGCCAAGAGTCTATTCATTACAGGTGGCACAAAAAGGCAGCATGTCTAGAGTGATGAGGACAAAATAAGAACATCCAATAATTTGAGTGGGTTGTCCTTTCATGGAAGTTTGATATTCAAAACCTAATTGATATTCCAGTCAGGGCATAAAAGGCAAGTCATCCTGCAAAATGGCATCAAATACATCTCGATATAAACCCATTCCCAGCTGATGGAAATGTCCTTTATATGTTTTCAATTGCGGGGGGGGGCTTTAAATGGGGCTAAGTGCAAGGGCAAGGTGCATGTTATATTAAAAGGAACATTATTAAGATTGCAAATTTGGACACATACACAGTTAGGAGATTCCATAATTAAGAGTGTCTGAACACTTTAATTTGACCCCAGTAAGTATACAATTTAGCTAAGTACAGACATTCAAATAAACTGAGGTGGAACCAATTCAATCTACCCAGGTTTTGCTAAGCTGCATAGATTGAATCAGGAGTGAACAGAATGCATGTTCACTCTTGGATGGAGGCGGGGGGGGGATGCAGATGCCTGCACTGTCCAGGCCAGAAGGCAGGAGGTACATGACTCCCAGTGGGGCTTCTTTCCCCAGCCCCACCCCCCACCCCACCAGCAGCCCTGTCAGCAGCAGTGGGACACCCCCTAGTTGTGCTTGCTTGGGTTGGGGAGGGAACTAGGGCTAGGCTGCGGGGTGAAAATCATATGAAAAAAAGTTGTCCTATATCAAGACAGATTGGGCACCTGTAGATGTGTGGGGATGCTGCTCCAATGTGCTATAATTACAGCATGTTGGAGCATGCTCAATTAATCAAGTCTGTTGGTGCTAATTAGCATGCTCCAGCAGTCTCCACATCCCATGTATTCAGTGTCCCCCCAGAGGCAACACTAGATCCATGTCCTGCCTTCATATAGCGCAGCCCTCCCCCCAGTTTTCTGTCTAGTCCACTTCAACCCCCTCACTGGGAAGAGGCTGATGCCACCCCTGGTCCTCGTGCTTCAAAATGGTAGTGGGGGCACTTTAAAGCTCATCAAATGAGCTTTAGTTGATGCGTCCCCACCACCATTTTGAAGCATGGGACACTGAATATACATGACACTGTGGACACTTCAACTGGAGTGGCTCTTGGAGACACTCTAATTAAAAATTCCCCTCCACCCCCAGAGCACATTTAAGGATACCTATTTAGATGAAATTTCAAGAAAAGGCTTTCTAAGAACAGAAGGACGGTGGAAGAAGCTGCCTAAGGAATCTCCTCCATTGGTAGATTTTAAGAAGAGGCTAGATAGGCATCTATCTGGCTTGATTTAGAAATACAGCATCCTGCCTCTGTGTTGTATGTTGGACAAGATATGACTCTGGCAATCTTTTGTGGCCATCTTTTGTCACCACAGGCCGCTGTTTGTCACCTACCTTCCACTGCTGCTATCACCCCTTCACCTCCCCAGTAAGCTGCAGATGTTGCAAAGGGAATAGATAGAAAAAGGCAGGCACTGGGACCCTGCAAATGCCTCCTCTGCCACTGCAGAGAGGCTGAACTGAATGTTATCAGGCAAAAGGACCCTGGAGATGCCTCCTCTGATGCTGTGCATGAAGACTGCTGTGGATTCCCTGGGCTTTCACAGGTTGGACAGTGTCTTCATGGGCCAATCTGGCTTGCAGGCTGTAGGTTACTGACTTCTGGACTAGACAATCCTTGAGGTAATTTACAACTGTATGATTCTCTGGTGCACAGGATCCAACAAAAGCCACTTTGAGTTAAACAATGATTAAACAAGACTGACTTGCAGAGGATGTAGATAGACTTTCTGCATAGGGGATAATTTCACCAAGAGTGATTAACATATTACATGCAGTATAGTGTATAGTGAGGAAATGCTGCTCATATCATACACACCATTTGTACCACAGTTAGGTGTATAGAGATTTCTGTAGCTCCTCCTTTGGTTTCCAGGCTTATCCTTTACAATGTTTCTTGCACATACATGGTCAAGGGTCAAGACTGATGTATATGTAAGTACAGGAGAGCTGATCATCATTAATTAAAAATGTATACAAATCTGAGAATAATTAGGCATGAGTGTAATGTGACATTTTGCCAACTAAGCTAAAGGAACAGCTATTACATAAAAGTCACAGAAGTTCCTGCTATAAGTCACTTTCTTTGACAACAGTAACATGGGTATGTAATAGAAGAATACAGGAAAGCATCTATCCTGTTCAATACAGCAGGTAAAAGGTAACGACTGAATCACTGAATACCAGTCTTCAGTCATCGCTCTTGTTAAGAACTGTAATTTTAAGACAACTGATATCACGGTTAATAGCACAGTTCATTTTAAAATAAAAATAGCATCAAAGGAGAAGAAGAATAAACCATGTTCTGTAATATAATCAGATTCATGAATATCAGATCAGATTGGATCAATTTCTTCTTGAAACTGTGCACCATTATGTCCTGACACTTGTACATTCTAAAAGCTCCCTTTTTGAATTGACAAACCCTGATTTACCTTCTCTGAACTGTCTGTGATACACTTCCCCATCCCATCTGCCTTATGTTACTGAGCTAAGGTGGACCAAAGAACACCATTTGCTTTATCTTCCTATCTTAAGTATACAATCCTCTTCAGCCTCAAAATTGTCAGCCAGTACCTATTCCCCAGTATAAAGTTAAATCTAAATTATAAGGGCATTTGAGGAAAACACAGGGCAAAATATATAAATATAGAAAATGGAAACAATAACAACAAAACAAACAAACAATGGTGTTATGATTTTCAACCAGAAACCTTGTTTTAGGCAATAGGAGGTTTTGGCTGAAGAGGTTTTGGATAGGCACAGACTGCAAAAATCTGAACTCATACAGGCTCTGTGACTCAGTGACAAATGCTAAAGACTGGTGCTCAGAGGGCATATCTAAATGTATATTTATGCTGGCTTAAATTTACTGTGCACTAAATTACTGTATAGCAAGCAGGAATAGGCCAGAGTCTACACGTGCAGGCATAACAATGCATTAACACTATGTGTGGACTAACTTGGGACTAAAATTAGTCCCAAGTCAGTCCGCACATACACAGTGTTACTGTGCAGTAAGGCATCTACATGTGTGTTACTGTACAGAAACTAATCCGGCATGATGCAGGTATCAAATTTACACTCAGGTCAGTGTAAGTTGCTATATTTACTGTGCAGTGTGGGCATGCATATGTAGATACATGCCCATATTGTGCATTAATTTCAGTTACTGTGCAGTAAATGGGCACGTGTAGACACATCCAGAATTAAATCTGAGGACAAGAAATTCAAGGCTTGCTCATTCCATGAAAAGTCCTGTCCACAACTGTTCCTGTTTCTCTAACCAGGCCACTAGCTCGTAGTAGAATTCACAAGCAATTGAGTGTCCTTTTGCTATCCAGCTCCTCCTTAGCACAAAATTTAACCTTGGCACAAAACTTAACCAGTAAGTTTCCATTAGTTGTCTAACTTTGATGATGATACACTGTTCAAAAGCTAAGCACATGCACACCTTAGGGAATAATTCACAAACAGACTGATTCTTTCAAGTACATGTAAAGCATTATTATGTCCCACAGGTGCACCCACCTCTGCAAAATGTTTGGGTAAACATTCTTCATTCTCATTAATTCCTCAACGATCATTTTCACACCCCAGAAGATTTTCTTCATGTTTTTTTCAGTGTGGTGAATTATTTTGCTTTTCTAACATTCAAACTTAAATCAACCATACATTGTGTACCCATGGGTGTTACTTTAAAAGAATTGTTTAAGCAATGGGAGTGGTTGTATTATAGCCACTCACCACAGTGAGGAATCAGCCCAAAATATGTAAAGAATATGCAGCTAATTTAAGCAAACCTAATGGTTTTACCACAATCATTCAAAAACTTCACAAAACACCCACAAAATACAATATGTGCAGTAGACTACTACAATTTACTTTTTAGTGCAAAATGCTTTTGATACCAAATTAATTTAGGTAGAAACAGACTAGTTCAGGTCTAGATTTTGAACATCCCCCAGAACTACAGAGCATTTAGATTTGGGCTTCTGGTTTGATTTAGGACAGCATCAGACAAAAATAGGGCTGGGAGAGACACCAAGAGGTCACCTAGTCAATCCCCTACTTAAGTCCCAATTGTATGTATCTACACCATCCCAGACATAATACATTAGCCCAAAATCAAAGATAAAGTGGATGCATCTACATGTTCATTAGGGCCATGTGAAGCTTTGGACCACAATTCAGATTCGGAAAAGATTCGTACTATTCGGAGGCCGAATCTGCATGTCCAAATCAAATTGCTAGCTGCTTTTGGCTTTCCAAATTGATTTGGAAAAGACTGAGAAAGATTCAGCGATTCAGAGATTTGGAGGCTGTCTGTATGGGGAAACAGAAACTTAGAAGAGGGAGGGTAAGCAGAAGGGGGGAAGAGGGAGCAGGAGGGGAAGACTAACATGTCTAGGTGGCCAGTGAGCATGATTTCTTTCTGACTGCATTTCCAATTACAGTGTCTGGGGGGAGGGATATAGAAACAGCATAAAAGCCTCTGTGTACAGGCTTGCTTTGCCTTTCATGAGATGGTTTTCTCTGAAGAACAGCATCAGAAAGGTGCTGTGCTGCTGCCTGGCTTGCTTCATAGTCAGCAGTTGAAAATTGCCTGCTCCTTTTGTTTGTTAGAAAGGATTGGATAGGATTTATCTTATCTTAGCTTAGAATCTCTTTATTTAATACTATCCAATTCATTTCTTTCAATTTATATTTTCTCTTTTTTTTTCAAACTTTGAAAAAGGAAAGCATGATCCATCACTGTGCAGGAAGTCACACAGATTGCACACACACACATGCACACTTACATACACATAGAAGAAGAAAAATCAGATATTCATAGGAGAAGAAGAGAGTCAGATTATATATAGTAGTTATTAGTTATTAATATTATTACAGTTTACATAGAGACTGAAGACAACACAGAAGTCAGATTCAGATTGAGACTAACACAGAACTCAGGGTCTAAGAAGGAGATATATCATTTTAGGTACACATTAAAACACAGAAGAAGAAGTACAGTAGTAGTCACACATTCACATTAATAACACATATTCATAATTCATAGTAAATAAATACATCACAGAGGAGCAGAAGACAGACAGACATACAGCACACATTTTACATAGTTCTTAATACTTACTATTAAATCAATCAAACAATCAAAGAAGAATCCAGTGCATGCATGCAACACAGAGGAAATAAAACACACAGCACAAAAGGACACACACAAACACACCTTTTGCAGCACAGGAAAGATTAATATGAAGTGTGCTAGAAAGGCAGGTGCCAAGTCTTTGGGCAGGGGAGAGAGAAGGAGTAGGGGGAGAGCTAGAGCTGCAAGCCCGCCGCCCTGCCTGCAAACATAGATGCATCTTCTTCCCAAGCAGCCATGATGCTTCTGCTGCCAGTGGAAGCAAGGAGGTGGGAGCGGTGTCTGCACCTAACATCCCTGCACCTGCACCACCTCCCCTCAGTCCAGAAATAGGCACCAGCAGCAAAATCACTGTCTCCTCCACCCCAATGTCATCTCTCAGCATGAGCCTCCCGCTGCCAGAGGAGGAGCTGGAGCTGGAAGCAGGGGTGCTGAGCTCCCTAGCTCAAGCAATTCTGGGGACCAAGGGGGCATCAGAGTTTGTGCTCCACACCCCTCAAAGTTCTCTCGAAGATTCTCCTATGGAAAGCAGCACCTCAGAGGAGGTTGAGGTTGAAGTTGTGGAGGCAAGTGGCTCAGCTGAGGCAGCTCCTCCTGCTATTGTGCCTCAGCCTGCTGAGGAGTGGGATAAGGCAGCATCCTCACCCTCAACCCAGAAGCAGGTGAGTAGCATAGTGGAGGAGCATTCTGAGCCGGCAGATGATCCCAGGTTTCATAGTTTCATAGTAGCTAGAGTCGGAAGGGACCTAGGTAGATCATCTAGTCCGACCCCCTGCCTTAGCAGGAAAGAGCACCGGGGTCAGATGACCCCGGCAAGGTGCTCATCTAACTTCCTTTTAAAAATCCCCAGGCTAGGAGCCTGCACCACTTCCCCTGGAAGCTGGTTCCAGGCCCTAGCCGCCCTGACTGTGAAGTAGCGCCTCCTAATATCTAATCTAAACTTACCCTCCGCCAGTTTGTGACCGTTATTCCTGGTCACTCCTGGCAGCGCACGGGGGAACAGGGACTCCCCCAATACCTGCTGATCCCCCCTGACCAGTTTGTAGCAGGCCACAAGGTCCCCCCTTAACCTTCTCTTGTGGAGGCTAAACAGATTCAGGTCCCGTAGCCTCTCCTCATAAGGCCTGCCCTGCTGACCCTTGATCATACGAGTGGCCCTCCTCTGAACTCTTTCCATATTGTCCACGTCCCTCTTGAAGTGTGGTGCCCAGAACTGGACGCAGTACTCCAGCTGCAGCCTGACCAGTGCCGCATAGAGGGGGAGGATCACCTCCCTGGACCTGCTCGAGATGCATCTGTGGATGCATGACAGGGTACGGTTGGCCTTCTTGACTGCCTCCCCACACTGCCGGCCCATGTTCATCGTGGAGTCAATGACGACTCCAAGATCCTTTTCCGTCTCCGTGCTGGCAAGAGGGGAGTTCCCCAACCTGTAAGTGTGGTGCCGGTTCTTCCTCCCCATGTGCAACACCTTGCACTTATCAGTGTTAAACCCCATCCTATTCTCATCTGCCCACCGTTGCAACCTGTCAAGGTCAGCTTGTAGCCTATTGCACCCTTCTAGTGCACCCACATCCCCCCACATCTTAGTGTCATCAGCAAACTTGAACAGGGTGCTTTCTACCCCGTCATCCAAGTCACTGATGAAGATGTTGAACAGCGCGGGCCCGAGGACCGAGCCCTGCGGAACCCCACTGCCCACATCCTTCCAGGTCGAGAAGAACCCATCCGCTACCACCCTCTGGGTGTGGCCCTCCAACCAGTTGGCGACCCATTTGACCGTGTGGGCATCGACACCACAGTCTCCCAGCTTTTTGATGAGGACAGGGTGAGAGACAGTGTCGAAAGCCTTCCGGAAGTCCAAAAAGACTACATCCACAGCAACCCCTGCGTCTAATGATTTGGTGACCTGATCGTAAAAGGCCACCAGGTTGGTCTGACAAGACCTGCCACTGATGAACCCATGTTGGTTGCCCCTGAGCATGCATTCCCCCGCAAGGCCCTCCTGGATGTGTGCCAGGATAATTTTTTCAAAGAGCTTACCCGGGATTGAGGTAAGACTAACTGGCCTGTAATTTCCCAGGTCCTCTTTTTTTCCCTTTTTGAAGATAGGGACCACATTGGCCCTCTTCCAGTCCTCCGGCACCTCGCCAGAGCACCACGAGTGCTCATAGAGCCGCGCCAGGGGTCCCGCAATGACCTCGGCCAGTTCCTGTAGAACCCTAGGGTGAAGATCGTCCGGACCAGCGTTTGCTATCTGCCAGCACTGCCAAAGCCACATCAGCCAGGGAAAGGACGTGAAACACTTTCCCACCATGGCAATGCTGCTGCATGTCAGGAGGCAGCACCCCCTTGCCCTTCTTGCTGCATAGCCTGGCACCAGTGTGAGTGTGCTGAAAGGGAAGTCTCCTGTTCACTCAAAAGTGCCCTTCCACCCAAAGCAGAGGCAGGCCACCCTGGACCAGTGCAGGAAAGCTGCAGACAGAAGGGGGCGAATTGCAAAGGGGAGTGAGATCACCCAGACCATTGGAGAGATGCTTGCTCTAGCCCTTCTCCCTAGTGCAGCAGCCAGGGTTCAGGCGGCTCATAGTGCTTCTGGTCCCATCTTACTTCACCTCCAACATCTGGAGAGCCGGGATGGCAATCACACCTACCTCTGCCTCACAGGGCACAGTCAGGCTGTTGGTGTGCTCTCCTCCAAGCCAAGGTGCTGGATGAGTCCCACACAGCAAGGGAGATCATTGTCAGGGATGCCGTGGAGGGGGACAGGGCTGCCGGTGATGGTGCTGCCATCACTTCTGCTACAAGCCAGGTGATTTTGAAATGCAAGAAGGTGGCAGGCTTCTTCTACCAGAGCATCAAGCAGGGCAAGATGCTGCAAGAGAAACAAGCAGAGCTCAGCATCCCACAGCACAAAATCATGCAGGATGTGGAGACTCAGTGGAACTCCACATACCTGATGCTCAAAAAACTGGCAGAGCAACAGAAGGGCATCTATGAGATGGCCTTGCTTGGGGAGATTGGGATCAGCAGACCCCTGAATAGAGCTGAGTGGGGTACCATTTCCCAGATCTTGGTGGTCCTCAAGCCCTTCCTCAAGGCCACCGAGACGGTTAGCACATGTGATGCCCTCCTCAGTCAGGTGATCCCCATAGTGAGGGAACTTGAGAACCAAATAGAGGAGTTCCAGGAGATCAGTTTTCCTGGCTGGGGCAGGCCACTGTCACCAGATGTGCAGGCACTGGTAAGGCAGCTGAAGGAGGACATCAGGAAATCCCTTGTCCAGTACAGTCCACATGATGGTGGGAATGTGTGACCCAAGGGTGAAGGGGAGCACGTGCGCTGGCAGCACCAAAACCCTTGATCACTGGACACAGGTGCTGGTCAACAAAGTCAGGGAGGCCAAAGTCAAATGTCTGTCAGGTTGTAGTGTGTCATAAATCCAATGTCTATATGGAGTCCATGAGTTTCTGTACATCGGAGGTTGATGAAGTGAAGTTCATAGGCCAGGCTGTGAGAAGTGATTTGTAAATTCCCTTTGAGGATCAGGACTGAGAGACTGGATACAGAGTGGTTTTCTTGTGAGAAATGTGCCCCCACAGATAGTTGGGTATTCTTGTCTTTGATAGATTCTGGTGTGCGGTTTGTGGGGGAACTGGAGATAGTTGGCAGGTTTTGTGTTTTGACCGGTAAGATGTTGGCTTTGGTTTTTTTGGTGATAAGGTTAGGTGCTTGTTTGAATGTACAAACCACTTTTCAGAGCTGAGCTTATGAACTGCACTTCATCAGCCTCCTAGGTAGTAGATACAGAAACTCCTGGACTCAGTATAGATTAGACTGTGGAATTCTGACACACTGTAACCTGCCGGACATCTAACTCCCCAGGTACCTCTGCACTTTTACCTGTGTTGCTACATCTCCCCCACCCCGTCCCTCACCCCAGCCTGTCCCTCACCCCCTGATGCCTTCATTTCCATTTTCACTGACTGGCTTTCTTGCATGCATTGTGTTCCAGCCCAGCCTCTGGCTTCTTCACTATTCCTTCCAGCCAGGACCAACTGCAGGTACTTCCTCAGCCTGACAAAGGGGTTTTCAACCCGACAGCTTCCTAAGATATATTTTTTTTAAGTATTCCTTTTCTTTTCATAATAAACATATAGACATAAAAACACAAGATAAGCCATCACATACCATGAGTAACATCATATATCCAAGGCAACATATTTTTATTTCTTGCTGTCAATTCCTTTATAAAAAGAAAGGCTCTGTGACAATTCCATTTGGGTACCTTTGATGCTGCTGCTGATGCTACTGGTGTTGAGCCAGCTAATTTATTTTGACCTGCCGTCGTTTACAGTTGTGGACTGAGCCAAGGCTGTAGGGGAGGAGGAGGCCTCACTGGGGCACACTGCCATGTTGTGCAGAGGCCCCAGCATCAGTGAGAGTGCACCTGAACACAAGTACACACACACACACACACACACACACACACACACACACACAGTTCCACAGTGAGAACACACCTTAACAGATACGTTTGAGAGGAAGCAGCTCTCTGACATTTTGGCTACCTGAGATGCTGCTGGTGCTACTGCTAGTGCTCAGTCAGTCAATAAGTTATTTTACCTGTTGTCATGTAAAGTGGTGGACCAGACTGAGGCTGTAGGGGAGGAGAAGACCTCACTGGGGCACACTACCGTGTTGTGTAGAGGCCCCAGTGCCAGTGAGGGCGTACCTTAACATACACAGTGTAACCCACCTAGTTCATGAGTTTTCCCACCTAGTTCATGAGTTTTCCCTGTTAGTGGCTAGAGGTGCAGGGCCCCAGAAGCCAGACTCCCCCTGCACCTATCTCTTTGACAGCTTGTAGGCTTTGTGGCCTGGCAGAGCCTAGCAGCCAGGCCTGCAGTAGTTCTTTTCACCCCCCACACACACACCCTAAGAGATGCATAGCTGGCAGGCTTTGTGGCTGCAGAAGGGCCTAGCAGCCAGGCCGGTAGTAGCTCTTTTCACCCCCCTACACCCTAAGAGAGACACAATTGCACAAGCACCCATGTCACGAATTTTGCCTGTTAGCATCCAGAGGTACAGGACCCCAGAAGCCAGATTCCACCTGCACCTATCTTTTTGACAGCTGGCAGGCTTTGTGGCCTGCAGTAGATTGCTCCACCCTGTGCCTCAAGACAGACACAGTCGCACAAGCACCCATGTCTTGAGTTTTGCCTGTCAGCAGCTAGAGGTGCAGGGCCTCAGAACCCAGACTCCCTCTGCACCAATCTCCTTGACAGCTGACAGGCTTCATGGCTGCAGTAGGGGCTAGCAGGCCTGCAGTTTTCACCCCTCTGTGCCTTAACACACACGGTGTCACCTATGTCATGAGTTTAGTTTGTCAGCAGCTTGAAGTGCAGTTTCCCCTGCAGTTTTCACCCTGCTGTGGCTTAGCACACACACGTGATACAAGTTTTGCTTGTCAGCAGCCTGAGGTGCAGTTTCTCAGAGACCCCTGCACCTATATCCTTGAAACTTGGCAGGCTTTGTGGCCTCCGCATGGCATACCAGTTTTCACCCCACTGTGGTGTAACACACACACTTGATGTCATTTTGGCTTTCAGGACATTGAGGTACAGTTTCCTGAAAACCCCTGCACCTATTCCCTTGAAACTTGGCAGGCTTCCTGCCACCCCTGCAAGTTTCATCCAAATCACTCAAAAAACAACGAAGTTATAGATAGTTCATTGATTCCCCATTACACTCTATGCCAAATCATTGAATCAGCTCCAAATCAGCTCTGAAGCTTGGCTCACAAGCCCCTGAAGCTGGGGTTTGGTTCTGTTCAGGTATATGTTTTTAATTAGTTCAGTGTAATATAAACCCACCTTGAAGAAGAGCAATTGGGCTGAGTCTGTTCTCTCACTAACTTTACAGTGGTGGTGTAATTCCATGGACAGGACCTGAGTTACCTGAGTCACTGGTATAAAAGAGGTAATCATTGCATCAGCTGTGTAAAAGCTCATGGAAGATGCGTGGGTAGCAGCACCTCAGTTTTAAATGTGCAATGTTCATTCCCTGCCCAAATGAAAAAGGAAAAAAAAACATTCTTTAGTCATCCTTCAAAGTTACTGCTAGTGTTTTTTCCCAATCTGATGCCAATGGAAATAATTATGAATGTTCCAAAAATATTGTTTGTAATATGTGCTGACAGACTCTGAAGCATATAGTGGGGTTGTATAAAGAGTGAAAATATATAACAAATTATCACCTGTTATGTAGACACTAAGCAAGTGAGTCTGCCTCATAATTATACAGTGCTTGAGGCACTCTTACCTCATTTACATTTTACCATGGGCACTTTTGGTTGATATTAAACTGAAATGTAGATTATAACTCCACAACTAGATGGTTAATTAAATCTAAAAAATGGCAATCCAGACCCTCTGCTAGTATAAAGCAACACAATTCCATTGACATTAGTACAACTCCTGCCAGCTAACAACCTAGCTCTGTATTTCAATTCATATGAGAGACTTTCAAATTGAAAATATTGCACAGATAAAAAGCAGGGTCTGTGAATTATCACTTGCACAGTTCATTTTTATGCATTTATTGTTATGTTAGACAGTTAATGTGATGATATTTGTCCATGAAGCCAATACAGACCACAAATATTTTAAATGCTAATTTAATTTAGAAAATATCAAGTTGTAGATTCAGCAAAAAAGGTCAATGAAAGAAGAGAGTTCTTTGCAGAAAGGTTATCCAACACCTAGCAAAAGTGTGTGCTAATAAAGACTAAAATGTAACCACTGTGAATTCAAAAAAATAGCTTATGAGAGCCAATATTTGGTTTGACTGACGACAATGACATAATCCTATGTTCCTCCCCTGTCTAGCATGGCAACTATTTTTGAAATCTTTCAGAGAATGAAATAATCGGTCAACTGGTAATATAACTATGTGAACAAAACATAGTATAGTATATAATGATATAGAATTTGCCTAGAGAAAGCCCTTGTCCTTTGATAAATTATTCAAGAGACAGTGCTAGCCAATTTATGTTGCAATATATTCACACTATAAAAGGGACCTTTAATTCTGAGCTGCTTTAACACATTCATACTCCGACCTCTTAGATTTGCATGAGTTCCAAAAGCATTGTGTCATATATATACACAAGATTAAAAGTTGCACTAAAATCAGATAACTATGCCAAATTAACCATTCAAAATTATAAATTCTTCCAAAAAATGGGAAAGCTTGTCATAAAAATCTTGTTCCCCACCCCCAAAGGTTTCTTTTCTTTTTTCCTTTTTTTTCTTAAAGCATACATAAGGATGCCCTTGTAATTCTTCAAAATATAAAGGCTTAAATCCAGCAGGCTTTTACACACATCTGCAACTTTAAGAGATGAGTAGTTCCAAAGAAGTTGATGGTTGTAGTATTCTTTAATTAATTTATTCAAAGAGAAAGGTTTTTCTTTTTTTCCCCTCTTCAGGTGGAATGTCAATAAGCTTACAGAGGTGTTTCAGTACTGGAGCCCAAATGATTCATAACATATACAATTTTTAAATTATAACATTTTTAGTAGCCATTTTTAAGGGCCTTTTCATTTATTGCGTCCTTATGAGAATCGAACATGCCTATAGCAATTATGCTATTGACAAATTCATCCCATGGTATGGTTTGTACTTTCAACAATTCCCTAAGTTGATGGCTGAAGCCAGAAGCAATTGCAATGCTTTGCAAAACATGTGACCATAAAGAAACAGATTTTTAAGTGCTAAAACAGAATAATTTGTTTACTCTCAAGGATTATTTAACTTTATACCAAAGGAGCAGCCCTTATGCCATCATCATTTATTATGTATAGAAAAGAGTAGTTCAAAATTATGTTGTAATTCACTGGGATTTCCACTTTCTACAAGGAATTGTTTTGTTTTGGGTTTTGACACATTCAAAAGGATGTTAATTATCTGTTAAAGTCTGGTATAACCCAGTTCCATCACATTACTAAGAAAGAAGATGTCGTGTTTTATCAACAAAGTCAAAAACATATAAAACTCATGATTTGCTACTTAAACAATATTTTAATTAGATCCTACAAACATTTACATACCTATCTCACTTTAGGCACTCTTTGTAATCCCATTGAAATCCATACACCTGTTCACTGTATATAAACGTAAATGTCTAAATCTTTCCAGATTTGGGTCATTAAAGGCTATATTGCATATTTCAGACTATACTGCAAAAGCCAAGTATTATCAAATTTGAAAAATATGAAGAAAGAAATGATAACTCTATTGATAACTACCAAAATAATATATGTAGGATGAAATCCAGACCCCCCTGAAGTCAACAGGTCTTTGGTATTGACTTTTAGAGAAAGGAATACACTCATATCTTGTTGATATTTGAAGAATTTCTCTCATATACATTTAGATGGTGAAGTAATTGTGTACTAAGACAACACTATTAGTGTCGCAAAGCCAAGCATGCATGAATGAAGAAATGCTGGAATTAGCATTCACAGGCTGGGTCTGCACGTGTGATTTAATGCACATTAGCCTATTTTAATGTACATTACAGCATCACTAAAAATTATGGGCATTTGTACACATGCTTGTGCTGCAGTGCCAGGTGCTTTTAAAAGGACCCAGCACTGCAGCACATACAGTTGTGTAAGTGGCGAAATGCACGTCAGAGCTGAGAAAATGGCAGCGGCGCATAGTGTTTTGGTTCAAAAGTGTACCAGAGCCATTTTCTGCGTGTCGATGCATATTTTGCTGCTTATACAACTGCACACAGTGCAGCACAGTGTTCGTCAGCTCACATGTGAAGCAGACTCAATTAATCAAGTCTGCTCTGACTTGCCAGATCTCCACTTTATCGTGGGGCAAAAAGGTATGTGCATAAATGCCCTATGCTCTTTAGTTAATGCATATTAAAACAGGATAATACACATTTTCTTAGTACCTCACAATGGCAACACTAGATTTAATGAGCATTAACTAAAGCGTGTTAATGCACTTGTAGACACACCCACAGGCAACCTGAATTTAGCTCTCTCGTGTATAGGCAGTATGATACAGTCTTTAGTCAGAAGGCAGGGTAGATTTGCACCTTTATAGACTAAGTAAATATACCCTGTCTTCTGCCTTACTCCAGACTAACACGGCTAACTACCTCTCACAGGCTTTAACTACATGCTCCTATTTTTGTCCATAGAACCTGGACTCTTGCATTTGGTACATGGTTAAGTAATGAAGAAGGCTCTTGGCCGCAGGACCCCCTTCCTCATTTGCTGAAGAAGTTGGAATGTGTATATTGAACAAGGCAGGGGATTTCAGCAAGAGCAAGGAGGGCCTTGTGACTGAAACTGTTGAATGCCATTCTATGGAATTGTATTCTACCCTGCTTCTACCATAGAGTTCTTATATAAAGTCAGGTAAATCACTGTAGGCACCCTCTAAACAAGTGATCTGTTTGTCACTTATAGAGGCTTAAATTGAGACCCTGGGATCAGTTAGCAGAATAACTAAGCGTTCACATTTGACAATGAAGCCTGTGAGAACAGAGCTAATGTTAGCAGTGTTACCTAATCTCATTCAGGCTAAAAACTTTCTGTGACTGTCCCCTACCTACCCCCTACCTACCTAGCTATAACTTGCTACTAGAGGGCTGGTGAGTAAGGTGTGCCTAGGAGCTACAGCTGTGAGTTGCCAGAGCACATGTGCAGAGGCATTCCCTGGAGACAAGTAGCAGCAGCACAACTATGTGTTGCTGCTATTTGTCCCCAGGGAAATACATGTTCCTGCATGTCTGGAATTGCCAAATAAGGGACAGCAAAAGTAAACAGGTCTCTTGAGTCTAAAGGTTAGGGCACTTGTTCCAGAGTTAGGTGGCAGCTGGCTTATAGACCTAAATTTGGTCTCTAGGTGCTTAAAGTGACACCCTCATGTTTGCTCTTACCTAACGTGTCATGTCTAAATTCTAGATAGCAAATACTTTCAGCCAGGAACCGTATCTAACCATGATTTGTAGGGTGTCTGTGTTACCACCAGGTGCATTGTAATCAGTATGTCAACAGTGCCACTACAAATCCACACTTATTTTAATACAAACTATAAACAGACAAACAAAAAAAAGACAGATTGCAAATCTCTTACTCAGACTGGGGAGCACTCCTACTGAATCACTCACCAGAAAGACTACTCCTATGAATATCTGCAAGGTTAATACTCCAATCTGGCCTATACACAGATACTGTTGAGCATTTGTGTAAACTGTTTTTATTCAGACCTCTCTATAGGGCAAGTTACAGATGATATAGAGAGTCACTTCACCCTACTGCTAAAGGGATTTTGTTCCAAAATGGAATGCACAAGCAGCAGACTGCACAACAGCTTGCACAAGGAGAGGCATACAGTAGTTAATTAATCCTAATGTTTTTTCAAAGTTTAATCATGCAGGTCATCTACATCTAAATATTTAAATGTAAGCTTTAGTGATTCCAAAGGATCTGGGAGCTTTTGCCAAATAGTAGAGTGTTCCAGTCCTTCCAAGTTGCATAAATGTCTCTAGCAAGTAGTACTGATAAACTTCTCTAACTATTCCTCCATACCTATAGAATTTGTCTTCATCCACTTTTTAAAAATATATATTTCTGAAGACTGAGCTGTAGCTTCACCCCTTGACCATCATGAAATTATACCTCCCTTCCCTGGCCCTGTCTGGAAAATAGCCCATGGAGACATCAGACTGCAACTGAACAGCATTTATTCAGAGAAAAAAATCCTAGGGAAATATAAAGTGGAATCTTATAAAGTGGCCTTTATAATGGCAGCCTGCATGCTCCACAATATTTATGAAACCCAGGGAGAGCAGGCTGATGAAGGCAAGAAGCAGTGGCACAAGAGGCAGCAGCAGCCACCAGCCAGAATTGAAGTGTGAGAGGCAGCAGCAGCAGCAGCCTGATAGAGACATAGGCAGGCAGCACACAGCACAATACAATATCAGCATGGAGATACTGGTCAGGTGGCCCTTGTACGGGATTACCTGACACCGCATATTATGCAAGCTGCTGACAACTAGCAGTGGTTGTTCTTCATTAAAATAAAATTGTTGCCTATTTACACCGGAAACAATCTGTGTCTGCAGTACATTTTTGTGAAAAGTAGCGGAGAGAAGGTTTCAGTGTGAGTGTGGGGGGGCAGGTGGAGGATGGTCAGGGCATGCAGTGATGGGGTGGATCAGCAGCCTGGACTGGGGTAGTGGGTTATTGTTTGAAGGCTAGCATCAGGTGGGGGGTTGGGGCACGGACAGTTCAGTTCCTGACACCACCTTGCCACCCTGGATCATGTCCTGCAAAGGGTTAATTAAACTTTTCCTGGGTGGGGGTATGAGGGGGGACTGGTATGAACAGCCTGCAGGAGTCCTCAGGTTTTTGGTGTGTGTTGGGGGTGGGGGAGGGGGTGTATTTGCCTAAGTTGATGGAAGGACAAAAATCCTCCTAAAGGTGTCTGCTCTATCCAGTTGTTGCTTTACCACCTTTTACATCCAACTGTGCAAAGAATACTCTTTGGAGTAAAGGAAAGGTCTCCATTTACTACACTATAATTGTTTATTGATGTGCTGAGACACTGAGATATATTTACATGCAAAAAAATTGAGGGGGGAACAGATGGAGAGGTGGTGCAGTCCATAGTCAACCCTACATTTCACAGAGCTCTGTGCCATATAAAACACACAATCACACAGCACATGGCTCTGTGAAATGTTAGGGTGACTATGTTCAGGTATTCATGGTATCACTGGTCAGGGGGAAGAGAGGGTGGAAGCAGCCCCTGTCGGGGTCCCCATGGAAACTGTTCCAAGCCCAAAGAGATGGGAAATGTTGGGAAATGTAATCCTAAAACATGGAAAACTAACTGTCAGACAGATCCAGGAGGACCCCACACTACTATACTATACCGTTAAGTTCTGTAATAAGCGTTAATTGCACACTTCCATTTTGCATGGAAAATGGCCATGCCACCACCAACAGCCACAAACACCACTGGTGATATGGAGATGGATGAGAAGCGGGCATGGCACCCACTCCTCTCACCCCATAGAAATGTATATTTCTGATACGATATAGTTAAAAAAAATTCATATATACCTTTGCATTATTTTCTAACATGGGAGTTCACACTGTTTGGGGGTGTGGGAGGAAGTGATGCACACAGCTTGGCATGGGGGTCACTGTCATGGGCTGCCTGCTGGAGACCAGATAGAGCCTAGTGGAGTGCAAGTGGCAGGGTTTTGGGGTGACTGCAGCTTGGCAGGGGCGGGGGTGGGGGGATTAGTGTGAGTCTCCTGATGGGGGGGGGAGCAGGGACTGAGGAGGGAAGAGATTACTGGAGTATTATTTACTGGTTAACTGGTGAACACGCACCCCTGCTGTAATTCAGTAGCGAAGACTGCACCAGGGTAGATTGGTATTTGGCTCCCCCTGCTGGAATTTACAGGGAATTGCACACTGGGCTTAATTTGTTCAAAAGCCCTGCACATGCAAACACTAACACACCACTCCAAAATAAATAAGTTTAAATATTATAATCCTATTGAAATGAATTAGGATTAAACCCCGTGGCATGTACAGGTGCCCTTAGGCAATTAAACCCCCACAAAGTTACAAACAAGACTTATAAGGAACCAGGCATAGGTCCTGATTATAGTGTAGTAAGCATCCTTGTGATTAATACATGAGCACTTCTGGGCTATGCCTCATTGTAGTTTTAAAGAATCAACACCTATGGGCTTTCTAGGACTTTGAAAAGGAGGTTACAGGTGGTGTATATATGACCACATACAACACAGCACATTTTTCTCCAGTTGAAGACAAGCAGAGGATTTACTAATCTGCTAGGGGTATAGAGATCTATTATTCAGTTTAAGATCAAAACAGAAACAAAAACAAATATAACTTTATAGAAATGTGTACCAGTTTGCTAGCATATATTAGATTTGGAAAACACCAGAAGCTAGGCAAAAATAGGCCAAAGATAGTGCTTTTAGTCCTGCAGTCATGATAGTTAAATGTACCTTTCTTACTCATATTAACAAAAGAAAATCTAGTCTTCTTGAGGATCTTGACAGTGCATCCAACATATCACTGTCAATTATTTCTGCACTGAAGTTAATATTCACTTGAGTTAATATTAACATACCAGACTTGAGCTTTTCAGCTAGAACAAAATGCATTCTGGAGGGCTGTGAAACAGAAGAGAGATATTATTAAGATTATAATGAGCCATCCTCCCTTACCCCACCCCCCACCCCCCAGGGTAACTTTCCATGTGCCAAAGCATGCATGGCACAGGTGTTCCCTGGGGATAAGTAGCAGAGATGTAAGATGCACCACCACTACTTGTCCCTGGGGAACCAAATATCCACGCACATCTGGACATGCCCTCTGAGTCTTGATGCTTCAATTTCATCTCCCCACATTTATTCCCTACACCCTTCTGCTCCACCAGTTCTAGTCATCTCTTTGCCAGATTTAATCTTCTTCTGATGGATTAGAAATACATTTTTTAAGTGTTTGATTTTTAAGTTAGATCAGAATTTGTTCACATAGTTAAACTTCTTTAAAACTTAAATTTGATGTTACAACCATTGCTCTCAAGGGCAAATGTTTAAAATAAATTATGATTTGAAGGAAGTGGGAAGACTGAGAACCAATTAGTTCAACAGGTTGGATCAACTGCATACCAAACAAAAATTCAGCTTAGTTTAAAAATTGGTTAAAAATTGGTAATTGAGTCATATAATTGTTTTACTTACTTGCCCAGAAATAAATCTTTCGTCTCTTGTGGGCCTTTTTTAAATAAAGCAGTGAGTCAGAACATTCAGGTATTTTGTAGTTAGATCTCAATCTGTTGGGTGTCTTTGGGCAGTGAATCATCTTTTGCTCTTGCAGAGTATTTTGGACTCAACATTTCTAATGCAGCCAACATGTTGTATTCTTTCTTGCTTCATTTTTTCTTTTATTATTGATCCTCTTCTTCATCTGGCAGCCATTAGGTATAATGCAAATACCATCCAGCCTTATGTAATTGTTTAACCTACGCCTAGTCAAAAATCAGGAGACATGGTAGATGGAGCTGTTTCCCCTCTTGCTGATCATGAAAGGGATTTTAAAAAAAAATTGACACCATTTTGGGGAAAAAAATCAGCCTTGATATTTCTTGTTGGTGATAGCAATAAATAGAATGAGGTCCAAAATATTCTTCTCCACATGTTTCTTCCTCCCCATCCCCATGTTGCTACTCATTTCGTTTTCAAAACTTCTCAAAACTTTGAAATGCAGAAAGTGGCCGGATTAAAGAGCTTAAAATGTTCCTTTTGCCAGCTTATCATTTCAGAAATTGAGGAAAATATGATAAGTTACAATAGTAAAAGGAAAAGAGTCGAATAAAAATGTTAAAAACAATCTTAGAGTTTATACATTTATATTATTCAGTGAATATGCTTTTCTAGTATAGGAATAAGCCCCATATGCAAAGCAGGTAGCCTCTTCTAAATTTGAGTTGGTGATGTGCCCCTAGGTATCCTAGATCTACAAGAGTCAATAGCTTATGTATCCTTAGCACTATTTCTCCTCCCAGTATACATACACCTGTAAGTAGAGTAGAACATACAAAACAGCGTAAAGACACCAGACATGCTCTGCCCAACAGCATTCCAACACTGGAATTCTGCTACTAATTTCAGATTAAAGGAACAATTAATTTTTCTCCCTATTGTGCAGCCACTTCAATCATCGCCTGAACAGACAACTGCAGACAGAAAAACAACTTAATAACTTGTGTGTTCCAGCTCCAAATGGCCAAGCATCCACCACTGAACATGAATCAGCCTTGGCAGATATGGTTTTGCCACTCTTGATTTTGCCAATCAAGGTTGCCAATGAAGTGGAAGGGTTTCTCCAATGGTTCTACCATTTGTGACCAGTAGCATAACTAGGGGTGAGTGAGAGGGTCACCAACCCTGGATGCCAAGCGAGGAGGGGTGCCAGAATTGCCCTTCATCCCCATGAAGTCCACAGCCTGGCAGCAAAAGCAGCCCCCCCAGCTTACCCATGCTAGGAAGTCTAAAACAATCCCCAATTGCCAAAGCCCTGCTGCCAAATTTTGGGACCTGTGGGGAGCCCCTGGGCTTGAAAACATACTGAATCGGTGTACAGAGGTGGCCCAGGACCTGATCTTTGTACATAGGGGCCAGCTGCAGGGACCGATTTGGCAGTCTGGGCCTTGGGAAGCAGCCCAAGGCTAAGGGAAGAGGTACAGGCCCTAAGAAGGTGGTATGGGCTCCCAGTCTATTGGTGTGGGGCTGACTTAGGCAGTGCAAGGTGGTATCTCTTCCATAGACTAGCCTCATGCATTCATCTGGCCCGTGACTCCCAAAGGCTGAGCACCACTGGTTTAAGAGTTCCTGACATGGGTAAGGCTGCTTTGCCCCCTGCCCTTCTCTCAAAACACCCATGCTCTCCTGCAGGGTTTGTTCAGGGTGTCAACTCTGCTCGTTATACCTGTTTGTGACTATCCCTGAACCACAAATTATGTGACACCTTCTAAGGTGCTGGTTAGTTGGAGATGTGTGCTCTACAAGCAATTTGGCAGTGTATAAGGAGCATGCCATTTCACATGTAAAAAGAAGAGGCAAGGAAGAGGCAAGGTAAGCAAGGAAGTCTATAAAAAACTGAGAAGACTGTATACTAAGCAGAGAGAGAGGGGGACCTACAAAAACTGAATATACAAAATACCACAAATGTCAAAATGTGGAGTTTCAACAAAAAACTATAGTACTAAAAACTTTTTTTTAATTCCATTTTTAAAAGAGACCATATTTTGTCAAATGCTTTGAATAGGAATTTTGATCCAGCCCTCTTTAATTTTTGTGTCAATATAAAAAATCAGTTTACTTCTGTTTTTACTTTGCATTATTAATATTCAATTTGCTTTAAATCAATATTGTTTCCCTTTAAGTTGTTCCAATGGCTTGAGCCTTTGCACTCAAAAGATAACCGCCACATATTAGCCCTAACATAGGTGATTCTCTGTACTTCTGCTCTTGCAGTTACAGGCAGGAATCAAGATGTTTTATAGCTATAGACCCATAGAATTACATGAAGAAAGTAGTTTGAAGCTAAACTGAGACAACTTGGGGTGTCGTTCTGTCTGAGCAATTGTTTGTCCTCTTAGTGCTGCATTTTTTCCTCTTCTTTTTCCCCTTCATTTTTTACTTTTTCCGCAGTTGTGCTATTCTTGTCTTTGCTGGCAATCTGAGTCTGCCGTAGAAGTAAATCCTGATGCATGCAGCCACAGGGGTATTTGCAGATCTGTAACAATCTATTTCATACTCTCACAGCTTGCTTACTAGATTCTTCCAGCTGTGCCATGGTTCTTACATAACAGAACTGTGGTCTGTAAATTGTATGTGCATAGCCAACTAGGCATATAAGTTTCCATGGCACTTTCAAAATCTTCACAGCAATAAGTGTATTTGAGAAATGGCCTATGAAATCAAGAATGAACTACTGCCCAATATGATTATTTGCCACCCTTCACAGACACCTTTCTTCTGAATACTTTACAGAATTCAACAACAATTACAATTACTAAATCAGCTGAGGCATGGCAGAGGTGGAACGGTGTGGCTCCTTTATTAAATCCAGTTATGCCTTTACCTGCAAATGTAGAGGGGTTCTGGGCCAAAGCTTGTACAAATAAGGTCCGAGGCAAACTAACAGGGAAGTTTGCACTGAAACTGGCTATTTTACATTTCTTCTATAAATAAGAAAAAAATTGTCTGGAGTTACCCATATGACACTTTTCTAAAATGATTTATAAGTTTTAAAGAGGACACCAATGGAATGAAAGTGCTTTTGGGATCTGTGTAATCCCCAGCCTCCAAATCAGCACAAACACAATTCAAAGCTGAGCAACAGGAACAAATTGTAGTTACTTGACCAGGATTTATATCAACAGTACCGAGGCAGAATCTGCCTGGGAGTGAATTCCTTTATTCAGACTTTGATACATTAAATACTGCTTAGAAGATTAAACCCTGGACACTTGAATAGAAAGCCTCTTCCCATTACAGAACTGATTTAAATATAACTGGAGTACATGGTGACTGGAGGTGCTGAAAAATGTCAATGATACTTCTTGTCTTTTTTAAAAACGAGGTAATTTATTTTCATTTTTAAATGAACTTGAATCTTAACCATTCATTTTCGGTTTCCCAAAGACAAAGGCGAACTATATTTGTTTATTTTCAACAGAAATCAAAACAAATATTCTGTTCCATTCTTAAAAACAGAGATCATTTCAGTCCAAAACAAGGTTTTGACAAACCTGTGCATCCAGTTCTGAAATGATCAAATATAATTAACAATTAATGGTCACTTAGGGTGCTTGTACACATGACAAAATTGGCCTTGAAATTGCCCTTTCTGTACTGCTTTAATGGTGTCACAGTTTACACCTTCAGTGGCATATTTTGCTTTAATTTTGTGACAATGTACACATTCAGCAGCATATTTCACTTTAAATGACATTGGAAGGTAAAATCCATCTGAGGTTTTTTAGTTTGTTACGTAACAAAGTACAATGGTGCACAGGGCACTGGAAGTGCAGACAAGAGAGGCAGATAGCCTTGGGGGAGGATTGGACCCCTCACCACTTTTTCTCTGGTAGAGCCTGCCCATGGCAGTGGGGGGAGGGGTATGAAGGAGGGGGAGAGGCAGGCGAGCTGATGGGAGGCCATGATGCACTGTGACGTGACATGATGTGATGTGACGGAAGTCCCTAAATTGAAACCATGGGGTTTTTAATGACATGATTAAAAACACACTGATTAAAAACCCACAGTTTCAATTTAGGGAGAACTAAACCTCCACTGCATGTACAAGCACCCTTAGTGACATCTTTGAATCTAATTTTTTATCTTAGTCAAATCAAGGTTCCTTTGCTAGGAACCTTTCCTTTGCTTTGAAGGATGGAATGGGCCAGGTGTGGCTGGTGAACTCAGACTGGTGGGGCGATGGAGCATCTCATGGGAGCAGGGAGGGGTGTAGAGCTGGCCAGCAGTGGGTGTGGAGGGGTGGGGTTTGCAGCCTCCTTGCTACTGGTTGACTGCAAATCCCCCCCACACACACACACACTCCTGTGGGATGCTCAACCACCTCACCAGTCTGAGTTCACCAGCTGCACCTTAATTTTATATAGTCTGTTGGTAAGCAAAAGATTTCAGTATTCAGAGCTGTCACTCTGGTACCTGCATGTTGAAATCCCCCATTCATAAGCACTATTGTCACCTTGAATAATATAGAGGATCTGAGAATAAAGTGTTTTTGATTAACTTCCTTGTACATTTCTAAAAGTGAAAGGATAGTTTGCAACTTTTCACAGGGAGTATTTTAATCCCAGAAAAAAGAGGAACTAAAGATTTAAAGGATGGGGACAAGATCAAAATGTGAAATGCCTAGGGAAGTGATCTATTTTTTTTTTCTTGATATGCATGGCTGGCAGCATGACTCTCACCATGGAGCATCAGGCCAGTACACTGCACTCAGTGGTGTCAGTTTTATAAAAGCTAAGACATGGCTTACTGATCTGTGAAGCTTAGTTTCAAGTGAATTCTATATCTGTGATGTTTATGACTGCAGGATATATTTAAGACAGAACATGAGCATTGTTAAATTCTTTTGCTGTTAAATTTTGGGGATTCTGTGACCTTATGGAGGTTTTTTGTAGATTTAAATATTCTCATTGTCCTCTTTTAATATCTTTTTTATGCACCTCAAGGATGGCAAAAATGAATAATAGACAATATAAGATTCCACAAGAGGAAAAAAAAACCTATGCATGAGATTCTGAGTAGCCTGGGTGTTATGAGAAAGTTATGTGTAACTTTATTTCACTGTGGTGGTCATCCAGACTTTGCAAATTATGTGACTCTGGGACAATGTTGCCACCGGCCCAGATTTTTTGGTTTATATAAGGCCTAAAAATGCTGATAGGCACCTAGTGGGAAGCACTTTCGAAAATCCCACTTCATTTTTAGGTCCAAAAATACTCTTAAAAATCTCTCTCTTAATATATTGCTTACCTATGGGTATTTAAGGTAGTCAGTGTAGACTGAGGAACAAGGACATATCTACATTGCTGTGTTGTCACCTGCCAGGTGGGTTGGCACCTAGCAACCTCAGCCACCATTCTTTCATGCACACTTCAAATCTGGAAATACCCTGGTGACACTTTCACAGCACACAGACTGTGGCAGCCCAGACAGTAAGATGTCTAGAGTAGCCACAGAGGGCCTCTCTAGAGTGTTTTCACTAGCATATTTCTGGGTTTAGAGTGTGCATTTGGGAGCAGCAGATGCAGTGCACTTCAGGATATCCTGCCTGAGAGATTCGACATGGTGTAGACCAGTGGTCTCCAACCTTTCTAAGTAGGATACCACCTTTGGCATTTAAAAGCAGCCCAAGATCTACTGTGCACTGCCACCCTCTCTCCGCCCCCACACACACCCAGCAGGTAGGTATGGGGGTGCAGATTGAGGCAGAGGGTGTAAAAAATATTTGGGGGCACACTTCCCTAGCAGGTAAGTCCCACCTGGCCAGGGCCCCACACATCTTACCCCTTCTCCTGCTTCTGTGGCACTATCCCTCACCGTGGGGGCCTTGATCTAGCCCTTGCCCCTTACCTCCCCCATGGACTAACCGGCTGGGCTGGGGTGAATGTGTGCATGTACGTGGGCACTCAGCCCCCAACCCCAGCCTTGGCTCAAGTCCAAAAGTCTACAAGATCTCCCACAAGAGGTTTTGAGATCTACTGGTAGATTGAGATCCACTGGTTGGTGACCACTAGTATAGACTGTTGACTGAGCCAGAGGCTAAGATAGGGTTAACTCCTGAAATTCCTAAAAAAATGGCACTGGTTTGTTATTAAGGTCTACTTGGAAAGTAAGAAACAGCAGTAACAACTAGGAGGACTGGGGTTCACCAGTTCACCTAAAAGAATTAAGTGGTTTAAGACTGATTAATATATGTGTATGTTACTTTTCTTGTGTATCTTATCATGACTAATGAGATTAGGTTTTATTTCCCCTGTTGAGTTGTTGTCAGGCAAACTAATCCAGGAATGTAATAAACAAGTTACATTGGTAATGTTCTAAAGTACAAGAGGCAGAAATAATTAGGTATTGCTCAGTGGTATATCTGTGGGCTAGCCTGTGACTGGATTATTTAAGGAACGACATGTCTAAAAGATATATGTTTTAGGGCACCATTGGATCTGTGTACCTTGGCAGGTATCCCCTCTGTAAGTTGGCTTGATCACCCAACCAAGAGTAAATAAAAGCTACTTGGTTTATGTCCTCCATGTGTTTCTTTGAGCCTTGTTATGAGAAAAGTTCCTCATCTTTGATTCACGTACAAAGTCCGAGGGGAAGGGTGAGGGGTAGGCAGCTGCTCTGGGTCTGACTCTGGCCCTGAGCCTGGGTCAAGACCAGAGTCAGACCCACAGCAGTCTCCTGCCCCCCACCCTGTTCTTAACTTATCTAGTGGTCCTCACCAAACACAGTCCTCACTAAAACTCCTCTACTCACATATCTCAGCTCCTGACTGGTCATGTTTTTGGCCTACATTTTGGGCATTATCTTCTCTTGTTCCAGCAGCTTAATTGCTTCTTTCATTTATTCTGGAAGAAGAGCAGCTTCTTTTCATGTAGTGAAGGAGAAACAAACCCACAAGTAAATCTTCTGTAGTAAGAGCAGAGCCCTACAAACCTCTGTACATCTTTGAGTATTTGGAGGATTTCTAATTCTGCAGAGGCTCAATTTTCTGTTCATCAGTGGAACTTCCTTCCTCACTGGTTGTGTCCCCAAGGTAGCTTCTGTTTTTAAACAACCAGTATTTCTTTGGGTTCAGTTTCAGATTGGCAGCTTTAAGCTTATCACAGGCCACTTGTAGATGTATCTTTCCCTGTTAAAAAAGTCTAGCCTGCACCAAAGATATTACTTAGGTACAAAACACAGGCCAACAGAAGCATGATAGACAGTTCCTTCTCCATTAACCTCTCAAATTCAGCTGGCATACTGCGTGAGGTGAAATCCATCACTTAAAATTGCCTTGTCCTGCTGTGACAGCAGTCTTCCCTGTTCTTTAGATACATTTGCCATTACCCACTTTTAAGGTCTATTGTGCAAACCTACTACACCTATTCAGATATTGTCTATTCCTGGTAATGAATTAGAATCTTTCAAAGTAACAATTTAGTTTTCTCAATCCACACAATATCTTGGGTTGTTTTTTTTGTTCCTGATCACACAAAAAGTGAAGCCCAGTAGGTAGATGAAGACTCCAATAAGCCTTCTTACTATATTTCCTCAATCACTAGTAAAGGCCTTTAATTTGCTGTTGACTGCTTATCAGAAACATCCAGAAAAGGAACAGGTATCCATTCTTGCTTCATCTATACCAAAACACTCACAGCTAAAAATCCCCTCACACATGCACTTCTCAAATTCCTGGGTCTAAAACAGATTTTGGTATTTTCAATACCTATTCTGTGTTGTCAGATGTGTTAAAAACACACATACAATGTACTAGTACTTTCATGCATACAGTTATGGATTGCTGTCAAACACTCACATAGCAGTTGACACTCCCCCCTGTGGCAAGGTCTGGTATATCAGTTCTGTCACTATCACCTTCTGTCTCTGGACTAGTAGTCACCTTCTTCACAAGTCCAAGTAGAAATTAAAGTCTGGATACATGTCTCCAAGATTCAACCCCTCTCCAAGGGCTCATGATCTTTGCTTTTTCAGACTCCAGATCAGGTACTGCCTCATTCTGTACTCTGGGTGACAGTGTTAGGACAGCTAAGGCAGGAAAGGTTCTTTGGGTAGATCTTTCATTAGACCAACTAAATAGTCGGGAAAAGGCTATTTTCATGCTTTCAGGCAAAAACACCCTTCTTCAGGCAATGGGAGACTCTGCTGATGTTTTGAGTTCTCAGAGGTAGAAAAGAAGCTAAAGTAAACAAACAGTCTGTGAAGATGCAAATGAGTGGAAGTTTAGAAGACAAAGGGTAGAGATTGGAGGGGAGGGGAGAAGGAGAAGGAAAAGTGTGAAGCAAAACAAGTGGTCAGCTAACAGGCAGGTTACCTGGTATGGTTGATATCAGGTAAGTTGTAGTGTGTCATAAATCCAATGCCTGAATTAAGTCCATTATTTTTTGTATCCAGTAGATTTCTGAAGTGAAGTTCATAGCCTAATCTATGAAAGGTGTTTTGTAAATTCCCTTTGAGCATTAAAACTGAGAGATCAGAGGGGGAGTAACTGACTTGTGAGAAGTGTGCCCCCACAGGTAACTGGGTATTTTTGTCTTTTATGGAGTTTTAGTGTGCATTCATTCTGTTACTCAGATGTTGTTTGGTTTCTCCTACATCTTTTTCCATCAAGGCATTTGATGCACTGGCTGAGATACAGTACATTTCTAGAGGTGCAAGTGTAGGAATGGTGATGGTTCTCTTGTGAGGTGTCATTATTGTGGGACTGATGGAGATGTGTTGCCAGGTTTTACCTTTCTTGTCTTGGCATGGTATGGATACATTTGGTGTAGTTTGGGTCATAGGAAGTTTCCTTCTGGTGATGAGGTTAACAAGATTTGGTGTTTGCTTAAAGACTAGGATGGGTGGTTCTGGAAAGATCTCTTTAAGAATTGGGCCTTCTTCTAGTATGGGTTGCAATTGTTTTTAGATTTTCTATATAGATTCCAGGGAAGGATAGTCATAACTATTTGTATGCAATTCCTAAGGATTTTCTTTTTGTACTGCAGCAATTCTTCACGTGGTATCTGGGTGGCTGTTTCAAAAGTATGATCTATTTCTCTGGAAGAGTGCCCTTGTTGGGTGAAAGCTCTTTTGAGATTTGCGAGGTGATGATGGACTTGTGTTGGAGTATTCAAGAGACAGTCTGATGGAGGGGTGATGAAATAAGCAAATATAATTTAGGCAGGGCTGGGCAGTGCCTGCCTAACCCCGCCCTTCCCGCCTGTAGGGCCATTCTGTGGCTAGTGCGTGCTGGTGCTATGCACACAGTGGCAGAGGAGCATGCAGCAGGGGCACTGGATGCAGCATTGTGGTGGCAGTGGTACTGGAACTGCTATCACCGGCCTAGTTTGGGAAGGGGGGGCGGCTAACGTCCATTAGCCCCAGCCTTCCACCACATATGGGTGGTGGTTTGTAATGGAAATCAATCAGAGACTACAGGTTTTCAGTCCAAATGATGATGTCATCTATATATCTCAGGTATAGCATGGGTTTGATGGTGCAGTTCTGAGGAATTCTTCTTCCAGGCTGGTCATAAAAGGTTGGCATATTGTGGGGCTGTTTTGGTGCCCATAACTGTGCCCATGGTCTGGAGGAAGTGTTGGCTGTTGAAACTGAAGTTGTTGTGTGCAAGGATGAAGTGTATAAGTTAGTCAGATCTTGAGGTCCATAGTCTGAGTTGTACTCTTATTCTTATAGATATGTGAAACAGACTTGGATGCCATCCCAATGTGGGAGGATGGTATATAAGCTGGTGATGTCCATGGTGGCTTTGAGGGTATTGATGGGAAGGTAGTCTATGTTTTTGAGTTTTCGCAAAAAGTCTGTTGTATCTTGGATAAAACTCAGTCTTTGGGTGGCAAGAGGTTTTAGGATGGATTCGATGAAACCTAATATTTCTTCACTTAGGGTTCTATGGCTGGAAATTATAGGTCTGCTGGGGTTCCCTTGTTTATGGATTTTAGGAAGCATGTAAAGTGTTCCTGGAGTGGATAGTGGAGTGATCAGGGATTGAAGTTTTCTCGTGGATAAGATGAAAATGGTGTGATAGTGGTTTTGAGTTTTGAGATGAAAAGGGGAAATGGGTTATCCTCTAGATCTTCCTTAGGGCACTTACGGTATGCTCTGAGTTTTTACTTCTCTGGGCTGCTCCTGCCTTTGCCTGTTTACAGGGCTATCCTATAATGGTGTCCTCCAGTACTTTCTCTCTCTGAAGCTTTTAATTATTTGCAAAAACATTAGTCACCTGTTTGTTTGGTTGTTTGTTTTACTAGTGAAAACTGAGAGCACTTGTAGACAGAGATGAAACCTTTTAAAAAAAAAATCTTTCTTTTTGTTTTTTAAACTGTTACTACAGAGTGTCCAAGCAGATTGGGAATCCCTACTGCAATGTTTCTAGTTTGGAATTGCAAGGTGGATTTATGAGGTGATCAGCAACCTGACTGATATGGACCAAAAGACTTTCCATGAAATAGGAGATAAAAGGAAGCTCTGGTCAACTTGGAACTTGCTAAACAGAGAGGACATCAGGAAAGACTTAAGGAACTGAGACCCTGAGGAGGAAACAAAGGCTCATAGACTACAGTGGAAGTCAGATCTCTGGGTGTTGAACTTGCTGAGACTGGATATTCACCAAAGTTTTCTATCCTATTTGTAGTCCAGAGGACTGGAGGGAACAGAACAAATTGTCTTTGTTAAAGTGATAAAAAGTTCATTACCTCTCATACAATAACTCCAGTGGGTTTGCTTGTCTCAGGCCAATGTCATAGTGCAAATGAACAGCTGGGGAGATGGACAATGAGAGGAAGATTTCTAGCAAGTAATCCCTGTTTCCCTGGTCTAAAAAGCAAATAAGTGCTGCAGAAAAGCAAGTAAGTTAACTACATTTAGTACAAGGCTTTGATACGTGGTTTGGAATCAGCCATAAGTTTGAGCTGGTCAATATACAACTAAGAGCTGGAAGAGAAGAAAAGAAGAGACTCCAACTGAATTAGCAGCATACATGTTTCATAGTTGGTAGGGTCTGAAGGGACCTGAGCAGATCATCAAGTCCGACCCCCTGCCATGGCAGGAAAGAGTACTGGGGTCAAACAACCCCAGCTAGGTGTCATCCAGCCTCCTCTTAAAGACCCCCAGGGTAGGAGCCAGCACAACTTCTCTTGGAAGTTGGTTCCAGATCCTAGCCACCCTGACAGTGAAGTAGCACCTCCTGATGCCTAGCCTGAATCTACCCTCTGCCAACTTGTGACAGTTATTTCTAGTCACTCCTAGTAGTGCTCGGGGGAACAGGGACTCC
Source organism: Crocodylus siamensis (assembly GCF_052110815.1). NCBI lineage: Eukaryota > Metazoa > Chordata > Crocodylia > Crocodylidae > Crocodylus > Crocodylus siamensis. The sequence continues at coordinate 273,601,872 of NC_143396.1, read as the reverse complement.
CCCAATGCCTGCTGGTCCTCCCTGACTAGTTTGTAAACAGCCACTAGATCCCCCCTCAGCCTTCTCTTCTGGAGGCTGAACAGGTTCAGGTCCCTTAACCTCTCCTCGTAGGGCCTGCCCCGCTGGCCCTTGATCATGCGAGTGACCCTCCTCTGGACCCTCTCCATGCTGTCCACATCCCTCTTGAAATGCGGTGCCCAGAACTGGATGCAGTACGCCAGCTGCGGCCTGACCAGTGCCGCATAGAGGGGGAGGATCACCTCCTTGGACCTGCTTGAGATGCATCTGTGGATGCATGACAAGATACGGTTGGTCTTCCTGACTGCATCCCCATACTGTCAGCCCATTTGGTGTCAATAATGACTCCAAGATCCTTTTCTGCCTCTGGACTGATGAGAAGGGAGTTCCCCAGCCTGTAGGTATGCCACTGGTTCTTCCCCCCGCAAGTGCAGTACCTGGCACTTGTCAGTGTTGAAACCCATCCTGTTCTTATCTGCCCACCCCGTAACCTGTCTAGGTCTGATTGCAGCCTATTCCTCCCTTCTAGCGTGCCCACTTTCCCTGCATATTAGTGTTGTCTGCAAATTTGAACAGGGTGCTTTTCCCCCCTCATCCAAGTCACTGATGAAGATGTTGAACAGTGCAGCACTGAGGACCAAGCCCCGGGGGACCCTACTACCCACATCCCTCCAGGTCGAAAATGACCCATCCACCACCACTCTCTGGGTGCGACCCTCCAGCCAGTTTGTGACCCATTTGACTGTGTGGGTGTCGACACCACAGTCCCCCGTTTCTTAATGAGAATGGGGTGAGAGACAGTGTCGAAGGCCTTCCTAAAGTCCAGAAATAATACGTCCACTGCTACACCTGTATCTAAAGATTTTGTGACCTGTTCATAGAAGGCCACCAGGTTGGTCTGACAGGACCTGCCTCTAATGAATCCATGTTGGTTGCCCATAAGCATAATCTCCCCTGCTGGCCTCTCGCAGACGTGCGCCAGGATAATTGTCTCAAAAACCTTACCCAGGATCGAGGTAAGACTAACTGGCCGATAGTTTCCTGGGTCCTCCTTCCTCCCTTTTTTGAAAGTGGGAGCCACATTGGCCCTTTTCCAGTCCTCTGGCACCACACCAGAGCACCATGAGTGCTCGTAAAGTCGTGCCAGGGGTCCCACAAGGACCTCAGCTAATTCCCTCAGAGCTCTGGGATGGAGATCGTCAGGACCAGCTGATTGAAATACATCCAGTCTCTCCAGAAGTTCCCTGACTAAATTCTCACTGACCCTAGGCCTCCGTGTGCCTCTCCTGGGGCCTATGGGAGTCCCAGGGGCGGGGGTGCAACCTGGTCCCTGCTCAGAAAAATGGAGGCAAAGAAATTGTTAAATAGTTTAGCGTTGTCATCTGATGCGATGACCAGATTTCCTAGCAAGTCTTGCAGGGGCCCCACATTACCCGGTACCTTCTTTTTCATAATTTCATAGTTTCTAGGGTGGAAAGGGACCTGAGCAGATCATCTAGTCCAACACCCTGCCATGGCAGGAAAGAGTACTGGGGTCAAACGACCCCAGCAAGATGTTCATCTAGCCTCCTCTTAAAGACCCCCAGGGTAGGAGCCAGCGCCACTTCTCTTGGAAGCTGGTTCCAGACCCTAGCCACCCTGACCGTGAAGTAGCGCCTCCTGATATCTAACCTAAACCTACCCTCTGCCAGCCTGTGACCATTATTCCTGGTCACTCCTGGCAGTGCTCAGGGGAACAGTGACTCCCCCAATGCCTGCTGATCCCCCCTGACTAGTTTATAACAAGCCACAAAATCCTCCCTCAGCCTTCTCTTTTGGAGGCTGAACAGGTTCAGGTCCCGTCGCCTCTCCTCATAGGGCCTGCCCTGTTGTCCCCAATCATATGAGTGGCCCTCCTCTGGACCCTTTCCATGCTGTTGACATCCCTCTTGAAGTGTGGCGCCCAAAACTGGATGCAGTACTCCAGCTGCGGCCTGACCAGTGCCGCATAGAGGGGGAGGATCACCTCTTTGGACCTGCTCGAGATGCATCTGTGGATGCATGCCAAGGTGCGGTTGGCCTTCCTTACTGCCTCTCCACACTGCTGGCCCATGTTCATCTTGGAGTCAATGATGACCCCCAGATCCCTTTCCGCCTCCGTGCTGACAAGAGGGGAGTTCCCTAACCTGTAGGTATGGTGCCGATTGTTCCTCCCAAGGTGCATCACCTTGCACTTGTCTGTGTTGAAACCCATCCTATTCTTGTCTGCCCACCCTTGTAACCTGTCTAGGTCTGATTGTAGCCTGTTGCATCCTTTCAACGTGCCCACGTCCCCCCACATCTTAGTGTCATCAGCAAATTTGAACAGGGTGCTTTTTACTCCCTCATCCAAATCACTGATGAAGATGTTGAACCGTGCGGGCCCGAGGACCGAGCCCTGCGGAGCCCCGCTGCCCACGTCCTTCCAGGCTGAGAAGACCCCATCCACTACCACCCTCTGGGTGTGGCCCTCCAGCCAGTTGGCGATCCGTTTGACTGTGTGGGTGTCTACACCACAGCCCCCCAGTTTCTTAATGAGAACGGGGTGAGAGACAGTGTCAAAAGCCTTCTGGAAGTCCAGGAAGACTATATCCACTGCTACCCCTGCATCTAATGATCTGGTGATCTGATCATAAAAGGCCACCAGGTTGGTCTGACAGGACCTGCCATTGATGAACCCATGTTGGTTGCCCCTAAGCATGCAGTCCCCTGCTGGCCCCTCCTGGATGTGTGCCAGCATAATTTTCTTGAACAGCTTGCCTAGGATCGAGGTAAGACTAACCAGCCTATAGTTTCCTGGGTCCTCCTTCCTGCCTTTTTTGAAGATGGGGACCATGTTGGCTCTCTTCCAGTCCTCCGGTACCTAACCAGAGCACCACGAGCGCTCATAAAGTTGTGCCAGGGGACTTGCAATGACCTCGGCCAGTTTCTTTAGAACTCTAGGGTGGAGATCATCCGGACGGGCTGACTTGAATACGTCCAACCCCCCAGAAGCTCCCTAACTAAATCCTTGCTAACCCGTGGCCCAGGTGTGCCTCCCCCGGGGCCCGAGGGGGGGCCAGCAGGGAGGTGGCTGTTCTGGTCCCTACTTAGGAAGACGGAGGCAAAAAAATCATTAAACATGTTAGCTTTGCCGTCTGGTGTGACGATCAAGTTTCCCATGGCGTCCTGCAAGGGCCCCACATTACCCGGGACCTTCTTTTTACCCCCTATGTATTTAAAAAAGGACTTCTTATTGTCCTTAATCTGGGAAGCTAGCCCCAGTTCCATCTCTGCCTTGGCCTTCCTAACTACCCCCCTACATCCCCGAGCAACTACAGAATAGTCCTCCCTGGTATGACCACCTTCTTTCCATTGGGCGTAAGCCTCCTTTTTAGCAAGGAGACATTCCCGGATGCTTTTGGTGAGCCACGGAGGCTTGTGTGCTCTCCTGCTCCCTTTGATCCTCGTTGGGATTACCTTCCTTTGGGCTTGGAGGATCGTCTCCTTAAGGAGCGACCACTGTCCTTGGACACCTGGCTCCCCTCCCCTCCAGGACCTCAGTGCTTCTCCAACTATCCTCCTTAGCTCGTTGAAGTCTGCCCTCCTAAAATCTAGGGCCACTGCCTTACTGCATGCCTTTGCCACCTTGTGCTGGATGGTGAATTCCAGCAGGCGATGATCGCTGTCGCCCAGGTGGTCGAGCATCTGCAGCCCCCTCACCAGGTCATCACCCGTGGCCAGCACTAGGTCCAACAAGGCATCTCCCCTGGTGGGGCTGTGCACCTCCTGGGTTAGATGGAGGTCCTGCACTCTGGCCAAGAACCTACGTGAGCGTTCAGACCTGGCTGACTGCTCTTCCCAGCAGATGTCCAGGAAATTCAGGTCCCCCGTGACTACCACATCCTTAGCCTTCACTACCTCTGTGAGCTGACCCAAGAATTCCTGGTCAAGCTCTTCTCCCTGGTTGGGAGGTCTGTAGTAGACTCCCACCATTAAGTTCCTTTCCCCTCGACTGCCTTGTACTCTAACCCAAAGCACTTCAGAGTGCCCCTCCCCTGACTTCTTGCTAATTAACAAGGATGTGTATTCCTCCTTAATATAGAGCGCCACGCCCCCACCTCTCTTTCCTATCCTGTCCCTCCTGTACAGCCTATAGCCCTTCACATTGACCGCCCAATCATGTGTTTCATCCCACCACATTTCTGTAATCCCCACTATGTCCGGGCTGGTGTCAGCCAGCAGGAGGGTAAATTCCTCCTGCTTGTTGCCCATACTATGAGCATTTGTGTAGAGGCATTTGAGGCCTCCTGTGGGTGTGTGTACTGACCCCCTAGTCCCAGCGTTACCCTGGCCCCTATCTCTTACCTGTTTATTTGCTTTGCTCGTTGGTCTGGGCTGGGCTGTAGTTGTGGGTGCTGTTTGGTCTGGCAGTCTGATGTTTCCTCCGCCCTCATCTTCCCCTTCCCCCGACGAGCCTAGTTTAAAGCCCGCCGGAGGAGGTCCGCCAACCTAGAAGAGAACACACACTTACCTTTAGGGGAAAGGTGGAGCCCGTCCCATCCCAGCATGTCTCTTGTCGTGATGTGCCGGTCATGGCTGAGGAAGCCAAAGCCCTCCTCGAAGCACCATTCCTGTAGCCACCAGTTGGTCTCTGCGATACATGTTTCATGCCGTCTGCCTCGTCCACTCACTGGCAGGATAGAAGAGAAAACGACCTCTGCGCCCATCTCCTTCAGCACGCACCCCAGAGCGTGGTAGTCCTCCATCAGGCGATCAGGGCTCCTCCTGGCTGCATCATTAGTGCCCACATGGACTAGGACCATGGGGTAATAATCGGTGGGCTGGATTACGGTCTGGAGCATCCCTTTCACATCCTGAATCCTCGCTCCAGGTAGGCAGTATACTGCGTGTGCCGAGGGGTCCCGGTGACAGATGGGGCCCTCCGTACCTCTCAGGATGGAGTCACCAATGACGATCACGCAACGCTTCTTCCTCCTGGCCTTCTTGCCTCCTTCAGCTTGCACAGGACGTGGTGTGCGTGGAGTTGCCTCCTCCCCAGTTTCATCCTCTCTGTCCTCCTCCTCCAGGTCTGCCAGAGCTTCGTACCTGTTCTCCAGCCGGACTGTAGGAACTGATGCTGCCGTGTCTCAAGCAGCCCTGGCACGGGAGGTGACCGTCTGCCACTTAGCAGTGGAGGGCTCATCTTGAGGTGCATCCTCCTTGGTCATACAACCCTGCAGGGAAAGAAAATAACTGTCAATTTCTTCCTCTGCCTCCCTGATTCCCCTCAGCCTGCTAACCTCCTCCTGGAGCACCCTCACCTGTGCCTCCAGGGCCCTAAGGCGGGTGCCTGCAGGACAGGTGTGGGGGTCTCCAGTCCCTGCCCCTCCAGGCCTTGCTAGGCAGCTCCCGCAGGCCACGGGGTTGGGGGATGCCAGCCCCCCGTGGGCTCCGTCTGGGTGGAGTCCTCAGACAAGCCCCAGGAAGGCCGCGCCCCCCGGGCAGGGGCCCTGGTAGCACTCCATGTCGACACCATCGTAGGAGTTTCTAGCTGAGTTCGGGTCCTCTGGCCCACACTAACACAAGTCAGCCTCTGGGCCCCTCCTACTCCCCTTCCGGCATGAACGCCAGCACAAACACCGGTGCACTCTTACAGACCAGGCCTGTTTGCGTGCCCTGTTCACATGGCTTGGGAGCGCAGCTCCCTACTGGCTCAGCTAAGAGGGATCCGGGAGGCTTCCCCTCCGGATCCGGCTCAGCTGCGTTGGCCCCTCTGCCCCACTTACCTTAGGGGGATCAGCTGCTGCTGCCCCCGCTGCTGCTCCGTTCGCCTCTGCTGCTCTCGCCTCCGCTCCGGGTCAGGTAAGGGGGCACACGTGTGCGTAAAACACACGTGTGCCTGTGTCCTTCCTCTCCCTGCTGCTCCTAGCTTTTTTTTACCCCCTATGTATTCAGAAGAGGACTTCTTGTTGTCTTTGATCCGGGTAGCTAGTCCCAGTTCCATCTCTGCCTTGGCTTTCCTGACCACCCCACTACAGCCCCGAGCAACCGAGGTATAGTCCTCCCTGGTGATGGCCCCTCCCTTCCATATGCCTCCTTTTTACCTGTGTCCTTCCTCTCCCCACTGCTCCTAGCTCCCGAGTGCCGGAAGCTACATCAAACCGCGGCTTTTAAAGGCTGCGGTTTGACTTTCCCTCCTCCACTCTATCCACCAATCAGGCGTTCCGGACTTACTGGAAGTGCCTACTGGTGATCCCGCCCCCCTGCTCTCCCTCACTGGGGGGACCCAGTGCCTCCCCGAGGGATACCCCCGGGGGTGCTTCCTGGCTTGGGGGACAGTCCCCCCCTAGCCTACCCTGTTTACGTGCCCTGTTCGCGTGGCTCGGGAGTGCAGCTCCCTACCGGTTCAGCTAAGAGGGATCCGGGAGGCTTCCCTTCCGAGGTATAGTCCTCCCTGGTGATGGCCCCTCCCTTCCATTGGGTGTATGCCTCCTTTTTACCTAGGAGACATTCCTGTATGCTTTTGGTGAGCCAAAAGCACCCTCTTGCCATCTTTGATGCGTGTTGGGATTACCTCCCTTTGGGCTTGGAGGATCATCTCCTTAAGGAACAACTACTCTTCTTGGACACCTGACACCTCTCCCCTCCAGGACCTCAGTGCTTCCCTGACTATTCTCCTTACCTCATTGAAGTCCACCCCCCCCAGAAGTCCAGGGCTGCTGCCTTGCCTATGTGAAGACATATGCCCCTGACCTCCAGCACAGACTTCAAGTTGAAGCTAGCAAAGAGCAACTCAGCTGGCAGCTAGACACTGCACTGGGCATGTCTACATGAGACATTTTACTTGAGATTAGAGCTAATTACTTCTCAGTAAGTGTCATCATACACATGAAGACACTTACTGCACGGTAATTTTCTCTTATAGTAAGTAAATTTGCTACTTGCATTTGCAGGTAGCAAATTTACTCATGATTACTTACTGCATAGTAGTGCACGTGTAGACATGTGACCAGGAGCAAATGTGGTCAGTGAGGCAGCAAGAAGAAGGAGATTGCTCCCTGCCCCCAGGGGAGACTCCATCACCAGAGCCTGGGTGGAGGCTACGTCCCTGTGGCAGGGCACTGTTGGTGCCTTTCACTTTAAGGCCCAGGTCACACATCCAGCAGGTGTCTGATGGTGCCAGCTATTTTGAGAACTTAGTATATAAAGGCTGCAGTCTGTTCCTACCAGGCCAGGCAGAAACACTACCTAGCTGAGCTGCAGCAGGAACAACCAGGAGGTAAGGGCAAGAGCTTATGGGGATGGCTAGGAGGCTCTTGGTCCTGGACATTAACTAAAACCGCACCCTGCTTGGGAAGGGTGGCCTGGTGGGGCTCCTAGTGGTGTGGGAGCCCCCAAGAAATGCCAGGTCAGTTCCCTCCGCCGTGAATGGTGGGTCAGGGCACCTTAATAACCCCAGCTCACACAACCAGGTGGGTAACCCCACAGTAGAGCTGAGAAGCTGGATCTATGTGACAGAGTGGGCTAGACACACAGAAGCCTGACTTGAGGAACCCTCAGCTGGTCAGTGCTGGGGCCAGGATCAAAAGGGTCAAACGGGCCAAGGGCCCACCGCAAGGGATACCCAGAGCCAAGGGCCTGGGTTTCTGACTGGCCTTGGAGGTGAGGCCAGGGCCCTTGTGGCCAAAGGTCCCAGGGCAGGAAGGCCACACGCAAGACGGGGAAGACTGCAGGAGCTAGGCAGCCCAGAATGAGGGTAGAGCAGGCTGCTTGATTAGAGGCATCCAGTTGGGGTCCAGACTAGAGGATTATGGGGCCCAGTACAGGGCTGGAGATGCTAAGACCTGTGATGCCATCTGCGAGGCTTGAGCTGCAGGGTAGGGAAGGTTTGGAGCCACAGACAGTGCCCCCTGGCATCAGGGCTGGGAATGGGCAACTTCCCACATTATACCACCAGCTTATGGGAACTGCAAAGTCATGGCAGAAAAGACTGGGTGGACTGTCTCATAGAGACAGGTGGGCGGGCAGGCATGAGACCTGGCAATGAGAGATGCCCCCTGTTACAGTCTCCCTACCCCAGCAGCAGGGAGCTCTCATCCCCCACTCCACAATTAAGGAGTGCGAGCTGAGGGATCCTTATCTCTTTGCCCTAGCTCCACAATTTGGGTCCCAGGCTGGGAAATTAGTATCTTCCGGACCGGTCCCCATAATCATGGAATGGGGGTTGGGAGCTCTCTGCTAGTGGCAGCTGTTGACAGTTCCCTGCCAGCCCCTGGGCTAGCACTCAAGGGGAGCCTGGAGCTCCCTTGGCTGCTGCAGGGCCTGATGCAGGGCTGCAGGAAACAGGAACAGCCAATCTACTCCTAAGTCCCTGCATGAGACACATGCCTGGAAGAGTTTACTTTAGAGTACTTTACTCTAGAGTAAACTGCTCCCAGATTATTTGCATGTGTAGACACACCCACTGATTTATGAATGAAGATTGAGTCAAAAGGATCCCAAAGTCACTGAGGGCTTGGAAGGTCTGGAAGCAGCACACCAAAGAAAAAAAATAGAAATTTGTGCATACAGATCCATGATTAATGTGCATGGGGACAAGGGAATTCTGAACCAGTTAATGATATTTTAAACTATTACCAAAAAAGCGATAAATTCAGTTTATTAAATGAAAAAAATTGAGTGAAATATAAAAATTAAGGGAAACAGATTAATCAAAGACTTGTTCTGTGAAATGGCTAGCCACAAAAAAGAGAATTGTTCTAAGAATTAAGCAAGTGAGAGCAGCACATCATTTCCTTACTGAAAGGCCTTCTTCCAGTTTGGGAAAGGAGGAGGAAGGGAAATGCACCAGGCTGAAGAAGCAAAGCTGAAAGATACAGGGACCAGCCTTGGTGTTTTTGTTCAGGTCTGAGTAGTTAAATATCTCCCTTCTAGGTTTTGCCTAGGTTTATGGACAATTTCTTGGCAAGTAATCTTAAAAGAGTATGCATTTATTTTGTCTCAGTGTTGGACTCATTCATCTTTTAACAGCAGTCTTACCTTTAATTCTTTTAGAATGATGTAGTTGTGATGGTCCAGGAATTATGTAGGGAGAAAGAGGTTTTTTTGTGTAATATCTTTTATTGGACCAACTGCATAACTTGATGTAGTATATTTTGCATTTGAAAGCTTGGGTGCTTACACAAGCTTAATTTTTCACATGACCTAGTCTCTGAAAGTGCTCTACAGCCATAACATAGCACACATTCACATCTGCAGAGCACTTTTAAAATGGCTGATTATACAAAAAATTAACCCTTGATAAATCAGCTATTAACTGAAGGCACTCTAGAACAGAGTGCCATAGGGAACTTCTGTTCAGGTTCCCCCACGGCTTAATTTTTTGCACGTGCCTTTGCAGGGCTGGGATGGTGCTTGCACCTGCAAGAACCAGCCCAGCCCTGCCCTTGGGGCTGTCACTGAGAGAGGGACAGGGCAGTACACAGCTGCTGGCTGGACTGGAGCTGTGGGGGCAGCAGGGTAGAATGAAGCTCCATCACCTTTTGTTTTCCCCCCACCCAGCTACCCCATCTGAGGTCCTGGAGGGAGCCAGCCTGGGCACATGAGGCAAGGGAGATCCATTCCACACCTGCCTTCTCCCCACCCCACTCCCAAGCTCTGGCTGTGGCAAAACCCAGTCAGCAGCTGCAAGATGGCAGTTGCATGCTGCTGCTTCAAGAGGCTTGGGCCAGGGGTGGGGGGAGGGAACCCCCACCACCTCACAGGCCCAGCCTATCTCCCCACCAGCATCTGAGCTGGGGTAACTGCAGGGGGGGGCGGTCATGAGGAGCAGGAGATCCTTTCCCCTATCCCCCACACAATCCTTTTGACAGGGGTAACACCCAGCTGCTGGCTTGGCTTGGCTATGACCAGAGCTGGGGGTGGGGGCAAGGAGGAGGAAGCTGGGGGGAAGAGTGATTCAGCAGCTTCCTGGGACGCTGCTCAAGCACCCAACCAACTGGCTAGGACTGGTGCAGGCAGGCTCAAGCCCCCCTGCCCCACCTGACCTTGACCCAATAGACAAACATCTGTTGGGTTGGGTTGGGAGATGGAGGCTCCAACTCATGGTGCTTTAAAGTACCAAATCATCCCCCAAAATCCTTGCCTCTCATATTAATCTGTTTGTCATTTTGCACTGAAATGGTGAATTTCACCATGCTGAAACAAAATAATTCAATGCCTCTGGGTAACTGAGGTAGGAAAATAACTTTTATTTCACAGTTGGCAACAACTCAGGGACTAGGTATAGCAAGAAACCCAGATTAAAGGGAAATTGGATGGTACAAGTTGCTAGAGCTGTAATTAGTTATCTATAAATGAGTGATGTTGATTTGATCCTAACCTGACTTCTTGATTTAGGAGAGCAGTCAAGCTTAAGTTCCAGTGGCTTCCATCTGACATAAGAACATGATTAAAGTTAAGCATGTGTTTAAGTGCTTTACTGAATATGGATAATTTAAATTTGTACTTAAACTGTTTTCAATTGGGTTCAGAATGAGTTAGCATTCTTTTCTTTCTGTGCACCAACTGCTCTGTAACAATCCCAGGAGTAATAAAGAGATCAGATTTACCCAAAGAACCTTGTCTGTTCATGTCAGCAATTGTTATGTTCAAAGAAGAACGGAGTTTCTTTAATAGCCCATTCTCAATAATATTGCGAACAAGATGATTCAAATGCATATCATACTAAAACAGAGCTCTCAGAATAGCACCAAACTTTTTAGATTCAAGTACCCCTTGTTAGACTCAAGGTGTTCCATAAATTTTGTGAATTACATAGCATCCTACTTCAAAAACTAATCCATTTATTGGATTGTTTACCTCCTTTTAGAGGGGGCAACAATAGGTCCATGTGAACAGCCACACAGGAACAGCGTGTACATTCCCTTATCTGCTTCTTTCCTTATTTCCTGTGGAAACCTTCAAAAGGAACTCATGGCATTTCAGGATACCCTAACAACTGATCAAGAATCACTGCTGTAGTAGAATTAACATACTACATATGTGACTCCAAATGACTTTGATCCTAGAGACTACCCAGGGCTACAACTGAGCAGAGGACAAAGGCTTCATTTTCTGAAGAATTCTAAATCTGTCTTAATTCTAAATCAGAATGAAAACACGAAAAAAGTAAAAGAAAAAACACTATTTAAATTCTCCATCAGTTAGAAAAATATTCTCTAAATATTTTTTGTTTTGAGTTGATCACAAATGCTTTTTTTTGGACAAAATTGCATTAATTTTTTTTATTTTGACCTGTTAATTTTTTTTTTATTATGTAACAGTATAGTACAAGATTGAATTTCTAAAACAAAAAGTTGTTTCAAACTAAAAAATGTGAACTTTTTGTTCCAAAAAATGCTGCAAGAGCTCATTTTGATTTTGCCAGAACTCTGTCTTCATTTTCTTCCAAAATGATATACTGTTAAAAGTGACATGATTTCAGGAGCTATATGGATTTCAAAAGAATGTCATATTGACCAACTCTAGTTGTAACAATTTCTTCGTAATTACATATGCCAAAATATGAAAAATTCAATCTGGGTAGCAAATGCATTCTAACTAGTCAAAGACAATGCCTTGAACTGTCTCTTACCTAAGTGAAATCAAACTTATAGCTTGGTTTCTTTTTTAAGCCTCCACAGCAGGAGTTATCTTAAACTTCTATTAGCAATTGTGCTCCTGTGTAATGGGTGACCCCTTGCTCTGCAGCCATCATTCAATTGTCATGTTTGACAGGAACTTGCATTCACTAAGATCACTGGAATGGCAAGTTCCCAAGTGTTGTTCTCACCAGGTGAGGGCAGTCATATTCCTTAATGAAAAGAAAGCAGCTGTCACCTTGAGAGAAAACCAGATTGGCCGCCCACACACATAGCTGGAGGGATTCTGCTTAGGCTGAGCTTTGTATGTTGCAAAGGAAAGAAAATCAGAAACACAGAAAGGAAAGAGAGAGGAAGAAATACTGTGCACGCATAATTTATCTGGGGTTTTGTCTCATATAGCGCATCTTATTTAAACATCAATTGCTATCATTGCAGAGGAAGTGGGGGTATTGGGATAACATACATATTTATGTGCAAAACAGATATGGAAATGCAGTCATCTTTGTCCTGATGCAGAGAAAGACTGTAACATCTGCATATCAATACCCACAGATTTAATGCAGTGCTCAGTAATATCATTTCTGAAAATCTCAAGGGGAAGTTTATATCTCTCCTTCCTGTGAGACTGGCTCACACAATCCCTCCTGCACAGAATGCTACCAGGTTCTCTGCCTGCTTCCACAGCAATAAGCTTCGAGGGAATTTAGTCTCATCCCAAATTATTAGCATACCAAGGGTATCCTGCCCCCATTACTGCTTTCAAAATTGTCACAGTGAAAAACATATCAGGTGAGCAATAGCAGGCTGATAGAGATACGGAAGGTGCACTTTGTCCTAGGTTCAGTGCCCAATAACCCAGTACGTATTCTAAGTACTTTAACAGAGAGAAGTAGTTAGCTGTGCTAGTCTAAAATCAAACAGACATCAGGGTAGATTTTTCCTTATAAACCAGTGGGGCCCAAACTTTTAACAGGTGCGCCATAAGGTAAACCCAGCACCTTCCCCCAGTGCCACTCATATCAGGCAAGGGAATGGGATCAGTTGCTCTTACTTTCTGCTCCCTGCCTGATCTTTCCTTGTGTTACCTACTCCCTTCCTTATGTGCTGCATGCCACACACAGAGGCTGCTCATGCCATTTGTAACACACATGCTGTGCATAAGCTTTCACGAGAAACATTCTATAAGGTACAAGTCTATCCTGCCTAAGTACTGCAGAAAAACCTGGGCACCTCCATCCTAAGTGGATAAAAGATGTTTCAGTTAGCTCAGAAACAGGCTGGGCTGTAGGCTGGGAACATCTTCAGAGAAGGCAAATAAGAGAGATGCTACAATGACATAGCATAAACCAACAGAGCACCTCCCTCTCTATAATATATATATTCATACTCAGGAATTGAAGATACTCAGTAATCTGAAACAGGGGATTAATGGGTTTAATTAATACCTGCCAGAAAGAGGCAGGTATATATCCTTTATTTCTAGCTCATCTTTAGTAAATGTGGATTAACTAGATTTTATTCTTTGAACAAGAGCGTCCATTGTTGTTGATGACGATGAGTAAGCTCTTTCCTCCAGTGATATCATGGCATCATGAGTTTCACAAGTTAACTCAATGTTATGGAAAGTAGTATTTCCTTTTAGCAGTTTTATATTTGTTTTCATTCATTCTCATGGATGGTCCCCTTGATCTTCTATTTTGCAAGACTGAATGTCTCTTTAGCATTCAGTATTTTGCATACCTCTATCAAGTCAATTCAGTTGCATCTGCTTCAAACAAGATTGACCTAATCTTCTGTACTTGGAAGTCATTTACAATAGACACACACACTGTACTCTTGCACAAAGACTTTACCATTGTTCTTTCTTGTTCATCTAAAACCAAAATCATTCAGCAGAAATACCCCATTACCTTTTGGCATATGGGAAAAGCAGCTTCTTTTGTATTATTTCACTGTATTGCAGTATTTTATAATTTGCAGGAGCAATGTTTCTCTGGAAAGCAGAAAAGGTGGAATGGAGAGCAGTGTTTGAGAACCAGATGAAAAAAAACAAGTCATGTGGAGGAATTTAAAGCAGATCTGAGCTGCTCTTAATACTTATTTTTTTGTTGAAGATATAATGCTCTGTCTGCAGTATCATAACCATCTCCACAGACACTGAACATCTCAAAAAGAGGGCTGACTTCAGGTGAGGAATAAGCAATAAAAAGAAATCAACTTAAAGCAAAAAAAAACAAACAAAACTCCTGATACCTTGCACTTTTCTCTAGCAATAGAGAACAAATGGGAAACAACATAGAGAAAATATGCTACATAAGCAGCATTATTTCTAAGCTGAAAGTTTTTATTTTCCACAGGATCTTAGCAGATCTTTAATGTGTGCTGAAGAACTTTGTGGTACTCTGAGCTTCTCTTCGAAGTAATTTTAAAATGTACAAAATAACTGTTATACCTCTTAGTAGAAAAATATTAGTTTCCCTGAAACCAGTGGAGATCCTGAGTTAATTAAACTCATCTACTAGTATGGATTCTTTATAGCATTCTAAAATGTCAGTAATAATCTGGGGGGGCTAGACAGTAGGGCTGTGCAAAATTTTGCTGGTTGTTTCATTTCAACACTGTTTCAACTCATTTCAAGCTTGAAACAGCAAAATAAAAACAAAATGAAGGGCTTTGAAACAGCCTCAAAATGAAATGAGGGCAGTCTAAATGTTTCAAGTTTCAAAGCTCAAGCTGAGCATGCCTGCAGGGAAGACAGAAAGTAAGGAGAGGGAGGAGAAAGAGGGGGGGGAGGACTGCTCTCATGTTGACTGTGTAGTTGATAAGTGACTGTGATCTTTCCCTGAGGTCCCTTCCAATCCCAGTGCTCTATGGGAGAGATGGAAACACAGCATAAAAGGTAGCATTGTTGCAACTGTCCTGCTTTCTACCTTGGGGTCTGACAGTTACTGAGCTATGTCTTCCAGCAGCTCAGAAGCATTAGACAACAAAGGCTACTACTACCACTGATTTGAATAATTTCTTACTTGCTAGCCTAGCAAGTGGGATTCCACAATACCTTTTGCTTTCTTCTAGACCCTTTAATTTTATTATTATATTCATTGATTTATTCTTTTCAATTTTATAAATATATTGGATATTACACCAAATAATTTATATAGGAATGCTGATACATTTATATATTTGTATAAAAGCAAGACATTATGAAGCTAATTTTGATAAGCTCAGGAGGCTTGTTGTTGAGTCCCTAAGGGGCCATGACTCAACACTGAGGGGAGTCCAAGAGGAATGCTTGCTCCTTAAGGGAGCAATACTGAAAGAACAAGGATGTCCAACTCATCTCAGAGGAAAGGTAGAAAAAGAGCAGAACAACCCCGCTTGGCTCAGCAGGGAACTTGTGGACCTCCTATGCCTAAAAAGAGAGGCTTATGGGAGACAGGAATCACCACAAAGGAGGAGTATTCTGCACTGGTGCACACTTATCAGGAGCGAACCAGAAAAGCCAAGGCTGCAACCTAACTCCAACTGGCTACATGTATCAAGGACAATAAAAAGTCCATTTTCAGATCTGTGGGGAGTCAGAAGAAAAGCAAGGATAACATTGGACCCCTGCTAAACCAAATGGGACAACTGACAAACGACTCCCAGGAGAAAGCTAACCTGCTTAATAGGTACTCCACATCAGCCCAAAAGGACAGCCCTGCCTAGCATGATGTGGGACGACTAGGGCAAGGGTGAATTTATACCCAGTATTGGTGTAGACATTGTAAAGCAACACCTTGAGAGGCTGGACATCTTCCCCAGAGTACTTAAGGAGCTGGAAAGCATCATAGGTCAGCCACTACAAAAGATATTCAAAATCTTGTGGCACTCAGGAGATGTACCTGAAGTTTGGAAGAAGGCTAATGTGGTGCCCATCTTCAAGAAAGGGAGGAAAGTAGATCTGGAGAACTACAGGCCAGTCAGCTTCACCTCAATCCCTGGAATGATGCAGGAAGGTGGCAGGCTATTTCTACCACCTGCATTTTTCCAGACTGAAAAATCCCCTGGCTCTCAGCCTCTCTTCATAAGGCCCTCTGATCATGTGCATGGCTCTCCTCTGGGCTCTCTCAAGATCCTCCACATTCTTCTTGAATTGTGGAGCCCAGAATTGGATGTAGTACTCCAGCTGCAGCCTCACCAAGGCCAAGAACAGTGGGAGGATGACATCCTGAGATTTACTTAAGCATCTATAGATGCAAGCCAGAGTTTTGTTTGATTTGCCAGTTGTGACATAGCATTGGTGGCTCATGTTCAGCCTGTGGTCAATTATGACCCCCAAGTCTTTTTTGGCCATCGTGCTGCATCAAGGGGAGCAAGACGCTGCAGGACAAACAAGCAGAGCTAAGCATTCCACAGCACAAAATCATGCAGGATGTGCAGACTCAGTGGAACTCCACATACCTGATGATTGACAGGCTGGTGGAGCAACAGAAGGCCATCCAAGAGAGGGTCTTGCTCGGGGAGATCGGGATCAGTGGCCCCCTTAACACAGCTGAGTGGAATACCATCTCCCAGATCTTGGTGGTCCTCAAGGCCTTCCTTGAGGCCACTGAGACCCTCAGTGCTGACAATGCCCTCCTTAGCCAGGTGATCCCTGTAGTGAGGGAACTTCAGAGTCAAATGGTGAGCTTTCAGGGGATCAATGTTCCTGGCTGGGACAAGCCACTGTCACCTGATGTTCAGGCACTGGTGAGGCGGCTGAAGGAGGCATCAGGCACTGGTGAGGCATCAGGAAATGGCTTGATGCCTTGCAGTCCAATACGGTCCACATGCTGGCTGCCATGTGTGACCTGAGGGTGAAAGGCAGTATATGCAGAAGCCAAAGCCTGAATCAGTGGACAGAGGTACCGGTGAACAGAGTCCGGGAGGCAAAATGGCACAGGCAGGGGGATGTGGAAGAGGGGGATCCATTGTCCCACGCTAGCATACAATCCACCAGCCAGTATCCTCCTCCACCACAGGTACTGTCAATGTGGGCCAAGGGCATGGCTTCCGTGGTGGGGTCCTGAGGTACCAGACCCCACTATCAGGCAGGTAGAATTCAGGCCTTAGTGGCTGCCTATCTCACCAAGGATATGGAGCCACCACTGTGTGACCCCTTGGCCTATGGGGTAAGATAAGCCAGATTTGGCTGGATCTGGCCGTGGTTGCCCACAACCAGTTTCCAAGTGAGAGAGTTTGTGGAATTGACAAGTTTCCAAGTGAGAGAGTGTTCAGCATTGCTGGGGATGTAGTGACACCCTACTGCACCTGCTTGGATCCTGGTTTGGTGGAGCAGTTGGTGTCCCTCAAGATGAAACTCCTGCTATTGGGGTTTCTCACGCTCCACGTGCAGATGGAGTGAATGCCACCCTCCTCACTCCATCCGCACCTATTTCCTGTTTTCATTTTTTAAAAGCCATTTAATGCCCCACTCTCAGAGTTGAAGGGGCCACTCACTGCATCACCAGCCAGCAGAGGAAGAACATGTCTTTGCTGAGCTTCAATGCCAGGATGATCTTGGAGGTATGGCCTGGGGCTATAGGGAAGGAGAAGGCCCCAGGTCCTGGGCATGACAACTAAAACTGAATTCTGCCAGGGTCAGGGATGCCTGGTGGGACTGCTGGCAGTGCAGCAGCCCCAGGAAATGCCAGGGCCAAGGATCCCCTGCTGGAGGCACCATAACCTCCAGCCACCACATGCATTCACAGAGTCCTGGTTGGGGAAAGCCCAGAACTGTCATGTCTTTGACAGGCCTGAGGCTTGCTGGTTGCAGTAGAGTTGTAAGGCTCCAGGTGAGCTCAGCGTAGCTGCCTGAGATGCCAGCTTTCAGGTTGAAAAATGCTTTGTCAGGCTGAGGAAGCACCTGCAGTTGGTATATGTGCTGTTCCTGGATGGTAGGAATAGTAAAGAAGCCAGAGGCTAGCATGCAGGTTATAGTGTGTCATAAATCCAATGTCTACATTGATTCCATGAGTTTCTGTACCTACTATCTAGGAGGCTGATGAAGTGCAGTTCATAGACTCATCTATAAAAAGTGGTTTGTAAATTCCCTTTGAGGATCAGGCCTGAGATACTGGAGACAGGTGGTGTTCTGTTGTTGTCTGTGCTCTTTCTGGTGTGCAGTTCTTGCCTGGTGTCTACACATATTTTACATCAGGGCACTTGGTGCCCTGATGGAAATTCTTTTTGTATTGTGAAGATATCTCCATACTGGAGATACTGTTGACAGGTTTTTCATGTCTTGTCATGGCCTGGATCCCATTCAGTGTTTTGGGCTATAGGAAGTTGATTTCTGGTTCAGTGCTTGTTTGAATTTACAAACTATTTTTCACAGACGAGTCTATTTACTGCACTTCATCAACCTCTTAGGTACAGAAAGTCATGGACTCAATATAAACATGGGAAATCTGAAACACTATAACCTGCTGTACATCTGACTCCCCAGGTACTTCTCTACTTTTACCTGCACTGCTGCAACCCTCATCCCTCCGACCCACCCTGTCCCTCACCCCCTGACACCTCCATTTGCATTTTCACTGGTTGGTTTTCTTGCCTGCATTGCATGCCAGCCTCTGGCTTCTTTACTGTTCCTTCCATCCAGGAACAGCACACACACACCAACTGCAGGTGCTTCCTCAGCCTGATGAAGAATTTTTCAACCTGAAAGCTTGATAAAATATATTTCTGTAACTATTCAGTTGATCGGCTAAAAGATACCAGATTAGATTGACCCAAAGGACGTTGTCTGCTAGTGCCATGTCCTTAGACCAACACCCCTAGCACCTGACCAGAAAAACAAAGGGCCCTGGGCATATCTAAGCCCCAGGGATGGGGCTGGCAGGGAGGGTTCTCTGGCACCTGCTGGAGAAGAAGCTCCTGCAGGAGAGGAAATAAAGCCTCTAGTCTGTGACAGTTTGACTAACTGAGATGTTGCTGGTGCTACTGTGCTGCTTACTAAGTTATTACCTGTTGTCATTTAAACCAGTGGATCAGGATGAGGTTGTAGGGGAGGAGGAGACCTCATTGGGGCACACTACTGTGTTGTGTAGAGCCTCCAGCACCAGTGAGGGTGCACCTTAACACACACATAGTGTCATCCATGTCACGAGTTTTGCTTGTCAGGTGCATTGTCCCTGAAGCCCTGCACATATCTTCTTGAAACGTGGCAGACTTTGTGGCCTCAGAAGGGGCTACCATCCCTGCAAGTTTCATCTGAATCAGGTAAGAAATGACAAGGTTATAGGCAGTTTTGTGCTTCCCCATTTTAGCCTATGGGCGAAACAGCAAAACAGTTTAGACGAAACAAAATGGAACAGTGGTTTCAAAATGAAACAAAACTCAAGATGAAACACTGTCCCATCAAAATGTCAACATGGAAACTGAAACAAAATAGTGCTATTTCACACAGCCCTATTAGGTGGTAGGGGCAAGAACTGTAGCATTTCAGATGCTGGATCAAACACACTCCTTCACACAAAAGTACTACTCTACTTACTCCATGTTTTTGGAGCAGCAATTCTATTTCAGCAGTAAATAAGGACATTTTAGGTGCTGGCTTCACTCTTCTGACTTCCTATGCAGGGCAGGGAGGATGTATAGTAATGTTTAACTCCATCTATGAGATCTTAGATCCATCCATTCTTGGCCCATCTTCTCTAGGGAGGAAAAACAGAAAGGTAGCTTAGATTTACTCTTTTATACTTGGATCTATGGCTCAGGCAGTCTAAAAGCAGGCATAAAGGGAATGCTTATTCCCTTTTAGTCCTTCACATGGAACTGTATGTAAGATACAATCTACACCTTTATTAATATTACATAAAGTATCTATATATCACTTGTCACAGGCCAGCTGGGCACTGTGAGTGTATTAATTTTATCACAGGCCGACTGGGCTGTTTGATTCAGTTTTGGATTGAGGAGGCAAAGTTGGGAGTGAAGCGAAGGCAAATTTATTATAGCTTATACACACACAACAGTTAACAAAAAGATAAATGCAATAAGCAAATAATGCAGTATTAAAGAGCTAATAGTAAATAACAGATAATAACAATTCTGTTGCAGGCCAACTGGGTACTGCGAGGGTATCAGCCACTGGACTGCTCAAAACAACAGACAGACAGACATGGGTTGGCAACTTATCGATAGTCCCTCAATGCCAGGTGCATGTCAAGTGATTCCGGCGAAGTCAGGCGTCCCCGATCGACACTGTCAGAGGGATTACCAGGGAAGATCTGATCCTCACTCACACTGGGAGTCCAGGCATAAAACAGAAATGACCGTTCTGTTCCCTCCTTCCTGCTGATCACCTGATGCACGTGCTTTTTATACCTAGTTTTATGCTAATATATTGGCTTTAGAGCCACTCACAATTTTACCCTATAGCTGTTACCTTATGGGATTAAAAGGTGTTAAAATTATCATAAAAGGTTACTACCCAAACTCGGGTTTATCCAATAAGCAAATTACGATGCGGCACCTTTAGGTTTGAAATTGACATTGCTCCACCTAAGCCCCGACCCCTTTTAGGTTTCATTTGAATATGCTTTCTTGGGATGTGCTTTCCTGGAATGTGTTGGGTGTGCCAGGCAGTTGGATCCAGTCTTATCTTCAAGGCTGAACCCTGCACAAAAAACCATTAGGTCTCCTAATCTTGTAGCTACAGCTTTGCCTATGGGGCCCAGTCAATTCCACGAACAGTTAATTTACCATTTTGGTTAAACTTATGACAGACAAGTTACATTTGCAGTTTACAAACTGACAAATGCCAAATGTCTCTAAGAAGCATATATTTATTGCTTATTAATCCATAGATTTCATAGACATTAGGGCTGGAAGGGACCTCGGGAGATCATCGAGTCCAGTCCCCCTGCCCAAAGGGCAGGAAGTCAGCTGGGGTCATAGGATCCCAGCAAGATAAGCATCCAATTTACTCTTGAAGGTGTTCAATGTAGGTGCTTGAACCACCTCCGCTGGCAGACTGTTCCAGACCTTGGGGGCTCGCACAGTAAAGAAATTCTTCCTTATGTCCAGCCTGAAACGGTCTTGCAGGAGTTTGTGACCATTCGACCTCGTCATCCCTTGGGGTGCTCTGGTGAACAAACGTTCCCCCAGATCCTGGTGGTCACCCCTGATAAACTTATAGGTGGCCATCAGATCACCCTTGAGCCTGCGCTTTTCCAGGCTAAAGAGTCCCATGGCTCTCAGCCTGTCATCGTAAGATCTGTTTTCCTGACCTCTGATCATGCGCGTGGCTCTCCTCTGGACTCTCTCAAGCTTCTCCACATCCTTTTTGAATTGTGAAGCCCAAAACTGGACGCAGTACTCCAGCTGCGGCCTCACCAAGGCCGAGTACAAGGGGAGAATGACGTCCCGGGATTTGCTCGAGAAGCATCTATGGATGCACGCCAGCATTTTGGTCGCTTTATTAGCCGCAGCATCGCATTGGAGGCTCATGTTCATCTTGTGGTCAATGATGACCCCCAAGTCTTTTTCTTCTGTAGTGCTAACCAACGTAGCACTGCCGAGCCTATAAGGATGCTGCAGGTTTTTCCTCCCAAGGTGGAGAACCTTGCATTTTTCGGTGTTAAACACCATGAGGTTCTCGTCTGCTCATTTGCTGAGCTTGTCCAGGTCAGCCTGGATCACCCGCCTATCTTCTGGCGTGGATGCTTTGCCCCAAAGTTTGGTGTCATCGGCGAACTTGGCCAGTCAACTCCTGACTCCAATGTCCACATCTGGACCATCACCTGGTCATAGAAGGAAATGAGATTGGTCAAACAAGACCTACCCGCAACAAACCCGTGCTGGCTATCCCTTAGAATGTTAGCCTGGGCCGGTCCCTCAAGAATGGCCTCCTTAATAAACTTTTCTAAGATCTTCCCCAGGATAGAAGTCAGGCTAATGGGTCTGTAGTTAGCCGGATCCACTCTCCTCCCTTTCTTGAAGATCGGCACCACATTGGCCTTCTTCCAGTCTTCGGGCACTACACCAGAGTGCCAGGAGTTTTCAAAGATCCGTGCCAGGGGCTGGGTTATGACGCTCGCCAGCTCCTTGAGTACCCTGGGGTGCAGATTGTCAGGGCCGGCTGACTTGAAGGTATCCAGCTTCTCAAGGTGTTCCTTCACAAGGTCAGCATTGATGGAGGGTAGGGGATCCCCCTCACCCAGATTTCCCTGTCCTATCCCTTTGGCTCTGGCCATCAAAATCACTTATTTTGGAGAGATCTGAGTAACTCACATCAAGAAAACAGCTAAGAACCTCTGTATATGATCTCCTGCCTTCAAAACAGAGAGAAACTGTTTTCCATGTGCCTAATCCCCCAAACTTCAGACAAATTCTGCTATTTCACCACCTGGGGCCATGCCTGACTGCCCAGCTAAAAAGCTCTCAACAGTTTTTCTTGGTTTGAGAAAAAGCAACCTCTAGATATACTGACAGTTTCATCATGTCACAGTAAATATTTCACTACTGCCCTCCCCACTTCCTTTGTGCCTGATTACTTCTCAGGCATCATTTGGACAACTCTTGATGCCAGATCTTTAAGGGAGGTACTGTCTCCACATCCAGTACACGAAGCAATGTGACCGCCATCCTAATGAGGTCTTTCCACATTATGGAAACCCATTCTCTCTGAATAGACCCAGCACCCTCTACAGAAGTCAAATCTGACCATTTCCCACCACCATTTTCCTTCTGTGTCTAAGCTGATAATCTTACATTTTCCTTTGTATCTGTACTTTCCTCCTGTCTTTCATACCAGTGGAATTCAGGGGACAGCACTGTAGGCAGTACAAGAAATTTAGGGCAGAGGAGGATGCTGAACAGCTGCAGGAGCAGAAGTAATTTGACAATCTGTACCATAATATGGCTGACATGCACCGTTGGACTGGCACTAAATTTAAGGCACAAAGGGTGAATCTACATGTAATGTGTTAATGTGTATTAGTTTAATGTAATGCACAATAAGCATGCATATCTATACATGGACACCTGTAATGTGCATTAAAAATGGTGAATTTAGACTAATTGCACCTAACTTTGACACCTACAAATGCAGGTATCCAGTTTTGGTGCAATCGGTTAAAACGCATTAATGCATGTGTAGACATGACCCATCATTAACTTTAGTGCTGGGTCTGCCTAGCCACCAGGAAGCTGGCCCGAGCCCAGCTCCAGGGCTCCTAGCTATTAGCTTCTCCTCCCCCAGGGCTGGGCTGCTCTCTGGCAGCCCCAAACTGCAGGATATAAAAGCCAGCAGCCATTTTGTGCCCTGGGGCACACAACACAGTAGCCTAGACCAGACTGCTGATCCATGCAGCAACCCAACCCCGGACTGACCACAGTCTGTCTCTCCATGGCCTGCCCCCCTCCAGAGCTGTTTCCTGGCTACAGGTGTGCATTGCAAAGGGCTACAGCTTGCTGAACCCCTTGCCCAGCCTTGAGATCCCCCCAGAGCTGTGGGTTACCTATCTTTAGAAGCAGGGCCAGTACTTGCTCCCTGCTGCTGCTCTCTCCCAGCTGTCTCCTGTGCTTGCAGGTCCTATGGTGAAGTGCCTCTGCCACGCAGGTCCCAGTACCTGGCCATGCCAGTGTGCTGGGTGCTGCTGGCAGTTATCCAGGGTCAGCCATGCAGAAACAGCTGCATGGGGATCCAGAGAGCTGGCGCAGGGCAACCATGTCATTGTCCTCCTTCCCATTCAGCCCTGGCCTCACCCATGTATACACTGATGCCAACTGCCAGAGTCCCCAACTAGACCTGGGAGGAGGTGTGTGAGTTCCTGGCACTCTGGGGCAGAGGCAGTTTGCATGAGGTGGGCACTTGAACACCCACATTTACGAGGCCCTGTCGGGAAGAATGTTGGAGCAAGAGCACTCTCAGTTGATGTGTCAGTACTGCATTAAAGGTCAAGGTCTTGTGGGCACACTGGATGACCATGACTGACTTCATTTGTCAATCCAGTCATGCCCAAAAGTCCATGCCCTATATGCATCAACTGATCCACAATTTGGTGCCCTGGGAGACAGGCCATACCCCTATGAATGCTACCTTCAGGGAAGGCCTGGCCGAGCCCCCACTCTGCCCAATGCCTCTCATGATATGTCATTAAAAAAGGGGCCCTTGGGCCTTCAGCACCCACTCCCAAACCCACCCACGTCCTCCTCTCTGGCTGCTGCAGCCATCTGTCCAGCGGCTGCCTCACCCTTGGTTCAGCCCCAGACCCTGACATGAGGAGCAGCTGCCCATGCTACCATCAGCCGCCAGCAGTTCCTGCTCTTCCCTGTGGGGGGCCCTGGCCAAGTGCTGGCCCACCACAAACTGTGGGCTGTGGACAGTGGGTGCATCCAGATGCCATCACTGACGCGGAGGCCCACACCAAGCCACCATCCTCACCAGTCCCAGACACATGATAAGTCCTTCACTGGAGGAGGGCCCTCCAAGTCAGTATCCACCCCTGTCCCTACCCCTGGCCGCAGCGTCTGCCCCTACTCCCTGCCCAGCTCTCTGGGCCCACCCACAGTCCCCTGGTCTACCATGCAGTGCCAAGTGCACTAATTTTAGTCCCAGCCAAATGTCTGCATGTGTAGACAGCTGCCAAAAATTGCTTAATGTATATTAGCTGAATATGCATTAAATTTAGTTGTGCTTATTTGCATGTGTAGACATGTCCAAATAATGTTAAATCCAGCATTAGATAGAGCCACTAAACTGACAAGTGGGATGCTTGTTATTTTGGAATTAGCCAAGGATGCAGTCCTGCTCAGCATTTCAAAGGTGAGAAGAAAATGGTTTCCAGACAGCTCATTGCTTTTTATAGCAGTTAATCTTCTAAACTGACATCTCAGAAATGTATCCAGCTTGTACCAGGCATCCTGTAAAGCCAATCTTTCCTATTGCATCCTTAAATTTAACCCACTACATCCCTAATTTGTGGCTCTAGTGAAAAATACAACTTTTTAATAGTGGTCGAGAATGTGAGCTGGGATTTCTACCTGATGTTCTGAAAAAGTTCATTTTCCTTCACCAGAATCACATTCATAATGCTGAGTTCTGGGAGTGGTTTGATGATAGACCTTATCCTGGTTCTGACAGTTTTGTTGTGTGCCCAGCCACACACAGACAGGACATTAATTTTCAGAGAGAGAGAGTCACATTTTACAATCAATGCATTGCCATTTGTGACACCCTGGTGGCATTGCGTTCATCACTGGAGCACACTGCTATAGAGAAGGAGACGTAATACCCTTTTTTACTGAAGAAGAAATTCACCTGTGCACAGAGGGCCCCCACAGAGTCTGCTGTTTAAGGGAAAGGGAGGGGGAGAATTGGGGCTAGCTCTGTGCACTTTAGCGTTCTAGTTTGGCAGCTGAAGTGGCTGAATACTTCCCCACAGATCATCCTTCTCATAGTGGTGGCTTCAGAGAAGCAGCTTGCTGCTTTCCAGAAATACTTTTGTTACATGTATACATTTTATTTGCTGCAGTAGGGCCCATACTCTGCGTGTGTCTGTCTATGTGCATGTGTCCATGGGTATGTGTATATGTGTGAGTGAAATCAGCCTTCCTCCATCCATAACTTGGTAATTTAGGGGAATGCAGGGACTGCTCTCTCTATCTATATAGTCTCAGTCCCACCCTACTCCCATCCATGGAGCAGAAGCAGCAGATCATGTGCTTTAATGAGTTCTTTGGATTTTAACCAGGATCATATCATTTGAAAAGACATAAAGGACACTGTGTAGCTTCCCTTTACATTCAAGTCAGCCTAAAGACTGGTGGGGGCCATCAAAAATCTAGTATGCGCAGCAATCTGAAATAGTGTCTCTGAAGTAAAATATCAGTTCTTAACCCTGTGTGTTATTTTCTTCCTTTCTGTCTCCCTTTCTCACCCCCATAAACACACATTCAGAGAGATAGATGAAGAGAGACGAGACTTATTAACATCACATAGAATTCATTCATGCAGATCTCTCTGCCACTGAACAAACAACTTATTTATGTATGGACTCTCTTAGGTAGTAGCATTTCATTATAATACCCCTTGTTAGTCTAGCTGGGGGACAATGAAATATTGAGTGGCTAATACTTTATTTAAAAGCAATCAGACATAAGTGGTTGGTTATGACAATTTTCTAGAAGATGAGGAAAATAAATGTTTTATCTCCTGTCACAAGTGGCATGCAAGGGATGAATTGCCCAGCAGCTCTAGAGTTGCATCTTTCAACTCTAGAGCAATTTTGCCAGACTGCAGAAACTCACTTTTTTTCCTGCTTTGAGATTGTTGCCAATACTTTGTCCTGCAGATTTGAATCAATTCTTTGTACGTTATACCCAAAATGGAGTGTTATGTATCTAGGATATATTTGTTACATCTTAGATATATAAGGGAATAATTCTCACCACCCTTGTAAACATAGGTCAAAAGATAGACTGTGATGAAGTACAACTCCTGAACCTTTTCTGTGCTAGAAGGATCTCTTTGTTTTACCCGATTTTTCCAAATATTCTATGACCCTTGAACTGTGCTTTATCATGCTTTCTCAGGCAGCTGACTCACTGGTGGCACTCTACATGTTGACAGCAGTACAATTCTCTCCACCTTGCCAGATGCTTTTTTCTCAGTGGGACCAATCTATTTTCTTTTCTCTTTGAACAAAGTTATTAGTAATGCTCAGAATCATAAAATACTGCACTTTCCACCTGGAGGGAGGGCAACTTTCTAGCTGCAACCTGTGAAGAGGCATGACAGAGCCCCAGAGAAGCAAATTTATACTCTACAAATTCAATGTGAATGAGTGCCAGTGTTTAATCCAAAACTAGCACTGTGCACATGTTCTTCATGCAGAAGTCAGTTCCCAAGAGAAATCATCATCTGTTTGGAGGCTTTGCACATACATATTTTTCTTGGGCTGACACCTTCAACCCCAAATACACTGATTTGCTCACAACAGCCAGTGCCAGATGAACACGAAAAGCAATGCTTGAAAGGAATCAAAATGTAAGATCCACTTACATTTCCTGCCTCATACATCTGCCACTGAGTGCTTGTATTCTGAACTGTACAATTCCCATACTCTCAAGGATTCAGAACCTTTCAGAAGAGCTTTCAGACCTCATCTGAAAGCAAAAGAGTAAGCAAAGTCATGTATAGACTTCCACATATTTTGTATTCTGTAACAGTGAATACAGGTCTTTCCAGACCGGCACCATGGCAATACAGTTTATTCATAGTGGCACGCCTGCCAGTACTTTGCAGAAATTATTTTAATGCCATGCACACAGTCAAGGTCATCTCATTATCTCCATCCACCTACAAAAATACCCCTGTCAGTTATCACAGTTTCAGATTCCATACCATCTTTAATAAGATATCTTATTTTTAAAATTACAAGGAACTTTAAATACTCCTTTATATATATTACCATGTATTAGGAATGATTTTGTTCCAGTGTTAGTAATCCGTATAATAAGTGAATGGAACCAAAGTTCTGTCATAGCGGCTAGGGACAGACATTCTAAAAGCCTGAGCCTGAATTGATTCACTCTTTGCAGGTTAGTCTAAGCCACGCAGCTTAAACTGATTAATAACTGGACAGAGATTCTCTGTTAAATCAGGAAATGCAGCCTCAAGCCTGCAATGGCTGAAGCCAGAAGGTAGGGGGTGCTAGAGCACACCTGCCAGTCACTGCTGAAGCGGAAAGAAGAGAGACGCCCTTCAAGGCTCTCACCGCTCCCTGCTGGGCCGGGGGGTTGTGGCCAGGGACCAGCCAGGGCTGGCACAAAACACAGGATGCCGGCCACCAGTTGCGGGGGGGCGGGGACAGCTTCTGCCAGACTGAGGAGTGGGGATGGGGAAAAGGTTTTTTCTCTGAAGCAAGCATGTATTAAACATAGCAATTTGCAAATTTACAAGGAACCACCAAAAATCTTTGCCTAAGCTAAAATCAGCCCAGGAAAATACAGCATACACAATTTAGATGAACTTAAAATGTAAACCAGGAAGACAAGGATTAGTTTTACTAATCCTGAGGGCAGAGTGCCTCCTTACAGCCAGGCAATCAGAAAGGCTTTGTTTAGGTATTTCCACCTTTTACATGTTCTGCTTTATAATGTAAATGTAGCCCTCTGCATCCTTTGGTGAAGCTGTCTGCATCTTCCATGAACTACAGCTCCAGTATGTGTGATGATTTTCAGGCCTTTGCCAGCACTTCCCACCTCTCAGTCTGGTCCTGCAGGTCTTAGCTTTGGGCTCACAGGTGCAGGGCTTGAATCTCTACACAAGGGACTGGCTTGCCTCTCTCTCCCCACTCCAGGACATGCTGTGGAATTAATTCCATCCCTGGCTGGCTGCAGGCAAGCTGCAAAGACTGCAGCCAAACCCCCAGGGGTTCTGGGGGAGAGAGGGGACAGAGGGAGGAATTAACTCCATCCCTTCCCAGCTGCAAGCAAGTCATGGAGGTACAGCTTGGGCTGACAAACCCCAGCTGTGGTCCCTAGGGTTTGCCAGTGGAGGTTGGGGGGAGAAGGGACAGAGGGAGAAATTTGCCTTATGGGCCATGGCAGGCCAGCATTTGGTACAGAGCAGAGGGCAGGAGCCAGCCCAGATCACTGGAGCAGAGAGCAGAGCTCTGCCCAGCCCAGAGGGCATGCCAGGATGGTGTGGGAGTCTGATTTAACTTAAACCAGCAAGGGGTCTGGGGCAGACATTGCATAAACCAGTTTGAGCCAAATCAGTTAAGTCTGATGCTACATTCAACGAGATTTATTGCAAACCGATTTAGCCATTTTCAAACTGGTTTATGTGAACTGAATATCTGTTCTGTTACAGGTTTAAACCAGTTTCTGATCACTTAAACTGGTTTATGTGTAATGTCTGTCTCTAGCCATACAATGCAAATACACTTGTTGTTACTATGCCAGGAGCTAAGTAAAAGACAACTAGAGGATGTTGGTTATTATACTTGTTTTACCAAGATTTCATACTCAGTCTCTCCCTATTCAATTTTTATATTTTGTCAAAGCTAGGTTTACAAAGTATTTAGGGTAAAAAAACTGGGAGAAATCCTTTTCCTATTGAAGTCAATGGCCAAACACTCAATAAGTTGACAGGCACAGCAGAACATTGGCCTCTTTTTTATTAGCTGCATAGAACCTGGTAAGGTAGAACTCAAACCTTGGTACCTAGGTGTTTCTATACAGTAGAGTTAAATAATATCAAATTGTAGTTTTGCCTTATTATATAGCTCTTAGGTAGAAGGCAGGACAGAGTAGCTCCTTATAGACCAATTCAGAGAGGTATAAACAAGAGCTTACGTCTCTGCTCATATATATTGATCCTATTCAGAGTGTACTTTTATGTTTCCAAGAACCCTAAAAGGCTTACAGATCTTTCTACACTAAAGAAGATTTCGGGAGGTGAATACATAGCTTATATCTTTCTTGTGGTCTCAGAAGCAAGCAGGGTTTTCCAGGCCAACAGAGGAAAGCAAATCCTTGTCTCTTTCTAAGGACTGCGTGCATCTTCCCCACCTTGTGACTGTTCAGTCCCTTCGGGTCTTAAGGTGGGAATGATTTGTAGAATGAAACATTGGGATAACAGGAGGATTTATAAGCCCTTCCCACAGCTCCTGGAGCATTCAGTGTAGGAAGAAAAAACTTGACTTCTTTGAATTAGAGTGGGAGCAGGTATTTTGAGCCTTTCTGTAGGCATTGTGCTAGTACCTGTTAAAGTTAAGAAAGAAGTATTTATCATCATCCTCTCAGCAGTTCAGGGACATGGTGGGTAGATTATATTGAAAGATTGCATTTTTTGTTGTGACTTGGCAGGTACTTAGTGTGGATAACCAAGAAATAGATGGTCTGGTTCCCTGAGTAACCAGAATTGGAAGCAGGCTTGGAGAAAGCTTCTCCTGAAGAAGTAGGAAATGAGGTCCTAATGCTGATTTAACAAGGGAACCACTGGAGGGTGGTACTGGAAGGGGATATTAAGCAATGTTGCCAGGGATCAGGTTAACAGCAGGCTGTCATCAGTCTCCCACCAAGTAGATCCAATTACAATAGGAAAGATGATCAGTATTGGACTGGTTACTGGCGGATAATTCCCAGACATGCAATTAAACGAAGTTAAACCACAATCTTGGTACTTGCTTTCTTCCTATGGTGCCCATGACAATATGCAGCTATTAAAATATTCATTGAAGAATTGATACATGCTGTTGCATGTGAACTCTGCTATTGATCTGTATTCCCCTTTATAGTTCCTAGTGCCATATGGAGCTTTTCACAAAACTCCTGCTGAATTAAATGGGAGTTCTGTTTTTGGAAAAATACCAGGTTAGAGCTGAAAGAATTAAATAAGTTGATAGAGTATGGCAGGTACAAGAACCAAGAAAAATATCTCACTGTATTCTGTTCTGTTGTTGTCATTATACCATGTTTATAAGAATAACATCTGTACACAGAGTATGTATCTACAAGAATAATAGCAATTAGATATTGTTCTACCCATGTCACACCTCACTTGAATCAGACCTTCTTCTTTTCCTTTTCAGCATTAAAGTAATGCTGCTGAAAAAAGCCAGACTGATGATGAAAGCAAAGCTGTAGAACTCATGAATACTGGTGAATCTCAGTTTAGCTTTGCATGCATATATGTACAACTTTTCCTTCCATAAGTTTAAGCAGGCATGATAAAACCTGCCTTCAGCTTCATCAAGAGAGTCCTATTCCTTTAGTGTGCTCTGAACATATCTAAAACATACAGGAAACTCTAAGTTCAGTACAAAGATTGGTACCACAGCCATTGCCCTTTAGGAAGGGCACTGGAAGGTGGGACAGTGCCTGTCATTCTGGACAAGAGCCTGGCAGTCAGAGAACTCACCTAAGTAGGCAGAGACATGAGTGCTAGACCGTCCTCCGTCTGAGGGGATTCAAACCCATGTCTCCCACCTCCCAGAGGAGTTCCTTACCAGCCAGCCTGTAGACAGGGAAAGGAGTTGAGGAGGGGCCCTGTTCTACCTCTTCCCTGAACCAAATCTAAAGGACAAAAAAGAATTTGAAAGTCATGGGGCCCGAAGGTGAACAGGCAAGGGGAAGTCTCCCTTAGAAGGGTAGGCAGGGAATGCTCTGGATCCTGCTATCAGGATTATTTTTCAGTTTTGCTAACCAATGATTTGCAAATGTCACATGCATGAATGGCTTTGGCAGCAGGCTGGAACCCAGGCCTTCCTCCCTTCACTTCCCCAGAGACTGCTCTCATCACAGATCTACACGGTCATACCTTCCTCCTGGCTCCAGGACTTGTGTGCCCTTCTGTCCATTGGCTCTGCCTCAACAGGATCCTCCTCACCCTCTGAGAAGGATTGCTTGCTCTGGGTCCTAAATGGAAGGAGGTGTCTAACAGGTACCCTTAACCAGGTACCTCAGCCCAGGGAAAGGTAGAAGTCTAGACACCCCTCTGTGTTCATTGTTTCCATGGGTCACTCTAGGCATCTTGCTGCCAAGCATTTAAGTGCAATGAACCCGCTTTGAAGCATCCAACTCCCCCTTTCACTGTACTGGGATCCTACACACTTACATTTATCTATATGGATCACAATCTTGGAGCAGAACATCCATCTTTTAGTCATGCCAATGCCCAAAATAGAGACTTGTATATGGCTGATCTGGTTCTGGCCCTAACTAACATTTGCTAAAAGTATCAAAAATATTGCAGTGATTTCAGATCAGGAACACCCCACCTCTTCCACATGCATGCCAATGCTTCATCTACCTGGTGATCTATCTCAGCTCAGAGCAGGTGGTGAGATAATTAAAATGCTGATAGTCACCATATTAATGCTTCCTTTATTGCTGCCTGTGGTATAGCTACTGCTGGGGTTGTGCGGTGTAGAAGTGTGTGACCAAGAGTATTTGCTCTGTATTGCATTTCATCTTCTACACTTCTGGCCCAATCAACTGCTTATTATGAGGAATAAATATTTGCAGAAGTTTTTTTGTTGTTGTTGCTTCCTCTTCCATATTCAGCTGTTGCCATAGTCAAGTTTACATGCCTGTGGCTGTTAGGTCAAGAGGAAGTGAATTGATCACCTTAGCTAATTTGTGGAAGCACTTATCCTGCCCCCCCCTTTTCTATTGTTTGCTGCAGGCTGTCTTTTGAATACAGTTTACCTCTGTATAATGCTGTCTTTGCTAAATGGGTTTGCAGAAATAAGAAACAAATGAGAAAATACAAAAATATCAAGAAATACAGCTACAAACAGATGACTAATTGTCTATTCTGAGAGCCTCCTCTTCTTCAAAGGATAGTGTAAAAGAGTATCTTCTTCTTTAAAGGCTAGTGTAAGAACAGTGTCTGTCATAAGTAGAGAAATTTATTTTTCTGGAATAGAAGCATGTAGGAAAGGAAAGAAGGACACAATGGTGCAAGATGGCAGCCATGCATATCCCTCTGGCAGCCTCAGGGCCAGAGTTCACTCTTCAGGATCAGACCTACAGCGATAACAATCTTACAGCCATAGCCCCTGTACTCGGCATCCCCTGCAATCAGCACTGAACCCTGACTAGAACTATTTTTTTTCTTTGTCCTGCCTTTCTGAAACAAGTCACGTAACTTATATGGGGCGATGGGGAAAGCAGGAAATGCAAAGAGCAGCTAACTGATAAAGCATTAAAGGTTAGGTTTATAATGAATTCTGATCAATATGGTTTTATGGAGAACAGGTTTTGTCCACTGTATTCTCTGTTGAGATTAAAACTTCGTTCATAAAGGTAACTGGCTAGAACATATTTTGACTTCTATAAAGCAATTGGCTGAGTACTGCATACCAGTCTAATTAACAATTACTTCCAGGCAGTATCAAGGCACATATTAAATGGATTAAGAGCAATGACTAGATCTCAAAAGTGTATTCAGAATTGATAGATGTCAGAAAGCAGTTATCACTAAGGAATCAAGAGGGAGGTCTGTAGTGAGGCCAAATACTTTTTAACATTTTCATCAATGATCCAGCATCAGTGATCCAACCAAAATAATGGCTAATAAATATTCCAAACAGCAGACGTTGGCAGGCTGGTAAATAATGAGGAAAACACAGTTGTCATTCAATGCAGCCTTGATCAGTTAGTAAAACAGGCTCTTTCAAAAACTGTGTTCCAACAGAGCTACATGCAACATTCTACATCTAGAAACAAGAAATACAGGCCCTGCTTACAGAAATGACTCTGAAATGGATCCAGTGGATGTTCTGAACAAACTCTTAGTGCAAAGCTGTGACAAAAAGCATGTTTGTGTTCAATGGATGTCCTAACAGGCCATTAGTAAGTAGGAGGAAGGAAACCGATTTTCCACCTGCATATGATATTCATGAGCCTGTTAGTGGAATGCTGTACTCTGGTTTCAGTGTAACATTTTAAAAAATTGGAGAAAAATTGGAGAAGGTGCAGAAGAGAGCCATGAAAATGATTTAAAGGACAAAGAAAATTCTTTTCAGTGACAGAATTAAAGAGCTCAATCTATTTAGCCTTATCAGAAGAAGATAGAGTGGTGACTTGATTACAGTCTTCAAGTGCCTCACAAGGAGAAAATATGAGAGTCATTTAATACAGGAGGGAAAGGCATAATAAGAACCAATGGCTGGAAGCTGTAGCTAAATAAATTAAAATTTATAGAGGACAACATTTTTAAATAGAGGAAGTGATAAGCTATTGTAACACTCAACAAAGTAAACGGTGGATTTGCCATTTCGGAATGCCTTTCTGGAAGCTATGCTTCTAGCAAGCAAGGTAGTGGACTTATACAAGGGTAGCTGAGTGAAGTTTAATTGGCTGCAGGGAACAAGACTACAAACTAAATGGGTTTGCACAAATAATGGTCTCATGGTCCCTTGTGGCTTTAAATGCCATGAAGTTGTTTAAAAAAAATAGTTCTACTATTTTCTCATCACTCCCAATTATGGCATAATCTATTTTACAGAAGCAGGCTATACTCCTACCATAGCTTCTGAGGTCAGAGAACACTCAAAATAAGTGAGTAGGTTTCTTGCAAGCACTCTGGAGAAATGTAGAGTACTTAGTATAAAAGAAATATGTACCCATCAGGGTAGAAGGTGATTTCCAGTGTTTCATAGTTTCATAGTTAGTAGGGTCGGAAGGGACCTAAGCAGATCATCAAGTCCGATCCCCTGCCATGGCAGGAAAGAGTACTGGGGTCAAATGACCCCAGCGAGGTGTCTATCTAGCCACCTCTTAAATACCCCCAGGGTAGGAGTGAGCACCACTTCCCTTGGAAGTTGGTTCCAGCTCCTAGCTGCCCTGACTGTGAAGTAGCGCCTCCTGATGTCTAATCTGAATTTACCCTCTGTCAACTTGTGACCGTTATTTCTAGTCACTCCTGGTAGTGCTCAGGGGAACAGGGACTCCCCCAGTGCCTGCTGGTCCCCTCTGACTAGTATGAAACAGGCCACTAGATCCCCCCTCAGCCTTCTCTTGTGGAGGCTGAACAAGTTCAGGTCCCGTTGCCTGTCCTCGTAGGGCCTGCCCTGCTGCCCCCTGATCATGCGAGTAGCCCTCCTCTGGACCCTCTCCATGCTGTCGACATCCCTCTTGAAGTGCAGCGCCCAGAACTGGATGCAGTACTCCAGCTGGGGCCTGACCAAGGTCACATAGAGGGGGAGGATCACCTCCCTGGACCTGCTTGAGATGCATCTGTGGATGCACGACAAGGTGTGGTTGGCCTTCCTGACTGCATCCCCACACTGTTGGCTCATGTTCATTTTGGCTTGAATGATGACTCCAAGATCCTTTTCTGCCTCTGGACTGATGAGAAGGGAATTCCCCAGCCTGTAGGTATGGTGCTGGTTCTTCCTCCCAAGGTGCATCACCTTGCACTTGTCAGTGTTGAATCCCATCCTATTCTCGTCCGCCCACCCCTGTAACCTGTCTAGGTCCGATTGTAACCTATTCCTTCCTTCTAACATGCCCACATCTCCCTGCATCTTAGTGTCGTCAGCTTTTTACCCCCTCATCCAAGTCACTGATGAAGATGTTGAACAGTGCAGGCCCAAGGACCGAGCCCCGTGGGACCCCACTACCCACATCCCTCCAAGTTGAAAATGACCCATCCACTACCACTCTCTGGGTGCGGCCCTCCAGCCAGTTGGCGACCCATTTGACTGTGTGGGTGTCAACACCACAGTCCCCCAATTTCTTAATGAGAATGGGGTGAGAGACAGTGTCGAAGGCCTTCCTAAAGTCCAGGAAGACTATGTCCGCTGCTACCCCTGCATCTAAGGATTTGGTAATCTGGTCATAGAAGGCCACCAGGTTGGTCTGACAGGACTTGCCTCTAATGAACTCATGTTGGTTGCCCCTTAGCATAATCTCCCCTGCTGGCCCCTGGTGGACATGTGCCAGAATAATTCTCTCAAAAAGCTTACCCAGGATCGAGGTAAGACTAACTGGCCTATAGTTCCCAGGGTCCTCCTTCCTCCCTTTTTTAAAGATGAGAACCACGTTGGCCCTCTTCCAGTCCTCTGGCACCACACCAGAGCACCACGAGTGCTCGTAAAGCCGTGCCAGGGTCCCGCAAGGACCTCAGCTAATTCCCTCAGCGCTCTGGGGTGGAGATCATCCAGACCAGCTAATTTAAATACATCCAGTCCCTCCAGAAGTTCCCTGACTAGACCCTCTCTGACCCTTGGCCTAGGTTTGCCTCCCCTGGGGCCTGAGGGGGGCCCAGTGTGGGGGCTGACCTGATCCCTGCTCAGGAAAATGGAGGCAAAGAAGTCATTAAATAGGTTAGCTTTGTTGTCTGGTGTGACGATCAAATTTCCTAGTGTGTCTTGCAGGGGCCCCATGTTACCCGGTACCTTCTTTTTGCCCCCTATGTATTTAAAAAAGGACTTCTTGTTGTCCTTGATCCGGGAAGCTAGTCCCAGTCCCATCTCCGCCTTGGCCTTCCTGACTGCCCCCCTGCATCCCCGAGCCACCGCAGTATAATCCTCCCTGGTGATGGCCCCTCCCTGACACTGGGTGTGCACCTCCCTTTTAGCTCGAGGCCTGCTTTTTAGCTAGATTAGTGAATGGCACTTTACTCAAAAGCAATAAGGAGTGCAACTTAACTTAAATAGTTTGGCCTTCCCAATGACAATTTATAGTAACTATTATTAATTCATACAAACTATGAAAATATCAGTTTAAGTATAATTGTTAGCTGTGGTGGTAGAGGGCATGGACACTGGTTTTCCTTTTCATTTTTAATTTGATTTATTTCAGACCTGAATCTCAATCTAAAGCTATTTTGTCATAAGACAACAACTTTCTCAGTGTTTACATTAGGAACAAAAGTCTGATTCTCAAAAATGGAACATACTGTTATGTACATCTGATGTACATGTTCAAATGTTGAAATTGTATGACAATTCTGTGTATAAATCAGGTGTTTTCAAATGCAAAAATCCAACTGAATGGATATCTAGACATGCACACCCACAAATAGCTAAGGTGTACAGGCATTTCTGGGGTTTGCCTGTATAATCATATGTAGGCAGCTTGAAAAATAAGGCCTTTAAAATACAAAATATCACTGTTATTTTTCATAGTGGTGCACTTATTGCAAAATAGTCTCTGTTGACAAGGCCTAATGAAAGGTTAGGCCTTATAGGTTACTTCAGGCACTGAAAATACATAGGAATTAGAAATAATAGATACCTGTATAGTTGCTTTTGTATCCCTATTACTGCAGTGGCCCAACCACCTCATTTTGTTAATATCAGCAAGAGTCACCTGCTTGAAAAAGTGAGATTGGATAGGTCTGAGAGTACTATGGGATGCAGGAATCATGCCAGCTTTCACAAAATCAAGAAAATTGCCTTTTATTTGCCACAAGCAGGTGCTCTGGAATATTAGTGTATAAGTGTGAACTCGAACCATCACCTGAAAAACACCAAATCAAACCTTTTAGTGGCTGTAAAAGCAATGCAAATATCTCTAACTTTTTACTTGGAATATTCATCTATAATTCTTAGTTTGGGGTTGGCAATGGCAGCAGAAATACTGCAATGTTGAAGAAATTCTTTCTAGTATTTAAAGCAGATGGCATGAATAAAGTTGCTTTTCTAATTTCAGACGCTCAGATAATTTCAGAGAAGCATTTTAAATGCATCTACATTTCTGAACAGTCATGTAAATTATGAAAATCCTCCAAGCACTGCAGCATGATCTCTTATGACTGTGGGAGTCATAATAATGACTTGTGCCTGTGTGATGATTTCATATAAAATGATCCTATGTTTATAATCAGTGCAAAGAGATTGCAGTATAACCATCTATAGGCACTCTTTAACCGAACAATGAAATGCTTCTAACACTAAAGGTGACCATAAAGATAACACTAAAGGTGATGCAATTCAATTCTACAAAGGAGTTCAATGCAGGCAGTACATATCTGAAAGTTAATGGGAATTTTGCTGGAACAGCCATTGCAAGGATCTGATGCAGGTGCACAGCAAAATAGTCACCAGGTACAAGACCTAAAACATACTTGTTTGGGACTACATTTCCAAAGGGAAGCTGTTAGCACTCTGGAAGATTTTAAGAAAACACGCAACTCAGCCAAGCATTTAACCTACATTTAGAGGTTTCATAAATCTCATTAATTCCCACACAAATTTTGAGACTTAAATTAATTTGGGAATCTGGTCCTCAGTTCTCCAAAACCTTAAATTAAGAACATATTGGGCTTAAACATTCCAAAAGCACCTAACGGTCTATGGCATCACTGTGGAGCTCTATGCTGACCAGCACCCGGGACAGTCTAGATCAGGTACAAGCAGCCAGGAAGCAAAATGCCCCTTGAGATCCAAGTGCTAACCACTTCCTGCCATGTGTGTTGCTATGACTTCTAGGGACAGATCACATGACACTTTATGCTACATTAAGCTGAAACATTGCTTCTTTCCCAGTGACCTGCAAAGAACTTACTTGTCTGTCCTAGGCCTACAAAGGGAATAGAGTTTTAACAGCACACAAGCAATTTAATCTGCATTCTCATATTACAAATAGTTTTGTAGTCAACCCAAGTGAGAGCAGAGCTCAAGTTGTAACTATACAAACCAGGATGCCAGCTGTGCAGATAGCTTAGGATCAAGGTCCCACTAACCTCAAGTGAGAGATTTGTATGCATGGAGGATTGGAGGAAGCGTTAGTGACAAGGTTTATGCACATACCCTAATGGAATTAAATCCGAGCGCTGAAATACCTAAGTCTTTTTATAAAAATAAGATTGAGACTCTAGCCACATATTTGATTTGGTCATTTTACCCATTATTAAATTAATTCCTAGCATAGATCTACTGAGTACAATGGAGTGACACCAGTAATTCAGTTGGCCACCCTCTCTCTCTGAACACTCAAACAATTCTGCCCAAAAGGGGTCAGAGGTGTGGTCACCCTGCCTTCCACCACCACTGTCCCTGGCTAACCCAGGCACAAGCAGATCCCAAGATTTAGGGATTGGAGCAATGGGAGGTTTTCTCTTTCTGCATCTCTCCCTGGTGCTCCCACAGGTGTCTCCTGCTGCCAGGAGCAGGCACTGCAAGGAAGAACCTGCCTACAGTTTCTCCCACCTGACACAGTCGTGGGGTGAGGAGGGGGAGGGGTAGCCCCAAACCTGCAGATCTGGATGGCAGGGAGCAGCTGTGTGGGAGCCAACTGTCACAGTGGTGGCAGCACACAGGTTTCTCCTTCCAGCATCTGCTCCTGACTAGCAGGGGATACCTGCATGGGAGGGGAGGCCAGGAACCAGTCACTGGAAAGTGGCACTTGCACGCTGCAACCAGAGCTCCCCACAGCCCCTATTTGGAATGGGATAGGAGCAACTCTGGGGCTCCCCACGGCAGGGTCAGCTAGGGACATGGACAGAGGCATGCAGGCACCCTCCACTTCATACGGGTGCTCTCTTCCCAACTCCCTGGTATCCCCTGCTGGCCATGGGGCTCCAGCCATGTCTTGTCCCCATTCCCCCATGCTCTGAGGGGCGGTGTGCTGCACCCCCAAATCCTGGATTTGCTGATCAAGATATCTGAAAGTCTTTCTTCCTTTTCATTTTGCCTCACAGACTATTTAAGCTCTTGAAAACGTCACTCTTCTGCTTATTTTTTATTACAGGTAGAGATGGCTTCCTAGTCACCATTGTGCTTATATATTATTGTGAAAATCACATCCTGGAAACATCAGTCAGTTTCAGCCTTTTCTAGGGCTCCCACACCTACTGCTGTCAAAGACGCAGGATTCTCTCATATTCCACTCTTTTGTCTTCATCATCCACTAGTTCCACTCCAGTGGTAAAAATCTGATAATGTATCAAAGACATGGTACGA
The DNA here is from genome assembly GCF_052110815.1 of Crocodylus siamensis. Taxonomy (NCBI): domain Eukaryota; kingdom Metazoa; phylum Chordata; order Crocodylia; family Crocodylidae; genus Crocodylus; species Crocodylus siamensis. Next base: position 273,562,811 of record NC_143396.1, on the reverse strand, counting down.
CTATGTAAGTGCCGAGTGCTGTTAAGAATGTCCACTCTCGTGAAAGATAATGTATTGTTTTCCTCCGGCATGTGATAGCTTTTAGATCCGGATGCAAATAAAGACATCTTGAGGTTATGTTGATTTACATTTGTTAATTCAAACAAGGCTTGGGATGAATTTAAAGAGTGTAGGGCTTATTTAAATGTAATTGTGATATATTTAAAGTGAGGGCATGTGTTCCAGATCACATGGACATCTAATTTACTTTGGAATACTGATGCTGGATTCTCAAAAGGGAACTAAGGAAGTCAGTCATCTGCTTTTAATGGCTACCAGGCACTTGCTTACCCGTAGGCTTCTTTGAAAATGCCAAACTTTGCAAGCCCTTAGAACTCGACTAATGTTTTTGTCTTATGTGAAGTTGCAACTTATTTTGTTCTTATGACATGGTTGACATGAAAGAGATTTAGAGGAAAAAGAAAGACACCCTCTTAAGAATTCACATGCAATTTAGAAAAATTAGCCTAGACTCTTTCCACTTCAAAAAAATAAAAGATCAATCAGTTTACAGCTTCATTGTTCATCAACTACTATGTTGGAAACTTGATCTCAGTTGTATTACTGACTAGTGTTGTGATAGGATTTTCAACAAGACTAGAGACAGAATTAAACAAATTATTATTGGCCATTGTTATATTCACAGGCATACTTTGCCTGGATCTGCATATTTTGCCAGTCAGTCAGTTCAAAAAGTAGTGTTTGTTTTGGCTCAGAAGTGTCTCTCACATTTTACTGTATGCTCTCTGAATTAATTAGGGTAGCTGAACGTGTAGAAATTCTTAGATGCTTTTGGAGGAAACGCCTAATAAAAGGTCTATAAATAATGCTGCCTCATGAAAAGAATACTTTAAAAATGTTCTCCTGGGACATCTGAAATCTGAGAAGAATATCCCACATTTTGAATAAGTGAATGCAATTCACTCACAGCATCTGGCAAAAATAATATATGAAAATAAGAAATTGACCAAAGAGATGAATAAAGAGATTCCAAATATGAGATTATCACAGTAATGTGGTCCTGCCAGTATCACCCAACAAAATAGGGAGTAAAATGTTATCTAAGACATAAGGATCCAGCATAAACCATAATGGAGAAATTCTGCTTTGTAAGTCTGAAGTAGCACCAGGGACTTCAGTGTAGTTACATTGTATTCAATGTATTCATTGTATTCAAATACATTGTATTTGATCAATGTAACAACAGAATTTAGCTAATATATTCATAGTCACCATTCATGAGCAGGGCTGTCCCACTGTAGCCTAAGGGTCATGTGTGACCCACAAAGGGTTAATCTGTGATCCCCAGGCTCACCTGGGCTGTCACTCCCCCCCATTGCTCTGGCTGCTGCTTCAGTTGTGATCTCTGGGCTCCCTCTCCCTTCTCTGACTTTCATTTGTTGCTTCTGCCCCAGTAAGTGGGGTGGTACAGCTGAGGAAACGGCACAATGCAGCAGTGGAGCCTATAGCCAAGAAAAAGGAAGGATGTGCATCAAGTGTGGGAGTGGAGCTGCCCACACTTGTGGTACAGTGGCAAATCCTGAGGGGAATGGGTGGTGGCACCTGCTAGTGCAGCCCGTGGTGTGTGGCCCCCCTGGCTGTTAAATTGAACAGCCCTGTTCTAGAGGTCAAATATACATCTACTGCATTTCTTTTTGTGAAAGGAGAGGCCCCAGGGATGGAGGAAGACCTGAGGGTAACCTTTCTCTTCCACTTACCTGAGGCAGGAGAGGGAACACTATTGAGGAACGGAGCACCACAGCACACTGCCAGAGCCAGTGCTCGGTCCGCACTGGGGGGGCGTGGAGGCCAGAACAGTACTTCCGTCCCCAGAGAGGTACAACCAGGGAGAGACCATGGCATCACAGCAGAAGAGATGCCAGAGTACTCTTGCTAACTGCAGCAAGGGTGTGCACAGCACCAGCCAAGTCTACCACCCTCAAGCTAATGCGCTAGTGAGAACATTTTAATGGGGCCCTTTAGCGTATGCTTTTCTGCTGTGCCCAAGAGGACCATAGGTGATGGGAGCTGTTCTTCCTGCCCCCACCCCGGCTGCCTTTCATTTGCAGTGAGGGAAGCACCTCAGGCCTCCTGGGGCTAGGCCCCTTTTGAATTGCTTTATGGGCATTCCCCACAGAGTTTATTAGACTTGGTCTGCAAAGAGTGGGAGATGGATGAAGGCAGCGGAGTGGAACCCTCTCGATATGTGGCCTCCATGAGGGAAAAGCTGCAAGTCATTAACAGGGTAGATATGGATAACTTACAAAATGCACAAAATAAGCAAAAGGAGCAGTAAGATAAGAACCCAAGGAAGTGGGAGTTCCAGGTAAGACAAGTCCTAGCCCCCCTTCACAGTTCCACAAGCACATTTTTGACCTGCTGGCAAGGCCTGTTTGAAATCATGAGGCAGATGGGCTAGGTTCACTACTTTACTGTCAGGGCGGCTAGGAGCTGGAACCAACTTCCAAGGGAAGTGGTGCTGGCTCCTACCCTGGGGGTCTTTAAGAGGAGGCTTGATGCCTACCTGGCTGGAATCATTTGAGCCCAGTTTTTAATCCTGCTCAGGCAGGGGGGTGGACTTGAAGATCTACAAGGTCCCTTCCGACCTGACTCCCTTGATTCTATGATTCTATGAGGTTGATTACAAGATACTCCAACCCAGGCATAGAAAGGAGAAGCAGATTTACCATGTGAATCTGCTAAAGTTATGGGAAGAACTGAAAGGCCTTTTGGCCACTCCACTCCCCAAAAGAGAGACGTTTGGGTGGGAAGTGAAGCAAATGTAGGGCAGGCACGACTTGAAGACAGAGTATCCTTAGGGCATCCTTAGATGTTTCTTACAGTTGGACAGCAAGCACAGTTGAGACATGTAGTCTGGGAGTTTGCAGACATCTTTAGTGAAGCCCTGGGGAGAGCTAGAGGGGCCAGACATAAGATCATTACTCCAGAAGGGGAAATTGTCTGAGAAGTGGAGAAGGATACTGTATCATCGATACCAGCCAACCAAAGAAAACTGAATAAAATGTTAGAACGGGGGGTCACCATGAAGCCCCTGGAGGAGTCTGATCATGACAGTTCCAAAAGCAGATGGCACACTTTGCTTGAGTATTGATTTCTGTAAGTTGAATGCAATTATCCAGTTCAATGGATTTCCCATGCCCCAAGAGGGAGAGCTTTAAAAGTGAATTGGGCAAACAAAGTTTATTTCAACTTTCGACTTAGCAAAAGGCTATTGGCAGATCCTGCTGAGAGCAGAGGACTAGGAAAAGACAGCGCTTTGGAACCCATTGCAGGCTGTATGAGTTTACAAGGATGCTTTTCAGTCTTAATGGAGCTGCAGCTACTTTCTAGCTCCACATCAGGGGTATGCTGTTGCCCCCCCACCCTCTTATTTGACAGAACTATGCCAGACAATTGTTTAGGATGGTAACATTTGCGATCCAAGGCACACAACCTTTGCAGTGCAGTGCTGTGACCGTGCTATTGCCCCAGCGAGTGGTGCATGCTGGCATGGAGCTCGCGCTGTGCCCCTGCACTCAGGTGATGCAGGCAGGAGCCCGGGATAGGGGAGTTTCTTGTCCCAGCACTGCCACAGGCTGGCCAAGTGCCCATGCAGGCTATCTGAGGCCCCCTCCTGCTTAGTGCCACCTCAAGAGCAATATATGGATGGTTTACACAGAAGGGCGGAACCACCATGTGAAGGCAGTTAGAGCAGTCTTACAGGAACTGAGATAGGCTGACCTAATGGCCAACCTGAAGAAATGTACTCTGGGGAAGGGGGAGACCAAATACCTGGGGTTTCTAATAGGGCAAGGCCAGATAAAGCCACCGGTGGATTAAGTAGATATAATAAAAAAATTATGGCCCCCCACAGAATAAAAAACAAATGTGGGCCTTCCTTGGATTGGCCAGCTATTACCTCAGGTTTATTCCCCAGTTCACAAAGTTAACAAGCCCTCTGACTGATACTATCTATGTAAAAGGTAACAGCCCAATCAAATGGGACGCTAGCTGCCAATAAGCATTTGAAGGTGTCAAGACAACTTTATGTCAAGAAGCCATCTTGCACTCACCTGACTTTACACAGCCTTTTTTTCTGCAGGCCAGTACATCTGGGGGTGGTCCTCTCACAAATGGTGGAAGGAACAGAAAGGCCAGTAGCATATGCCAGCAGAAAACTTAATGAACATAAGAGGAGGTATGCTGTGTTTGAGAGGGAGTGCCTAGCCTTAAAGTGAGGAGTGAAATATTTTAGATACTACCTGTTAGGCCATGACGTTAAATTGATCATAGACCATGCTCCACTGAAATGGCTCAGGTCTGCAAAAATGGACAATGCCTGAATAATGCGATGGGCCTTAGCATTGCAACCATTCCAGTTCTCTGTTGAATACAGGCAGAGGAAGATGAATGTAGTGGCAGATTTTCTATCCTGATGCCATCTATGAGAAGGACCAGAAATGAATCAGGTAACACTGAAAGGGTTGCCAAAAGGTACACCAGTTGCATCAGGTAATCGGTGAAGAGCACCTAGTGGAATCTTAAGGGGAGGGATGTGTGGAAAAGAGAGGTCCTGGGAACGGAGGGAGACCGGGGGGGGGTAACCCTTCTCCTCCACTTAAGTCAGTCAGGACAGGGAATGCTGTCAGGGACCAAAAAACCATGCAACACTTCCAGAGCCAGTGCTCGGTCCAGATTGGAAGCAGCAGACTCTGCAGAGGTACTTCCAGCCCAGGAGAGGGACAGCTGGGGTGAAACTACAGCATCAAAGCAGAAAAGATGCCAGGAAACTCTCTGCCTGATGTCTACCTACAGCCAAATGTGGCGAGGTGGTGCACAGCAGAGGATCACAAACCAGACTGAGGACTACTGAAGGAGTGCTGGGGGTGGCACACTGAGGAAAGTCAAAGCTCTGGACGGAAGCAGGTGCTCAAGGAGATGGGTGGTACTCGGCTCAGGATCATGAGCCTGCTGTGAATAGGGCAATTAAGCCAGCCAGCATGGGTTTTCATTTTTCAAATTGATTAGCTTGTTTTGGGACTGTTAGGTAAATTGACAGGGGGAGATCCACCCTGGATGAATGAAGAGACTTAAGTTGATTGTTTGACTTTGGTTCTCTTCAAGACTACAAAAGAAGAGAATTGATTGGAGAGGGTGGGATTCATCCCAAAGACAATGCATGCCCATCGATTTGATTCTGGATAGTTTTGGGACTGTTAAAAGAAATTGAGTTGAGTTCACATTGGCACCCTGTCAGTTGACTCACACTAGGAGATGAATGCTAGTTGAAATGCTGGTCAAAATCTGGATCGCCCTACTGAGGTGTTTCGTTGAGGCCCAACAGAAGGGCCTGACATAGATTCCAGGTGGCCCAGATAGGTCTTTTATATGCAGCACAAGGGACTGCGCCCAGGAAAAGAGCACTGAACAACATCAAGGGAGTGGTAAGGATGGAGTGTAGAGGAGAAGGCGCCCCATGGAGGAATTCCTCCATCAGGCCCCAGTGTATCACTGAGGGGAATCAGCTCCCTAACTGAAGGAAGATTAAAGTCATGGTGGGTGATAAAATAATACCAGAGCACAGCTGAGGGATACAGTCACCCCTTCCACATTCTGACATAATTTGTCAGAAAGACACCATGCCAAATGGGACCTAGGCCTTACAGCACCTACTCCCAACACTACTGATTTTAACAAGCTGCCTCTATTTCCCAACCCCATTTTAAGCTGAAGTAAGAGACCTGGTGGGAACATCACAGAGACCTCTGACAGAAGGAAGTGTCATTTCCTTTCAGAAGGGAGTGTCATGTCTTTTCTTTAGTAATCTCTTTAGTATTAATGAGCTTTTGAAGGCAATGTACCCTTTTCTGCAGGAGAAAGTTACTGTGAGGAAGTTCTTTCAGAGTGAAGGGCACAGCAGGCTGAATAATATGCGTGAATAGTTTATTCAACAAAATATTTCCAGCAATTATGCAAATCAGATGTTCATTATCTGACCAGCTCAATTAGAGGTCAAATCATTTCATTCAAATAAATAATTTTCAAACAAGTAGTGACCAGCTCCAGGGATAAGAAATAAGGACAATTTGTGTATGGTATTAAACCATCTCCTCAGTCCTCTTTGCTTTTTTTGAGTGAAGCTGAAACAGTCCTGGCACTGATAGCTCTTGCTAGTGAGCAACTTTGACTTAGTGGGACTAACTGAAACCTGGTGAGACTCTTCTCATGACCGAGTGGTGGGAATAGAGGACTATAGGTTGTATAGGAGAGATAGAGCAGGGAAAAAAGGTGGGGGAGTTGCTTTCTATATCAAAGAAGAGTACACATCTTCCCTACTCAAATTAGGGTTAGAGGGTGGTCAAGCAGAGACTCTGTGGGTTAGGATCCAAAGGGCTCGGGATAAAAGGGATATTGGGGGGAGGGGGGGGCTCTACTACTACAGGCCGCCACACCAGGATGACGAGCTATACCAGGAATTTTCCAAGCAGGTTGAAGAAGCTGTGAGGTCTAGAGATATGGTAGTCATGGGGAACCTTAACTACCCAGACATATACTGAGAAGAGCAGTCAGCTTGATCTAACTGCTCTCACAGCTTCTTAACCTATATTCAGGACCTCCACCTAACACAGGAGGTAAGGTGTCCCAACAGGGGCAATGCCATGCTCAACTTGGTGTTGGCCACAGAGGATGACCTGGTGGGGGACCTGCAGATTCAAGGCAACTTAGGGGACAGCGATCACCAAATCATAAAATTCACTATCCACCAAAGGGCAGGCATTACACCCAGCAGGGCATGGATGCTAAACTTTAAAAAAGCTGACTTTAATAGACTCAGGGGATTGGTAGTAGGGTGCTAGGAACTAAGAACTTGGATGCATTGAGGGTCCAGGATGGGTGGACATTCCTCAAGAAAACCATTCTTTGGGCTCAGAGTGAGTCAATCACATGGCAGAGGAAAGGGGGCAAGGCAGCCAGGAAGCCCCTTTGGCTAACCAGGGGCATCCAAGATACCTTAAGGGCAAAAAAAGAGGCAAACAGGAAGTGGAAGCAGGGGGTAGCTAGCAAAGAGGTGTATACTTCTTTGGCCCGCTTTCTGGAGGAACCAGATCCAGACCAACCTAGACAGGTTGGGGAAGTGGGCAGAGAGCAACAGGATGCAATTTAATAAGGACAAGTGCAAGGTGCAGCATCTAGGGAGGAAGAACTGCCATCATACCTACAGGCTGGGCGGTAACTGTCTCAGCTCCACTGAGGCAGAAAAAGATCTTGGAGTCACTACTGACTCCAGGATGAACATGAGTCGCTAATGTGATGAAGCAGTTGGCAAAGCCAATCGCACCTTGCCATGCATCCGTAGGTGCTTCAGAAACAGGTCCAGGGAAGTGATTCTCTCCCTCTGTGCAGCACTGGTCAGACTGCAGCTGGAGTACTGTGTCCAGTTCTGGATGCTGCCGTTCAAGTGGGATGCAGACAACCTGGAGAGGCTCCAAGGAAGAGCCACTTGCCTGATTAGAGGCCTGCAGGGAAGGCCCTACAAGGAAAGGTTAAGGGACCTTAACCTCTTCAACCTCTCCAAGTGGTGGCATACAAATTCATAAGGGGAGAGCAACATGAAGTAGGTGACGATCTGTTCACCAGGGCACCCCCTGGAACGACTAGGCCATAAGCTACTAGAGAGAAGGTTTAGGCTGGACATTAGGAAAAAGCTCTTCATGGTCAGGGTTGCTAGAATCTGGAATGGGCTCCCAAGGGAGGTGGTGCTTGCCCCATCCTTGGGGGGTCTTCAAGAAGAGACTGGACAGGCACCTGGCTGGGATCACATGACCCCAGGTTTGGTGACTCTTTTCTTGCTTGCCAGGGGCAAGGGGTCAGACTAGATGGCCCACTGAGGTCCCTTCTGACTCTATGAATCTATGATGTTCTGGATGCCTAGGGGGGACATGTACCAGTACGCAAGAATGAAAACAGAGGTTAGTGATCACCATAGCATTTTTTAGTTGTGGAGTGAACTCTGTGGGCATGTCTACATGTGCAATTAATGTGGACCAATAAACTTCAGCACGTATTGCTGTGGATTTTTTTTCTCCCAGGCATGCCATTTGAATGTACTGGGTTTAAACATCATAGCAAATTGCTCTGGAGTTTACTTGTGCGTACCACACGGAGCCTGGTTGGAGCAGTCAGGGCTGGTAGGGACCCCAGGGGGCCAGCCTGCCAGCCCAGGGCTGCTACAACTGGGCCCATGTGCTGCATGCGAGGGGCTGGCTAGGGCACAGGATGCTGCAGTGTGGGGCTAGCTGGCAAGCAGCCCCCTGCACTGATGTACACTGTGCCCCAGCCAGCTTCTAAGCAGCATGCGGAGACAGGGAAGCAGCCAGCTTAGGGCTGGCTGTTGCACATGAAAAGACTCCACAGCAGGGTAGTACTTGTATTTACAAGTATTTACAAGTACCGCCCTGTTGTGGAGCTTGTTAGTTTTGTGTGCCATAATAGAGGCATATAGGCAAATGCTGAGATGTTTACTGTGCATTTAATTGGTCAACTGCACAGTAAACGTTTCATGTAGATGCATCCTGTACGTGTAGAGAACTGGCTTCTAAGAACCTTTTAGCTATAATACATCTTATATGAAAGTTAGCTCTATATGAGGTTTTTCAGTTTAAAGTTCAGAAGTATTTATACGGGAAAAAATTTAGGTCAAGAGAAACTTATCATCAGTCCCTCTTCAAGGGACTGATAATACATGATTCTTCCTGTAAACGTAGAGCAAGATTAGATGCAGTACTTCAGAGGGGACTTGTGATAAGGATTACTTTACATGCATGTTCCCTTGTAAACAACCTATTTCTTCCTTCAGACTTTAACTGCATGATGTTCTCCGTCAATTGTATTAAATGAGCAGTTGGGCAACGCTAACTGACATACAGGAAGTCTAGTTCCACTTTTTGTTTTGAGTCATTACTGTCCTTGTTAGTATTTATTATATGTTTTGAATGCTGACATTGTTGTTGTGGCTGTAAAAGACATAAAATGGTTCTTCTTTCTTGAGTGCTAAACTGTGCCAGCTAACCTGATTTGAGGGAGACCATGCCAATCCTAGCACAAACATATTCATTCATTGGCACAACTAAGCGCTCATGCCAGATTTTAACATATATTTTAGCTTCTAAGGATACAGAAAGTTGTTGAGAGAGCTTTTCCACAGAACCAAAGTTCTTAATCCCCCAGGGGTTTTCATGTGTACCAGGACTGAAAATTTGGTCTCACTGGCTGGATCCAGATGTGCAGACACATGTGGTTTGTTGCACTGCAAATCTCTTTGCAGTGCCACAAACGCCACAAGTTGCACATTAATCAGTGTGTGGCACTACTAATGAGCAGCGCTGGGACAAAATTTGCTACTGGGATTTCCTGGTAGCAAAAAAAAAAAAAAATCCCAGAAAAAAGCAGCACAACCACGCCAAAGTGGTAAGCACTGAGACAAATGCAAAGACGGGGTAGCAGGCAGGCCAGCATAAACTGCTTTCCCATCTCCATCTGCTGTGGAGCCCCTGTGCTGAGGCACCCTGGGCCCCAGCCAGCTGCTTCCTGGCTGGCTGGGACATGGGGTGCCTCAAGACAGGGGAGCAGGCGGCCCTGGGCTACCTGCTTCCCTGTCTCAAGGCACACTGCACCTCAGCCACGTGTGCAGTGGCTGCCTGGGGTGCAGGGTCCTCAGTGCGGCTCGCGGAGATGTTGGAGCAGGCAGCCTTGGGCCACTCCATGTGCCACTCCCCTGCTGTCAGGGCACAGGGTGCCTCAGCGCAGGGGATGGCTAGCTCCTGCTCAGGCACCCCGTGCTGCAGCCAACCCCCTCTGTAGCATGTGGAAGAATGTGTCCCACTGCAAAGCACACAGGCAGGGGTATGCACTGTGGCACAAAGTAGCGGCACACATTTGTACCACTACTATTTGTGGGCATGCCCCTGCTCGTGTGGACCTGGCCACTGAAGTAAATTGCAAAATAAGCAATGACTTTAATGTGGAACTACTGACTAGTTAATGAATCCGTCCACTTGAATATAATGTAGATGCAGCCAAAACCACATGTTCAGCTTCTCTCTTTTACTGAAGTGCTGTATAACAGCATATATCTTTTTTATCCTATCCTTATTTTGGTCCTTTTCTACTCTCACCTTACCATCTGGGCTGTGGAAAAGGGCATTCCACTATTCTTGGCTTCCCCAGAGCAACAAAGCTCTGCACAAAGTCTGCAAACAAGAAGGTTCTGAGCAACTTTCCTTCCTCTTAATCAAATTTCATAATTAAGTTGAAAAAGCTGTATCTCATGTTAAAGGGAATCATAATTGCTTGACTTGCTTCTGATTGTAAAATAATGTCATACTTTAATTACAATGGCATATTTTAATGAAACTGTCATTTTCTGATGAGTTGAACAATAATAAAAAGATAAGGTAACAAAACCATGCATCCACCCCAATGGCTTCTTCGCTCTGTTAAATTTAATGAGAGCATTTGTCCACAGTTGTTATAGCTAAAGCAACTATTGTGCTTCTTCATTCAAAAGATTAATATTGTAGCCTGTTTTTGCTTCAGAATATATTTTCCTCCATTAATTTTAGATCTGATCAACACATTGAGTTATACAAGATTGTTTGTCTAATACATGTTGATTTTAGCTGTAGATCTTAATTATAATATTCTTTGGAAGCACAGAAGGCAATTAAAGCTAGAATGATACCAGCCTACTGAAAAAGCCCTGGGGACAAGAAACAGAAGAAGAAGAAGGAGAAAAAGTATAATTTCATCCTTGTGCACATTGTGGTTTCTTCTTATTAAAATTCAAATTCATTTTTCTGTTTTATAGTGAAATGTACGATTTGTAATATTTTATGCAGGAGAAATGTTAGAAGTATCTCTGCCAAATGGGCTGCATTTGGAAATGGAAATATAAGCCATAATCTTGTAGTGAGCTGCCTTTCCCCACACCGCCCCACTCCCTTCTCTAGAGGCCAGTGAAAGGTCAGGGCCTGGTTGTAGGCAGAGGTGAGAATGACCCCCCTACTTTTCAACTGCCTAACATTTTCCCATAAGAAAGAGTTTTCCTGAGCTTGTTTTCAACAAGCTCTCATACTTCCATTGTTCACAGCAAACCTTTGATATTCAGCAGGGGGAATACCCTCAGGCTACAGAAGTACCTTTTCTTTGTCTTCTGAAAATCCATTCAGGTTTTGGCAGAACTATAAGATTGCCACTGTTTAAAAATTGCCATTTCTCAGGGGTAGGGGAAGGAATACAATGAAAACCTTTTGCTGATTTCTCACCCCCGCCGCCCCCACAATTTTTATTGAGCCTTCAAAAACATTTGAGATTCTATGACTAATTCAACTTACACAGGTAAGTAGGCACTGTAAAAAACTGTTACCACTCATATTCATTCACATTTTTGAGAGCTTTCCCTTAGTCCGCAAACCTTACCAGTTCCCTTTAGGAGAGCAGCTTGCAGTTGGGCAATACTTGCCAAAACTGTGAATGTTGCGTAAGTCAGGAAACAAATTTATTGTCTGAGTATTTGCACTGGTGACCGATGTGCTTGAGTTACACTTACCCATCCAGGGAAAAGACCCATACTATGTGACCATTTGTCCAATAAGAACAGTATTAATGAAGTCTCATTAATCAGTAGATCTTGAAGTGCTTCACATCATGCATTTTCCCGTCCTTAAAAGGGGGAATCTAAAGGTGGCAAATGACATAACATTTGAAGGAAGCACTTCAAATGAAAAATGGAGCACTTCAGCTGTACACATATATATAGCCCTCTCCTGCACATCCTCCCTGGAGCTCTCCAAAATTGCTGTGTCTACATGCAGCAGTTTACTCTTGTCAGGGCACTGTTCCCCCCACCATGGGGAGATGCAGGGAACAGGGCCAATATCAGTGAATACTCTCCAGTCTACTCCACCTTGGTTCTCCTGTAGTGCCCTGCCCTGCTGGAATCAGGAAACCAGAGGCCCTATGCTCCCTTTGCCAAAGACACAGGGTCTCCCAGTTCCAGCAGGAACAGCTCCTGGAGAACAGAAGCAGGGCAAATGAGACAGAAGCCACTGACACAGGGCATCTTTAAACGTGCTCCAGGGTTGGGGGCCGGGAAGGCACTTTAATTAGAGTGGCTCTCAGAAGCTGCTCTAATTAAAACACTCACAGTGAACCAGGGGACCTGCATTGACCATTAGTTCTTTTTACTTTTTATTTACCTTGGTTCATACATGTTAACATTCACTCAGCTCTCATTCCTTCTTTGGTTCCACCCATTCTTCCTCCCATTTCAAACTCCACCTCTGTTTACTGTTTGTTTCCTTAGCATGGTATTGCCTATGCATTTCATTCATTTACATGTCTCTGCTAAGAGCGCATACGTAAGACTTTGACTTTCACTTCTCCTGGTCAGTTGTGGTTTCTTGCTGGTTCTTTCTAGTTTTCCTGCTGACTTCAGCACCATCTCCAAAGCTGTACTTCCGCTTTATCTCCTGATGATAGTTGGTGGGCTTCATCTTGTTCTTCTTATACAATAGACTCTAATGCTATGACTTTGTTTAGAAAACCACTTGCCTAAGCATTTGCAAGGTTATTTTTAATATATTATCCTGCCTTGTGACCAGCAGCTCTGCTGAGACACAGGAAAAAAAGACTTCATTCAGCTGCACACCCAGTACTCCCCAAAATTTATATTGTTACCCCAACACCCCAAATTCATATCATTACCCTAACAGTGGGGGCGCTATAACTAAAGCGTGCCAAACATGATTTAGTTAAAATATCCCTATCACCATTGTGAACTGTGAATACATTTGAGAAATTGCCACTTGGGGACCACTGTAAAGATGAAGCAACATTCACAGACTGAATAGTTCATTACAAGTTTCCAACCAGTTCTACATACTACTTAACTTCAGTGACAACTCTGGTTCAGTTAAGAGTATAATATCAGTATATTTGGGATTTAAATAGCAAATTGATGAAAAGGTATTTAATACAGATTTTTTTTTCAGTTGTGATGCAGTGCATTATCAAATTGCACAGTTGCCATTGGTACTCAAAGTCTGTTTAGGAATATTGTGATTTTGTTTTTTTAGTGAATAAACACCCATGCTGTAGCGTGGCTCAATTCTCAATTAAAGGACTAGAAAGGAAATTGCAAACCCATATGTTTAAGTGAAGTTTCCATGGATACTACTGTTTTCCATCTGCAGTTTGCAAATTCAGCTGCAGCAAGTAGCAATAAATAAATAAACACATTCTATCTATCCACTTAGGGTTTCAAATTTCAGGACAGAGACCTTGGACTGGACTTACTTATTCAATGGGGACCCTAAGGCAAAAAGTGCAACACCAGAGCAAAATGCCCATCTCAACCTGTGTTGCTAAGCAGATGAGTAGTTGCTACTCGTGGCAGGTGGAGCTTGTTCATTCATAGAAAAGAGCTGCATTAGAAAATACTGGAGATTAAGAAGCACAGATCTTTGTGCACTTGTTTGAATCCAAAACAAAGAGAAAGTCTTCTACCTGGTCACCTATGGACATAGGTATGTTTTCCTCCAGGACTATTTCAGTATTCATTATCATTGAGATGCCCTAGAGGCCAACTTATCAAAATATTTCTCTCTTCCTACTCCTTTCAGTCTTAACTCAGTCCCGATTTAGCCATCAATTTACCCTCCAGCTCTTGATTTTGGCAAATGGCTTGAGAAAGCAAGCAGATCGTTAAGCTTGCATTTGATCTACAAGAGATGGAGCAATGAGCTATATAAAGCACATCCTAATTGATATGGTTCATGTCTCACAACATCCAAGGGTGTATTCAGGGAGCACAGCAGTGCAGTTGCACACCTTTGATTCCTGCTGCACCCAAATGTTTAACGCTAACTGCCTGATAGTGGCAGCAGCATTTCTATTCAGGCAGCACTGAGGAAGTCATTTGACTTCATGGCTCATTATAAACTACCTGGTTCCTGCTAATCTTTCTTAACTCCACAAGTGTTAATGACCCTCTCTCCATTTTAACAGTCTGTAGCCACTGGGCTGCACCATGCCCTCGTGCAGCCAGTTGGTGTTGGCTGCTCCAGAGGCCACTCCAGCATGGTCTGGGGTGAGTGCCGTGCCTTGCACTCCCTGGGGCTCCACTTGTCTGCACTCACCCCAGCCTGTGCTGGAACGGCCCAGGAGCAGCCAACACCAACTGCCTGCACTGTGCAGCACAGGAGCAGAGGTGAGTGCGGACAAGCGGAGCCCAGGTGCAGGGGGAGAAGCAGACCACAGAGCAGCTCAGCAGCTGCAGGCAGCTGGCACCAGCCACTCCCAGGTCCACTGCAGCTGGGGCTGCAGTGAGTGCCACTCTGTTCCCTCTGCTTTGCTGCCTTGTGCAGCCCTGGAAGTGGCACCCCTTCCCCCACCTCTTCCCTAGCCCCAGCCTCACTCCCTCCTCCTTCCTCCACCACCATGGGAGCCTATCCCTATTTGTTGCATTGTAAAGTCGGTTCGCTTTATGCAAATTAAATGTATGTACTGCATAAATCAAGGAAAACCTGTATTGACATAGAATCATAGAATCATAGCTAGATGTACACCTTGCTGGGGTCGTTTGACCCTAGTACTCTTTCCTGCCATGGCAGGGGGTTGGACTAGATGATCTACTCAGGTCCCTTCTGACCCTAGAAACTATGAAACTATAGAATCAATGAGTCAGAAGGGACCTAGACAGATCATCTAGTCCGACCCCCTGCACTGGGGGTGGGAGGGATCATAAGACCCCAGCTAGGTGCCTATCCAGTCTCCTCTTGAAGATTTCCAGGGAAGGTGAGAGCACCACCTCTCTGGGAAGCCTATTCCAGGCTCTGGCCACCCTTACAGTGAAATAGTTCTTCTTAATATCCTACCTAAACCTATCCTCCCTCACTTTGTGGCCATTGTTCCTGGTGACTCCAAGGGGGGACCTGGTGAATAAACTTTCCATGAGTCCCTGCTGGTGGCCCCTGATAAGGTTATAGGCAGCCATAAGATCCCTCCTCAGTCTCCTCTTGTGGAGACTGAAGAGATTCAGGTCCCTCAGCCTCTCCTCATAGGGCTGGCCACAGAGGCCCTCAACCATATGAGTGACCCTCCTTTGGACCCTCTCCAGGTTCTCCACGACCCTCTTGAAGTGCGGCGCCCAGAGCTAGACACAGTACTCCAGCTGTAGCCTGACCAGCGCCGCATAGAGGGGGAGCAAGACCTGTCTCGACCTGTTAGTAATGCCCACTGACAATAGTCAGTGCTTTTATCATTCTAACAACCCAAGTTAAAAATTGGAGCAGACAGTGGTTCACTTCAGGCTGAATATGAAAAACCTAAACTGACTGACATGTTGACTCACTTGATCAAAGCCTCATTCCTAGGGTGACTGTAGGAGGGCACACACCCCAGTGCCTGTTACTACTTGAAGAGTTGCACCAAACACCCGTTTGCAGAAGGATACTTCTCTGTATGTGAAAGGCAAATTAAAGAATGGGGTTGCATACTCTGTCCAAATCCCAAGTGTCTTTAATTACTCCTCGCTCAACTGGGGGGTGAGGAAACACATGAGAGTGGTGCTGGGTCTCACTGGTTCTGAGAAGCGACTCAGAAGTTAAAACTTGAGTTGGGCTGGAGGGTCAAATGCCCTGGAGGGGGGATGCATAGAACAGCAGAGGCTCATGCAGGCTCATGCAGGCTGCATGGAGGCATTGCAGATTAGCTAGTTTAACCATGTGAGGTCTGAGCATCAGTCTGGCTGTTGTGGGAAGGAATACAAAATGATGTCGGAGTCCTCTACTGAGGGGTGAAAGGAATGCAAGCACTAGTGAGCTTTGCGTGCCCGGGCTCCTTCCTGAGGGAACAGGAGTGGAATCAGTGTACTTAGGACCCACAAAGAGGCGGATATCCCTATTTAATGAGTGAAATGGGAGGATCAGGGGAAGCCCTGCTGGATGACAATTATTGATTGTAACAGTGGAGAGGCCATGGACTTCTAAGGCCAGAGGGCTAGAAGATGCAGTGTCATGGAGATAATGGACTAGGTGTTGACAGAAAAATCACACGGGACTTTGGGAGCATGAGGAAAGTATCTGAGGTTCTGAGCTGCCAGCAAAGTGGGCAATTGATGTATAGAAGAATCAGTTGTCACACCGTGGAGGGACAGTGGATGGGCACAAATGAATTCCGTGTAGGAACGGATGATTAGAGGGTCCTGGGTGAGGACTGAGTGAGTTGTGTCTGGACTTGATCATGAATAAATTGGGGAATTAATACCTGGGACTAAGTTGGGATGAATCAAGGTCTTCACATAGAAATCCAATGATAAAGAATGAACAGAATTATGTGAATAAAAACACTGTGATCAGACTTCTTAACAAACTTGCCATAAAGATGAAACCAGATGAGACCATCAGCCTATACTGGGTTGTTGGTGTGGTAAGGTCACGGTGTAGGGGCAGAGAAGCCCTGTGAATAGGCCTATAGTTACTATTCAACTATTAAGCAAACTGAAGACTTTACCTCCCTAATATGTTTCTCTTTCCTTGTGCTTTTTTTTCCCCAAACACCAAGGTCGTGGTGGGCGAGCACTGTGAAAGAGTACATCTGGATGTCGGGTAGTGACTGATTCATCACTGACAGGTGTGCGTGGATCATAGTGACCATAATAACTTTAGGGAGATCTGGGATGGGGTGATGGGGGTGCGCATGCACACACACACACAGCATGTCTCTGCATCCTGCTTCCTGTGCAGATGCACACATGTGCATAAAACAGCCCGAACACTGCGGCTCCAAGGAGCCCTGATGTTGGAGTGGGGCAAAGTTACATAGCACAGAGGCCAATGGGCCAGGCTCCATCCCCTTCAGTTGGGACCCAGTTGGGATTGGACCCTGTGCAGTGTCCCCTTGGCTGTGCCAGCCTGTGCTGTGCAGCCACATGGCATTTCTGTCCCAGCATCGGCAGCCACACAGAGCCATCATGCTCGGCCCAGGTCTCAGCAGTGGTCACAGCAGAGGTGGAGAGGAGACACAGTGTGGCCAGACAGTGGGGCTGGTACAGCCCAGGGGTCACTGCACAGGGGCTGCTCCCAGCAGGGTACAGTCCCTGTGGGTGGGGGATGGAGTTTGTCCATGGCCCTCCATGCTGTCCCACCCTGCCTTGACCAACTTTGCTATCCTACCTCAACCCAGGCAAGTGCCTGAGCCCTGGTACTGACCCACTCCCCCAGCATGCCCTGCCCCGGCCAATCCCCACCCCAGCCCAGACTATCCCCTGTCTCCAGCCTGCTCAGAAGGATCCAGGCTGGGCATGTGCAGGTGGGGTGGCCCCAATCCAGGACTTTGCTTCAATTCGCATGAACCGGCTGGGACAATCTATGAAATCCAGGACTGTCCCGGCCTAGCTTAGATGTACGGTCACCGTACTCATTCTACTCTTTTCAGTGCATGTAAATAGGTCCTTAGTAATGTGTTAATTTCTGACCAAGCCCTAAAGTTCCTCTGGGCAAAGATAGCAGCTAGGGCTATTTACAGTCATACAAAGAGAGACTTTTTTTGCCTGAGATTAAAAAAAAAACAAAGCAAAAAACCCCAGAATCATTGGCTAAATAAATGGAAAAGCAGGGAAAGCAGAGACATCTGTAACAAGTGGTAGTCACACACATGAAAATTAGTGGTATTTTAAATTGGCAAAATTTGTTTCATTTAAATATTTATATATTTAAAAATCTTTTAAACATAACAGAGCCCTTGGCAATTATCTTTGAAAACTAGTGATGATCCAGACAGGTCCTGGAAGGCTGAAAAAGGGGAAATATAGTACCCATCTTTAAGAAAGGGAAGAAGGATCTGGGGAACTACAGACCAGTCAGTCTCACATCAATCCCTAGAAAAATCATGGAGCAGGTCCTCAATCTATTTCAAAGGGACTCAATCCATTTCTAAGCACTTTGAGAAGATGATGATGATTAGGAGCAATCAGCATGAATTCATCAAGGGCAAGTCATGCCTGACCAACCTGATTACCTTTTATGATGAGATGACTGGCTCTGTGAATGCAGGGAGAGCAGTGGATGTGATATAACTTGACTTTAGCAAGGCTCTTGATACCATCTCCCACAACATTCTTACAAGCAACCTAAGGAAGTACAGGTTGGATGAATATGCTGTAAGGTGGATAGAAAACTGGCTGGATCATTGGGCTGAGAGGGTAGTAATTAATGGCTCAAAGTCTAGTTGGCATCTGATATCAAGTGGAGTGCTCCAGGAGTCAGTCCTGGGGCTAGTTTTGTTTAACATCTTCATCAATGATCTGGAAAATGAGATGGAGTGCACCCACAGCAAGTTTGTGGATGGCACCAAGTTTGGCAGAGCATGAAGTTCATGCTTCTGTCCTACATTTGGAACAGAACAATCCCATTCACCAGTACAGACTGGGGACCAACTGGCTAGGCAGAGACTCTGCAGAAAAGGACCTGGGGGATACAATGAAAAATAAGCTGAATACGAGCCAACAGTGTGCCTTGTTGCCAAGAAAGCTAATGGCATACTGGGCTGTATTAGTAGAAGTACTGTCAGCAGATCTAGGAAAGTGATTATTCCCCTCTATCTGGCACTTGTTAAACCAGATCTGGAGTACTGTGTCCAGTTATGGAGCCACAACTACAGAAAGGATGTGGACAAACTGGAGAGAGTCCAGTGGAGGGCAACACAAATGGTCAGATGGCAGGGGAATATGACTTACGAGGAGAAGTTGAGGGAACTGGCTTATTTAGTCTGGAGAAGAGAAGACTAGGGAAGGGGGTGGAATTTAATAACAGCTTTCAACTACCTGAAGGCGGGTCCAAAGAGGATGGAGCTGGACTGTTCTCAGTGGTGGCAGACAACAGAAGAAGGTGCAATGGTCTTAAGTTGCATCAAGGGAAGTTTAGGTTAGATATTAGGAGACACTTTCTCACTAGGAGGGTAATAAGGCACTGGAACAAGCTACCCAAAAAGGTTGTAAAATCACCATCCTTAGAGGTATTTACGACCCAGGTAGATGAAGCCTTGGCTGGAATGAGACAGTTGGGGATGGTCCTGCTTTGAGCAGGGGGTTAGACTAAATGACCCCTGAGGCCTCTTCCAACCCTACTTTTCTATGGTTCTTTGATCTTTGAGCAAATTTAAAACCCAATAATTAAGTTTGTAGGAAGTAAAATTTAACAAATGCAATATCCACATAAGGAATTTTGCACCATGTTAAGTCCCATTTAAGGCTTAAACATTGTATAGATGTCAGTTCCAACCACAGATTATAACTGTGGCTAAGAATAGGAGTTTCAAGAAGCCTGAGGCAGAAGCACTCTAACTTTCAAGCTTTTCTCTATGGGTCCAAGGTTTAATTGGGACCGAATAGAACAGACATTAGCCCTTCGGTGGGGCAAGGCTTGGAGCCTGCCTGCATGGATTGAGCCTAGCAGGTGAGGGGGCTCTCATATGCCTCCCAGAATGTCCCACAGGTCCCCTGTTCTGCTGAAGACTTCAAAATGGAGCCAAACGGGTGAGCCACCCATGATTGGCTGCTGGGATGGGCCACCATGCCCTCAGTCTCCTCGTGACTTGCACTTGCCTTCACTTTTGAGCCTGCACACCCAAGCGCATGCCCCAAACACCGGGTTGTTGAGTTTAATAAATGCTACTGATGCCTTTCCATGAGTGCTTTGGGGGCTCCCATGGAGCGCGGCATGACCCTGAGAGAAATGGCAAAGATGTGTCAATTATGCAGATTCATGATCCCATTGGATGGGACATGCTCTCTTAAGTGCCCAAGAGGTGGGAGAGAAGCTTGGAGCCTTGGCTGGGTTCCAGGCTTCAGCAAGGGAGGGCAGGCCTCCCTTGCTGAAAAAAGAGGGGGTCTCTCTACTCTGCTTATTGCTGAGGGAGAAAAATCTTTCCAGCATTTACTGACTGGTGGCCTTGAACTGTGAGTGGGGCAGGGAGGGACATTTCACCCTTCCCCTTTGCTCCAGTATTCTCTCTCTTTCACTTCAGAGGCTTGTGCCCCCAGCTCCTGTGTCACCTGGTCTCCACTGCCCAGGTCACCTCCACAGCCTTGAAACTTCCAGGGGCTTTCCACAGATGCCCCATGATTATGCCAGCCACAGCTTTGAGATTCAGTGCCCTGCCCCAACCACATCCCTCCACATGGTCTCACACTACAGAAACCTACAGATGCAGCCAAAAATGCTTCCATGTAACCATGGTCCAGCTACCTGACGGCATTGCCCAAGCTGCAGAGCCCACAGGGCTGGCTCCATGCAAGTCCAGTGTTGATTTCCTGGCCTTTGTCATCCAGCTCTTGCTCTGAAGCATGTTAAATAACCAGAATTTAATGTCAAAAGCCTTACATCCATTAGGGAACTTGCCCATTGCCAGAAATCAGTGCAGATAAATCAATTTTGAAGACAGGTTAACTCTTAGTTAGGCAGCCTTGTTTTCTTTGCACCTAAAATAGTAGCTGAAGCACATTCAGCACTTACTGAACTGCACCCATGACAATATGCAGTAAGAGAAAATCAGCAATAAGCAGTTTTCTCTGTGTGCATGGATCTATGCTCAGAAACCAGATGAAAATACAGTCCATGTTAGTCAGTCTAGTTATCAGGAGTAACAATAGAAATGGTAACAACATCATTAGGTCTCGACCATGTAGATAGCATTAGACCACAACAGCAAATTGCAGCATATAAAAGTTCATTCTAAAATAACCATACATGATGATGATCAGTGAGGAGAAGGAGGGAGAGTCAATCTAAATTGAATGACAATGAAGCACGTAGCAGGGGCCTGTTGTGCTAAATTTAGTGAAGGGGTAGGGTGAACAAAAATAAATTGATTCTTAAGACTATTTCAGTTTTAAAGTAGTATTTTTTGAACACTTAAGCAATACCAATATTTAAGCAAGGCTTTAAATCCAACACTTATCTTTAAGCAAGCCCTAGCAGTTTACTTAAGTCTTTTGATGGATACAATGATTTTCACTGCCCAGGCATTTGTTACTGCACTGGAATTTGCCCAAACTGGGTTTTTTTGGCTTCAAGCTTTTTAAAAATTGTAATGCTTTTGTTTGCATTTTATACTGGTTGTTATAGTTTTGGGGAGGTTTTGTGGTTGCTTGATGTTTAAGTTTTGTGTTTCCTGCAGTTTTCTGACTTAGAATTTTGACTGCTGCAGTTATGATTTTGTTTTATCATTTGTTTAATTAGCCTCTTTTACTTGTGCACTTTCTGTGTTTACCTGCATCCTTTTTAACTGTTTTCTTTGCAACGTGTATTTAGCAAGCTGGGGCTTTCTTTATTTGCTTAATCTGTATGCCTTTTTTACAAATATTCATCACTTATTTTTACAACAGTTGTTTGTTTTCCTGTTATAGTTACAGCTATTTCAATTTTGCTGTTTTAAACTATTAGACTATATTTAAAAAAAACTTTTTGCAACAACGGTTGCAAAATGGTTACCTTACACTGGGCATGTCTACACATTCAATTAATGCTATTTGGCTTTACTGCACAGTACATTTACTGAGCAGTAAATTAAGTGCCTGCATAAGTGCCTGTATGTGTACGTGGTGGCGCTTTACTATGCATTGATTAATCTACTGCACAGTAACGTGCCTCATGTAGACGTGGCCATTGTAGCTTATTTGCTTCATTTACTTAATTCTATTAAGGCACAAAATGGCATGATTTATGCTAAGCATTTTGCTAAAACAGCTTTCAGGTTAACAGACCTTCCTTCTGAAAAAAAAACTGAAAAGAAAGTGATGGCAAATATTTAGGGTCCAATTCAGCCTCTTTACTTTACACTCTTATAAGATGGGGGAGGACTTTAGGTGAGGCCACAGGGGGTGGGCAGAAATGCTGGGGCATAGGGAGAGGGTGAATCACCAGCTTCCCCCATAACCCAACCCTCCCACACTGAAACCTGGAGCCCAGCCAAGGCACCACTTCCCTCCCCGCACCTGGTTACTTAAGAGTGCCTGTCTCCTTTGGTGGGATCATAAATCTGCATAATTGGCATATCCTTGCCATTTCTGTCAGGGCCACGCTGTGCTCCATGGGAAATTCCAGCCTAAGCACAGACACCCTGAGCACTTGTGCATAAACAGGTCCCCCTCCCCTCAAGGCACTCACAGAAAAGCACTGACATGTTTATTGAGCTCAGCTCAGCAGGCAAAAGGCTAAACAGCAGCTTTTTTTCAGAGACCACCTGCAGGTCAGGGATGGGAGATACCACACAGCTACATCTGACAAACACTGCATGAATGAGAAAAAAATGCCCCCCTAGTCAACCTCTCCACAGACTTCCTCCCTCCTTGCCACTCCTGGAAAGGGACACTTGTGATGGAAGGATTCCCATGTGGGAACTGTTATCTCAGCCACTTGGCTCTCACAGCCAGGGGGACTCCTAGATTGTGTACCTGGACAGGCTGGCAAGCAGCTCAACAGCACATTTTCCCATCCCCTCTGATCCAATCTATGGGTGAGGTCCAGGGGGCATCAGCTGTTCTGAGTCTCACAGCACAGACTGTACTGACCGCTCAGGGCAATGCCCAACCCTCCTCCTGTGATTGCAGGCCCATTCGAGCCCCAGACCTGCCTCCTCGCCCTCTGAAATACCCCACAACTCTTGCAAGCTAAGTAACCCCTCCCCCTTGTCTGCAAGCTCCCCACCTGTGCATGGAAGGCCAGCTCACAGCTGAGACACGGGCAGTGTGCAAAAGGTTTTCTTTACTAAACACAGGAAAAATTTGCAACATCAATATTTTAAACTGAGGCACATCTCTTCCTCCTGCTATGTTTCCCCACACCTTGGTGTGTGCCCTTCGGGTGTTTGAGGAGGGAAAGGGGAAGAAGCATGGTGCCCATGCAGCCTAAGTTGTGAGTAGTGGTGCCTGTGATGCAGGGCCAGAGGATACCATGGCAGGAGACCCATGGCCCAGTGCCAGAGCATGGTCACTTGAAGCCTTCAGGCCCTATTCATCCAGGGAGGGCTCCCACGTCCTCATGGATGAGGAGGCAGTCGGACAGAGTGTCATGGATCTGAAAAGCCTGCCACAGGGCAAAGGTGGGGCCAAACACATCGGTGGGAGGCTCACCTTCTCCCCTATACCTGTACCATGTGTGCTTGTGGTGCCAGGCCAGGTCTGTAGTTAACGTACTTCTGGTGGTCTAACTGCCCCAAATAGGACCTCATGACCCAGGGCAGAAGGGGGTAGGCCAGGCTGTGATGAGGCTTGGGGGAGGGGGGAGGATGAAATCACCAATAATGAAATTGGGGACCCCAGGATCATAGCATCCACTGTCTATCACCCGGGGGAACGAGGAGTTGCATAAGAGGCAAGCAACATCCTCATCAGCTACATGAAAGTCAATAGCTCAGTCATGCCCTGAATGCCTCGGTGTATGCATGTGCATGTGTGTGCATGTATGTGCACATGCACCCCAGATGCCTGTGTTTTCTGCGTGTGCATGTGGAGATACACACATACACACACACACACACACACAGAACATAGGTGTCTGATACACACACACACAGAACCCAGGGATCTGGGGCACATGCACACACACCCACATAAAACCCAGGCATATGACACACACACAAACACACACTTGGTGGGCACAGGGCATGCAAAGTGGGCATGCAGGTAGTTCATAGCTATGAGGGTGCACGCCACAATGAGCCACTGCCACATCAGGTCCAGGCAGGCAGCTATGATGTCCCTGCCAGCCAATCAGGGGCAGCTCAGCCATTTAGCTCCACTTCGGCAGCCTAGAAATCCTGCAGGACATGCTAGGAGGCATGCAAGAGCCCCCACTACCTGCTGCACTTGGGCTGTGCAGGCAGTCTCTAAGCCTCCCCTTTACCATCCACAAGGACTAACCTGTGTTCTGTTTCCTTTTAACCTAAATGGGGGCATGCAGAGTAAAACTTCAAAGTTAAAGTGCTTTTGCCATGGGCTTCTTGAACACCTCTACTTAGCCTAAAACAATTTGCATCTGTTGATGATATGCATTTAAACACTATACTTTCTTAGACTCATGGGCCGTTTCCAGACAAGCGCGGCTGTGCGGTATGTAGTGCTGCAGACACGTCTTTGAAGCCACATACCACACATTTCATTGTTCTCTGTGTTGCAAGGAAGCAGCACGGAGGGTTTTTTTGACCCCTGGATATCCAGGGATTAAAAAATCCCACGGAGAAAAAAAGGCAGAGAGGAGCACACACGGGCCGCACATACTGCTCAAAAGCACAGCTGGGCCACCTGGAGCCGCACTGCAGCTGCCAGCCAGAATCACTGCTGCTGCAGCCCCAGGAGGCCCCAGAACCCCAGATAAGGCTGCTGGAGCCAGCTCAGCCCTTCCTATTGCCCCTGGGGCAACTTGCCACACACCAGAGCATGGCACAGGTGTTCCCTAGGGATAACTAGCAGCAATGCAAGGTGCACCACCACTAGCTCTCCCTGGGGAAGCAAACGTCCAAACCACATGTGGATGCAGCCATAATAATGTCAAAGAGTAGGAAGGAAGGAGGCATGCATAGTTACTGCACATTCAGTTGGAAGGTTACAACACTTAAAAAAAATCTGATCGATATTGTTCCAGTGAAAGAAAGTTTCCCCATTAACATAATTTTTCCCCCATACTTATTTGTAAAAAGCCTATTTGAAACAGTCTGCAGTCTGTAGCACTGATACCCCATACTGACAGTGTCATAAATGGTATTTCCAAGATGGTAGGAAGCACCATGAGGATCAGAAATGGCAAGGGGAAAGTGAAAAATTAAATTTTCAAATACATTTCACAGTTCATGCACAGTTAGGTGCCACTTATTTTGAAAATTCCCTTCTCTATTCAGAATTCATTTTACTTGACAGAAAACTTATTTTATACTTGTGGGAGCTGAATCTTATAAATAATAGAATTTAGCTTTCAGGATAGGTGGGGTTTGCCAATCTGTCTACTGGAATTTATTCAGTTTAAGCAAGACATACTTGGTCCAATTTAACTTTGGTATCAACAGGTATGACAGCTGAAGAGAAGAGGGCTGCACCACTTTACACCAACTCTGAATTTGGCCAGCCTTGCTTAAATCCATGTCATTATATGTGTATGCTAGCAGCCTAGGACTCCTACTGCTCAAGACAATACAACACTACCTTTGTTATGAATTCTCTTTCTTCCTAGCTATTTCTGGAACACTGGCTTAGTAAGAACACTGAGTAACTTTATCCTTTTTTCTTTGAGTTCCTTTCCCTGCAGATTAAAAAGGTCCCTTGACAAGTTTGTCTAAAATACATGAATATAGGACAAAATAATGTAAAAGCAATCCAGACATAGCAATCAGCATTTCATATAGTTATGACAAGGTGCATTTATGAAACATTTGCCATATTCCCATCTAGTTCTATTGAAGCCAATGCATGGCAACATGGATGCATTTCCTAGGCATTGATCAGATCCAGTCACTGATGTCCTATTAATAGACTGAGACTATTTAAAAGATCTCTTTTAATTTGGTTTGTTCATAGCACCATCAGTATGAATGTTGATTCCTATTAGCACAGCCACTTATTGTACTTCTATGCCAGCTTGTACCAGCTGTGGATCTGCCCTGTTTGTATATACAATTAAAACCCAAACCAAAATCCTGGATCTGAACATTCATGAGTTTTGGGAAAGTTTGTAACTTAATCTCTGCTGGTGCTTTGCTGTCCAGCTAGAAAAACAAACAAGCAAACAAAATCAAACTATTTTCTTTAGTCCAAACAATGGACACAAACAAGGTCATTATTTAGTACTAGAGACAGGTTCCATTGTGGGTAGAGTAGCTAAGAAAAAGAAATATTTGCTGGTGACATCAGAGGATCTGGGAATTTTTCTAGTAACTACTGTACAATGTTCATTGACTGAGAGTAAAATGTGCTAAAATGTTAGCATTCTCTAAGTTGGGTTGGAAGTAGCGAGAGAAGAAATGCTTTAATCTCTAGATTGGCGGGAGGTGGGGAGGGGAATTACAGAACTCTTTTAAGGCCCCAGTTCAAAGCTTCCAAGTGGCCATTTGATAGGTCAGACTAGCCCATTTCACAGTAGAGTAGAATGATTCTTGGAAGTCAGGAAGAAAGCTGTAGCATGACATCAGCCTTCGAAGTGGTTTTGTCCCAGAAGCAATCTAAAACACTACACTATCTGGATATTAATAGGGAAGCAACGTGCATATTGATGGCAAGAACAATCTTAAAGCGTCGCAAAGCAAAGGCCTACATTCTCATTACTGTGCAGTGATTGTGGGGTCCCCAAATTAAAAAGAACTGATTTCAGGCAGGTACTGCGTACCCACCCTCTTAAAAATCAGGCGCCTTTAGAGCTGTCTCAGGTTGGATGCCAAAAACTGAGGTCCTCAGAATTGTTAATCACCTTTGACATGATGAGTCTGGGAAGGTGTCCATTAAAGGAAGTTGTTAGGGGTTTTTTTAACTCATCTGTTTACAAGCATCTATGTGTTTATATTCCTGGAAATTTACTGCTGCCCTTAATTGCTATGCTAAAAGGGGAAAAGCAAGTTATTTTAGCAAGGCATATTTTCAAGAACAGAATGCCATCCTAAAGAACATAAGAGGAAGGGAGATAATATATATATAGCAGTCATCGCTTGACCTGTTCTTGGGCCTCCTGTGCACTCAGACACATGTACTTGTCTGTCAGGTGGCTTGTGTTGATGGTATTGCTGCGTTGGCACAGAGGGACAGCTTGTCCTAGAAAAGACATCAGTCTCAAAGACAAGTAAACCTTGTTGGTTAGCATCCCCGACTAGTTGAAAAATATCCATCCATAAGATGGCAGGTATCATACATTACAGGCTAATAAGCCTGAATACAAGAAGGACAGAAAGAGCTGGGCCTGAAACCATCTCAGAGAGGTCTATTGTCCTTGGCTTCGGCATTGCTCCCAAGTGTCTGCTCAGGGCTTCTGTAGTAACTAATCTGCACCAAGTGGCCTTTGGAAACAAAAAATAAAATGTTTTTCTGGCCCCCACAAGGATACTTCCCTACCCTCTGGCCTGATGAATCAAATGGAGAACTGCAAGCTATGAGGAAATCATAATGAAAAGAAGGAAAATTCTTCCCTTTCAGAGCTAGGGATTAAGCTAAGTAGTAGAGTCTGTATGGAAACATTCAGTGTACACTGCAGTTTTAAAGAACAATTGAAGGGATCATAAGAGAAGGAGCACTGTAGCTTCTTCTCAAACACATGTCTAAACTTCTCAGCTTAAAATTTATGCAAAATTAAAGAGGCAAGAATTCTTGTGGGTAATTTCTTAAATTGTTACGTTTCTAGCACTATCCAAACCATGCAGTTGGTTCAATAAAAGATATCATCCACAAAAACTCTTGCCTTTTGCATATTTCCTGGACCATTGTGGCACCAATATCACGTCAAAACAGTGCAAAATTAACTCAGTTCATCATTTAATCCACAAGTCAGAAAACCCCTCAATATTTAACACATGCAAATTCTGTACCTTTGACTGTACCAGGAAGACTTCAGAATTAGTCTGAAGAACCCTCCCACACCACCACCACCAAAAAGCCCAATAAAACACAATAAAAATGCCATTTTCTTTTGGTAGACTTGAGTTTTCAAAAGCACTTAGAATAATTTGATACTGGATCGCTGTGCATGGATTCTTCAGCAGCAAGTACTAGCTAAACATGCCTCTCCTCTCAGTCTTTTCATCTTAGCTTTTCTTCACACCTGCCACACATATCCTTTTCTCCCACATCCAGTGCTTTTCAAACACCTGTCCGTCCCAGAGTGTCTCCTCTTAAGTAAACCTACACTCACAAAAAACATGGAACTAACACAATGTTTGCTGCCATCACTATGTTCACTCTGCCTTTCTTAAATCTCCCTCTATCTTCTCTCCAGGCCTGTCTTCTCGATACTGCAAGTTCCTCCAGGCAGAGACCACCTATTACTCTGTGGCTATACTGTGTCAGCACAATGTTGGCCCAGTCTTTATTTGCTCTAAATCATATTTATTATAGTATTACTTAATTCATAAAAATTATGACAACAGTGTGGCTGTACCAGTAGCAACATGATGGCATATAAAGTCACACAATTCTAAGCAGTGCTTCTGTGATAGTTTATCCTCTGTACAACAGATGGAGTCAACAATATATTTATTTCTTTTGGAATTAGATGTCCAAATGCCACTAAAATTCAATAGGACCTGGGCATTTAAAGCATTTAAAGAAGGGAATATCAAAAGAAAGGCTTTGGCATTAGAATTATGAAAACCTGGAAAAATACAACCAACATTTCAGAGTTTTAGCTATTAATTTGTTATTTGTAAGTTTGAAAGCCTAAGTGCCACTAAAGAGAGAAATCCCCCCCCCCAAATAAATTAAAACAAATGTTCTGGGTTTACACATCTCCTTCTCCTTTCCTGCATGGAAATTTTACTGTTTTGGGCAATAAGAATAACAATATACAATTTATTTCCTGTTATCTTATATCATTAAAAAAGGAATTTTTAGGTATTTTATACACACAAAAAACCCCAAACACAGGAATTTCCAGCCATAAATACTGTCAGCTTCAGGCACTGTCTTCCATCAGATGCCTAAAGTGCACACAGTAGAGAATTCATGTGTTTTTCTCCAGGAAGTCAAGAAAGCTTGAATCCCTTGCAAACAGCACCTTGTATTTCTTTTGATGCATCATTAAGATGATGGGCCAAATCTAGTCACACTGACAGATTACATCTTCTCCCTTACGGCAAAAAACAACCTTTGTGATGATCCAAAATTCATGCTCTGAGATATAACCAGTCTGACAACGATCATAAAACAATTCAAGCTTCCTATTGCTATCTTAGAAGTTTCAGGAAAACAATCTCTTGCATTATTTCAGTTTTATTCCACTCTGCTGATCTGGTCCTAGCTATGTCTGCAACTTGAGTATCAAATGCAAATTCCATGATGGTGCTTCAGTGGTAGTTTCAAAATTAAACCATTTTGTGTGCAACCATCATTTACTGGACCACGTCATTTGTCTACATAGTTGTAAACAATCGGTGCATTCAGCAATGCCAGTATCAGTGTTCCCCGCGGCTGTGTAAACTCCCACTGTCCCACACGTATAGTGTGGGCAGCCATTTTGCCGTTTGTTTCTGAAGCAGCTTCTTATATAAACTGAATAAGAAAAAGTACATTTTCTTCCTTAGTCCCAAATAAGCCCACCCACTCTCCCTATGGCAGAAACCAGCCTAAGATTTTGCTTCTTAACTGTAGGCTGTCAACATCCATCTGCCTTCCCCATTATGACTTCAACATTTTTATAGCAATTAGCCAAATAAGTATAGCTTGAGAATCATCACTGGGCTTTCAAAAATTGAATTCATTAAGGACCTGTTCTTACTTTTGAGGTCAATGGAAGCTCTGTCATTGACTTTAACAAGAACAGGATCAGTACTTAAAGGCTTTTTCTTTTTTTTTACTTAACATCTAATTTTTTCTTCCTTTAACAATACAATGTATTTTCTCACTTTCAACTTAGTACCTCTTGGCCCTGCCCAGCTTATTTCATGGACGTCTTTACCATGCCATTCTGAAGCCTCTCTCTCTCTCTCTAAATCTTTAGCTCAGCTTTCTTTTACAAATCAAATTATTTTTCTATTCTTTATAGTTGCAAAGGAGGAGGAAAAGAGATAACTCCAGGGCTTGAATTGAACTAATGCAATAGTGTCTTCCTGTTCCAGAGAATGTGAAAGAACAGCCCCATTCATCTCACTACAGGGTGGTTAGCTCTGAAAGGCACCTCAGTGGAAATTGGGAGCGCAGGGCCAGGGTGATATTACTTAACAAAAGGCTGCATGGGTGCAATATTGGAGCTTGTTGGAAGGCCCACAAGAGATATCCTCTGCTTAGCTGATGGAGTACTGAACTCTCTTTTGTAAAAGAGATGAGAGACTACCTAGAGCAATGGTTATCAAACATTTTAGAGATTAGATGTACACCTTGCTGGGGTCGTTTGACCCCAGTACTCTTTCCTGCCATGGCAGGGGGTCAGACTTGATGATCTGCTCAGGTCCCTTCTGACTCCAGAAACTATGAAACTCTAAGACACCTCTCCATAACTTGTCTGAATTTGGCATCACCTGAGTTGTGAACCACTGTTGTACTGCCTCAGTTTACCTGGCTGTGGCCAGGCAGAACAGTTCAACATGCTCTGTGCAGAGAGTGACTGAGAAAGGATGGGGTGGGGGTTCCTGCCTGCCTTCAAGTTATTTGATAAAGTCAATGCAGGCAGGAGCCTCAGTTTCTGCTGCAGCACTTCTGGTCAGGCTGCAGCCGAGGTGCACAGGGCAGTTCCACCCAGCCGTGATGACAGCATCCCTGGAAGGGTCTCATGGCACTCTACATGAGAACCACTGACTGAGCGAGAGCTCCACAAAGGGAGGAGGCCCACCTGCCCTAAGAGAATAACGGCAGATCACGACCCAGACCATCAGACAGACGGCTCAAGGAGGCAATCTGTTCGACTGCCACTCCGAGAAGGACTAGCTATGCTATGGGAGTATGTACAGACAGCAGGCCTGCAGCCTCAGGCTAGCTTAATCCAAAGAAGTTTTCTTCCTTTTGCACCCGCCACATAGGGGACAAACATGGACCCTTCTCCTGTCTCTGAAGGCACTGGCTACCCCAGATGACTGACAGTGCTGGCTAGGTGCACAGTGGGGCAGAAATATAACAAGAAGTTTCTGCTTCATGGGTGGCAAGAGCAGCAAGCATCTGTGGTCACAGCTGTTCTTGCACCCTCTCTAGGTCAATGACAGGGGCTTGTGCCCTGGTCACACAGTCCTTAGGGTATTACAGTCAAACACTTTAAGAGGGAGTAGCAGTGGGTATGGTTCCCTCTTCGCTGTAGTGATCTCAAAGGACTACACCTCCCTAGAGTATGAAGTCCCTTTGCATTCACTGAATTAATGCAGGTCAATGCAGCCCCTCATGTCAGGCTGTGCCATGCAGGAACATTTGGCTCCTGAGTACCTGAATTGTTTCTGGCTAGCCTTTTAAGACTTGTAAAGCATAGCAGCTGATAAACGTATTCTGTTACTGGAATATGTACGTTCTCTGGCATGATATTAAATGTCTTAGTGCTATAGTCAGCCCACATGGCACACAGGCAGAGATCAGATGCAGTCTATCCTTCCAATTCCTTAGGGTGCTCATCAGTTTTTAAATTACTAGCATAACAAAGCACGCTAATATGGCACCCTCCAAATGGAAGGTAATAGCGTCCCACCTGCATTTCTTTAACAAGAGCTGAACATCACGCTGCACCTTCTGTGATAACCTGCCTGTTCTGAGATCTCACTGACTTCAACTGAGCTCAAGTGTAAGACAGGAATTACAGCAAGGCTCTCAGAAATGTTTGTCCCTGAACGATCCATTTAAAAATACTCTTTGCAGTTTGTATTTTAAGGGTCCAGAAAAGATCTAAAACAAAAAAAAAATCATATTCTACTCTCTTTTTCCTTATTGACAAAGAATGCCAAATATGAGTGCCCATCAGGACTTTCACGCTGAAGGTTTCCAAGTGATGTCTTCAATAAAGCATTCTGTGTGAAACTTCTGGTCTGTTTCTTAATTTGATACTAACCAACTATTATATTAGTAGGCTTCATACTCTCAGTCTCTGCTTGAACGCTCATTGGGACCACAGTCTATTTGTATCCCTAATTCACACTAAAATGTCATTTATGTAAAAAAAAAAATAATAAGCCTCCCAGGGCTTCCTCCAGGCTGATTTTGGCTTCTTTGTAATGATTTTAATTGACTGCTTCAGAGCAGGACCAGAATAGAGTGATCAATCAGTAGTGATGTTGTTTACAAACTCACTGATTGGATATAGGAGTGAAGTCTAGTATTTGCTCAGTTTAATAAGGAAGTAATATATCTATAATGAAGTGGAAACAAGCACTCCCATAAGAAACCTACACATATGAGATATACAAAATGGAAGGCCAATGACCCCCCTAGAAAAGGTTCATTTTTACAGCGAAGATGTCTTGCTATATTTTCCTGAAATTTAGAGATCCACCATTTGCCTTCTTATGGCAACTTTGAAACTAATAACTCCTTTGACTGGCAAGATACATGGACACATTTATTTTGGTAAAGAAGAACATTTTTAAAAAGTATTGACCATAAATGTCAGAGTGGCACTCTCAGAAGCTGAGCAGGTAAAATCTTGACCCATTTGCAAGTTTGGAGCACTGGAAACCTGAGCTTGAGTTCTGAAAATTTTAACATTCACTTAAGGGAGCTGAGAACCATCATCTGAAACAGCCTAGATTTACAGAATTTGCCTTTCTCTTTTTCTCCAACACCTAAGGCCTTTGAAAATAAAGAAGAACTGTAGTTTTAAGGGCAGGGAATTGTTTGAGAAGCTAAGGAAGGAACCTGTGATATATTGGATGCCACAATCCAAGTCAACCTGTCATGGTAAAGGCACCAAGCAGACATGAACAGGAACCTTTTTCCAGCATTCTTATCATGCTAAATAAAATAAATGGTTCACACTGAGAGCTTAAACTAAAATTTTCATATACAATGCTCTGTCATGTTGCTGTCAACATTGGGGTTTGTGAGAAAGTCAGAGAACAGAACAGAAGGTCATATCATATCACTGATGCTTTCTGAAAAGGCACAAGCTACACTCATATATAAGTCTTTCTTTGTGTAACAAAAATGGTAAATGCAAAGATGCCTTTCCAGCTGGCTTCAAAATAGCCTAATTACAGAATTTCCCAAGTTCTGCTTTGCCACAGTATCCATGAAGAGCCTTTACTGAGAAGTTGATAATCTATTGATAAAAATATCCCTTCAATCTGATTAAGAGTTATTGTTTAGGGAACTGAGCCTGCACCCATTTTGTACATAAACAGAACTCACTAGACACAGAAGTTGACTGATCCTACAAAGAAATGAGCCCATGCAGCCCTTGTAGGGACAGCAAGCCAATGTATCTTCTTTTATCATGTGAGGTCAATGACAAAACCTCATGCTCTTGAATAAAGCATGGATTGGCCCCTTCTGCTGTAGTTGATGTTAATAGGTGCTCGGCACCTTGCAGGATACAGCTTAAAATGAACTGTTGGATATAATTAATATGTAGAAAACAGTTCTTGGTATCTGCAAATGGAATGTGCATGCCACTGTGAATACTAGTAACACAATAATGAAGGGGTGAGAGGGACACAAGCCCCAGGACCTGCTCAAAGTAGAAGGGGAGCTGGAATGCAGCTGGAAAGAGTTTCTCCCCGCACACCTTCACATATACACCTGCACCTTCCCTACAGCAGCTCCAGCTCCAGCTTTAGCAAGAGGGAGGACAAATCAGCAGCAGAAGTGGATGATATAGAAGCAGTGGCCAGAGCTTTAGTGGGCAGAGGTGAGGAGGGTGGGGAAGAGATATCACATACTTTTTTTGCTGATGAAAATAGGTATTTTTCTGCCTGTTCAACATGCCTTGGCAGCAAAAAAAAGATGAGACTCCCCTCCAGTCCCTCTCTTTGCACTGTGTGTTGCCACCACCTAGGTGCAAATCTGGCTAGTTATGCTTCTGGTGAATACTTACAATAGAAGCCGGAGATGAAACTTTTGTACCAAAGATTTCAATATATGTAAAAAAGAAAAAAAGGGGGGGGGAATGCAAATTGTATTAAAATCAATAAATAATTCAAGACCCCAATGCTAATTCTAGGATATAAGACAGCCTTGGTTATACTTGCCATATTTCTTGCCAATACATCTATCTTAACCAAAAGTAAGGTCATTTTCTTGTGTAAAGTTTTTCTTAACAAACCAGGAATAAACAATAGAAATTGAAAGATGTTCATCCCTATGCCAAATTTTCTCCCATAAAACACATACTCCCCCAACCCCACCCCACCCCCCGAGAAAAAACAATGTCTGGAAATTTCACTGCATATTATATGTAATAAATAAGGTAACAATATTTTCTACCAGCACCAGGCAAAAGCAGAAGTAAAATCTGCATGCGACTCTCACAGAAAAGAACAGAGAACAAGTTTGGATTCCTAGCTGCTGCTACTTGCTGGGCAGGTTTCCACAAGATACTTAACTTTACACTAGCACAGTTAACTGCAAAGTAAGCATCTGCATCTACACGTGCACATGCTTACTCTGCAGTAAACCTCCCTAATCCCAAGTAAATTCACTACCAGAAAATGCAAGTAGCAAATTTACTCAGGATTAGTAACAGTGCCGTAGTGCTTGTGTAGACACCTGACTAGGAGCAAAATCTGCTCCTGGTCAGCCATCCACAAGGGTATCAGCTCCTGGGAGCTGCCTGCTGCTGGGATGGGCTCTACCACAGGAGCCTGGGCAGGAACTATGTCCCCCTGCCCCAGCAGCAGGGAGCTTCAAACCCCTGCTTCAAAATCATGATTGGGAAGTGAGCCCCTGAGCTCCACCATCCCTCTTAGAAGAATTTTTTCACCAGGAAGGTAATAAAACACTGAAACAAGTTACCCAGAGAGGTTGCTGAATCTCTCTCACTCCTAGCTACCCCAC
This sequence comes from Crocodylus siamensis, assembly GCF_052110815.1. NCBI lineage: Eukaryota > Metazoa > Chordata > Crocodylia > Crocodylidae > Crocodylus > Crocodylus siamensis. The sequence continues at coordinate 273,528,067 of NC_143396.1, read as the reverse complement.
CAGTGGATCAGGGCAGGGGGCTGGGACCTACTCCACCCCTGCAGTTCTTTCCAGGCCCCTTGCCTCGATCACATGATCAGGGCACAGGGCTGGGATGCGCCCCGGACCAGGACAGTTCCTGGCCAGCCCCAGGCTGCACGAGAAAGTCTGTATGTGCAGCCTGGAGCTGGCTGGGGACTGCCTGAGACAGGACAGACCCCAGCAATTGTAACTGTTACCACAGAGCGGGAGCTAGGGAGCTTGTTCCCAGTTCCCACTCTGCAAATGTGAAGTGGGGGCTGGGAACAAGCTGTCGGCTCCTGCTCCGCAACTGGGGACTGGGAGCTGGAAACTCCCTACTGCTGGGGCAGAGGGACATTGCCCCCACCCGGGCAAGCAGTACAGGGGCTGGGGACCTTGTTGCCTACCCAGCTCTGTGAGAGTGGGGCTGGCAGGGGAACAGGCTGGGGAGCTTGTCCCCCCCCACACTAGCTCCACACTCATGGAGCTGGGCAGGGAACAAGCTCCCCAGCCCCCACCAGCAGCAAGCTCCCAGAAAGCCTAGGCCAGAGGAAGCGTATGTATAGATGTGCCCGGTTACTTACTAGAAGAAAAAATCTTTTTTTCTTCATTCTCCTTCAAAAAGAAGGGGCATGCTATTTGTGATAAAATATGAGAATTTGCTCTGTGAAAAAGCCTGCAGTGAGTGGGCTTCATTTCTTTCCATTTGCCTCATTTTTAATAACTATTTCAAGGGCAACCTGACCCCCACACTGCAGCAGTGGACTGGGTCTCTTCTGTACAAATGCTGGTAAGGTGTGAGAAAGCCTTCAGGGAGCCTGTGCTTCCAGCACAACCCTGAACTTGTTCGGAAATGACTCCCCAGTGCAGGCCTGTGCAGCAGCCCGTGGATGGGACAAAAGTAGAGGTGCTACCTCCTTATAGATGGCCTAGCCTTCTTCACAAGGGTCTGGTCATGTAGGAGAATGAAGAGAGCTGGGGAGGAAAGTGACTCCATGCCTATCATATTCACTTTGATTATTATTTAAACTTCTGCAGCACCCACGAGTGTTGCTAAACACAGCTGAAGACACACCCTGACATATATCATTGTCATCACTAGCTTAGATTTGCCCAGCTACTTAATACTGAATTCATGTGATCTTTACAACTGTTCTAGCCTGACAATAGTACCTTTTGATAGGCTGCTACTGTTTCATCACCACACTTCCTCATGTCCCCCATTCATACCTAAGGGCACCTGCCAACAACATTTCATAAGAAACTACAGAGTGACTGACCATGCTAGCTTACAGATGGGCTGCTAGAATTGCTTAATTAGCAGTCTCCTCTCTGTTTTTTACCTCAGTCCCATAAAACTCTCCTTTCAGGAGTTCTCATTCTATAGATGCCTGATTATCTTCACAGAAAAGCACTTCTGACTTAGGACCAAATGTTTTTCACACAACCTAAAACAATATTTCAGCTTGTACTTTAATGTCTCTGACCTCCCTTCTGCCCCTGCCACTATTATATCTGCTGCAACAAAAACCATTCTATTCTGTATTTCTAAAATCTGACAACTAACCTTCAGAAGTACTGCAACATTGTTTTCACTCAAATTAAGGCTTACATCATAAAGACAGACTCAGTTTGCTCCAGGAAATTCTTCTTTCGGTATCAGACAGTCATTGCCTTCTGCTCATTTGAGAGAGAGGCAGCTTATTCCCCGCCTATCTTGGACCAATATTGAAAAACTTTGTCAATATCCATTCTGCCAAAATTCCCATTGGCAACTCCAAGGGTCAATCCTATGAGACCTTAGTCTGTTTCTAGCATGTATGGCTTGGAATCAAAGTTCCTTCAGAAGCAAATGTCTCTGTGCCATCCTGCAGGAGTTGTGATCAAATGAAGTCTTTGAATTTTATCAAGGACTTCTAGCAGCATGTTCTCTGTACAGACACACGGACCTCTACCATGGAATGCCCATGTGCAACTGAAGGTGGTAATGGAGAGAGGTAGTAGAGATTTCTTTTTCATCCCTTCACCCCTGGATGAGCAAGAGTATCTCACAGTCCAGTCTCTGCATTAACTGGAAGCACCACAACTAGCCTACAAAGCTACAAACGTTAGAATGTCATCTTGCGCTAGGCACTGGAGCTAATTTTCCTATTCAGTGAGTCTGTCATTTTGTAAAATGTGTACAATGTGCAACATCATTTCTTATAAAAAGCAGAGCAGGCAGATTAAATATCTGACAGAGGCATATTAGCATTTCTTGGCCAAAGAAAAACTTCACATTTGTGAATCATTCCTGAGATAACTGTACTCCACTAAATACCACAAAGAAAACAATTCAGATGTTTGTTTTGTTGGGCGTTATGAATATTAATGGAAGAAAAACAGAATGTGTCTATTATTGACATTCAATAGCTCTTTCCCTTTAAAAGGCTTGTACATAGCAAAGAAAATGCTTTCAGAGAACTCAAGATACTATATTGATTTCAGCCTGACTTAGGAACAGATAAAACCAACTAATACCACATACAAATAAATAATACAAAAAATAAAACTTCAGTGTTGGCTATTCCAGTCAGTAAGTATTACCTTGCCCAGTCGTGTAAAAAAGGCATGTAAAATCCTCCCTTAGGAGAAACAGTCTACTTTTGGTTGAAGTACTGAGCGGGCAAGCTCTTCCCTACTTCCCTAGTGACTTGTATGTGACTTAGAGAAAGAGTGACTTAATCTATGCTGCAGTTTCTTTATATAAACAGTAAGTGTAAGAATGTGCTTACCTGCTTTACAGGGCTGTTGAGAGATTAAATTCAATAAATGCTATAAAAGTACTTGAAGCACATGGAGGGAAAATTATTTCCAGAAAAATCAAGAATTATCTTCACATAACCATCATTCAGCAGAAGAGAATTTTCACAAAACTGTAGGGAAAAAAATCGAAAGGAAATGACTGGAGAGCATTGACAGAGGTGACACTGATTTATAGAACCAAGGCACTGTCTGGGTTGGTAGTGCATCAAGATTAAAACAAGAGATTGATACCATGGTATCCTACAGATAACTCAGGAAATAGCAATATCTTAATACACTAAACGTGTCAAAGAACCACCAGGGGCAGCTAAAAAACAAAACAAAGCCATGGATACGCCCACTGTGAGACTGGAAAACAGATATGTTACCAAGTCAACCAGGTTTTATACAAAAAAGCAATTGTGATATATTGTCCAGATGGCAACCAAGCTTATGATAGCAGCACCCACGCTTTGTATAGCAAACAAACGTTATACTTCCCATAAAGTGGAAATGAAAGTTGACCAGAAGTAATAGTGTGGGGATAGGAGTCTGGATTTAATTGACACTGGATTTTATTTGGGTACTGACTCAACGGTGTGAATGTCTTCCTGACCAGCATCTTGATGAGAGAAAACATTCTGGCCCAGCTGTTTTCATGAGACTCTCATATCCCACAAGAACAGCTGTATGCCCAGGAGCTCTGCTAACTTAAGCCTGGTTGGCTATAGTCCTCAAAGGCTTGATGGAGCTCAACACACAAGGAGCATGACTTCCCCACTAGGAATGCCCTGAGCATGCACCTTTTACTGGAAACAAGTAGGGGACTAGTAGAAGAGCCAGCTGCAGTACATTTATTTAGTGTTACCATATTTCCAGATCCAAAAAAGAGGACACCTGTCAGGGGGAGCGGGGCAGGTGCAAATATGATGGCAGCGGAGAGGGCAGTGACATGCTGGTGCCCTGCCCCTGCCCATTCTGTTGCCCCTCACTGACAAACCACAGCCCACCCCCAGCCCTGCTGTTGCCCCTCACTCTGGACCCACTGACCCCAGCCCTGCCAGTGCCCCTCACTCCCAAACCACAGTACCCTGCCCTTGCTGGTGCCCCTCTCTCCCAACCCACAGATCCCTGGCACTGCTAGTGCCCTGCACACCCAACCCACAGTCACCTGTCCCATATCCCCTGCCCCTCACTCCTGATCGGCACCCCCTGTTCCCTCCCCACCCTCCCAACCCACAAACCCCTGCCCCCCCAGCCCGGCTGCCCAAGCAGCTCCCGCATTGCATGCACACCAGCTCTCTCTCTCTCTTTCTCTCTTCCTGGTTGCTGGAGCCTGCGTGGAGAGCATGTGACCCCCGGCAGCCAATCACCTTGCCCACTGCTCCCAGCCCCAAGCAGCCAGCCCAGGAGAACAGAAGACCCAGGCATTTGCTCTTATTTTAAAAACCCACCCAGACGCAGCACAGAGATCCAAAAATGAGGACATGTCCGGGAAAACCCAGACATATGGTAACCCTAGATTTATTATACCATCTAAGGATTTTTCCACATTGGGGAAATCTCCAGTTGAGAGATCTTAGCACTGTTTTGCTCCTCAGTGTCAAAGGAGTACTGCAGAAGGACCAAACTGGGACTGAAAATTGTTATCTCCACCAACATTCCTCAAAGTCAACTCCTTTTTCTAATTTTTCTGGAAAACAACAACTGCAAATCCAGGGCAAGAGACTTTCTTTCTTTTTAACCTCCATACATTCCCATGGGGTATTTTCATTCCCCAGACGCATATTTTGTGCAGTATCTTCAAGTTAATTAATTCTAAAAAAATTTCTGTTTAGGACATTGTCACCGGCACTGGTTACATGAATGGTTTGCTCTCTGTGAATGAAAAACTGCCAGTGTAACGTATTACCCCCACGCATAAATGTGTTTTTCCATATAGAGTAACAACTTACCCCATGCCCATGTTAATGCATTGGTGTAACTTGTTACCCCAGTGGAGTTTCTGTATAAATGACAGGCCTAGACTTGTATGGCCACTTTGGATGGATGCATCTGAAAGCATCAGCATTCATTCACCCATCATGGATACCTGAAGTGTACGTGAATAAGTAACTAATGGATGGCCATCCTCCACTCTGCTTTTGCAGAAGATGTGGTAATCCCTTTTGCTAACCACTTTGTTTGCAGGCTGCAAGGTCATCAAAACACCCTGCCCTTTGCCAAAAAACCTCCCCCGCCCAAAAAAACTTGCAAAACAAACAAACCCTTTGTCACACCCAGATCCACCTCTGCTCTCTTTTCTCATGGCAAAACTCTGCCTCACCTGCCCCTTTCATAACATACAAGCTAGTTTGCCCTGCCTTTGTTGGAAGTGAGGACAAGGAGCAAAGGGACAGCAGAAGAAGAAACAGAACAACATCATACTGCAATACACTATGGAGTGTTCAATGAAGGGCTTGACACCCCCATGCCCTTTTTACCTGCTCTCAATAAGCCCCTGCATGTGTGGTTTCCAAACAGTATCCACCCACATTTGGCTTGCCTGCAAAGGGTGGATGCTGGTCTCTGGCTTCTGTGCCTAGGAGGAGAGGGTGCTACCTGCGCTGCCATAGGGCAGGGTGGAATTGCTTCTGTGACAGCATAGGTGGACAGGCTTGTCTTTGATTGTTATTTATATGCATTCAGCAGTAATCAATTTTTTCTTTTTTTTTCTGCAGTCCAGGATGAGAAGGCAGTGCATATTCAGTGCTGAAGTCTGTTTTGCACAGGTAACCGGGGATGACAGCAACACATCCACTGATGAAATCTTATCCCAAGGCAGTGAGGATGCTGACTTTGTTCCAGACATGGAGATTGTTCATAGCAAGACCATGTATCTGTGGAAGCTTCATCCAGCTCAGATGAGGAGAAGTTAGTGCCACAAGCAGAAGTGATGCCAACACTTCCAGTGAGAAAGAGAAGAGGACCAGCCCAGGGCCACCATGGAAGTACCAAGAGAGCTACAGCAGGACGTGGAGCAGAACCACTGCCACCATCCCCAGAAAACATTGCAGATGATGACACCTTTAGAGGAAGGAATGGCAGAGTGTGGGAAAAAAGTCCACAGCTAATACATCATCGAAGAACAGCCAAGGACATAGTCCATGAAAGTGCTGGGCCAACAAGAGAAAGTAATAAAGACACAGTGGTGGAAACTTTCTACCTGTTTCTCTTACAAGAGATCCTGACTGTTATCATAAGAGAAACGGAGAGGCAGAAAGAAGATTCAGGGAGTGGAATGATAGCCATCCTGAAAATAGAAAGAGTGGAAAAAGCTGGACGAAACAGAGCTGAAAGCCTACATTGGCTTCCTACTGCTGAGTGGGCTATACCACAGTGGTCATGAGGCACTGGAGGAGTTGTGGGAGCAATGCACCAGGTGTCCTTGCTTCTGTGCCACCATCAAGTTTAAAACATTTCCATCAAATCACCAACTACCTGAGATTTAACAGACAAACTGACATGTGAGGAAAGGAAAGCTGTGGACAAGCTTGCTGCCTTCAGGGATATTTGGACACAATTTGTGGAGCAGTTCAGGAAATGGTATATTCCAGGAATATACCTGCCGGTTGATGAGCAGCTCATTGAGTTCAGGGGTCACTGTCCCTTCAGACAGTATGTACCCAGCAAGCCTGCCAAATATGGCTTGAAAATTTGGTAGTGCTGTGATGCAGCAACATCTTTCCCCCTGTCTGGAAATATCTACCTGGGCAAGCAACCAGAAGCTCTGTGCCAAGGTAATCTTGGTACCCAGGTTGAAAAACTGGTTGAAAAACTGGTTCATCCCTGGTACAAGGAATGTTGCAGGTGACAATTTCTTAACAAGTACTGACTTGGCCGAAAGACTGCTACAGCAGGACTTGACCTATGTGGGTACGATTTGGAAAAACAAGGCTGATATCCCAAACAAAATGCAAGCAAATCGAAGAAGGGAAACTTTTTCATCCATTTTTGCTTTTGATGGGAATTCACCCTAGTTTTCTGTGTTCCAAAGAAGTCCAAAGTTGTGCTGTTGCTGTCAAGCATGCACCATTACCTGTCAGTGGGTGGAAAGCAAAGAAATCTGAACATCATCCATGACCAGCGTTCCCTTTAAGTTGTGCGGTGCATGTGGCCACACAGGCGTGCTCATGCTATGCTGCCAGGCATGCCTGGTGTACTGCGCGCACCACACAGGTTAGAGGAAACGTTGTCTATGGCTAAAATGAAAATGAGGATGGGGTAGATAACCTTGACCACTTAGTCCATATGACCACCTGCAGACGGAAAATCAACAGGTGGCCAATGACCCTATTTTTCAATAAGCTGGGTCATAGCTGCCATTGCCAGCCTCATCATTTGGCTAGGCCACAATGCAAATGGGAAGCAAAGCTCATATTTAAGAAGACAGCACTTTTTTTGCAGGAGCTTGGAGAACAGTTGATCGATGGATAAATAAAACGAAGGATGATGGATACACATAATCTGTCTCAATCCAGTCAAGTCTGGTATGACTGCCCTAAATTACATATTGCCACAACGCACCCCAGTAGAACCTTCTGCAAGCATGAGTGGATGTTGTGCTTTTTGTCCAAGGACAGATGACCGCAAAACCCAGAAACAATGCAAAGATTGTAAGCGATTTGCTTGTGTGCACCACAATACATCACTGCTGCTTGTGAGGAATGCAATATTTAGTTAAAACACTGAGGAAACATTTTTGGAAGTAATTGTTAGTTTGAAAACAGTGTGGACGGCAGACTTAGCAAATTGTTCATTCACGTTTTGAAACTCTAAAAAAAATAAAAAATGTTTAAATTTTGTTCATAGTTCTAGTTAAATAATATTTTGGGCTCAAATCATCATAAATACTCTTTCAAATAATCTGTATGTTTAATAAATAGTTTTTGGTACATTTATACTGTTGTCAGTGGTCCCATTTTATTCATACAGGTGGAGTAACAAGTTACCCCATGAGAACAACGGTGGTCACAGTTTCATGAGAACAGATGAGGATTAAACCAGAACTTTTGGCTAATTTCTTGAGGTATTTAGCGGGGAGAAAAATGAGCGATCATCTTCTGATCTGCACCTTGTGTAGCCAATTACCCTATGCAAAGTGCATGCAATGGCATTTTGATTTGGAAGTGCTTCCATCTACTATGCATAGATGTAAATGACTACACAAAGAGAAAGGCAATAGAGACACAGGTGAATTTCTGACACCAAGAAACAAATAGGTTGACATACAGATGGGTTGTCTGCTGAGCTAGGGACAAACATTCAAAAAGTCTGAGTCTGAATTAACTCAGTCTTTGCAGGTTAGTCTAACCTACAAAGCTTGAACTGATTTGGAGGTGAATAGACATACCCTTTTTATTTCAGAAATGGAGGCACATGCCTGCAGTGGCTTAGGTTAGAAGCTGGGGGCTGCTAGAGCAGCCCTCCCTTCACTTACACACAGTTGAGCTGTGGGGAGCATGGCCAGGCCCCAGCAGGATGCTCTGATTAGCCAGCAGGGAATTGATAACAGTGTTTAATCACCCCTAGCTCGGTGTTTATCACCCCACTAAGAAAGCAACAAAGAGACATTACCAGCTACCTGTTGGTTCTGCCTTTGTCACAGCATGGACTGGAGCCAGCATGTGGTCTGCTAGCTAATACACAAATACCTCTTGGCAAGGCAGAGGGAATGGGGGAATCACTACCTATAGGGGAGTGGTGGAGGGTGGGTGCAGCCTGCAAGTCTCTGCAGGAGCTGAAACCAGGGAGCAGAGGGGAGAAGCCAGCCCTGCTTTGAAGCAGAGAGCCCCATCCAGCCCAGAGAGCATGCCAGGAAGCTGGGGGAGTCTGGTTTATATTAAACCAGTGAGGGGTCTGGGACAGACATTGTATAAACCAGTTTGAGCCAACTTAGTTATGTCTGAACCTAGAGTCAGGTTTATCTCAAACTGGTTTTAGCCATTTTCAAACTGATTTATGTACACTGAAGATCTGTTCTGTTACAGGTTTAAACCAGTTTCTGATCACTTAACCCAGTAATGTATAATGTCTGTCCCTAACCCTGGATGAACTGGGAAATTTTGTTTTTATGTACATAACCACAGACTAGAATTAACTGTACAGTTGATGAAATGCAATCATCTGTGGAAGGAGATGAAGAATGAAATTACTGTCAGTATTATGTATTTACACTAACATTTTTTCAAGTACCACCTGAGTAAGCTGGAACCATTTTGAAATAATGCAGCTTAGGGCATATCAACTAGAGGACTCAGAGCAGAGAGGCACAAGCAAAGATAATTGACTGTAGTTGCCTGACAGCTAGAGAAAAAATGCAACTCATTCAAACTAATCACACAGCTCAACAAAAGCAGTGTTAATTTTCAGGGAGGAGGAGATGGGTGAAGATAGAGCCCGCCATTCTTGCAGCCTAATACATCCTATGTTTAAACTGGCCCACTGACATTTTGCAAAAGTTGAATGACAATGATTCAGAAAAATCCTGGGCTATAGAGTCAGGGCTTGCTTTAATTATGACATTGTAAATGATAAGACAGGAGAAAGCTGAAAAAACCTGTAGGTTAAAAGGAAAAAAAACAAAAAAAAATCAGTTTTAAGATGACCCAGAAGTGTCAATGAGAAAGCTAAGATACTAAGAAGGAAACAACTAGCCTTCCAAGAGATATACCTCATTAAACCTTTAGTTATTATTAACTTCTGGAACTATGATGTTGGACACAGCTTTCAGGCACAAAAATAAATCTTATCCTACAGAGTCCAGATAAAAGTATTGCAAGCTGAATGCTTCAAATGCCCTTTGGTAATGTAAAGATTAAAGTCAGAGAACAGGGTGGTACCACAAAGTAGCAATAAATTGTATTAGCTGATGTCTCTATCTTGGATTGAATCATTAAAAAGTACTCAAGGATTTATGCTACTACAAAACTGGGTCTTGTGACAATACATTTTTCAGTCACTGACAAGACTCAACCTCTTTGTTTTGATTTGAGCTCTAGAATTCAGCTAAGCCTGTTTCACAATACAAAGTATACATCAATTTGTACCTCTTTAACATCCTGGCTTGATTATAGTATTCCACACTTATCTCCCCCTCCTTCCCTGTCAGGTTCTGCCAGGTATAACTATCTCCATTCAAGTTAAAGAGGAAAAGATGCTTTTTTGCTTAGAAGAGGCTTTTTGCTTGAAAGGCAAGGTCTGCCATCAGATGACTTGTCATATATAATAACAAGAGCCAATAGTGCCTCTATAGAAATCATCTGACCCTTCATGCACACTTCTGTACTGGTAATATTCCATTTCCTTAAGTTACAGTGAGTTAGTTCCAACCCAGTAATTACTTCCCCAGAGATCAAGTGCAACTATGGCATCTTTCTCACTTGGAAGAGAAAACAGTGTGCCAGTGCAGTTCCCATAAAGCAGTACATGGATAAGGCCAGATCTTCCCCTGGTGTAAACTGGCCAAAGTCCATTGGACTGCCATGGAACTGTAACCATTTAACCCAGCTGAGGTTCAGAACAATACCCATCATGATAAGTTAGTGTATCCTGGATTGCTTTAGCCCACATGAATGGGGAAGAGTTTCTGGCACAAAGACATTCTTTTCTTACACACAAACACATACACATAAAAACTGTTAAGGTTAAAAAAAATCAAGCAACTGAACTAGAAAATACCAGAATTAAGGCATTTTTCACCCATAAGGCAATTACTTTGTCATGGCAATCTGACAGCTTCCTTATATATATGAATTACAATATAGTCTTTAATTATATGATCAACTAATTTTTCCTTTTGTAAAGGACACGTGGTTTATTCAGTGTCTCATTTTCTGGATACCCAACTAGAAACTCTGGGGTTGAATATATAGAAGTGTTAAACATTCACAACTACTGTTATATGTTCAAGGCAATACTTTCATAAAGATTTCTATAAGTAACTAAGTACATACTCTGAAAAAAATCAGGTTCCAGACATCTCAAATTGGACATTCAAATTAGTGGGGATTGTTAAGTTAAGATGTCTGTGTCTCAGATCCCCTCCTATAAAGAGGAGAGAATGCCACCCCCTCCCTGCACAGCAATGTTGTGAAGATAACTGAATGTTTCTGAAATATTTGGATTATTATAAGGATGAAAACCATTAAAATGAATAATGCTGCCTTCAAAGTAGGTCTTTGTAATGGGCAATAAGGGGATTTGGGCTCACATGCCAAACAATGAGACTAAAGCAGAATATTGGACCATTACTCTAACTGAGAATATTCATTCTGTGCACTGCATAAGCTGTGGGAAAAAAAACTATGTCATTGTGTCATCAAAGACACTATCATAATACACAAATATATGGAGGCCAAACTATGGTTGCATAGGCAACCTACATTCTGGCATTTCTTTATGCCAGTGCTTGACTTTGCAACCTTAACAATATTACTTTATTGTCATATGTGTAGATGTCCTAGACATTTACCAAAAATGGATAAAATAGGAAAATCTATCCTTCTGACATCCGCAAGCATCATCAGTGGGTTCGGACTCTTAGTACAGACCTCTGCCACCTGAGCTAACATAGTAACTGAGAACAATAGTAGGTTGTCTTCTTCTACATTATTTTGCAGCAGAGGGGAATGAAACAGGCACTATACCAGTGAGTTTCAAAAATATCCGCTGAGAGCAGAGAGGGGATGAGATTCAGGAATCTTTGGTTCCACTCCAGGCTCTGGACAAGTATGTTATCTAATAGAAACAGACCTTTCTGTCCAAGCCCCCAAGGCTGGCCCTTTCTGTCCTGTCCTATCCTTGTCTCTTTCCCACTTTGAGTCCCTGCCCCTGTCCCAGACTCACTCCTCAGATTTCTCATGCCAGCCCCAGCCTCCTTTCCCAGCTGGTCCTATATACCTCCTTTTCTTATGCTATTTCCTAGCCTCCAATCTCCTGGCTCAGCCACTACCAGTTTCCCTCTGCCAGCATCTCATTTGATCTGTCTCTCCTTTTGCCTCCCCAGGTATGTTGGCAAGTCTTGGTTGCTTGTTTCTTTCATTGCCCAGCCAACCTCAACCCCTATTGCCTACTCCTCAAGTGACAGTCAATTTCTCTTCCCTCACTCCAAATCCCACTTTCATCAGATACCTCCCAGCTTTGCCTGTTCTGCATTTGAATCAGAAATTTTCCTCCTCTACTTTGCTTGGATGCCAGCAGAGACGTCACTGAGAAGCCAGGAAAGAGACAGTTTTCCTGCTTTCAGTCCCAGTATCTAGTCCAACCCTGCCTGAAGGCAACCATTACAAAGAAAGTTGAGGTTTGCACCTGTATCCCTGAGCTGAAGCGCGCTCTGTCGGGGAGAGTGTTGGAAGTTTCAGCTGCTGACAATGAAGTCTATTGAGCCTGTACAAGCACTGATCATTTTAATGCGTTGGTCAAAATGTGGGCAGAATTTCCACAGGGAATAGGAATAGATTTGACAAAAAGGCTATCCTGCACCAAATTTCAAATCCCCAATTCAAAGCAGGGCCCACTATAGCTATTAAACAGTTGCCAGAACATCTCCTAGCTTTTTTCTTTGAAACTTTTGAAAGATTCTAAAATAATCCCACCACTGTCAAATACCTGACATGGAAAATGTCAATGGAAAAAATAAATAAATAAATGAAAAGGTTAAATTGGAGTTGAATTATAATCCACTGAAAACAAGGTCTTATACTTGGAAATATAACACAGCCTTAATACTAAGTAGTGTATCTATAAGGAATTATTGTTTTTAAAGTATGGTTACTTAAGATGCTATATATCAAATTAAATAAAAGGTTTCTTATTTTTCTACTGAGACTTAGAGATAGAAAAATCACAGGAATAGTTCCTAAGAACGCTAGAGCATTGAGGCTTTAATGACACCCTGTGTTGGAGAATCAGCCAGGAATAATTGGATCTTTAAGTGGCTGCTCTGGACAATGCTTGCATACCGATAATATCATTTCAATTTAGTAGTTCAAAAAATTCTATAATGACAGCAGAAGAATTCAGGCCCAGGGATTCTCTGTTTTGCTAGGATGTAAATAATACATCACACCTATGTGTTTCATAATTGATTACAGAAAAAATTATCATTTCAGATTTTATAGAAACTTCCACCATTTGGGAATCTAGTACCAACTGTCTCTGCTGACTCAAGGCCAGGGCAAGCCAATCAGTCAGGCAAAATTTAACACCAATTGGCCCAGCTAGCAGAATTCCCATAGCAAATGACCAAAAAAATGACTCTCCCTTCTGCATGTGAAACTAGCAGCACCCCTCTTCAGGCATTTCCCAAAAGACATATATATCAGTAATTCTTGATCATAGTAACTGGCTCACCCAAAAGCCTGAACCTGAATTGATTCACTCTTATCTGGTTATTGAAACCTGTCTTGGCTACACTGGTTTGTAATCATACAGACATCCTCTCTGGATTGAAGAAATGCAGGCACATGCCTGCAGTGGCTCAGGCTAGAAGCCAGGGGGTAGTAAAGCAGCCCTCCCTTCCACAGTCCTGAGCTGAGGGAGGGCATGGCCAGGCCCCAGCAGGATGCTCTGATTTTGCTGACCTTGCTGTTGATAACAGCACTGAGTTACACAGGAGGGAGTCACGCTGGGAGTTGTTACCATTGATCAGCCCATCAAAAAAAACAACAGCCTCTCTCATTAGTTCAAGCTCTCCTTAAACAACTTTTTCAAAGGAAGGAATGGAGGGATATTACCAGCCACCTGTTGATTAGTTAGAAAAAGATCTAAGCCAACACTGTCCTGTCTGCCTTTGCCCAGTCTCCCATGGCACAGACCATAGCCAGCATGTTGTATGCTAGCTAATGATGAGAGGTGTCTGTAATAGGGCTGTGCAAAATGGCTATGCTTTGTTTCAGTTTTGGATTCAGCATTTCAGAGGGACAGTGATTCATTTCAGTGTTTTGGATCACTGTCCTGATTCGATTTGGCCGAACCTGTTTCAGTTTCTAAGCTATTTTGGTGTTTCAGCCATAGGCTATAACAGGGAATCACTAAAATGCCAATAATCCTGTCATTTCTGGCCTGATTCAGATGAAAATTGCAGGGTGGTAGCCTCTTCAGAGGGCATGAAGCCTGCCAAGTTTCACATAGATAGGTGCAGGGAGATTTGTGAAACTGAACCTCAAACTATTCAAAGCAAAACTAATATCACTTGCCGGCAGCTGTAGCATGCTGTCATCCCACATGCAGATCTGGGGGCCCACACCCCTCAGGAAGAGTCTGGCATAGCCCCACAGCCCTCCTGGGGGGCATAGGCCCCCAGATCTGCATGCGAGATGATAGCAGGCTGCCGCTGCCACTGCCGCTGCCACTGCTGCTGTCACTGCTGCTGTCACTGCTGCTGCTGGCTTAGGCCAGCGTCAGCACTGGGTTCTTCTCAGCTCTCAGTGCAGGCTGTGTCAGGCAGGCTCATCCTAACATTAATTGAAATGAGAGTTATGGCTACCTTCCACTTCCAGGAGAATCCTACAGAGCCCTAGCTACTGTTGCACCACTTGCATGTAGCTTTCCCCACCCATTGTCCTATGTTCTTTGATGTTATTGTGAGTGCGTTAAGGATTGGGGTTCAGACATCAATTTGTATTGTAGAACAAATCAAAGTAATTTGTAGTTATAAACCAAGAGAAGAGAAGAGAAGAGAAGAGAAGACTGAGGGGGGATTTAATAGCAGCCTTTAAATACCTGAAGGGTTGTTCCAAAGAGGATGCAGCTGGACTGTTCTCAGTGGTGCCAGATGACAGAGCAATGGACCAAAGTTCTCAAGTTGCACCAAGGGAAGCTTAGGTTAGATATTAGGGGGGTGGGAAATTGCAATATGAAGGTAGTAAAACACTGGATCGGGTTACCCAGAGAGATGGTGGAATCTCCATCCTTGGAGGTTTTTAAGACCTGGGGAGACAAAGTGTTGGCTAGGATGATCTAACTGGAGATGGTCCTGCTTTGAGCAGGGGGTTGGACTAGATGACCTCCTGAGGCCCCTTCCAAACTTAATTTTCTATTACTCTGATTCTTATAGTATGTTTCATTATTTTTGAAACATTACTCTAAGGACTACCAAATATAAGCCCTGCCCTAATATAGAGGATTCTCGTTCCTGTTCATTTTTCAGGTGCACACAAAATCAGTGGTGATATGTAGGAGGTGCACAGGAGTGCATGCGAACCCCCTGAGAGCGCTGGTACACCCCCTCACAGCAGGGTTCCCCATTTAAACAGTAGAGGGGGGGCAGGTGGGAGCACTGGTGCCCCCCCTGAGAGTGCTGGCTGGGGATTGAGGGTGCCAGATGTGCCACTGGTACTTC
This sequence comes from Crocodylus siamensis, assembly GCF_052110815.1. Classification (NCBI taxonomy): domain Eukaryota; kingdom Metazoa; phylum Chordata; order Crocodylia; family Crocodylidae; genus Crocodylus; species Crocodylus siamensis. The sequence continues at coordinate 273,512,901 of NC_143396.1, read as the reverse complement.
TGGGCATGTCCCTGGCCCTTCCGAAAGTGACATTGGCACTTCCAGGTAGCGTTCCCTCTCAGAGCCCCCTTAGACCACCCCCCCATTGTCATGATCAGCCATGGGGGGCCCTCTTCCCCCAGTCACTGACTGGCTGCTGTGGGGACAAGTGCCCCCCTGACTCAGGAGGCACCAGCCACCCATGCACAAAATGATCAAAATCTGTAGGTTCAGTCTGGGTTACCCTGGTTTTTAAATTATGAGAAAGTCACAAGACCCTCCAACTTGCATTGATTCTTGGCACTGCTTCAGAGCCTGCCAGAGGGGAAGCACACAGTTGCAGCACACACCATAAATAGTCACAATCTCTCCCTTACATTTTCATGCTATATACTGCACTCTCCTACTAACCCGATTTGAAAGAACCCCTCCCACCAAAGAGAAAGGAATTTGGTTTTTTTTAAACCAAAAACTTAAAATAGGGTTGTCCAGCTAGCAACTCATGGGCCACATGCAACCTGTGAGGGGCTAAAGTGCAGCCACTAGGCTCCTGTCCAGTCACTGTTCCCTGCACTGCTCTGACTACAACAGCAGCCAAAGGCTCTGGGCTCCCTGCTCCTCCTCTGGTTGCTGCTTCCTCCCCTGCATCTGGGGGTGCAGCAGCATGGAGAGCAGAGAGGGACCCTGGGGCATGCAGTGTAGTGAAGAGTAGGTGCAATTGAGGGTACATGCTGCAGAAGTGGTTACCTATGTGGTGTAGCAATGGCGGCAGAGCTGTCCAGGAAATATGAAGTCTGGTGTGGGGAGGGTCACGCTGGAGCCGCTCACAGGGCTTGTGGCTCCTGCTGGTACAGCCCATGCAGTAAGTGGCCCCTGGCCACCTGGAGGTTGAACACCCCTGGCTTAAAATAAAGGTAGCTAACTATTTTAATTTCCTTTTACTGGTCATCTTCAAATCAAGGAAGATATTAAGCACTGCACAGATACCAAGGAATTCAAGTTCAGAAGTCAGTTCTTCTATATTGCAATCCCTTATTCTGAGCTGTCATACTCTCATCATCACTGTGTCAGATTTTATATAAGAATTTGTATCAGCAGCACCTTATGGTTAAAAACTATCCACATCTGAAGCTCAGTATCAATCATTATTTTTCAGCATACAGCCAGCCCTGCTCATCACTGAATAATCACATTCCCAGCTGCACTGAAAATGCGTGCTGAATAAACATTGGAAGGAAGACAACTTGAATATTTTACAATTATTTTAATCATGGTAGGTTGCTTTTTCTTTTCCAAAGCCATTATACAGGGAGATCTTCCCATGCCGCTAGGCTGCTTACATGACAATGAAATATTGAGAGCACATAGGAAACCAGATGTGCCCCTTTTATGCTGCACCATCATTCCATACTACAGTTCAGAGAACTAACTGGAAGGAACAACAGAATCATAAAATATAAAGAGTATGCTCAAGTCTGCCTTACCATCTTGCAGCTGGGATGTTGGTAATCTCACACGAATAAGGATGCATAGCACTCTCTGAGAGCCTTTCTTATCCACAGATCTTGCAGCAGAGGTAGCCAAGAGTTCTTAGCCCCATTTTAGAAATGGGATAAGTGGGGTCACAAGGACTGTCAGTGGCAATTAGGGCTTTCTGCCATTGTTTCTAGTAGTGTTTAATAGGTGGGAAGTTTAGTAGTGTTTAGTAGGTGGGAAGCAGAAACTTCAGGGAAAACAAAACAAAGCTGTTCAAGATCCTCTGTGATTTTTTATAACCCTGTTTGATTTCATTGAAATTAATGGGATTTTTGTCATCAACTTTACTGGGAGCAGAATTAGGCAGTTGCCTGGACCCTGATAGCAAAAGATGCTGAGCATCTACAGTTCACACTGACTTTAGTGGTTGAGAATCCTCAACTCACTTTCAGAATCAGACTACAGCTGTGTTTCTATTAGACTGGATGCCAGTACCCTAACCCCTGCTGAACTGTGGAATCTTCCATCACAAATAGCCCCTGTGGAGTTAATGGGATACTAGTGGCAGAGCACACTTCAAAATATGAATACAGGTATCTGAATCTGACCCACAGGGACTGTCATGGAACTATTCATATTATGGTTTTGAAAGCTGCTGGTCTAAACCCACTGATTGCTTACAAGAATGAAGCCTGTGTGAGTTTTGACACCTGTATAGCAAAGTTTTTGTCCATTCTGATTGTTCTACAAACACATTCACACTCTCTCCAGGATGTTTTATTGAGTTGGATTTAGTACTGTTCATATGTAGGATTGTGTGGGCAGCCAAGTATTCAAAACAGGATATTTCCATTCAAAGGTACATTTTCAAACTGCTGTGCATTGTTTTTACCAACATGACCCCTGTTAAAGTCAATGGGAGCCTAGCAGCTAAAATCCCATGACTCTGAAAATTAATCACTTGGGCTGATGTCGCAGCATTTTAGCCCCAAATTTCCCTTTTATAACTCCTGACAGCTTTATTTATCTTGAACATGTAGTGACTAATGGTTGATTCACTACAAATATGCATACATCTGGAATACATACATGCTCAGTGGGTTTCTACCATGTCATCATAAGTAATAAATCAAGATACTTATTTATGTGCACCTTTCTGCATCTCTAGTCACAGTTTGCAATTACTCTTTCAATCTCTGCTGAATATCTATCCATCTGCCCAACAATCCTCGGGACTTATATGACCCCTTTTACCAGCCCATCTTGAACATATCCTCATTATACCCTTGAATGATAAGAAGTATGCTATTATCTCCATTTTACAGATGGAAAAAAACAACACAGAGAAAAAGTAAATCACTTTCCCAAGGTCACACAGAAAGTAGTACCAATAGAGTTGGTACCAAGATAGTACCAATTTAATCACCGGACTAACTTTTGTTTCTGCTCATTCTTCCTTCACCTCCTTTTCATGCTTCAATAGCAGGGCTTAAATAATTAGCTGGGCCTGGCTCTTCCAACAGAAGGAAGGGTAGATTTGCACCTTATAGACCAAATCAGAGATGCATAAGAGTTTCCATAAGCAGTGGCTTACTTCATCAGATGCTGTGAAAGAACTGCAAGAAGAGCTTCAAAACAGAATGCAGCTATTTCAATGCAAAGGGGTAGGGAACCTTGAGAGAGGCACGGTGGATAGAAGAAAGAAAAACATAGTAGTTAACCCACTGAGGGACACAGAAGTTATAAAAGCTAATCCACATAATAGGATAAGAATCCATAGCCTTAGGATCATAAGAAAGTAAGGCTGGAAGGGACCTCACAAGGTCCTCTGGTCCAGCTCCCTGCTCCAGGCAGGGTCATCCTTGACAAAACCATCCCAGCCAAGTGTCTGTCTAACCTGCTCTTGAAAACTTTCAAGGATGGAGATTCCACAACTTCTCTAGGTAGCCTGTTCCAGTGTTTGACCGTGCATAGAAAGATTCCCCTAATCTCAACCTAAATTTCCCCTACTGAAGCTTAAGACCTTGTTTTAGTAGTTTAGATCAAGTTTGTCCAATCTGTAAGTGTCATACTCCACTGCCTGCACCAGCGAGGCAACACACTATGGGACCACACCAGTGGGGGCCCCAGGCTGTGGGTTGCATGCTGCATCGACCCTCCTCCCACACTGCTGCCTAACCCCCTCACCTCTGCACCATGCCCATATGGGCACCCCCCACCACATACACCACCATGCCCATACAGGTGCCCTCCCACTGGTGCACTGGTGCCCACATGTTTCTGGCTTCACCCTCAACTACCAGCACCATGCTACACCACACACCTCTTTGGGCAGGAGAAGAAAGTGAAAGTCAAAGACTCTGGCTGCTACTGCAGCCTGATCGTTGGAGGTAGTGGCAGCTGGGCTGGAGTCCATGGCCAATCCAAGCTGTGGATGATTTCTTTTTTTGCAATTTCCTGTTCAACAGAAGACATTGAAGCAGACAGAGTATCATCTGTTCGCCACAGAGATGCAATTTGAATTTTAAGCTTAGTTGCAATTATACAGCATTCACACTAACACTAACTTGGGCAAGAAACATATGTAAACTTTAGGCTTGCATGGCCTACTAGATGTTTTTGTGAAGTAATTTTAACCCCTACAGCAGTGTACACATTTTGGAAAACAAAGGTTAGTAGGAAAACATTAAATAGTATAGAAATGGCTGGTTCTGCAAATAGGGAACCATCAAATAGTTGCTAAGAAATGTATAAGAACTAAACGTGGCTGAAAAATAATTGCATTTTACATTCAATTCTCTTCTGATTCAATCAGAACCCTTTCTGTTATACAGATTGTACAGAGTATGTGTGTGTGTGTATGCATATGGTAGCTAGAGGTGAGTAATTGGAACAACATAAGACCATCAAAGTAAAAGCACACCATGGACCACATGGAGTAACTCTGTACCACCTAAAAGAAGACATAGACATAGATCTGATGCTGATTGGAACAGCCTATCTGTAACTCAGAATCAGGCCATTATTCAGTTCTGCTCTATTTGCTAATTTATACCTTTGTAATTAAAGGTGATTATGTATTGTCCTAAGTTTCTATTAAATAAATCTACTTTAATTAAGCACATCTGCAAATTGGGCATAGATGGCACACTTCATGTAAATAGCATTTCCTATTTTCTCTTTGTAGAATTCTCTTTCTTCCAAATCTCTTCAATGTTTATGTCCTTGCCGAGAACTTATATTAAGGCCACTAATGCGTCTAGGCTTTTCACTGAGCTATTAAAGATGTTCTGCAAGGAGCATGTTAGAATAAATTAAGTAACCAGAGAGACACTATTTTGAGAAGTTTCTTTGGTAGCAGCTGTAAAATGAAAGCTTTTGATCAGTTACAATGCCTTTATTCACAGATCAGTTTGATTTCATGTCAGTGGTAATGGAAGTTATTTTATTCTCTGTACTTCCAATAAAAGCTTTAAAGCATTATGTTATTTTTCATTTCCAGATGATGCTTGTAATGATAAGTTATAAATCAAGTCAGGGCTTGGAGACAATTTGATTGAAAGGATAATATTTCCCTTACAAGGAACAAGTGACCTTTCTGTAAAGTTCAAAAGCTGCACTGGGAAACCATTAATTTATTTTAATCAAATAACAAGTACCTCTATCATTGGCTGATCAATAACAGCCCCATTCCTCCTTATATCAAAATTTAAGCCACAATTTGCAAATTGCAGTGCTAATTACAGTACAACACATGCAGTAATTATAATGGCAACAGAACTTGAGGTGAGCCCTTACTCAAAACCTTAGATCCAAATGTCTCTATATCATAGTGATGTTCAGATAATATGAACTGGATGAACTAACCCCAAAAAGCAGGGACCTACCAAGTTCATGATTTTGCAACTTTCACAGATGCTCCAAATCTGGTACGTCCTCTGTGAAAAAGCCCAGTCCCCCCAAAACAGCATTGGGATGGCAAAAAAAACCCCCAAAACAGGGAAAAAAAAGAAAAAGGGAGCTGCAAACAGATGTGGGAAGGCCTAGGATCCTGAAGCCTGGAGGTGGAGAAGGGGGAGAAGGGGAGGAGATGTTTGCAGCTGAGCACAGACACCAGGGCCCCTCCCCCATGCTTCTGATTAGCCAAGGAGCCCCATGAGTCCCACCCCTCCCCGGAGATTGACAGATGATATCTGTCAATCTCTGGCCAAGGGGCCTTTGAAATCCCACCCCTCCCTGGAGATTGACAGGTGGCCATCTGTCAATCTTCATAGAGGGGCAGGACTTCTGGAGCCCCTTGGCCAGAGGCTTGTGGGGGCCCACTGCTTTCCACTGTGAAAAAGGTGCCTGATACCATGCTGGGACTGCAAAATCTGGAGGTGCCCTCTGTGAATTAGATAGGTCCCTACCAATAAGCAAAATTCTGAGTGATGGGGAACACAGAATAGGAAGACATTTCTTCTATAGCCTTTTATTTCATCCTTGCCCATTGTCAAGTTCTCTTCAGAACTCCTGGTATGTTGGTTCACCTGGACCTAGTTCAGTATCTCTTCTCACTGGCGGGGACCAATATGGTAATTCCTGTGTTTCCATTTAAAGGGGGTCCAGAGGTCTGGATCCAAACTCTCTAACCTCTGTCACTTTGGCCAATTGCCTGGAGGGCTGCACCCAGAGAGTGGTAGTAGATGGGTCCTATTTGACCTGGACGGATGTGGGCAGTGGGGTTCTGCAGGGCTTGGTCCTCGGACCTGCATTGTTCAACATCTTCATCAGTGACTTGGATGAGGGGGTGAATAGCACCTTGTTCAAATTCACAGATGACACTAAAATGTGGGGGGAGGTGGGCACTCTAGGGGAAAGACAAGCTGCAATTAGATCTGGACAGGTTACAGAGGTGGGTGGATGAGAACAGGATGAGTTTCAACACTGAAAAGTGCAAGGTACTGCACGTGGGAAAGAAGAACCAGCAGCATACCTACAGGCTGGGGAACTCCCTTCTCATCAGTACAGAGGCAGAAAAGGATCTTGGAGTTATTATTGATGCCAAGATGAACATGGGCCGGCAGTGTGGGGATGCAGTCAGAAAGGCCAACCGCACCTTGTCATGCATCCACAGATGCATCTCAAGCAGGACCAAGAAGGTGATCCTCCCCCTCTATGTGACCTTGGTCAGGCCCCAGCTGGAGTGCTGTGTCCAGTTCTGGGTGCTGCACTTCAAGAGGGATGTGGACAACATGGAAAGGGTCCAGAGGAGGGCCACTCGCATGATCAGGGGGCAGCAGGGCAGGTCTTATGAGGACAGGCTACAGGATCTGAACCTGTTCAGCCTCCACAAGAGAAGGCTGAGGGGGGATCTGGTGGCCATCTATAAACTGGCCAAGGGAGACCAGCAGGCAATGGGAGAGTCCCTGTTCCCCCGAGCGAGAGTAACAAGGAACAACGGCTATAAGCTGACAGAAAGCGGATTCAGGCTGGATATCAGGACGCGCTACTTCACAGTCAGGGCGGCTAGTATCTGGAACCAACTTCCAAGGGAAGTGTTCCTCACTCCTACCCTGGGGATCTTTAAGAGGAGGCTAGATAGACACCTTGCTAGGGTCATAGTTTCATAGTTTCATAGTAGCTAGAGTCGGAAGGGACCTAGGTAGATCATCTAGTCCGACCCCCTGCCTTAGCAGGAAAGAGCACCGGGGTCAGATGACCCCAGCATCCTTTCCTTCCTGTGGCAGGGGGTCAGACTTGATGATCTGCTCAGGTCCCTTCCGACCCTACTATGAAACTATGAAACTATGAAACTTTACTTGCCTCCCCATCCAAAGGGGAGAAATGGGCATCTCACCTCTGAGCTCTGGTGGAGAACATTAATTTGAAACACATCCTGCCTGCCCACTCCTGATGTGCCCACACAGAGTCCTAGAGACAAGAAAACAGAGTCAACCAGCCCAGAGTAGGCACTTAGACTAGTGATTTTTCAACCTTTTTACACTCAAGACTCTTCTCAGAAAATACCAGCTTTTCTTAGTTTTCACTCATTTTTTGACTACAGAAAAATAGTAGAGCAATTCTTCTGTTGCAAAGAACTCAGAAAGACCACAACAGGACAGAATGTTTTTGATGCTATGGATTCTTGTGTGAAATCTATGGGTTTATCTTGTGAATCATCTGTAGGTGTTTGCACATCTAATACTGATAACATGATGAGGTTCTCAATGGCACCCTTAAAAGAATTTTGTGGCACTCTAGTTGAGAATCACTGCCTTAACAGACACGCACTTAAAACAGATCAGAGTATGCACCAATAAGCATATGTAAGGCAGAATGCCCAAAAGTGATGTTAAGTGCATGCTCAGTCTTGCTCTAACATGGCTATCTTGCCTCATTTTCTCAAGTCAGTATGCCTGGAGGTAGGAAAAAGAGGCACACTATGCATTCCCATTTTACCTTCTCCAACCACTAACTGTGCCATGCTCCCACAGGCATATTTAATCTCTCCAAGAAACTTTCAGAGGGGCAGAGTTGCCACTGAGATATCTTAGCCTTTTTTTCATGCAAAACCATGGCAGATCCATATGCATGAGATGGAGATAACATTCCTCTAGTCCCATCACCCTCCCACTCCCCACTTTTTAAAAGGGTAAAGTGCCTAGTCATGTTATCATATATAGGTCCAACTTTGGGCCTGCATAGAAGAGAACTAATTACAGAGAAAGTGTGTCTATCCTTTTGTCATTTTTAACATTTGCCTAGAGATACTTTTCTACAAGCTTAAAATAACAGAGTATTAGGCCATCTGTTTACACTGCAAATACTGTACATCTCGGCAACCAAAGAGAGAGAATCTTCTGGTTGTTAGTAAGTGAAAGTAGTGTTAGAGAGATGTTGTAGCCATGATGATTCAGGAATTAAGTGAGAGGCAAGGATTTCCTAGGGTGATATCTTTTATTGGACCGACTCCATAGCTAGAATAGAGTTAAACAAGCTTTTGAATACAGGACATTTTTCAGGTATGATGAATAAAAAGCCAGCACAGCATAGTGGAAAAAGCTGGAGGAGGGGGGAGAGAAATTCCCCGGGGTATCAGACAAATAAGTGGCAGAAGAAAAGAAGCTGATCAAGTGCTATCAAAAGGGAGAGGGGCCAATAATCACCATTCATATGTGGAAAGAATTCAGGAACTAGGTAGGTTATAATGTGACATGAAACCAGTATCATTGTTAAAATCTTGGTTCTTAGTGCTCAGTCAACTTTTGAATTTTTGTTACCAAGTTTGCCTTTGAAAGGGTGTTAGGTAGATTTCCCTGGAGTATGACTTTAGTGAGGTCAAAGAGGGAGTGTCTGTTCTATTAAAAATGTTCTCTTAATGGTCTATGTGCATCTCTGTCATTCATATTTTTTCTGAGAGTTCATTCTGATGTGCATTTAGTTGCTTTTTACTTTCACCTGCGTAAGTGCCATGAGGGTATTTAGTGTTGGATCAGATATATCACATCTTGGGAAAGGCATGTGTACGAACCATGGATTCTGATGGTTTCTTATGGATTCTTATTCTTATGGATTCTTATGGGAGGTGTTAATTATAGTAATAATAGGGATATGCTAACAGGTTAAGCATTTCTTGCTAAGGTAAGACTCTGTTCCACATGATGTCTGTTGGTCAGTGGGCAGTTTGCTTCTGATGATAAGTTGGGCACAGTTAAGGCATTGTTTGAAAGCTACAGACAGAGGGGCTTGAACTGTTTTTCTCAAGGTCTGATCTTTGTCCAGTGTAGGCTGTAGTTTGATGCTTCTTCTGATCAGGTCCACCGTGGGGTGATAGATGATCACCTGGGGTGTGCAGTAACAGGGGTGCCTTTTTGTATTGTAGCAGGTTCCTGTGGGGTATTTGAATAAACCTTCAAATGTATGGTCTGTTTCTCTACTGGAGCATCCCGTTGTATAAAAGAAAGGCATTAGGCTGGCCAGGTGGGCATCATAAGCGTTATTAGAGTAGATGCAGTGGGATCTGAAGGCCTGACTATAGATTATAGCTTTTTTGCTATGCTTGGGAGGATTGCTGGTCTTGTGGACAAAAGTATGGTGGTCCATGAGGTTTTTGTATATGGTGTTTTGATCAACCACTCCATCTCTGACCTCACTATCTTTGTACTCAAGGAATAGCAATGTAACACCATTAAATGTGAACACCAGAGCCCAGTAACCAGATACCCATCTTCACCTGGGTTGGCTGGGGGCAACTTTGGCACAAGTCCTGGGTAGGGCTTGATCTCATGTCCAAAATGATACAACTTGTCTAACGGGCTCATATGAAATGCCTAGGATGTGCAGCTCTTGGCCACTAGCCAGTCTGAGGAGCCCCAGCAGGTCCCCACAGTAACGAGTGACCCCAGATAGCTGTGGAGGCAAACCTTCCTAAGAGGCATAAAACCAGCCCAATCTTCCTGGTTTCTACTGCAACTTTCTAAGGGAATTAACATGCTCCTACAGAATTGTGTCAACTCAGCTTCTTCCAATGTAAAATTGATCTGCTGGAAATTTTCCTACTAGCTCTATGCATAATCATAGCCAATACCCAATGGGCATACTCTAAACTTTTCTTTTAATTACTTACTTTAATCAGTGCTGTCACTTTCAGATTTTATCATAAGCCTTCTGAGAATCTGGTGTTTTTTAACTTGTGTTTCCCTAACACCACTGGATTCTTCTGAAAACTCAGCTACCATTTAAAAAAAGGTTTTAACCCTAAAGGTTGCAGAGTAACGCTTGAAAATGTAAGAGGCTAAAACCTCAACATCAAGAGGGAAATAAAAAAGAAAGAGAAAATAAAAGAGAAAAAGTTGGAAAGTGTCTTGATTTAGAAACATTTCAGTTTGGCTATATTCTATCATCTACTGCAGTTTTGCAATCTTGTCTACAGCTATCATCACAAACAAGCACTATTTACCGAGCAATACTCCCCATCCTGCCCCTAGATCTTTGTCCCTGCTCAGAACAGTATTGAAATGAAATCAGATTTACAGTCAGTTGCAGGATTGGGAAATTTTAGCCATTTTAAAACTGACCCATGTGTAATTACTGTAAACAGCAATTTTTGCCCCATAGGAACATAATTTTGTCCTAGTTTTGCACAAACTTAAAGATGCTTTGACTACTTCCTACATTCCAACCTCTAAATGAGCATTTTTAAAAGGCTGAAAATAAAGGATTAGAACTGAAACATTTTTGTAACCTGTATGAAACTCATTACCACATGAATACCATGCCAAAAGCAGCTTTCCAGCTGCATCTTCTTCAGATTAGCATGCCAGATGCCACACTCAAGAGAAGCCAACAATTTTCTTTTTCCAATGACTCACACGTCCTTTGTAAATAGAAACAAAGTAATTCACTTATGCCCCATTCCTGCAAACACCTTTGAAATAACAGGCTTATTTCTATGCCTTAAACATAACACATATGTAAGGATTTGTAGGATTAGAGCCATGGACTATAGTTTATTCTGCATGCCTACGTTCTGGAACTCATTAACCCATAAATCATGGTGCACATTACACAAAACATTTTCTCTGGATAAAAATGGAAGAAAGAAATCCTGGAAGTGTCACAAAGGAGGCCAGGGCTCTAAACTGTTCATCCCACTTTTAATGTCCTGTGTGGTTCACTTAAAAATCTGAACTGTACAACAATTATTCAGAGAAAAATTTTAGTATCTACTTATCACTAGTGACAGCAAGCAGATTTCATAGATTTCATAGACATTAGGGCTGGAAGGGACCTCGGGAGATCATCGAGTCCAGCCCCCTGCCCAAAGGGCAGGAAGTCAGCTGGGGTCATAGGATCCCAGCAAGATAAGCATCCAATTTACTCTTGAAGGTGTTCAATGTAGGTGCTTGAACCACCTCCGCTGGCAGACTGTTCCAGACCTCGGGGGCTCGGACAGTAAAGAAATTCTTCCTTATGTCCAGCCTAAAACGGTCTTGCAGGAGTTTGTGACTGTTCGACCTCGTCATCCCTTGGGGCGCTGTGGTGAACAGACGTTCCCCCAGATCCTGGTGGTCACCCCTGATAAACTTATAGGTGGCCATCAGATCACCCCTGAGCCTGCGCTTTTCCAGGCTAAAGAGTCCCATGGCTCTCAGCCTGTCATCGTAAGATCTGTTTTCCTGACCTCTGATCATGTGCGTGGCTCTCTTCTGGACTCTCTCAAGCTTCTCCACATCCTTTTTGAATTGTGGAGCCCAAAACTGGACGCAGTACTCCAGCTGCGGCCTCACTAAGGCCGAGTACAAGGGGAGAATGACTTCCCGGGATTTGCTTGAGAAGCATCTATGGATGCACGCCAGCATTTTGGTCGCTTTACTAGCCACAGCATTGCATTGCAGGCTCATGTTCATCTTGTGGTCAATGATGACCCCCAAGTCTTTTTCTTCTGTAGTGCTATCCAACGTAGCACTGCCGAGCCTATAAGGATGCTGCAGGTTTTTCCTCCCACGGTGGAGAACCTTGCATTTTTCGGTGTTAAACACCATGAGGTTCTCGTCTGCCCATTTGCTGAGCTTGTCCAGGTCAGCCAGGATCACCCGCCTATCTTCTGGTGTGGATGCTTTGCCCCAAAGTTTGGTGTCATCGGCGAACTTGGCCAGTCCACTCCTGACTCCAATGTCCACATCGTTAATGAAGATGTTGAACAGTATGGGTCCCAGGACAGAGCCTTGAGGGACCCCACTGGTCACAGGGCACCACGATGAGTGACTGCCATCAATCACAACCCTCTGGGTCCAACCACGAAGCCAATTTCCCAGCCAGCGGATCGTGGTGGAGCCAAGGCCACAACTGGGCAGTTTGGCCAAGAGGTGATCATGGGATACCAGATCAAAAGCTTTTTTGAAGTCAAGATATATGACATCAATCTCTTCTCCCTTGTCCAGGTGATAGGTCACCTGGTCATAGAAGGAAATGAGATTGGTCAAACAAGACCTACCTGCAACAAAACCCGTGCTGGCTATCCCTTAGAATGTTAGCCTGGGCCAGTCCCTCAAGGATGGCCTCCTTAATAAACTTTTCTAAGATCTTCCCCAGGATAGAAGTCAGGCTAATGGGCCTGTAGTTAGCCGGATCCACTCTCCTCCCTTTCTTGAAGATCGGCACCACATTGGCCTTCTTCCAGTCTTCGGGCACTACACCAGAGCGCCAGGAGTTTTCAAAGATCTGTGCCACGGGCTGGGCTATGACGCTCGCCAGCTCCTTGAGTACCCTGGGGTGCAGATTGTCAGGGCCAGCTGACTTGAAGGTATCCAGCTTTTCAAGGTGTTCCTTCACGAGGTCAGCATTGATGGAGGGTAGGGGATCCCCCTCACCCAGATTTCCCTGTCCCATAGCAGGCATGGGCATCCCATGGGACTGATGAAAGACTGATGCAAAGTACCTATTTAATAGGTTGGCTTTTTCCTGGGCGTCAGTTGTCAGTTGCCCCATCTGGTTTAGCAGGGGTCCAACATTGCCCTTGCTTTTCCTCCGGCTCCCCACATATCTGAAAAAGGACTTTTTGTTGTCCTTGATGCCTGAAGCTAGGTGGAGTTCAGTTGCAGCCTTGGCTTTCCTGGTTTGGTGCCTGAAGGACTGGACCAGCGCGGAGTAATCCTCCTTGGAGGCGAATCCCATCCTCCATCCTTTGTAGGCTTTCCTTTTTAGCCACAGTAGGTCTGCTAGGTCTCTGGAGAGCCAGGGGGGCTGCTGTGCCTTCTTGCTGCCTTTCCTCTGTGTTGGAATAGATTTAGCTTGTGCACTGAGGATCGCTTCCTTGAGAAGCAACCACTCTTCTTGAACTCCCATCTCCCTGGGGTCATGGTCCCTGAGGGCCTGACCGACTAGCCTCTTGAGCTTGTCAAAGTCGGTTTTTCTGAAGTCCAGGACTTCTGTGTTACTGACTGACTTGCCAGCTTTACGGCAGATGGTGAACATGATCAGCTCGTGGTCGCTGTCACCCAGCTTCCCATCGATCACTAGGTCGCCGATTAGGTCGTCCCCCGTAGCCAGTACCAGGTCAAGCAGCACTTTGCCTCTCGTTGGCCCATAGACTTCTTCAGATGAGTACTGAAGACATTCTACATATCTAGCAGATTATTGTCAAGCCTGGGTACCTTTCCAATCCATACAGTAAAGGTCAAAAATCAGAGAGATCTGATTTTAAAATTAATACAAGGTAGCAACCAAAATATGAACACACAAACTGAGAGGGGAAAAGCATGCAAAACAGAGGTGATGCTGTTTATGGGAGTTCTAATATCACATGATCTATAAGACAGCAATCATATAAATACTCAAAGACTCTTCTTAGAGCTGAAGGCTTGTAGGTGCATGATTTGTTGGAGAGCCAGACTGTATCAAAATAAAATTAGATCAACCAGCAAGAGGAAATAAAATAAATCAGATTTGGTTTTGACTCCATACAAAAGCTCATTGGATTAGCCAAGACTCTGGCATAAGGAAGATGGGTTGTGATAAGAAGTTCTGTGGAAAAAAATATAGTGGATGCTAACAGACATGCAACTCCCTGCTGTAACTTGTGGCATTTCACAGAAAGTGCCATGACTTACAGCAATGTTCATGACCCAACAGGCATTCTCTGTTGGGTCTGAGGGGCTGGGGGATTGAGCTCCAGTTTGGAGCTGGCTGTGAGTCTGCAGCCTCTCTCCCCTTGCCCCCTGCCTCCCTGCCCCAGATCTGGTGCTGTCTTCAGGATGGGGGGGCGGGGGTGGGGAGGAGGATGGAGTTTGGTCCAAGACAGGGGGGCTCCAATTCAGCAGCCCAGCCCTGCTTCTGGCATGCACTGACAGAAGTTAACAAAGGTGCTCCACTTTGGAGCACCTTCATCTGAACCCTCATGTAATGAGGGTTCATTTGTTGTGCAACTGGGCACTTTTAAAGCACTCTTCAGCCATGCACTTCTGTCAGGGCACAGCTGGAGAGCACTTTCAGGGGGGCAGTAGCACAAAACATCACCTCTGTCAGCTCCCAGTATGGTAATTCCACGGCTCTCATTCTAGCAGAGCACTGACCACTCTACTACCTCAGAAAGGAGATTGAACAGGACTCCTGTGACTTTTGGTATGCAACAAGGCATGATCATAATAACTAAACTTTTGGGAGGCTTTATCTGTCTTGGTAATGCACAGCCTGAAACCAATTATGTTCCCAGAGGTAGTTTTTCTCATTTCTTAAACAGGAGCTGGCTCTGGACCCATGTCTGTGAGTTGGAGATGGTTCTGAAGGGAGTCATGAAACAAATTTGTGAAGGGGCCTTTTCTGTGGTTGAGTCAAGCTGTGGAAATTATATTACCAGAGAGGATTGTATAAGACACCAAACTACATTATTTAGAGAAGTCTGAATCATGAGTTTAGTGAAGTAGGTTTTTAAATCTGGTCTTGAATTCCTGGTAATGTTAATAACTAAGACACTATGACTCAGTAAAACATTTGAAAGAGAGCGAAAGGTTGGTCCCTCTTCACTGTATAAAATCTCAAAGGAAAAAGGGGAAGGGACCAAGCTACTGTAAATAAGCTCTGTGGCAACTAATTAATCTCATAAATTTTGTTTGACTTGACCATAAGTGTTATGTTTCTGCATTTGTCAAGGATAAGAAGGAATTGGTTGTGGGCAATGCATATAGGATTCTTGCAATGTACCTTAGAAAGGATGGAAGAAAAACTGTAGACATAGAAAACCTATACAGAAGCTCACAGAATTGCAAACCAGAGACCACAGAGTATATTCCACAAAACATAGTAGGTTAAGAAATGCAGGCATGCAATACAAATCAGAGTTTTATAGGAAGATATTAGGAAGCACCGCCCTCCCCCCCCCCTTAATTGGGATATTAATGGCTTTCATTCCTTCAGAACAAGATTATATTATCACCCTGGTAAGCCCAATGGTGATACACAAATGAGTGAAGGCCCTGTAACAGGGAGTCCAAAGCTTCTGATACTTTAAAGGGAAAATGCAGCAGGCTAGCCTTGCTGTGCAGCTTAAGCTAGCTGTACTGCAATAAGCTTGCAGTGTGGGGCAGGTTTCCAGGCATCCTGAAAGTAAAGGCTGGGTGGGGGGAGTGACTCGGTGAAAGAGTGGGGTGGAGGTGCTAAGCAACCTGGAGTCAAGCTGCTCTGCCTTTCCCCATAGAGCACCCCAGGATAGGCGGCGCAGCTGCAGCCCCCACAGTTTGGCCACCACTGGCATATAAGGTTTCATGGGAGAAAGGTACTGCAGGGCAGGCCTTAGAGGCTACGGGACCTGAACCTGTTTAGCCTCCACAAGAGAAGGTTAAGGGGGGACCTTGTGGCCTGCTACAAACTGGTCAGGGGGGATCAGCAGGTATTGGGGGAGTCCCTGTTCCCCCGTGTGCTGCCAGGAGTGACCAGGAATAACGGTCACAAGCTGGCGGAGGGTAGGTTTAGATTAGATATCAGGAGGCACTGCTTCACAGTCAGGGCGGCTAGGGCCTGGAACTGGCTTCCAGGGGAAGTGGTGCAGGCTCCTAGCCTGGGGGTTTTTAAAAGGAAGTTAGATGAGCACCTTGCCGGGGTCATCTGACCCCGGTGCTCTTTCCTGCCAAGGCAGGGGGTCGGACTAGATAATCTACCTAGGTCCCTTCCGACTCTAGCTACTATGAAACTATGAAACCAGCCTGGCAGGCACCCAAGCCACCCATGGGTGCTGGGAGGTGAGAGCTCACAGGGAAGTACAGTTTGCTGGGTGACATTAACCCAGAGTGAGGGAGGCTTTTAATCTGGAAGCAGGTGCTTGTGCTTGAGTTGTAGTTAGGTTTGATACTGGAGTGCTGGTTGTGGCCATAGGAGAAATTTGGAGGCCATGTACCAGGATGCCTGGGGGCACTTGGGGTTTCAAACCCTGCAAAGGGTGAGGGAGGGTTGGGAGCAGGCTAGAGCTATGAGAGCCAGACCCTGTACCTTGAGAGTGAGATACAAGGTGCAGGCTAGAGCTATAAGGGCCACAGCCTGTGCCCCAAGACACTGTGGCACAACAGAGGAGAGGATGAGGCTCAGAAGCCAGGCCACAGCCAATGAAACTGGCTAGAATCCCATAACAAGAGTAAGCAGAGGCTAAGGCCAGGAGGGCAAAAGCCTCTACAGGCTGGTACTTGAATCAAAAGCAACATCTGCAAGGCATAGGCATGGGAACAGGGGAGGATGGCCAACTATTGCCCCCAAGGAGGCTTGTACTCTAAGGCATGGATAAGCCCAGGGGACCACAACTCAGAAGAGCAAGGTGCCAGCTGGGTACATGATTCAATTGGTAGTAGAGGGTCCCTGCGGCAGCCTCGCTAGGTATTATTTGTTACATCAAGGTATGACAGGCCAGATAAAATGGGAGGGTACCCCAAGGAGCTGGAGTGGGGCAGGAGGCACTTGGCCACCAGGGGATGTCATGGGCTTGGTCCTGCTACAGACTTCTAGCCATTGTACAAAGTGAAAGGCACTTTTTTTTAATACTGAAATCATTTCATCCATCACTGAATACAGATACCTCTGGGAGGTACCATGCTGCACAAGCAATTCTGGACAAAAGACACAGAAGAATAATTCCTTGTTAAATTGAAATTAGAAGAGGAAAGTGTTACGAAGGCAAAATGAAATTACCCTAGTTGGAATCTGACATCAGGATTAACCTAAATGATTCTCGGTCCAACTGAAATATGAATTTATTGTGATTGTACACTTCACGTATTGTATATATTATGTTGCTCCAATAAATAGTAAAACAGACAGCTTTTGTAATTGGCATGTGGTGGTTGAAATCTAATAAGGGCTTTTCTCCTCCTGGAATGTATCTACACTGAATGTTCTGCATTCTTGATGTACCCAGACTCTTTTTCAACAATGTATTTGCATAGGGAAATATACATGAACTTTTACCAAAATACTTTTATTACAGCATGACTATTATAAAACATTCATGAGAACATTTCACATACATCCATACATAAATAAATACATAAGTAAGTAAATAAGGATTTTTGTCTGGTTCAGCATCACATACCTACTCTTCATGAAGTAAAATACAGGTGGGAAATTATGATAAGAGCCTTGAACTGGAGAAATGTATGTTGTATGAGGGATAAATCATCTGCTTTACTCCAAAGCAGAGTAGATGGGTATGGTGGAGGGGTTCATATTCCAATCAAGGAACCTTTTAATTCCCCTTGTGGGGAATTGTACCTTTTAGAGGCTCTGGCTTGAGCTAGCAGTAATAGGCTGGTACATTTTGCAAAGACTCACTGAACACAATACTGATCAGTTAAAATGCAGACAGAGAATGAAGCAGAACTTGTCAGACTCCTCCTTCTTGAGCAACTAGTGGAACATATACTTCTCAGGCTATGGAGTCATAGCACAT
The DNA here is from genome assembly GCF_052110815.1 of Crocodylus siamensis. Taxonomy (NCBI): domain Eukaryota; kingdom Metazoa; phylum Chordata; order Crocodylia; family Crocodylidae; genus Crocodylus; species Crocodylus siamensis. Next base: position 273,495,035 of record NC_143396.1, on the reverse strand, counting down.
TGACTCCTTGATGAATATCACCCTCTAGGATCCAGTAGACTCCATGGAGATTATGCTGTTTCTCTACAAAATGGGTTTTCACCAATGGATGCAGGACTCATGGGATACATCTATATTGGCTTTGCATTGCTCTCAAAACTACCAACAACAAAAAAAGTCCCAGCCTATTCACTCCCACACAGTTTGTTCCAGAACTAAGGTACTCTGGGGACACACATCCCTGCTGCTCTCAAGGTGTAGTTGGTTTAGGATTATTTTTTTTAGCAACAGTGTTAAGATTACTGCAGGATAGATATACCCTGTGGTATGTCTTCACTGCTGTTAGCCCAGGAGCTTACTGAGCCCTTTTCTTGTCCACAAATCCCTTTCCTCTAAACCTCAAGTGAGGCTGACTTGAGCTGGTAACTTGCTTGCCTCCACCTGTACTGCAAGTGCCAATACCACAACACCCCTGTGAGGGATAGAGGTGTCGTTCCCCCCATTATAGTGACAGGGATCTAAAAGCAATAGAAAGAAAGAACTGAATCTGTCTCCCCTTCTGTGGTACTTAGCTCATTCTTCACCAGGCCTCTCCTACAAAATAGGGAAGCTGCCCCAATGACCTTGCCCATCAGCAAGGTCAAGCTGTGCTTGCCCACTGCCTGCCCTCCACTGTGAACTCTCCGAAGGAGGGACAGCATTAGTCCATGAAGTCACAGAAAAAGAGGAAGCTTCCCATGTGACTAAGAATTAGGGCTGTGCAAAATTTCAACGAGTGTTTCATTTCAAAGCAGTTTTGATACGTTTTGAGCTTGAGACAGCAAAATCAAAACAAAACAAAAGGCTTCAAAACAGCTTCAAAATGAAATGAGGGCACTCAAAACTTTTCAAAAGTTTCGAAAGGTTTCAAGTTTCAAAGCAGCCCAGGGGCAGGAGGTGGGGGAGAGACAGGGCTGCACTCTGAGTAGCTCTGCCAGCCCCATGGAGCACAACCTGTCCTCCCAGTGCTGCCTTCTGGGGGGCCACAGGCCCCCAGATCTGTGCACAGGATGACAGGAGGCTGCTGCTGCTGCCTGGGGCCAGTGGCAGCACCAGTCTTCCCAGCACTGGGCACGGACTGCGCCCAGCACCAGTCCCAGGCAGCAGCAGCAGCCTCCTGTCATCCCAAGTGCATATCCAGGGGCCTGCACCCCCGGGAAGAGTCTGGCACAGCCCCACAGCCCTCCTGGGGGTGCAGGCTCCACATCTGCGCACGGGATGACAGGAGGCTGCTGCTGCCAGCAAGTGACAGGAGTTTTGTTTGTCACCGCCTTGAGGTGCAGTTTCCCAGAAACACCTGCACCCATATCCCTGAAACTTGGAAGGATTTGCAGCCTCAGAAGGGGCTACCACCCCTGTAATTTTCATCTGAATCAGCCAAGAAAAGACAACATTATAGGCAGTTTCATGATTCCCAATTATAGCCTATGGGCGAAATACGTCAAAACAGCAAAACAGTTTCGACAAAACGGGACAGTGCTTCAAAATGAAATTAAATGAGAAAATGAAACACCATCCCTTCAAAACAGTGGAACAGAAGTCAAAAGGGTGCTGTTTCGCACAGCCCTAGTAAGAATGTGCCAGAACAACACAATCTCCATGTCTACCTAGCAGAGGTTAGAGGCAAAATCGCAATTGTTTCCAGGATGAGAAATTAGCTCATCAGCTCCAACCTCCTCCAGCTTATTTAAACTATTACCGATAGTTTGTAGGTGTATTAACTCTGTAAACAACCTCATGCTACCTTAAATTACTATTAAACTTTAGACCTGAGAATCAATTAGGGTAAATCCACTTGCCTTAAAAAAGGCAAGTTCTAATTGCCTTAAAAAAAAACCACACACACAACCTAAGAAATTAATTTTTATAAAAGATATTATTTCTGCATGCAGTTTAATTCTTCCAGACACATAGCTCCAAGGTTTTCTGGGCTACCAGCTTGTAAATATGAAATTGTAGGCTTCCGGCCTGATAAATTAGCTACTAACATATAATGTTCTGACTGTGCACTGAGCATGAATACTACAATTGTGCCTGGCTGAATTTAATATGTGCCTAGCCTGTCTTTTAATATAGTCTCTTGCCTTCTCAGTAGTGTCTACTTATATGAAAAATATGCTGTAATAGATCTTTTTTCATTATGTTTAAAGTCTTTGGCCCCCAGCATAGTGGCATAAAAATGAGGAGCCCTGTTCATGGCATACAAATGAGGAGCCCTGTTTAAGTTTCAAAACACAGAACACCTTTTGGGTAGGACTCTCAAAGATGTAGTCCTCAAAGCTGTTTCACTCAGCCCATGGTGCTTCCAGACAGGCTGGGATTCTGGGGGCAGGGCCAATAGCTAAATTTCCAATTGCAAAGCCCCATTGGGAACACATGCCATTGGCAGAGGGGCAAGTGATAGCTGCATTAACCTGCACATCACTGTTCACCCCAACTGGACCCAGCCCCCTGCCATGGGTAAATTTGACACCCCTGCCATAGGACATGTTGCCATCCCCTTCCTTGTGACAGAAATCGTCCCTGTCCACTCATGCTGCTTGGTTCCACCAGATAAATACACACGAGGGGCAGCAGACTCCTGGGGAACAGTCTCGAGTGTGATCTCTGCAGTAGCATAACAAGGGCAGGGCCAGACAGGCACCAGCCCTGGGTGCCCGAATCTCTCCTAGGAGTCTGCCATGCCAGGGGCAGCTCTGTGCTGCCCAACTGGGCAGTGCATCTGGGGCTGGGGTGTGAGGGTCAATGGAACCGGCTAAATGGTATTCCTTTGCCCCCTCCCACCTGGGAGCCTTTGCAAGAGTGGGCAGAGCCCTATGAACAATATGCATGTATGGGGGCAGGGGAGGTGGGGATACAGAGGCACCTGAGTCAGCTGCCTGGGCACCTGACCGCAGAGCTTCTGCCACTGGAGCAAAGTTGACATTGCTGCTTACAGCAGCAAGCATCCAGGAAGGTAAGTCTTCCATTCCCCTCACCCTGGCACCCTTCCCCCCCGACCATCCCCACACCCCAAATTTGTCTGCAGTGGTTGGCAGACCCCCACACTCTCACCCTCCCTCCACCCCAGCCAGTCAGTGAGCTCACTATACCTTGGGATCTGTGTGCCAGAGAGCGAGAGAGAGGCACTCGGGTTCACTGGAACCCACTTGGGACTACTCCTGAGCAAGTGTTTTATCACCTGCTGACCAAGGATTGGGAGGGAAGGAAGCCGTACAGGCAGGGCCTTCATTTCCCAGCAGTGAACTTTGAAAAACTCTGTTCTAACATCAGCTCAATGCTGTTCCCAGACCCAACAGGACAACCTTTTTGTTCTCAATTCGGACAGTACTTAGCACACTAAGACCCTCTGCTGCCTAACAGTACACAGTAATACAGTAATACATACATTTAAAAAACAGATTTGGCTTTAAGGGAAGCAAATTTAAATCAGCACTAAATCACCTTCTGTTATTTTTCTATAGCTGTATGAGATGCTTTAACATGCCTTCATGTTAGTGCAATAGAGATTTAATCCAATATTGCCTTAAGAGCACAGTAAAAACACTTCTGTAAATATGTGAGACTTCTCAGACATTTATTCTTGATTAGCTCTACAAATCAGTTCTTCTTGCCTTCCTTCCCCTTCAGCACAACCTTACAGCTCACTGCTATTAATCCTTCTGTGCAGTTCCTATTTGTCAGGCTCTTAGCAGGCATGTCTCCACCACGAATGGACCAGGCCAGGCGTGGTGCATTCAAACGCACCACACTGCTCCACACAGGCCATCTCCTCAGCTAGAAGCAGATACTTGTGTTAACGGGGCTCTGACAGCGAGCCAATTAGCATTGCTGAGGGACAGTCCAGTCCTAGCCGGCTCACCCACAGCACTGCCTGAGCTTGGCTACACTGTTTCCAGTTCATGGGGGTGGGGGGTGCTGACAGGAGCTGTATGGCATGCTTGAGGGTGCTGCAGCCTGGTACAGTCTGTTTTCCATGTGGACGTAGCCATCATCCCAGATTTTGGACACATTCCTCAACATCATTCTTGCCCATCAATTTCGTAAACTCAGTTTGTTATAAAGCTTATTTTTTGCCTTCCTGGGTAATCATTAAGTATGTTTTATGGAGTAACCAGAATAGCAGGAGTTAATTGACCTTTTCAGTGCTTCATCGTACTTTTAAATATATTTTGATTTGATTTTAATATTAAACGTAATATGGAAGGTACAGTCCTCTGCAAAGGTTTTGCCTTGCTACAATTAAACATTTCTAAAACAGCATAAAAGGCAGAAACATTTGGAAGAGCATTGCATTTAGAAACACTGTGGCTGTAACACAAGGCATATGTAGTACAGTAACTGAACCTGGGTATTATTCTGGTTTAAATGCATGAGTCTAATCAATTAGAGGCAGAAGCAGACCCAAAACTGTATTCATGCTCTGCCCACCAGAAGAGGACAAAGTCACAGTGTGTAGGAAGGAATATGTTATATTCAATTCTACTTTCTTCTCATCTATATTGTGGCTTTGGCCACCATGCTAATTAAACCCAATAGAAGACTCAAAAGAGAGTTTATCTGTAATAGATATTCCTGCCAATATTCTATTATTCTATTCTCTCTAGGTTTCTGTACCCTGCCTGTCACCTGAGCATCTGCGTACCCTGACAACTGTTGTCATCTCAAATGAAATCATTCCCTTTCCCTGCAAGAGCTCAAATGACTGCTCTTAAGTTCATCTCCAACTCTCAGCTTACTTCCTTTCTCTCTTAAATGCACACATATTATTGTGTGCCAAAGAATCACAAAACAGTAAAGCACCCACTTGGGCTGCTTAACAAAGATCCTTTATTAAGAAAAAAATAAAGGGAGTTCTCAAATAAAAAAGACTAAAATATCTGCAGTAGATCCTGTTTTCATTTCTAGATAGATTTTTGTCTGCTGACTCTGAATACAAAACCTAACAAAGCAACGTACAGATCCTAGAGAGAATATCAGCTGCAGCAGTGGATGCCTTGTCTGACTTTTGGCATATTCACTAAATAGGAATAAAGCAGGTGATTTAAATATCTCACTTGCATTGACTTGAGAGATTATTAACCCTTCCCTTCCAAAAGCAATATATTGTACTGAACCACAAATCAAACTGCCTGCCACGGATACAAATTCTATCTTCCCTCAGAAATTTCTTTGAACAGAGTCTTGAAATTTCTTTGAACAGAGCAATATAAATGGGAAAATTAAATTAGAAGGCTTGTATTTCAAATCTCCCACACATCTGTTTTAATTAGATCAAAGTGGATGTTTAATTGTGCTATATAACCTCATTAAGAAAGAAAGCTGACACCACATTCAATGCAATGTGAATGTTTAAGATGGCTTTCAGAAACAGCAAAAACAAATAAGCATTGTTGGATCTATCTTTTGCCAAAGAATTATGGTTTTTCACCTAATTTTGGCTCTAGTTTGCTTTTATATACTATCAGTTTTCTGTCTTCCTAGAACTCTACATTTGCTATTTCTAAATGAGCAATAATAAAATATTTTCTCTAAAAGATAGCATTATTAAAAACTGAAGAACCTCAGACTACATGCCAAGCATATGAACAGTTATACCACTTAAAGTACAAAATTAGATAATGAATATCATAGTCATGGTTAGGATACTGCTCTGTCGGTTCACCAAGCCCCTTCACTACCACCTGCCACCAATGTCTGACTGTATTTTTGCCATCCTGACTCTGGATTTCTGTTCTACTTTTCTCAGGGCAGTTCATTTACAGAAGAGGTGATCTTATTGGAAGGCAGAAAAGAATTTTTTTAAGAAGGAAGCCTCTCCAAACGGTAGATTTCTTTAAGGAAATGCATCTAAGATAAGAAAGGTAATATGGTAATTCTCCAAATGTCAAGCTATGAATGATATAAGATTATGTGCAGTTCAGCTTTATTAAGATCCATTTGAAAATCTGAAATATGAAGATATGTGCCAAAATGCATAATGACTTGTGAAGCGCTATCCCGCAACATCCCAAAGTGTTACAAGGAAAGCAGATTGTTTACTTCATATGGGATTTTGTCAATAAATCGTATGTACAATCTAGAGATGGAAAGGCCCCAAATTTGAATACACTTGAACTCCTTGGCAGGCTCAGTTCCCATCTGATTACCACATCTGATTCTTACTGGCCAGGTCTAAGGGTGGGATTTTCAGGATGTCCATATGGCTTGGAAAATCCCAGCACTTCTTGACAGATATCCCAGAAGCTGGGCTTTACTAAATGAACTGCATGGTTTCTTGCACCAGACCTATTTATTTCCTTCAGTACAATGAGACTGTAAAATCAATTATGCTCAAGACTGACCGGGCATAATCTGAATCAGTTGCTTCTATATGGCAACATCTCTGTGAAGCTGGGCCACACCGTCCCTTGCTGAGCTGTGGTCATTTTGTTACATAAGAGCATCCATGTTGACCTGCAGGAGCTTTAGACTGCAGCTTGCAGTTTGGACAGACGGCATCTTAACGTCTATGTTGTCAGCTTTCATACAAGTCAAACCCATTTCAAAATAATGAGACTTTAAAATTAAATGTTATATTCATTTGATTTGTCTTCTGGCTCTTGAGCTTTTGTCCAGAGCCTGAAAGGTCATAAACTCATTTCTTTCAAATTAAATCTGAGATTCACAAGTGTTGACAGGGTTCCAGGAGCTGCAATTTAACAAATGACTAACGCCTGAGAGTCTATTAGAATTTAATGGCGCAAACAGACTTGGGCCCTTTATACCAAGTGGTGTATAACAATATAAAAAGCTCCTGCCCCACAGACCTTACAAAAACCATAATGTGATCAGTGTATGGTGTTGTGGGCTCTCAAGTGTGGAAGTATTTGTTCCACTGTTGACTGAAATAATGCAGTGCTGTCTACAGAAGTGCTACCTCTTACACCTCAGCAAGAGCCAGTTTTCCCTTCTATGCCTCAGACCACCACCAGCAACAACACTGCCTCTGAATCATAGCAGTGGGGTCCAAAAACACAACTGCTGATGTAGGAGTGCATGCATGGACAGAGTCATTTTTACTATTGTTCTACTCTTCTCTATACAATTTCAATTCAGTAAGTAGAAATTAAGAGGGAAACCTGATGTGGAATAGTGTTTCACAGCCCTAATCCCACCTCATTTTTAGGAGTACTTATATACTTAGGTGCTATCTTTGACAGGTACCACTTTTCATATTTGGTGAAATTAGGTTGGCATCTCAAGGAAAAGATGCAGCAGTGTCCCAGTGTTAAGTCTATTGGGTAGAACACAAAAGGGAAATGGCCCTCAGGTTCATTTTAACAAGGCAGAGCCACTGTCCTTGTACAGGTCTTCCAGCTTTAAGATCCCTAATGAAACATCTCCAAGTTTGTTCAAGATTTTGCTTGAGTGGAGATTCTTATATTTAAAAAGGATCAATTCTTCTCTCTCCTTATCAGCACGTACTGTACCTCAATTCTGTACAATGAATATATCACATTTTTATGGACTTTACTTCACTGAGTGATTGATGTAGATCCTCATTTCAGACTACTTTATCTTATTATAGATGCACTAAGAGCTCAGAGAAATCATAAGCCCTGGGGGGCAAATACAACTCCCACATTTCACAACATCATTAGAAGGAATCAACAAGAGCAGTGGATTTCTGAACTCTATCCTTATTCTGGTCTTGGACATAAAGCAAAGGAGAAAATACTGACACAGCCAGGCTGGGTGCACGTTTGAGATATACCCCCAGGGTGTTCTCATACCCTCAGGGCTCTCCTTCAGCCCCAAGCCCCTCCCTGCCATCTGCTGCTTGACCACTGTGGGATGTGCCTCTGAGCACCAAAGGGAAGGAAAAAGGGATTTTCACCTGCTTTAGGAATTTTTAAAAAGTGTCTGAAGGCTCCCACCACATACTCCAATCCAAAAGGTGGGGAAGCCACACCACTGCACCCCCTCTGGATCCACCCCAGATCTTCCCTTCTTTGGCCTGTATGGTCAAAAGCTCTGGGATCACATTTATCACTAAGCTTGCTATAAAAGATAACAAAAAAGATACATTGCAATAATGAAAGCAAATATCAGAAAGCAATAGCCATATAGTGAGATACAAACAGAGATATAAAACACAATAATCTGAACTTACCTGCATTGAAAACCCTAAAAATACAGTTTTTACTCAGCTCAACAGGTTAAAAAGCAGCTCCTGCCTTTGACCTTTCTGTCAGGGCCTTCTGCTGCTTATCCTGTCAACCAGAATACTCAGCCTACTGGCTGAGATCCCAAAGGCAAAACTAAATACCAAGATTTGCTCTCATGGCAAGGCTTAAGTATAATTTCTTAACTGGCAATTTACTTACGATGATTCACTGAATTCTTGGGGAGCCCATACCATGCATATAACTTCCTGCCCTCTCAGATGTGTATGTTTGCCAGACAAAAAGACATTCCTGATCTAATTATGACTGGGAGAATATTTTCATCCTTTCAGGTACGAAGATCACTAATCCAATGTCCTAAAGATACTGCCTTTCACTTAATTTTCCCACTGTCCTTCCCCAAATAGCCTACTCTCAGGTATTATTCTTATGGGTCTCTTTTTTTTAAATGTAAATTCATGATGTTCTGGAAAGCCCTGGTTCATGTACCTGCAAGGGTCTGTTTGCCTGGCTGTTTAAAATACCCATGACAGATGTTAGTTTTCAGTGTTTACTTTTCTTCAGACTTTAGTCTGAGTCTCTCGCAGGTGCTAGAGAAACTCATTGTGCAGAGAGTGATACTTGCAAGTCATTAGCATATTGTGCAGTCCTGGTTCTATTGTAGCACATAAGAAACACATTTTATGTCAGATACCACAAAGCGTGTAAACACAAGGATGGTACAGCTGAATGACGCTTAACATCACCTATTTGTACAGACTACATGAGCGATATCATTAACCAAGCTCAAGAAAATATGTAGGACATTCCACAAATACTTCAAAATACAGTGGGTTCGTGACATATACTAACAAGTTTGAGCTTTTTACAGGGATCTTGGTGAGGTAGAAAACTTAGTTCCCTCTTTATATTCCATTATAGCCTTGAAAGACATAGGCTGCTCAAGAAATGGCTTTAAATAATGCCATGCCAGTGCTTATGCCTTCTCCAAAAACTGTCATGCCAAATTAATTCCTTTAAAGCAAACAAAGTATTATCTTTCTAATTGCAGCATTTGCTTCAGTACAGCAACAGCATTAGCTCTCCAGTCCCACAGAACCTCTTGCTGGGTGAGTCACCTGCTTCCTTTTTTGTGTTACTCCCATGGTGATTCTCAACAAGGGTGCCATGGCACCCTCGGGTGCTTTAAGACCCTTTAAAGGGTACTGCTGGGTGCTTTGCAACACAAGAACTCCTCTATTATTTCTCTGTAGTCAAAAAAAAAGAGTGAAAACTGAGGGCTTGCATCTTCAGAGGAATGCCTTGAGTCTAATGAGGGGTGCCTTGAGTCTGAAAAGGTTGGGAACCATAGTACTAGCGAGTCACCTTGCCATGTGCTTTCTTCCAAGTGAGCTTTCTGTTTGCCAGTCTTTTACAGATTTTATCCACTGTTTAACAGACCTGGGGATGAAATATTGAGGTAATTCTTCCTCCTCTCTCTAATGAAGAGGAGGAACCCAGTTAGAATGTTATTCAGGAAATAGGCTATTTACTGCAACTGCTCCTTCTCATTATAATCAAGACAGATGCACATGGCTTTGGGGGCTTGTTCTCTCACTTCATCTGGTATGGTGCTTGTCCACACATCCTCCCTTAAAAGGCTCTAAACCTTGAGTTATGGTTTCTAATAGCGTACATCAGATTTGCTTCATAAAGGGTTGGCTGACTAGGGGTAGGAGGGTATGAATCTTTCAGCAAAATAGTATTGACAGCTCTGGACTTGATTTTCCAGATACAAGCTACATGTTCTGTAAACAGGTTTCAACACACCTAGTCTAGTAAGAATCTTAGCCTCATTTCCCTGTATAAAGATCAAATAGAGCTCACCACATTTCTGAAGACACCCAGGAAAGCCTCATGAAACTGAAAGAGACGTTACAAGTGGTAGAAGCAGCACAATCTTATTGACTAACTATGAAGTAAGAGACAAGAGCCTTCATACAAAATATTAATTCATACATTATATAATCACTACCGTTTTCCATAGTGGTTTTTTTTCCTGGTGTTACCCCATTAACATTTAAAATGCAAAGGGAAAAGTTCTAATAGGGTATGTTGTTGGCAAAGCTGACCACAGAGTAAGTCCTTTCAAGTCCAAATTATTATGTACCCAACCACAGCAGTGTAGCTGTCCCACCTTTCTCCCTTTTAATAATGGTCTCTAGATTTAATTTGAAACAAGTCAGTCTATTTTTTATTGCCTTGTTTTAAATAAATCAACATAGCCCAAAATCCTGACCTTAAAATAAGGAGGTACAGAATTACACTACCCCACAAAAAAGGCCTCCTCACAACTCAATTCATTAATACCATCTGTTTCCTGTGTACTCTATAATTTTCACAGAGCTGTTTAGATGCTGGTATGAATGCAAAATGAATGAAAACCGTGGGAAGTTGTGTGTAGGTGTGCAGTAGCCAGGCTGCTGAAAGTTGAGCGTGACTGATGTGCAGATAGCAGGCTGTGTGTGGAGAATGATAAATACAGTGAAGGAAAAGATTATTGCATATATGAATAGTAGCTTGCTATACATCACCTGCAATATGCTGTAAGTAAAGACAGCTTCTCTCTATGGCCAATTCTTTCCCTGCCCTCCCTCCCCACACACACTTCATTAATACATCCTTCTGATTTACATTCATTTTACTGGACAATTCTGGAGGATCCAAAAAGAAAAATGTTCTTGTTAGGCCTCTGGTAGACAACACAGAAATAAAAACAAGTGAATTTTTTTTTTTTGCCAGAATGTATCATTTCAGAACAATGACAGGGGTCACAAATCTATTTGTGAACTTGGGTCAAATTAAGAAAATACTTTTAGCCCCTCCCCAAAATTGTAGAAGTCCAACATATTGTTTAAAAAGCGTTAGTGCCTCAGTGTTTTGATTTTTCATTTTGAAAACCAGATTTATTCTTAAAATAGCCTCTTTTAAAAAAAGTAAAAAACTCTTTTCTAAATGCATTGTTTCAAGACAAATCAGTGGGAAAATGGTTTACTAATTAGTATACTATTTTCTTCCCCCCAATAGAAAAAAAAATCAGGTCAGCCCAAAATATCTCACAATTCCAGCTCTCAAACCCCAGCTTGACCAACAAACCAATGAGTCAGGTCTATACAAGCCATTTCATAGCCCACTCTTCCACAGACTTTCTGTGAATCCTTGGGCTAGAACAGTTTCTCAACTTTTTCAGACTTAAGACACCCTTGAGAAAATGCAAGGTCTTAATTGTCACTCATTTTTTGACTACAGAACAGTAGTCAAGCAATTCTTCTGCTGCAAAGATCTCAGAAACACCACAAGTCATTAAGGAGTCCAATTTGAAAACTCTTGGTTTACCTTGTGAATCATGTTTAAACACTAAACCCTGCTAATATTGTGTACCATCCTTGAAAGGCATCCCAGGGTACCACAGAACCACAATCACTCAACTAGAAACTTGGCTGAGATTAATTTTATCCAATGCCACATGAATGCAAAAGGCATAAGCAGCACTAGAATAGGGAGTGGACCCAGACTCTTCCCCCAGTGCGCTCACATTCCAGGGGAGCGTCTGTCTCACAGGTTTAGAGCCATGCCCGTTCCACCCCTGTTCCCCAGCACACACCTTATGCTTGTGCTGTCTCTGGTCCTATAAATCTTATATGCCCTTCTACATGATGGCCCAGCTTCAACAGAAAGCATAAGGAGTTGCCTTTGCTGATCTAACACTCTGGCCCAGGGGTCAGCAACATATGGCCCATGTGCCTAATGCATTCTGCAGAGTTAGAGGGCTCTGCACATGCCCTTGCCCATACTGGGGCTGGGGAGCAAGGAGCTGTCCCAGGGCCAGGCAACTTCCAGCTGCACTCTTGGTGCTGATGATCCTCCCTGCCCTCCCGCTCTAGTCCCTTGTGGGCTGGGTGGTTTGGGCAGCATGTCCCCAGCTGGGAGCTTTCCCTGCACCTGAGGCAGAGCCAGGGAGCAAAGAGCTGCACCTGCACTGCTGCCATTTCCCAACGCCCAGGCTGAGGTGTGGGCACAGCTTCCAGCTAGTGGGGAGCTGCACTGGGTCCAGGCAGGTTCCAGCTGTGCCAGCACTACAGCTGGGGAGGGGGAGAAATGGCAGCATCAAGGACAATCTGCAGGTACCTGGTCCTAGTGCAGCTCCCCACCAGCTGGAAGCTACACCCTTCCCTCAGCCAGGGAGCTGGGAGAAAGAGCAATGGCAGGGGCACAGCACTCAGCTGCTTGGCCCTGATGCTAGGCATGGGGAAAGCCCCCGGTCACCACTGACACACTGCCAAAGCCACCTGGCCTGCATCAGACTGGAGCCAGCTTGTCCCAGCATACAGCTTGTAAAAGGTTGCTGATCCCTGCTCTAGCCTAGTGGCTCATGGCACATTTTTGGGGTGGGGGAAGGCAGGGGGAGAATGGGATGTAGTTTTGAATCCTATCCAGCCATTGAGGGCATAAAAGCCAGATATCCTACTCCCCGGAGGAGTGTTCTAACCACAGTTATACAAAGTGTGGACAATACTCCCACGGCCAACATTTCCCCTTCCAACCACATCTTCAAAAGCAGAGAGTGAGGCAGTCATTTCTATGTGAAGGGGTGACTTAGGGTCCAAAATCCTAAAATACAGACTTCAAGTGTTGAATCCCAGTGTTGCAGCAGAAAGTGTGTAGGCCCTGGAGAGAGAGACAGGTTCAGACACACGCTTCTCTTTAGTGTTTCCAATTTGCTGGCTTAGACCTACTCCTTCCATTCACCATGGCTGTTGTGAAATCCAGTTCACAACAATTCACATTTGTATGCCTGTGGGACATCATTACCTCATTTGGGTTGAAGAATTCATCTCCTAGAGCTGGGAACCTGATTATTAGGCATACGGATGCTCGCCACACCTGCCTGTTTTGCAAATCTCACCCTAAGACCTCTGTGGCTCAGGTCTCCAACCATAAAATCAGAATGACAGTGCCTACAAGGGCCTCTGCTGCGAACCTCCTCATTCCTCACCAAGCTTACGATTCTCTGGATTCTTAGAACTTAATGAAAAGTTCAGACCGGTCCAATGGACTCTGTCAGAACTGTCTCAAAAACGGGGAGTTGCTTTTTTCACTGCACATTTTGCTGGCCTCCTAGTGCAAAACTGCATTTGTAGTTTCAGGCTTGTCAGAAACACATAGCTGGATGCTTGGTAAAGAGGCCAGCAAGTTCCACACAACATGTGTGTCTGTGGTGCAAGTTAGAAATCCTTTCTGTGGCACCTAGTGGAACCCATTCATTCTATTCATGCCAAGAAAGGACTTTTTAAAAAACTCATGGGTTTTTGTTATATAAATATAGCATAAAAACTAAGTTTAAAGCATAACTGAAAGACCAGAGTGGTGAAAAAACAGTGATATTTTTGTTCTGTTTTAATTTAAAACAAAGTGTTGGGACAACTAGAGTTTCTCATTGCTGGGATTTCTCAAGGAGTTTCCATGCCTCCCACTCTTCCATTCTCCTGCTTAAATTGTTTAAGCTGTAAAGTCTTCCATAAGCATCATTTAGGCTGGTGGAGGAGTCTGGAGTTCACCACCTGATTTCACAGACACTACTGTTTGGTGATAAAAAGTGATTTTCCATGCCCAGGGACTGAGTCAGCTTCTTCCTCCACATTTCCAGACTCCGCTTCCCCAGCTGCTGCCACCCCGTGGGGATAAAAAATCAGTGAAACCAAATGAAGAAGGCAAACCATATGTTCTCAAACCTGTAACAGATGAAATTTGCTCAATCCAGATCTGCAGTGCAAGGCCTCACAGGGACCTCTGGTGTCAACTCCTTATTTTTCACCAAACTTAGGATTTATTTGGGGCCTCAGTGGTGCTTCACTGACCTTGGAGACTCATGTCAGCACTCTGCAGTGAAGGTGCACCTAAAGATGCAAGTATTTGGTGAGCATCTAAAGATTTTTTAATGGTCCTTTGAACCATTCAGTCCCAATCTCCCTTTGTGTGGGATGTTTTAATTCTCAAACCAATACAAATGTTATGAATGGATGACGGTAAAGATTGTTATTGAAACTAAAGACAGCTTGTCTAGATGTTCACTTTCCATTCCTGCTTGATTGAGATTGTTGAATGATAATTTGATTGAAAGAAAAGGAACACATGGAGAAGGGAATGAGAAGGAATGAGTGGTTAGTGGCTGTGCTCTGCAAGATATACTTAGAATCAATCATATTACTGTTTGCTCAACCAGGCTAGTGATCATAAAATTCTACAGCTTTTCCAGAGCTCACCAGGCTGTGCAAACCATTCCCTTTACAGCCTTTGAAATGCTTCATGTTTCCCATATAGCATTTACAATGGGATTATCATTTCAGCAGATGAATTCACATAGGAAGGGGCGCACACAGAGAAAGACTCCTTGGTTGGTGGAGGAAAAGGAGAAGTTGGCAAAGTATAAAGAGAGCACTCCTTTAGTTTTAGCTAATTGCAGGACTCTCGTTTATTTATTCCCAAAGGAGGTTTGTTTTGCTTCCCTTCATTTATGCTATATGTTAACATGGCATTCACTAAGGCTTGGGTTCATAGTATCATAGAGTTTAGGGTTGAAAGAGACCTGAACAGATCATCAGGTCTGACCCCCTGCCCTGAGCAGTGACAAGTGCTGGGGTCATATCAACCCAGCCAAATATCTTTCCAGCCTCCTCTTGAAGACGCCTGAGGTAGGAGAGAGCACCACCACCCTTGGGAGCCCATTCCAGAGCCTGGCAGCCCTAACCGAGAAGTAATGTCTCCTGATGTCCAGCCTGAACCTTCTCTCTAACAATTTGTCGCCATTATTTCTAGTAACCCTGGTGGTGCCCGGGGGAACAGAGCCTCCCCCAATTCCCACTAGTCCCCCCGTTGAGTTTTTAAACAGCCACCAGCTACCCTCTCCGCCTTCTCTTGTGGAGGCTGAATGGGGTCAGGCCTTTTAGCCTCTCTTTGTAGTGCCTGCCCTGTGCACAGCACCACATTGGGAGAGGGGGGGATGCCTAGCCTGACAACATTTTCAGTCTCTGCTGCTCCAGGTACAAAAAATGGAATCACCAAGAAGGGGCTTATTCTCACTTCTTTCCCACCAGCTGATGGGATACAAAAGAATATGCCCGATACTCCAGAGACATGCAGTCATACCCCTGCATACAAGCCTTGGAGACTCCAAAGTACAGTCTACCCATTTGTTCTGGACCCACATCATCCCCCACTCTGTCAGTGACTTAAAGACAAAGTTAACCCCTGTATGAAAAATGTGATAGGGAAAAGTCTGTCATAGGCCATGCTGATTTGTGCAAGCCCTGAAGGGGAATGGGGCAAAGTGGGCTATTCAGTACCTTCCATTTCCATAACCTTAAGAGCTGCTGTCGTTTATGACTGCCTGTAATGACTCCCAGGTGGCAGGATTCTACCCATGGCCTCTGGTTCTTTGGAAATGTACACACGAATGTCAAAATGCACATAAGTGACATAAGATCCATGCAATTTAAACAGCTAGGGGCAAATTTAAGACCGTGGCTTCTAGTGCTGCAGGTCCCCATCATGCGTGTCCACCGTGCTGCGTCACTTGTATGTGTGATGGAATCTACTCAGGCAAAACACCCCAGAGTCAGCACAGTAAAACAAAAATAGGCATGCAGATGAATACACAAAGTATTCAAGTTCATTCAGAAAAACAGGCAAGCATAAATGCAGACTGGATCGAAGCGACTGGAAAAATGTAGCCCTTGAAGATCAAAGATGGAGTAGGGTGCTGCGTTTCTTAGATACGATCCCTTTGCTATATATAGTGTCTATAGTGCAGTCCCTGCATTCTTTATCTAGGGCCTGGTCCTGACAGGGTGCCTGCTGTACCAGTAGATATTCCACTCACCACCCTCCTGTTGATTTCTGTGGGGATTTTGACTGTGCAAGAACTGAAAGATTTGTCAAAATGTACTTAACTAGTGAAAATTCCCACATAGCATTGACTCAGTCCATTTCAGTCTCAAGTGTAAGTGTTTAACTAGTAATTTCCTACACTGGTGACAGACATGCAGTAACACTCCTTGATGCTGTTCAAGTTTGGGACTACACAAGAAGGCACCAGCTGGTAGACAGCGAATGACCCTTAATAAGTTTGTTGGCAATTGCTCGACTTTGCTATGCAGGTTGACGCTCTCATGGCAACACGGACAGGATGTCATTCTTGGCTGGTTTCATTAAAAGAAAAATGATCCTGCCTCTCAGTTTAAAAAAAAAAAAAAAAAAGCAGCAGCAGCAGCTGTAACTGTTGAAGCAGCATGCACCTAATAAGCTACTTCTAAATCTGGCTCCATCGTTTCAGTCTGTGGACTAGCAGAACAGAGCTCCCAGAATCATTCCAAAGTAAGTATTGTTTTCTCTTAGCCATAGAGCATGCCAGTTTTTTTTCCATTTAAAATGTATAATAGGTAGCAAAAGTCTTCAGCACTAAATCTGTAGCAGTGGCAATTCAGATGTCATATTGCAGCTTTAATATGATTTAGCATGCTCCGTTGTTTCATTTGGCAGACATTGCTGCCTTAAAGAGGAAACATTTAATATACTGTGGTACAAGACGGCAAATTATATGGGTGCAGCTTCCCATAGCTGCAGTGCTAGAAAGCTCATGGAATGATTTATTATTGACTTCCATAATAGTTTATTTTGGTGGGGGGGTGGGGAGGTGGGAAAGAGTTATGCATCTTGCATAATGCACATCGTGGAAAATTTTATTTGATCTTATCATAAATGGAAATGTGTATCAAGAATATGCTACTGGTCAGTAAGTGTGAAATTGCTACAATCATTTTTACTACAAGGGAGGGAGAGGAAAACAGAAGTCATATGGTAGCATTAATACAGCTAATAATACACATGAAACCATACTTTAGCAATTTGTATTAAATGCTGAAGAAAAATATTTTACAGTGGGTGATTTTGTTTAATTATTCGAGGCATTAGTCAATCATTGCTAAACCCAACATGAGCTTTGGTGTGCAGATGAAATAATCGTTTGTGTGTGAAGCAGCATAAATGCAATTTCATTTGCCAAAGCAAACAGTGCATATTGTAGCTTGCCTCCTTTAAGAGTATTTATACAGTTCAATAGACATGTTTATTGGAGCCTGGTAAGAGGAGCTTGGATCAGGGGCTTTAAAGGGGTAAAGAAAAATGTGAAAGATGCAGGAAAAATAAATTGCAACAGTTGTAATGGAAAAAAAGGTCATTGCAAAGAATAAAAGGATCTCTCTGTTCCTACACACACTTTTTCATTTCATAGCTGCCTTACTAGCTACTTAGCATCAGTTAGCAACCATGTGACTCCCTAATTGTGAACAAGTAATGGGCGTAGCTCTTTGTAGGAATATATAGTATATGCACATAAGACAGCATCCCTGCTGCCAGTGCCCAAGAAACTTTTAATGTAAGCATGTTCAAACCCTCTTGGTAACAAGGTTAAAAGAAAATTTTGTATGTGAAAAAACATCACTTGTATAAATCGATTATTTTAATAACCACCATTTGCTGTAGGGAAAAAATCCAAATACTTTCCTCTAATTCTACCCACCCATCCCACTAGCACTACAAGACATGTAGGCAAGAGAGGGGAATTAACATTTATTTCTTCCATTTATTTTCAAATTATTCATAACAATACCTTTAAAAAAAATCACCTGTCCAACTCATTTACACTCAGAGAAGCTTTTTTTTATAAAAAAAAAACTTTGCAGGACGTGCTGAAGCTCAGAGCTAAAGCATTCATCCCCTTATTTACTGTGTGACAGATACAGAAAGCCTTGGAGGATTACACACATCAAGATCTAGAATAAAAATAGAGAACACTACCACTGCCATAGGGCTACAGTGAACAACATTAACCTAGGACCAGCTCTATGCTAACGGGTTGCCAGCCACACAAAAAAAGTCCAGTTCCGAATGTGCTCAGTCATGGCCTGGGTTATCAAAGCAGCTTTACAAGAGCCCTGGAAAGTCAGGACCCTAGCAAGTCTGAAAGAGAATAGCTGGTCCAGGAAGCAGGAGAAACTTGAAGCACTTTTCTCAAAAAATTCAGACAGGGCCAGGAATTAATATATTTAAAGAGGTCTTGATCACTTGGTGGCATAGGGGAAAACCCTCAAGTGGTAAATTGGTTTCTGAGATAGGATGAGAGAAACAAAGTAGATTTTTTTGGGTGGCAGTGGGAAGACTTCACATCTCCAAGTACATGGAGACTCTAGCACAGGGGAGGGCAAATGCAGCCCGTGGGCTGGATGTGGCCCACCAAGCCATTCTATCCGGCCTAAAGGGCCCCTAAAACATTTAGAAAATTAATATTTAGTTGCCCCTGGCTGCCTGTCATGCAGCCCTCAATGGCTTGCCAAAACTCAGTAAGTGGCCCTCTGTCCAAAATAATTGCCTGCCCCTGCTCTAGCAGCATGTACAGACATTCACTCTCCAAGAAGAAACTCTCCTGAGTATGACTTAACCCTGGTTGTTCCCAGGTTATTCTTCTCCTGAAGCAGCCATTTTTACCCTGGGACAGAAAGCCAGAACATCTGCATACTCGTGGTATCTCCTGGGAGAGTCACTACTCTCCCAGGAGAAACTGAATGTCTGTACAAAACCTCTAATAAAGGTGATAGGGGGCAGGGAGCGGGGAAAGTGTTTCCTTCTGCCTCTTTTGTGGTCATCATGTCCTCCAGCAACAAACCCATCATGTAGGGTACAGTGTAGCCCAATAGATCAATTGTATTTATTAGAAGTTAATGCTTAAGGGCCTGCAGTGACTTGATATAGCACATGTAATCATAGGTTGTATTAAGATGCACTTGAGTGACATTGGATAACAGACCTCAGAACTCACATTTTATTTCATTTGATGGGATTCACATGTCAAAAGTATGTTAATATTAGTGACATTTTATTCTTTTTGTGGTTTAGATGTTTGACAAAAGATTTCCCCCATCTTTCACCTTTCTCTAAATTTCAAAATTTAATTAATGGACTTAGATTCCCAAAGATGTAAAGTGAGGGAAAAGTTCAGGGGAAAAAAAAATGATGAAGAACCAGAAGTTCTATATTAGTGTTTGGAAGTTTTTCCAAGAGTGACTGAAGTAGATTCCAGATTCTATTAAACTCATCATTACATTCATAAAAACTGGTACTATAAAGTTCTGCCACAAAATCTGTATGCAAAATAGTCCAAAACACGGGTTCTGTAGGTGCCCAACCTGGACGGCTACATTCTCTCCTGAGGAGAACTTCAGAATAGGCAGTATTATCAGTATGGAGAGAAAAGGACTATTTGGTGCAGTGCTGGAGAAGCATTGGAAGCGAAGCTCATCTAACAATAGGAAAACTTTAATCGTGTAGAATTTCAAAGGACTCTCATTCCTCATGGTGAAAAACAAGATGGATTTATGCAAACTTTCTTACAAAGATTTTTCCTCTTGGAATATTTTTTGTTTTTTAAGTTTTTGGTCTCTAATCACTTGTGTTTACCATGTGCTTCCTCTTCCCTCCCCGCCCTCCCCCCTTTCCTTAGGCAACTTTTTCCTCCCAACTCTGTTTCATTTTGCTTTAAAAAAAGGAGAGAGCAAGAGAGAAAGAGAGAGAAAGAAACTAACTGGAGTGGGGGGGGTTAAGAAAGGAAGAAGAAGGGGGAGAAGGGGGAAGAACTGAAGGAAAAGTGGCCCACGCATGCTCAAAATAAAGCTGGGTAGAAACCAAAAACTGAGTTGTTACACATTTTCAAGCACTAACCTTTTAGCTGGTTGGCCCTTCTTTCAGCTAGATAGTAGGGCTGTGCAAAGCTTCAGTTCCTGCTTCAATTCGGTGGACATTTGGCCCAATTTGGTGGCTGAATCTCCAAAGCTGAATTGAACCAGGAAACCCTTTAATCTCTCCAAATTGAAATTGGAACCCTCTGAATTGATTCAGAGACATTTGGAAAGATTTGGTGATTTGGACATAGGCACAGGTTTAAATGTTTTTTCTACGTACCTCAAGGTACCAGGTGGCTCATGAATGCTGAGATGGGGTGGATGGAGCATCCCACAAGAGCATGGGGGGTTCCCCAGTGTGGTCAACAGCAGACCCAAAAGTGGACCAGAAGCATTTCTAATCCACTTCTGGGTTCACCAGGGAGCTCGCAGAAGGCCCCCCCCCCCCCCAAGCTCCCTCAGCTCGGCAACTGGTGGCTCCTGAGTCTGGAGTGGCACCAAGAGTCCACCTGTGGCTGATCACTGAGCCATGGGAGTACAGAGGGTCCCCTCCACGTGCTTGGTGGCAGACCCAGAAATGGACCGGAAGTACTTCCAGGTTTGCCGCCGAGCACATGGGGTCCTCACCCTGTGCTCCTGTGGGACGCTGCATCTGCCCCACAATCACTGAGTTCATGAGCCATGCCTGATGCCTTGAGGTATGCAGAAAAAACATTTAAAGCAGTGTCTAAGGCTGAATCCAAAGCTGGATTGAATAGGACCCATTTCACACATCCCTACTAGATAGTCATTTTTATCATGTGATAATTACTTTGCGCATGTGGCTGATATAACTTTATTGAGATTCACCAGTCAATTGTGCAATATGTAATGTCTAGCAGAGGCATAAGTAAACAAGATATGGCTTAGCCACCTGAGAGAGGTGGCAGGGGTGCACGGAAATAGTGCACTGAAATAGTTTGAGCCCTTCTGAAGGGACGCATCCAAAACAGCAATGATGGAAACTGCACTCCCACAAGAAGATTTCTTACCTGCTAACTGAACCATTAGATGACTTGGCCTCAAGTGAAATCATTATACTTGTGACACAATAGACACATCTACATGTGCCCCTACGGTATCAATGTTACTGTGCTGTCAGTTAGTACTTCCTTTTGAAAGTACTAAATGACAGTGCAGTAGCAGGCCATACTTCACCATCCACACAGCACACAGTTATTTTTTAATCACTACATCGCCATAGAAACATGAAATAATAAGAGTTTGTATCACTACAGTGATGTAGCTGTGGCATCATGGGTTTCGCCTGCCAATACTACATTGCCATAGCACATTGCTACAGTGACACAGAATCATTGTAGACACACCAAGTTTCACCTTTTCTACACCACACATTTACACAAAGAAAGGCACCTGGTGTTTGAAGGAGATCAGCTTATGGATAAACATGGGCTGATGCTGAATCTGAGCAAGACAGACGTAATGGTGTCAAGCAGAGGAAAATGCTTTGAGGAATTCAGTCAAGATGCTGTCATTGGCTGAAGGCATACACTCATCATCAGTTCTGTCCATAGTTTAGGGGCACTTTTAGATGCCCAGTGATGTGTAATGTGTTCCATCATCTTCATTTGCCCAAGAGAGCCCTTCCCATCCTGGCAGACAATGGCTTTTCATGTGTCAGCACCTCTCAGCTGGACTCTAGTACTGCAATATACCCTAGCAGTGAAGACTTCATACCCAAGAAACTCTTTTAGAGAATACTGGAGCCTCTCTCTTCAACAGCACAGGCTAATCAGAATACAACACTGTCCTCCTATGTGTAGTATGAATCCCATTTAAGATGCTTGTCTTTATTTTCAAGGTACTCTGTGGCGTAGTCCAAAGTTATTTAACAAAATCCACTCTACAGGTCTGGAATGAAGACCAAAATTCTTCCTCAAATACAAAGGAAACGTTGCACAGAAATGGGTAAACTTGTCTATGCAGAATTTTGTCAGGAGCTGATTGAAAATTGAAACTAATTCTCTCAGCATTTTAAGAGCCACCACAAACCTCATCAAGTGCAAGGTGACTTTCATTGATCCTATCTTCTGTAACGTAAATACACAGCAACACACAGGCAAATGCTGTCAAAACAAGGAATTGCACTTGTGTTTCTGTTACTAAAGAAGAGCACCAGAAGATCACCAACAATATTAGTGTCATTGCTTAATTCACTAAAGGAAGGTACCGTGATGATAAGCAGGGTAGAAGAACTTACATAGAATAGAAGAACTTACATAAAATAAAAACTCTGTGTTGCAGTTTCCTCAAGACAAGTCTTTCCAGCTTATACAAAAGCAATTTTTATTTTATTCAAAAAAAAAAAAGGTCTGACCAGCTTTTAAGCCAGAATATGGTTAATTTTAATTCTCCTACACCAGGCCTCCCTGTCAATGCAGTTTCCAGAGCTGCTGCATTGGTGTGATGGCAAGAGGTGGCAGTGTTCACCCACCCCCCTGGGTTCTGGTCCTCACAGGCCACAGTTAACTGCTCGGGACCAGCAGTTGGACAGTCCTGATCTACAGCATTAGAGCACTCAGTAATATAACACAGCCTTGCTGTAGTTCTAGTATTTGCCAGAAACCAGTCACCCCATTCTCATATCTAAGCTAAAGATTACATAGACCGTCTCACACTCAGTGCTACCTGTAGGGATTGAACACTGCTACCACTGGCTGAAGTGGTTGTTCCGAAAGAAATAGGATCATAAGTGAAATGGATAAGATTTCTGATTGCACACACAAGATAGCACTAAATTCCACACCCTGGTGCACTGATCTCTATGTAGCTTTAATGAGGAATGCATTTGCTCACTTGCACTGAGGAGCCCTGTGAATGTAAGGAAAGCAAGAAGAGACAGTAGCAGCAAGCAGTTTCTGAGCAGCTGAAAAGTCTGCATTAATGTGCAGTGTTGGCTTCCTAGGAGAGGCAGATGGGGATACAGACAGAGCAGCCTACTCACTGCACATAGAAATTGATAGAAGAGTGCAGGAGACCCTGCAGGATCACAGTGTACATAGAGCAACTACTTATCCCTTTAAAAAGTAGCATGTACCCTCCCACATCTCTATTACACATTATCAAATGAAGTGGGCCCAATTACAGGTAAAAGATGAAGCCTGGAGCTCAAGGGCAGGGACAGGAGGTCTCATTCTTTGTTTAGTATGCTAACATACAAGCAAAATGTTTCCAAAAATTGGCTCTGTTTCATTTTGCAGCATTACACCTTTATAGGCTCCCACATTGAACCATGCTAACATTTTCATTACTGTGGTTATGAAGTGGGAAAATACTTAACTCATAAGATACTTGAGCAACTTTTAATGTTAGCACTATAAATAGGCACAAAGTACATTTCAGGAGGCAAACACCACTGCAACTCATTCCTGAAATTTTCCTTCTGAGCAAAACAATAATATGCTTCCAATAATGTTGATAGCTACCTTGGCAGGAGACACTGACGGGAATAGTCATATGGAATGGATGATAGCTTGCACACTACTGTTGGCATGAGTTTAAGTAAATAAGCAAGCAAGGCCCCCTGCTTCTTCTAGCCCTGCAATTTGGTCTTACATTACTATAATCAAGGCAGTGTGGAAGAGTCAGACCTAAATTGCTTCCCCTGCTACAGTTTGTTTGTTTGTTTGAGTGGCATGCAATCCATGTACTGAAGTGGAAGAGTTGTGGCTGTGGAGACTTTAAAAAAATTAATCCAAAGTCACTATTTGTCTAAAATGACAACATGCTTTTGTACAGCATCAGTTTCAATGCTTATAGTGCCCTAGTCTTAATAGCTATGCCAGGTACATTTAAGCTATTTTAGCTTTAGTGGGTCATCCTCAGATTTTCTTCCTGCATTATTGAACAAGCAATGAAACTCACAATCAGTTTTGTTGGCTAGGAATTAAGCAAAATAGCCACAGTTTTTTATAAGCCTCCCACACTCCTGGGGAAAAATAAGAGGGGTTAACAAACCAGTTACAGCACTTTTCTGAATGCAGGGTAGTTTCATTCCATTTGCCATGAGCAAATACTGCTGAAATATTTGAAATCCCTAGAGCAAATTTTTAATTGGTACTATTTGGCAGTCATCCACTGGAAGAGAGCAACAGATCCATCTTTCTGTTGGTTCTGAGGGCTACTTGATCCAGCAGAGAGCCGGCATGGACTGGAATTTTCAGTAGGAATGCACAACTCTCAGGGAGGAAGATAGTAAAATATGATGACCTATAGTAGAAAACCAGATGTAAGGTTCAGTGCATTTCTTGTTCATTCTCAATGTCCTGCTCCACACAAAAAAATGCTGCTGTTAATATTTAGTGCTGTGAAAATAGATTGTGTAACACCTAGCCTGCCTTGAAATACATTATTCCCATTTACCTGGGAAAAAGAGACACTTTCCAGAGAGATATTAAACAAAACTACACCAAGAAGATTTTACACCAACACTGTATAGTTAAAAAAACTAGACAAGGAAACCCACTATTAAATGCAAATCAGTGTTTTGGTAGCCATTATAGCAAGAAACAAATCCCAAAATGAACCCAAGTCAGAGAGGAACATCTGTATTATTTGAAGGGGCATGCTCAGTTGTGCGATGGAAAGGCCTCCATTGTTCTACTGAAGACGATTCAAAGAATAGCAAACTGAGGTCTATTAAAGTCTTTGTCATCAGACGAAAGGGGGAGAGCACACAGTCAAAGGACTTGGCACTGAAAGTGTCAGGACTTAGCTGCTGCAGGGAACTGAGAACTTCTGAATAAGTCATCTATCCACTATGCTTGTAAGTCCAGTGGTACTTCAAGTACATTGTCTGACAGTGACCAGTACCCAGCATTTTAGATTAACGTGCATATTATTTACTCAGTATTCTGTGCAGTGGAAGTGCAGATTAGGAGAGGTGGGGGGAAAATGCAGTTGGCTAAGTTTGGCTTTTAACAAAACTTCTGACCGGCTGTAAGGCCTAACACAATATGGTTTTCACAAAGATCTGTCTAACTATGTTTATAGTCTCCTTCCTGGGTAGTCTCTGTTTACTCTTTATTGTCTGTCCTAAGTCAATGGGTTTTCATTTGTTTGTTTGTTATTTTAAACACGATCTAGAGTTAAATATGGCATTTCCAGATTAAGTACTTTGGTTAGCAGCTTGGAGAAGGATGTTAGATACTCTTCTAAAGGTATAAATCGGAGCTTTGTACCAGAAATATGGGAAATAAGAATTCCCACCTTAAGTAATGTTGGACAAGGTCTATTGTGACGTTGCCTGGAAGAGCTAAATAACTGGAGATAATAAAGGAATTTTCATGCTGGATCTGATCTTTTGGACATTGACCAGTACTAAACAGTTAATACATAGGTTATCTACTGTGGATAAATTAGGAATAACTATCCCATAGGAGAAGTTTCCTTGTAAATTCCATCATTTTATAGCTGGATTATACCAAAGGTAATGGAGAGTTTGTATCCCATACAAAAATAAGTCATATTTTTTTAAGAGGAGAGGATGAGGGAACTGGGCTTATTTGGTCTGGAGAAGAGAAGACACAGTGGATTTAATAGCAGCCTTCAACAACCTGAAGGGGGATTCGAAAGAGGATGGAGCTGGACTGTTCTCAGTGGTGGCAGGTGACAGAACAAGGAGCAATGGCCTCAAGTTACAACAAGGGAAGTTTAGGTTGGATATTAGCAAGAATTTTCACTGGGAGGGTAGTAAAGCACTGGAACAGGTTACCCAGAACAGTTGTGGAATCTCCATCCTTGGAGGTTTTTAAGACCTGGCTACATAAAGCCTTGGCTGAGATGACCTCTAGTTCCCTTCCAACCCTAGTCTAGTTGGGGATGGTCCTGCTTTGAGCAGGGGGTTGGACTAGATGATCTCCTGAGGTCCCTTCCAACCCTAATTTTTCTATGATTCTATATTTGATGCAACCATGAAAGTTTGTTGTCCATATAAATAGCAGTACTCAACTAGAGCTTTATCGAAATTACATGGAAAGAAAAATAAATAAATTAAAAAAGAAAAAAAAATCAACCAAATACAGTGGTTTTTGGCTCAAGCCCATAATGCACCTCTTACACCTTGGAAGCTCAGAGAGACAGCAACAATACGGCCTGCAAGGAAAACCAATGTATTGCAGTTCCCTTTGCTGCAGTAAGTGTAGCACAGCAAGCAATTTGATACTTGATCTAAAGCCTTAGGGGACATCCAGACGAGCACGCGCATGCAGAATGCGGTACTGCAGACCCGTCTGCAGTGCTGACCAGTGCATACGCCACACTTGCATGTGTTCCCCCACTCTGCTAATTTGCAGTGTGGTGGGGGGGAGGGGGTTTGACACCAGGAGATCCCAGTGTCCAAAAAAAAAAGTGCCACGTCTAAAAAAGTGTGGCAGTGCATGTGGTAGCAGTACATGCCACCCAAAACCAGAACTTGGCCATCAAGAGCCAGACTCCAGCTGCCAGACCACCACAGCTACAGCCTCCAGAGGCCCCCAGGATCCCAGAGAAGGCTTCTGGGGTCAGCCCAGGTGCTGTCTACAGCCTCTCCTACCCTACCTGGGACAACGTGCTGCTCATCAGAGCATGCATGCATGGGCATTCCCCTGGGACAAGCAGAAGCACATATTGTGCAGCTGCTGTTTGTCTCTGGGAAAACGCACATTCCCATTCATGGGGACATACCTCTAGAGTCCCTCCATTGACTCTGGCAAACTTTGAGGGCAACCTTTATTTGGAATTTTAAAAAGAAAACAGGTCAATATTTTGTTCACGTTATGTTTCCTTTTAAGTGGGTCACCTGAATCAGTGCAAACCTGCCTTTCAGCCTCATTACAGCAAAACCCCTATATTTTTTTATATATATATATATAGGTTGACAGAATATTTTATTACGAGGATATGAAAGTATATAGTGCCAAGTATGCAAAACATTTGTGGCTCTAAAGAAATTATTTTAAGAAGAGTTAGAGCTGGGATATTTTATTTGACCCAAAAATGAAAACATCCTTCCAGAGCTCTACTCTATAAAACTTACAGTTGTCATAACAACCTACTGCAGCTTTTTTGCTATAGCTAAATGGATAGATTCCATTTGCTTTTGGTACTATTAGCAAGAAAATACAATCTCCCAAAAAACATTCATATTATTTAGAAAAAAACAACCATAGGTGCAAAAATGTTGTGTCTCAGAAAAAAAAAATCCCATTTTCAGCTCTTTGAATAGTGGTCTGTAGAGACATTAGTCAGAATCAATTAATCTTTAGCAGTAACTACTCTGTCCTGCTCTATCTTCATCCCAAACCTGCAGGCTTGCACGGTGCCTGCAAAAAAAATGGTACTCAGCACATAAATTAACCTTTACAAAAAATCATTATATGCTCTGCAAAGTCATCCTCTGTGGAACAAGTTCAGTAGATGCGCCCCAGAATATATTGTTCTGGAACACAGATATCTGACTATGGCCATGGAATATTGGCTCATTAAGAGGGGCTAATTTGTGCCGCATTTTTAGACATTTATCAGATCCATTCCAAATCCATTCCAAATCCATTCCATTCCATAGATACTATAGTATCTGTAGTATCTATGATCATATCATCCTTGTTGCCTTGTTCATATTAATGTTGCTAATAAAAAATGAAGCATTTAAACAGCCCCACCTAGGGCAAACAAATCAGACTTACCTGAGTCTGTGTGAACTGGTCCTATTTTCAACTGTCATGATTGTTTGTATTACAGCAGTGCCCAGAAAGCTTCAAACTGGATGCACTTATTATGGGTTGGTAGCAATCATACATAAGAGACAACACCTTCTCCAGAAAGATTATGATCTACATAGTCAAGATCAACCCAATAACATCTTGCTAGGAATCATGGAAGAATCCATCAGGGTGATAGGGGTGCAGTCCCCCATCAGCTGTGTGAAGCATATGTGTGAAGCGTGCTCACTGCATGTGTGGCAAGCACTTAAGGAGTGTGGCTGCAACCTCTTGCTGTGGTCCTCAATGCCAGGGAGCTCTTGCATGAGCTCTGCACATCCCATGAGCTCACCAGCTGGTCAAGTACAGGTTCCACCCAGAGTCCATGCATTCAACCAGCTCTAGAGCAGCTGTTCACTCTTCTCCTCCCCATTTCTGAATACAGCAGCAGGGAAGAGAAGGAGATAAGGATGTGCAGAGCCTCTGGGAGTTGCATGAAAGTAAGGGCTGACAACAACTGACTCTGGAGCTGTTTGAAAGCAGAAACTCTGAGCAGACTCCATGCTGCCTTGCTGGTGGGCTTGGAGAAAAAGAGGACTGTGACCATTCACTGAACCCTCTCTGAATCCTAGGGTCACACCCCAAATATCACATAGAAACATGTCTCCTATTCCTTTCTCGACTTGGCTATCACATCCTCTCTCTGACTCAGTGACAGGGTGAAGTCAGTAGAGTTATATGAATGCTGAGGGAGACTGACTCACTATCTGAAAATGCTTTAGGAGTAATACACTTAATATCTACAATTTCTTAACACAATTATAGAATAGCACACAAGATTAGCATTCAGGCAATCATCCACCTGGCAAAGACACGTTATTACAAGAAAGAGAAGATTAAAACTGTTAATACAACTCTCTAATGACATTTCTCTTGGAAATACTGCCTGGACTGCTATAATAATACATTGCTATTCAAACGTGTCTCCGCTCACAGAGCAGAAAGAAACATTTTCTTTTGGGGCAAAATAATTTTAAGAGCATAACACTCCATAAAGTAAATCATGTAACATAAAAACTAAGTCACTGAAATCATTCCAGTATGGTAATGCAAAACTATAAGGATTTGATCCTCCAGATCCTTATGCACATTCTTGTTTGATATTTGGTTTCTTTGTATGGAGTACCCCTATGGTGAGGATACCTACTCAGAGACTAAACTGAAGTTTATTTCATATTAGACTTAGACCATAGTAAGGGCACTTAAAATGTGAGTGTCCACATATTAAAGCCCATTAACTCATGCTAAATACTCTCTGTGGCTGAGTCCACACAAGAATGGACATTTGCTTCCCTGAGGACAACTAGCAGCAGGACACCTTGTGCCACTACTAGTTGTCCCTGGGGAATGCCTGTGCCACATGCCCTCTGGCACATGGCAGGGAACCCCAGGTGGAGTAGGGGAGGCTAGGGCCAGCACTGGGCTGGCCCCAGAAGCCTTACCTGACATCCTGGGGATGTACCAGTGGTGATCCTGCTGCTCAGCACCTGGCCAGCAGCCAGAGCATGGTTCCAGCTAGCCAGGCTCTGGTTTTCAGTGGCACGTGCTATCCTTGCTTGCACCACTCTGCTTTTTTTTTTGCCAGGGTTTTTTTTACCCTGGTTATCCAGGGGTAAAAACCAAAAAAAACAAAAAACCCATACTGCTCCCTTTGAGCATGCATAGCTGAATTTGAAGTCCTTCAGAATCCCAGAATGCACTGCTCCAGTCCTCCCTCCCCCCAAGCAGGGATAGAGCTGAGGTGTCCTAGGTCTGCACTGCAGATGTGTCTGCGGCACCACATACCGCACAGCTGAGCTCATCTGGACACAGCCCATGCATCTCAAATTTACAGCACCTAATGAGAGGGTTAATGCTGGGATGTGCTACCTAGCTCATGTTATGATAACAACTTCAGTGTGCTCCATGGTGATAAAATATGCAATCTGAAGTCCTTCAGAATCCCAGGATGCACTGTTCCCAGTCCTCCCTCCCCCAAGCAGGGATAGAGCCGACATGTCCTAGGTCTTCGCCAGGCCCCTGTTCACTAGCCCTCTAGTTGCAAGTCAGAGTTGTGCGGGCCAGAAACAGTATTAACCTTTAACATGGGAGTGTTCACAGCAAGTTCCAATTTTAACACTATATAAAATTCCAACAATTTGTTACAGTCTATATGTATATTCACCCATAGATATTATACAGTATCAAATTTGGTAACTGTTAATTTGACTGGAATTTTAAGGGGATGGATGTAACAAGATTTATGCAATTCGTTCCCAAGGCATCGATCCCAGTCGTAACGAAGTAAAAACCAGTGTCTGTCATCCTAAAGGAACTCTGAACTGGGAACATGTCAAGGCTGCCATATTCTGATTGGATAAGCTGAACCTCTTAAATAGAAGCAATACCTAAAGAAGTCATTGGAGTGTTGAAATTCTGAGGAAGGTAAAGTAAAACGTAAGCAGGACAGAATGTTTAGGAATCTTGTCTTTTGCACACAAAAAAGCAAAATATCTAATATTTGGGCAGTGTACTGTATTATATTGCATACAGCAGCACACCCCAGAACAAAATACACCCCTGTTTTTGAAAGGGAGCTTGAAAGGGGGAGGGGTGGAAGGGATGGACAACTTACTTTTTAGTACAGGTAAGAAACCGAAAAACAGCAGTTAGGTAGTTGAGCTATTGCCAGCCCTGCACACCAAACAGGGCTTGCAGACAGCAACATGCTGGCCCAATCCAGCACACAGGATCTGAGGCATGTGGTGGGTCTAACCCTGTATACCAGGGCTGGCTATGAACTGACCCTGTGTGGCAGGTCCAAACTACGTGCCAACCTGAAGCAGTGTACAGGCCATGTTATTTGGAAGCAGGATTCCCCACAGATCCAGAAGTCTGGCAGTGGGGAAGCGGTGGCAATGTTAATTGCTATGGCTCGGAGAGCTGGGGCATTTAATGCTGCCACCACTCTCCCACTGCCAAATTTCTGGCTCCCCACAGGTCCGTATATCTCATATACAATGCACACCCTGATTTCTCCCAGCTGGTTCTGGGGGGCGGAAATCTGTTTTATGTGAGAAAATATGGTGTTTCAAACAAATAAGCTTTTTTTCTGGCTGAGAAACAGGAAGATACAGTTCTTATCACAAAAGAAATTGGTTCTATGCATTGAGTGGCTGGATTGGTGCTTGTGAAGATACATTTGTTCATACACAAGTGTTCAGTCCTGCATGACTAAAAAGCTCCTCTTTAATGGTTGAGTCATTAAAGATTCTAGCTTGACTATGATGTTTGCTCTATTTCTGGAACAGACAAGATTTTTAAAGTCTCAGAAGCCAGGAACTTCTATTTTACTATGCATCAGTGGAAGCTGAACTTCAGAAATGCCCAGTTGTCTTCATATAGACTCCCGCACCTTTGTGGAATCCCACTGGCGTTGGTGGGCTACCACGAGCACACAGGGCTCTGTGATAGTAGTCGTGGAACTAGAGCAGGGAAAATGACTGATCCAGCCAGCAGCTGGACTCCATTTCCCATCACCCCCTGCCTGCGTCACTGTGGCCGGTTTCTATGGAGACCCCAGGAGTGGTGGCACCATGACATGTGGAGCCAGGGTTTCCACAGAGACCAGCCCCAGTAGCACTGGCAGGGCACACAGTTGGGCAGGAAGCTGCTCCAGGGCAGTGGTGACAGCATGGTCTGAAGCCAGGGCAGAGCTGCGATCTGCTGCCTGCACACACTGCTGCCTGGGGTGTGTGGGCAGCGCATGGCAGCTCTGTGCCATCTCCCAACCACATTGTCACTGCTGCAAGATCCCAACCCCAGAGCAGCTCCCTGCCCAGCTTGCACACCCTACCAGCACAGCTCAGGCCAGTCTCCATGGAAACTTTGACCCTGTACTGTCATGGTGCTGCCACCCCTGGGGTCTCTATGGAAACCAGCTGCAGCAATGCAGGCAGGGGCTCCTGGGAAATGGAGTCCACCAGGAGCCTGATTGGGTCAGTGGGCTGGACTTTGCCCACACCAAATTAGAGCCTAAATCCAGAACTCTCAGCAAGAGCTCTCCCATCTGTGATAAAGATTGCTACAATACATTCCTGCCTCACTGAAGTGAAACCATTGTGCTACTGTCAACACAAAAAGTGTTCCATAGCCTTTGCCAACCAGCATATTTCAACTTAAAGTGGTAGGAAAAAAATAAGTAAATTATGATGCCAGAAATTGAGGATTGGTTCTTATACATTTTCAGATACTCTCTCAATGATTAGCATAAAGTTCTGCTGGTTCATCAGGGGTAATGGAACGGCAAAGTTCAAGTGAACGAATGAAGCCGGTTTGAACAAAGTTCCAGCACAGATGTCTTGTGTGTGAAGAGGATCAGAAAATTTTACCATATTTGCAAATTATATATACTAACACTGTAAAATACATCTCAAAAATTATAAAAAACACATGAAACGTTACAAAACTCCACTTGAAAATGGCCACTGAAATTACGGATACAGAAATAACAGTTTTTTGGTAAATTGCCTAATAGGATGCTAAATATTGCCCACAGCGCTTCTACCTTATAATTCTGTTATTTTCATCCTGGCTGACCAACTAGTTGACTTTGACAAGGATGACTGGAAATCTTGTCTTCCCTCATCTTCCTTGACTGATTTTAGTTTAGTTTAGGCCCCATCACTGCTCTATACTCTGAAGTATGCTTTAGAAACCTTTCCACTGAAAGTCTCTCTCTAAACTACTATATTTGCATCATCCAAGTATAATACACATTTTACCTCTCCCCCCTCGCTACCTTTACTCCACTCATGACCTTTTCTTATTTCTTTTTGCTTTCTCTTCATGCTATGCACAGATAGTAGTGGCAACAGGGGGCGCCCTTGTCTCACCCCATTGGATTTTAAAATCCCCACTCAGATGCCCATGAATTTGGGCTTTGCTTTCTTCATTTCTATACATTAACCTTATCCAACATAAACTTCTCTGGAACCCCATTTCCTAGTATTTTGAATATGTAACCAAGATCCCTTTTGTCATATGCTTTTTCTAAGTCCAGATTTGCTATAACTGTGTTTGTTTTCCTCTTTCGGATGTGAGCCAGTGCATCTCTGATCACTGTGATTGGTCCGGAAATCCCTCTACCTAGTACTGCACACACGTGCTCTTCATGTATTATCTTCTGGAGTATTTTCTTCATCCTCAAAGTCAGCGTCTTGGCCATTAAATTATTGTCTATGTTAAGAAGTGTAATCAGTCTCAAGTTTCAGGAGTTTCTTTTCCCCTTTCTTAAAGAGTAAGATCATAATGTCTCTTGGAAACAGGAGAGGCAGGGAAAGATTTTACACTATTTCCTCAAAGACTGCCACTATATCCCTCCCTACCCATACCCAAAACTCCTTGTAAAATTCCATAGCTAGTCCATTTTCTCATGATGATTTTCCTTTTTTAAAGCCTTTTAAGCCCTCCTCTACTTCCTTTAAGCTTTTCTTCCACCTTCTTTGCTCTTCTACTTTCTCTTCCATCTCCTCCAGCAAAACTCTCATCTTCTTTCTGACTGTTTCTTCTTCGGATACAGTTCATCATAAATCTTCTTGTTGCCTCAAACACCCCCTCCTCCACCCAGGTACCATCTTCTTCCTGCACTGCTTTTAGCTGTCCTTTCACCATCTTCCCTCTAGCCAAAAAGTACTGGGATCACTCTTCATTTTCTTCTACCAAGAGCACTTGTTATAAAAACATTCCCTCTCATCTTTCTATCTCTTGTTTTGTTTCTTCTAGTTCTTCTCATACCCATCTTCCTTCTGCAGCTCCTGCATTTTTCCTTGCAGCTCTCAGCCCCTTCAATCTTCTCCCCACTGTTCCTCAACCTTCCTTCCAGAAGAATTCTCCCATCCTTTTTCACCATCATCCACCATTCTCTGGTACTCTTAAAATATGGCTTCAGTGTTCTCTACCCCTCATACTATCTTATGTATGCTTGACATATCTCATCTTGTATCAGTCATACATTTAACTTCTACACTCCCCTTCCTTTTATAGGACTCTTACCAAGACTCAGTTCCACCTTCAGCATCTGGTGATCCCTAAAAGCCACATGTATGGTTTCTTTCTTCCTCATATCTCTTTCTTTAGTACAAACACAAAGTCAATTCTTGATTGTTTCTTTCCACTGGGGCCAATTCTAGTGAAAACTTTCTCCTCTGCTGTCGCAGAGCATGCGGGTGCCCTGCGCCTAAAAGCAGAAATGGCAGGAGAGACCCCTAGAGGTGAGAAGGGGAGGCTCAACTGCCCGTCACCAGGGCAGCACAGGTGCTGGTTGCCAGGGAAACCAAGGGGGTCAGCTGACAGGAAGGGGCAGGGCTTAGCCCCTTCTTAAGCCCAAGCATAAGGCCAGGAGGGCAGTTCCTCCTCAGGGAGCCAAGGAGTGAGGAGCTCAGCCAGTGTGGAGAGAAGGCCAAGGTTTGGCTGCATGAGTATCCGCGGGTTGCTGCCATGAGCTGGAGTATTTTTGCCTGGTAGGGATTAACTGTTGTACCGGACGGTTTAGCTTTATGTTACAGCCCGGGGGCTTTGTGTTTTGTGCTTACTGTTTAACCGGAGGACCAGGTGAGGCTATCAGGGGTGGAGGAGGCCTCATAGGAGCTCCACAGTAGCGTGGGGTTTCCTGGCGCCGGAGAGGGCGCAGCATTGTTTGGGGGCGCATTGGCCCCAGCCCCGAAGCGAGAGGGGGCAGTGGGGGACCCCAGAAGTAAAGAAGAGGGCCAAGGCATAGGGAAAACCATGTCAAGTACCATCTGCGAGGCTTGGGCTGCAGTGTAGGGGAGGAAAAGGAGCCGCAGATAGCGCCCCTGCCCACCCATATAAAGTGGGCAGCCTCCCGCTAATTACATCACTCAATCAATTAAGATCAAGGCATGGCAGGCAAGTAAGCAGGCAGTTAGCCCAAGACAGGAAGGCAGAGCCACCAACAGAAAGGCTCCAGCACGCTATCTCTGTTACATCTGCCCACACATCTCTTAGTGACCCTTTTTTTTATTATATTTGCTAACTATCTGGATGAACTGGCTAAAGTACCATCTCCTCCTTCCCCAGTTCCATCATCCAATTCTATTCTGCAATTGCAGACCCCAGCTATTACCCATGGTCTCCCTCCAACCACATAAACTGCTAGCTTTCTAAGCCTTCTTCCCCCCAGCTCTAGTGGTACATACATGATGTCATAAACTTCTGATTCTGTTCCCCCAACTGACAGTATCATTTGCTGCAGTCTGCCACTGATTATGTCTTCCACCTGCTTTGCTTTCACTTCCAAATTCTTGATAGTATTGTCATGCCAGCCACTTTGTTTTCATTTGTCCCTGATCACCAGGATGGTTCCCATCTCCACCTTTTCTCAAAACGTTTATAATCCCTTTTCCCTCCAATATCCCATCTTCTTATAAGCAGATGAGGTCTGGCCTTACTTGTTTTAACATTGTTCCCAACTCTCCCTTGTTAGTATGCTCCTGATATTAATAGATTTTATAATTAGTGATATTGTGCTTGTCTTACAAAAAAAAAAAGAGTGCACTTGTGCCTTTAAGGTTCACCGGCACTGCTGCTTGACCTGGTTGACTCCTCCCCTTCCCTCACCCTCATGCCTGTCACTTTTGCAAGATGCCAGATTGCCTTTGCATTCAGGAAGGCTTTCATTTTTCCACCTCCCTGCTGTTTCCTGCTGCTAGGTACCCATTCTGGGCTGGAGCCCAAGGGATTTAATGGTGCGAAGCTGCTCTCTGCTTCTGACTCCAACTCTTTCCCCTTGTTGTCAGGTTTCTTTCTCCCCAATTTTCTTCCCTGACTCCTGGACTCTTTTATTTGTT
Source organism: Crocodylus siamensis (assembly GCF_052110815.1). NCBI lineage: Eukaryota > Metazoa > Chordata > Crocodylia > Crocodylidae > Crocodylus > Crocodylus siamensis. The sequence goes on along the minus strand of NC_143396.1, from coordinate 273,459,432 downwards.
CCACCTCCATTTCTTCTGCTTGTTTGATTTTTTTTTTTTTTCCTCCACCCCACTCTTCCACCTCCATGTTTGGGCTCTCTCCTCCCTCCCGTTCTCCTATTTTTTCTTGGGCTGCCTCAACTAAAGATATTACACTCCCTTTTTCTCTTGTCCTCTTTCCTGTGAGTTCTCATCCATAATTTCTACTTTACTCTCACTCTCCTTTTCTACCCCACTGTCCCTTTCTGATTTTACACGGTTCCTCACGGCACCTGACCTTGCTTGCATAGGCTTTGGGACATCTCAATGTCTCTCCCCCACCCTACCCCACCCCACCCCAACAGTTAGTGTATTTTAGGGACTCCTGGCACTCTGCAGCTCTATGCCCCTTCTCTTCACATTTGTAAGACACCATAAGAGGACAGCATTGCAGCAATGAGGGGCACCTGTCCAATTTGCTCCATTGCTTTGGTTGCCTGTAGTATATTATAAAACACCAGTGGGGCCCCAGCTCTATCCATTCATTTGCTCTCAGCACAACTCTTGCCCTCCACAAGCCTGTCAAATGCCATATTTGTCTCATACCTTCTCAACCTACATTACTCTTTGCACATGCAATTCCATCTACCTTTCTATGTCTTCTGCCTCTAATAAATCCATATACATTCTTACTGTAAATCACTTGTTCCTTTGACTTTTCCCTTGCTATAAACTTTATCCCTCTTAATTCCTCCCTCCCATATGCTTCTGCATGTTTCTTCCAAAATGTTTTATACCTTTCACTGTTCCAGTAAGTGAACTCCCAAGTCTTCCTGTTTTGGAAAGCAGTCAGGCTGGTGAGATGTTCTGCCTGCACCTCCAATATATCAACACTACCTTTTCTATAAACTTATATTTGTTCATCCTCAGTCTCATCTACATGCCATCACCAACTGATATTGCTTTTATCTATAGTCTCCAATCCTCCCCAAGATCTTTTGGTGTATCTTCCAGGTCTTCCCATCATGCCACTCCTGGTAGGCCAGCCTTATGTCATGATCCTGATATTTTGTTTCTCATCTAACATACCTTATCCTGCTGCACCCACTCTATCTCCCATTTTCCCCTGCTCCTTTCTTCCTTCTGGCCTTGTTCCTCTCCCCATGCCTCTGCCATCGTTCCTACTTTCACTGTTGCTTCCATCTTCTTGTCTTTCTTCTCTGCTTCTCCACCTTTGTTCACCTTCCATTTGTCTCTAGACTTCCTTTTCTGCTCTTCATTTCACTTTCCACCTCCTGGTTACTTGCCACCACTTCCACTGTTTAGAAAGTTGGACTTCTCCCCTCCAGTCCTTACACCCCAATGCTCTGTCGATCCCTATTTCTGCCCATAAGGCATCGACCAGGCTTTCAGCTGATCACTTTATCTTAGCCCAAGTGTATGCTGATGGGAATTCACCACAAGGAAAACTTAGTGCAGTCCATCTGAATAAGATATATGACAGTGCCCATTGCACTTAGCTTCCCTCAGCACTGACTCATTTTTATAAGTCATGGTGAGTCACTATATTGCATATATTTTAGTTCATCTTCACTCCCATAGCTGAGTTGTGCCTTTCTGGTTGTGCCACAGTGCTAGTTAAGGGTGTATTTATGGAGTACCTGAACTGAATTTTCCATATATAGAGAATTCTATCATTGAGGATTCGTCTTATAATCAGGGTAATTTTATGTTCAAGAAAACATAGTATTGTCAATCTTACTTTTTCATTTACAGAAAGCTGTTTTTCTCCATCCACATCTTGATGTGGGGATTTTTTTTCCTTCTCTAAAGTACAATTCTGATTTGAGTCCATACAGTCCTTATCTGAAATATCCAAGCCTCTTTGCCTGTAAAGCTTAGCTATATGTGCCAGAAAAGAGTTTAATTTCCAATACTTCCTGCTTCTGAAAGATCACAAGAGGCCCTAACAAATAGTCAGAAACAGTTTTCTTGCACTTCACAGATTCTGTTTTGTGTCTTGGCCAGGTCACTTGGTGAGGAGACAGGATACAGCTATATTTGGAGCAATAAAATAAATTAGCTATAAAACTTTTCTTAACGTTTGGGCCAACATTAAAGTGGGTTTCTCCATCTCTAGCAGAAACACGTTTGCTGTTGTGTATACTATTAAAAGGGTCTTTTTGCAGGTCAATTTGATTTAAATGAGCTTCTGATCAACAAGTAGTTTCAATAGGATACTACAGCTTTAATAGCAGCACCACGAAAGTCTCATGGTTAGGCTGAAGTGTGAGAGGTAGGGGCATCAGGGGTTCCTGGTTCTTCCCCATCTAAGGTTAGAGAGCTAGTCTAAGTTGCATAAGACTGTGAAAATATAGTCCTTACTTGGCCACAATAGGGAGTATGTTCTCCTAGTATCATAGAAGAGCTGGGCTGGAAGGAACCTCTGGAGGTCACCTAGTCCAACCCCCTGCTTGAGGCAGGGGTCTTTCCTGTCCAAACCTATCACTTGTCTAAGCTATTACTAAAACTTCACAAATCAACCTCATCACAGAACCTAACCTGCCACAAGTAAAGCAGGGGGACAGTGGTGGTCTGTATCCTGCTGCTGCAAAGTTTCTTACAATGTACTCAAAAGATTGAAGGAAGAAAGCTATGCTCCCCACTAGAGAAAAGCAACCCCCCCACACACCCCTCCCCACACACAGACAGTTTGTACCAGTCTGACCATGGGATAAAATTCCTTCCTGACCCGCAATCAGTCTGCCTTGAGTGACCTCTAGCCAGGAGCTTCTGGGTTTTGTGCCAGCAGGAGCATTGGTACACCCCAGTCACAATCCCCAGCATTGATTTCAGCTTCACAGGAAGAGAGAAGAAAAACAAAAATAAACTGCAACACTGACATGTGTAGCAAAAGGAAAGAGAAAAAAAATCCTTCCTGGTCCACATGGCAACCAGCAAACCCCAGAGGTATAGGGAATGCTTATAGGTAGTATAGGCATAGCTACTCTTAGTCCTGTTAAAATACTTCAGTCTGTGATTCCAGTTCCTGACACAGAGTTAGTGACTTACTCTAGGTGGAAGTGAGGTGTAAGGAGGGAAGAGAGAGGAAGATTAGTTATTCTTTCTTTGTTCCTGAAGCAATGCAAGAGCACATCAGCCCATACACAGAATTGACTACAAACTTAGACAGTAGCTAGGGACCTACTTAAATTGTGATTTTGCAAATTGCGTGGAAACTGAAAAATGGTAGATTCTGCAATCACCACAAAAAATGGCATTTCATGTAATTTTGCACAAAATTGCCTTGGGGGGAAAAGAAAAAAAAAGGCTCACCAGAATACAAAGAAAGCGCAGCAATGCACATGGTTTGAAAAAGAGCTACTGAGAGGCTGAGCTAGTGATGTAGACTCAGTGAAGGCACAAGTCAGGAAAATGAAAAGGTTTCAGCACTGTCTTTTAAAAAGCTAGATGCAATGCAGTAGCAATGCTGCAGTCTGAAAATGAGCGATTGGCAAGGGGTAGGGCTGCCAGAGGCTGTCAGCCAATCAGGGGCAAGGGGTTTAGGTAGCTCCCCAATTCTAGCCCTTCTCCCCCACAGGTCTTCAGTTACTAATGTGTAAACCAGGGGTGGGCAAAATGCGGGCCACAGGCCAGACGCAGCCTGCCAAGCCATTCTATCCAGCCCGCAGAGCCCCTAAAAAATTTAGAAAATTAATATTTAACTGCCCCTGGCTGCCTGTCATGCGGCCCTCAGTGGCTTGCCAAAACTCATGAGAGGCCCTCCACCCGAAATAATTGCCCACCCCTGGTGTAAGCCGAGGATAAAACTTCCCAGTTTTGCTGGTGTATTCAGTCTTGCTTGAATCATGGTCATTTACAAAGATTTCGAGGAGCCTTACTTGGAAGGATGAAAGGTACCGACCCATCTTCGTTCTCTCCCCTCCTGTTTAGTTTTCAGCACTGAAATAATGTAACATTTTGATGTAAAAGCAAGGAATGTCCATTATTTTATAATAAAAATGCTGGAGGGAAATAGGCAGAAACTGATACCTTTCTCCATTGTCTGTTATCGATCGGTACCTAGATTTCTAATAGAAGAGTCCGCTGATAGTGTTAGGACAGAGCAAATGACAGCATGACCTTCTGTTATCTGATTTTTAAAAGCCCTGCCACAAAACCAGCCCAGCCCTTACATAGCAAAAATCAATTTACATTATTGTAAATTGGTTTACAGTTCAACGAACAGAAATGTATCATATGCTACTCTGGATCAATGGTAGCCTATGCTCATCTGCTATGCACTCAATACCCTGAAAAATTTTCATATTGTATAGATTTAGTTGATTAGCATGGCTAATTAAAAGGATGAGAGTGTGTTATTGAGCTCATTTTGAATTATATGTATAATACTAGGGTACACAGGGAATGAAATGAGGAAGCAGATCTGCTGCATGGCTCATAGGGACATCTTTTCTCTTATGGGTTAGACCAGGATTTAGGGAAATGTACTTTACTAGAACTAAGCTACACAATAAACAGAGGTATTGTCAAAGGATTCCTTTTCCCCAGTCAAGCCAAAGTGTGTTGTACACAGAAGACGCCCAAAGGAAGAGGAGGCAGGAGGGATAGCTGAAGAGAGTGTGTGTTATACACCTTCTTTGCCTGTTTACCTGATGCAGGAAGTGACATGGAAAGAAAACTCCCTGGAGTTTTAACTATGGACAGTTATTCCAAGCCCTGCAGCTCCAGTGAGGACAGCTTTGAGTTACAGGACAGCACAAGGTTAGAAGCTAAAAGCTTTATTAACAACAAGAATAAGAATGCAAGCTATCGATCTCATCGATTAAAGCATGGACAAAAGCAGGGGGGGGCTTTTGCTCTGTATCCTGCAAAAGTGGGAAACACCAGCCAAAAGCTCCAGAGGCAGAAGGCAACAAAAAATAAGAGCAGTTCCTCTGCGTCTGACCTGAGTTGGGCAAGTCAAGGATCATCAAGTTCTCCGTCCATTGTGGAGGAAAAAATTGAAGCTAAACTCAAATTCTCTCAGTTTCTCAATGAAGTGACTTTCCAAGTGCTTGATCCCATGAGCCTGAAAGCATACCGAGCTGCTAAACCAAAACATACCTTTCTATCCGGTGGCAGAAGCCTGGATGATTTGAGCATAAAGAAAAAGGTCCCAGGAAACTGGAAAGAAAACACTCTGACCAGGAAAGTCCAAAAAGAGACAGATGTAGAGACTGAGAGCCTGAAAAGTGAAGACATTGCAAATGGATCGCAAACATGCAAATCAGAAAAGTCTGCGTCTCTGGATACAGGTCCTTCTCTACAGTTATTTGGTATTGGGGCCTCAAACACAACAAGACCAAGCCTGGTAGTAGAGACTACAATTTCTCACAACAGTGAAATGCCAGTCAGAAAGTCTGCTTCTCTGCCTCAGAGTACAAGCATGGTGAGCTCCTCTCAAACCACTTCTGTTAGCTACATGAATTATCTGTACTTGGTGTTTTTATATGCTCATCTATAAATGGTTATTGCTGTAGCCCTGGCTAGGCACTTGTTAAATGGTGCAGCTTTTAGGAAGCAAAATCTTGAGATACTCCAAAGGCAGCTAGTAGCATACCTAAAATTAGCACCAGCTAAATCAGTTTTGGGTTTATGTAACTGTAATATTTGTCAACTCCAGCTTTGGTCAGGATGCTGCCTGGCTCTGATCTGGAACAAAAAGTTTTCAAATTCAGAATGAAAGTTTCATTTCAGAAAAATCATTGGGATACCAGGATACACTCCACATTTTAGAGTCGTGTCCTGGAAAATCTGGGAAGGTTGGCTGTTTTAGTATTTACTGTACACAGAGCATTATCCAAAGAGATGGAGCAAACATATAGGGTGTCTCAAAATATGCGTGCATACACATAGAAATCATCATCAGGAACATAGTGACACACTGATCAGCATTGTTCATTCTTTATTTCATTAGAAAGCTTGGAGCATAAACTTACAAAAAGGTTAAAAAAAAAGTTCACTGTTGACATACAGGCACAGGCAGCAAACAGATTCATACACATTTTCTGGAGGTGGTCCATATAAGATCACCTTTTCAGTAACTGAAGACACTGGTAGGCACTAGAAAAATTGTGTAAGGGAAACACACACCATCAATCCTTTCTGCATTCAGTCCTCTGAATCTGGACAGGCTGAAGCAATGCACAGGCTGCTTGTGAACTTGTGGCAGCTCCTGCTATTAAGTAACTTTGTTCAGGATTAGGACTGTGAGGTTAATGTCTAACAAAAGAATTTTGTATCTGGCTATTTTAAAAAGGTAGCTGAAGAACAGCGAAGGAAACTTCTGGGCAGAGGCTCTTGCCATAGCTGGCAACTAACCAAAAGAACATGACAAATAAATCCTTTTTGTTTCCAATTTTTGGATGCACAGATTTTCTGGGCACCGTATACTGCAGAACACTGAACTAATTCATAAAGTAGTTATGCCCCAGGTGCAATATTTCTGAGCCTGCTAAGAACACATTAGTCCAGAAGCCATACTTAAGATCTCTGTTTCACACAGTCTTAGCTGAGAGTTTGGATAAGGACACCTGTTTTAAGCACTGTACTTGCAAAAGAACTCATTCAGATAAAAATGATAATTACAAGAGGCTTGTATTTGTACAGTACAATAGAGTTGCCTATTCCCACATACAAAGAATATTGCTGAACAACTCAGTGAGTCCAATTGAACTCTAATCACTTGATGTAAACATTAGCAGCCCATGCTTTGGATTTTAGAGAGATAATATCCAAGGGCACCCTATCTATTAGCTATTAAAGACACCCTCAGGGAGATGATCAGGGTGGAAGATAATGGAACAAGAAGAAAAAAAATGCTTGTTCTGTTATGTCAAAACCCCTGACAAGCAAACAGAAGAGTCCACTGCAAGTAAGCAATCTTCGCAAGATTCTGATTTGAATCCCTGGTTAAGTCCTGTGCTTTCTTTCAAGTATCAATTATTCACTTGTCACAGTATATTTTCCATTGCATGGGCACATGCTTTACACATCTGATAGACTTGAAATGGCCATCCAATCAAGCAATGACAAACTAAATGCTCCTGAATCCTTTTTCCATCCAATCAGTTAAATTGAGCATTAGCCTGCTCTAATTTTAATGATTCAATTTAAATACTAGCCTGTTCCTGTTTAAATCTAGTCATTTAAATACAGGTTTGCCTTACTTTATGCTGTACATTAGGGCTGTGCAAAGCTTCGGTCCCCCATTCAATTCAGCGGAGATTCGGCCCGATTTGGTGGATGAATCTCCGAATCCAAATCAAATCAGGAGACCCTTGAATCTCTTTGAAACAAATTGGAACCCTCCAAATCAATTCGGAAAGATTCAGTGATTTGGACACAGAGACAGTTTTAAATGTTTTTTCTACATACCTCAAGGTACCAGGTGGGTCATGAACACTGCGATGCTGGGGCAGGTGGAGCGTCCCACAGGACCAGGGGGGCTCCCCAACGCGCTCAGAACGCTCCCCAGTGGGCACAGAAGTGGACTGGAAATGCTTCTGGTCCACTTCCAGGTTTGCTGCTGAGCACGCAGCATCACTGCGTTCACAAGCCACACCTGCTACCTCGAGGTATCCAGAAAAAACATTTAAAGCTGTGTCTATGGGTGAATCACTGATTCTCTGAATCAGCATCAAATCTTCAGATTCAGATTTGACCAAATTAAACTGCGGACAGTGGCCCGAATCAACTAATCGAATCATTGTCCCCAATTGGGGCCAAATCTGAATCGAATATGGCCCATTTTGCACACCTCTACTGTACATACATTCCTGGAAATGGTGCATAATTCAAATTCACATAAAAGGAACCCACTTTACAATGTAACAAATAGGGATATGTTCCAAGACTTTGACTGCACTGACCCCCAGACCCATTTCTACCACTTCTACCAGACAATTTTGGTCCCCACTGACAGCAAACAGTGTTCTGGATTTCACATTGTCCCCTACGTACAGCTCATTTGCACAAACACTAATAGTACGTGACCAAAACCAATTACATTTAACATCTTTTGCTAGCAACCAAATTATCATTATTGCAGTTCACAGCCTCCCGCCCCCTGGGCCATGCAGACCAAACCACAGAAGCAGCAGCCAGGGACTTTTAAGTCCCCAGAGCAGGTGAAAATCCAGCTCTTCCCCTGCCTTTGTCCCCTGCTGTCTTCCCCTCCACACTCAGTGGCACTTCTCCCCTGCTCTCTCATTCCACCTGTCCCCACACACACCTTTGCCCTCTCTTCTTATACTTCTGGACTCAGGGAGCAGCTGTGCTAGGAGCTGGGCTTGGCCAGAGACAGCAGCAGGGGCAGCACACAAGTTCCTCTGTCCATGTGCCTACTCGTGAGCTGTCAGGGAACCCCTGGGGTGGGGGGGACCAGGTAGGGAGGAGAAACCTGTCTGTCACCACCAGCACTACTGTTGTCCCTGACTGCACCCAGTTCCCCACGTAACCCAGCTGGAGTGGGGTGGGAGCAGCTCTTGAGCCCCTCTACTCTTGGAATAGCAGCAGCGATGGGGGGGCGGAGGAGGGGGAGGTGACGTACTGCTGAGAATAGAGGGCGAGACAAAAAAGACTGGATTCTTAGCTACTTCAGAACTAAAAAGAAAAAAAGTCCCCCCATGAAAGAACATAATTGAAAGTCTGGAGCTAGGGAAAGTTTATACAACAAATAGGAATAGAAGTTGAGTCCAGTCACACTGCGCCCAGTCTGTTGCCATATTACACAGTCAGCAAAATTCCACGTGCCCCCAGCGTTACGTCTGCAACTCAGCCAGCGGTGACTTAGCAGACCTAGAGCTGACACAGCCATTTTTATAGTTCACATGTTTGATGAAAAACAGATCAAAATGTTCATAAGCATTTCTGCAGAACCATATCCTAGTTTTTATACAGTTGCAACTGCCACTGAGTCTAAGGAAGCTATAAAGATAACTTCCTAGCATAATGTTTGTAAAAGAATCATGTTGCACAGGACTGAAATAGAGCTACCTCTAGAATGGCACATAGCAATTATGTAACTATATGCAGTTACATCGCACAATAATTTAGAGCAAGAAGAGAATAATAATGTAGTCAACAGCTTAAGTTACAGAAGAATTTTTAATAACGTTTGAAAAACCCACGTATCCAGTGCAATGGATATGGAACTGCTATGATTATAATGCAAATATTGTAAGTAAGCTGGTTAGGAAGGTAAAAGTTACTATACAGCTATAATGAGACATTTGGGTTCCTTATATGAATTTATTGCTTTTAGTTAGGGAGTGTTGGAAAAAACAAGCAAGAAAACAAGATAAACCACAGCTACATAAGCATACTGCCAAAACACAGTGGGTGCATTTACATGAGAGACTATAGCAATGTAGTTTGTTGCTACGGTGGCATAATGTCGGCCGCAGTAGGGTTGGAAATGACCCTATTTAGCAAGTACTAAATGACTTCCCAGTAACAACTGCACTGTCAGGGGCATGTGTAGACACACCCAATGTGGAGCAAGGGTGGGAAGTAGCAAAGGCCAAGGTGAAATAGCTGGTTTGCCAATATTTAAAAGTACCTATGAGGAGAAAGTGGGAGCCAGCAGTTGTTGGGGACCATCAAGAGGCCTGGAATAAAAAATGATCTCTGCGAAAAACTGTAAGAGCTGGCTTTTTTCTCAGATCTATGGAATGAAAAGCCCTGGTGAAAGGCAGGTATATGTACAGATTGATTTGTTTCTTTGAAGGTACATTTGCTATTAAATATATTTGTTCTGAGTAAACAGTTAGCTATAAGAAGCTATTTGGTTACTGGGTATACTTCAATCATAATTCCTGGAAGAGACAGAACTGTAGGTACTGAACCAAATTCGGCCTAAGTTAATCACAGGTGGCTACAGTGCAGCACCTTATTGGACAGCTGGAGAACTGGGTAATTCTACCCCGAGACAGAGCAGCCAAAGGTCTGAGGGCAGAAAGCACATGTAAAGAGACTAACAGAAGCTGGGGTGCAGTTCATTTGCTCAGCTGCGACACCTAAATAAAGCATTAACATCCTGACCCTTGCAGAAAGTGCCATGAGATGCTTAATTTCCTCTGTCAAATTGGTTTAATATACCTGTAGCAGCTCAGCACCATCCATGCAGGCTTGAAGCATTGTTTGGGTAAATCTCAGAGGACAGAGTACTAAAGTCAGCAACCCCACATCACTCTCCAGGGTGATTCAGGTTTTCCTTAGAGATCCTTCATTCAAGCAGTGATCAGGCCTGACCTGGCCTAGCTGGTGAGATTTGATAAGGCAGAGACTGAGGCAATAGGGCATTCTCTCACAAGACACAAATGCAAGCAATAGTATTGACAGAGCCAACACTAAAAGCAAAGTAATCTGGATACCTCTGTCTCCCACAACATGAGGCAGTATGTTGTAGAGTTGGGGGTCGGCTATTCCCAGGGAAGATGACCTGCTGTTCTCTACATACAGGAAAAACAACAAACAAAAATCCACAGTATTGGCAAGTCTCCAGACTATATTCAGTCTGCACATGTAAATACAAAACTAGATGTTGAAGTGAGTGCATGAAAAGTGACATTTGGGCTGGAATGTCTTGTCTTCAGATGCCTGACAGTTTAACCAGGTATAGCTAAGTCTAGTTCAAACACCACAGACCCCTGGAAATCCTTTCATCTGGATGGCTGTCCCCCAAGTAAACCACCCAAAACTCCACGAGACCATGCTCACAATAAAATTCTGCAGATGCAAGGACAACCAGGGACAAAAAAGAGAAAAATCCAGAAAAAGAGGCACAAAAAAGCAAACAAACAAGCACAACGCAACCTCAAGATTAGAAAGTGGGGGCTTGTGGAATTATGGAAAATGAGGTCTTATATAGGTTAGCAAGTAAAACAAGATCCTAGTGTCAGCTTTGTAGAAAGACACCTCCAAAATGGGTCTTAACCTTCCCCTGCAGTACTATGACAATCACTTGCTCCATGAGGGGACAGAAGAGAATTTGGATTGGTGAGAACACAAATCAGAAAGCATAGACATTATAGAAAGAACCTGCTAGGGTTAAATACAAAATGCACCAAGATCTCAATTAGGCTCTACAACGGGACATTCATTTTCTGTTGTCAGCCCTGAAGGGGCAGTAACTGCACTTTCACATAGGCTGCCAACAACATTTACATTTTACAGTTATGCCTATCAAATCCTCTAAGCTGCTTCAGTCTTAGGCTCGCAGTACGCTGTTGGTAGACCACTACACCTACAATCTTAAGATGTTACAATCTTCAGGCTAACAAGAATGGGCAAAATTGGCACCAGACTGGTCCCATGCTTGCTGCTGTCTTTGTCATGCTGAAGGATTCAAGCTGTTCACTGACAGTCTCTTCTGCAAGAGGGATGCCTTAGCATCGTAATGGCTCACACGTTCTGTGGCAGATGAGCTGTATTTTTTACTCTGATTTTTATGGCACTCTGCAGCTGCATTTACCAGCAAGTCTTATTCTGCCCCAGGGTCCTGCTTGCATTAGGAAGTGCAGAATAGCAGGATTCAATTCCAGAAGTACTCAGCTCCTAGGTTACTTCAGTTCCAGCATGTTCAGAGGCAGAGCAGACAGGTTGGCAGGCCCTACCCGCTACCCCTGTAGGGCTGAGTATTGGTAAGTTGATCTTCATGACCTTCAGCCTCTACATACATGAGGCCATTGGTTACATGCTCCTTCCAGCCTGCACCAGCCCTGGTCATATGGCAAATATCTTCCTCTTCACTACAGTAATGGCAAATGCCACTCTGGGATCTTCCCCAACTATTTCACTTGTCATCATTTATATTACAGTAGCGATCACAACTAAGGTCAAGGTCCAAGTGTCTTAGACAAAAAATCCTCACCTCCAGGATTTAAAAATCTAAATACACCAGCAGAGGAACAGTGGGAGGAAGCCCTGAATCAATTTATCCAAGGTCACAACAAAACAAAGGAAATAGCCCAAGTTTCAAGACTACCATCTTGTGTCCTGCGTCCTAGACCATGCCAACTCTGTGCATCCAGGACAAGTTAGCGTTATCCTCAGCAGCAGAAACAGATTCTGCTTTGATCAGCAGAGACTTCCAGAGAAACAGGCGAGAGATGACTGTGTTAGATTTCTCCACTCAGCAGCTAATTACGTCTCTTTCCCAAGCATGACAAATTACCTGTAACAGGCATTAAGAGCTGCTGCTAGCTACATGATGAAGAGGAAAAATAGTGTTGCTACCCTCCTCTTCTGGCAGCCTTGCCTCCTTCTTGCTCCCTTATTCTGTGTGAAAATCCTTACAGCTTTGCTTCCTTCTGCCTCATGCATTGGCAAAGCCCATAGGGCTCTTAGTAACTACTATTAAAATACAGATTAATAAATGTGGGGCAGTACCTTCAATCTTTTAAGTATTACAGTGGGAAGAGGGGTGGGAGCTAATTCTCCTCACCATCTAGGAAGACATATCACCCATTCCAGCAATATTACAGAGACCATAAAAATGTCTCGTCTAATATAATTGACTTGAAGTGTGTTGTCCCAGCTTTGGTTTAAAAAACAAAACAAAAAAACCCACAAGTTCTCTCTCTATTCAGACCTCTTCATGTGCATATTGCCCGATATATGTGCCCAAGCTTGATAACCCTGGAATACAGTCAGACACTAGATCCTAAGCTAGTATGATCTGTGATTGCTTGGTACAGAAGAACATCCAAGGAGGGACCCCAATAAGAATATTTTTCTTTTTGATAGCAGCACCAACAATTTTCTTTCTCCATTACCTTCTTACACACCTCCCTCTGAAATTGCCAGTATGAAAGAGCTAACATCCAGTTACGATGAAATGCTAATGAACAGTTTGCCAAATGCACTAGGTATGCAAGGCACATGCTCTAGAAAACTCAGGTTTATACAAGTTTGGCTTTTTAAACTACATGTCAAGATGGAACCACATACATCACAATACCATACTTATACGAACCCAAACCCAAAATGCAGAGAACCCTCATTGTCTCATTTAGTACCGATGAAGTCACACTAATGTTAACTTTTTACCGAATAACTAATGAAAGAACCATTCCGCTTCATTTGTATGTAATGGTCCTATGTTCCTCTTTAGGTGCTGACAGCGTAGCACAGAAACAACCAAGCTATGGCTTACATACCATTAGCAGCTTAGCTGTGATGGAAGCTAGCCTGCGCTGAGTTCTGTGCTAAGTACATACCCAGTTTCTTGGGTGGGTTTGGACCACTGAATCTTCTCCCATTGCTTTGTCTCTGAACACTGCAGTCACAAGATACTAGCACTGCCACACAGTGTACGTTCCATTTTTTTTGTTTGTTGAGGATTCCCTTTAACTCCTCTTGTCACAATAAAGCACAATCAACTCTTTTGCCCATTGCCTAGAGGAGTGCAGCAGCCATATACTGGTGGAGATTTCAATGTAATGTTTTTAGAGCAGCAGATGTGGCAGAGTTTTACCAGCAGTCATATGAACAGATGGTGTTTTAAGAGCTTTCCTTGTCTACTCTAAAACCTCTCTGCTGCTTGCTAATGGAACTTGCATCCAGTTAACTACAATGCAAAAAGCTAAGGACTTGCAGGGTAGTGGATACCATCAGCTGGAATTTCCAGTCAAAATAAAATGGGATGCCCTACTCATCTGATCAGATGACATTTGATGGCCCTTGTAGCCCTTAGATTTTGTGTTCTGCAATACATAGACACATATGAGCCATTACACAGCTTGATGGGTTATTTACTACATCCAGTCAAAAGTTACTTATCTAAACGACACTAAGGGCCTTGTTACAGTATAATTTTGAGCAGTTCCTGGAGCTTTTAACTCTTGGATTATCTGCACATTAACACCTGAAACTAGTTTAAACACTCATTAGGTGGCTCAGAGTTACGCCACTCCAGGTCAGGATTCTCTCTCACCCATGTCACCCAGTTCATGTTACACTGGGCGCATCTACACATGCACTTTAAGGTACATTAGCCTATTTGAATGTACATTAAAGTGTCATTAAAAATGTGCTTTTTAGTTAATGCACATTCAAATAGGCTAATGTGCATTAACCATCACTTAAAATCTATGCTCTTTAGTTAATGCGTATTAAGACAGGCTAATGTGCCTTTTCCTAGTACCTCATAAGGCAGTTACTAGATTTAATGTGCATTAACTAAAGCACATAAATGCATGTGCAGACATGCCTACTAAATCGTAGCCACTCTAGGCTACCCCTTAGTGTAAACACCGCACCTGCTCCTCTGCCCCCACTGGCCCAAATTGGGCTCACTTCCCCCTACCTCCCCAGCACCCAAGATTCTTTCTTACTGCCACCTCCCTGTTTACATGTGGCTGCCCATACTGCCCATCCCAGGGGATCAGACAAGGAAGGGTTAACTTGCCTGCCTGGCTATATGGTGGCTGCTGCTCTCTGAGCTGGGCTCACTCTGAAAAAAAAAGCTGCAGCCCAGCAACACCAGAGGCTGGGCAGGCAGGTTAACTCTCCTGCCTGCTCCCATCGGACAGGCAATGAAGGCAGCCACAAGTAATCAGCAAGGAGAGTAGGGAGTTCTTACCTTTCAGCCCCAGGCCCTTGCTGGCCTGAACCTGTGATTGCTCCAGACTCAAACTAGTGTTAACACCCATCAGCATTTGTGTGGCTTACAGTGTAATGTATAACAAGGCCCTTTTATGAAAAACTTCCCTGGTTTTGCAGGGTTTTCTGGGAAAGAGAGTTGGAAATCTTCCACCAAGGAAAGGCAAACACAAAAATATTTTCCAACTAACTACTATTTACTTCTAAAGTGTTACAAATTTAGTAAGAGCAAAATCTTGCTCTACAGTGAGATATGTCAGGCCCTTGCAATTCACATTGACTTCAGTAGCCCTCAGCATTTGGCTCATAGGAAAACAGCATGATAAGAGCTGACATCTGGTGAGGGAGAGGGGTCCTTCTGCAGTGCTATTTTCTTAATGCTCTTTGTCCCACCTCTTGTTGACAATCATTTCCCAATAACACAGATGGCCTTTGGCAGAAATGCTGCTTTTACAAAGAAACGGTGTTTTTATAGTAACAAAAGTGCTGCTAGCCTAAGAATCTAACTGTGTTGGAGATAACTGCAAACTGAAGAGACAGTTGGCAGGAGGAAGACAGAAAATATGGATGGGAGAGAGAATAGGTTGATAAATCATCAGTTTTTATAATCTGATCAGTCTTCTCTAGCCCAGATTTCTTCTCCTTTACCCAAAAGCCTTGCTACATAATTTATGAGAGAGAACAG
Organism: Crocodylus siamensis; assembly: GCF_052110815.1. Lineage (NCBI taxonomy): Eukaryota > Metazoa > Chordata > Crocodylia > Crocodylidae > Crocodylus > Crocodylus siamensis. The sequence continues at coordinate 273,444,119 of NC_143396.1, read as the reverse complement.
GTTTTAAAGAGTTGCTATCCCTTTTACTTCCAGCAGTGAGTGTGACGGGGGGACAAATTCCCAGGCCCAGCCACAGTACTGGCCTGCCCGCTTGTCTTTGGGCAAGCCTTCTGCCACGCCTAGTTGCAAATTAAGTAAGTTAATTAGGCAGGAGGCTGCCATTTGAGCACCCTGCTGTTTATGGGCAATACACACATGACTCCTACCTCCCTCTATCATGTCTCATGACACACAGATGGCATACTTGTGCTTGATTGATATTCCAGCTTGAGGCTGAGCCAAACTCGGTATCGTGTTAGGCCGCTCTCATTCTGCCCTGTTCAGGACTCCACACATACTGCCCACCTCTCACTGGGGCCTCTACCACTCCACCTGCACTAAGCAAGCCTCTCACACTAATCCCCCTTACTGGGCCTCATTCACATCATCCTGCTCCTTTGAGCGACTATGTACGTCATCAGGCTTGTCCCTGCTCTCCTTGGCTAGCCCTGACACAGCCTTTTGGGCCTCTCCCATGATGCTCATCTGTACAGTGGCCAGGCAATTCATCAAACACTGGGCTACCTCTGCCCCTGGCGCCAAACCAGGTAACACAGCCCACCATTCCCTAATTGGGCCATTGGCTCGCCCATTCTCCTTTCAGCTTCCTCTGAGCTGCCTCACTTGGCCTCAGGCCCATCTGCAGCCTCAGGCACCCAAAGGCTTACCTGGGCCTCTCTGCCCACTTGTCTCAGGGGCTCAATTAACTCATCCCCTCATCTCTAGGGCTCAACACAACTCTCTCCCTTTCCTGGGGCTCCAGGGTCTTGCACCCCTACAGGCTCAGGTGCCACTCATGCAGGCATGCCTGACCTCACTGCTCTCCGGGGTCTTACACCCCTATAGACTCAGGTGCCACTCATGGGTGTGCCTGGCCCTACTATCTCCAGTCTTACAGCAACCCATGAGCTCATGGGGGATGGGGTTGTGAGGCACCACTACTCGCCTTTCACTGGGAAGGTAACTGGCTTTGCATTTTTTGGAGGCTGTCTTGTCACAGACAGCCCCGCCAGACCACCCTTCCCCGGCAGGGTGCAGTTTTCAGTCTTATGCAAGACCAGGAGCCTCCAACCATCCCCATAGCTCCTGCCCTTACCTCTGAGATGTTTCATAAACAGCAGCTCAGCCAGGTGTTGCTATTCCATTGGCTTCTGGCAACAAACTGCTGCTCCAGCCCTGAGAGCCAGGATCTTAAAACAGCCACCTCATCAGGGCTAGCCTGCACCTGCCTGCTGCCTGCTCTCCTCCTTAAAGTGGGAGACACCAAAGGTGCTCTGCCACCCACCTTCCCCCTTAAAATTAGTTCGTAGGGTGAGGCTTTTCCCTGCTGCTCACAAAGCAGGCTCACTTGGAGCCTGCAGCAGCCCTTAAGTGATAAGCTGGTGCTCCATCACAGTGAGCAGTCCGCACTAATAGTCACTAGAAGTTTACATCTTGTCCTGACACACTATAGCTTTTGCATATCACAGAAGCAGCATGCAGTGAGTCTCAGAGTTGTATGGAATCATTTTCACACCAAACTTCCCTGAGTGCTGTGAATGGCAATACACTGTGGGCACATCTACATGAGACATATTAATGCATACTATCCTAATTTAATGTGTATTATGGGCATGCGTCTACATGTATGTGCCCTTTATGATCATTAAAAATGGTGAAATGAAGCTAATTGCACCCAAATTTTCAGGAATCAAACATTTAGATGCAATTACTTAGAGTGCATTAACACACATGTAGACGTGATTCAGAACTAACTTTAGTGCCAGGTCTGCCCAGCCACTAGAGGCACATGTAAGGGCTGCAGGGATTTGGCACTAACTTTAGTGCCAAGTTCCTGCATGTGTAGACTCCTGCCAAAAATTCCTTAATGCACATTACATTTAGTTGTGCTCAAATGCATGTGTAGATGTGCCCTATGTGTTTAGAGTGCAAAGAAATCCCAGAGGCAGAAGGGAGAGAGGGGTTGTCCAGTTCATCATGCACGTTAAGTATCATTAAAAATTCAAATTGCTGTCTTAAAAATGCAATACAAAGGCTAAAAGTAACCCCCCTCCCCAAGCAAAATAAATGTCCACTTCTCTATACAAATGCAGCATGTCATGCATTTGGACGAAGGAGAGATTGGTATTCCTGTAGTTTATGCAACAGCTGGATTTTAAAATAATCCATCTTCTCTATAGTTTTACACATCAAGGCCTCCACACTGTGGCTGGGGGAAGACATGCAAAAGCCTGAGCCTAAATTGATTCAATCTTTGCAGGTTAGTTTAACCTGGCTAGTATGAATCAGTTTGTAACCGCACAGACATCCTCTCTGGACTGATAAAATGCAGGAGCATGCCTGCAATGGCTCAGGCTAGAAGTCGGGGCGAGAGGGGAGGGTGGTGCTAGAGCTGCCCTCCCTTCCCTTCCATAGTGCTGAGCTGGGGCCAGACCCTAGTGGGATGTTCTGATTAGAGAGGGTCCCCCACACCTATTGGCCAGCCCAGCAAGAAGTTGATAACAGAGCATTTATCAGCCCATCAGCAAAGGAAAAGCCTCTCTCATTAGATAAAGCTGTTCTTAAACAACTTTTTCCAAGGAAGGGAACATTCCAAGGAGAAATATTACCAGCTACCTGTTGATTAGCTCCAAAAAGCCCTAAGCTAAAACTGTCCTGTCTGCCTTACACAGACATCTCTCAGCCTTGGCTAGCATACTACATGCTGGCTATGGTTTGTGCTATGGGAGGGAGGGAGGGAGGGGGGATCCCTGTTTGAGCAGCAAGTGGTGATGGGAGGGATGAGCCAGGGGGAAGCCAGGCAGACATTGTTGTGCCTGCAAGCCTCTGCCAGAGCTTCAGTGAGGGAGCAGAGGGAAGAAGCCAGCTCTGCTGTGGAGCAGAGCACCCCACCCAGCCCAGCAACCATGCCAGGATGCTGGGGGACTCAGGTTTAACTTAAACAAGCAAGGGGTCTGGGACAGACATTGCATAAACAAGCTTGACCCAAATCAGTTAAGTCTGAAACTACATTCAACCAGGTTTTTCTCAAACCAATTTCAGCCATTTTGAAACTGGTTTATGTGCACTGAATGTCTGTTCTGTTACAGCAGTGGCTCCCAACCTTGGGTCATGACCCAAATCAAGGTCGCGGGGGAGTCAGCCCCTCGCTCCACCCCTCCCACCTGTGGGGCTCTCCTGGTGCATGATCCACGTGGCTCTTGCCTCCACCGCTCCCCAGCCCAGCCCAGACTCTGCAGGCACCGTCAGGCATGAGTGAGTTCGTAGCAGGGACAGGGGTCATGACCCGGATATAAAAAGTGCAGTAAAAAAATGTTGAGGGCCATTATGTTACACGTATAAACCAGTTTCTGATCCATTAAACTGGTTTATGTGTAATGTCTGTCCCTAGCCTGTGGGTTTCAGCATTACATCAGAAATATTAGCTTTAAAACTCTAATGCTCAATGAGGCGTATATAAATTCCAGGAAGTGAAGTCTTGATGAGATAAACTACAGACTGGAAGGCCAGATACAGACATTATACTTTTACTGGTAGAAACAATCAGAAACTGGTCTATTTCCATAACAGAACAAAGGTTCTGCACAACAACAACAAAAATCAGTCTATACCAAGGGTAGGCGAAATATGGCCCACAAACTGGATGCAGCCTGCTAGGCCATTCTATCCAGCCTGCAAGGCCCCTAAAAATTTGGAAAATTTTAGAAGTTCTAAAAATTTAGAAAATTCCTGTCAAAGTTGACACGAGTCTGGGGCAACAGGACCCAGGGGGAACCACCAGCAGGATTAAGCAATTGGAGCAGCGAGTCTGGTCCAGCCCCAACCCCGAGCCCCAAGCCCCAGTCGGAAGCCTCTGACTAGCTGGGGCTTCTGGAGACTTCTGGCCTGGGATTGTTTGTGCCTCCCTGCACTGAGGGAAATACAGATAAGGAGGAGGGGGGGAGGAAAGTAGAGAAGGCCATGGGCGATCACCCCAGTCCTCAGGATCACGTCAGCCAGCTCCTGCAGTCCCAGCACTGCAGCCAAGAGCCATGTAGTGCTGGAGGTCAGCGGGTGGGGGACTGGGGAAATGCTTGTGGCAGGCAGGGGGAAGGGGCACTGAACAGGTACATGGGGCCCACACCAATACACAAGGGCCCAGTGCAGGGTGGCAGGAGCACTGGGCCGGGCTTCCAGGGGCTCTACAGAGCCAGGATGGCTCCTCCCTCTTCTTGCTTGAGCAGTACAGCCCTGTGCCATAGAGCCCTTGGCAGCCTGGTCCCCGCTCTGGTCCCCACCATATTGGTAGAGGCCCCACACTCCCGACTGGCTGTCACTGTGCTCCACATTCCCACTCACTGCCCCTTCCCCCAAAGTGCCAGACCTATTTCCCTGCCCACCTGTCTTCCCGCTGTGCTTCAGCATCACGTGGTTTCCAGCTGCAGTGCCGGGGGAACATGGTGCCAGAGTGGAGGGGGCAGGGGGGAAGAGGGAACCTAGCAGGAGAAGGCCAGCAGTAGCAGACAGGGAGCAAGTGGCAGTGAGCAGAAGCACAAGGCTAGTGCCCTGGGGCCAGGAGCAGCACCAGAGTCTTGCAGGAGCACTGGTGGGGGCTCTGCCTTCTGGGAGGGGGGCACCTGTGGGCAAAACCTCCCCCTCCACACAAGTCACAACCCTCCCTATCCACCCTCCCCCCACACACTCACAGCCCCCCATAAAACACATAACTGCTCATACCCCACACACCCCCACAGCTATCCACTCCTGAACAAATCACACACATACACACTCTCCCCGCATATTATACAAGAGTAAGACTTCATTTTAAGCTATTATACTATCCCCTCTATGTATACTGCACAGACATGTGTAAATCAGGACAAAAATATTTTTTGAAATGAAATTAATGAATGTTGTAGTACATGTTTAATCTTTAGAATATAATTTGGTATTTTTCTGGTTCAGAGATGACAAAACCACTTGTTGAAAGGAGTATTTCCAGGGGGCAAAGGGAAGGACTTCTGGTGGCAAAGGTCAGATGTTAGGGGGTGGAACTTCTGGTCCCAAGATGATAACCAGAGGGTGGGGCCCCTGTCAAGGGATAGGGCTAACCATGTGGCCCTCAATAACTTGCCAAAACTCTGTAAGTGGCCCTCCTCCCAAAATAATTGCCTTCCCCAGTCTATACCCATAACAAAACAAAAGTTCAGCACATAGACTGATTTAAAAATGGTGGAACCCAGTCTGAGATTTGCACTCCCTCCCCTTCCCCCAAAGAGTGAATGTTGTTCTCTTCACTACCAACATAAACTATGCCATGTACAGAAAACCTCACAACTTAGGTCAATTCTGCCTCGGGCTTTTTGAATGCCTGAACATAGCCAATGGGATTATGTTAAATGTGGATCATACTGCAGCTTTGGAACAGTAGGCCGCAGTCCCAGGATGGCTTGATAAAGCAGAGGAGGACTCTAGCAAGAACATTGCTCTGGATTTATTGTTATGATTAATGCTTTGTGTTGAAAATTCCACAAGAAGGACATAGCATTGCCATAGGAAAACATGACTTCAGTTTATGTTCAACCAATTCATCTTCCATTCTTATCCTATTTTAATATATTAATTTAAAAAAATACAAAAGACAACCTGCCCCTGTGTTTTTCTCTATACAACAATTTTAATAATGTGAAGATACAACACCTTCACACCATCAGCTGTCTCCTGAGAGTAAGCAAACCACACAAGCTGAAATTTCCCATTTCCTGTTCAGCTCTGGTAAAGTCTCCAGTACTGCCTTTCTACGGTTTTGTACGGCTATGAACAGCTGCATTCTCCACACGCAGTTCCAAATTCAATTCCCAGATGACATCTTCTAGCAGTGAATAGGCAGGCAGAAAACACAGATGTTGTCAACACTAAATCTAAAGAGGAGGATCCCCTCTTTGGGGAATATTTCTTGGTAAATGAATGTCTAGATTTTATCCACAAGTCCTCTGTTCTCTCCAGAGTATGCAAAAGAGGACAGTTCTTCCTAAATTGTTGCCTATAATGTCATCTATGCATCAGATTTCAGAAAGTAAAACTAATTTCTCTAAATTAACTGACATATGTTTTTTTTCCCCCAAAATAAATCAGCAAAGCAAGCTCCAAGAAATCTGGCAGGGGAAACTGAGAGCTGAAGGTGAAGATGGACATGCATCAGATTAAACTGAAATTAACAGGAGATGCAGTCCGGGTAGCAAGCACAAGAAGGTTGTTTGGGTTTGCTACACCAACAGGTTGTGTTTAGTCAGTATGGAAAGTACAGGGTGCTGCCTGAGAAATGAGTCACCATTGCATTCATTGCTACTAAGTCTTTCCTAGTCTCTTCCACAAGGGGCATTCCAGGGCTTTTTGGAGAACAAAATGCAGAGATTCAAATAAGGAAGACCAGGCTTCTTGGGTAGATGTGATATCTTTTATTAAACCAACTGAACAGTTGGAAAAAATTGTTCTTGGCAAGCTTTCTTTGCAACCCTGAAGAAGGATGTTTGTGCCCAAAAGCTTGCCAAGAACAATTTTTCCAACTGTTGAGTTGGTCTGATAAAAAATATCACATCTACCCAAAGAACTTTGTCTGCCTATGTCCTTAAACCAAGATGGCTACAACCAACAACCCTAAAGCATGGGAGGGAGATTCAAATAAATAAAGCATAACAGTGATAAACTAATGACCTATACAATATTTTTTTTGGCAAGGGGTGCCTGATTTTTGAGGTTTGCAAATCATTAACAAAGACATAAGTAGTTATTGTTGTTAATCTCTTTTGCCTAACTGCAGACTAATGCATTCAGAGACCTGAGCATTTGTAAGCTACAGCCTATTTTGTCAGACGCTGTGAATGGACTAGCATCTGATGAAATAGGCTGCAGCTTACAAGAGCCCATGCCTCTCCAAACCAGTTAGTCTGTAAGGTGCCACTTTAACACTGAGTTAACTAAACAATTGCAATGAACAAGACATTAGCCTCAACAGGGAGCTTTTTGTCTTAAGTGTTCAATTTTGGGTGCGTTAGATTGCATAACTTGTGTCATGATTTGCCTCCTGATTGGATGGCTGCAATTTTTACAACAAGAAAATGAGGAATAAAGAAACATTCTGGTCCAACACAAATACACACATTTCCCTAGAAACAGAGAGATGTTCACCCAAAAGATAATTACTCCTTAGATACCAGTAGTAACAAAACCTGCAGCATGGACACAATCCAACTGAACAGCTTTCAGAACTCAAACAGACATTCACAATAAATTATTTCTGCTTTGTCAACCAGCCCAGTTCTTCCCACCACTCACAAGACAGGGCCTCACAGAAGAAACTCACATAATGTATTAGACACATACTATTTCTGGAGAGTCAAGGCTGAATCAGAGTCAGGCAACAAGAGAGCCAAGAAGCTCCCTGTAAACTAGTAGGACCAAACAGAAACAGAACAGAACAACAGGCAGAAAGACCCAAGCAGCAGCATGAGAAAGTCTACTCTAAGTCAAGGGAGCATAAGCAAACGGAGTATGGATGGAGGCCCTTTCTTCCCAAGTTATTCATTTCTCTCTGCCCATCTGGAAGATAAAACAGTTCCCCATACAAAAAGGACTGTGTAGGCAGGAATCTGACCATTACTATGCTACAAACAATGCAAAACATCACTAATCATTAGGGATTTGAATGAGACACCAAATGGATAACAGAACCTGTGCTGAACTTTTCTACCAAGTGTTTGCACTTAGTGATAGAGCTAACAGAGGTTCAAGTCCAGAGCTGCATTGCCTGTGTTACTCTTACATTTTCTTACATTGCAGTCCTCTCTCCCTCTTCTGGTAACAAATTTGAAATGGACACAGAGCCAGCCAATGAAGTTGCACTTGGAAGGTACACAGCCCATTATGTCCAGTGTAATTAATTAAAACCACAATTAAAAAGAGAAGAGGCACTGAGAATGGAGAGCCACAATAAATCATTAAAACAAAATTAGTTTACACTTCACGCTGAGTCAACTGTGCCCTCGGTTAAACCCATGGAGCTCCCATTCATATTGTTGACTGAGAACTACAGGAAGTAAAATTCAGATGGTTGTCTTTCATCCGAACAGTCTCACTGTGCAGTTGATACAAGCTCTCACTTTTCGAACACAAATTTCCCATTCCAATCACCATTCTAGGCCTAGATGGGTCAGTTAAGATTGAACTGTTTGAAGAGTTGCACCTCACACACAAAACACCCATGTTATCAACACTGGGAGACAAAGGGAGGCTTTTAGTCATCCTAACGAGAAACAAAGCCCAGCTGTGTAGCTGGGGGGAGGTTGTTTTAAAAGCAGAAAGGGGTAAATGCATTCCACCTACAAGCCATCTGTAGGTACTGCCTCCAAATAAAAATTATAAGGAAGAGGGGGGACTTCCACTGCAAGAAGTAAGAGAAAGGAGCCTTAAGGTCTCTTACTAGAGGGTTTTCATATATTAGAGTATATCTCCAAACAGAATTTGGCCTGACACAAAGTATTCATTAAGTCAGACTCTGAGCTCTGTTTATTTAGTTACTGGGGCGGGGGGTGCTATTGTTCAAATGCTTTTTTTTGGTACTGAAATAACTATTTCATCCCCAAACTTAGGTTTGCAGGAATAATTCTATGGTTGGGGGATTGTCTGGTATTATAGCCTTAGAAACTGTGTACTGACAGCTTTGATCTTCCCTTCCTTTCTTTTATTTCCTTCTTAAGTGTTCATTCCAACCTTCTTCCCTTACCTCAGGGGTACTAAATCACAACCACACTTTAGGAAATGTTATTGACATCTTACAGTGCTAAAAAGAAAGTTTTGTCTTTTACTTTACAAAACAGCTAATATTCCTGTTCCTTCACAAACAAAATAAACCCTATGACTGAGTCATTATTTAATAATATAATAATTAGACTAGTATGACAATGAAATACAGCATTCTACTCTAATTGGACTTCTAGTGGCAGACAGAATGCTATAAGTAGCTCAACTAAGTAACTGGGCTACTTCAGACTCGATTGGTGGTTTGATTCTTGTATTTCTCGAAACAATGATCCTTTATAGCTATAATAAATACTAACATACGTTCTTTAAGCTATAATGGAACTTCATGAAGGTGTATGCATATTGCTTTAATGTGACGAGCAGATAGAGCTAGTTGCAATAAATAGCTAGCTCTTCCATCTTTCTGTTGAAAAACAATTGCTGCCTCTGTATTTAAACCTTGTTCTAAAGGAAAATATTGTAAAATGTACTTAAGATGGAGCACAGAAATATAGAATTTGCCATTCTATCAGGATGAAAGCTGGTTTCTCTTCCTGCAGTGGATAATATCTGATGCATCAGAAGAAGGAAAAATCAATCCTATTTAGCATCACTCTCAATTTTACTGAACACTTCTCTTACTGATTTTTCTTTATGACTTTGAGTAAAGGTACTTAATCTTGTATCTCAGTTTTCCCTTGTATAAAACTGAGTTAATAGCCCTAACCCAGCTTTGCAAGTTTTTCATATCCTTGCATAAAAAGCACAATATAAATATTTAATCTAGACATACCTAATAAATCTGTAGTGTCTCACCTAAGTGATCAGCTCACATTCACTGAAACACATATTTGGATTACCCTCATGTTACCAGACACAGCCATTTGTTACTGAACCCATGGTGGGTGCCTGACTAAATATCAAATCAAAATATCCATCAGTGAATGTTCCTACCCTCAATGATTCATATAAACATTTTCAGCTTATGCCTTTGGGCAAGGAAAAATGTCCTAAGGATATGAATTGTGTGCAGTTGGCATCTTTCAGCTCTATTCTGTATGTAGTCAAGGGGGTCGTTACATATTCAAACACTTCTTCACTTGTTTTGGTCTCCTGCACCACTTGGTAAGACTAAAGTCATGGCACATCTTTAACCTAATAATAGGTATTTTTTCCTACCAATTTGTTTTCTAACTTCTTATTTACCTAGACATGCAATTCTCATATTCCTTTGGGCCAGGTACAGACATTGCACTTTTACCAGTATAAGTGATCGGAAACCAGTCTACACCCAAAACAGAAGTTTGGTGCACAAAGACTAGTTTAAAAATGGCAGAACCCAATCTAAGGGCACAGACAGAAGTGACCATTTTCACCTGATCTGGCCACAGAAAGCAGTTTATAGCCATGATCAAACACAAGTCCATGGCTCCAGAGAGCTTCAAAAATGGCCCATCCAGTGAAAATAAGGACGTTTCAAAGCATAGCATCTTCGTTAACTTGTGTCTGCACTGCCTGCCAGCGTGGAGCTGTTTTCAGAAAGAGGGGGAAGGAACAGAAGGAGTTCAGTCTGGGGGATTTTCAGCCCCCGCTGGAGGGTGGTGTGACTGTCCTGGAGTCCCCCTGAGGTGGGGAGGAGGCTCCAATTCACCCACCCTGCCCTCGAGCACTGGCTGGGGAACGCCTAGAACAAGCTCCTTCTGCTCCCTTGCCCGCTTTCCATTCTGAAAACTTTGCAGCCAAGCAGGGAGCAGGGGCTGTTGCTAAGGGACCCTGGCTGCAGGCTGGCAGCCAGGAGCTAGATTCCCCTCCCCCTGGAACCAACCACTGTTCAGTCCAGGGGATATTTGTAACTCCAAACGCTTCCTGCAAGGCTTTCTCAGCTACAGTGGGGAGCTGCACTTCTGTCTGCACCCTCAGATTTGCTCACCCCTGAGAAGAAATCACCCTTTTTGTCTGCCTCCGTTCTCTGAGTGTGTGCAGCCCCCCTGTTTCAAACTCTGGCTGCAGGACCCACCTGCTCAAGCTGGGTTGTGAAAATTCCATGGGAGGGGGCCTCACTCTTCCTTTGTCCTGGGTTTTTCCCACCAAACAGCCTGTGGGGCCCTCCTCCCTGGAAAAGGAGGATGCTGACAGCTGTTAAAAGGATTGGTCTGCATCATGTAGCCCCTGTTGCTGATGAGGTCACAAAAGTTTTAAAAGCATCCACTCCATTTTTCATAGATTTCATAGACATTAGGGCTGGAAGGGACCTTAGAAGATCATCGAGGCCAGCCCCCTGCCCCCAGGGCAGGGAGTCAGCTGGGGTCACAGGATCCCAGCAAGAAAAACATCCAGGTTTCTCTTGAAGACATTCAAAGTAGGTGCTTGAACCACCTCCGATGGCAGGCTGTTCCAGACCTTGGGGGCTCAGACAGTAAAGAAATTCTTCCTTATGTCCAGCCTGAAACAGTCTTGCAGGAGTTTATAACCATTCAACCTCTCTCGTCATCCCTCGGGGCGCTCTGGTGAACAAACGTTCCCCCAGATACTGGTGGTCACCCCTGATAAACTTATAGGTGGCCGACAGATCGCCCCTGAGCCTGCGCTTCTCCAGGCTGAAGAGTCCTATGGCTCTCAGCCTGTCATCATAAGGTCTGTTTTCCTGACCTCTGATCATGTGCGTGGCTCTCCTCTGGACTCTCTCAAGCTTCTCCACATCCTTTTTGAATTGTGGAGCCCAAAACTGGACGCAGTACTCCAGCTGCGGCCTCACCAAGGCCAAGTACAAGGGGAGAATGACGTTCCAGGATTTGTTTGAGAAGCATCTATGGATGCAAGCCAGTGTTTTGGTCGCTTTACTAGCTGCAGCATCACATTGCAGGCTCATGTTCATCTTGTGGTCAGTCCTGACCCCCAAGTCCCTCTCATCCATAGTGCTAGTCAGCGTAGCACTGCCGAGCCTATAAACTGTTTTTTCCTCCTAAGGTGGAGAACCTTGTATTTTTTGGTGTTCAACACCATCAGGTTCTCATCAACCCATTTCTGAGCTTGTCAAGGTCAGCCAGGATTACCCCCTTGTCCTCAGGTATGGATGTTTTACCCCAAAGTTTGGTATCATCGGCGAACCTGGCCAGTATGCTTCTGACTCCAATGTTCATATCATTAATGAAGAGGCTGAACAATATAGGTCCGAGGATAGAGCCTTGTGGGACCCCACTAGTCACAGGACACCATGACGATTGACTTCCATCAACCACCACCATCTGGGTCCAACCACAGAACCAATTTCCCAGCCAGTGAATCATGGTCGACCTGAGGCTGCAGTTGGCCAGTTTTGCCAAGAGGTGATCATGGGATACCAGATGGAAGGCTTTTTTAAAGTCAAGATATATGACATCAATCTCTTCCCCCTTGTCCAGGTGATAGGAAAGGAAATGAGATTGTTCAAGCACAACCTACCTGCAACAAACCCATGCTGGCTATCCCTCAGGGTGTTGCCATCAGTCAGTCTGTTAAGAATGGCCTCTTTGATAATCTTTTTTAAGACTTTCCCCAGGATAGAGGTCAGGCTGATGGGCCTATAGTTTGCCGGATCCACTTTCCTCCCTTCCTTGAAGATAGGCACCACATTGGCCTTCTTCCAATCATCAGACACTTCACTAGAGTGCCAGGAGCACTTTTGGAGGGGGGCAGTCATTTTTGGGTCTCTGAAACAAGCAATAAGCCTCCAAGAGCTCCATCCATCTCTGGATGAACATGTGAGTAACCTACCTGAAATTTAGCCAATAATTTAGGAATAAGTGAACTAGATGCATATCAAAAGGGCCAACAAGCCCGTTCTATTTTGCTAAAGTAGGTTTTCTTTCAATTTTCTGTAGTTTTATATTCCTTCCTCACTCTCTCCCTCTTTAATCGGTAAAGATATCTGTTATAGCACACCTTGCTGTAAATGCTTATGAGGGGGAAACTAGCCTTTAAAGCCCCCTTTATTAAGCACCTCCAAGGTCAACGGGGTCCGTGTACCCTGAGCAGCACAGAGCCCTAACAAGACCAGGGTGGTGGCAACTTTACCCCAGGCTTGCAGGTGTGCTCCAGGAAGGGGGTTGGCTGGATGTAGGTGCCGCAGAGGAGGCACCTGAAGCATGGTTTTCAGTCAGGCTCAGTGAGGTGAGTGACTCAATGCCAGATTGCCCCCCTACAGGCCCGTCACAACCCCCACCACCAAAGGGTCTGTTTGGTCTGTTCACTGCTGATCTAAACTATGCCATTTACAAAAAACTCTGTAATTCAAATAAATTCTGCCTTGGGCTTTTTGAATGTCTGTACTTAGCCTTGATGGGGGTAAACTCACAGCCATAATCTCTGAGTTTTACCAGTCTGCTTCTTCATTCGGTATTGCATTTCCAATTGCTTTGCTCAATAGAACGTACTGAAACTTGCTATATTTGTGCTCCATGTTAAAACTTCCCCTTATGAACTATCCAAAACAAAACAAATGCAAAAAGAAATGACAGGAGAAAAGCAGGAGGAAAGCTGTGAAATGGAGTTTGGTATTTCAAGAAACCTTTTCATGTGCTTCTTGTATCACACTTCAGACTACTTACCACTGGATTTTAAGTAAGATGGGTCTGGATTAAACAACTTCTTTCTCACTTATGGAAGAAACATACTTTGAAGGTGATGGCAGCTTTTGTGAGCTGGAATTAGATTGAAGAGTCTTTTGTTGTTGTTAAGGCAAAATAAAACACATTATTATGTACACTTTGTAGCTACTCCTTACTCGGGACCGGGTCAAAGTCAAAGCAATGGGCTGCTTAGGTCTAATCCTTCAAACACCAATGCTAGAATGCAGAACTTCCTGTTGGGTGGAGTGCAGCTGAAACTAAGAACTAGGAACATTATGAATTAGAAAGTCTTTCCCTGAGGTGTGTGCATAACCCTGTGCTTAATATTTTTATCAGTTACATGTACATACACAGGAAACTGGAGGAACCATCCATTAAATCAGTGGCTCTCAACCTTTTTTGTACCAAGAACCATTTGTAAACATTGATGGCCAGTCCTGACCCAGTAAATAGTTTCAGTAGAAAACAGCTCCTTGGCCCTTCCAGTGCCCCTCGCTCATGACCCATAGCCACCTTGGACCTGCCAGTGCTCTTCCCTCCCAACCCACAGCTCACCACTCCTCCAACCCTGCTGGTGCCTGTCACTCCCAACCTGCTGTCCCTGTCCTCAGCCACCAGTTTCATAATTTCATAGTTGGTAGGGTCAGAAGGGACCTGAGCAGATCATCAACTCCGACCCCCTGCAGGAAAGAGTACTGGGGTCAAATGACCCCGGCAAGATGTTTATCCAGCCTCCTCTTAAAGGATTGGGGGGGTAGTTGTGTCGGGTGAATGGGGTGGCCAGTGAGGGTGCACATGCCCCCCCCAGATTTGTGCACCCACAGCAAGTATGGAGATACAGCCTGGCTGAACTGGCAGAGACAGGAACTGCGTCCACAGTCCAGTTGGTAGGTCCCAATGTGGGAGAGCAGAGCAGGGCAGCAAGACTTGTTGTTGCCGCTGCCAGCACCATGAACTCCATGCCAGCTGCAGTGCCAGCACTGCAAGGAGTAATGGATGGGGGAGGCCACACTGCCCTCACTTTCTCCTGCCATCAGCCACTTGTGTTCCAGGCCACAGCTCTACTCTGCTGCCATGGCCTGGCTGCTGCTGCCACTGCTCCCCTTAGGCCACTCATGTTGCCCACCATCCCACTTGATAGATCCATGGCCTAAGGGGAACAGTGGCAGTGACAGCCTGGTCATGGCAGTGGCAGTGACAGCCTGGTGCGCAAATGGCTAGTGACAGAAAGAGGTGAGGGCAGAATGTGCCCTGCCTCCTCCCCCCACCCCATCCATTACTCCTCATGCTGCTGGTGCTGCAGCTGGCACAGGATTCATGGCAGCAGCAGTAGCAGCAACAAGTCTCACTGCCCCATTCTGCTCTCCCACACTGAAACCTACCCATTGGGCCGTGGAGGTGGCTCCTGCCTGTGCCAGTCCAGCCAGGCTGCAGCCCAGTGGCTGCTGTTGGTGCACAGATCTGGAGGGCATATGCCCTCTCTGCCTCCTGATGCATCACCTGTGCCCCCCCCTTTCCCCCCGCCCCATTGACTTAACTGCAGGGAGCTGCGGGAGCTGCTCTCCATCCTCCCTGGCTGCCATGTGCATGTGCTTGATCGCGCTCCCTCCAGCCCCAAGCAGACACTTGCAGGCTGGAATTCTGCCTGCCTTCAAGGGGAAACCCTAGTTTCCCGCATTTTTCTGTGATGGCCACTCTCAAATATTCTTATTCTTATTCTTATGTGACCATTTTTGGGTCACAACCCACAGGTTGCGAAACACTGCTTTAAATAACCAAAGTATTTATGGATGTACTTTATGGAATCAACTTTGATTTGGCTCTTTATTTCCTTAGTAGAAGATGATTTAGCTTCCTCATTTTGGAGCTATTGGAAAACCATGCCATTGATGATTACTTTCATAGGCAACATGGTATATATAATTTCACCAAAAAATCGATTTTTCCGTTTCCAACAATACGGGGCTCTATTATTTTTTGGTTAGCTAAAAATAGCTTGCTTCTGTGATTGTTTGGTTTATTAATACAGTTTGCCTGACCCTGATTTGAAGCAGTTTGATAAATTTCAAAACTTAAAAGCTTGATTTTTTTATAATATATTTAACTAAATTGTATAAGATGCAGGTAGGAATTTGTTCAAAGCAGCTGCTTGTTTAAAAATCCCTCTGAATAAGTTATTATTTAGAGCTGACTTGTAATCTCTTGCTATAAAGGCTTTTAATTTTTTTCAAAGAATCATGCTTGATCGCTTTGTTTTTTAACAAGCAGTCATGTTGCCATTTTCTTTTTTATTGTTCCACTAAAATGCCTCTTTTCTTTATGAACATTGCTTTTATAGGCTTTGTATTTGCTCTAACTTCAGCAGTTTTGTTTTGTTTGGTTTTTTTAACTTGATGGGATTTTTGTCTTCAGGATGTTGATGAAATAAAGCAACACATGTTTTTTATTTTTCTTCTCTGCTTTTCCTTCTGAATTAGCCACATGTTTAATTAGGTAGAATATTTTTATTTATTTTTTGTTGAATTGTGCCTCGATTTACTGCTTACAGGTTTTAATTATCAATTCTCATTCTGGCTCCGGTACAGTCCATGAGCAGTCCTTTACAGTCCCAATGGGAATGAATATGTTAAGAAACATATTTTCATCTCCAATATTTTATAAACACTCAACTTTTTTTGTATGTGAAATATTCTGCTCTTCCCTCCCCCACTTTCAGTATTAGATTCCGAATCAGGCCAAGTTTTTCAAAAAGCTATTTGATAAGCATAGATGTACTAAATTAAGACTTTGTGAAGCACTAGACTTAGTAGTGCTTGACATTTTGATTTTAAAAAAGAGCACTATACAATAGCAGTAAAGCAGCTGTTAAATGGTTTAAGAACTAGCTAACCAAGAGACTTCCAAAAGTGACTTTCAGTGGGGAAGCATCATCGCAAAGAGATATTTGTTACAGAGTTCCATAAGGTGCAACATTTTCACCAGACATCTGAAGAACATACAAAAGTTGCCACTGATAAAATCTGTGGCTATCCAAAGACTGAAGTGGGTATTCCTAGACAATAATATGAATTCCTCAATAAGTAGGTCTCATTACAAAAATGTGTTAAATAGAGCCAAAGCTATACCTTAGTAACAAGGAATGCAGGTCACTTCAATAGAATGGGGAGCTTCAGTGGCTATGAAAAGAATCTAGAGGTCATAATAAGCAAACTGCTCCATATAAGTTCCTGATACAGTGCCACAGCATAAATGACCAAGCCAATCTTTGCAGAATAGGAGTTAGGGGGTAATGTTACCCCCCTGGTAAAATCTATATGTACTACTATATGCACTACTTGAACAGGACAAGGCTCATCATATTCAAGTAGTGCATATTGTCCTAGTGTTAAAAAGGAAGTTGAATAGGAAAATAATGGATTGTTCCCTTCTTGATGTCTTCTACTTGAAATCCAGTGCCTTTCTGGTAAACTGCAAAAAATAAACAATTGAGCGGTGAAGCTGAAAGAGCCACTCAATATACATGATGGCAGACTGGGTGACACAGTGGTTCTTTAACCAATGTGATTCTGTGCCCCACTTTTTGGGCATCAGATTTGGAAAACCTTATAGGGACCCAACTTTATGAGGATGGGTGCTTAGCAATTCTGGAAAACCAGACTTTTTAAGATTGTAGATTGACCCTCCCTATCCCCAACCGTCCCCAAACTGGATACATGCACAGTCACTATTTCATTTCTAAAAATCTTGTCCTTGTTTTATGGAATTCTGTTCATTTTCAAGAAATCAGGTTTCTAGAAAACATATAACAGTCTTTATAATTGCACCAGACTTCAACTGTTCAACAACTGTTTTAGGTTCTTGTCTGTAATGTCTTTTTAGCAGCATTTTTGCTACTTGGGCAAAAAAATAATAGAAGTAGAAAAGGGTATATTGATTTAACATGAGGTGTAATAGCATATTGATTTAACTTTATTTTCTTGTCCCACTGAAAATGCTATGGATGTCTGAAAGATTACTCTGTTTTGTCACCATGAATATTCTAGTAATGTCTTCTCAATGGCATTCCATGTTCTTTCTGCTTTATCCATCTCTATCAAACCAAGCTAAGCTGCAATCATTGTGACAATGTTCATCATGAACTCTTATTCTGTTTAACTCAGGATACCCTTCTGCCTTGTTCAAAGGTCTATTGCCATTACAGTTGTTACATGCTAAAAGAGATGAGTTACAAAATGTGAGGGCATGTCCACAAACCACAGAGAAAATGGCAACAATAACAGCATGGCCTATGAAGGAAAATTGAAGAAAGAACGAGAATGGATTGCCAATTCTTAAAAAATTGTCATAGAGAGACTAGAGATCAATAGCATTCCATGACAAAAAGAAATTAACTTATTTGCAACAAACAAGATTTAGGTTAGATATAGGAGAATAAAGTTGGAATGATGAAACAGTGGCATCGGCTACTGAGGAATGCTGGAGAATATCTTTCACTGCAAGTTTTTAAGAATCAGTTAGGAGACCGTGTCTTGGGTATGGTCTATGCGTATTTGGTCCTACCTTACTGCAGTTATTTAGGGAAGATGACTTCTTAGGCTATGGACCAAAGTTACATATAAATGGATATAAGTGATCAGAAACCAGTTTAAACCTGTAACAGAACAGAAGTTCAGTGCATATAAATGGATTTCAAAATGGCCAAACCCAGTTTAAGATAAACCTGCATGGTTGTAGTGTCAGACTTAACTGATTTAGGTTAAACTGATCTATGGAACTTTTGTCTCAGATCCCCTCCTGATTCAAGTTATGTCCCAGTCCCCCAGCATCCTAGGATGCATTGGGGCCACCAGCTAACCCCACTTGAAGGGAAGGCAGGCTAGCCATAGCTGTGCTATCTGCTCCAGCCCTGCCCCACAGCTGTCACAGAGCTGAGGCAGCAATGTCTATGCTCTCCAACTTGGTCCTACCTGGCCCTGTCTGACCCGCAGGACAGCAACAGGGGAGGTGGGGGAATGGAGCCCCCAGCACCATCCCTCAAACCCTGGTCTATAAGGCTTGCCTCCCCCCCACACACCCCCTCCTCCCAGAGGTGATATCCTTTGGGAGAGGCCCCACAAAATATGAATGATAGCAATTACATAAAGGTTTTAAGAACCATTATATGGAGCCATCCAATCATACAGTTGGAAGAGACTTCAAGGGTCATCTGGTCCAACCCCATGCTTGGTTGGACCTGGTATCTTATAAAGCAGAAAGAACATGGATCTTACAGAGGCAGAAAAGGATCTTGGAGTCATCATTGACTCCAAGATGAACATGGGCCGGCAGTGTGGGGATGCAGTCAGGAAGGCCAACCATACCAGGTAACTTCCGTACCTTGTCATGCATCCAGAGATGCATCTCGAGCAGGTCCAAGGAGGTGATACTCCCCCTTTATACGACACTGGTCAGGCCACAGCTGGAGTACTGTGTCCAGTTCTGGGCGCCACACTTCAAGAGGGATGTGGACAACATGGAGAGGGTCCAGAGGTGGGCCACTCACATGATTGGGGGCAGCAGGGCAGACCCTATGAGGAGAGGCTACGGGACCTGAACCTGTTCAGCCTCCACAAGAGAAGGCTGAGCGGGGATCTAGTGGCCTGTTTCAAACTAGTCAGAGGGGACCAGCAGGCACTGGGGAGTCCCTGTTCCCCCGAGCACTACCAGGAGTGACCAGGAATAACAGTCACAAGCTGGCAAAGAGTAGAATTAGACTAGACATCAGGAGGCGCAACTTCATGGTCAGGGTGGCTAGGATCTGGAACCAACTTCCAGGAGAAGTGGTGCAGGCTTCTACCCTGGGGGTCTTTAAGAGGAGACTAGATATACACCTTGCCGGGGTCGTTCGACCCCAGCACTCTTTCCTGCCATGACAGGGGGTCAGACTAGATGATCTACTCAGGTCCCTTCCGACCCTAGAAACTATGAAACTATGAAACTGTGGTACTGTTGTTACCTACTGTTCTATAGGTCAATACCAAAAAAAAAAAGGATATATCTCTACAATATATTGGCAGAAAGATCAGATTCCTTCCTTTGCTAGTAGTGACTCAGGAGCCACAATGAATGGAATGCAAGTCACATCCCATGACGATAACGCCTAAAGCTCACAAAAATAGGGGCACTGAGCCATAGAATCGCAGAAATTAAGGGCTGGAAGGGACCTCTAAAGATCATCCCTATATACATAAAGAAGGACTGATTCTTGTCCTTGATTTAGGTCACCAACCCGACCTCGGTCACCGCCCTTGCCTTCCTTATCCTCTCCCTACAAATACGGGCTATACTTGTGTATTCCTCCTTGTTTTCACTGTCTGTAAACCTCCTTTTTCTTTTTAAAGCACTCGTTGACTCCTCTGGTAAGCCAAGAGGGCTTCTCGGTGCCTTTGCCACCTTTCCTGCATACAGGAATGGACCTTTTCTGTGCTCTGAGGATTGCTCCTTTGAGGAATGACCACCCTTCCTGAACTCCCTTCCCCTCCAGTCCTTCTTCCCATAGCATCTCTCCCACTATTTTCCTAAGCTCATTGAAGTCAGCCTTCCTGAAGTCCCTGCCCTACTAGCAGACTTCCCTGCCATGACCAACCATCTCTTTCCAGGCAGGTATAGGAGTCACAGGGGAAGGAAATTTTCCTTCAGTGACCCTGTCCTCTATGCATCTTACAAAAAAAAGTAGTCTCTAGTTCCTCTCCCTAATGGGATTATTGAAGAACTGTCTTCATGCTGAGAAGAGAATGAATTGGGACATTTATCTTTCTGGAAGTGAGGGGCTCAAGAGCGATTTCTCAAAGCTTTTTTTTTTTCAGAAGTTTATGCAGTTCCCATCTCTGATGGACATTAATGTAAAGCCCTGGGTAGTATGTTATTAAGGAGAGCATACATCTCTTTCAAAGAGCTATAAATACAACAGAACATATTCCCTGAGTTAAGCTATCAGCATATGAAATTTCCTGTACTCTCTCTAGCCTGCTTGCTGGCTCTCCTTAAGTTTCAGTCATCTTCTCTAGTACTCTCATTTCAGCCATATGGGATATGAATGGAAAAATGACCTCTTTCTGCTACAGTGCTTCACGTATGGTCTGTGCTTCAGATGTCACTCACAGCTTAGGTAAGACAAAGGAGGAAAATGTGTATAGAGTGTAAGGCGTGTGACACAGCCTTGCACTGCCTCCTTTATGTTGTATCAAATAATGGAATAGGCATCAAGGAGAAAAGAAGCACTGTGGCTGGAGATGGAAAGCACTTGCTCACAGTCATGAAATTTCATCATTGTTTTCTGCTAGTTAAACAGTAGGATACAAACAGTGCAACATTTTAGGAATGTTTGTGATCTTGTTTTTATACTTAAAAATCCAATTTGTACACAGCTTTCCTCCTGCACTGTTACAGTAAGCAGCTGGCTGGCTGAGTCTATTACCAGCACACACACAAGAGCTCATAACTGGAAAATTTACTTGCCCTGACAATTTATTGTAACAAAATATTGAATGGCACAGGTCTACTGAACCATGGAATCAGACAACAGTACCATACAGCTTAGTAGTTATGGGGATCTGTATGATCCTTCTTGTACCTAGAGAAAGTAATACAATCATGTTATATCTTCATGTGGTATTTCTGGGGACCTTTTTTTCTCTGGTATATGCCAACCCATTTTACTTTCCCCATACTTAGTGATTAAATAAACCACAGTCTATGTAGCACAATGGGTGCATTTACATGAGATGTTAACTGCACAGTAGCCAAATAATACACAGTAGCGCATCCCAGCACAAACACAGCTAATACTGAGCAGTATTATTAGGCTCCTGCACAGTAGCATCACTAAAGAGACATTTGCTGGCACTACTTCACAGTAACTGCAATTACTGTGCATTTATTTAATACTTGAATATACCAGTATATTTTGACTATACAAGTATATTTATACTTGAATAAAAATAAATCTACAGTAACCACAGCACAGTAGCATCTCATGTAGACACACTCAGCGATGTCTTTTTTCCCTTCTATTTACTGTAACTTTAAGTACAGAAAATCTCTGGCTGCTGCTATCTTGATATTAGATGCAACATTATGGAGACAAACACAGCATGCTGTTTCATGGAGTTTTTACTTTGTTTTTCTGTTCTCTTACCAAAGAAGTTTATGGTGCTTCTATGTGCATGTAAAAATAGACATCTGCCTCCTTTAAAAGATTTCCTATAGAGAAGAGTTCTATAGAATTTTAGGACGCAGTGAATGGGAGTCATTGAGTATTTTAAACTGTTCTATAAAAAGTATTCTAAAAAGCCTTACAAAATTAAGTCATAATCTCTCATATGCTATATTTACTTGTATATAAACCAATCCTGATTATAAGATGACCCCCCAATAATTAGATTCTATATATGGAAAATGTATGCCTTTGTTATGATTTTCCAGGTGTGGGATCTAATTATTGGAGGTTTTCCTTCAGTTTGTCCCCTTCCACTGCTACACCAGAGAAAATATATCTGGGGAGGGGGAGAGCTGGGGGGCAGGGGCAGGCAATCCCTTTGCCTCTGCTTCCCCACTACTTTTTTCCCCAGCAGCCCCTTCCCCTTCTCCTTACTGTCAAACTCTGCTCTCCCTAAGCACATGAGGAAGTCAAAATGTATGCAATATAGTGGCTTACCATGATTTGAAAAAGAGTCAGCACTGAGGGGGAGTGCACTTAATGGGAACTACTATATATCTTGTTCAGATGGGTTGCACTAACCAATTTTTGTGGTCCATTCTTTGCCTCTTGTGGGCTAAGAGCAAGTGTAGTCACTACACTGGTCTGATACCTGAGCTGAAATACAATTAAAATGGCACTGCATGCAGACAGGACTCCCTATGACACCCTCATAGCTAGCTTCCCATTGGCCAGCTTCCAGCGGGAGGATCTCGGCTACACGCTGACTTTATGGAAATGGGAAATTCCTCCCTAGCTTGCTTCTGCAGCCATATGGCTGTGGGCAAGTAAAATTTAGGGACATCCAAACCCCAAGCCTCCAGGCTTGGGCCTGCACGTAGGATGCCTGCTAAAGGATTTGGAAGTATCTGAAGCCCCAGGCTGAAAAGTCTGGCATGGAAGATACTTGCAGGTAATAGGACCAAAAAAGGGCTTTTGAACAATTCAGAGGACTCAGAACTAATCTAGCTAATTGGACCTGGTACACAAAACATTTTCCAAAAAAAATCCATTCCCATGAATAAGCTTGCCCAATATGGCCCATGTACTTTACACTCATGGTTAGTGTTGGCTGCAATTAATTATCTTCACAGTTGATTTCCATTACTGAGCACATGTTGCTTTTGGCAGCAGTTTAACAATAGACAATGTATTTAATGAGGTTTCTTTGTATGCGATTATAAGATGAGGAGTTTGTTTTTCCCCATGCTGATTGGAGAAAAAAACTTATCTTATTTGAGTAAATATGGTAGTTTTTGGAAACATTCTATAAAATTCTATAGGACAGATTATTATATATATTACATAAATGTATACATAAAATTACATATTGCTTTTGCATGGGGGAAAAACAGTTTTCCAAACTGTATGTATATAAACCTGTATTCTATCATTGCTTTCTCACTACAGTCCCTTATATTTGCTTATGAAATGTAGCCAGCTTGCCAAGATGCAAGAGATAATTTTCATGACTTTTTCTTCCTTTTCATCAAAATTTTTCATTTTAAAAAACTTTTCAGCCACCTCTGTCTGGAGCCCTGGCTCTTCTTCCTCCACCTGTTAAGACTAGCAGTGCAGCATTCTCTCCTGATCCTACACTAAATGCAGAGTCCTGTAATCCATGCTGATTCACACCTGTGAAGTCCTTTTGAAGTCTCTTGGCAAACTATTACAGCCACCTTTTTATAGGCTGGAAGATTTTGCAGACATTTTTCAGTTAATTAATATGCCTGTTCCTTCTTTCTTCCCCTCCTGCTCCTGCTCTTGGGGTTGCATCTTGAGTGATATATTGCACTCCTGAGATATGCACTCTGTGAATGGCTCATGGAGGACAGTATTAGAGAGTATTAGAGTATAGGAGGATCTAAGTGAAAAATTTTGCTTTTTAAGATTTAAGTTCCTTGACTCCCATTTCTCAATACATGTGCGCTAGACTGTCAGAAAATATTCTCCTAAGCAGATGCACATTGTTACCAAGGGAAAGTAATACATTTAGAATACATAAAAGCCAAGATGCAGACATTAAGGCCCTTAAGTGCATGAGTAGTCACACAAGTTTTACAGAACTATTCACATAGTTACATGCTTAAGCATTTATGGTATTGGACCTACTAATGAGTAACTAAACAATTTGCTGGCAATATATGCAACACAGAGGTACTGTAGTAATCCCATTACAATTCTAGCAAAACACTGTTATTCTGAACTGAAGATGTAAATCAAGATTCCTCATTTCATTGGTTATGGATTCTGACATTCTAGTTTGTAATATCCAGTGACATTCACATGTTTTAATGGTTATCAAATACTTAAATTCAATCCTGCAAATCTATACTGCATATAGTATTCTGGCAAAAATCAAATTTCCCTGTCTGGCAGCAGTAGAAAGAATAAGTTTATTATTTATTCTTTTAAGAGTTACGTTTTACTCTTAAAATTTTCCTATTCTGCAAACATACAATTTGTTTAATTTTGCCAAACATGTATTTTACATTTTAGATAATGAACCACATTTTCTTCTCTTCTAATGTATTAATTCATAGGTGCATTTATTAGCTAAGCAGAGCCAACTATTGAACTAGATCTTACAGCCCTCACAGAGGTGAAGTCCCATTACACAGCTGGGACCAATGACTTTAATGGCAGCTTTTCTGGCATTTGCACTGAAATGTTACCCATGATGGCCCTGATCCAACAAAAGGCTTAGGAACTGTTCACCCTGACAAAGATTCCATGTCCTTTTCTAACCACAGTCATGAAGATAAGATATGCATTTGTTTGCATACATATGCCAGTCTTACCATTTGCAAACTGATGCAAGCATATTTTTTCCAGGGGCCATTATGTAAATGTGTGCCCTAATTGACCACATTTCCCCTGTTAGCTTCATTGAATAATGGGAAGAAAACCTAGTGTCTTCTAAATCTGAGTAGTTTATTACAGAGACTGAGTGGAAAGAATAAGGTTTTTCAGAATTCACTTTTTATGATCAGACTGAAGGTTCACGTTTGTGTGTTCTCTATGACCTAAAAATTGTGCTGTCAACTTCAGTGGGATAATGTATATGTTCAGGGTTATGTAGTACCAAAATGCTATGCCAAATTAGCGTCTTTCGGACAACTTTAAATACCAACTCTAAATAAGCTAAAATATCAGAAAAATAATTTCCTCAACTACTAAGGGCTTTCTTACATGGTAATTCTGGGCAGCTCCTGGAGCTCTTAACCCCTGGATTATCTGCACATTAACACCTTAAGGTGGCTTACCACACTCATTATGCTGCTCAAAGTTACACCATTTCAGGGCAGGTTTATGTCTTGATCCACAAACCTAGCTCCTGTCCCATTAAGGTGTGGTCACTCCCCACAGACGTGCCACTGGGGTTGAAGGTATGACTGCTCCAAACTCCAAGTTAGCACTAAGTTGATCAACATTTGTGCAACTCACAGAGTAAGGTGTAACAAGGCACTGAAGGACATAATGGTTTTTGTTTCTCTGTGCTTTTGGCCATTTGATTTCTCAACATAATATCAGTCTGTTTAATTAATCCCCAGTCGAAAACCTATTTAAGTTATGGTTTTCTCAGACTCCCTTGGCTTGGTTTTAACTTTATGTTTCTGCATTTCTCACTCTGCACCATGGTAGGATGATATTGTGGTCCTTCCCCATCCTCACTCTGACATCAAAGCCGACTCACCTCCATTTTTCCTCTTGATAGCCGTGAGGATCCTATGACCCCAGCTCTGGGATCCTATGACCCCAGCTGACTTCCTGCCCTTTGGGCAGGGGGCTGGACTCGATGATCTCCCGAGGTCCCTTCCAGCCCTAATGTCTATGAAATCTATGAAATCTCTTTGACAGACTCTAACAATGAATAGAGAAAATTGCCATTGGTTTCAGTGGGGCCAGCATGGTATTTAGAGACTCTCACTGAGCAGGATTTCCTAAATGGCTAATGATCCTAAATGGTTAATTTGATACATTTTGTTCTCACACTTCAAAATTCCTACAAGTATTATGTTGTGACCATATGTCCTGTTACAGCATCTCTCTCCTAATATTATAGGAACTGTGCAGGGTAACAGTAACAAGCAACACAGTAGAATCATTGACAACCTCAACCTCAAGTATCTTCTTGTACTTGCCTTGACACTTTAAGGCTATGGAATTCCAATGGGATGATAACCCATCTAAAAATAATGTGGCATAAGGAAAGACTATCAAGTAAAGCCACTAGGTAGTGCAGGCTAAATGTTCCTGTGAAACATGACATATGCAAAAAGCCAGATGTAATGTTAACACTATAGCTTCCTTTTTGACAAAAGAATCTCTAGTCTGATTTAATGTCCCCACAATAAAACCAAACACCTTAGCATTTTTGTAGAAGTAATAATAGACTGTCATAAATTCAGAGAAGAGCACCCAAGACGAATGTTAATGTAAGATGCAGTGAACATGAAAAGATCCTTTGTGACCTTCTAGCAATGAAGACACCATTCAAGTCCAGGAGAGAAGTCGCCTGACTCTTTAAATTTTCCAAAGACAACAACTGAATTGGGAATGAATTGTCTTCCCACTCTTCAAAAGTTAAAAATCTGTTTAAGAAATGTAGGGGTCAACCTGATGTGCCATATTTACTATGGAGCATCAGGAGTGGGCTTTGACTGGCATAGAGGAACAGGCAAAAGACATATCTCTTATTTGTGCTGTTGCTTAAAAAGAGATGAATAAAAATGGTGGCCTGTTTTGCCTAGAAAACTAGACTATGATTTGTGGCCTGGGTTCAAGTCTGCTCTACTGCAGGCTTCCTATATGATGTTGAGCAAGTCACTTAGCCTCTCTGAGCTTCAGTTGTCTATCTGCAATATGACCATAATAACACTTCCCTATTTCAGAGGAGTGTTATGAAATACATTAAACAGTAAGAGGTGCTTGAATAAATCAAAGATGTGGCCATATCACTTTAGATATTTTTCTTGCTCTATATCCCCTAAGCATCTAGCCTGTAAGTGCACACTTCAGAAACCTTAAACTTTATGAGGACTGACTAGCTACTGAAGTCTTTTACAGATGAGTAAACCAAGGCACAGAAACCTTCGTTCAGCCAGTGGTAAGCACTTGCTGAGTGCCTCTGATGCCAAGGCACTTTTCTATATGTGGAGGGTGTGCTGCGCTGTGGACTGCTAGTCAGAGGCAGACTCCAAAAGAATTAGGAGTCCTGGGGCATGTCCAGATGAGAGTGCAGATGCCCGCTGCGGTGCCTCAAAGCAGTTTGAGATGCCACAAGAGGCATGCTAAGAACAAAAAAATGTTCCCCATGCTGCATATTTGCAGCACGGGCTCTAAATTTGATACTGGGAAATCCCAATATAAAAAAAAAACATGCCGGAAAAAAGCGGAACAAGCCACACTCCAGGAGCATGCCCTGAAGCAACTAGAGGCTGAGTTCTTCAAAGAGACACTCTAGCATGCAGCCAGAGCATCTCTATGGCTGCCGCATGCCCCGCTGCTCCAGCATGCTGCCTCAGTGTGCTGGGGCAAATGGAAGCAGGGCAAAGCTGCAGCAGTGGATCGACCCAGGTACTGTCCCAGTAAGTAGGAACATGGAGGTGAAGGGCTGTGAGTGAGTGTGGAGGGACTGTGTGAGGGTGGAGGGACGGGAGTGGGGGAGACTGCTCAGGAGGGATGGGTCCCCCGCCTGACCCCCAGCACAGCCCACAACCCCCCACCCCACCCGCAGCAGCAGCAGCGGCGGCCATTGGGACACTGATGCCTGCTCCTAGAATAGACTCCGAGCAGTGTGGGCCCAACTTAGACCATCAGCTGCACACGGGGCTACCCCAGCCAGGCCCATGTACCCTAGGAGAGAACCAGAACAGCTCCTGCTGTTACCCAGGGCTTCCAGCACCACAGGGAGAAGCCACACACCCTCAGGCTGGACAGGTCCTACCTGCATGGAGCCAGCCCAGCTCAATGGCATGCAGGGTGCAAAGAGGCAGGACCCAGCCTGTCCCAAGGGTACGTGGCTTCTGCCTGTGGTTCTAGAAGCCCTGGGTGACAGCAGCAGCCAGCCTTGGTCTATCTGAGGGCACGTGGGCCTGGCCAGGCTGGCCTCATGTGCAGCTGATGATCTGAGGTGGCCCTGTGCCACTAGAGGTCTCTTCCAGGAGCAGGCATCAGCACCCAGATGGCCGCCACTGCTGCTGCTGCCGCTGCTGCCGCTGCTGCAGGGGGGACTGTGGGCCATGAGGCAGGACTGCCCCCCCACCTCCACAGTCCATCCATCCCTACACAGTCCCCTCCACCCACACAGCACACACACACCCCACACACCACGTCCCTATCTACCAGGGACAACACCTGGGTTGATCCACTGCTGCAGCCTTGCCCTGCTTCTGTTTGGTGCAGGGGGGATGTGGACCATGTGGGGGTGTGTGGGTTTTATGAGGGTGACTGTGCACTGTGCAGGGGGGTGGGCCATATAGGTGGGCTGTAGGCCATGTGGGGAGGCGGGGGGGACTCACCCTTCCCAAGTGGTCCTCCCCACCCCACACAGTTCCCCCACACCCAAAAATTCCCCCACAATCTACCCACAAATCCCTCAACCCACACAACCCACACACACAAAATCCCACACCACCCCAACCCCTGCATAAGCCCCACATTGCCTCCACAAACCTTACCCCCACAAACCCTACACCCAACCCTACACCCACCCACACCCCCCCAAGCCCTATCACAAACCCTATCCCACACACCCATTGCCCTCCCCCCAAAACTCCACATCCCTCCACACATCTCACACCCTGTATGCCCAGCTGCCAGATGGAACAGGACCTGCTGGTGGGAGCCACAGCTGCAGGGGCAACTGCCACACTGAAGCCCTGCCCTGTTCCCACACCAACCCCAGCCTTGGGGGGCTCCTGGTCCCAGGAACTACTTGGGGGGTGCGATGGGTTGGGGGGAAGGGTGGAGGTGGCAGCAGGGATATGAGAGGGAAAAAGAGATGGGGGTTGGGGTGGGGGAGTGCTTCAGGTAGGAGAGACCACCAGAACCAGGCTTAGAGCCCCCATACCCCTGTAGAGCAGCCTGTGCAGGGGGAGGCCAGCCTGGAAAGGAAGGAGCTTGCCTCACTCAGTCCCTGAATCCCAGTTGAGGGCTTCCCAGGAACAGCATGGGGATCGCTGGGGCCTGGGCACAGGCACAGGGAGCAGAGCAGCAAGGGTTGACACTGCTCAGAGCCACAAAGCAACAGGTGGGACAGCTGCAGCTGGACTCATGTCCTGGTGCTGGGACAGAGCTGCTACCAGGAGGGAGATAGTGGGGGCAGGCAGAGGCTATGGGTCATGAGTGAGGAGCACTGGTGGGGCTGTGGGTTGTGAGTGAGGGGCAAGGGTATAGACAGAAGCAGAGTACCAGCTTATCAGTGCTGCTTAGCACCCCACACCCTGGTGAGCAAAGGGGGCAGGGCAGCTCTGATTTTTCTATGTTAAAAAAACTGAAATCAAATGCCAAAGTGTATAGATATTTAGAATTTGTTTTATTATGATGATAGTGGCACTGGTAGGCTTCCAAATTGCTTTACACTTGTAAATATATCAATAAAGCATCACTGAACTGATCTCTGTATATATAGTGGTGTGTCATTTTTATTGCAGAAGAATATAGATTTGGGGTATTTTAATGAGAGAATTTGTGGGGGGGAGTTATAAGAGGATTTGCAATTTTTAAAGAAGGAACCCCAGTATCCCTGCTGGTGAGGCAAGTAGTGAGATGCAGGTAAAGGAGCCTGCCCAGTATCAGCACTAGGGACCCAGCTGGAGGACAGATGAGGTGGCTGACCTCCTGGCCATTTGGGGCCAGGACACGCTTCAACAGTTTGAAGTGGGCCACTGCATGGAGCACATCTTCCATGTGATAGGTGCCAAGAAGATGGCAGAGCAGGGACACCAGAAGACATGACAGCAGTGCCACCCAAAGGCCAACTGTGCAGCCACAGCTGCTGGCAGTTAGCACAGAGGTGCAGGCAGTTCTGCTGCAATGCCAGTACCATAGCCTAGATGGCCATGTGGTCCTCATCTGGGTCTGGCAGGTGTGCAGCCATGAGACCACAGGTCCAAGGGAATAGATGCTGTCACAGATGGCAGCAGGTCACAGACAGGCAGCAGCCCCGACTGCCAGACTGTTGCTGTGGGTAGACAGTGCAGGGGGCACTCTAGGTTAGGGCTGCTTCAGCATTTCAGCTGGCACAAGGGGGAGTGTCCCCCGATACCAATTGACTGGGCCTCAGAAGTAGCCCTGACCTGCTTACCAGGGCTAAAGATTCAGGAGGTGTTGGGTAGGGTCAGTTTGCCCCAAGTGGCAATCTGCTGCACATGAAAATGCATGTCTGGACACGTGTGCTGAAGCACAAATCTCTGTCACAAAATTGTGCTGCTGCTATTTGAGCTGCTGCAAATGTATGTGCCTGCATGTGTGAACATGCTCCTGCGTTCTTTCATCCCCATTCTCACCTCCAGGTATCCAAAAGAATTGAAAAAGATTCAAAGTGTCAAAACTAGATGTTACACAGAAATCTTTTGGAGCTTCCAGTAATATTATCCAACTTAACAAACAACCAGTCTGTTTCCTTTTATGCACATATCAATATACTTTCTATCATCAACAGGGGTTCACATGTACAAGACAGAAGGAAAATTGACTCTGGATAGTAAAACAAGAGCTAGCATCAATGCTAGTGCTTCTAGTAACTTGATAGTCTCTTTTCTACCCCTTGATTCAATATGACTGGTGCGTTATGCAGGATGGTAATTGGAACCCTTTCCTTTGATTAAGGAAAGGTAGCACTTCTCCCCTCTCACTCATTGTAGAACAAGGGAGATTTTTTTAAAAGTTTTCTGTACAGCTTCTTGACAAGAATGCCATTTCTTTGATGAAGAGAGAAAGACTGGTTTGAAAGAAGAAGATAAAAGATCGGCTTAATGGCCTGATTCTTTTATTGCTTAAATAAGATTCCCTTCTTAAAACAATTATGCAGCACCTATTGTTTCAGAGATAAACACAGCATCATTGCTTTGCTTTTCAAGCACAATAAATGTCAGCTGGAAGTGGAATACAAGGAAGGGGAAATCAATAGATAGATACTGTTGCCTCTTTGCTTCTTATAAGCATACCCTGAGGTCTTGCAGGTTGGCTTCCTTCTGTAGAAGACAGCAGTGCAGCTTGTTCTTTTTGCTCTATCTCTATCCAAGGACTGGACAAACAGCATCTTAGCCAAACCACCAGTGTCCACTTCCCAGGTAGCAACTGTGTCTTGAGAACTGACTCTGGCTACAGAGATTACAAAACAGAACAAATTCCTTACCACAGCTCTCTCCAAAAACAAAAACATGTTCATATAATAAGATTAAGCATAAAAGTAGCTCACAGCGACTCCTAGACTGCCTAGGGAACTTATGGTCTAGCCACCAATGGAGGTGTTAAAGAAAAGGATGGACAGCGCCTGAACTTGGGGATGATCTCGATGTAGCTATTCCTATACCAGGGGTATTTCCCATGCTTCTAGGCTTTGCTAGTTGCCCCCTTTCACCCTTTCTGCTACATGTGCCAGGATGTTTTTAAGCCTCCCTCAGAGGCATTGCAAGTTGGCTACAGCCAAGGCTGGGGACTAATTTTATTCCATGATCAGATTGGTATGGACTGGGGTGCGGGGGGGGAGCTGCCTTCCTCTGCAATGGGAGGCATGGCCTTCAACCCATGGTCCCTTGAACATATACTGACAATATTTCATAGAATCAGGACATTGGCTGCTGTATTTCCCCTGCTTTACGTGTGGCAGTTTAGGGTGTTAGGTCTATGATGTGTAAGGTTTAACAGTAGTCTTATGCAGAGTTTAGGTTATGGTTGTATGAGATGATTTGGACAGGGATGATCCTTCCCAAGAGGCTGGATGAAATGTCCTCTGGAGGTCCCTGCCAGCCCTACTTTTGTATGATTCTGTGATTCTATGATTCTATCACAATGCTAGAGTCATGACGGACACAAATAACAGAATGCAGGGCTCATAACAGCAAAGAGTCTAAGAAGCCAAGGTGTGGGATATTTGTTATTAATTAATTGTTCCATGATACCTCCACTCAAATACAGGGGCAGATCCAAGGGGCATGAAAGTGCTAACACACCTCCTTCCACAGCTAGGGGCTGTTGCCACTGTCTTTAGCTGATCTATCAGTGGGAGCCTCAACACTGCTCCTGCCCCACTCCAGCTACAGGCTGAAACTGTGCAGGGTGCCAGGCTCAGTAGGGGACAGTGGCAGCAGTACACAGGTTCCTCTTTTAATGCCTGCTTCTTGACCTCCCCTGCAGGTGGCTTCTGCTGGGGACTGGGCTGGGACTGGGTACTGGAAGAAAGAACCTATGTGCCACAGCCACTGTCCGTGGCTGATGCAGGCATGGGGGCAACACCAGAGCCTCTCTTGACCCATTCCTGCCCTACCTGCAGGGAATAGCTATGTGGGCAGCCAGTGCCTGCTCCTAAACATCAGCAAGTGAGAAGCAAGAGTTGGAAGGAGGAACCTGTACGGTTGCCACCTCTGTCCTCATCTGAGCCCAGAACCTGTGTAACTGCTCTCCACAGCCTCTCACTAGACCGAGCAGTAGCAGCTTTAGCCCCTTCCCTTCCTCCAGGTCAGCCAGGTATGGTGGCAGCAGTGTTGGCAGGGAGCAGGGAATAGACCCCTTCACTACTGAGTTTACTTCCTACCTGACTCTCCAGTGTCTTCTTCCAATCCTTCTTCCAATGGCTCTAGCCATGTCTCACACCTATGCTCCCAGAGTCTGAAAGGCAGTGTGTGTTGCACCATCCCTTAGGAGATCTTGGATCCCCCCATGGATAAGTATACATGTCCTCATAACTAGGCTTATATTAACTATTTTAGAACTCACGTCATAATTCTCCACGCAAGCTGTGTTGCTCAAGGTTATTAGAAATTAACTCCTACATTGCGATACCAGAGTTACTTTCAATTCTCTCCATGTGCTACCTTCTGACAAATGCCAAATTTTTAAATGGCAACCACTGTGCCTAAATACAATCCTGTGAAGTCTGTAACTATACTTAACAATTTATATATAATATATGCCCACACAAGCATATTGGTAGTGTATGGTAAGTACTGCCATGGGTTAGTTTGATATATACTTTACCTGGTCTTTTTATTCTTATTTTCTTCTGGCTCCTCAGGCTCTTCATTTACAATGTTTGAAGATACTCCGTACCTTGCAGGGTCAATCTGAAACCAAACTTATTGGAGGTGAACTACAAAAAGAGTGATTGGGATATGTAATGTTGTTCCACCTCTAAACCTTAGCTATTTGTTATTCTGGGGCATGGTATGACATTTGATAGGAAACAAGCCAAGTTCCAACAATTCATCCTTCCAAGACACAAGCACTATTGTATTCCTGCATGGTAGCAGAAATAGAAACAGTAAAGCTATTTGTCTAGGTTTACATTTTTTACTGCAAGTTTTTCTGGGTAGGGCTATCTCTGCTTACATATTTATACAGCTCCTGACACAGCAGGGTGAAGATTTAAGCTAGGGCTTCTCAATTCTACAACAACAATAATAAATAGTTAAACCAAATTAGGTAAATATAGCCCAGTTGAAGTCTAAGCTAAAGAAGACTGCATACAACCAATTAACAGAAACTCATGTAAACTGAGGTAGTGTGCTAAGAAGTTGGAGGATCAGGGTTTTGCATATACAAAACATAGCTGAAGTGGTAGGAAATTGCTTAATATGCATAGTCCCTTGTTCAGCTTTCACTGGACTGTTTGTCAATGAAAACTAGAAAGAAGAACAAATTGTGGCTGACCTACACTGATTTCAGTGGGGCTATATCAACCCACACTTGCCCCATGCAATGGCGTAATTAAGGTGAAGTGACCCAGGCAGCTGCCTGGTGCACTGACTTAGAGGGGGAAAAGAGAAAAAAAAAAACGGGGGGGGGGGTGGTCAGGAAAGCTTAACATTAATGAAGCTGCAGTAATTTGCACCTGTTGAGGACAAGACCCTGAGACTCTACAAATTTTTATCATGCAATTAAATCAATTAAAGTAGAAAAAAACTAAAAATGTTATTTTTCCTAAGTATACAAAGAAGAATTCCCCTAGTTACATATATATATGGCACAATTTCATTAGCAACATTTAGTTGGCTGGAACCTAATGAAAGAAAACAGTGTACTATTAAAATTGTACTATTTAAATTGCCATTGATTATATTTCAGCCTACTACTGAGGATATCTTGAGTGGTAGTGTGGAATGTGAATAAAGAACTCTGGAAATTGTTGACGGGTCTAATGAAAGATTGAATGATACCACACATGGGATACATCTAGCCTGCTGGAGTCAAACCTTGCAACCTTAGCATCCCATAGAAATGTAACTCAGTCAGGTTATGCGGGCTCCGCTTAATACATTTTAATTCTAACTCTGGGAATAACACCTGGGCAGCTAGGAAAAATGTGCCAGGAACAATCACCTTACCATAGATCTGGCATTTTATCACCTATTCTCACCACTACACTAATAAAAGCCACTGCCACTGTATAAATCTCATGGAATCAATGCCAATGACTGTTCTCTCTTACTTCATGGCCTCCATGGTGCTGGAGGCACTGTAGATTGCAGGTAATCTGATGAGAAACATGTCGAGCACACTTCTTCTATTAGCCTCCCTGGGAGAGACTAAAAGAACTTTTACATGGCTCCAGGGGAGAGGTAGCTGCTCTAGTTAAAGTACCACCACATCTCATGTATCGGTGTCCCTGCATTTAAAACTTACAGAAGGAGCACTTGAACTAGAGCTTGTTCAACCAGCTTTAGTTCCAGCACCCCTGCCACCATTTGTAAGACCAGGGATGCTGATTCACAGGACTCAGGAGGCTGCTGGATCACAGTAATTGCCACTCCACAGCAGACTTGATTAAGTGAGTCTGCTCTGGCATGCTGGAATTCCAGCAAGTTGGAGCAGCCTCTGCACTTGTATATAAGTGCCCTAAGCAACTTAAAATCATAGAGAAGTAGGGCTGGAAGGGACTTTCATAGGTGACCTAGTCCACCCCCCTGCCTAAGGCAGAATCATTCCTATCCAAACCATCCCATACATATATCAGTGATCCCTTGAAGTTGAGGATGATTGTCTTCTATGATTGCTTTATCTGCGGGTCTGAAGAAGGCTGATGAGGCTGATCTGGGATTGACAGACTTTGTTGCAATTCAGGCAATTCAGGCATGTTTCCCTATAAGAGGGTGGTTCTGGATTCTTGATTTGGTCTGCAACACACTGTTTCAGCTGTTCCTGCTTTTCCGTCTCCTGCTGTTGACATAAGGTTTCAAAGTACTGAGATCCTTGCACCACACTTCAGGAGGGATGTGGATAACATGGAGAGGGTCCAGAAGAGGGCCACCCACATGATCAGGGGTCAGCACGGCAGGCCCTACAAGGAGAGGCTATGGGACCTGAACCTGTTCAGCCTCCACAAGAGAAGGCTGAGGGAGGATCTAGTGGCTGTTTACAAACTAGTCAGAGGGGACCAGCAGGCACTGGGGGAGTCCTTGCTCCCCCGAGCACTCCCAGGAGTGACAAGAGGGTCACAAGCTGGCAAAAGGTAGTTTCAGGCTAGATATCAGGAGGCGCTACTTCACGGTCAGGGTGGCTAGGATCTGGAACCAACTTCCAAGAGAAGTGCTGCTGGCTCCTACCCTGGGGGTCTCTAAGAGGAGGTTAGATGAACACCTTGCCAGGGTCGTTTGATCCCAGTACTCTTTCCTGCCATGTCAAGGGGTCGGACTTGATGATCTGCTCAGGTCCCTTCCAACCCTACCTACTATGAAACTATGAAACCATTTGGGGTGGTCCTGGGTGATCATTTATCATGAGTTGATGTCAACATTGGATTTCTTCAGTTTGGCCTTGAGGACATCCTTGAAGCATTTTCTGTGCCCTCCTCTTTAGTGTACAGCTTGACTGAGCTGGAAGAATAAAACTTTCTTCGGGAGTCTGGAGTTGGACATTCAGATGACAAGGCTAGCCCAGTGAAGTTGTTGTTGGATGATCATCACATCAGTGCTCATGGTGTTTTTTTGCAAGAGGATGCTAATGTTGGTGCAGCTGTCTGCCCAGTGGAGTTGAAGAGTCTTCCACAGGCAACACTGATGGTACCTCTCTTGCAGCTTGAGGTGTCTCCTGCACATTATCCCTGTCTAAGCTCCATACAGTAAGATGACGTTCATGACTGCTTAATAAACCATGAGCTTGATTTTGGATCTAATATTGCAATCTTCAAATAGCCATTTCTTCTCGAGTATCCAAAGGCTGAACTTGCACTTTTAAGGCAATGTTGGATTTCTTCGTTGATGTCAGACTTCGGAGAGAGACAGCATCTAAGGTATGGGAAATACTCAATGTTCTTCAGAGTCTTACCATAAAATTTTATTACCAGAGCTGGGGACTGCTCATTAAGAGCTTGTTAATTGAGGACTTTAGTCTTCTGAATGTTAAGCATCAGTCCCATTTTCTTGTTTACCTCCGAAAAGATGTCAACAATTGCCTGAAGATCTGCTTCTCAGTGAGCACACATTACAGCATCATCAACATATTGGAGCTTGATGATTGAGGTTAGGCTGGTCTTGGTTTTGGCTCGGACTCAACTGAGATTACATAGTTTACCATCCATTCAGTAGTTTAGCTTCACTTTGACTGGAAGCTTGTGGTGGTCATATCTGGCATCATAGTAGGGAATATTGAGAAGAGTAGAGTGATAATGCAGTCTTACTTAATTTATATACAAGCTTGCTTAAATCCTATACAGGTTAGCTTCTTCAATACTGGGTCATCCTTCCTCCCCTTGCTGGCTCCAAAGAAACTGAAGATCCATTATTCATGCTTTAGACATTCCCACCGTAAGACCAAATATCCTGATCACAACATCAAGCTGAAACCATTCTGTGACTAAGAGATGTCTCCTATCAGTCTCTTTCAAGGGTTAGATTAAATAGATGCGCATTGTCCTTTATACAAAGGGTAAATATAATACCTAGAGATAAAACTGCTAAAGGTCAGAGTTATCAGTCACAAAAGCAACTTGAACATAAATAACTGAAACATACTTAACAATGGCACTTGAAACATAGTTGTGTTTTTTTAAGTAAGCTAATTGATATAATTTTGTTCTAAATTTTGAATGAAAACATTTTTAGTGTTCCATCTCCCTTCTTCCTTCCATCTGTTTCTTTTTTTCTTTTTTGTTATAAAAAACACAATGAAGTTAGGAAGGGGAGAAATAGAGGTCTGAAATGAAAAAAAGAAACAAGTCTACACTGTTTGCTAGAAAGTGTTTTATTGGATATCCTGATTTCATCAAAAAAATTTTCATTTTAAAAAAAAAAAGACTTCAACAAAAAAAGGCCAACCAGCTCTAAGTGGTGCACTATGGGACAACTAATATGGGTTAAATTAAGTTAAAGAGGAATGGCCACTCAAAGCCAGGACCAAAACTAAAAACTACCTGATTTTAAATGTGATAGGGTGCTATAAGGTTTTTTTGAAAAGGCAAGGAATGCAAATATCATGTTGTTTGTATGTACTAGGGCCAGATCACTTCAATACTATTTATTGCTATTGGATGTGCTACATAGTACTGTATCATATGGCTTTTTTCACTTTAAAAGTACTGTGGAGCCATGGTTCCCATGGGAACTCATCTCACATGAACCACTTCACTGCTTCCCCCTAATAGGCTTCTCAAGATGACATCTCAGCTTTCAGAGTCAAGCCAATTTGCTGTTTTAAATCTAACTTTTTATTAAAATGAAAAGGACACAAACACCAACCATTTGGAATAAGCAGACATAAAGACAGAAATTGACCTACTCCACAGTCTTTGAAGCACTGATCTAAAATATATGTTTTAAAATGGCAAATTCTGTCATTTCTGTCTATCAGCTACAATGTGTCTCACATTTGCTCCCACCAAATATTTTGAAACCTCACTGACAAGCTTGGATTTCTGCTGCACCTGCCATTTTGAAAGTGCTTCAAGCAAAGTCAACTACTGCACACAACACTATTTAAAAATTGAAAACCTTGCCCATTACCTTCATTAAATAAACAACAGGATTCTAAAGTAGAAGGAAATACACTTTTTATGAAAAGGCAAATTGGTAGATGTATAAGCTACTGGCAATGAAACGTTGCTTTTATCATGTTTATATCTGCTGCCTCTGCCATAAGAGACCATTTAAAATTCTTTCAAGTAGGACCCATATAAGTCTCTAATCACACTGCCCTTTACAAAAAATCAAGATGCTGTTGTTTCAGCTTACCAAGAAGTGTTTTATAAGTCATTTCTAGCACTCAAGTACCACCTTATACCTCAGCCTTTTTTCCTCTGGGGCCTCATGAAGTATAAAATAAATACATGGTACTTTTAAAAATAAATAAAACAGAAATCTATTGGCTATTTTAGAATAGGAGCAAGAAAACATTCCAGGGAGGAGAATCCGTATGGGCAGAGTCTTCCTAGCTGCCCCCTCTAGGTTCACAGAGGAGGATCTAACATCAGTACTTCTACTGACTATAGCTGTGGCAGCAAGAACTAGTCAGAAACTACATTTTTTTCCCTTACTGAAAATGTCAATGTCAAATAAAACTGAAATTTTTCAATCAACCTCCCCCATTTTATTTTGGGGGGTGGGCACAAAGCGGAGCAGGAGACAGCTGCCAAACAAAAGACCAGAGATATTTTTCATGGACTGCAGGTGCATTTTTGGTGAATTCAATTCCTCAGGGAAAAATTCTGCAGTCCTTCAGATAGGCTAGTCTCAAGCCATTTGAGGCCTTACAGTTTCAGATCACCATCTTAAAACCTATTCAGGATCTTCAAGATAAACAGTTCAGGTTCTGAAAAAAAAAACTGTATTGTCTTCTTCATCAGATGCCTAGTGGACGGTATCTAGTAAACCAGTTCTAGCTTGCCAACAAATTGAAGTTATGAACATGTGTACAAAATATTGCAATCCCCTAATCTAAATTACATTTCATTTTCATACTGGTAATTGTAACAGAAATAATGTGATAGCTTCCAAAGGCCACCAAACAGCATTCTCCCTGTGGTTCTTACCTCATATTGTACACACACAATGCTTCAGGAGTTCACAATCTAATTTGTAATTAGCCTAATGAATACTTGGTACTTCTTCTGTTGCCTTCAAACTGAGGGTATCAGAACATATCACAAACAGTCTCAGATTATGTGCTAATGGCACTTCTGTAAAGTGCAGTTACTTGGTCTAATTATCCCCGTTTTACAGACAGGGAACCTGAGATCCTCTATGTAAATAACTACAGATGGGTGATCTTTTTTTAATAATGTATTTCCAAAAAAATGTGGTTTCAATCAGATGGAAACTATGTGAAGTTAGATCAAAGTCACTGAGAACTTTTGGCCAGAAAAAAAAAATTGGGGTACATTCATGGTTCTTCTGCCACAAGTCTTAGGGTAGAGACAGAAATTACACATAAGCCAATATAAATAATTAGAACCCGGTTCATAGATTTCATAGACATTAGGGCTGGAAGGGACCTCAGAAGATCATCGAGTCCAGCCCCCCGCCCAAAGGGCAGGAAGTCACCTGCGGTCATAGAATCCCAGCAAGATAAGCATCCAATTTGCTCTTGAAGGTGTTCGATGTAGGTGCTTAAACCACCTCCAATGGCAGGCCGGATCTGTAAAATCTGTAACACAACAGAAGTTCAATGCACATAAACTGCTTTCAAAATGGTCAAAGCCAGTTTAAGATAAACCTGGATGGACTTAACTCAGCTTATTGAACTTCTGTGCCAGATCCCCTCCAGATTCAAGTTAACTCAGTCCTCCAACATCACAGGATGCTTTGCACCTCCACAACCACCCTCCCCCGCATCACAGGGCAGGTGGGCTAGCCTTGGACCATGCTGTCTGCTCCAGTGGAGCACAGAGGTGTGTTCTAGCATCCCGCCGGCTTCTGGCTTGAGCCACTTCAGGCATGTGGCCGTGTTTCCGGAATCAAAAGTGAATGTCTGTTCACTTGCTTATTGATTCAATCTATGCAGTTCAGACTAACCTGTGAAGACTGAACTGATTCAGCCTTGGGCTTTTTGACTATCTATACTTAGCTTTACTCAACAGCTCAGAGGTCAGAGCATTCATCCAGATTGTGGGAGACCTGGGTTCAGCTCCCCTTTTGCTTAAAGGGCTTTGATCCCACCTTCTCCTGTCTCCCAAGAGAATCCCACAATGCTATAGGCATTCAGACATGGAGGTGCTCATAATAAAATACTGGACTAGCAATACAGCAAAAGAAGGGCTATCTATCTGGGTGCTTAGGACACTTATCTGTGTGGTAAGATACCTAGATTCCGTTGTTGTTTCTAAGTGGAACGTTATCTACAGGAGGGATCAAGAGCATCCCATTGAGGAATACCTAACGTTATAGTATTACATGGTGACTAAGCCTTTTGCCTGGGAGGCAGAAGATATAGATTTAAATTCCCTCGATTAAAAGGGAGACTTAAACCCAGTTCTCTTGTATCCTGCACAAGTGCTCTAACAGCTATGCTATTACATAACAAGGGAAATAAAAATGGCACTTATACCACCTGCCCAGAAAAAACCTTAAGATTCACAAAGAGTGAGGTGCACAATGGGCTTTAGCATTTTTTGTTTGTTTTGGGGTTTATTATTTGTTTTTGCTTCAAAGAGCAGCTGAAAGAAAAACCACTAGTTGAATCAAAGAACTTCTTTAATTTTTTGATTTAGCAGCCAAACAAAAAAATAAAAGTTATTTGCACAGCCCTCTGAATGACTCACCCACTTCCAAACATTAGATCGATAGCACAGGCAGAAAAAAGAGGTTAGTTAGAAGTCCTGCATTTTAACTATACAAAACTGCCCTCATCCCAATTCTGCAAATGCAGCAGAAAACAAAGCACTGGACAATTGTCTAGTTCAATCATTTTCCCCCCTGTGCCACTAGAAACCAGCAGCATAATAGAAACAATGAACTAAGTTCCACATGGTATTCACTCTTCCTGAGTGACCCCTGCAGCTCACACTCACAGCGACACTGAATAACTCAGGAGGGAGCTGTGTCCACCCTTCCTTAACTGGAGGGAGCAACATCATTAGGCAGGGTCTTTGAGGATAAATGCAGGGGAAGTCAAGTGATAAAAACAGTGATATCTCAGAGGATCTGCCCCCCTGCCATTCCAGACCTAATAAACCCCCATCAATTAC
The DNA here is from genome assembly GCF_052110815.1 of Crocodylus siamensis. Lineage (NCBI taxonomy): Eukaryota > Metazoa > Chordata > Crocodylia > Crocodylidae > Crocodylus > Crocodylus siamensis. Next base: position 273,403,117 of record NC_143396.1, on the reverse strand, counting down.
AATTTTATACCACGGCTATGAAGTATCATTTATTCAAAAGGCAAAAGGTAGTATTATAAATGAAATATAAAGGTATGACTAAAGAAAACCAAGCTTAGATCCCAAGGTAATTTCTTAAATCTCAGAAATCTAGGATTTGCCATTGACAACCCTGGGCTTTCAGAAAACGTGCTGTGACTGCATAGTATGCACTACACCTATTACTGTGGAGCTAAAAATGGCTTTTCCAACTGCTGGCATCTTGTGTACCAAGTTATATTCACAAGAATGAATCACTGGATTCTCTATGATTCCTTATGTGTGTCATTAGAAATCATCATGCATACATGGGTATGATGAATGACTTCATCTACGGTGCACATCTAAAGTAAATGAACAGAAGGAAAATAGGTGACATAATGAGTAACCAAGAATTTGCCATTTGGGATGTTTTATTGGGCAATGTGACATATAAATACTGCTGCCTAATTGATGACATTTACATTTCTATAAAATTAATCTTTGAATTTTATCTATTTGTTATTTAATACCACTGCTAGTTATTAATCCATACTGTTTAAAACACTAATGATTAATAGGTAATGCTTTTAGTGTGAAATTTTGCCAGGCTGGAATTAATCTTAAAATCTAGGGACTGAATTTCTCTGAGGTTTCTTCTTCTACTTACAATAAACAAGATCCGAGGGGGGCAATGAGGTTCTGTTTTAGTAGTACAGTAACTGGAGGCAAAACAGACATTGAGCAGCTACATGGGAGAAGGTTGAATGAGAAAGTGGTCATGAGAAGGGTTAACAAGATTCAAAGCTACTAATATCATAAAAGGAAATAAAGGACATAAAGGAATTTATAGTGCAGATGTGGTAAGGAATTAATGTAATTATACTCTATTGGAGTATTCAGCATGAATCAAATGTTAAATTAGGGCTGTAGTTATAAGAAACAGGAATCAAGGAGTTAATGCAGTTCTTTGCTATAGCTATGATAAACAGACAGCAAAGGGTTAATGGTGTTCCATGCTACAGCCATGGTAAACAGGAATCAAGGATCAGATGGTGCAAAACAGGGTTCAAATTACACTTTGACTCTTGGAGGCGTCTGCAAAAAAAAATTGGGCTGCCCATCATGATGCCCTAATAAAATCAGAGACCCCCTCCAGGTTATGATTTTCAAATCTTACAGGGATCTCTCGTCTCTTAGGGCAGTGTCAGTCCTCCCCTCCCCGCCCCCAGCTCTCCTGTAAATCAAACCCTGGTGCTAAACAATAGAGCTTGGTAAGCAGGAATGAAAGCGTTAATGAAAAGGAGACAATAACTGAGCTGCTAATTGTAAAGACAGCATATTACTTGCACAAACTAATTTGATTACCCAAAACTCCTGCTGAGGATGCTATGCTCATGTCCATTCTAGCTGTTAAAATCTGTGACACATTATGAGTTAAACTCAAATTACCATGAGATTCAGACACTTCAGTTTTACAGCCAGCAGAATGCTTCCATGGTGCTCATGATGCACAGGGTAGCACTGTATTTCAACTTTTTCTGTGAAATCCAATAGGCATACTAACCTGTTACTTGCTTTTTTCATTTTCTGCCTCAGCGCTACAACTGAGTCATTCTGTTGCCCATGGCTCCTCGGTATACAGTGTTCCTGCAGCGTGCTGCATTATTTCTGAGTTAATCTGTCAATGTTATTTTCTGCTAATGCAGATGTGGGGTTCGCTTACCGTCGCTTTGTAGACACTTGTCGAGAACCATTTGGAAAACCTAAACTATGCATAAATCTGCAGAGTGAATCTTTTCCTTCATTCACTTGTTCCTATTATTTGATTTCTTGTAGGCCTCTGCGGCAGAAATGGAGAAAATAAGGTAAGCCAGACAGTTTATTTACATCTCATTATAGGCAAGAAATATTCTAGTGTCTAATAAGTGATACAGTCTCGAAAATATTTTGCTTTATATGATCAGTGTAAAATTTCAGATTGCACAATAATGCAACAGAAGAGCAATGTTCTAGAGACAATAGAAAATGACTGTGGTAATGCTAGTAAATCTGTTTTGCAGACATGTTAATTCAGAAGGGAAATTCTACACACAAACGTGTTTTCATCACCAGATGCAGAGTATATTTGATTATATAAATGTTGTAGTCACTTGTCCATTTTCGGCAAGAGCATGCCAGTCTGTTTTAATGAGAAAGGTGGATCAATAATTCATGAAAAAGCTAAAGAACATATAGGCTTGACTTCAAAGCATATAATTACTGTGGTTTGTTTCAATGTGATGCTGTACTATTGGTGTTCGTTTTCTGTTTTATATTTCTGAACTTGCCAGATAAATCCTGTCTCTCCATGTTTAAAATGTTGTCAGACTGAACCTGTTTCTCAGCACATCTTCTTGCTTTAAGCAAACGGAGATAGCTTTTATAAACATAAGTTTCCCATCTCATGTCCAAATGTAAGTCTGCTTTGGGGGATATTGTGCATGTTGCAAAGGAAATTTTAAAAAAGCAAGAATTGTAGCCATTTTTTATTAAGACAGTCTGCTAAATACAATAGCGTGTATAAGGAAATGCTGAACTCTTGATTATCTGCAGAATATTTTACAAGGCTTTTATCTCCAGAAATAGCTAAAGGACTCTTGTTCCTTTTCACTGAACAAGTCCAGATTTCTCTGGAAAGACTCTATTGAGACATGAGAATTAACACATAAAGCACAACTTTTTCGATTCATTAACTTTTAAAGGAACTGCTAAATTTGTTAAGGAGATACAGGGAAGTTGCAGAACTCTGGGAATAGCTCTGAAAGGGTGGTCGTGCGCAGTTGTAAAAGAACAGAGATTTGAAACTAGCACTTGAAGAATTCTGGACAGGAAGCACATCACGCTGCTGGAGTTTTAGTTGGAAAAGAGTGGGAAGGATTAACTCTTACAGCAGACTTGGTCTAGATGCATGTTGTGAAAGTTCATAGTATCATATACTGACAAAGGCAGCTTTGGTGTTACAACTCTAGACTGCGTGCTGTCGCACAAGAGTCAAGGGCTATCCATGTTCAGCCTGGTAAGGAACTCTGCACAATGTACTGTGGTTACTGATGTGCGCAGTTTGTTAAAAATGGGATATATCATAAGTTTTGCCTGAGTCACCACTGAGTAAGCACCTCAGGATTTGGCCCAGTATTGTACAAAACTTTTAGACTGTTTTGGAACAGGCTTATGCACCCATACCCAGATTTTGATATACAAATCGGTCAATGGTGCAAGGAGATGAGCATTTATGCGCTCATCTGTGTGCACAGTCAGGCACGTGGACAAACATGACTTCAGAGTATGTTTTGGCCTCTACTTTCAACAAACATGGTTCTTGCTCTAGGCAGCAACAGGCTATGGAGCCCAAGTGATGAATGAAGTTCAGAAAGACATTCAAAATGAGAGCAAAGGGAGAGGAGAACTCCACTTCTGTAATTCTAGGACCCTGATTCTGCAGCTGTCTTGTATTTATAGCTCCCAAACCAATGAATTTGGAAGGAGTACTGTGACTGAAACAGCCCCGTGTCACACACCTGTAGACTGATTCCACCCCATTGAAGGAATGAGTGTTTTGCCATTGACTTCCAGAAAAGGGTCAATCTGTGTCACCATCCTAATACTTAAGCATTTTGTTTATGTTTTTCTGTACATAAAAATTCTCCATAGCAGTGTTTGTTCACATCCCACTCTCACCTCAAAGAGGCTCAGGAGCAGAACAATAGGGCAGGACAGAAGGATTCTAGCAGAGCGAGGCAGGGAAGTTGGACTGCTGCAGCCTAAACACTGCCTGCCTCATGCAAGTGATAATTGTCTCTCACTCTCACATGAACTGGACTCACTGGTAGCAATTTAGAAAATGGAAACAGACTGTCACTCTACCAATATAAGAAATGCACAAGCCTGTGAGATCTAGACTGGAAAAGTAATGCATACATACAAAGGACTGTAAGGTCAGTGCCCTTGATTTCAGTGGGTCTGCAACGTGGTACTCTTTGCATCTGTGAGGTCTATTTTACAGCTGGCAGATGGAAAAACGTATGATGGAAAGAGTCACTGCTACACTGCACCCTGTATGTTCTCTGCTTCGGCTCTTACCAGCTTCTGCCTTACTCTCTGAGTGGCAAGCAGGGAGAGGTGTCATACCTCAGCAGGAGGAAGAGATTTCTGGCCACATGGAAAGAGCACAAAGCATGCCAGAAACTAGAGTGAGGCAAGGCTAGTGAGGAGACCAAGGCATTCAGATATTGTGGATTTTGTTAGAAGTAGGGTAAAAGAATTACATCTAAGACTTGTAAAAGAAAGAGAAAGTAAGGTGTGCGGCAGAGAATGAAATGAGATCATCTGTTGGGCCATCAAGAGAGAGTTAGGAAATACATTTATTTGGGTTTCATCTGCCCAGTTGAAACTCTGAATGAGAATTCAGGGCTCTAATAAAAGTTAAATAGCTCCAGACTTGCATTCTGCTGTGCATTTCAAAGTGCAAATCCTGAACCTTATGAAGTATCAAGAAAAGCTGCACAGAATCACACTCATAGTAACTGATGCCAAAATGTCAGCCCCAGAAGCCCATAAAGCCACGTATCTGAAGATTTTTAAACTTGTTTTCTTTTAGAAGTCTTACTGTATGTGAGCAAGCCTCTGAAGATCCCACAAAGCAGAGTACAGCAGGTCCTAGAAGAGAAAGATAGCTCAAGGTCCTGTAGTGTTGACCCATGGATCCACCCTATTTTTTAATTAAAGCTGTATTCCAGTGGACCTCAACCTTACAGTGACAGTTTGGGTGCCTGTGGCCTGGCTGCATCACAGGCCACCACTCCCCTCTGGTAGTGGAGCAGGGAGGGAGAGAGGTGGGGGAAGAAAGTGGCTACCAATGTCAGAGGCAAGGCTGCAGAGGAAGAGAAAAAGAAAACAGAACAGGGAGGGCTGCAGAGGGGATCAGCAACATGGTGCAGGGCAGGGGAGGGCAGAGGACACTCCAAGCTGAGCCGCATTTTGGGGGCCAGATATGGTCTGTGGGCCATAAGTTGAGCACTACTGGTGTATTCTATTCAGCTCGCACAAAAGCTGAGCACTGTTGTTCTGTGCTGATACATAAAGCCCACCTTGCTATGTGGTAGACAATGTTATGTTTCTCTGGTTTGGTGTGCTCAGAAACTGATGATCACATCACCTCACTCAGTAAATACCACTTGCTGAGCAAGGAGCCGTGGTGACCTGCTGTGTTCTATTCTGTCCTCGTCACCACGATTCCAGCCTTAGAGGTGGATGCGGTTAACAGGAAGAGGGGGTCAAAAAACTGCCAAAATGTAGTTAGATGTGTGGAGAACTTTCTTTGGAAGTGCAAACATGCTATTATGCTCTAAAATGTCAGCTAGAAAAATGATTGCTGAAATGAAATCTTCCCACTGTGAATAATTCTTAGCAGTACATAGGAGTATTTACAACATCTGGGAAGTACCATTAGATTAGGCAGGAAGTAAGGCTAACTACTAATCACAAATCTCTTGGGGATCTGCATTTACGTAGGTTGGCTGTGTACGCTTATACAGACACTTTAAACATTAATTACCACTGACTACAACCTTTTAAGCACAGTTTTTGGATTCAGTGCTCTACCATGTCTATAAACAAGGCTGAGCTTTTCAGCCCTATGGTATACAATTGAAAATAAGTTTTAAAATGTGTGTGGTCTGGTCGGTTAGGTTCTTACCATTGTAGTTTCTAAGAGTGACACACAAGGTAGACTTTCCATGTAGAAAACTAACTTTATCACATATTGTATGTTGGGGCAACACACGACATATGCCACAAACCCCACACACGGTAAATCATGTAAATCCAGGATAATGCTACCTCTTGAAAAATGCAACAGAAGAGCAAGTACCAGGAAAAATTACTACTTACAAGGTGTATCTACATGGCGCCGTACAGTGACATTGCTATGGCGCTGTGCTTTGGTACTTCCTTTGGCAAGTACTAAAGCATGATACAGTATGGGTAGTTACTGTGCCATGCACACAGCGCACAGATTTTCCTGCTATTTCACTGTAGCAGCATACTATAACCATGAAGCACACTGTTATGGCAACACATCTGGTGATCACATATAGACCCCTGTGATTGCTACATGGCTGTAGTGTGCTGTACAGTGATGCAGAACTTTGCTACATCATCATAGGGCAATGTGTAGATGCACTCATAGTGTGTCATGTGTCTGTTCCTCTAGTTGATTCATCACAGAGAAGCCTTTTGCTGAATGTGGCTCTTGGCCATACAACGATTTAGTGCTTTGATATTATCTACTGTGGGCAGTCAACTTAGGAGAGCTGGTCATGTTTTTGCTCCTTACTAGGAATACATTTACCAAAGAGTAAAACGCAAGGTAAAATTGCACCATAGCAATTGCCATGTGTCCACACCCCAAGTGCTATGTTTTCAAGGGGGTCTATCCAATTCAGTACATGATCTGCATGACTCAAGATATACAGATGCATATTTTATGTGCATCCAAAATGCAGCTACTTAAAAGATTGTTCATGCACATTTAGAGATCAGATTTTATACACAGTAAAGCCACAGATTAGATTTCTTTTGGGTACTCTTGGCAAAACTATAACAGATTCACTGTGTGACATTCTATTCTTCAATGTACCCCTTTTAAAATAAAAAGGTAATAATAATCTCCTGCCTTGCACAGGATACAATTATGACACTAAGTTTTTAAAGTCTTTTCAAATCTTTAAATGAAAGACCATCCAACAACAAATTATTTTATCTTTTTTTCAAGTTCAGGAGCCAGATTCCAATACCACAGACAGTCTCTTTTTCCAGACTCCACATACTGCTCTGCTGTAAATGGCAATCCAGAAACCTTAAGAATCAGTCATCCTAGATTCAAACAGTCCAGAAACACAAGAAATGTTGTGGTCCCATGTGCTAGGTTTAAATAGGTAACTACCCTCAGTAATGCCAGTTTTTCATCTCAGTTTCCCAGAAGTGGTAAAATTAGTTCATAAATATGTTTGTTTAATCATAGTTATAAAAAATAACTGTGTGGCTCTCTCCTGTTTTTAAGTTCTTTTTTGTACCTTAAAAGCAATAAAAATAGCACTTTCTATAACATCATTCGTTGGAGCTGCTTTCCGTAATTTACCACCATGACTGAGCAGTCTCACAAACATTCTGCAAAGGAACCAGAGATTATTGTTAATTAAAAGATGATGGAAATTAGATGAACCGTCTTGCCTACAGTCTTGGCTACACACATGGAGTCAGTGGCAGAGTCAGCAATAGAAACCAAGGATTCAGAGTGCTCATCATGTTGGGCTTTTTTATGGGGTTCTTTGGGTTAATCTGGAAAAGGTAATATATTTGCTTATTTATTAATGGGTTTTTAAAAGCTTTATGAGCCCCCACAGTCTGAGTGCCCTACTGCTGTCATTTAGTAAAATGTTCTTTGTTGTAGATTAGTGACATTTGGGATATATGAATGTCCTCTGGTTTTGGCAGCCTTCCTACTGCTTGTTACAGATAAAGTTCTCTGCACATATAAGGAAGAAAATGGTCTTGCCCTGCATTTGTCCAAGGGTTTCCCCCCCTTTTTTCTAAGAATTTCCTGACAGGCAGCTCCAACAGTTGTAGCAATAGTGAGCTCTCTTTGGTGGCAATCTTTCCCATTCACAGCTGTGATTCCAGCATAGCTGAACAGGCCTATGCTAGTTTTCATTTAGCTGGTATGGGTAAGTGAAAATGCAGCCATGTGAACTTCAGCAAGTGCTAACAACCCTAGCACGTACCCAGCAGGCTAGCATAACCCACACTGAAATCCAAGCCACTACTACTTCACTACTATAATTTTCCATGCTAGCTAGATTTGGCATGGTGCAGGCATGTCTACTTATGCTGCAGTCACACCTTTAATTGCCATGTAGACATATTGTCATTTAAGCCTGTCAGTTCAAGACTATACTACTCCATTTTCTCAGCCACCTCCTGTACCTAATCCTCAAAAAGACATCACAGGGAGAGAATTGGTTACTCTGGGAAAAGCTAGCAGAGATGAGGAACAGAAAGCTTTCTGTGGCTCCCCTGCCACTTGTGCAGTTTCTGAGCTGGTGTAGCAGCCTGTGGTCAGAGACATGAAACAATCCGAAGTGATAAGAACATAAAACTAGAAGAGACCTCTGTAATCAATCTAATGCCCTGCTCTTGCAGGTAACCACACCATATAATCTCATTCACAAACCTCTAGGTAAGAGTAAAGTAAGTAAAAGTGTCCAGCCAACAGGAAACCTGACAGTAAGAACAGGTTGGATGACACCAGATTCAGCAGGAAAGGGTGGCCAGAGGGGAGGACTGAACTAAAGCAAAGCACTGGACTTTCAGGGGTGATAGTAGAAGATGAACAGTGTGATAAAGCTGAGTCCTGGAATAAGATATTAGGAAAGGTATTGGGCCCAGCTAGGTATAGACTTGCATGCAATGTATTGAAATAAAGAGGTGGGAAGAGACAAGTATACTTCCAAGCCATATTTTTCTAGAGTTAGTGAAAAAAAAAACTTGAGAGAACTGAGTGTCTCTCTTTGAAGTCTCTTCTACCAGTTCTATAGCTAATGAAAAAGCAGGGTCATATTTTCAGGAATGATTTTACTAGAAAATGTATCCATTTCCATCAATATGGGAAAATGCTGTCTGCTAATTATCATTATAGCATTTATATTGCAGAGAGTGCCTGACCCTAGGTTTGACCACATCACCTGTTAGTGCTTTGTTTGAAGGGGGATGAGCTTTGTTTGAAGGGGGATGAGAAATGTATACGTCTACCCAAACCGGGATAGACTGTCCAGAAGTTTTAGAATATTACAAATTTGAATCATCAGCAGAAGCAACTGCAGATACAAGCAGCCAGAAATTCATATGGTTTTAACCAAGTGAGAAAAAAGCTTCCAAACTAAGGCCTCAGTCAATTTAAAGGCAGTAACAGTTCAGTTTGCTAACAGGTGGTTCGCTTTGTAGTAAAATCAGCTACCACTTGATTATTTGCCTCACACAAGTTGACATGCAGAGGGAACGGACTGTCTCAAATACTTGATTACCGACTTTTGCAAATTGCAAACTTAGCTGTTGCTGGCATGGCTGAGGCAATCTAATTTGCCAATCAATCTTTGATTTGTTCCCATGGAATTTAAAAATATATTAAAATAAAAGTGATGTACATCAAGGCTTGATTGTTTTTAAAAACACTGAAAGGTGTTTGGAATACATCAGACCACTGGTTTTCAGAGAGGGAGAGGGTGAGAAAAACCAAAAGGGATTTGAAACTGTTTAATATTATGATGGAGACCCTAGGGCCAAATAAGTATGAAGCACAGAGCACATCTGAGTATTCCAAATAAAGATAGAAACTGGCTTCCAAGCATGCAAGCAAAACAAATAATTTTTGTACCTTGTACAAACCATAAGAAGTCCTCTGATAAAGACAGCCCTTTTGATTCCCCTGCATATATGTGACCACAGTGCTGTTTATGTGAACTGCATAACACATAAGATGCTCGTGTTCTTCAATTACTCTGAAAAATGGAAACCCTTTCTTTCTGCAAGTCCCTTCATAGCATCTCATGAAGTAGACTGTTACCTATGAAAGCTCATGCCTGTTTGAACTAGTTAGTTTCTAAGGGTGCATCCAGATGAGCATGCACGTGTGTTTCCCCAGGGACCAATGTTGTGCCATTTGCATTTGTCCCTGGGAAATGTTCGTACAGGCATGCTATGGTGCACAGCAAATTGCCCCAGGTGGGGCCACCTGGACTGGCCCCAGCAGCCTTTTCTGGGGTCCTGGGGGCCTCCTGGGGCTGCAGTAGTGGTAATCCAGGTGCACAGTGCCTAACCTGGAGCATGGCTCTGGCTGGCTGCAGTTTCAGTTGATGCACGCTGCAGCCATGTGCACCATGTCACTTTTTTTTGGAACATTTTTTTTTAGTTACTGGGATTTCCCAGTATTTAATTTTCACTCTTTGCTGCAAATTAGCAGCACAGAGAACCTTTTGATGTACACTGTCATTTGAGGCATTTTGTGGTGCCTCAACAGCCTTTGAAGCTCTACAAAGCATACATACACACTCATCTCAGTGCACCCTAGGGTGCCACCCTGCCCTACCTTCTGTCTGAAAATAAAGAGATCCAAAATTTTCCATCTTGTTTAGTAGTACTTATACAGCCACAATACACAAGTTTAGTCATGGGCATGCTTGAAGAAAGCTAAAAATGTCCTTCATTTTGGATCAACATATACTGAGGGCTCAGATACTTGATGGATTTTTCAATCATGTAACTTACAGCTGTTTTGTACACCCATATAAGTTACCTCAGGGTTTCGAGTGGATGGACAAGCGTTTATCATGGGCTAGATGCATGCATTTGACAGTATTATAATAGCTCATTAGTAAGGGGTAGCAGAGCAAGGAACAGCTTCTGTTCCTTATGCAAACCAATGCCCCAGGATGGAAGCAAAGAGATGATGCCTATTCTGGTGTAACTGACACTGGTATAATTTTACCTTTTATATTTTTTCCAAGATAATTCTACACCAGATAGGGTAAAATTACCCCACTATAAGGATTAGTGTTGCCTGTCTGCTCCTTGTTTACACAAGCATACGTGCTGATTCCATAGCTGTAAGTGCCTTTTGTCTAGGCCTCAACTCTCTCTCACACCACAAAATTCCCTATAGAAATATTTGCAAGGACTCATAGAAAAGTATCTTGGGAAAGAAAGCCTGGAGAAATCTAGGTTCTTATTGCACTTGCTGATAGTTCCATTGACAGATGTGTAGCTGAGCAAGAGTCAGTGTATGTCAGATTTGTGGAAAACGGATCTTGCACTCTCCGAAACAGATGACGTGGAACCTGGGATGGTTAATCGGATTAGGTAGGCACAGTAGGAACAACTGCTTTAGGAGTATGGGGGCAGTAGAGTTTACATGAGAACTGACTGACCTGAATTTAAATGGTGTGGCAGTAATTAGAGGCTCCTCAAATGGTAGACAAGCCGGATTGGACAAGACACTCAAGTTATTTCCTCAACCACAATTTCAGCTTCCTGTAATAATTGCAGAAAGATTATTCCTACACTTAAAGGTTTGGATTTCTTTTGGAAGACATTTTCAAATAGTAAGGACTTTGTATAGGTATGTGTGAATGACTGAAGTATAAAATGTTTTGCAGTCACATTGAAGGATTCTCTTATGACCTGAAATGGAACTAATAACAAGACATTTTCATGGATAGAGGCACAGCAAGTACCGAGTACCAAGCAGCAGTACTAGCAGACTAGGTTTGCACAGGTTTCTATAATGAGTCTTGATTTCAAAGTAAATGAATATAGCCCATAATATTATTAGAGTAGGAAGATTTTTAATTTAATGCAAAATAAATTATACACTCTCCGTTTGGAGTCTCAGTCTCAGGTTGCTAGCAGCAATGGCATTTTAATTTTATATTTTGATTTATATTGATGTGTGGGCAATTAAACATGAAAGACCAAGAAAGAGCAAGATATGCTGAAAGCAGGAGAATAAAGAAAGAAAGAAAAAAGAAAACCCTGTCATAATACTCAAAAACAGAGCAACCAGAATGCAGGCCACAGCAGCAATGATATTTAAGCTAAGTTACCTGGGAGAATGAAAGCACAGCTCAGTCACATTTTTCTCTCTGAAAACCACATTCAAAGGCCCAGGCTCTATGCCTGTAAAGTGTGTGAACCCCTGATTCTCAGCCAGGGTGCTATGACCCCCTGGTGGGCCATGGGATACTTTTAAGGGTTTTGTGAGGTGCCACTCAGTATAAGCACAATGTACAAACACCAACACCAATTCACAAGATAAACCAAGAGATTTCAAACAGGAAACCATTCAGGCCAGAAAACACTCTGTTGTGGTCTTTTTGGGTTCTTTGCAATGGAAGAATTGCTCTATTATCTTTTAGTAGTCAAAAAACCAAGTGACAGCTAAGAGCTGGCATTTTCTGAGGAGCAGGGTTTGAATTACACTTTGACTCTGCAAAAAAAATTGGACTGCCCATCGCGATGCCCTAACAAAATTGGAGACACGCCCCTCCCCCACGCCCTGGTTATGATTTTCAAATCTTACAGGGGGCTCTCATCTCTTATGGGGGGATCAGCTCCCCCGAGCTTCCCCGTAATTCAAACCCTGCTGAAGACTGCCCACGGTGGTGTAACTAGGGCCCCTGACAGACGTTAAAGTAAATGCACAATGGGATCTGATGTGGGATCCCAAAATTACACTTCCTGATATGCCACACATGCATGGCAGGAGGTGTGATTGTGGGATCATTTTTGGCGGAAACCGTGAAAAATGTCAGTTTCTGCAATTTTGTGCAGAAACACCAGGAAAAAAAACTAACTGAAAATAAAATGCTGGTACTCCAGTGGAAGCCAACATCCACTGCAGCTTGGCCTTGCACCCTGATGGGGTGGTGGAGAGGTGGAGAGGCACCAGCATAAAGGAAAGCAGCCAAGACGGCAGCCTCTCCCTCCACCCCTGATTGGCGAAGAGGGCTGCCTTTCATGCGGCCTCACCCATCTCCACCAATCAGCAGCAAGGGGTGGGGCTGCATGAAGGGCAGCCCACTCTGCCAGTCAGCCAGTCACATCTTAAGTGTAACATCTGTCAGGGGCCTAGGGCAGAGAGACCAGGGCAACCACCACAGACAGCAATTTTGGGGAGGGACTGAAAAAAAATCCAGCTGCTACTGGCAGCTGCATGATTGCAATCTTGTTTGTGCCAGCAGCACCGGGAGTTGCCATTGCCCCTGTGCCCTGGGCACCCAGCTGCATCGCTATACTGCTGAGTGTCTGGAGTCTCGAAACAGGTGCCTTGAGTCGGGAAAGGCTGAGGGCCACTGGCCTTCAATGCTGCTTTACAGGGTTCCTCATATCAAATTGTGGGAGTGGGGTCTGTTTCTGCTCACTGATATGTGATCCCCTCCAGCAGCTTTCCTCCCCCATTCCAGTTTCGCCAGTAGTTCTACAATCTTTCATCTACGGTCCTGGACAGGGAGCCCCCAAAGAGCCAAGCTCCACAGTGCATGGTATGGCATGGCATGGCATGGTATGGACTCTGCAGTTTCCAGTCTCTGCACAGCAGTGCTGTTTTATTCTGGGGTACTTCTGTTCCATACCTCTGTGCACTGCATCCTCCCTGTGCACATTTGCTCTCAACACACAGACCTTGCAGATAAAAAGGTGGCCCTTCTGCTGCAGGTCTGGGACTTGGGAGACTATTCTGTGGATCTGTTCCAAGGCATTTAGGACCAAATATCCTTTCATGAGCAAATAAAAGTCTATGAAGTTTTTGCACTTAACACAGAGGCTGCTAACTCGACAGGTCTAAATGAATGGCACTTTTCCAAGACCAAATGTTTCTTGTCTACTATGTGCAATACAAAACATCTGGCTAATAGGTACCTCCAGATAACAGGAACATATTCTCTTCTAGATTGAAATCCTTGTTGTGGCAAGCTTCTGCTCTAACCATAGACCTTCATTTGCTGGCCTTTTACTGTTCTCTGTTTTTGAACTTGACAAGGACTCAAGAGGTTCAGCTAGTCAAATAAATGGGGTTTTACGTGCCTGAGCTTCTGACTGTTTTTCTTTACAGAGTAAAACTGAGTATATTATCTCCTTCAAAACAGAAAAAAAAAGAAAGCATCCCTCAGACAGGTGTCTCCTTAACGCAAGCTTATATTGTGTGTGTTTGAGCCTTCATGAAGGTGGCAGGGGGCGGGAGGTGGGGCGGGGCATATTGTCTCGCCATTTTAATAAAAGTGTTTATGCTGTACTGATTTCTTTTCCATGTTATATGTTTTGGAAGCCTGCATTTTCCTTTCTAAAAATATTTTACCTCAGAAAATGAAATCTCATCTATGCTATATGTGTTAAAACAACAAGCTAAGAGAAAGGTGTTGGGTTAAATTATTATAACTGAGGAACACGTGGCAACAAATAACTATTAATAGCTATGCTGAAGTAACACCGCAGGCTTTGTGGCTCTAAAGAGACTAGCCCAATAGTCTGGTGATTAAAATTTCCACTGACTGAACGTCTGGTGATGCTGTATGGACTAGAACTACCCTACTGTGGCTTTCTTGTCCCTTCCCATCCAGTGAAAGAATCTCTAAATGCTGGCACACAATATAAAAATTAGGTTTGCCAATATTTTTAGCTTGTAGCTTCTACAGTAGCAAGCCAGTACTACTTAAGGCAGGCACAGTTGGCACCTCTGATTCAGATGCCACTATGGATATCCAGTAGGGCTGTGCAACGCTTCAGTCGTTGATTCAATTCAGCGGAAATTTGGCCCAATTTGGCGGCTGAATCTCCAAATCTGAATTGAATTAGGAGACCCTTTAATCTCTCCAAATCAGAATCCACTGAATCAATCTGGAGAGATTCGGAGAGATTCTATGATTCAGACATAAACACAGCTTTAAATGTTTTTTCTACATACCTCAGGGTACCAGATGGTCACGAACACTGTGATGGTGAGCAGATGGAGCATCCCATGGGAGTGTGTGGGAGTCCCCAGTGTGCTCCGCAGTGGACCCGGAAGTGGACCAGAAGCACTTCCAGTCCACTTCTGGGGCTGCTATGGAGCACACATGGGACCCCCCACCCAGCTCAGCAACTGATGGCTCCTGGGTCTGGAGGAGCACCCGGGGTCCCCCTGTGGCTGATTGCCGAGCCGGAGGCATGTGGGAAGGGACCCCTGCACACTTGGCAATGGACCCAGAAGTGAACCAGAAGTATTTCTGCTCCACTTCCGGGTCTTTCACTGAGCATGGGGGGGCAGGGGGCCACGCTTCTGTGAGACACTCCATCTACCCCACCATCTCAGCATTCACGAGCCGCGCCTGGTACCTTGAGGTATGTAGAAGAAACTTTTAAAGCTGTATCTGTGGCCAAATCACTGATTCTCTGAATCAGCATCAAATGTTCAGATTCAGATTCGGCTGAATTGAATTGGGATATCAATCCAAATCAATGAATCAAATCACTGCCCCCCGATTCAGGCTGAATCCAAATCTGAATTGAATACAGCCCATTTTGCACACCCCTCATATCCAAACCTGTTCCACCCCTTATTTATACTGTATGCAAATATTTTTTAAGGATATGTTGCATTCAGACCAGTTGGATCATGATACATTACCACATACTTGGTTAACTTCTGCAGCATTTCATAGAATGCCAGCCTACTTGGAGGGAGTCATCAATCTTATTTTGTACAAATTAAATAAAGCATACAATAAAATTATTATGCAGACTACACAAAGTTGAGATGAGTTAACTGCAATGGCACAGTTAATAAAATAAAAAAGACTCTAGATACCAAATCATCCTCCAAACAAAAAGCCAGAGATTTTTATGAATGTGAAGGTACTGTGATAATGCTGTGTAAATGCATAAATAAAAGAGTCGTAGATTCTACATTGAATTCCTGTCACCTGTATCTCTACCAGGTGCTTAGTTTAATCTCTTGCCTGTTAAACTATCTATGAGTTGCGCCCACGCAGGAGAATGTCCAATCTGTATTCTGTACTACAAAGCTATACTAAATAATTAAATGCTCCCAACTCAGTATTGAACTAATTTCTTTTTCAGTCTTAGTGTTATCAGCCACCAGCTTTGGAGGTTAGTTAAGTTGAAGCTTTAGTAAGACAGGAGGCTTTACACCCATCAGGCATAATCAGCAAATAAAAATAGTTGTCATCCATTTAGTCAGGGATGCTGTTTTACAAAAAGCAATTAGTTGCACTTTCTATTCTTATTCTCCCTTTTTCTTCAGCACTGACAAATTAGGCCACTGGCTTGCAGAGTCATGCTCAGAATATGGAAAACAGGACTGATCATGGAAAAGCAAAAAAAGTTTCAGGGCCAGCACTTACATGTATGCTCAGTCTGGATGCCCAGCTTGAAGCGTGAAGGGTTTGAATTTGATAGGCACTAAGCATCCCTGGTACTCCTTGTCTTAGATATTTGATCCCGGTGCTCTATCCTCTGCAGAGGGGCAAGCTTGTCTGGTGGCTAAAACACAGTCCCTGGAGATTAGAATTCTTTCCCAAGCTCTGACAAGATTTCTGGGGCAACTTTCAACAAGTAGCAAAACTTCTATGTCTGTTTCCTTGGGCAACAACATTTACCAACTGCACTGAAGTAATGAAGTGCCTTAACCCAGCCTCATGGTTTTGGCACTGCAGGCTAGGTGAAAGGCATAGGGCTGGTTTGCAGGATGGACTAAGCTCCATACTGCCCCCACATGCTGGGATCAGACACTAAGAGACCCTCTTCCACCTCTGCATGGGCAGGATCCAGCTCCAGGGGCCCCACACTGCCTCCACACAGCTGGGATTTGGCTCTGGGGCTGAACTGCCCCTGCCCAGCTCGTGCACTCCAGGCTCAGACCCCCACCACCCTGCATGCTCAAGCTAACGCACAGGGCCAAAGTCTACGGTCCGTGGTCCAGATGACACCAGGGACTGGATTTGGCCTGCAAGTCAGGAATTGAATACCTGTTATAAATCACTTTGAAATTCTGGATGGCAAGCTCTTCAGAAGTGCAATGTGTATCATCACTACTGTCTTTATCCTGAATCATTAATTTTGCATCACCTGACATTTTAGCACATTGCCATATTCTCCGGTGTGATTATGACTTCAAAACTTGCATTTGCAACCTAGGGGTGCAGCTGGAGAAGCAGCTAGGTAGGAGTAGCAGGTTCCTCTGTGAACTTTGAGTCATGAAAATGGATAAAAACAACCTTTACAATCAAAAATATAAATAAAGAGAAGCTTGACTGTTAGAACAAAGAGGCATGAAGGAATTGTTGAAAAGGACAACTGCAGCCGTAACGTTCAGCCCGCCTTCCTGAAAGCTCAAAAACGAAGAGATTTCTTACTGTGAATGCACCATGAAGAATTGTGTTCTAAAACAATAGGCATGTGTCACTGACCTATTTCCTGCTGAGCTAGAATGACCTAACCACTGAAGTGGAAGAGGGGGAGAAAGGAGGCTGGGGAAAAAAAACCAAGAAATAGGAGTTGTTAGAAAACGTGTTCACATTGAAGGCAAGGTTCTTTAGGTAGATATTTTATTAGGCAAACTAAATAGTTGGGAAAAAGTTCTTTGCAAGCTTTTGGGCACAAACGCCCTCCTTCAGGCATTGGGAGACTGCGTGGAGAAGGGTGTTTGTGCCCAGAAGCTTGCAAAGAACATTTTTCGAACTATTTAGTTGGTCTAATAAAAGATATCATAGCTACCCAAAGAACTTTGCCTACGTCTGTCCTTAGACCAACACAGCTTTAACCAAGAACCCTGTTTACATTGAAGGGTATCACCATCTACACACCTACTGCCTAACTCCATCTAGGTTGTCTAACTTCTCCAGAAAATCTGTAGTGTCTCAGGGAGGCAGGTCCCAGTTTGTACCCAACTCTCTTCAATCTCTGTACCATTTTTCTAAAATATTTCTCCCCTGCTTCTCTTTGCAGCCACCATCCTTCCTTTTCTCCTCCCTTTCAAAATGCACTAGGTCTGGTATATGTAAATCCTAGACTTTTCCCTCTCCCAGCAAACTCTGAGAGAAACAGTGATTAAGTCACATCAACTGAACCCTTGGCATTGTCCTTCCTCTACTCCCCACCAGCTCACTTTCCCTAAGTCAGGTTTCCCACTGCATGACTCCAGTTCCATGCCACTGTGACCCTACCAAAACCAACAATGATTCAGATTTGCAAGCCAACTGCCGGTGTTCACTGGATTCGAATTAGGCGTTATTGGAAACAAACTTTACAAGTCAACCCCCACAACCCCCCCAGCATCCCACAGCTTTCACCAACAGACCTCAGGTGATATCTAAATTAAGAGCATCAGAGGTATTTACAGAGGTGGTTTGCTGTAGAGAGGCCAGGTGCATGGAGAGGGAGAAGTCCACTTCCGAGGAGGATATTCACCAGCTTCCCATTGTGCTCCTCAGTCTGTGATACCAAACATTCATAGGCCTCCCATCACACTGGTTTTGCATGAAGATTACCTGTGAAGATGATAGGAAGCAGCAGAATCTATTCTTGCCAGTGATGTAAGAATGGGGAAAATCCCCTAGTGTTTGTATCACATCACTAGCTCATTCTGTGCAGCTGCCAACCAGAATCACCTCCTGGGCAATCAGGACTTTCAGAGGGGAAAGGAACAAACAGGGAAGAAAAAGGTTTGGGGCCATGACAGGGATTATTTTTGATGGGGAAAAGGCTCATTCCATCACTATTCAAAGAGGAAAACATTGTCTAGGGACTATTAAATAATAATATGACTAATTAGCAGGATAATTATGTACTTTCTGGAGCACAAAACAGTTGAAGTAGGGGAGCTGCTGAGAGCGCTTACCACAGTAAATTACTGAAATGCTTCTCGTGGTTTATTCTGCTGGAATAAGGCACTCGGAGAAGTGCAGTACTTTCTTCTTCTATTGACTTTTCAACACATGATTATTAGTTATTATTAGACTCAGGCATTTGAATAAGAAACAGTGAGGTCAAGTTATTAAGGCTTCTGAAGCCCAATCAACTGCATGATGTTCAGTTCACCCACCTGTGCAACATCTCAGGGGTGATATGAAGCTTGACCACTCATTGCTTGGAAAACACCTTGATAAGTGATCAAGTAAAAATACTAGGCCAAATTCCAAGTATTAACAGACGGAAGAGAAAGAAAGATGATATTAAATCATAGCTATTACATGTTGTATAGCTGTTGCAGTTTAAAAGAGGTATTCAACATGTCTTTAACATATCCCTCACTGACACTGAGTAGGAGATTAAACTAGATGATAGAATGCTAGAAAGTTAGGGTTGGAAGGGACCTCAGGAGGTCATCTTGTCCAACCCCCCGCTCAAAGCAGGACCATCCCCAACTAGACCATCCCTGCCAAGGCTTTGTCTAGCCGAATCTTTAAAACCTACAAGGAGGGAGGGTCCACAACCTCTCTGGGTAGCCTGTTCTAGTGTTTTACTACCCTGCTAGTGAGACGGTTGTTCCTAATATCTAACCTAAACGTCCCTTGCTGCAACTTGAGACCATTGGTCCTTGTTCTGTCAAGATCTATGATGATTCTCTTGAAAACTGCCATTTACTTTCCGCCCTGACTCAGCACCAGCTAATATTGAATGGCAGACAAAGTAATGCTCTGCATTTACACAGAAACATTCAAATATTTTTTTATAAAAAATAACAGTTCCAAAATTTAACAGTAAATGAGGCCCAGATCCAATACAGGCAAAAAGCAAATCAAAACACTCTATCAATGCTGCTTATTGCACATACTGTGAATCTACTGGTACCCTTCCAGCCAGGGTCCAGGTCCACTGACTTTTCCGTAACTTATCCCTGGACATGAGCAGTGCCTTTGAAATGAGTAATGGTTACTTACATCTCTAGGGGAACAGGACTAAGCCAAAAATGTTTGATAGAAGAACTCAAAATTACTCGGTATTCTTTCCAAAGAGACAGATACATTACTGGTGTAGATGGGCACAACTCCTCTAATTCAGTATTCTCCCATTTATACCAGTGGTGAATTGGCAAATGTCTCCCTTAAAGAACCTGAATGTCCAATGATTTATGCACACCATCCTCCTGTGTATAAAAGTTAGTCAACCAATCAAGGAACAGAAAAATCTATCATGTGTCAAATGTGATTAACGTACCACAATTGCAATATTAAACTTTCCCCTAATAGCCACCACTCAGAAAATTAGTTCTGCCCTGCTCAAGCTATTCCTTTTCTCCAGCCTTCCATCATTATCCCCATATGTAGCTATTTATGGTGCCCTAATCTCTGTCGTCTCTGGCAGTGAGGCATGTCTCCGCCATGATCCTGTCTCCCCTGCTCCCTCAGGCAGCAGCAGGAGCCATCTCTGTTCTAGATTTATTGCTCTAATAACTGAAGTTATTTTATCATGTGTGGGCTGCACACTGTCCAAATGTTTCTTTGAAAATTCATGTTAAATGAAACTTCCATTTCTCAGCCGTTAATGGACTGAGGGCCAGAATAGTGGATAAAAAAATGGGACAGGTTTGAAGTGCACTTATGATATTTAAGAAGCAATGATCAGTTGATGGAAAGGTGGGCAGTTATTAATAACAGTAGCTGGATGAAAGAGGCTGCTGCCAAAGGAACTGATGGTAAAGGGCAGCTTAAGATATTGTGCCTTCCATGTTTGTTCCTTCTTCAGGAAGTGACTGCTGGCTATTTATTTGTGTGTGTAGTAAAAGCCCAATACTTTGCGGGGTTATGTTCTTAGACTCCCTGTGAACATGCAGGTTTGCAAAGTATCCAGGGGTATACAGACCAACACCAAACTGCTGCACGACACTTTTTCAGTACTTCAGCTGTTGGATGCAGCTTTTATTTTAAAGAGCACCACTTCTCAAATCACCAGTATGGGGTCACTGAGCAGATGGGAGAAGCTGTGCCCTTTGAAGCAAAAGCCACAGCAAACAGTTGTAAATTTGGCAGGTTGTGAACCATCTGACTATGAATGATCTGACTTCCACTAACAAGGCTGTCCTGTCATGACCTGGGACTTCAGAAGGAGCAGTATGGTTGTACAAAGGGAGATCCCAGTCAGCTGCATGCTTTTAAGAAGGCATTGGAGTCCTGCAGCAGTTAGTAACCAATTCCTGCATGAGTCACTGTGACTGGTACTGCTTCTTGATTTCCCCCCTGTATACAGAAGAGGTAGGGGAGCTTTCTGGTCAAAGGGAACCTGGGACAGATATCTTTTCAGAGAAATCCTAAGAACATTCAAGCTTGGGAAGAAACCCTAGGCTGAGGGCAAGTTCGGGGTGGGACACTAAATACAGTGCCCATCAATGCTCTTCAGAGCTCTACACGAGCTCCAGCAAGGTACAAGTGTTAAGGGTTAGCCTGTGATTGGCATTTTAACATCTATCCAAATGTCTGAAAGGCTATGAGGTGCTCACAAATTTTCATCCAGTGTAAGCACCTGAAACAGGTGGGGGAATCTAAACTCAAAGAAATTTGGGTCATACGCAGTCAAGCTATGGCTACACAGTAAACTTACCATGAATGGCTATGGCATCCTCAAGTGCATTATGCTGCTCTGTGTGGGTTCCCTCACAAAGTGGAAGCCATGTAGCCATGCCCCTTACAGCACCAAGGGTGAACTCATTGCCACTACTATGCGACTGAGCCAATTAGCCCATTCCTCATGATAATTAGACAGCCCAAAGTGCTTATTTCTGGTTTAAAAGGAAGCCTGCACAGACCTGCGCACTGTACTTGAGGGAGTTGCTTCCAGGTGCATTAAGTTTCTTGCGTAGACATGATCACAGAGAGCCACACAATAGTTCTGATACAATGTATTAACATCTGCTATATGACCTTGTCTTATTAAGTGAAGTCAAATTAGATTAGTGTTTTCAGTGAGATCAGCATCACCACGGTGTGCCTGTATTCCATGAAATGAAAAAAAAAAAGCTCTTCAAGGGGCAGGTGTGAATTACTTCACTTTCAGAAACAATGTGTTTTATCTTGATTGCTGTGTATGATACAGAACATTTTTCCAAGGAACTATTTTGACATTTAAGTGAAATATGCAGAAAGATCAAACACCATCCTTGACATGGTCCTCCAGTGTATGGGTGTTTAAGGGCCCCTCCAGCTGCATAGCAATACTATCTGAGAGCTAGTACAGTAACTCTAAACTAATGAAACATCAGTTCCATTTTAGGAAATAAGTCTTGGCAAGTTTGAATAGAACAGTCTCAAAATGGAGCAAATGGACATTTTTATTATGTAATTTTCAACAAAATGTTGAATAAGAGCAGCATCTGCAGTGCCACTAATAAGGTTTAGCCTAAAAAGCTTGTCTGATTCCACAGTATGTCCACAATAATTCCAAAATAGTAGCTGTCACTGCTGCTAGCATGGAACCCTGCGTATGCAGATGATCAGCCTACAAGAGCAATTTTTGCTCCGAGGACCCAGTAATGAGTTTGACACTCCAGCTCCCCTTTCTGTGGGCATACACACTTAGACCCTTCCAAGCTCCTCCAGCTTTTTTTGTTTCTGTTAGGAATATTCACTTGCCTACTAATCGTCTGGCTCTAATATAGGAAGACAGTCTTGCATTCTTGTTGGATTCCACCATAGGCTTTTTCCCTGTCCTGCATCTGTCAGATGTCAGGCAGGAACACCCTCTCTATGCATACCTTCTCCATTTCTAGTTGCCTGCTAGCTCCAGACATCTGTAAAACCATATTTAAAAAGAAAAAGATCTCAAAGCACATTTCCAAGCCACAGAGCCATGTTCCAATGTTTGCCATGACAGTGCTAGAAGCAAATCCTGCCTTTTTGTAGTGGGATGAGAAAATAATCCATTTAGGGAGGATTAGTATGAATGTAGATCATCCCTACTGTCATCACAGGCTGGACACATCTACACGTGCATTAATGCCCTTTTCCTAATGAGCATTAAATTTAGTACCTCCAAAATTAGGTACTAAATTAAGGCACATTAAGCTATCCTAATGTCTAGTAGTACACGTGTATGCTTTTTAGGTGACACTTAATGTGCAGTAGCGTATTTTACTGCACATTAACGTAATAGCACATTTTTACACGCCAAGTTAATACACAATAAAATAGGCTACCATGCATTACAGCGCATGTGTAGATGCACCCACTGGTTCTTCGTACGTATGTGGTGTTTTATGCCAGCAGGTGAGGTGTAAGTAACATATGTAGGTGGTCATTAATGCAGTCAATTAAAAAGAAACAGGAGGTGATGGGCCAAGAACAAATATGAGTTGCAGTTGCACAATATGAGGAATTAACTAAATATGAAAGGTACAGGAAACATAGTTCCTCACCATCTCACCTGTAAGATTGAGATACTGTAAGTTGATTCTGTAAGAATTATTTTAGCACAAGCTGATCATCAATTGAACAGACCTCACATTTCACATTTATTTTGGGTACCCAGCAGGAATTTTACACTATCCCCACAGGTTCTGACTAGAGACCCACCATTTTACAGATTTTGAGCATAAATATATTTTTGACAGTTTTACAGAAATATATATACACCAATTTTAGGTGTTTTTATTATTATTATTATTATTATAAATAGATGGGCAAAATGTCTTATCTCAGATCATTTTGTAGATCAGATAAAAGATCTACAGCTAAAGAGCTTAAGAAATTCTCAAGACATGGTTAGCCACGTTAGTCTGAAGTCAGTCAGAAGGTACAGCAGGTGGCACCTGAGGGCACTTCCAATGTGTTGTAATCAAAATGTGTCAGACCAGACTTGATTAATTAATCTGAATGCTCTGGCATGCTGCAGCATCTCATGTATTCAGTGTCCCGCTTTTGAGAATGGCAGTTGGGGTGCTTTAACTAAGGCTTATTAAGCGAGTCTTAGTTAAAATGACCTGCCACCATTTTGAAACACAGGATGCTGAATACAAAAGACACTTCAGGCGTTTAAATTACAGTAGCTCTCGAGAGCCGCCCTAATTAAATTTCCTCGCCCCCCTGCCGACAGCACATATCTGGCACCCTGAGAGGCTAACTGGTTCTTGCAAAAGCTGCTACCAGTTTTAGATCAGTTTTAGTTCTAGTGTTGGCATCACTCAGAAACTGGACACAGAATTCCAGCCCTCAAGCCCATTAAGCACTGAAACTTCCATTGACTGCATGGGCAACCTAAAGTGTGCAGGGTAAGGGTTTAGGTGACCCACTGATTATGCCTTTTTATTAGGTGACCCACTGATTAGTCCTTATATTAAAATATCTTCAAATTAAGGATGCAAGTATTTACCATTTGTTTCTGCTAAAAGACTGTAAACAGTGAACTAATTTCTGGTAAACACCCAGCTCAGCTTAGTGTTGCTAAAGCCTTAGTTAAAAAAGAAAAATACCTAATTATGAGAATGAGACAAAGACCGAAATTCAACTCCACCTTTAGAGAAGCAGGTAGCATTTAAGCAACTAACTTTAGCATGGAAGTGGTATTTATTTATTTATTTGATCTATATGCTGCCCTTCCAAACTAAATCTCAAGATAGCTTGCAGTAAGAGACAAAATAACATATAAATGCAAGTGGAATATTAAAATATAAAACAAAAACTCCCTAAACCAGGGGGTGTGGGCCAGATCAGGTCACACCTATATGCTAGAGAACACCCCTCTTGTCGAAACAGTGGCAGAAAGGGATCTAGGAGTCATTGTGGACTCCAAGATGAACATGAGCCACCAATACGAGGAAGCTGTCAGTAAGGCTAACCACTGTTAGCACTGTGTGCTCTACTGATGCATCACAAGCAGGTCCAGGGAAGTGATCCTTCCCCTCTATGCAGCGTTGGTCAGGCCGCAGTTGAAGTACTGTGTCCAGTTCTGGGTGCCGCACTTCAAGAGGGATGTGGCTACAATTGAGAGGGTCCAGAGGAGGGCCACTCGTATGATCAGGGGACAGCAGGGCAGGCCCTACGAAGAGAGGCTGAAGGGCCTGAATCTATTCAGCCTCCACAAGAGAAGGCTGAGAGGGGATCTGGTGGCCATTTTCAAACTCACCAGGGGGGACCAGTGGGAATTGGGTGAGGCTTTGTTCCCCCGGGCACCACCAGGGTTTACTAGGAATAATGGTGACAAATTGTTAGAGAGAAGGCTCAGGCTGGACATCAGGAGACATTACTTCACAATTAGGGCTGCCAGGCTCTGGAATGGGCTCTCAAGTGAAGTGGTGCTTTCCTACCTTGGGGGTCTTCAAGAGGAGGCTGGACAGATATTTGGCTGGGGTGATACGACCACGGCACCCATTCCTGTCCAGGGCAGGGGGTTGGCCCTGATGATCTGTTTAGGTCCCTTCCTACCCTAAGCACTGTGAAACTATCTGATGACTGGCACAGGGTCAGCCCCACAGGCTGGATTCAGGCCATGGCCCCTGCCACTTCCAGCCAGTTCAGGACCTGCCAGGGTGGGTGCCACTTGCAGCACAGGTCCCAGACTGACTAGAATGGGCACTGCATGCAGCACAGCCCTGAACCAACCAGCATAGCACTATATCCAATACCTGCCCTGTGGCCAGTCTGTGCACTGCACATGCTGTCCACCCCAAGACCTGCACTGCATGCAGTGCCCACTCCAGCTGGCCTGCATTTTAAACCAGCCAGAGCTGGTACCACATGCAGCAGCATCCTGGACCAGCAGAGTGGGCACTGTGAGAACTGGATCTGGCATATGGGTGGGAATCCTGAACTGGCCCTATATGGGTACTGCATGTAGCAAAGAGTCCTAAAAGTGGATGCTATATGCACTGCATTCCTGGGTCCTGCATGCAGGGCCACTCTGGCACACACTGCATGATGTGTGGGTCAGCTTAATACCCAGGACTAGTACCAGAGGCCAGATGATGTGGCTCCATGAGCCAAATCTGACCTGCAAGCCATGTCTTTGACACCTCTGCCCTAACAATCCCCAGCCTTGCTTACTAAATGCCTGCCCAAAGGAGTGCTTCCAAAAGTTGCCCAGGCTCAGTCTCTGGCAGGCCCCATGTGAGAGGGAGTTCCCAAGCTGAGGATCAACTGCCAAGAATACTTCCCCGCAGGTTTTCACCACACTGATGGTACTACCAGGTACCAGTGTACTGGCACACTGATGGTGCTAGTATTCTACTCTTGGCAGACTTTAAGCATCACAGTGGCCATAAGGGGAAAGGTGGTACCTTAAGTATAATGGGCCCAGACCATTTAGGGCCTTGTACCTCAAAACTAGCACCTGGAATTGTGCCTAGAAAGCTCTTAGAAGTCAATGCAGGCTCTGCTGAATTTAAGGTGGATTTTAAATCTCACTGCCCCTGGGAAGGGGTTTAACTGCATGAGTAGGCAATGTGCATGTTCTTCACTGGTGCCCATAAATATAATGCATGCATAAAGCTTTGCAGGTACACATGTCCAGTTGTATGTCTACTTACTTGTTTGTAAGAACTACTATATACTGAGTGAGACCATGGGCCTAGTTAGCCCAGTATCCCATCTCATGCAGTAGCAGACAGTGGATGCTATAGGGAAGGGTGGACAGGGCATGTCCAAGGTTTCCAGCCTCCGTTCCACTCCTAATACCAGATTTCTATCCATAGCAATTATGCTGGTGTGAACATATAAGTTTTAGAATTAAAGACCAATTAATCCTCACAATAAGGCTATTGTTTAGGACACATAGTAAAACTGCAGTTCACCTTGTAAAGATGAAGAATGAAATTCTGTCGTCAGTGACATATCTGCAACCTCACTGAAGTCATTAAGTTCTAAGGATTTAACTAAGACCTGAATCTAGACCTGATAATTAAATACAAAAGCAATTACAGGAAAATCCATCTAATTGATCACTCCAGGGATCAAAAAAATGGGTTGCTTAGCAAGAGGCACTTTTTTAAAAGACAGAGGACAATTTAAATCAGAAGATTTGTGCATACTTCAGATCTCCCAGGATATTATATAGGTTCCTTGTACAAATTTCAATGTAATTAAGGATACCAGAGGGGCAGTGCACTCCAGCATGGGCATATAACTGTCTGACTGGACTTTCCTGTTTTACACAGAAGGAGCCTCTCTAAGTATGCTCCCTCTGCTTCTCTAAAGTTGTATAATGTGATTTGGGGGCGGGGAGTGGTCTATCTATGTAAAACTTATGCGTTCTGTTTGATACTGGGGAATCAGCGTGTCTACCAGACAGCAAAGTATTTTGGATTTTGAACCTGGTTGCTTTCTCTGCTCTTTTTTGCCTCCATATTGAGATAAAGCCCCAGAAAATGAAAGGTGCATATTCCTGGCACAGGGCTGACAAAAAGGGTCTTTAAACTTTTGATAATCATCCATTCAAATAGATCCCCCTAGAAAAAAAGAATGATTTTTTTTGTCTCCCAACACTGAACTTCCAATGCAACTAAGCAGTGAATCACTTGGTGCAGACTTTGATCTCCTGACAAGGCCAATCAGGGAATAACCTGACAGAGGGACTCAGAAAAACAGGAAGCTTGAGCAGGAAAAGGGGTAGTGGAGGGGTCTGGTTTATCTGTGGGGCCAGCCAAGAAAAAAAGAGGCTTGCAAGAAAAAAAGGAGGGAAATCTGAAGATTCAGAAGCAGTTCAGCTGTGGGCAGAAACCAAAAGATGCTAAACTCTGTAGAAGACTGTGACCTAGACCCCCCAAAACGTCCAGAGTTGTGGCAAAACCAAGAGAAATGCATGTAGGTATTTTTTTTTTTTTGCTTGGTTGGTTGGTCAGTTTGGATCTTTGTATTTCTTATGCTCACTAAAGTGAAGAGTGATTATTTTTAGGAACCTTACAAAGTTTCAGTAACTCTTCTCAAGAGGTGAAATGTAAAGTCAGAGTGCATATGAGGATGGCACTCTGGGAGAAGTTGAGCTTGTGCCACTGGAAAATCTGGGAATTCAAAACTAAACATGGGGAGTCAAAGCAGATGGGCCACAAGGTCCCATTTCCGTGCAGGGGTAAGAGAGGAGGCCAGTGCCCAGAAAGCATGTCGGAGATGCCAAGGAAAAAAACAGTGTTAAAGCCTGTTCAGATCAAGAGAAGCTTAAGAGGAAGCTGCTAAACAAAACCAATATGTGTTGCAATAAGTCTTTTCTCCAGGTTATTTACTCTGGCCGGGTACAGATGTTACACTTACCATGTGATAAGTGCTCAGAAAGCACTCGACACCTGTAACTGAACAGACATTCACCGCACAAGAGCACTTTAAAATGAGGGATCCCAGTCTAAGAAAGATCTGGGTGCATGTAGTATCAGACTGAAGTATTTTAGGTTAAAGCACTCCATCAAATGTCTATACCAGAGTCTCTTATGATTCAAGATAGGTTGCAGTCCCCCAGCATCCTGGGGGCCTCTCCCGGGGCAGCATGCTAGCCTTGGCCAGTGCTCATCTGCTCTCGGTGAGCGCTGGCCCAGCCCCATGTCTGGGCTGTCACAGAGAGGAGAAAAGGTTCAGTCTCCTCCCTGCATGGAGGGAAATGGAGCCCCCCAACTACATGGGCCCCCCAACTTGCTGGTTCATGTCTTGGGTGGGGCTGGACCATGTCTGTGCAGCACGGGGGCCTCTGTCCCTCCCCACCCCCCCACCCATCCCAGCCTCCTTAAAACTGTACCTTGGAGCTGCACATGACTTGTCATTATGCCAGGAACTGGGGATATGCGGTGGGCAGGGGGCAGAAAACAACCCCCCTGCCATGTGGACCCAGCCTGCCTCCCCCAAGACCTGAGCCAGCATACCTGGGGAACTGTTCAGCAGGGATTCAAGCCCATCCACCGAAAGGCAAACATCTGTTGTGTTCGCTTCCAACCTAACCTTGGGTGCTTTGATTAAAGCATGATACTTAGAGCACTTCCACCTCAGGCTTTTTGAATATCTGTACCTAGTCCATGAATTCAAACTCAGCTTTCAGTCTCATCAATGCTGTTATGAATTTAATGTGGAAGTTCAATTAGATGAGAAACAAGCATAGTTTCACTTCTCTGTAGAACAGAGTTGGAAACTTTTTGGGTGATATAAGTGGGCTCTGGTTAGGGTGCATTATGAACAGATGCTTACGAGTAAAGGATGTAGCAAAGGATGGCCTGAGGGCTTCTCAAAGCCACTGGCTAAATATCTGGAGCCAGACTGTGATCTCGCCTCTCTGATTTAAGTGCCCTGTCTCTGACTACTGCTAAATTATTCCTGCCTAAGTTGGCTAATTGTTCCAACACAAAAATGTTCCTGAAAGGCAGATTTAGAATCAACAGAACACATCTCCCATCTGTGTTATACAGGTTCAAAGGGTCTTTTAAATTAATAAGAACATTTTTGTGGGAGCTTCTTGTGTAAAACATTTGGCAGCACATCTTGGTGTGCACCTGAACCCATTACACTCTATGAAATATGGTCTGAGGTGGCAGTTGATGGCAAACTGTATGAAGCATGCTCTATTGAACATAATTTTCCAACAGCAAACATAGTGAAACAATTGATCTTTATGGGAAACTTCACTTTAACTTTGTTGTGCCAGTACCCTAAAATAATGGGGTTACTCTATTAATTCATTTTTACTTTCTTCTGTTTACAATCATTACAAATTTGAATTTTGCTTCAGTTGGTTAAACAAATGTCAAACATTTTTCAGAAAACTGAAGCCATTTAAACTGCAGAACACATAGTAGGACTTATTCACTCTATTATGCAGGACCTGTGTATAAATGCTGCCACCACAGATGCATTACAAATAGCACAGAATTGATGAATGGGATAGGTAGAGCTGAAAATGAGGGGAAGTGTCACCTGCTATATGGCATGTATTTGTACAGAATATTTTACTATTTAAAACTCATTAGTGCTATTATCCTCCTTCATGCTAATACAAACATGTTCCTACTTTCTTCAATTACGTTTCTGAGGGCTGCTCATATTCAGCTACATTTGCCTGGGAGAGGGACAGTCATTGCAATATTACAGTTCCAGTTTAGAACAGAAATGTGAACTGGATGACTCCAAGCATGATCTAAGGATGTAGTACTGTAAGACAGGATACTAAGGATGTAGTACTGTAAGACAAATATATCACACAGCAAAATGTGAGTATGGAGTCCAAGGAAAACTATTAACAGTAATGCAGCATTTCTTCAAGCTTTGATCATTTTTTTTAATATGGTTACCCAGAGATGCAGGCAAGGACCTGCCAAGTCAACATAAACACAGCCTACACAAACTGGAAAATGATTGAACATACTAAATTGAATGACTGTTCAACCAATAAATCTTGCTGCACAGTATAATCCAGAGTCTTGCTGATTTCCATAGTTGGTTTCTTCTTCCCTTCCTCCTACCTTGTCTCATCAGAGTATTTGAGAAAGCATTTCATTGCCCAAGAAATGCCTTATCTGGAAGTCTAGATACTTACAGTTTTGATTAAATACAAACAAACGTGGCAGTAGATCAGTAGCAGAAAAGATCTTCAGTAAAATAAAATGGTTCATTCAACCTTCCCCTTACTCTAATGAGTGCATGTTGACTCTCAGCTCTTTTTTTCACCCTTCATTTGTATTTAGTTTATTTGAAATTGTCATTTCCTACTTGCCCTCGTACGAAAATGCCTTTAGCTAACACAGAGAAAAAACTTGATTCCATAACCCAGAAAAACCCCATTTCAAATTCATATTACAGTAGTAGCACAAGTTATTTAGGCTGCTGCAGCATTTACTGCAGCCTTATGTAGAAGAGCACTGTGAGACGTCCTGTCAAAAACAAGCCCTGCCAAGGTTCAAAGATCTCTCTCAAGATAACCAAGAGCCCAAGAACTGAGAGAGTATCAATAAGCCAAATCAATTAAACTGCTTGGAGCAAATGACTGCTTTAAGTAACTGTCAGAGTTTTGAACCTGCCCTTGAGGACTCTCCTTGAGTAATGATGCCACCACGATGGCAGTGTTGTGGTCAGAGACACTGTGCACCACCTCTGTTGAAATTCCAACAGCAAATTTAAAGGACCAATTTATCACTTTGTGCTAGAATCCACCTCTGGCTGGATTCAGCTCTAGCATCACTATGGCAGATCAGGTAGCTGTGGAGCTCCTAGAAATACTTCAGAAAAGTCTGGAGTGGTGTATATCAAATGAGATGTCCTTTCAAAACCTTTGTGCAAGGAAAGATTACCCAGACCCCCCTGACCAGACCTTTATCCAAACCACCTGCCTTCAAGTTACGCAAGCTGAACAATAGTCAGTGTTTAAAAAAGAAAAAGGACAAAGCATTAAAATTTACAGTAATATGATATGTAATGCACTCCACTGCAGGCTCCTTGATGGTCAATTGGCAGAATCTTAGTTTAAATACAAAAACAGATTAATACATTTCCCACTGCTGCACTTCTGTGTGAGCATATGGCTACAGCAGATGTACTCCTGGCTAGAGGATATGATTTCTGTGAGAGCTCCTTCATAGAAACATTTCCATTTCAAACACTTTTTTTTAGAAGGATAAAGTTGTATCTTTAAAAACCACTTTCTTAGAGTATTCTTCCTACTAGGGTTTCTTTACCTTGAATTTCTGTAAATACACTGGGGAGGCAGGAAAACACCAGAAAAGCAGAACTGCTGTTGGCACAAGAACAAATGGATATAAAGTGACCAGGAATAAATTTAAGAAGGATATTAGAAGATTTCTCATCATCAGAGCAGTGGGTTTGGGAACAACTTTCCAATAGGAGGAATAGAGTGGGGAAAAAAGGAACAAGATTTAAGATGGACCTTGATAACTCGGTGAATGGGATTGTCTGATGTACTTGCCTGAGAACACAGGTGACTGGGCTCAGCAACTGAGGCGGTCTCACTCCGTCCCATATTCAAATGTTCCAATAACTTCTATACAACCTCATGTACCCAAAGTGCTCCCCATGCCCTGTGTCCCTATTACAGGTCAGTTAACATTAAGACTGGAGTTGGGGATGACAAAAAGAATGATGGTCACGGTAATGGCTAAAGACATTATAGTTGCACAAGGTACAACCAAGTATAGTGCTTCCTGCATGGCAAACCTTAAGAAAAGAGGTAACTTGTAGTCCTCCCAGCATTTTCCTCCTGTTGCATACCGATGAATGGGAGGAGGAGCGTGAGAGCGTGAGCTATAGTTGTCCCCTTAACCCATGCACACTTCCCACCTTTGAGATATTTAGTAATGCACATATAACTACATTAGCCAGTATGCAGCACAGCTACACACATCAGAAATAGGTCTGGTTCAGCTCTCAACTTGAGAAGTTAACTTTGTGGCTCAAGTTGTAGATCTGCCTGCTTTAGCTCTGCTTGTCACTAGTTCAAATCCATAAGCTAGCTAACATGACAAGCAGCTCTAGTGGTTCCAACTTGCCTTCTGCAAACGCTCGCTGTAAAATTATGGCTGCCCTCTGCTCAGGAAGTAGTGAGATTTCCCTACAAAACAGCCATGCTGGAGCAATCATAATTTGCACCTTAGAGAAAGTGAATTCTCCTTCAATCTGTTTGTAAACCGGTAAATGCACGACAGGGTATACATTTTTAATAGCAACAGTGCACTCCTTCATTAGATAAAATGTCAATGCTTATTTGGCCAAAAGACTGTGTTCATAGTTTGTTCTCCACAGTGGGTATTTGAGCTTGGTTCATTTAGTTTGTCTGGCATTTTCACACATTTTCACACACAGCAAATGTACTTCAGAGGCACATTAGAGGAACACGGGTACTGTAGCTGTCTTGTTAAACACTGAGGTTTATTCTCCAACGGTGTTACATATGTGTTGCTCCAAATTAACAATGATGGAAGCCAATCAGTTGGTGAAGACAACGTTTTTTCAAGGATGTTAGCAACTGATTTCAGGATGGCTTGGTAGAATGTACTATTTTAGAAAGCCTTCAAATGTGTCATAAAGTGTAATAGAAATATTTTACATCTTATCTGAGGATCAGTACTTCAGAAAAATTAGGTCTTTTATACTGAAGTGCCCAATTATGGAGATTTTTTTTAACTTAAATTAACTGAATAAATTATTCCTCACAAGGGATTCACTCAGCTCCAACATTACTATTCCTCATGTACAGATGAGGAAACCAGGGCAAGGAGATGTTAAATGATTTTCTCAAGATCACAGTCAGCAGCCTCCAATATCCAGCACTATATTGCCTTCCTTCCACCTGGCCACTTATTTCTAAATGGAAGCAAATGTCCATGTTTAAGTGCCCAGTGATACCATGGGGTACTGAGGCTAGTAGCACCCTCTTCCCAGGACCTTCTATGAGCCTACTCATGTCCCCAGAAGCAGCTTCGACCTTCTAAATCTTCATGCAAGACCTTCCTATTTTCCACTGGTAAAAAGGGCCACTATGCACAGCTTTTTCTAGTTCTCTCCTCCTCTCCAGAAGCTAAGGTTGCTAAGGTTGTACCCATGACTGGCTTCCTCCAATGCATTATGCATTTTGCCTATGTTCAGCCACCCTCATCTCCCATCTGTCTCCTTTGCATCCACAGCTATGACCTTTCCCATTAAAGCAGTTCTAACAGTAAGTGCCACTCCCATAATGAGGGGAATGACAATTACATGGAGTGTGTTTGCAACAGTGTGAATTCCTAGGAGGTATTTTGATGTGTTTCAATCAAAGGCCAAGAACTGAACAGCTGGTGCAACTTCCCTTCCATTCTTCAAACTAAAGGCAGGGTGGTTGAAAACTTGCACTGCTACTCTCCGAACAGGGAGGATTGGCAATTTCAATGCACTGCCAGCACATTTCACAAGCATCTGGATTGCATTTTAGGGAAGAGGAAATAAGACATGCATTATCATCAGCCACACAGCAGCATACCATAGAATTAGTTTTCCTATTTCCATACACAGTGAAGAGAGGTCTTGATCTTTATTTGTTTGTATGGAGTTTGAGATGCCAAAATAAAAGTTCTAAATAGAATGGACTTCATGAGAAAAAAATCATTCCAATGCTATCAACTATGCCCCATAAGTCTAGGAGATTACATTTTCCTTGTACATTTTCTGTTGATTTTTAATCCTTATTTACCTTGTCCGTTCAAAATGAGCAGAAAAGTGATGAAATATATTGGAAAAATTGTGCCTACTTTTGCAGAATGAATCTTTCATTTAAAGGATGTTGGTGAGACCTCAGCTCATTTTAAACCCATTTATTCACTTCTAGTGTCTCCATTCACCCACCCGCCCTCCCAGGGATCAGACATATGGTTAATTGCAGTCAAGATGACATCGCTTGGAAAGAACTCCCTCACCAATTACTTTCTTCTTTAAAGTATTGGAAAGAAACTGGAATTGAACATTAGAGAATTGAAAGGAGAACATTTCATCAATGCGCTTGCCCTGGCCATAGAAACTGAGCAAGAAAGACCTTGCTGAAATAAAAGGCCTTTGAACATGAAGAGGAAAACATCAGCAAAATTTCATTTCCTTTTCCGAAATTGTCCATGGAAATGTCATGGTATATTTAGCCCTGCTTCAAAAGGCAGGACACCAGTTTAAAGGCTTATCAAGTATATGGTTATTATAACACAGCCACTCTATCTACCTTTTAGTGACATGAGGTACTGATTTTTTTAAATTTTGAAAATCACTTAACACCAACCCTATTCTCTAATAATCATCTGAATACTTCATTAACTATTAGTTAAGTTTTCCTCTCCTAGAGGGCACTGACATGTGCAGCTCCCTGATGAACCTCATGGCACTTCACAGGAAGCACTATGAATTACAATGTTACCTCTGACCCAACAGACTTTCACTGTTGGGTCCGTGGTTTGGGGGATCAAGCTCAAGTTTGAAGTAGCTGCGTGTCTGCAATCACTGGCCCATGCACCAGGGGCA
Organism: Crocodylus siamensis; assembly: GCF_052110815.1. NCBI lineage: Eukaryota > Metazoa > Chordata > Crocodylia > Crocodylidae > Crocodylus > Crocodylus siamensis. The sequence continues at coordinate 273,368,594 of NC_143396.1, read as the reverse complement.
TGGGTGCCACTGTGGTGTTGTGCTATGTGGGTGCAGCTGAAGTGGCTGGCATGGCTCCTGCCTGACTCTTAGCCCCTGGCATGTAGCTGGGCCAGGCAGGAGCTGCCCCAGCTGCACCCAAATAGCCCAAAGCAGTGCATAGGAACACAGTGCGGCACCAGCCTAGCCCAGCTGCATGCTGGAGACTTGGGGCAGGGGAGGGGGTGCCAGACCTGGATAACCCACAGCTCCCAGTCCATTTCTCCCAGCACCCTGTGCTCCACCCCAAGTCCCTACCACACAACCAGGCCAGGGCCACACTGTGCTTTTGTGCGCCACCTCAGGCCACATGGGCACAGCTGGTGCAGCTCCTGCCCCTAACTTTTGTCCACTCACCTCTCTGCCCTTAGATCAGGCATGGCTAATTACTTGGGCCAGACGGCCACTTAGGGAGTTTTGGTGAGCTATTGAGGTGAGTAGGAGACCCAGCCCATAACCTCTCACCAAAACTCCCTAAGTGGCCCTCCAGCCCAAATAATTGTCCACCCCTGCCCTAATGCATCCTCACCATACTGAACCTGGCAGTCTCTAAATTCTGAAATCTGGGGACTAATGGGACTGATCTTGAACTCTGGAATTTGCTTCCCTTAATCTGACAGACTCCAATTTGCTTACCTTCAGAATATCTTCAGCATACACGGGAAAGCTGATCTACACACTCAGCATCTTCGTAAGGAGCCTGGCTACTAGAGCTCGGTCAATGAGGACAGGAATTTCCGGTCCCCTGCCCCCCGTCCCCTTCCATTGCCCTTATTTTTGGTAACGGCTAATGCTACTACTCTCCCTGTACCTAAGATCTATTACCTGGGGTTCACGACTCACTTTTTCTTTGCCCCACAAATTTAAGGCACATCCTGCAGCTTCTTCCCCCTAAACTTTTCAGGATCTATCCACTTCTTTTAGGCCCTAAAGCTGTAACTATCTTTCAGGCACTTTTGAACTCCTTTCTTTTTTGTTACCTGCTTCTTACACAAAGGCCATCTCCCCCTCCTGCTTAGAAGACCTTGACATCTGTCTTGGGACACCTTCACTAGATTGTGCACATCCAGAACATCAAATCCAGACATCTGGCCCTGGGCCTCTGAACTCTGTTATTCTCCCTACTCAGTTACATCTTTTTGTTTTTTCATGCACCCTTCTCCCCTGCTGTTTCTTCAACTCCAAACTGGTGGTCAAAATTCATAACCTATTTATCCACACATTTCTCTCTCTCTCTTCTGTCACACCCACACCCAGAGCTTAAATAACCCTTTCTGGAATAGGACAAATACAGGGTTAGAAGGATAATAGTCTTATGATGAAGAGGTGTTGCCTGCCTACTGTTCTTGTTTTTGAGAGAGCATACCTATTAATAGCTCAGCAGGTTTAAAATGTTGGTATCTGTGGTGATTGAAAATGAGAAAAAATGTATGAAGTTTTACAAATCCGAGGCTTGTTTCTATTTTGTAAGTTCAAAAATGGACATTTGTATTCATATTTTACTTTTGGATTTTTTTCAAGAAATATTTGAGACATTTCAAAACATTCAAATTTCAATATGTCCCATTTTTCTCTGCTATGTTTTCAAGATGGAAAAGCCCCAAAGAGAAAGAAAGGATCTGGAAAAAAAGAAAGGATGGTGGGTGGTGGCTAGTGGAAAAACCATAGATACAAGTCATTCTACTGCATTCAGTGGTGACGACAGAAAAGAAGACCACCTTAACATCTGTCTTTGAACACCTGCACTAGATCATGAACTTCCAGAATATCAAATCCAGACATGTGGCCCTAGTCTTCTGAACCCTGTTATTCTCCCTGCTCTTTTCCATCTTTTTGTTTTTTCATGCACCCTTCTCCCCTGCTGTTTCTTTGATTCCAAACCAGTGGTCAAAATTCATGACTTATTTATCCACACACTTCTCTCTCCTTTCTGTCACACCCATATCTGGAGCTGGAAAAACCCCTTCCTGAGATGGGCCACAAAGCAATGATCTTCTCTAAGGCCAAAATTCCTCTTAGAAATCCTCTCTTCTATGGGCCTAATCATACTATCAGTTGCAGGTGCTCAACTTTCATTGATTTCAACAAAAGTTACTGACAAAAAAATTACAGGATAATCTGGTTTTTTTCAGCTTCCTTGTCTCCTATGTGCTCCATTATTAAACCTTAAGTTTAAGTAGTCTGTCTTTCTCGATTTGAAATTAAAAAGAAATAGGGGAAAAAGTACAGTAAACAGTAGGGTAGCATTCTTAGGACACTACCATTTTAGTAGCTTAGATGTTCTCTCAAGCACCTAACAGTAGATTATTTTTGCCCCAAAGAAAGATTCTTCCTGTCTGGCTAAAAGTTATTCTCTAGCCAGTGGTTTTCAACATTTTTTCATTTGCGGGCCCCCCAAAAAATGTTGAATGGAGGTGTGGACACCTTCAGAAATTTCAGATGGAGGTGCAGACCTCTTTGAGTTGTAAGTGTGGGCAGTCATATACTTTTAACTGATTATAGTAATCTTTTGTGGACCCCTTACACATAGTCTGTGGACCGCTAGGGGTTTGCAGACCACAGGTTGAAAAATACTGCATTAGGGCATAGAGAAGCTGTTTTGACTTTTAATTGTACCTGCTAAGTCCAGGTGCCCATCCTGAGAGGGGCCAAGCTATCAGTCAGTTATCAGAGCTTACAGACTGCACCTAATTAGAAGTGATACTTATTAAAATTCAAGACTATGTATTATAAAAGAGGCTTTGCCTAGCAAAGTGCATCACAAATGTTGTTTGGTAGTTTTCTGATGAAAAAAATAAGTAGAACAAAAACTTGTATTTTGTTTCAAATCTGGACTTTTTGGCTTCTAAGAAGAGAAATGCTGGATTTCTATTTTTTGTCTCCTGTCTCCTACTCAGTTAGATATTGTTCTTTGATTTTATTTATAACTTAAAGAAGTAGTGCCTTAGGTAACTGTACCTTTTTATTTCTTTTTGTGACAGATACAATTGCCTGACTCTGGCAGTATTAATTGGGACCTATCAAGGACTGGACCCTGTAGAATCTAGCCCTTTGAACAAGCCTAGCACTTGCCTCTGTATCTGAGGTTCAGACATGCAAGACTTTTAATGGGGACTGATGAAGCACTGTCCAGGCAAAGGGGTTTGCTACAATCCCAGTCTAAGAGAACCATGCCATTGGAACTACTACAATGTATTTTCTTCTCACCTTAAGTTTTTTTTCTCACAAAAGAGATTAGACCAAACCAATTCTGGTCTCTCTTTGGAGTTTATTTGCCTACTCAACTGAAATGTTTGTAGTGTGTCTCCTCAGGTCTGATTAAGCTAATTTACTTAGTGGGTCAACCATTTTATGTGATAGACAGACAGATAGACAGACAGACAGATAGATAGATAGATAGATAAAATCCTCTTTCAACTGAAACCAAACCTGAAGTATTTCAGAGCCACTGACTTAGTTAGAGAAAGCTGGGAATTAAAAAGTAGGGACAGGGAGTGTTAAAAGTGTTAAGGGTGGGATTTTACAAAGTGTTCAGTGTTGGTCTTCATATAGTTTCAGTGAAATCATGGGAAAACCTCCCACTGACTCTAGTGAAAACAAGTTATCCTAGTGCTAAGGACTGAAAAACCTATCTAAACTCACTTTTAATTTAGAGCTTGATCCTGACAGAGGCTGAGCTCCTGCTATGTTGTGATCAGCATTTTATACGACTTAGGCACATGCTATACTGAAAAGCAGTTAGTTTAAACTATTCCTTATGTCTAAATATTTTTCCTAAGGATAGATACGTTCTGAAACTGGTGGTAAATTCAACAACTAATTTTGGCTGGGAAAAAATTTTGAAAGCTAAATTCACAAAATTGCCAGGGTCGCCCGTGTTTTTACCCAGTAACACAGGAGTTAGAGCACTCAGCCAGGAAACAGATCTCAGCTTCATTGGGTGATGGCATTTGAACCCACATTTGAACCCAACAGACCATTCAGCCTCACCTCACTGCCTGGAAAAATCATGGAACAGATCCTCAAGGAATTCATTTCTAAGCACTTGGGAGAGAAGAAGGTGATTAGGAACAGTCAGCATGGATTCGCCAGGGGCGAGACATGCCTGACGAACCTGGTTGCCTTCTATGATGAGATAACTGGTTCTGTGGATGCAGGGAGACTAGTGGATGTGGTGTGCTTTGATTTTAGCAAGGCTTTAGATACGGTCCCACAACTTTCTCCCAGGCAAGCTAAGGAAGTATGGGCCAGATGAATGGCCTGTAAGGTGAACAGAAAACTGGCTGGAGCATTGGGCTCAGAAAGTAGTAATCAAAGGCTCAATGTCTAGATGGCAATCGTTATCAAGTGGAATGCCCCAGAAGTTGGTCATGGGGCCAGTTTTGTTCAACATTTTAATCAACAACCTGAAGGATAGCATAGAGTGCACCCTCAGAAAGTTTTCAGATGACACCAAGCTATGGGGAGTAGTAGATATGCTGGAGAGTAGGGCTAGGATTCAGAGAGACTTAGACAAATCGGAGGATTGAGCCAAAAGGAGTCTCATGAGGTTCAACAAGGACAAGTGCAGAGTCCTGCACTTAGGACAGAACAAACCTATGCACCAGTACAGGCTTGGGACAAACTGGCTGAACAACAGCTCTGTAGAAAAGGACCTGGGGGTTACAGTTGACAATAAGCTGAATATGTGTCAATCATGTGCCCTTGCTGCCAAGAGGGCTAAAAGCATTCTGGACTGCATTGGTAGGTGTTTTGCCAGTAGGTCAAGGGAAGTGATTATTCCCCTCTATTCAGCACTGGTGAGGCCACATTTGGAGTACTGTGTCCAGTTTTGGGCCCCCCACTACAGAAAGAATGTAGAGGGAAACAAAAATGGTTTGGGGACTGGGGGCCATGGCTTATGAGGAAAGACTGAGAGAACTGGGTTTATTTAGTCTAGAGAAAAGAAGACTGAGGAGGGATTTCATAGCTTCAGCTACATGAAGGGGGGTTTGAAAGAGGATGGAGCTGGACTGCTCTGTGGTGGCAGATGACAGAACAAGGAGCAATAGTTTCACATTGCAGCAAGGGAAGTTTAAGTTAGATATTAGGAAGAATTTTCTCACAAGGAGGGTAGTAAAACACTGGAACAGGTTATCCAGAGAGGTTGTGAAAGCTCCATCCTTGGAGGTTTTCAAAACCTGGGTAGGCAAAGCTTTGGCTGAGATGATCTAGTTGGGGCTGGTCCTGCTTTGCGCAGGACTAAATGACCTCCTGAGGTCCCTTCCAGCCCTAACTTTCTATGATTCTATTACTCTGACCCTCTGACTACAGTATTCTGCAGTGGGGTACTCTCATTGTCTACTGTTGGAGAGCCCCCACTTTCTATTTCCACAAACCGCAAAAATATGAGAATGACTCCAGTGTTCTAGTCCCTACTCTAGTGAGTATTCAGTATTTATGTAGAAACAGAATAATGTCAACAGAAAACATTGCGATCCCAAACATACCAGACTAGGCTGTAGGTGGTTAGGACACTCTCCAGGTGAGAGAAAGAAGTAGGTTCGTATAGAAGTAGAGGAGGAAACTCAGTCTGAGTCTCTCATATCCTACATCAGATCCCTAACCATTTCATTGGACACATCTACATGTGCACTTTAATGTACATTAACCTATTTTAATTAAAGTGCCTCAGTGTCTTGTGATAGTGTCCCTGTGCTTAAAAATGGTGGTGGGGGCACTTGAACTAAAACTTGATTAAGTCCAGCATTGGACTTGATTAATGAGTCTGCTGTAATACTCTGTAAGTACAGTGCGTCGAATCAGCCTCCATGCTTATGTATAGACACCCTGTAGTCTTTAGTTAATGTGCATTAAGACAGGCTAATGCATATTTTCCTAGTACCTCACAATGGAGATACTAGATTGAATGCACATTAAATAAAGTGTGTTAATGTACGTAAATATAAGATGAATACCACTGCCAGTACCACCACCAGATGAATACAACCATCATTCCTTTCCTTGGCTTTTTATCCAAGTATCCAAATTAACACATTGAAACTGGTTTAAGATAAACCTGGATGGATACAGTATCAGACTTAAATAATATATGTTAAGTTGGTTTATTGAACTTCTGTCCCACATCCCCTCCAGATTTAAGCTGTCTGCTCCAGCCAAGCAGAGAGGCATGCTCTAGCACCCCTCCCCCCCAGCTTCTGGGCTAAGCTACTGCAGGCATGTGGCTACATTTCTGGAATCAAAAGTGAATGTCTGTTCACTTGCTTATTGGTTCAATCTATTCAGCTTAGACTAACCTGCGAAGATTTAATAGATTCAGCTTCGGGCTTTTTGGCTGTCTGTACTTTGCCACAGACAAAAATCAATTACTCACACCACATTGGTTAACATTAACTTACTCTATATAAAGTAGCATCTACAAATATGTCTGGTATTTTATTTTTAATAGACTCTTATATAGAACAAACCTTTCCAGTAACCAATTTTAAATGCTTATGTAATTTTAATATAACTGTAGTTAGATATTTTCCTTACAAAATAAGCTCCTTTGTCCCCATGACTTGGCACTAAATATCTAGACAAAGACAGATTTTTTTGCTGCAAAGCCTATTCTGTTTTTCTAGATAAAGAACAGAAAATAGCACATGACAGGAGTTAACCAAGCAGTAATAAAGCTCACCTGAACTTACGGATGTTTTAATTGCCAAATGAGACATGTTGCACAACAATTGGGTTTTTTTAAGAAAAGGGATAATTCAGTCAATTCATAATGGATTTAATTGTGCTCTGATTGCTCACACCTGGTGATTTATTTTTCTAACATTTTTGTTTTATTTTACTGAAACACTTTCAAATAATAGAATGGGCCTTAATCCACGTATAGTAAAGTGGTTCAGGCCTTGATATAAATGAAATACTTTCATTTTTCTGGGCACATCCAATAGCTAACACTTTCTGTAGATTAATAGCCTATTCCAAATACTACCCCCAGTCAGTCTCTTCCTCAAAGAGGAATTTTCACCCATGATTATCTTAGATTTTATTCTGCTGTCCTTCACACCTCTGGGGCCACTCTCTCCCCAGCCTTCTCCAATCAAGCTTTGTCCATTGTTATCTCAGGATGCCGCATCTCTTTCATGCACCGTGGCACCCCACAAAAATCCTATTTCCACTATTATTTGTATGTTGTATGACAACAGTGATTAAAGTCTCTACCTGAAATTGTAACACATTACACTATAGATTGCACAAATACATATTAAGAGCCAGTCCCCCACCTGATTAATTTACAGTCTACCTAGACAAGACACACAAAGGATGGAAAGAGAAAGAAAGAAAAAGGAAGTGGTCTGCTCTGCATCAGGTACCTGAGCTTGAAAGAGAGCCCATAGTTCTGAACCCCCAGGATGGTGCCCTCCCCCGGCCCACACTGCTTCTCTTCTCCAGTTTGGGGGCCACACTGTTCATTGGCCATCTCAAGTCCTTAGTATATAACAGTCTGGCATAGATGGATCTCTCAGGAGCAAGTATAGGATACATTAAGATAATCTAAGATCTATCACCTAAATTGGAAGGTGCATGCAATGGCAAATACAATAAACAGCAATGACAAATGATGCCATAGGGCATGATAGACTGAAGTAACCTCAATAAAAATATAATGCATTAAGTGACATACAGACCTGCCCATGCAACTCCACTGAGTTTCTTTAATGGAGTTACAGCCAGTGCTGAATTATTTCTTTATTCGTTAAAGAATTTAGCCCAAGGAGTCTAAATCTGTGACAGTGGAACAAGGGAAGAAGATCAAAAGGGAAACAATCAGAAATAAAAGAACAATTTTTATATTGAGCTCTGGTCCTTCTTTTTCATGGTTTCCCATCCTAAGCCCCAAACACCTAGGATGCTCTGTTTTATAGATGGCTCAGATTACTGCCAAGTATGCCTATACATCAGGGGGCACATTTGCAAACATAGTAAGAATTATTGTGGAGGTACAGGGGTGTAGGTTGTAGCCATGTTAGTCCAAGGACATAGGTAGACAAGGTTCTTTGGGTGAATCTGATATCTTTTATTAGACCAACTTAAATAGTTGGGAAAAAATTTTTAGCAATGCTTTGGGTTTAAAAACCCTTCATCAGACTGAAGAAGTCTCTGTAGCTGGTGTGTGCTCTTCCTGAATGGGAATAAATAGTAAAGAAGCCAGAGGCTGGGCTGGTGTGCATGCAACACATGGAGGTACAAAATGTATAAACAGGTATTGTTCCAGTAAGAAGTATCCCTGGATCACACACACATTTTAACAACCTATATAATAACTTTGATCTTCTGGCTATATAAAGGAAATCTCCGAGTACTTTTGAACAACACACAGACAGGGGCAGATCCAGAGGAGTTGCAGTAGTGCAGCTGCACCCCACTTTTGGACTGGAGTCCTGGACTGGCATGAAACCTCTGGGGACTTTTTTAAAATCCCCAAAGGAGGTGAGAATCCCCTCTCCCTTCCCCTCCATGATCAAAGGCATGTCTTCTCCACTTCCCTTCTCTTGGAGGCTTGGAGTTGGAGATAGAGCTGCCCCTGTAGCTCAGATTACTGCTCTTGAACCCTTTTTGCCAAATCCTGGATCTACCCTTGTACACAGGGTATCATTTCTTGTAGACTAGATACCTCTGAGATGATCTGTGATCACAGCAGAGAACAAACACCCTTACTCCATGGTAGTAGGAAGCAAAAATTAAAAGTATCTTTGCCATCAAGGCCAAACTGGCCATTGCTTCTGAAAAAAAGAAGCATATTTACAACATATGTTCATTTCCATCAGGAAAAACTGGGTCTCTTCACATTTTACTATAGTTGACTTTTCCCTGCATTTGCTTCCCTTCCCCCAAATTTAATCATCAGTCAAACTGTGTTCAGGTTGTTGTTAAATTCCAAATCTTCTCAGGCCTGCTAATATATTTGGTGGCCTGATGAGGTACCAGATTGAAAAACTTGTCCTTATCGGTGACAGAAAAGGCCTGTATGACCTCTCAGCCTCAGGTGATTTTTTCAAGCATTCAGCTAAAATGGTTTGGGCAGTTCTGAAAAAAATTAGCAAAAAAGATGTTATTTTTTTCCCAGGTTAAAATAATAACTTGTGCTGTTTCATTAAGAAAGGAAATATCTGTGCTCTGGTTGCAAGGACCTGAAACTTGAAAAGGGAATAGGGTTTATCTAATGAAATCCCCATGGACATTTGCTCCATACAACCAAGTTATGAACATCTGACAAATCTCAGTTTACATATACAGAGTAGAGATATGTTAGGGTTTGGCAGCTAAATTTTCTATAGATCCTATAGACTTTTCTTGTCATTGCTTCCTCTGGCAGCCAACGGTCATTGTGGTGTTAGGCCCAGGCACTGCGGGGGCAGGAGACTATCATTCTTTTGCTTTCAGTGTTAACCTTGACTGTGCTGAGGCAGTGGGAGGAAGAGGAGGAGGTAGAGGAGGAGGAGGTGGCCATGGAAACAGTCTGATGGAAATACAGAGATGTGCAAAACAGAGAATGGGCAGGAGAGCATGGGTTGTAGCAGCAGCAGCAAAGGGTGGGAAGAAGCTAAAGCAGGCAGAAGTTGGTGGGCGGGATGAACAAGAGTCATGGCAGGAGCCTTGGCAAAAGGCAGAAACTTATATGGGGGATGGGATGCAGGCTTGGAAGGGAAGAGCAGATAGAGGGAGAGACTGGATGAGAGAGTCAAATGGATCTAAAACCACTGAAGCACAGGTGACAGGGGGCAAGCCTTGCCATAATGGAGGTGACAAGCAGAGGTGGTCCAATATATGGCCACAGCTCTTGCTCACCCCCTCCCACCAATGGCCATGTCCTCCAGGGCCACTGCACAACCCTACTGCACATGCTAAGTCTACTCATCCATGTTTATGTAGCCACATAATAAAGTCAGAGCTGAAAACACCTGGGTTGACAGCTAGAAAACTGCCATTTAGAGGCACAAAGGGAAACAGAATTCAGCCCTAAGTACTCATTACTTAGCACATCAACCTGTTGAACCTTTTTAAAAAGAATGCTTTTTTATTATTAAAATTTGGAGCCAGGTCTAGCAGGCTTCATCAAATGGAATCAGACCTTCCTAGATCTTTCATGTGTTGGAGTTTGCAAGTGGAAAGTGGAAAAAAAAACCCTGAACAGTGGGAAAAAAACCCCCTGGTCATACTGTGTTTACTTTCAGCATCCACTTTCTGCCACTGTGTGACACAGGATACTGGGCAAGATGAACCTGTGGTCTGACCCAATAAATGGCAGTTCTTATGTTCTTATGCACATTCATTTGCTAAGCCAGACAACAACATCTTTGCTTGATGTATTTAGTGTCCCAGACTACTGCAGAGTCTGAATAGAGGTCACTCATCAACAGAGCAAATCATTTGTATTTGAGGAGAACTGCAGCCTGCTTCATACTGTTTCCATCTGTGAAAGTGGCACAGCACCCTTGGTTGGTGTGGAATCTATTCAGTGCAATAGGGCAAAATCAGGAGGATGAATGGCAGGGTTGGCAATGAAGAACTTGTTGTTATTAATGATTAATGATTCCTCTTACTAGCATGATTCTGCAGATATGCCCTGAGGTACTTCAGATTGCAAGGGCATTTTGAGGACAGACACAGGTGAGTTAGAGATCTCTATAATCATAGCTCATAAAATCATGGAAAACTAGGGCTGGAAGTGACCTCCAGAGATCATTTAGTCCAACCCCTTGCTCAAGACAGGATCATCACTATCCAAACTGTCCCATAACCAATTCATTTCTAAAACTATACAACCATCCATGTCTCATAACAGCAAGGCATACTGTCCAAAGACACTAACATCACCCTAACTTGCCACAAGTAAAGGCAGGGAATGTGCACTATAGGAAGGGAGGGGGAGAAGGAAGCAGGAGGGAGCTGCAGGCTGGGGTTTGCCCTTTTCTCAGCCCAGAGTTCCTGCCCTCCCTTTTCCTCCCTTCCCCCCCACCCCAATACTGCAGACAGCACTAGAACTGGGAGGAGGGATGAGGCTAGGGGAGAGGATACAGACAGGCAACTCCTCCTTGATTGGGTCCAAAGTGGAACTCAATCCCCCACCCCTTCCCCCAACCCAACAGCTAATATCTGTTGGGTTGGGGGCAGCAATCTAACTCATGGCACTTTCTGTGAAGCACTATGAGGTAGAGCAGGAAGTAGCATGTCTGCCAGTGTCCTATATGTCTGTTAAATTATATCATGGGTGACTAGTGCCACCTTAGTCGGGGGGGGGTCACATGCCCTCCCTCCTGCCGACCAGGGAAGGGGTCCCCCACAGCCAGTCTTGCTGCCTGGGGGAAGTTCCCCTGCAGCTGATCTCACTGCCTGGGGAGGCCCCCACGGCTGATCCCACAACAACTAATCACTGCGGCTGGTCACTACAGCCACTTCTGGGAGTTGCTGAGGCCGCTTCTGGGAGGGGCTGCAGGGATCGGCCGGCACTTGCAGGGGAGCACCGCTGCTTCCACCTGCCCCCCCAACCCATCGCCTAAGCAGCAGGTGCAGCCGGTCAGGGGGTGCACCAGTGCTCTTAGGGAGTGCACGTGCATACACTATGTGTCACCACTGAACTATATGATCTGTTCCTGAGCAGCAAAAGCACCTTAAAGATGTGATATGCTTGTTTCTGGTTGGATGATATGATAATAGTGTTCAGCTGGTGGCTGTGTGTCTACAATCAGGATAGCATGTAGATCAGAAAATGACTGAGCTTGGTGCTGGAGCAGATTTCATCTGTATAAATGAACTTTTATTAAAAGGTGGACTGAAGGTCATTAGGGTAGAAATTAAACAATACGGTTGTAAGCACACAGCTCAATGGGAGGATATCTGTCTTTGCTATGCATTTGTTTTATTTCCCTTGTACACTCTAATCCACCTGTCAGTGGTTTCAGCTACCCACTTGGACCAAAAGGCCAAGATAGTAGCCTATGTCATAAGCAAACAAAGCACTATTGCTCCAGTATGAAAGCAGGGGGAAGGGTTCTGAAATTCTTTTGCAAGATATAACTCTGTACCATAATTTCATTGCTGCAACACTCAACAAAATTCTGTATGCAGGACACACTGGCAAAAAGATGCTCCAGGATCTAGAAACATTTAGAAAACAACAATATTGGTCAATGGCCTTCTGCACTGTACAGGTCTTTCCCTGCTTTCAGCAGGAAGTGATCTTGGAAAGAAAAAAACCCAAAATCCTAAGCAATTTATGCTTTCCAATAACATGAGTAAATATTTGGACCAACCAAAAGCAAACACGTGGACCAAGATGCTTCAGGAACACCAAAAACATGTTGCTATAACCTGAACTATAGTGAGTTTTGCAGTAGTATTATTCAGTACTATGTCCAATTCAATGACATTTGATAGAACTGGATAATTCTGAGAATGGCTTTGACAAGGGAACTACTCCCACTCACTGTGAACTTGTTGCTTGACACTTATATCTAGGTGAGCTTTGGTGGTCACGTGCTAATGGTTGTTGGATCAGACCAAGTTGTTAGTGCAAATGCCAGCATTTTCTGCTAGAGTTGAGGAAGTGATTTTTTTTCAGTTGCCCCCACCCAGGAGGCACACTTAGCAACAATTAAAAAGGATGATCAGCTACATCAGGGTCAGATAATTCACACCGTTTAAAACAAATTCTGGGACACACTGTGTTGACCTGGCAGTTGTTCCAAAAGACTACCACACATGCTGCACTAAAGAATATTTACCAAAATATCTATACACTTCTTCAGTTGGCATGCTGGGACATGGGGATATAGTCATGGTAGTACAACCCAGGATTTTCCACTAGAATTAGCATTCCTGCTTCATCCATATGACCCTTGAGGTCCTTTCCAATTTTAGAATTATACAGTTCCATGAATAATTCTCCCAGTTTGGTCTGTAAAAGTTCTACCTCTGCTTATTAATAAGCCAGATTTATAAATAAATGCACCCAAAATAGCAGGCTGTTGTTACTTGAAAGAATGGCAGGGCTGTTCTTCAACTTGTCCTACTAAATATAAATAGCAAAAGACAAAAATAGTGCTGTATAGAAAAATATTAATAATGCCCCAATCCCAGTTAAGATCAGTTGGTCCAATAAAAGATATCACAAAAAATTCTCAGATTTTTCCTGTACCATCACAGCTACTACAACCTCACCCAAGACATACACTGGAAAGAATAAGGGAGCAGTCATGAACTCTCCAAATATGAGAAGGCAGGAAAAGCATTATCATCCTCAATGTAGTTTGTAAAAACCTTCACACATCTTCTTCTATCATAGGAATAGTGTTTTAGGGAAAACCATATATGAGCCAAACATTTTTAAATTTATCAGATGCTATGACATTTACTCACATGTAAAAGGGTAGAGAGGCAAAGGGAGGAAGAGCTGCATTGTTTTCCTCTTACATCATGCTATTCCTTAAAAATACAAAATTGTTCTTTTTGTCTGTATCATTTATAATTAACTATCTGTCATCTGCCACCCTCAGGACTTAATAGTGCTTATTTAATTTCTCTAAACAGCAATTAGTGTACCAGCTATATTTAAACAATCTTGGACATGCTTGCTTAGAGATCAATAGCCACTAACGATTTCACATGACTTTTGGTAGATGTGTTGAAGATTTTATTTGAAGTATTGAACATAGAAGCCCAATACTTTGGCTGATAGAATAAGGAAACATGGGTTATTACAACAGTACACTTGGGTTAAGACCTCACTTGACATAAGATATTGTCTCTGTTCTATCACCCACAGAGCAAGATGCTGTATGCAACAGTGGGCAGAGAAAAATGAATTATGTTACCCGACTATAGTGTAATAAAAAGCTACTTATTTCTAGCCAAAAACTATATTATCAGCACTTTATCAGGCTATTTATAGAGGACATTCTTCATGAAAAAGTACAACAGCTGCCTACTGCAACTATAAAATATTGTTTCTGAGTAAACCAAATTTGTTTATTGGTTTTACAACTATTTCTTTCTAAGGGAGAAAGCCAGGCACTGAACTGAGATCATTTTTCATTTGGTTTTCCCCAAAGTTTACAACTTCTTCTGGATAAAAGATGATCTATGATATTCTGATCTTTTAGTCTGCCAGTGATAAAACAACTTCCCGTGTAATTTAGGAATGCTGCTAAATTCATTTTCAGATTTGTATACCAGGCAAATAAATAAATCATATAATCACTAATTATCTTTCAACCTTGCACTTGCGAATTGAATTAGAGTGACTACAACTGACACTGATTATCTGAGACAGGATGTTATTAAATCCCTTTGGGAGAGAGCTTTTGTAAGCCAAGATCCATCACATTTAGAGCAGAGAGCATTTTTCTGCATTAGTTCATTTATGGGCAATCATTCAGGTCTTGCTAGTAAGAGCATACAACGAGCAACACCGAACAACAACAGCAAGTAAAATTAATACTAACACTATCTGCTAGAACATCTATTTTATTTATAGCCTTAAGATGCTTTGGCAAGAATATCTGCATGAGAAATGATAGCCGTATATGAAAGAAAATGTATGGTTCTAGCATCTATACTGTAGAACGCCATCTCACAATATCTGGACATTGACAGAGATTTCACCCTGCATATAGGAGGTCTTCAGTCCTAATATTTTTTTTACTGCATTTTATGGCTTCAAGAGTCCAGCCCAATGGTTTTATTGGATCCATTGCAAGTTCTGATCTTTCATTAGCAAAATACTGCATCTTGTTGATCTTTTAGCTGACTAATTTGAACAGTCTTTCCTGGTTTTAAAGAAACTTCTCGCTGAATTCTCTGCTTTTCCTGCCTGAAGATTTTAAAGGCCCAGTTTTTAGAAGCAGGCTTTAATTTTGTAACCCAAATTTACAGGCACAAAATGAGATGTTTCTGTCAAATTCAGGGCCTTTATTTCTTCTCCTATTGTGGACTATGTGTATAACATCAGGTAACAATGGCAGTACAGAGAGAGATTCCATAAATGCTGGTGTATATTTGTAGATTAAATAGGAGGTGCAGAGTTAACTTGATAATACCAGGAAAGCGAAGACACCCAATCTAAAATACCATTGACAGCTCATTGAAAAGCCACCGGTACCAACGTATTTTAGATGTTAGCCATTTGCCCTTGCCTCCTTTTTAATGTTAATGTCTGTGTGGCCTATAAGTTAGTGCGATGAGAAAATCTACTGAACCTCCGGCTGTCCCTTATTTTTCCCGCCTCACAGATGTCTGCCCACATGTGATTTGTGTCAGACAGCAAACTGAAAGAACTGATCAGAGGCTGTGTGTTTTGCTCTTTCTATAAACCCTGTTACTCTCCGTGAAGAGGCCATGGTGCTTTGTAGCCTTCTTTCACTCAGACAAGCAAGGTGGGGAAGGCAATAACAACCCCACTCCCAGGAGCACGTACAAACCCACTCAGACGAAAATGACAGACCCAGACTTGGGGGCTGATGCAGAGCACAGCCCTGAATGTTCTGGGCAATTCAAGTGCATGACAAGGAGACATTACCTTGGCTGTTTCCCCTTGTTGGCCAGCTTATAGATCCAGGCACAGTTGGGGAAAGAGTGAGAAGGGAAACTAAAACCTTTCAAAAGCTACAGTAAGGGAGCAGACATAAGTGACAGATTTTGCACAATCAGCTGGCTGAAAGCATTTTACAGCCATACCATGACATATGTGCATGCCTGCAGAGTGCTTTTAAAGTAGCTGATCATGTGACATATTAACCCTCCTCAAATAAGGTATCAGATGAGTGCCTTAGGGAACCTGTGTTCCCTAGGGTCATGCAATTGGGGCTGGGCTGATGCAACCTAGCCCTGCCCCCAGGGCTGTCAGCAGGAAGGGAGTGGGCAGGCAAGAGGGGGAGCAAGCTGCCAGCTGGGGTTCGCCCAGCTTGAGCTGGAAGTGGGGCTAGATCAGAGCCCCCCTGCCTCACAGCTCCCCACTATTCCCCCTGCTGCAGCTCAGGCCAGGCAAACCCCAGCTAGCAGCTCACATTGCCTCCCTCCGCTCTTCCTGCTGACTGCCCTGGAGGTGGGAGGGTGGGGGCTGGGGAAGAGGGGCATTTTCTTGGCTACAAGCAGGCTCCTGCAAGCAGGCTTGATTCCCCCTGCCCCAATAGGCAAAAGTCTGTTGGGGGGACAGGGAGGAGTGCTCTAACTTGTGGTGCTTTATGTAAAGCACCATGAGTTAGAGTAGGGGACTGCACATCTGTCAGTACTCCTTCTCTTGCTTCTCAGTCTCCTTTTCCTGCTGCTGTGCATTGCTGGCACAGTGTCTCCCAGTACTTGTTCCCTGGGTAGAGTCGTTTCTGTGTCACGTCCGCTCAGGGCTGTTTGCCTAAGGCACTACCTAACCCTACTAATCACAAAAGATTCCAGAAGAATGGGAAAGTTGGCCTGAAATAAATCACTGCTGGCATCCCAGAGCTTCCTAAGACTTCTTTCAAATATCCTGCTAAAATGATATACCTCTGAATGTTTAATCAACAACTCAAGCATGAAACCATCTAGAAACTAATAAGCTACACTCCTTTATTTTTTACACTAGAGTATTTAATATTTCACACTTCAGTGTTTTTAGGTTTCATTTAAACTATAATTCATTAAGATGCTAGAGTACTGGAAGTGTGCCAGAGCACATAGTAATGTATTAGAACTACACCAGCTTTCATGTTTGGCTATTAATGGTGAGTACGAGGGCCTTATATGAAATTGTGCTGTGCAGTTATTGTACTAGTACAGCCCTCATCTACAGAGCATATAGATTTTCCAGGATTCCTTCTAATCAGATGTCATTCATTGATCAGGTTCTTCTGAGTGTTGATGGAAATCTGTGTTTCAGTACAGAGGTTGATTCTTTACATGATTTCTTCCATTTCATGGGGGAATTTTCTATTAAATTAGAAAATTGAATGATGGGCTGCCTCTTATCCCGCCAGCAATGGGCATCATTATGCTGTCCTTATCCAGAGTCAGTCAACGGGACTGCTCAAAGGTTATTATTATTTGTCAATACAAATAGAGGTGGAAGAATCAAAACTGGCAGTGCTATCTTCAAATACATTTTATAGTCCAAAGGGTTGTTTTATTTAAATATGCTCCTTACTCCATTGAAGTCGAACAGGGCTAAGATCTGTTCACAGCTGAAAAAATCTGGAATGATTTCATTGATATAACTGAGCAGAATTTTACTTATTGTCCATCCATAGGAGTTATTTGGATGGGATTAGGACCTTCAGATTTGACCCCATGATACTTCTGTAGTGAAGAGATCCATTTATGCAGCATTCTTGATCTGGTGCTAAGTAATCATCCAGGTATCCATCACTGTTGAAATGTAGTGCTCCCAGATTCAGTTTACATTAAAGATGGCAGACTCAGGAAGGCTTCCCACTTCACTAGATTGTTCTGTTCTATTCAGATGTCCACACTGCAGCCTGCTCTCAAAGTATGTCCCTATTCCAACCAAGATGTTTATACAAATGCATACAGTTCCTGGCAATACTGCTAACTAATCATGAATACTGGCAGGTAGGATATTCTCACATGTGCCCCTTTTGCCAATTAGGTTTATTACCAGCGATAGGGATGTTGCTGGTTGCTAAATAAAAATAGCAGTTATGTAAACAAAAACTTACTCTTTTTGTCTCTATAGCAAGTGGTCTTAGGTTGTGCTTTCCAATTTGAAAGCAACCGAGAGAACAATGCAGATTCACCCTGTGTGGCCAGATCCTGTCGTCCTTACTCAGAGTTTACAGAGGGAGAACTCCCACTGACTTCAGTGGGACTCCACCTGAATAAGGACTAACTAGAATATTTCCAGTCTTGGGGCATAGAGAAATGAACACATATGCCAGTGCACTTTACACAGGTTTTGTACACCAATGTAAATTACACCAGGTTCAGACATGGACAGACATGCAGCCATCTTGGGGTAGATGACACTCCAGGCAGCTGTTACTGCATTTCACCACTGGGCAGTGGGGAGGTAGGAGAGCAGGCAATAGTTTATTTGCCTCTGGCAGACAGCTACGCTGGGATGGATGCAAGCAGACAAAAGTCATACTGGTTTAACTTACACCAATAGGTTTACCCAGACTCTTTCAGGAGTAATTCGCTACAAGACTGGAAAAATTATTCAACGTTAAGGGTTAACATCATTTGCCTGCTACTTCATTTACATTGGTGTGATGCCACCTGCACCAGTGTAAATGTCTTGTCTGTCCATGTCTTTACCAGTGCTGCTTGATCTTAATGCTAGGGAGTAGCTCCCACTGCCAGTATGCCTACCTGTTGTACCTTTGTGGAGCTCTGAACCTACTTTTTGTGCTAATCATGGCTTATATTGCTTGTTCAGGTTTATGCTGTTTTGTGCTTTCCATTTGCAGCAATCATTTTGCAGCTATTCTTCTGCAGCTGTTGGATGTGCACAGTACATGGTATGCAGAACTTGAGTCTCAGCCCAGATTTAATTAAAACTATTAAACATTCTATCACCATAGTGCTCAGAAATACTTTGCTGGCTGTATTGATATGAAATTGGTTTGACTTGATTTTTTCTCACAATCCAACTAGAAGGGCGTGACTCAAAAGTGGGGTGAGCAGGTGCTCCAATAAAATCAATTGGACCCACTTACATTTTCGGGTTTGACCCTAAATATTTATCGTGACCTATATCTGGTCTTACAAGACAATCAAAAAAACAAGTGAGCTGGAACAACTTGTGTGTAGATTTAATATTGCTTTAAAGTAATACAATATTAATTTTAATGAATTAGTATCCAAATTATGCCAGAACCTGCTTATATGCAGGTATTTTAGCTAGGTTACCACTCCTTTGTCTTATGAGCCATACCTAGCCATGGTTTATCCTCTATTCATGCTGCAGGGTACGAAATTCCTGGGTGCCAACCTGTCTATGGCAACCTAGAATTCTCCAGGGCAGGCTCGCAAAATCTTCACCTACCCTCTGGGACAGGTAATGAACAAGTGCTGTTTTGTGAAGTTATGCTTTCTTTCTAACTTTCTGATGTCAGTAACATGTTCTGTTTCTTCACATCAGTCTCTAGTCTCTCATACGCCAACTGTATGGTATTTCTGAATTAGGGAAATAAAAAGCAAAGCTGTTTGATAGTACTCTAGATGCCTGCCTCATAGCAGTCTGTAGTAATTATTATCAGCATGTATAACAGCCAAAAAGATGTTTAAAAAGCCACAATTTCTACAGCTTTCTATAGATTCATATTTTTCCAGCATATGTACACAGTTCATTCCATTACTGATGAAACAGTAATTTAACCAATTTACTTGCAGTTCTTAATTGCCAATGTTTGCATACTCTGAGATCTCTTTCTTTTGTTGCGTGTACTTTAATTCATTGGTCTCCAGGTGTCAGGTTCTCTCAATGCAAGAGGTGCAGAGATGATGAAAGGATGTGTCAGGAACAGACAAGATGGAGGAGTCATGATTGATTCTAGCTTGACATTCCTATACAACAACTAATGAGTTTGCTGGGGTTTTTCTTCCTTCTCTTTCATTTTTGTTCTTTCTGCCAAGATCTGCCCCGCATTATGCCAAACTGCGGGTACCTAGAAACAATGCTGTTCACTCACCCTATAAAGTTTTTACTGAGACAGATATTCCAAAATGGAAAATTAATTAGGCAATACAAAAGGCAGGTTTGACCATAGTGCATTTATTGCAATCTTCAAATTTTCCACGGAGAACTGGTGTAGGCTACCACCCTTTCAGAAATCAGAGAGCAAGAATGGACATCCTTCAGCTATTGCCTGCTACGCTGCTTATTACAGGGAGGAAGTGAAGAGTAAAATAGACATTTTTCCTTTGAAGGCAAGTATATGCCCATATGATATACTGGGAAATGGGGTTTGAGTCATTTCCAGTCCTTTAGTGCCCTGGACCATTGTTACCTGGTTCCAGATAGGACAGGGGTGAGAACTGCTTGTTTCATGGTATTTCTGGTCTGATCATGCCTGAAATAATATAGAACGGGAAAAAAAACCTCAACCAGTGATTCCCTCCTGCAAAGAATATAATTTTAATTTATTTTGATGTTTTTAGATATTGTTGTACATCAGAACTAGTTTTCCCAGCCATATCATAACTTAAATTCAGTCATGTGTATGTGTGTGTGCGTGTGTGTGTATTTAACAGATATTCATCAAGAAGCACAGAAGACAGGGCTATGGTGTAAAGGTACAGTATTTGGTAGCCTTAGTTTATGACCAGCTAAAACATGTTATCCTTTCACTGCCTCTAACACAAGCCTTAACTCCATTAACCATCAATTTGTGGCACTTGCTTTCTAGTAGAAATGAACTTGTGCTAATGAGAAAAATATCATAATTGGACTTTACCGTGTCCCCAGGTTTAAGGGTGTCCAGATCCAGGATTTTGGTTCATACTATTTAACGACTTAAAAGAGTGACATGTGGTAAAGGATGCTGCTGATATTCTTGCATCAGTATCTGCGAGAACTGCAAAATGAACTGAAGTTTTAACTCACGTCATCACTAGTTTCAAGACCAGTACGGATGTTTGTCTGCAGTGGGCAGAATTCCTGGATTTTCAAACAATAGCTGCAGTAGCATAATTAGGTTTGGGAGAGCTGGGCACCAGCCACGAGCACCAATACAGAGGGGCAGTCCATGCAGCAGCAGCAGCCCTTGTGCTGACACACTGATGCTTGGCACCCTCTCCCCTCTGGCTGTGCTCAGGGTACCAAAATTCCTAGTTACTTCTCTGCATATCTGCATTGTGCTTTACACAGCTGCTGGTGCACAGTTCTGCTTACACGTACCCAAATATGTGCTGCCAG
This sequence comes from Crocodylus siamensis, assembly GCF_052110815.1. Classification (NCBI taxonomy): domain Eukaryota; kingdom Metazoa; phylum Chordata; order Crocodylia; family Crocodylidae; genus Crocodylus; species Crocodylus siamensis. The sequence goes on along the minus strand of NC_143396.1, from coordinate 273,347,674 downwards.
ATGTTGGGCCATCTCTGGCTGTAGAAATCTTCCTGGTTTGAGAGCCTACTTCCTCCTCTTAGAGAACAGTTGTTTGAAGTGAGTTCACAACATGCTGAGCAGTGGCAACCTTGCAAGAGGTGATCTCATTTAGATTCTTGCAGAATAAGAAACTTGTCAGTTCACAAGGCTAAAATACAGCAAAGCAATAGATAAAACAATGGGAGGTTCAAAATAATGAACTAAAGAGGATAGATGGCACATTTTTGATTTACTGCAACCCAAAGTTGATCACCCGGTTAAAAGCCACCTCCACATTTATTCAAACACATTTCATTCAGGTAACAGTGGGAGCCGATTTTGCCTCCAGTTGAAGTCTCAACTAATCCCATTCAACTGAGATACACGTGCATGTGTGAGGACAGCAACTGCTCCCTAAGCAATCTGCATGACAGGTTCAAGGGTCAGGACAGAGTGTTTAGGCCTAAGGCACCCCGGAGGTTTGCAAAATGTAGATCTGTTTTACTGCCAAAACCCCTGCACAAGAAATCCCTGTTACTCATCCTCTTCCCCTTAGTATGTAGCTTTAACATCATCACAACGCCTTCCTGCATTGGACAGAGTAGAACAACAATGAACAGACGTCCCATTTGATCTTCAGCATTGCCCAGCCATTACTAAGCATATCCAAGACACTACTGACCCCTGTATTTTCACACATACCACGCACCAACAAATAAAACAAGTGCCTTGCTTTGGGAAGGTAAAATAAAGGAAAAAAATGTTTTTTCCAGAGTTATAGATAAATTCTGTCTGCAAGGGATGCTGGCCATATTCCTGAATCCTGATTAGCACTGCTGAGGCAAAAGCTGAAGTTTTAACCTCTCACAATCACTGGCAAATTGGCAGCAGCTATTGGCTGCTCAGCCAAAAGTTACTGACAATTTCTCAGCGGCGGTGAAAGGGTTAACACTGTAGCTCTACCCTGGAGAGGCAAACTCTGCCCTCTCCCTCCCTGAGGCTGGCAGGAGGGGAAGTATGGCAGCCATTTTACAGTGTCTCCATGCTTCCATTCCTCCACTCCAACATCGAAACTTCAGCTTCCCCCCTTGAGACACGCACCACCATTTCATAGGGCTGACTTTTGGGCGACAGGTGTATGTGATATGCAAGTAAATGCAGTATTTCTCACCTAGGCAACATCAGTGATCTCTCTGGTAGCATTTTATAGTAACTGTTAGCAGATGTTGACTTTTAAGAAGGTTGATCCCTATATATTCACATTTTGATTACAACATAAGTGCTGCTTTGACTTTCCTCACAAAGGATAACCATGAAGCTCTGGTATGAATTCTACTGATAAATTAATGAAAATTGGTGTTATTGGACACTCCACACAGTCTGAAACAGAAAATCAAAAGCATTGATTTCTTTAATACTTCCCTCTAGAAGTAACTCAAAATGGCTTCTCCCAGAGCAAAGAGTAAATGTGGCTCTTGCATTTAATTAACAACTTTCCTTTAGGAAATAGCATTCACTGCCCTCTCAATGAAACAAACAGCCCCTGAAGAAGCAGCAAGTTTCAGGTGTGTTTTAAACCAAAGAAAAAGAAAAGGAGCAGCAAGGGGAGAAAACAGAAAGAATGAGGGGGAGGAATTGGCAACTGTGGGTAGAGATTGTATCATGCACTCGTCCAATTCCTTCAGTCTGACTACTTTATCTCAAGACGACAGGAACTGATTCCCTTGCCTGATGCCAGAGCAACTCTTCACAGAATTTCCCCTGTCATTTAAATGAAATGTTAAAATATGAATTTCAATATGCCTCTCTGCACTACACTTCCCAAAGCTTTACTGCTTGCTCTGTCTTTACAAGCATGCACTGTTCACCATTACTAAAACAAAAATGAGACAAACACAAAGCAGAACAGGACAGAGTGAGAAACAGGAAGGGACCCACAACACAACCACAGAGAATATGGCTTTATAGGTGTGAAAGCTGATACCGCAGGACTTCCTCTAGGCCAGAGGTTCTCAAACTTTTTATTTACCGCATATCCCCTTCTGGACTTACCAGCTGCCTGCGTACCCCTACCAGCATATGTTTTATACTTAACCCCTTAAATGCCAACTATTATAATGCAAATTAAATCCTGCATTACACATTCTCATGCAGACCCCCCAAGGATGTCTTGCGTACCCTTGCTCTAGGTCTTATCAAATGGGGTGATGAGATGCTTATGCTTAAACGCAAGGCAATCCTAAGGGCTATAAGGTGACTTGGTGCAATTCAAGGATGCCTTCTGAGCTGTCTTGGGAGGCACTACTTTGCTTCCAAATTGAAGGATAAGAACAGAAGTCTCTCTAATTTTACTACCTCCATTTCTCAGTGCCCTGGTATTGACTTCTTACTCATTACTGCTTAGTATGGTGCATTTCTCAGTGAAATATTCTGCAGAGTCCTGATGGTCTGTGCTACATAAAAAGCAGACAGTATTTGCACAACTTAAACTGTGACAGGCAACTTCCCTGTAGTCTTCATTACAGCAAGATAAATGATTTTGTACAAATAAATGATCTGATGAGCTCAGCTAATTTTCTTGTTTGTGAATTATCCTGATGTCTGCAAATGTATTTTTAGTAGTGTTGGTGCAATGTTGTTGCCATTATGGTCCAAGAGATATGTGAAAGGCAAGACTTCTTGTGGGTGATATCTTTTATTGAGCAACCTGTATGGTTGGTATAGATATAGGCACGCTTTTAGGTGTCACAGTACACTACCTAAGGCTTCTGAGACAGAACTAGACACAAATCAGCTAAATAACATGCGGGATAAAAGCTTGTTAAGTAGGTTCATTATCATTTGTGAAGTGCAGGGTTAGAGTATATCAGGAAGATTATAATAGACCATGAATTTATTGTCTATGGGTGCATCTACACATGTGCTCTAAAGCACAGTAGCCACGTAAAAAGCCATGTGATTACACTAATGGCCAGTAAAATAAGCTACTGAGCATTAAACCTTGCTTTAAAACTGTGCACGATTGTTACCGCACATTAAGGCCACCTAATGTGTATTTCTTTAGTACCTTAAATTGGAGGTACCAAATTTAGTGTGCTTTAGAAAAAATACCTTAATGCCCATGTAGTTGCACCCTAGGTTAAGTCCCTAGCGCTTAGTGTCTGATAGACTGTTGAATTTTTGTTTTCCACATTTCTCTTGTAAAGGTGTTAGGGAGATGTTCTACCTACCTGCATTCCAGTATTTCTATCCTTTATCTTTTTTTTTAGTAGTTGTTCATTCTGGTGTATAGTTCTTGTCTGGTTTCACCCACATAATTTCCATGAGGACATCTGGTACACTGGATGAAGTATACCACGTTCTGCAATAAACACGTGCATGGTCCATGTGTTGACAGATCTTATATTTATTGTTGAGGCAGTGCTGGATCCTGTTAGGTGCCTGTTGATCAGCAGGGGGTTTACTTCTAATTATGAGTTTGGCAAGGCTACAGGGTTGTTTGAAGGCCAGGCGCAGGGGTGTTGAAAATATTTTTCTCAAGGTTTGATCCTTTTCAAGTACAGGCTGTAGTTCTTTGATCATTCTTACAGGGTCAAGTGTGGGATGATAGGTGACCACCAAGGTTGTGTGTTCAGTGGGGGAGGGTTTCTTGTATGGTAGTGAATTGCTGCTGAATATCTGGATGGCTCTTTCAAAGAGCCATTTCTCTGCTATTTCTCTGGTGGATTGTCCTTGCTGCGTAAAGGCAGTTTTCATTTTGGCAAGATGGGCATCAGGAGTGCTCTTTTCAGAGCGGATGTGGTGGTATCTGAAAGCCTGATTGTATATCACTGCTTTTTGGTGTGTTTGGGGTGGTTCCTGGTCTTGTAGTCCATGGGTTTTCTGTATATAGATGTTTGTGGGGTGCCCTCCTGGATATACATTGTAGTGTCAAGAAAGTGAATATATATATTGAAGGATATATATAGTATTCCCAAGTGAATTTGATTGAAGGGTAGTGGTTGTTAAACTTACAATGGAAGTTAAGAAGCAAGTCCAGGTGTTCAGTCCAGATGATGAAATGTTATCTATGTAGCTCGGGTATAATGCAAGTGTAGTGGCACAATTTTCTAAAAAAGCCTCTTCCGTGTGGCTCAAAGAGGTTGGCATATTAGGGAGTCATCCTTATGCCCACAACTAAGCCCATGGTTTGGAAGAAGTGTCAGTTGTGGAAAGTGGGATTGCTGTGGGTGAGGAGGAAGTAGATGACTTGTGCCATGTGTTGTGGTTGCAAAAGTGTAGTCTATTTTCCTGTAGGTATTTCAGGTCAGCAGTGGAGCCTTCACTATATTGGATATTGCTGTATAAACTGATAACATCCAAGGTTATATGTATGACTTTCTCAGGCCGGTGGTTATTAGGCCTGTGCAAAGCAGCAAGTATTCGATTTGGATTTGGCTGATTCGGAGGGATAGTGATTTGATTCAGTGATTCGAGTCATTGGCCCAATTCAATTCAGCTGAATTGGATCCAAAGAGTCAGCACTGATTCAGAGATTTGGCTAGGGACTAAACAGGCAGCAGTCCTCAAGAATGCTGGACACAGCTGCCTCCAGCTGGTAAGCCCATTGGGGTGGGCAAAGTGGGGAGTGAAGGGATGTGGGGGTGCAGATCAATGCCCCCACAGTGAGGGAGGGATTGGAGTTAGGACTGGGACAAACTTCCCAGCTGGGGTAGGGGGCACAGGACTCAGGGAGGGGGGCTCCCACCACCACGCACTGGCACATGCCACCAGTTGGGGAAGCCATGGAAGCAGACATGTGCCCCCGGATCTGCGCAGGGTGGGCTGGGCCAGGCTGTGCTCTGGCTGGGCAGCAGAAGGCACTGGGAATGGGGGCTCTGCCCTGATGCAGCTTGTCCAGCCAGGGCGGGGGGGACACGATGCGCATGTGGCAGCACTGGGAGCGGGGGCTATGCCCTACTGCTGCTTACCCAGCCAGGGTGGGGGTTGGGGTGGGGCGTGATAAAAGTGCAGCTCACTCCATGTGGAAGGGGGCTAGCCTCCCAGAGTGCAGCCAGGCCTATCCTGCCCTGTGCAGATCTGGGGACATACACCCACTCCCATGCCCTCACGGACCGGCAGCATGGGGTGGCACACAGCGGCAGGAACTCCCCTCCCTGAGTCTCACGCCTCCCCCCGCCCCCGCCCTGGCTGGGCAGCTTGTGGCAGCCACAATCCCTGCCTCACTGTGGGGGCATTGATCTGTGCCCCCCACCCCAACACCCCTTCCCTCCCTCCTCCACCCGCTACAACAGACTTACCAGCTGGAGGCAGCTGTGTCCAGCGTCCTCAAGGACTGCTGCCTGTTTAGTCTGTGAATCAGTGCCGAATATTTTCCAAATTGATTTGGACCTTTTAATGGGTGCCCCGATTTGATTTGGATTCAGAGATTTGGCCGCCGAATCGAGCCAAATCTCCTCCAGACTGAATCAACTATCAAAGCTTCACATAGCCCTAGGGTTATGTTCTAGATCTTGTTGAGAAAGTCTGTCTTGTCTGGTAGAAAACTTGCTTTTTGAGTGGCAAGTAGTTTTACGTGGTTGTGTGAATCTTGATAATTCTTTTTCTTTGATTCTTCAGTGCAGATATCACAATTGGATATTATGGGTCTGCTAGGACTGTCCTCTTTGTGAATCTTTGGGCGCATGTAAAATGGGATATGAAAGTACGATGTGAGAGTAGAAGAAGTTTTGTGGGTTTCTTTCCCTGCCTGAAGCTGATGTGGAAAGGATTTAATAATATTTTCTAGCTTCAGAGTGAATGCTGGTATGGGGTCCTTCCTAAGGTCTTTATAATAGCTGGTCCTAAGGTCTTTATAGTAGTCTGAGAATTGTCCATTAGCCTCATTGATGTAGTCTTCACAGCTGATGATGAGAATAGCTCCTCCTTTGTCCACTGGTTCAGTTACTATTTTGTGGTTGGATCTTAGGGACTCATATGGCTTCTCTCTCTCAGGGACAGAGGTTGTGGTGGTCCTGGCATTTGTTGAAAATTGCTCTATTACCTTTCTTCCTGAAAGAGTGGTAGTAGTAGTCCAGTCAGATTGTTATTGGTGTTTGTTTAACTGGCACATGCTGTATAACACAAAGGTTATAAGTGGTGGTTCTACCCTGGTGGTGGAAGTATTCTTTCAGGCAAAGTCTGTTGAAGAATTCTTCTAATTCTCCCGTATTAATATCTTATCAGGTTGTTTCTGTGAGTAAAACTTCAGGTCTTTGGAGAGTACAGATACTTCAGTGGGATGTGTTGGATGTATTTTCATAATTCACATGATTTTAGCAGGTAGTTCCTGCAAACTTAATGGAGTTCTTGCCTGGCTGGGCAAATAGCTGGTGTAAAGAGAAATGCTTGCCTGCCTCCTGTTTCTCCTTGACAATGAGGGTTGGACAATGTGAAGATGAACTCCGCTTCCAAACAGTGATTTGTTCGGTTCATGTGAAGGTATTCACTTATGTGTCCCTCAACTTCCATTGTTCATGTATATCCAAACACAGGCTCTCACCTTTTCCTGGTCCTTCATTTCATTCTTCTCTTGTGCCTTATTTCCTAGCCTCCCACCATTTAATTCCCCTGATTTGCAGAGACTTATTCAGATAAATTCATAGTCTTACACCACCTACAAGCTCTGACTGATGGGTCTTTAACTTAATAATTACTTGTTCTCAAAAACTCTGTGTGAGGAAGTCTAGCTAAGTCACTCAGTCTTGCCCTCAAGAATTTAACTGGGTATAATTGGGGGTCTGAAATAAGAAAGGATTAGCAAACTTCAGCTGCCTCTAGACTGACATAGACTTTCTCTAGTCACCTTCTGAATTTTGTGTGTGACATATCCGTTTATCTTATACATGGCAGTGTCTCACTTAGGTATTTAACCTCGAAAGTGTCACTTCAGCAAAACTGGTTATCTTGCTAATAAGAACTGGAAATGTGTTTTGAACACACTAGATCCAAATCAAGTTAACAGAAATATTAAATCACTCCTCAGAGATCTGACTCAGCTCTTCTAGCTCTAAGCAGGAATACAGTATTAAAGTGCAAAGGCCGGGCCAGCCACTACACCAACTTATGAGACAGGATGTATATATATCATGATTTATAGTTGTAAGTTACTTTCTCCTGACAAACTAATCCACATCCTGGACCTCAATGGAATAAAATATTCCCCAACATGGAGAACATCATTTTTAAATGTTGATTTTTATTTTGGTAAATCTTGTGCAGTTTTCACCACTGTGGAGAATCCAAATAGGCTTCAATCATAATAATTTTTTTAAAAAGCAGCTTCAAAATCTACTCCTGAAAGTCACAATTTTATTCATGTTGTTTTTCTCCAATCCAGTAAGTGTTGGGTTGCAAATAATATATTTTAAATAGAGGACCATTTTTATAACTTTATTACAAATATGTATGGAGTCCGGATCTCTGTTAATCATAGAGGAAGTACCCCCTGAAGTGACTCCTTTCATTTTTTTTTTTTATTTAGCTTGCCCCCCAGGTCTGATTGGCAGAGGGGCCCAATCAGCCAGGCTGTTTGCTGCTGATTACTGGGAAAGTGAAAACCACAGGTTTAAATATGCCGTGGTTTTTGCCTCCCCACCACCAATTAGCAGAGGGCCCTCAGTGGCCCTGCAACTTGCTGCTGACCAGCGGGGAGGCAAAAACCACAGCATGTTTAAAACTGTAGTTTTCACTTCCTTGGTGATCAGTGGCAAATGGAGATCCCCAATATTGAGAAAGGTATCCCATTCTACTAAGAGTAATGACATTCACCTAATACAATCCAACTATTGGCAGCTGATCAGCGAGAGGTTTTTTCCATATAAGAGTATAGCTCTTCGTTTTCATCATATACTCTCCTTATATTACATATATTGAATTAAGTCTCTGGAAGAGCTCTGGGCTTTTCGAATTTATGTCCAGCATATTAATGGGCCTCATACGCAGCGAGAAAATAATTGCCATTGAAGTCCACGGAGTATTAATTCATTGGGAAAGGCCCTTCCATGTATGGATGGCCCATTAGGTAAGGTACCCCAATTTCTTAACCAGTGGCACACAAAGGAATGATGTGGCTAGCACATCGTCTGACCACCTTTCATTCCATAAAGGGATTTGGGGCTTTGTTGCATAGGACACTTAACGTGCATTTTACTTAGATCATAGTAAGCATTATCATGCTGTACTGAAAGTTAGGACATGTTCTAAGGAGTTATATGGTAATGCTTACTATATTCTCAGCCCACTTTGGACAGGACTGGGGCTGGCCATACCCCCAGCAATGGGCACCACAGCCCACGCATCTGCCCATGAGGATGTGCAACCCACATGCCTGGAGCCCGCACCCTCCCTGCTACATACCCAGCACTGCCCAGCCTGAAAGCACCTGCCCCTGGCATGCAGGAGTGAGTCTCTACTACTGGTAGCAAGTGGACGAAGGCATGGGGAACTCAGCCTGGGAGAGAGCGTAACACTTGTTGCCGAATCCATGGGTCGAACTAGGTCTCTACCACTGGCAGTCCTGAACTGGCTCCAGTGCAGTGCAAGGTTGGGACTGTTGGTCCCAACACTGCACCAGAGCCTTGAATTCTGTGGAGGAGTCCAATGATAGCTGAACATGTGTTACTTAATATGATCAGGAAATACTTCCTCCCCCCAAAAAAATGTAATGACTTTGCTATGATACAATCATGCATAGCGTTAGGCCTGTGCGAAGCAGCTAGTATTTACTTTGGATTCTGCTAATTCATAGGACAGTGATTTGATTTGGTGATTTGAGTCACTGTCCCGATTCAATTTGACCTAATCCGATTCAGAGATTAGACTGCTGCCGAATCTCCGAAATCAGTCAGGCCCATCCTCCCCTGTCCAGCAATGGCTGCCCTGCCCACCCCAGCTCCCGGAACTTGTTAAAAAAAAATCCCTGACTCAGCAGGTGCTGCCAGGTTGGGGGGCAATCCCCACTGCCCCACACTGCATGGGGGGCCCTGCCCTCTAAGAAGAAAAAAAACCAAACCCCAGGCTCACCACTCCTGCTGGTGTTGGGTGATCCCTGCTGCCCCCCACCATATGGGGGGCTCTGCACAAGCCCCCTGAAGCCCTGGAGGCCACTGCAGGAGCCATGAGTCCCAGGGCTTTTCTCATTTTTTTTTCTTAAGGTACCGGAGCTGGCCTGGGGGGGACACTCCTGGGGGGGGCTCATGCAGAGCCCCCCCATGCAGCATGGGGCAATGGGGGGCAGCAGGGATCATCCCCCTGCCCAGAAGCACCCAGTGAGCACCAGGGCTTTTTTTTTTTTTTTTTTTTTTTTTTTTTTTTTTTTTAAAGGACTGGGAACTGGGGCACACAGGGCAGCCATGGGGGGCTGGGGAAGTGGGCAGGGGTCCCCTCCCCCATGGTCCCCTCCCCCAGCCCTTAGTACATACCAGCTTGGATTCGGCTGCAGCTCCCTGCTGCAGCCACCGGGGACTGCCCAAATCAAAGCTTTACGAAACTTTTCCAAAGATTCGGAGAGCTTTGAAATCGATTCAGACCTTTTAATTGGTCCTCTGATTCAATTTGGATTTGGAGATTTGGCCACCAAATCAGGCTGAATCTCCTCTGAATCGAATCACCACCTGAAGCTTTGCACAGCCCTACTTAGCATGTGTTTTACGGCTTAGACACGTGGAGACTCACATTTTAAGTTAACATATCCTAAGTATAGCGTGCGATATGGCCCTCACTCACAGCTGGGTTGATTGGGGGTGGCCTTTGTCATAACTACTGAGCAAGGCTGAAACTCATGCCTCTGGAATGATAGAACTTCTTAAAGCACTTCACTCCCAGCATTAGGCCAACACAGTTGCAATGTGATTCCAAGTTATTCTTCATTATGGGATGCTGCACTTCTCCCTTCCTATGAATTAGTCCATCAAAGTTTAGAGCAGTATATTAAAATGCATTCCCCCTTGCTGGCTCTTACTTTTAATTGTGTTAATTGAGCATTAATACACTGCCTGTAACCCCTCCCCTCATAAAAGGAAGCGATCACCCCAAGTATGGCAGTAACACTGCAGTAAGCCATGTTTGGAGATACTGGGCCATACCCTCAGCTGGTCCATTAACACCAGATGAGGATCTAACCTATCTGGTTTAGAGCTATATAGGCACTTAGCACTTTGGAAAGAAATAAAGGAAGCTCTTTCTTTTCTTTTTCCTCCCCTGTTCCATGGAACTTCTCTATGTCCTTTTGTGTTTTATTGTTGTTTGCACTTTGGCTCTAGATCTTTAGGAACAGCTTGACCTATAATCCAGGACACCATTTTTTGTGTGTGTGTGTGTGTGTGTGTGTGTGTGTGTGTGTGTGTGTGTGTGTGTGTGTGTGTGTGTGTGTGCATGCGCATGTGACTGTGTGTTGGAGGCCTGGAAAAGAAATTTGATCTCCAATTCTGGGCCACTCATGCATTTATCCTAGAGGACATGCATTTCCCTTCCTCCTCTCTAAGCCTAGCAGTACTTCTTTTGAAAACCAACATAGTTGAGGCATGCCAGTTTCTACAGCCACTGGCACACAAGGGAATGAAAAAAAAACCAACATGATTAATGGGGACGAATAAATGTCAGCAGCCTTGTCTATATGAATGAATAAATCTACAAGCAGTTCAACAAACACACTGCACTCCCTGATGCTTAAATCCATTTAACTAAGACAGGCAAAGACACAGTCCTTTGCTTTTCTTGGACTAGCAGGGCTTCTCACTCTCTGGAAGCCCTGACACTAGCATTTTTAATCAAAGCATATGCACACCCCTGGCTCAGATCTACATATCTTTTCAGCTCCCAAACTATCTCTTCCTTGAGTTCTATCACACGTCTAAATCTGCATCTCTCAGTTATTGCTCACAGCACTCTTATTTACCCCTTCCCAGCCTCCATTCCTCCTTTCCGTTTGCAGGAGTCCTTCTCCCTGGCTCTTCACAGACTTTCTTATAAGCCATTTCAGCTGTGAGGACCAATGCAAGTCTTGCTTTTTCCCTGCCCTCTTTTTCCCCTCTTTATAGCAACCCATAGGTCAGGTCACTCTGGGGAAAAGGAAGAAAGTTATATGCATACCTGTCCCTTTCCCAGAATGCATAGCTCCCAAGTCATTAGCTCCCTTCCATTACACTTCCTGCCCCCAAAAACCTATGTCTGGGGCTGGCATTTGACTAGAACCACCCTGAACCTATAGAATCCCTTAAAGGATTTACCAACTCTCATACAGGACCCAGCTGAAATCAGGGCCCCAATTTGTTGTACATCAAAGCAGGCAAAAGGTGGGGAAACAAAGAAATATTATTACCCCCATTTTATAGCTGGGGAATGGAGGCATCTAAGACTGTGGCAGAGTGTGTAGCAAAGCTAGGAAGGGAGCTCAGATCCCAAAGCCTACGCAAGTGTTTTAGCCACATAACCATTCTTCCTGTCTAAGATAATCCCCCACATAAGATAATGTTAATCAACAACTGGATTTCTGCACTAATGGAGAATAGGAATACTTGGCATGTTTCTTTTAATACTTTTGACATGGCCCATCTCGGTGTCCTCATTCTGTCATGCCTCTCATCCACTCTCTCTAATATGGACCAGTGCTAACCATATTTTGCTTTCCTTATTACTAAAGCAGCATGGAGAATTTCCAAATTCAGTTTAATTCCAATTTCAAACAGAAATAAAAATTAAACATCTTCTGTGATGGGGAAAGAAGCCTGGAGCCCAGGCAACCTGCAGTCAGTCAGTCAGTTGCAGTCAGTCTAGCAACCTACCCCAGATCCATGGGCCCTGGCAAGTGTAGGACCCTTAACTCCACAGCAGTTCTCTTGGTTGTGGGCTGCCAAGCGAGACCTGGGTCCCCGGCTTACGGACAGTCTGCCTGGTAGGTTCCCTGCAGCCACAACCCTAGAATCCCTGAGATCCCCAGCTCAGGAGCAGCACACCTTGAGGACAAGGATCTGCAAAACCTGGAAGTCTCTGGACATGCAGGTTGGCATTGCCAGGATTTTCACATTCTGGTTTCCCACCACCCTTTTGTTGTGCTGGCAAAGAGCTGGGATCCTAGAGTCCTAGGCTTTCCTGTAACTCTCTAGGTAAGCCACCAAGGATCAGAGCAGGTGAACTGACAGAAAAACCAACAGAAATATTGTAAAATTGCTTGCTTCCCATTGCACCATCCTCAGAACAGAACTATTTGCATGGAATCAACATACCATATTTCTCTTACGGAAAGAGATTCCACCAAAGATCTTTTGATTAGTTCCACTACTTACCTTCATGCACCAGGGTAAGTTAGAGGTACATGTTTGACTTTCAGTGGAAGCTCTACAAACCCAAAGGTGAAACTGAGTAGGATCCGAAGGATTCTTAGCTATGGATTGTATGAGCTAAGACAAACATCAAAACAGAAACGTTCTGTGGTTTGATTGCAAAACAGGCATCCTCTGTGGGTAGGTCTCTGCTGAGGAGGGTGCAGATTAGACCAGGTTGACAGTTATGCAAGCAAGAATCTTTATAAATTTCAGAAGAGTACAGATGGTTCGGTATCTGTTGCAGTCCCTCCAAGTTCCTTGCCTTGGGTCCACACAACCCTTTAGTCTTCCTCCTATTGGAATAGCACTCCCATCTCTTGAAGTGGCGCTGGCCAACCTGCAGCACGTGCCAAAAGTGGCACAGACAGCTGCTGTGTGGGCACACGGTAGGTCAGGGAGGGGGCAGGAAGCAGAGTAGTAGACTAGGCTGGAAGCAAAAACACAAAACAGCAGACGGGGCAGGAAGCACAGGGCAGGGAACAGAAAGCAGAACAGTAGATAGGCTTGGGGAAAGGAATCAGCATGGCACACAGGGGGCATGTGAAACTAATTTGTGGAATGGGTGTAAAGAAGGTTGGCCCCTGCTGTCTGAAAGTGTTGAGTCTAAATAGAGTCAGACCTGAGCTGTTAATTCCTCCTTGCACTACCTCTGAACTTGAGATAGGGGTTGGTCCCTGAAACCAAAGTGGCTGTGTGATGCAGAAGGCCCCCCTTTTAAGGACACTGCTGGGCCTCATGATCCCCTCCAGGATGTCCCAGAAGACCCTACCATCCCTTACCAAGGACCAAATCTAGAACCCTGGAGGTCCAATGATGGCAAATATGGGTAAAGTTTTAATGTTTATGGCCACATGTGGTGGTGCTCCTGTGTTTAGCTTGTCTGTTTAGAAGGTTTTCTTGTATGAGCATAAACAGCTTTTACTTTTTGGAACAGATTAGTTTGCTGAAAATAAAGTGATGGAAGGTCTGCATACACTTTACTAATGAGCTAGAATGAACACATCCTGGAATGAGGGGTTCCCTCTCTATAAGATAAATGTTTAGAATCTTATTGACTGTCCCTCTTTTTAGAAAGGTAGTTTAACTAAAAAAATGTTGGTTTGTTTTTAAAAATGGATAATGACTTAAAAGCCATTAGTTACCACTTACCACTTAAGATCACTTATCTTCATCAGTGATTAACATCTTCATCAGCGATTTGGATGAGGGGGTAAAAAGCACCCTGTTCAAATTTGCTGATGACACTAAGATGTGGGGGGACATGGGCGCATTGGAAGGATGCAACAGGCTACAGTCAGACCTAGACAGGTTACAAGGGTGGGCGGACGAGAATAGGATGGGTTTCAATACAGACAAGTACAAGGTGATGCACCTCAGGAGGAACAACCGGCACCATACCTACAGTTTAGGGAACTCCCCTCTTGTCAGCACGGAGGCGGAAAGGGATCTGGGGGTCATCACTGACTCCAAGATGAACATGGGCTGGTAGTGTGGAGTGGCAGTAAGGAAGGCCAACCCCACCTTGGCATGCATCCACAGATGCATCTCAAGTAGGTCCGGGGAGGTGATCCTCCCTCTCTATGCGGCACTGGTCAGGCCGCAGCTGGAGTACTGCATCCAGTTCTGGGCGCCACACTTCAAGAGGGATGTCGACAGCATGGAGAGGGTCCAGAGGAGGGCCACTCGCATGATCAGGGGACAACAGGGCAGGCCCTATGAGGAGAGGCTATGGGACCTGAACCTGCTCAGCCTCCAAAAGAGAAGGCTGAGGGGGGATCTAGTGGCCTGTTATAAACTAGTCAGGGGGGATCAGCAGGCATTGGGGGAGTCACTGTTTCCCCGAGCACCGCCAGGAGTGACCAGGAATAACGGTCACAAGCTGGCAGACGGTAGGTTTAAGTTAGATATCAGGAGGCACTACTTCATGGTCAGGGCGGCTACGGTCTGGAACCAGCTTTCAAGAGAAGTGGTGCAGGCTTCTACCCTGGGGGTGTTTAAGAGGAGGTTAGATGAACATCTTGCTGGGGTCGTTTGACCCCAGTACTCTTTCCTGCCATGGCAGGGGGTCAGACTAGATGATCTGCTCAGGTCCCTTCTGACCCTAGAAACTATGAAACTATCACAGCAGCAGTGCTGCAAAGAAAATTAGACAAAGTCAAAAACACAGATTTTGGGACGTACCCCGTCATTCCTTGCTCATCCAAAACTCATACCAAAGTCTATGTGAGGTTCAAGAAGGAGGGAAAATGCAAAGTTAGGCCTTTCAGACATGATCCAATTTTGTTCCATGAACATTTAAACATCCCCATACCCAAGCACCACACAATTTGACTGCATTTAGGAATCAAATATCCAGGGGTCAGTCTAGGTGTCTTCCAAGAGTGATCCAAGCTTAGGTACATTTGTACTTTAGAAAGAATACTAAAAGAGGTAGACACCTTCAGAAGGTGATGCAGAGAGCCTGGATATGCCAAGGGTAGCCAGTAAGAAATACAAAGCACAGGGATGCATCTGAAATCCCACTCCTCTTGGTCGCTTAGGTGTCTGACTAAGGTAACACATTAGATACCTCCATATATTTGCAATCAACTATTAACCCCACATCTGAGGGTAGACTTCTAACTGACTGATGGTGTTGGCCAACTTTTGCCCACTAACATAGTGATTTAGATCACTTGCCAAGGAAGTGTAAGACCTAGGTTATAGGTGCTTCTCAACCTGAAACACGCATCTTGCAGATCCCCTCCTACTGAAGCAGGGCCACTGGGTAACCAAAGGTGAAAAAGCCATAGGGCCACAAGAACAAATATAGGAAACCTGCCCTTATAATGTAGTGGTTATAGCATTTATTTGGAGGTGCAAGCTTGAAGTACAGCATAAACTTAGGCACCTACATTTTGTGGTTTCTGGAGCAGAGCTAAACTTTTAAAATTGGATACCTAAATTCTGCCTAGCCCCATTTAAGTGCCACTAGGACCAAAACTATACTGGGCTCTTTAGGAGCTCTACTATACAAGGAACTACACATTTCTATGCAGAAATTTGAAGTTACTAGCAAACGTGTCTTTCCTGCCTTTCATTTTACTATACTTTCCCTTGTATCTTAAATGGAAAAAAAATGTGTAGCGATAAGAAAAATGCATTTAATTGTTGAATTATTTTCCCCATTTAATTATTTTCCTTTTTTTTTTTTTTTAATCACTATAAAATACATATACCAGGCTGCACATATTTTTATCATCAAAGATGCCTGAGTCTGGAATGTAGATATGCAACATGTTACTGATACAAGCATTCTTTTGTTCTGCTCTAAAACCAAGAATACATGTTAAAAATGAGTATCCAGTTTGCTATCTACCAGAAAAATGTAAATGTATATTAAATAGATGTTTGGTTCACTTTTATTCATTTTTGAATATTCATACTAGAAGAAAAAACATTGAACAATTCATGGTACAGTACCATTTTCTTTTTAAAAATAGTCACTTGCATATGCCACTACAGGCAGTGCTGTGCTATACTCAATGAAAGGACAGCCACACCTTTAGTTTTACTGCTCACTGGGCACATCTACATGTGTATTAAGGCACAGTGATTACTGTGCATTTAGGCTGTGCGTAGACGAAATGAGAGGCATGTGTGCACGACACTTTAAAGCAGACTAAATGCTTTTCCACCACTTTAATGGTGTCGGTGTTTGCATGCCTTGGCAGTGTGTTGCGCATTAATTCCAGTCGCTGTAGGAAATTCAGCGACGTGATGTGCCGTAAATGACTTGGGGCGCAGCAAACTAAAACTCCTTCAGTTTGCTGCCCCTACAGTCATGGAGCTCAGTGCAGCTTGACAGCTCTGCAGGAAGCCTAACAACAGCCCGGGAAGGCAGGCTTCACCCAAGAAAAGCAGCAAGCCTGATTTCCCCCACCCCCCAGAGCCTGCCTGCCTGCAGGTGCTGCCTGGGGGCAGGAGGACATCCTTGCCACAGAGGGAAAGGACCAGCCCTCCCCACAGCCCAGGGACTGCTCTGCCCACCAGCAGCTCACCCTCCCCTTCCCACCAGAGAGGCAGGTAAGTCAGTGAGGTATGTGCACAACACAGAGGTTTAATCAGTCCTAAATTGAAGCAGTGTTTTTTAAAACCCACCACTTCAATTTAGGACCCATGTTTCGTCTACACATGCCCTTAGGTAGTACCTGTAATAAGAGGGAGTACCTGTAATGCACAGTTATTACAGGTACTAACTAAATGCACAGTAACTGGCACTACTGAACAGTAGTTCAGTATTGGCACATACAATTATAGGTGATGCTACTGTGCAGTAGACTAATTCTGCTGTGTATTAGCACAGTAGCATGGGGTTTGCCCACTGCACTAACGGACAGTAGAACTAGTCTACTGTGCTCAAAGTGTGAGAGAGTAACTCATTTTGGAAGCAGCCTAAATATGTTCATCACCACTATTCCTATCACTGTTTAACACTGAATCCCCATTTAACATTGAATCTTTGCTTTTGTCCTCTCTTCTGTCAAAATCACTCATTGAAAAAAGCATCCATGTTAAAAATAAAAAGTGACTTGTAACTATAAAAGCCAATCTTAAAATGTAGGTGTCGCTTTTAAAATGCTGCCCATAAGTATCCATTAGGGATACTTTCTAAAAACATTGGAATTAATGTAGAAATTTCCAACTGACTCTGAGTCAAAGCCTATATACGGTTTACATGTCCTTTATAGTACTGAGTTATACCTTTTAGAAAGAGAGAAGGAAAAAAACCTAAGGGCTGTTAAATGAGGCAACATCTGTTACCTGAATTATGGGAGTTTTTTAAATATTATAACTACTAGTAGTAAGGCAAGGACAACTGTAACCACAGAATACACATAATCAAAGCAGAACATGGTGTTGGCAAAACATTAGGCTGTTTCCAAGATATAAGTTACTTCATTACAGTAAGCATGATCTTAAAGGTTTTCCCCATTTAACTCACCTAGGCTCCTTATACAACTAATAGAAGTTCACACATATACACACTAACTACATTAAAGCCATTTCAGATAAATAGCCTCTGAGCAATGGTATTTTGCCCCTTTCAGCCTCCCACACACTAAGTCTAATCACAGGCATAAGCTGCTTTTGTCAAGGTCCAAAAATCTCAGTCCCTTGATATCGATAGTACTTTTGCCAAGTAACATCAATGAAATTGTGATTTAGCCCTTATTTCATGAAGGGCAATATCTATTTAGCATATATTATATGTTCAGCTAAATATATTTAACATGTTATAAACAAGTTAGATGATTTGTTATGAGGAGTCATGTAGCAGAACTTGTGCCACTAGGTCCTGCTGGGCTTAAGTTCCATATCAAGACTGGAGCGTATAACCAAAGTCAGCCCAACAGTGCAGCACTAGCAGTGTCTGTTCTCTTATTACTGTATTACTGTCACAGCAAGAGGTCTCAGTGGTTATCAGGAATGTATTTTGATGTTCAGGCCCATAGTAAGAGACTGGCCCGGACCTGAAAAAGCTTACCATTAAAATAGCCAAAGCAGAATATTATCCCTATTTTACAAAGAATGGGAATTGAGGCACAGAGTTGAGGACTTACTCAGAGCTATGCATGCAGTCTCTGGCAGAGCTAGGAAATGAATCCCAATTTCCTCGGTTAAGAATCCATTTACATAACCAGAGAACCACCCTTCCTCCATGTTAATGTAATTACCCTTTTTTAAGGTGAGATGTGGAATGATGGTACCACTAGCAAACACATTAAAGGGAGGATAAAGCTTGATTGAACCATTCAAAGAATGGCTTGTATTTCCTCTCTCAATAAAGCAGGTTGTAATGCAAAATAATCTTGATGAGCTATTGCTTTGGTCCAGTTGCCTACACAGTCACTGCATTATACATATTTATGTGAAGCATTTTACATAACTCCAGAATGAGCAATAGGATATAAAACCAAATTATGCTTCATGGCATATCCTAAAATGTATTCAATTTTTAATGAGAATGCTTCCGCAAAATGTCCTGGGATGGCATTCAGATGCTAGTGGTAGCTGGCCTAGAAAAGATGGATGGAGGTACTGGCAACATAATTGTTTCAAAATATACTGTAATAGAAATAAACATATAAATGATTAAGTCCCATTCTCTATCTTACTATCTTCCATGTTATGCAATGGTAAAATGTTGAAATCAAGAGGGTGAAAATGGTCAAGAAAGACCCTTCCAGACTTGCTAAATGCTACAGCTGTGGTGTTTGTTCTTCTAGTACTTTGCAAGAACAGAAGGGGGAATTACGGAAGCGCCTATCCTATACTACCCACAAACTGGAAATGCTTGAAACAGAATTTGATTCTACGCGCCAGTATCTTGAAATAGAACTGAGACGTGCTCAGGAAGAACTTGAAAAAGTAACTGAAAAACTGAGAAGGTGAGTAATTAACTTTTTTATGAATGTGTTGAGTCAAGAATAAATGAACTACCACGCTTAAGAACACAGTATGCACATGTATATACACGTAAGTCATAATATATCAATATTCATAGTAAAAGTTGCAAGCATAAGTGCATATATCTATTACATTAAAGAGATAAATAGTCTGTTTGTATTGCATACATATATAACACACACATAGGTGCAGCACATAGTGTATAGCATGAATACGTCTATACATACACACATGCAAATATTTATAGCAGTGTACAGATAAGGCAAAGCAGAACTGGCAACTTCTAGTTCATGATTGTGAATGCACAGCTGCTGGCAGCAGCCGCTTTTTTTTACCCCCATTCCCCAAGTCAGCCCCGAGGCAGTTGCCTCTAGTACCCCTCCCACAAGTTATGCCACTGCACATTTGTATACATATCCACACACATATCCATACAAACACACATGTATCTATACCAGGCATGGGCAATTATTTGAGCTGGAGAGCCATTTAGGGAATGTTGCTGGGCTATCATGAGCCAGTCAGTTCCTCCCTAGCCTGCAACAGCTCACCAAAGCTCCCGAAGTGGCTTTGCCCTACACTTGGCCAGGAAGATAGAATGGGGCCACAGGTGGGCAAGGAGCAGCATCTGGGAGCAGGATGGGTAGGCAGGGCCAGTGGTCATGAGGCAGTGACAGCATGGGCTAGCACCTGAGGCAGACCCATGATCCAGTACCCACATGTCCCTGCAACAGGAGTTCGTTCTGTGAGCAGGGGCATGTGGGAAGTGGATCATGGTTCTTCCCTGGGCCCAGCCCCATGCTGTCATTGTAGAGCAATCCTGGGGTCTATCTGCCCAAGACCTGCAAGGGCAGGGCATGCTTGGCTGAACAGCTGGAATGGGCCTATGGGTGGATGGGGAGCAGCATCTGGCCGTAGGACAGGAGGGAAGGGTTGGGGCTGGGATCGGGATCCCAGAGTAGTGACAGCATGGGAGTGGGGCCTGGGACAGAGCCACAATCTATTCCCTGCATGCCCCTGGCTATGGATCCAGTACCCATCACAAGGACATGAAGGCAGCGGACTGGGGCTCTGCCCCAGTCCCCAGGCTTGTGCTGTCACCGCCCTGCAATCCTGGCTCTGGCCATCCATCCTGCCTCCGGATGCCGCTTCCCACCCACCAAGGGCCCTATCCCATCTGCCAAGCCAAACACGTGATGCTCACACAGGTCATGGTCCAGTTCCCATCAAGACCCTGACTGCCTGCTCCATCCAGCACTCCTGGCAGCAGGTGCAGGGCAGAAAGGCCAGGGTGCCCAAGCAGTAAGGCCAGGTTGAGTTGGATTGGCAGAGACTAGAAGTGGCAGCTGTAAGGACCCCACACTGTGGGGGCTGCCAGAAAGTGGGTCCAGCCATCACACCACCCCAGCCCTGCTGCACACCCAGTGGCAGTGGGACCAGACACATGCCATGGCCTGGGCTTCTGCCTGCCCAAGTCTTGGCCCGGTAGGGCCAAGGACCCACCACAGGCTGGATAAAATCCCTTGGCAAGTCAAATCCAGCTTGCAGGATGTATTTTGCCGTCCCCAATCTATACACATACACATATACTTAATAGCATGGGTATAGATATACATGCATACATTTTACATACATGAGATAGATCTCATGTATGTAAAATATATACAAGATAGATATCTACCTATCATATTACCCATATAAGTGTATATAATGCATATATCCAAACTTTATTTTGCAAGTCAAGTGTAGCTACATTAAATTTAATTATTTTGCTTTTATGCTGTTGCAAGACAACAGAATTTGGCCCTGTCTTTAAATTCCAAGAAAAATACCTCGTATATGAAAAGCTCTGAAAGTTAATATCATAGGGTGACAGAACACGTTCCATTTAGTGCCAAAAAAGCATGATGTGATCCTTAAAACATTCTATTTTAATACAAGCTGTGCTGAAAAGAAGGTACAGAACTATGCTAAATTTAAGATACAATCAATATAAATAACAA
This sequence comes from Crocodylus siamensis, assembly GCF_052110815.1. NCBI lineage: Eukaryota > Metazoa > Chordata > Crocodylia > Crocodylidae > Crocodylus > Crocodylus siamensis. Next base: position 273,326,859 of record NC_143396.1, on the reverse strand, counting down.
TTTTGTCCTTACTGAAGACAACAGCAGTGACTTAAAGAAGAGTGTGATCTAGCCTTAAACATATAAATGTTTCAAAAAATTTTCTATTCATTGTGAAACTCTAAATAGAAAGATTCATTTATCAGTCCAGGTTTGTTGGTTGTAACCATGTTGGTCTAAGGACATAGATAGACAAGGTTCTTTGGTTAAATGTGATAACTTTCATTAGACCAACTAAATAGTTGGGAAAAAAATGTTCTTTACAGGCTTTTGGACACAAACACCCTTCTTCAGGCATTCATTTGCATTTTTAATGATGACATTGCTTGAACTGGAAGAATAATTTATTTCTTCAGTTCAAGAGCGGAACAAATAAAGAAAATCTAAAAATTAAAAAAAAAATGGATATCCTCAAAACAAGAGGAAATGTTTTTGGCTCTCTCAATTAAACAAAAGGTAAAGGTAAAGATGCCCTCTTTAAAAGCCACTGAGGTACCATGGGGCAGTGGAAGCAGGGCTCCCCTGTTTCTTTAACTTTAGCATGAGAAGGAAGTGTTGTGGTCAGGAGCATGTTCTAGCAAACATTTACCCCAAGGTAGCTCCTGGTTCTCATTGGTTAGGAGGCTGGATGGACCTCAGGGCCATATTAGAAGTAAAAATAGTGAGTGGAAACCTGTCACCCTCACCTGAGATTAAATCCATGTTCTAGAAATCCATAGCCAGTTGCTCTACCAACTGAAATGAAAGAACAAACAGAAAAACCGTGGCAACCAGAACATTTTGTTTGACATAGTTAAATGGATGGAACCAGTAGAGGCTCCAAGAATGGAGCAAGGGGAATGCAGCCCCCAACCTTAGCTGTGCATGCATCTGCTCTGAGCTCACTAGTCAGCACAGGGTCCTACTGGAGCTCCACAGGAGCAATGAGCTCTGAGCTCACCAGCTGATTGGGGAAGGGTCTGGCCAGAGCCCCTGCTTTCACCAGTCTCCAGAGCCTAGAGGTGAAATCTGATGCTGTTCAGCTTTCCCCTTTCTCCCCCTCCCCACTGAACTCAGCAGCAGGGGAAGAAGGGGATGAACAGAGGTTGCAGCTCTCACCCCCTGGGCTTTGGAGTGGTTCAAAAGTCATCAAGTGCAGCACAGCCAACAGGAGGTATGACCATGCCTTGGCTTCCTATCTGGATCTGCCCTTGCGCAGAACTTTAAGACCCATAAAAATCAGGAAAGCATATTACCACCTGTTTAAAGATGAAGAGTGCACTTATGGGCTTTCCTAAATAGAGGTGTTTCCCTGAATGAGACCCCAAAAAGGCTGATAAATAGCACTTTAAGAAATTTTGCTACCTACAGGTTTCTATGTAGAGTACTCTCTTTATAAGTGTCTTGCTCCTTATAGCATATTTTTCTTGTCACTTCAGTTATATCAAAGCAGCTGAGAGTAGCACCATAGATTGTAAGGGGCTGGAAGGGACCTCAGAAGATCATTGGGGCCAGCTCCCTACACCAGGAAGGAAAGACAACTGGGGTCAGGTGACCCCAGCAAGGTGATAGTCCAGTCTCCTCTTGAAGATTTCCAGGGTAGATGATTGCACCACCTCTGGAGGGAGCCTGGACACCAACTGTGAAAAAGCTTTTCCTAATGTTGAGCCTGAAATGGTCTTCCAGGAGTTTGTGGCCATTACTCCTGGTTCCCCCTCCCTCCCCCACAAGGGTGCCCTGATGAACAGTTGTTCACCATGCCCTTCACCAGTCTCAGTGTAATTTTCTTCTACTCCACAGATCTTTCTAACAAAGTATAATTTGAGTGCTTAAACTGAGGAAGGGCAAAATTATTTGCAGTGTTCTCTCAGGCCACACACAGACATAACATTTAACGTTTTTAAGAAGGTATTGCCACCGGGGAGCAGACATCCGGTGTTACATTTGTAATTGTTATGTCTCAATATTCCTGATGCCAGCAAATCCTTGTAACTTTAACTCTGATGAGACAGGGCTAAAGTTGCAATGCTTTTGTTCTACTTGCTTGCCACAGAACCATGCATCATATAGCTTATGTTGGTATCATTTAATACCAGCACCATTGCCATGACTGTACCCTAAGGCCTATCTGCCAGAAAATCAGCTCTAGCCATGTCTTTTAGAAAGTGTGTGGTAAATCTTGCACCCACTCTAAATAACTCCTCCCACCCTCTCTGTTTATTTACCAAGTACCTCTTACCACATTTAGATCAATGGAGATTTTGGCAGGGTAAAGATTGCAACATCAGGCATGCAGACCTACAAGTAGGGACCTACCAAATTCACTGCAGCAGCTCCTTTAATCTTGTAGGTTCCCCTGCATACCTCCCTCTCCCCCCATTGCTGATTGGCTGAGGGGCCCCAGTGGACCTACTGCTTACTGCTGACCTGCCAGGACACAAAACCAGCACCATATTTAAAACCATGGGTTCTCCCTCCCTACCAATCAGGAGTAAGCGACAAGGCCCCTCTGCCAATTGGCTGGGTGGGGGTGGGGGGAGAAGTAGAGAGACACCTGCAAAACTAGGCCCCAGGTCCTCCTTCCTCCCTTTTTTGAAGTTGGGAACCACATTGGCCCTCTTCCAGTCCTCTGGCACTACACCAGAGCACCACGAGTGCTCGTAAAGCCATGCCGGGATCCCGCAAGGACCTCAGCCAATTCCCTCACCACTCTGTTGTGGAGATCGTCCAGACCATCTGATTTAAATACATCCAGTCCCTCCAGAAGTTCCCTGACTAGATCCTCTCTGACCGTTGGCCTAGGTGTGCCTCTCCTGGGGCCTGAGGCTCCAAGAACGGAGCAAGGGGCTGATCTGGTCCCTGCTCAGGAAAATGGAGGCAAGGAAGTTGTTAAATAGGTTAGCCTTGTTGTCTGGTGTGATGACCAAATTTCCTAGCATGTCCTGCCCCACGTTACCCAGTACCTTCTTTTTGCCCCCTACGTATTTAAAAAAGGACTTCTTGTTGTCCTTGATCCGGGAAGCTAGTCCCAGTCCCATCTCCGGCTTGGCCTTCCTGACTGTTCCCCTGCATCCCCGAGCCACCACAGTATAGTCCTCCCTGGTGATGGCCCCTCCCTTCCATTGGGTGTGCGCCTCCCTTTTAGCTAGAAGACATTCCTGGATGCTTTTGGTGAGCCATGCTTTTGTGCCCTCCTGCTCCCTTTGATTCATGTTGGGATTACTGCCCTTTGGACTAGGAGGATCATCTCCTAAAGGAGCAACCACTCTCCTTGGACACCTGGCTCCCCTCCCCTCCAGGACCTCAGTGCTTCCCCAACTGTTCTCCTTAGCTCATTGAAGTCCACCTTCCTGAAATCTAGGAGTGCTGCCTTGCTGCAGGCCTTTGCCACCTTGCGCTGGATGGTGAATTCCAGCAGCCGATGATCACTGTCGCCCAGGTGGTCGAGCACCCGCAGCCCCCTCACCAGGTCATCACCCGTGGCCAGTACCGGGTCTAACAAGGCATCTCCCCTGGTGGGGCTGTGCACCTCCTGGGTTAGATGGAGGTCCTGCATTTGTGCTAGGAACCTACGTGAGCGGTCAGACCTGGCTGACTGCTCTTCCCAGCAGATGTCTGGAAAGTTCAGGCCACCCATGATGACCACGTCCTTTGACGTAACTACCTCCGTGAGCTGACTTAAGAATTCCTGGTCTAGCTCTTCGCCTTGGACCCCCACTGTTAAGTCTCTTTCCCCTTGACTGCCTTGTGTTCTAATTGGCCTATTGAAGTCAAAAGACTCCCAATCACTTCAGTGGCCCTCAGATCAGGTCCAGTGGATGCTGCAGGTGTTCAATATCTTGCAAAAAAAAAAAAAAAAAAAAACCAACAAAAAACCAACCAAGCACATTAAACATTTAATTTACAGCAAACAATATTATCTGTGGAAAGCATTGAAATGAAAGGAATACAAGTGGCATTCAAATATTCTATGCAGCAACTGCTTCACATTATAAAGAAAATTTATTTTAAAAAAATTATGTTGCAGGCAGGCAATTTCTGTTCTGAAGATCTATCACATGTGAAGTCCAAAATACACTGCAAAATGAGCTTAAAAATTTGTTTCTATTGAAACTAGCAAGACGTAACAAGAAACACAAGATAAAGACCTAAAAATCCCCAAGCTGGAAAAAGATACCAACGTTTTAAAACAAAGTGTCATTCAGAGAAGTGTCAGCAACATATAAAAAAAAAGTCATCTGAAAATCAGCACATAGAAAACAGAGCAATAAAATAATACTAATAAATTGTCTTCTGCTTTGTTTGCTTCTACTGGGAGAGAAAGGTAACCAGAAAAATCTCTAATAGATTAACCGAGAGTAGCGTGATGCCACTTGTATACTAATGAATGTTTCAGCTGATAAAACTCACACTGCTGTTGCATGCAAAGTTTTCTTTCTCAAAGGTAGGTATGGTCATAGATAGGTTTCTAAGCTTTACTGAAAGCTTCCCCATGTTTACTTCAATATACAATAATACCAAACTCAACTGGTTTGCTGGATTGCTTGGTTTGTTTTTTTAAATGTCACTCTCCCAATCAGGGAGTACACATTCAGGTGACTTGGTTTCCCTCCTCACCAGTTTGTAAACTCCTGGAGGGGACAATTTCAAAATGCATAGCACTGACCTACACTGACTCCATAGAAGTCAATAGGAAAACTTTTGTCAGCATCAAAAGGAGCTAACTGAGACAAAAGCGTGTTCTGCTTTAAAAAGCTGCTGAAACAACCCTGTATGCTGTATGACTTGCATCCTATTAACTTTAAGACGTTCCCTATTAACTCTAGTCATTCAAACAGCTAGAAGAATGTGATTAAAACAGAACTGAAAGCCTAGACAAGGCTCCAAATTGAGAATCACTTTAATATCATTCCATCTTTTGCAAGATCATATTCCACTGGTCATATTAGGCCCTCCAGTGCACTTGTGTCACTGTGCCATCTTCAAATTATGCCCTCAATAACAGCTGGAGACGGCTGGATGTTGGTATGTACTAAACAGGTTTCATGAACAGGAACCTCATAGCTGTGCTGGTTCTAAGAACTAGTAAGAGATAAAGTATCATGTTTTTGTAGGAGAATAGATATACCTTTTGAACAGACCAAGAAGGCGTGTGTTCAGTAAGAAGATGCCATTTTTTATGCTCATTCTCCAAAGCAGAACTGCATCTGAAGAGAAATTCCCCAGGAGGCCTTCACAAGGCCTATGTTCTTTGTAAGCCTTATGTCATGGCATGAAGTGGGTTTGAAATACAGAGGGTTTATATGGACCTCCTGAACCAAAGTGAAGGGTTTCTTTCTGGTAGAAAGTTACAGATATTTAATGCTAATGCCCATCAGAATTCTTTATATTAGTCCCTGATCCAGCAAAATACTTCAAGATATCCTTAACTTTAAGCAGAGAAGTAATCCCCTATGCCAGTGGTTCTCAATCTTTTTTGAAAGACCCCTTATTAGACCTGAGGCCTCCCTCAGAAAAAAACCCAGCTCTTCGTTTCCATTCATTTCTTCCCTACAGAAAAATAGAGCAATTCTTCCGTTGCAAAGAACTCAGAAAGATCACAACAGGGCAGAATGCTTGTAACACTATGGACTCCTATTTGAAATCTCCAGGTTTGTCTTGTGAATCATGTTTGCACCTAGCAGTGCTAATACTGTGGCACCCCGTAGCTCCCTTCAAAGGATCTCAAGAGACCCCAGCACCCTCACTGAAAAAGCACTGCTCATGCAAGTGTGCAATGCATACTGAAAAACCACAGAGGAAAGCAAATAGTATACAACACCACAAATCCAGCACCAAAACCATAATAAATGATCAGCTCACCTGAAAAATGAATACATTCTAAAAGTACAAGAAGCAATTTCACTGCTTAGGCTTCATTTAACTTATGAAGGTGGCAGATTTTGCAATTTAAGTGTGCTTCAGACTGCAAAGTTCAGACCATCTGGGTGGGTATTTCTTCCATAAGTTGGACTGCTGCTTTTTGTCCAGTTAGTCATTTCAATTTAGGGTCAGTCATTTTCCCTACATTCTCATTCATTTATTGCTAAAAGATGCGAATTTAATATTTAGGACACATTTTTTTCTGTCATATCTGGCTTGTTTTCTTCCACATATTTCTGGGTCCCTTTCCCCTCTTAACATGCACATTGCTCCTGTGGGTCTTTTATTTGTCCAGTTTGGAGTCTGGGCATGTGTTTATGTATCTCTTTTATTTGGATTACCTTTGCATGTAGTTCTCAATAGAAGCATTTTTATGATATATTTTATATATCAAAATCAAAGCAACACTTCATAAAAATGCTTCTATTGAGAACTGCATGCAAAGGTAATCGAAATAAAAGAGATACATGAACACATATATCTATACCGATCTATCAATATATCGTGGCTGTTTTCTTCAAGCCTGGATCTCGCAGAGTGCTTTTAGAAGTGAGGGGCTGGGTTTTTTTTTAAAGGAGTGCTTTGAAAAAGTAGGGCTTGCATGCTACTTTCCACTAACCATTCATGGTCAGAGCAAAACTGGATGGAAATAAGAGGAGTGAGACCAAGAGAAGCAGGAAGTTGTGGTCAGTGGCACATTTCTTGGAGAACCTTCAGTGGAGGTTTTCAGTAAGAGTCAGGATAGGCATTGGACAGGGATAGTACAGGAATGGTGGATTTTGCATCTGTATGATGATTATGATACCTGAAGTCGTTTCTAATCCTATGATTCTCACTGAGTCTACAGTAAGGGGGCACTGTAGGTCAGGAACACTGTGGCAATGGGAATCAATCCTACACTCAAAGTTAAATGTGGAAACATCATCGAAGCAGGCCTACAGCATTTTAGAAGGAAAGCTGTCCTGGAAAAATTGAATATATAAATGATGTCTTGGCACATGTTCCATACCTGCAACTTTTTTTACAGTTGTAAACCGGCTGACTCTTAAAGTTTCCCCTGCACATTGTCTCCTCTCATGTGGCTTATTCTGGGGGAAGTGAGTTATATGTAAAATAGCCTCAGCTTTTTCTCTGTCATATTGTCATCCCTGGCTGGATAGGCATCAAAGTCCCAAGTCTGATTAATGACATGCAAGCAAACAGCTATACAGAGGCTTACTGTGAATTGCTGCATCTAATAGGAACAGAGACTGCAGAGATCTGTTAGTGCTGAGCAAGCCTTTACTTCACCGGATACTTGTCATAGGATATTCTAAGATCAAATCCACTCAGCTCACAATTTGTGGGCTGACCCCTTGTCTAGAGCATGGGCTTGTTACACCAGCTTTCTAACCCATTTTGTTATCCAGCCAACAAATATTATTCCCATAGAGTGCTCATGAAGGAAGAAATCCACTTCTGTGCAATGGGCCTGCAATAGCTGTATGTAGCACTTAAGTCTTCTTTAGGCGCTCAGAATAGGGTTGGAGAAATGCAACTGCCTTGGGCTAGCATTTCCCAGGGGAGAATTTTACTCATAGGGATGTTCACCTTCCCCTCCCCACCACAACAGCTTCACTGGGGGGGAAAGTTTTCCTCCCAAATCTGCATAACAGCTGTAAAAAACAAAGCTAGATCCTCCTGTCTCCCCACTGAAACCCCAGAGGGAGCTCTGTACACATAGGGACAGCACAGTCCAAAAGTTACTGTCCACCGGGTTCTCACCGAGTAGAGATTTTTGCCATGCTTGACATTTTCACGGTGCACCAAAACCAGCTCAGAACTGCACTGCTAATGCACTGTAAGTTAGAGGTGGGACCAATTCCTCAGCTCTGGATTGAGCTGGGGTAGCACAAGTCCAGATCTTAGTCCTGATCTAAACACTTCTACTCATCTCCCCAAGTCAAACCAAATCCCTTGGTCCTAACTTCCCTGAATTCTTGGGAAAAATGAAAGGTGGTTGCAGACTCCTCCTCCTAGGCCCAGTTCTGCTGCCAATTAAATGTCATTATAGTCGAGTACACTAGTGAAGGCTCTATTCCATATGACAACGAAATGAAATAGGCTATGGAAAATATTCTAAGAGCCGGTTCACATGAGACTTATAAGTGCAGAGATTTGGGACGCACAGAGATTGATATACAATGACGGATTTTTTCCAACAGAACAGACTTTGGTCAGCTTCTCTAATCTATCATTAAGGTTACCAGCAGAGCTGCCTGGAGATGCTGACACTGAAACCTTCTTGCATATATCAGAATAAATAGGAAGCTGCTGTTTCCTCTGTTCCTCTGCCACTTAATGTTTTAAAGATTTAAAGCCTTTTGGAGGTTAAAATCTTGTTCCCTGGCCAAGGAAATGGGATTAGCAGGCTAGCACAGGGATTTCTTGGATTTAGTAGGAGAAAGCATTCGCTCTCCTAGGCCATATGCTAAAAAGCCTTTATGGACTGTTGCTGCAGCCTGACAGTCCCATTAGTTTCTGTTGCATCGCCCCTTAAGAGGAGGGCTTGGTAAATGAATCAGTGTAACTGAGGACTTGCAAGTCATGCCTCAATCCCAGCAGTAACTAAAACTTCTGGGCATGGCCCATGTAGTACAGGCTCTATCCTGGTGCCGCAAACACACCTATGCAAGAAATGCAACACTAGTCCCAATTCATTCTATCCTTCTGGCCAAATTGTCTCTAAATATAGTAATCAACTATGACAGAGTAGGTTGCTCAGGAAGCTGAGGGTAATTATATTTTCAAGGCTCTTAGCTGCTGATTAGCAGCAAGAGTGATATGTAAATAGATTTATATTAGTGGAAACAGTGTGCAAAAGTACAAGTAAAGCAAATATGCAAAAAAATACTTTAAATTACATGATGCCCTTTTTATTTTAGGATACAAAACAATTACCTAGCCTTACAACGAATTAATCAGGATCTGGAAGATAAACTTTACAGGATGGTAAGTATTGCTAAATTAACTTTCTTCTCTGATATGTTAAGTATATTTTTACGGTTCTTAAGCTGTAAAATACATGAGTACGTAGCTGGACTAATAAAGTTCAGAAGTATGCTAAGCAAAGGAAGATGACTATAAATAAAACAGGCCAAGTCTCAAGCTGCTTTATGAACTGTAATGGAGATGTTGAATTATATCAGCTGATGATCTGGTTTACTAATCTTGGCTTTGAAAGAGTTCTGGTTAATTCAGCTAATAAATATTTATAATATATGAAAATGAAGTTATGCTTTAATTAAGTAACAAATTTAAATGAGGTAATCCAAAATACCAAGCCAAAGATTCTCTCATGCCTCTTAGGTACATTCACTCAGCTTTTATTAAGTGACTTAATTGAGCTTGGAGAGTCTTGCTTTACATATACTGTCATAACTATCAATCTCCATATATTAATTTCAGATCTGCAATTGTCTATGAATTCATTGTCAGTGTCAGTGCTACTGCCATGGGCCAATTAGTAACTAAAGGGAAATTGTTTTATCAGTGATGTGCCTATGGGTTTAGGAACATTATGGATAAGCTGCATGTAAATTCAGATACAATCTGTTTAGATCGATAGAAAATAAATGATAATGTCATGAATGCTCATTTGAATGCTAATGTTCATTTGAATGTGGTTTTAATTCAGTGTTCACTTTTAAGTAGAACTATAAAGAGAAATTTGGGTGTGACATTTAAGGATGTGCACAGAACAAAAACAGACATTACACTGAGGGCAATTCTTTGTGCCCTACCTAAATCTCAAAAAGCCTTCAGATCTCCATCCCTCCTAGCTTTTTACATACTCATGTTGACTTTTTAATCATCCATCCCCAAATCTCCTTCCTGCCCTCAGTCTTAAAAAAATAAAAAAATAAAAAAATCACAATTTTAAGTTTAAAGATTTCCTAGTCCACATTTCAAATGGCCTTGGACTGTTCATATCTCAGGTGTTTGTTTAAATAAATAAAGGCTACAGGTCTTAGTTAATAAGATATCAGTGCATTAGTAAGTAGCCAACTTATATAAAAATTATAGGGTTTGACTTCATCCTCCCCCTCCCCCTCACACACACCCATCGTATGTTGAACTTTTCAACTTGTAAACTTTCACATGGATTTTTTATTCTTCTTGATTAAGGACAGCGTCCAGCACTTTGTAGGTACTATCAAAATACAAACTAAAGAAGGATACATATAGGTATTGCAGTTAGATTGCCCTAACTAGGGTTAAGTCAATCTAAATGACCAATCGTGCAGGCATGCAGAGAGCATAAATCAACTAGAAAAATAGCATGCCTGATCTAAGTTAGTGCACTTGAGTAGGTGCACTGACTTAGATAGAGCCTGGGCTAGCACAATCTAAGAAAGGGTTAGCCTGATCTCAGTAAGCCATGTTAACATAAATCAGGTATAGACTGGACTCACACAAAAGTGACATTTCCAGTTGGTAACCAAACAGCAAAAGGAAACTCCAAGTATTTCTGGAGAACCATTGCTATCTATGGTTTATCATGTACTCTGGAATAAATACAGTGACTTTTCAGACCTGTATTAGAGGGTTTCCTTTAAAACCTAAGTACAGGTTTTAGCAGTGAATGGAGGAGGACGTGGTTCAGCGAAGTACCTCATCACTCTTCCTCCCCCCACCCTCCCACATCAATGTGAGAGTTAACAAAGATGGATTCAGAGGAAGTGAAGGGGATCAACCAAGCTTTATAAAATACTTAATTCCAAAGTTGCTTTGTCTTCTGGCACACTGAGACTGGGATACAGAAAACAAAAGCAAACAACACTAAAATGGAAAACATGAATAGAGAGGAGTTATAGTCATACTAGAGGTATAGAGAGAGAGCTATATTTGCTTCAGCTAGACCCAGTCAATTGATTTTCTGGGCATACTGCAAAGTTCAAGGTTCGAAGGAGAATAGGGTAAGGTAGAAGCTGGGCTGGGTTTTTCTTCCTATTTTTTTCTCCATGCCTGTGTTTGCTTGGAAATGCTAATCTATTAAATATTAAAAAGTCTTTTTGAGAACAACCTTGTGACCCTAGCAAAATGCTGTGCAACTAGAAATTCAGTGTCTCAAGACTGCTCAACAAACAGACAAAGTGTGACTTGCAGTTGAAATGCATGGTCTTTATTAAAAGGTAAAATGCAAAAGAAGTTTGGTCAGAGGAAGCAATGGGAAAGTAAATTCTTATTATACAGGAGGCTAACAGAACATAGCACTACAAATTCTGCTTCAGCTAATCACATAGGTTTCTATTCTTAGCACAGTCAACATCTGGAACTGAAGAAGATTTTCATGCTCCCATTGGCATCAACTTGCAAAGAAGCAAAATAAAATAATCCTTGTAAATAATTAAAGCTTCATAATTCTGGATTCTGTTCATTAAGGGAAAGGCAAGGAACATGACAAACTGGGGAATTCTGTTACTGATTCTATCAAATTTAAAAGGCTGTCTCTTATAGCTCCAATTTTGGTCAATATTCACTAGTTTCCACTGAAATTAGTCTGAATTTGCTGAGTAAGATGTTAGTTTGATGTCACCTTACAGTTCACAAGAAAATTGTACAGATGACCCCAAATTAATGCTAAAAAGACCCTTAGTATCATCCCATGCTACTCTGCATATGCCACATTATGTAAAGGAAAGCTTTTTTACACATGTTCTAGAGTTTTGAGAATTTCTACTGGTATCACTGTCTGTAAAACTTGCTTAGCAGGATTTTCAAAAGTTTCGTGCACCTACAGATGCAGATAGGCACCAGTGCATACCTAACAGTCCCCGAAATCCCAATCTGCATCATTAGGCACCTTAATATCTTTGAAAGTGTGGCCTTCTGAGTCCAGCTACACAGAGTTCAGAGGAAGTCATTGTTTTGAAAAATAATATAAAATACACTTCTGTAACTAGAAAGTCAGTCATAAAGTCTAATTCTTCAGGGCATTTAAGGGATGGAAGCAATGGTGGCGTATACTGGAACTCTCCAAGGTTGTAGATCTGTTCCTAGCTCTCCAGTGTCAATACTTAATGCAGTAGAGGCCTAAGATGTAAAATGTGTGTACATGCATAATATATATTATACACACATGTATAGGTACGTACAGATTATGTGGCTTGTGAAAGTAAATAGCCATGTGTTAAATTGCAGAGTCAGGACATGAACTGGGGAAGTAGGGGATATACTAATATCATTTTGGAAGTTTATTGTGCACCCTTGACCACCTCATGTGCACGTAGCCAACCAATCCATCTCCCTCAGGACTACATCCAACATTCAATCAAACCTGTGAGCTGTTTTAAACAGGCACCACTGTTTTTTGTGGCCATATTATCAAATTTTCAACTTCATGACATTGTATGATGTTATGTTCTTGCTATTGTTGTTCCACAAGTGTGGTGATGATGATGCCATTCAATTTAATCCCATTCCCCTAGATCTGGTCTGGATCCTTCTCCTCAGATACATTCCCCTACCCTCATAGCATTAATGACATCCAAGCTACAATAGATCTCAATAAATGCTTCCCAGTGATGTAATAAATTAAAATACTGCACTTCTTACACTATATTTTATAAGCTACTGAATCAACATGTAGGGGGCACACTACAGGCCTAACAAGGGCAAGTGGAGTCCACATACAATGGAGTCCCCCCACTAATTTTGCCTCCTGACAACATTTTCCTTCACATCTTCCCCATATGATTGCTGTGTACTCTTAAAAAATGCTTGTGTTGCATACCTGGTTGTAACTCTGTTTCACTGGTAAATGAAGTCATTCCTTGGTATACAGTCTAAATATTTTTTATGGTCCTTCAAAATGAATTATATAGCAGAAGAACCAGATTCTTGTTTCTTCTAAGGGCTGTAAAGTACAAAGGATCTATATTTATACCTACTATAAAGAAGAATAAGTGTAAATGACTGTCAGGCTCTAAACGTGTTAAAGGACTCGAGTGCTCCACTGGTTATCGTTTTACTTCCTATTTTGTGTGCAAGCTAAGGAACACAGCAAACTATGCAAGATTTGGAGGGCTGTAGCAGCTGGTTCATACAGCTCTTCAGTGTTGGATGAACTTCTGTCTGATACGTCAGTCTAATACTTCTGATATCTCCAGCTGAGGAATCCTCAAGATGCATAAATAGAAACCAAGAGGCCAGATCCTGCTCCATCTGTTGGGCAGTTTGCATCCACTTATGTTCCTATGTGTGATCCCATTCCACCTCAGCGCAGCCCCTGAAAACCTCTTAGTGCTAGAAAGTGGGTGGTTCTCTCCCTCCTCCTCATTGCATTTTAATTTTAAAGCTAAGATAACAGCACTTGACAAAAATAGATATCTTCATAGATTTTCAGGGACTTGAGCAGAGTGGAATAATATCACACTTTGGTACCTCGTGGGCAGAATGGTGCCTAGCCTTTAGACTCTAGCAAGGCCCTACACAGGTCGAGGATATGAGACCCTATTATAGGAACATCACTAGAAAGGAAGACAGCTTGTTGGAAATCAGGGCAAATGAGCCCAAGCATTATGTAAAGGAAGAGGAATCAGATCAGAAACCTAAGTTTGTGCCCAGTAGTATCCAAGTGGGTGAACCAAGGCATGTGGATCTAAAATTAAGCCAGTCTCTAGTATATGCCTAATTTTCCTATGACAGCTACGAATGAGCTATTAGCATTATTTAAATAAAAAGTGAAAGTCAAAAATATAAAAGTCAGGCTATTCCTGACTTATACCTAAGGAGTGTAGAAACCCAGCATGATTTTTTTTGTTTCTGCATAAAAGATGACAACTTTGAAGATGACTTTGAGCCACTGGAGTGATTTAAAGCACTTTTTTTTCCCATTTTCTTTACTTTACTAAGAAGCACTTACTTTTTTTTCCCCTCCCGCTGCATACCCCATGAAAGTGAAATAGAGATGACCTACATATACTTAAAGGGATTTGCATCCCAAAGACAAGAAAAGTTTAGAGTCAGCTCAACCTGGCAGGCTCATTTTTTCACATTCATTCAAGACAGCTGTGAATTTTTAGAGACATTCACAGGGGCTGGTTAGTCAAGGCAGAGCCCAGAGAAGTTTTGTATTTCATGGTGCTAAAACAACTTCCTAAAATGCTATTTTGGGGAGGAAATTACTGCAAGTGCTATCAAAACAAGTAATTTATAAAAACAGCAACTGAAAAATCTAATATTTAGGGGGTTTTAGACTTCTCACTTTAAGTCTGCTTTTTGGTAACATTGAGTACACAGCTTTTTGCTTTCTAGCATGCTGCTGTATTACTTGGCTTTTATAACCAGTTTATGATCCCTCTTTTTGTACTTAACAAGAGCTTGTCTGTGTTTTGGGCTCTCTGCTTCCAGGAAGAAATGACCAGATGGTTCCAGTTTGCTGGTAATGTTCTAGTAGCTTGGGATGTTTAAAACAAACTTAGGTTCTGATCTATTGAGTTTTCTAGAAAACATACTGGAGGAAGATGAGGAATCTTCTTCATGGAAGGTTTCCAGGAAGAGCCTAGATATGCATTTGTCTGGGAGGAGTTAGGAGCAGCACAGGTTGGATTAGATGCTTCTCCAGGTTCCTCTCAAACCTCTGTTTTATCCTGTCCCCTGATGGCCAGCTCTGCATCTGTCAGTATCCAGGACTCATCTCCTCACTAACATGTTGGAGAAGGTTTTTTACCTGTGCTTTTGAAAGGAGTACATGGAAGCTGAACTGCTAGGGAAGTTAGGTACCTAACACCCTTAGTCTCCTTGAAAATACTGGATATGGCCCTATAATGCAGAGGTGGGCCAAATGCGGCCTGCAGGCTGGATGTGGCCTGCCAGGCCATTCTATCCGGCCTGTGGGGCCCCTAAAAAATTTAGAAAATTAATATTTATCTACCCCTGGCTGCCTGGCATGTGGCCCTTGATGGCTTGCCAAAACTCAGTAAGCAGCCCTCCACCCAAAATAAATGCCCGCCCGTGCTGTAGTGAGATGGGGATTCACTTCACTCAAGCAATCTTTGGCCTCTGTTTATTGTCCTTATTTCCCTGAGGGAAACTCCCTCCCAGCAGGAATCACATAAGCAAATCGTAAAACAAAAGGCACAAACCAGAAGGGTTCTCACCCCCTGCCTTCTTTCCCAGACTGACTAGAGTACCACTGCTAGCCCGAACCTCTTTGCTTTCAGCCCATTTCATACCCACACTCACAGTTTTAGTTTCCCTCAGACCTTGGGAGAGTCTCCTGGCTTGGGCTGCTATCTTCAGCCTCACAGCCCTCCAGTTGCTTCTTCCATTGCTCCGTCTGCAAATCCTGGAAGGAAAGTACTCTGGAGTGGTTCTCTCAGTCTCCTGTTGTGCTCTCTGAGAGCTTTTTAATTCCCATGGGCCAACTAATTATCCTTATCAGCTGCCCCGAGTCTCCAAAATCAGCTTGCACCGGCTTGTTCATGCAAGCAGCTACTCTGCTACCCCAGAGATGTAGAGCCTACACACAATGCCTTATAGAGTCCTTGTCACTATTTGTGAATATGAGGACCTACAGGCATTTTGATGGTAATAGAAGGCAAACAAACACACCTTTCTTGAGGGTGATATGAAGATGTTTCCTATAGCTGCCAGGATCACTTTTGTCTTGTCTAGCTTTATCTTTAGATGCATGCTTCACATGCTGTCGCATTCATGGGGGAGCTGCTGCTAACATTTAAAGTGATGGCTATATTGGAACTACAGCTGATGTTAGAAGCCCTGGTATCTTACAATCCCATGTGCCCACATATATGACATACTGAATGGGAGACGGGTGATAGAATAGAGCCTTGTGGGCTCTTAGGAGTCTACACTTCTGTAGACAGAGGCACAGTACCAAAAGCTGGAACTGTAGCTGCTGCTGAAGATTGGACTACACGGGCAGCTCTGGTATTTTGAAAAGAACTGAAAACAATCTGCAGGGCTGTGAAAAAGACAGACCAGGAGTAGCTGATAGACAATATTGACAAAGAAAGGATCGGTTGATTTGTGGAACATCAACACCATTAAAAAGGAGAGAGGGATATTAACACTTGTTGAGTGAAAAGCAATTAGCAGGAATGAAGTAGCTTATAATTAATCATTAAGTCAAATGACTTCCTCAGCACTACCTGAATAGAAATACCACTGCAGCTGCTGGGCAGTTGATTTTAAACTTTGAATGGAGAAAGAATCAAAGTGAGGTATAACTATATCACTGCACCCACACCCCGGATATGCTCCTGTTGAACTCCATCCCTCCTTCCACGTAGCTGCTGGCAGGAGGATAAGGGAAAATAGCAGCAGCTATCATACAGCATTACCATGCTTCTATTCTGGGTAGAAAATCAGCTTTCCCTCCGAAAACATGCACTCCAATTTTGGAGGTCTAATTTTGGTGGAAGAGGTAGGCAAGGAAGTATGATATTTCTTCTCTGAAACTACTCTCATTGTAAGACTGTTTCTGAAGGCACCATTAAATTGACTTGGGGGGATTACCCTGAATCAGCACTATCTCTTCTCAGCTAAAATCCATTTAGTCCATTATTTATTTAACATTGCTGTCTTCAGAATCTATACTGCTCAGTGGAAATACATGAAAGCACCAATATACAGGGAGATGCAAGCAAATTTCAACATCTTTTGTTTTGCAGTCAGGGACAGTTTGGAGCAGGGAGCTGACCTCAAGGAGAGGATCATACTAATAACCCAATAATTGAGCTACATTTCTTCCAGCACAATATCAGGAAGATGAAGAAGGGATGTCGGATAAAACCACAAGATGTTGTTTTCATTGACGCAGGCCTGCCTGCTAAAGGCAGAGGTAGGCAATTAATGGATTACATCCAATTATAAACAGGTAACAACCAAAGCTGGAAGCAGCTATTTGTGTAGAGAAGTAGTTCTGTGACAATGGGACTGAACAGTCATACACAGAAAAAGAACTTTTACCAGAAAGCTACAAACCAAATCTAGGACTGGAAATAAAGGGAAAAGAACTGAGTGGGGGGAACCTTTCTATGAGTGAAATTATTAGTTTCCTGTTTTGGACATGCTTTTCCACTGCTGTTTTCGTAGATTCATAGATTGTAAGGGACTGGAAGGGACCTCGGAAGATCATCAGGTCCAGCCCCGCTGCACCAGGCAGGAAAGATAACTGGGGTCAAGTGACCCCAGCAAGGTGACTGCCTCTTGAAGATTTCCAGGGTAGGTGATTGCACCAGCTCTGGAGAGAGCTTATTCCACAGTCTGGACACCCTTGCTATGAAAAAGTTTCTCCTAATGTTGGGCTTGAAACAGTCTTCCAGGAGTTTGTGCTCCTGGTTTTCCCCAAGGCTGGCCTGGTGAACAGTTGTTCACCAAGACCTTGATATATGCCCCTGATGTAGCGGTAAGCTGCTACCAAGTCCCCTCTCAGCCTTCTCTTCTTCAGGTTGAAGAGTCCCAGGTCCCTCAGCCTTATCTCATATGACTTGCCATGCAAGTCTCTGATCATGCAGGTGGCCCATCTCTGAACTCTATCAAGCTTTTCCACATCCTTCATGAAGTGGGGCACCCAGAACTGGATGCAGTACTCCATCTGCAGTCTCACCAATGTTAAGTAGAGTGGAAGAAACATTTCCTTGGTTTTGCTGGAGATGCATCAATTGATGCACGCCAGAGTATTATTTGCCCTGCTGGCTACAGCATTGCACTGCTGGCTCATGTTCATACTGTGGTCAGTTACTACCCCCAGGTTTCTTTCATTCATAGTGCTAGTCAGATGGCATTGCCAAGCCTGTAGGTATTCATCCCCAGGTGAAGCACTTTACATTTAGCAATGTTAAACCTCATTTGGTTCCGATCCACCCAAATTGCCAGCCTGTATAGGTCCACCTGCATCCGCAGCCTGTCTTCAAGTGAGATTACACTTCCCCATAACTTGGTATTGTCTGGGAACTTGGCCAGTTAGGTCTTCACCCCCACATCCAAATCATTGATGAAGATCTTAAAAAGCACTTGAACCAAGCACAGACCCCTAAAGGATACCACTGGCCACTTCTTGCCAAGACGACATGGATCCGTTCAGTAGAAATCTCTGGGTCCTACCTCATAGCCAGCTTCCAGCCCACCTGACTGTCTCACAGTTAAGCCCACGATCTTCTTATTTTCTCATGAGAACATCATGGGATACCAGATCAAAAGGTTTTTGGAAGTCAAGTATACAATGTCAACCTCCTCTCTCTTATTCAGATGGTGAGTTACCTGACCATAAAAGGAGATGAGGCTGGTAAGACAAGACCTGCACGTGACAACGCCACGCTGGCTGTCATTCAGAATCCTACCTTCTGCAAGCCTATGGCATATAGACTCCTTGATGAATTTTTCCAGGATCTTCCCTGGGATCATTTTATTTCATTTCAGATCACTTTTATGCATGACCTGTCTTAGAGCTCAGTTGTGCCTTCAGCAACAACCCTGAGCACATGGTACTACAGAGACCTGAGATGTACCTCCAAGACCTCTCTGGCAGAGCCTTGCTGTAGGTGCATGTGACTTTGCTGCCATTTGAAGGCCCTCTAGCACAGAAAGGAATCTAAAGTGGTCTTAGTTTAAATGAGAACAGGCCCCAACAGTCCTCTGTAAATTGATTTGGAGATTAGAGTTTAGTACTGAATGGTAAAACTTCCATTGATTTCTATAGGAGCTGGCATCCAGCCAGAGGAAGGATACTGATGGCTAAGGTCTGCTGTATGCTATCAAGTTTCTTTGGGAAAGCTCCCACCATCTAACTGTTAAAAGATCATGCCCCCTAGCTGACATAGTTATGTTAGCAAAATCCCAAATCTGCTGGCTGGGCTAATGCCAGTTTAGCTAATGCCATCTCAAGAGATGATGTAACTAAAGTGAAAGAACACCCCTCCCCCCTTTCTGACAGCATAAACTGCACCTTCGTTAGTGGACGCCACTAAAACTCCGATATGCAGCAACAGTTCTGTAATGTAAATGAACCCTGACATTACAACTTCCTTGCAATGAAAAGATTTAAAATAACCTAATATGTACCCCATAAAACAAGCTTATTGTTTAATAAGCATCTTAATGACACATATGTAACAGCCTTTCTTTTCTATAATATGTTATTTAGTAGACATGGAGGTTTCTTTTTTTTTTACCTCCATGAAATTAACTTTTGAGCCTGTGATGCTGTGTCATCAAGGACACAAATCTTTAGACAACCTTTTCCAGTATAGGATTGACTCTGATGTGAAGAACAAGTGATTCTTCAAGTAATACAAAGCCAAAAGCCTCAGACAAATCATTATGTCCCACCATGTTATTTTTAATAATACTGTATGGTATGGATTGTGTCCAAGGTCATTCTTAATCAACAGCCCATGCTTTCATTAAAAGGGATTCGTTCTACCATTCGACTTGGACGGGGACAATTAGGCTGAGTCAGAAATTCTGACTTGAGGCATTACTTCATTTATTACAGATAGCAACCACTGGTGGTTTCCACACGTCTATTCTAGAGATATGGAAAGCGCACCTGTAACCAGAGTTCAGATTACACTCTGGCTCTTGCGGCGGGGAGGGGGGTCTGTGGCGGTGGCAGCCAGAAGCCGGAAGGAGCCACTGCTACTGCCACCTGAGCTGCTGAGAAAGCTGTGGGGTGGGCTGGGGCTGTCATCTCTTGTAGCGGGTCTTATGGGGGAGGGCTCAGCCCTCCCAAGCCCCACTGTATTTTGAACCCTGCCGGTAACAAATTCAGTCCATCCAGTTCCTCTTTCATTAATGAAAAGAGGAGGAAAATGCAACACCTGAATGTTCCCACTGCTCAGTTACAGTCCCTGTAGTGTTTATTCCAAGAGCTGTATAGCAAACTGAGTTAAAGACAAAAGGCTGGAGGCATTTTTGTCTCCCCCAACTTTATCCCTTCTTTGGTAAAATCCATCAAGTTCCTCTCCCCCTGTCTTTGGCCTGCTATCCTGCAGTTCCTCTCTGCTCCCCTCAGCTCCTTCCCCCTCTGCCCTCTGAGCAGCTGCTATCCCTTTTTTCTCTATTTAGGGTTTTACACAATTTACATTTCCAGTCCCTTGATCCTAGGCTCTGGCCTTTGGATAATAACCTCAGATGGAGAGAGGCAGGTTGGTATTTGGCAGTAAACTGCTCTTCCATTGTTCTCTCTAGAAGTGCCTTATCTCTGTCATTGTTTTCCTTCCCTTTTATTCTCCCTAACTCCTGCCTTTGATTTAACTTCATATAGTCAGACAGAATAATATCAAGCAGAGGAAATGAGGTATGTATAATATTCTTGAAAAATAATACCCCTTATTGTCCACACATACTGGTTGAATTTTGTCTCTAAAATACCTTGCTTTGTTATTTTTAGTTCATCTACTATATTGATTTCAGAAGCCACTGTATAATAACAGTCTCCTAACATACTGCTTTCTTACATGTATTTGCAACAAGGCTACATTCCCTAAATTTCCTACTCATTGCAAGTCATACTCAAGTGAAAAATATGTTCCCTTTTCTCTGAAAGTGAGCATATCCCAAATGTTCAGTAGAGCTGTTTGCAAAAATCAAAGCTCAAGCTAGCACATTGTATGATTTGTAAATTTATTCTAAAGAAAGTCACAACATAATTGTGGGATTTTTTTAAATGAATGGTTTAGAGGAGAGATTTATACTTTAGATTTTACCTTTCCAACCATACTCTAGCATAATCTGGCATGAGGAGGATTAAAAAGGACTTGATTAATTATATGCTCTGCCTGAACAAATACAATTTAATTAAGGAAAATGTGATTATTAAATCTAAAGTGCATTAGTGTGCATCAATCAGCTGTAGAGCTTTAAATTAATAAACAGCTCTTTTACAGTTATACAAGTATGAGACAGAAAATCAGAATAAAAACCCATAATAAAATTAGCTTCAATCTTTCAATGCAACGTTTTAAACATAATTTACTGAATGATTCTCATGCAATAGTTGGTAAAGGCCATATAACTTTTTCCAGTGGTGGATGATCTGAACAGCAGTGACTGGTTATGTTTTGCTACAAGATTTCATGTTCCATCAGACAAAACAAACTGAACATAACATGACATGGCGCAGTTGGGTGCTGCTTATATTGTGCCAATATTTTAAAACATTTTTTTGAAATGCTGCATTCTTTTCTGTTTAAGCAGTCTGGTTATTTCTTTTAAATTTGTAGAGAGGATATACAAAATATCAAAGAGTGTACAGCATATTCCAACAAAAGATATTACATAAATTACAAATTTAATTCTTATGCTAGAAGTAAGAAAAGCAGATCAAACATGTCCAAATTATCAAATGTATATTAACTTCTTCCCACTAAGATTAAGTGATTCCATCTCATAATCAAATCATGAATGAACAGTAGAAAAACCTGAGGGTGAGACAGGGTCAGAGGGGCACCAGAACTAGGTTGTGACTTAGTGGGGGGATTGCAGTGGTATCCCCCCCTTCCCTCTAGAGTCTTTGTTATGTCAGAAGCAGCCCTATGCCACCTAACAGCAGGAGACAGATCTGGGATCTGGCAGGAGCAGTCCCATGCCACCCAGCTGTAGGAAACCTCTTCCCCTCCTCCTCCTTGCTCTGTGGAACTCAGCATCCCCCACATCACCCACCCCATGGGGAAGTTTTGGCTGAGCTATAGACCTGGATGGTTACATCTCTACTAATGAGCAAACAGAAAGACGACTACAGTGCTGATAGATCACCGCACAGAAAGACTGAGGGCTGAATACACTGCTCTGGCAGTGCAGATTATTCTTCAAACCATTGAGACTAGCTCCCCTGAGACTTCACTGGCATGGGGGGTGTAGAGCAATGGTCCTTAACTTTTTCAGGTTCATGGCACCCCTCAGTAGACTCAAGACACCTCTGGGAAAATGCCAGCTCTTAGCTTTCACTTGTTTCTGCATAGAAAAACAAGTGAAAGCTAAGAGCTGGCATTTTCCCAAAGGAAAGACCCCAACAGGTAAGAATGTTTTTAACACTATGGATTCCTATTTGAAAACTCTCGGCTTATCTTGTGAATCATGTTGGCATGTCTAACAGTGCAAATAATATTTGTGTGGCAACCCATGGGACACTTTCAAGGATCTCAAGGCACCCCAGGGCATCACTGGTATAGAACCACCCTACCCCATCTCTTTAACCATTAGCATAGGTGGTATGAGAGCTTGTAGGAGTCTAGTGTGTTTGAATATGTACAGAGGATACAGCTATCCCCTTTTAGGCTACTGCAGAGAGCCATGAGACCAGTAGTTCTCAACCTTTTTTGTACCAGGACCTATTTGTAAACTTCAATGGCCAGTCCCTACCCAGTACCCATCACTCCCAGCCCATTGTCTCCTGCCTCCACTCCTAGGCCCCAGTATGTGGGTCAGAGTGGGGGGGAGGGGGGGGGCAAGCAGCCCCTTGTCCCCTTGGGCCCCTTGGGCTGGAACTCTGCCAGTTTCCCACATTTTTCTCCTTTAAAGGAGATTCCATTGTTAAAGTTTGTTGGTCCATTTTTAAGTTTGTCTGTGACCCTTTCATGTATTCTTGTGACCCACTTTTGGGTTGTGACCCACAGGTTGAGAAACAATGTTCTAAAGTATATTTGGGCCTAGCTCTGCTTCTGGCAATACAAGGGTTGGAGCAGCAGAAGATAGTGTAAAGCCACCTCCCCGTCTCCCTCACATAGATGCACATACACCCCTCCATTCTATGCCAAGCACGTTTCAGCTAAATTATATGACCAAGAATAAGAATTATTGAGAAGCTCAACAGGATAGGGTAGGCAAGATTTGCCAAATCACATGTTTGACATATACTCATTATATGAACCTACTTTTAAAACAATTACAGGCAGAGTTGACCTCATGTTTTGTGGAAATGAAGTGTGCAGGGAAAGTGACCTGTGTGCAGGAGAAGACCTGTGACTTCAAAAATACCCACTAATTTTGGTTGCTGCTGATTTGAGTGCTTCAAATACTATGGACTGAACAACTTGAGCCAAAATCAGTTATAAGTTTGAATTATAGTGATCACCTGTATTGAAAGTCTGGCCCTGGGGTTTATCAAGTTGGGTCCAAGGCCACTAGGATGTAGGATTGATTTCCTACTTCAGGACTTTGGCCTCAAACTCTATCCTGATCTTGTAATAGTTCATATGAAGAATGGTTTCATCAAGAAATCGACCAGTACAGTGGGGTAGATTAGGGTCTAGGACAAAAAACATGCTAGGGCATGTTTAAATGTTACATCTAATAATTGTTAGAGGACCTTCACTTCCATTAATCAATGGACTAGCACAACCCCATTCTCAGAAGCTTTACCAAGGAGACCAGTCCTGGAGTTTCCTCCTCTAAACTCCAAAACAAGTTTAACTAAAGATCTTGATTAGACCAAGTGGTAGCATGGCTGGCAGATACTAACAAGGGATAGACAACCTCGGTAACACCCTGAGCAGAGCATCACAGTGTTCCTAGCTTGGAATAATGGGGCATTTTCTTCTTGAAAAGTAAGCAGGAAGGAAAGAAACAGATTGAATTTCAGAAGTGAGGATCAGGCAGCCCAGAATTTGGGTTTGTTGAACATTAAGGAGCTACACACATACAAATGTTCTGGGACCTGAGAACAGCCACACACATTGGCAAGAGGAGAAGGGGGAGATGTCTATGTTATTCTAAATATAGGCAAGAGTCTCTTTAGGGCAAGAAAATGACACAGAAAAGATGACTATACTCAATGCTCACAAAGGTGATGTTTCTGATTTTATGTGAGTGAAGTGCAGAGGAATCTAGAGAAGTAAAATCGTCTACTGCATCCAGAAACAGATGCTCTTATCTGTGGGACAGAGCCCCTTCTCCAGGCACCACTTGAGTGAGGTATTTGGCCATATTAATGATGATTCCATGACCCCACATTTAGGATGCAGAGAAAGAAAGTGATGAGCTTTTTATCCATAGCTTAAATAGTTCATTTTATCTGGTCCTCTTCTGTTGCCTGGATGTGTCCTCTTGGGATGGGAGAGCAGTGGGCAAAGGAAGATGCTGCCAGATGAGGAACGAGCCACAGGAGAAGTGACAAGAGCTTAAAGAATTGTAGGTCAAGGATAAAGGTATCATTCATCACTAGTATGACTGGGGAAACATCCATCTATCAGAGGTCTCCCTGCAGAAGGCTGCTACTGCAGATTCCCACACCATTATATCTGCAGCAGAAATGACTGTTAATATAAAAATTTAGACTCCCATAACTAGGACTCAGGGATCCCTGTTACCAGTGACGCAGGAGCTAAATAAATACATCATCATGGGGAAGAAGTCCATTTGAATGGCACCCCCTGGAGACAAAATCAATTGGCTTTCTCTCCCCAAAGATTTTGATAAAAAGTTCACTACAGGACCTTGCCCTAATCCTTTTACTCAGCTTCTAGGAATCCATTCCACTGAACAAACAACCAGAGATGAAAAATAAAGTCTAGAAAGTGTTCCAAGTGGGAAAGGAACTTAACCATGGGACCTCATAGAAAGGAATGAAAAAGACTATAGATCTGCTCCTTATTTCCATTTGTGCCATTTCATCTACCTACTGGGTTTCTATAATTGCTCTCCTATGAGCTGATTAGGTCGAGTATAAGGACCTTACTACACATTGCACTTTGAGCTGCTCAAACGTTGATTGGTGTTAGCGCTAGCTCAAGTTTGGAGCAGTCACATCTTAAAAACCTTCTCTAACTATCCCCCACCTGCACAGCTGTTACTTGCCACTACAGAGTTGCTGAGCAGGGTCCTCATTAGGAGCTAAGTTGTGAGTTGCCACTACAGGACAGGTGAGCCAGGACAGGCTTCTGTCCCTGCTCTGAGTGCGGGAGGAAGAGGGAGCGATGGGTTGCATGGGGTGGGAACATGAAGCAGGTAAATGGAGAGGTAATGGGATGGGAATGGGTAAGGAAATGGAAGATAGAAAGGAAATGGGGGTGGTGGAAGGGTGGTGAAATGAAGGAAGTCAGTCACTGAAGAATAAAATATGAAGTAAAAAAACCCCAAGAATTTAGAAAGAAATAAAGAGGAGTAAAGAGGATGGCTGGGAGACTGGAGTGGTGAGGAAAGGTGCTTTTGGGGGAGCTACTGCCCCTGCCCCAGGAAGGGAGCCCCAGCTCATGGGTACCTGATCTGGCCCCCTACTTTGTTGCCCCACTCACACACTCCTAAACCCACCCATGCCTTGTGACCTGGGTAGCTGACATGTGCAGACTGTTTGCATAGGATTGCACCCCTGGGAATGGGAAGGTCATACCCCTAGGGGCAAGAGAGGGAATTGGCTTGGTACCAGTACCACCCCCTGGGCAGTAGAGTTCAGGGGGTAGAAAGTTTGTCCACACAGAACAGGAGGGTAAGGGAGGGACACTGCATCCAGGAATGCTGGAGGACTGCAACTTGGGTGGCTCATCTGTGGGGAGTGGCCACACACTAATGGAACGCAAGCTGGGTAACATGGATCAGAGATAAACCTGCCCTGGAGTGGCATAACTTTGAGCTGCATAAAGTGTGCTTAAAACTAATTTCAGGGGTTAACATGTGGACCTCCAGGGGTTAAGAGCTCCAGGAGCCACCTAAAAGCAACGTGTAACAAGGCCCTAAGGATGGCAAGAAGAAAAATAAGGATTTGATACCTTAGCTACCACTTCAGTGGACATACAAAATCAATGGATGTAATATCCAACTTTGTTGCTTCCAAAAAAAAAGAGGGAGAGAATGATATAGCCCACCTTCAACATTTGCACCATCACTGCATAAGCAGATGGTTACACACAGTGCAGTAGCTGATAACCCTGTGGTTTAAATGGACTCCATTTCCAACTGAAACATAAGTTAGAGATGCTTAAGCACTGGGGTAAATTATTTATAAGAGGGCAAAACCTGAAGCCCCTGAACCCCACTTACAACACCCTGACTACACTGGAACCAGTGTTTCTCTCCTGTACAAAGCTGGACAACAGGCTTAGATTTGTCTTTTCTTCCAAGGGCTCTGTTCCTATCATATGCAAGGGGCTCAGTTCCACTAGGGCT
Source organism: Crocodylus siamensis (assembly GCF_052110815.1). Lineage (NCBI taxonomy): Eukaryota > Metazoa > Chordata > Crocodylia > Crocodylidae > Crocodylus > Crocodylus siamensis. The sequence continues at coordinate 273,300,870 of NC_143396.1, read as the reverse complement.
TCCTGTTCATTCCCCAGAAGGGGATTTTGGAATGTCTCTGATCCCTGGGATTCAGTAGCCATGCTCCACCCTATTAAAAACATAATGGCACAGCCCAGGTAATCAGCAAGGGACTTAAGAAGGGAGTTTTGAGCATCAGAATGAATGGGAAGAACCCAAACCAACTGATCTGTTAAAAATTGTAACCTATATTTAAGAAAGAAAAGGATAGCCCAGGCAGGAAAAAGAATGAGTGGAAACCAGAGGGAAGACTTGACAACTTATAACCAGCTGAGGCAAATGGAATGGGTGACATCCTACATGACTTCAGGACGATGAGAACTGGAAGCACCAGCACCAAAAGAAGACTAGGAGCAATTCTACATAGAAGCATGGGTCACAAACAGGTTCGCAGGATGGAAGCTCCAGAAACTCTTTCTGAAGATGTAGCTGGTGGAGCGGTATGGAGAACTCTACAGGACAAGCCTGAGTGTGGCTGCTCAGCCCATCTTGCAGAATAATCAAGCATGGTCATGAATAGCTGTCCCACCAATCCTGGGAAGGATGGAAAGAAAATATTAGAAGGAACAGGGAGACAAAAAATGTCTTCTCCCTGTTCTGGAGTCTGGATATCCTTTTTATGTCAGTGGTCAGAGATCCACCAGCTGTACGTGTTGTCACTAATAACATCTCAGTATGAAACTGAAAAAGAATGGTCAAGTAATCTCGTCAAAGAGTTTGCTTCTCCCACAAATAAAGTGGAAAAAGGCAGGAGATTCCTGGAATGAACTGCTGCCCAGGTAAGTACCATAAAGTAGAGGGCTTAGATTTAGTTGTCCACCTTCCGTGAGTCTGAAAGATCTCCATTTCTGTTGGAGCTAATTTTCTAGGGGAGAAGCTAGGTATCCTAGTCAAGAGGACATTACATTAGACAGGAGTGTGAAGAGTGGGAACAAAGGAATACTTGTTTAATGTTGAATCAAATTGTCAAGAGTAAAAGTAATAAAAGCATCAAGGGACTTAAGAGAAGAAGAATCTCTTTAATTACATAACTGCCAAAGATGGGAGCTGAGATTCTAAAAAAGAGGAATCAGAATTGCTCAGTTAATGAGAATAAATTTTGCTTAGGTTGTATTATTGGAACCCGGTGGGAAATGTATATGACTGGAATGTCCAGGACAGACCGACTGCCGGAGTTACTGGGTGCATTGCATCGAAAACGGCACCCATTTCCAACTCACCGCAATTCTGGAACAAATTATCTTGAATGCTTATGGATTAATGTTCCAACAGGTAAAGCACACAATGGGATGCTGCTGAATGTCCTAATACAAGACCAAAATGGCGATTTAATTGGGATAACAGATCGGGGCAGTTCACTGGCTAGAATGCTGATATGGATGGGTATCGCTTGTTCAGCAAAAGCAGGCAGGGTGCAGGGGAAAGGACGTGTTGCTTAGTATTTTAAAAAGATGTGAGGCCCAGAACAAAGAGGGGGATAGCCTTGCTAACATCCCTGTGTTAATATCAAAGAGGAAACAACAAGGGTCATATTGGCCATCAGATCTGGAGAAGGAGGTGGATAAGGCTTTAAACAAGTTGCTGAAACACCTGTTTGGACCTATTTGTTATGAGCTCTTAAGGTCACTTCCAGTCCCATTGTCTTATGCTATAAAGAGCAAACAGAATCCAAACACTATGTAACATGACTAGATCCATGACTATGTGGCCATAGTAGAATTATCAATAATACAGAAAAGGAGAAGTGTTCGAAAATATTTATCTTCTGTGTTTGGAGAAACAAAGTAGATGGTACATACACCTATACTAGTAAAATATTTTCCAGTTCAAACAGAAGTGAAAAATAGTGTGAAATGATAGCTACTGAAGTTAGACATTTTTAAACCAGCAGGTTCTAATAACTTATATTTAATAGTTTTAAAAAAGCCAAGAAGCTCTTCGAACTTTAAATACTGCTTTCCATTAGGTCTTGAGAAAGTGAGGATATTCCAAATTTGGATATTCCAAGTGAAAAAAAATAAATGTTTTGCCATTATTTAGGAATACAGGTTGCCATTATGTAAGAAGGGTAAATAAGATGACCAGGGTATCTCTAGGACGTTTTCCTTATAGATATGCTCTAACTAGGACACAGTTATTGGATTTTAAGCAATACTTAACTAAGTCATATATATTCTATCTTAGACAAGGGTTGGGGACTAGATGATCACACATTCTTTCTGGCTATATATTTCATTAATCTATGCTACTATAGCCTAGAAAGTCCTTTAGCAGCCCTCTGTAGCCAGAAATGTGAGCACATGTTCAGAGCTAACTTGTGTCCTGGCAGGGTGGTATTCTATCTCCCACAGCTTCTTGGTTCATCTTAATGCTCACCTTAATATGAAACCTAGATGCCTAGGCTTATTGTGAGAAAATATTTTTGTCCATGGTAAGGAAAAGCCAATGCTGTCTAGGTTACAAAATGCCATACAATTGTGAACACCTGTAAATATCCTTGCAACATTCTGAAAGCTAAATAGGCTGTGGAAATCCATCATTTTTAGCAGGCTAGAAATGAAAAATTAGATTATGCTTTTGGACAGGGAAATCTGGGGAAACATACAAGGAACCAGACTACAACACTGCCAGCTCAGAAAAGGCAAACCAAAGGTTTACAGCATTCAAAAGAGTCCAAATGAAATAGAGAGGCAAGAATGTATGTGTGTTGTTTGTTGGTAAATGGTTGGGCTAGACTTAGACATGCTTTTTAATACAGCACATTCATCAAGCTTGTTGAAGTCTTTTCAGCTATGAAGTTGGTCCAATAAAAAGACTTAACCCCACAAAACCCCTTGCTTTCCATACATTTCCTGAACCATCACAGCTACAGCATCACTCAACACTACCAAATAAAAGAGCTACATTGTACTGAAAAATAAGAAAGGGTGAAGAAATGACCACACAAAGTGCATATTTGTTTTTTACAAAGTAGAAAAGTTGAATAAAAGAATAAGTCTCTTTTTTTGCACGATCTAGCTGTTGAATTTTTAATGAATGTATTCTCCATAGCCAGAAAGTAATCTCTACTGCCAAAAAGGAGTCTAATAGAATTTACAAAGCAAGAACAACAAGATTCCAGCACCATCAAGTAGTGAATCTGTAATCTTTGTGGAGACTACTACTAGAGGGACAGATACTCTAGTAATATAAATCACTATAATCCATTGACTTTTACACTGGCCAAAAATTCTACTCTATTTATAATTTATTGAAACAATAGCTACTGTGAAGAACAAGGATGACTACCAAGGTTTCCGTTCTTATATTAAGCCAAATACATGCTTAGTTTTAGGTGCACAACTGCGCCCCAGAAATATGGAAATCTGAGGATTTGAATACTTGCAGCATTAAGAAGGTGCCCAGAACTGTGACTCTACTTCTTTAAGAATAAGGCCCTTGGTTATTAAGTGTTGATGACTTAGGGTTACCATAATTCCAGTTCCAAAAAGGAGGACACATTGAGCAGGAGGGAGGGTATATGATTGTGGGGGGCGGTGATATGGCAGTGCCCTACCCATACCCATTTTGTTGCCCCTCACTCCCAAGCTACAGAGCCCCCCAGCCCTGCTGCTGCTGCTCACTCCTGACCACAGATCACAGGCCCTGCCAGTGCCCCTATCTCCCAACCCACAGTGTCCTGCCCTCCTGGGCCATGCTGATGCCCCTCGCTCCCAACCTGCAGGCCCCTGGCACTGTCAGTGCCCCACATTCCTGACCCATAGACCCCCGCCACCCTGGTGCCCCTCACTCCCAAGCCATGGCCCCCACTAAGCCCTGCCAGTGCCCCTCACTCCTGACCTGCAGCCCCTTGTTCCCTACAGCCCTGCAGCATATCCCGGCTGCCCCATCTCTGCGAGCAAGGGCACCAGCCCAGGTGCCAACAGCTCCCTGCTGCCCCTGAAGGGCCCCCGCTGGAGGGGCAGGCATGTCCCCCTCTCCTGCCCTGCCACAACCCCAGTGCCCGGACATCTTCCCCCAGTGCCAGCAGGCACCTGCCCCCTGGCACACCCATCCCCTCCACATACCCCTGCCACACACACACAGCCCCCCGGGCAGTCCCCAAGCCCTGACCCTCCAACCTCTGCCCCCCACAGACTTACCTGCATCCAGCTGCTGGGGCTGTTCCCACCACCCTGCCTGGCTGTATGTCAGCCATGTGTGTGTGCCCTGCCTCCAGTCACACCCTCTCCCTGCTGCCCCCAGCCTCAAGCAGCTCCTTGCTAGGGCAAGCCTGGAAAAACTCCAAAGCTGAGCTGACCAAAATCCTGGACATTTGATCATATTTTTAAAAACCACCCAGAAAGAGATTGGAGGATCCAAAAAGAGGACATGTCCAGGAAAACCTGGATGTATGGTAACCGTAGGTGGTGTAACGTAGTAAGTAGAGTGCTGGAGTAGACTCACAAGACCTGGGTTATATTTCCAAAATCTGCTACTGCTCTGGAGAGCATTGGAGTGACAGATACATCACCGTTCTGTGCCTCTTTCTCCATTAATGGGGAATAATGATGTTGACCACCTTTGTAAAGCACTTCAATCCATTAATGGAAACGCACTGTATAAAAAAAAAGGAAATATTATTAGTAAGAGCTACATAGGAATTATCAAAACTGCTCAACCTTGGCTTTGTGGCACTTTGGGGAACTTTGGCTGAGAACGATGAAAATATCCAACCTGTTTTGCCAAATTCCACATTTCTGGATCTTGGCAAAATTTTTAATTGATAGTTTAAGTGGAAAATAAAATAGTTTAAATGATGCATAGAAAAATTATTCAGTGTAACTTACTTACTTGTAAACAATGGAAGTGAGTGGGAAAGATTTGAGACCAGCTATTCATAGTTTCATAGTTAGTAGGGTCAGAAGGGACCTAAGCAGATCATCAAGTCCGACCCCCTGCCATGGCAAGAAAGAGTACTGGAGTCAAACGACCCCAGCAAGGTGATTGTCCAGCCTTGTCTTAAAGACCCCCAGGGTAGGAGCCTGAACCACCTCGCTTGGAAGTTGGATCCAGATCCTAGCTGCCCTGACAGTGAAGTCGCACCTCCTGATGTCTAGCCTGAATCTACCCTCTGCCAACTTGTGACAGTTATTTCTAGTCACTCCTGACAGTGCTCGGGGGAACGGGGACTCCCCCAGTGCCTGCTGGTCTCCTCTGACTAGTTTGTAACAGGCCACTAGATCCCCCCTCAGCCTTCTCTTGTGGAGGCTTATTAATAACAAACTAAGAATTACTATCAAAATATTTATGTAAAAGATGACAACTTTCATCAAAAGACTGAAAATTATTTTCATAGTCATTATATACAGGCTCTATTAACCTAGGAACTCCCTAGCAAGTCTGGTTCCTCCTGAGTGCTAATGTTGTTCATTATGAGATGGGATCAAAGCAGATAAATGGCTGATTTGGAAGTGTGACTAGTTGCAGTGTATGTTTTTATTTAAATACCTAGTCTAAATATGTGGGCTGTACAATGGGTTTGGTTCTCCATCACTGGCATAGGAGTATCTTCTGTTAACATGGCAATAACCCTTTTGGCAAAGTTATACAGCCCCAGGGGTAACTACCAGATATTTTAGAATCAGTTGGGCACAAAATCTCATACTTTTCCCTCTTATAGTTTCACTGTTCACATAATCCCATCGTAGCTTTTAAGAAACAAAATTTCTCTTCCCAAATCTGGGGTGATAACATTCTTTAATATTAAAGGAGACATCAGGGTTATATTGGATCATTCATAGGTCTCTCTGAACTTGGAGTGTTACACCCTAGCAAGGCCAGAGAAGATCTCAGTGTGAAATGGTGTAGCACCTTGGATCCTCCCTTCCCAGGCATCAGCAGAGAACTCAGATGGGAGAAATCTCTGCAAAAATCCCCTAACAGAGCTGCAGTGCCTCTCCACCAGCTTACATCCCTCTAGCCCCCAAAATACACCACAACTTTCCTGGTTGCCCCCTCCCTGTCCTTTCTGCTAAATGTGTCAGGGTGTTTTTAAGTCTTCCCAGAGGCACTGGGTGCTAGCTACAGCAAGGCTGGGGACTTTGACTGGAGTGTAACAATGCTGCTGCTGGGGCCAAAGCTGGAGGTTCCTGGCTAGAGAGTCTTGCCCCTCTCCACTCAGGGTCACCGTACTTGGGGTCAGAAAGCAATGTTTCTGCATAGTCAGATTCATACAGACTGTGGGGGGGGTTGCCTTCCTCTGTAGCTCTACTCAGGACCTCTTAAGCTTATATTGACAACATTTGACAGAAGCCGAACATTGGCTGCCATGCTTCCCCTGCTTTACCTGTATTAGGTGTGTGTTGTGTCAGGATCAATGGTAGTTTTATGTAGAGTTTAGGTTATGGTTTGTATGGGATGGTTTGGATAGGGATGATTCTGACTCAGACAGGGGGTTGGATTAGATGACCTTTGAAGGTCTCTTCCAGCTCTACTTCTCTATGACTGTGACTATCTCAGCCCAGTAATATCAGCATCAGGTGAATCCTTTTTTTCTGGAATATCTCTGTAGGGTGCATGATATGAACCACTATCATCACAGCCCAGCCCACTGCTTCTACCATCTTATCTCAACTCTGTCCCCTGCTCCAGCGTAGACCATACATCTGCAGAGCACCTCTGCTGAAGCAGCTGTTGTCCTCTGCCCACTGACTGATTGAGGTCCACACTCAGAGAATCCCAATGTATAGGTAGACCTAGGAGAAAAAAATCCAAACCAAAAATCTGCAATCTGCCTCTTAGATTACTACCTACAATTACTTCACCAAGAAGGATATTGGCTTTCTGTCCTTGAAAAGGACGTAGGACAAGGTCAGATTTCTTACTACCATATTTTCTCACATAAAACATGCCCCCAAGCAAAACATCCACCTCGCTTCTGGAAGACAGAACGTAGGAAAAAACATTTTTCCAGAATTGTGGCCAACTGTGTGACACAGAGTAAGTCCTCCTGGGGGAACACAGTGTTCAGAAAGTGTGGCATCCCAGGAGACAGTCTGGTGATGCAGCGGGCAGCACGAAGTTCCTCAATCAGACTGTGTCCTGGGAGGCCACGTTTCCTGGACACCCTGTGTTCCTAGAAGGACTTACTGTCTCACGCAAAGTTACGGCCCAGACCTTTTCAAGGGCAGTAGCAAGGCTGAGAGTTCTTTACTACAAGTCATTCTTTATATAAGTTCCTGTAAATATAGTGTTGTTTCCACGTCACAAGCCTCATCAAGATACTACCAGCAGTTAACTTGCTGCTTCAGGCACAAGCTAAAGTACTCAGCCAATAGCTGCGGCTGTTAATGTAGGATGCCACCCCTTCATCTTGCTGAGCCATCTTGGCAGCGGTGTCTTCAGGCACACTTCTTTTCCAATAAAGAAAACAGCTTCCCTCCAAAAGACACACACCCCAATTTTGATAGGCTGGTTTTCAGGGAGGAGGTGCATGTTGCATGTGAGAAAATACAGTATTAGCTGTTAATGCTCCAAATGCAGACTTAGACTACAACCTACAACCACTGAACTCAATGGCAAAACAATCCTTGGATTCTATGGGAACAGGAGTGAGGGCTTAAACTGAAAGATTTCTTCCATCATATTACTTTGCCTACAGAATGATTTTTCATCAGGTAAATAGTTTTCCTCTGATGAGCACCAAGATTTTATACTACTGCCTTTACTCACGTAGCACATGCACCTTTCCCCCAAAATCAGCCCCTCCAGATTGTGGTGTGTACCTTAAGCGGGGAAGTTGATTTTCGTTCTCTGGAAGAGAAGCATTGAAGAACAGACAGATGAAGACACTGCTGCAAGTTGTCTTCCAGTCTTATCCTTCTTCCAGCCTCAGAGAGGAAGAGGAGTTCCCCTCCTCCCCATCCCTGGAGAGCCCCTTCAGGGCCTGAGCTCCAGTGTTACCCTCCCACAGCCCCAGCTGCTACCGTCAGGATCTCCTCCACTTGGTATTCAGGCATGACTGGGAAAATCTTTCTTTTCTTCATTCTGCCTTCCCCAAACAAGACGGGAGGGAGGGAGGGGGCACGTAGTATGTGGGGGGAGGCAGGGAGGGGAACACGTAGAAAAAACAGTAAAAATTTGACAGCGTCCCACCCACTTTTTCTGGATCCCCTAGTGACAGCAAAGGAGTAATTCATAGTGAGGAACCTACTTAATTCACAGTTTTGCAGATTTTGCAGAAGCTGGGAAATCCAGGATTGTTTGTGAAATCTGCAAAATCAGGATTTTAATAAAAATAAAGTGGGAGCCTGTGGTCCTCCCCAGTGGGAGCCTGTGGTCCTGCTGGGAGATTAAGGCACTGGCTGGAAGAGCGGCACAAAAGATGGCAGACAAGATGGCAGCCCCCCCCCACTTCCCATCTCCTCCCCCACCCCCCCAACCAGGCCTCTTCACTAATCAACACTGAAGGGTAGGGCCACCATGAAATGCTCGTGAAATTGTCACGGTGCGCCATGAGTGAGCTACAAAAACTAGCCAATAGTTGAGCTTTGTGTTTAGTTGCACTTGTTATGGAAAAGGGATCATTCCTGGCAGACTGAGTTTTATGAATGGGCCTCATATCTTTGCTTTAACACTGAAGCATTTCCACAAATCTCTCTCTCTTGAGCAGAAGAAAGCAGAAGTTAGTCCATACACTGCACACAAAAAGTTGCCTCAGATACCGTAGAAGCACGTAGTGAGTCTGTCAGGGGAATGATCAGGAATAAAGACCAGGACCTAGAAGATGATGCACACAGAATGCTGTGCAAGGAGGAGATGAATGGCTATAGTGAAGAGTCCAGAGAAAGTTTGACAATGAACAGAGTGACCAGAATGGAAGCAAGTTTAAGGGAGAGCAGCAGAAAATAAAGAAATTTGTTAAGGAGAAAAATAAGATCATAAAAAGAAGCTACAGGTTATGAATCCATGCCAAGGAGTGAGTGTGACATCTGGGGCAGTAATGGGTGCCGATTCCAAAAGCGGGACCAAGTTGGAGCATAATCCTGGTCAAAGGCAGCCTTTCTAGGAGCAGAAAAGAGGGTTCTTCATGGTTAATGGATGATAGCAGAGGTCTACAGAGTTTGTTAATGAGAGGTGTGGGCAAGAGGAAAGGGTGCAGATTGGGAATTTGAAGGACAGCAGGAAAGCCAAGGAAATGGCCAGTAGAACTGGAAAAGGAACAGAGTGATGATAGGGTGACGTTATACAAATGCCCGATGGCCCTTTCACAGAGGAAGACTGTTGGGGATGGTTTGCGTTGGTTTGGTAGAATCTCTGAAATGGTTCAGTCATAACTTAAACTCTACCCTGTACCACATTAAAGGTACCAAGAGGAAGGGGAAAATACTGATTTTAATTATTGTAAAGCTTCAATATATTTAATAACCATAGATGATTTTCTATATATAGTTGCAGAAGCCAAGAATATTTAGTCTTTTCATAGACAGATGATCTGACAATTTTATATAGAAGCAGAAACATAGGAAATATAAAAAGGTTACAGTTTGGCAACTTTTACAGAAGCCAAATCAATCATTTATATTACTGCTGTACACTGGCTTTCAGGCAGGAGATCCCAAGGCACCGTACAAAAAATTAAAATTCAGCAGCACAAATATTTAAGTCTGAGCCAAGTTAAGTAGGAAGGACTTAAATCAAAACCTTCTCAGCAGGACTTTATTGCACAGAAAGGAATTTTGAATCTCAGAGTAAAAGCTCTTGACTTAAAGGACTTCACGCGAGTGATTAAGGATCACCAAAGGCCAACATCATTAGACTTAAAGACATACCTTTATATATAAAGAAGGCATAAGAAATTCTGAATGAATTTCATTTGGGGCTGCTGAGAACTGTAAAGAGATACTCAGCTTCCTCAGGGGAATAGGTAAGGCCAGCACGTGCACTGATGAACCGGGGAAATATCTTGGAACAGCTAATTATCACAAAGCAACCCCAAGGCAACATTTTGTGCAAGATAGTCTGGACTTCAGGAAGTCCATAAAATTAGAAATGGTAATAACAAAGCCCTGAAGTGATCAAAGCATGAATCACCACTTCATCAACTGATTTAGGAAGGAGAGGAGGAGAAGCTAAGATTGTGCCTGTTACAACATCGTAGGCATCTGCCAATACTTCCCTGTCTCCAGGTGCCCATTGAGACAGATTTGTCCTTCCTTCCTCTGCTCAAAGATACCTTCTGGATGGCTCTAATGATATTTGCTGCAGGAAGACAGATGGTCTGATTTAAAGAAAATATTTTCTTGCCTTTTATTACGTTACATTTGAGCAATATTCTGGTGAAAGAAGAATTTTGTATACAAAACAAATCAGGAGAATATTTGCCCCTAACCAAAATTTCTTTTAACAAGACTACTAACACAGGACCAGCCTTTTTCAGTTCCTATCTAGAAAAGAACTCACATTGACTTTGATGCTCGCCAAATATATCTGCATTAAGCTAAACATATGCTAATGCTCTCCCAATTAATCACCAGTCACTGCCATCCATTCTCATTAGTCTAAATCGGTTCCCTGGGAGATATCCCAATAAAGTGATGATCCCAATTAAGCTCATTCCAATTAATTTGAGTACGATGGGATTTTTTTAAGTTTAACTCAGTTAAATAAAAAGCAAGGCTCCAGCTATCCTGGATGTGACTTCAAAGGGAGCTCTGCTTTGAATAAAGGCTCAGGATTTACCCCTAAATGGACAAAAGACATGTGTTCATGCAGATTTTCTCAGTAGCTCTTGATTTTGCATATATGGATACAGCTAAGCACAGGATTTAAAGTGTGCTATAAAAGTGGGGTGTCTATCACCACCTCACATCTGCCCTTCTACCTCCCTCTGTATCCTTATGATTCAGCTCCATCTTCACTTCTACTGGCAGTGACCTGCCTTTCCAACTTTCCAACAAATCTCTACTCTGTTGTGCTTTTTGCAACCTGAGACCTGACCTCCAGTTTAAAAAATCTGAGGCCACATATTCATGGAGAAACTCCATTACTCAGCATACTTCAACTATTGAAACCTGAATTTACATCTCTGTATATAGACTGAATCTTCATGTGTTACCCATTTTCATCAGTGTGCATGTGGAAATATTAAATTCAAACAAAAAACAAACAAACAAGCATTTTTTTTAATCAAAACCCGGAGGGCTGATGTATTTATTGTATTAGCAGAGAACAGCCAGAGGAAGTCATCTATGCCTCACATTCCCTGAAGGGGAGTCCTCTGTGCCTCTTGAAGCAAGTACTGAAAGATTTAGGCTTAGCTGCTGACTGATGTCAAAAGCTCCCCTACCATTAAGCCTATTTTGGTGTTGGTTTAAAGATATATGTTTTAATGCTACCTGTTAAATCCAACCATGTCAACAAATATACACATTACTCTGCAGCTACATTCTCTTGTGCAAATGGCATATACCAGCACAGCAAAGACTGAATACATTCCTTCCATAAGTAGCAAATTAGTACATTCACACAAGATAATGTTACTTTATTCCATAAAGGCTGATACTCCTATGGAAAGGAATGATAAAAAAAATTCTAACACATAACTTTGTTATATTTTCTCTATGAAAAGATGGGAGTAGAAATGGTGATAGGAGGCAGGAAAGGTAGTAATTAGAAAAAAATCTGAAGGAAGTGCAAGGATGTATAAACAAGTAAAAACTTTGCTAGAATGGAAGGTGTCAAATAAATACTCCAGGATAAACTGAATACTAAGGGGACATGTGCACATTTATTTAAAGCACGTAAGAAGGGGAGAGGGAAATTATTTCAGCCTAAATCAGCAAAATTGTTAATCTCATATGGTCTAGTCCTATGCTGAAGTCAACAACTGAGGTGCCAAGTTCAAATGGAGCAGCCCCAACCTCATATTACCTAAGCAAGCAATGCTTAAATTTTGATGGGTCACAAAGAGTCAGAGACTTCATAGGAGTGAGGAAGGAGACTTACTGCCTGAGCCTAGAAAAGAGAAGACAGGAGGCTGGGGATCTGAGAACAGTCTCCAAATGCAAAATGGTTGTTATAAAGAGGAAGGTGATTGTTCTCTGTGTCCACTGAGCACAGGGCAATAAGTAGTGGGGTTTAACTGGAACAAGGAAGATTCAAGTTAAATTCTGAAAGCACTAATTATGAGGTTGGAAGCACTGGAAGCAATCACATGAAAATTCTTATTACTGGAAGTTTAAGTGATGTTGGACAAATATTTGCCCAGGGTAGTTTAGACACAGCCTTGACTAGTGGAGTTGACTAGGTAACCTCCTGACATCCCTTCCAACCCTGCTTTTGTAGAGTGCTATCATTTGTGGTATTGCCTAGGAGAAAACATCTAATTGGCTGCCTGCCATTATTCCCCAGCTCCTGGGATAGAAGAGCCGATCATAGCTATAAAGTCAGGTAGAGCTCATTCCAGCTATGAAGTGATGCTGAAAGGGGTATGAACAGAGTCCGTCATCTCAGGATGACTCCACCCTTGAACTCCCTCCCCTTCCTATGAACAACAGATTACTTACTCCCTCCCCTTCCTACAGCAACCTATCTGTGAAGGGTTGATGGGATAGAGAACTCCTCAACATGCCTCCCTACCCTTAAAGAGAAAAGAGAAGATAAAAGAATAAGTGTGGAGGAAAGATTGTTAGGGACTGGGTAGCAGGACAAGATGAGGGCAGGCTTGCTCTGAAACAAGAATGATTTGGATATGGAAGTAGAATCAGTTGGTAGGCAGAAGGACAGGCAACTGTTGGATGATGGTAGAGTCCCCACTTTGAGCTCCATGCCTAGAGACAGCCATGCCTTAGAAAGGGCTAGCCTGGCATCTGCACAGGAGGCATTTTGTATATATTTTAATTATGCTTTTGTCAAATATTGATTATTGGATTAATACAGGCATGAAAATCAAGGGGCTGTATCATTTTAGAGACCATCCTAAATGATCTTTTCTAACCTTAACATTTATGGGTCTATAAATTTTAGACATTGTTACAAAATGCACACAGCCTAAATGTTTGCTTATTTTGAGATCAGCCTTGATAAATGAGCAGAAATTGCTGTTCTTGTCGTTTTGTCATTTACAAAACCTTCATCTGAACAGCATTGTGTTTTCCTTAAAGAAAGCTTGGCTGCAAAGAATTTCAGACTTAGCTGTCTGAAATTCTCCTCCAAGGCTGCCCTTAAATAACCTAAATAGACAAATAGCTCATCAGACACCGGCATTTTACAATGCCTTGTGAGAGAGAAAGAAGAGGTAGGTTATGGTGAATCTCAGTAACACACATGAAGCTTTTGTATGTATCTCTACAGCGGCTTCAGAAAGTTGAATATAAAAGGGCATTTGTATGGGCATGGCAAGCAAATGGAAGGAGATTTCATTATTAGAGGAAAAAAGAACTACACGCGATGTTAAAATATTGTAAAGAAGGTCTCAGGAGTAAATTGATTTTCATGAAGGTTTTCATAGCATTTGATATGCAGCTGATCATCATGGCAGGTCTCAAGTTTTCCAAAAGCTTTTGATTCCCACCATCTCTCAGCTACCATGCTTACCTATTGTTCATAAGAAAATTAAAAGAAGGAGGACTTTTTATGGATTTATTGCACAGCCTTATACACCTCTGGATGAACTCAGAGGCTCCACAGCCAATTCATTTCTCAGCACTGAAAAGGTTCATGTCATCAGGGACTGGGATAATGCTTTCATTACTTTAGTAGAGGAAATGTCTGTATGATTCAAGCACTCTGTAGTGCAGTACAAGCACCTGAATACTTAAGGGAGAAAATTCACCAGAGTGTATAGGGGCCAGACAAAACCTGCCCACAGCTCAAGCCCAGCACTAATGACATGAGGGGGTCTACACTATAAATAGAACCTCATAGAGGCTCTTTGCACCAGAGTAAATGTTACTCTAATTGCTTAAGTTTCAATATTTTTCCTCTCTGTGCTAGATTTCTAACCTGAGCTGCCATGGCAAATCAGCTTGGTTTTATAGCTGTCTGCATTAGCAACAAAAGGAAGGGAGTCTGAGAATTTATTCATTTGACCTTAGCCAGTCCATCATTACAGTCCATTATTGCCACTTGTCCTTTCATCAAATATTACGCAAAATAGGAAAATTAAAACCATTAAAAAGAAGGGAAGCTGGAGTGCATGTGTGTCGATCTCTTTTCTGCTCTTAAATGAGGTCTGAGTATATGACACCAGTGGCCTTGTGGGCTTGCACATATAGCCTCTTAGCTTCTGAATGGAGTGCAACAAATTGGCATTGACCTCGAAAGTCAAAAACTAACCTAGCATTTTCCCTGTGAAAGACTTTTGTAATTTTTCAGAGAAGGAAAAAAAAATCTTTGGAAATGACATGCTGGGGTCTAGTAGATTCACTGCCTTTCATTGGTTGCTACTTTATTCACTTTAAAGGTACTTTTCTAACCACTGGCCTACAAACCTAATCTCTGATCTGAAAGTCCAGGTGCATTTTTTCCAGTTCCCATATCATTGCAGTTAGGAAAAGGTATTATACATTTGCCAAAGCTGGATAATTTGTTCACTGCTATAGAGAGCATAAAAGAGTTTGGGGAGCTAAATTTACAGAGTGACATAAATGCTGATAGAAGTGATATGTTAGTAAATTGTGCTGTAACTGAGCCAGACCTTGTCCCTATGTAAGTCAGTGCCAAAACTCCTGACTTTAGCGAGATGAGGTTTCAGCTCAGTAAGTGCAAGTTGTAAATTACAGACCAGAGGGGATGAATCTTAAAAACAAAATTATCCCAAACCACACTTGCACTCATGCCAGCCTACCAATGCATAACCTAGATCATGGATGTCCATCAGTGGCCTGCAGCCCACAAGGGGTTAACCTGAAGCCCACAAGGGGTTAGCCTGCAATCCTCCAGTTCATGGTCCAGGTACCATTTCCCTATGTTGTTCTCTCGCTACTGCTGCCAGAGTCTCCAGGCTCCTACTCTCTCCTCCAGCTTCTGCTTTATGCCCCTGCCCCTTGCACAGTGCAGCATGGCCCATGGGGATGAGGCAGGCTGTAGCTGGGGAAGCTCAGCGGGACTGGGAATCCTAGCATGGCTTGGAAGCGCCAATGCAGTACAGCAAAGGTGCCCTACAGTATGGCAGGGCCTAGTATGCAGCCTGAGTGGTATGTGGCTGGGGGAGCGGGGAGAGGATGGGTCTTGCTTAGATGTTGCTCAGCCATGAGAGACTTGGGGGTCATCATTGACCACAAGATGAACATGAGCCTGCAATGCGATGCTGCACCTAGTAAAGCAACCAAAACGCTGGCTTGCATCCATAGATGCTTCTCAAGCAAATCCCGGGATGTCATTCTCCCCTTGTACTCGGCCTTGGTGAGGCCGTAGCTGGAGTCCTGCATCCAGTTTTGGGCTCCGCAATTCAAAAAGGCTGTGGAGAAGCTTGAGAGAGTCCAGAGGAGAGCCACACGCATGATCAGAGGTCAGGAAAGGAAACCTTATGACGACAGGTTGAGAGCCATGGGGCTCTTTAGCCTGGAAAAGCGCAGGCTCAGGAGCGATCTGGCGGCCACCTATAAGTTTATCAGGGGTGACCACAAGGATCTGGGGGAACGTTTGTTCACCAGAGCACCCCAAGGGATGACAAGGTCAAATGGTTATAAACTCCTGCAAGACCGTTTCAGGCTGGACGTAAGGAAGAATTTCTTTACTGTCCGAGCCCCCAAGGTCTGGAACAGCCTGCCATCGGAGGTGGTTCAAGCACCTACAACATTGAACACCTTCAAGAGCAAATTGGATGCTTATCTTGTGGGATCCTATGACCCCAGCTGACTTCCTGCCCTTTGGGTGGGGGGCTGGACTCAGTGATCTTCTGAGGTCCCTTCCAGCCCTGATGTCTATGAAATCTATGAAATCTATGATTTACACAACCATTTATGTAGCAGATTTCCTGAATACAAAGGAAATCACGCTATGTTAGATTAACAGGAAAACAAATGTTTGTGAGAGCATAGTGTGTCCTTCCTCTGCACCATGCTGCATCACCCCCACCTTCCATAACAGTATTCGCATTTGCAAACACTCCTTTTCTGTTGCAAAGCAACAATAGAGAGAAAATAAAATTTTAGCTAGTTATATGCACCCTGGTCATTCATGACCTTGTCACAGACAAAGCTGCCATTGTAACCAGCAACGTAATTTGACGCGCAAAAGTTTATACTCAGAATTGAATTGACAACTCTGATAACAATGTACAAGGACCATCCCCCAAAGAATGGGATATTTCACCCCTGCCTATGGGAGTGAAGCTGGACAAGAAGAACAGCTAAAGTCTGCAGCGAGGATTGCAGGGTGGAGCATCACTGTATTTGTTCCTGTTATAGTCCTTGGTAGGCTTCAGAATGAACTGTCCTAACCCCTCATAGGGATTTACAGCACATGTCTGCAGAGGGTTAGGAGAGGAAATGATTCAGGAAGCACCCAAAGCAGACATGCAAGCTTTGATGCTCCCAACCATGGCCAAGGTGGGTGCACTACAAACACCACAGAAGGACAAGAAAAGGCTTTTAATCAAGCTGGTTAAAATCTCTCTGCTTTAGCTCTTTAGCTGCTATAAAGATTGTTGTTTTGACCAGTGGACCTTTTCTTTTTTGTTTTTTTTTTACAGGTTTGCCTTTTTTCAATATTTGACTTTTTTTTAAAAAGGAAAATTTTCATTTTCAGCTGAAACCTGAACATGTTTATTTAGAAATGACCCCAAATGGCCTCACAAGGATTGTGGGTGCCATAAGCCTTTATTGCCATCCATGGACAGTGCTCCCCAACTCAACTCCATTTCACAAGAAGCACCGATGAGGCTCAGCATAAAAAGCACCTATGGCCTACATAATCTGGGTGTAGATCCCAGGGTGTAGAGGAGGCAGTCATGAGGCATCTCAGTTCCCAGGATGCACTATGCCATTGTTTCCCAACCTTTTCCAGCCCAAGGCACACTTACATTAATAAAACTGGCCTGTGGCACACCCGTTAAAGAATCCCCTATCCTCATACCTATGGTAGCTCATTGCCATGACAAAATTCTGCAGCACCCCTCTTCATTTCTGATGGGACACTTTTGTGCCGTGGCACCCTGGTTGGGTAACACTGCACTATGCTAATATTTCTGAATTAAAATGTGTGTTTAAAATGATTGGTGATAAAAAAGGTGGGGAGGTTGCTTGTCAGCTATCCTGCCCTTCCCGCCTAGACTGACTGAATTGATTTGTATGGCCAGGTTCACAGTGATCAATGCTCACAGCATGTCTACTGAGATGAGTCTACAGGGGAGTGAAGGATTATAGCTTTGGGGAAGGTGGAGTATAACTAGCAAGGTTTTGCACTGATATATTGTTACATTGGTCATTACCGTTCATCTGACCTATTTAATTCTAAGCTTTTCAGGGCACAGGTTATGCCATCTTTATATCAGTTTGTGCAGCACTTAATAAAATGGAGCCCTGATTCTAACTGGGACCTTTGGTACTACTGCAATATGAATAAGGAATTTAAGGAAAGAGATTTTGCACCAAAGATTTGTATTAGATAGGTTTACTGAGCAAGAAGATATTATCCCTTTCCTGACTGTCTGAACATTTTAAATGTTACAATGCCTATTTCCAAACTTTGGCTTCACTTTGCTTCATCACTTGCCATTTAGATGGTACAAATAAGACAGCAAATAGAATATTTGTACATTGGGGTTTGCCACTCTGCAATGCTGGAAGGGGCTGAGTGGCATAAGTCCTTTGCTGAGCAATAGATTATGATACTTTTGTATATAAGACAAGCAAAATGCTGAAATGATGAATGCTCTGGTTCCATTTATTTCTTCAGCCTTTCCTAGTACTATTCCATCAACCCTATTTAAAATTACTGGATTGGGTTGTCCATGCATTCCTGTGATCTTAAAATCCACATGTTACTGTAAAAGAACTAAGAGCCCTATCAGAATGAAAGTAGTACCTACAGTGCCTAATTTTTAAAGTGAACTCTTATTTTCTAGGCCAAAGAGCAAAGGGTTAAGGAATTTGAGTGGGTTTGAAATATGCAGTCTGGACTAATCCTCATGCTGTGAGACAGCTCCTATGACAATTTTCCAGGTAATTTAAAAGCTCATTCTTCCTTGCAAGCAAATGCTGTTGGTTATACATAGAAGGTTTAATCTGAGACTAATTAATTCCTATAGACTCCAATAAAGAACAATAACGTTCAGATCAAAAGCCTTCAGATCAAACGTATTCTGATTATGTAGCCTAATTAAGAGATGCATGGAAGCCGCGTAGTAGCAAAGATGGGGGGGGTTTACGAGGCGGGGGGGGGGAAGAATACGCTTCTTTGCAAAATTAAGGGTAAATATTTGCTTCCAATGGCACATTTCTAAAGCCCTTCCTGTTAATCAGTTCCTATAAAGCTAGCTGGAGTCCCAGTCCTGTTTTAACATGATACAATTTGCTAAAAATATCTTCAGCAAAATGGCTGGGAATGTAGAACTGTGAAAACAAACAAAAATCAGAGATGCATCACTCAGGTTTAGTTAATCCTACACTATAAAGCAGAAGCCTTCAAGGAGCTGGATTTAATGTCTGTGGCAAGAAAGAAGGAACAGGTAGCTCTCAAGCAATTGTATTTAATCCCATGTGTCATTGTCAAGCAATTTGAGCAATCTCAGAGCAAATTCTAAATTTGGCACCTCCAATTAAGACTTCAACAGACTTAAAAATTAGGTGCCTAGTCATGGAAGGTTGGTCTAGAGATATAGGGTTAGGCCTCGAGGCTCCCTAGACGTTCAGTGAAGAGAGGTGCCTCCAAAGGACATTCTGAGACCCCTCCTGCTGCATCGAGTACTGTCAAAAGCTAAGCCATTAAGCTGTGATAAACAAAAGGGGTGTATCTGAATACCCAGCTATTTCTGGAACATAGATAATTGAGCCAGGCCTGCACAGGTGGCATCTCTGTCCAGAATCCTCTTCTGAGAGCGCCTTCTTAAAACAAGAAGAAAGAGTAGGGGGAACCGGGGGTGGTACCACCCACCTCTCGCATAATAGCTTAGCACTCAAGATATTTGCCTAGAAAGTGGATCTTCAAGGCTCTCCTCAGCCCGAGAGGATTCATCCCCACATTTCCCACACCTTAAGAGAGTGCGCTAACTGCAAAGTTATACCAAAAAGCAGTGGAGGCTTGTCTACCCCTCCTGTTGAACCTGGGTGACTGGGTACTCAAGAATGCAATAGTAACAGAGCCATAAAGCAGGGCAGAGACACAGGGTAGACACTCAGCCAGAAAGAGAACAGACAAGAGGAAGCATGATTTTGTAGATTATAGTTATAGTGCTTTTCTGAGACGGGAGAGCTTCCTAACCAATCTATTGAATTTATCAGTTATATTGTTGGAAGTAGCTCGGATAAAATTATTCAAGCCTAGAAGATATGCATTTTCTCTCTCTCTTCCTACACAGCAAGCAGTGTAATATTAGATGTAATATCATTATTTGAAAATCAGTAGGACAATTGAACAATCTGTGTAGGGGAGTTGCGGCATTCCTGGATTGGAGTTTTTCAGGAGCTGGGTTAGGCACCTCTCTGGGAATATAAAGCATTCTGCATTTGTGCAGAAGGTTAAACTAGATGACCCCCACAGTTCCTTCTAATCCTATGGTTTCTATGATCTAGACAAAAAATAATTCTGCTGAAGTCAATAGAGTTGACCATCAGCAACAGAAACATCAGGTTCAAAGCAGAAACTTAACTTGCCATTCTGAAACCCTGTGCAGAGATGCTTTCAAGCACGTCATAAAGCTTTGAACAAGGGCAATTAAAAGGAAAAAGGGTACTCAGTTATCCCCTATCAAGCATTACCAGAATGGTGGCCAAAGAGTGGAAGCCAAAGACCTCCACTGCTGCTGCAACAGCTCCCCACACTGTGGCTATTGCTGCCACTGCATGGTCTCCCCAGAAGCTGCCATTCTGGCACTCCAGCTAAATTGATTCCCATGGCTGGTACACCATTTGGCCTACTATAGTTATGTTCCTGGTTTTAAGTAAACAGCCTACAGGAATAGTGAAAATTTGCTAGAATCTATAGGCTACTAAAGTTCACAGGTAAGCCATTTTCATATTTATCTGCCTCAGCTCTTCAGAAACACTTCAGAAAGGATAGGAGTGTCGCTCCCTGAAAATGTGTATTCTGTGGGTACTGACAAAACTAGTAGCATAAGTAGAGCCCACAAACAGTGGCTTTCAGACTGGTTTATTAGCTACTAAGAATCCATTGAAATGTTTCTTGTCAGATAATGCTGATTCCCTTCCTTACTCCCAAGAGCGAAAACACATTGCATACGTTTTTGCTGTCTGCTATTGTCCTAAAATTACTTTCTTGTTAAAAGAAACTGTTATAGTTGCTACACAGCTGTCATACAGTTGTTTGACATATGTAGGTGAAAAAGTGAAGACGTGGTCAGTGCTGTTGCAAATGGCACGTAATCCATGCTACAAAAAATAGCTTGAGAACTCCACCTAAGGAGGATAGCTTGTATAAAAAGTGAGACTTTCCAGTATGAAAATGGTACTAATATAAGTATAAAGGAATTTTTTAAAATAATAAGGTATTACACATTGGGGTTTAAAAAGTACTAGGGAAAATCTTATGGTCAATTGCATTTCTTGAAAAATAGTATAGGATCACAAGGCAGTGTCAAAGTTGTATTGCTTGAGGTTAAATTTGGATTTTATGGCAAAATTCAGACAAATTAAGGAACATATCTAGTGAAGTTAACTAAACTGAAGAGCCCAAGGACTTGAATGTGGAGGACGCTTGAAATTTCTTTCTAGTCAAACATGATCATACTACATTCATACCAAGAAAGAAAGGGAGCTAGAGGTAACTGGATTAATAAAAATATGAGATGAAAAAAATGGGTGGAGCTGAACCAGTTACACCTCAGAGAGACCATAGGGATACAGTAAGAATTGCTGAAAGTTAAGTTGAGTTGGGTCATACAAAGGAAATTAAAACAACTATGAATGGTTCTTTAGCCATATAAAAAAGAATGAGAGAAAGTTGATATTCAGTGGGTGTGTCTACACATGCATTTGATCTGGGAGCAGTTAACTCACGAGTAAATGCTCCTGGGCAGGCATCTACATGTGCACAGTCTCGAGAGCAGATTTGCTGTTCATGTCAGCAATCTGCTCCTGCTCCCACTGGCCCTGTATCAGTGCCTTGCAGCATCCAGGGGGAGCTCTAGGCCCCACCTGGATGCTAGCCCAGGGGCTGGCAAGGAGCATGGGGGCCAGAAGCATAGGGCCATGCATAGGGCCAGCATGGGGCTGTCTTCTGGAGGGGGCTGGGACATTGCTCCCTGCCTCTAGGGGCTGCCTGTTTCCAGCATGGGGACAATGTCCCCCTGCCCCGGCAGCAGGAAGCTTCTGGCCCCAGCTCCCCAATCAGTGGCAGGGGACATAGAAAGAGCTGCAGGGGAGGGACAGGTCATAGAATCGTAGAATCAATGAGTTGGAAAGAACCTAGACAGATCATCTAGTCCAACCCCCTGCCATGGGCAGGAAGGAGCACTGGGGGTGGCAGGGGTCATAAAACCCCAGCCAAGTGCCTATCCAACCCCAGCCCCCTACCCCACCAATGGATGGGGCAGGGGACTGGAACCTTCCCCACCCCTGCAGCGCTTTCAAAGCCCCACACCTCAATCACCTGATCAGGGCACAGAGCTGGAACCTGCTCCCAACTGGGACAATTCCCAGCCCCCACTTTGTAATCATGAGGCAGAGGCTGGAGAGCCTGTTCCCTGCCTGGCTCCACAGCACATGGGCTAATTTGCCCCAAGCCCCGCACCCTGCTCGGGTCGGCTCTGGCCAGGAGTCTACACATGCACTACTGTAGTTACTAATCTTGAGTAAATTTACTATTTGTATTTTCAGATAGCAAATTTACTCATAATTAGATCCGATTACTGGCTCATGTGTACACACAGATGCTTACTGCACAGTAATTAGCTCTACTGCACAGTAAAACTTCTCACCCAGTGAGCATCAGGTTGAAATCATTAGATTGAAAGCATCAGGTTGAAAGTGTTTCACCTAGTGGGCATCAAGTTGAAAGATTAAAAATAATCCAAATATAGCCTAAAAATAAATGAATTCTTAGCCTCACTTTTCAGTGAGGAAGTTGTCTAGAACATGGGAGTCAAGGTAAAATAGCCTACAGGAATGAGGACATGGAAGAGGAAATGATCACATCTAAGGCAGAAGCAAAACTCAAAGAGCTTAACATGCACATGTTGGAAGGGGAAATGGATCTTCTCCATCCTGGAATACAGAAAGAACTGTCAGACAGATTTACAAGTTCAACACCAAGGATTTTTAATTAATGCATCAAATTAGGATTGGAGAATAGCAACCCTCATATTTATATTTAAGAAAGTGACCTCAGTAATTGTGGGCATGTCTACACAAGATTAGAGCAAATTACTGCACAGTAAGCATCACTGTCTACACATGCAGATACTTACTGCACAGTAATTTTTTCTAATCGCAAGTCAATTTGCTACCTGTAAATACAAATAGTAAATTTACTCAGGAGTAATTACTGCTCAGTATGACATATGTAGACATGTATGACATGTGTAGCCAACCAGGAGCAAATTTACTCCCAGTCAGCCAGTCAGCAGGAGGTGGGAGATTGCTCCCTGCCCCCAGGAGTTGCCTGCTGCTGGGGTGGGCTTCACCACCAGAGCGCAAGCGGAGACAATTTCCCCCCCCCCCGCCTCAGCAGCAGAAAGCTCCCAACCCCGGCTCCACAATCATGGAGGCAGGGCTGGGAAATAATTGTTCCAGCCCCCGCTCTGCAATCACAGAGTGGGGGCTCGGAGAGGATTGTTCTGTTGTAAATTACATGGATATTCATTAGGTTTATAAATAAACATGATTTTTTAGTCAGGTTGTTTCCTACTGGCATACAATGAAAAGGGGTGGGGCTTTCAGGTCTTTTGGAAGTGTTTTTAAAGTGGAATTTGCATGAGGAGAGGTTGGAGATATGTTAGACTTCACTAATCCATCCTAAGCTCTTCAGTGTAGAGACCAATGTTATGCTCTGGTTGTACAGTAGCCAACACAAGTACTGGATCATGACTAAAGCTGCTTTGTGTTACCACAACTCCAAAAAATAAATAAATATTTGACGAATATATTTCAGTTTTCCTGTTAGCTTCAGCATGCTTTGGATTAGACCCCGATGCCTATACAATACTACATCTGTGTTTCTTTCTTTTAGTATTTTAGTCTTGTCATTATTGACCTCATTACAAGCTCTCCTGCAAGGCAAAATGGGTTTTATTTCTCTTGGTCTCATTCAAAGGCTGGTTTGGAAAAAAGAGGATTAAGTAGCACTAACCTTTTCCACAGCAACCCAAAGCCATTCATTTTCCAGGTTGTATCACTCAAGTTCCTTTGTGCTCAATCTGGTAAAGTGAAGCACATACAATATTTGCTAAGCCATTTTTTTTTTCCAGGAACCAGAAAAGACAGATTCTAAGAATCCCAGATTTCCAGATTTTTAGCATTGTGTTAGAGCATTGAGTAATTCAATGAATGCATCTTCAGCTCCTGGCAGCTAGCAGAATGGCAGCAATCAATTCAAATTCTTTGCAAACTCAGCTTGTAGAAGCTTATACATCAAATTTTTTAAATCCTCTTATGAAAAACACACAAAACAAACACTTGAGGACAAATCCAGGTCTGATGTAAGTAACTGCTACTCTGTTGGCTTCATAAAGCTGCACCGACCTCAGAGCTGCATTTGGCCTGTAACCAATTTTTCAGCCTGGGAACCAGATATCATCAACAAGTCATTCATCTTATGGCTAGTCTGTTGAAGAATGAAGGCATTTTCATTCCTCACCCAGTACCATTGATTCACCTATAGAAGCCCTAATCACTTGCTAGTAGGTGGCAGCATTCACACTGTACCATATTTACTTGAATGAGCCCTCCCCCCAATTCAACGTGGGGAAAAAGCCATTGGATTCAAGTACAAGGTGGATGGAGGGGAGAGGTGGCTGCTGTGGCTCTGACAATGGACCCAAGCTTGGGTCATCTCTAGCCCAGAGCTGCCATCACTAGCTGCTGCATGGCCAGGCAGGAGCCAGAGCTTCCATATGCTCCATGCCCTGGGAGGGAATGGATCCAGAGTCACACCTGATAGTAAGCAGCAGGGCAGAGGCTGCAGGAAGGAGCAGAGGCTGAGGGGCTAGACGGGGGGGGGCAGAAGCTGCAGAGGGCTGGCAGCAGGGGGAACAGGTGACACTGATACAGGCAGTACGTGAGGATGGTGGGCCGCAGGAGGTACAAGTATGAAGAGACTCCAGCCCCCCCCTCCCCCCAGCCTTGCTTTCCCTACTGCAGTGGCAGGGGGGGTGAATTTAAGATGATCTTCAAATAATTAGAAACATGTATAATTTTTCCTTATATAGAATCTAATTATTGGGGGATTGTCTTAAATTTAAACTTCTCTTGGATTCATATAAATATGGTAACTAGAAAGAGCCTGATAATATTTTTCTCAATTTTTTTGGTTAAAAACCTTTTTTTTAATTACAAATTAAGATCAACATTATAAGATCAACATTATTTCTCAAAATGTTTCTGCTTTGTAATGACATTTTAATCAAGTTTTTCATTTGTAAACAACTATGTTTTCTTATAAGAAATAAGGTTTTATTATAGAATCATAGAATCATAGAAGTTGGGTCGGAAGGGACCTTGTAGATCTTCAAGCCCGACCCCCCGCCTGGGCGGGAGAAAAAGACTCGACTCAAATGAGTCCAGCCAGGTAGGCATCAAGCCTCTTCTTAAAGCCCCCCAGGGTAGGAGCCAGCACCACTTCCCTCACAAACAAGGCAAAATATTTAAATAAGTTTTGGGCTGAAATTTAGGAAAAATATAAAGGAAATGTTTGTGAAATATGGAAAATGGGTCCATTTTGTAATGTTCTGGAATAGAATCATAGAGAAGTAAAGCTGAAGGACCCTCCACAGGTTATCTAATCCAACCCTCTTCCTAAGGCGGGATCATCCATATCCAAAGCAAGTTATACAAATCCACTGTCTAACATCTTAACAGAACAACACAGTCAATTCTTTCATAAAACCCAAGAAATAACACCATAAAACCTGCTACAGGTAAAGCAGGAGGACCACAGGTGCCTATATACAAGCAGGGAGGCTGCTCTGATGCGCTATAGTTCCAGCACATAAGATTAATCAAGTCTGCTGGAGCCTGACAATTCCCATGCTCTAGCAGCCTCCCGTGTCTCATGTATCAGCATCCCCATGCTTCAGAATGGTGGCAGGGACACTTTATCTAAAGCTTGTTCAACACTCCAGGTGCTTTAATTAGAGCAGCTCTCAGAACCACTCTAAAGCCCCCTTCCCACCCCCCAGACATGTATAAACACCCACAGTGGATTTGTTAGGTCAGCTACCAAACTGCACATGCTGGATTACTTTCTTTTTTCCCCCAACAGAGGCTTGAGCTGAAGAAGCTCCTATTACCATATTTTTTCATTTAAAACACATATCCCATTTTCCAGTATCTGGATTTTAGAAAAAATGTTCATGTATGTAATAAAATATGGTATTTTACATATAACCTATATCTCTTGCCTATCTGAAAGATTACTTTCATTCTCAAATGAACAGACTTGATCACCATCTGTTTCAGTACTTAAAATGTGGATTTAAAAAACCAAACCCAAGTATTGTGCAGCTAATTTGTAAAAAAAGATGCATAACGGCATTCTTCAATATTATATCTGCTAACCCAATTCCATTCTACAGACCCCCTATTTTGCTCATAGTACATTTCCATGTGGAAAGGAATCTTAAAGAAAAGTTTAAGCAGAATCTCCTACCTCTTTAAGTTATGGATAAATGGTCATGGAAAGAAAAGACATATTTAAAACTTAGGCCACAGTGGGCACAACTACACAAGATGCTTACTGTGCAGTAGCCTAATAACACTGCACAGTAGCATGCCAGGCAAAAACAGTACTAATATACTACTGTACAGTAGTACTGGGCTACTGTGCAGTAAGTGTCACTAAAAACCCGGGCATCAGCACTACTGCACAGTAGCACAATCTACTGCGCATTGATTTAGTACTTAGTTAACCAAGTACTAAACTTAATGCGCAGTAACTATGGCACATTAATGAATATGTAGACATGCCTAGTTTCCTCAATCCAAACTGCAAAGAGTTGAAGCATGAAACTCTCATAGTTGGAAAAATGCCTTAAATCGTGGGAGAAATGTGTCTGGTTTCTACCTGGCAGTGGTGGGAGAAAAGCCTGTCTTCTAAATGTCATGAGCTAATTACAAATATGTGGCTCTGTGTGTATGTTTGCACAGCTGAAGTCTGGTCTATTTAAGCAGCTCATCCAAATTTTAATTTTGTGCCAGTCTCATTCATCTCTTCCTATTCACAGAACACTTGAACAGCATCTTAACCTGCAGTTCTCATTGTGCTCCAGCTCTTCAAGACAACCCCCTAGTGTTACGCTAAGGTGCTCCTGAAATGCCTTTACTTAGATTAGTAATGCAAACATAATTCTGATTTTCATTATCCAAAATTAGATCTATCAACTGCCATCAGTTTTGTCATACATTCAAAATGCTGCTACAGAAAGCTTAACTGCCTAAAACTAGAGTGCATTTGGTATAGCTGTTTTCAGGAATTGTAGTTCTAATAAGGGAATTTGTAAAAGCTCACTTTAAGAAGGTCAGTATAGATTATAGTTAGATATCAGCACGTTGATATCCTAGATCTCTTTAAATAATATATAGCAAATCTGAGCCAACGATGTTAGGAACAATTTAGACTACTTAATTATTCAAATTGCTTTTGTTCTCACAAAGATTGCAGTAAGGTTCTAAATGCTGAGTATCTAAGAGACCTTTCCAGTTGCAGATTAAGAGTGAAAATTAACGTGCTGTGTAATTTAAACATCTCTTTATTTGACTATCACCTGTGTTCCCTACCTCTTCCTGTTTGCCACCCTATGATTGACCTTACTCTGAGCTAGACTTTTCATAACATCCTCTTTCCTTTGGCTTGTGTGTAATGCCAGCTGGAACCTATTCTAAGAGAAGACAAGGTGGATCATTGTAGAGGTCCAAAGGATCCCAGCACACCTAGAATCTGAGGGTGCAGCTTTCACAAAGCACTCAGATGATGATCCTTACCTAGTCTTGCAGTAATATACATCTGTGATGGCTCTTGGAGCACTTACATTCTGGAAAGGCAGATAGAGAACTGGCCCTCAGGATGGTAGCAACCATCCATCTGATGAAATATTAGATGAGTTTCTGAACAACAGGGATTCTCCAGGGCTGGTTAGGAGTTGTCCAGGATTGACAACTCATAACCAGGGCATGAGTTGTCAACCCTATTGATATGGCCAGGTTACAAATAAAGAAGGCAGAGCCAACAAGCAGCATTAGAAATCAAACCATCAATCTAAAGCCAGAAACTATAGTCAAACACTGCCAGGACTCAGGGCAGTGTCTGAGGGTTAGGTTAGAAACAGGATTCAAGACAAGACTAGAGACAGAGTCCCAGACAGGAACCAAAGGAACCAGAGCTGAGGTGAAAGCACAGACCTGGACTGAAGCAGGAGACTAGGCAGAATCAGGGTAGGATCCACAAGCAGGGTCTAAAACAAGAGCTGGGCTGAAGAAGGAACCAGAGCAGGATACAGGACAAGAGCAGGGAGATTAAGCTAAAAAGCAGTCAGAAACAAGCCATAACTGCAAGCTTATGAAGTGTTGAGAAGCCAACATTCCTTCAGGGGCACAGGGCTTGTACGTTGAAGCTTGCCTGCCTGCAGCCAATAGAGCTGTCAGGCACAGCTGGACCAAATCACGAATGAGGCAGCTCCAGGCAAGCCTTAGTGCAGGCCTTAAGCCCAGGCATTCAACACTATCACCCATGTAAGCAGGGAAGAATGATTCCCTATGTAGCAGAAATGACTAGGTGAAGTTTCGTGGCCTGTGGTATGCAGGAGACCAGACCCTTTTGGCTTTGAAAATCTCTGGAAAGTGAGTTCATCATGCTCCTTTTTTCTAGACAGTAGGTGATTACCCATGAAAGAGTGAATTACAGGCCCCAGATTGATCAAGGTAACCTAAAACTAACCCAGGTTTCTATGACTGTCCACAAGTTGCATTGTTACTGTGTAGCCTCTATTATGCCAGTGTTAAATCATCCTGGCTAGGGACAGACATTAAAAAAGCTTGAACCTGAATTGATTCAATCTTTTCAGGTTAGGCTAACTTGGCTAGACTGAACCAGTTTGTAACTGCACAGGATAGGGACAGACATTACACATAAACTGGTTTAAGCGATCAGAAACTAGTTTAAACCCATAACAGAACAGACATGCAGTGCACATAAACCAGTTTGAAAATGGCTAAAACTGGTTTGAGATAAGCCTAATTGAATGTAGTATCAGACTTAACTGATTTGGGTCAAAGCAGCTTACGCAATATCCGTCCCAGACCCCTTCCTGGTTTAACTTAAACCAGAGTCCCCCAACATCCTAGCATGCTCTCTAGGCTGGGCTGGACTGTGTGTTCCAGAGAGCTGGGCTGGCCCCTCCCCTCTTCTCTTTCTCTGGAGCTCCAGCAGAGACTTGCAGGCACAGCAATGTCTGCTTGGAAGTCTGCCTCATCCCCTCCCAACAACACTCACTGCTCATGAATCCCTCCTTCCCATCTCCCACAGCACAGACCATAGCCAGCATGTGGTATGCTAGCTAATGCTGAGAGGTATCCATGTAAGGCAGACAGGACCAAGGGCATTCAGGACAGTTTCAGTTTAGGGCTCTTTGAAGCTAATCAACAGGTAGCTGGTAATGTCCCTCCTTGGAATGTTCCCTTCCATGGAAAAAAACCTTGCTTAGGAAGAGCTTGAACTAATGAGAGAGGCTTTGTTTTCTGATGGGGTGATAAATGCTGTTATCAAGGAGTGGGGAACGCCTCCCTAATCAGAGCATCCTGCCAGGTCCTGGCCACAACCCGCTCAGCCCAGCATGAGCTTGGGCCACTGCAGCGTTTTTTCCATCCAGAGGAGATGTATTTAACCTACTGAAAATTCTGTATGTTGAACTTAATGCCCAGACTTAAAAAATACATGGAAGAAGGAAATGTTTCTGAAAGAAAATGCCCACACAGTCTCTTCCAGTATTAACTAGCCTCAGCACCACAGACAGATCCTACAAGGTGTGATGAAGAGGTTTTGTGCTATTTACCATGCTATTTTTCCCCTAACAGCACAAACTCCTCTTATAACAGGGGGTTCTTACCTCCTGCAGTTACAGGTAAGGGAAGAAGGAAAGAATGAGAGGATTTTGTTGATTGCTTGAAGCACTTTTTGTTATATAGTTCAGCAGAAAGTGCATCTTTGAAGCTGGATAGTGAAGAAGTCCATGCATGTTCCCTACCAGAAAGAGTGACCTTGGAACTTCATCTGATCCAAAACACACTTGAACTCTACAGCTCTTCAAGTAAGACCTATGGCTGCTCATAAACCTTGGTTCCTGTGCAGCAGCATGCACAAGTGCTCCCACAGCATTAGGCTACCTGAACTTAGGCTATCTCTGTACACCTCCAGGAAGAGCCCAGCCAAGAGCTAAGCTAAACTCACTTGTGCCAGCTCTGCTTGTGCTCTGTAAGGTGAAGCGTACAGCAATACAGAAGGCCCCCAGCATGCAGCCCAGTACCACACTGATTTTCTCAGAGCTGCTCAGGCACACACCTAAGCCATTTCTGCTGCCTGATTTGCAAGCTCAGGCCCATGCAAAGTGAGCAGACCTTACGTCTTGGTGATGCAGTCTCTCTGGGAGTTGGATAGCTTTATTCACCTTATAAATCTTTCCATGGGTGTGGAATTTATTTACTCTTATTTTGAGTGGCTGATGAGAATAGGGCATGAGGTAGGATTCTAAGATGAGACTGGAATGAAAGAATATATTAACAATCAGCAATTTTTTTCAACACTTGACACACAAAAATGATTTCAGGTAGTCAGATGCCTAGGTGATGGAATAAACTAGATCTATTGCATTGGTAAAGTTTCCTGAAACTGAAAACTGAATCTGTGTTTCAAAGAGGTCCATTTAGCAAACCATATAATAGAGAGGAAAAGGAAAGATAACAGATCCAGCAACCTACCAATGTCAGTTTGTAGATTCATGCATTGATAAATAGGGCTAGAAAGAACCCCAGGAAGTAATTTAGTCCAACCTCCTGCTCTAGGTAGGATCAGCTAAACTGCCTAACTTGCCCTTAAAACCTTGAAATGCCACATAAGTAATCTGCAGGGAGCTGGGTTTTCCATTCACCATGGTAAAACATGGTAAAATGCTGATTTCCTCATTTTAAGAAGAAAAACCTGGATTTTCTCCTTTAAAGGAGAAAAACATCAGAAATGGTGGGTTTCCTTTTGCATGCTGGTAGAGTTCCAGCCTGTAAGGGGCTGGGGGAATGAGAGGAGGGTGGTCAGGCAGGAGGCACCATGTGCATGTGCACATGCACACATGCACATGACTGCCAGGCAGCCTGGAGAGCAGCTCCCCACAGGTAAGTCTAGCATGGGAGGTGGGGAAAGGAGGGGAATTGAGGCCCCCATATTGAGAGAGGGAGGGAGGCAGGGAGAGACGACAGAAGTTGGGCAGGGCTGGGGCACCCACCCAGCTGGGGAGGTGCATGGGGCTTGGGGCCTGGGGCTACAACAGGCACTTGCAGGGGCCAGGCGGGAAGCAGGATGGAGCCATGGGTGGCTCATCCAGGGGTGGGGAAGCAGAGGGCTGGCTCCCTGCTGCTGTAAGCACTCCTGTGGAAGGCATGGGGGGCACATGATTTGTGCACAGGGTGGTGATGGGCTACCTACTGCAGACTCTGGGCTCCCTGTCCTGCTGCCCTCCACCTGGGGCCTCTGCAGCCCAGCAGGCAGGACCGAGCATGGCAGGGCGCAGCAGAGCAGGGAAGCTCAATGCCGCCACTACTGGGAGCCCCACACTGCCATGGTGGTGCAGGGCTCACAGCAGTGGCACCTGGTCCCTCTCTGCTCTGCTATGCCAAGTCCCACCATCTGGGCCGTGGAGGCCCTGGGTGGAACGCAGCAGGGTTGGGAGGCCCAAGCCCACAGCCCTTACCTACCCCATGCACAAATCTGGGGGACACATTCTCCCCATTACCACACCCCAGGAGTTCATGCAGCAGTAAGGAGTAGCCCCCTGCCTGAGCCTGCAGCGGGCAGCCCATACCCACTCTCCACATCAGCACCATGCCAGCCCTGCTGCTTGCGGGGAAGAGGGAGCCAGGTTCTGCACTCCATTCTGCCACAGCAGCCACTGGGGTTTGGGTGCTGCTGCAGAAGGCAGGGGGCTTTGGACCCAGGTCCATGGCCCCATAACCCTGGCAGCTGGGGGCCCTGCTCCAGCAGGGCTGGGGGGTGGTAGTTCGTGGGTGGTTAGTGAAGGGCACCAGCAGGGCCAGGAGGCTGTTGATGGGAAGTGAGGGGCACCAGCAGCACCAGGGAGCTATCTGTGGGGAGTGAGGGGCACCAGGGGGCTGTGGATAGGGAATGAGGAGCAAAGGCATGGGCAGGGCACCAGTATATTAGGGCTGCTCAGCACAACAAAGCAGAGTGGGGGGACAGCCACCACAGGCAGGGGGAGAAAAAAATTATTTGGGGGGGGCTGAACATACGCGTATGTGCACCCGCACATTCCCCCACCCCTGTGCACCCAGGAGATAAATCTGTAGGGAAGGGATGGGGGGAGGGGCAAGGACTGTGGGAAATAGAATGAGGCCCCTACAGTGAGAAAGGTAGTGGAGCAGAAACAGGGGCAGGGGCTGGGGTGAATGGGGTCCCAGTCAGGCTGGGTTGTGGGACAGTCAGAGCCCAGGAAGCTCATCCAGGGTCACAGGGGGGCTCCCACCACTGTGTGCACCCAAGTGGAGACCCAGAGGGAATGTGCCCCCCCGCCCGCAATCCG
Source organism: Crocodylus siamensis (assembly GCF_052110815.1). Classification (NCBI taxonomy): domain Eukaryota; kingdom Metazoa; phylum Chordata; order Crocodylia; family Crocodylidae; genus Crocodylus; species Crocodylus siamensis. Next base: position 273,268,754 of record NC_143396.1, on the reverse strand, counting down.
TGTGGAGACAGGCTGCCACTGTGCACTTGGGTCTGTGCCTTGCTGCTGCTGCCCAGGGAGCAGTGCAACGCCATGTGCCTGCTGCCACTGGGCTGCACTGTGCCCCCTGTTCACCCAGCAGTGGGACGCACATGGTGTTGCATGGCTCTAGAGGCAGTGGCAGTGAGGCACAGTGCCCAGCATGCAGCAGCATCCCGTCTCTGCCCTGCACACAGGTCCTCCACTGGGGAACACACAGTGGCAGGAGTCCTGTCCCCCCATGGTCCTGGACGAGTCGCCCAGGTTCCAATTGTCCCATGACCTGGCCCAGTTGGGGCCCCATTCACCCCAGCCTCTGCCACTGCCTCTGCCCAACTCCCTCCCTCAATGTGGGGGCTCGATCCACCCTCGATCTGCTCCAAGCCTCTTCCCCTTCACAAAATAGACTGATATTTTTCTGTCATGCTGGGCAGCCAGTGATCCACATGCCAGATTGTGATCCTGGCTGCATGTATGTCCCTCCCCACCCCTGCTTCAGGTGCCCAGAGCCTGCAGCTGAGTTGCCTTGCAGCCCTACCCATTGCCCAACATTTGGGGGCGGGGGCTGAGCCCCGTTAGCCCCGGCCTTCTGCTACCTATGACAGCCCCAGCTGGACCCACATACTAGTGGGTGAAGGGGGCAAGGGGAACTCTGGATTTCCATAATAAAAAACACAAAATTAAAAACCAAAATGTATAGGTATTTATAATTTATTTTATTATAGTGATTGAGGCACTGGTAGGCTTCCAAATTGCTTTAGAATTGTCAATATATCAATAAAACATTGAGTTTAACTGATCAGTAAAACATTGTGTTCAACTATGTATACAGTGGTGTTTCATTTTAATCACAGAAAACCACAGATTTGGGGTTATTAATCAGAGAATTTGCATTTTCTTAATCAGTTAATTTGTTATTTTTAAACAAAGAAAACCAGGATCCCTGGTAATCTGTTTCACTACTTAACTACACTTGTATCTAACCTAATTCTCCTTTGCTGCAATTTAAGCCATTACTTCTTGTCATTTCACCAATGGATAGAGAACAGTTGATCACAATCCTCTTTATAACCACCCTTTTTGTATTTGAAGATTGTTATCCAGTCTCCCCTCAGTCTTCTCTTTTGCAGATTAAGTAATCCTAGTTCTTCCAACTGTACCGCATTTGTCATGCGTTCTGTGTCTATAACACCACATTATGCAAGTTTCATCTACCTCATATTTCCTTAGCTTATTCATGAGAATGTTGTGGAAGATCATATCAAAAACTTTATTAAGCTTAAAGTATATCATATCCATTAGTCACCCTTATGCACATGGAAGGAAATAGGGGTGATTGGGCATGATTTAATCTTGACAAACCTACCTTGCTGTTGCTGAATCATATTGTCATCCTCTATATTGTGATGATATTCTCCAATATCTTTCCAGCTATCAAAGATAGATGGATCTGTAATTCCATGTATCTTTTTAAATATATGCCCTATCTTTTAAGTACATGACATAATTTTGCCCTTTTCTAGTTTTCTGGGACCTCACATTTTTTTCCATGAGTTCTGAAAGCTAATAGCCAATGGCTCTGCAATTAGTTCAGCCAATTCCTAGAGTACCATAGAAGGAATCTCATCAGGTTCCGTAAATATGAAATCATCTGGCCTAGATAAGTAATCTCTCACTTGTTCTACATTATTGTAACAAGTGGGTGTCCTGGGCAGGTCAGTCATTGGCCTGCCCACTTGTCTCGGAGCTAACCGTCTGCCTTCCTCACCTGCCATGCCTTGATGATAATGGTTAAGAAATGTCAATCAGGTGGGAGGCTGCCCATTTACTTGCCCTGATGCCAAGGGCTTACATACGTGGCTCTGACCTTCCCTATACCATGTTCCATGCCTCACAGATGGCATCCATGCCCTAACCTGGCCTTAGCTTGTTTGGCCTAATGCCTGGCCTATAAGACCATGCCCTTACACTGGAACCTGTACTCCAGAGTCTCTCATGGGATTTTCCAACTCAACTCAGGGCTCCCAGCTCAACTTGGGACCTTCGTGGTCCTCTCATGCCCACACAATAGGGCCTCACAATCCCCTGGAGCCTCACACCTGGCTCCCTTATTGCAGCCTCAGAGCTTGCTGTGAGTCTGGGTGCTGCCTTAAGTCCCTCCACCTGACCTAGGCCCTGCGTCAGAGCTCACAGTGAGCCTTGACCCCTGCTTTGCTCTTATTACCCACCTTGGTTGTGGGAGCTGGGTTTATAAGACCCATTACTCGCCTTTCACTGGGGAAGCAAATGGCCTGGCATTTGCAGGGACTACCCCAACATGGGCAGCCCCACCAGACCATCCTACCCCAGCAGGGTATAGTTTTATGTCATGCCCAGAACAGGGAAACTCCTACCATCCCCATAGGCCATCCAGACCTCCAAGGTGTGAGCAGCAGCTACAGCTGGATGGTGTCCTTCCAACTGCTAGCAGCAAACTGTGGGCTTTGCTGCTCAGGGCCCTGCTCTTATAGTGAACAACTGGGCCCTGTTCCCAATCAGGTAATTAGGCCTGACTGGGAGAATAGCCAGCTGCAGGCTGCTTTGCTGCTACCTATGCCCCTGTGAATAACAGAGCACACTCCAGGCTGTTAGTTATCTACTCCCCTGTCCTTCCTATTAATTGTGGTCATCATCTGAGATTTGACCTATATTGTTAAGGCTTCCCCTCCCTCTCAGTTAGGATCCATGTTCTTACTTCTAACATATTTATACAATGTTTTTAATTGCCTTATATGTCCCTAGGTAGCTATATTTGTACAAGGGGCTTTCTTGTTTTGTCCCTAAATGCTTGTACCAGACTTTTAGGTTTTGATAATATTGGAGTGATGTTGTAGCCATGATGGCCCAGAAATTACACGAGAAGCAAGGATTTTTGTGGGTGATGTCATTTATTGGACCTGGTTGGGATAGAGTTAGATGACCCTTCAGATATCGCAGTACCCTTTCCTCAGGTTACTGAGGAAACTTGAAATCTGAGGACGGTTACTGTGAGGGTTTGGCTGGGATGTGGGTGACCAGGCCTGTGAGACTGCAGGTGTCTTAAAAGGGATGAGTGGTGCTTTCAGCAGCAAATCTGGTTGCCAATAACTGGGGCAGTTGCATTAGCCAGGGATCAGAGAAAGGTGTGATAATTTAGGTGCTTGGCCCAGCCAGGCATACCTGATTAGAAGCCTTGAAAGGTACTGTAATACCCAAAATCTCACCTAAATCTATTCCAACCACACATAAAAGACATTGTCCAATAAAAGACATTGCCCATAAAAATCCTTGCCTCTCCCATATTTTTATACTTGTTCTCAGTAACTTGTCCAGATTTCTGCTTTTTGAAAGATTCCCTTTTTAGTTTTAAGTTTAAAACTAAAGGATAGGAAGTGCAGCAAAAGACCTACTTGGCTACTAGTCATTAAGTGTTGCTGCACTTCCTATCCTTTCTTCCTGTAGGAATATTATATGAATGAATCATGTGTACTTTTGTCCTGAGATTAAAATCACAATCAACTATCAGAGTATTTCTTAAACGCAAGCTTTTTTTGTCAAACAGCATTCTTCATCTCTTTCCTACTTTTCTCATAACTGGTTCAGAGGGGACAGACCTCTCTTTTTGCAATAAGCAGTGTTCTAGAAATATCTTACTTTTCACAGCGAGGATTTGCCTCTAGGGTGTTTTATTGTGTCTAAATTGCATTTTCTGAATTGCACAGGGTGCCTGAGATACAGATCTACAGCAGTTACTCATAGTCTTACCTCTTACCTCTGCAGGAAGGAAGGAAGTTGTAAAATCAAGTTAGCATTCATGACTGAAGTACTCAAACAACAAATTACACTGAGAAGAAATTAAAAACAATTCAATTTAATGCCATCTATTTACCTGAAAAGTTACATTTTTTTTCCAAAGAGCTGTGTCTGGAAATAAATGAATCCGCTCAAAGCAGTAATTAACCTTCAAAATGATATCACAAAACAGGCACTGTGGTTAAAAAAGAAATCATGAACAGAAAAATGAGCATGAAGAGCTTATTACAGACATAGATCCCATCTCTGAGCCTTTGCAGTGTAATATATTGAAAGGACATGAGATACTACTTTGCAGAGACTTAAAATATGCCCTTTGTAATGTTAGGATCCTTCACTACCAAAGAGCAGCAACACTGCTCAGTATCTCTTCTGTGCTATATTCTGTCATGCTGCCCCATCCCAATTCCAGTCTGTTCCCTCCCAATCGTAGCCTTAGCCTGGCACACTCCCTACATCTGGGTTTGTGAGGAGGTCTTCAGAAACTGTTTGTTGCTATCTTGAACAGTTCCAATGGGGAAAAAATTCTCTTTTGGTCACACCCAAGCTTTTTACAACTTTCAGCCTTTTTTCCCCCATTACACATGGACCAGACCATAACTGAGAACCTCAGTTGAGCAGTAAAGAGGCAAAAGTTTGGGGACTCGGTTTTGTATAGATCTGTTTCCTTTTGCTGTTAGCTATGGTCCAACACTAGCAGCCAGAGAGCATGTTAAACAGCACAGCTAACCATTAGATATCAGCTGCCCCCAATTACTTGAACTGAAGAGTCATAGAAGAGAATACTGATGAGCTCTCTTGTCTGCACATGTTTAATTTTCATAGCATTTGGATACTTTTAATAACATACATGGGGAATTCTTGAAAAATAAATGAGTGCTTATGTTTTCCCCATATTTAAAAGGACAGGTGTGATGACCCAGGTAAATATAGCGTGGTTAATCTGGTTTCAATCCCAGACAAAAAAATGGAATAGGTGATACAGGATTCAATTAATATAGCATTAATTATACAACTATCTATTAATTCTAATTCATGGGCTTTATGTAAAATTGCTCTTGTTGAACCAACCAGAGTTAATTATTTGTTAAGGTGACAAGTTTGGTTGTTAAAGGTAATTGTGTAGATGTAATATATTTAGAATTCTGTAAGATATATTTGATTTAGTACTTAGTAGGGCTGTGCGAAATTTCACTGGCAGTTTCATTTCAACGCTGTTTCAATTCGTTTCAAGCTCAAAACGGCAAAATCGAAATGAAATAAAGAGCTTCGAAACAGCCTTGAAACAAAATGAGGGAAGTCGAAACGTTTCAAAATTTTTAAGCATTTCCAGTTTCGAAGCTCAAGCTGAACTTGCGTGCAGGGAAACAAAAACTAAAGTAAGGAGAGGGAAGGGGAAGGAGGGGAGGGGAGGGAAGGACTGCTCTCATTATTGACTGTGTAGCTGGCCAGCGACTGCCATCCTTTCCTGAGGTCTCTTCCAATACCGGTGCTCTGGGGGAGGGATGGAAAAACTGCATAAAAGGCAGCATTCTTTGAGTTGGTCTGCTTTCTGCCTTGGGGTCAGCTGAGCTAGGGCACACCTTAACACACACACAGTGTCACCCACCCATGTCACGAGTTTTGCCTGTCAGCAGCTAGAGGTGCAGGGCCCCAGAACCCAGACTCCCTCTGCACTGATCTTCTTGACAGCTGGCAGGCTTTGTGGCCTCAGCAGGGGCCACCACCCCGGCAGTCATCACCCTGCTGCCCCTTAACACGCACCATGTCACCCATGTCATGAGTTTTGCTTGTCTGAAGCTTGAGGTGCAGTTTCCCCCATGCCCCTGCACCTATCTCCTTGAAACTTGGCAGGTTTCATGGTCTCAGCAGGAGCTACCATTTCTGCAAGTTTCATCCAAATCAGGCCAGAAATGACAAAGTTATTGGCTGTTTTGAGCTTCCCCATTATAGCCTATGGGCAAAAGGTCGAAACAGCAAAACTTTCAATGAAACAAAACAGAACAGCAGTTTCAAATCAAAACAAAATTCAAAACAAAATGCTGTTCCATTGAAATGTCAAAACACAAGTCAAAATGAAACAGTGCCGTTTCACACTTAGTACAATTCTGATTAAAAATTGGCACTATCCAGTATCAAAAGGACCATAATATATGGAATATGATAAATTAAATGGCATGTGAGAAAGTAGAGAATGTTAATCATCATCAAATCACCACAAGTGATATGATGCTTGATGCTACTCAACATTGTCATCAATAATTCAGAAGTAAATATGAAGTCACTGCTGATAAAATTTCATCGTTTCATAGTTAGTAGGGTCAGAAGGGACCAAAGCAGATCATCTAGTCCAATCCCCTGCCATGGGCAGAAAAAAATACTGGGGTCAAATGACCCCAGCTAGGTGGCTGTCTAGCCTCCTTTTGAAGACCCCCAGGGTAGGGCCAAGCACCACTTCCCTTGGAAGTTGGTTCCAGCTCCTAGCCGCCCTGACTGAAGTAGTGCCTCACGATATCTAGCCTGAATCTACTGTTAGTCAACTTATGGCTGTTGTTCCTTGTTACCCCCGGTAGTGCTCGGGGGAACAGGGCCTCCCATTGCCTGCTGGTCCGCCTTGGCAAGTTTATAGGCAGCCACCAGATCCCCTCTCAGCCTTATTTTGTGGAGGCTGAACAGGTACAGGTCTCGTAGCCTTTCATCATAGGGCCTGCCCTGCTGCCCCCTAATCATGTGAGTGGCCCTTCTCTGGACCCTCTCCATGTTGTCCACATCCCTCTTGAAGTGCAGTGCCCAAAACTGGACACAGTACTCCAACTGTAGCCTGACCAATGTCACATAGAGGAGGAGGATCACCCCCTTGGACCTGCTTGAGATGCATCTATGGATGCATGACAAGGTTCAGTTAGCCTTACTGTGTGTCCTCACGTTGGAGGCACATATTCATATGGAATCAGTAGTGATTCCAAGATCCTTCTCTGCCTCTGTGCTGATGATAAGGGAGTACCCCAGCCTGTAGGTATGCTGCTGATTCTTCCTCCCCAGGTGCAACACCTTGCACTTGCACAATACCTTGCATTTGCAGAAAACAAAAACACCCAAACAACTAGTGGCATGGTAAGTAACAGTGAGTCATCTCAGGAGATCAGGATTGCTTAGCTGAGTCAAGTCAAATGAGCTGTGTTTTAACATAGCTGAACACAAAGTTGCATATCTAGGAATAAGGAATGAAGGTCATAGCAACAAAGTGGTAAATAGTGTCTTGGAAAGCAGTAACACTAAAGAGGATCTAAGGGTTACACTGGGGAAGCAACTGAACATGATGCTATGCCTAACATAGTTGATGCAATCCTTCTGTAATCTAGGAAATAGTCTACATGAGATGCTTAACTGTGTGTTAGCATAGTTTACTGTGCAGTAAGTTCATGTGTCAGCATGTGTGCATACCTACTGCTCAGTAAAAAACCCTAATCATGAGTAAATTTGATACCTGCAAATCCAGGTAGCAAATTTATTTGTGATTAGTTGCTGTGCCGTAATGCACATGCAGATACAAACTGGGAGCAACTAATTTGCTCCCAGGTTAGCCCTGCCACTAGGGGGTTGGCCTGAGGCTAGCCCAAGGTCTCCAAGCAAGGAGCCTCTTCTGCCCCAGGGCTGGGTGACTTCTATGGTAGCCCTTGCCTCAGGCCCTTAAAAGTATTTTGAGCCCTAGGGCACACAAACAGGGTGCCTGGGGGCACTTCATGCCCCTGTGTCCCCCCTAGGCAAGCCACAACCTAGTTATACCAACCTGCCTGCACCCCGGTACCACTGTCTGGCACTGCAGTACTGTGTGCTTGCCAGACCTATGCCATCCAGGCCTTCAGGGTGCTGGAGGCTGTTGAAAACTCCAGTCAGGCCTGCCAGCAGCCAAGCCCAGATGCAGGCAGTTTCTGGATGCCGGAGCCAGCTTCAGCTGTCTAAAGCCCAACCCTGGCAGTCTGCTCTGAGCCTGTAGGTGCTCAGCCATGCAGGTACCAGTCCCAAGCCGAGTCCCTGCACTGGGCAGTGCAGGCAGCTGCCCAAAACTGGCAGCAAAGGGATAGCCATGCGAAGGCCCAGGAAGGTATGGCAGCAGGTGCTGCCAGGAGCCTGACCTGTCCCACCCTGGGAATAGGATGCGAGAGGCAGGCTGCCTGCAGCCAGCACCCAGAGGCCCGCTAGCCCGTGGAGAATGAGCAGGGATGGGGGGCTTGTCCAGTAGTTGGCCTGCCTTCCTGATTTACCATGGTCTCTGGGAGCCCATATACACTCAAGCCCTGCTCTAAGGCCAGACAGACAGTACACAGCCCCTGGTATAGATTTCATAGACATTAGGGCTGGAAGGGACCTCGTAAGATCATTGGGTCCAGCCCCCTGTCCAAGGGTCAGGAAGTCAGCTAGGGTCAAAGGATCCCAATAAGATAATTGTCCAAATGTTTCTTAAAAGTGTCCAGAGTAGGTGCATGGACCACCTCTTGGGGTAATTTGTTCCAGGCTTTGGGGGCTCAGAGATTTTCCTTATGTCCAACCTAAAACGGCCTTGCAGGAGTTTGTATCCGTTGGACCTTGTCATACCCTGAGGTGCTCTGGTGAACAGGTGTTCCCCCAAATTCTGATGCACACCCCTTATGTACTTATAGGCTGCTACCAAGTCACCCATCAGCCTGCTCTTCTCCAGGCTGAAGAGTCCCATAGCTCACAGTCTGTCTTTATAAGGCCTGTTCTCTTGCCCTCTGATCATGTGTGTGGCTCTCCTCTGGACTCTTCAAGCTTCTCCATGTCCTTCCTAAATTGTAGAGCCCAGAATTGGATGCAGTAGTCCAGCTGTGACCTCACCAAGGCTGAGTACAATGGGTGGATAACATCCTGGGTCTTGCTCAAGATGCATCAGTATATGCAAGCCAGAGTTTTGTTCGCTTTGCTAGCTGCGGTATCACATTGATGGCTCATATTCATCTTGTGATCAATCATGACCCCCAAGTCTCTTTCAGTCATGGTGCTAGGGAGTGTAGCATTGCTGACACTATAAGCGTGATGCGGGCTTTTATTCCTGAGGTGGAGCACCTTGCATTTCTCCATATTGAATGCCATCAGATTTTCATCTGCCCACCATGCAAGCCTATCCAGGTTGGCCTGCATCACCAGCCTATCCTCAAGTGTAGACACTCTTTCCCAAAGTTTGGTGTCATCAGCTAACTTGGCAAGTCTGCTTTTGACACCAGTATCTAGATCATTTATGACCAGTCTGCTTTTGACACCAATGTCCAGATCGTTTTTGAGCATCTTATCTCTTAAATGTTGCAAACTCACACACACAGCTTCTTTCTCATGGCTCTAAAGGGCCTGAAGCTACCTGTGGGGGAGAGGCTGCACTTGGCATCAAGGATGTGGCCTCAGGGTCACTGACACCCACAGCCAGGGCCTTGCAAATGTGCCAGCTCTGCCAGAGGAGGACCCTGAACAGGAACCTACTCCTGAACTGCCTGGTCACAGTGTCAGAGGACCGTCTGAAGGACACTTGGGCCTGGTGGGCGGAGGATGTGGCCTGCTAGGACAGGTCACAGATAGAGTATGTGGCCCACTAGGACAGGTGGTAGGCAGAGGACATGGCCCATTAAGACACGTGGGACCAGGTGGACAAGGAGTTCCAGGTGCAGCTTCTGGCCCTTGAGCAGGAACAGGTGGAGGCTCAGGGGAGCAGGCCACAGATGATGACTGAAGGGTGCTGGACACCCTTCTGGCCCTGACAGTCTCCTTTCTGCCAACCACTGCCTGCCCCCTGGCAGCCACCTGCACCCAGCAGCAGGTCCCTGCCTGGGCCTGGGAGAAGGTCTTCCACCACCTCCAGCAGCCAACAGCCCCCTGGCCTGGCCCTTGTACAGGGTCTGACACCACACAGCCCCACTCCACCCCCTCTGTCTGGGCCCAGACCTGCCACTCACCCTAGCTCCATGTGGTCACAGACCCAGAGCTGCCTGCAGTGGGGCCAGGATCACATGCCAGCCCTGCTGACCCTGGACACCAGCTGCCAAAGGGAAATCTACCTGCGCTGGGGGAGCACCAGCTGCCGTTGCCCCTGAACAAGCCTCCCATGCAAACCCATGCACGGGTGACCAGAGACCAGGGTTCTGGCTCCCTGTCCCCTCTAGATGCCCCTACCCCACAGCGCCCCCCATGCCAGAGTGACACACAAAGAACTTTGTACATAGGGAAGAAGTTTTTTTTATTGTTGGTGGATGGAGTGGATGGTGTAGGGGCTCTTTTTGTTGAGGGGGGAAGGGAGCTGTGTTTTTTTGGGGAGAGAGTCTCTGGTTGATGTAAGGGGAATAAAAATGTGTTCTTCTGAGACATGTCTGAAGTAAGCATGGTGCTGGAGTTTCACAGTTTCAAGGGTCGGAAGGGACCTGAGCAGATCATCTAGTCCAACCCCCTGCCATGGCAGGAAAGAATACTGGGGTCAAACGACCCCAGCAAGATGTTCTTCTAACCTCCTCTTAAAAACCCCCAGGGTAGGAGCCTGCACCATTTCTCCTGGAAGTTGGAGCCGCCCTAAGCATGAAGTAGCGCCTCCTGATATCTAACCTAAACCTACCCTCTGCCAGCTTGTGACCGTTATTCCTGGTCACTCCTGGCGGTGCTCGGGGGAACAGTGGCTCCCCCAATGCCTGCTGATCCCCCCTGACTAGTTTATAACAGGCCACAAGATCTCCCCTCAACCTTCTCTTTTCGAGGCTGAACAGGTTCAGGTCCTGTAGCCTCTCCTCATAGGGCCTGCCCTGTTGTCCCCTGATCATATGAGTGGCCCTCCTCTGGACCCTCTCCATGCTGTCGACATCCCTCTTGAAGTGTGGCACCCAGAACTGGATGCAGTACTCCAGCTGCGGCCTGACCAGTGCCTCATAGAGGAGGAGGATCACCTCCTTGGACCTGCTCAAGATGCATCTGTGGATTCATGACAAGGTGCAGTTGGCCTTCCTAACTGCCACCCCACACTGCCAGCCCATGTTCATCTTGGAGTCAATGATGACCCCCAGATCCTTTTCCGCCTCCGTGCTAACAAGAGGGGAGTTCCCCAGCCTGTAGGTATGGTGCCGGTTGTTCCTCCCAAGGTGCATCACCTTGCACTTGTCTGTGTTGAAAACCATCCTATTCTCATCCGCCCACCCTTGTAACCTGTCAAGGTCTGATTGTAGCCTGTTGCATCCTTCCAGTGCGCCCACGTCCCCCCACATCTTAGTGTCATCAGCAAATTTGAACAGGGTGCTTTTTACCCCCTCGTCCAAATCACTGATGAAGATGTTGAACAGTGTGGGCCCGAGGACTGAGCCCTGCGGAACCCCACTGCCCATGTCCTTCCAGGTTGAGAAGGACCCATCCACTACCACCCTCTGGGTGTGGCCCTCCAGCCAGTTGGTGACCCATTTGACTGTGTGCGTGTCTACACCACAGCCCCCCCAGTTTCTTAATGAGAATGGGGTGAGAGACAGTGTCAAAAGCCTTCTGGAAGTCCAGGAAGACTATATTCACTGCTACCCCTGCATCTAATGATCTGGTGATCTGATCATAAAAGGCCACCAGGTTGGTCTGACAGGACCTGCCACTGAGGAACCCGTGTTGGTTGCCCGTAAGCATGTAGTCCCCTGCTGGCCCCTCCTGGATGTGTGTCAGCGTAATTTTCTCGAACAGCTTACCTAGGATCGAGGTGAGACTAACCAACCTATAGTTTCCCGGGTCCTCCTTCCTGCCTTTTTTGAAGATGGGAACCACGTTGGCCCTCTTCCAGTCCTCTGGTACCTCACCAGAACACCACGAGTTGGGCGGGGGCATGGGGGGGTCCACAGTTGGCAGTGCAGGCAGGCTAGAGCAGGGAATGCTGGAGGAGATGGTCAGCCAGTGTCTCCCACACCCAGTGCCCTCACCCCTGCTGACAGGTGGGCAGCTCTCCTGGGGCCTCAGTGAGAGGGGCTGCCACTGCTGCTGCCACCGCCTGTGGTGCTCCCACTGCATGGCATCCTCTGCCTGACACATCTCCTCTGCCCAGGCCTCATAGAAGAGCACCCTCCAGGCCTCGTGGAAGAGTACCCCCCAGGTCTCATAGATATTATGCAGTATGAACACCTGAGGGAGATTGTTGTTGGTGAAATCGAGGCAGGCAGTGTGGTTGCACCAGCAGCTCTTGAGGCAGCCAAAGGCACCCTCCACAAGGGTGTAGGTCCAGCCAAGGCAGCAGTTAAATTGGGCCTGACCAGTGTAGGGCTGCATGAACCAGATCAGAAGTAGGTAGGTGGGGTCTCCAATGAGGAGAGGCAGGACTGCCATGCTGCCCAGATGCAGGTCCAGCACCAGGGCTGGCAAGGCAGAGTTCTTGAAGATGACAGTGTCATAGGTGCTGCCTACCCAGCTGGTGCTCACATGCCTGAAGGCCCTGCAGTGGTCCACAATGGCCTGGAACACAATGGAGTGAAAGCCCCTCTGGCTATAATAGGGCTGGTCTCCATGGGGTGGGCAGGTGATGGGGACGTGGGTCCCATCCAGGGCATGGAACCCAACCACCACTGATAGGGGGTCATACACGTAGAGCACTGTGTCCCCCTAGCATATTCTAGAGGTCACCACACACCTCTAGGACAGCCTCCCCAGTGGTGGCCTTGCCTGTGCCAAACAGGCTAGCAGGCATGGACAGCTTGAACAAGGTGAGGGCCAACTGGATGTCTGCAGGGAGGGGTGGCCACATGCTGGTGGCCAGAACTGCTCCAGAAGATCCCAGAAGGTGGCCCTGGTCATGCAGAAAGCCTCCAGTCACTGCTCATCATCCCAGATTTCCTGGATGACATGCCAACACCAGTCCTGGCTGGCCCAATGGGCCCAGAGGTAGTTGGGCTGTAGGACCAGGAGGGCAATGCTAGCTGTAGCAGTGGCATCCTGGAGTCCATCACTGGCATCCCTGCTGTGGTCCAGCCAGGCAGATGGGGTCAAGGCAACAGGTGCATGGTGGAGGCCCTGGGATGGTGTGTGGCAGGTGAACAGGCAGTTTCTACTTGTCAGAGAGCCAGAAGAGGCAAGACAGCCATGGTCCAAGTGGCAGCTGGCAAGGCAGGCCAACAGGGCCAGCATGGTGGCCAGCAGGAGCCCAGGGCACTGGTTGTCACTGCCAGGGGCAGAAGCAGCCATGGCACAGGGAAGCACAGGCAGTGAGGAGAGCACTGCTCTGTGCTGTTCCTTTGCTGCGCATGCTGCTCCTGGCCAGGGAAGTGGCTGTCCAGTGAGCAGTTATGGCTTTTGAAGAGGGCTACCACCTGCTGGAAGCTGCAGCTGGAGCCTGGAGCTCCCCCCAGTGGTGCCAGGGGGCCATTGCCAGCAAATCCGCTCCCACTTCCCTGCACATGTAGATGCCTGATCAGCACTGTTTACTCAGGAGTAATTTACTCAGGAGTAAACTGGTGCTGTAGCAAATGCATATGTAGATGCACACAGTAGGAATAAGGTGGTATTCTACCTCTGTGTCTAGCACGGCTGAGTTTGATACTAGGACACTGTACTCAGCTCTGATCTCCATGTTTTTTAAAAGATGTTGAAAATTAGGGAGGGTGCAGCAGACAGCCACAAAAATGACTGAGGGCTAGAGAAAATGCCTTGTAATGAGAGACTTAAATAGCTCAATTTGTTTAGCTTATCAAAATGAAGACTAAGTGGTGACTTGGTGCCTAAGAGCCTTCACAGAGAGAAAATACTGGGTACTAAATGGCACTTTAAACTAGAAGAGAAATGCATAACAAAAGCCAACAGCTGGAAGCTGAAGCCAGACAAATTCATACTGAAAATAAGACACAACATTTGAAACAATGAAAAGTCTTAAATAGTAGGACAAACTGCCAAGGGAAGCAGTAAATTCTCCATCTCTTAAGGTGCAGAGCAAGATTCCTTTTGAAAGATACAGTTAAGACACAAGATATTGGGCTCAATACAGGGGTAACTTGGTGGAATTTAAATTCAGGTAATATATAGGAGGTCTGACAAGTTGATCAAATGGTTTCTTCTGTCCTTACACTTTCAATCTATGATATAGAAAAAGGGAAAGGATCCATCAGGCTCCCACTATTCAATAACAGGGCAAGCAAGAGAGAAAAATTATTAGACTAGAGCTTCTAGGAATATTCTTGCAGAAGGCAGAGCAGGATGGCACCTTAGGGCATTTTCACATGTGCTCCAGTGGTGGGGGGTGCACATTTTAATTAGAGTGGCTCTGAGAGCCACTCTAATTAAAGCACCACAGTGTCTCATGCATCAGCATCCTCGCGCTTCACAATGCTGGCAGGGGTGCTTTAACTTAAGCTCATGGAACTGATCCATGACATGTGGAAGCTGGCTGAAGTGTGCCAACTAGCACACTTCAGCAGGCTCAATCAATCATGTCTGCTCAGACGTGTTGTAATTACAGTGCATCGGAGCAACCTCCTGGCACGTCTACAGGAACCCTTAGAAACAAATTCAGAAGCATAAATTTTGGCATGCAACAGCTTGCTTTGTTGTGTGCTATCACAAAGTAGGCCATCACCTACAAAAGCTTATGCCACTCTAAAACTGTTAGTTTCAAAGTCTCCCTCTACACGTTACAGGTATCACACGATTAACTGGTTAAGTGCACAATTACCTCAAGACCAGCTACATATGTAAAGTATCTATCATGCCATAGTTTCATAGTTGGTAGGGTTGGAAGGGACCTAAGCAGATCATCAAGTCCGGCCCCCTGCCATGGGCAGGAAAGAATGCTGGGGTCAAATGACCCCAGCAAGGTGATTATCTAGCCTCCTTTGGAAGACCCCCAGGGTAGGGCCAAGCACCAATTCCCTTGGAAGTTGGTTCCAGATCCTAACCACCCTGACTGTGAAGTAGCGCCTCCTGATATCTAGCCTGAATCTACTTTCAGTCAACTTATGGCCATTGTTCCCTGCTACTCCTGGTAGTGCTTGGGGGAACAGGGACTCTCCCATCGCCTGCTGGTCCCCCTTGGCAAGTTTAAAGGTGGCCACCAGATCTCTTCTCAGCCTTCTTTTGTGGAGACTGAACAGGTTCGGGTCCCGTAGTTTCTCCTCATAGGGCCTGCCCTGCTGTCCCCTGATCATGTGAGTGGCCCTCCTCTGGACCCTCTCCATGATGTCCACATCCCTCTTGAAGTGCAGTGCCCAGAACAGGATACAGTACTCCAACTGCGGCCTGACTAATGTCGCATAGAGGGGGAGGATCACCTCCTTGGACCTGCTTGTGGTGCATCTATGGATGCATGACAAGGTGTGGTTAGCCTTCCTGACCGTGTCCCCACATTGGCAGCCCATGTTCATCCTGGAATCAACAGTGACTCCAAGATCCTTTTCCGTCTCTGTACTGACAAGAAGAGAGTACCCCAGCCTGTAGGTATGCTGCTGGTTCTTCCTCCCCTGGTGCAGCACCTAGCACGTGTCCATATTGAAACCCATCCTATTCTCATCCACCCACTTCTGTAACCTGTCCAGATCCAGTTGTAGCCTGTCCCTCTCTTCTAGCATGCTCACTTCTCCCCACATCTTAGTGTCATCTGTGAACTTCAACAAGGTGCTTTTCACCCCCTCGTCCAAGTTGCCTATGAAGATATTGAACAGTGCAGGACCAAGGACCAAGCCCTGGGGAACCCCACTGCCCACATCCCTCCAGGTCAAAAATGACCCATCCACCACCACTCTCCAGCCAACTTGTGACCCATCTGACTGTGTAGGCGTCGATACCAGTCACCTAATTTTTTAATGAGGATGGGGTGAGAGACAGTGTTGAAAGCCTTCCTAAATTCCAGAAAGACTATGTCTACTGTGACACCTGCATCCAAGGCTTTTGTGACCTGGTCATAGAAGGCAACCAGGTTGGTCTGACAGGACCTGCCTCTAATGAACCCATGTGGATTGCCCCTAAACATAATCTACCCTACTGGTCCCTTGCAGATGTGCTTCTGGATATCCTCCCTTTTTTGAAAACGGGGACCACACTGGCCCTTTTCCAGTCCTTTGGCACCTCACAAGAGCACCACGAGTGCTCATAAAGCTGTGCCAGGGGTCCCGCAATGACCTCTGCCAACTCCCCCAGCACTCTGGGGTGTAGATCATCAGGATCTGCTGATTTGAACACATCTTGTCCCTCCAGAAGTTCCCTAACTAGGTCCTCACTAAGCCCGGGCCTGGCTGTGCCTCCCCTGGGTTTGTCCAGAATCCCAGTGTGGGGGATGTCCCAGTCCCTGCTCAGAAAAATGGAAGAAAAGGATCTGTTAAAAAGATTAGCTTTGTCATCTGGTGCTACCACCAGATTATTAAGCTTGTCCTGCAGAGGCCCACGTTACTTGGTACCTTCTTTTTACCCCCTGTGTATTTAAAAAAGGACTTCTTGTCATCTTTGATCTGGGTCGCTACTCCCAGTTCCATCTCTGCCTTAGCCTTCCTAATAGCCCCCCTACAATCTCCAGCAATGGAGGTATCATCCTCCTTGGTGATGGCCCCTCTCTTCCATTGGATGTATGCCTTCTTTTTGGCTTTGAGGCGCTCCTGGATGCTTTTGGTGAGCCATGGGGGCTTTTGAGCACTCTTGCCCCCCTTTGATCCACATAGGGATTGTCATCCTTTGGGCTTGGAGGATCGTCTCCTTAAGGAACAACCACTCTTCTTGGACTCCCAACTCCCTTCCCCTCCGGGACCTCAGTGCCTCCCCAACCAGTCTCCTTACCTCATTGAAATCCATCCTTGTGAAGTCCAGGGCTGCTGCCTTGCTGCAGGTCTTTGACACCCTGTGCTGGATGATGAATTCCAGTAGGCGATGATCACTGTCGCCCAGGTGGTCAAGCACCCACAGTCCCCTCACCAGGTCATTGCATATGGCTCCATAAAAGGCTCCAATGAGTTCTAAAGTTAGACCACAAAAATGTGTACTAGATTTATAGTTGGTTGCTATCCAGTTTTAATTCACACATGTAGCAGGGTCTCCCCTGTGACTAGGAACCCATTAGCTGATAGGGCTTTTGGGGCTGGGAGTCCTGCAACTGAGGGGACTCAGACCCAGCAGCTGCTGACTCTGGGTCCTGGGCAGTTCCCTATAGCTGTGAACATGGTCCTAGCAGCATGCCTCCCAGAGTCAAGACCCAGCTAGATCCTGGCGCCCATGAGGCATGGCTGAGGTCTCCCAGCCCCAGGGGTTTCATGCACCCCCGAGACTGGGACACTGCAGCAGCTGCATCTCCCAATCATGGGAGGTTCATGGAGTGCCCCCCAGCTGGGAGAGCTCCCAGCTGTAGGAGCTTGCTTCTTGCCAGTGCAGGGGGAGCCCAATCCAGAATTGGGCTCCCCTGTACTGGCAATAAGGCACAATGGGATCTAATTCATGATCCCACAATGACACCTCCTACATGTGTAGCATGGCAGGAGATATGATTGTGTGGATCATGCATTAGATCTGATTGTGCCTTTACCTGCATGTGTAGAGGGGCCCTAAGGTGCCCTCCTGCCTGACTTCAGATTAACATGGCTAACTGTCTCTCTCAGGAGTATTCCTGTGACAGGTAAAAGGTCCTCAGCCTCAAGAAACATCTGGGCCACTGCCAATCAATTAAGTTCAGGTTCATTGCAGCTAGGCCTCCTTGGATTTGCAGCAGGTGCTCAATCCAACATGCTTTCATGTAGCTCATCCTTGCAGGTATGTTGCAAATCCCCCAGTGTGATCTCTCTCAAACCATGACTGGGATGAGCTCAGTAACCTCCCTCTCTTCCTGCTTGAGAGCTGGTCACTCCTTCAGTGTTCATAAAGTTGGCTCAGGGTCTGGGAGCCACTCAGAAATTAGAGGGTTAATTCAAACAAATTGTGCCACACAGGAATTTAGTTTGCTGCCAGCTCTTCACCAGATTATTTACTGTCTCCTATTCTGATCCCCTTTTAGCTTCTTTCACCTCATTTTGTTTAGTGCTATTTGTTTTTCTTATATTTTCCTGTGCCTCAGGTACCCATCTGTAACAGAGTGAGAACAGTATTTGTGAGGTGCTGCGAGGGTAAATATAGTAACGACTGAGGTGCTCAGACAGTATGGCAGTGGGAGTCACATAAAAGCCTATTACAGGTACTAACAGGGGTCACAGAATGGAATAGTTTGTGAATCACTAGTCTGAAAGAACACAGTTATTAGTGAGCAGCCAATTCTTAATGAGATGTCTGAGTCCAAAATTCAGACGAAGGGCAAGATCTTTCACTGCAGCAAAGGAATAAGCAAGGCATACTTGTGTGGGAGGAACATGATATCTTAGCACAGCTCTGAATCTTCCCTTTAAAATGAGTAGCAGCATATTGTAGAACTGACCTGCTTGAAAAATCAGATCCATGTTATTTTTTTTTTAACTAAAAACTATGAAATACTTCATCTACCCCTAGCTTGGAGAAAATCCACTGCAAAATCCAGGCCACTGCCAAAAAAGTAGAGATCTGGGTTTTGTCTGTCTGACTATATAAAAAGACATATTGCCTATTAACAATGAAAGCCCATACATAAATGTATCCCTCATTTTAGTTTCCTTGGACATGGGTGCTAGTAGATGGGTAAGAAAACTTACCTTATTAGAAGCTTCAGTCTACTGATGACCTATTGTGCAACCTTTCCTTATGCTGAGCAAAACGTATTCAAGTAATGACACTAGAACATGGATTCAACAAGCCCCAGATGACCTACAAAATCATATTATATATTTATTTTTAGCCTTCTGGGACATCTGTCTTTCTCAGTAGTAGTGAAGTTCTGCTTTTTAAACCTCTAAAAAAAGTGCAACAAAAAAACCAAACACTGAAATAACTCTGGGGAAAACTGAATTAGAAAGCAAATGAGACTTGATTTATGTATTAACAGACTTGGAAGCAACATTCTGTCTTCACTCAAGCAATTTACATAATGACTCCTTCCCTTTCTTTACACTTTTATTTTTCACATCAGTTATTTAATATAGTTATTACACTGGCAGCTTGAACTGGAACACTGTTAAAATGTTGCTATGTTTAGCAGGGTCTGGGGGGGCTGGAAATTTGAATAGAGCAATTTACATTAATGAACTTTCCTCACTCTCCCTTGAAAAACCTGCTTATGGGGATTTTCTCTCAGTATATTTGAGAGCCTGCACTGATTGTAAAAAATATCTTCAATAGAATTATCTGAAGTTATTAACTTGAGGGGCTAATTCATAGAGAAAGCGCATAAGTCCTTCAGTACTTCCAGTACATTCCCTGTGCTAAGATCCTGCATTCATTCACATTGCTTATATATAAACCAGGCTTGAATCACTTTCCATGGAAGAAAGGAAGAAAATGTCATTTTATACAGGGGGAATTGAGGCCCAGAGAGATTAAGTTGCCTACAGTCTCACAGAAAGGGCTATGGGAGAGAGAGGAACCCTCTCCCAGGCTCAGTGCCTTAAGGCCCTCAGGCATCAGAAAAGCCCATTCCCTCTTCATCACCGTACACTGGAGTCTGCCTAGAACGTGAGTCCATATCTGGGATGGGAGATTCAGACTCCGATCTCTTGCAGTTGGGGTCAGTCATAACACAAATGAAAAATGTGCAGGGTGAGAAGGGGAGAAATCTCTGTGCTCCACAAAGAGAGCACTTAGCTAGACAATCTATTCTGAGACAGCAATTACAGCGGAAAAGTCAAGGGAGAGCTTCATCTTCCTGCTGCCTGCCTAATTATTAAGAAGCAATGTCAAAGGTGGCTGGGAAATGAAAATCCCAAACACCCCACGGAAGAACAAAGTGCGGCAGAACAAAATGTAGTAAATATTCCAGCTTTAGTTTTAGTTAGTCAGACAGGGCTGCTGACCCTTGCTGTTGTAGGTGAATCTAATTTAAATATATTTGTATACTAATATAGTTTTATGATTAATATTGATTATTTGAAAGTACCAACGTTCAGTAGTTCACATTTTCTTCCTAAGTGATTTTATTACTCTAACCAGAAAAACTGATACCTCTCTCTCTCTCTCTCTCTCTCTCTCTCTCTTCCCAGACTAAAACCCCATTTCCAAACTTTGCTTTTGACCTCTAAATTTCCAGCTATTCAGCCGTTAGAGACAGCAGTTCAGGATGCAACTATGTATGTGTGGACCATCTATGGTCCAGGGCAGTATGCCCACTCTCCTCTTCTTTGTCTGAATGTTGCCATAACAACATATTTCATAATGAAAGGAAGGATGCTAACTTACCAGTAGTTCAGTTCAAAGAGTCACATAATTAGACAAGCTGATTTATTTGATTTAAAAATATGTCTTTTTAAGCATTGAACCTAGGATGGGTACACAGTAAAAATTCCAGAGACATAGAAAAAGCAATGAGAACATTTCATATTTGCAGCCCGTCCTGTTTAAGTATAACTTCAATTTTACCTTTAACAGATCCCCCATCCATCTCCCCATCCTGACAATGGCTGCTGATGGGCTCCCATCTTAAAACATTGCTCTTGCTATTGTCTTCTTTAATTGGAGGGAAAACAGATCTTTGCAATAGGTACAGACCTCAGGCACAAGACAGATCAACAACTTATTTTCTCTGACCCAACCAGAATATTTTAACATCCTTAATTATATGAATTTGTCTCCCCAGACTATAGCCTTGCCTGTGGCCTTGGCAGCTGGAAAGTAGTAAATCAGTTTAAACAACTATCTGATATACCATAAAATAAATATAATGAATTACTCATTACTCTTTGCCACAATTATAATGGTATTCTTGGCTTTATTAACATTATGAAGAGGTGTTGAAACAAGAATGTGTGTCTTGAAGATTAATGGAGTGAGAAGCTAAAAGGAGACTATGATATATCACAACGTACAATCAGGAAGCTGCTGCATACTGGGCACTAGTCTCTGCAAGCTCCTGCATTTCTGCTTGTAACTTGACAAAGAAATACTCAAGACATGAATAGACAAGCTTAAGAATTTTTCTTTAATCATCAAGTGAGGCTGTATTTTCTGGGGGGAAAAAAACGGACTGATTGGTTGACTTAGCTTGTATCTTCCAAATAATCTATTTTGCTGCAAAATTACATACGAAATAAAAGATAAAGAAGTGAAGCGTAAAGATGCTTACTGAACGCCAGTGACATTTAGGCCATCTCCATGCCACACCCTGGATGACCATCAAGAAGCACACCTACATACTCCCTCCCACTTAGCATCCACCAAATCCCAAAAATAAATCAGTGCAGGCACCTGGGAGCAGCCCTGCGTGTGCGCCAAAAAACACACCCAAGGAACAAAGCCTGAGAGCAATAGTAAGACATGAGCTCAGGACTGTATCCTGCCTCTTTGCCAGGGTTTGATGAATGCTGAGCAGGAGTGAGAGGCAAGACTTGTCTTCAGGCAGTCATTCGGGGGTCAGTGTGGAGGCAGTATGAACAAGCCCCTAAGTAAATCCCACATATTGAGGGTCAGGTCACAAGCTGGTGTAAACAGGCACATTATTTTTGGCATTTGTTAGTACTAATTGTGAATTTCAATCTCTCAATTTACCACCTTTTTACTGGTGACTCTGTGTGTGTGTGTGTGTGTGTGTGTGTGTGTGTGTAGGTGATGTTCAGGAGTCAGGTAATGCAAAAATAATGTAGCTGTATGTACACACAGCACAATTTGGAGATCTAAGAGGCAGAAACAAATGAATGATCATGTTTATAAAAATCATGGAGTGTTAACGCAAAGCTCATGGTGGTATCTACAAAGCAAAACAATATTTTGTTATTTTAATGGGTCTATTGGAAGGACATGTAGTATGCACATAGCCTGTAGGGAAGACTTGTAAATAGAACAGCTGTTAACTTAAAGAGTTACAATAGTAAAAAGGCTTTATTTCCAGCACATTTTTTTTTCATTCTTGTTTTGTTCACATCACAGATGCCTCTGGTCTATCCATTTCTTTTTCTTCTTCTTTGTTTTTAAGCCTTTGCTAGTTAGCTAAGTGGTCCTCTGGTTCAAGCTGTGTATTTCAAAGTTGTGCCTTGCTCAAGCTGAAATCATGATGCACCTGGCTGGAAAAAGGATGTGCACAAGTTTGTACTGAACCCCTGTCTTGCCCTATGCTTTGGGTTCTTTCCATCTCTTGTGGGTGGAGCTTGTGAGACAGAGTACCATCCACTGCACCAACAGACATTTCACTAAGTGATGACTGCTCCCATTTAGATGGCACCTTGATAAGAGAGAGATATGCTGACTGATACAGAAAATCAGACCTCCACTGAACATTTGTCACTAAGAAGCTTGCATAGAACAGCTAATGATGCATGTTGGCCAGAAAAAAATCTTTCCAAGCCCCTTTTCTTTCCTGTGAGGTATTGTACTGACCTCTTATCTGTGTAATGTCAAGGAATGTTTAACTTGTTTCTTAAAATCAGCATTGGGGCCAAATATATAATCAATGTAAGTGTTAATATAATTAAAGCAACTACACTGAGTCTAGAGGAGTGCATTTATATGCACTGACTCAGATGTAACTCACTGAAGTTCATGGTAGTATATGAGGGATAAGCATGAAACAACTATTCCTTATGTAATGTACATTTGTCCTCTATGTAAAAATACATCGACCTTACCATTTAGACCTTGGGATGCTGATTGTCAAGCAGGATGCCAGGGTACCCTGGAGTGCCATGAGATCTTCTGAAGGGTGTTGGGAGGTGCAAGGAGAGCAGCAGGTGTGAGGAGATAAGCGCAGCCTCAGACTCATCCCTGCATAGACATTCCCCTGCTCCCACTGCCTGTCCCCTCCTTAATAAATAAAGGGGTTTTTAAAATGGAGTGCTGCTCAATTCACAAACATTATGGAGGGGTGCCTTGAGTCAAATGAAGGGTGCCTTGAGTCTAAAAAGGTTGAGAACCATTGCCCTATGGTTTATTCCTTCCTAGCTGAACATAATAATAATTGCACATAATTCACTTAGGCTTTCAGTCTTCTTTTAGTGCCAAAGTTCTTGTCACAGTTACAGGGTAAGGTCCCCTCTGAAGTCTGTGTGAATGCACCCTGTTAGATATTAGGAACTAGTAGGAGACTTTTCTTAGGATGCAATGGCCTGAGCTACCATAACCCATGAATCAGTTTTGCTACCTGACCCCAACTGGGTCCAGTCAGATCTCCAATTCCTACTTTAGGGAGCTTTTTGACTTGTAGTAAATACAGATCAAAGAGTCTTCTTAAACCAAAGCTTTTAATCCAGTTTCATTTTAACAATTGGAACAACTTTCAAAATAATTGAAAACATATTTTAAAGCAAGAAACAGCATATGTGCATGTACCTAAGGCTCACTGTCTGTCTCTTTTAGAAGCCTAAGAAGGACTTACTACTTCAGATATAGCAACATGATCTATCTCTGTTAGTAGTCTAATCCTTAGGAATAACTCCCATCCTTGTGCGAAGGAAACTTTTCATCTTCCTTTATGTTTGATCCTGGGGGTTCCAGTCTTAGCAAAACAAGCCTTAAAATTGACTACAGCCAAAGTAGTAGATTCTGAAGTGGTCAAAAGAAAACTTTTTTTTAATTTATATTAATTGTCTGGCGTTCCTTGCCAAATATCTGCTATTAAAATAAATCAGCATATGTGTACAGCAGGTCTCAACACTCTCAATACCAGATGGCATACAGTGTCCAGCTTCCCCACGTCTTTCATAGTCCAAGGCCACTTAATATGAAACATGTCATTAAAATTGCATGTACTTTTTTATGAACATATGGGCACATCTACCTGTTCATTAATGTGGTTTTCCTAATGTGCATTAAATTTAGAACCACCGGGCACTTTTACATATGCTCCAGGGGTGTGGGGGGGCAATGCTTTAAATAGAGGGATTCCGAGAGACCCTCTAATTAAAGTGCTGATGCATTTGATAAGCTTTAGTTCAAGTGCCTCTCCACCATTTTAAGTGTGGGGACGCTGATACACGAAACACAGGAGGCTGCTGCAGCACAGCAATTGCCATGCTCCAGCCAAGTTGATTAATCAAGTATGTTCCACTGTGCTGGAATTCCAGTGCATCAGAGCAGCCTTAGTGCTTGTGTATAAGCACCCTCCATTGTGAGGTACTAGAAGAAGGTGCATTAGGCTATTTTAATGTGCATTAGTAAAAACTTATGGTTTTTTGTGACACTTTAATGCACCTTAAAATAAGCTAATGTGCATTAAAATGCACATGTAGATGCATCCTAGATCCCCTAGGGAACAGCTCTTCTGTAAACGCTCCCTTCTTTCTTAAATATGTGCTATAGTCAAGAATGAAAGAGGTAGATAGGAGAATTCCACATATATTCAATGTCAAATAAATGTTACTACCTCTACCAGAATGTGTGCTTTGGAGGAGAAATTGATTAAAAATAAACTGCATTATTTGTGTGTGTCTTTTGTTCTGCTTCTCTTGGAAACAGCTGTATCTAGATGGGTGGAGGCATTGTTTGTTTTGTTCTGTGTTTTTTCCCGAAGTAGGAAAGGCATGATGTTGATCTGACTCATTGGTTTCATGTATTATTATTTGTATGTCTGGCAGCGCACCTTTGGGTGCTTGCCACTTTAAGGGCTGGAGCAGGCAGCAGCCAGGTGCTTGATTGCAGCAGCATCGGGGCTGGAAATGGACAGTCTCCCACATTTTCCACCAGTACAATGTATCAGCAAAGTCATGGCAGGCGAGACTGGGCAGACGGCCCCATAGAGACAGGTGGGCAGGCCAACTTGATACTCTGCCCCAAGCTTACCCCCTTGTCACAGTATGCTTTACAGTAGCATGTAGCTATTAGTGCGGTGTGCCACTCTGCTAGATTCTGTACATACCCACAATTCAAGACAGTTCCTATACTAAAGGCTTACCAGCTTGAAAGTTGCTGTGAGATTCTCCTTACGTCCTAAAAAGCAAGGCTAATGACCCAGTGTGATGATTTTTAGTTCTTATAAGAACTTAGTACTTATTCAGTCTACATATCCTAAGTAACATGTGCAAAACAACTACTGAAATAAGTAGTTGCCACTCTGTGTTACCATTTCAAGAAAAAATAAAAAAACTTTGAAACTAGCATTTAAAAATACCTAAAAAATGTTTCAAAATATCTATTGATATGAATTGAGCATCTGTGTAATCCCCATGGTGGCCATTTTTTATGCTAATTGCAATAGAATAAGAACTTTGATGGTGTATATCAAAGCAAGAAGATCAGAGCTACCAACAGGCACACTGAAATTAGCAGGCATTTCCTCCATCTCTTTTTAGAAACATTCTTTTGGTTACCCTTGGCCATCTGGTTTTCACCAGATGAATATACATGCTAAATTATGTCTGTTAAATTGAGAAAAAAATACAAAACTTGTTTAAAAAGAGCCATAGATAGTTTCTGCTTTCCTTGCTGTGCCTCTGTGTCTGATATTCCTGTTGTAGTAGACTTTATCAAGCTGTATCCTCTTTTGTTTCATAGTCACACTTTTAAATATTTGGGTTCAGATTGTTAGTAGATATGAAGTGGTATAATTATATTAGGTCCATTGGCACTGTCAAGATATACCAAATGAGGAGCTTGCAAAAAGATTCATTATAGATCTGTATTATTGAGAGTTATATGAGGTCCACTGTTATGATAATATGAGGTCCAGTCAAGAGATCAGAAACACTGGACATTTATAGATGTGCTCCAGTAGGTGCTTGGGGTTGGGGAGTGCTTTAATTAGAGTGGCTCTAATTAAGGAGCCCAAGGAAACTGATACATGCAACACTGGAGCATGGTAATTACAACACTCCAGCAGACTCAATTAATCGAGTCTGCTCCAGCACATTGTAATTACAGCGCGTCAGAGCAGCCTCGCTGCATGTATATAAGCACCCACTGTTATCTCAGAGATAAAGACACAAGGCCCAAACTTGTTCAGCATTTAATTAGGAGACCCTGGGTTGACTTATGTTGACAAATAGAAACTGTGAAACTCAATGGTTCCATATGACTAATTATGCAGTATGGGTCTGTAAAAAGCAGTCCTACTCACTGCTGAATTTACATCATATCAGGACACAACTCTCAGGGCAATCACTATCTAGGACCAACCACTGTCACTAGGTGTTATACAGCATTACCTACTGTGTCCTAGTGTAACAATGTAGGGGAATGAAGCTTGAGGAGCATAAGTAACACTCAAACAATACAAGCTGAAGGAAGAAGTTCATAGAAGCCTAGGGCAGATTTACCAAGGATATGATCCCAGCTCCATTGAAGTCAATGACACAATGTCCACTGACTTGGGAGGAACTAAGATTTCCCTCAGAGTATCTACATAACATTGTGACTCATTTAATTTTGCTTTTACAATCTTCCTATGATTAAGTTGTGAACTTTTCTCTCTCTCCTAAGCTATACTCCTATTAATTGAGATGTTGGCAAATGTTTCCAGAATGTTTGCTTGTTTATCGCAATATGTTCCCAGATCTCCATGATCAGGCTGTATTTCAGGAAGTTAATATTCTGCATAATAACCTGAAAGCCTCCTTATGTAAAACTAAAACATAAAATTAGTAAGTATTCAAAAAGGAGTGTATTTTAATTGCTACAATCACTGGACTAAGTTATAGTACACAAAAGAGTAGAGAGAAGAAGCTGATATTTTTCCATAAATACAAGAGACAGATGGTTGATGCTTCATTCAAGGATTTTTTTGGTAAGAGGGATGCTGGGCAGTCTATAAAAAAATTAGGAAGATTTTTTTGCATATCACATACAGAAACATAATCCAGTCAGAAGGCCTCCTAAATCAATGAGCTCAGTTTCCTGCAGTTACAGGCAATCATTTATTGAAGGAATCTCCAACATTACCAATTCAAACTACCCGGAGTACTGCACCCAGTTCTGGGAGCCGCACTTCAACAAGGATGTGGAAAATCTTGAGAGGGCCCAGAGGAGAGCCACCTGTATGATCAGAGACTTGCAAGGCAAGCCATACGAGGAGAGCCTGAGGGACTTGGGCCTCTTCAGCCTAAACAAGAGAAGGCTGAGCAGGGACTTGGTAGCAGCTTACTGCTACATCAGGGGAGTACATCAAGAGCTCGGTGCCCATGGGGAAGACCAAGAGTAATGGATACAAACTCCTGGAAGACCACTTCAGGCTCAATTCTAGGAAAAACTCATTTGTGAATCAGGGTGTCTAGATTGTGGAACAAACTCCCTCCAGAGATGGTGCATTCACCTACCCTGGAAATCTTCAAGAGGAGACTGGAGGGTCACCTGACCCACAGTTGTCTTTCCTGCCTAGTGCAGAGGGTCTGGATCCAATGAAGTTAGTTTCATAGTTGATAGGATCAGAAGGGACCTGAGCAGATCATCAAGGCCAACCCCCTGCCATGGGCAGGAAAGAATGTTGGAGTCGAACGACCCCGGTTAGGTGATTATCTAGCCTCCTTTTAAAGACCCCCAGAGTGGGAACAAGCACCATTTCCCTTGGAAGTGGGTTCCAGATTCTAGCTGCCCTGACTGTGAAGTAGTACTTCCTGATGTCCAGTCTGACCCTACTCTCAGTCAACTTATGGCCATTATTCCTAGTTAGTCCAGGTAGTGCTCAGGGGAACAAAGTCTCTCCCATTCCCTGCTGTTCCCCCATGGTAAGTTTATAGACAGCCACCAGATCCCCTCTCAGCTTTCTCTTCTGGAGGCTGAACAGGTTCAGATTCTATAGCCTCTCTTCATAGGGCCTGCCCTGCTGTCCCCTGATCATGCAAGTGGCCCTCCTTTGGACCCTCTCCATGCTGTCCACATGCCTCCTCAAGTGCAGTGCCCAGAACTGGAACCAGTATTCCAACTGCGGCCTGACCAATGTCACGTAGAGGGGAAGGATCACCTCCTTGGACCTGCTCATGATGCATCTGTGGATGCATGACAAGGTGCATTTGTCCTTAACAACCGCTTGCTCACATTGGCAGCCCATGTTCATCTTGGAATCAATAAAGACTCCAAGATCCTTTTCTGCCTCTGTGCTGATGAGAAGGGAGTTCCCCAGCCTGTAGGTATGCTGCTGGTTCTTCCTCCCTATGTGCAGTACCTTGCACTTGTCAGTATTGAAACCCATCCTATTCTCATCCACCCACCCCTGTCCAGATCTAATTATAGCCTGTCCATCCCTTCTAGCGTGCTCACTTCTCCCCACATCTTAGTGTCATCCATGAACTTGAACAAGGTGCTTTTCACCCCCTCGTCCCAGTCTCTGATGAAGATGTTGAACAGTGCGGGCCCGAGGACCAAGCCCTGGGGAACCCCACTGCCCACATCCCTCCAGGTCAAAAATGATCCATCCATCACCACTTTCTGGGTGTGGCCCTCCAGGCAATTAGTGACCCATCTGACTGTGTAGGCATCGACGTCACAGTCACCAAATTTTGTGATGAAAATGGGGTGAGAGAGTGTCGAAGGCCTTGCTAAAGTCCAGAAAGACTACGTCCACTGCGACACCTGCATCCAAGGATTTTGTGACCTGGTCATAGAAGGCAACCAGGTTGGTCTGATAGGACCTGCCTCTAGTGAACCCATTTTGGTTGCCCCTAAGCATAATCTTCCCTGCTGGTCCCTCACAGATGTGTTTTTGGATAAGGGGTGGTCCCTTCCAGCCCCTTGCAGGCTATGAATTTATGAACTGTCATATGAACCTACAGAGCACAATACTAAAACACCAAGAACATCCCACAACATGGTTAAAAGCAGAGGACATAAGGCTCTACCTGCCATTTCAATGACAAATAATTGGTTCATATATACTCAGAACATTCTAGAATGTAATATGGCGCATTGGTTTTCTGGGGAAGGGAGAAAGGGAATGAAGAAGGGTGGAAGTTGCCAGTTTAAGCTAAGGGAAAAATTCCTTCCTGATGGCAAATTTGGCAATCGGTATGACTCTACCCAAAAGAACAAAACCCTCCAGCCTGAACCTCTCTGAATTTTCTAACTACTGGCAGGAGCATCAGTACCTCACCTTTTCTTTAGCTAACTTTTGAATGCTTCAGAGAAAGGTGAAAAAATTCCAGAAGCCTTATAAAGAAAAGATATCAACTCTACCATGAATTCTGATTCCTTTTGCCTCTAGACCAATATGGCCCAAGTGATATTACATATTCCTTCTCCCATTGAAATTATATTGTGCCATCATAATGGCAACAAATTTGAATACCGTGCCTTCCAAGGCAATGATTGACTTCTGGAGAGCATGTGTAGTCCATTCCTGAATGAATGGCTTGTTCCGTTCCACCAGACTGGAATTTCTTAAACAATTAATCAGAATTTTTACAAGCATTTTGACCCATTTTTTGTCAAAGATTCACTAGACAGTGTAAGGGAATAGGAACTGGGAAACACAGCTCTGCCATTAAACTATTGGGTGATCTGAGGCAATTCAGTGAATCTCTCTGTGCCTCTGGTTCCCCTTCAATAATATAATAATGATGATACTTCCCAACTTCGGTCAAGTTTTTGAAAGTCTTTGGATGAAAGCCCTAAATAAGCACTAATGATGCTACAATTTTCGCTACAACCTTAGTTAGGTGCCTAGGTTACCTATACATTGCATGATGAGTTAGGCTGTGAAGAATGAGATGCCCAAAAACCAGCATGCTGAGATAGGCTTGTCTTAGACCCAACCCCTGTCAAGAATTCCAGTGCCTTATTTGAGATGCAGGGAGGCTCTTAGTCCTGAATGGGATTCACAACCATGACCCCTCACCTGGAGTTAAGTGACAAAGCTATCCCTTCATCAAAGAATACCTCCAGAAGATATGGCAGTGACACCCGGCTTCAAAGTCACGCTCACAATGCACGCTCTGCCGAGTTCAATGAATCTTGTATTCTTTCAAGCACGTGCATGTTGGGCATAGATACAACAGGAAAGGTAGAAAGGATCTCTCCCCCACCCCCCCAGAACAGACTACACAGCTTGATAAGTATTCAATTAATCTCTGGGAAGGTAGTACATGAGGGTTCAATCCCCTCCATCAAAGGACAGGTGCGACAGCACCACCACCTGTGGCAGTGATTTAAAATATTTGCTCTGTTTTGAAAGAAAGGTTGTAGGTACGTACTTGGGGAAGAAGGCTGCTGAGTCCTGCAGAAGACATGTCAGTACTTGAGGAGTTGCAGGGCTGAAGAGATACCCACTATCCTTGGAATTTCCCTATTGGCTGGCTTTACGTAGCTGCACACTGAGCACAAAGGCTTTAGGTAGCTCCCTAAACAGTGTACTGGTTCTCTATGATTAAATTCTGAGTCACTAATTCTCCCCATACACTGGGTTCTAGGTTCCATTCCAGGGCCCTAACATCTAAAGTGAAGTACTGAAACACCCAGCATTGCAATACTAAAGTCCTCATTTTTGGATCTAGTCCTTTAAAAAAGCACAAAATCTATTGACTTCAAAGTAAAAGTATCAGAAACTGACCCTAGCTGACTTGATTACTACCTAGTAGTTAGAAACATTACTAAAATCATTTGCAGGAGCAAACTGTTTCACTCTTAATAATTATGCAGGAGATTTTCAAAAAGCAAAAAGGTAATTAGGTGCTTAATTCCTATTGAAAATCAATGAGAATTAGGCTTCAAACCACCATGTGTGGCTTTGCAATGACTCCTTTTGAATAGTTAAGTACACAATACCAGTCCTAGGTGCAATTTAAAAGTACCAGCAAACATCTAGAGTTCCCAGCATTCACACTATTACCCTTTAGAAAAGCCTATTATATATTATTATTAAATAACCATTGAGTTATTGTATAAAAGGGGGAAAATAAAATATTTTCTGGTTGTGTTTTAAAAAAGTGACCCCTAATCTGTTTTGAAAAGAAGAGTTGTCATGCTGACCTCACTTTGCCTAGCCATCAAGCCCACTTTAAGAAATGCCCAAGAAAATGCAGCAGGCCCAGCTGGCTGTATGGGGCCACAGCTGCTGGAGGGCAGGCTGGACCTTGACTGACAGGGAAAACCCTGTGCAAAGCTGGGGAAGGCATGCCACCAAAAGGACCCAGCCTTGGCTTCCAGGAATATAAACCTAGGGCCTGAGCCAGAGCAGGCGGTTTGACCCTGTGTGCTGAACGCTGAGCAGCTCCTGAGGGAGATACCTGCAGCAGATGGACTAGCAGGTGGCCGAGTTGTTCCCCAGAGCTGCCCAGAGGGAACTAAAGGGAGCTGAGGGACCTGTAGTAAGGTAGTGACCCATAGCTGGGTGGATGCTCTTGTTGTGTAGCAAGGGCTTTTGTTTATGTTGTGAATTAGGCTTTATACTGGAGGCCCAGGCTGTGGTTATGGAGGTCTGGAGGCCAGGGAGGGTTGCCTAGTAGGGCATTTGGCATTAGGCAGCTTAGCTGGGGTCAAGGACCAGAAGGCTAAGAGCTGGAGAGGCAACAGCCTAGCTCAGGGTCAAGGACCAGAGGGTTGAGGGCAGAAACCATAAGGGCAGCCCAGCCTGGGGTCAGGCACCCTGAGGGCCAGGGGCCAGGCACCCTGAGGGCCAGGGGCTTACCCAGACCAAGGGACACAAAGACCAGGGCTGGAGGCCTGCAGCCAGAGGATAGGGAAGCTAAAGCCAAGAGGGCTGTGGCCCCTATGAGGGACAGAACAGTGTACAAATAACATGTGTGAGGCATGGGTGTGGCTGTAGGCATGGAAGGAGGCCATGAACTTAGCCATAAAGGCAAATAGGACGTAAGGAACTGGTACATAGAAAGAGAGAGCACCTTAGGCTTACCAGCCTCTAAGGGCAGCCTCCCTTCATCAAGTTTTACAACAAAATATGGCAGGCAAGGAACCGAGATGGGACCCTGGGAGTGAGGGCAAGAGCTAGACAGGGTTGAGGCAACCACTAGGGGACATTACGGCAACCCCTGGCACCCTACCTGTTACAATGACAAAGACTTCCTTTTTATTTCACTGAGTTTGGGCAAGCTTTTTGCCCCCCTGCTATATTCGTGATCACGTTTTAAGTAGTAAAGTTTAAGCAAACTAGAGATACTGGGACAGTATCAAGTCAAACGATAAGAACTCATTACTCTTCTGGCAGTGGGGTTTCTGGCTGCCCTGCCTTGCTGCTCCCCAGCTGCGATGAGACGACTGTTAAACCCATAGCTACTGCTCAGAGGTTCCCTCAGCAAAACCAGTGTCTGGAGCAGTAGTAGATACAGCTTCGACTATGTAATCATAGTGCTTCTTCCTAGAGCAGTAGTTTCCAACTTCCTTAGAAACAAAGCACCCCTCAAAAATGCCACCTCTTCATTTTCACTTATATTTTTGTGGCCAAAAAAAAATAATCTTCAGTTGAAAAGAACTCAGAAAGACCACAACAGCTCAGAATTTTTAATACTACGGGTTTCTACGTGAAAATTCTGGATTTCTTTTAAGAATCATATTTTCACACCTAACAGTGCCAATGTTGTGTAGCATCCCATGGCAGCTTAGAAAGGATTTCAGAAACACTATGGCTGAGAATCACTGGTCTACAACAACCCTAACCCTAAAACAGAGCCTACAGCATCTCCTCAGCTCCCCAACTCAGGAGACTGAGTCAAGAGCTCAGAAATTACCAGCTGAAAGGGAAGCCTCTAGGCCATGACAACAGAACAAAGAGTTTCAGCTTTTGATGAATGAATTTGATTTATTTATTCAGATCTAAAATTATAAACAGATGCCTATAGAAGGCCATACTTGGTCTGGCTCTCTAATTAAACAGTATGATGGAATCCCAGCTACACTGAAATAATCATCTCAACTCAAGCACTGACAGGCCAAGATGTACACAGATTCATTTTAATCCCCTTTTTGTTAAGGGAAACTCATCCCATAGTTCTCTGCAGACATCACAGAATCATAGAGAATTAGGATTGGAAGGGACCTTGGGAGGTCATCTAGTCCAACCCCCTACTCAAAGCAGGACCATCCCCAAGTAGATCACCCCAGCCAAGGCTTCATCTAGCTGTGTCTTAAAAACCTCCAAGGATAGAGAGTCCACAGCCTCTCTGGGTAACATGTTCCAGGGTTTTACTACCCTCCAATTGAGAAAATTCTTCCTAATATCTAACCTAAACTTCCCTTGCTTCAACTTCAGACCATTGCTCCTTGTCCTGTCATCTGTCGTTACTGAGAACAGTCTAGTTGCATCCTATTTGGAAACCCTCTTAAGGTAGTTGAAGGCTGCCATTAGATCCCCTCTCAATCCTCTCTTCTGTAAACTAAATAAGCCCAGTTCCCTCAGTTTCTCCTCATAAGTCATGCCCTCCAGCCCCCTCACCATTTGTGTTGCCCTCCACTGGACTCTCTCCAATTTGTCCACATTCTTTCTAGTGCGGGCCCAAAATTGAACACAGTACTCCAGATGTGGCCTCCCCAGTGCTGAATAGAAGGGGATAATCACTTCCCTTTACCTGCTGCCAACACTCCAACCAATGCAGCCCAGTGTGTCATTAGCCTGCTTGGCAACAAGGGCACACTGTTGGCTCATATTCAGTTTATTGTCCAATGTAACCCCAGATCCTTTTCTACAGAGCTGCTGCCCAGCCAATCAGCCCCCAGCCTGTACTGGTGCATGGGATTGTTCTGTCCTAAGTTGAACTGCATGAGATTTCTTTTGGTCCAATCCTCCAATTTCTCTAGGTCTCTGTGACAGGGGACATCTCTCGGAGCCAGGTCTTATGTCGGCCTGCCCACCTGTCACTATGGAGCAATCCACCTTGTCTCACCTGCCATGATTTTGCTGTTCCTACAAACAGATGGTAAATATGGGAGACTGCCCATTACATTCCCCAATGCCAGGGGGCACTATCTGTGGCTCCATTCCTCCCCTACACTGCAGCCCATGCCTTGTAGATGGCATCCAGGTTAACATTACTCCCAGTCTGAGACTGGAGCAAACTGAGTCCAAAGTTGGGCTCCACACACACACAGATTCACACCACCTGCCCTCTCACAGGAGGCCTCTTCCACTCCACCCCTCTGTCACCAGGGCCTCTGGCATACTGCTCATTACCAGGCCACGCTCCACTGCCCTGCACCTCCTTGAGTGGCTCCTCTTGGGCCATCAGGCTTCGCTACACTCATACTGGCCTCACCACACAGAGCCTTCAGTTCCGGCCATGCTCTTATGCCAAACAAACCCTGGGCTAATTCTGCCCCAAGCCTCTCATGGGGCACAACTTCTCATGGGGCTGGTCCTTGTGCTGTCCTTCAAGTTTATTCCCATTCAGCCCTACTCAGTGTGCCCCTTAGGCTGTCCTTCAGGCCTACTCTGACTTCATCCCCACTCAGCCCCCTCACATGCACAGCCCTTCAGGCCTACTCGCACTTCAGCCCTACTCTGTGCAGGGCCTCCCAGTGCTCTCCATGCTACCCTTTCTGGGGCCTCCTGCCGGGGTCAGGCACCTACACATGAACATACCTGGCCCCACTACTCCCCCAGCTGCCTCTAAAACCCACCCAAAGGTTGGGGCTGGGGTTAAGGCACCCCTCCTCACCTCTCACCAGGGAAGTCACTGGCCTTTCCCTGGCATTTCCTGGGGACTCCCGCACCACCAGGAGGCCCAGCAGGGTGCAGTTTTAGGTCATACCCAGGACCAGGATCCTCCAAACCATCCCCTACAACTCCTGCCCTTACCTCCAAGGTTGTGCATGCTGAAGCTCAGCTAAGTGATGTTTCTGCCTCCCCTGGCAGCAGCAAACTGAAGCCTTTATATGCTTTGTGTTCAAAATGGCTGCCCTCATCAGGCACCTGGTAGCTGCATGCCCCTGTCCTTAGAGTGGCAGGCACCTAAAGGTGCCCTGCCACAGTTCCCCTGAGGGAACTAAACCCTACCCTCCAGCTTATCCATGACTCCCCACAAGTGGTGTCATCTGCCAACTTGCTGAGGGTGCACTCTATGCCAAATTCCAGGTCATTGGTGAAGATATTGAACAAAACTGGCTTCACAACTGACCCCTTGGGCACTCCACTTGATACCAGCTGCCAACTAGGCATTGAGCCATTGATTACTACCTGCTGAGCCCAATGCTCCAGCCAGTTTTTCTATCCACCTTACAGTCTATTCATCCAGCCCATACTTCCTCAGTTTGCATGCGGGATGTTGTGTGAGAAACTGTATCAAAAGCCTTGCTAAAATCAAAGTACACCACATCCACTGGTCTCCCTACATGCACAAAGCCAGTCATCTCATCAGAAGATGATCAGGTCAGCCAGGCGTGACTTGCCCCTAGTGAATCCATGCTGATTGTTCCTAATCACCTTCTTCTCCTCCAAGTGCTGAGAAATAGATTTCTTGAGGATCTGCTCCATGATTTTTTCCAGCAAATGAGTTGAGGCTGACCAGTCTGCAGTTCCTTGGATCCTCCTTTCTCCCTTTCTTAAACATGGGCACTATGTTTACCCTTTTCCAATCATCTGGGACCTCTCCCAATTGCCATAAGTTTTCAAAGATGATGGCCGGTGGCTCTACAATCACACCAGCCTACTCCCTCAGCACCCTTGGGTGCATCCCATCCAGCCCCATGGAC
The DNA here is from genome assembly GCF_052110815.1 of Crocodylus siamensis. Classification (NCBI taxonomy): domain Eukaryota; kingdom Metazoa; phylum Chordata; order Crocodylia; family Crocodylidae; genus Crocodylus; species Crocodylus siamensis. The sequence goes on along the minus strand of NC_143396.1, from coordinate 273,233,330 downwards.
TTGTACATGTCCAGCTTTTCTAAATAGTCCCTAACCTATTCTTTCACCACTGTTGGCTGTTCATCTCCTCCCCAAACCATGCTGCCAGGTGCAGTAGTCTGGGAGCTGACCCTGCCTATGAAGACCTGAGGTGAAAAAGGTATTGAGTACTTTAGCCTTTTCTACATCCTCAGTCACTAGGTTGCTTCCCCCATTCAGTAAGGGATCTGCACTTTTCCTGATCCTCTTGTTACTGACTTACTGTTCTTCTGCCATACTTGCTAGTCTTCCTGCACATCAGGATGGTTTGTTTCTGCATTCTCAGTCAAGGCTTCTTTAAGCTAGCTCTCCTGGACTGCTTTCCCCTCAGACTGGCTTCCCAAAGGATCCTGCCCATGAGTTCCTTGAGTGAGTCAAAGTCTGCTTTTCTGAAATCCAGGGTCCTTACTCTGCTGCTCTCCATCTTTCTTTTCCTCAGGATCCTGAATTCAATCATTTTGTATCACTGCTGCCCAAGTTGCCATCTACTAGTACATTCACCACCAATTCTCCCTTTTTGAGCGCAGCAGGTCAAAAAGAACATGACTCCTAGTCAACCACTCCAACATATGCAGCAGAAAGTTGTTCCCAACACTCCAAAAACTTCCTGGATTGCCTGTGCACTGCTGTATTGCCCTCCCACCAGATATCAGGGTGATTGAAATCCTATTCCACAACTGTCCTTTGCAATATGCCTGGGTGTTTACCCAGTCAGGATCAAGGTTAAAGTAATCTCCATTGCCCTGGAGCAAAGAAGATCCTTCCAGCTTCCTTCTTCATCAGAGTGTATTGCAACAGTCTAATCCTGAGGTAATAGACCCATGAGTTACAGTGGCCACGTCCATGCATGGCAAGAAAGGTCATAATCTCCTATCCATTTGCACTTGGTTAAAAAATGCTAACTATCCCCCTCTGAACTAGTAGATCTCTAAAATGACACCCTACTCTGCCTTCTACTGACCTTCAGACTAGCACAGTAACTTACCTCTCACTGCTCATGGATGGCACCACGCTCAGCTGAATGAGATATGCTGTAATCAATTACACAAGAATGCTTCTCTGACCAAGTTAGTCTATAAAGTGCCACCTGGCCCTGCCTCCTAGGTCACTACGGTAATATGAACATCAAAGACAAACTAGGGATATAAACTTCATCCCTAGATTACAAATGCTAATACAGTGATTCTCATCCAGGGTTCCAGGATGCCACCAGGTCCTTTGAAGGGTGCTATGAGGTATGAGGACATAAGCAGATAAGCTAGGCTCAAGCTTGTCTCTGCCTGGATGATCCACCACCCCTATTGCCCAGCCCCTGTGTAAGGAGGCAAGCACTGTAAAATATAAATTAGTTTTTGAAACTGGGAGCCACTTAATTCAAAGAAGTTACGAACGGGTGCCTCAAGTCCAGTGAGGGGTACCTCCAGTCCAAAAACATTGAGAATCACTGTGCTAATGATAGACATGCTCCTTGAATTAAAGGGACTGATGTTACCTCCACCATCTTCTCCAAATGCACCTCATCCCTGTAAGTCTTGCTTAAGCTGAGCTTCCAGTAGCTCACCCTCATCCTTGCAACAATGACTAGATGCTGGCTGAGGTACTAAGTTACAATGACGGGGTCACACAACATAGATGCATGCATCAGCCTAGTGAACACATACTACCCCTAATTCCTTATCCACTCTGATACAGTACTGTTTTGAAACAATGGACAAATACCTATGCTAAAGTAAAGCTGTGCCAATTTACATTAGTGGCCCTATCTAGCTACCTATCTACCCACCCCCAGGGCAGTAGATATGGCCCATACCTTCATGTCTAAGCATTGACTTTGATAGTATAATTTATAATACTTAGAAGAATATTAGCAGTTTTAATTTAATTTAAACATCTTTTTTTTTAAATCACATTTAGGAAAACACCAATTCTTGCAAATGTCACCCCAAAATCTGCCAGTAACACAAATAAAATAGAAACTAGTGCCAATCAGCTCTATTCAGTGTAATGCCAGGTGCTGTTTCCAAACCATTTTTATCTGGTCCTCCTTTTTTTATGCAGCCCTAAAACACAGGATGCAAACTTAGTCATATACAGACCTTCCCAGCTTTGTACAATGTGCTCAGCCCAACTCAATTCTGCTAGAATAACACCTGCTGAATTCAACTATACTGAGAACAAGTGGGAAAAGAACTGGCATGAGAACTAATCAGCTGCAAGGAATGTTGACTCACTTGTGCCTGTCACATACACAGATATCTCAGATGTTGAATATGCACATATGTGAAAGATTAAATCAGTATATTTTTGGCACTGGATTTAAGATTCATATACCTTGATTCAGGCAGACCCACCCCCTAAGACCTAGCATGACTTCTCCATTCAATAATAGGCGAATGTTATTGCTGCACAGTGATAGCAGATGAGACTAATGCAGGCAAGGCAAACAATTCCATATCTACCAGTCCTAAGGCTGTCACAGAGGGAAGGTACATCTGGCCAGTACATGAGCTTTACCCTGTGGTTCTTTTTTGAATGTCAGCAGACAGCAGCCTGGAGGTTGAGGGCCAAGGCCACTCTCTGCCCCAACCCCCGTGGGGTGGGTGAGACAGGCTAGTCGTATGCCCTCTGTCCATGGTGGCCTTGAGTTCTAGGGCTGTGCAAACCTTCGGTCGCTGATTCGATTCAGTGGAGATTCAGCCCAATTTGGTGGCTGAATCTCCAAATCCAAATTTAATCAGGAGACCCTTTAATTTCTCCAAATCAAATTGGAACCCTCTGAATAGATTTGGAGAGATTCGGAAAGATTTGATGATTTGGACATAGAAACAGATTTAAATGGTTTTTTTTGACATACCTCAAGGTACCAGGCAGCTCGTGAATGCTGAGATGGTGGGGTGGATGGAGAGTCCCACAGGAGCATGGCGGGGTCACCAGCACGCTCGGCAGCAAACCCAGAAGGGGACCAGAAGCACTTCTGGTCCCCTTCTGGGTCCACTGGAGAGTGTACCAGGGGCCCTCCTGGCCCCGCCCAGCTTAGCAGCCAGTGCCTCGTGGGTCTGAGGGACCACCCAGGATCCCCCCCGTGGCTGATTGCCAAGCCAGGAGGGTGCAAATGGGCCCCCAGTGTTCTCCCCAGTAGACCTGGAAGTGGACTGCAAGTACTTCTGGTCCACTTCCAGGTTCACTGCTGAGCACACAGGGTGGGGCCTCCCATGCTCGTGTGGGACACTCCATCCACCCCACCATTGCAGCATTCACAAGATGTGCATGATACCTTGACGTATGTAGAAAAAACATTTAAATCGGTGTCTGTGGCCGAATCACTGATTCTTTGAACCAGCATAGAATCTTCAAATTGAGATGTGGCCGAATCAAATTGGGGACAGTGATCCGAATCAATGAATCGAATCACTTCCCCTGATTCAGGCCAAATCTGAATCAAATATGGCCCATTTCGCACACCCTTATTGTGCGACATGGGCCCCTCTCAGGAGACTCTGCTGCTCTGAAATCCCTCCTTCTGATGACTCTTCATCTCTAGACATCATTGATTGGTTTCCCTGTGGTCATCATACTGTCCACGTTGCATTTTGTCAGCATGTTCCTTTGTTTCCACAAACCCATCACATGCACACAACTTAATTTGGTTATTTACTGGTCTTCTAATTGGACTGTCCACCAAAACCAGAAATCCCAAGGCCTTTCCAGCTGGGCACTGTGACCTTGCCAATGCAGCAGAGCCCCTTATCTCACGTTATGGAATAATGTGGTACGTCATAAATTTGCCAACCTGCGTGCCTGCTAGCTTCAGACACAGTGGGCCTTGAAGAAAACTTTGTCACCAGCAGGCTTTAGAAACCAATTAATCCTTGCCATTGCCCTAGACCATTGTTCTAATTGATATCTACTATACCTACAGGCCAAAAGCAAGCCTCTAAATATCATTTTCTAGCCATCAATCCCCTTCTTGAAGGGCTTACACCTTCATATCATAAATGAAACAATCAAAGGAATTACCTGGAATGATTCATGAGATTGTGGACCTCCACCAGTCATCCCAGGAAAAGTCTGACAGCATTCATGATCAGGGGCTCCAACGGGCTGGATGTTGTGATGAATCCCTAACCGTTGTTCAAATGTCATCCATACCCACTCTGACTCAGCCTTTTGCCTCAGCGTTCCCTAACCCAGCAACAGGGTCCTAGCCAATTGAGTCTTTCATATTGGGGCCAAGGAATGTATGGCCCAAGATGCCTATTAAACCTTTATTCAGTATTCCCCAGCAGCATTCCACTCAGCAATCAGCAGCTGTCCAATTGTCAAGATGGATGTTTAGATCAGAGAAACATCCTACGATCAGAATCTTTGGGGACCAGACATATTCATGTCAATTTTTACCCCCCTGTACAATGGGCAATGCTTTCCTCATTGTCCCAGATGGACTGCTCATCTGGGCTTAGTGCCATTGTAGCACCGCCAATGCCCCTCTGTCCTGCAAGAGGCTAGAGAAATGCCAAGAGTCGGGGCTTTCCTGCAGAAACAGCATGCTTGGTTTCCATCAGGATGCTACCATTCTACTCCTTTTTCCAGATCTTTGCACAAATTCTGGGAATTAATAAAGCTACATTGTATTCCTACTATAAAAAGCTTAAAATAAATATCTAGTAGATGCAAAGCAAAACAAAGCAAAACGAACAAACAAAAGGATGATAATTAAAAAAAAATGGTCAATCCAGCCTTCTCAATCTTTGGCATGGCTGAACTATTTGAGGCCCTGGAGGCAATGCTCCATATGATGCACCAAGGCTAAGTCACTATGCCCAGCTGCCGAGCCCTTGGAATTTCTGGTTTTGATGGATAGAGAAAATTAGGAAGTTAGGTAAATAACCAAATTAAGATGAGTAACGTGATGGGTTTGTTGAAACAAAGGAATATGATGACAGAATAGAACATGGACAGTATGATGACCACAGGGAAACCAATCAATGATACCCAGAAATGAAGAGTCATCAGAAGGGGAGAAACAATACAAAAGAAAGGATTTCAGAGCAGCAAAGGTCCCTGAGAGGGGGACCCAAGGCCACCATGGACAGAGGTCTCGTTCACCCCATGGCTTGGGGCAAGCCTCGGCCCTCAACCTCCATGCTGCTGACTGCTGACATTCAATAAAGAACCACAGGGTGAAGCTCACGTACTAGCCAGACATACCTTCCCAATGTGACAGCTTTAGGACCAGTAGGTAAAGAATCATTTGCATTATTCTTATCCGCTATCATTGTGTGTAGCAATAAAATTTGCCTATTACCAAATGGAGAAGTCATGGTCAGTCTGAGGGTTTGGGTCCACCTGGAACAGGGTATCTAGGTCTTCATTACACTGCCAACACATATAATAGATTTCAGGTAATGTTTTGAAAAGGACCTAACTAATTTTAAGTCTAAAGGACATAATCTCAAAAGTCTTGTGATGCCTTAAGATGTCAAATATGCATAGCTGAAAAATTACCCTTAAATCCTTTTCTCAGAAGTTACCTAGGGACAGATTTTTTAAGGGTATTTAGACTCTCAGTGTAATTTACAAAAGTGCAACCTCTGTTGAAATCAATGGCAGCTAAGTGCCCAGGCATTTCTCTAAATCCCACTAAGTGCCTATCTGCATCTTTCAGTACCAAAATACCCTTTGATCTTTAGAATCTCAAGATTAAATTAAATATAATGGGTTTTAGACTTCTTCAGGCCCTTTAGAAAGCAGTCCTCATATGGTTCTGAAAATATTATCCTTTGGCATTCCAGCACACACGTATTCAAGCCATCACAAAAACTGATGCTTGCTAGGAATCTTGTTGGAAATCTGGTCAGAGAGGCCAAAGATGAGTTTTGATCATGGAGAATGGATTACCCTCTTAATGGCCATTTCAGGTGAGGACTATGGAACAATTTGAAGAGTGTGGCACAGAAAAATCACTGCAACTTTACCTGTTCTGTTCCTGTATGGCAAATCAATAAGAAACAATACCTGAAAACAGGCACCAAATTCACCTAGAATAGATCATTTTCAATTTTTTTTTTTAAAGAACTACTTTGTATGTGAAGTTTGCCACAGTTCAGTTTAATAATCACTTTTTATTGTAGATTCATACTTCACAACCAAATAATTAACCTTGATATTTGTTTTGTGTCCTCAGGACACACAACTCCCATTGCTGTCAAGCAACGCTGAGCTAGACTGATGGAAGACTTTCTTGACTCTGTCATATTGACACACACAAGACACTTGGGAAATTTAAATATCTGATACGGTTTGCCTGTTGGAGAAAATGCTTCACAACATATTTTAAGAAATCTAGAGTGAGAAGTGGGGTCTTGAACCCATTGCTAGAATGAACAATCAAAGCAGACTAGATGTCAGTTAGTGTTTATCCTGACTAATCATCTCACTTATTATGCTGCTTTTTAAAAAATTTTACCACAGCATTATTGGGAGCTTCATTTTGGTGAAGAAGCAGTGGCAACTAGTGCAGACTCAATTAATCAAGTCTGCCGGAGCATGGTAATTACTGTGCTCCAAGAGACTCCAGTGTCATGTGTATCAGCGTCACCATGCTGAAAAATGGCAGCAGGAGCACTTTAACTAAACCTCATTCAACAAACTTCACTTAAGGCCCCCCCCCACTGCCATTTTTTAGTACAGGGACGTTGATACATGTGACGCTTCAAGTACTCTCGAAGCCACTCTAGTTAAAGCGCTCCCCACCCCCACACACAGACCTGGAGCACGTCAATTAATGCCCCTACTAAATAGAGCACTGATTCCCAAATGGTGTGCTGCACACCAGTGATGTGCTGCAAGAGCAATGGAAGTGTGCTGTAAGATTCCCCTGTGTGAGGAAGTAAATACTTTCCTCCCCACCTGACACCCTGAGCCTTCCCCAACCATTCCAGCAGCCTGCGACTGCTCCTCTGGGGACTACTGCTGCTGCTTCTGCTGCCTCCCCCTGCCCTTCCCCACCCGACAGCCTCTATGCCAGATCCACTCAACTCCCCACACTGCCAGCAGTGCACCCTGCTGTGCAAGGACAGATGCACAGACAGAATCATAATTTGCAGCCCAGCTCATTCCTTCCATTCCTCCCATGCCCCCAGGTCCAGCAGAACAGGCTGTGGGGGCAGTTGCCAGCACGTGAGACCCTTCAGGAGCAGCCTCAGCAGCAGGGGCACCAACTTAAGTGGCACCAACTAGATCACCAATTGTCAGCTTTAGCCTCAAGGCCTCCCGCCTCCATGTTTTCTGAATTAAGATGTCTCTCAATAATATTCAGCTGGGATACCACAACATTCAGAAACATTATGGAGGGGGCCTTTGAGGCAAAAAAGGTTGAGAGTAACTGGTAAAGAAATTAATCCTTTGCTTAAAGAAAGATATATTTGGTGTCATTTTCTTAACAATACATCTCAGCTCTGGCAGGGGAATGAACTAGGCAATGTTTTGAAATATACCTTTTCAGCAGGCAGGGGCGTAGGGAGCTCATGGAGCACCTGGGTGGGGGGATGTGAGGCTATGCCAACCACAGTTGACTGGAGAGGGAAGACCCATTCTCTCTGCTCCCCAGATACATTGACATGGTGCTTCACTGCCTGGTTTCTATGGCCAGGCGAAGGCAGCACAGATTTCTCCTGCTACTGCAAAGTCTGGAGGAGGGGAGGTAGAGTGCTATTCCACCTACTACACTCACCTCCCACCCCCCAGACACACTGATTGGTATGGCACTGTGCTGCCTGGCTCCTACGGCCGGACAGTAGCACAGAGCTTTTCCTGCCATGGCAGACTCCTGGCATGGGTGGTGCTCCCTCATAGTCAGTGCCTGAGATGAGTTCCCCCTCACCCCACCCATATGCCCAAGTTATGCTACTGTTTTCCAGTGTAAGAGTAAAGCATGCCGCCAATTTTAGTCCAGAAAAAAGTGTGCCCCAGGTATCAGAAGCTTGGGAAACACTGGAACAGAGGGACTGAAGTCCTACTGGGTTGAGAGTCAGAAGATTAGGGGTCATAGTTGCCTGCGAGACCTTGGGCAAATCACTTTGAGTGAAATTCAGAAGTACTTTAGAGCTTAAAGTACAATTTTGATACAGTTTAGGTCCCTAAGACCAAGAGACAATTCACAAAAACCACACCTGACCCCCTCGGGTGCCTCAGACTCCACGGGTGCTTGCATTTTCACCAGAAATCTACTTAGAATGCCTAAAGTTCAGCTACTTGTGCAAACCTAGAGGCACCACCATCTTGGCTAAGATGAACATTTAGGTTCCAATCTCCCACCTAAAGTCATTTGGGAATCTGTAACTTGTTGTCCTGGTGCCTAAGTCCTCAGAGCAGTTCCATTTATAGGTGTGTTCCAAGCATGCCTAACACCAACTTAGAACTGAATTTGACACCAAAAACCATATTCATAATGGCACCTTTTATATAATAGTCTAGTAATTACAGCACTTGTCCAGGCAGTAGGAGCCTTATATTTTTTGATTCTTCTCAGCCACCAGAAGAAATCTCCCATCTCCCAAGAAGTTACTCTGGCAGACAGGCTATAGGCAAGTCTGGGATGTGGCTACTCCCCACCACTCCTGTTGTGGCCAGTCAACAAAAGGGATGGAGAGTAGCACAATCCCAACCTTGCCTGTAGCTCAGTGGTTATGGGAAGTAAAGGATGCAGATTTGATGCTAGTGGGAGATGCTGAGAAAGGACACCTGGGTTCTAGGCCTATTTCCTAGACAAGAACTTTAACCACTAAGCCAGTACACAAAAGGTGGACAATGATGGCAAGACCAACACCATGCCAGTCATTTGCAAGTAAAGGGAGAAACTTGAGCAGCTAAAGCTAAGCAGGAGTTTGAGTTTCGTATTCCAGTTGTACATAGGTGTCTAACTCGTGCTTTTGGGTAGGCACTCCTCCGCAACCTAAGTTCAGGAGAAATGTAGTATTTCATGTACTTCCCACAATTTGTTCAGAATTTCCTATTGGTTGGCTTAAACATCACCCACTCAGACCTTTTTTTCTGTTACTCCATAGCATGCTCAACCCCCTTGAAATTAACACATTCAATCAATCAATTGGACAAACCATTTATTTTAGAAATAGACACACTTGTTGGTCTATTTTTGACAGCCCTCAGATCAATTATACTCTGGGATGCCTGCAGCTTCTCCAGCTTGATGGAAATGGAAACCAAGGATGTGACTGGAACAAATTTTGGTATATTGGTCAAGGAAGATCAAAGTCCTCCCTAGGCTTACCCTAGCAGAACCCATTTTCAATGAAGCTGGATTATCATCATCATCATTGTTGTCTGTATTAGTATTTAACATTAGTTCTTTTTCTCTTTTTCTTAATGTGAAATGCATTTGGCTGCCACATTATCACAGCATATTCTCTAATGTGCTATGTAAAAGAAGCAACCGATCTGAGCTGGAGGGGAGAATACATTGTTCATGTTATGCATCTTGGTTTTGAAAATGGCATCAAGCTTTGAGGAGTTTTCTGGAATTATATTACAGTGGCAAAAATACTGATTGATCCATTTTTATACACAGGGTCAACATTATGAAGAGGAAAAAAGGGCTTTAAGCCATGAAATAATTGCGCTCAATAATCATTTAATAGAAGCCAAGGTGACAATAGATAAGTTGTCAGAAGACAATGTAAGTATTTAATTATGGATGCCTCCCAAGGTCGTATATGAAAGCAAATTAGGCCACATAATTTATATAGAATTAAGGATTAATTTCCTATTCTTTACATAAAGTGTGACTTGTCAAATATATAATCAGAAACGTTGCTATGTTGGAAGTTTCTCATTACTCTATAATGTTAGCTTTTCTTACATTTTACTGTTGTGTTGTAATAACTGTTACTACTGGTCTTTATACCCCAAATTTGGAGAATTTAACTAAACCACATTCTATATTACTATAAACCAGTTTCAGCATACTTCCCTGAATCAAAGGTCCCAAGATAGTGTATAAGCAAATCCTGCTCTGCACCTATCAGTGTCTGCATGCAAATTATAGTTATATGGGAATGAGCATGGCAATAAATAGTCACATGGCCATAAATTTGTTTCTGCTAATATAATTTCTTCACTTCCCAGTTTTTCCAATCATTGATTCCTAGAATAGGACTCTTAGGGTCTTGGTAGATGTTTCATTTATGTCACAATTCACCTGTTAGTCACACCATAAATAGTAATTGTGCCAAATGTTCAGGAAATTAATGGTGCAACCAAACAAGAAACAAGCCATATAATGTGTAACATCTTTGTGGCTGGTTTCTATCATGCCTTGAATTGAAAATGTGGCAGGGTAAAGCATCATAATGCAGACCAATGTCATGTGCATGGCTGAACTTTAAGTTTACCAGCTGACACAGTGACATCCCTGGTTCCTAACTGTCCACACCTCAAGTTAACATCCCTTCTCATTTGCACCTTGTGGACAGTGTTCCCTCTAAGCTGTGTGGTGTGCACAGCTGTGCAGGCATGCCTGGCAGCACAGCCTGAGCACTCCTGCGTGACTGCACGTGCCATGCAGCTTAGAGGGAACGCTGCTTGTGGAATGAGAAGCTGGGGATAGGAGAGCTACCCCATCATTTTTAGGTGCCAGAGCGTTGAAAGCCCATCAGCTGAAACACTCCCCATACATAAGCAGGCCTGAAGGCCATGTAGTGCAGCCCTGCACCATTAGGCTTTCAGCCTGCTGCCACACAGAGAGCTTATCAGCACACTGTCAAATTGAACGGTCACCACTGGAAGCCTAGCATGAGGGACCGGTTTCCAATGCCATGCTTTATTCGGCACCCTTTGAACGTTTAAGTGGGTAAGGAGCCTGGCAATGGGGACTGAGTCTCTGATGATGGGCTCCCCACTGTGTCAGGGCCAACCTGGAAGGTAGCCTCAGGCTTCACCTGCCAGCTAGTTCTACACTCCCCTGGTCCCCTTATGATCTTCTCCCTCTTTATGCTCATCTGCCATGCCTTCACAAAAAAAAAGTTTCTGGAAGAGATGTCAGAAAAGGAAAATCCAGTGCTAAGGCTCTGGTGCTCCCTCTACCACTTTTACTCTCGCAGTTCTAATCATGGCCGTACAGGGTAAGAATCTTGGTCCCCAGCTGTCCCTATAGACATACCCAAGCCTCACATGTTTGTCTCAGTCCCTGTTTACTGGATCTTCTGACTGTGCTTGTTTCAGTCTCAGGTCCCTGAGGCTTCAGCTTCACATCCTTGGGTCTCAGTTCAGTTCCTCTATCCTAGCTCTGGATCTCAGCTCCATGGCTAGGCCCCCTCTAGTTGGGCCTCAGCCCTGTGGCTTTGGCCCCTCTCCATTCCAGCTCATTCCTTGCCAGAAAAAAAACAAAAAGAAAAATGGCACTATACAAAACACTCAGCTATGCAATCTCTTTCCCACCCCTCACAGCCACTCCTGATCCTCCAATGCTAATAAACATAACAGGACCTGCACTGGGCATATAACCAGTTCTCAACAGAAATCCCAACCCCCTCCACCCTGGGTAATGTGAACAATCCTCCATCCAATACTCCCCACACTGGGTGCACTCACTCCCAGCAGGCAGTAGGTCATCTTCTTCTGACCAACTCAAGTTCTTTCTGTCTTGAAGAAGATTTCTGTTCTCCTCCACAGCCAGGGCCAGAATGTCCCTCTGCCCTGGACTCAAGCGCAGCCTCTCCCCTGCTGGTCATCTGACCTGCCCTTCAATTAACAGGGCCCAGATGCTGAAGCTGGTTTAACTGTGCTGGTCACACCTCCTGTTCCTTGCAGCTAGATGTCTGCAGGCAGCAGTTACTCCACTGGCTCTATATTACTCTTTCCTCTTCCTTCTAGTAACAGAGGGTAGGGATCTCCTGTTACACCACTCACCTTTGCCACAGTTGGGGATCTGATGTATTTTATCCCGGATCCTAAAAATTGCACCTCCTGTCTTTGCACATGTGCCATGGTAGGATGCACAATTGCTGGGATCCAGGATAAAATTCATCAGATCCCCAACATGCAATTAAATCAATGTCTGCCGGGGGGCCCAACATCACTAACCAACTCTTGCCTGAGAGAGGATTATATATGATTGACTCATCATCTTCATCATTGAGAATTTAGGTTCCAAATTCTGAAATCCAGGTTATAAATTCGAAACTTGGCTCCAGAATTTTTCCTTGGGGATAGTTCCTTGTATAATTCTTTATCTCCCTTTACTGTAAAATGAACACAGAATATCCTTTTCAACTGTCACCAGGCATCTCTTTACACACTGGGGAATTAGCATGTATTTGGAAAGGGGCAAAAAGGTTGTGAAATTGTTCCATTGTACATACTTAAAAGGCACTGGCAAAGGGAGAAAGACTGCACGTTTTAATACATTATAATACCACTTCCTAGCTAGAGGTATTAAGCAAAATATTTATATTACAAAAGGCATTATATTCTCATTAGTACTCTTTAGTGCCTTGCATTCAGTGTTTTATATGCAAGCTCACATGCTGATTTCTGATCCTTAATCATGTGAACTTCAAGAATACCCGCATTGATTTTAACAGAAAAAAACATGTAACTAGCATCTTACCGATAGGAGCATGGAGCCCACAATCTGTCCCTGAATTTGTAACACACTTAGGGTATAAGAAAAAATAGGATAAATGCATTTGATAGTTTAACATCTGTACTAAAAGAACTATGTAATTACAATACTCTAACTCGGTTTCGATGCACTGGTACAAATCCAGAAAAATTCCACTGAAATAAATGGTATTATTTCAAAAGTCCAATGAAATAGATATTCCCCTGCCCTCATCTGCATTCTGGAAACTCCACTGGCATCAGTAGGAGGTATGAAGCATTGTGACAGAATTAGATCCAACATGTTCTAAGCTGAGTTCTCAGTTTTCACAATTTGAAAAGACACCATGGATTGAAACAGAACATGAAGCAATCAGTTGCTGCTGCTGCTTTTGTTACTATTCAGCATTCATGTTACTATTGAGCTAGAGGATATGGACATAAAAATAACTAACGGTTGGGTAAAAGCAGGAAAAAAATTAGTTCATATCAGGTGGTCTGTGATAACAGTAGGCTGTTTCTCTGTAGCAAGTCAAAGTTATCCCATCATAATTTACTCTCTGTTGAAAGCAGGGGAAATTACCCTGGTCTAGCTTTTACATACCATGGGATAGTAATGTACAACCAAATAGTTCCCACACAGCCAATGATGCTCTGAAGTACCATCCCTCTTTCCTTTTCAGTAACTTGTTTGTATTCCATGTGCTAAGATTGAGACCCATAAGCATTTATTTCCTTGTGCCCCAGAATGAATCACAACAAAAGAATTCTCCCCAAGGTTAATGGAGCAATGACAGCTAAGAGATTGTGATTGAATTTGATCAAATGTGCTCTGATAAAGATCTACCCCATAGATCTTTAATATTATAAGCAAAGATTAACTGGAAATGCTATTGAAAAATAGAACTTTACCTGTAAGGGTATTTATATCCACTGCTATTTCTTCAGTGGCTGATATTTTCCCCATTCCCCTGAATGCCACTAATGAATGATACCTAAGCTTTAGCAAACATGTGAGGGAATGTGAGAGAAACCTACTGATCAATTATTGCTCTGCTTGCACCCTTCTGGAGCTGAATTGAATTAATGTTATATTAAAGGATATGATTAATTCCAATGAGGTCATGTATGCTTTCATGTTGCGAACAAGATACATTCACTACATTCAACTTACATGTGATTTTCTTTGTACTTTTTTTTAAAGATGCTAAAAATAGTGTCAACATTGTATTCTGTGCTTGCCATGGCAACATCTTCACAGAGGAGGAAATGCCCAGTCTTGAATTAAGAGATGAGCCTTTGGAGTGATTTCATTCTTGCTTAATTATTCCACAAGGAATTTCTATTGGCTGTCTGTGTTTTTATATTTTTGCAGGAATGCACTCAGTTTAAAATATCCATGTAAAATATGCCAATATCACATGCATATGCAACAGAGATTTTGCTTTTAAACTCAATGGTTGGATTCCTACTGTTTGCATCTGTTTTTTTAGAATAGAGATCCCATTTACTAACATAAAATACAACAACAAATTTATTAGGGTGGAATTTATTTACCCTCCCCCAGCCCCCAGCTATGCATTAGAGACAGGCAATGGGATGTGTAGAGTAAGCCAAAAAGAAAAGTAGATAATGCAGCAATAATTTGCAAATAAAGGCATTTGAAATTGTAAATGTCAACATGAAGCAAGTAAAATGTGGATGTGCTTTTCCCATATCTCACAGCAAACTGAACCCCCAAACATCTTACAGAGCCTGCTTTTCCAGAACAGCTAGATTTTTTTCAAACAATAGAATTCACAAAAGAGACTCTTCCTGCCTTTCCTTTTCATAGAAAATGTGCATTCATTTTCAGAAGAATAAATGGAACCAGAAAAGTCTGTCTGCTCTGAAAAAACAATGAAGCTATTTTAAACCTAACCAGATTTTCTTTACAAACACTAATAATGTCTGTGCATTTGTGTGGCCTGGTGCCTCAAGGTTTTTAATGTTTTCTGTACCTCCGCAATGCATGTCTATAGAGCCTATGTTTGAAAATAGGTTTTGTTTTTAATGACATCTTACCAGAAATAAGACATGTATAACTTGCATCCCAGGGGTCCTATAGCTGCTGCAGTGGAGGGTACAGCTGGATATAGTAGGGTTGCACAAAGCAAGGCTGAATATTGAGTTAAGCACAGATTTCGGTACTGAATTCCTCCATTAAACAGGCTGCAGGAGCCATTCCACCACAAAAATAATGTAACAAACTTGTTTTAAATTTGCTTTTTCCCTGCGTGAAGTTCTCTTGGTACTTCCTGATCCACTAAAGACATCGAATAACTATGCAATGATATTTATGATATTTGCAGAGTTGCATTCTGCAGTGCATTTAATGAGCCAGGAAGTATCTCGTAAAGACACAAAGGAATGTTTAAAACCTGTGGTAAAACTCTGTAAACTTCCCTTACAGCCTTATGAGACTGTTTCAGATATTTCAAATATGGTCTCCAAGTGCTGCTTTAAGGGGATGTTCAGTAAAGAACATTTGTGCTTTACTGGTATTTCCTTTGCAATATAGAGCTTGCCTGTATATTGGTACCCTTAGTCTCTCAGGTATATTTACTATATAATCCTGAGTTCCTCATGGTAAGTACCCACCCCATGCTCTCAAGCTGTTCTTGAAGTAAAACTGTTTCAAAGGTTTCTTTCTTGGTCATTTTATTCACCTTTCCTTTCGTACCCTGGGGGGAGCTAACATTTTGGGACTATGCAAGGAAAGTAGACCCGTAATGACTTAGAAATATACAGTATGGTCTTCACTTTCCCAGAGTAAGCATACAAGGATTGCCAAGAAATGAGAGCAGGAATCAATGCCTCAGGCTAGTTGCAAATGTAAAAAACAGGCTTTTTTTGTTTTTTAGGAGCTCTATAGAAAGGACTGCAATTTAGCTGCTCAGCTGCTCCAGTGCAGCAAGAATTACAACAGGGCACATAAGCTTTCTGAGGTAACGTGAACAAACTTAATGAATATACAAAGAAATAACGTTTCTTGACAAACAGGCTATTCTGTGTGCATCAATCCCAAAACCCATTTGCATTTAAATCATTGGGTTTTCTATTTCCTTTAAGCAACAGGAAAGACTGACTATACCTCTTAATTTTCTGTGCAGTTGAGGGATTGTTACAAAATCTCAGCTTCAGATAAAGTGAGCGATTCTCCCTTCTCCAAAAGCTCTGGTATGGATTGGAGCAGGCCTGCACGAACCCTATTGAAAATCAAAGGACTGAGAATGCTCAGACCTCTATCATGTAAAATGATAAAAGAAAATGAAATCCTACTGCCGCCAAGGCTTTTTTTACACAATCAGTTTTCCTCCTAAAACTAATCCCAAGCCCATCCACTCAATTCCAAAAATCAATTTTAAAACAAATGAACAGGGAAATAAAATACTTTTTTTCCTAAGGAGAATAATATTTAATTTGCAAGGTAGAAGTATTGGTTAAATTAGTTAGTTTGCCCCAAACCTTCTAAGAGAAACTGATCCTCTGAAGCTGAGGAAAACGGGTACCAGATCATTGCCAGGACGGCATTTTATTTTATGTCATTACACAAGTGAAAGCAAACGCTAGGAAAAACCGTGGATACATTCACTAGCTTTCCACAATGAGAAGTGTAATTCTGGCCTTACCAACTGAGGTTAATAACAATACTGACAAGTCACGCAGGAAGATCAGGTTTCACTGCAAGTCTTTACGGTGACCTCTGAGATACTTTGGAATTACTCCCATTCTGCCAGTTGACTTTACTGGAAACAGAATTAGGCCCTCAAATAAGGGCCTGTTTTCACAGCAGACCTTCTTGGAAGGTATTTTAATGAAACAAGCTTGTGGGATGCTCTTACATAGTAGGCAGTGCCTTCAAGATGCATGTTCATGGCAGAGGTCACCAGTATTAGGACACTGACTCTTTTTTTCTGCTTCATCAGCTCAGTACAAAACTAAAAGGAAAATCTACAAATTATTTCTAAATCAATATAAGGTTTTGTGGTATTGAATAAATCTGTTAATGGAAGGTGAATTCACATTGTCTGATCAATAAGGGCAATGACCAGAACAGAGCCAGAGCCTCCAGATCATATAGTGACCTGATCCTGCAAACACTTTCAGCAGGGAGTAAAGTTTACTACCAAGAGTAGAACATTGTTTTCAAAAGTCTTTACTGGGACTGCTCTCAGGAGTCAGAACTACCTCCTGTAATAAATATTCACAAGCTCTGAAAATATTTGGGCCCTGAAAGTACACACTGATGAACTTAGTCAAGAAATATTCAAGGGTTGGTTTTTTTCCCATCATTTCCAAAAGCTGGGTCACCCTTTTAATTCAAGAGGCAAATTCTCAATTTACTACTCAAAATATCTGTTAATTCAGAAACTCTGAGTGTATGAAGTAAGGATCATTAAGTAAATGGATATATTGCAAAACTTTGAAACTGCTTGACAAACTATGGATAAATCATGGACCAACATAGTTTATATAATTCCATGAGCTGTAGTGCAGTGTATTTATTACTAATATTATATGAATATCATTTTACCAATACCAACCCCAGTATCCAACACCCCAACAGGAACAATTATTTTCTTTAAAACACTTAATAATAGAAATAATATGCATAAAATAGATCAAACAGTAGTGTAATGATTGTTCTTTATGCTCATAAAAATCACTCCTACCCTATATAATAGTTTAAATTTAAATGTGAGTTTCTTTTGCAATTCTGACCACACCTTTATGGTGATTTGTATTGGTTTGGCCTTGCAGTTTGTTTATTCAATCTTTGTTGCATCTGTAGCTACTGTTACTAATATTGTTGTCTGCCAGAGCATCAACAATGTTGCATACTCTTATTTCAAATGGAGGATACATTGTTTAAATTAGCAATGTCTGAATTAACCTAAAATATCATGGGAAGTGGTAAATAAAAAGGACTCTCATCCTACACCAAACTAACTGTCCTGTCATTTCACATCATGTCATATTTTGACTGCATTAAGGCTTCTGGGTTAAACCAACTGTAAAAACTGTGAAGTGAAGCTGAAAAATGAGGAACCATCTGTTATATATAATGGAATAATTATCCATAATGGTCACTCTCAAAACTTTCTTGACTTAGAGTAATCAAGATGTTTAGTTCAACAATTGTTATATTCTTTAAGCTCTGTATGGCAACATTATTTAGTAATTGAACATAATTATAAGGTCAGTCGCTACCTGTTGGTTATAAAAGAGAAGAGAAATTTCTGGGATTATCTGGTTGTAAAAGTGTACCTTAATAACAGTGGGAGATGCTAAAAAGAAACAGTTAGGAGTCTGCTAACAAATCAAAGGGATAAATTTTCAGTTGGTGGAAATCAGTATTGCTCATTGATCTCGATGGAGCTACACTGATTTACACCAGCTGAGGAGTTTAACCTGAACATTTTCTGAAAACTCCTGAATGGAGATTCCCAGGGACAGCCCCTATATGGTATTTTAATATGTCCACTTGCAGTCACAGATAGACTCTGGAAATTATTGTAGGGGCATTTGAAGAGGAGAAGAAGAGAGCTGATTCTTCACTCTAACAGGGGCCAAGATACCCCTCATATATTCCAGCTGCAGTCTGCACCTATGGGCTGAGAAGTGCTGCTATAGAATATAACTGGCCATCTGGACTTTTAAAATTCTGTAGCCAGGACCTCTCATTCTTTTTTATATTCAGTCAAACCTTAACTTGTATAGGACTTTTTCAGTTTCACAGGACTCTCCATAATGGGGAAATACCTGAAAGTTTCAGAACTTTTAAAAATGTGCATAGATTTCTTGTTGTTTAAGAATCAGTTTCCCCTCTCATCAAATGAAACCAAATGCATTAGCAAATTAACCCTATGTATGGAATTGTATAAGCATGAATGAGACAGCCTTACTGATTTTCCTCCTTTTCTCCTTCCCCACATTATCCCTTTATGTTACAGCTGCCATCTGACTTTCAGGAAAGAGTCAGCATCCATCTGGAAAAGCATGGGTGCAGCCTTTCTGTACCTCTCTGTCACCCATCATTCGCTGATACCATACCAACTTGTGTCATTGCTAAAGTGCTGGAAAAACCAGATCCAAACAGCTTGTCCTCACATTTGTCAAGCACATCTACAAGAGATCTTGCTTTTCAGGACACTGCTGGGAAGCTTGGGCAAAGGCCCCAATACAAGTCTGACATCTATTGCAGTGACACAGCTCTTTATTGCCCTGAGGAGAGGAGGAGGGAGAGGAGACAGAGTGTGGATATGCAAGTGAAAGATGTAGGGTTTTTGAGATCCCAGAACTCTACTGACAGCACTGTAGAAGAAGATGGCTTCCATTCCAGCTTCTCTCATGAAGCCTTCCCAGAATACGTTACCTCTTTACCAACCTCCAGCTCCTATTCCAGCTTTAGCGTTACATCGGAGGAAAAGGAGAATGCCCAGGCCAGCACTCTGACAGCCTCTCAACAAGCAATCTACATGGGCAACAGAGAAGAAATGTTTGACAGAAAGTCATCTTCAGGTTACGAACATCAGGGAAGTCCTAGGTTTGCCAAGTCCAAACCTGTGCAGCACATGGAACTTGCTGATGACAATGACAACTCTCCCACTTTTACTCGGACTCTGTCTCCTTATGCAAATGAGCCTTTCCATTTCTCAGCCATAACTACGCAACAGGTGTTGGCAAGTCAGAAAATGAGGAATGAGTGCAGAAGCACCCATCTCTCAGAAGAAGACTTACCCAGTCGGTGGAGGCAGCTGAGTGCAGAGGACATTGGTGCATATTCTTATAGGAACACTGGCAGGCTGTCCCCCTGCAGTTTTTCAGAACAGTACTACAGCAGTCCAGTCAAAAAAACCGATAGCCGAGCAAGCCCCATCTATGCCAGTTACAAAGCAGACAGCTTCTCGGAGGGAGATGATATCTGCCAAAGCAGACTTGTGGATTCTTGCTTCCTGAGAACAGACAGTGGCCTGAATATTGACATCAGCAGTAGCTGTAAACAGGACAAGTTACCCTCTTACAAAACGAAAGAATCAAGAGACCAAAAAAATGAACGGATAACGGTCCAGTTGTGCAGTAGCAAAAATATGGAAAGTAGCCCAGTGTTGAAAAGGGAGTATGTCGATGTAAGCCCAAACAGCTCGGCAGAATCTCTCAATCAGAGTTCAATGGAGGCTTCAGAGATCCATCAGTCTTCCATGGAGCAAGGGAGCCATTCAGGCCTTCACAGCAAACAGCAGCAGTTTCAACGGACTGGGAGTACAGGTCTGAGTCGGAAGGACAGCCTTACAAAAGCACAATTATATGGAACCCTTCTAAATTAACCATCTTCCAGAACTGCAATAAGAAAACAAACAAGCACCATTTGATACTTCTAGTGAATGACCAGGTTCTAAGAAACAGGATTATTATAAAATATATAGTCCTAATGGTACTGTAGGTTTGAAACAAAAACCTGTTCAAAACACGTTACAATTTTCACACCCCATCCTGTCCATCTGGGAGACTACCCTTCCCCCTCTTTTATAAACCTGAAATATTTTTATAAACAAAATGGTATTTATTAGACTCTCCTTAATATCAGCTATTTGAGCAGTACTCTTTTCCCTTCAAGCAGGTTTCTTATTTATTTTTGTGCATGAGGCCAGCTGTGCCTAAAGTCTTGGAGGAAAAGGGTTACATCATTATTGCGGTGACAACAAATAAACCCGTCAGATAAAATAGCGTGAACGCCGCGTCCTGTGAAACTGAAATATACGAGAATGGTGAATTCAAAGAAGTATATTTTTAAAGGAGAACAGAAATGTAACCTAAGTTATTTCATACAAATGTATCTATGAGTGAATAATGTATGCACAATGTGATACAAATATTTTGTTCTTTTACTTCATTGTGTTTCTGCTTCCCTATTTTCCCCTTGTATACTACCTCAAAAGTAATTGAGGGTTTCTTGTCACATATTTTCCGTAGGCTTGCATTTATATTGTCTAAAATGCATGTGGTGTCATAATTAGTACTGTATTTTGCATTACTTAATAAAAGACACAAATGGAAACATTTTGATTTTTTTTCTCATTAAAGTATATCCTAAGTAATGCAATTATTGACGGTCCTTTTGCCTGGGGTCAAGCAAGAGAAGAAATCCTACTAAATTCAGTGGCAGTTGAAGATGCCAAGTGTGAGGCTGTTTAGCATCTCTTGCTATCAAAGGATCAGGCTCTATTTAGCCTTAAAGAAAGGAAAGGTATCACTAAGATAAAATCTTCACTGATTGCATATATGGTATTTTCTCTGTTTGCCTTTCATAATAATCACAATAAAAATCTGAGGCAAAGATGGGTTATTATTTCACAAAATAATGGATGGATAGAGCAAGATCAATTTCAGTACAGACGGAAGAAAATGGGTTTTAAGTGTTTAAAGAGCTCTATTATCTCCAACCAAATGACATTCCCAGAGACTGCTTCTAGTTCATGATCATTGTAGGGTCCTGAGATCACTGACCAGCTAGATAAGCCCAGTAGCAAAAGAATTCAGAGTTGAATTGAAAGTATGGTTTAAATTAGCAAAATGCAGCCTTGCAATGAAGACACAGTCAGTTGCACACAGCTCTTCCAAACTCGTCTGTTCTAAATGATATTTGAGAGTGATTTTTAGCATATCGATTTGCAATTCAATCCTATTCAAACATACCTTTCAAATGTTGCCCTCCATTGATTTCAAAGGGAGAGGAACATATACCTCAGAGAGACAATTTTGGTCCTTATTATCCATTTGCACTTTGATAATACAATGTGATTGATAGTTCACTGTGCACTTGTAATGCACACAGTAGCACAAGGTGAAACATGATTTCTCTTCTCAAAACTTCCCCTGCTTATGAACCTATGTCATGAACTCACTCGTAACTTCTTAAAATTTCTTTGCAACTGGCATTTTCCATTACTAAATTCAAACCAAATCAGTATTTTTACAGATACATATATTTAAAGACATGTGTCACATCCATATCACCTCCCTGCTGTACCTAGGACAACCTCCAAGAGTTCTGCCCACTTGTTCCCACTTCATCCAGGCCCTGCCTGGCAACTAGGCAAAGTACACAATTTAAAGGATACTTGAGTTACGTGCACAAGAACCATTTTCCTGAGACAGAGAGCCTGCGAGAGGTGTTAGGGTATGTCCTTAGGTCTCTATCAAACTGTCTGGTCTGCCTAAGTGATGGACTTGGATGCAGGCTGAGCAGAAAGGTCATAGTGTAAAGTACTGGCCAACTGAAGTCAATGAGAGTTTTGACTTTAATAGAACCAGGACCTCACTGTAATTTTTGCATTTACGTCTCAAACATTTCTCCTTCTCAGATTTCCATCAGTCAATAGTATCCTGTTCACAGATCAGCTGAAGTGATGTAGGGAAAGGATATGTGGAGGAAAGAGAAATCCCACTGGTCTTACCCTTGGCCGTTATGGGAATACTCATAGCTAGTAAGTGCAACAGAATATATGACCCCAAATAATTAACGTGCGGTTGTAACAGGGTTTGCATTTCATGTGGTAACCTCACCCATTTTCTGAGGCTCTTGAACAAAGAAACAGTATCTCGTACAATACACAGACAATAACTAATGCATTTATAGTGAAAATCTAAAATAGTTCTAACTGGCCTAATTCTTACTCCCTACTAGAAGAATACACGTGAGTCACTAAAGGCCAGCTTATCAAAATTGCTCAGATTCCTTTTATGCACTTTGAATCATGAAGCCAAACTTCAACACTGTTCACAATCAAGAACTCCCATTGCTTTCAATGTTCTCAGCTCTTAAACAATTTAAAAATCTTGCACTTACTTGTGTGTGTCAGTATTTATTGAGCTCAGTTGAAGATGTGTCACTAAATTCCCATTGTTCCTCAGAGAGTGAAAATACTACGTTGGGAACAATGCTAACCAATACAAATCATGTAGGTAATTCACTCTGTAATGTTTGGTTGAAGCTGATTTCCGTGGAAAAATCCATATGTTTGTGCTTTCATCTCCCAACACTGACTCATACTGAGTAGCACCTTCCCTAGCAAGTAATCCTATTGCAGACTTCAGAATTATCTACGAAGCAAAGCAGTGGTGCCCAAGCTTTTGACCCCATGGGCCAGATGAGTCTGATCTGGTCCATGATTTCAGTCTGGCATGTGGAACTAGAGGCAATCCAGCAAGTGGGGTCGGTCCCTGCATCCCAGATCAGGCCCCATCCTACATGCCATAATGCTCCTGTGGACTGGGCCTGCATGTCAAATTGGATACCAGCCCCACATACCTAATTGCACCTGCAGCCCTGGTCCTGTGCACAGAGTTATGTCATCTGGCCTGCAGGGGCTGGCAGTTTGACAGCGGGGGAGTGATGGCAGCATTAATTACCACTCCACCGCCACCAGATTCCAGACCCATGGGGAGCCCATGGGCCAGCTGACATAGCTCCATGGGCCAGATCTGGCCTCTGGGATGGAGGTGGAGCACCACTGGAGCAAAGGACCCTGGGACAAGGCTGTGTATATGTGTGGAAGAATCTGAGCTAGTCAGATAATAATCTAACTCTAATAACTGAATTTAGGGACCTCTAAGATCATAACCCCATTAAAACAACTAATAGAAGCCAAAAGGGAAATCCTACCATGAGCTCATTCAGGGATACAGAATTCCCATCAACCTTTAAGAATGGTTACAACAAATTTGAATAACACTTACTTTGATTCTCTTGTTCACTGAACTATACAATGTTCAAGATGTAAAAATTAACCTCTCCCTTGTGAAGGATAATATTTAATTCTTAAGTCAATAAAACTAAACAGGATACTCACTGAATTAGAAATCAGTCTCTTTAATTCCTTTACAGCACAACTCAGTATTTGATACTAAAGTTGTTACTTTAATTATTATACAGAATGTGGTTTATATTACAGAAGATAATTCCTGCTTACTTAAAAGATGGTAGCATTCCATTTTTGTCATTCTACCACAGTACTAATGCTTTCTTTTGTATCTCATCCAAATATTTAATAGCTGCATCCTATATACTGGTCAGATTATATATACTATTATGTAAGATTCTGAATTAGAATTGCTAGGGTGCTTGAGGGGGAAATCACAGTTTTTCTACACAATAGAAAAACATTTTTTTTTGCAAAATATTCTAGTATTTTCAATACAATTTATCAAAATGGCTGTCAAAAAATCTGATTTGTTTCCTTTGCTGAAAATCAGCTTTTCAGTAACCAGAAAATCCTGGTGGTTATTTTAATTTGTTAGCTATGCCAATTTTGAGACAAAATGTAAAACTCTGGCCCATGTTTTGTAAAATTGACCAATTTCAAACTATTTAAACTGACAACTTTGATATTTCTCATTAAAGTGCTCTTTTACTTGTTGACCCATTTTATGTTGGCCTCCTTGTAAGACTCCTTCTCCAGCAGCTGAGAAATCAAAGGTGTAAGAACATAGAGATGCTAGTGCTTCTTTTGGGTTGTTTTTGTTTGTGCGCTTGTTTTTGCACGTTTTCAATTCTTACTTGCTTTAGACTAGGACAAATCATTTGGAGACACAACACTGAATAGATTTAGATACAAATAGATAAAAGTACTTAAAAGTAACTTGGCAATTTACTCTACAAAGCTTTCAAAACTCTCCCTTATCAGGTTTTACTAGTCTGCTTATGTATGTGCACTAAGGCTTTAACAGTGCTGTGTCATCATACAAAATCTATGGCCTAAGTATAGGCTAAAGACTGTTGAGGTCTTACCATCTTTTAGCACCAGCTAAAACAGAGTAGGCTCTGAGAGAGAAACATATGCCATACTTTGTTTAATATAAGAAGATATGCTATGACCTAATTTAAATGGGTATTCATCTTGCTTTTTATAAATACATTCCACAGTACATGCAGTACTGTCTTGAGGACACTTATAAATCAAGACAGAGATTAACAAAATAACAACTCCCAGAATATCTTATTTCATCCACTTATTACTGTGTATCTGGTTTGGGCTGCTAGTTGTGATAGACATGTTGTCACTGGTACATCTATTAATGCCATATGAGTCCTGAGACACAAAAGGGGATGATCCTCAGGGGATGGAAATCAACACAGCTCCCCTGAAGTCAAATAGCTAAGGACTTGTCCCAAAACGGCTCCTCCCAAGCTATGGGCAAACCTGATATTGTTCTACAGGAAAGAGAAGAGAGAGTGTGGAAAGCTGTCAAACACCTAGACTCTTTTAATGAGGTTTAAGGAAATGCAATTTCTGCCTGAAAAAGACACATGTAGCAGGATTTTCCATTTGCTGAATCCCTGAATTTAATAAAGTGTGGTAGAAAAGCTGAAGTTCAAGTGAAGCATTCTCAACAGATTAGTGAAACAGGAGATAGGAAATACGTCCTGAGAAAGGGAAATGGAAGACAGAAAATTTACTGTGGCTGGACACTAGTCAGTACAAGACAGAGAGGACTGCAGTACATGAAACCGGGGGGGGCGGGGAAGGGCCTCCTCAAAACACTGGAAAAAGCAGAAAGCTACTTGAGAAACAAGAAACGAGAGTTAATCCTAACATCTAAGTTTGTGAAGGCATGTATATCAGATGGAAAGTTTTGAGATGCCAGAAACAAAAAATTTCCATCCCAACTCACAGTGAAAAATTGAAATCTTGAAACCTTTCACAAACCAGAAAACAAAAAAAATAGGTTCAATTCAATCAAAAAGTTTCAGTTAGATGATGTTTTAATATTTCATTTTCATTCTGACCTTTGTCAAATTATGAAGTCACATCATGCCTGAAAGGGGCAATTTTGACAAATATCAAACTTTTTTCTACCAAACCAGTTCTGTCTCCTGAGAAGGTTCAAGTTTTGAAAAATCAGCACTTTTTGTGAAAAACTGTTTTGTCGAAAAAAAGAATTCTGCTTCCTTTTTGTGCTTATATCTTGTAATCCGTATAAACAATTATCATATTGCCTTTTAAATATCACTTATTCATATTTAGCCCTTTAATTTTTCCTTACAAGAGACTCACATTCAGCCTTTAATTACTTCTTCTTCTCTGAACACCTTGATTTGTCAACATCTGACTAGTACTGAGGTGATCCAAGATGTATAAACTGGGTTCAGAGACGAGAAGGAACTATGAATCTAGCCTGCGATGCAGTGACTGTGTACCAAAACTAGGAATGATTAAAATTCTGATGAGGGCAGGGCAGTCACAGAGGCTGATCTGGATCATTTGCCAAGCTGATTCCATCTGGGCAAAATTAATTTTAATACAGCCAAACCTAAATTAGATACTTAGGAACAAGGGAACTAAAATAAAGTAACAGAATATAAACATTCATTAACTAATCGTTAAATTAAAAGTGTTAGAATTTCAAACTCAGATATTTACACATTCAGGTCAGAGGTTGTTGCCTTAAGGATGCTATTCCAAAGCTGTTAATATGGAAGTACATGTATAGCAGATGTCATTAGACATATTTTCTATAAACAGAAGTGGGAGAGCTACTACATATAAGGCCATGCTTACACAATGAGAAATTGTATCTGAAAAGCAGTGAATCTGAGAAAAATATAGGAACCATAGTGGATAACCAACTTCACATGTACTCTTGAGTACAACAGTCTGGCAAAACATCTAATGTGATCATTAAAAGCATAAACAGGGTCAGTAAGGATGGATTGGGAAGTGATTATATGGCATTGGTGAAACTAAAACTGGAATAGAGTGCCCATTTCTATGTCCATGTGTAAAAAAAAAAAAAGTTGAAAATCTACCAGTGTGTGGTAAAGATGCATAATAAATTGAGGGCTAGAGAAAATGCCTTCCTGAGAGAGATTTGAAGAACTTTATCTTGGGGGGGGGGGACCAAGACCATGAGATTACTTAATTACAGCATACAGGTAACTTCACAGAGGGAAAATATCAAGCACTGAAGAGTTCTCTAATCTAACAGGGAAATACCTAACAACAATCTAGAGCCAGACAAATAATTCTTAATTTCAACCTGGAATTTTTTAACAGCTAGAGTGACTAAACATTGGTCAGAAACTACAAAGGAAGCAGTAGATTTTTAATTTTTAAATGGTTTCAAATTAAGATAAAATGTCTTTCAGGAAGACACCATATAAGCAAACAGTTATTGGGTCAATAAAGGATGAACAAGCTGAAATGTAATGGTCTGTGGTGTGTAATGGCTTTAACCTTTCCAAATTTATTACTGTATTTACCAGAACCCGAAAGGACTCTGAATTTAAGACAACCCCCAATTATTCTATATATGGAAAATGTATACATTTGTTATAATTTTCCATGCATAAAATGCAATTTTTGGAGGGCCATCTTAAATTTATCCCCCCTCTCCCCACCCAAACTGCTGCAGCAGGGAAAGCAGTAGCAGGGGTAAGAGGCAGAGGGGTGGTAGAGGGGCAGGTGGTGGAGTCAAGCAGCCTGATCCCTGCCCCTTGCATCCCCCACACCTTTCCCCTGCCACTTTTTTCCCCCACTTCTTGTCCCCCTCCATGCCTGTACCCTCCCAGCACCTGCCCATCCCTCTGGTGCCTCCATCAATAGCCTCCCTTGCTGCCTGCCCCCTACACCCTCCTTGCAGACTCTCCCCCCCTGCTGCCACCACTTACCCTCTGGCTCTGGAAGGCTCCAGCCCTGTTCCAGCCTGGGACATGGAACATATGTGCAAATTAAAGTGCATAGAAACCAGATATAAAGTTATTAAATATTTTCCAGCTCTAGCTTTATAGCTGATTGGACCTTTTTAAGGCATGATAGTTAATTTGCATGCATCACTGGTCTAAATTAATTGCACACAAATAGCTGCATAATACATGTAATGTGTAGAGGGGGCCTCCATAACTAAATGCTTTAGAAGTCTGGCCATAAAAGTCTATTTAACTTTTAAAATGGGACATAGGCACTTTTGAACATTTTACCTTGTATCTAGCACTAGTCCCTAAGGCATGTTAAGTTAAGCAGTGGCCAGGGATGCACACAATCCATTCCTGTATGAACTCTATTTAACTATTTTCCTGTCTGTCTCACGTCAGTAGTGCTATTATATCAGTTTTCATTACCTTCTGCTTCCTTTCTCCTCAGCTTCATGAAAGACCTGTTCTTACAAAAGTTCAGTACTTCAGTTACTCTAAACGAATCATTAATCCCAGCTCCCATTCCTTTTACTACAGGTTTCCCTTGATTTATGCGGATTCTTTATATGTGAATTCATTCTTATGCAATGAGCATATTTAGACCCATAATTTGTTATATGTGAGGTAAATTTGCTCTTATGTGATCAGCATAGATGCCCCCTCCCACCCAAGCAGGTAAGTCTGTAGGGCGTGGAAAGGGCCATGGCCCCGCTCACCCCAGCCCCAGCTGCAGCAGCCCTGGGAGTACCTGACACCAGCTTCCTGCACCAGGGCACAGCGCAGCCCAGGAGCAGAGGTGAGTGGGGATGGGCAGAGCACGGTGCAGCCCAGAGGGCTGCTCCCGGGGCCGCTGCAGCTGGTGCTGGGGTGAGTACCGCTCTGTTCCCTCTGCTTTGCTGCCTTGTGCAGCCCCAGGAGTGGTACCCCTCCCAGTCCCCCTTCCCTAGTACCAGTGTCACTCCCACCCTCACCACCTTGGGAACTGATCCCTATTTTTTACATTGTAAAGTGGGTTCGCTTTATGCGAATTCGATTTATGCGCGAATTCTCCAGCAACCCATGTACAACATAAATCAAGGGAAACCTGTATTTCCTTTTCCACAGCTGTATCAGTAGAGTGCTTCTAAGGACACTCATACTTTTTTTAACTTTGAAAAACCTAACCTGGGACAGATTCAGCCCTTGGAAACAGAAGATTCACAGCTATTCATTGAGTCACATTGGGCACATTTACATGTGCAATTAATTTGCAGTAATAAACTCTGGCACATACTGTGCTGGAGTTTCTTGTTCCCAGGTGCACTGTATGAATGTACGCCCAAGGCCGCAGCACATTGCGCCAAGTAGGAGCAGTCTCAGCGGCAGGGGGCTGGGGGGGATGGGGGGGGTCAGCCTGCTAGCCCGAGGCTGCTCCAACCCAGCTCAACATGCTGCAGAGGGGCTGGCTGGGGCACAAGGGTCTTCGGTGCATGGCTAGCTGACATGCAGTCCAGGCACTGAAGCACCCTCAAGCCCCAGCCAGCTGGGTCAGTGTCTACATGAGCATTGCTGCACACAAAAAAACTCTGCAACAGTTTAGTACTTGTACTTACAAGTACTAGCCTGCTGTGCAGTTTATTAGTTTCCTGTGGCCTAACAGGCCACACCTGTAGATGCCAATATGTTTACTGTGGAGCTAATTGAGCAACATAATGTCTCGCGGAGATGCACCCACTGACTTCCACTGGGGCTTAATCCTTCGCCTTTATAGCTCTGGGGTCTTGCACTTTCCTGTCTCTGTCTTTTCCTTGGAAACCTCAATTGTATATTTTTCCCCCGTTTTCTACTTCCAGTGCAGAACAGTTTGCATCCCTTGCATTTCTGAGCTTCCCTGTAGCCACATCTGTTACATCTTAGACCTCCAAATTTACTTTCTAAATGAAGTAGTCATTACTTAAGCAGAAATTTAACCTCAGTTGGATATGAACACATGCTTACATGCTTTGCTGAATCAGACCCAAAATGATGCGAGTAAAAAGGATGTACTACATATCTGCTTGTCCATGGAACTGCCATGAACATTTGACTTGCTAAATATGAACCATAATTTTTAATGCCTAGGGGAAGTGATACAGTTTAATCTGAAAATGGAAAATGAGTCTTGTCTGATGGTTTTCATACTGAGCTTTAGCTTTAGAATACCATCCTATTGAGCTTCAGCTGTAACAGTCTTTATCTGTATCAGCCTTTTTAATCCCTTGTCTCCTGGAACGCCTTAAAATGATTTAAACAACATTTCCCCTGAGTGGTGAACAATAATCAGCTAAAAAGCAAATTTTAACGAACAGGGCTTCAGCTTACGCTTCAAAGTACCAATAACAATCATAGTCTTATTAAGACTAGGGGTTTTAGCTGACAGTGGGCAAATCCCCACAAGCTTATAGACATTAAGACAGAACAGCGAGCAATCCTGCTCCTGTAAAGAATAACATGGGAGGGACAATACCAAAATACTTGCAGTAGAAAGTGGGGACAAGGTCGTTTAAGGTCTTGAAGACAATGATTCCAGTTTTGCCTTTCGGTGCATGGGCAGGGCTCCCAGTCAAACTCCAGGGATCAAGATGCATTCAGGTCTTGCTGAGCTGAGAGAGAATCCAGAGAACATTTCCTGGAAGCCAACATTTGGCCATGACAATCAACCTCTCCAGGGTTTTCCTTTACCCGAGATGGCATTGAACTGATGCCTACCCCCTTGTAGCTTTATGTGCTGGTACAAGTGAAAAGTTAAAAAGTACCATGCAGCTCCCATGTTTCCCAAGGGCTTCCTGCCCTTCTTTCTGCTCAGCACAATCCCCTGAACATTTCCCACCAGAAGAAACACACTCTTATTCAAGTGTTTAGCTTAAGGATTTGAATCTAAAGAGTTCCCAGTTGTGTAGTGCCTCCTTGACAGAGGTTTAAAACTTGTCCCCACATTACTCCCTGAAATCCAGGGCAGCTGTATGATTAAGCAAGGCTCCTTCTACAGAGTTCTGAGATGCACATCACAGGTATGCCTGTGCAGCAAACAGGAGACTCATGAGTTAGACAGAGCCCTTAACACAAGATGCAAAGAAGGCAGAGCTACCCAACAGCTACTTTGCTTTTTCAATCTTCACAAAAAAATTAAACTGCAGCCTGACACCTAAAAATATATTTGGCTAAGGCACGGGGATGAAATAACAGAAGAAACAGAGCTTTTGGTGGGTCTAATTAATTCAAGTCAACAGACCCTGGACAGCTTCATCCCAAGATACTGAAGGAACTGGCAGAAGAGTTCTCAGAACCCTTGGCAATGATCTTCATGAAGTTGTGGGAGATGGATGAGGTACCAGAGGACATCATCCTCGACTCCAGGGACTCCCACCACTGCCGACAACCAGAAGACTGGGGAAGGGCCAACATAGTGCCCCTCTTTAAGAAAGGCAAAAGTGAGGACTTAGGGAACTACAGACTGGTTAGCCTCTCTGCAATACCTACGATATACCCAACATATCTTAAGGAAGTCCATTTGCAAGCATCTGGAGAAAGAAAGACTGATCACAAGCAGCCAGCATGGATAAGAACAAATTGTGTCAAAAAGCTCGATCTTCTTCTTTAACAAAGTAACTTTGTGGGTGGATGAAGACAATTCTGTGGATGTGGACTTCAGCAAGGAGTCCTGCATGACCTTCTCATAAACAAATTGGAAAATGTGAGCTGGACAAAACTACTATAAGGTGGATAAACAACTGTCTCAATAGCCTGAAAAAAGAGCAATTATAAATGGATCCATATCAAAATGGCAGGAGGTTTCAAGTAGAGTCCCACAAGGGTCTGTCCTGGGCCCAGTGCTGTTCAATGCATTTATTAACAACTTGAATGCTGGCATAGAAATCTTCTTGAGCAAGACTGCAAATGAGCTGAAACTGGGAGGGACTGCAAACACACTGGAGGATGGGAGTGCAATTCAGAAGGAACTTGACAGATTGGAAAGCTAGTCTGGAGCTAATGGAATGAAGTTCAGTACTGACAAATGAAAAGTACTACACCTCAGGAGGAATAATTATGAACAGAAATATAAAATGGGTGACACCTGGCTGGATGGCAACACTACAGAGACGAATTTTGATAAATCTTGTTAACTGTGAGTCTGCAGTGTGATGTAGCCACACAAAACATGAATGCAATTTCAGGATGGAAGCATCAAGAGCAAGACACAGAAGGTGATGGTGCCTCTCTACTCAGCACAAATTAAGCCTTATCTAGAGTATTGTGTGAAGTTTTGGAATATGTGTATTTAAAAGGGTGTGGAGAAATTAAGGTCCAGAGGCAGGTGACAAAAATGATAGAGGACTTAGAAGGCTGCTCATACAAGGAAAGGTTGAAGAAAATAAGTATGTTCAGCTTGCAAAAATGGAGTTTAAGAGGTGACATGACAGCAGTCTTCAAATGCCTGAAGGGCTGCCATAAAGAAGGAGGAAAACACATTCTCTCTCTTGCTGCAAAGAGTAGGACATGAGCCAATGGCTTGAAGTTGCAGCAAAGTAGGTTTAGATTGGCTATCACAAAAAAACTTCTTAATCTTAGACTTAGAACAACGAGGCAGTGGAACAGACTGCCTAGGGAAATTATGGACTCTTCATCACTGGAAGTATTCAGGAAGAAGTTGGACAACCACTGTCAGGGATTATCTAGGTCTAGTTAAGTTTATGCTCTAGTATTGGTATTCCCTATGCCTATGGGCTTTGCTGCTTGCTGCATGGGGCTGCGAAGGTTCTTTCCCTCTCTCCCTCACTCCCCCTGGGTTTTTTTTAAGCATTGAGTGTTGCCTGTAGTCAAAGCTGGGGATTTTGACCGGGTGGTGTCAGTGCTCCTGCTGGGACCAAAGCGGGAAGTTCCTGATGAGAGGGCCTTACCTCTGAGCTCCGAGTCAGACCAATCACTATATTTAGGGTCAGAAAAGAATTTTATCCCTGGTCAGCTTTGTATGGACTGTGGGGGTTTTGCTTTCCTTTGCAGTGAGAAGCATGTTTGTCTTCCTGGGATCTCTCAAGCATATCTTAACAACCTAGATTTCTGTAAAGGTCGACCACTGTAGTCCTCCTGCTTTACCTGTGGCAGGGTAGGGTGTTATGTCTTGCATTGTGCGAGGACTGACTGTGTAGTTTTGCTAAGAATTTAGACAATGGATTTGTATAGGATTTTTTGGTTAGGAATGATCCTGCCTCAGGCAGGGGGTTGAACTAGGTGACCTCTCGAGGTCCCTTCCAGCCCTACCTCTCTAGGACTCTATCATTCCATGGTTCTACGCCACGGGTGGGCAAAATCTGGCCCACAGGCCAAATCTGACCCGCCAACAGATTTGATCCGGCCTGCTGGTGGATGGCCACCAACTCGTGGGAACTGGCCCACGGGTTGACAGCAGCTCTAGATGGTACATGGTGTCAAAAGGGTGGGCAGGACTATATCTGCCCAGCAGTATCATCACTTGGTGCAGCGGCATCAGCTGTGGACACTACCACCCTTCCAACACAGTGGAAGCTCCTGCCTAGAGCCATGACCTGGAACCTGCCATCAGTGTCGACTGCGGACCCAGGCAGGATCATCTTCTGTGCTGGGTGGGAGACAGCATCAGCTGTGGACACCACCGGCAGGTTCCATGTTGAGGCTCTAGAACTGCGGGCTGTGCCCACAGTTGACATCGCTGCCCATCCAGCAGGGCAAAAGCTCCTGCCTGGGTCCACAGCTGAGCATCAGGGCACCTGACGAACTACAGCTCCGGCCGGGTTCTGGAAGGAGGGGGAAGGAGAGGGGCAGAAAGAAGAGAAGAGAAGAGAGGAGAGGGGTGGGGAGAGTGATGGATATGGCTTTCGACAGGTCCCCAAAACTCATTAAGTGGGCCTGAAAACAAAATAATTGCCCACCCCTGTTCTATGCTCATACAGGTAGTGATCCCTATTTTCCTCTCAATCCTGCACTCAGGAAACTACCTTTGTACTTCCTAAACTGCTCTCCCTGCATCAGAAAGAAGCTGAAGGTACATGAATTTATGTTCTGGTTGCCACCAGATTACTGTAAGCTGTTTCCCAGGTGAAACTAGCCAGAGCACAGAGACACAGCCCTTCTCTCACAGCTCTTCACTGCTGAACAGGCTGAACTTGGCATAGGGCTAGCAGGGCCAATCCATTAATTTCACTTAGGCAGGGAATCTGTCTTACATTGAGATGCTATTTTCTTGAGCCTACATCCAAACACTCTGGTTTCTCACATTAGGAGGTATCAAGGGTCCTAAATGGAGAAAAGTAGTTAGCCAATAGGTCAAGGCAGTAAAAATCAATGCTCCAGATTGTCTAGTGTAGGGACACCTGCTGCTGCTGATACCTGATGGTAAGAACAAATAGTCTGCAGACAATATTTTGAGTAAATGATACTCCAAGAGTCATTGTTGTCAGCTTAGCAACAGCTCCAAGAACTAGTGTGATGTTGTCTCTACTACTTTGTAGCAACAACAGAAGTTGTATCTGTATTCCTTGTGCTCACCTGCCTCTGCCACCATCTACATCTTCCCCAGGAGCCGGGGGAGGTTCAGAGCTGTCCCTGCTCCACTCCAGCTGGGCTGCACAGGGAGCCAAATTCAGTCATGGACAGCAGCAGTGGTGGTTCCTCCTCCCTTCCCAGTCCGCTCCTGGCATTGCCCACCGGCCAGGGACCAGGTTTATGAAGGGGAATCCACCCACTGCTGCTCCTGCTGTCCCAGGCTGGGCCTGGCCCCCCACACAGCCTATCTGAAGCAGAGCAGAGATGCTCTAGAGCTCCTCCCAACCCCTGGGGCAACTGGGGACAGCAGCAGCAGGGAAAGGTTTGAATGACTGTGGAGGGAAATGGAAGGTGTGGAATGGATTATTACCCAGTTCAGGAACTTTTAAAAAGGCCCCAAGTGGTTCTCCTACAGCATAGTCGGCCTGCCCCACGAGAGGCGGGGGATCTGGGAGTGGGCATGCAGCTACCCCTGCAATGCCAGTCACTGTTCCAGCACCCCCCTTCACAAAATGCTGGCTCTATCTATGCGCAGATAGGATTCTAATAGATAAGGGCTTCCTATTTGATTCACAAGAAAAGAAAGTCCCCCTATGCAAAATGAAGATGGTATAACAAAATCAAAGCATCAATACAGAACTTGCAGTGACTTCTTGCTAATATTAACTAGAAAAAATAGCCTTATGTCCTTTTACATTCTTAGAAACTAAAGCACTGGGGACAGAGACCATTTTATCATTTCTCTAAAGGATTATTTTAATGATACCTGCTTAAGAAACCCAACCTTTTACTCCAAGTATAAATCAGGCTCTTTTGTGCATCTTCCATTCTACAGCTTCAGGGGACAATGACAGCTGACAAGGTCCACTCACAATAATTTATGTCTCCCTGTAATAAGATACAATTTCCCTTTAAGGTTACATAAAACATTACTTAGAACCTGTATACTCCACAACGCTGAAAGATGAAGAAAAACAGAAGCAGAGAAATAGTTAGTAAGTAGGGGTAGATAACCCAGGGAGAGTTATGTGGTGTTTGTAATAATGTCACAGTGATGGAGGCATTTTCTCAGTGCTGCACATTTAAAATTTCAAAGAAAATTTTGTGAAGCAGAACTGATGCAGTGAACTATGGAGGAGACACGCATTGTGCGCTGTCAGGCAGGAGCTGCACAGACTTGTTAATTGGGATCCCAAACCCCAAGTCACATGCTTCTATATACCAAGCCTTCTTTGAGAGGGTAGGAGATAATTGCCAGAGTTAGGTCTAACAACCAACACAAGGGAAGATCTTTATGTGAACAGGGATGAACTCTCAACCAAAAAAAAAGAGAATATTGCACGAAGATGCGCCAAATAGAAGTTATAAAGGTACCTTTGGAAGTTGTCCAATATATTCAATTGAGTCACAACACCCAAGTATACCCATAATGCTCTTTGACCTGATTCAAAGACTACACAGGACAAAACCCTTGTGTCACATTCCTGGCTCATTGCACCTTCCAGCCACTTTGTGTGTACTGGACATAAGGTGTGGCTTGAGAATGGAATGATAAATCCTTTGATGGTCAGATTTTGGTTTTAGAAACTAAAATTCATTCATTTTGAATTGTGTCCATTCATCAAACTTTTTTCCCTCGTGATTGACACATCTGTGCAGACATGTATGAGCTACTGAGCTGCAATGAAATTTCTCACGGCTACCCTACCTAGCTTAGCAGCAATAGTACTCTCATCAAGAGTACTGAACCAGCAATAAATTCAAGATTACTTTCCTCAATGTCTTATGTCAGGGGCTGTCAGCATCCCTTCACTATGTCTGTAGAACCAAAACCCAGAGCAGCTGTTTTCATCACAAACAGACTACGATGAGAGCCTTTCCCTGATTTTCAGTGAGCTCTGGAAGGTTGTCAGAAACAATGACATTTATTAAGCTTCCAGCCAATATTTAGACCTCACATTCTGAGGAAGGTAATGTGATGATGACCAGAGATCCAGGTTTTTGGTTTGCCACAGAAAAATGCAGATTTTCTCGTTTAAAGGAGAAAAATGTGAGAAATTGTGAGTTTCCCCTAGAAGGCTGGCAGGGCTCCAGCCTGCAAGGAGCTGCTTGGGGCTGGGGGAGTGGAAGGAGGAAGATCACAGGCGGGGGGTGCCACGTGCAGATGTGCTTACTCATATGCATGTGGCAGCCAGGCAGCATGATAGAAAGCAGCTTCTACAGCTCCCCACAGGTAAGGCCATAGGGGAGGGCCACAGGCAAGGTACAGGGAGGCATGGAGGGGACATAAGCAAGGCATGGCAGCTGTGGGGGGCAAAGGCAATGCATCAGGGGAGCAGGGGCCATGGTGGGCATGGAGCTACAGCTTGGCCAGATCAGCATGGGCAGGAGCTGCTTCCACAGCCCGGTGGGCAAACCCAGCACAGAAGGGTGAAGCAGTGTGGTGAGACTCATTGCTGCTGCCGACACTGCTGGGACCCCTGTGCCAGCCATGCTGTCAGCAGTGAGAGAAGTAATGAATGGGAGGGGAGAAGGGTTGCACCGCCCTCACCTCCTCCCACCGCCAGCCACTTGTGCTCTACCCTGCTGCTATGGCCTGGCCACCCCTGCTGCTACCACTTCCCAGGCCACAGCTCTACTCCAGAGGGTAGATGGGGTGGTGGGCAACACAGGAGGCCTGAGAGGAGCAGTGGCAGTCATGACCCAGTGCGCAACCAGCTGGCAGCAGGAGGAGGTAAAGGCAACACGCCTCCCACATTACTTCTCATGCTGCTGGCAGCGTAGCTGGCATGCAGGTCCCAGGAATGGCAGCAACAAGTCTCCATTGTCCCCAACCAGGTCCCACCCACTGGGCCACAGAGGTGGTTCCTGCCATGTTGGTCCAGCCAGGCTGCAGCCCCATGCATGCTGTGCGTGCATAAATCTAGGGGAAACTGTGCCCCCGGCTTCCTTCCCTGATGTGTCACCTACGGTGTTGGCTATGGTTGGGCACCCTCCCACCCCACACAAACCCACTCTGCCCCATAACCCCCTCTCCCCACATACACCCTTGCCCCATACGCTCACCCCCTTCCCCACACACTTGTGGGCTGGGGCCTGGGGGCAGGTCAGGAGTGATGGGTTGGGAGTGAGGGGCACCGGTAGGGCTGTGGGTCAGGAGTGGGGGGCACCAGCGGGGATGGGTGTCTGCAGGTCAGGAGTGAGGGGCACCAGCAAGGCTGGGGATGATGAGGGGTTGTGGGTTGGGAGTGAGGGGCACCAGTGGGAACAGGAGGCTACAGGTCAGGAGTGAGGAGCACTGGCAGAGCCAGGGGACTGTGGGTCTGGTTCAAGGGGGACTTGCAGGAATGGGGAGCTGCATATTGAGAGTGAAGGGCACCAGCAGGGCCAGGGGACTGTAGCTTGGGAGTGAGGGGCATTAGCTTATCAGGGCTGCTCAGCACCACAAAGCAGTTGGGAAACAGCTGCAGCTGGACCTACATCCTGATGAGCAAAGGAGGCAGGGAGAGCTCTGATTTTTCATGATAAAAAAGTAAAATCAAGCACCAAAATATATAGGAATTTATCATTTATTTTATTATAATGTTTGAGGCACTGGTAGGCTTCCAAATTGCTTTAAAATTGTAAATATATCAATAAAATCTGGTGTTCAACTGATACCTTTATATATAGTGGCATTTCATTTTAATTGTGGAAAAATACAGATTTGTGACATTTTTTAACCAGAGAATTTTGGATTTTTAAACAGAGAAAACCAGGATCCCTGATGATGACCCAATAGTAGGCCAGATAAGAGCATTCTTAACAGAGTGCTAATGATGTGACTATTCAGGAAGAACTGATTTTTAAGGAGTGGAATATACAGTTCAGACAACATGATTTCCTGTACTGTGATTGTTTTTATAACCTAAATACTCTTATGGGCCCTTCCTACTGCAGTATGAGCACCTCACAGGATCATAGGAAAGTAAGGGTGGAAGGGAATTCACAAAGTCATTTAGTCCAGCCCCTGCTCAAGGCAGGATCATCCCTGACTAAACCACCCCAGCCAACTGTCTGTCCAACCTGCTCTTGTAAACGTCCAAGGATGGAGATTCCCCATCTTCCCTAGGTAAATTGTTTCAGTTCTGGACCACACTCATAGTCAGAAAATTGCTCCTAATCATCAATCTAAATTTCCCCGATGCAGCTTGTGGCCATCGTTCCTAGTCCTGTCCCCTACAACCACAGAGAAAAACCCATCTCCATTCTCTCTGTACCTGCCCTTCAGATATATGAAAACTATTATCAAATGGCCCCCTCAGTCTCCACTTCTCCAAGGTAAATAACCCTACTTCTTTCAGCCTTTCCTTATAAGTCTCATCTCCCAGGTCTCTGATCATTTTTGTTGCTCTGCATGGGATTCTTTCCAACCTGTCCTCATTCTTGGAGTGTGGGGCCCAAAACTGGACACAGTACTCCAGATGAGGCCTCACCAACACTGAATAAAGAGGAAGAATAACTTTCTTTGACTTGCAAGTGACACTCCTATTAATACAACCCAACATGCTGTTGTCTTTTTTGCAACAAGAGCATGGTGTTGGCTCATGATGTATAATGAACTTATTCTTTCAAAACCACTATTATCCCCTTTTCATAGTTTGAGATCTGAGACCCAGACCCAGCCAGATCCATGAAGGTATTTAGATGCCTACATGAGATCCATGAGACTCTGGATCTAAAGTTTACATAACAAACACATTGAGAAGCAGGGAAATAAACCCAAGTCTTAGAAGTTGCAGAATGGCCCATAAGCACAAGACCAGCCTTCTCCGTGTCCTACCAGCCACCTGTCTTTACTACAATAGTCTGAAATTAAGGAAGACCACACTGGGAATGGGAAGTAAGAGAATCCCATTGCATTGGTATATAACAGCATCCAAAACACCAACTCTTTCCTAGAAAGTTTGAGTTTATATATCAGCTGAACTGGTTTATTTGTAAGTTTGCATTAAGAGTAAAAATAACTGCTCCCAACTGAGAACTTGTGCATTATTGTTTTGAGCCCACTTGAATTTTTCTGACAGGATAGAGTCGTTGACAACAGAACAGAAGATGGTCTGGGACTATGGTGGTGCCTGCACATCACTATAATGCAAGATTTTAGTCACAATATTTAGT
This sequence comes from Crocodylus siamensis, assembly GCF_052110815.1. Lineage (NCBI taxonomy): Eukaryota > Metazoa > Chordata > Crocodylia > Crocodylidae > Crocodylus > Crocodylus siamensis. Next base: position 273,194,260 of record NC_143396.1, on the reverse strand, counting down.
ATGTTACTCTGATCTTTAAACCACCTAAAGGGACATCCCCACAAAAAGCTTTCAATGACACAAACAGTTTTCCCATCGTTCCTTTTAAGAGGATAGGGGAGAATATATTACACAAGCAAGAGGGTTGTGTTCTTTGCTACAGTTGTTAGACTCTGTCAGTCTTGCTTACAATGACTTGACATTTGTCAGTGGGGAAAAATGCTAACTATAACAAAAGAAAAGATCATTTGTTACTCAAGAAGAAATGGTCTAATTGAACGAATCTCTGTAAACAGCTCATTACTGAGAGCTCAATGCCCATAAAGCCATCTGCTAAGATGCTGAAACACAGCAACTTTAGTGAAATTAGACTTTACAAAGCCCTTGAACTAACATTGTTATTTAAAATATGTGTAGACTACATTTTGGTCCCTTTCATTCTCTTTTTTGACACTAACTATTAATGCTGACAATGAAATGCATTTGTGCGCATTAGAGATAGTGCCAATTAAATTTGATTTCTTGCTTGAGAACCTTGGGAGCTTGCATCCATGCTTCACTGCTGTTTGTCCCTGTCTGCTGTTTTGTGGTTACCGTTGCTTCGAAAATATACCTGCATCTGTTCCTCCTGCAAGATTTGAGAAAGCCATTACCACCTCTTGGCTCCATATCTCCAGGCTCCAACTCTAGGAAGTTTCCTTGATCTCTTTGTCCAGAAACCAGGACAATCTCATCCAGAAAAGGGCCAATGTCCTTGTGCAATGTCCTGGATCCTGTTGTGCAGAACTGACAGAATGAGAGTTGTGGACAGGAAGTCATATAAAATTTCCTTGACCATGGGATGAAGAAAAACAATCAGACAGTGAGCGCAGGCTGAGCCAAAGCAAAAGGGTGGGCTATTCTTGATGATTTCTGAAGCAAAGGGTGGCCCAGTCTAAAAGAATGACCTGTAGGACAGTCTTCCTTCCTTCAGGAAGAGGCATGTTTCAGACTGTCTGCTTAGGTGCTCTAGAGATCCAGGAATGGCACTGCCGATGACCTGTATCAGATGCACCTGTTCCTATGCATCGTTTAGATCCCTGAATAACTTCACTGCCCCTCAGAGAAAAACCCTTTTGAAACTCCTACAAGTTTTTCAGTCCTCTGGGCTCTTGGGCTTCTGCTCTTCTGGTCCAAACCTGTATTGGAAGCTCAGCAAGAGACTGAGCCAGAGCCCTCAGAGCCAATGAGTCTGGCACTAATCTTTGACAACTCTCTACTGCTTCCTGAGGAGGGACTTATTTTGAGCTATCTTTTTCTTCCCAGCTTATTCTCTCTTACAGTCTCTTATTACATTAAACCAATATATTTATGCAGTAAATATCTGAATAACTAGGTCAATATACAGTACTCATAAATTGTTATACAGCTGCTCAGGTTCCACCCTGATCAGGCACCTCCATAATACATTTTAACTTTGAAAAGCCCTTCAGCTTATGGCTAAGCTTGTTTGTTAGACAAAACTATTTGCAAAGACAGTAAGCTTGTAAAAAAGAAGTACATTAAAAAACTCACAGTAAAATCTTTTGTCACACTATTCGGACATACCCATGCCTTGTTAATTCAGCACTGAGCAGCTGCGAGTTACACCAGTTAAATATGACTGAGATTAGACAGTCTTGTCCTTTTCAAGAATATCCACACGACACAGAGTAGGACTACACAGACAGACCCTAAAGGGGCAGAATTGTAAAGATGCATGTCAGCTGTACAACCAGAAACAGCCACATTAGCTGAGTGCCACATCTGATCTAATAAACTTGACTGAAAATGAGCATTCATTAGCGCAGGCACGGCACCACACTAACATGTCCATATTGCTACCAGAGCTAGTGCATGCAGGGATCTCCGAGTGTCTCTACACAGCTGTACCTTGAGCCATACGCACCTGTACTTAAAATGCTTTAGCTATACACTGAACAGTCTTCTCCCATAGAATGAATTCCATTGCCTGTAATATTAGGTTAAAGGAAACATCATTCCTGAAGGAGAGGAAGTGCCGTATTTTCTTGCATACCACATGCCCCCATATAAGACACAGCCCTTTTTTTGGAAGGCAGAATATAGAAAAAAGGTTTTTCTCAGAGTCATAGCCTACAGCTGGCTTTTTCATGAAGAGTTTGTGCTGCAAAATGGCTGCTCCTCCTCTCTGGGACACCAAGGAAGCAGGGCCAGAGTCCAGTGTTAACCCTTTCACAGCTCCTACTGAATGGGCAGTTACCTTTGGCTGAGCAGCCAAAAACTGAACTGCTGTCAATTCCTCCCTGTCTCAGGGACAAGGGGCAGCCATTTGGCAGAACACCCTCTCCCTACTTCTATTCCTCCATGTTTCTATTCCAGGGAATAAAATCAGCCACCCCTGTTCCAAGACATGGGACCCCAATTGTGGAGGGCTGATTTTGGGAAGAATTATGCATGTGGTATGTGAGTAAAAGAGGTATTTTAATAGCTGGGACTGTAAATCCAGGGTTTCACTAGATCATTCATGCAGAAAGGGGGATAACTGGCTAAGCAGCAGCATTGCTGGCATTTCAGAGAAGGATTGGGGGGGGTTGGTGGATTACAGCCTCAACATGGGTCAACAACATACTGCAGTCATCACAAAAAAAAATAAAGGAAATGCAGTGTAGGGCTTCATTAATAGTATTGTATGCGATACACTGGAGAAGATTGTACCATCTATAGGGATGATATTTGGCACTGGCTAGCCTCAGCTGAAGCACCGTCTGCAGTTCTGAGCTCTGTATTTTAAGGATGCAAAGAACTTGGAGACTATCCAGAAAGGAGTGACCAAGAGGATAAAGGGGATGGAGTGTCAACTGGATGAAGGTAGGCTCATCTGGTTGTTTACACCAGAGAAAAAGTGGTTAAGGGTGGAAACGATAACAGTGCTCAAATATTTAAAGAGTTGCTACAAGGAAGAGAGAAAACAGTTGCTCTCCTTTGCCACAGAGGACAGGACATGGAGTAATGGGTTTAAACTGCAACAAAGTAGAAACGGACTGGGCGCCACTACATGAGAGGCTACATCACTACAGCGACGTAACATCAGCAAGCACTAACCATGACGCTGCTGCTACTGCAGAAGCAATGGGCTACTACACAGTGGGGTCAGAAACAGCCCATGAGCTGCCAAGACTGCACAGTACCAACTGCACAGTGGGGCGTACATGGAGATGCTCCCATTCAATTTCAGGAATAAGATCTGGTCAGAACAGTATTATATATGCTTCCCAGGGAAGTTGTGGAATCTCCTTCACTGGAGATTCAAAATAAGGCTAGAGAGGTATGTCTCTTGGATGGTTTAGGAATAAAGGCATCTGGCATTTGTGCAAGGAGTTGGACCAGATCAATGGTTTTCAACCTTTCGAGACTTGAGGCATCCATGGATAGACTTAAGACACCACTTGGAAAATGCTAGATCTTAGTTTTGGTTGTTTTTTTCAGTACAGAAAAATAATAGAGCAATTCTTCTGTTGTAGAGAACTCAGAAAATCCACAACAGGGAAGAATGATTTTAACACTAGATTCCTATTTGAGATCTCTGGGTTTATCACGTGAATCATGGTTGCACACCTAACAGTGCTAGCATTGCATGGCACCTGGTGGCACCTTTGAAAGGATCTCAAGGCAGCCCAGCATGCTGCAGCATGCCAATTGAGAATCATTGGATCAGATAATCCTATAAATGTGGGATTGCGTTTATGAATTTGGAAGTAATGCAGCCTATCCCTCTTCTCCAAACTTCCATCTAGTCCCTTGCAGAGCACCGCAGCATGGATGCTTGGTCCCCTCAGTAGATGTCTAGCATGAGGGTGTCTAAGTGAAGCCCAGTAAATGGGCCAGCACGAGGCAGCAAGTTAAAGCATCTCCTCTTCTAGAATCTGATGACAGCAGGTCAGATTATGGTCTCACATATACCAAGGTAAATCTGGAGTAACTCTGCTAAGGTCAGCTGAGTTGCTATGGATTCATACAGGTATCACTGAGTCTAGCCTATTAGCGCTATTCCAGACAGTGACATTTGCTCATTACATCAATTATATGGGTATTGCAGTCTGTCAGAGAAGGAATTGACATTTGTGGCATGCATAATGCAGAAGTATGCATAGCCATAAATAACACAGAAAAAACAACCACAAGTAAAAAGAATGAATTAAAATGAGAGAGGCACAAGAGACAAAGAGCTGTCTCTACACTTCATGTCTTAAACAAAGGCCATTGATTCCTGACCCGAGTCAAGCAATATGAAGGGGCCCAACACACTTCAGAGAAAGAATAATCCCTAAACTACATTGAAAAAGAAGGCCATAATTCTCTGAGGACTTCAGACACCCGAAGGGGAACAAAAGAGTGATGGGGACGAAGCCTGATTCAGCTCCTACTGCAGTTCATAGAAACACACTCTGACTTACATGCACTGGCTCTCAGGTCTCTGTGGGAGTGAAGGACGGTCACTGGGAAAGTCCTGAAAAATGCAGCAGAAGCCAGGGGTCCTTGGGGATCCCAGGCCACCCATAAACTGGCTGGGGTTTTCAACTGGAAGGCAGGATAAATTTACACCTTGTGGACTAACCGAAGTAGATATATAATATGTCTGTAGCAGAAGCTTTCATGGGCTGAAGCTCAATTCATGCTGTGAAACGACATGCAGCCAACAGAGTATGAGAGAGGTTTTTAATGACTGTCACCATTCCTGAGTTCACTAACTGCAATTCATGCTACAGACTAGAGACAGGAGACAGAGTGCAGACAGAAGTAACAGTTGAAATGTTTCCCAGGAGATTGCACTTGGAAACTTCTTTTCATAAAGGAAATGCCACCACAAGGGGACACATGCACCCCTTTGCTGTTCCCGATTGAAACATTTATAAATGCTGCTGCCTCCTCCAGTGCCAGCCAGGAAGGACCTAGAGCAAGCTGCAGTGACCTATGGCTTCACTCTTTGCTCCCCCTTTCCTTCCTCCCCTTGCAAGGACCAGAAATAGAAAGAAGGGAAGAGTAAAGATCCCAGAGCAGAGAGGTAAGCCTGAGGCAGGGGGGACCCTGGCTCTGCCACAGGAGTCTGACACTTCTTCCCTAATCTTCTCTTTTCCTCTCAGCTCAGCGGAGAGGTAGAGGGAACTAGGGCTGGAGAGCCCAGATCTGGAGGTGCAGGGGTCCCAGGGGGAGTCAGTAATCCCAGGAGTACCCCAGGGGCTGGAGCAGGACCCAGTGGCGGGACAGCAGAGAGGCTGTCAACTTGCTTTCCTTCTCTCCTCCATAGCAAAAAGTTATGCATTCCAAAATAGTACTTCAGGTAAAAAAGGTGCTTTTTTGGAGAATTTCAACAAATTTTAGAATGTTTTGAAGGACTTATATGTGTATCCTTCTGACCTTTGGGAACATTTTAATTGTTACATGTGTCCACACCCATAAGATCAATCCCATGCCCACATTATCAGAAGTGCAGCTCCCCGCTGTAACACAGGACACTTTGTGGGAAGCGTTCTGAGTTACAACAATCCCATGGACCAAAGAAAAGTTCACTGTTGGTTTTGGGGGAGGAATCTAGTTTCTGGCTGCAGCCTGAAACTGGTTGCCCCTCCTCTCTCCCAGCCTGTCCCTGTTTCAGAATGGGAAGGGGGAATGAAGGAAAGGGACCTTGTTCTGGGGATTCCCCAGCTGGCGCTGGAGGATGCATTGGGTGAACTGGAGCCACCTTAGGAAGGACCCCAATATACCCACCCCACCCTCCAGCAGGGGCTGAAAAAAATCCCAAACCAAACTCCCTCTGCTCTTTCCCCACTCCCATTCTGAAAACAACTTGAGGCTGGGAAGCAGCACAGACAGAAGACACATAAGATGCTATGTTTTGAAGCATTTTCATTTGATTCCTCATGCAATGGTTTTTGCCTGATTGGCCATTTTTTAAGCTATCTGGAGGACATTCTTGTGTTTGGTCATGGCTATAGACTGCTTTCTGTGGCCAGATCAGGTGAAAATTGTCAATTCTGTCTGTGCCCTATGTAACCTTGAGTAAATTCCCTCTTCCCTCTCGGCCTCAGCTCCCCACCTGCAAAAAGACGACAGTGCTAGAAGGAACATCTCAGTTGTGTGGAGAGATATGGGCAAAAAGGAAAAGCTACACAGCATAAATCTCTAGCAGTTTCAGCTGATTCTCTCTCAGTGTACAGTGGTGTAAGATCCAAAACAAATCTAATATCTCTTCACAATCGGCAAAGTGAGCTCTGTCCTTCTGTGGCCTCAGCTAACTGATTTTCCTTTGATGGTCACTACTACAGTCACCTACTTCTTGTGAATCATACTGTTTCAATACACAGGACTTCAGGACAGCAGATTTCATTGAGCTAAGGAGACTAGTCAGGGAGGCACTGAGGTCCCGGAGGGGAGGGGAGTTGGGAGTCCAAGAAGAGCGGTCATTCCTGAAGGAGACGATCCTCCAAGCCCAAAGGGTGACAATCCAACACGGATCAAAGGGGGCAAGAGTGTTCAAAAGCCCCCATGGCTCACCAAAAGCATCCAGGAATGTCTCAAAGCTAAGGAGGCATACACCCAGTAGAAGGGAGGGGCCATCACCAGGGAGGACTATACCTCTATTGCTCAGGATTGTAGGGGGGCTGTTAGGAAGGCCAAGGTAGACATGGAACTGGGACTAGTGACCCGGATCAAGGATAACAAGAAATCCTTTTTTAAATACATAGAGGGTAAAAAGAAGGTTCCAGGTAATGTGGGACCTCTGCAGGAAATCTAGTGGTCTCACCAGATGACAAAGCCAGCCTATTTAACAATTTCTTTGCCTCCATTTTTCTGAGCAGAGACCGAGTCATCCCCCCCCACTGAGATCCCTGATGGTCCCAGGGGAGGCACAGTCAGGCCCAGGGTCAGAGAGGACGTAGTCAGGGAACTTCTAGTGGGACTGGACGTGTTCAAATCAGCTGGTCCTGACTATCTCCACCCCAGGGTGCTGGGGGAATTAGCAGAGGTCATTGCAGGACCCTGGCACAACTTTACAAGCACTTGCGGTGCTCTGGCAAGGTGCCATAGGACTGGAAAAGGACCAGTGTGGTCCCCATTTTCAAAAAAGGGAGGAAGGAGCCAGGAAACTATAGGTTTGTTAGTCTTACGTCAGTCCTGGGGAAGCTCTTTGAGAACGTAATCCAGGTGCACATCTGCGAGGGCAAGCCGGGGAGCTTATGCTTAGGGGCAACCAACATGGGTTCATTAGAGGCAGGTCTTGTCAGACCAACCTGGTGGCCTTCTATGACCAGGTCAAAAAATCCTTGGACACAGGTGTCATGGTGGACGTAGTCTTTCTGGACTTTAGGAAGGCCTTCTGTCTCTCACCCCATTTTCATTAAAAAATTAGGAGATTGTGGTGTTGATGCCTACACAGTCAGATGGGTCGCCAATTGGCTGGAGGGCTGCACCCGGAGAGTGGTGGTAGGCAGGTCATTTTTGACCTGGAGGGATGTGGGTAGTGGGGTAACCTAGGGCTCAGTCCTTGAGCCCACGCTGTTCAACATCTTCATCAGTGACTTGGACAAGGGGGTGAAAAGCACCTTGTGCAAATTCGCTGATGACACTAAGATGTGGGGAGAAGTGGGCAAGTTAGAAGGGAGGGACAGGCTACAACTAGACCTGGACAGGTTACAGGGGTGGGCGGATGAAAATAAGATGAGATTCAACACTGACAAGTGCAGGGTACTGCACCTAGGGAGAAAGAACCAGCAGCATATCTACAGGCTGGGGAACTCCCCTCTTGTCAGCACAGAGGCAGAGAAGGAGCTTGGAGTCATTATTGACTCCAAGATGAACATGAGCCGGCAGTCAGGGAGGCTAACCACACATTGTCATACATCCACAGATGCATCACACACAGGTCCATGGAGGTGATCCTCCCCCTCTATATGACATTGGTCAGGCCACAGTTGGAGTACTGCGTCCACTTCAGGAGGGATGTGGACAACATTGAGAGGGTCCATAGGAGGGCCACTCGCATGATCGGGGGCAGCAGGGCGGGCCCTATGAGGAAAGTCTACGAGACCTGAACCTGTTCAGCCTCCACAAGAGAAGGCTGAGAGGGGATCTGGTGACTGTCTATAAACTGGCCAAGGGAGACCAGCAGGCAATGGGAGGGTCCCTGTTCCCCCGAGCACTACTGGGAGTAACAAGGCATAACAGCCAGAAGTTGATGGAGAGTAGATTCAGGCTAGATATCAGGAGGCGCTACTTCCCAGTCAGGGTGGTTACAAGCTAGAACCAACTTCCAAGGGAAGTGGTGCTCGCTCCTACCCTGGGGGTCTTCAAAAGGAGGCTAGATAGACACGTTGCCGGGGTCGTTTGACCCCAGCATTCTTTCCTGGGTGATCTTGATGATCTGCTCAGGTCCCTTCCGACCCTACCAAATATGAAACATCAGTGTTATGTATCACAATACAGCTCCAGTCTGCAAATCTGATTGTGTGTCCTTTTCAAGCATTAATCTGGTAGCATACCAAGGCAGAGGCAATGTAACATAGCGTACTTACGGTAAAAGCAATTTTTACCTCTTCTGAAATTAGGGTACAATTTTCATATCATATGGTACTTCATGATATCATATGAACTAATTTTTAAGGGTTTTGAGATGTTATATAAAAACTATTAATGATGCAGAGTCTATACTTTTAACTGCATAGTGTTGCATTTACTTGCCTTGTATAACCAAGTCGTCATAGTTACATTCAGAAATTTTGACAAATTAGGACACAAACAGCATGAAAACTAACCATCTTGATCCTTTTTAGCACACAGCTAAATAGCTTAAACAGCAATCTATTCTGAATTATATGAAAAATGAATTTCCATTTGACTGGTATGTTCCAGAGTTTGCTTAGGAAAAAATAACAGTTTTGCTGGGTTATTCATTTTTCATGGAAGCATCACAGTTTGGAAGAGAATAACTATTTTCAACTCTAACACACAGGTACGTGTAGTGCCTAGATACTTCTGCTTTTACGATATTTGTGGCATCTCTATTTATAACATGTAAGTGTTCAAAACTCAGAAATTCTGCCATGCTGCAAAAGGATGCAGTCAGCATATTTGGGGGAAAATGCAATAGGGGCTTAGGGTTTTTTCATTATTATCTTACTTACACTGCACCTAAACAGACAGAAATCTCTCACAAACTAAAAACAAGATTCATAGAAGCACCAAAGCTGCCCCAAATGGGATTTAGGTAGCTTTTAGGCACTGAAGTCAAAGAAAACAATAAAAATCCCTTCAGCCTCAATAGCTGTAAATCCATTAACATTTAGTATCTGCACTTTTACTACTAAGTTCCCTAGGTGCCCAAATGAAAGCTTCCATACAAGCATGGAAGCACCCAAGTCTTAGGAGTGAATTGCTTAGCTCCTGTCTAAGTTCTGTTGCAAGCCAGATAAGCAGCAACTAAACTATGCTTAAGCCCCCAAGACTGGATCCAGATGTGCAGGCATGTGTAGTTTGTGATGCTGCAAGCACACACATGGATGGGGTAACTCCAACCTAGGGCTAGACATTGTACCTATCCTTTCCAGGATTCTCTCCCTCTCTCTTTTTACATTACACAGTCATTGGATTAAAAAAAATGTACAAACAGTCCTGGGACTGGAACATAGGTCTTTCCTTTCTTGGTTGAGTTCTTTAAAAGCTCTTTTAACCTATTTGTGCATAAGCAGGGCCAAGGTACATCAAGTCAATTCAAATGCACATGTGTATGCAAACACACACATGCACACATTATTTACTACCAAGTTCCCTAGGTGCTCAAATGGAAGCTTTCATACAAAGTCTGAGGTCTGAATTGCTTAGCTTCTGTCTAAGCTCTTTTGCAAGCCAGATAAGCAGCAACTAAACTATGCTTAAGCCCCCAAAGCTGGATCCAGAAGTGCAGGCACATGCTGTTTGTGATGCTGCAAACCCCTTTGTGGCATCACCAGCTGCACCCCTTGCATGTTAAACCATGTGCAGCATGGCTAATTTGCAGCACCAGACAAAATTTGCTACTAGGATTACCAGGTAGCAAAAAAAGCTCTGAAGAAAAAAGCAGCACAAAGCATACAAAAGTGGCATGCTCTAGGACAAATGCAGAGTTACGGGAGCTGGTAGCCCAGGCTTGCTGGCTTACCCTCTCCACATGCCGCAGCACCCTGTGTCCCATCCAGCTGCTCCCTGGCTGGATGAGGCACAGTGTGCCTTGAGATAGGGGAGCAGACAGCCCTGGGCTGCATGCTTCCCTGTCTTCATGTACCTCAGTTCAGGGGCTCCACCTGCTCCCCCATCTCAAAGCACACTGAACCCTAGCCAGCTGCTCCAGAGATGACTGGGGCACAGGGTGCCTCAGCATGGGAGCTTCACAGTGGGGCCCACATGCTCTGGCATGCAGAGACAGGAGAACAGCCAGTCCAGGGTTGCCTGCTTCTCCACCTTGAGGCACACTGCACCCTAGCCAGTCAGGGAGTAGCTGCCTGGGGTACAGGGTGCCTCAGTACAGGGTATCCACAGTGCACAAAGAAGGGTTGCAGGCAGCCACAGCCTGCCTGCTCCCCCATCTCTATGTGTGGCAAGGGAGATGGCTGGGGCACAGGGTGCCTCAACATGGGGGCTGCTTGCTAGCCCCCATGCTGAGGCACCCTGTGCCCCAGCCAGCCCCCTTGAAGCACATGGAGCAGCAGGACAATGTGTCCCATTTCAAAGCTCATGTGGATGTGGCCCAAAGGGACCTGTAGCAGGCTAGCTGGCAGAGGCTTGCAGCAGACTGCACAAATTTGTCTGTAGCACTCTGCAGGTTTGCAAGGGATACAACCCATCTAAAGGCAGTTAGGAGTCATTACAGGCTGCTCTGGAGGACTGGGCCAGCTGAGAGAGATAATTAGCTAGCCACAGGATGTTAAAAGCTTCCCAGGGAAAGGAGCTGGGGGCAAGTAAGAGAGAGACTCCCAGGGAGAGACAGGAGACAGGGCATACCAGGGTGATGCCAGATCTTTTGAATGGTGCCATGAGATGTCAGGAGATAAGTAAGGTATGAGGAGATAAGCTAAGTACATAAGACAGGCTCAGATTTGTCCCTGCCTGGACAATCTCCCACCCCTACTGCTTAGCCCCTATGTAAGGAGGTAACCATGGTTGTATATAAATTAGGTTTTGAAATTGAGTGCCACTCAATTCACAGACATTATAGATGGGTGCCACGAATCCAGTGAAGGGTGCCTTGAGTCCAAAAAAGGCTGGGAACCACTGGTTTACCGCGCTCTCTCAGAAAGTAGGAGACTAGGGCCTGAGTCCCTCCTCGGTTTTAGGGGATTCAAATCCATATCTTCTTCCCAGCAGAACACCCTTTCCAAGAGGTGGATAAATCTGGTCCATTCTGAAGTCCAGAATGCAAGAGTGATGCAATTAGAAGAACTAGCAAAACAGATCCCAACGCTGTAAACCAGTAGTAAAGGAAAGGAGTAGTAAAGTAGTAAACCAGTAGTAAAGTAAAGTAAAGACCTATGTTCCAGTCCCAAGACTGTTTGTACATTTTTTTTAATCCAATGACTGTGTAATGTAAAAGAGAGAGAGAGAGGGAGAGAATCCTGGAAAGGATAGGTACAATGTCTAGCCCTAGGTTGGAGTTACCCCATCCATGTGTGTGCTTGCAGCATCACAAACTACACATGCCTGCACATCTGGATCCAGTCTTGGGGGCTTAAACATAGTTTAGTTGCTGCTTATCTGGCTTGCAGCAGAGCTTAGACAGAAGCTAAGCAATTCAGTCCTCAGACTTTGTATGAAAGCTTCCATTTGGGCACCTAGGGAACTTGGTAGTAAAAAATGTGTGTATGTGTGTGTTTGCATACACATGTGCATTTGAATTGACTTGATATACCTTGGCCCTGCTTACGCACAAATAGGTCAAAAGGGCTTTTATAGACTGACAGGCGCAATTATTTGACTTGGTTTCAGGTCATTTTACACACCTTGTAAGAGCTTCAAACACACACATATGAGTAAAGTATTGTAATAAAGCTTTTCATTTCCATTAAGCTAGGGACTACACTGACAGGTTGTCCATAAACTTATGGACAACCTGTAAAAAATAAGCCTAAAAGCATCTGTCCATAAAGTTTGTTTTAAAAAAAATGGAGCTGTCCATAAAATGCTAAAAAGCTTTGAGCTTGATTGAAGCTAGTCAGAATGAGACTGGAAGCAAGCCTTCATGCATGGACTGAGCAGAACAGTACCAGTTGGTATCTAAGTGGAAGTCCAGCACTCTGCATAGTGCATTCTCTCAGGGATCTGTAGCCCATAGCCTCTATCACCCATGGCCATGTGTTGCTGCTACATTTGTTTGCCTGCATGTAACACTCCTGGGACACAGGTAGGTAGGGATTCATCTTTCTTTGGGGGTACGTGCTGGGACAGGCGGGTGGGTCTAGTGGGGATAAAGCACGGAGGTAGGTTGAGGGGGGGACAGCATGGTAGGGGGTGGGAACAATATAGTGTAAAATGACTGCAGCCAAGCAGGGTTACCAAATCCATTTGTCTATTTCTTAATGACAATCTCCAAACTTTTTACTAAAAACCAAACTATTTTTACTATGATTGGTTTTAAACCTCTAAATCTGAATCTGGCCTTGCTCTGGGCCTAGCAAAATGGTTATATTTGCATTATATAAAACATATGCCAGTAAAAAAGTTTGTTATCAGGAAAAAGTTTGCAGAGTGTCAGGAAATAAAACTGTCTTGGGTTAGCAACCCTGTATGGAATCCCAAGATGATAGATGATATTTTCCCTAGGAATGGATCATGTTTCATGTTCTTCTCCTAGTTAAAGTGTGACATTAAAGGTCCAGATAGTAAAAGAGTTTGTCATGATGAACCTGTGAACAATCCCTGTATGTACTTAAAGACTCTCCCAATAATATCAACCTCAACTGTATTTTAGCATATATATTTTGGACAATTCACAATTCTAACCTTTCCATTATTCTTATGATATATCTGTGTTCATGCCCATGATGCTCAAGCTGCTTTATAGACATTCAAATAGGTACCAGTCCCTACCCTAGGAAGAGACAAATAGATGGACTAGGGGAATAGAAACACGTAACAACACAGACACAAACATTTTTCAAAAAATTGACAAATTCATGGCAGAATTAATACTTAGAAGTGGAGAGAATTAGGGCCTCTGGCATGAACTCAGAAACTTCATGGCTTACATGGGGCTTGGGTTAAGCCCCATGTCATTGAAAAGAAACCATCAGCAAAAATTAAGCATGTTTTAAAGCATTATTATGTTGTCATCATGAATTTCTACCACTGAGATTTAAAATAGTGCTTGCTATTTTAGGACAACTTCAGAAATTTAAAATGTAAGCATTTAGAGAGCAAATTAAGGTCTCATTATGAATGTTAAAAATGGTAACAGAGTTAATACTTTCAGAAGCAAATTATGAGTTCTGATGTAATTAAGAAAAAAAACATCCCCACAGGAGATATCTTGAAAATATTTAAAGAGCTCATTGATATTTGTGTCCTTCATTTACTGGAATTGCTGTCACAATTTTCCTCTTACAAGCTCTCTTATGAATATTTTCAATCTGCTTATATAGTTGTCACTTTCCACGACATACCCAGCAATGCTATACTCGACAGGTATACTGACCAGGTTTAAAACAGGGAACGTGAACAACTGGGGTTTCGATAAATAGAAAAATTTGGTGGAAAGACTAATTTACCCAGAAACATTTCATCATTTTAAAAGAGAAATTGAAACTTTTCATGGCAAAAATATCATTTGAACCATTTCTCATTTTAAGGTTGGCCTCCAGTGCCCTGGTGGGTACTTGACAGAACATTTTGACTGGACTGAAGAAGGCAGGGCTCCCATTCTCAGAGAGAATGTAAAACTGATGTTCATATTAGGGAAGGGGTTATGGAAGAAAAAGTATTACAATTAGATTTAGAGCACTATACTAAACTACTATAAAGAAGAGGAGGTTGAGATGGATCAGCCATTTCAGGAGAATGGGAGGAGACCATATCCCCAGTAATATTTTGTATAGTGAGATTCATGATGGCTCTAGAAAGTAGAGCTTCTCTCTATGGTGGTACCATGATGTGTGCAAAAATTATAGGAAATCATTCAACATCAACATAGAAAGCTGGGAGAAGTATGCAGAATCCCATCTAATCTGGAGTGAACAGCTGGCTCTGGGTGCAGCTCAACATGAAGCAGCTTTGATCCAGAGGATGGAAGCAAAGCGAGAGAGAAGAAAGCAGCATGCTGTAAACTTGGACTCAAACTCAGACAATGTGTGGATCTGGGAAACTTGTAACAAGCTGTGTCACTCCTGAATTGGGCATGTCAGCCACAAAAGGATTCATCAGGCATCTGACTAGACCTCTTATGTGTACACCATAAGCCAGAGGTTTGATGGCTGCCTAGCTGAAGCAGTGCTTCCCAAACTTTTCATACCTGGGACAGACTTTTTTTCTGGATTAAAACTGGCAGTTCGCTTCACCCTTACACCCAGAAAGGTTTATCTATGTCAAATAAATCTCAATTCAGAAGAGACATGGAGGTGGGCCTTGAACCTAGAACAGCTGAGAATCACTGATCTAGGTGGTGCCACTTAAAGGGCAATGGGAGCAGGACACCCCCCTGCCTGCCATACCCTGCTGTTTGGACTGTTTGCCCTCTGCAAACCCTTAGTCTGTACCTCAGGGAGCAAGAGCAATCCCTACTGCTAAGGCTGCTCCTGCAGGATCTCACACCTGCACAGCCCCTCTTGCTGGCCTCAGGAGCATGGGAGGAGTGGAGGGAATAAACCCAACTGAAAATGCAGCTCGGTCTGTGTATCTACCCACCAGCCCACTGACAGCTGGGAGACTGGGGGAGGGAGCAATACAGGGGCCATTTGAGGGCAAGGAAGGCAGCAGCAATGGCCGCAGTTCCCAGAGAAGCAGCCACAGGCACTGCTGGATTCAATGGAGCAGACACAGGAACATTTACCATCTCACCCAGGGGGATCTCATGGCACACTCCCATCACTCTTCCAGCACAGTAGGGGACTGCAGCACATCCTTTGGGAATCACTGATTTAGATAAACATAAATAAAAACCATTCCTACCCAGCATGTATGCCATAGACCATAAAAATAGAGCACGGAGCTCCTTTCTGCTCCAGACATCTGATTTTTCAGAAAGGCCTTTTTCCTTCTCAAGTCAAGATTTCTCCTATGGCAGGGGTCAGCAACATTTTCCAGTGGGATGGCAGGACTGGAGTGACACAGCTCAGGTCAGAGGTGAGTGGGCATTACAACTTGCAATTTGGTCAAAATAGAGAAAAGTTCACCTGAGTTTTAGCCAATGCTCAGGTCACATTTTAATAATGGAAATGGCATATTTTTAATAATTTCAATGAAGATTTACCCATGTTCACCAGCAAAAAGCATGGATCTATGGACCATTATAAAAGGTGAGCTGGTTTTTTAAAGCCATGTTACTTTTGCCACATTACTTCTGACTTTGAACTTTCCATTTTAAAAGATGCATCTACACATTGCCCTAGGCAATACAGCGCATCACTATGTCACTGTACAGCGTGCTATAGTGACATAGCAAACACATGGGTCTACAGATGATCAGCAGCTATGTCACTGTAGCAGCACTTTCGCCTAGTATAGTGAGCCACTATGGTAACGTAGCAGCAAAATCTAAACATGCGCTGCACACCCGGTGCAGTACCACCCATACTGCACTGAGCTTCCAAAAGGAAGTATTAAAGCACAGCACTGTAGCAGCATCACCATATGTCAATGTGTACATGTGAACCAAGGCATCTGACCTTTCCCCAACAAGACTTACCCCAATGCAGAGGGCCTACTACATTCCTGAAGACCTTAAAGCTGCATTTCACCCCAACTTTAAGTGGTTTAGAGGATCATCCAAATTTACTGTAGTCTAAAAAATGAAAGGTTAGGAGTATAGTAGTTCAATTAGTACTTTCAGGAGTAAGTACAAGATTATACCACATGAATAAATAAAAGGAGCATTAAAGTGTGCACTACTGAAATAGAGACCAAAGTGTGAACAATGCTGACAGCTTGGATTCCAAATACATTTTAAATTATTGTTTCTTAACTCAGAGAAATGAATAAATAATGATAGGTTACATGTCTTCATTGCCTTCCATACAAAGCTCTCAGAGTGCTTTGAAAACATAAATGAATTAAACCCTTCAAGGAATTAGGTATTATTATTCCTACTTTAGGAACTGGAAGGTTATCCAATGTACCACATAGAAAGAGAATTAATAAGGTAGTAATAATAACGAGCCATAGTAAACCCATCTGGATGCAAGAGATAACAAAATTGAAACATACTACTCTTAATATAGTAGCCCAGAATAACTTCCAGTCTCCACATCTTCTTGTGCAATGCCACTGGAGCTCCCCCACCCTCCCTAACTTTAATCACATCATTCCCATATACTCCGATTACGTTCATTAGCAAATAAAAATTGACAGCCAAAAATTTGAGGGGTGTTTAAAAACATGCACTTTAAAAGAAGGATGAACTGATCCTGAAAGAATATGACTTTCAATAGCACAGCACGGTTGTAGCATTGGTCTAGAGCAGGGCTGTCCAACTGGCAGCCCACAGACTACATGCAACCTGCGAGGGGATAATATGCGCCTCCCCCCCGGTTCTCAACCAGCCAACACTACTCCTTGTTCCAGCTGCAGCACTATCCCGGGTCTTGAGACTGGTGCCCCTTCTCTTCCAGCTGTTTCCACTGCCTGTCCCCACCCCAAAGGGGTGGGCAGCAGAGTAAACCCTGCAGAGTCAGGGAAGTTGGCAGCCTGCTGCATCCATGAAACATGGGTAGGGTGACCATATGTCCTGGGCAAACCCAAACACTGCCAGCTTCCATAGTGTTCCCAGCTGGTTTCCTGGAAGTCCCAAAGCAGAGTCCAGTGGGAACACAGAGCAGCATGGTGCACTAGGCAAGCAGCCAGACAGGCACTGCTACTACTGGATGGGAGAAAGGATGTGCCACATGTGAGTGGGGTGCCACCTGCTCCAGTGTGCCCAGCAGCAGTGGTGCCTGCCCTGCCCAGCCACCCACCTAGCATACCATGCTGCTCCGTGTCCCCACCAGACTGTGCTCCAAAACTTTCAAACAACCAGCCAGGGCCAACTACAGAAGCCATGAAAGTTCAGGCTTGCCTGGGACAAATGATCACCCCAAGCATAGTGCTATAAGGGAGCCTCTAGGGAGCTGCAGGTGAGGTGGAGGACACTATTGCATGGGGACAATATATTGGGGTGCCGGCTTGCTCACACACAGTGCTGAGAGGTGTAGGAGTGTCTGCCCAACCACCTGCGTATGGTGCAGTGGGTTGCAGGAATGCCAGCCTATACACATGCATGTGCAACAAGGGGACCCCCACTAGTAAGGCCCCTGCAGCATGGAGGCCCCCACGGGTGTGGTCTGTGGGGCAGATGGCCCTGGCTGCTTAGAAGTTGGATAGCTCAGATACATGAAATAAGAGAAATGCAAAGTTTATTTGGTAACATCTTTTCCTGGACCAGCAAAACAGGTGTGTTGAAGCAGAGCCTGGAACTACAGGGGTGGCTGTACCCCTACTCCCAGCTCTCCACTCCCATGGCGCAGGCAGCCCATGCTGCAGGAGCACCAGCTGAGGCCTTTTTTTAAGGTCCCTAAATCATGTAAGAATCCATCCCACTCCGCCCTTCTCTTCTGTGGTAATTTTCCCCTCTCATGCCTACTGCTGCTGCTATCCCCAGCTGCTCCAGGAGTAGGAGGGAGGAGCTGTAGAGCCGCTCTGCCCTGCTTCAGATGGGGTGTGTGGGCCAATCAGCATGGGACAGCAGCAGCAGCAGTTGGTGGATTCTGGCTGGTGGCCAGCACCTGGGAGAACCCATCACTGCTTCTGTCCCCAGCTGAACTCGGCTCCCTGTGAAGCCCAGCTGGAGTGGAATAGGAGTGACCCTGAAGCTCTCCCTGCCCCTGAGGAAGCTGGAGGCAGCAGGAATAGCAGATAGGGCAAGTGAACACAGGGGATACGGGAGGGTCTGCTGCTCTCTGGTTGCTGCTTCTGTGGCATGGTCCAAAAAGCGGTGCAATTACTCAACTGACCCCCTCCAGAGTCACCCCCCGAGTAGCAGATAACAGGAATCTGAGAGTTTTCTTCCTCAGTTGGAAAATGATTCAATTTCTGCTGTTGCTACTAAATAGTACAGACATCGCACTAGTTTTTGGAGCTGTTGATGACAACAATTCTTGGAGTATGATTTACTCAAAATACTGTATGCAGACTATTTTCTCTTACAATCAGCTATCACTAGCAGCAGATGTCTCTATACTAGACAAGTTGGAGTATTGTTTTTCATTCAGGACCCCCTGATACCACCTAATGTAAGGAGCCAGAGTGTTTGGGTCTAGGCTCACCATCCCAGTTCCTCACCTAAGTGAAATTAATGGATTGGCTGCTGCCAAGCTCAGCCTGTTTCAGCATGGCATGAGAGATGGGCTGTGTCTCTGTGCTCTAGCTAGTTTCAGCTAGGAAATGGCTTGCAGTGGTTTGATGCAAACCAGAACATATATTCATGCACCTTCAGGGCCTCTCTGAGGCAGGGAGGGCAGTTTGAGAAGTACAAAGATGGTATTCTTAGTGCAAGAATGAGGAAAGAATAATAGGGCCCACTGCCTGTATGAGCATAGATCCCCACAAAAATGACAGAATCCTAGAGAAGCGGGACTGGAAGGGAGCTCATTGGGTCATCTAGCCTAACCCCCTGCCTGAAGCAGGATCATTCCTATCCAAACTATCCCATACAAACTCATTGTCTAACCTCTTATTTTAACAGTCAACCCCAACACAGTCACAAGGCATAAACTCCTAACTTGCCACAGACTAAGTGGGAGGAACCTAGTAGCCAATATTTTGCTGCTGTAAAAGTTGATTATATTCACTCAAAGAGATGTCAGGAAGAGGGCTTAAACTCCTGACACATGTAGCATCAAGGGGAAACTGGGATGGCTGGGATGGATGCAGGGGCAGGGTTGGGGTGTGTAAATTCTGTCCCAGCCCCATACAGCAACCAGCAAAGCCCAGAATCGTGGGAAATACCCACCGTAGAACACAGGCATATCATCCATGACCACTGGCTGTCCAGTCTATTCCTGAACATTTCCAGTGATGGAGAGTCCACAATTTCCCTAGGTAGTCTATTCCACTGCCTCACTGTTCTATGAGTGAAGATTTTTTTTCTAATATCCAATCTAAACCTACATTGCTGCAACTTCAAGCCATTAGTCTGTGTCCTACTCTCTGCAACAGGAGAAACGGTGTTTTCTCTCTTCTTTATGCCAGCCTCACGAGTATTTAAAGACTGCTATCATGTGCCCTCTTAAGCTGTTTTTCTACAAACTGAACATGCCTAGCTCCTTTAAGCTCTCCTCTTACGACTTGCCTCCCAAGACCTTTATCAGTTTTGTTGCCTGCCTCTGGACCCTATCTAACTTCTCCATTTCCTTTTTAAAATGTGTAACCCAAAATTGCACACAATACTACAAATGAGGCCTGACCGTGCTGTGTAGATAGGCACCATCACCTCTCATGTCCTGCATGGAATAATGCTTCTATCAATGCAGCCTAAAACTGCATTTGTCTCTTGTGCATCTATGTCACGCTGCAGACCCATATTAAAGATGCTGCCAAGTTACAAGCTAGCCTCTCTTTCACCCTGATTCAGGAAAAAATCCCCGTTGCTAAGAGAAACTTAAGCACATGGTACCTTCAAATATGCACACATGACCCAGATGAAGTCAGTGGGATTTAGTCAGAATTTCAATGGTATGGACATAGTTAAAATATATTTTCATGAAACAGTGCTAAGAGAAAAATCCAGGTGCTCTTAACTGAAGCCTAGATGAAACTAAAATTAAGAAACACATAGATCTGTTACAAAGAGCATCTCTGGTTATGTCTAAACTGCAGTCACCATAAATCACTCTACGTGACACTGCTGTAATTAGAAAACATCTTGATACATGTTATTATCATAATTAAATCTACAGAGGGCATCCAGCAATTCGGGTATCATCTTTCCTTTGTTCTGGGCCTTCCATTTTTTAATTTCAACCATTAACATTTGATTGAAACATCTAATATTTCAACATGAAGCAGCAGGTAATATTTCATAAAGCACATTTAAATTATTCATATCATTCCATAGAATCATAGAAAATAAGGGACCTCAGGAAGTCATCTAGTCCAGTGGTTCTCAACCTTTTTTGTACCAGGACCTATTTGTAAACATTGGTGGCCAGTCTCGACCCAGTGCCCCTCACCCCCCAGCCTGCTGCCCTCTAAACCCCAGTCCCCCAGTGTGAAGCATGGAGAGCCCCAAGCAGCCCCTTGCAGCCTGAAACTCTGACAGTCTGCAAGAGAAAAACCACCGTTTCCTACTTTGTCTTTTTCTTTAAAGAAGAATCCATTTTTGAAGTTTGTTCGTGACCCTTTTCATATATTCTTGCAACCCACTTTTGGGTCACGACCCACTGGTTGAGAAATGCTTAACCAGTCTGCCCCCCTGCTCAAAGAAGGACCATCCCCAACTAAATCATTCCAGCCAGGGCTTTGTCAAGCCAGGCTTTAAAAACCTCCAAGGATGGAGATTCCACCACCTCTCTGCGTAACCTGTTCCAATGCTTTACTACCCTCCTAGTGAGAAAGTTCTACCTAACAGTCAAGCTAAACCTGCTTTGCTGCAACCTGAAGTGCTTTATTTAAGTAAGTGCTTTATATAACTCCTTAAATTGGAATGTGCTTCCAATGAGAGCTCATATGAGAAGCCTGTCAGTTTCTCAAGCTGCACATGAAAGGAAGGGGAAAGATGTTGAGAATACTACCAATGAATTGAACAGACTTATTTCTTTGTTTCGTACCATTAGAGAAAATTCAGTGCCTTTTCCCTTCCCAAGTTCAAACATATATTCTTATATGGTTCCCTATATACAAGAATTGTTTCCTACATACAAGAACTTATATTGCTGTTGAGGACTGAAGTTAGGCTGTGGAAGTAGTTTCAGATCTGGAATATTATTAAGGGCAAGATTTATGGCTTAGGTTCAAAAACCAAATCAAGCAAGTTCAGGCTAACCTAATATGCAAGCAGTTAAAATAGGGCTGATTTAATTAAAACTCTTACTAGATTTCAGTTCAAGATGGGAATTGTCATAACAGTCTCAGGAATCAGCACAATAATTTTATGTGAACAGTAGCACTTGTGAAGTTGTTTTATTATTAAGAGATTGGGAATCTCACAACACGTGGTTTAAGCCCCAGAATAGTAATCGGGGTTGTTATGATGATTCCTGCCCATTAGAAACAATTGGTATTTGCCATAAGCAGAGAGCAGAACTGCAGGAAAAAATATGAGTAAGGTGCCCATTGTTTCGCCCATAAAATATGATGATGTACCTTATATTGTATACAGATACTTTATTTATTTGATGCTATATTTAGTGGGCTTCTAAGTCAGAAGACTGCTGTATGCACTGTCAGTTAATATAAAGGTAACAGAAAAGATGGTATTAGAGGAAATATCTGCGTATGAAAAACACTAGAATTCACATGAGGATAACACAAAAATAATATTGGGGGTAATTCTTTGCTGTGCTTGTTTACAAGAAATGGCTAGAACAGTCTGAATGCAAGAAAATTGCTGTCTCAAAGTAAACAGATCTCTACCATGGAGAGTGCTCTGAGGCTCTTTCCAGCAATTTTCTATTTATATCAATTGCTGTTCTGAGGACATGCTTCAGACAATTTGCTAGTGCTATATCCAATTCAGAAGTAGGAACATTACTTGAGTTTTATGGCTATGCTGAAAAAAATAGGAGACAAATAGCTGGTCCAAGCAGAGGTGGAACTTCACATTTTCTTGATAGAAATTGCCAGACTTCTGCAACTTTGAGCATCCTCAAAGGGTGAAATTCAACCTGGTGCAAAGGACTTCAGCAAATGCTTCCTGAATGAAAACCAGCAATACTCTCAAGTGTGGGAGGAATATCATAGAATGACAGTGAAATGGGGCTCCACCATCCATGGGCCGTCATAAATAGCTTCCAGATGGTTGAAAATAGGCTCATGTGGAAAGACCTGGACAGGGATGTGGATATGACACATAGCTGTAAACATTCAGGTACAGAAAAATGAGGGACTGAGACCATTATTCCCATCCACACAACAGATTCTCTCCCCTTTATGACTAGGGACCTACTGAAATCACGATTTTGCATTTTTTGTGGAAAACGTGAAATTAGGCATTTTCTGAGAAAAATGGCAGGCTCACTGCAGGAAAAAAAACCTTTTTTCAAATAATTTTAAATTAAACTCTAAACTGAAATGTCTTATGAAATGAAAGCTATATACAACATGAATTGTAACTAATACCATGACTATATTTTATTAAATGATGCTGTAAAAAGGATTTTACTCAATCCCAACACTAGTATGCAGCATCCAGCAACAGCTGCTGCTGACATTCTCTGCCTCTGCGGACAAACGCTTGTGTTCACTGAGATGGCACACGCAGTGTCCACTGAGTTGGTTGGAATGGTGAGGCAGCGTTTTGCCAGGGCACGCAGATGTGGAAATCAGTCACAAACAAAGTCCCAAAGCACAGGCACGGGCATCCAACGTTTAATGTGGTGCTAATAAGGCAGCTCTGCAGCAAATGTCTCCTGTAGAGGTGCCCCTGGAAGATCTACAGGAGAGAGAAAAGGGCAGGAATCCCTACAGTCTTGAAGCATGAAGGGGAAGACAGGTGGGGAAGAGAGAGCAAATAAGAGGCTGAGCTTGTGACATAGGCTCAGTACAGACGCGAGTCTGGCTAGCAAGAGGGTTTTGACACCATCTTTTAAGCAGCCAGAGGCATGCTGCAAAATGAGGAGGATTGACCTGGGATGAACAAAGAAAAGAAATCTTCTAAGGGCGCATCTACAGGAGGCGTTTGCTGCAGAGCTGCCTTATTAGCACCACATTAAACGTTGGATGCCCGCGCCTGTGCTTTGGGACTTTGTTTGTGACTGATTTTCACATCTGCGTGCCCTGGCAAAACACTGCCTCACCATTCCAACCAACACAGCGGACACTGCATGTGCCATCTCAGCACCATTTAATAAAATAGTCATGGTATTAGTTACAATTCATGTTGTGTATAGCTTTCATTTCATAAGACATTTCGGTTTAGAGTTTAATTAAATGCTTAGATTACTTAATAATGTTTCAATTAATGGCTTCCACAGGATTAACAAGGGTAGTTAAGACACAGTTTCCGGCCATCTGCAATCTGCAGGGGAGGGGAGGGACTGTTGGGGCCTCATAACCAATCAGAGGCATGGGGGCCCCCGCTACAATAAAACTGTGAAAATGGCATCCAGCCCCTTGATCTGCCGGCAAAATTGGTGACTTGCCTCCTCAATTTGGGTAGGGTCCTATCTATAACCTATACGGACAAACTTGCTAGAGAGACTGTAGAGGTATCATTTGAGTACATGGAAAAAGAGGATGTGGGATATGAAAGAAGAGTGGGAACTAGTAAAAATATAGGTTATGGTGTATTTAAAGGCAGAGGGGAAGGTGCTGAAAGAAGGAAGAAGTGACCGAGCATGAAAGGAGAGGGATGGGACAGAAGATGGCTAGATAGGGTTATCATATGTCTGAGTTTTCCCGGACATGTCCTCTTTTTGAGTCCTTTTATCTCCGCCCAAGAGAGTTTTTCATATCTGAGCAAATGTTAAGGTTTTTACTTTGCTCCGTTGGTGGGAGCAGGGAGAGGGGTGATTGCAGGCAGGTAAGTCTGGGTTGGGGGCCTGGCTGGGGCTGGGGCAGCGGAGCCAGGGGTGTTGCCTACCCCCTCCAGCAAGGGAAGGGGGCACCTTTTGAGGGCTGTGGCCGGTCCAGCATCATAGGGGCCGGTGCCCATGCTTAGAGGGACAGAGCAGCTAAGACAGGGACAGGCAATTATTTTGGACAGAGAGCTGCTTACTGAGTTTCAGCAAGCCATCAAGGGCCACATGACAAGCAGCTCAGGGCAGATTAATGTTAATTTTCTAAATTTTTTAAGGGCCCCATGGACCAGATACAGTGGCCTGGCGGGCCACATCCAGCCTCCACGCCACATTTTGCCCACCCCTGGGCTAAGAGATGCTGCAGGGGGGGGAGGGAGGGGTGGAAGGGGGTCATGGCCAGGCCTCCTGGAGCAGCACAACAGCCCCAGCCCAGGGCAGAGGGAGTCACAAGCCTTCCCTCCTTTTCCCTCCAGCCTGCACTGGGGCTGGACTCGCTTCAAGCCATCACACCCCAGCCTGGTTGGGGTGGAGGCAGCTGGGGCCCCTCCTGCAGGGCTGGGGGGAGCAAGGGATTGTGGGTCGGGAGTGAGGGGCACCAGCAGGGCTGATGGGGAGTGGGGGGCTGCTGGTCGGGAGTGAGGTTCAACATGGCCCGGGGGGGCAGGGTACTGCAGTTTGGGAGTGAGGTGCACTGGCAGGGCTGGGGTTTGTAGGTTGGGAGTGAGGGACAGCAGCAGGGTTGGGAGAGGCTCTGGCTTGTGAGCGAGGGGCAACAGAATGGGCAGAGGTAGGGCACTGCCATATCACTGCCTCTCCCCCCCAGTCATATTTCCCTGCTTCCGCCATGCAACAGGTGTCCTTTTCTGGAACATAAAATATGGTAACCCTAGGCTAGGAAGGGTTAGGATTAAGAAAGCAGGTTGAGGATTAGCCAGGAAGCATAACGCAGAAACTCTGAACTGTAGACTTGACTAAATGAAACTGCAAATTTCTCACAGAAACCCATACTATAATTTTTACAACACAAATCCTGCTATACCATCAGAAAATCAGATTTTATGATTTTTGGATTTGTTGGATTTGCTTTGTCCACACTTTAAATAGCTATATTTCAAAACAGAAAAAGTAGGTTATCATGATACATATCTGTACAGTGCTCTTCCAATCAAGCTTGGCTCACGTAGACAGAACCGCTCCATGATTAATGTGCCAGCAGAAGGGCTGGAATGTCCTCTCTGCCCCAAGAAACTCTGTCTCAGTCCTCAGGACACGGAGAAGGATAAAAGTGTCTTAACAGCACTAGTTCTTCATTCATTTAGTTCAGTTAATAGCAACTCCATGAAACAGACAATACCAGCAGTGTAGTGGAAATTGGTATTATCTTTTTTTTTTTAAACAAAACTTAGAAAAAGAGTATTAAACTTAAAAAGGTTGGTTAATTATACCCAGGCAGAAATCAGACTGTATGATAATGTTCCCTTCGGAAACAACACACCTTCTGGTTTGGCATTAATATACAGGCTATGTCTATATAACAATCACTAGGGCTGTCTGGGAGGGATGCTTCCAGGCATGTTGCCCTCTCTCCTATCCCAAGCCTGCACAAGTGACAGTGATTCTTTCTCCAGGGGTTCTTTCTCTGACTGTTCTCAAGCACACCAGAAATAGAGATCTTGAGAGTGGCTCTTCCACGTTTGGCACACATGAGTGGGAACCCTTGGGTGCAGTGTGCTCCAGAGTTTCCCTTCCCAAAAGCGCCAGGAACACAGGCTACATCTGCCTTATTACACTTGGCTTTGGGAAAAATTCCAGTGTAAGCTGTGCCTTGAATACAATATTATGAATAACATGAATATTATGAAGAATATGAAATGAACAACATCTTTGCATTTCAAAAGCTTCATTTGACCACATCAATCCTTGTTTGCAGCCCAAATTATACTTTTTAAATCACAAAGATATGGTTCCATGTGGTTGTGGGTTGATTATAGTGCAAAGGAAGTCTACAAAGGAAGAGCTTGTCTTTCATTCATAATGACTACTTAATTAATACCACAACACAAAGATATTTTCAGTTATCAAATTTCAGTCTGGGTTTTAATCACCCTCGAATTATAAAATGATCTTCACAAAATAACGTTGTGAACATAATGGCATTGCATTATACAACCTTTGACTCAAATGCAATCAAGAGTTTCAGCTGGTCATGGAGGTTTGATTGCCAAAGCAGTCTACATTTTAATACTTCCTTTCTTTATACATTTGAATATGCATACAGTAAACAAATCTGATGCTACCTTTGCACAAATCTAAACCACTTTGCATACATTGCTATACAAAAGTGTAATCTGGTAAAATAGCTCACAGACCCAAGAAGGACAGAGATGTACCAGAATTTGCACCTGGCTCTTACTCAGAATACAATTTTTTGGATTAAACAAAAATTTAGATATAATAATTAGGCATCTACTTAAATTGTGTTGGCTGGTGGCCACCAATTTCAGGTGCTTTTCAGCCTGTGGCTGCCATTTTTTTCACTCCAACCTCATGCCACTCATTGGCTGGCAGCCTGGTAGTGTTCCCACCCCTCGCTACTTTTTTCCCCCCCGAGCAGCCATGGACACATTCAGTGCCCAAAAACAACTGCTGAAAAAGAAAAAAAAAAAATCCTGTTAGGGGAGGGGCTAATCTGAAGCAGCAGGAACCGGCAAGGGAAGAGGGTGGGGGATTGGGAGTGGGAGGACAGACAACTGTAGGACAGGTGACCACTACAGAACAAGCACTGGACTCCCAATTTGTCCCCCACCAGCTCCCAGTACTTCAGTGTAACCCTTCTGGGCCTGCACAGCCTGCTCCCATCTCCCCTCTCCCTCCAAGCATAGTTACATTCCCCAAGGCCCCCTGCTAGCTTAGCACTACAGTCCTGCCTGACTGCCCTCCCCCCACCAGTAGCCTATATAAAAACACATTCATACCTCATTACAGTGCTTAACTTTTTTTGCCTAACAATAAACAGGAACACAAGAGAACCAACAGTACTTAACTTCAATTGCCTTACACATACATAAACAGATTAAATGAATGAGTGAATTTCCTGACATTGGCCCACTGTAGCACAGAGCTGGCCCACTGTGTAAGGGCTTCAGGGGTAGATTTCTGTCCCCTCATAGCAAGAGAACCTCTCCCACATAATTTTAGTAGTTAAATGCAAGCATGCTGCACCCACCAGCAGTGACAGCCCACCTTTCTGAGGGATGGACATTTGTCCATAAACAGAAATGGCATGCTTAGCATCCACAGAGTTGTTTGGGATGGTAAGGCAACATTTTGCCAAGGCATACAGATATGGGAGCCAGACACAGACAGACTCCCAAAACACAATAACAGGCATGGGCTACTGGCCTTCTTTCACAAAGTTCACATAAGCAGCAAATTCAGAGTCCTGCTCTTTACTCCACCCAGGTATCAATTTAGTAGAGAGTCAAAACTCACAGCACCCACCTGGCTGGGGTGAAAAATCCTCACAGCACTGAGAAACAAGGCTGCCGGTTGGCTGAACCGGATCATACCTGTACAACTGGTAGGAGTTTGGCAGCCACTGCCTGGAACACCTCTTGTCTTTACTTGTTCTTCTAGCAGCAGGCGGACAGATCTTTTGAAGCCTTGCCTTCCACACAGCTTATCAAATACATCACTTTTCTATATCCTTGATAAATGGAAACCTGCTGACTTTCAAACCAGGTGAGGAGGTCCATACCAGCACCACCAGGTCTGGGTGATGCTTTCTGCCACAAACCTCACCCAATCCACAATGTCACTCTGTTTCAGGAGTTCAAAGAGCTTGAGGATGCAATGTGTAAGTTGTGTGATCTCAAGTTCCTCGGACACAAACTGCTGGCATCGCTCCATGTGCTTGGCATGGTGCTGCACAGCATTGAACCAAGAATGCCACCTGGTCAGGACTGGCTCTGGTGCAAGTCCCACAGTTGTAGGTAGCTTGGCTGGTTTGAGCAGCAGTGGACATCCGATACTGGAGCCTGTGAGCTGGACAGCGCTTGAAAGCTGTCTTAAAAGAAGTCAGCAGACTATCCACGTCAGGGATCTCCATCAGATGTCACCTGCATTTGTCCATGGAGGACATCAGAAAATGCCTTGCTCATGTACACAGCATTATCAGACAGAAAAGCTGGGATCTTGTTGACTTCTAAGCCATAGGTCACAACCATGGAATGATTGACAGCTTCTAGGTGGACTGGCCGGGTTTGAAGGACAGACAGGTTGCCATCTGTCCAGCTACCAGGAACAATTCAAATGTGCAGGACATAATTATCTTGCGCGTTGCTGGTTTCATCCACCACTATGGAGAAAGTGTCATATTTGCTCACTGCACCATTTGTGGAGTGGACGTGTGTAGCTATCACTTCAGTGAGATATTCCTGGTGGAGCCTGACGGCGCATGGAAGACTTCCCCCATTCGAAAGTATTGCTGTAGGACAGGGTTGTTGAGTTTCTGCAGAGGAACATTTGCAGCTGTGAATGCCTTGACTAAAGCAAGGTAGCCTCTTTTCAGGCTGTACTGCTGTTTGTGACCCTCTTCAACATAGATAACATTGTGGTCCAGCTCTTGCTCTGTCCCTCAGCATCTGCCGAAGCTTTCCTCTTCAGGTGCTCTTCTGATTCCAAATGCTGAACAATAGTGTCTTTACGGTCAGATCGAATGTGACATTACATGCTGAACAGAATAATTTGTCACTATCTGCATGAAGAGTGCCTTCAGGGTACTGCTTCGCATGATCCGTGGCAGAAATGTGCTTTGCTTTGTGGACTGTCTTTCCACTCATCCTGATCTTAAGTAGAGCAGCCAGCCTATGGCTTAAAATCCTCCCAGGCTCCCGCGCTTGAGCCGGGCTGGGACACCCTGTACTTTCCCTGGGGCCCCTGTGCTGCAGGGAAAGGTTTCTCATGCTTTCTTTTTCTCCCTGCATACTGCTGCTTGCTTCCAGTAAGATTTTTTTCTTCTTTTCCCCTCCCCCCCAGGCAATTTTGCATCAATTTCAGGTAGGAAGGCCATTTCCCCTGCTCTTTTAGAAATGTGGGGTATTTCCTGCTCTCCCTGAAAAATGTGAAAATACAATTTAAGTAGATCCCTAATAATAGTAAATCTGCCCCACAAGGACAATGACTCCAGAGATCTTTCTTTCCCCTTTCCAGACCTTCCTGCTGGGACAATTCTGACCATGGGACTCCCACAGGAGCCTAACTACTCAGTACAGTTCACACTCACCAGGCTGTCAATTTCTAGCTAGGAGCCAGATCCAAAACACTGGTTCGGGACTTCATTCTCACCAATGTCATGGGGACTTCAGCAGCTGAACAACTTTTTAGACCAGCACCTAGCTTCTGTTGCCTTTTCTAAGGCCTGTTATACAAGTCTACCTTCTCCCACAATTCTTCAGCTCAGCTAAACTCTTGTTAGCCTTTGTAAAGACCAAGTGCTCCACAACCTATTGTTCAACCCCTAAATCCCATAGATCCTTCACAGACTCAGGTGGGACTAGGCCCATCTCTCCTTAAAGGTGCCCATCCCCCTGTAACAGAGAGAGAGACAAAAAATGAAGGACTTCCTACAGACATTACAATTCTAGGCTACTGTATAACGCCTGGTACTAAAAACCAACAGGGCACTGAAAAAATTCAGAAAAATTGAGTGTTGAAATATGTTGCCTGGCTTATTCAAATTCAAGACCTTTGATTCAAATTATAACCCATTTGTTGGAGTCACTAGGAAACAAATAAGACAGCTCCAATTTCTAATGATCTAATAATACAGGGGCTTCTGGATCCAGGTTTATTTCTAAATGTAAGCTATGAAGTACATGAACTGCAAGCAAACAGAACACAAAGTGTTTGCTAAAGCACCATATTCCAGTTTTTTGTGATTACTCAAATAGCCATCTGCCAGATCATTACGCTGGATCCTTCTCATAAAAGGATCATTTTAAGCTGTCTTAAACTGAGAACATTAACAATGGCAATGAACTGTTATATTTTTGGATAGGAAGATAAAATCAGCAGAATAACACAATGGTACACTTGAAAAAGAATTTCTAAATATTATACACCCTTTATGGATCTGTCATCATATAAAAGAGACAATTTACAGTGCAAAATGAGCACATTCTATTTAAATACTTTCCTAGGTTAAACTGTCAAATACAAACCAAAATCATCATACTTGTTGCAAGGCAAAGAAATTACATTCACATGATATTGGGTCCTTACTTTTTGCAGAGAAGTAGTAATGCAAATACACTGGATTGTCCCCAAACCAAGCAATTCAAATCCAAGAAACTCAGATTAAAACTACATACAGATATACATAGTTAGGATGTTCCAACAATCTTAACCCTTCACTGCAGAGACACTAAGCAATTACAATATCATCCTGAGAGTAAAGTGTTTTAGTGTCTCTGATTTCTAATTAGATTAATCTGACTTATAATTATGCATTGGTCTTTTCATATTTTCCCTTCCTAGCATGTTTCCAGGACAGGGTCAAATGCTGTTTGGGTATCTTAGTTGTGTATTTCCATATATTTAACATTTCAATTTCTTTTAAACAAAACTTTTACTATTTTCTGGGATTGCAATTGTTTGTGTTGACTAAAATGTATAATCAGTCATGGGAACAGAAACTGAAACCTGGGATCACCTTCCAGGTGAGTGCTCTAATTACCAAGTTACTGAGTTATGGTCACTCATGCTCCATCTCTGGACCAATTCATTTTGAATTCTTTGCTGCTCTGTGGCCCAGCTCCAATAGAAGAGGATTGGAGTGTCCTCTCTCACATCTCATGTACAGTAAAGTGGCTGGCACAAATGTAAGTTTAAACATTTCAGGTTGAAGAAGGCTTAGAAAGTCCCCCACCTCCTGGATGAGTATTGTAACCAATAGTGTATTATGCCAAATGTGGTTATGACTAGCACCTCTTCTGATCATGTTTTGAAAGAAGCAGCATCACTGAATTTTGGATTGGCTCGCTACTGGCGACATCTGCTAAGTGTGGACTGAACTCCCCAGGGAATTTAGACAGAGAACTCCTAGTTTCTGATCAAACGTTGGTATAAGCTAAGAACTGAGCCACTCTCAGTGAGGCAGTTCTGGGCATGCATAGTGATGCAACTCTTAGCACACAGGGAACTTTTAAATTTTAAATGGTGTTTAGGTACCTCCGAGGTGATAGCTGTGCAGGGGTTTCCAGGATCACAATTTTTTTTGTAATTATGTGCTTAAATTCAACCTAAGCCTCACTCTAAATCAGTGGGTTTCAACCTTTTTTCATTTGCACATCCCTAAAAAATTTTGAATAGAGGCACAGACCCCTTTGGCAATTTTGAATGGAACTCCAGACCCATTTGAATTCTAAGCGTTGGTATTCATATGCTTTTGACTGATCATAGTCATCTTTCACAGACCCCTCAGACATAGTCTGGAAAGCCTGAGGGGTCCACAACCACACGTTGAAAACCACTACTCTAAATGCATGAGTCTGTTATCAGATAGCTTTTAATGCTCATGCAAAGAGCTGCAAAAATTAAAGGCACTCTGCATAAGTAGAGATCATTTTCCAGTATAACAATTGAAGAGACTGCTGTCATGAGACTGACATTGCAAACAAGCTTGTTTTAAAAGTAAACAAAGGTTTGAATATAGGGTACTGTGTTTGAACTGCCAAAATTGCTGTCTCAATTAACCCCTAAAGGGATGAGACATATTATAAAAGCCTAAGACAAATGATAGATGAAGAGAGGTGTTCATATTTCTCTACATCACAGTGATGACTGCAATTCTTGCAGCTGAAACATGAAACCCTGTACTCAACCCAAGGCAAAACAGCTAAAAATACTGATACTTTATTATAAAATATATTTAAGTCTACCCATTTATTCTCTCATAGCTAAATCATGCTTTCCTTGCTCAGGCAAAAAGTATCACTTGGTAGCACTTGCTGCAGTGAGTAAAATGAGAATTATTTGGTGCTTAATGACTCCAAGCATTTGAGATCACCTTGACTGTACTAGAGCTCAACAGGATGTGGTCAAGACATTTATAAAATTTCTTCATTTGCTGTACTCAAGCTTTTATTTCATGGCACTCAAGCTTTTATTTTAATTTTGCTTTTTAAGTAGATGCTTTACTATTTGAATGAAAAATATACCATATGCTAAGTCTTACTTTGCATCAGATAATTTAAAATTAATTTAAAATATGTAAATACCATGAACATATATCTATATGTTTACTTCTTTTTAGACAGGTCTCAGGTATATTGCAAGCATATTCCATATGTATATATATACATGATAAAGTACATGGATTTACAACTGGACTGCAAAATATAAGACATATTTCATAAAATATGAAAAACTACAGCAGTATGTAGTTTAAAAAGCCTCAGGCAAGATTTAAAATAAAAAAGAAGCATTCAGTTAACATGGTTAAAAACAGTCTATTGCATTTCAGGTCACATAGTCCAGTGGTGCTCAACTTTTTGGTCCCAGGGAGGAAGAAGGGGCTGGGGGAGGGAAATGAAAGGCGTGGGGCCAGGCTGCAGGCTGGATCAAACTCCACACCCTAGGATCAGGCCTACATGCATGGATCTGGACTAGATGGCCCACATGTCAGGAATGAGGCCCCAGGACCCCATGCCACCTCCACCAAGCCGCACATTTTGGAATCAAAGCTCCAGGGCCCGATGACACCTCTGTGTGATCCCTCTTGTGGAGACTGGGGCCCTGGAACCCTGTGTACAGAGGTCAGGGCCCCAGAACCCCGTGCCACCTCCACCTGCCCCCACATCCAGGGCCATGTGCTGCCCTGCCTGGCCTCACGCACTGGGACTGGGTCCTGCACCGCCCTGCATGCTGGATCTAACCACACGGCCATGGCCTGCGGTGCTCCCCATGGACCTAGGGAACCCTGCAGGCTAGATGACAAGGGGCCAGATCTGGCCCATGGGCCAGGGATTGAGCACCCTGATATATTCAATTAACCACAAAACTGATACTCTTGAGTTCTCCTTACACATTAAAATCAGCATCAGCACCAACACACAAGGCATGTGCTTTCAACAAACATCAAAACTGAAAGGAAACTTCTGCATAGACACTGCATATGTGCAGGGCATAACTGGACAGTTCCAGCTCTGTGTGGTTGCAGTACATGAGGCAGTAGCTGCAGCCAGGCTACTAACAGTGGTCACAGCAATACAGCCAGCAGCTTCACAGCTGCTATTTTTATGCTCCCCTCCCAAGTCAGCTCCTAGTCTCATGTCCCAGTCACCCCCACTTACTCAAGCTATTACACTGCTGTACACTTCTAAAGTTGGCATATCTCAGATTTCAAAGTTGATGCTGGAACGCACTAAGCTGAACTTTTTCTCCCTCTCATAAATGTGCGTGCTCACACACACACACTCTCTCTCTCTCGACTATGTAAAAGTATTTGGGGCAGATCTTCAGGTAGTACAAACTATTACTAGGCACCTATTCAATTTGCAATTTTGCACATTTCACAGAAATTGTGAAATCAAGTGATGTCTGCAAAATCTGTGGGGGGCAAAAAAAATGCTTAAAATAAATTGCTGGCTCTCTCATGGGAGCCAGCAGTCCTCATGGCTGCTGCCCCCCAGCCACACAGCCTGCCAGGGGGAAGTGGTAAGGGGGGCAACCACGATGGTTGCTGTCCCTATCCCACACTGATGATTGGCTGAAGGCTGCCTGTCTTGTGGCCCCACCCCCATCCACCAATCATCAGCAAGGGGCAGGGCCTCACGATGGAGAGCCCTCTCCACCAACTGACAGTGAAGGGGTGGGGTCTTATGACAGACAGGCCACTTAACCAATCGGCAGTGGGGTGTGGGCCTACCAGAACCCCTTAGCAAATCAGAGGCATGGGGGGCTCCTGCTGCAATAAGCCTGCAAAAATGGTGGCTTGCCCCATGATCTGCCTGCCAAATTGGCCACCTCCTTCCTTGATTTGAATAGGCCCATAACTATGATACTTCCCTTCAGTGGCGCTATGACAATTTAACACCATCTGAGGATCTTCTCCAAAGCCTGTAGCTGATGAGATGCACATTAAAAGAATCAACAGATATTTATAGAAGAGCTGGTCCCCTTCCTGTAATCTTTAGGTGAAATTTCCTCCCCGTTGTTGCATTTGGGCTGGAAGATGCTGTTATAAAAAGCTGAAGTATTTTCCATTTTCCTGAGACTTGCCCCTGCTGGGGTTCCCCAATGTTTATACAGCCAAGAGCACCAAGGAAGTGAGATTCTAAGCAGCAGACCCTAACATTAATGTGAAAAGTTCATTTTAAATTTTGATACGTTAATATTCACAAAAAAATCTGTTTTTAACCCAACTGGGAACACATTAAGAAGATTAGGTTTAATATAAAAGAGGTTTAGAGGTGAAATTTCAAGAACACAGTGGACATGTCTATACATTCATTAATATGCTATAATTACAGCACATTAAGTTTAGTACCTGTAATGACAGGTACTAACTTAATGCACCGTAATTGGTAGTACTGCGCATTAGTGCAAATGAACAGTCTTTGAACATTAATACACAGTAGGCTATATCTACTGCGCATTAGCACAGGTCTTGCCCACTGCGCTAATGCACAATAGAATTAGTCGGCTGTGCCTGAAGCATCTCATGTAGATGCACCCACTGTTACTTGAACTAGTCTAGTTTGAAAACCTTAGCCTAGAAATCCTAGAAGGAATATGAAAAATGACAACAGATCGCTTGATAGTCACAGGAAAAAGAAATTGATGTGCGCAACATGAACTGATGGTGAAACACCGGCATCCATGCATCCAATACAGACTGGCTAGACTCATTTGAAAAAGAACTCAGCGCAGTTATTGCCAGACTTTAATTTCTCCAGCCCAGTCGCATGTGGCAAGTAGTGATGGAAGGACTGGGTGAAATGTTGCACTCACACAGGCCTGGTCATGTGCAGACAAAGTGTGAATGATTCTAGCAGTGTGATAGTTATAGAAAAATACTTTGCCCTCTGAACTTCCTGTCAGTAGAAGAGCCCCATCTGGAGAAAATTCACAGTCCACTGCAAATCCTTCCACCTGTAACAGTTGAGGATAAGACTGTAAATCAAGGTGCTAACTCAAGAAGTTTAATTTCTAAAAATGCAGAAAGTTCCATGTCCCTTTTATACAGTATACTTATATATTTCCTCAGGTGTTTGTCAAAACACAGAATGTAGATTTTAAACCATTAATGTTATTCAATCAGTAATTGGTAAAGTTATTAACAATTCACAAAGCTTTTAAATTATGTTAATCTCCATCATACTTCTAGTGCCTCTGTTTTTTAATTAACTAAATTATGAGAAAATAAGACAGCAGAAGATACAGGTCAGTAAATATCTTTGTTTATAAATCAGTGGTATCAACACACAAATTATGTTACTTATAGGCTTGACTACTAATAAGCTTAAGTAAAAAATAGTACCTTATGCCCTTCATATCTTTTCTTTTTGTTGATTCTGTAAGGCCTCTGGGTAGAAAACAATGCCATGTAGTTTCCATTTGTTTGAGCGACAAATGTAGATTCTTTAGGATGCAAGGTCAGACTTGGACAGGTATAACGCTCCTAAAAAACAATTTAGAAGATTAACATTTCCTTTTTTTTTTTTTGTATCAAACACAACTTGCTCAAATGAGTCAGGCAAACTTTTGTAGATTTGACATGTCAGAACAATTATTAGGTGAGAGAGAACTGACATATTTCAGATAGATAGCAGCTAAAAAAGTTTTTTTTAAAAACAAAGCCCATTTCGCTCAATACACTCTCTTGAAAATTCACGAGCCAATTTTCTATTTGGTTTCTATTTAAAGTAGTAGAATAAGCCAGGTACTAAGCAAAGGTCCCACCTTCCCAAGGACCATAAAAGAACAGCATAGTTGCTGCGCAAAGCTAGATTGAGCCCCAAAACAATCAAGCAGCTTCTACTGCCCAAAGAAAGCTAATGTTTCCATTAAGCAGTAAGTTCTCTATTGCTGCTTTAAATCTTTCCTATGTGTTCTCATGACACTGGACATATTGCCTAGGTAGCCTTAGCTATCCTGTCGGTTCTGACACGAGGTTCTGACACAAGAGGATCTTCTCTGACTACAGGAACAGGAGCAAAATTTACTACATAGTAAAAGATAACTGCTGCCTTTTGTATTAGGAAGAAAATGGTCTGTTAATTATAACTGGCCCTTCTAAACCTACTAAGGTCAGTAATCACAAATGATATCACTTGTAACCAAAACTTCTACTAGTTGTAGTTTCAAGAATGGCAGCTATAGTTAAAAGAAGGATTCCATGATTGTTGATTCACAATAGCCTTAGGCCAATGCTCAGATTTCAGACTGAATTAAGGCTAATGTTCAGAATTCTGAATGGTGAAAACTCAGATCAACCACTCTCATGAGGCTTTGACCAGATCCAAAATAAGGCTAAAAAAGGACCTCTCTGATTTTAGTTTCAACCCAAAGTCATTAGCAGCATTTTCGATTCAGAGATACAAATCCAAAATTCTTTTTCCCCTAGCCCCAAATATGCCAAGGGATGCTCTTCTATGGTTGTGATGCAAAAATTGATTTTTAAATCTACATTTTAGTCTGTGAATAATAAAAAATGCTTGGGATTATATCTTTTGGTGAAAAGGGCATTATACTCTTTCAAAGGCTAAAGAGGAAAAAGATAAAACAGTTTAAAAAGGAATGATGAATTATCACCTCCAATGAGAAGATGACACAACAAAAAAAGACAAAGGGACGGGCTTAAAGATTTAGGGAAAGGAAACAAAAGAGAAAAGCACACAGAGGGAGTCTTAAGTTCAGAAAAGACAATAAAATAGAGTTTAAAGGTGGAAAGAAGGGGGAGTGAAAAACAGAAACATTACAGACAGCACAGCAGCCTATTATTAAGGCTTCCTAACACTTTCTACTATAGCTTTTTGTTTTCAGTCATTCTTAATATTGACAAAACTTTTGTCTTAAACTTCTTGGTTTGTTTTTTGTCTTGTGAGGTTTGGATTTTTTGGTGGGGTGACCTTATGTTTGTTGCAGGTCTTTTGGGGAATGTTTGAATTTAAATGGTTTCAGCTATATCATGGTAGTAAGTCAATGAACAAATATGTTCATTAGGTCACAAAGTAAGTATTTATTTGTGAAAATGGAGAGAGAACGTGTTCACATCAGTGCTTCATCATATTACAGAAGTTGAGATATTTCCATCTCAAAGAAATTAGAAATTAAACATTAGAAAACTAAAGGCAGCTTACCAAAATTATTATCCATTTTAATTGTTATGTTAGAGAGTAAAGTGACCCGTTCAATGATGCTGTAATTCTAAATGAGGTCTCTTGTTTGAACAGATAATTGAAGAGAACCCTTATAAAAGCTGTTTATTCACTGAACCTTTTCTGTTTCTAGAATAGCTGATTAACCTATAGTGTGTGCTGCTCCTAAACTAAACAAAGATAAAACTTTTGAAATTACAGATGGAGAAGCCCCATTAGAGCTTCTCTTCTATTTCCTTTCCAGTATAGAATTGTTCTTTCTAATGAAAAAAAAGAGTTACATGTATATAGGCTAGCCATATGAGCTTTCAAATTATATGGGATATTAGGCTAGGATTTGCAAAAGAAGATCAGGGATTTAGACAACTGTGGAGACTACAGTACAACTACTTTCAAGTTTTTAGCTTCCCTGGACAATTCAGCACATAAGCAAACCCCTTACTTGGATTGCCACATAGTGCAAGAAATACAATAGCTATGTTTGATAAAATAATTTTTGCCAGTACCATTTAATATCTTTTGTTATACTACATTGCTATATATTTACCTATATATGCTACAATATTGCTCGTGTATTTCACTGATTGAGTCCTTCAATAAATTTAATCTGTAATTATTCCAAGTATATCACTTTTGATATCACAGGAAAGATACTGAAGAAGGAAATAAGGTATACGGTAGCAACTACCACGGTACAATTGGCAAGTCAGATTGACATTGTTAGCTGGGCGCATTTACACATATTTCTATGGTGATGTTGTTACTGTGCCATATGCATGATGCACAGTTATTTTTAGCAGCTACTTCACCATAATGGCACACTATAACAGGGGAGCATGTCGATATGGCAATGTAGCTGCTGGTCACATGCAGATGCCTATGGAAGCCATGTCGCCAGAGTGCATTGATGTGTCGCCATAGTGTCACGTGTAGACACGCCCACTGTGTACTTGCCTTAACTTACCTCTAATGCTAGTGAACAGGGACTGAAATGGAAACATTTTCCAAGGAGGGTGGCTAACAATACTCTAGGGAATTTCATACTTACAGGGAATAAGGGTTTAACAATATGAAAATACAGCTTTTGCCATATTGTAAGTAGCATTTTCAACATCACAGTGATATTGTAAAGTTTAGTTAAAAACATGCTGAAGTACTGTGATCCTACATAAGCTACACTCATGTCTACTTGAAACAAAATTGATCAATAACTTACAGCAGTTTAAGGAAAATCAAGAGCTTTTTACTTTGACAACAGTATAATATACTAAATCAGCATTCTAGTAAGAATAAGAGATAATCCCTACATGAAAAATCTGATTGGAGATTTTTGCAGCACTGTGGAAGTCCCATGCAATAATAGTACGATCAGCTGAGTCCCGGCTTACTGCATCTGTGCTTGTAAGAAATTCTTTTCCTTCAGGAAGAAAGAGGACATCCAAAGTCTGCTGTACTGCAGCTTTGTAGACTTTTATCACCTATGAGACAGTAAAATTCATTACATAGTAACATATTACTTTTCCCAACAAGGAATAGACTATAATTACCTATTAACAGTAGGAACAAGTGTATTGTCATAATAGAAATTCATGGCTTTCATTAAAGCACCAATAAAATACATTTTTCAATAGAAACGAATGAGAACAGGTTAGCACACCCATATTCTTAAATATGTAAGTACTACACAGCTGGCTTATCTAGGAAGAATTGTTATAATGTACAACAAAATTTCTTTAACAACAAGTGTACAGGAAAATGAAATATATCTTTTACTAAAAGCACTACTTCACTATACTCTACTGTATACACCTCTGTTGTAAAATGTCTTAACAAATCAGGGCTAGATCCAAAGAACTTAGATGCCATGATGCTGAGTGCTACAATGCCTAATTTTTATGTGTCTGAACCCTAAAATGGAATCCAGAGCCTTACGTTGGGAGCCAGGGATCAGTAAGGCCAGGAGAAGATGAGGAAGTGTCATGCTGTTCCCATTTCTACAAGAATTCAATGAGTTGACCATAGTGTCAGGAAACAAACATCAAAGTTCAATTCTCTCCTTGGCCTCCAGGAATTCAAATCCACCTCTTCCATGTCTTTGGAATATAGGACTGGGAGGGGTCTCTCATGCCATCAAGTCCAGCGTCTGCATGTTCCAAGACATTATTCATCCAAAGATTCCTAAAATTTATCTTCTCTGACCCCTCTCATAAACTATAGACAGCAGGACAAAAATTACCCTACAGAAACATGTTGCAAATAAAAAGCAGGACAGACAGTCCCAGCCAATGCTTTATCACTGCAATGGGAGAGAAGTTATTCATTACTAACCTTTAATATTTATACTGAGATGATCTTAGAAAGAAAAGGTGCTACAGAGGAAAGTAAATCTTCCACAGTGACAATGATATTGAGGGACATCTCCTTCAATCAGTATAACCCTCAACAGAACAGGAAGCCCCTCAAGTTAGGTAGCCGAGAGGCTATTAACTACTGATAGAGGAACAAGTATACTCCTATCAAAACTCCCACCACAAGCTGTGACACATGTCCAATGCTTCTGAAAAACGTAAGAAGGGAGCAACCAAAAACACCAAGGGCACATGTGCCTGTTGCGGCATCTCAAAGCAGTTTGAGATGGCAAAAGAGGCACTCTGAGAACAAAAAAAATGTTCCATGGCTGCATATTTGCAGCACGGACTCTAAGTTTGATACTGGGAAATCTCAGTATAAAAAAAACATGCTGAAGTGTTGCAGGACACACTCCTGGAGTCCACCTTCAGTCAGGACCAGGCTGCTCTTACTGTCACCCGGGGTCCCATCATCAGACACAAAGACCACACGTTGGGCCAGGCCATGTCACACCTCTGTGGAGTCGGCTGGCCCAACAGCATGCGTGGCACTTGGAGGCAGGACCTGCCCAGCCTGATGCATGGCCCCTGCGTGACAGCAAGAGCAGCCCGGGCCTGCCCGAAGGCACACATCCCCAGGCCAGGCCAGGCCCTCACCATGTGGCACAGGTGGCACTGGGTCTCAGAAAGCCGGGAGGGCTCTGCCAGCAACGTGCCCCGAGTGCCTGATAGCCGCTGCTGCAGGGGGGGTGGGCAGAGGTCCCACCCCTTCCGAGCAGTTCCTCCCATCCCCACACAGTCTCCCCCAACCCACAAAATCCCCCCACATCCACAAACCCCACATCTCCAAACCACCCCCACAAAACACCTACTCATATACCCACCCACAAACCCATGCATAAGTCCCAACCCCAGCAACAAATCTCACACTCTGCACACCCAGCAAGCCAAATGGGATGGGACAGGGCCTGCTGGTAGGTGCACTGCAGCCATGCACCATGCCCACACCAGTGCTCGGACATATGGCCCGAGTCTGGGGGGCGTTTCTGGTCCCAGGAACCACTTGGAGGGTGTGATGGGCTGGGGAGAGGGGTGGAGGTGGCAGCAGGAGTGTGTGTGTGAGAAAGAGATGGGGATCAGGGGTGGGGGAGTGCTCTGGGCAGGAAAGGCCTCCAGAGCCAGGCTTATAGCTTCCCTGCCCCTGCAGAGCAGCCTGTACAGGAAGAGGCTTGCCTGAAAGGAAAGGGGCTTGCCCAGCCCAGTCCCTGAGCCCCAGTCAAGGGCTTCCCAGGAATAGCATGGGGATCTCTGGGGCCTGGGCACAGACACAGGGAACAGAACAGCAAGGGCTGCAACTGCTCAGAGTCACAAAGCAGTGGGTGGGACAGCTGCAGCTGGACTCATGTCCTGGTGCTGGGACAGAGCTGCTGCTGGGAGTGAGCTAGTGGGGGCAGGAAGGGGCTGTGGGTCAGGCGTGAGGGGCACTGATGGGGCTGTGGATTGAGAGTGAGGCGCAAGGGCAGGGGCAGCTCTGATTTTTCTATGATAAAAAACCAAAAGCAAAAGCCAAGGTGTATAGATATTTCGAATCCATTTGTTATGATGATACAGGCACTGGTAGGCTTCCAAATTGCTTTAAAATTGTAAATATATAAACAAAACATTACCCAACTGATCTCTCTATATATAGTGGCATTTCATTTGAATCACAGATCTGGGGTATTTAAATGAGAGAATTTGGGGGTTTTATTAAAGAATTTGCAACTTTTGAACAGAGAACACCAGGATCTCTGCTTGTGAGGAGTGCTCGTGAGACCCAGACAGAGGAGCCTGCCAAGGGCCAGCACTGGGAAACCAGCTGGAGAGCAGATGAGGTGGCTGACCTGGACATTTGGGGCCAGGGGGATACACTCTGACACTTCAAAGTGGGCCACCACAACAAGCACAACTAGGCAACAGCTGCCCAGATGGCAGGGTGGGGGCACCAGAAGACATTACAGTAGGTCTGCACAAAGGCCAACTGTGCAGACACAGCCCACTGGCAGCTGGCCCAGAAATGCAGGAGGCTCTGCTGCAGTGCCCACACCAGAGCCCAGGAAGCTATGCAGAACCTGTCTGGGTCTGCCAGGTGTACAGCCATGGAGCCACAGGTCCAAGGGCATGGATGCTGTCCCAGGTAGCAGCAGGTCACAGCCAGGCAACAGCCCCCGCTGCCAGGCTGCTGCAGTGGGTAGAGGGTGCAGGGGGCACTCTAAGTTAGGGCTGCTTCAGCAGTCCAGCTGATGCAAGAGGCTAGTGTCCCCAAATACCAAGGGGCTTGGCCTCAGAAGTTCCTGAGCACAAATAGCCCTGAGCTGCTCACCAGGGCAGATTTTTATACTGCGGGGGCCAGCACCAGTGCTGGCCCCAGTCTCTAGCTCCCCCTGGCTGAAGACTGGGGAGAAGCTGAGCATAGTCAGTTTGTCCCACACTAAAGTGCATGTTCAGGCACGTGTGCTGAGGCACAAAATCTCTGGCACAAATTTGTGCCACTGCTATTTGAGCTACTGCAACTGCACGTGCCTGCAAGAGTGGATGCGCCACAATCGTCTATAAATCATTCACAAAGGGAAAAAAATCCCTCCTAGTCAATATAGACAACCAATAGCACACCCCTGAACCACGGTTTTACAAGGCATCTCCTACCCATGAATTCTTTCAACTTTAACAGGGGGAGCGCAAATACTTGAATCCACACACTACATGAACTAATTCTAATACATCCATCTAACTAATACATCCAAGAACATACTATCCCTTCCATAAATCTTGTCATATTTCTGAAGCAATTCAGGTCTTTTGTTCCCTCATGCTGTCTGCAGAAGATCAGTCCAAAACTCTATTCCTATAATAGTTATAAAAACGTGTCATTTCCCATTTACCTTTGTTCATGATTGCAGCCATTTGATCTTGTACTGACACCATATTTTCTCACATACAACCTGCATCTTTTCCTCCAAAATCATCCCTCTAAGACTGGTGTGCATGTATTAAGCATAGGCTGACCATAAGGAAATCTGGGACACTGCCTCCTGTCCCCCACAGTCCCAAGTCAACAGCACCACAGTGGGTAGAGGTAGGTAGAGCGGGGGTGAAGCAACATGGTGCATCGAGCAGGCGGGTGGGTGGACTATCTGTCTGCCCTCCTGCCTGGCACACCATACTGCTCTGCTTCCCCACCAGACTCCGCTTTAAATCCCTGTGTTTCCAGGACACTGATTTTAATTCTTGCCAGCCAGCCAGGACCACCTCCATAATCCAGGACTGTCCCCAGCTAAACCAGAACATATGGTCCCCCTAATTAAGCAAGAAGGCTTACTTTCTGTGATAGAAGCACCTGGCTTTGATTTCCACTCCATAATCCAGCAGCTGTTGCATTAGTATTCAGGCAGCTGAGGGAATCAATTGACCTAATGGCTCATTATGCTTCACTCCAGAGGTTTTGCCTTTTTCGTAGTCTTGATGGATCACTAATCAATCTATGCTGTCTTTGGGCAATTTTGCTGTCTGCTAGCTGCTCCTGATCTCCATCCTCCTATTTTACAGTCTTAGAGACTTTTCTGTTCTTTTCAAAATAACAGATCCACCAATGAAGACCAGTCTTCAGGAGCAGAAGTTTGAGGTTTGGTTAAATCTAAAAAACTGGGTGATTCAGCTGAAAATTAGACTCCATTCCTACTCCATGCAGCTATAACTCTGCAAAAATCTTTTCCCTCTCTATTCTGCCTTTCAAAACCAAAGTGTGTATTATATTCAGAAGTGTGTTGCATGTGAGAAAATATGATACTGTTCTTTAAATAGCTCTTCTTGCTCACTAGTATTCACTGGTAAATGTACTTATACAAAGTAATAACTGGCCTTCAAGCTAAACAAGCCATCTCATCTTAATCTCACCCTATTAGACAGGCTCATTTATCTACCCCCGTAACTCTTTTTTTTGTTCCTTTTCCAGTTTAAATTCATCTTTTTTTAAACACTGATGATCAGAGCCGTATACAAGGTTCTAAGTGATGTCCTACAACTGTCTTGTACAATGATGCAGGTAGTCCCTTGTTTCTATTGAATATACCCCACCTAATACATCATAGAAGCGCATTAGCCTTTTCCATAGCTGTATCACACTAGTGGCTCTTGGTCATCTTACCATCAAATGGCAGGTGAATGTCCGACTCTTCCTTGGTTACTTCCTGCCTAGAAATCCCTATTTTATAGTGAAAGTTCTTCCTATTACTTCTTAAGTGAATAAGTTTGCACATCAAATGATTAAAAACTTTGCATCATTTCTAGTACTGCACTTCCCAAATTCTTATATAGTTCTTTTTGTAAAATAATCTGGTGCATCCTTCATAAGAATGTCTCCCAGCGTGGTTCACCTGCAAATCTCATTAGGGAAAATACTCAACATGGTGTATACCAAAACCCGGCCCTGAGGAACACTAGTGATTACATCTCCCCAGTCTGATAACTCTCCTTTCAGTATAACCTGTTCTTTCTCCCTTTTAACCAGTCTACATCTCACAATTATAGTAATGATCTTTACTTTTCCAGTTT
Source organism: Crocodylus siamensis (assembly GCF_052110815.1). Classification (NCBI taxonomy): domain Eukaryota; kingdom Metazoa; phylum Chordata; order Crocodylia; family Crocodylidae; genus Crocodylus; species Crocodylus siamensis. Next base: position 273,150,016 of record NC_143396.1, on the reverse strand, counting down.
GACTTGGTGTCAAAAGCTTTGCTCAAATCTAGATAAATTGGGTCAAATGCACTGCCCTTATCTAAAAAGTCAGTTATCTCATCATCGAATAATATTTCATTGGTCTGACAATCTTCTTTGGAAAAAAAGAATGCTGTATTTCGTCCTATTTTCTGTTTACCACCATATTCTTAATTATCTTGCCTTCAATAGTTATTCTAAGACCTCGTGTAACACTGAAGTCAAGCTAATAGTTACACAAATGTCTGTGTCACTTTTCTTCCCTATTTTGACTAAAGATTCTACATTTATATGTTCTTCAGTTATAGGCTAGTACTCACAAGTTGGGTGATTCACTGAAGATTCAAATTAAAGGAACTGTTGTTTCATGTACCAATTCTTTCAATTCTGAAATAGAGACTATTCAGGCCCCCTTATTTTGCAACGGCAACTTAAATTTTGCTTAACCCTCAGATGCAGCAATTTCCATTCCCATTTGGTACTTCCTATTTCCTCCTTGCATATCTTTAGCCTTATTGAAGACTGGTGCAAAGTATTCATTCAGAATGTCTGTGTCCATTCAGTACCTAGATTTTCAAGTTGGCAGGGCCAGATGGGATGCACCCCAGGGTACTGAAGGAACTGGCTGTGGTAATTTCTTTGGAGAATTTGTAGAAATTGGCTGAGGTCCCAGTTGACTGGAAAAGGGTAAAATATAGTGTCTATCTTTAATATGAAGGATCTGGGGAATTACAGACCAATCAGCCTGACTTCTGCACCTGCAAAGATCATGGAACAGGTCTTCAAAAAAATCAACTGTAAAGCACCTAAAGGAGAACAAGGTGATCAGGAACAGTCAGCATGGATTCATTAAAAACAAGTCATGCCTGATCAATCTGATCTCCTCTATGATAAAGTGACTGGCTCTGTGGATAAGGGGACAGCAGCAGATGTGGCATACCTTGACTTTCACAAGGCTTTTGACGCTCTCCCATGACAGTCTCATTAACAAGCTAAGGAAATACAGACTAGATGAAAGTTCTACAAGGCAGATACATAACTGGTTGGATAATCACACTCAGTGACTAGTCCTCACTGGCTCAATATCTAGTAGGAAGGAGGTACCAATTCAGGTTCCCCAGGGTCTGTCCTGGTTCCACTATTGTTTAAAACATTCATTAATGCTTTGGATGGTGGGACCAAGTGCATGGTTAGCAAATTTGCAGATGGCTTAAGGTCGAGTGGCATTGTGAACACCTCAGAGGACAGGGCTAGAATCCAGAATGACCAGGAGAGACTGGAGAAATGGTTTCAACCAATCAGATGAGATTCAACAAGGACAAGTGCAAAGTCCTGCACTTGGGACAGATTAATTGCATGTACAAATACAGATTAGGAAAAGACTGGCTAGGCTGCAGTACTGCAGAGAAGGATTTGGGGGTTACAATGGAATATAAGATGACTATGAGCCTACAGAATGCCCTGGTTGCAAAAAAAGCCAACAGCATACTAGGTTGTTTTCACACGAGTGCTACCTACAAATCGATGGAACTGATTCTTCCACCCTACTCAACACTAGTGAGGCCTCACCTAGAAGACTGAATTCAGTCTGGGGCCCCACACATCAAGAAGAACAGGGACAGTTTCAAGAGTCCAGTGTAAAGCAACAAAAACTATCAGGGATACTAAACTTATGAGGACAAGCTGAAAGAACTAGAGTGATTTAGCATGCAAAAAAGAAGACTGAGGGGGAATTTTAATAACAGTCTTCAAACAACTGAAGGGCAGTTACAGAGAAGATGGAGATGGGATTTCCTCTGTGATTGCAGGGGACAGGACTAGGAGCAACAGCTTCAAACTACATGAGAAGAAATCTAAGTTTGAGATTAGGAAGAATTTTCTCACTATGAGGGTGCACAAGCAGTTGAACAGGCTACCTAGAGAAGCTGTGAAATTTCCATCCTTGGAAACTTTTAAAAGCAGGTTAGACAGACACTTGGCTGGGAAGGTTTAGGCAGGGATGATCCTGCCTTGAGCAGTGGGCTGGACTAGATGACCTTGTGAGGTCCCTTCCAGCCCTACTTTTGTATGATCCTATGATTATCTACTTCATCTTCAATGTATATAGCACTTTGTACTTTCTACTTCTCTTTTCATTTATATCAATTAAGAGCTGGTGCTCTTAGTTTTAAATTTCTTTGCAAGGTGCAACACACCTAAGCACCTGACCATTCTCATTTTATTCCTCCATTATTTGACTACAGCAAGATCTCTGCTCTTACTGTGATATTTTTTTCCTTGTAGATCCTCTAGTTGCTGTTACAGTCCTGTTTTAGTTGGAGAAGGCCCTAACCACCTGACTACATATTATTCTGGTGGTTTCCTCTACACCTTGACAACTCTGTGGCCTTACCTGTAATGAGGAGAGATCGGGATTCTGGCTCCTGCTCTGAAGACTCTTATCTATTTTGTTTAATGGCTGTTTAACACAATTTTAAAACCAGAGCACTATTTTCTGCTATAAGCAACAGCAAATGTTATTTTTTTTTAAATCCCAATATGAAATGATTGCCTCCTTGGACATGCTGCTAGACTCCCTAATTATTCTGTTCATGAATAAAGAAAAAGGTCTATTATTTGTATTACTTCTGGTAATTTTGTGTCTAGCCCTCAGGGAAGGGTGGCAGGGGAGTCACGGAGAATATATGCTTAGGCCTTTAACTCTTACTAGTCTCATGCTACTGTTCCATGCTCCTGCCCTTAAGGTGTGTGGCAAATTCTAAGCAAATAATCTGATTGCCTCCGAGTGACTTTCACCCAAGGGTCCTCAACCAAAAGCACAGCAGTGTGCAACTTGCTTTAAGGCAATAAAGAAAATATCTGAATCTTTCATAACCTAGGTTGCAGCAATAGAACAGATATGTAAAGTTTTGCTTGAATTAAAATATTGCAGGGAAAGATCTATACATGGTATAAGAGCCATGGTATGCATATCTGGGAAAAGGAATTGATTTTGCATGTATAGTAAGTTTGTTTTTTTCTCTCTAGGATGGTGAAATGTATACAGAAGAACCCTGACAGCTAGCTATTAACTGCAAATCTTAGAATTTGTTGGCTTAGTTTGGTTATCTGGAAACATTTTCTGACAGTAATGACTACCAGACAGTAGGACAGTTTGCCTATAGGGAAGTTAAGGCAAACTCATTAGAGCTGCTCCAGCTGAGATAAAAAGCACAGTGAAGGTATCTAAAAACCTGTCTTAAGCTGCAGAAACATGCAGGGAAGGTTTGTAAAGTCAGAAACATACAGAAAACTCCATTATAATGCACTGGTATGAAAAACAAAAGCAAGTGGCATGTGTACTGGTCCATAGTGCATGAAACAGTTGGAACTCTATGGAACTCAAGATCTGCATACAGGCATGGCCTGGTTAACTTCTTTCTAAAGCTAAACTGAACAGCATGCAGTTTACTGTAGGCCAAAGGTGTTAAACTCCCTGGGACTCCTGGGACTGGATCTGGACTCTGGAGCTGTTTGCTGGCTGAATCTGGACCTACTTCCAGCAGCATGGCGACTGGTGGCAGAGTTAACAACTGTGGCTTGGGACAGACGTTCCACATAAACTGGTTTAAGTCAGAAACTGGTTTAAACCTGTAATGGAACAGAAGTTCAGGGCACATAAACCAGTGTTAAAATGGATGAAACTAGTTTAAGATAAACCTGGTTTAATGTAGTATGAGACTTAACTGATTTGGCTCAAACCAGTTTATGAAAACTTCTTTCCCAGAGCCCTTCCTGGTTCAAGTTAAATTTCAGTCCCCCTGAAGGCTTTCCAGCCCTGGGCTGGGCTGGGCTGTACTGTCTGCTCCAGCAGAGATGGGTTAGGAGAGGGGAGGCAAGGACTACTTTCCCTCCCCCTACAAACCCCCGTACAGAGCTGCCCTGCCCTGCTAAACTTATTGCTGGCTGCGGCTGTGGACTACAAATCCCTAAGGCACCTGGAAGTAGAAAGAGGAAGTGCTGAGCAACCCTGTAGAGTCCTGCTGCGATTCTGGACTGCAAATCCAAGAGACCTTGGGGGCAGCAGGAATAGGAAGCGAATGCAACATGCCAGAGAACCATGCTTTGGTGCCCCTGGCTTCTGCCCTGGGCCACTGCATGCATGTGGCTGCATTGCCTCAATAAAAAGTAAATTTCTGTCCAGTTGTTTCTTGATTTAATCTCTGCAGGTTAGATTAACTTGCAAAGACTCAATTGATTCAGCCTCAGGCTCTCTTTGACTTTCTGTACTTAGCCTGTAGGTTCCTGAGCCATGGGGATTACATGTACCATTTTTTATCCCTCTGTTGCTGACACACATCCCCAGTAGGGCTCCAAACACCATAATTTGATGGCAGGTCCCATCTCTACTCAATATCTAGCTCCTGCCCATGAGCCCACAGTCATATCTTTGACACCCCTGCTGCAGGTGGGTCTTTTATTGTTGTCTACTAGAAACTTTAAAAAATTGTTGTTACAGTGATTTGCCCTGGTATCTTTGGCCATTTTTTTCTTTTTTGACTTACATGGCTCTGCACTGATTGACTGGCTTAAATGTAAATGAATCACACTTTTGTATGTATGTGTATCATTTAAAAACTGAAACAGTAGAAAATCCTTCTTGGTGCTAGAAGCAGTTGGACAAAAGGAGGCACTTGTCATCTGAGGAAATGCAGAGCTAGAAGCCATATTTATTGTTTTAAAAAACAACAACTTTAGAGTAACCCCCAATCCCTAACAGCTAGGAAATTCAAAATCAACGATGGAGCTGTCCTCAGAACAAAGGAAGCATTTTATTTCATTCTGATCTAATCCCAATGAACCTTAGATTTAAGAATAAAGTTAGATTTAAATGACTGAACTATCTTGATCCTTATCATTTTAACAACTTAATTTTTTGTAACAGACAGTGAAATGACTGCCCTGGCTATTCACAGAATGATGTCCCACTTGAAAATTTAGAACGACTGCAATAGCTCAGTGATTAGAGCTTTCATTATGCGAGTCATGCCATGGTGCATTTTCTATGATACTGGACATCTGAAAACCAGGATTTTTCTTAAAACATTTGCAAATAATGTGATTCATATCCATCAGGTCCCCAGCTAAGACATTGCTGACCAAATTCTAAGCAAACTAGTAGAAATCAAGCAAAGAATAAAACTCTGCTACCAGCTGAGAAACTAAGAGACAGCCTGATACTTTTCATCTCACTATGTGGACATATGGTAACAGTTGCTCCAATTGTTCTTTAAATGCTCTACCCGTCTCATCAGTTTGAAATCATAATGCTTAACTTTGATGTAGACCCTTGGTCACGCAAACAGTGTCCCTGGGCACTGTAATGAGGTTGGCAAGATATAAAGCCTGAAAACTCAAAAATTTACATCCTTTCCAGCCATCTTTTCAAATGGCGACAATAGAAATGTGTTAACAGTTCTCTTCAGTTCTCAAATTCCTAGGAATCTGCATAATATAAAAAGTAATTAGACTTTGTAAAGCCACAAGTGATATTTGCATATTAATAGTCCCTGGTTTATATTTCTGTGAAGAAGAAATCACTATGCATAGATAACTCAGCACGTTGTTACCAATGTTTGTTATTACAGGAGAAAATTTAAATATTTGCTAAGACTAAAATGGAAAAAATAACTGAAAAAATGTGGAAGCTCTGTTTACAGGAGCTAGTTTTGGAAAGAACAGTGGGAAAGTGCAAGGCATCCTAACAGCTATGTGACTTGAACCAAATTGGGATTATTTAAAAAAGAAAAAAACCATGAAAAAGAAAAATCAGGAGTCTGGTATTGCAAAGGGGGCGCTCTAGAAATGGAGGAGATGGTTACCTAGCAACAGGAATCTTTAGAAAAGGGTCAAATTCTAGTCAAGATAGTTGGTAAGATCAGAGAAGAAGCACAGAAGTGCAGAGAAAGAGAGACAGGGAAAGAGAGCAACTGAAAAGGAGTGATAAAGGATAATTAGGTGTGGGAACAGACAAGAGAATAATGAGAAGCAACAAAGGTAAAAAATGAAAGCCCCAAACAGCAATCCAATGCATTGATTTTTTACAAAGATAAAATAGACAAAATCAAGCACATCTCTGGTGTCCTCAGCAACACAAGGTTCCTCCACATTTTCTACATGCACATACTTATGTACAGCATACTCCTAAGGTAACTCATAGGATTTTTCTTTCCATGGAATTTGGGACCAATACAGATAGGGAGGTGAGGCAGAATAAGCAATGGAGACATCATTAAAAAGGATATATTTGTAAATCTGGACAAAATGTAATTCACATCCCATAAGAAATAGTGGTTTTCACTTTCCTGTGGTGATATCTACAAGTAAATGCATCTCTGAATGTTATTTAATGTGAAACTCAATTTGTTTCCCATTTCACTTAGTCCTTCACAGTGAATCTGTGAAGTACAAATCTTTTTTGCCAGAGCTATCTTTTTCTCCACCATCATAGCCTTTGGGTGCCTGCCTCAGAAAGAAGCATTGTTCAATCACCAGTATGGGCAATAAGGACAAATGAAGAGAACAATGAAGTAACATTTTGCTTGGTAATTGGGAACTCAGAATACATATATTTAAATTCCACTATAAAGATGTTTTGCAAGAGTAACTAATTGCAATATCCCTGCTAAGATAAGTACTGCTAATTAAACTTGCTTTGTTCTAACATAGATCATTAATTCATGACATGCCTGAGGATCCCAGCTTAGGCAAAGCTTCAGTCTTCTTACTTTGCTAGCTTTAGTTTGTTAATGAAGGCTTTTTCTCCTTTTCCATTTGCAGGTTTATTATACATAAGCCTTTGAAAACCTACAGTCCACTTGTTCAATCTAAACACTCTCTGGACACAAAAGAACCACTTTCAAAGGCAGAAACAATGGTTCCTGGTGTCAACAAAATCCAGCAAAATAATGAAACTATTTTCAACGGCAGGAGTTCAGGGCTGCAGGCTACCTTCAAGAAAGGTAATTTAAGCAATGAAAGTAGTTTCAAATAGATTCTAATGGTCTTAGTGACCTGAAAAGCAGAAAACAAAACTGAATTTAAGTGTCTTATTTTTCTACTGATAGTCTACAGCATTTCCCTGCATAACATAGATGCAATGCATGTAGTACAATTTCATTTTATTTTTAAGAAAGCCCATACCTAAAGTTCTCTGCATAACCCACTCCCTGGCTCTAAGTTGGCAACTTCCCAATTTACATGCACTCTATAAAGTCAAATTCCTCTGGTTTTATGCAAGTGACAAGAAAGATGCATGATTTTCAGGTTAAGTCATTACCCTGAGATGAGGGAAATGTGAGATCCAAACCTAGCACTACCACAGAGTGTGTGTGTGACCTAGGAAAAATCGTTAATCAATCTATGCCTCAGTTCTTCATGTACTGTAATCCAAACGGTTTAGAATATAGGCTTTTTGGGGCAAGGGCTGTCTCCTGTCTCTCAAAGTGAGTGTAGAAAGTGCCCAGCTCAAATGGGGCCCTAATCTCAGTTGGGTCTTCTAAAGATATGTTTATACCACAGTGATCACATCCTGGCCAGGCCATTCCTGAGCACAACCACCCACCTGCTCCTTTACCCATGCTGGAGGCTGCAAATGAGAGGAACACCAGAAACAAACCCCGGTCATGTCCAGTTCACTCTCCCTTTCAGCATCCACTGTCTGCCACCATGCAACACAGGATACTGGGCAAGAAGTATCTATGGTTTGGCCCAGTAAATGGCTGTTCTTCTGTCTCAAGAGCAGCCACAGAGGAATGCCCCCGAATGATTTCAACAGAATATTTCATGGTTTGTAGTATGCTTGGGGGAACAACTGAGCAGGGATTGCACAGTTAAAGCTTATCCTGGAAACGTGGCTGCCAAGGTGTTGGCATGCTCTGAACTACTATAATAATACAAATCATAACAGGATAGAAGAGTTTTCTCCAGTAAAATAAGTCATTTGGCTTCAATTATAGTACAAATGAAATCATAATTTAGAACAATTAAAATAATATACTCTCATAATTTGAAATGTTTCAATTCAATCACATGCTATATATCAGATTTTCCTGTGTTCAGTTGTGGCTGCTACATACTATCTGCTTTATCAACCACTCATGAACACCTAAGATTCAAATGGAGCAATTTATAAAGAGCAAATGAACAAATGACAAAACCAATTATGTTTCTTTTCTCAATCTAGAAAATTTCAATGGTAATCTCACTGGGCAGAAAGGCCAAAACAGTGGGTCTTCATTTCCCAAAAAGCAAGTTTCTTTCGGCTAGAGAACTATGCCAAAAGCCCAGGTCCTCAACCTTTTTGGACTTAGGGACCCCTCACTAGAGTCAAATCACTTCTCCCTAACTTTTGCAAACTGAATAACACCTGATTTAAAAAACTAATTTACCTGTTATAGTGCTTACCTACCTGTGCTTATCTGCTTAATTTATCTGCTTCATAGACTATAGAAGTAGGGTCAGAGGGGACCTGAGCAGATCATCTAGTTCAACTGCCCTGGGCAGGAATGAATACAGGGCTCTTATGACCCCTACTAAGTTTAAGCTCAAATGACCCCAGCTAGGTAGTTATCAAGCCTCCTTTTAAAGACCCCTAAGGTAGGAGCCAGCACCACTTCCCTTGGAAGTTGGTTCCAGATACTAGCTGCCCTGATTATGAAGTAGTGCCTCCTGATGTCTAGCCTGAACCTACTCTCAGTCAACTTGTGGCTGTTGTTCCTTGTTACTCTGGGAGGTGCTCGGGGGAACAGAGTCTTACCCATTCCCCTCTGGTCCCTCTTGGTAAGTTTATAGACAGCCACTAGATCCCCTCTCAGCCTTCTCTTGTGAAGACTGAACAGGTTCAGGTCCCTTAGCCTCTCCTCATAGGGCCTGCCTTGCTGCCCCCTGATCATGCGAGTAGCCCTCCTCTGGACCCTCTCCATGCTGGCCTCATCCCTCCTGAAGTGTGGCATCCAGAACTGGACGCAGTACTCCAGCTGCGGCCTGACCAGTGCCGCACAGAGGGGGAGGATCACCTCCTTGGACCCGCTTGTGATGCATCTGTGGACTCATGACAAGGTGCGGTTAGCCTTGCTGACTGCATCCTCACATTGGCGGCCCATGTTCATTTTAGAATTGATGACGACTCCAAGATCTTTTTCTGCCACTGTGCTTTCAAGAAGGGAGTTTCCCAGCCTATAGGCATGCTGCTGGTTCTTCCTGCCTAAGTGCAGTACCCTGCCCTTGTCAGTATTGAATCCCATCCTATTTTCATTTGCCCGCCCCTGTAACCTGTCCAGGTCCAGTTGTATCCTGTCCCTCCCTTCTAGTGCCCACCTCGCCCCAAATCTTGGTGTCATCAGCAAATTTGAACAAGGTGCTTTTCACTCCCTTGTCCAAGTTGCTGATCAAGAAATTGAACAGTGCGGGCCCAAGAACCGAGCCCTGGGGGACTCCACTGCCCACCTCCCTCCAGGTCAAATGGCCTCATATCTTACCTCCTCATACCTTGCAGCACCCTTGAAAGGATCTGCTGGCACCCCTGGGGGCCCTAACACCCTGGCTGAGAATCACTGCTCTATATGTTATTGAAAGTATTTTATTTTGACTTTTCTCTCTTGATTGGGCACTTTGAACTGCTGAATTTTTTTATTCCTTTCTGTTTTGGTATTACAAATCCAGACTACAAAGGCATGTTAAGCACTTTACAAATGCAGATATTGATACTGAAGACAGTTAAGCTTAATCTTGTATTCATGGCTAAATGTTTGTAGGTCACACAGGCTGCAAAAACAAGACACTTAGTTACTTCAAAGAAAGGGAGTTTCAAATCACTTCAAAAGGCAAGAGGATCCTAAGGATTTTCTTTGAAAAGGAAAAAAAAAAATCTGATGGAGAGTATTTTACTGCCCTTGTTCTGTATTTTACAAAAAAATCATACCCATTCAATGTCCATCAGACAAAATCCCATTCTACACTTGTGGGACACACGTACAACTGTATTATTGCCTACAGACCTCTCTCAACCAGGAGATGCTTAGGAACCAGTAGTCCTGAATAACTCCATGTGTGCATGCTGATGATGACACAGTTAACCCAAACAGGAACAAAGCCTCCTTCCTTGTTCCAGAAGAGGAATGAGCACATTGTTCCTGAACAGCTCCCAATGTAGACAAGCTCCAGGATTTCATAGATTTCATAGACATTAGGGCTGGAAGGGACCTCGGGAGATCGAGTCCAGCCCCCTACCCAAGGGGCAGGAAGTCAGCTGGGGTCATAGGATCCCAGCAAGATAAGCTTCCAATTTACTCTTGAAGGTGTTCAATGTAGGTGCTTGAACCACCTCCACTGGCAGACTGTTCCAGACCTTGGGGGCTCAGACAGTAAAGAAATTCTTCCTTATATCCAGCCTGAAACGGTCTTGCAGGAGTTCATGACCATTCGACCTCATCATCCCTTGGGGCACTCTGGTGAACAGACGTTCCCCCAAATCCTGGTGGTCACCCTTGATAAACTTATAGGTGGCCATCAGATCACCCCTGAGCCAACGCTTTTCCAGGCTAAAGAGTCCCATGGCTCTCAGCCTGTCATCGTAAGATCTGTTTTCCTGACCACTGATCATGCGCGTGGCTCTCCTCTGGACTCTCTCAAGCTTCTCCACAGCCTTTTTGAATTGTGGAGCCCAAAACTGGACGCAGTACTCCAGCTGCGGCCTCACCAAGGCCGAGTACAAGGGGAGAATGACGTCCCGGGATTTGCTTGAGAAGCATCTATGGATGCAAGCCAGCGTTTTGGTCGCTTTACTAGCCGCAGCACTGCATTGCAGGCTCATGTTCATCTTGTGGTCAACGATGACCCCCAAGTCTCTTTCTTCTGTAGTGCTATCCAACGTAGCACTGCCAAGCCTATCAGGAAGCTGCAGGTTTTTCCTCCCAAGGTGGAGAACCTTGCATTTTTCGGTGTTAAACACCATCAGGTTCTCGTCTGCCCATTTGCTGAGCCTGTCCAGGTCAGCCTGGATCACCCGCCTGTCTTCTGGCGTGGATGCTTTGCCCCAAAGTTTGGTGTCATCGGCGAACTTGGCCATTCCACTCCTGACTCCAATGTCCACATCATTAATGAAGATATTGAACAGGATGGGTCCAAGGACAGAGCCTTGAGGACCCCACTGGTCACAGGGCACCACGATGAGTGACTGCCATCAATTACAACCCCCTGGGTCCGACCACGGAGCCAGATTCCCAGCAAGCGGATCGTGGTGGAGCCAAGGCCACAACTGGCCAGTTTGGCCAAGAGGTGATCGTGGGATACCAGATCAAAAGCTTTTTTGAAGTCAAGATATATGACATCAATCTCTTCTCTCTCGTCCAGGTGATAGGTCACCTGGTCATAGAAGGAAATGAGATTGGTCAAACAAGACCTACCCGCAACAAACCCATGCTGGCTATCCCTTAGAATGTTAGCCTGGGCCAGTCCCTCAAGGATGGCCTCCTTAATAAACTTTTCTAAGATCTTCCCCAGGATAGAAGTCAGGCTAATGGGCCTGTAGTTAGCCGGATCCACTCTCCTCCCTTTCTTGAAGATCGGCACCACATTGGCCGCCTTCCAGTCTTCAGGCAAAGCGCCAGGAGTTTTCAAAGATCCGTGCCAGGGGCTGGGCTATGACGCTCGCCAGCTCCTTGAGTACCCTGGGGTGCAGATTGTCAGGGCCAGCTGACTTGAAGGTATCCAGCTTCTCAAGGTGTTCCTTCACGAGGTCAGCATTTATGGAGGGTAGGGGATCCCCATCACCCGGATCTCCCTGTCCCATAGCAGGCATGGGCGTCCCACGGGACTGATGAAAGACTGACGCACAGTACCTATTTAATAGGTTGGCTTTTTCCTGGGCGTCAGTTGTCAGTTGCCCCATCTGGTTTAGCAGGGGTCCAACATTGCCCTTGCTTTTCCTCCGGCTCCCCACGTATCTGAAAAAGGACTTTTTGTTGTCCTTATTGCTTGAAGCTAGCTGGAGTTCAGTTGCAGCCTTGGCTTTCCTGGTTTGCTCCCTGCAGGACTGGACCAGTGCAGAATAATCCTCCTTGGAGGTGAATCCCGTCCGCCATCCTTTGTAGGCTTTCCTTTTTAGCTGCAGGAGGTCTGCTAGGTCCCTAGAGAGCCAGGAGGGCTGCTGTGCCTTCTTGCTGCCTTTCCTCCGTGTTGGAATAGATTTAGCTTGTGCATTGAGGATCGCTTCCTTGAGAAGCAACCACTCTTCTTGAACTCCCATCTCCCTGGGGTCATGGTCCCTGAGGGCCTGACCGACAAGCCTCTTGAGCTTGTCAAAGTCGGCTTTTCTGAAGTCAAGGACTTCTGTGTTGCTGATTGACTTGCCAGCTTTATGGCAGATGATGAAGGTGATCAGCTCATGGTCGCTGTCACCCAGCTTCCCATCGATCACTAGGTCGCCGATTAGGTCGTCCCCCATAGCCAGTACCAGGTCGAGCAGCGCTTTGCCTCTCCTTGGCCCATAGACTTCTTGAGTCAGGTAGAGGTCATCCACGCACGAGAGAAAGCTTTGCGACCGCTCGGATTTTGCTGAGTGATCTTCCCAGGAGATGTCCGGGTAATTGAAGTCACCCATGACAACCAAGGTCCTGGAGCAAGCAGCCTCAATCAGTTCCCGGGCGAACTCTTGGTCAAGCTCAGGACTTTGAGTGGGAGGTCTGTAGTAGACTCCCACTGTTGTGTCCCCTGTGCGGTTTTTCCCACGAATTTTTACCCAGAGGGTCTCTAGCTGTCCATGCCGGTCGCCAACATCAGCTTGCAGGGACATGTAGCTTTCCTTGACATAGAGAGCTACACCCCCGCCCCTTTTTTCAACACGATCCCTCCTGTACAGGGTATAGCCCTCTATACCCATGGTCCAGTCATGGGTGGAGTCCCACCAGGTCTCCGTTATCCCAATGACGTCATAATTCTTTGCACACTGAACAGGAGGACAAGCTCCTCCTGCTTGTTACCCAGGCTCCTGGCATTAGTGTACAGGCAGGCAAGTGTGCCCTTAGGGGCTCTTGCCTTGCCCACAGATTGTGCCAGGGCTGGGGCAGGGGTGGGCTCCCTTAAGTGCCTTGGTCTGCTGGCTTTGGAAGGGTCGCTCAGCGGGCCAGCAGTGGGAGTAGTCCCCCCATCCTCCAGCGGGCTTAGTTTAAAGCCCGGTGGAGCAGGTCAGCCAGCCTGGCTGAGAAGAGCCTCCTCCCCAGGGGAGAGAGGTGGAGGCCATCTCTTCCCAGCAGCTCGCTGCCTCTCTCGCCAAAGAGCGGGCTGTGGTCATGGAAGCCAAAGCCTTCCCGATGACACTAGCTCCGCAGTCTTTGGTTTGACTGCGTGGATCCTCCTCTCCCTCCTCAGCCCATAGCCTGAGACTGGGAGGATCGACATTCCCCCAGATCCTGATGCTGCAGGCTTGCTCTATCATACTTGCTGTTCCTATAGAATCAAATAAAATTAGGGTTCGAAGGGACCTCAGGAGGTCATCTAGTCCAACCGCCTGTTCAGAGCAGGACCAGCCCCAACTACATCATCCCAAGCCAACCAAGGCTTTGTCTAGCCTGGTCTTAGAAACTTCCAAAGATAGACATTTCATTATCACACTGAGTAATCTGTTCCAGTGCTTTACTACCCTCCTAGTGACAAAGTGTATCCTAATATCTAACCTAAACTTCCCTTGCTTCAACTTGAGACCAGTGCTCCTTGTTCTGTCATCTGCCATCACTAAGAACAGTCTAGTTCCAATAAACTATAACTAGCAAATACTTTACCGCTGTGCATTCAACAATGGTACCTGCAACTGCTTCACCTTTCACAGGAGATAATGGTCAGAGTATCAATAAGGACTTCTTGGCTGGTGAAAAAAGGAATAGTATTTGTGTGTTCTAAGGCATCACATAAATAACTAAAACACTGCATTGTCCTATTAAATATAACCTGAATATACATTGGCCGTTTCTATAGAAACTGCAGGAGTACAAATATCTCCATCAGTTTAGACAGTCTTTGTTTGCACTTAAATGCCATTCAGAGATAGCTATACTAAAGGTCTCCTAAATACACACTTCATAAAAGGAGTGCGGCTCATCATAAAGCAACTGCATTAGAATGTTTCCAAGGAAACAAATGCACTTCATTTGTACTCTAAAAATTCATTAGATTAGAACAGTTCTTTAATGAGACTCAATATAGAAAACTGTAATAATATGTTATGAATTGTATCCCTCTTTTACACATAGCGTTTGATGAAAATAACTTAAATTTCAAAAGTATAACTTGTATTGTTTCACAACATCATAGAACTAAGAAATGGAAAAGGCCGACTAATCTGTCTTTTACTCAGCTCATAAATAATTGTTCCTTACAATGGGTTTTCTAATGGTTTTTCTGGGCTAGTTTTAAAGGGTCCTAAATATAGCAGATTTTTTTTTTCTAATTTTGCATTTATTCAGCCTAAATTTTCCCTCTGAATTTCATCCCATTCATCCTAGGTATGTACCAGGTGTATTTAAAATTATTATTTTGTATATAATTTACACAGTCTTCGGGGTTAGATTATTACTAGTGCTGAGGAACATGGAACTGACCCAGGAAGGGACCTTTTGGGTCACCAAGTCCAGACCTTTCCCATCAATCAGCTACATCATATCATCTATTCCATGACGTATTCAAGTTTCAAGTTAAGTGTTTTGCCTCCAGTACCCTGGCTGGAAGATTTTTCAAAACCCTCACAGCTCTGATAACTCGCAACCTTTCAATGACCAGCTAAAATGTGTCTATGACCACTATATACCTGTTTCTTCTTGTGCCAGTTTTGCCCTTCAGCTGAAAAAGGTATTCTCCCTCCTTGGTGGTTAGCCTATGAAGTTTTAGACAGCATCCAATGTAATGTCAGGCCTGATTTTGGTAAAGGAAACAAGCCACACTCTTTCAGTTGATATACAGATTAGAAAGCCTCCCCATTCCCCTGATTATGCTAACAGCCTCTCTCTCTATTACCTCAGTTTTTTGAACATGGGTGACCAGAGTTGTATGTAGAATTCCAGATGAGCCCTCATCAGATGTTTTGTACCATGACATTAAAAAGCCTTATTCCCACTAGAAATCTCTCTCTCAATACACCCTAAAATGACATTTGCCTCTTTCCTGGCTGCAAGATATTAGTGCTAACCAATGATCCTAGTTTTCTTTGTTAAAAAATCCCAAATTCTCTGATGAAAAAATCCCAAATTCTCTGATTTTAAACCCCCAAATCCACGATTTTCCACAATTAAATATGCATATGTATTAGGAGTGTGCAAAGCAGGCAGTATTCAATTTGGATTCAGCCCGATTTGGGGGACAGCGATTCAGTTACCGAATTCAGATCACTGTCCCAATTCCATTTGGCCAAATCCAAATCTGAAGATTTGATTCTGATTCGGAGAATCAGCGATTCGGCCATAGACACAGCTTGATATGCTTTTTCTACATACCTCAAGGTACCAGGTCCGGCTCATGAACACTGAGATGGTGGGGTGGATGGAGCATCCCACAGGAGTGCGGGGGGGTACATGATTCATAGTTTCATAGTTTCTAGGGTCGGAAGGGACCTGAGCAGATCATCTAGTCCGACCCCCTGCCATGGCAGGAAAGAATACTGGGGTCAAATGACCCCAGCAAGATGTTCATCTAACCTCCTCTTAAACACCCCCAGGGTAGAAGCCTGCACCACTTCTCTTGGAAGCTGGTTCCAGACCCTAGCCGCCCTGACCATGAAATAGCGCCTCCTGATATCTAACCTAAACCTACCCTCTGCCAGCTTGTGACCGTTATTCCTAGTCACTCCTGGCAGTGCTCGGGGGAACAGTGACTCCCCCAATGCCTGCTGATCCCCCCTGACTAGTTTATAACAGGCCACAAGATCCCCCCTCAGCCTTCTTTTGGAGGCTGAACAGGTTCAGGTCCCATAGCCTCTCCTCATAGGGCTTGCCCTGTTGTTCCCTGATCATACGAGTGGCCCTCCTCTGGACCCTCTCCATGTTGTCCACATCCCTCCTGAAGTGTGGCACCCAGAACTGGACGCAATACTCCAGCTGCGGCCTGACCAGTGCCGCATAGAGAGGGAGGATCACCTCCTTGGACCTGCTCAAGATGCATCTGTGGATGCATGCCAAGGTGCCGCTGGCCTTCCTTACTGCCTCTCCACACTGCCGGCCCATGTTCATCTTGGAGTCAGTGATGACCCCCAGATCCCTTTCCGCCTCCGTGCTGACAAGAGGGGAGTTCCCCAGCCCGTAGGTATGGTACCAGTTGTTCCTCCTGAGGTGCATCACCTTGCACATGTCTGTGTTGAAACCCATCCTATTCTCATCTGCCCACCCTTGTAACCTGTCAAGGTCTGATTGTAGCCTGTTGCATCCTTCCAATGCGCCCATGTCCCCCCACATCTTAGTGTCATCAGCAAATTTGAACAGGGTGCTTTTTACCCCCTCGTCCAAATCACTGATGAAGATGTTGAACAGTGTGGGCCCAAGGACCGAGCCCTGCGGAACCCCACTGCCCACGTCCTTCCAGGTTGAGAAGGACCCATCTACTATCACCCTCTGGGTGTGGCCCTCCAGCCAGCTGGTGACCCATTTGACTGTGTGGGTGTCTACACCACAGCCCCCCGGTTTCTTAATTAGAACAGGGTGAGAGACAGTGTCAAAAGCCTTCCGGAAGTCCAGGAAGATTATATCCACTGCTACCCCTGCATCTAATGATCTGGTGATCTGATCGTAAAAGGCCATGATTAATGGGTCTCCTGATTCAATTCACCAAATCGGGCTGAATCTCCTCCAAATCAAATCAGTGACCGAAGCCTCACACAGCTCTAATACATATATGTATGTATATATGTATGTATCAGTTGAACATAAATGTTTTATTAATTTATTTACAATTCTCAAGCAATTTGGAAGTCTACCAGTGCTTCAATATTATAATAAAATACGTTCTAAATACCTATATATTTTGTTGTTTGATTTCAGCTTTTTATCATAGAAAAATCAGAGCTCCCCCTGTCCCCTCTGCTCACCAGGATACAGGTCCAGCTGCAGCTGTCCTTCCCACTGCTTTGTAGCTCTGAGCAGCCCTGATATGCCAGTGCCCCTCACTCCCAACCCACAGTCCCCTTCCCCTGACCCCTCCAGCCCTGCCAGAGGACTACAGGATCAGGGCCTGCAGTCCCCACCTCCATCCCAGCAGTTCCAAAGTCCTGGCTACTGTGCTAAGGAGGCAGCAGCTGCCGTAGCTGGAACAGTGGGGAAACTGGCCCCTTCCCCAACCTCCTTGCAGGCCACAGCCAGTGAGTCGTGTGGAGCAGGGGAGGATGCAGGCTGCACACTGCAGGGCTCCCTTCCCTGCTGCCCTCTCCCTGGATGCCTCCGCAATCCACCAGGTAGGACCCAGCATGGGAAGGCAGGGAGGCTCGGTGCTGCCACTGCCATGTGGTGCCCCCTGTATCCTGCTCCCCCCAGCCCCAAGCAGCCCCTTGCAGGCTGGAACTCTGCCAGACTGCAAGGGGAAACCTGCTGTTTTCCACATTTTTCTCCTTTCAGGAGAAACCTTGCATTTTTCCACACCAAACGGAAAATCCAGATCCTTGCTGATAATCAAAGCCATCCTACAACTGATTCCTATAGCCAGGTCCTTCTCCTCCTGAATTATAATACTAAAGAACAGCCCATTGATAGCAAAAAATATTTGATTAGTTGCAAAATACACACCTTTGCATTTAATGCTAATAACTTTGACCCCATTTCTATTACTCTTGTTCTTAAGGTTATGCAGCTTTTCCTATGATATCCTGATCCTTTGATCCTCCTGGCCAGTGTAGGGCCGGATCTGGCAGGCAGGCAGCATATGGCCAGATAATGGTGGTGGCAGAAGGAGGTAACCAGACTGGGGCAGTAGGAGGTATGTAACTGGATTGGGGCAGCGCAGAATCAGACTGAGCTGAGCTGTTTGTCTACACAGAAAGAAATAGGCTACATCTGTTAAATGGAGAAAGGAAATTACTTCACCTCCAATTTAATCAGACAACCCTAGAAAGAACTGTCTATCTGATTCATTGAGCTATTAGATAGCAGTTTGTTTAAAAAAAAACAAACATTGATATGATTTTAGGAGCCTGTGTTTACAGAATTTAAATGGATAGAGTTAACTTAGTAGAGAAGGGTTTAGGAAATTCTTAGTGTTTGGGGGTTACCTGTTTGAATAAAAATAGTGACTTCTTGACTTTAATATATGGTATAGTTTATTGTATAAGGTATTGTATAGAGCAGGTAGACTCCCCCACATTTCAACATATCAAATCTGGACTCTTTATGCGGTGAAACCAGTATGTCTAAATAAAATTCTTCAGCTTAGCTTGACAGTTCAGAATAGTCAGTCTCTAGAGACAGGTAGACACTTCAGCTCAGCTGGAAGCAGTATCAGTGCAAGGTAGTATTATAGATGAAGCTTTGTTGTGATAGTACCACCATGTTCCCCTAGGAACCTAAAGAAAAGCATTTAACATTACATTCAGCTGTAATAATTCTGTTGTTGAGATTACAAGGAATCCTTGATGCCAGGTCTTGATTCTACTCAGCTGACTCCAGGGAGCCACCACTCGTCAGGAAAACTCCATCAATGTTATCTGACTGTTAGTATTGTTCAGGGGTAGGGTGTTACCAATCACATCAGGCTCCCTCAGTTTGAATAGCTCACAAGCATGTTGTCATGTACAGATATTCAGGATTTTTCTCCCAGGGCAAAGATGGCCACTCTGGGAGAAAAATAACCTGAGTTAAATCACTCCCGGGAGAGTTTACCCTGGAAGAATAAATGGCTGTACATGTTCTCTTCTGAGAGAAGCCACAATACAGTACTCCAACATCCAGGGTGCTTTTGTCCTGCCCGCCCACCACAGGAAGACACTTTGTTGCTCACTAAACTGTAATCCTCCAGCCAAGCTGGGAGCAGAACACACCTCCTTCACTATCTACACATTGTGCTGCAAAGAGACACGGGTTGATCCTGAGAAGTCTGGGCAAGCCAATCAGGACTATCCTATGCACTGGTGCTGTCTACCTCTAGGCAGACTGAGGGAACCTGCAGAGCACTTGAGATGTGTGCATAGGGTTCCCCCTGGCTGTGAAGCATCAGTAGTGCAAGCAGATTCTTTAAGGCCTCAGCGTCTGAATGACTGTTCGGACACCTCCAGGTAAGATCTTCTACCTGGAGAACAAACCCATGAGAATTCTCTCTGATTATCTGAATGTGTGTATGCAGCCATAAGCTTATATATTGAAAAGAAAATTTCAGGACCAGATTCTGGCACCTTTATTCATGCTGAGTAAGAACTTACCCTACGATTTGCAATCAATAGGCCCACAAGCAGAGTAGGGCATTACAGTAAAAGCTTTGTTATCCAGCACCCACATGGAATGGAGGGTGCCAGATAATAAAATATGCCAGATAACTGAGCCGCCCGAACAGGCATCTTTGCCTGTTTGGGCCACTGCCTGTCCCGCCGCATCTGAGGTGTCGCTGCCCCTCCTGCTGAGTTGCCACCCTTCCCACCACATTGCTGCTCCTCCCGTGGGCCCCAAGTGACAAAGAGGGGAGACCCGTGCAGCCTGCTATGCCCCCAGGCCATGGGGGTTTGGCAGCGCAGGCTGCTTTCCTCTGGGCTGTGGGTACTCTGCGAAACTGGAAGTTCCACGGTGGGCACTTCCAGCTTCATTTTCCCATACAAGCTGGCATGCTGGTTAACAGAGCATGCCGACTTGTAAGGTGCCAGTTAACACAGCTTTTGCTGTACTTACCACGAAAAAGGTAACAAAGTCTAGCCTTTTACTGTTTCATAGGCTTGCTGATATTGCATAGACTTATGGCCTAGCTTTGAAAACTCGTGGTGATCAGGAGAGGTCCTGGATGACTGGAAAAGGGCAAATATTGTGCCTATATTTAAGGAAGAGGAGGAGGAGGATCCAGGGAACTACAGATCAGTCGGCCTCACCTCAGTCCCCAGAAAAATCATGAAGCAGGTCCTCAAAAAATCCATTTCCAACCACTTGGAGGAGAGGGAGGTGATTCAGAACAGTCGGCATGGAGTCACTAAGGCCGAGTCATGCCTGACCAACCTGATTGCCTTCTATGATGAGATGACTGACTTTGTAAATGTGGGAAGAGCAGTGGATGTGATATACCTTGACTTCAGTAAGGCTTTTGATACGGTCTCCCAAAACATTCTTGCAAGCAAGCTAAGTATGGGTGAGATGAATGAACTACAAGTAGAGACCTATCTAGCATGTGGTGAGGGAAAGCATTTTCGTAGCTTGGTCACAGCCCAAAAAGCCAATTTTATGGTCATTTTGCAGCAGCCCTGCCCCTCAGCACTGACTGGCAGAGAAGCCCCAGGGGGAAGAGGGGACAAGGGGGCAGCCACTATCTTGACTGCTGGCTGCCCTTCATGCAGCCCCACCCCTCAACTCTGAGAGGCACAAAGGGGCAGCTTCCATCTGCCATCTTTTTATTTTTGTTGATTTTTTTGGAAATCACAACAATGCTATTTTTCACAGTGATTGTGGAGACTGTCATTTTTCATGGTCTCTATGAAAATCCCAAAACCACAATTTAATTAGGTCCCTAATTTTAAGGTTAATAGAAAACTGTATGGATTGCTACACAAAGGGTATTAATCAATAGCTCAATGTCTAGTTGGCAGCTGGTTTCAGGAGGACTGTCCCAGAGGTCAGTCCTGGGGCTAGTATTGTTCAGTATCTTCATCAGCCATCTGGAAGATGAAACTGAGTGCACCTGCAGCGAGTCTGTGGATAACACCAGGTTAGACAGAGTAATAGATACGCTGGAGGGTAGGGCTAGGATTCAGAGTAACCTAGACAAATTGGAGGACTGGACCAAAAGAAATCTCATGAAGTTCAATAATAACAGGTACAAAGTCCTGCACTTAGGATGGAACAATCCCATGGACTGGCACAGGCCTGGGGGTTACAGTGGACAATAAGGTGAATATGAGCTGATGCTATGCCCTTGTAAAGAAGGTAACAGCATACTGGGATGCATTAGTAGAAGTATAGCCAGCAGATCAAGGGAAGTGATTATTTTCCTCTATTTGGCACTGATGAGACCATACTTGAAGTATTCTGTCCGGTTTTGGACATCGCCCCCCTCCCTCCCACCACACTACAGAAAGAATGTGAACAAATTGGACGAAGTCCAATGGAAGGCAACAAAAATGGTTAAAGGACTGGGGAATGTAACTTATGAGGGGAGGCTGAGGGAACTGGGGTTATTTAGTCTAGAAGATGGAGGGGAGATTTAATAGCAGTGTTCAACTACCAGAAGGGTGATTACAAAGATGGAGCTAAACTATTCTCAGTGATGGCAGATGACAGAACAAGAAACAATAGTCTCAAGTTGCAGCAAGGAAAGTTTAGGCTAGATTAGATATTAGAAACAACTTTCTCACAAAAGCACTGGAACAGGCTATTCAGAGAGCATATGGAATCTCCACCTTAGAGATTTTTAAGACCTGGATAGACAAAGCCTTGACTGGGATGATGTAGTTAAAAATGGTCCTCCTTTGAGCAGAGGGTTGGATTAGATGACCTCCTGAGGTCCCTTCCAAACCTAACTTTCTATCAGTTTATGAATGCCTTTTCTTATTAACAAATTTACGGTCTGTTGGTCCAAGTTTCAATGTTTTAAAAAATACATTTAGCCAGATGTTATATTCTGCTACTTTTAGAACTTACAAAAAGGCTGGAGTTCCTCTTTCCTGAAGCAAATTAATTTTTGAATAATTATTGGTTAATAATAATTTATATTTACTGATATTTCTTGTTAAAAGCATTTTTATCATTGCTGTTATACACAGCCTCAGCCAATATTTTCCTTATAATTTTTTCTCTGTCTCCCTGATCATTTAGGTTGCTTTCCTCTGTACTCTGTCCAATGTTGCCAGTATTCTTGCAACACTGTCCCAGTGCTTAACGCAAATTTCCAAGTGAGGTATTAGATGCATTTCCTGTAAGGAAAATGCAGGATATGCTGGTCACTTGGCCCTAGAAATTTAAATGTAATGACCATTAAACCTAAGCTTTCAATGGGAAAATAACATGACTCAAACCCTTGATTTATAATGTTCATTATATTGACAAAAGCTGCTATAAGGGATGTGATGAAGAAAACATTAAGAAAATTCGTTGCTTCACCCTTACAGCTATTTCTCCGACTTGTATGACAAGTTAAAACACCTGAAAAACAATCTGAGGCAAAAAGAACCAAAGCTGCAGCAAATTTTTCAGAGCACAATTACCACAAAAAGATCTTGTAATGATTTGGGATAAAAGCACTAGAGAGAGACTGAGAATGTATTCATAACCATTAACAGGGAAAATGCTCCAGCCATCAGTTTAAGTTAAAAGTAAATAGCACTAATTACAATAGAAAACAATGTAAAATATTAGGCAGCACACTTCATCAAATATGATAGTTAAGATTATATAATGACATAGGCAACACAAGTGCTGTCAGTTGAGGGGGAACAACTCTGCACCACCATCACAGCAGAGGGGCACAACTCCATGCAGCTGTTTTTGCCAGGTGCCGGCTCCAGCTAGACTGCAGCCCCATGTCTGCACCCTGCCCTGGGCACAAAAATCTGGGGGAGGGGAACATGCCTCTTTTGTGCCCCCTGACCTGTCACCAATATATGATGGAAAAGAGAATAAGAAAATGCTTAGTGCAACATGTGAATAAAGGTAGTAGTATAGGGGTGGAAATGGATTAATTAATTTAAAGGAATCTGTTGAAATTGCAAATGATGGGGAGAAGCAGATGTTAAATATTGATGATTCATGTCTAATCAGCACGCTGTTCTATGGCAAAAGACTTTACAGATTATTTTGCAACAGTGGTGTTTACCTTCTATTCAAAAGATATTAGATATTATGTTACAAAAGGAAGGTAGTAAAACACTGGAACAGGCTACCCAGAGAGGTGGTGGAAACTTCATTCTTGGAAGTTTTTAAGACCCGGTTACACAAAGCTTTGGCTGGGATGATCTAGTTGGGGCTAGTCCTCAGGTCCCTTCCAACCCTAACTTTCTATCATTCTATGCTTCTAAGTGGAAGCTTATGGCCAATCTAAACCACACAAATAATCCTAATTCTTCTGTGATCAGACTGTTCAGGCAGAAAAATCTCTATGGCACCATTCAGTTATGACTACCAATATAGCACCCAGTGCATATACATTCTCCAACGATTCCCAACATCGTATTTTAACATCAATATAATTTTAGGCTCCTCAAAAATAATGGATGTAATTGACATATAGGTATCTCCACAAGATAGACAGGAAATTGTTACTGGATTCCTTAGCATTGTTTTATAGGCAGGGAGGTAAACTACATTGCTGTTGTTAATCAATCACAGTAAGTATGAAGTTTATAGTCTTAAAATTAACAAATACAAAAGCAAAAATGTCAATATCTGCTTCTGGCCCAAAGCTATTCCTTACCCTTTCAAAGGTAATTAATCGCTATGTTTCCCAAGAAATTGCTTAAACAAGTTGTTTCTTGACTGAAGACATTATACACAAATCAAATTTTGTCTCAAGAAACTAAGATGATAATTGTTTCTAAAAGCTGTACCAATAAAGAACAGGTATAAAACAGAAACAATCATGTTCCCTTGTATCAATTTGTCATTGAGCCCAAAACCTGGATCAGAAACATAGTCAATTTAATTTGTCAGAATATACATTCATTTTTAGTTTAGGAATTGAATTACTGCCTTGCAACATAGTAGAAAGTTAGTATTGTCTATTGATTTGAGTGGACCTACAAAAAAGTGGCGTGCAGAATCTCTCACCATCTTTATGTTTTGCCTGAAGATCAGCCTATGAGGACAACAACATGTTGTTCACAGTTCAGCAATCTGTTAGTTAAGAAAGCTTCTAAACAGAACTCCAGCACCAGGAAAGAAAATGTGTGATCAGCTAGGCAAATAGTAATATGTCATTCAGCTAGTCTGAATGTCAAGGTATGCTGCCTGGTTTTTTTGTTTGTTTTTTTAATTATTATTATTACAGAGTATTGTGTTAACCCAGGAGTTGGCAAGGCACAGCCTTGAATCTAGCCACAAAGAGACTGCATCTGGCCTATGTTTTACTACTGATGCCAATCTTCTGCTGCAACCCAGCTGTCAGATCTGGCCCACACTCCACTTTCCACATTTTACTTGTTGGTGGTGGCAGTCCCTCAAGATGAAGATGACAGTCTTCCAGTAAATAGAGAAGTCATCACTGAGTCTGGAGATGGCTGTATAGGCTGATCCAAGATCTACCTATAAGGACAACAAATACCTAGTTTGACTGCAGATATGGCAAATAGTTCCAGAAGGAAGGAATGGATCCTGGTGATGTCAGGTCACAGCTCTTTACCTTTGTTTCTCTCCTCTATCTGCCTCCATACTGAGGAAAGTTTGCTAAAAATGATCAATACCTTAGGTACAACATGGCACTACTGGGGACTACTTGGTGCTCAAGTCTCCCAGGTATTGATGCTAAAATTTCATTTGTTCAGATTGGCCTTCAAGGTATCCTTGAATCTCTTTCTTTTCCCCATCTTTAGAGTGGTGACCCTCAGTGAGTTGGGAGTACAGGAACTGTTTCAGCAACAGGTTACCAGGCATCCTTATGATCTGTCCTGTCTAATACAGCTGGTGCTATATAAACTTGGCTTCCATACTGGTGTTGCTTGCTTGAGCCTGAAGGCTGGTGTTCATTCTTCTGTCCTTCCAGTTGATACAGAGGATTTTCCAAAACCATCACTGAAATGCTGTTCCAGTTTCACAACCACACAACAGGGTAGGAATGACAACAGCTTGGTAGACAAGATGTGCAATTGAAACAACCCTCGTTTCAATTTATACTGCAGCTATTCTGCATTCCATTCTTGACAGACTTCCGCCTGGAGTCAGCATCCACTATCATATGGACGCCAATATGTTTAACATCAACAGGTTACATTCTAAATCCAAGATAACCAACACCTCCATTACTGATCTTCAATACACTGACTTTGTCATATGTGCTGACTCAATTGAAGAGCTCCAGGTCACTCTTGACTGCTTCTGTGAAGAATATGAAATGCTTGAGCTCACTGTCAACTTCATGAAAACCAAGATACTTTAATCAACCCAAACCAACCAGCTGCATGTCCACATATTACTATTAGAGGGTGGTTCTTGAAAAATATTGAAGATTTCCCCTACCTGGGTAGCCACATTTCTGAAAAAGCAAACAGAGATGAAAATATTCAACACCAGATACAATCTGGCAGTGCTACCTTTGGACATTTTATTAACAGCTGGCTGGTCCACTGTAGTTAACCACCTGCCCCTATTCCATGCAGATAAGTGATTGTTCCCCTCTCTCTAACTGTAGCCTCTACTCCCCACTGCTCACCATCTACTCCCCACTGAATTAGTCACAGCAAAATGTCCATCACTACAGTGTTTAGTGGCACATCTTTCAGTGAAGACAGTGTGAAGGGGGCAAGAGGACAGCTTTCCACATATCGCAGGGATGTATGGACAGCAGGACATCGGCAGCTACCAGCAAAAGGCTGGGTCACAAGGGGTGGCTCACCATTTGTTCCCAATGCCTGTATTAGCCCACTGGCAAAATGAACAATAACAATACCAGCAGCTATTCAGGAATTAGAGGTACATTAGAGAGGTCAATAATGATACTGGGGCTTTGACTATGACTAAGCCTAGGTCACTAAGATTTAAATCCTATCCATTGTATCCAGGGTTCACTTCCTTAAACAGCAGGCTCACTGAGTCCCTGCACTGCTTAGGACAGCAAGACGCTTCAAATCATGGTCTGGGCACATTGTTTAAAAACTGCACATCAAAGGCTAGCGAATCTCAACTGAAAATTTATTTGATGAGAAGTTAAATAAGGCAAGGACTAGAGTAATTACAGAATGGGTTAGGAATTACTTAGAGGAGCTAGATGCTGCCAGTTTGGCAGGGCTGGATGAGAAGCACCTGAGGATACTGAAAGAATTGGCTGAGGAAATTCAGAGCCATTCGGTATGGTATCATTTAACTGGAAGAGCAAATATAGTGCCCATCTTCAAGAAGGAGAATTACAGATGAAGGCTTTCAGCACGGTCTCCCATGACAGTCTCATTAACAAGCTAAGGAAATACAAACTATGAAAGCACTGTAAGGCAGATACATAACTGGTTGGATAATCACACTCGATGATTAGTCCTCAGTGGCTTGATATCTAGTTGGGAGAAGGTATCATGTCAGGTTCCCCAGGGTCTGTCCTGGGTCCATTACTGTCTAAGATATTCATTAATGATTTGAATTATGGGATCGATAATGCACGCTCAGCAAATTTGTGGATAACACCAACTTGGGTAGAATTGCAGACACTCCGAAGGGAAGGGCTCGCATTCAGAATGACCCAGACAGACAGGATTGCCCATGGGCAATCAGATGAGATTCCACACGAACCAATGCAAAGTCCTGCACTTGGAACAGAATAACCACATGTACAGATGCACACTGGGGAATGACAGGCTAGCCTTCAGTACTGCAGAGAAGGATTTGGGGGTTAGAGTGAACCATAAGCTAAATATCAGCCAATAGTGTGTTCTTGTTGCAAAAAAAGGCAACAGCATCCTGGGTTATTTTCATAACCGTCACTTGCAAATCAAAGCAAGTGATTCTTTCACTCTATTCAACACTTATGAGGCCTCACCTGGAAGACTGTATCTAGTTTTGGGCCCTCAAGGTTCTTTGGGTAGATGTGATATCTTTTAGTAGACCAACTAAAAAGTTGGGAAAAAAGTTCTTTGCAACCTTTCAGGCACAAATGCCTTTCATCAGGCACAGGCAAATTCTGCTGGTGCTATGTTTTCTCCAAGGTGTAAAAGAAGCTGGTGTTATGTGTTCTCCAACGCAGTTTTGGGCTCCACATTGACAGATTGGTAAGAGTCCAGCACAGGACAACAAAAATTATCCAGAAGCCTGGGAGACGAGACTTATGGGGAAAGGTTGAAAGACCTAGGGACATTTAGCGTAGAGAAGAGAAGACGGAAGGGGGATTTGATAAGAACCTTCAAATACCTGAAAGTCTATTACAGGGAGGCTAGAGATGGTCTTTTATCTTTGGCTGTAGGAGACAAGACTAGGAGCAAGCACCATATGGGAAAATTGAGATTAGGAGGAACTTTGGGACTCTGAGGGTGGTCAAGCATTGGAACAGGTTACCTAGAGAAGCTATAGAATCTTTATCCTTGGAAACTTTCTAAAGCAGGTTATACAGATGCTAGACATGGATAATTTAATCTGGGATGATCCTGGCTTGAGCAGGGGGCTGGACAAGATGACTTCCAGCTCTACTTTCCTATGATCCTAAATGTACCCAAAAGCTTGTCTAACATCTCTCCCAACTATACAATTGGTCCAATAAAAGATACTACTAAGAATCCTTGCTAATTCCTTCAGTGTTATTAAAAAATAACAATAGTTCATCTTTGTTGGCAGGAGTTGTATGTGAATCTTTATCTACATGTTTGGGTGATTTAAGGAAATTAAATTCTCCAAATGAATGCAGAAGGGAACAGAGACATAAAGTCAAATCCATTGTGGGACTACTGTATCATGAGCAAAATTAGTATAATAGAAATATATGTGTGAGGAGAGATCAAATGAATTAACTGAGCAATTAACCAAGTGACTTTTACCTTCCCACATTTTCCAACTTTGGGAACCCTCCAGATGAACTTTATACCTCCAACAGCATCTACAAAGGTCCTGAATATTGCTTTTCAGCAGAAGGAAGTCTGGGATCCATAACAGACACCTTCCTGAATCTGTGGTCACATAATTTGATACAGCTGCTCCCCTGGTTCTACAAATTCCCCGTGTTCTGCTGAAGTTGAAAGAAGACAATGCACTAGTTATCCTTGGAAGTCAAGCATAGTCTTACAGATTATGGTTTGCAGATCTGCTACATCTTTCCAATCACCATTTCACAACTCTACTGTAGCAGAGACACAATCTCTTTGAACTGTGGGCTATTTCTGCATTCAGAACCAAAGTGTGGCTACAATCATGTGCCTACATGGATGCTATGTGGATGACAGTAGTGAACAGGAACAGCTTTGCGAAATCAAGGAACATTTTGATTCACAGTAGAAAACCTTTGACTGGGCACCTATGACAAAGTGGAAACATTTCTCCCACTGGGTTACCTCTCAAGACTCTGGTCCACTTGAAGCATTGGTCCCAGCTGGTTTGGAGTATCAGGTGTTTTTACAGCATTCAGGATTGCCATTAAGCTCTATTACAATTCACTGAACAGCAATATCAGTTTACCATCAGCCACTATGAGACACATCTGTTTCTTCCCACCAAACAGCTCATAAATTTTTAAAAGAAACATTGCACATGTTCCATTTCTTAAGCAAGATTCCATCATTGTGGAAACTAAATCTGGTATTATATTACTTAATGAAAGTGTTCTTTGAGTCACTAGAGCCTTACATTGCCTATCAATATAAGCTAAGTATCACATTAGTAAAAAAGTGAGTGAGATATAAACTTTCATATCAAATCATTTTTCTACAGTTTTTCCATGAAGCCATGGTAGCTAGGAGAGATCAGCCTAAATTTATCCTATAAGCGGTATCAGATTTTCATATCGCTCAGAATGTGTTTTTACTGATACATTTTCCCAGATCTCATGTATGTGGGGTGAGTTAAGAGAAATGCTAACAGAGTAATCTTATATTGCCTTAATAGCATGAAATCCTTTTACAAGTCATTCAAAATTTTTCTGGCACTTGGTAACGGATCCAAAAAATTCAATATACATTGCCAGTTGTTTAAGGACAACATGCAACTTTAATTAGGCAATTCTTTCAACTACTATTTGAGCTTGTTAGACAAGAGTGCAAGCCATGTCACCAGAGTGCTTTATTTGAAGTCCCCATAGCTGAAATATACAGAGCAGCTACACAGAGCTCAGTTGATACATTTACTGTCCGTTCCTCTCTAGTTACAGCACTGAGGTCAAACAAAGAGATGGAAAGTAGCTCTTTAATCTTTATTCAGATGAAGCTCTACTTCAACCGCCATGAAGGGCAAACAGCTATATAACAAGCACAAGCAAGATCCATAAGCCCAGGACTGAAAGAAGAAAAAGATAGTTCCTTACATTTATTATAACTATAGTTCTTCAAATTGTTCTGTATATGTAGATCCTATGACCTGCTCTTCTGTCCCACAACTTGTCATCTGAATTCTGGGTGGAGAAGGAAGTGAGAAGCAGTTGGAATCACTAGGCCCTTTATGCCCTTGGATTTGGGAGAAAACATGAGCGCATACAGAGCCATGTGTGAGCCTTCATGAACACTTGTAGATAAAAACACTCCAAACTTATATTCAGAAGGTGAATGCAAATCGTGAGTGGGATCCACGTGCATAGATTATCACACAAAGAACTGTAGTTACTGTAAAGGTAAGTTACCATCTTTCACCACCAAATTACCCAGTTAATTCAGTCAAACCTATTATTGGGTGATAAAAGTAAAGTAAGATAAGGTGAGTTCTATGCACCGTTCCTTGGCGCTGCAAACACAGTACAGAAAGGATCACTTAACTTCCAAATGCAAAGTTGCCAGAAATGGGAAGAAGGGATCTCAGAATCATCTCTCACTCAAAGACAGTTATGTCTAACAGTTCAGAATTCATTAGTACTGAACAGCAAAGTCAATGTGGGGCACATCCTAACTCCTACGGTAAAGCCTGAACACTTGATAGTCTGACACAGAAAACAGTCAAAGATGCAAACAAGAATATTGTAGAGTCTCTAAAAAAACTCAACAGATAAATGCCCTCCAAAAACAGTTTTACTTCTCAGTAAATTAGAGGCTACATTGTCATCTTTTTATCACCTATTCACCAATACTGATTGGTGAAAACACATTAGTCATTAAATGTCTGACAGCTCAGAGCCTTCAAACACCCACTGAACTGTATAATTCTTAGACAGAGAATCATAGTTTTAAAGAAATAAAATGGTTTTTAAAAAATGTTTTTGCTTTAAAGAGACCAAATTGGGCACTGACTTACTGTTTGCCTTTCACTCATACCAGGCATGGGTAACAGAAATATTATTTTCCAATTATCGCCTCCCTTGCCAAAAAAAATCCCATTACCTATCCACATTCCCCACCCTCCTGAATGACATTATGGGGTGAAAAAGGAATGTTTCATTACCTTACAGGTCCTGATATCCCATGCTTTAACTTCTGGGCCAAACCCCCCACAAATAAAAATATTAGGATCACTGGGGTGAAACTTCAGTGTGCTGATTCGAGATTCATTTTTGCTGGTAAACACCTGTGCCCCTATAATTAAAAAAAGAAAGGAGAGGGAAGTAGAAGTTAAAACTTGAACATGAATAGAAGATGGAATATTTCACTTTCACATTTTTATGCAGCAAAACAAAAACAAAACAAAAAACCCTCCAGTTTGCAAAAGCAAATAGATAAATATGAGCATGTTCATAAGTTAAAACATGTGGGATTGTTTTGCTTTAATGAAAAATAATCTCATTGACTTAATTCCATTTACATGGAATTCATCCTACTCCTGTCCTTGTATGCTGCTTACTAGCAATGCCCCTGCACAGGGAGATTATGATGTCACCCATGTGCTCTGGGTAGGTGTTCTACAAAGGTCCAATTACACTCATAGGTAGGGGTTAGTTACGCAGGTTCGCTGGAAGGGTACCTCTCTCCAGAGAAGCCACAGTCATTCTGACGCATATAAGCCAAACCAGTAGCTAGAGAAAAGGCTGGCGTAATGGCATCCTGGCAAAAGGCCCATCATCAGTGGCAGATCTTGCAATTCCAGGTCCCAAGCCCCATTTACTCACTTCAGGTTATTTACCTGAATGTCACAACAGAGGGGCAAACTTCACTCTGAAGGCAGGATGCAATTTGAACAGCCTCACTCTAAGGCAATAACTGTTCCCATGGATACGCTGTTGTCTAAATTTAATTGTGAATGGTAATCTTCACAGGATCCTGTGGCTTAATACTAATTGGCTTGTAAACAACACTTCCAAAGTCATAGAAAACTCAGCCAGACAAATTTGCAGGTTCTATCTCCAGTTCATAGCTGTTATCAAATGAAAGGTGTTAATGTTACATTTTGAAATAGTACTATGCACTGAGGTACATTAATTCAAGTTCTCATATTTGTCATTGCAATTTATATCCCACTGAATTGTGTGCAATACCTGCATTAAAAAAAAAAATGTAATGACCAAATACATACAGGATATATTATGTAGCATGCACCAAATACAAGGACTACTGCAGACTTTAAAATAAAATTAGGGCATTATAAAAACATGCATCACTCCACACATAAAGCAAATAATGGCCTTCCAAACCAACAGCTGGCAACCTTTAACAAGCCACAGACAGGAACAACCCCACTCCAGTCCAACATGGGTTGAGCGGCCTCAGTAGCAGGGGGCTTTTCCTGCACTCACACTGGGGCCAGACAGCTGGGATCTGCACCTGTGCCACCACTGCTTCTACTAGCCAGTGAGGAGCTGCACCAGGACCAGGCAGCTACAGACTGCATCCATTAGACTTCTCTCCTTTTCCCTCCTGCTCTCCTGCCTCCCGCCTGTAGCACAGACACAGCTGTAAGCAACCCCGCCCTGGCACAGTCCCCCACCAGCTGGAACCTGCCCCCATGCCACTCTTGGGGGGAGGAAGGGAGGGAACAGTAGCAGCACAGGTACATCTGGAAACTGCCAGGCCATGGTCCACCTCTTTGTTTCCTAGTCTCAGTGTGAGTGTGGGCATGGGCACAAGCACAGGCAAAGGCAAAGCCCTCCAGCTGTGCAGACCACAACCAGTTGTTCCCTGGGCCATAAGTTGCAGATCTTTGTTTTAGACCAACTTTAACACAAAATAACCTGACTCACAGTAACTCATGATGTGAACAGCTGGTACAAGGTTCAAAGGAAAATCTAACATACTTGATGTCACTTTCTTGAATTCAGAGACAATTTGGTTGGTTTTGATACAGGCAGTGGTTGTGGTTCCTTAATTGGGTGAGTCGATTTGACATGGTCAGGATGCCCTACAGACATTGTTCTGGGTGACTCTAGTGTGTTCTCTCTCTCTCTCTCTCAGCAAAAACAGAAACAAAACCAAACTCTGTGCTGCTTCCAGTGCCACTTGAGCTAATGGTTACATATTTTGGTCCTACTGATAATCCAGGAAAGTTTTTAAGCGAAGCAAAGTTTGTTTGGTAATGGGTTTTAATGGCCCCACTATACAGTTGAAAGAGATATTGGACAACATTGCAGAAACAACAGGCCTTTCCTCAGGTCTGGGAAGGAGGCAGATATAGCTTAAGTTGTTCCCATCTGCCTGGGAACAACCTCTTTGTATTCCACAGGTGCTAACTGCCTTCTCTGTTTTGGATGGTCTTATTTTTTCTGTAATTCAGTTTATCTATTTCAACTGCTTTTTACTTGCTTTGTCACTACTTCTTATAACTTTTCCTTCCTCCACAGGTTACTGTCCTCCTCCCTTTCTGTAAAGGACTATTTTTATTTACATAATGAAGTTACACAAAAGATGTTTCACGGCGTTTAGCTTAGGCTCCACCTGCTTCTTTCCCAACCCTGAGGAGGGCACTTTGTGCTTGAGAGCTTTTCTAAACACCTCTCCCAACTATACAGTTGGTCCAGTAAAAGGTATTACCAAACAAACCTCATTTCTCCCATCTTCCCAGAATTATTAGAGCTGTGACAACACTACAAATCTACAACAAGTCTTAAAGGCCTTGAAAATACCAAAAGGAGAGAAGTCCCTTCAACAAAAATTGCAGAAAAAGAATAAAAGATTCACAGACTAGCAGGCCGTCCTTACGAAGTCACACACCCCATCGAACAGCTATCTGGCTGGATGGCTGCAACTTCCTTATGGACTGGATAAGAAAGAGAAGGGAGACTCCTAAGCAAAGAGGATGGTTCTAGGATCAAAACCAAGAGACAGCACTCAGCCAAGCTACTCCCTGCCCCACTCAGCAGAAAGATCTGGCAGCTGCTTTGGGAATGCAGAACTGGTACAAAACTTTTATTAGAGGCACAAACATATGACCAACAATTCCTGCCAATTCCATCCCACACAAATCAGGTGCTATATATATATATATATATATATTCTGCATTTTCACCAATTCAGAGATTTTTGTACAGCACAATGGAATCCATTTGTGGCAACTATGGCTTGTAAACAAAAGATGTGGAGTAAGGAAAAGGCAGAGGTATTATAATAAAAATAAATATAAAATATATACTATATATACTTTATATTTCCCAGTCCCACAGCAGTAACTGCTCCCCTCTCCCAGCCCCATCGATAGCAGCCCCACCCGGCCCCAGCTCCCAGACCTTTAAAAAAAAAAAAAAAAAAGTCCCACACTCACCAGCCGCTCACAGGGCTTCTGGGGCTCTTGGCAGAGCCCCCATGCAGTGTGGGGCAGCAGGGATTGCCCCCCCACCTGACATGAGCCAGTGAGTGAGAGGCTTGTTTTTTGGGTTTTTTTTTAAAAGAGCTGACACTGGGGCCAGACGGGGCAGCCACTGGGGGGGCTGGGAGAACAGGCAGGGGACAGGGACTCATGGCAGAGCCCCCCACACAGTGTGGGACAGTAGGGGAGAAGGGAATCACCCAGCCTGGCAGAAGCCAGTGAGCGCGGGCTTTTTTAAGTGCTGGGACACTGGGGCCAGGCAGGGCAGCCATTGACAGGGCTGGGAGAACAGGCAGGAGATGGGGCCTGTTTGATCTGAATATTCAGCCGATTTGGTGGCAGCCAAATCTCCTAATCAGATTCAGCCAAATTGATTCAGGACAGCAATTCGAACCACCAAATCGAATCACTGTCCCCCGAATTGGCCAAATCTGAATCTGAAGTGAATACTAGCTGCTTCATACATGCCTACTGAATATATGTCTGAATGCTGACTGGTAAAATAAACCATGAACACTGAATGCAGTAACAATCGCAAAAAAGGGAAAAAAGAACAAAAGTTTCATTTTAAAATGTCTACTACTCCGATATCTCCAAAGCTTTGCAAATCATTAGAAATAAAATAGACAGTTATTGGTTAATGCTTAATTACAATATATTGTTACTTTAACAACAGTTTAATAAGATGTCTACCTTGTAAAGTATTAAGCAAAATATTAAACAACAAAAAAGAGAAAACAACAGAAACACACTTCAAGTGGATAAAAAATGGGAAGTTTCATAAGATTTTTTTGATAAGTACAGAAAGCTACCCTTTAAAATATTCATTTTAACCAAGAAAAAAATTATAAAAGAGGAAACTATATTTTGAAAGTTTTGAATGTTTCAATCTACATTGATCCACATAGAATACAATTTTATTTTTTTTCATTAATACAAGAGATTTTTTTTTTTTTGTTTTGGAACATTTCTTTCTAATTTAGGAATGGATTTTACATGTACAGTCAGTCATTTGGTAACTAACTCTAAAACATAATACTTTTAAAAAAAATTAAGATATATTGTCACTCTAATAAATATCCAAGAATTTAACAACTTGTTTAATTAATATGGTAGAATATAATTAAAGTTTTATATCTATTATGCAGAATGCAAAGTTTTAGAAATATATATAGTTCATTTTACATGATTCATTAACATCTTTTTTTTTAAAATCTATGACAAAAATGTTATGTCTGTTTTTCTTTAGATTAAGACAACATTTCTGGTGATGATCTTTTTCCTGGGGAGAATGCATATTCAAATTTGAGACCTGCAAACGTTAATGTCATCTAAACTAGTTCAAAATTTAAAATGTTACACCGAGGTCTTTTTTAGGACCTTAAAACAGGTACCAAGTTGGGAAATGTCCTGCCTTGTTTAAAAAGCAAACTGTTCTTAATTAGTTTCTTAGATTTAATATGCAACTAACTAATCATTGGTAAGTCAAAGAGATATTCTGCTTTGAACAAAGCAGGAAAAAAGTCTCCATAAAGTACAATGGTACAAGAAAGATACTTAGGAATTTAAAAGATTTTCTGCCTAACTTCTCTTGTTCAAAACTGACCACATTAAAAATGCGCCACCAATTTTTCTGAGAAAAATGTAATGTTTATACAGTTGCAAACATGAGATAAGGACACTGTTTTCTGAGGTCATATTTTCACACAAAGACCATGCAGTCATTATCAAGGATCCAGGATTCCCATTTCCCTTGGAAAAACAGGGAAAAATTGGGATTTTCTCCTGTAAAGGAGAAAATCACGAATTATTTGCTTTAAAGAAGAAAAATGCAGAAAGCCACAGGTTTCCCCTTGCAGGCTGGCAGCCTTCCAGCCTGCAAGGAGCAGGGACTGCGGAGAACAGGGGGAGGATGATTGGATGCAGTGGACATGTGGTTGGCGTACAGCCAGGCAGGGTGGTGGGAGCTGTAACAGGGCCCTGCCTTGTTACCAGGGGTTTGGAGGAATCTAACAGCCTCACACCCCAAAAGCACCTCTGCACGCCCACCCCAGACCTGGGAGAACTCACTGGAGGCTGGGAAACCACAGGATAAAAGACACTGAAAGCAGCCTCAAGGGGCTGCACCTTGGCCAGGGAGCAGGCTGCCTAGAGCCTGGAGTTACCAGGGGTCAAACACCACGGGGAGAGCCTCTTCTCTGTTTGTTTGTTTGTTTGCTTGCTTGATCATTTACTTTGTTGCACAAGCCTGTAGGCTCTGCAAAGTCTGTGAAGGATAAGGGGCAACCAGGAGGTGAAGCCTGAAAGAACTACTGGAAGATGGGGGGTGCCTTTTAGGGAGGGCAGGGAGCTGTGTGGCTAGGCTGGTGATGCCAGGGGCTGGTGCCCATACTCTCAGGGGCAGGGGTGAGGCAGCCAAGAGATGCTGCCTCTGCCTGGCACACTGCAGGAGCCCCAGCTCAGGATGAGGGGTGCCACAGGTGTCCCCTCCTCCTTCTTCCAGCCTGCACTGGGGCCGGACTCACTCTGCCATGGTCCACCTGAGGCACAGTCACCGCAGCAATTGCACTCCAGCCCAGGTAGGACAGAGATTGCCTGGCAGCCCTCACCCTCCTCCTGCTCTCTACAGCATGGCCCAGGCCAGAGCTGCACTTGGGTTTATGCTGCTACGGTAGAGCATGGTGCTGGTCATCCACACTGTGCTGCAGCCCCAGTTCTCCCTGTTGCACCGCAGCCCCAACCCTAGCCCCAGCTTGTGGTGTGGGACAGCATGTGGCGCCTCAGCCACTGCCTGGCCTTCTGCTTGAGATGTGCTGCGTGTTGGAAGCCATCCCTGCCACTGTGTGTCAGGAGTGAGGGACACCAGCATGGATGGGGGCGGAGGGAGCCAGGAACTGTGGGTTGGGAATGAGGGGCCACAGGCAGCCAGGAAGCTGTGGGTCAGCAGTAAGGGCCACCACCAGGGACGGAGGGCTGTGGGTTGGGAGTTGGGGACACTAGAAGCACAGGGGACTTTGGGTCAGGAGTGAGGGGCACCAGCAGGGCCAGGGGAGTGGGAGACTCTGGGTCAGGAGTGAGGAGCATCCGCAGGTCTGGGGAGGCTGTGGCTTGAGAGAAGGGGGCAAAAACATGGGCAGGGCATTAGCATATCAGGACTGCTCGGCACCACAAAGCATCTAGGGGGACAGCTGCAACTGGACCCACATCCTGGACAGCAAAGGAGGCAGAGAAAGCTCTGATTTTCCATGCTAAAAAAACCAAAATCAAATGCCAAAGTATATAGGTATTTAAAATGTATTTTATTATAATGATTGAGGCATTGGTGGGGTTCCAATTTGCTTTAAAATTGTCAATATATCAATAAAACATTGTGTTAATTTATAGTGGTATTTCATTTTAATTGCAGAAAATTGTGGATTTGGGGTTTTTTTTAATCGGGGAATTTTTTTTTTTTTTTTTTTTTTTAAAACAGAGACAACCAGGATCCCTAGTGATCAGCACTGCCTATAGGAAGCACAGCATATTTCTGGCATTTATATCTGATTTACTTAGTTTTACTTCTTGGGGGCTGGAAGCCTCAGGGCACTGGTAATATGATGCAAAAGATCCTGAATCATTAGTTCAGATTCAGAAAATAATGGTAGTGACTAAGAACTAATGACTGTTCTCTGATAAACAACGAGAAATATATTGATAAAAAAGTGACTCAAACTTCTTCATCTCAACTGGCACCTTTTATGGTCATCTCAGTAGAGAAGCAAGCAACCAATTAGACCGGAGGCTTTCAACCTTTCTTAACAAGTGTATCCCTTCTCTGTCAAAGTTCCAGCTCAGGTACCCCTTTATATTTTTTCTTGTTTTTAAGGGGGGGGAGAGGCAAATCAAGGCCCTTGCGGTGAGGGACAGAGTAGGGGTGGGGCTCCACAGCCAGGGCAGAGCACAGGACAGAGATGCAAGTGGCTCATCTGGGGGGCACAGGGAGGGGGTGGCAGCTCCTGCTCATGCACACACCCTGGGAGGGTGTGGATCCGTGTGCCCCTGGATCTGCACACAGGCCAGTGGTGGGGGAGGTAGCGGAGCTGAGGCTGGGGCTGGGGCAGGGCGAAGGACTGAGCCACGTGGGGGGCAGCTCCTGCAGCAATGTGCACCCCCTGGAGGGCATGGGGGTGTGTGCCCCCAGATCTCCACAGGGGAAGAAGGCTGCCCCTGAACGCTGGGCCCGGCGCTGGACAGTTCCTGGTGGGGGCTGAGCTGCGCTGCACTTAGTGCAAGTGATGGTGGCACTGGGAAGGGATTATGGGGGGGTTACAGCAAATTCTGGAGTGGCTGCTGCCCCCCTGTAGCCCCCTCCCAGCACCGCCACCGCCCACCCCAAGCACAGCCTGGCCCATCCCCTCAACTGGGAAAAGCCCAGTGCAACCACAGTCACAGCCAGCAGTGGCATCCCGCCCTGCCTTATGCAGGTCCAGGGGCACATCCCCATGCCCTCCTGGGGTGTGCACGGTGGTTGGAACTGCCACCTGCCTCCCCTGCCCTCCAAATGAGCTGTGGCTCCTCTCCACACTTTGCCCTGGCTCCTGCCACTGTGCACACCCCCAGGAAGGCACAAGGGGCATGTGCCCCTGGCTCTGCACATGGGGCACAGTGGACTGCAACTGCAGGCTGGAGCCGGCGCCGGGCTGTTCCCAGTGGTGGCTGAGCCAGGCTGCACTGGGGGCGGGCAGTGGCGGCACTGGGAGGGGGCTACTGGGGGGTAGGGGAGCTACGGCAAATTTTGGGGTGGCTGCAGCCCCTCCTGCAGCCCCCTCCCAGCACCGTTGCTGCCCGTTCAGAGTGCTGCAGAGCCCGGCCCAGCCCGCACTGGGAAGAGCCCTGCACAGCCCCAGCACCAACCCACAGTGGCATCCTGCCCTCCCCCACAGAGATCCAGGGGAACACGCCCCTCATGCCCTCTCAGGGTGTGTACAGAGATGGAAGCCACCCTGCCTAGGCAGCCCCTGCCCTACTCCCTCCCCCACCATTGGGGCCTCTATCTGACCCCTGGCCCCTTCCCTTATAGAATACTTATCAGCCAGAGCAAGCTGCTCTCCTGGACACCTTCATGCTGTGCTGCAGTTATGCACATGCACACGGCATTTATTGGCCACATTAGGTTTGCATACCCCTAGGACCTTTTTAAGTACTCTTAGGGATGCACATACTCCCAGTTGACAACCACTGAATTAGACCACCCATAGTAACCTAGCTTCTGACCCCTAGAGTAGATCCTTCTAGGTCTAGGCTGAAATATAGTGAAAGGAAATTTGCACTGTAACATTTGAATATTTGTGGTTAAAGAAAGGATTTTAGTCTGTAGGACTGATCAATATGTAATAACAATCTAAGACAATAACATTTTTAAAAGGTACTTCTGAAGAAAATATCAATCGCTTCTATTGTAATTCAGTAAGAAGAACTTATGGCTGATATTTCAAATGAGCTCCATTCCTGCACAGGCATAAATCTGGTGCACCATCAGCACTGCTAGGGCCAGAATCCATGGAAATCCTGGCCCTGCATTGTCATGGCCCCACCACTGCTGGGGTCTCCATGGAAACTGGCTGCAGCAGTGCGGGCAGGGGCTGCCGGGAAATGGAGTCCAGCTACCTGCCGGATCTGCCATTTTGCCCACCCCTGGACAAGGGGTTACAATGGACAATAAGTTGAATATAAGTAGACAATAAGCCAGCCATGTCCTTGTTGAGAAGAAGACTAACAGCATATGAGACTGCATTAGAAGGAGCATTGCCAGCAGATTAAGGGAAGTGATTTAACACTGGTGAGGTCACATCTGGAGTAAGTACTGCATCCAGTTTTGGGCCCCCCAATAGAAAAAGGATGTGGACAAATTGGAGAAAGTCCAGCGGAGGAAATGAAAATGGTTAGAGGCCTGGGGTACATGATTTATGAAGAGAGGCTGAGGGAACTGGGCTTATTTATTCTGGAGAAGAGAAGACTAAGGGGAGATTTAATAGCAACCTTTAACTACCTAAAGGGTAGTTCCAAAGAAGATGGAGCTGGACTGTTCTCAATAGTGGCAGAAAACAGAACAAGGAGCAATGGTCTCAAATTGTAGGAAGAGAAATTTAGGAGGGTACTAGGAGCACTAGAACAGGTTACTCAGGTTGAAGAATTTCCATCCTTGGAGGTTTTCAAGACCTGGCTAGACAAAGCTTTGGCTGGGATTATTTAGTTGGAGATGACCTGCTCTAAGCAGGCGGTTGGACTAGATGACCTTCTGATAACCCTTCCAACCCTAATTTTTCTATGATTCTATTATTCTAATGGAAACAGAAGCCGGTTTCTCATTGGATAATATTCTTTGCGTCTTGTAATCCATCTTCACTGGGGATTTTGTTGTACAGAGATATGACATCCATGGTTGCTAATATGCTATTAACTAGAAGCTTATCAACAGAGGCCAGTTGCTGTAAGAAATCTGTGGTGTCTTTCAAATAGCCAGCAGTTCCAGTGCCATATGGGAATAGGATAGAGTCAACATAGCCAGAAAGTCCCTCCATGTTGGCACCAACGCCAAGAGAATGAGGTGTTCTGGACTGCCAGATTTGTGGATCTTCAGTAATAAATAAAAGATGTCTGGCCTGGGCTCCCAGAATGTGGAAGCAACTATAGTCTCCTGTGTTTCTTGTATTGATCACTTCATTACTTCTTGTCATGGAAATATTCCCTCAGTCTTAATCTGTGGAAAAACGCCTTGAGGTCTCCATACAGCTGCACCACAATGAGCAGTGCAGCGGGGCAGATGGGAAGACCACTGGATAATATAAACAACTCAGCTGGGCTGAGAGTGTGGTTACATAAACTAGTGGCATTACAGTGGATTGTAGGGTTGTTGCTGGAGTACGCAAGTTTAGAAAGATTACTTACAGTACCCCTCTCCTATCTACATTGGAAGATGGGACAAACCCTACGTGAAAGAATTAATGCACACTGAACTGACAGACACAAAAAGACTTGCAGACCTGTGACCGAACACTTTAACATCCCTGTACATTATTGCTGACCTCAGGGTACTATTCTCAGACAGCAAACTTTTAAAAACTTATTTGAACAAGAACTTGTGGAAGAAGAAATCATCCACACACTGGACATCCAAAACTCTTGAGGAAGGCAATATCTTTTATTAAAGCATCTAGATGCAAACAAAAAAAAATTATTTGCAAGCTTTCGGGTTCAAACTCCCTTCTTCAGGCAGAGAAGTCAAAGATTGTAAAATTTCTCCCAGAAACAGAAACAAAACTTCATATTGCACAGGAGAGTTGAAGCATATTATGGGTCTCCTGGATGGAAAAGTTCAGTTGTGAAAAGTTGCTCTGCAAGTATGCAAGTATGCAAATTAGGCTTCTTGTTTACTTTAAAAGTGTCTGATGGTAGGCAGGATGCTGAATTTTGGTCTTTTTTGTAAAGTTGTTTCATATTTAACGGGATAACTGAGATGGTACATTTCTTCTGGGTAGGAAAAATCATTTTTGAAAAAGTTGTTCTGTGAATATGCAAATGAGGCTCAAACCAAGTCTGAAGCAGGGGGCTGAATTTTGCTTTTTTCTTGGTCAACCTATATCCCTGAAACATGGAAGATACTGCAATTAGCTGTTTTGAAAGGGAACACTTCTCAATTGACCATGCATACTTTTGGCACTAAATATTGTCTCAGATGGCAAATTATTTAACCTCATACTTTTTAAAGCAAAGACTAAAGTGCAGAAAGTTTTCATACATGAGCTTCTGTTTGCTGATGATGCTGCACCTTCAAAGCCTCACCAGCCACTTCACCCATGCCTGCCAAGAGTTTGGTCTTGCAATCAGCATCAAGACGACCAATGTTATGAGCCAAAATATTGATTCACTACCACTAATCACAATAGGATCTCTTGTATGGAGAACTGTTTACAGGAACAAGACCAAGCACATGTCCTGATCTCCATTTCAAAGATGTTCGCAAGAGAGATATGAAGGCAATGAACACTGAGCCAAATGACTGGGAGAAGATTGCTAAGGATCAAAGCACTAGGAAACAGTTTAACTAGGTGTGGAATCAAGGCTTCTGAGGAAAGAAGAGCCCAACATGTGCAAGAAAGAAGAAACTTCAAGAAGAACCACATTCAGGACGGTCAGATATGCACTTCACATGTGATAACTGCAGAAGGAACTGCAATTCAAGGACTGGGCTCTACAGCCAAAATCACATATGTTCAATAAGCGGATGGAGAGGAGATGGGGCTGACTTTGAGGTTTTTAAGAGTCTATCTATATGAGAATTAATTTTTTTTGGATTTTTCCCAAGCTAAAGAAGGATCCGAGGTCATAGCAGCCAGGTCTGGCAGGATCAGCAGGAAGGCTGATGCCTAGTGATACTGGCAGGCCTTTCAGGAGATCTAGGTTGTAAACCAGGGGTGGGAAAAATGGCAGATCCACTGGGCTCCATTTCCCAGCAGCCCCTGCATGTATCGCTGTGACCAGTTTCCATGGAGACCCCAGCAGCAGGAGGGCTGAGACGGAATGGGGCCAGAGTTTCCATGGGGAACGCCCCAGCAATGCTGGCAAGGAGCATGGCTGGGTGGGGAGCTGCTCTGGGGCTGGGATCTTGCAGCAGTGACAGCATGGTCCGCAGCCAGGGCAGAGCTGCAATCCGCTGCCTGCATACCCATGGGCCAGACTTCACCTGCTCCTGTTGCAGACAGATGAAAAGATGGAATAAAAAGACGAGCAAAGTTTCTTGTCTTCAAATCTATGGTCAGTTTTGCTTGTATAATTCTTTTCACTTACAGAATAAATTGATTTGTGGTTTTGCCTCCTCACAGACTGCCTGTGGAATGAGTGATAATCTGGCAAGTGATATTCCAGACTAGCCCATTCTACAGAAAGGGTAACCTGAAATTTCTCTTTCACAACCGAAAGGGATGTCACCTGGAGCTGGTAGAGATTCCCTTGCTGCAGCAGGTTCAGTACAAGGACAGCAGAGTTGAGGTTTGTGGGGATAAGGAGTTATCCCAGGGCAAACCTCAGTCTGTTCTTTGAGACAAGTGGCAGGATTACAAGGAGATATTTGTGGTGCTGGGGGTGCCCCACAGACAGATTTATGACCCCACATTCAACTTGTTACTTGTTCCATACTCAGTAACTAATAGGCACAATACAAAAGAACTAGGATTCACCCTGAACTCATTTTGTCTCAATCCAACACTCCAAAATTAGCCTCTCTCATAAGAAAACTAGGGAAATATGATCTAGATGAAATTAGGACAAGGTCAGTACACTGTTCATAATAAAAAAAAAAAACAACCTCTCAATGTGTGTTATCAAAGGTTTGCTTTCTAAGTGGGAGGACATATGTAGGGTCATGAAAATACCTGCCCCAGGCCCAGTATTATTGAAAAATATTGAACAAATTGGAATGGAGAAAGCATACTTACAGATCTTGTGAATGATGCCTGGTAGGCAGAGACTGGAAATGGAGAACAGGACCTGAATTTAAAGTGACCTTGACAAATTAGAGATCTGGTGAAATCAAAACTAAGGACCTCTGTAGTACAAAACGACAAACTGATTTGCTCCAAAGAATGTATATATTTACTATGCCTCAGAAGCTCCTACTCTCAGGATAAAAGAGATTCATTCAACTCATTGGCCACAGATTATGAGGGTTTTTTATTAATGTACTTGCTTGTATTATGGCAAATCTATGATACAAATTAAGATTTACCTCTTTGTTCCCATGTGATGTATCATATTTTATTGCATATAACACGCACATTTCTCCCCAGAATCAGCTCCTATAGATTACGGTGCACGTATTAAGCTGGGAAGCTGATTTTCTGACCAGGATATAAATTCACTGCTTTGATTCCTGCTCCATGCTGTAGCAGCTGTTACATCACTATTCAGGTAGCAGAGACAGTCAATTGACTTAATGACTCATTATTCTTCACTCCAGAGGTGTCAATTCTCTCTCTGTTTTTAATTGTCTTGATGTTCCACTAATCAAGCGAACCTTTATTAAGACAATTTTGCTACCTGCTAGCTGCTTCTGATCTCTCCACTCCTATTTCACATTTTTGGAGACTCTTTAGCTCTTTTTAAAATCACAGATCCACCCAGTGAGACCAGTCTTCAGCAGCAGGTAGGGTTTCACCTTTAGTAAACAGGAAACGGAAGCTCAGTCAACTGCAAATTAAGGCTCTCGTCCTGTTCTATACAGCCATAATCCTGGGAAAAAATCTTTATTTCCTCCCCACCCCTTCATTCATAAAACCAGGCAAGTATTATATTCTAGGGAGTGGTATAAGTGAGAGAATATGGTCTTATTTTTCTGAAGTGGGGAAGCAATTGCTTCCCCAGTCCTTAGCTTCCATGACATCTGTAACA
Organism: Crocodylus siamensis; assembly: GCF_052110815.1. Taxonomy (NCBI): domain Eukaryota; kingdom Metazoa; phylum Chordata; order Crocodylia; family Crocodylidae; genus Crocodylus; species Crocodylus siamensis. Next base: position 273,105,911 of record NC_143396.1, on the reverse strand, counting down.
AATGTTAAGTGCATTTTCTGCAACACAATGGTCTTCTAGAGTGTTTCTCTTTACTTATTTATTTATTCATTTATTTTGAAGTTATTATATTTAAAAATTAAAGGCACACTGGTAATATAAGCTTATGAAAAAGAATTCTGATAAGTCATGAACATAGTTTCTGCATGTTTTATGTTGCAGTCCACTGTGAAACTACTCAACCGAGATATCAGATATTTTAAAGGCTATTTAACATTCTGAGTCTTTCCCACAAAGTTATCTGATAGAGAATGTTTCAGTAACTGAGACTGACTGAACGCAATACTTCTCAGATTCACACATCCAGTAGTCCAATGCAATGGTCTTATATTCCATGCACTGAGCTCTAACATAAATAGGTGAAATAATGGAGCCACTGACTGGAGCAGAGTTTTGATACTGACTTTGGATAGGGTTTAAATTTCACTTACATGTGGACTTCAGTAAGGATGAAGACTAGGTGAAAGGGTATACTGTACCTACATGGCTAACTATATTGCTAAAATTAATGAAGCTCCTTCTATTTTTCCCATTTGTTAATGTGAGTTAACTTAGAGAATCTACTCTACTTTTTATGCCTTTGAGGCCTTTTATGCCCGTGTAATTTTCCTTTAAAATATCATGAATGCCCCTTCAAGAGGGCATATTTTACAAATTAAATAGTAATACTAAGGACACAAAATAACTTCTAATGTTAATGGATTAATACTGGTACTCTTTGCATGGAGGACTTTTCAGAGATCAGAATGATCCTCTGATACAGGGGTCTTCGACCTTTATGGTCAGGGTGCCAGCTGAGAAGTGGGGCTGCTTGAGAAGTCCCCCTGCAGCAAAACCAGAAGTGCCGGCAGCATCTCTGCGGTGCTGCCACATACCCCCTGGCACCTTCCAAAGTATCCCCAAGGGTATGTGTACCCTCGGTTGAAAACCCCTCCTCTAACAGGTAAAACGTGATTGAGTTCTATCCATGCATGCTGGTATGACAAGATGGCTCCAGTTGCCTCATATGTTGCAGTCGCTTTATGCTACTCTGGCCCTTAATAACACTATTTGAGGGTGATGAGTGTTCCCTTCTCTGCTCCCACACAGGGGAGAGGAGACCTATGACAGCCTGTCATCAATCAAGGCAGGATTTCCAAAGCATTTTATATTCACCGAACTCTGAAGTCCCACTGAAGTCAATGGTAAAACTGTCAGTGTTTTCAATGGGAGTAGTTAGATCAAAGTGGAAAGCTTCTGAAAATTCTTCTGCTTTAAAAACAGTGTAAAAATCAAGGGAACCTTATTTACCTTTTGGAAATACTCTCTACAGAGTGTCACTAAGATTTCTGTATCACATAAAAACCCTGCTAAATATAACAAAGGCCTTTTGGCCATCTACTCATAATAGAGTATTAAAGTATTATATTAACTTTTAAAGTCAGGCTAAGATATATTTTATGGCCTTTTCCAGCTAAAGTCGGTTGGACTCTGTAGAATATGATAATAAAGAATCACAGACCCCAGAAAATGATAAAAATATTCTCATCCCTTTGAATCCCAAAGTAGTTCACAAGTCATGTATACAAAGCCAGTTGAAGGGCAACAAATCAACACACCTCAACTGTGTCTAGGAGGAAAACTCTCAGCCAAGGACACCTAAACAAACCCCTACTGCTTCATATCTTATGTTTTCAGTTTCAAAGACTCCAAGTACCTTAGAAAAATCAAGCCATTGTTCTTTGAGGAATCATCTAAAAGACTCCCAATAGAATAAAAAGGCATACGATCACAGCTACAAAGTGGAATAGAGGGAGAGCTGTGTCAACTGCTTTGGGATTAGTTCCTGCAACTGCTAAAACTGATACTTAAACAAATACAAATAAACCACACCAGTTCAAGAAATCTAACCAAGGTCCCCCTCTTGTGAACAGAATGTGTAACTAATGTTTATGGCAATTATGGATGCCCTTTACTGTTATTTGGGGGTGGAGGAGAGGGAAAAATGTATAGCACCAAGCATAAATATGACTGAACATTTTCTCTGATTCATGGAATAATGAAAGGTTTGATAAATGCGATATTTTAAATATAAAAAGGAGAAGGCTTCACTTTCATAATGAAACATTATACTTTATATGCTTTAGATAATATATACATATTTAATATATTTATATAATATATAATAGGATACTGAAAAACAGCAACCAATAACCTTTGCTGTGGGGAATATATTTTCCATTGGATTTTATACTGAACATATGTAGCAAATGTTACTACTCGAGTATTCTAGTGCATTTACCACACACAAGTGTTATTTGTTCATTGGAAAATTAAAGCAATGTTTTTTTCATTTGTTTTAGTAAGTTATTAAAAAAATCTAGAAAGGTGACAAAAGTACACTGTAAAAAAAAAAATAATGCTTCCCATATACATTTTTTGAACTTACTAATATTCAAGTCCCAAGCACGTGCATGTGTGTGTGTGCGCGCGCACACACACACACACTAGATACTCACCATACAGGCAATTAAGTACATTGCCAATTGTGCTATGTAGGGTTGCCAACTATCAGCAAATTTACTGTCAGTAAAAAAAAATCAAGCCAAAATGGATGCAAGCAAAGTCAGTAAAAATCTTTAGCTATCAGTAAAAGCAACAAAGCAGCCACAGACTGACTGCAGCTCTGAAAGAGCACAGCAGTGCTCCCTGGTGTCTGAGTGGGAGTGCAGCACCCTGCAGGAGTATTCTCTCAAGCTAAGTACAGTCAAAAAGCCCAAGGCTGAATAAATTCAGTCTTCACAGGTTAGTGTAAACTGTGTGGATTGAACCAGTTAGCAAGTGAACAGACATTCACTTTTGATTCCGGAAATGAAACTATATGCTTGCAGTGGCCCAGGCCAAAGCTGGGGGATGCTACAGCACATCTCCCTCCTCAGCTGAAGCAGACAGCTCCGGCCAAGGCTAGCCTGCCAACCCTGTAAAGCATTCTGGGATGCTGAGGGCCTGTGAGTTAACTTGAGTCTGGAGGGGATATGGGACAGAAATTCAATAAACCGATTTAACCTAAATCAGTTAAGATTGATACTACATCCATGCAGGTTTATCTTAAACTAGTTTTGGCCATTTTAAAAGCAGTGCATGTGCACTGAACTTCTGCTGTGTTACAGATTTGAACACAGGTTTCCAATCACTTAATTTTTATGTAATTTTTGTCCCTAGCCTCAGCCACACTTCTGCATCCCAGGATTTCTGTAATATTGCTGGGGTACAGGTAAGCTTCTCTGGAAGTCTGTGATGGGATGGGATGGGATGGGATGGCAAGACCAGTGGGGGTAAGGCTGGGGGGTTTGATGGGGGGACAGAATGATGCAGGGTGAAGTGGGGGCATCAGGGTGTGGTGGTGAATAGGGGGTCTCTGGTGGGGGGATGCAGTCATTGGTGTAGTCAAGCCAACCCAAGAAAAAATTTTACTACTAAAAATTTACTATTACATTTTTTAAAAACTTTTTGCTGACAGCCAGACTTTTCTATTTCTCTTTAACTTTTTGTTATGGTTGATGTTAAACTTTTAAATTTGAAGCCAATCCTTCCAATTGGGGCTTTCCAGTGGGGTAGGGCCTGGAAGAATAGTTATATTTACATTATGTAAAACATATATCAGTAAAAAATATGTCAGTAAAAAGCTTACAGGTTTTCAGTAAAAATCTTGGGTTGGCAAACCAGCGCCATGAGTAGTCCCATAGAAATCAGCAGGACTGCCCACATAAATAATGTTAGATTCCTATCTAAGCACTTTTTGAGTCAGGCCTGTTTGTTGCAGTATCCAACAATGATAATTTGAAATGAAACCATATTAAACAAACAATATGATAAAGTCAGAATAGAGGTCAGAATTATGCAGAACAGGTCAGAATAATGTATCAGACCTTTTTTAGAAAGACTTGAATTTTAAAAAATTAAATAAAAGCCATTATTTTAATCACATTAAAGTACAAGGAATGATTTCTATCCTAATCTCCTTCTTATCTCAGTTAACTGAACCCTTTATCCCAATGGTTTTATTGTGAAATTGTTATATACGCAAAACTAACATTAAATACCACAGGAAGTTTTGCCCCTATAAACACTGTATGATCACATCTAAATAAACACATACCCTTCATTCCCACTTCCAGAAATAATCCCCATAATCCTAACAGTGCTGACTGGAAGACAGTACATTTTGAAATTTGACAGAAAGGAAGAAAAAGGGGAAAGGACACACCCTCCCTCCAGGATAGCCATTATCCCAACAGTCACCTGGAATGTAGCATGCTCAAGTTCAAGTCCCTTCTCTGACTCAGGTAGAACAAAATCTCTCTTAGAACCCCTTCATGAAAAATTTAGACATAAGAAATCTTCTCAACAAAGATTTCATTAACTTTCTGTTACAAAAATTGGTTAGATTAATTGATACTTTCCTACACACTTGCAAGTCCTTCCAGCACTTCCTAACATCATGCGTTTGATCACCTTCCAGTGCATTATGAATTTGACCCAAGTTGTACCTGGTGTAATAAGCTTTGAAAGTAGCAATCACACCCTGGTTGAGACGCTAAATGAGGGAAGTTGTGTTCGGCAGTAGGAAAACCACTTCCATATCAGGGTGAGCAAATTGCAGACTTTGTGGGTGGCCTGGCGCATTGTCCAAGATGAGCAGCATTTTGAAGGGCAGCTCTTTGGAGTCTAGGTATTTTTCTACCTCTCGGATGAAACAGTTGTGGAACCAGTCCAAAAATAAATCAGCTGTGACCCAGGTGCTCCTGTTAGACCACCAAAAAAACAGCAAGCTGTGCTTATTCTTGCCCTTTAGTGGCCTGGGGTTCAATGCATGGTACAGCAACATAGGTTTCACTATGCAGTCACCCACGGCATTAGTGCAGAGGAAAAATGTTAGCCTGTCCTTGGCTACCTTGAAGTCTGAAGCCTTCTTCTCCTCCTTGGAAAAGTATGTTCTTGTTGACATCCTTTTCTAAAACAAGATAGTTTTGCCTGCGTTGAAAACCTGTTCGGGCTTGTAACCCTTTTCGTCAATGATTTTAAGAAGCTGTAGGGGACAATCCTGCGCTGCCTCACGGTCTGCCATCAACTTCACATTATGTAGGCTGTTCCTCTTTTTAAATTTCTCAAACCACCCCTTACTTGCAGTGAAACAAATTGCACTGCCATCACTACCCCCCTCATCACCTGACGCTTGTGCAAAATACTTCCATAAGCTCAAAGCCTTTTCGCGAATCACAGGGCCATCCATGGGTGCTCGTTTCTGTGCCATATCGTCAATCCAAATGCTTAATGCTTTTTCCATTTTCTCCATTATGGGATTACGACTCACACATGACACTTTCGCACTAGATGGAGCACTTGCAGCAATACTATCCCTTACGTTTTTCTCTTTTTTCTTAATGTATCACACAGCGTACTCGTTAATGCCGTACATGCTACCTACCAAGGCTTCACTAAGTCCACGTGCAAGCTTATCCAATAATTCAACTTTCTTGCTTACACTCATCACTTTTTTTTCCCTTTTAGCCTCTCGCCCACTCGCTGCACTATCATTTGCTTTTCTTTTAGGTGCCAAGATTAAGGGCATGCACAGCAACAAAGTGTGATTACGCTGCATGGGGAGACAGTGCAGCGCACCATGACAATTTGAATCTGCGAATCACGAGTCTGCAAATAGTGAGGGTTTCCTGTAATCTCTTGCCTGACTTCCAATATATGATGCATCATATCTTGCATTTATTTTATATAGTTCTGTGATTTTCTTCTCAAGAGCTCATATTGCTCGTCTTAAATTAGAATGCATTATTTAACAGAATGTATTCCTTCCTTGTCCTTCCTACTTTTTTCTGCTGCTCACTACTTCCCTTCTGCATATCTTGGGACTTCCCCAAATGCACCTTCCAAAACCACTCCGTTAAGTTTAATAGCAAGCACTTAGATCGGGGTCAGCAACCCCCAGCACGTGTGCCGAGCATGGTATGCGAGGCCATTTTGCTCAGCATGCTACCACCAGCCCCGGGTAGCTGCTGCCAACCACAGAGCCCAGGCTGCTCCCAGGAGGCAGCTGGGAAGCTGCAAGCAGCCTGGGCTCCGTGGATGGCAACAGCTACCCAGAGCCAGGGCTGGGTGCAGCAGGCTGGCATCAGCTCTGGACTGGTGTGTGTGCATGCATGCCTTGGAGCAGGTGGTGGCCTGAGGCAGTGCAACCCTGGTCTCTGCCCCACTGCCGGCACAGAGCTGATGACTGGCCTCCGGAGCCTGGCGCAGCTGTTTGTAGCCAGCCTGGGCTCTGGGCAGCTGCAGCAAGCAGGCTGCAAACAGCTGTGCCAGGCTCCACAACTCCGGCATCAGCTCCATGCTGGTGGTGACTGCACGCTCACCTCAAAGTGGACAGCAGGGATAGGACCTGGCCCTGTGGCACTGCAGCACTCCTGCTGTCTGCTCTGAGGTGCACACACCAGTCGCCACCAGCATGGAGCTAATGCTGAAACTGCCTAGAGCCCAGGCTGGCTACAAACAGCTGCGCCGGGCTCCAGAGCCCCACCATCACCTCTGTGCCGGCAGCAGGAGAGAGACCAAGGTTGCACTGCCTCAGGCCCCCCCACCGCCCGCTCCAAGGTATGTGTACACACACCAGTACAGAGCTGATGCTGGAGCCTGGCACCACTGTTTGCATCCTGCCTGCTGCAGTGGCCCAGAGCCCAGGTGGGCTTCAAGCAGCTGCTCCGGGATCTGGAGCAGGGGAGCTCTGTGCATGGGAGAGGCCAGGGTTGTGCCGCTTCAGGCCCCCCCACCCCCACTGTCTGCTCGGAAGAATGCGTGCAACTGTTTGCAGACTCCCAGATGCATCCAGCCCCATCTCTGGGTAGCTGCTGCCAGCTACGCAGCCCAGGTTGCTTGCAGCAGGGCTTGCAGCTGAGCCCGCCTGATTCCCACCTGCTCCAAGCCCAGCACTGGCCCAGCCCCCCTACTGAGATGAGGCTGGCACTGCCCCTTGCCAAGAGTGCCGCACCTTTGCAGGCTCAGCTGCGTGGAGTGAGTGGATGGTTGGGCTGATGGGCAGGCTCTGGGCTGGAGCCTCTGCTGGTCGCACTACAGCCCGGGGGCTGGCTTCCCAGGGAAACACCAGGGCTCTGGCAGGCCCAGGGCATTGCTGGGTCAGACTTTGTCTGGTGGCCCAGCAGCCCAGCTCTGTGCACCCATGCATCTGGTTCTGCGTGTTTGTCTGCCTCTTGTTCTATGTGTCTGTGCATGCACACATATGTCTGGTTCTGGTTGTGCGTATGCATATGTGTCTGCTCCTTTGGGCAGGGAAATAAGCTGGAGAGCCTGTTCCCTGCCCAACTTCGTGATCACAGATCTGGGCAGGGAACTGGTACCCGAGCCGATGCCAGCAGGTAGCTCCTACGTCTTCCTGTTTCACAATAGGGAAGCTGGAGCTGGGAGATCTCTCAGCACCAGCTCTCTGGTCACAACTCATTTAAAGTGACATTATTATACACTATAGCACCATTTGCATGAAATTAATATATTTAAAGGATTTAACAGTTAGTTCAACCTGGGCAAGGAATGTAATTAAAACAGAAGTCCAAAAGTCCCCTTTGTGAAGGAATATGTGTACTTCTGAAGTTAATCACAGAAGAAATCATCTTAGCAGTGATGAAGAGTAGGGAAGGATGAATGATTCTGTGAATTAATGTAAATCAGTCTCATAGCTGGCTTCAGGTTTTTCAAATGGAAATGAGGCTTTTTATATCAACCTAATTTGAATTCCAGAAGCAAAATATTTGTTCTTTCTTTGAAAGAATTACTGAAATGAATGACAAAGACAGGGCAACTGTACAACTTGCAAGAAAAACAGAAGTTTTAGATGGGGTATGCAGGGAAGGGTCATGCTCCCTGTATTATTATAAAGGTTTGTTTTTCTAATATTCTTGGGCTTTGATTTCAGAGGTAGTGGATATCAACACAAAAACCAGTACTGCCCTCTTCGTAAAATGAGGATTGAGGAATCTCCGGTATCTTAATTGATTAGAAATACACAGTTTATATTTTAACATAGTTGCATCATCAGCCAATTAGCAACATAAAACAGTCAACTTGAAAACCAGTAATGAAAAGGCCATTTACAAGACTGCATTTAATGAACTCAAAACCAGATAAACTGCCACTGAGACTGCTGTCAGGGTCTTAAACACTAGCAATATTTTATTATTAAAATTAGCCAGAGAGGAAAGAAAATACTAAAAATAATTAATCCAATGAAGAGTTCTTTGAAATGTTGATTCATGTTAGTTCTGTAAGTCAAGCAAGTAGAAGATATGAACTATTAATACCTTATTTACTCAAATACAAGATGACCCTTAATATTAAAAAAACTCCAGTAATTAGATTCTATATCTGGAAAATTTATAAATGTGTTACAATTTTCTAAATATAGAATTAATGCCTTGATTTTTTCCCCTTCCCACTCCTACAACAGGCAAAATAAATCTGGAGGGTCAGGTAGCTCCTTTGCCCTCTGCTTGCCCTCCCAACTTCTTTTCCCTGCAGCCCCTTCCCCCGCTCCTTACTGTCAGACTCTGCTCTCCCTGAACACATGGAAGTGAGAAGCAAATTTGAAAACACTGACATAGAAATCAACATACCTGTAGTAACTTGCATATATGGAAATGATTACAGGTACCCATAGCCAGGGGTCATCCAGAATTAATACATGATGCCTCTTTTGAAACTGCTGCAAGTTCTAGCAGAGGTACTCTATAAACACACCATAAAGCAGCACTTCTATTTATATCCAGTGCAAACGTGTATTTTTTATTTTGTGTCTCAGGCCAAATTAGCCAAATCAGTTCCAAATTCTATTGACTGAGCAGAGCTCAGTCATTCAAACCTGTGTGGTGCTACCACCAGCAAGTATCCTCACTCCCAGACTCTTCAGCCCAGGGCATCAGAGACACCCAAATCCATAGCAGTCATCCTAGGTGCAGGCCCAAAGCCCAGAGGCTTTGGAGTTCAGTGCCCCCAGGTCATGCTTATTCTTAGCCAAAAGACCAAAGGAGCAAGCTAGGGAGAAATCCCCCATCCCCATAAAAAAGATGCTTTAACCAAGTTCTTCCCCTTGGGAAGCTATAGCAGACTCTCATGGGAAGGGACCCGCCCACAGTGCATTGGACAAGTCTCCACCCTTAGCTACACAATGCCATTCATTGGGTATTAGAATAAAAAAAGTTGAGTTATGGCATGACACTAGTCCAAAGCCAAAAGGCTCATACTTTACCACATACTTCACTGGGCTGGGCCCCAACAGAGACAACAGTATTTCAAGCCATGATAACCCCAAAGCTCAGCACTGGTCGATATGCAAGTATACTCCAGATTACACCCCCCCCACAAATGATCCAGGTGTTAATTAGTCCCCACTCATGACTGGAACCTGGTATTCTTATCATGAGTCCTGGGATCCTAAATTTAGGTACAGATGAGGCGCAGGGCAACCTGATCTGGCTCCAACTCATGAAGAATGGGGCCACACTAATCATATGTGAGAGGCTGAGAGAGAGGGGTGACAAAGACTCTGGGTAAGCTCTTTGTGGAATGGTTGCCAGACATTTAAGGCTGGTTAACAAACAGGGTTCATTGTTAATAGGAAAGAAGGGTGCAGCTCACCTTTTGGAGTAAAGAAGAAGTTGCAATGTATTCAGTGTAGAGGCACACCATGACTTGAAAGAGTTGGGACTGAGCAGCACTGAGTACAATGAGCACTATCATATAACTTATTCAGGTGGGCTGCACTAACCTATCCTTGTGGGAGGTCCCACCAACATTTTTGGGACCAGGGGAGTCTGACAAAGCTAGCTGTTTGGCTCCCAGCCTCATTACTGCACTGGAGTCTTGAACCAGCGAATGTCTGGTGTAGAGGTGCAGGAAGGATGGAAGCCCTGAAAAGCTGCCTGTCAGGGTTCCACCCCTCCACATACCTGAGCCTCACTGTTTCAAGGCTTGGTGTCTAAGAAGGTCGGGAGCTCAACAAACAGCTTTTTCAGGCTCCCACCTAGCCCCCACTGGTTGATGGTTCAAGGCTCTGGTACAATGTGGAAGCTGGGAACAGTTTCCATGCTGTGCCAGTGTGACTCCCAGACCCTTCACCACATCAGAGCCTTGAACTGGCTCCCATGTAGTACAGGGCTGGGTGCTCCTAGTCCCTACACCACATCCAGAGCCTCAAATTGGCTCCCGGGCAATCCCAGGGCTGAGACTCAAGAATCAACTGATTTTCAGGTCTCAGCCCCAGAACAGCACCTGGAGCCTTGAACCAGCTCCTGCTCATGGCAGGAGCCAGGAACAGCTCCTGTGCCATTCTGGTGTCACTCCTGGTCCCTGCATCACACTAGAACCTTGAACTGACAAGACGCCCATGTGATGGAAGCCAGATGGGAGCCCAAAGCTGTTTACTGGCCTCCCCTTACTAGTTCAAGGCTTAGTGAGGTAAGGAGGTTGGAAGCTGACAAACAGCTTTATGGTCCTCCACCCCTGCCACACGGAAGCTATGGGGTCCCAAGGCTAAGACACAAAAATCAGCTGATTTTTAGGTCTCAGCCCTGGGACCAGGAGCTGGTTCAAGACTCCAGGGTACTATGATCTATATTTAGACCACTGTAGCATTAACTTATGATTGTTCAGAAAACTTTCTAAGTCCTATTAATGCTTGCTACGATCTAACTATAAAACCTGCTAAGGGCAATGTGTAACAAAACCAAAATTTACTTTGTGTCACACTCCCATTATAATCAGTCACTTCAGAGAAAATTAAACCTATCTGGTTCATTTAAACCTAGTTGCATACTACAACGAAAATGACAAGGAAAATATTCTGAAATAAAATTGTGTAAAAACAAGAAGGCAACTTAAAAAAGTCTCTTAAAAATGAAGGTTTAGGTACATTAATTCCACAGACCGCCACCAAAACAGATGGTTTAAAACTTATTTATACTGGCATTAAGCTTGAATACCCCAGAAATTTCAATATTTTAGATTACATGTGTTTTTATATTCTTAAGATACAGCAACCCTTTATAGCCATGATCAAATTTAAATTCACATAGCATGACAAATCTTGAGAAGTCGATTCTCAAACAGGAATCTTCTCTTTAAACATCTGTATGAACAATTCTAACATCTTTTTGGCCATGCTCCTAACTCATTGTAATAGGACTACATTCTTAATCTGCAGCTTTTCTGCTCTCTAACAAGCATCAGATCTTAGTTTGCAGAGTGCTTTTTAATTTTATAGCAGAAAAAAATATAGATGCTATTTTTAAATGACCATGCATTGCATTTATATATTTATATTATATACATGCAAAGGGAATTAAATTTTAAAACAGTTCAACTCATTTCAATGTAGATTAAATGGCAATAGTTTTTTAGAATGAATCAGGTATGGTACTTTCTTACATCCTAATCCTGCAATTCTACTTACATTGGTAAAGTCTACATCCCAGTACATCCCCATTGAACTCAATGGCCAGGTACAGACATTACACTTTTACAGGTATGAGTGATCAAAAACTGGTCTATACCCGTAACAGAACAGAAGTTCAACACACATGGACTGATCTAAAAATGGCAGAATTTGGTCAAAAACTTGCCACCCCCACCAAAGGGTGAATGTGTGTTCTCTTCATTATCAATCTAAACTATGTCACTTACAGAAAACCAATAACTTAGATCAATTCTACCTTAGGCTTTTTGAATGCCTGTACCTAGTCAAAGAGGCTCTGTGAAAGTGCCTAGGTTCATCTGCATGGATACCATCACAGGACTGATGATCATGTGCTAAAAAAAAATATGGAGAGATCATCTGGGAGACTCATTAAATATGCCTTTCAATTTATTGAAGCAGCATAGGAAGTAAATGACATTTTGGAAAGCAGAGTGACAAGGTAACAACAGCCAAGTCCACTCAAATCTAGAACCCTACAAATTACTGTGTAAGAACTTCACCCAGCATTTTTACTTTTATTACAACTCTAGGACACCAATTCAGCAAAGTACCGTTTTTGTTTCATCACCTTTAAACACATGATTTAATCCTATTTAAGTCTTTTTAAGCAAAACATTTAAGCATGTACTTCCTTTAATTGCATATATAAATCTCACTGAAGTCAACCTGAAAGTTAAGCATAAGTTTACATGTGTTACCGAATAAACATGGACTCCTACCTTCATAAAGCAGGAGGAAGAGGTCTTCTACACCTAAATGTGAACAGGGGTTGAGAAACATGGTTGGGATGGTATGGAGGGTTTGCTCCTGTGGGTGATAGACAGGGAAGCAGGAGCAGCTGTGTTGTAGTGGAGTTTTCAGGTTTTAGGATGTAACTGGAGAAGTCTATTGTGGGTTGCTTGTCTTACTGTAAGCCACCCTGAGTCTTTTTGGATAGGATGAAATATAAATCTAAATTGATGTTGATATAAAAGGAGACATATTCTGATGCTGATCACTGAGGTAACCAAGAGTCATACAATCTCCACACCACTGGGAAGCAGCAGATCAATTTATGAATTGTAACTCTGGATAACATTAACCACATTTGTGAATATTTTAATCATTTTGGCCGGGGGGGGGAGGGGAATAACACTTGTATGCTTTATGGGAGAATAAAATTCTCTGCCAAAGTTATCAATGAAGACTTAGGGGATATTAGCAAACAGCATTACAAATATGCTTATAAATGACATTTACCTGTTTCAACATCTGTTAAGTGAAGCATAAAATCAAAGCCTCCACTGAGAATTCTTCTTCCACATAAAGACCATTGAGCAGCTCGAACAGCACAGGAGTGACAGGAATAAGTTTTTAAACAGCGGCCTGTATCGACAGCATCCCATATCTTAAGAGGAAACAGAGTAACAAATCTTAAATATGAAGAACTACAGTAATTAAATTATTAAATATGCTGAAAAAGAATTAGAATAAATTAATTGGTTTAGCTGAGAAAGCTTTAGCTAGCAAATTCATCTCTCTGAAGCTAAAAGTATGGGTTTCAAGTAATAATAAGTTCCCTTAAGTTAGAAAATGAAAATGTTTTCTTAACTAGCGAGAAAATCAAGACAATAAGTTTATATTTGGTATGTGTAAATTGCTGGAAAAGCAGAAACTATTCTAAATGGCAGACCATGTCAAATTCCCCATCGTCATTTCTGTACCACCTCCCCCAACAAACCTGGCAAACAAGTTTGAGATCTTCTGTCTATGTAGGATATATCTAATCCCTTAGTCTTGCAATCTGTGACTTCAAAAAGGATGTTGCAGCTGTCATCAAAATGTACTTAACATGAAGGATATTACTGATCCTTGATTATCCAAACTCCTTTGGAAAGCACCTGCTGAGAAGTCATTTGCGTAACTGAAACAGTTGCAAGCTATTATATGGAACTGAAAAGCAAACATACATCATAGTACTAAATAATGCTTAAAAAGAACAGTATGAAAAACTGGTTTTGGTTAGTTACAGCAGGGCTATCCAGCCTTTTGTTTTCTTTTGTTTTGTTTCAAGTCAAATCAGCCAATTCAGTTCCAAATCCGTGAGAAACATTCAAGAACCATACATGGCCCTGCTACCGGAAAGCATTCTCCACCCCCACCTGGGGCTTCATATACTTCCAAATCCTTTGGTGGGCATCCTACATGCAGGCCCAAGCACAGAGGCCTGGGGTTTGGATGCCCCTGAGTTTTGCTTGCCCTCAGCCGTATGGCTGCAGGAGCAAGCTAGGTGGGAGTCTCCTATATCCATAACGTCAAGTTGTAGCCAAGTCCAATGTCTGGGTGACTGGGAGCCACAGGGCCCCGAGCTACACAGTCTTCAGGATCCATGCCATGCCATGTAAACAACCCCCCTGACCCCACCAATGGATCATACAAGCCCTTCCAACCCACCTGCACCACGGGCTCTACCAGCACAGGGTAGCATCATTCTGGAAGCATCCAGGATGCTATGGAAGCATACTGCACAAATAGATGTACTGTGCCACGCTACACAGCACCCCCTTGCTACATGCCACCCTCAGTCCCCACTGCAAGAGGCAATTCCAACTGCACTGCACCAGCACAGATGCTATGCAGATCCCCAGATCTCCCCAAGCCTGTAACTACAGGCTTCCACAGCCCCACAAGCTACACTGCTCTGCCCCAGCCCCAGGGGTAGTAGGTACAGGCAATGGAAGCTGGAGGAAGGCAGGGAAGCCTTGGAGGTTTGGAAGCAGCAGCAAAACCAAAGCGGGGAGCAATGCAGATAAAAAAGGGTTTGGGTAGCCAAGACGCAATTGACAGAGGCAAAACTATATAATACAGACAGAAGTGGGATTTTTCTAAAGCCAGAAGAATATGCAGACCCAGGCCACTACTAAGAACACTTGAAAAGCCCACCCTTACTTATTATCTTAACCTTGTAAGTCAACAGGACAAGTACAGCATTCAAGATGAAGTTTTCAATGTTTCTAGAATGTCTTAGTCTAATTCATATTATAAAAATAAAACCAATTATTTTATAAAAGGAAAGGTAATTGTTAGCAGAATCAACAGAAGCATTGTAAGGTATTCCTAGCAAATGGATATAACTCAAATCATAATTAAAAAGGTTATCAAATATGCAGCTCACCTCATTAATCAAAAACACAGGCTCTATTGAAGTGCTTTTTCACCATACAACTCGACAACAGAAATTTCTGAACAATTATATGAGAAAGTAATATCTAGCAAGTTCATTTTTGTGAGATAGGAAGTTGGCTAAATACTAGTATTCATTTTTCATTAATATCCTACTTCAATAAATACTAGATTACAAAAGAACTGATGACTGCATGAGTTATTACTATCTCTGCTGTTTGAGCTTAACCAAACAATATTTCTGCCAAATTCTACAATGGACAGGTCAGTGAACCCCAGTATTTTCACTGCCAGAGACAGCAGTGCAACTAAATCAATGTTTTAATTATTACTATTGACAGTTTTATTGTATGTGCAGTTAGAAATTTTAAAACTACTTAAAGATACTAAAGAAAACCTAAAAACTCTTGATAATTAGTTAATGATACCTAAATCTTTATCATATGAAATCTTGCTATATGCGTCAAACAAAGGCTGCTTTGTGAGCCCACCAAGGATATTCTTTTTTCTTCTGCCCTAAAAAAAAGTGCTCATTTTCTAAGCCTGGATTAATATTAATATTGTTGTTGCTGCTACTGTTATTATGTGTGCTAAGCAAATTATTACATAGAAAGGATCATTCTCGTCTCAAAGGCCTTACAATATGCAAGACTGTAGGTCCACAATCTTCCATTGTGTGCATCCAGGAAGCTCCAATGAAGTCAGTTATTAATTAATAAAATATAATTGTTATATAAAAAATTCACAGTGTAAGAAAAAAAAAACAACATATGTCAAAGCTTGGTTGAACATTTATGTCCTTGAAGTAGCATCACAGATTTCTCAAAATAGTAAGATTATCTGAAAGGGAACAGGGGAAGTAAAAAACCTCTTAATTTTTGTTCTTTCTTTTGCTAGACTGAAAAGTGTTAGTGCTATGGAAGGACTTGCTGACATTTCTACCTGTATATTGCAGACAACATGTTGTCTTAGGAGACTGTTTAAAGTACCTACTAATCATGTATACACTAAATTTCTGCTTTGTAAAGCAACCAATTATTGTTAATTACTTGAGTGGTCAGTTAAGTTAAACACCCTAACAAATGTATCCTAAGTACCCTAACTATAAGCAAGGAAAATCAGAGAATAATATTAAGGAGCTTTTGGAATTAAGTTTCTACCTTGTTTAATGACTTGCATGATTATTTCCAGTTTCACTCTAACATATAAAAACCCAGAAAGGTTAATCACATCCAGGAGGGTTTTTTATATGAGAAAGCTATTGAATGAATCAAGAAAAAGTAGGTGATAAATGCTTCAGAAAGTTTTCTTACATTTTAGTGATTAAACATGAAAATACATTTCAACAAGAAGGGAAAGTAAAAGAAGTTTCAAAATCATTTAATAGCACTGGCTTAGACAGAAAATCAGTGGAAGAGAAAGAAGTGAAACACACATGATGCTGTATGTTTGCATTCATTCTGTAGAAAGGAAAAAACATTTTTTACATGTGGATGATGCTATTAGAGTAAAAAGGAAAAGTCACTACAAAATGTCACTGTATTCATCTCCAGCCCCTAGCTTCTATCAGCTCATCTCACTCAAACAGCATTTGATTTTTCTTGCTGCCTGGCTGCCATACAGGCATTAATTGCCACCCACTACCGAAACACCACACAACTCCCATGAAACCCATCCTATGGAAAGGTGGAAAACTGTGAATGACCAACTGACAGACAGGAATATATGAGAGTCAAATATTGATACCCATCTAGTTTTATGTGTGGAAAAGGAGACGGTAACCACACATGTCTGGACAAGCCTAAAGACAACTTACTGTACTACATTACCTGGGAAAGACACTTGATGTTTAAGGCTTAACATGGAGAAGCCATAAAAGCATCATAGTTGATGGTCTCTATACTGTGGTCCTACTTCCATGGAACACCACTGAGAATTGCATATTGGCAGTAAAGGAAGATGGCCAGAATGCCAGGGGAATAAGTAGTAGAGACACGCTAGTGCAAGGCGGGTAGATACCAGCTGTGCATAGGGAGGATGAGAAAATAAGGGGTTTTACCTAGCCAAATCACAGACAAACAGCTATATGAAAAAGGGTGAGATCAGACTACAGCAAAATGAATCTTAGCACTTTTGTTTTGCAAGATCTGTAACAAAGGCTTTACAAGCAATGTTTGTATGCATTAGAAATTCCATTAGTAAGGGGGTCTCCTTTCCTTCTTGCCAAACAAGCAGCCCAGCCTTGGCGAATCTCTGGAGAAGTATGTTAAAAAGACTGAGAGGGCTCAGGAGGTCTCCAATACTGATTAGGGCAGTGTTTCTTAGCCTGTGGATTGCGAGCCAAAAGAGGGTCACAAGAATATATGAGAGAGTTGCAAACAAACTTTAAAAATGGATCAACAAAAACTTTTTTAAATGGTTTCTCCTTTAAAGGAGAAAAATGTGGGAAACCGTGCCTTTTCCCTTGCAGGCTGGCAGATTTCCAGCCTGCGAGGGGCTGCTTGGGGCCCCGCCATGTCCCACACACACCCCCTGCCCTACACTGGAGGCAGGGGGCAGCAGGTCAGGAGTGGGGGCACTGAGTCAGCA
This sequence comes from Crocodylus siamensis, assembly GCF_052110815.1. Taxonomy (NCBI): domain Eukaryota; kingdom Metazoa; phylum Chordata; order Crocodylia; family Crocodylidae; genus Crocodylus; species Crocodylus siamensis. The sequence goes on along the minus strand of NC_143396.1, from coordinate 273,088,612 downwards.
CTGGTCACTGATGTTTACAAAAGGGTCCTAGTACAGAAAAGGTTGAGAAGCACCAGATTAGGGGATTTAGGCTAGTAGCAGCCCACATCACAGAGGCTAGGTAATATAAAACACAGACCAACAGTATTCAGTGCCATAACACAGGAATGAATTCCTTCCAGGTATAAAGATCAATAGCCAACTTTCCATTCCAAGTGAATGAGCATTTCTTTAACTTACTTTTCAGACAAATATGTAGCACAAAAATGCATAAACTACTATTGTTTACAGGAAGGAATCAACTGATTAGTGGCCCATTAACCAGCTGAACCCTGCCTGCCAAATTTAGCCTTTCACCAGTTCTTTAAATGACAGACAAAACCCTTTAAAAGACCCAAACAGAAATGGAATTTACTAGTCTGAAACTACCAAATTTATTCAAATCCAAAATGAGGCTTTTTCCCCATTCAACATGGGGGGAAAGAAATCTCATCTTAGGTTCAAGTACAGTCCAGGGTCCATGACTCTGGGGAGATAACACAGTGCTGGGTGGGAGAGTGCAGGGGAGACCATGTGGTGCAGGGGTAGGGAGCAGCATGGGGAGATCACGCGGTACACAAAGTACAGGGGAGATCATGAAGTGGCAGGGGATCTGCTGTGGCTCAGGCTCCAACCCTGACCTAAGGCCAGAGCCAGGGCTGCAGCTGCCAGGGTTGCTGCTTCCTGGCTGGGACTAGAGATATCATATGTTCCCTGCCCCAGGTTGGAGCCAGAGCCAGAGCCACCACATAGGGTAACAGCAGTGGGGAGATAAGGAGTGCAAGTGGCCCATAGTGAGACACTGATAGACAAGTGGGGCAGGCACCAGGGACAGACAAGAGACAGGAGCCACCCTACCTGTCACTTGCCTATCAAAGGCACTGCAAGGGAGGGCAGGGGCCACATGACTGTCCCTCCACCACTGCTTTTGCTGCTGCTTGCCCCCTGATGCTGCCTTCTCCATCACAGCAGTGAGGGATAGGGTAAGGGGGAAGAATTTAAAATAATCCTTGATAACAGGGGACCCTAACACTGGTATTCTCCTGGATAGGGAAAGAGAAACAGAAAAACAGGGACTGGAGCAGTCAGTCTGAAAGAGAAGGACCCATGTCAGGGAGCCAGTGTCCTACCACTTTAAGAGAATGGAGCAGCAGGCGCAGAGGCTGCCCTTTAATTAAGAGATAAGAAACTCCTAAGCAGGGTGAGAAGGTAAGCTATCAGCAGGGAGAAAGGGCTCTCGGACACATAAGCCCTGCCTGAAGCTGGAAATTAGGGAGAGAGCTCCTATGACATCAGTGTACTCGGGATGAGAGGATTTCTGTTAAAGCAAAAGCACTTTTGTTTCCATTGCTGTATTGTATTGCTGTATTGTATCCAGGGAGGCAAGAAGTTTTCATTAAAGCAGCAGCTTGCTTTTATGTTAAAGTTAGACCAGCGGACTGAATGTGGCTGGAGGGGCAAGTGTGGAGGCCACAGAGGCTCACCAAGGCATAGTATCCTGCCAGGGTAGGGTGCAAGTCAGAGGCAGCCAAAGGCTGAGAGAGCCAGGGGCCATAGCCCAACGAGGGGTCAGGGACCTAGAATCTGGAGCTCATAAGCCGGGTCCTGATGTGGTGGGCCTACGTAGAGAGAGCCCAGCTAGAAAAAGAAGTGAAAGCCTGAGAAAGCCAAGACCCCAACAAGTACTTGGAGGATGCAATACAGACTGTGTATTGAGGCAAGATGACACCCAGGAATGAAAGCTGATAACATCTGCAAGCCATAAGCATGATTATGAGGGCAGCTGAAGATCCCAGTTATTGCCTCTAAAGATTGACCGGGGACTGCCTTAAAAGGTGAGGCCCACCCCATAGAGTTTGGAGCAGAGAAGCCCAGAGGATAGTGCACTAGCCAAGCATATGAAGGTCCCTTAACATGGCAGGAAAGAGGTACAAGGCAAAGTAGAAACCAGGGGTTGTGAGCAGGCAGATCCAACCACTAGTGGACCTTTGCCACCAGGTGGATTGCCTGAGCCTACCACAACCTCCAATAAATATTTTCTATACATGGAAAATTACAACAAATTTATCATTTTATATAATATATAATCTATATATTGGAGGTTGTCTTTAATTCAAGTTCATCTTAGATTTGGGTACATACGGTAATAAAAACAGTGCTAAACATGAAGAAAGAAAAAATAAAAGAACACAAAGTAATTTTTTTCTGACAATTTTTTCCTCCTTTAACTCTGGAATGATAGCACAAAATAGACAGCCCTGCTTATTTCCATGTTTATTCCCAACATGAGTATTTATGGCTCTAACTTACACTTTAAAGAAAAAGGTGGAAATATCTCTCTCTAGGACTGCAAAGAATCAAACCAAACTATTTCTTAAGCATTTCTTGGAAGGTGTAAATTAAACAAGGTTTAAGACCGGAAAATATTTAGTTCCTAGAATTCTTATCTTCCAACCTAAAACATTAATTGGCCCACAAATACTTCTTTTCTTATCTAATATACCTACATGATTTACACTAGCTGAGTTCAAAAGATCATTAGCACTTTGGGCAGGGGTGGCAGTTGTTTTTGCTTGTTTGTTTTTTTTAACCTACCTAACAGTTTTGGGAAGTTTGATCAAAAGTTACATCCTAAAAATGCATACTCCATATCAGGTTATACAATGCACTAAAAATATGCTTACAACTAAGGTTATAAAGCACATAATTTAATAACATTTTGATTGTTTAAGTAAGTTATCAACACAACCATAAAAAAGACACTCCACAGCACCCATTTCTAGGGGAAAGAGAGATAAAACAACCTTGGATCGTATTTTAATCATCCACTCCACGTACCCAAAAAAAAAAATGGTTTTTAGATACTACAACAGGAGCAGGCAAAATACAGCTCGTGGGCTAGATCCAGCCTGCCAGGCGATTTCATCTGGCCTGCAGGCAGGCACTCACCAATTAATTGTATCCGGTGTAACCCACAGCTGCCCCGCTGCACTTTGCATGGAGCGGAGCCCTGCCCACTCTCACCAGGGCAGCATGCTATGCTCCCACCCACACCCATGGAAGGACACTGGCCCCAGCCAGCATGCACTGCTTCCGAGCTGGGCTGCTGCTGCAGCCATCTGCGGAACTGCTGAGCTCTCCCTGCCTCCAGTGGCTCCTCCTTCTGTCCCTGCTGCAGCACTCTGGGCAGGAGGAGGGAAGCAGCAGCAGGTAAGCTGGGCAGAAGTGGGGCCGGGGCAAGGTGGTGGGATCATGGATCCTGGGTTGGCAAAAGCACGGGGCTCCACACAGCTCATGTGCAGTTATCAGGACTCAGCTGGAGCCATGTGCTGCCAAAGGGAACTCCATATAATGGAGCCGGCAGATTTGCCCCACTCCCTGCCGCCACACGCAACTCCCAGGACCCAGGTGGCAAGGAGCCCCACGTGATGCAGCAGGGTTGACTCGTCACCGCTCCCAGGGAGTGTGGCCAGTAGGGCTGTACAAAATTTCGCTAGCTGTTTTGTTTCGACGCTGTTTCAACTCGTTTCGAGCTTGAAACCGTGAAATCAAAATGAAACGAAGGACTTCTAAACAGCCTCAAAACAAAATGAGGGCAGTCAAAACATTTCAAAACAATTCAAGTTTCAAAGCTGAAGCTGAGCTTGCCTGAAAGGAACCAGAAAATAAGAAGAAGAGGGAGGGGGAAGAGGGGGAAGGACTGCTCTGATACTGACTGTGTATCTGGCCAGTGACTGTGATCCTTCCCTGAGGTCCCTTCCAATCCCAGTGCTCTGTGGGAGGGATGGAAAAACAGCATAGAAAGCAGCATTATTTGAGTTGGTCTGCTTTCTGCCTTAGGCTCAGTTACCGAGCTATCTTTCAGAAGCTCAGCAGCGTTAGACAACAAAGGCTACTACCACTGACTTCCTACTTGCTAGCCTAGCAAGTGGGATTCTGCAATATCTTTCACTTTCTTTCTATACCCTTTTATTTTATTATTATATTCATTGATTGATTCCTTTCAATTTATTCCTCCCCCAAAACTCTTTTTGTTTAGTTTATTTTAATTCTTTTCAAATCTGTGTTTTCTCTCAGTGTGCATTCCATTCACTGTGCAGGGAAGCACTGCATAATTTTATTGCATATTATAATATAGAATTTATATAGGAAGACACACATATACTTTTTTATTTATTGTATTGCATATTATAATATTATATAGGAAGGCATATATATACATTTATATTTTTTTATTTATTACCTAAATACTTGTATACAAACATACATATATTACATAAATACACATACATACAATTATCTTACTATCTACATATATTGCATAAATCAGATAGATAACATTACAGAAGAAGAAGAGAGAGATTTTCCAGCAGACCACAGCAAAGACAAGCCACTATGAAACACACCATGAAGCATGCTGGAAAGGCAGCTGGCAAGCCTTCAGGGAGGGGCAGAAGAGGGGGTAAAGAGAGAGGTGTAAGTTACCCCCGCCCCCAAACTGAGACGCAACCTCTTTGCTACAACAAGCAGAGGTGAGGCTTCCACTAGTATAGGCAGCAAAGGAGAGGGGAGTAGTGCCAGTGCCACAGTCTGTGCCTAAGTCTGCGTCCCCTCCAAAAGCACCAGCCATAACCCCACCCACCACCACCAGCATGATAACAAGCAGCAGTACCAACACGACAGTTTCCTCCACCCCCATTTCACTTCCTATCCTGAGCCTTCCAGTGGCAGAGAAAGAGCTGGATCTGAGTGCCCTAGCAAGGAAAATTCTAGGGAAGGAGGGGGAAAATCAGCTGCACTTTAAGTTTCCCCTAGAGACAAGTCTCCTTTCCCAGAAGGCACTTCAGAGGAGGCTGAAGTAGAGGCTGCAGAAGCAAGTGGCTCAGCTGAGTCCGCTCCTCCTCTTGCTGTGCCTCTGCCTGCTGAGGAGGGGGAAATTGCAGCATCTACACATGCAGTGGCACCCCAGAAGCAAGCGGGTAGTGTGGTCTGGGATCACCGTGAGTTGGCAGATGATCCCACATATGCTATCTGCCTGCATTACCGAGCCAAAACCCTTGGGGCAAGGGAACAAAACACATGAGTACCACAGGGATGCTGATGCATTTCCGCAGGAACCACCCCCTTGCCCTGGCTCCTCTTCAACCTGGCACCAGCAGGAGCGTGCCCAAAGGGAAGTCCCCCTCTCACTCTAAAGCCCCTGTCCTCCCCAAGCAGAGGCAGCCACCCTAGAAAAGTGGGGCAAAAGCAGACAGAAAGGAGGGCACACTGCAAGGGCAAGCAAGATTACCCAGAGCATTGGGGAGATGGTTGCTGTGGACAGCCATCCCTTCTCCTTAGTTGAGCAGCCATGGTTCAGGGGCTCATGACCCCACCCTACCAAGTGCCTGCACGCATCACCTTCAGCAGGATGGTGATGCCCTCCCTGTATCAGGCATGCAGGGAGTACTTGAGGGAATAGCTAGGCAAGGCAGGTCTGCAGGTGGCCTTACACTTCACCTCGTACATCTGGAGCAGCCGGAGTGGAGATCATATCTACCTCTCCCCCGCAACAGGGTACTGGTGTGACTAGTCAGGCCGTCAGTGGGCTTTCCTTCAAGCTGAGATGATGGACGAGTCCCACACGGCAACAGAGATCATGGGTGCCATGAACTACTTGGTGCAGGTGGCTTGTTGGGCAGGGCGAGCTCAGCCGCGGATTCATGGTCACCGACAGTGGGGCCAATATAGTCAAGGCAGTCCATAATACCAACCTTATTGGCATCTGCTGTGTGGCACACAAGTTCCACCTCATTGTCAGGGACACCTTTGAGGGAGACAGGGATGCTGGTGATGGTGCCAGCACCACCAGCAAGCTCATTTCCAAATGCAGGAAGGTGGCAGGCTACTTCCACTGGAGCATCAATGGGGGAAAAACGCTGTAGGACAAACGAGCAGAGCTGAACATCCCACAACACAAAATCATGCAGGATGTGGAGACTCAGTGGAACTGATGCTCAAGAGGCTGGTGGAGCAACAGAAGGCCATCCATGAGATGGCCTTGCTCAAGGAGATTGTAGTGACACCCCACTGCACCTGCTTGGATCCTGGTTTGGTGGAACAGCTGGTGTTCCTTGTCAAAGATCAAAGTCTTTGATTTCAGATGCTGATGGCAAAAGGTCAGATGGTAAAGGGTCAGAAGCTAACACAACAAACTCTGTGGTTGTAATTTATCCCTCTGTATTAACAGTGCTGCATATACACACCCCTGTCTGTGCCTCATTTCAAATTACTTGAGAGAGAAAATGACCTTGACAGCCCAGCACAAAAGATAAAGTACCTATAGTAATGAGATTAGCTGACTTTAGTAAAGTTGTAAAATTAAATATACTATGCGCACCATCCTGTGACCAAACAGAACCAGTACTACCCAAGTAAAAATAACCCCCCTTTTTTAATGAAACCTGAGCAAACAAAGAAAGCACAAGTGCCAGCTCATTAATTATTTATGATTGGCGTATAGTAATTGGTCATCTGTGTCAAATAAAACTTTGAAGGAACTTCCGCCCAAGGGGAGAACCGTGTACACACTCAAGAAAAACAGATTGTGCACAACGAATGTTATCTCTTCCGCCTACGTTTTTTTTTTTTTTTTTTTGGCGTACCCCCGTCTCATCTTACCAGTCCGTTTATCTCTTTATCGTTGGCGTTATCTTTCTTATCAAGAGCTCTTAGTAATCTGCAGACTGCGATGGCTTATATGAATCGCTCAGAAGCAACTGTCTTACCCACCCTCTAAATGCCGGGTAACATGATATCTGCATGCTGTAACTAAATCAATCAGCTCCTCTGCCTACGCTGCAGCACATCAGAAGCGTAAGTAAAATAAATCTTTTGTGAAACCACCACGCTGTGTTTAAATCATACTGACTCCTGCTCACCGTTATCACCCACCTGCCTGGTCATAAATCCCCCTCCTCGCGCCAAGCCGGTCGTGCCGACCCAGGCTCGCAGGTCAAGGGTGCACCGGCATTGGGGCGCGGCATTCCTCAAGGTGAACCTCCTGCTGCTGGGGTTCCCCAAGATCCAGCTGCAGATGGAATGAATGTCACCCTCCTCACTGCATCCGCACCTATTTCCTTTTTTAATTTTCTTAAAAGGCACTTAATGCCCTGGTCTCAGAGCTGGAGGGGGCACTCACTGCCTCAGCAGCCACCAGGAGAAAAACATGTCCCTGCTGAGCTCCTGTGCCAGGACAAACTTGGAGGTATGGGCTGGGACTATGGGGAAGGAGTAGGCCCCAGGTCCTTGACGCAACCACTAAAACTGCACTCTGCCTTGGTCAGGAGGCCTGGTGGGACTGCTGGTGGCATGGCAGCCCCAGGAAATGCCAAGACTGAGGATCCCTCTGGTGAAAGGCAGGTAGGAGGCGCCATAACCTCCAGCCACCACACCCACACACAGTCCTAGCTGGGGGAAACCCAAACCCCTTACGTCTTTGACAGGTCTGAGGCTTGCTGGTCGCAGTGAAGTTGAGACTCCAGGTGAGCTCAGCTTAGCTGCCTCGGATGCCAGCTTTTGACAGACGAGCCTATGAACTGCACTTCATCACCTCCTAGGTACAGAAACTCATGGACTCAATACAGACATTGGAATTCTGACACACTACAACCTGCCAGACATCTGACTCCCCAGGTACCTGTGCCACTAGATCCCTTTTCCCCTCCACCCCAGCCTGTCCCTCATCCCCTGATGCTTCCATTTCCATTTTCACTGACTGACTTTCTTCCCTACATTGCAAGCCAGCCTCTGACTTCTTTACTATTCCTTCCATCCAGGAACAGCACACACACCAACTGCAGGTGCTTCCTCAGCCTGACAAAGGGTTTTTCAAACTGAAAGCTTGCTAAGATATATTTCTGTAATTATTCAGTTGGTCTACTAAAATATACCAGATTAGACTGATCCAAAGAATCTTGTCTGCCAATGCCACGTCCTTAGACCAACACCTCTAACACCTGTCCCCGGTCAGCTGACCGGAAGGATGCAGGGCCCTGGGCACATCTAAGCCCCAGGACTGGGGCTGGCAGGGAGAGTTCTTTGGCAGCTGCTGGAAAAGAAGCTCCTGCAGGAGAGGAAAGAAAGACTCTGACAGTTTGGTTGCCTAGGATGCTGCTCGTGCTACTCACTAAGTTATTATCTGTTGTTATTTAAAGTGGTAGACTGAGCTGAGGCTGTAGGGGAGGAGGTCCTGTACACTACCGTGTCGCGTAGAGGCCTCAGCACTAGTGACAGTACGCTTGAACACACACAAAGTTACACGTCATGAGTTTTGCTTGTCAGCAGCTTGAGGTGCAGTTTCCCAGAAACCCCTGTACCTATCTCCTTGAAACTTAACAGGCTTCATGCTCTCAGAAGGGGCTACCATCCCTGCTGTTTTCATCCAAATCTGCCAAAAAATGACAAAGTTATAGGCAGTTTCATGCTTCCCCGTTATATCCTATGGGCAAACTGTCGAAGCAGAGAAACCGTTTCAACTAAACAAAACAGAACAGTGGTTTCAAAATGAAATGAAACTCAAAATGAATCACTGTCCTGGCAAAACAGTGAAATGGAAATCTAAAGGAAACGGTGCTGTCTTACAGCCCTAATGGCCAGGCTGTCAGCTCTATTGCGCAGGGCTCCCCCTGGTGGTGCACTGCTTTGGCCAAGTCCCGGGGAGATGCATGAGCCATGGGGAGCCATAGGCTCACCTGGACTTGCTCCCTGCCACCACATGCAGCTCCCAGGACTTACTCAGAGCCACACCAGGCGACTCCACCTGCCACAAACCATTAGTGCCCCAAAGGCCCATCGCCTGGTGCTGCTGCCATTGGAAGCATGTGCAATGTACAAAAGGGGGGGGGATTCTGGGGGAGGGACCCACATGCATACCCTACCATACCCACACCCCACCCACATACACCCCACATTCCTCCTGTCCCCCAATATAGAAGATTAAGACTTTATTTTGAGCTATTATGCAATTGCCTCTATATATACTATGCAAACACACATGAATCAGGACATTTTAATTTTATTTTAAAAAATATTATATGTTATAATAGATGTTTGACTTCTCATTTATGTTACGTATTTTTTTTGGTTCCAAGATGTCAAATCCCCCTCCCAAAAGGAGTACTTCTGGGGGAAGGGGAGGGACTTCCAGTGGCAAAGACCAGGGGTTGGGTTGGGCCTTCCAGTCCCAAGATGGTGACCAGAGGGCGGGGCACCTGTCAAGAGACAGACCTTACACTTGAGGCCCTTGACAGCTCACCAAAACTCAGGAAGTAGCCCTCCAGTTGAAATAATTGCCCATCCCTATACTACATTATTGAGTACTTGGCCTTGAGCAAAGAGCAGCATGTGAAAATAACCCAGCCAAAACGAAGCTCTTCAGAGATCATTTTTCCTGAAGGAGATTCTCGGCTCATTCAGTCTGGACGTCATATGTACATAAGATTTTTTACTTCAGCAATGCCAAGAGGCTGAGGCCAAAGGCTAGAACACTATACTACTGAAACAAGTAAACCTTAAAGCACCAATTAAGAACATGTATGTTCACCCATTTCAAAGTATTTAGAAAATTAGATTTTAAATGCTGTCAAAATCTACTGAGCTTTCCTAGGCATATCTATGATTATAAATAGTATTAAATAAACCCCCTGGAATCTTCTACATGGCGCAGGGATTTACGTACTATATGTAAAAATAACAGTTCAAGAGAAGAAAAAAAATCTATTAATTGAAACTAAGATATACATTCTCCTAGATATGCATGTATTCATTCCTATTAAGTCAAAAGTATGCAACCATGCAAATTTTAGCTATGTATTGCAGAAAAATTTAGATAGAAATTATATTTCATTTCTTTGACCAATTTAAAAAATGGTAAGCTGCTTTAAGTGCAGGTGTCACATTCTTTCAAACTCAGTCCTTTAAGGCATCCAGGATTATCACTGGATGGAGCACTAAAGCTATAAACAGATGCTGTCAAATAAAGCAAATTGGCTGTGTTAGGATGTCTCCTGGCATCACTGATTTACTTCACTAGTGACAAAAGACATTGAAAATAGAGAATCTGGGATTTTTCTGTTTGCAGTGGTCCTGCAAATTTTGAAGCTTCAGGGGCCCAAAGTGGCAGGGATCTGACTTTGCAGGACAACAGAATCAGAATTCCTGAAGCACGCAGCCTCAGGACCCTGAAGCCCCAAGCATGGCTGTCTGGGGCACCTGGAAAGCAGACAGCTCTGGGCTGCCGGCACTCTCCCACCAAAAGCCAAACTGCAAAAAAGCAGCACAAATTTATATCATCTACTGTCACAGCCACAATTTTGGGCACTTCTGGCAAGACAAGGGGCAGAGATAGGTCGGCTTTTTTACAGTGGCAAAGGTGACATTTGTTTCTAGCCAAAATCATGTTTGCACGTTTTCATCCTATGACGGTATAAAGGATTGCCAATTGTCAAGCTAAGATGCACATGCTTCCAGCTACTACATGGAAATATTACTCTAAAATGGAGTTGTCCAACTGGCAGCCGGTGGGCTACATGCAGCACTCTCCTTCCTTCCTCCCCACAGTTAATTTGCAGCCCCTGGGCTCTAAGTCTGGGTGCTGCTCCCCAGCATTGTTTCTCCTGCTGCTGCCACTGGAGTCTCTGGGTTCCCCCTTCAGCTTCCAATTTGTGCCCCTGCCCCAGGCAGCAAGGCTGGTCAGCCTGCAGGGCTGAGGGAATCTGTGACCAGGGACCTGGGGATCCCATACAGTGTAGGGGTGCAGTGGAGGTTGTCTGCTGCATGATGGCTGCCAGGCTCTGGAATGGGCTCCTAAGTGAGGTGGTGCTCTCTCCTACTTTGGGGGTCTTCAAGAGGAGGCTGGAGAGACATTTGGCTGGTGTGATATGACCCTGGCACCCGTTTCTGCCCGGGGCAGGGGATCGGACCTGATGATCTGTTTAGGTCCCTTTTGACCCTAAGCACTATGATACTATGGGGAGAGGAGGTCTCATGGTGTGCGGTTAGCATAGCACCTGATGCTTCCCCATAATACAGAACAGCCCCTTGGTGAGATGCGGGCCGCTTAGCCAACCAGTTGTGAGGGATGGGGCTGCCACCTCCTTAGCCAAACAGTGGCAAGGGGTGGGGCCACCACTCCCCTGCCTCCTTCCCTCCCTCCCTGGCTGGCTCAGAACCCCTCTCCTCCCAGCTTCCCACCACCCTGCCTCTACACACAGCCAATAGAATCATGAGGACAAATGACTGACATGCATTTCCACCAGTGCACTGAAAAACAGGTCTTTTTGCTGTCCATTCCTCATTGAGCAATGGACGGGTGACAAAGGGTTTTAAAACAGGACCAATGGCCACGCTGTGTGTGGCTGGGGGTAATTCATTCCTGAAGCCCCTGTCAGAAATCAAATACCCCTACTCTAAAATATGACAACAAACAATACTTTCAATTATATGTGTGTGTGTGTGTGTGTGTGTGTGTGTGTGTGTGTGTGTGTGTGTGTGTTTCTCTCTTTTAGCACTGTAGCACTGGAATTGTGTTGGTATAGTCATTAAAATTTCTACTCATTTAAACCACAGACTGAGAGTTTTAAAATGATATATTGTTTGAGTTCTTTCCTAGTCAGGAAATCAACCATGTCTGTAGATCAGCCTCTAACGACTACTTCAATATTTTATACCCCAGGGAATTATCTGCAAAAAAATTCAAAATTATGTGCAGAAAAAATTCAAAATTATGCAAAATTACTTTTATATTTTTACAAATTAAACTAAATATAACACTATTTGAAACTTCTTTAAAAATATATGTGGGTACTTGTACGTGAAAGGTGTGGGAGGAAATTTGTGAGGTGGCATGGGGGAGGGTTCTAAAGGTATGGGAAATGTGGGTGTGTGTGGACTTTATGGGTGGTTGTGAAGAGGTGCAAGGGGTGTGGGTGTGTGTGCGGTTTGTGGGGGGTGTGGACCCCCCATGCACAGCCCCCAGCACACACCCCCTCTGCATAGCTCCTGCCTACCACATGCTACCCCATGCATAGACCCTGCCATCACATGCACCCCACCATGCACAGCCCCCAACACCATGCACAGCTCCATGCCACATGCCCTCCCCTGCACAGGGCCCCTGCCACCAGCAGCAGCAACAGGTGGCAGGCCCTCAGGCCACTCCTGACTGCAGCAGGTAAAGCCCCCCTGGTGGTGCGCAGCTCTGGCAAATCCTGGGGGCAACACATGGCAGCACAGAGCCAGCTCAGCCCAGCCCACTGGCACATGCCTTCAAACAAGATCAGGCTGGCTCTGTGCCAGGACCTGCGGATCACAGCACTGCAGGTGATAGCCACGTGCAGCCCCCGGGATTCACCAGAGCCATACACTGCCAGGGGCTCTGCCTGCCCCATCCAGGAGTGCCCGCTGCCTGCTGCTGGCAAGAGGGGCTGGGTACCATGGCGTGAGGCGGAGGAGCTGACACCTACCTACAAACCCCAAACACACCCCTACACCCCGCAGGCAGAAGCTCCCTTTTTCACTCACCATCCCAGGGAATTACGCGATATTATGAGGTTATGTGCAGACACATAATTGCATAATTCCCTGGGATGTAATCGTTACGGAAACAAACAGTTTACAAATTAGCTATTACATAGATATAGTGTCAACCCTTTTTGTAGATAGTTTTCTCCACTTGACATTTATGACCTCTACTAGGATTAGTTGAGGGGGCCAAAACAGCAGACAAACAGCTGAGGAAATATGTTAGTAATTACAAAACTTCTGACAGAAAAGTTGCCATGGACAGCGTTCCTCTTGTCTGTTGTCTACCAGGTAAAGCATCATCTTCATCTTCATGTACTGTTTCACCTTCTTGAAGATTATGAGGAAATAAAGATCCTTCTGCAGTTTTCTGTTTTCCCAATACATTACGTAGACCCTGCTGGAGCACTGAGCAGTATATATACTGCTCACATAAAGGCTCTGCTGAAGCATTGACCAAAGTAGGCCTTGCTAAAAACATTACTGATTCACAAACTGCTTATAGAGGCTGAAATGTGCACACAGGAACAGACTATACAAATTCATCATGTGGTTGATTAATAAGGCTGGTACTGGACGGTCTAAATAACACAAGATGATGAAATGTACAAGAACATGCATGATTTAAACAGGAAATATGATGACCTGGTAAAGATGTTTTAATACTTATTAAGAACATGGTACAGGATATGTATGATGCAAGCAGAAAGTTGTTTTGGTCAGTGTATAATAGGGGAACTGGAAATCCTTGGAACTTTGTATTTGGCCTAGGGGATGCATTTGTTATGTGAATTGTGCCAGTACATTACCCCAAACACCCAGAGCTAAGACCGTGTAACCCACTGGTGATGCATGTTAATGAGTAGATGCTTTGTAAGTAATAAACCTACTCAAGCTTTTGCCACAAAACTGAGCCTATGGTCATTCTTTCTATAACATCAAGGTCTCCAGGGAATATACACTGCCTGAAGCAATTACAGCAGTACAAACTATGACAGAGCCCTCACATACACCGAAAACTACACTGACCACACAAAGAGGACAGCACAGTACCATGGGCCAGTAGGACCAGTTTCCTCACCAACCCAGAAGATACTTCGCACGTGAAACAACTGATCATACAATGGGCGAGAACTGAGTTACTACAGAGCACATTTCCACCTTCTGTTTTAAGATTACATGCTCTTAGCTAAACTGCCATTGAGAATTAAGAATTTTTAGAAAAACAGATGCCAGAAGCTGCCTTTCTTCAGGATCACATGAAGAACAGCAGCAAACAAAGAGATTGATGGAAGAAAGAAAAGTACTACCATCTGTGCTGAGCTGGATAGCAGCCAGAGAAACTTCCCAGAATCTGCATTAGTAACCACTGAGGCTCTGGACAGGTTAAAGATAATTCTTAACTGCCTATTTAATAGCTTAGAAGTGCTTGGTTTGTCCTTGAACAGTAAGCTTTCCTATATGCATTTGAATTACTCATGTTAAAGAACTACAGCCTTGATTCAGTATGGAATCTGCTAACACCGGGTTTATACAGATCAGTGATGTCCAACCTTCTGGCCCCACGGGCTGGAGGGGTGGTGCAGTGATCCATGGTGGTAGTTTTACTGGATGATTGAAATCTTTTGCTTGGTACTGATACTTTGTTGTCTGAAATACATTTAGTTGCAGCACTGCTGCTAAAAGTACTAAGGGATGACTCTGAAGTTGTTGCAGGTAGACAATCAGTCTTTCTCTGCTTAAATGGGAACCTGAAACAAAAATGATTTTTGAATAGTCATTCTTCTCAGTTCTTCTTACTCTATTATTGAGTTAATCATTTACATTTTTTTCTGCAAGGATGCAGCTCAGATGCCAAATTACCAAAAAAGCTAAGACTGACTGCACTTAGAGTGCAGTAAGCCCTATTGAACTCACTGGCACTTCTATTTTTTGAGAAAACAAGCATAGGATGGGGTTCCCTTCAGAAAGCTGAGTTATGCTGAAGTAAAATAGGGACTAGACTTATGGCATCACTATTATGGTCTGGGGCCATGATGTTCCAAAATAAGGGGCACGTATTATGTAATATAAAATAAGAAAATGACACTCAGGAGCAACTGTCAACTCTAGATTTCTCTTACTGCAGATTTCTGTACCGTAAACTTGGGCGATAGATTCTAAACCTAGTTAACTAATTAAACAAGCCATAAGGATTAGCCAAGCTAAACTTTTTTGCTAGCAACATCCAACATAGCAAACAGCTTGGGAATTTACTTGTTAAATCACACTTATACTAAAAGGCATAAAGACAGTCTTGAAGAATAATGCATTGCAAAGTGAATTATTTAATTTACTAACCAGTTGATCTACATCAACTGTTGTTCTTTAAACAGATCCACATCTTCATCCACATCATTTTCTCCCAATAAGCAGTTTTCATTATGATGTTTCATTCTTGCAGCTAGGCCCTGCATCTCCTTGCACTGCTTACACTTGACACATTTTCCTTTTTTACCCAGGAGAAGGAATTTCTTCAAAATATTCCCAGATACGGTCTCTCTTATACCCAGAAGCCATGACAGTTTTTCTGTGGCAAAAGTGTAAGAGAATATAGGAAGCTGTGTGTGTACTACTGAATAATGTTTTCCTTTTTTCTTTCCAGTCCACTCCAATGTTCCTTTCTACTCTGCCTCCTTCCTTTCCTATATTGTCTCTCTGTCTCTAACTCCTCTGCCTTGCTCCACCACGATGTAAGCACAGAACAACCACAATCCTATCCAGCCTGTGCCTTTGCACATGTGACTTCAGTCTGCTGAGAAACAGAAACTGAAAGCCCAGGCCTTACAAGAAGCAAGAGCTTGTAGTTAGGCTGGACAGACAGACTAGAGCCATTTCCATGAGATGAAAAATGGAAATGAATGGCCATGTTTGATTGGTAAGTAACTTGGGGGGGTGTTTAGCATGTTTGTAATGAGATTTAATTGTAACTTATTTTTAAATGAGAGAAATTTAGTATTATATTGATGATTTTTAGATGAAAAATAAAAAAAATCTGATTTAAATGTTTAAAAATCTGATTTTTTTTTTTAAATCATTGATTTTTATTCACCCTGCCACCAGCCCAATCTCATGCACCCAGGCACAGCTGGGGTATATCCCCACATGCCAGCCCAACTGCTCACTATCATGATCCAGCACACAGAGCTCTATCCCACAGGGCTCCCCCAAGGGTTTGGAAATCTGGCAGCAGGGGAGTGGCAATTAATGCTGCCATCACTCCCCAACCACCACATTTTTGGATGCATGGGAATCTCTGAGTCCAGAAGCTGAGCACCACTGATGCAGGCCACTATTAATGTAGTCCTGGTCTGCAGTAGAGTGATCATAATGCCGGATCAGATGCTAAAGTTGAGCTAGCACCTTCTACAAAATGATTATAATGCCATAATAACAAAGTATGGTAAACATGTGACCATATTTACTTACTTACCACACACCTTTTCCCCCAAAACCAGCCCTCCATAATTAAAGTGCATGTCTGAGGAGGGGAAACTGACTTTTTATGTTGGAATGGAAGCATAGAGATGCTGTAAAATGGCTGCTGCGCGTCCTTCTACTAGTTTCAGGGGGAGAGCAGGCAGAGTTCACCCTTCATAGTCAGAATTATTATTAATCATTTCACAACCACTATGGAATTTGTTGCAGCTTTGGGCTGAGCAGCCACCAACTGCTGCCAATTGGCCAGTGGCTATGAGAGGGTTAACACGGCTATGAGAGGGTTAACACTTAACTTTCACCTGAGCAGTGCCAGTCAGGATTCAGGCATGTGTAGCCATGATTCTGAAAACGTCCTTTTTTCCTTCATTCTGCCTTTCCAAAGTAAGGCACATGTGAGGAAAAAAAACATTGTAGGGAATTATGATAATGAGCCAAATACTTAATGGGCTTTTTCCCTTAATGTCTATGATAGTCTGTATAAACCTTCCCTTAGACAAATCAAAATGCAAAAAAAGATCATGTAAGAGTTTGTCACAGAAAGAGAATAGTATGTCTATAAGACAGGTCAATCACTAATAGCCCAGCAAACTGAGAACTGCTTAGTTTGAGGATTCAATTGTCAAAACACCAGAGGTTAGTGGTGAATTTCAGGGACCAAAACTGCATGTACAATAGATTCAAATTCAAAAGGAACACCAGAAAGGCTGAGAAAGGATTCCTTTTTCCTGGAAAATGAAACGTGTGTCACAAAGCAGTCAAATCAAGTCAAATGAATTTCAATAAAATACTTTTACCTGCACTAACTGAACTTTTGGTTTGGAACTTCGCCAAATTACTCAGTCTATACCACAAGTGACTCCTTCACAAAGCACATGTACAAGGACTACTTGACTCAGCTTCAGTCCTTACAGTTTCTTAGAAGTGGGGAAGACTCACAAAACACCCACCACAGCAACCTTCATCCCCCTAGGGGATGCAAACCCTAGGGCAGTGATTCTCAGCCTCTTAAAACTCAAGATATCCCTTGTTAAATTCAAGACACCCATCAGAAAATGACAGCTCCCAGTTTTCACTTTTTGTTTAAAGTAACAGAGCAATTCTTCTGTTGCAAAAAACTCAGAAACCCCTGCCATAGCCAAGGATCTATACCACACATATAATATTTAACAGAATGTTGTGAACACTATGGATTCCTATTTGAAATCTCTGGGTTTATCTTGTGAAACATGTTTACAGTGCTTAGATTGCATGGCACCCTGCAGCACCCTTGAAAGGATCTCAAGGCACCCCAAAAGTTGCAGCACCCGGGTTGAAAATTCCTGCTGTGGGGAGAGACAGTCCCCAGCTCTGCACACCCAAAGGGAGTTGAGGCAGCCCCTTGCTCACCCACTGATTGAAAGCATCTGCAGCTGAAACTCCAACACAGGTCCCTAATCACAGGGAGTCTCCACCCACTGCAATCCAATCTAAAAAGCACAACCCCATGTGGATCATTACTGGACTCCTCTGCCAGCCTATCTGGTTGGGAACATGCTCCCCAGTGTGTGGCCCACCAAGCCCCATAACCCAGAAGAGTGCAAGGACCATCCCAAAGCACAGTGCACTTCTGAACATGTGCTGCAAGATCCATTCTGCACTATGTGCTAGGCAGCAGCTGCAGCATCAGGGACTGTGACAGAGGCGCCAGCATGTCCCTGACAAGCCCAGCCAATGGTACAAAATGCAGCTGTGTATTCTGTTCTGTGCCACACGCTGGGCAGCATCTGCAGCAGTAGGGATTGCAACAGAGGCACCAGTATGTCCCTGATCAGCCCAGCATGTGGCAGAACAGATTGCACTTCTGCTACAGATTCTCCACGAATCCAAAAGTATACTGCAGCTCAGGATGTTTCTTGCAGTCTCCACAGGGTCCCAGACCTTGGTGAGCCACTTAAAAGCTTGGAAGGTCAGATCCCATGGGCTGTATGGTGCCACCCCCTGCCATTATCAAGGATCTATACTACATATATGTATCCCACAGATTATGAACTAATACTTCTTGGTCAGCATGGTACTACTAAAACTTCTTGAGTTTTGACATTATCTGAGCCACTCCATGTTTTCTATTCAATCATCCTCACTATTATCCTGTTTAAACAGTATATAATAAAGAGAGCATAAAAACTAAAGCAGCCCTACTAGCACCATCCTGACCCAGAAGTTATGATTCGCCCATCAAGACCATTTTGCCAGAATACAGATCTGGATTCAGGCTTCCTTTAATAATAAGGAAAATTCTCTCTCTACTCCTGAGCACCTTCCAAAGACCAAGATAAGAGAGCTAACATAATGCATGTGCAAGCTGCCTTGTTCGACTAGAGGAAAGATGTCAGCTGTTCCATTTTTGTTTTGCTTACTGACTATATGGCAATATTTGCAATGGATGAAGTTTGGGGAAAGAAGGAAGATTGTTAAATACAGGGCTCAGCCTCCATAAAGTACATTAAAGCATTTACAATGTTTAGAATCTACCCAAGAATGGAGTTTTAAAAAACTAAAAGCGACAAAAGTCCCACTTCTAAAACATTATTTTTGTGTGACCCATCTTATAGGTTTTAGTAAACTTATTGTTTACACAGTACAGTAATTCGGTTTCAAATAAGTCTTAATACTGTTATAGTATTATAAGGGATATCATTTCTAAAGTCTTGAAAAGACTGCTTTTTAGGTGTTAATGACATTGTCCTGCCACACATTGATTAGCAAATGGCTGAAGCATTGTTCATCACCAGCTAATATATTTTTAAAAGCATTAAACCCTTTCTACACTAGAATTTAAAAATGCTTGTCTTAATTTTGTTATGTTTTTAAACATGACCTATCTTGCTAACCTAGACCCAGATGAAGCATTGTACATTAGCATGAGTAGCTAAGCAAGTGCCCCATGTGCTTGAGTAAGCCTCCCTCTTCCTGTGGATGTACTTCCAATTTTCTTGCAGCCTGCAGTTTAACACCAGTGACTTTCAAGCATCAAGACAGTTCTTTTATTTAGAGTTAGGTTTTGTAATTAAAGCACATTACTCATGGTAAGAAGCAATATAGAGGGTGGTAAAATAATTGCAATTTGTCAACTAGTTTCTAGTCCCTCAGCTTTTTCCACCGTTATTGGGCTTCAAACATGTTCAGTCTATGAAGGGGGAAGCCCCCCCGCTTCTTTAAATCTAGCACACTGGGAAATTAAGACTGTTTTGTTTTGTAGTTTCTTTCATCTGGGTTACTGCATTTCATAAGTGGTCATGTTTGCTGACTTGAGTTAGGAGCATCATTAGGCATTAGCCAAGGATATGAAAAACTGATCTGTAAGACTGAGGCAGCTGCTATAAATATATGCCAATAAGCTTTGCCAGTGATGAATTCAAGAAAGGTAAAGTCACAGAACAAGCAATAAAGGTGACTGGGAGGCAAAGAAAGGTGTCTTCCTGTTGCTCTGGTCAGCAATGCATCGACATTATCTGCAATACTCTATTTTTCAGTTTTAAACTAGCTACATTTCACAGCCTCTGAAAAAGGGAATTATCTAATGCTCCAAGAAAATGATAGTTTGCTGTAGACAAGGTCACCAGAAAATTAATAATCCCCAAAAGGGGTTAGAACAGTTTTTATTATTGTTCCAATCTCAGAAGATCATTTTACTATCTTCTTAATATACAGCTATCGGTGTATAACCATATATTACCAGTCACTATAGTATTTAGGCACCAAGCTACATGGCTTGTGGTGGTTTTACAAATACTGCAATAATAGTTTTAAATAAAAGTAGTGATACATTTAAAGATATCTAGCAAGTAGTCATGCTAGCAGTCCTCAGCCTCTGAGGAAATCCTAGCCCCAAATTCCATCAGTTTTGCCATTGACTGCAATGGGGTCAAGATTACACTCCAAATCCTTCAGGCATTTTCCCACTACAGCTACTAAAGGGTTTCAAAGATCTTCGCCACAACTAATAGAAATCTTCCTGGATGGTAGCTTTTTACTTCATTTCCTGATTTTTTATTATTGCACAACAGTGCTTACGTTTTCATTTAGTGATTTCAGTAGGCTTGAGAGCCTGGTGGCAGAGCTGTGCTACCCGGTGCATCCCCAGGGGCCAGACCATGGAATGACTTTCAGGGAAAGTTAGCTGTGAAATAAGCAGGGGTAAACTCTGACAAATAAGCAGTTGCAGATCAAACAGCGGCAGCACCACCAGGATATAGAGAGGACAGATGGCAGTGGTCTCTCTCCTGAAATGCCACATTTAACCTCTGACAGTGCTGTGACATGGCCAGTGCAGACTGTCACTGTAGTAAGCCTGTCCAGCCACGGGTCTACAAGACCTCAGTGGCAGACCAGGTGGAAAAAGATGTTAGAATCTCAATGGCTGCAAAGGCAGACGAAGGCTGCAGTGGAACAAGACCTCCAATTGTCTTGGTCTATTTGCCACTGGATAAAGGTCCCATTCTATCATGAACTGTGGAAGCTGATGTGCAGCCACTTCTCCACGATAAAAGAAATCCCGCACAAGGATCTTTCACAAAAATGGCTTTTCCAGAACATTTTTAAGCCCCTTGGTGACCAGCTACGAACAATGGGAGCAGGATTATGAGGCCTGGAAGCTTCTAGTCATAAACTGGCATGAAGGCAACAGTTACAAGAAAGTCGTCGAACACTTGGATGAGGCAGGAGACTGATTCAGCAGCTGTAACTGTGACTGAGCAGCCCTCTTTAGGATCTGCTCTGCTCATCCCACATGGGGGAGTGGGGCTAGGAAAAGGTGCCCTAAATATAGTCTGCCTACATTTTTCCTGACTGGATAACCGCATCCAGTGGGATCACCTTTACTGTGGTCAAAAGCAACAAAGCCTTAATCAGTTTTGGGACCTTGAACATTAGGACCCTCATGGACAATCCTAAGAGTGAACACCCAGACCACTGCACTGCAATTGCGATTCAAGAACTCGGGCAATACAACACTGACATCGCTGCACTGAGTGAGACCCAGTGAGTGGGAGATGGGCAGCTCAAGGAACAAGGAGGTAGATATATCCTTTTCTGCAAGGATAAACAGGAAGGAGAACACCAACTTTCCAGAGCTGGCTTTGCCATTAAGAATGGCCTGACAAACCAACTCAACAAGTTCCCTATCAGAATTAATAAGTGCCTCATGATTCTCTGTCTCAAATTAGCAAGGAACTAATATGCCACTAGTATGCTAATATAAGCACATATGCCCCAACTCTTGACTCCATTGACAAAACCAAGGAGGAATTCTATGCCAGTCTTGACCAAGTCCTTTCTGATGTTCCAGAGGGAGACAGGCTTATTCTACTTGGTGATTTTAACATACAAGTCAAAAGGGACTCAAACCTTTGGAACCAAACTATTGACAAAGAAGTAGTGGGAAAGGTTAACTCCAGCACCATACTCCTGTTGACCACATGCACAGAACATGGTCTCACCAAGCATCACCAATACCTTGTTCCACTAGAAAAACAGGTACAAGACATCATGGCAACACCTGCAATCTAAGCATTGGCACTTCATTGACTATGTCATCATTCATGCCCAGAATTGACTGCTAAACCAATCACCAACTCATCTGCTCAGTGATGTCAGCCAAACTAGCTCCCAAACAATGGCCGCAGCAGAAGCAATGCTGATGGAAGGTCAGCATCAAAGGACTCAAGGACTCAATTCAGTGAGACCTCTTCCACCAGTGCCTCAATGAAAAACTGGCAAATTCCAATCAACAACAATGGGACAATGTCAGCAGCACTTGGCGTGCCTTCAAGTCCACCATCATGAGCGCCTGTGAAGAAACGAGCTAAGGAGGATAGTTGGAGAAGCGCTGAGGTCCCGGAGGGGAGGGGAGCCAGGTGTCCGAGGAGAGTGGTCACTCCTTAAGGAGACGATCCTCCAAGCCCAAAGGAAGGTAATCCCAACGAGGATCAAAAGGAGAAGGAGAGCACACAAGCCTCCGTGGCTCACCAAAAGCATCCGGGAATGTCTCCTTGCTAAAAAGGAGGCCTACACCCAATGGAAAGAAGGGGTCATCACCAGGGAGGACTATTCTGCAGTTGCTCGGGGATGTAGGGGGGTAGTTAGGAAGGCCAAGGCAGAGATGGAACTGGGGCTAGCTTCCCAGATTAAGGACAATAAGAAGTCCTTTTTTAAATATGTAGGGGGTAAAAAGAAGGTCCCGGGGAATGTGGGGCCCTTGCAGGACGCCACGGGAAACTTGGTTGTCACACCAGACGGCAAAGCTAACATGTTTAATGATTTCTTTGCCTCCATTTTCCTAAGTAGGGACCAGAACAGCCACCTCCCTGCTGGGCCCCCCTCGGGCCCCGGGAGAGGCACACCTGGGCCACGGGTTAGCAAGGATTTAGTTAGGGAGCTTCTGGAGGGGTTGGACGTATTCAAGTCAGCCAGCCCAGATGATCTCCACCCTAGAGTTCTAAAGGAACTGGCCCAGGTCATTGCAAGTCCCCTGGCACGGCTTTACGAGCACTTGTGGTGCTCTGGTGAGGTAACAGAGGACTGGAAGAGGGCCAACGTGGTCCCCATCTTCAAAAAAGGCAGGTAGGAGGACTTGGGAAACTATAGGCTGGTTAGTCTTACCTCGATCCTAGGCAAGCTGTTCGAGAAAATTATGCTGGCACACATCCAGGAGGGGCCAGCAGGGGACTGCATGCTTAGGGGCAACCAACACGGGTTCATCAGTGGCAGGTCCTGTCAGACCAACCTGGTGGCCTTTTACGATCAGACCACCAGATCATTAGATGCAGGGGTAGCAGTGGATATAGTCTTCCTGGACTTCCAGAAGGCTTTTGACACTGTCTCTCACCCCATTCTCATTAAGAAACTGGGGGGCTGTGGTGTAGACACCCACACAGTCAAACGGGTCACCAACTGGCTGGAGGGCCGCACCCAGAGGGTGGTAGTAGATGGGTCCTTCTCAACCTGGAAGGACATGGGCAGTGGGGTTCCGCAGGGCTCGGTCCTCGGGCCCACACTGTTCAACATCTTCATCAGTGATTTGGACGAGGGGGTAAAAAGCACCCTGTTCAAATCTGCTGATGACACTATGATGTGGGGGGGACGTGGGCACATTGGAAGGATGCAACAGGCTACAATAAGACCTAGACAGGTTACAAGGGTGGGCGGACGAGAATAGGATGGGTTTCAACACAGACAAGTGCAAGGTGATGCACCTTGGGAGGAACAACCGGCACCATAGCTACAGGTTAGGGAACTCCCCTCTTGTCAGCACGGAGGCGGAAAGGGATCTGGGGGTCATCACTGACTCCAAGATGAACATGGGCCGGCAGTGTGGAGAGGCAGTTAGGAAGGCCAACGGCACCTTGGCATGCATCCACAGATGCATCTCGAGCAGATCCAAAGAGGTGATCCTGGCACTGGTCAGGCCGCAGCTGGAGTATTGCGTCCAGTCCTGGGTGCCACACTTCAAGAGGGATGTTGACAGCATGGAGAGGGTCCAGAGGAGGGCCACTCATATGATCAGGGGACAGCGGGGCAGGCCCTATGAGGAGAGGCTATGGGACCTGAACCTGTTCAGCCTCCAAAAGAGAAGGCTATGGGGGGATCTTGTGGCCTGTTATAAACTAGTCAGAGGGGATCAGCAGGCACTGGGGGAGTCATTGTTCCCCCGAGCACTGCCAGGAGTGACCAGGAATAACGGTCACAAGCTGGCAGAGGGTAGGTTTAGGTTAGCTATCAGGAGGCACTACTTCATGGTCAGGGCGGCTAGGGTCTGGAACCAGCTTCCAAGAGAAGTGGTGCAAGCTCCTACCCTGGGGGTGTTTAAGAGGAGGTTAGATGAACATCTTGCCGGGGTCATTTGACCCCAGTATTCTTTCCTGCCATGGCAGGGGGTCGGACTAGATGATCTGCTCAGGTCCCTTCCGACCCTAGAAACTATGAAACTATGAAACACTTGGATTCTGTACCAGGAAACACCAAGACTAATTTGATGAGAATGACCAGGAGATCCAAGAGTTGGCCAACCACAAACAAAAGGTCTTTTGTGCAAAACAACTCCAAACAAAAAAAAACAAACTGAATCACTAACAAGCAAAGGCAGAGGCCTAAAGGAGGACCCAGGATATGAAGAACAGATGGTAAAGACAAGGCAAAGGAGATTCAAAACCTCACAATATGTGCAGATATGAATTCTGAAGACCTTCTTCATCCTGACTCTGGTGTTGATGACAGCGTTCTCAATTCCATCCCACAACACCCAGTTAGAGATGAACCCAGAATTCCTCCAACTCTTAATGAGGTGAGGAAAGCCATCAAGCTTGAAGAACAATAATCTGTTTAATCTTGGCCAACTCCAAGCCAAAACCAAGACTGCCCCAACCTCAATCATTGAGCTCCAGTATGCCGATGATGCACATGCTGATGTAGTGTGTGCTCAGTGAGAAGCAGATCTTCAGGCAATCAGTGACATCTTTACCAATGCATACAAGGAAGTGAAACTGACACTTAACATTCATAAAAATAAGGTCCTCCATCAACAAGCTCTTAATGAGCAGTTTCCAGCTCCAGTAATTCAGATTTATGGTGAGACTCTGGAGAACACCATGTATTTTCTGCATCTCAGAAGCCATCTCTCGCGGAAGCTGACATTAACAAAGAAATCCAACATTGCCTCAAATGTGCAAGTGCAGCCTTCAGACACCTGAGAAAATAGGTGTTTGAAGATCATGACATTAGATCCAAAACCATGCTCGTGATTTTTCAAGCAACCTTGATCCCTACCTTACTATACGGAGCTGAAACATGGACAATATACAGGCGACAACTCCAGCCACTGGAGAAATACCATCAACTCTGCCTGTGAAACACCATTCAAAGCCAGTGGGAAAACTGGGGTGGGCAAAATGGCAGATCCAGCCAGCAGCCAGACGCCATCTCCCAGCAACCCCTGCCCACATCTCTATAGCCAGTTTTCATGGAGACCCCCAGGAGCAGCAACACCGTGACAGCATGGGGCCAGGGTTTCCATGGAGAACAGTCGCAGCAGCACTGGCAGGGCATTCGGCTGGGCAAAGAGCTGCTCCAGGGCCAGGGCTAGGATCTAGCAGCAATAACAGCATGGTCCAGAGCTGAGAAAGAGATGCAATCTGGGGCGTACAGGCAGCAAACCACAGCTCTGTACCAGCTCCAGACAAATCACAGCTCTGCCCCAGCTGTCACCGTCACAAGATCCCGGCCCCAGAGCAGCTCCCTGCCCTGCCACACAGCTACCCAGTCCCCAGGGCATTAATACTACTGCTGCTCACTGTTATTTCCCTGTAGGGCTCCAATACTTCCTGCCATGTAGAGCTTCCAGTAGCTCTTCAACAGAAATTCCTCTCCCCCTGTTGCCAGTCATTCCTTCTGAGTTCCTGTCCTCCTGGCCAACACAAACAGCAGCTGTAATCAGCTGGGAGTGCAAGTGAAATTGGCTTCCAGACTGGGTAGGTAAGACATATGGAAATAACAAACCACCTGGAAATGACAGCCTGGAGGAGTGGAGCCTTGCCATTAGCTGATAACAACTCAGAAGGAGACAAGAGAACTGGAGACAGAGAGAACCGATATAGTGTTAGTTAAACCTAAGTGAAGCTGGTAGCAGTTACCTGTCATTCAGGTTAAATTTAAGAAAAAAATAGGGAACCTTGCACCAAAACACTAGCACATATAACAATCAACAACAAAGCCTATTCAAGTGTGCTCAAGAATTTGACCTTCAGTGGGGAGGGGGATGAGACTAAAAAGGGGACACAGATCAAAAACTAACAAGGAGCTCAAGTACAACAGCAGCAAAAAACATGGACATCCTAAATAGGACACAGGAGTTAATTCAAGAAGCACAAATAAGTGACAGTGTCCACAGTTAGAACTGCCAGAGAGCAAGTAAAGTAACTAAAGTGAAACAGAGATGTTCAGTTTCAGAAACATCATAACCACTATAAAAGCTAAAAGAAAATCTTTAGATGAGGCTGGGAAACAGAGGAACTCAGAGTCATAATGCCAAATAAAAAGAGAACCAAGAAAAGCAAAAAGTAAAACTTTTCTGGATAAATTGCAAGGCTATTTGAGCCAAACAGAAATCTAAACCTAGTGATGCCAATAAGAAGAAAAAAGTACTGAGGCAATAATGAGGCAATAATGAAGATCAAACTTAGAAAGCAAGTGGAGTTCAAACAGCAAATAGATGAAGATATAACAAATAAGACAGAAATAGTTTAGGAACCAGAAATCTGTACAAGAATTGGAAGGTTGGATTCCAAAGTGCTAAAGGGAACAATAACAATTATAGAAGATGATGATTGAGAAAAAAATAATTTCTTTGCATCCACAAGGAATTTCTCCATCACAAAGAATAATAAAGAGATTTCTAAACCGATACTGCTCTTTCCTTGTAATATAGATTGTGTATTCCCAGAGATAAGGAAGACAAAAAAAACCCCAGAAGTGGTGGCAAAAATGAGTATTTTACAAAAAGGCACCAGGCCTTATTGGTACAGCCAAGAGTTCTGCAGGAGTTCAAATATAGAGTAGTTACAATTCTAATAAAAATGTGTACTCTCTCATTATAAAGAGACACTGTTCCAGAGGATTTGAAGAAAGCATATGCTGGACCCATATTTTAAAAAGCTTCCAAGGATGATGCACAGAATTACAGACCTGTAAACCTTACACCTGTACCTGGCAAATTAGTTGAAATGTTAATTCAAAGCAGAACAACAACAACAATCTGGAAGATCATGATCTGATAGGGCTTAACTGGCATGAATTAAAAGAAAAATCATGTTTCAAATATTCTTTTCCCATTTTTTGAGGCTCTAAAGCTTGCGGATGAAGGCAAAACAGTTAATTTATTTAGACTTTCAAAAGATCTTTCACAAGTTCCACAAAGATCAATAAAGAAGTAAAGCAGCAAAGGTGAGATATGCAAAGGTATCATCTTGGATCAGAAAAAAAGAACAGGAGATAAAACAAAGTAGAAAAAATGTGCAATTCTTGTTACAACAAAAGGTGAATAGCTGGGTGTCTCCAGGTTCTGTGTGGGGTCTGGCTTTATCAATCATATATATTTATGATCTACAATGTCTACTGGACAGTAAGACGTGAAAATCTGCAGACGGCATAAAGTTATTTATATTAGTCAGGACCAGAGAAATGTAATGTAACAAATTTAATGTAATGTCAACAAATAGAAAGTAAAGCACATCCAAGGATAAAAAGTTCATTTGGACTCCTGGTAAGGTGAAATAATGGTTTAAATACATCAGCCCAAGAGATGAACCTGGCAATCACTGTAGATGGTTTGATAAAAACCTGGGCTCAAAGGACAGCAGTGGCCCAAAAGCTAACACAATGGTAGAATGCATAGGGAACAGCATAGTGAACAATACTGAAAATGTTATATATAATGCCTTTATATAAATCAGTGCAGGAGCCTGTGCTGGAATACTATGTGCATTACTGGTCACCTCATTTCAAAGGACACTGGAAAAATAAAAGGGCTTAATAGAAGAGTACTGAACATGAGCAATCTCTCATGTGAAGAGAATTTGAAAAGACTGGGACTGCTCACCATAGAAGAGACAAAAAGATGGAACATGATAAAAGTAGATAAAATAATGACTAGTACATAAAAAGTAGATGGGGAACTTCTGTTCTCCATCTCATAATATAAGAGACAAGGGAACATTCAATAAAACTTTAAGGTTGAAAATTCAAAACTGATAATTGCAGCATGCAGTGCACTGTAACAAGAAGCCATGGAGGCTAAGAACTTAACAAGACTCAAAAAAGTCTGATATTAAGAGTAATTAGTGTAATTAATAAAAAGAAACATTTTGGAAGGGATGCTACGCTGATTTCAGGCATAAGCTAATCTTTAACTATAGGAGATCGAAAGAAAATTTCTATGGGGAGAGATTATTCCACAACTGCCTACCATAGGCATCAACTACCTTCTCAAGCGTCTAATTTTGGCAATTGTTAGTGACAGGATATTGGACTCAGTGGACTGCTGGGCTGATCTAGTATTTCTGTATTCCTACATCCCCAACACAAAGAAATAACCCCTGTCCCATTTACAGTATTTACTAAGAAAAAAAGCTGTGTTAATACTCACTACAAATTCACACCCTTACAAACCATAGCAAGGGAGAAAGTAAAATCAAAAGCACTATTCACCAAAAATGCTCTGCTACTGGATTTCCCTCCTTTCCCTGCTCTCCTTCCCCCATTTAAGTATACGGACATTCATCACTACCTGAAGCCGAGTGTTCTACAGACCCAGCCTCATACTGAGCATACTGGAGTAATTGATGTGACGGGGAAATATATGTTCATATGAAGCACCTGCACCTCCAAGAACTACAAAGCAGAACTCTAACTTTCTGAGACACAGAAAGAAAATTGCATAGGTATACAGTCTGATCCAACCTTGACTTGCTAATTTTAAAAGTGGGCTCTTTTTAAAACACAGCTTGTCTTTTTAGACTTTCACCTTCTTTCTAACCTATCTACAAAGTCAGCTCTGTTTCATCTTCCCTAGAGGGATGCGGTACTGAAACCAAGAAGATACATCATTTTATATACAGTTCTATAAAACTGGCAAACTAGGCTCCAAGTCTCGTTCCTCCCAGCATATTATAAAAAGCCCTTGCATACCAATCACTTTTTTAAATCTGCAATTCATTATAACTTTATCTCCAGGCCAAACTGCACAACTTCTAATGACCCTGAAAACTGTTTCTGGTACCAGAAACATTTACAGCAAAATTTTCGCTTACTATTCCCATCAAGCAAACAAAAATTATCCCTGACCCATAGTACAACTGTAGCATTTTTATGGTATTACACCAATATAGGTAAATGACATGCTTTTTATGAGGCTATGCACTGTAAATTTTACTCACCTGCATTACAAAGAAATGTTGTGCTAACCACTTGCACTACAAAATTTTAAGTAGATGTAAAGTTAGTAATGGGGAAAAGAGTAATGGTATCATTTTACTTTTTGACTGGATCCCCATACAGAAAGCAATACATGAAAAATTAGGTTAGATTTCAACTAATTAAATCTAGAGAAACTAGAATTAACACAGAAACCACTTTTGTCTTCATTACTCCACTGCCTGTTAAAACTCAAGCACATCAACCAGTGGTATCCAATTCATCCAGCCCCTGCAGGCCAGATCTGGAGCACAAGGCTACCCCTAGGGCCAGACCTGGAACAAGAGGCCAGTCCACAGGCTGGATCTGGATCACAAGGCTGCATCATCTGGACTGCAATTTGATGACAGCAGCATTAGTTACCATAGAAACCGCCACTCCTATCACTGCTCCATTTCTGGCACCACAGGCAGCCCAATAGGCCACAGCTCTACACTCTGGATCCAGAGCATGGGTCTCCTTATGGGTCCAGAAATGTGATGGTATGATGAGCAGTGCAACAATAATTGTCACAGCTCCAGGAGCCATGTGATAAGCCTGCCAAGTGGTGGGGCTTCTAGCAGAGCCAGCCTTATGGAAAATGGTGCCCTGGGCAAATTTGTGTATTGGTGCCTCCCCATCCCTCCCCCCCAAGTCACTAACACTGTGGGGGGGTGCGGATATGGGAGTGTGAGGGGCAGGGCCAACCATAGAGGGGGCCAACTGGCAGAGGCCCTGCGCTTTGGGGGGCCCTGCAGTCAGTGCCACATAGCCCCCCTCCCACTCCAGCTCCCACTGCTTGCCACCCGTCCCTGCTCTGCCAGCTCCAGACGCTTCTCATCCCCGCTCCCCAGGCCCCACACACCCCTAGGGATGGCTCTGGTGGGGGGGGGTGCACATACTTGAAGGGCACACATGCCCCAGTGGCTACAGGTGGTAGGTGAACGCGTGGGCTACTGAAGGGAAGTGCATGTCTGCTCAGCTGAGATGATAACCTGGCACTGGGGCCTAAAGGTGGTGGGGGCTTGGTGTGGGGTGGCAGGAAGGCCAGAAAGTCAGTGATACCGCAGGCAGGGCTACCCACACAGGAAGTGCAGCCTCAGCAGCAGGGCGCCATCGCTCAGCACCACCAATGTCCTCAGCAGTGGTGGCAGTGGCCAGGGTGGAGCTGCAGCTCAGCCTCTGGCCCCAGCAGGTCAGTGATGGCGAAGCCCTAGGTGTTCTAGCTGCAGCCACCCAGCAGCGCTGCCTTCTCGCTAGGCACTGCCGCCTTGGTCTTGGCCCGGCCCAGCCCTTGGCGCCTTCCTCCCAGCCCATCATGCGGCTTAATAGTGCCCACTGCTGCCACCGCCACCCAGGGGCTTGTATCCCACAGCACCGGCTGGCCAGCTCTAATCAGCTCCACACAAAAATGTGTGCATGTGTGTGTGTATGTGGGGGGGGGCCTACTGCCCAGCCCCCAGGATTAGTTGCCACCAAAGTCCCCCAACAGCTACCACTTGGCACGAACAGCAAGGCAGGGCAGAGAGAGAGAGAGAGAGAGAGTGTGTGCCTGTGGTGCTCCAGGAGGTCACCCACACTGCCCACCCCTAAGGCTGGTTTTGGCTTCTTGGCTCTGTGGCTACACTGTATTCTCATCCTGCAGACTGTGCCAAGAATGATCACCTCAGGCTTAGGAAGGCCCTTCCCTGGCAGTTCTGCATGTGGACAGGCACTGTTTCCTGTCTCCTGGTTCCACAGCAGGGACTCTTGGGAACATGGCTCTGACTAGGCTTCTGGGGGATTACAGGCTCCACGCCACAGGGTTTGAAGTCCTGTGATGGCTTGTGGGTCTGCAACTGCAAGGCTCCACCAACAGAACTGTTTCAGGGACAGAGACATCAGGGCTTTCACACTTGTGGACTAGCTGCCTTCCCTACTTACTCAACCTCTGCCACTTTCTGCAAGGGTTAGAGAGAACACATTTTGCTTTCAAAACACAATGTGCCATTGCTTCTGAATCCAAATTTTTCAAAATTCTGTTTCACAATAATTTTTTAAGTTGTTTTTGCTGAAAAAATGGAGGGCAAACCCCAATATGCACAAATATCCCACAAACTGGACACCCAGCTCTAGCCAGGAACTGTAAGAAGGATTATGC
This sequence comes from Crocodylus siamensis, assembly GCF_052110815.1. Lineage (NCBI taxonomy): Eukaryota > Metazoa > Chordata > Crocodylia > Crocodylidae > Crocodylus > Crocodylus siamensis. The sequence goes on along the minus strand of NC_143396.1, from coordinate 273,057,432 downwards.
CTTGTTGTCACCAGATGTCTCTGTTCTTTGTTGCTGCCTAAAAAGGATAACCTTGCTTGCATGGTAAATGAGTGTGATGATTTGATATTGAATAGAGAATTGTAAATGAATTACACTCGCCACTCCTGGACTGATTTCAGAGCTTATATTTTTTTCATAAAAAACTTCAGTAATCTATTTGAGTGGAAGACAGATGCTTCAGGTACCAGACTGAGACTCAGATAATACAGGTTCAGTTACCTTCTCTGCCAGAGATTTTTCTGCCATTGTGGACAAGTTATTAAACCTCTCTATGCATCAACCCTTTAACTGTAAAATGGAATTAGAGAATTACCCTACTGTGCATAGGAGTTATAAGAAAATAATTAAGTAGTGTAAAATGCCAACTCCCAAAGTATCAAAGTAGGTAAAATACTGACATTTCTCTTTACCATAATAAACTCTTACCATCTCTCTTTCAATTTTAGATGCCGCTTATTTATACTGCCTTTTTGTATTCCCTGTTTATGATCCTGATAACAACTGGAAGAGCCCTGTCCATTTTAGAGGAAAATATATGAACAGGTTTGGTAAAAAGAAGGAAAGCAAATGCAATCCTTTGAAATTAGATGCTACTTTCCAGAGAGCAAAAATACTTTATTAAATTGTAATTTTAGATGCTAATCTCAAAAAAGAGAAAAAAATCATTTGTAAACCTACTGTTGTAATAAAAATTATATATGGAAATTTTAAATATTAAAATTGGAATACAGTATAGCTTCTTTTATTTTTAACATATATATGCACACTCTCCAACTCAAGGAAATGTTTCTTTCAGCTCTGTAGGTACAATCTGTATATGCATATCATGACAAGCAGTTTCAAACAAAGTTCAGAACCAATAAACTTACTGAAACAATGTTGCATGCCATAAAAATGATCCACAGCAGATTTAATTTTTTTTTTAAAAGCAGTCTTTAATTTCTTTTTACTGACAACATAATATATTACATTACTTTAACATCTGAACTTCTGAAAAAAAGTATGTGCAAAAGGTTTGGAGCCACTGAAACGCTATAATATTGTGGAGGTTTACCAACAAAGGATTGTGTAAAGAAATTTTAAAATATAATTAAAAAGCTCTACCCAGAGAATGAAAACATAACATCGGTTCATGAAATGCATCTCCTCACAGACTGCAAGTTTTAATTGAGAAACATAACAATAAAAATATTTAATTCTATGACGTCTCTAGCAATAGAACTAGGAGAAAACAGAAATTCAAAAAAAAAAAAAATCTTAGTATACCTTTTCTGCTTAAACTTATGCAAGGACTGAACAATGTTTTGTGAAAATACATTCTTATGAATAGCATATTTTTTAATGTATAGGGATATTTAACAGGAATTGCTTGTTATTCAGTAAGATTGCCATATGCTTTCAAATTTAACATAAATAAGGTTTGAGGCAGGGATGGGCAATTATTTAAGCCGGAGTTTTGGAGAGCTGTTGAAGGCTGTGTAGAGAAAGTGCTGACATGGCCTCAGCACCCAATCCCACCCCCCACCCCCGGTCCACTTACACTATCCAGAGTGGCATCGGGTGGGGGCAACACTGGGAAGAGGCCAATTGATCCTATCCAGCCCCAGACCTGACCAACCCGCATCCACTGCTGGGTGCTCCACGCGGGGTGGGGCCTCCGTGGAGACCAGCCCAGGAATGCTGCAGGCAGGGCACGCTCACCTGGGTGGATGGGATGGAGCCGTGGATGAGCAGGGAGAATTGTCCAGAAGCCAAATGGGTGGGCAGGGCTGGAGCTAGGGCAGGGGCCAGGATCACAAGGTGGTGACAGCACGGAGCCGGGACGGAGCCATGGTCTGCTCCCCTTATGCCCCTATGACCCATGCCAGTACTGCAGACACCATTCTGCAATTCCTAGCCCCAACCCCAGCCCTGGCCCTGCCTGCCCATCTCACTCCCAGACGCTGTTCCCTGCCTGTCCACGGCTCCATCCCATCCTCTTGGCCAAGTATGCCTTGCCTGCAGGGATCCCAGGACAGTCTTCATGGAAACCCCACCTACCTACCCACTCCATCCAGTCCCCCCAGCAGTAGATGTGCTGGGAAGATGGGCAGCGGTGCCTGGGCAGCACGGCTAGGTCCAGTAGCAGCAGTGGAGACACTGGAGCAGCAGCCAGAAGTATAAGGGCAGAGTGAGTGCTGAGTCCAGCCACTGCACCAGCACCATGGACTACAGCTCCCAGCATGTCCAAGAGTCACATGTAGGGATGCAGTGGACTGTGCTCCATGCCAGGTGGCACCTCCATGCCCAGGGAGAGTGGGACCAGCTGTATATGCCACAGCTTGGGCTGCTCCCCATGCCTGAGCTGGGCAGTGGTAAGGTACCCACCTAGGCCAAACAGAATCACTTGGTGGGCCAGATCCAGCCTGCAGAACATATTTTGCCTACTCCACTAGCTCAACTAAAGCAAAGAAAGGTCATGGCTGCCTGCCTTCAGAACGCAATTTCTAAAAACACTGGCACGATATCAGTTGTTTAGCAGTAGGGGCTGCTACATTTCTGCACCCTGCCTTAAAGAAAATATTCCTAATGAAGCAAATAGACCTCTCATAGCTTCACCTTGAATATCATTGGTGCATTTACCACAGTATTTGAAGACAGTTTCAAGGAATAATAAACATGTACTTTTGTAAGCCAATCACTGCCATTTTGATTATCACCATTTAATTGTCTGCAACGTATGTTCTACAACTGTTCTGCACAGACAGTAAATGAAGAAAAGCTTGTTAAAAACCACCAAAACTGGCCAGCCTACAAAGTATCACAAATCCCGGGTAGCCCTCTAGGCTCCTCATGAAGGGTGTAGTTCCCACACATGAAGCCATTTACCTGACGATGGAGAAATCCACTTTCCCCTACAGAGACCTGAGCTCCACAGTTCTTTTAACAGCCATCACAGGGAACTGAAATAGCCACAGAAACAAATAATGCATTCAGGAAGGATACACTGGTTTTATTTACGTAAAGCGTTAGTTAGCACGAAATATCATTCACAGACTTCCCCCCACCCAGTTCATTAACACCATCCCAGTAAGAATGCAATGTATTGCATCTTTTATGTTTAGACCTAGGGAAACACCATCTTCCCCAACAAAGAACAAAACCAGCAGCCACAGTCTCTTACTCCCAAACAGAGTACTTTTGCTGCTCTTTGCTTGAGCATAATACATTTAGTCTCTGCTGTGTTACTTAATGATCATCATTGGCTAGGTAAGTGCCACTTCTGCTGTTCATAAGATCTTACCCACCCCGCCCACCTAAGCCAGCACTCAAATTGCATTTGGATTTGGGCTCATCCCACCAGAGCTACATGACTCCTGATTTCAGTCCTTGCCCACATGTAGGTGATAAGCCCTAAGCAAATGAGGCAGTCTACAAACAACCTACTATCTCTATGGTGTGAACTTCCACCCTACAGTGGCATTCCTATCTTCCAACGGGCTGCCATGACAGCAGGGATGGACAATTATTTCAGCTGGTGGGCCACTTCATGAGTTTTGATGAGCTTTCAAGGGCTGCACACACAAAATTTTTCAGAAGATATCATTTTAGCAAATTATAGATAAAAACAAACCATATGCTAAAAATCAAACATCTAATATAACATTTTAATTTTATTTTTTAAAATATTTTTGTCCCAATTTGTTTTGTTGAGTAGTGTATTTACAAGTGATAGTATAACCATTCAAAATAGTCTTACTCTTGTATATTGTATCTGTGGGATGTGTAGGGGGTAGGTCTGGGTCGGGTAGGGCTGCCTGGGTGCCAGGTCCCAGGAGCCAGTTGGAGGTAAGGGGCAGGGGACACATGCTACAGAGCTCACCCCAGTGGTATAGTACAGGTACAGTCTGTGGCTGTCCTCATGATGCTCTGCATGGGGCTGAGCCCACCTACTCCTGCCTGGGGTACCCAGTGCCTGCACCCACTGACCCCAGCCACCATGCACCACCTCCCAACAGGGATGCTCTCAATGCAGCTGCAGCCACCAAAGTGCTGCTCGGTTCGTCTCCTCTTCCTCCTGCCCCTGCTGCGCAACTCTGGGTGGGGGGAAGCTTCAGCCAGCTGGCTCCTGCCTCAGCGCACAGGGCTCCAGCTCTAGGTCCTGGCTGTCTTCTGCCCAGTCAGCTCACCTGGCACAATGAGCAGCTACCTGCAGGCTGCTGAGTGGGTGGAAGGCAGCCATCATCTGGAGTTGGCTGGGAAGCTGTGAGCACCGACTGAGGCTGGGTCTGTTGGGCATGGGTAGGAGCATGGTATGGGCTGCCCCAGGTGGGGCTCAGCTCCATGTGAAACACCATGGGGGCAGCTGCAGGCTAGAACCAATCACTTAGCAGGCACCCCCCATGGGCTGAATCCAATCAGTTGGTAGGCCGTATAGGAAGACTATCCTTTGGACTGCCTTAAATCACAATCTCTTCTTCTCCATTGCTAGTGGCTGTCCTTGTGAAAAACACTGATCTTGTCATGCTTTCCTCTGTCAAACAGTCCCTCATTCAATAAATTGATACTAATTTCCTGCCTGCCAGCATTATAGCTTAATAACTAAAGCAGAAGACTGGATCTCTTTGTCCATGTAGACTCTAAAATATCTCTCATCACTATCCTATTTCAGCTTCATCTATGTTCAATTTTTATTTCTGTCACTACCTCAAATTGCTCCAGATTCTGCCAGCCTCACTCACAGCATGTTATACCTTTTACCATAAATACCCCCTTTAAAGCAAAAGGACTACTTGCAGAGTAGTTTATTACTACTCCAATGTGTAAGACTAACAGAATCTCATGCTTTGCCACCCATAGAAAACTCATTTAATCTGCATTATGTATTTCTCTTTCTATATTATTTACAGCTGAGAGTAGTTTTTTTGGGTGAACAAGATTTTTTTAATGGCTATCATAAAGGTAGAAAATATTTTGTGCGATAAAGATTTTGAAAGTATGTATCGGTTGCATATTTACTATTTCACCCCTACAAACAGCCTCAGTAACTGCATCTCAACTTGGTGAAAACATATGCTTTCCTTAGCTTCCCTGGAATATCAGAGAAGGTATAATTCATTATGCTCTTCTACAACATTAGCAGGTACTCACTGCGCCCATGAAAAGGGTTTCCAAACATCTGCTTCCACCCCACCCCTCCCAAAAAAAATAGCTATCAGACTTTTCTTCAAACAAAAATGAACAACTGGCTAAATGTGCAGTTTTATTGAATTTTTTTTTTTGATAGGCCAAAAAAATTTAAACAAAAAATGTACTTTTTCTGTAATGCAAAGAGATAGAACTGATTTAAAAAAATACAACATTGATAGACTAAACATGCAGATACTTTCATCCCCCCAAAGGAGAATTTTTCATACTATAATGGGAGAAGTCTGAAAAGAAAAAAAAGGCTATATGTTGGAACACAACAGTAGAAAAATTCTGTGTTGCTGGGTGCATAGAAATAGAAATTCACACAGCAAAATTTTAATTATGAGAACTACTACACTTAGTTTAAGTTTGGCCATCTGCTCCAAGAAATAAATATACCTAATAATAAGTCAGTAGACTAAACTCTATCTTATATAACAAGGGAAACCTAATCAACCGATCTAAATTGAAAGCACAAATCTGGTTTAAACATATACATTGGCTGCTTTCTGCCAGTAAGCATCATTACTATAGCCTCAATGGGAATGTTCAAGGCACAGCTTTGATACACAATCCTAGTATGCTTCTCTGAAGGAAAGCGTGATACAACTGAGTAATGGTAGGAAACTGAGGCCAATAAACAAAAACATGTCAGTCTACTTTATGGATTCTATGATTTCACTATCATAAACTATTAATGACATGTATAAGTTAGAAATTCAGCTGTAACTGTAATGACAAAATGTGTTGTATTGATTCTCAGAACAAATACTTACATAATATTTTGCAATAAAATTAATCAAAACTATAAACATACCTAACAATCTGGAAATGTGGAATTCAGAAGAAAGAATGGTGACTTTCCAATTCTTATCCGCTATTCTAGGCATGAATAGAATACTCATGTTTTAAGAGAAGTTACAGAATATGGATAGAAAGAGGATGATGTGTATAAGGCAATATGCACCATTCCACATAGGGGATTTTCTGGTTCTTACTAAGGTAATCATGTGACACCTCCAAGTTGTTTGGCAGCCATATGTTCTATCCTCCCCCTTTAATTTCTCTCTCTCAAAAGGAGTTTGCTGATGCACTGGAATTATTACTGAAGCTTATAATACTGAGCTGGAAAGGTAGAAAACTATAATATTTACAAAAATGCATGAACAAATGTCTGAACAAGAGGTATCAGATCAATGATCTTTTTGTATTTATAGATTCTCTACTAACAGTTTTTAAGTACTAGAGAATTAGCTAATAGATTGCTTGTAAATTAACCCTTTGTCCCCAGAAGTGTATAGTTACTAGGGGTGTCCGAAGGGGGGCGGGGGGGCCCTATTCAATTTGGATTTTGATTCGGCCTGAATCAGGGACAGTGATTCGACTGGTTGATTCAGATCGCTGTCCCTGATTCAATTTGGCCAAATCCAAGTCTGAAGATTCAATGCCTATTAGGAGAATCAGAGATTCACACAAAGACACAGCTTTAAAAGCTTTTTCTACATATCTCAAGGTACCAGCGTGACTTGTGAATGCTGAGATGCTGGGGTAGATGAAGCGTCCCACAAGAGTGCAGAGGGGGGCCTCCAAGTGTGCAGCAGCAAACCTAGAAGTAGACCAAAAATACTTCCGGTCCACTTTCAGGTCCGCCAGGGAGCACGCTGGGGGACCATCCTGCACCCCACCAGCTCAGCAATCGGCCATGAGGAGACCCAGGAGAACCCAGTCGCTGAGCCAGGGGAGGGGCACAGGGGGCCCCCCACCACAGTCCCCCGCAAACCCAGCAATAGACCAGAAGTGCTTCTGGTCCACTTCTGGGTCTGCTGCCGAGCGCGCTGGGGACGCCCTGTGCTCCTGTGGGATACTGTATGTGCCCCACCATCACAGCACTCACAAGCCGCCTGCTACCTAGAGGTACGGAGAAAAAACATTTAAAACTGCACCTATGTCTGAATTGCCGAATCTTTCCAAATCTCTCTGAATCAATTCAGAGGGTTCTGATTTGATTCGCAAAGATTAAAGGGTCCTCTGATTCAATTCAGATTTAGAGATTCGGCCACCAAATCGGGCCGAATCTCCACCAAATCAAATCAGGGACCAAAGCCTTGCACAGCCTTAATAGTTACATCCTTCTCAAGTCAGAAATGGACATTTGTTTTGCCTACATAGTTGCCCACAACTCAAAAAGCACAAAATAACTGAGAATTAATTTCCCCATTGCCAGGAGAGGCCAGGTGCTGAACTGAAATGCATTAACAGCTGAATGAGGAAGCTCAATGTTATATCTTTTTCTGTGCATGAACAAGACAAATTTTAGACAAGCTTTTGGCAAAAGACACCCTTCTTCAGGTCTGGGCTGGTCAGAGTTGTTAAACAATTTGTACATGGTTATCCAGCAGAAGATACATGCCCGCCCCCCACCGCTTGTTCCTGATCAGCAGGGAAGCAAAAGCTTCAGGTTTAAATAAGGCACAATTTCTGCCTCCTGTTGCTTATTGATGCTACCTGGTCAGAAGGCAAAAATGGTGCCATATTTAAAACTTCAGTTTTTGCCTCCCTGCTGATCAGGAGTAAGCAGCAGGTCCTCTCCACCAATCAGGAGGGGAGGGAGGGGACTGCAGGGGAACCTGCAAGATTAAAGTAGCCACTGCACAGCCCACTTCTGCTGCAAATTCAGTAGGTCTCTAAACATGAGGTATTACTGATAGCATTTGAGATCACTGAGAAAGCAATGAACATGGTCTTTGAATATCTGCAGTAGTAGCCCCTGTTTTAAATTAAAGGAGCAGTACTAAAGGATTATGGTAGACCTATGTCTACCCTCTAACATTGGATAATTTCAGAGCAGCTGGGGAGTCAATAAAATAGGATCATACTCCAACTGTATATTTCAATTACATACAGTCAACCTTAAAATGCAGTCATCATGGAAAAATTACAGTAAAACGCTTAATAAACTGAAGAAAAGGAAGTTTTAAGGCATGACTAAAAATGAAGAAGTGATTCAGCGGTTTGGAAGGAAGGGTTCCAGATAAATAATGGAGCAGAAGCAAAAGCATGTCTCACGGAGCAAAGAACTAAAATCTGCCAAGACCAAAAAAAGCAACTAAGGGAGGAATGGCAGATGTTAGCCCTTCTCTTTTCATCTGCTAAAATTATAATATTATACAATATATGTACATAAGATAACTATATTAAATCATATACATAGATATAATTATATAAGAGTCCTGTCAACATATGAGAGTAAGCACAGTATTATTGATAATTGATGCTAGTTATCAAATTGTAATTGTTACAGAAAAGTTGTTACAGAAAAATTGTCAAAGTTACAGAAATGTAGCTAACTTCTAGCCCATAGAAGCAGGCAGTCATAACAGTTGCATGATAACAGCTGATGTATGTTCGCAGGTGGCAGCTCCCACTCCTCCTTTAGAGTAGTTGAAAATGATGTCTGCTCATATAGCCTGAGAGTAATCGTCAAACCTGTGTAGAATCCTGTTCAGGAAGAGCAATATCTGTACTTAGCAATATTTTTTGTATCTTTCTATCCTGTCCTTTTAAAGAGATCTGATTGAATTACAAGGGATCTATATATCACATGCAAGGAAATGAAGTAAATCAGATGTTTACACATCAATATTTGAGCCTCCAAGAACACTGGAACATGGCTTTCTTGCTTATTAAATAAATATTGATGCTTTATTTGGGTCAACCATTATTTTCCATTTAATCCGGATAGATTTTCTCTTTAAAAAACAGGGTGGGGGGAAGCAAGATGTATTCTCCTCATTCCATGTTCATAACCCAAATGAAAGCTGAAAATGAGAGGCTAAAATGAAGAACGATAGATTTCCTATGCTTGAAGGACAGCACCAATCTGAGGTGCAGGGCAATCAATAACTGGGCCTGAGCCAACAGACGTGCAAAGGTCAGATATTTTTTGAAAATGTGGCTCGCAAAATGGGACCCTATTATAAATACAAGAAGTTGCCAAATTTAATATTAATCTCTCTATTGGGATCTCTAACCTGGATCACAGAACACAGAAGTGTTATTTGACTTGGGGAACTTGACCACTTGTATCAGCACGTTATACACAGCACAGCCAAAGAGCAGGGAGCATCTCAAGCAGAGAACTCATATAACCTCAATCACTTAGTAACAACAATATTAAATCAAACAGAAAAGCAAAACCTTTTGGATGTCAATGAATCAGGACCTCTGGTTGTCATAGGTATACCAACTGATCTCAATTAAGAGATTGGTTATTCGTTTTCTCTCTGAACGACATAAAAGGTCACAACTATGAACTGCGACAACTTTTCCCATATGTTCCCATTAATTCATTTTCATGTGATGCATATGTAAACTTGACCCTGGCTTCATATTCTAAGTATTTTTTGCATATACTCCTGAATTTTACTGGTAAATTATGAAAGATTGATATTCATCTTTTCACCTGTGCATATTTCTCTTTCCATGGGTTGACAATTGAATATATGCTTTATTAAAAGGCAGGTATTGCTTCTATATTACAATCAGTGCCCGAGTTTTAATAAAGGTTATGAATGTGTGTATTTTTGTAAATAATCTCATGAGATATAAGGTGCCAGAATAAGAAGGAGAAAGGAGAGAGATGAAGAAAACAGCAACCATTAGCATGCTATGGCATCAGAACATGTAGCATCACCCAATGTGTTTTTCCAAGATTACTTTTGAAAAATGTAGGTTTTGGCAGCCATGCAACCTTAAATGAAAGCCTGAAAACAGCTGGCTTTTTCTCCTCTTTGTTATCCAAATCAGCAAACCTGTCAACTATCTGAAAAAGTACAAGACAACACTTTAACATAAAACATTTAGTAAAAAAAAAAAAGGAACATAAAACCCAGGGCCACTAAACTAAAGCTCAATGTTTGGGGTACCAAGTACCAAATAAAGTATTCTGAAACAAATTCCTGCATTTCATTATACTGAATTAGTTCCAAAATATTTAATTCCCCATAATTCAGGCCATAAGGAAGTTTCTAATACATAAAACTAATCAGAAGCTTTAATAAATAATTCCCATGCTGTATTTACTATGTGGATATCACTTTTAATTGGATTTAAAGGGAAGCTAATTACAAAGCATTTTGGTTCCATTTGGAGGCTGAAATATGTAGATGCACCTGTATTTCTAGCTAAAATTTCCTAATGAAAATATCAGAAGGGGCATTTGGCAGGGTCCTTAAACTGCTGATTTGTCTGCAATGTTTGTGTTTAATTCTAATACTTTGACACTTCTATCCTAATTTAGATATTTCACAGCCCTGGACTGGATTAAAAGGCAACCTAGCACAGGCCTGAACTAGCTGCAGCATAGCAAAACAGGAAATGGCTTTCCGGCCCCATAACAGTTTCAAAAAATGTTCTCATTCCACAATGGGATGAAATTAAGACTTTGTATTTTCCATGAAAAGCTAAAAGGAATATCCCTAACCCAAGAAAGAACAACAAAAAGCCTGGTGGTGAGTTGGGGAAGGCCCTCACTCACAGTGTGGTATGATGTTCATCTCCCTGGTCTGAATCAAGCAGAGCAGGGACTCAATCCTCATTCTCTCGTTCCCAGAGAGTTCCCTGATCACAGAGCTATTGACTTTCCCTTCCTCCTTCCTTCCTCACTTTGTCGCTCCAGGGGCATGTACACATGATGGGGGTTCAGTCCCCTAAACTGAAATGGTGTGTTTTTAATTGCAACAATAAAAACCCACCATTTCAATTTAGGGGTGTCCATCACTGTTACAGCAAAGGGACCAAACCTTTTTTTTTTTTTTTTTTCCACAGAGCCTACTAGTGTACTATGGCAAGGGGGAGGTAGGGGGGGGGGCTAGCTGCCAGCAAGCCAAGCAGCCCCCAAGTTGCGGGGGGCCCCAATCCTTCCTTCCACGGTGGTGGTGCCTCCCAGGGCCACCCAAGTGGGCTGCTAGTGGACAGGTGCTGCTCCAGCTTGGGGTCAGGGAAGAGTTGGATCAGACCAGGTACTACCTCGGAGCTGGGGCAGCACCTACTCACTAGCCGCCCACCCAGGCAGCCCTGGTGGGTACCACTGCCACGGAGGAAAGGATCTGGGCCCCCTGCAGGTTCAGGGGCTGCTCAGCCCGCTGGCAGTTTGCCCCCAGCCACAAGAGACACAGGCAGGCTCCACCAGGGGGGGATCAGGCCCCTCACCACTTCTGCCTTCAGCCCGCCTCTCCTGTGGTAGGCAGGGCAAGCTGTCAAAAGGCTATAATGTAAAGGCTTCAATGTTACAAATAGCTACATTACAAACTAAAACTACATGTAGATGTGGTTTAATTTGCAACATAAACTCATTTAAATCATAGAACAAACCCATACGTGTACAGCGTGATGCAACTGAACCACAAAAATGGCCAGTTTTTGTCACGTGTACAAGTGCCCTCTAAGCCTGGGTTTTACCACAATTCCAGTCCTCTGAACTGGCACATCCATTCCCATGGAAAGTTTCAGTTTTGACAAACTAACACTTCCCAATAAAAACAAGAAAAGAATATAATACATTCCCGATCCATTCTAGTTATAAAGCCATTTGGGCAGTTGTTCTCCCTGCAAGTCCAGCACAGTAGTGACTAACAGGTGCCCAGCTGTTTACATCTGTTAGAGTGAGCCAAATGCCTTGTTCACTCAGCCTAGGAGCCTGTCTGCTCTGACACTGCCGCAATGTCATGACATTTACTATTTAGCATCTTATTACTACACTTGATCTGAGCCTTCAAACACATTGACTCAAACTGCACCATCAAGCTGAAGTATTGCCACATCAGTCATTTGCTCCTGAAGACAAGCAGATGGGTACCCTGGCACTAAAAACAGAAGTTAGAACCTGAAACTGTTCACTGGAAGAAGGCTTTGGAAGGACCATAACCAGACATAATTGTGGACATATTTAAACATGCAAGAACCTTTACAGAACTCTGACTTGACAGTTCTACTGTTCTTAAATAAAATGCTTATATTAATCCTGCATTTGTACATCACTGACCTACATTTTATTAGACCTTTTAAACTACCAGATATTTGTAAGACACCAGTCACTGCCTACTTTACTACTACCAAAACAATCCCAAGCACTATTTCTAAAGAATTATTTAAGTCATGATTTTTTCCTCCTGGATGACTTTTTTTTTTTTTTAAACAAAGACGATTGTAAGAAATTACTGTGGAAAAAGATGCTTCAAAAGTGAGTTCTGACAAAGCCATGTCCTCAGAAGTAACTTAATTCTTAACTCTTTTGAAACACAGTATTCTTTTACAGAGTAAACTTACAGAACCATTATAATACATTACAAGTATTATATTCACTTTGAGTTACGTGACCACTGGTTGCAAATGTTCGGTCACAGAGAAATACACTTCAGGTTGAAAGTTTGCACTTTAAACAACCCTATTTCTGCAGAAGGGTAACAATATCACCTGAAAAAAAACAAACAGCTTTTCAAATACAGTAATTCTAGACAAACACAACAGCTGAAAGTGGTACAGAATACAGAGAGAGAAAAAACTATTAAGGCCATTTTAGAGGTTTTCTTCTAAGAACTGTGGAGTTGGACTCACAGTAATTGAGAAACTTAGTTTAACAAATGAAGGGACATTGCCTGAATATGAAATGTGTTGGTTTATCTGAAAATATCTGTCAGAAAAGTTTCTTGGGTCTAGGGTGGGAACTCTGATCAACACAAGAAGAGCATGTATATGCAACCTACTACCTCCAAAGGAGGAGCTAGCTTAGTGTTCAAGTCCAGCACCTAAATTAGTTAGAGCACAGACCTGAACCTGCATCTTCCAAACCACAGGTGAGTGCACTGGGCTATTGGTATTGTGGGACAAATATGTACACACATAGTTGCAAAAAATATTTCAAAAACCTACATTTCCATTCCACACCAAATGAAAAAATTTGAGTCCTCAAACTGTTTATGAAACAGAACTGTGGTTTTCCAGCTAGAACTAAATATGCTTACTCCAAACCATATTAATAAAGCCTTAAAGGCATGCACACATATGTATATACCTTACTTAAACAGACATGTGCATACCCATTGGGAGTTGTAGAAATTACTCGTATGCTTAAAGGCGAATCATGTTTAAAATATTTGCAGAATCAGAGGCAAAACATGTCATCACAAAACAGAAATGCCTCACTCCTATAACAGTGTATAAAAATGCACAAAAATGGCCAAAACTTTTCCATAAGTGAAAATGACTTTATATGAAATTAGGCAAGTTCAGCAGTGTATTCAGAGGCAATTATAAAGTGACATGTCATATATTTTTAGAAATGTGAATGACATTTTTGAAGAATGCACCTCTGCCTTCCACTTGTTAGTGCCCTCTAGAAGATTTTTTTTTTGCTTACATGTGTGCCTTTAAAAATGTCAGACTCAATTTTCAGTGTCCCTTTGAAACACTGCTCAAAAAGCAAAATACCACAATAGTCAACTGAGAAATAAAACCAAACTACTGATTCAGTGGTCTGTATTGTAGCAATCTTCCCCTCAACCCATTTTTTAAATCAATGAGAATTTCATTGAGATTAATTGTAAATTTAGTGTTTCCAATGATTAACGCTCAATATAGTTCAAATTTGACCTAAAACTTTTCAAGCTTTAAGGACTCAGAGTTTTACCTTTCTATATGCATGAGTAAATGTTTACAGGACAAGGCCCTAAGTCAGGGGTTGGTAACCCCGGCACACAGGCCATTTTGCTTGGCACGCCATGGCCAGCCCCGGCTCTGGGTAGCTGCTGCCAGTGACAGAGCCTGTGCTGCTCCCAGCAGGGCTTGCAGCATCCCAGCTCCCTGCTGGGAGCAGCCTGGGATCCCAGCTGGCAGCAGCTCCCCAGAGCTAGGGCCGGCTGCAGCAGGCAGGCTCCAAATAGCCATGCTGGGCTCCAGCATCAGCTCCGCACTGGCACGTGCACCCGCTCATCCGAGCAGGCAGGGCCTGAGGCAGCACAGCCCCAGTCTCTCCCCAGTGCCTGGCACAGAGGTGATGAGCCCGGCGCAGCTGTTTGGAGCCAGTTGGGCTCTGGGCAGCTGCAGCAAGCAGCAGGCAGAGTGCATACAGCTCCGCCAGGCTGCACAGCTCCCGCATCAGCTCCATGCTAGCAGCGACTACGTGTGCACCTCCGGGTGGACAGCGGGGCAGCGCAGCCTGCCCTGAGGTGCCCATGCAGTCACCATGGGCTCCAGCAGCTAACTAGAGCCAGGGTAGCTGCTGACACCCACAGCGCCTGGGCTGTGGGGCAGGGCCTTTGGCTGCAGTAGTGCTGGGGGACAAGGGGCGGTAGGGCTGCGACCCACAGGCATATTATCCTAAATATCAAATTTGCTAGTTATTAAATATATATTAAATATATTATTAAATGTACTGTCTTATTAGTTATAAGAAATAGTAAATATGTAACAGAATTTTCTGTGAAATGGGTACTACGAAGTAGTGCTACTACAATATTTTTTTCCCCAAGCAGTAATCTTTAATTTTCTACCTGAATAACTTGTTTTCACATTGTGAAGAGGACTAATTTAGCCTAAGCATTGAAAAAAATATCCAATTTTGTCATATCTTCAAATACTGCTAGAAATAATAAAAATCTAAGTCAGCTTTAAAGCATGTAGGTGGGGGGAATGGATCTTTGTATTTCTGGTAATGTATATTAAGAATCATGATGAATTAATTGGACAGAACCTATGTCCTACTTTGTTTAAAACTGTGAATCACCATACAGCTTGGACAACTGATAACGTCATTGCAGCAATGAACCCTTATGTGCGATTCACAGTGAAGACTAATTGGGAAGAAAGAAAATTAAAATGAAACCTGTAATAGTTTATTACATATTTTTACCGTGTCACTGACCAACATTTTCATCTCTCACCAGTTTCCTGCTCTGTAGCCCAAAGATTTCCATTAACTAAACTGTTCTGAAGTTATAAAACAACCACAAAGTGTCTTGCATACTATAATGGGAGAACTTCAAAATTTAACATAGAATGAATGCCTCCTGTACCAAAATGTACTCAGTACTGTTTGCTGGCTCTCTCAAAACAAAATGCTTTGTCCAAGATTGTTCTAGATTGCAAAATTTTCAATAACAAGCTCTAGTTGGTTCCTGAATATACTAGGACCCTGACTGACCTGAACCATTAGCCAGAATTTGAGATCTTGCAGGTTATTCTGAATTAGAAGAGAAAGTATTGATTGGCTCAGGTGTCTAACGCAGTTCTGTTCATCAGTATATTAAACAAAGTTCTGCTTTCATGAACACATGAAGAATCAGACCTTACAACTCCAATATATTTTCAGCCAGACCCTGACCCAAAAGCTCTCTTTTCAGGAGTCTCTCCAGGCAACGAACAATGCTGTCCAGGCTATGTTGAATCTTCCTTGTCTTTTTGTTCTGTCCCCTTTCTTACCTCTAACACCACCCTCTTCCCTAACAAGACTCATCCAGAGTAGCTGAATTCCTGAACAAAATTGCATTTGCCTTGGCTCTGGTCAGAAATATGTGCTTAACTGTTCCTTACAGCCACCTTAAAGAGAAAGGCAGCAGTTGACAACATTAAACCCAATTTATAATCCAATGTAAGGGTTACTAGAAAAGTAGCAGCATATTTATGAAAATAATGTAAAACGAAGCAGTAGGATTGTAGTCAGCTGGGTACCTTCTGCAACAGGTTCTCAACCTGTGGGTTGCAAGAATATATGAAAGGGTCAAAAATAAACTTTAAAAATGGATCGGCAAACTTTAAAAATGGATTCTCCTTTAAAGGAGAAAAACACGGGAAACCATGGCTTTTCCCTATGCAGCCAGAAAGGGAAAAGCTACAGTTTCCCATGTTTTTCTCCTTTAAAGTTGCTTGAACCCCCCATGCCCCACACACTGGGGTTGGAGGTGGGAGACATCAGGTCAGATGTGAAGGGCATTGGGTCAGGATTGTCCACTGATGTTTACAATTGGGTCTTGGTACAAAAAAAGGTTGAGAAGTGCTGTTCTACAAAGTTGTACTTAGATATAATACCTCTATGTACATACAGTACTCAATAATAGCTGACAGAATCCAGGCACTAGACAACTGATTTACTGTGTTGAGTCTTCCTATTTGTAAAATGCCTGTCACAATAGTACTCAGGCACTTAATATAGCAATTAAAGAAAAATCACTTATTGTAGAAAACTATTTTCTCATTGCTGCAACAGTACAGATGGCTAATAGCAGTGGTACCAACCTTTGGTAGTCTCCGAGCAACAATACTGAGCAAAAAACACACTTCAAGCAACGTCATATTTTGCTCTGCCTGTCAACCTAAAGACACAAGTGTATGTGTAAAGTAAAATGTTATATGGTCACAAGCAATATCAGAGGAGCTCATGAGAAAAATATTTTGCCTGTGAACCATGAGTTGGGGATTATGACATTACCTTAATGGTGGTTCTCTGAGTTATTCTTATGCAATGTGGGTTTCAAGTGTGCAACCATGAAAGCTTTTGAATAAAATTATGTACTAAGCAAAACCTACACAGCATCTCTCTTTATGGCTCTAATCCAAAAAACAAAGCACAAGACACCTGCAACCAGCTTTCCATCCCTCACTGTTAGGCTAGCTTGTTATGTTTAATGCTTCGAAGTTGCACCTGCTAAAAAGTATTGTTTATATTTAGTGTTATTTAATCATTGTTTAAGTTTTGTCCTTAGTAACTTTTTGGGTTTTATTATTAGCTGGCCTTTAAGTTGTTTTTGTAGAGCTCATAGGTGCTCATTATATCTTTTCTTTTTCATTTTTGTGAGAAGTTCTTTTAACATAACATAGCAATGGCCTTGTTATCAGCTCCAATTAACTGAAGTTGGCACTAACCAGCTGAACCATGCTGAATCAGAGGGATGAAAGGATTGGATATATTAATGAAAGGTGATAAGGGAGACCAACGGACAATGCCCAAAGACAGACACAGGGAAAAAGGCCAAATAAAGAGGTATGCTTGTGATGGGTCTGTTAGACAAAGGAATATGCTGATGGGTTAAAAGATGGACAGTATACTGACTACAGAGAGACCAATCTGAAAGCAAAGAGTCAGTCATCAAAGACAAAGTTGAAGAAAAGCATGAAAGGAGGGAACAAGAAAGTTATTTGTCATCGTCATAAATCCAGCCTTCAACACCTGTCTGGACTGCCCCAGCCCATGATATTCCCTTTGCTTCCAGGAACTGAGTGGCCATCTTTTCCAATGAGCAAAGTAACATCTGGGATTGGGTGAAATTATTGTACTGAATGCTCTCTACTCTCTGAATACAGAAACTGCCAAGATAACACTTGTTGCACTAATAAAGTTAGACTTTTATTTTAAAGACACTGAGTTGTCTACATTCATATCGCACATTCCATTTAAGGGTTCGTGATCCCCAAGTACTGTCTGGTGGACAGTGGTCCTAACATCACCAATCCAAAACCCCAGATAAAAGGATCCCAAAAAACAAGGATGAAACACAGATCATGATGTGACATCTACATGGATACAATATTTTAAAAAGAAGGGGAAAATGACTATTTACCTTATATCAACTAGCACTGAAGTAGGATAGGAAGCTGAATAGATCTCCAGAAAAGGTCTGGCTATCATGTTAATATTCAAATCCTTTCTGAAGCAAATCCTCTCTCGTCCCTTTTGGATTGTTAAAGGAATGATACCAATTGTTTGCCATCATACTTTTGCCAGGTCAAGTATATCCATACGAGCAGGTGGACAACTTTAGTGACAACCAAAAAAATTCAAAATCTCCAGAAGTTTGAAAGATTTTTCTTGGATAATGGGGTTTCAATACCCAAAGTCTCAGCAATTTTTTCAGGAGCCACCTGATCATGTGGCAGTGGTACTGGAATTGTAGCTACTGCTTCTCTCATGACTATGAAAAAGATTCTTTAAGGGAAGGAAGAGAATGCTGTTACAACAATTTCACTTCATCAAGTATTCCATGTTCATCATCACCATCTGACAAGAATGGTGTGGGATGGGGCAGTAGCACATGTTGCTGTCCAATCCTTTGACCCGTGCTGCTACCCCATGCCCCACCTAATTTCTGACCTGCACTGCTACCCTTTCCCCACCCAATCTCTGACCCTCCCAATCCCTGCCCCAATCTCAAAGTCTAGGGGGAGGGAAGGTTTGAAATACAGTGGGGGGTAAGGTTGGGAGGATGAGCCCCCCATAAGGGACAAGAGCCCCCCCAAGCTCCCTTCCATTAGAGATGAGAGCCCCCCATAAGAGATAAGAGCCCTGGCCCACCCCACACCTTTCTGAGCAACTCAGGCAGTGGCTCCTTCCAGCTTCTGGCTGCCACTGCTGCAGACCCCCCCCTTAAGAGTCTGAATGTAATTTGAAGCCTGAGGAAAGGAGTGCTGCTGCCCCATCCCCAACCTGATCCCTAAGCCTATCCCTGGCCCTTGACCTACACTCAGTCCACTGCTGAGGACTACATGGCTGACGACTCCAAGCTGCAGCAGCAGCAGCCCTGGCAGCTTCAGCTCAAGCTCCAGGCTAGGCCAAAGGCCCGAGGCCAGGGCAAAGTCTGAGAGTTATTACTCAAATCCAAGATGAGGCATGTTCCCCCCTCATGCTGACTGACTGGAAAAAAAAACCTTGCCTTCAATTTGGGTAAATATTGTATTTTGTGGAATAATTTTGTGACTGTCTTCCCATTTTCTCGTACCATGAAATACTTAAATAGTAACGCAGCCACACATTCAAGACACAGTTAAATAGTGTAACATCTACCAGGGGCCAAAGGGCCACAATCTGTTCCCTAGGTGCAATCTGCATTGCATGTACCCTGTATTGCTTCTAGTTTACTAGTGCAGTTAGCCTGACTGATGTGGAAGAGTGCAGTTAGCCTGACTGATGTGGAAGGGGCACAGATGCAAGTTCCAGTAATTCCCTGTTTGTTTATATCCATATGCACAGAAAGGTACTAGTGCTTCAGGAATTACTTGAGTAGCCAGTTCAAAAGTATTAGCCATCTCAAATTAACTGACCATCAATTAACTCAAGGCAAAAGCTCTTGTATGACATATTCCTATATCATAGCCACACTAGCTAAAAAAGGATTTGTTTGGTTTTGGGTTTGTTTGGTTTTTGTTGGGGTGGGGGAAGGGATTGTTTTGTTTTGTTTTTTAACATGTTCTCTTTAATAGAAAGGAAGAAAAAAAGTGAACAACCACAGAGGCTCCTCTTTCCTCTGAACTGCTACCCACAGTGCAAGTAGCTGGAGTAGGGAAACAAAGCTTGTGCCTAACATTTGCTTTTTCCTTCATGGTGGCCTGCATGATAAGTCATGTAGCCAGCCCCAAGCTAGCATTTCATGGATCAAGACAGTTTTCAATTCAATCATTTTTATACAGCATTACAAACTGTAGAACAATGGATAAAACACAAACTTAATATAAATATATACTGACATTATCTTAACAGCAGCAGAAAAAATACACTATGGTAATACAATAGTTAATATTATATCTTTTACTATGCATTTCCTTTTAATTGTTTTAGCAATAATCTCCCCAGGAGCAGATGCTTTTGGCAAGTCTTAACCATCCAGAAAAAAATCTAAGCATCAGCTCCTGTTCTGATAAGGGACAAAAACCCCCCCCAAAAAACAAGGGACAATAGGTCATTAATACATTCAAAAGAAAAGACCATAGAGCATTGCAGAGAATTTTCCAGCAACACTAAGCTACAAACATCAATGACTCTATACTTTGAACACTAGTACAAAGCAAAAATAATAAAAAAAAACTACATCTCGGAAGAATTCCCACAATGTCAACACATGTCTTTAGAATGCTCAAATTCGTTTTTCTTGGAGCTATTCAGTGTGTACACATGAAACAGAACCTTTCTTCTTTCTTTTTATTTGTTATTTCATCTTTTCACATTTAACTGATCTTTTTGATAGAAAGTATCCCAAATGATTACCAGACAACATTGAAAGGAGTACAAATACTTTGTTTGGTAATTAAGTTACATTAATACAATTTCTCTCATAATACCATTTCACTTGCCCAAAGAATCAATACAGATTTCCTAAATTTTTTTTAGTCTTTCTCCTGGAAAGTAATCCAGATTTATCCAAAAGTCTGCCACTTCAGGTCATTTTGATGATCTCACAACGTTCTTCAACCTGATCTGACAAATAGCTATTATATGAACATAATGCTCATGAAGTAAGCAGCTCAAGCTTTTATGTATTCCCCTACGTTTCCACCATACAATCAAGTAGTATACCACATTAAAAATTAAACATCAAATGGCCCTACTCTACCTTAGCAAAAAAAACCCATTAATTTGATTGACTCTAAAGAAAAAAAAATTGCCTTACTGGGAGGACCAATCTGTATATAACATGTTAAATAGCTGTAGTGTAGATGAGGCTTTAAAAGCCTCGAATCTGACGTGATTTTGAATACACAAGTGGCTACCCTTCGCACTATCTCGGACAGCTTCCACCAATCATCCTCTCTATCTTTATCAATGCACAAGGGGCACTTGTTATTTCTGGTACTGAAATTCAAAGCACTTCAGTCTCTCCTCTCAATATTTTGAGAGCAGGCACATCAGGATTTTTTTAAAAGAGGTAATAAATCTTTGTTTATAGATCTATCCACAAGCCGGTTCTCCCTCACAGTTTACATAAGTGTAGCCTATATATATCTAGAGACAGATTATTGTTATTTTTATCATTTTAGCCTGAATGTATACAGGTGACTTCAAGTGATTTTTTTTTTTTTTTTTTTTTTTAACTCAGGGCAGAGTGTGCCAGTACAGATCAGGTAACAAGAATTTCACATCTCTATTACAGAAAACTGAAGGAAAAATGATGATCTAGTAATCATACATATTTGAAATGAATTAAAAATATCTACACTTTACAGTTAAGTTTAAAAATTAAATTAAAAGCTTGTGTGGATTATCATATTTTGCCACATTACAGAGATAACATTATCAAGCTTCATTTTATAGTTCTTATAAAAGCTAAATTCTTTGCATCATCAGTGCTGAGAATTGAAATAGCACTTGGTGGTAAAGACCTAGTATCAGGTGAAATAAAAATTTATTTATAGTGTTGCCAAAAGAAAGAGACATTCATAAAACCCTAAATCACTGACAGTCCAGAGTTATCATCTAGTAGATACTAACAGAATGTCACTACAGGGAAATGTAATATTACCTGGAATTTACGTAGACCATAACGGGATTATCCAAATATGCAAATTTGCACATGTGCTGCACTGTGTACAAGATTATGCACTGTCTTTTTACAAGGTCTGATGAGCATAATGTCATGAACTCTGTTATGTTTTGGGGGTCGTAGGTGCCATGAATGCTTCCTTATGTTTATTTCACTGATATGGCATGTGTAGTTTCATTGAAAAGCCCATGTTATGCTATATCCATTTATGTTACTGTTATCACTATACATATGTTAGGCCAGGGGAGGGCAATTATTTCAGATGGAAGGCCACTTAATGGAGTTTTGAGGACCTTCGAGGACTACATCCTTCTCAGTCTCTCTCCAGCTCCCAATTCACCAGGAGCCCCACCCTGAGCTGTGGACCCAGGCAGGAGCTTCTGCTGCGTTGGGTAGGCAGCGACAGCATCAGCTGTGGGTACAGCCAGGAGGTTCCAGAGCCCCAACATAGACCTGCTGGCAGTGTCCACAGCTAACATTGACGCCCGCCTGGTGCAGCAGAAGATTCTTCTCTGGTCCCCAGATCTGGGCAGGAACTTCCACCATGCTGGGAGGGCACCAGTGTCAGCTGTGGATGCCACTGGCAGGTTCTGCATCCAGGCTCCTGAACCTGCTGGCAGCACCCACAGCTGACATCGCTAGCTGCCCGCTGCAGTGGAAGCCCCACCTGGGTCCACAGCTGATGCCGCCACATCAAGGGCTCATGCTCCTGGGCAAAAGCAGTCTCACCCACCTGCCCAGCACCGCATGACAACCAGAACTGTCAGCTGCCCACAGGCCAGATCTGGCCAGCAAACTGTATTTTGCCCACCCTAGTTAGGCTGTCTGTATATATCATTGCATTTTCAGATATGGTTTAGTCAAAGAAAGGGAGTGGGAAGAACTGATAAACTCTTTTGCTATTGTGACACTAGGGCAAGAAGATCTGCCCCTGCCACTCAGACCCAGCCAGGAGAAATTATTAGGTTGGGCACCGAAGGCACTGTCTGCCTATAAAGGGGAAATGAACTCCTCTACAACAATGGCATCCAAGAGAAATGGCCCATCAGCAAGAAGAATGCCAGGTGTCCCAGGGAGAAAAATTTCTGGAGGAAATTTCTGGTAACTTATGAATAATTAAAATAATGTTGATTGGTGGGAGTTGCTTGGAGGTTTTTTGTTTGTTTTTTTAAATCTAGCTATAATAGAATCACGTTCTTTGAATCCCAGGCTTTGGAGGTTCAATGCCCCTACCAGTCAGGTTTGTAATCAGCAGGAAGGCTCAACTATGGAAATACTGGCTGGTCTCTCTGGAGAACTAGAGTGCAGCCAGATGAGAGGGTAAGAAATAAACTGTAGTTCTCTTCTTTTTCTGTCTTCAAACCTATGGTCAGTTTTGCTTATATAATTCTTTCCCCCTACATAATAAATCCTTTTGGTTTTTTGTCTCCTTACTGATTCCTTGTGGAAAGAGTGATCTTTGGGTGAGCAATATTCCAGGCTAGCCCCTTCTACAGAAAGGAGGACCTAAAATTTCTTTCACAACCCAAAAGCCACCTAGTCCCCTGCTGTAACTGAGGTCCTGTTTATGGGCATAAGGCCCACAGGGATAAGAAGTTATCCCAGGGCAAACTCTGGTCCGTTTCTTGGGACAAGGATAGGTCTGTTGGGACAAGGATCTGGTCTGTTCCTCTGGATTGTCATCATGTGGGTTTTGGCTTCTTCGACCACAATCCTCACTTCCACAAAAGGGGCATCCTGGGACGTAATGGTCTTCATCTCTCTTCGAAAGGTAAGAGTCTGTTCTCTTATAGCTTGGCTGATGTCCTACACAGGGCTTTAAACTAGGTTTATCGGGGGCCTGGGATGCAGACAACAGAGAGAACCTAGGATCAACAAACCACGAGCCATGCACTGGAACATCCCACATAAATATTAACAGGTCTAATGGGCATCAGGACAGGGGGGAACTAAGGGCACCTATCAGGGGGCTCAAGTGTCTCTATACTAATGCTAGAACCATGGGGAACAAGCAGGAGGAACTCACACTGCTGCTTGCAAACAAGAACTTTGATTTAGCTGGGCTAACTGAAACATGGTGGGACCCTAAACACGACTGAGCAGTAAGCATTGAGAGCTGTACAGACATGATAGAGTAGGGAGAAAAGGGGGGAAAGACGATGCTAAAAGGCAACCATAGCAGGTAGATCCTAACTGACTAACCTTGTTTCTTCTTATGACCAGGTCACAAAATGCTTAGATGCAGGAATCAATGTAGATGTCATCTACTTGCATTTTAAGAAGGCCTTCAATATGGTATCTCATTATATTCTCACAGATCAACTGAGCGGCTGTGACGTAAATGATTACATGGTTGGGTGGGTGGCAAATTGGTTTAGGAGTCACACTCAGAGTGGTGGTGGATGGGTCGATATCGACCTGGACAGATGTGGGCAGTGGAGTCCCACAAGGCTCGGTCCTTGGACCAGTGCTGTTCAGTGTCTTCATCGGTGACTTGGATGAGGGCGTGGAAAGCACTCTGTCCATATTTGCAGATGATACCAAATTATGGGGTAAAGTTAACATACTAGAGGGACCAAATTCAGGCAGATCTGGACAGGTTGGAAAAGTGGGCAGAACAGAATGGGATGCAATTCAATAAGAACAAGTGCAAAGTGCTACACCCAGGGAAAAGGAATCACCAGCACACTTACAGGCTGGAAGGGGGGACCTTCTCAGTAGTACAGCAGCAGAAAGGGATCTCGGGAGTCACTGTTGACACCAAGATGAACATGAGTCGTCAATGTGACAAAGCAACCAGTAAAGCTAACCGCACTTTATCATGCATTAGCAGGTGCATGACAAACAGGTCCAGGGAGGTGATACTTCCCCTTTTTGCAGCACTGGTCAGGCTGCAGTTGGAGTACCGAGTCCAGTTTTGGGCGCCACACTTCAAGAGAGATGTGGACAATGTCAAGAGGGTTCAGAACAGGGTCACTTGTATGGTTAGAAGCCTGCAAAGCCCTATCAGAAGAGATTGAGGGCCCTGGATCTCTTCAGCCTCCACAAGAGATCTTGTGGCTTCCTACAAATTCATTGGCAGGGCAGGGGAGGCAAGGAATAGGAGATGCTCTGTTTACCAGGGCACCCCTTGGAGTAACTAGGAACAATGGCCACAAACTGATGGACAGCAGATTTAGGTTAGGCCAGAAACAACTTCTTTACAGTAAGTTGCCAGAATCTGGAATGGGCTTCCAAGGGAGGTGGTGCTCTCCCCTACCTTGGGGGTCTTTAAGCAGAGGCTAGACATGCACCTGGCTGGGGTCATCTGACCCCAGTGCTCTTTCCTGCCCAGGACAGGGGGTCAGACTCAATGATCTGCTAAGGTCCCTTCCAACTCAAACATCTATGAATCTATGATAAGTGGCAGGACATTGGGAAGAAACTTGGAGTTCTGGGGGTGCATCAGAAACTGATTTGTGACACATTTACAACACAACAGAGTCTGAAGTCAACCTGAAACTTCTGTAAATTACTGTGTCGTTTATATGACTATGTAAATGTAATTTACATCTCCTACGTTAATATAATGGCTACCACAACAGGGACCCAAACCTGCTGAACTTTAGAAGCTATTGCAATAAAAATGTTTTAAGTATAATTTTTGCACAGCAAAATTCCACCGCAGAATTTACATCACTGTTTCTTACGTAGGCTTCAGTAAACACTACTAGGATACCAAAAACATTTAATTCCCAATAAATTGATTTTATTTTATGCGTTCAGTATCACAGGGGCTGGGTCTAAACAAACGGCTGACTGCTGAACCAGCATTACTGCACAGTACTGTTCCCACACATTTTTTCTGACACTACTGTGCAGTAGCATCACGTCACAGTTAATGTCCAGCAACATTACTTCTCATTGCTACTGCATAGTACAGTCTCATGTAGATGCCCCCAAGATGAATAATCCTATTGAAATAAAAACAATGTTATTATGAGACTATCTAGGCAAAAATGATGCAAATATTTTGAACTAGCTGTTGTGCATCTGAAAACACCAATATACAAAAAAGATGATTTTTAAAAAATACTGAAAACTTCTAAGGCAGATTTAAAGTGCCCAATCCCCACAATTCAAGGCAGATTTTCAGAACAGCTCAGCTCCTATTTAGGTACCTAAGTGAAGTGGCCAGAGTTTCTGAAATGATCCCAAAGAACAAAGGAGTTTCTGGGTACTAAGCATTTTGGTAAATTAAGCCATGTATTTAGGTATCTAAACTGGAGTCTGGTTGCAAAGCTGTTTTGAAAATCTAGCTCTTTGGGTATAAAGAATTTAAAATAAAATGGTTCTATTCACCTATTTCCTTTTCTAATGCATTGCCTTTCTAAAGCAGAATTGCTACACAAATTCTATTCTGCAGTGGTTTATTCACTACTTTTTTTAAATGACTTCAGAGGAGATGAGACTTCCACTACTTTCACTGGGGAACTAAACTCACTGTTCAAACTTTTCCCAGGACAAGACTTAGCACTATTGTGCTTTTTATCTATAAAGTTGAAGATCATTCCATAGTCTGACTGATGTGATCATTCCAATTTCCTAATATTAAACCTAAATTTCATCTCTCGTTCCCATACTTATACCTCCTTGTACTATTCAAAATTATGCTTTCATTTTCCTTGGTGTGTACATCTTCAAATACTTGTGCATAGTTTGTTTCCATTAGCTGCCAGTGTATTAAACCTGCATAATTAGTTCTATAAATCTTCATGTCAATCCTGCAGTCATTTAATACTTTCTCTTGGTTTTCTCCAACTTCATGTCTTTGAATTCACAGACGCTATTAGTAGCATGTTTTTCATATGCTGCAGATATAGGTATTTATAGATGTGCTCTAGAAGGCGGGGGGGGGCTTTAATTAGCGAGCCACACTAATTAAGAGTGCCCAAGTATCACACGCATCAGCATCCCCATGCTGAAAAATGGCAGGAGCACTTTGAACTAAAACTCATTGAATAAGCTTTAGTTCAAAGCACCCCACCAGCATTTTTCAGCCCCAGGACACTACTACATGCAACACTGGAAGCTGCTAGAGCATGTTAATTTCAGTGCTCCAGCAGACTCAATTAATCGAGTCTGCTCCCATACACTGGATTTACAGTGTGTTGGAATAGCCTCCCTGCATGCATGCAAGTACCCATAAACTTGAATTAAAAGATGTACTATAAATTAAGCAATTCATATATTTTAAAAATGATGATTATAAAAATGATACTTTGTATACAAATATACTAATATTAAGACTTCAATGAAATATTTCAATTCATAAAAGGTAATGCAGAAACCCCAAGGCAGAAAGAACATCTAGCTAGTAAAGGGACAGGGAACCCCTGGCACATGGAGACATTTTCCCCAGCACACCAGGAGGAATGCAAGGAAATTGTTTCAAACACAAAAAGTTGTTTTAAGTTGCTGCTCCAAGCTCTCCTGAGCAGCCACAAGTGCCAGCACCACGGCAGGTGACAGCTGAAAATAAGTCCGTGTCATGAAGGTGCTTGCTGAAGGCTCTATGAAGATTAAACAAAGTGTTTTTCTGTCATTTGTTTAGATATTAAGCTATATGTTGTTGCTAAGAGCCTAATTAAAGTTTAAGATGTAGTAAGGCCTTGCAAATTTAGCAAAGCCTTGAAGTAGTAAGGCCCTGTGGTGTAGTTAAAATTAACCTTATCAAAAAAATACAAGGCTTGTACTGCTATTGGTCAGTCTAAGGACAGTTGAAGTAAAAAGAATCTGAGTGGCTGTAACTTATCAGCACCATCATTTTATCTCAGTACATCACAAATATTAATTCTCATTAAACCCATGAGAAACAAAGAAATATTACCAGTATTTTACAAAAGGAAACACCAGATAAATAATATGCTCAATGTATATGCGGACATATGTGGAAGGGATGGGTAGGATTACCTGATCAATGCCTCAGCTGCAAAACTGTTCTGAGAACCAATGACAAACAAGGGTCCTGGATTTATTCTGCTTCCACAAAAGACTAGATATTTTTCGGTGACAGCAGTCCGAAAAATACCAAAAGAATGAGGTCTCCAGAGCTAATGTCCTGTACAGGTGAGAAGCCTGATTGGCCATTCTCCTCAGCTCCCACTGAAGCATTGCGACTCCCATAGTTTCACAGTAGGTAGGGCTAGAAGGGACCTGAGCAGATCATCGAGTCCAAGCCCCTGCCATGAGCAGGAAGGAATGCTGGGGTCAAACGACTCCAACTAGGTGATTATCTAGCCTTCTTCTGAAGACCCCCAGGATAGGAGTGAGCACCACTTCCCTTGGGAGTTGGTTCCAGATCCTAGCCGCCCTGACCGTGAAGTAGTGCCTCCTAATATCCAGCCTGAATCTACTCTCGGTCAACTTATGGCCATTATTGCTCGTTACTAGTGCTAGGGGAAACAGGGACTCTCCCATAGCCTGCTGGTCCTCCTTGGCCAGTTTGTAAACAGCCACCAGATCCCCTCTCAGCCTTCTCTTGTGGAGGCTGAATAGGTTCAGGTTCCGTAGCCTCTCTTTGTAGGGTCTGCTCTGCTGCCCCCTGATCATGAGAGTGGCCCTCCTCTGGACCATCTCCATGTTGTCCACATCCCTACTGAAGTGCGGCGCCCAGAACTGGACGCAGTACTCCAGCCGTGGCCTGACCAGTGCCACATAGAGGGGGAGGATCACCTCCTTGGACCAGCTCATGATGCAATAACAGAGGTATGGCTAACAGGCATGTTTTAACATATATTTCTCATCCCAAGAATTTCAGCACAACATATCTAATAGCTAGACTTTGAATAAGCAAATGCCTATATAGAGCTCAGCTCCCTGAATTTTCTAAAAAGAAATGCTTATGAACTGTGGGGTATCGTCATTAAAAGTGTTGGCTATCTTGGACAGAGTACCCAAAAGTTAAGAAATAGTTATGATTTTCTATAAAAAGAAACTAAAGGTGAAATGCTGGGACTGAGTTACAGTAATGTATTAAGAATGAGTTAACAGTCTAAATTTCAGACCACTAAGCCTGTACAGACACAAATATTTTGCACAGCTGATTAGAAACTTCAGAACACAGGTACTGCCTTGAGTAATTATTGTTAATTAACTAGCAATGTGGCACTATTTTCCAAATGTGACATTTTAAGCACATAATGTGATTGTGAATATCATCTGCTGAAAGTCCTTGATTTCAGCACATCAGAAAATACTTCTTAAACTATCATAGACCTGTAATCAAGTATTTCGTTGTTTTGGAAAATTAGATATCTTTGCTTACCTGTTAATATGTGCTCAAACTAAGTGAAAGGCCTTCGCTAAGAAATTTCCCTAATGCTAAATGTAATAATACAGTTAGACAACTACTCAATAAGTAGGAATCCTTAACTTCCCCAATTGCTTTTATATCATATACAGCTGCTTGGTACTAATTCTTTCACACCAAAAGGTGAAAATAAAATTGAACTTGCACCTATTCATCCACTTACAAATTCAGAAATCTCACCTCAAGGTATATTCAGGAACCCCCCTGCAATATACAGTATTATCCTGGTTAATGCCATTTACGGTATGTGAGGGACCAAGTTTTAAAAGTAGCTGATTCAGACAGATCAAAGCCTGAGTCTTCCACATCTCAGGTGAACATGCAGGATATCAGCTACTAATTGCTCTGATCTCTCTCAGTCTGAGAAAACTTTGGAGAAATTGGTATTTTTCCAAAACAAATTCAGTTGAAGCATTTTCCAATACATTTTTAAAAATCCTGACTTACTCTAAAAAAAACTGATACCTCCTGGTTTCTGATACCTAGAATCATACCTCATAAATGCATACATACTGATCCATCTGAAAAACAAAGCAGAAGATGAAAGGCAGTACTGCATGAGGCTAGTGGCCTCCGAGTCCAGCATCCCGTTTAATGGTACTCAAAAGGTTTTTGACAAAAAGACAGTGTCCCCCAAGGAAGTGTTATTAGCAGGGATCCTGATTATCTCTGTTAAAAAAAAATCCCAAATTCTCTATTTACCCCCCTAAAATCTGCATTTTTCTGCAATTAAAATGAAACGCCACAAGATAGATAGATAATCAGTTGAATACAATGTTTTATTGATATATTTACAATTTTCAAGAAATTTGGAAGCCTACTAATGCCTCGATCACTTTAATAAAATAAATTATAAATACTTATATACATTAGCAGTTGATTTTGGTTTTGTCATAGAAAATCAGAACTCCCCCCAGCCCCACGTTCACTAACCAGATGCAGGTCCAGCTACAGCTGTTCCTCCCCCTTGCTTTGTGGCACTGAGGAGCCCTGATATGACAGTGCCCCTCACTGCCAAGCCACAGCCCCCCCCCCCCCAACCCTGCTAGTGCCCTTCACTCTCAACCTATAACCCCCCATCCCTGCTGGTGCCCCTCACTCCTGACCCAGTCTCCCATCCCAGCTAGCACCCCATCCCTGCCAGTACTCCTTACTTCCAACCCCCAGCCCCCACCCCAGACCTTTTAGTGCCCCTCACTCCCAACCTGCTGCCCCATACCCAAAGGCCCCAGCCCCTCAGTGTGTGTGGGAGGGGGGGAGGAAGGAGAGCAGGCAGGGTGCCCTCACCTCCTCCTAGCACCAGCCACTCACATACCAGGCCACAGCTCTACCCTGGAAGTGCGATGGCATGGGGGGCAGTGTGGGCACCCTGATGGGGAGAGGCAGAGACTAGGCAGAGCCATGGCCTGGCATGTGAGCAGCAGGCAGCGGGAGGAGGCAAGGGCAGCGCAGCTCCCCACCCCTGGTCCATTACTCCTCATGCTGCTGTCAGCATGGCTTTACTCCATGGCAGTGCGGGTAGCTGGCATGGGGGTCTTGCTGACAGCGGCAGCAGCAATAAGTCTCACCACCATGCTCCACCCTCCTACACCAGTGCTGATCCAGCCAGGTTGCAGCCCCATGCTGTGCTGCAGGTGCACAAATCTGGGTGGGGGGGACATAGGCTCCTCCTGGCCCTGCAATGCTTCACCTATGGCACCCTGCTCAAGAGTGCACTCATCAGCAGGGAACTAGTCCCCCTGCCTCTTCCTCCCCTCCCCACTGACAAGCCACCCATGGCTCCAACCCACTCACTGGCTGGGCCCCACAGCTGTGTATTCTCACTTGGGCCCTAGACACCACCATACCACCATTTTGAGCAAACTTGCCTCGCTACAGAGGTGGATAGACAAGAAAGACAAAGGGAAAGAGCTGTGACCCAACATCATCAGGATCCATTCCTTTCTCCTGGAACTATATGACAGGTTTGCAGTTGAACACACAGATCTCAGATTGGCCTCTCTTGTCATCTCCAAACTCACTGATGCCATCCCTATCTACTGAAAGATTATCATCCCCATCGATGACGACATGGTTAACGCAACTACAGTTCTTATAAGTGCAACTACAGAAGTATATACACAGGCAAACTATAATATACACATACTAGGAAAATACAATGCAAAGAGGCAATTTACTAACAAAAATTATCACAAGTTTTGCAGTCCTATTTTAAAGTCTTAAAATACTACAATACTACATCAAGGTTTCCAGCACAGTTTCTCCATAATCTGAATAATCTCCATTAGTTTTTATTATATAAAGAAAAAAGAATGCCTGATATCATCAAATGCCTCAGTTAAACTGGCAGACTACATACACTCATTAAACTTTAAATATTTGTTGTGCTACTTGGCTTGTAGAACAAATCTCTTTACAAGTTTGTTTCAAATAAAGCACTCATTTTATACATAGTACTGCATAAACTTAGAGGGGCAAATGGTAAACTGGCATGGTTTGATGCCACAAGTTCAGGTAACTCAAGGACAACTAATACTTTAATGACAGGAAGCTAATTAGTAAGAAGCATAAGAATGACTTTAGAATAGTTTTGTTACTGCTGCACCTGTACAGGATTTTAAAGAGTAACAGGGCACAAATTTGGCAGCTTCTCTTTGACAATATCACTAGTACAATAAGAAAATGTTCAGAACATCTAACTGTATAATTATAACAGTGTTTAGCAGCAGACAGTAATTGTGCCTAGAAAAAAAACTTTTGTATAACCTCTCTCTCACTAGCAAGCATGAAAAAAACTGCAGAACAAACATACTACAATTCGCTAAGTAATAATTAGCTAAATTACTACACCCCTTTATTAAATGCTCTTATTTTCCATTCACATATATGTTTCTTACTCATTATCATCAATCATTTCCCAAATTTATAATTTTATGTTCCAGTAAAATGGGTTTCCCTTCAAGCCGAGTCCATCAGTTTCAGAACTCTGTAATTTTAGAGAATACCTGTGTATGGTAGTGAGGGCTCCTCTATCTTTCCACTAGGTAATTAAGGGCTGGCTGCATACCTTGAAGGAAGCGCTCAGATTTTACAGAATCTAATCATAAATTGCAACTGAAGACAATTGAATCAAAGCATGGGTGCAATCTTAGTAGTTATGTTTCAAATACTAAATAATATAATAATATTTAACCTATATTAAGTGGTGGAACAAGTAAATTAAAATACAGGGGGAACTAAGGCTAACCATGTTTTTAGCTTGTGGGACACTGGAAAGCAGAAGTCAAAACTCAGATTATTTGCATTGAACTCTGGCATGTCATTCTATTGCATTGCAGCACAGCATCCTGACAAGTGCCTCAGCCAGCCCACCCTGGGTTCTCCCTCAAATATCTCCACTGACCAGAGCTGCAGCAATTACTCCAGCTCTCAGTGTATTGTACTATATTCTTTATCTCTTTCAAGCTTAAGAGACTCAAGAACACAATAAATCACAAAACTACAGAAATGGAAAAGAACAGTTTTAGAGGTCTTATTCCTGCATGGTATGTTCCACAGAGAGTGTATGGAGCAGCAGGGAAGAAAGCTATGGAAAAGTGCTGCCAACCCTGTTATTACATGAGTGGCAGCTGTACCCAAGCATAACATACTGCACCTGTTTCCAATGTGTTAGTGATTATCAGCATTTTTACAGTAATTCAGGGAGTAATACATTACCACAATACAGTTCTAAATATACTGATCAGTAATTAACTTTACCACTTAAATCAAAACTTCCTGCTGTAACTAAGGTAATAATTATATTCAACTCCCCCTATATAGGCAAAAAATTTGCTGCCCTAACTGTTAGGCCTTGACAATGTTACTTCTTAATCATTTTAAAAAAAAAAAAAACATAAGCTTTGTGTCCTCACCAGCTGACCCCTGGAAAAATTACATGCCATCATTGCATTGATATCTGCCCTTCCATTAATCTGGGAATAATACAGCTAATTTTCCTCATAACAGCTCTGACATCATAATTGTAAACATTTTAGGGAAAAAAAAAATATATATATAGGCTATAAAGCAGGGGTATCAAAAATCACCTGCACCCCAGACTGAATCTGGACGACAGGGCTCCTTGAAGGCAGATCTGGACATAGCAGTAGTGAAGGGACAAGCAGCATCACAACCATCTTTGCACCCTCCAACCCTCAGCCCCCTCATCCCAAATACACATGCTCACCAGAAATCTACCCCTGGGAATTTGGTGTAAGGCGCTTCCCCCCACTCACCTCCTCCTGAATTCACAGTCCCTCTGGGAGCCCCACAGGTTCTTCTTCTCATATGCCTTACATGACAAGTTGACAATAAATTATGGCATGCTGTAGCTGGGGAAAGATTAAGGAGGGGAAAAAAAAAGATATGCTCAAAAAAGAGAAAGTCCACAGAAGTGAAAGACATGGAAGAGGGGAAAAAATTATAGACAGTAAGGAGATAAAAGCACAAGAAACGTGGAGGAAGAATGTACGGACTTTCCTCTTTTCTGTCAGTCCTCAAACCGCCCTGAATATAATCACCTTTACTCCCAATAAACTTGTTTTCCAATTGAAAATGAGGACAGGCTTTAAACAATGTGGGTTTTTTTTATTTTCAAACATATATAGTCTCAAATTAATGAACGATGGGAAATACTTACTAGCAATTCAAACTCAAGTAGCTTATCATTTCAAATGGACCTTTCCGATTTATCTGCATACACATTTATCTTTCAGACTTCATGGTCTTCAGAGATTTACCTAGATTGTAAGATCTTTCTGACTTGTTGAAGACTGTGAGTAGCTCTTGTTTGGCTTAACTTTCAAAAACAGAATGTTATACAGAAGGCACAGTAATGGACACAATCAAGATTAAGTGCAGACGCACAGGCAAGTCCGCTACATTCCATCCCTCACCATCAGATTAAGCTGGTCCAATGATGGTAGTTTGCCCCACTTGGGCAAGGAATTTCAACTCTAAACAAAGTCAAAAGGAATACAATATAATGCCAAACTGCAGTGCCCATTCAACTGCAGGTAGCCACACATTCTCCCATGATGCGGCATTAATCAAAAGGCAAAAAATAACTACTTTAAATCCTCACCATCTGCACCGATACTGAATTATCATTTTCGATACTGAATTAAAAATTAAAAGATTTCAACTCACGATATACTAACCTTTTTAAAAGTATTTTAAAACACAGCGTCTTCTGTTATATTTTTTCAGTCATATAAATAAAAAAGAACTCGCGCATATTAGTTATTGCTTCTTATTACTTGCTTTAATATAATAGCTACTGCTATGTACTAATAATAAATGGTATTTTATTTCGGGTGTACACACAGTATTATTGAACATGCCATATTTTGGGAGGTTACTGATCACACACAAGTTGTTCTCAATTAGTGTTGTTTGCCACTGTAGTTTGTGTGCTTTTTCTCTTTCTGAAGAAGCCAATAATCAGTGATCTTTAGAGAGGAAGAAAGATCAGAGACACGATTTCAACTCTAGTGCTCACTCTGTGCATTCTAAAGTCTAATTCACAAGGTATACGGCTGAAAATGTGGTATTTATAAAATGAAAGCAAAGATTCTTCCTTGTACCATTTCTCCCCTCTGAATGAGTGGAATCCATGTCCAAGAGATTTGCAGAACCACATATATAATTAAAGCAGAGCTGGTTCCTAAATATAAGTGTGTTATTATTTCAAATAAGGGTGATACAAAACAACCAAAGTCAAGCGAACACATTCAGTGAACTTTCTGAAAATATATATGTAATTATTTCCTTCCAGGCTCAAAATACAGGTGGCTTCAGATAAAAAAAGTGAAGACATGAACACATTAGAAAGAACAGAAATTTGAGGCAAACTCTTTCTGTTGCTGACACTGAAATAAATCCTACACAAGTAATCTCTTTTTTTCTGAGGAATCTGAAAAAGTAGAGCAAAGCTTCTCCAAGATTTTGGTTTCCCTGACAACAGCACTGACAGACCAAGAGAGGTAAAGATACCAAATTGAAAAATGTATTGCGCTTTGATAACAGACCTTGTAAATGTACATCTATATATACTATAGATATCCAAAAAGATGTGATCCTGATAAAGAGCACTAATGTAATAATAGTTAATACTTTATATTATGTATAATCATTTTGGAATTTTTTTCCAACAGTTTAAAAAATAAAAAAAGATTGAAAAAGGAATTGTTATAACTTTTTAGTTTCCTTTAAAAATACAAATCTGAAAACTATTCCTTCTGGTTATATTATTTTTTCCAAGCTTTTTCCAAGGGAAAATAACACAAAACATTTCTTTCACTTTCACTGCTCTATATGACTTGACTTAAAGGTGAGCTATCAAAGAAAATGTAATGAGTTTATTTTTTGTGTTTTATCAATGCCTGAATTTTTTTTCTATTTGGAAAAGGTGTATTTTTCTCTTGTCTCTAACTATAAATTCTATTTTGCACTAATCTTCCTGAAAGACTCCATGGATGACTGGAGAACTGCAGGAGTTTATGACATTTGAGATACTGAGGAAGTGGCTCTTGATTAACTGAGAGAAGTCTTTTTTTTTTTTTTTAAACGGAGTCGTTATTTTTTTGTTTTTTACACCAATTTAACTGAAATCCTTCATACGTGGGTGAAGGAAAAGCTCCATTAGTAAAAATATAATACCAACACCCTTTCAGTCAAGGAAGACCTCTGAAACAAGGAAGATAAAACTTGATATTCTTCACTTTTTTAACAGTAAAAAAAAATAAGAGAGTGAAAAAACCTTTAATACACTTATATTCAGCCCTCTATTTTAAAAATTATGAAGGGGGTTAGGAGAAGCATAATCCAGCTTTCTGCCCCTCCAGGTCACTCAAGACCATTTTAATGATGTCCCACAGTATTCTAGCATCGCTGGACATGAATAATGCAAAGGCTCTTCTGCATACAAAACAAAGAAAGTACTTTCCACTTTATACCATTATTTTCTTATAACACTTCACTTCCCAGTTTTTTGGTTTTAGTTTAAGCTTTTTTTTGGTTGGTTGGTTGGTTTTTGTTTTTTGGAGGGGGGGAGAGGACGAAAGGGACAGAATGTCACTAGTTAACTAATGAGCCTTTGGGACAGATGAACCATAATACCACCCATGAACACCCCCTGCTTATGGGGTGCAGCTCTGCAACCTCCCCCCAGAAGACAAATGCCTGGTGGATGTCAATACAGGCCAGGCTGTTACAACAGACTCAAGAGAATTCTCCACAGATAAAGGAAGGTCAGATGCTTTCCATATCACCTCCGCACAGAGCTGTATTAGCGTAAAGATGAATTTGGGCTCGGAGTCTAAAACAGAACATGCTTTTGGTATTCAAGTCTTAAAAAAAAAAAAAAAAAGGAATGACGACCTATCATCAATACAAAGATCAGGCCGACGCTATTTATAATCAAGGAAACAAAATCCTTTGAAAAAAGAACGTTTTGAGGCAGACGAGTATATCACCAGAATAAACACTACACAAGTAGTCTCCAGCTGTGGAATCTGAGAAAGTGGAGCAAGGCAAGGATTCCTGTTTCCTTGACAACAGCATTGCCAGGAACAAGAAAATAATTTAAAAATCTCTGTAAGAAACTTCTAACATGTCTAAGCAATAACACACCAAAACTGTTAGCTCCATACATCTGCAAATTCCAAGTACTTTGGGGATGCAGGGGCCAAAGCTAAGTATGTTTAATACTCAATAAGATCTCTTTGTGGTGGAAGTGTATAATTGCCTCTATAAAGCGATTCTTTTAACTAGCTATTGTCCTGACCTGTATTACAATCTGGATACCAGCACAGCCACAACCTTTGGCTGCTAACCAACCAGTTTCCTTCCTACAAGTCATCCCTTGTGTGTAAACCAAGCATTCACTAGTCTCTTTCTCACTGGGCACATCTACACCGACATTAACATGCCTTTGATACTGCACATTCATTTCAGTACCTCTAATATGAGGTACGACATAAAGGCACATTTAGCCTCTGCTAATGTGCAGAAGCAAAGGCAAATTTTTTTTTTGTGACACTTACTGAATAGTAGACTAATTTTACTGTATATTAACGCAGATGTTGCTGTGACGTACTAACACGCAGTAGAACAGGCTACTATGCATTATGGTGTCTCGTGTAGACGTGCCCACTGAAATGTTACCAAATCACATTGTTTTAAAAAGTATCAAAGTATCTGAAAAAGGCACATTTACAGTAACCAGGATAACATGTATTACTACATATGGATGTGAAATCCTACCTTTTAGTAGTTTAAGTTTAAAAAAAAACTTGAGGTAAAGAAATTCTGCACTGGCAACTCTGAAGTAGTAAGGTTGACTTCTTTTCAGAGTACCTTTTCCTCGCCCTTTCTTGCAACCTTTTATATGTATTCTTAGACATACTGTTTACTTTACCTAAACATCAGTTAACTGTTAAAGCTTGACAGTTGTGTCAACTGCAAGCATTATGCCACAAAACATTTTTATTATCCAAGTAATTATTCACAAGACCCCCCCCCGCCCCCCATGATGCCAGCTCTTAGCATGTGTAGCATTCCTCCCCCCTTATCACTGGTGTGGAAAGTTCTGGTATGGTAGACTTGTCCCTAGCCATTCTCTTAGCAACTTAACACTGCTTGAAGGGGAAAAAGGAAAGACAGTGCTGAAATGCTTTACAAGGATGTGATGGCACTCAATTTAGAACAGGAAAGAAGTCTATTCCCCTCCTTAGAGAAATGGTGGAGAAATAGAAAAGAGCAGTTTTTTACTTTTATGGAAATACTTTAAAAAGTTCAGCACTTGTGAAAGAGTCCTACTGAACATACGGGGATAGATGGAACCAGTAGCTACACTTATTATGCTATATATAAACTATGCTATAGTTTTTAATAGTGGTCAATAGAAATTACTCTAAAAATGAAAAGAATTCAGAAATTCTATCTGTTCCAGATTTCTTTAAACACATGACAGAATTCTACAGCAGGGATCTAACATTTTTAGAGATAAGGATTTCTGCAAAAGAGGAGACTCTTGGCAGCAGGGAAATCTCCATTCCCTCTGTGTGTTTAATTCTGCTATCTTCATTCATGCTGAGTAGCACTTGCATTTATCCAAGTAGTCTCACCGGTACGTAAATGGAATTAACTGCTACTCTGCATTAGTGAGTGGTACAGATTAGATCCCAATCACTTGTAGAACCATCCTATAAATGTGTTCACCTCTGTCCTCCTTTTTATCCACCAGCTTCTTAACCAGCTGTGTCATGCCAGGAAGATGGTATTTCTCTCCCAAGAATACTAAAGCAGCACTCCATTGAAAGCATCTAACTAGTATCAGGAGAATATTTCATCTGGCCCTAAGAAAAAGGATGCCACTTACTGTTATTTTTTAAATGTTTATTAAAAAAAAATTTATCTCCACAATTCGCAGTTAAGACTTTCCACAAGTCAAGAGAAATTTTCTAGAAAAAAGGTTCACCAAGCACTAATTGTATATATACTCCAGTTGAAAAAAAAGAGAGCCACTCTTAAAGTGTTATTCTTGCATATGAATCTGCCTAAGGATACTGAATGGCATGGGATTAGCAATGCAATAAGGTCACTTGTGTCCCTAGGTCACCAGTTTGAATCTAGCCCAGCAGTGACAAGGAGAGAACCATTTGAGGGTGTCCGTGGCCTTTTGTGAAATGAGTTGGCAGTCCTAGGTCATTATTTAGTGAACTGACATCCATGTCACAAAACATTCAGAACTGACACACGTTGGTTATTTTGTCTGACACACCCAGCACTGGATTGGTTTGAAACCTGTAATAATTTTAGAAGTGATCCATCCAGCAAAAGGCAAAACAATAGTGCTGGGGAAATGTGTATTGCTAGTGTAAGCACTGTATTCATGAGGTAGATGAATAGAGGATGTCACATTATATCGCTTTTAAGTTCAACACAGGGAATTCTAGACAGGAAACTTACGAAAAAATAGAATAAGCTTCTGGAGAGATACAATCTACCCTGCTATCTTTCATCAGAGTATATATGCAAAAAAAACACAAAAAGTTTTGAAAATCAAAATACAACATTACTTCACAAGGCACTCAATGTGATTCAGGCTGCAAGAATCTATTTATTATATTTGGATTTTATGAGGAATACCTCTGACCCTGGAATTTCACAGCACTGCACAATCATGACAAACCTCACATCTGGTAGGTAGGATAGCATTATTATACCAAGTTTAAAAATTGGTGAATACAGATCTAATACCCCGTCCAGGTTCAAACTGCATCTCCAAAGAGAAGCGGACAGAATACATAAGACCCAATTCCAAATCATTGGCTGTAACCAGCTACCGCACCCCTCTGTAATAAGGAAAACGAACACATCTAGAGATTTTAACTTCATAACGGACTTGATTTCTATAAGTTGTGAAAAATCACCACAGTTAATGATAGAATGATTAAGTTTATCATACAGCTTCTTAGTTTCACAGACTTTAGCGTCTGTTTTCAATGGCTTATGTATTGGAGCAACATAGTTCTCACTCTCCCTGAGCTTAGTTCTACAAGCAGGGAAAAAATGAAGAAACTGAAAGAAAACGGCATGCTGTACAATAAGCGGAACATAACTGCTGTCATCTTCAACACCATAAACACCCTTTTTGAAACACTTCTCCCAGAAAAAAAAAGTGTCAGAAATGTGTCACAAACTATTGAAATCTTGCCTAGACTTCAACTGCATTGCATAGTTATGATGCAAGTACAAATATCAGACTAAAAGATTTGCAATTAGAAGTATTATCAGTAAACCTGTTAAAATGAGCATCTTCCAAATGACACCCTTCATCTATCCTGGCATAAAAAAATTAGGAATGACTGCCAAGATTGTCAAAGTAACCAATGATTGGGGTTCTGCACTTTTAAATGCCCAACTTAAAACACCTTAATAGGTGCATCTACACATGCCCCTGACTACATTTGGTACTGTGCAGTCAGTACTTTTTATAGCAAGTACTAAATGACCAGGCAGTCCCGCAGTGCATGGCCATTTTTAGATGCTACATCGCCAAAGCAAAGAACTACAGTGACATGGTAGCTCATGCTATGCCAACATAGCATCGGTATCACAGTTTGTGCCTGCCAACACTACATAGCTGTAGCATCTTGCATAGGACACACCCAGTAAGACCTAATTAATTATCAGAAAGTGTTAAAAATCCACACAACGAAAGTCAGGCCACTTAAAAGTCTTAAGTCAGAGTCCAAACTGAAGGCGTCAAAATTATGAGCCAGTTTTGAATACCGTAGGCAATATACTACTATACTTAGAAGATAAAAGCAAAAATAGATTTCATCAGTATTAAATGTATCACATGATCCTACAATTCACTTATAGCAGCAGTTCAACATCATGTATTCATAAAAATGTCAACAATGTTTGCAAAA
Source organism: Crocodylus siamensis (assembly GCF_052110815.1). Classification (NCBI taxonomy): domain Eukaryota; kingdom Metazoa; phylum Chordata; order Crocodylia; family Crocodylidae; genus Crocodylus; species Crocodylus siamensis. The sequence goes on along the minus strand of NC_143396.1, from coordinate 273,017,107 downwards.
GGAATAAAAAAGTGTTCACCCCACAGCAGGTTGGATAAATGAGACAATCCTGTGTTTTCATTTTTATAAGAATACTCAAACCTGTATAATTTATTATATTTGTTTAATGTAATATAAATTATATAATACTTTGAAAATGTTGTATGTTATTTATGATGCAAATGCTCTACACTGTCCTATCTTTAAATCTTCTGCCTTGCTCTCTAGCTTTCTGAGCTGGAAGTACTGCAGAAAAAACACATGCCTCAAGTGATGTATGTGCTTCCAATTATTAGGATGAGTTCCTCTGCCCAAGAAAAAGGAAAGATGGTTGGACGCAATGGGAAATCTAGCTCACCCCTCAGCTGAAAGCTTTCAGTAAAGACTTTAAAAAGGGAATGGTTAAAATATAAGAATATTCTTAAAGAATATAAAGATGGCCACAAGACAGGATGGGAAGTAATCATAGTTGTATCACTGTTGAGTAAACCCTAAAAGCAGGATGGAATTTTAATATTATGGTTTCAGGTTGGGGTACTGTGGATACAGATTAGTTAATAAAGTTATTTCTAATACACACTCTATAATCATTTATCGTTACGAAGTTCTAACCTCCTTCCAGTTCTCCATGAATGCTTTTTTTTTTTTAAAAAGAGATTTCATTTTTTTGTTGGTAGAAAGAGCTCCAGAAAACTGCTTCAAATTTTCATTGCCCACAAAGAAAGAAAAAGAATTTGACTTTGTTTTTTTCATACATAAAATGGAAGCAGCATCCAAATTTTCTTTTCTAAAAAAAGTTCTTCTTTGTCCACTCTCCAAGGTGCTGAACACTCCACCTACTGGTAGAAATTATTCTTATTCCAAGGGAACTATTGCTATGAAGGAAGTTACAGTTATAAATAAATGATAAGTACTGGGCTTAGCGCACACACATACACACATCTGCTTATGTAGAGCAAATACTTTTAATGAAAAGAAATTCTAAAGGTATGTTTTTCTTATTAAGTAGTCAAGACATTTATAAGCATTTTCTAAAACAGCTGCTCTTCCTAGAGCTTTGGTATTCCTTTGTGAAATGACAGTTGGAAATGGTTGAATTTTCACTGTATTCAAAACCCCAAGGGAGGATTGTGATATGTTCTTGGTTTAAGTCAGAATGCATATCACCTTCCATGCTACTTCAAACACAGGACAAACCCTTCTCATCACTTTCATATCTATATTGTAGGAATGCATTCCACTGTGGCAGTTTATTCATGATACATTTTACTTCTTCCCATCAAATGCCTGAACTAAAATATATTTTTTACTTTACCAATGATATTCTTTTTTTTTTTCCCCCAGACCTCTCCTTAAAGTAGCCAAATGCAAAGTTCTCAGTTTGTAATGAAAAAAATACTTCATAATATTTAAGCAGAGAAAGGGAAAAATAAACAGAGAGCTGCAAAAATGCTTAGCTAATTCTGGAAAGAATTCAGACACTGGTATTTGGCTGCAGATTCTCAAAGAATGCCAAGCTATAACAACTGAAGTATTTTACATTTGTACAAACCTTTTCATTAAAATAAAGTCTTCCAAACAAGGCAGTATCAGGGCCAATTTGACCTTCGCAGGCAGAACTACATCCCACCCCATGAAATCTCAGTGGACTCTGCAAGCATAAGTATCTCTATGTGTTGATTAAACTTCAGGGCTAGAGTTGGTAGATAACAGCCTGTGAATTTAACCCTGCAAATGTTTACTATTAGAACTATTATCTACTACCACAAATAGTAAGGGGCAAAGGACAAAGACAGTACAATTAGGATTCAAACTAGTGATTCCAAGGAGGCTTAAAACGTCTCACATACAGCCAAAACTAATAAGCTATTCACTCTGAATATCTATTCTTCATGTTACAGACTTATTATTTCTCTTCTAACAAAGCTCTGGAGAAGAAATGTTTGTTCATACACTATTATAAGAACTTCATATACTTTGTGCAAGTTCATAGATCAAAAATAAGACTGTACAATTAAAAGCTACACTTCTATGAATATAAATCATTGTTTTCAATTATGGTTACTTAAGTTTCTCTCAGGGGAAACCATCCTTAAGCCATTTTCCTAGTTCCTGTTACCTAAATTCCTGAATTATAAAATACTGTTTCCACACAGTGATTAGGGCCCATGACCCTGAAACAGTTAGTGCAATTAGTCTCAGTTGTCTGCAAAGCTCATCTTTAATCTAACTGTGCCCTCTACTGGCTTGAGGATACAAATATAAAGCTACTTATAAGTGTTAAGATGTTATTCATCACACCATCAAAACCCTGCATTTGCTTATGAAATAACCACAACCTACTCTAGTCATTTACATCTTCTGAGTGTCTAATTTATTTTGTTAATGACAGCTACTTTAGTAGCTTCTTACACCTGGAGGGTTAGTTTTTTTTATTTTTTTTTCCTATTAAATATTTAAGAAGCATTCTATAAAGAATTTTTAATTTTCAACATACTCTCTGGGCAGGTTTACCTGAAAGCCTCTTCTAGCTTATGAAATTAATTGTATTTGATCAAATAAGAGTATTATTTAAATAAGAGTATTAAAAGAATGAAGCACTGTGGTCCCAGTTCAGTATAGTACTCCCACACATGCTAGCCTTAAGTATTTTTAAAGTTTAAACAACAATATTATGTATTACATATTAATTACATTGTTAAAATATTATGCTACTAATACTTGGATTGAAATTTTCTACGATACTAAAGACAGTATGTGCACAATTAATTGTGAATTTCAGTGGAGTTTGAGCATCTTACCTTTACATATTCCTTTGAAAATCCCACCTTAAGGATTTTAAGATTGTCCTTGAAAAGGGATAATTCTATTTTGTTTTCCAGTTTGTCTCCCTGCTCAGAGAACAGGATGGATAATGTGATAGCTTCTGTTAATGCTTCATAAACAATTTAACACACCTATAACAATTTTTATTCCAAAGGGCTTTATAAAACTGTATACACACATGCACACACATAATTAATTTCATTCATCAGTAAACAACAGCTACATGGTGGTAGCATGCAACAACTAAGCGTGACATAACAGCTTAGGACAGGCTCAGATGGGAAGGAAGTGCAATCAAAGGTTGTGAACACACAGCATGACTCCTATGGAGTAATTCACCTGAACTTTATTTTCTGTAATAAATGTATTCCATAAAAAGGGATGGACACATCACGAGTTCAGCTACGAATTCAAGCTGCCCACAGTACGTGCTATTACAGGGCTTGGCCGTTGGATTATTAGTGAATAATGGACTAGCCTGTGATGAAACACATTAGTGGAAAACACAAGATCAGCAAACCCACTTTTCAAGCCCACTTGGGGTTAACTTCATCCCAAAGTGGAGTGACTTGAACCATCAAAAGGCTCTATGTCATGTTTCCACTCCACTTTTCCACCAATTGAAAGTCAAATGACTTCATAATAAGCAAGTTGAGGCTCTTCACCTTCATTTTTGGAGTTTCTTTCCCTAATTTAGCTTCTCAAAATGTGTTCATACCAGGGTCTGTTCTTCCTGTTTAACATCATGGGCCATCATGCAATATCAGACTCTATTCTCCATTTTATAACATGAATTTAGAAAAACATAAAGGCTCCTATTTCAGTAGAAACATTTTTTAAATAATGGTTCTTGATATATTACATGCAGATGAATAATCTGCTCTCCTTAAAAGTTAGTTTTGGCCATCAAAAATGCTTTTTTATGTAAACCAAAATCATGAGAACATTATCTGAACCCAGAACTTTGGTAACGTTATATTAAACCTGCCCAAATTTTAAAAATCATGACAATAAGCTTAAATCCCACGGCTTCTATTCCTGATTGCCTCACTAAATAAGTAAAATAGCTGCAAGTTTAGCATGAAAAGGCATTTTCTAATGGTAGTTTTATCAAAAGTACTCGTTAGCCCCATTTCTGAAAAAATATGTAAAAGCCAGTAGAGATGTAAAAGGTTAAATGATTAATTGTTTAACTGATATGCACTATAACAACCAGTTAAACTTACCAGTTATCCTTTAGCTTGAGCCAGGCGCAGTCTGGCAGGGAAGGGGAAATGGGAAGTCACGCCGTGCCCCAGCAGGAATCAGAAGGCAGAAGGGCAGGCAGGCAGGAGGGAGGGAGGAAGCAAGGAGAAGGGGAGAACTGCAAGGGGGAGAAAGCACTAGTACCCATGGCACACAAGGCCATTTTGCTTGGCACACCACAGCACGCCCAGGGCTCTGGGCAGCTGACACTGGCCACGGAGCCCAGGCTGCTGCTCACAGCAGGTAGCTGGGAAGCTGCAAGCTCTGGCTGGCTGCAACCAGGAGGATGGAAACAGCTGCATTGGTCTCTGGAGCCCTAGCTGGGCTCCATGGCAGCAGCGGGTACACGCGCACCTCCTGCCCACTGCCTGCTACAGCTGTCCAGAGCCCAGGTTGGCTGTGGCAGGCAGCTGGGAGGTTACAAACAGCTGCACCAGGCTCCAGAGCGTGCACCCACCACTGCCATGGAGTGTGGCTGAGGCTCCAGAGCCCAGTGCAGCTGTTTGGTCTCACAGCATGCCAACCTTTTTATAAGCCACCTGAGAGAAGAATTCCTCAAGGACTGTACCATCAGACCCTTGCTATACTTAAGATATATCTATGACATCTTCATTATTTGGACAGAAAACCTGCAATCTCTGATTTCCATCAGAAGTTCAACAATCACCACCCTTCCGTCAGACCATTTCTTGAATACTCCAGCACCAACATCTCCTTTTAGATACAATGATCACTATTCAGAACAGTAAAATACAGACCACAATATACAAAGAAACCCAAGAACCAACATACATATCTGCACAGAACCAGCAATCACCCTAAACACACCAAGAAAGCTGTAATATACAGACAAGTCCTCCAATACCACTGAATTTTCACTGAGAACCGCTGAGTGTCACCTCATAAGTCTCAGAAAGGCTTCTACCCAACAAGGACACTCCTCCAGAGAGACAGATCACACTTTTTAAAGAGCCACCCAGATACACCACATGAAGAATTGCTGCAGTACAGAAGGAAAACCCCTATGAATCACATGCCACTGGTTATTATGACATATCATCGCTCCCTCAAACCTATATGAAAAATCCTTAAACAGTTGCAACCCATACTAGAAGGAGACCCAGTTCTTACAGAGAACTTTCCAGAACCACCCATCCCAGCCTTCAAACAAGCATGAAACCTCGCTAACCTCATCACCAAAGGCAAACTTCCTATGGCCCAAAACACACCAAATCCTGCCAACACATTTCCATCAACCCCCACAACTACACCCTACAGCAGAACCATCAGCATTCCTGGATCTTACAGCTGCTCCTACAGAAATGTAATACATCTCATCCAAAGCACCAAATGCACTGATGAAAAATATGTAGGAGAGACCAAATGACAACTGTCACCAGAATGAACGCACACCGGAAATCTATTAAAGACAAGAATACCCAATTACCTGTGGGGGCACATATCTCGCAAGAAAACTACACTCTCTATAATCTCTGAGTTCTAATCCTCAAAGGGAATTTACAAAACACCTTTCACAGACAAGCCTATGAACTTCACTTCATCAATCTATTGCATACAAAAAATCATGGACTGAATACAGACCTTGGAATTAAGACACGTTATAAACTGCCTAACATCTGACTCCCCAGGTACCTCTCCACTATTTACCAGCTACATTCATTCCCCTCCATCTCCAACCTGTCTCTCACCTACTCACTCCTCAATTTACATCTTCAGAGACTACTTTTCTTGCATGCATACCAGCCTCTGGCTTCTTTACTATTCATTCCATCCAGGAAGAACATAGACCAACCGCAGATCCTTCCTCAACCTGATGAAGGGTATTTGTACCCACAAGCTTGCAAAGAAGAATTTTTCCAACAATGTGAATTGGTCTAATAAACAATATTAGATTTACCCAAAGAACCTCGTCTGCCCATGTCCTTAGACCAACCCAGCTATAACCTATACACCTGAAAGATGGACGAGTACATTAAATCAGAATCTACTAACACTAAGTAAGTCTTAACAAAGATCTAAAATGCTTTAACTATAAAGCAATCTTATAAAATAACTATAAAGTACTTGTAAGCAGCAATTTATAATATATATAGTAAGAAAGGCTCATTGTTTAGAAACAAGCAACAGTAGTTCGGTGCCAAACTGATAATTTATATTACTACCTTTTTGGAAATACCTTCATAACTAATTCAGAAGTTCAAAACTCAAACATAAAATTACTCTGAACTAAAATGCTTTCTGTATTTTCATCTCCTTCCCTGAATTCGAAAGCCATATCTGCTCTGCCTTATCTTTGCAAAAGCAGAAGTTGTGTACTATTTTATCAAGCATTTACATTAATTCACATTTAGCAATCCAAAACATGAGGTGCAGTGCCAGAGTGGCTGAGGCAACAGGTCAAGCCTTGCTCTGGAATCAGGCTAAGGGCCACCCCCACACAACCTAGCTGTGAATCAGTACCAAGTGATTTCACCTGGTACCCATTCGAGTTAAGGGCAGCTGAACATAATGCTAGCCACATCACTGCACCACCGGCTACAGAAATGAGCGTGCCTTAACCATACTAACCAAGTAGATAAGCTTGTACCTTACCCATTAATACAAAATTAATCTATGAATATTAAGTAAAATTATTTTATATTTGTCACAGTAAGTGTAAACAATTTTAAAAAGCAAGTAATTTTTTTATATTGTAGCTATCTGTTCAAATAAAAGAGGGAATTTAAACAACAGTTGTATCCTTTGTAGAAAATAGTACAAATTAACTGGTAAACATTTTACTATAATCACCCATTCCACCCATACATAATTGTTTCATGTATTACATGCCACTGCCCCAGGATGAACTTTTAGTTAAAGCTTCTTTCTTGACTAAATTTTTATATACAGCTTGTCTGCTTCCTGTTCTAATATTTCCTCTCCATTCCACATAGTTATAGTATTTGTAGATCACAATATCTCCTCTTTGCCTGTCTATTGGCTGAGGCAAGGTCTGTACATGTATGCTAAATGTCAGGACTGGAACCCAGGCCCCAAACCTGTGTGTCTAATATTGAAGCACTGTAGTATAAATTCAGTTAAAATTAACAGGAGGTTCTACAAGCACCACTGGCATATTAGTTATCTACAGTACAAATAGTTATCTACAGTACAACTATTTGAAGTAATTTATACTTAATACATAAATGGACAGTGGCTTTTAAAAAGACTCCCACTGGCTTTTACTACAGATGAGTCAAAGGAGGATCCCACAACCCTTACTCCTGCAAGCAGTACAATGTTCCTAAGAAGGGTAACAAAATTGTGTTCTATAATAGGCCCTAGTCAGGCAAAATTTCTCCTTGGGGTCTTAGTACTGGAATTGCAAGCAGGCAGGAAAGAGGACTTCAGAAAACAAACACTAGTCCCACCTGCTTAAAATATATTCAACCAAGTCTTGTGAGCAATCCATAACATAAACTGTTGTGTCATATAAGTACATTACCTTGACTGTATTATCCATGGAAGCTGAGAGAAGCATATGACTCCATTCTTGTACAGGACACCACTGGACTTTATTAATGGGACCTCTGTGTTTAGCTATCTGAAACACCAAGTTCTTTGGGATTTCAGTGGATTTATACTTAGATCCTAAATATGGCTTAATAAATTCAGAAATTTTTGTGGAACTTTTCTCTCCTGATCTATCTGGTTTAATTTCATTACTTGTCTTCTCTCCCTGTCCTTCAGATTCTTTTCTTTCAGACACACTAGCAGATTTTTCTTGACGTAGTCTTTTAGGGATATACGGTCGGATTCCCGAGATGGTGGCAACATCATCTTTATATACTCTTTTCTGAGAGGAGGTGCCATTTCCAGAAAGAAGTTCTGATTTTATCAAGGAACCTGATACCTGGTCACAGCTTTTATAGGATATGTACCCTGTAGTAGGACCAAGATAAACTTTGCTAGGATAAGCAGTTGTCAGCTCCCTCTTAGTCTGTACATAATATGCAGAGCAATCTTTATGAACCATGCTTGGAGTGGAACTGTCAGTGTTCTCAGCAGGCTGCATTTTGCAGGTGAATTTTTTGTCTAAACCACCAGGTGCAAAACACTGAAGATGATTCACAGCAGAACTTGCAGGATTTGTCTTTCTACTAGACATATGGGGATCTTCAGCCTTTCCAGTCTCTGTCTCAGAGTCTGAATCATCATAAGCAACCAAGGATGAAATCATTGTGGTTAGATATGGCAAAATCCAGTAATCTGGGTGCTAAAATCCTCCAAAATGATGATTATCTGCAATTAAAGAAAATGAGAACTTAGAAAATAGTACATTTTCAATATTTAATGTTCCAGTTACTTAAAAACTGCATCATTTCTATAATTATAAATAGATATGCATTTTTATTCATAGTTATTCATATAATTTATTTTTTATTTCAACACATGTATACTTTTCTTCACATAGCATCTTTCACTTAGAGGTGTTTCTGCAATTTACATGCATGAATTATAATTTGAATAGGTAAGCAGGTTGTATTCCAGATAGTAATGCACAGAATTACAATAAGGAAAGCATAAGCTTCTTCATCTGGTCATTCCAATATACTTTTAGGCTAAACTGTAATAAGGCTTACCCTGACAAGGTAATACTAATAATAAAATGGCTTGAGGAAATATACTTTTTTCAGTGGAATGCAAATTCTACAAATGGAGCTGGTACAATATGAAGTCCATTTATAATGTTGGTACCGTAAAGGACTCTGAGCAGGGTCCAAGGGAAAAAAGGACCCACAGAATTACTAAATGGATCAAGGAATGCACTGTAAGAACAATCTGTATATCTAACATTGCCAATATAGTAAGTTCAACATAACTTCCTATGTTAAATCAGTAGCAGAGTTGAAAGCCACGCCAAAATTACTGCGCTTATTGACTTCCCTAGAAAATATTCATGTGCCATTGTTCACTATGAACCAAAATATGGTGGTGACTATCTTTAGCCTTTTATGTATTAAACATCAGAAGTAAAGTCTGCTCCTAAGCATCATATTTTCCTCAGTGGGTCCAGAGATTTGTGATGCTACTCTGTGTAGCGTCAGTTTAAAAAAGTAACCTGTAATCTTATGCTACTATAATCTGAAATAAGGCTTCGTTTATAGGAATAAATGACAAATTATAATCTGTAATCATTCAGACGTAGGGTATGTATAGTACATGCATGTAATTTGGTCCATGGTTCTTGCAGGTGCAGGCCATGATTGTATCAATACTTACACACGTTTAAAATTTTACTATTAAGAGTAGCCCCATTGAAATTAAACTGAAATGGGCATTCATAGTATTAAATTTCTTGCATAAATGTTACCTTGTAAACACTTATTCATCCCACTGAATTCCAAGATATTACTCAATGGCATAAGTGCTTGTCAGACTTGGTTTAAGTTTAAATACTAATGTCTAATATGCATGTTTTATTCCACACTACAGAAGAAACTGTTATCAGCTACAGCATCCACAGAAAGCTAAAGCACATACTGAATCAAATGAGATTCTACAAAGGAATGAGATTCATCCCTGCATACCTCTTACAGGACAGTGACCTAAATGTTTAACTGCTAAGTATAAAAACATCAAGATCTCCCCCTACAGGATCTCCCCCTCCAGAACAACCCAGGTCTTTATTTGAAGTGTATGATACTATGAAATAATAAGTCTCTATTCCATAACCAACAAGCAAAACAGATGAAGATCCAGGTCTTCCCTCTGCAGCACAGTAGAACCTCATTTATTTAAATGCCAGCGCAAAGAGGATGGGAAAATGGAAAAATGTACAGTGACAGTACAACAATCAAATTTTATTTGAAATTAGATGGATGAAAAAAATTCATCAGAGACTGTTCTAGTATCTCTTATAAAATCAAATGGTTAGTATTAGTGACTGAACTTCTTTAAGACAAAAAGTCACTGAGTGACCAATGCAAGACTTTTCTGATGCAAACACCTGGGCCCTAAAAAGTTGCATGAAGATTCTGCTTATGCTCCATTTTATAAAGAATAACTGTAACTACAACTAACAAATGTTCATTACAGTTAACCGCGTTAATATGCATGCCAGAAAGTGCATAATTCACTTAAAAGTACAACATACAACCCATGCTAATTCCCTATTGCTTACATTATACAAACAGTTGTTAACTGCATAACAGTTAAGTGCATAAATTGTTTAAGTGCATGCTGTCTCTTAGCCCTATTCTCTACTTTACAACTTAATTGTATACCAGTTAACTGCATACTGACTGTAACTGAAACTATCTATTCTGGAACTAAATGTACTCTGCCTGGAACTGTGAAAGGCAAACAGCTGTCAAAGGGCTGCTATTAGAAGCCTTGAAAATGACAGGAGCTAGTCAGTTTCCCAGCTGCTATCTTCCCTCATTTTCAAGGCTTCTAATAGCAGCCCAAAACAGACTATTAGAAACCTTAGAAATGATGGATCTCATCAGTTCTGAGGCTGCTAATACCACAGCACTGACAGCACTGTGCATTTAATAAGCATTCTTTACAGCACTGTCAGAACTGTACAGCACTGGTAGCTCTGAAGCTGACTATTAGATTCTTGACAATGAAAGAAAACAGTCAGTGTCAGGGCTACTAATTCCATAGCACTGAGAGCTGAATTAGTGAGCACTATTTACATCAGGTTCAGGTAAGTGCACAGTCTTTTTACAGTCCTGACGATATGCATTTAAACAGAGTCCACTACATTTGCATGACATTAGCACCCAAAAGCCCAGGCCATGACGGGTACTCCATGGGCACCACCAGCAACTGGTAGGGAAGAACACGGGGGGGAGGGGGTGGCACATGCCCCCTCTGAGATTGGGTCCTGACTTGGCACTGCTCAGGACAGGGCAGTTTTCTGCCGCGCAGGCCAGCAGCGTGTTGTGGGGTGGGGGCACTAAGCCACAGTACAGAAGTATGGGATATGGGGCTTTTGGCCCACCCCCAGGCCTCCCCCTGGACCCACCCACAAACTGTGCCCCCCCCCCAACTCAGGAGGCACCAGTCACCCCTGATGGGTGCTAAATACTGAACAAGTATAGTAAGAAACTGACAACTATAAACAGAAGAGACAGATGAAAGCAGGAAAAATACTGATGCAGGAAAATGAGATGTTCTTGTTAGGACTCAGAAACTAAATCTTCTAAATAGTGCATTTCAGTTTTATAAGGAACAGGAATTTCCACATTAATTTAGAGACCAAACATCCTGTTCTTGGATGAGACCAGTTATAACAGGTCAGGACACAAGACAAACAGACGAACCCATCAAAAACAGTAACAAACAACTAAAAACAGGTTTTTCCTTACACAGTATAACACAACTGTGCCTTCTAAATAACACAACACAAACAGGCCTGCCAAGGACAAATCTTTTCACAGGCCTCAACCTGTGATCCAACACACACAAACATCAGGTAAAAAAAAAAAATACCAGCCCTGGAGACTGAAAGGATGTTATTGACTTCAACGTGCTCAAACCCAGGCTCCCATTCCACACCCAACAAGATCTGCCTGCCCATATTTGCCTACAGTCAACTGAGCTTTAGGATGAGGTTACATATGGCACTTAGACTCTGCAGAATCAGCAGTGTTGCAGTGTGCTGAGGCCTAATGCTGCCTTCAGGCCTGCACAGCTCTAACTTGCCACTAGAGGGTCTGTGGCCAGCAGCAAGGACATCTGGGCTCTATCCCCACTCTGGGGCACAGGGTGGGTTGGAAGTGGTGCATCCTGGGATGCCAGAGGTCTGCAAATGGCTGGCTTTATCTCCACAGAGCACACTGAGTACATCCATACATTCATTAATGTGCTTTAGGTAACACTCATTAAATCCAGTCCCTCCACTGTGAGATACTAGAAAAATGTGCATTAGCCTGTTTTAATGGGCATTAGCTAAAAAGCATGAGGTTTTTTGTGACACTTTAATGCACATTAAAATAAGCTAATGCGCATTAAAGCTTATGTGTAGATGCACCCAGAGCTGACCCAGACAGGAGCTAGGTAACCACCCAGATCAACCCCTGCCGGAGCCGGGTATCCAGGAGGCCCTGAGCAGCCTCACCTGGCTGGAAGACGCAGGCGTGCGGCATTTGGGCGCCGATTATTTATTTAGCAAGCGCAAATCCCTGGAGCAACTGGGCTAAAAGTTATTAATCCACCTCTTGGTTTGTGAAGGGGACGCTCCTCAATAACGTGTTTGTACCTCTCGGCACCGGCGAGCACCAGGCCCCAGTGAGCGCGGCCGAAGTAAAACCCCGGCGCGGGTCGGGCCCCGCGGCCTCAGCTGCTCTATTTTGCAACCGGGCACCAGGGCTGCAGCCCGAAACCCCCTCCCCAACAAAATGAGGCGGCACAACACAGGGGGAGGGGCTAATTCTCCCCCTTCCCTCTCAGCCGCTAACCCGGGTCCCGGGACAGGGCAGCCGTTGGCAGCGTCTCTCCGGAGTGCCGGCCCGGCGCGAGACTGCAGGCGCCGAGCGGCGCCTCCCTCCTCCCCTGTCCCGGGGGCGGGACTCACGGGCGGAGTCCGTCTGCAAATGGCGCCGGGCGGAAACGCGGCCCCTCGACCTGGGGACCCCGCAGCTGTGGGGGGGGGGGGGGTCCTCGCCACCCCCCGCGAGGCCGCGGCAGGCGCAGAAGGCTGGAGCAGAGGAGCGGACCCGTTCGTAGCCCAGGGGGAGGGCGAGGGGAGGAGGGGACACAAGGGTTCCGGCCGTGCTGTGTTTCCCGCCGGGAGGCATTGAGCGCTGCACCGCGTGGGGCTGATGCAACGGAAGCGTGAGGAGCCAGCGGTGCCGGGGTGAGTGGGGCTGGGGCTGGGGCTGGGCTGGGTTGGGTGGGTTGGGTGGATACAGACACCGCGTTTGTGGCTCTGTAGACCGGTCCTGGCGGTCCGACGGGCACTGGTTTCTCCTGCATCGCCCCGGCTCTCCACCTCGGGTGACCCTCAGGCAGGATTACTCTTAAGTTTCTGGGACTGGGCTCTGCAGGCAGGGGGCACCCGCTTTCCCTGCCTCCGCAGACGGGCTGGGAGAGAAACTGGGAACCCCGCGTGCAGAGACAGGCCTCAAGCAGTCCCACCGCGGGCTACTCCATAGGCGGCAGATCAGCTGAGGGACACTGCAGGGGGCAGGTGTATCAGGCCCCTGCCCAGTGCACGACGGGCCGCATGCGTCTTGCCCAGTGGAGCGGATCAGCTGTGGCAGCCACATCCACCAGCGTGGGTCTGGGTCTGCATCTGGATCTGTTTTGTTCGGTGACATCTGTTCATGCCCTTGGATATCACTGAACATTTTTCCTGCTCCTGGGAAATCTTCCAGTTCCCCTCTGCTCTGCGCAAAGAGCTCTCAAACTCTGGCCAGAAACAGAGGCTGAATGTTTCTCATTTAACTTGGCTTTTTTTCAGAGAGATGGGAACTGGGCCTCAGGTTTCAAGGTGGGAGCATTAAAGCTCTTACTGTGGTAGCAAGTTGCTTATTTCTATGTTTGATTGTGGGTTTTTTGGCTGCTGTGCATCTTCTGGGACATGACTCCTGATGTACAGTGCAAGCTGCCACCATTGACAAGTAGGGGTGACTTGATAAAGCTCTTTGTAGCTGACACCAATAGCCCATTGTTAACCAGCCATATCAGCCAATGCTGATCTGATAACTGATTTACTATAAATGCAAGACATTTAAAAGTACTGACATAAACAAGCCTTTTTTTTTTTTTGATGCATTCCAGCAGCCTCCTGCATCCCATGTATCTGTGTCCCAGCACTTAAAAATGATGTGGCGAGCACTTGAACTAAAGCTTATCAAATGACCTTTAGTTCAAGCATCACCACCACCATTTTTAAGCATGGGGACACTTTTTAAGCAGAGCAGGGCCAGGGTGGTTGTGGGCTGCCTAAAAGTGTCACCTAAAAAGACCTGGACTGTCCAGCCCTCTTCTGCTCTCAGCACAATCCCCTCATCATCCCCTCTATGTCACGAGCCATTAGAGCAACTTAATGAGCATTTATTTAGTACTTCGTATTGGCAGTACTAAACTTGATGTGCATTAGGAAAAGAGCATTAATGCACATGTAGACATGTCCACTGAGTAGTTCTCAACTGGGGTACCAGGAAACTGTTTCAGGGATGCACCTCCATTGCATCTGGCTGGAGCTGTCTTGCATCATTTTGTTTCTGGGAGGAGCTGCAGGGCTGACTGGGAAACAGCTGCAGCAGGAACACTTCTGCTCTGCCCTTCCTAGCCTGTCCTCCATATCCCTTTCTGGAAACCAAGGCACCAGGAACAGTTGTGCTTGGCCACAGCTGGGCAACTAAGCAAGGTATGAACTTGCAGTATTGACCATGCAGAGCGCACTGGGATGTAGGTAGGGGTGGTAGTAGTGTAACTGAGGTGGGGGTGGGGGAGGGGGAAGGCAGGGGGCAAGGGCACCAGTCTGGGTGCCAGCTTTGAGGGGATACCTGTATGCTTCCTTCCCCCAGGAGTTTTTCCTGCAGCAGGGACAACCCAGAAGGTGCAGCTCTATGCTAAGCAGTGTATTTGGGGAGAGGAGTGGAGTAGAATGGAATGAGTCCTGCTCCCACCCTGAGGCTTTCTCATGAGGGGCACAGCCCTGCCTTCAAGGTTAGGGGTGAACCCCAGAGCAGCCCCAGAGACTTGTGCTGCTACCTGTTCCTGAGGGCAACAGCTTGAGTCAATGCTGCTACATTAGCCGCTTCTGCTATGTAGTAACAGCTCCCGTGTCAATCTCTTCACAACCAAATTAATACTTTTACAGTCGGGGACAGGTCTACCTGCATATCACTAGTGCCTGCTCTCTGCTCAATCTTCTCCCCATCCCCTCCATGCCCTGGGCACAGAAATTACTAATTATGTGACTGGAATAGTAATGCTCAACTGAGCTGCCACCACATTCAGAAAAGTTATGGAAGGGTGTCTTGAGCCTAAAAATGTTGAGAACCCCAGAATTAACTGGTTCAGAGAAACACAATCTTCTCTGGCTTTTGCTTGACTTCAGACTAACATAACTAATCACCTTTCTTATGCATTATATTGACAAGTGGACTTCAATATTTGGAAAAGACAGAGTCTCTCCTTCAGACTTGTAAGCGTAAACAATTTATATAACATCGAGAAGTTGGCTTGCGTTCATTCCTGTAAATCAGGGGTGGGCAATTATTTCGGGCGGAGGGCCACTTACTCAGTTTTGGCAAGCTGTCAAGGGCTGCATAGGTAGCCCCGCCCCTTGACAGGTGCCCTGCCCCTTGGTCACTCTCTTGGGACCAATGTCCCAAGGCCAGCACCGGTGGGGCCCAGAGTGGGGCGCAGACTGTCAGGGGTCTGTGGAGCCAGGCTGGGCTGCACCAGCAGGGAGAGGGGGGAGCTGGCCCAGCTCCATAGAGCCCCTGCCAGCCAGGACCCTGTACCCCTGCCACCCTGCTCTGGGCCCTGCCGGCACTAGCCCTGGGACATCAATGCGGGCCCCATGCTCCCAGTGGCTCCCTACCCACTCACTCCCAGTGCCCCCAAGCCCCGTGGCACAGGCGGGGGACAGCATGCAGCCCAAACCCCCTGCTCACTGGCAGGGAAGGAGCTGGTGCAGAGCGTGGGGAAAAGTGGCCGTTGGCCCAAGGCAGCAGCACTAGCCTCCTATAATCTGGGAGGCAGACTGGGGGCTTTCACCCCTGGGAGCAGTCCAGCACAGCCCCCGCAGCCCTCCCAGGGGTGCATGTGGGCCCTGATCTGCCTGCTGGATGACAGGAGGCTGGGGCCAGTGGCAGCACCGCTCTTCCTGGTGCTGGGTGTGGGCTGCGCCCAGCACCATCCCAGGCAGCAGGAGCAGCCTCCTGTGATCTGGCAGCTCGATCAGGGCCCCCCGCAACCCCAGGAGGAGTTGGCAGAGTCCCGCAGCACTCTCTGGGGTGTGGGGGGGGCCCTGATCAGCCTGCCGGATCACAGGAGGCTGGTGCTCCCAGCTGGGGAGATTGGTGCTGCCCTGGCCCCGTGATCTAGCAGGCAGATTGGGAGCTTTCCCACGTTCCTGGAAAGGCTTCGGGGGCTGTGCCAGACTCTTCCCGGGGGTGCAAGCCCCAATCTGCCTGCCAGATTACAGGAGGCTGGTGCTGCTGGCTGGGGCCAGCGGCAGCACCTATCTTCCTGGCGCCAGGTGGGCAAAATGTCGAAACAGCATCGAAACAGCAAAACAGTTTCAATTAAATGAAATGGAACAGTGCTTTCAAAACAAAACCCGAAATGAAACACTGTTCCATCGAAAGAGAAGTCAAGCAGAACGATGCTGTTTCTCACACCCCTAATGCTTCCTTCAGCCTCTCCTCATATGGCTTGCTTTCCAAGTCCTTGATCATCTTTGTTGCCTGCCTTTGAACCCTCTCTAGCTCTCCAAGTGCTTTTTAAAATGACCCAGAACTGCATACACTATTCTAGATGAGGCCTAATCAGCGCTGAGTAAAGAGGCACTATCACCTCCTGGGTCTTGCACTTAATGCTTCTACTGATGCAGCCCAAAACTGCATTCACCTTTTGTATGGCTGCATCACACAAAGAATACTGACTGCTGTCGAAAGTGAAACTCCAGTTTCCTCACTTCTAAGTGCAGTGAATTTTGTCATCCAGCTTTGTTGTTGAAATGGGAACTTGGGATTTGACCCAAGTGTTTCAACATTGTGAACTCTGAGGTTTAGAAACACTACTGTATTATTCATAACAACAAGTTTTTCTTCATATTTTGCCAGCACATTTCTTCTGAATTATTTTCAAAACTATATAAACAGACCCAAATACTATGTGATACCTGTTTTATGATTCAGATTAAGATATTCAGAGCCTTTAAATACCAATGGAACTAGGAATTATTTTAAGAAAAGCAGCATGCAGAAAAGTTTGAAGACAGCCTATGAAACCATTCAGAGCCAGGTGCAGAAACACATTTGGGTGCCTAAACCCACATTAAAATGAATTAATTAGTCCCATATCTTGCTTTTGGCTGTAGACAGTGGCTGGTAAGTCAGAGAAAAGACAACCACTTCTCTTGTACAAAACTACAGACTGAGAAGAGGATCTCTTTTGAGTTTTACCAGCAAAAAGCTAACACTATGAGGCATAAGGCTCAATTTTCTTTAAAACATATTATAAAATTGAAATGTCTGAATTTTGCATAAGCCCGTTAAATTTGTAAGAACAATATTTTATTTTGATAAGAGTTCATAAAAATACTTTTGCATATGTGGGTTTAATGAATACTGTTTACTTGTCAAGTCAACACATGTTCTGTCTGGGAAAAAAGGGGAAAAGACAAAAAAGCAAACATGAGGATCTAAGGGAATTGTGTGGGAGTGTTGAAGAGTTCCCGTTTATAGAAAAATCACTAAATTATAACTCTGAAACTAAATAGTGACATATGAAGGGACCATGATAAACCCAAACCATAAAAATTAATGATTACTGAAATAAGACTAAATGGTATATCATTTAAGTATGTTATTGAAAATGTAATGGACTAAACAAGCAAATCTTCTGGCAATTCAAACTACGTATGGCTTTGATCAGATTCATTTTATTCTGAATAAAAATATGTATCAGGAGCATGGTGAGTGAAATTCCCAGCGACCATTATAAGTTCAGTTAAAGTTGTTACCTGGGAATATTGCAGGTGGCTGACAAACAGAACCTTACTGGTTACCTGTGATCTAGTTAACCACTGCAACCCTTTGGTATGTTTCCAAGGCAGGCAAAAGAAATAAGTTTGTAAAGCAATAAGGAAAACAGTGCACCTGTTGTGTAACAGTGAATTTTCCAAACTGAAAGTACAGAAGTAGTAGCAATGGAGCAGGAGGTTGCAGCATACAAAGTATACTGACTGCTGTTGAAAGTGAAACTCCAATTCCCTCACCTTTAAAGTGCAGTGAATCTTGGCATCCTGCTTTGTTGATGGACTGGAGACTTGGGATGTGACCAAGTGCTTCAGCTTTATAAACTGAGGTTGAGAAACACTATTGTATTGTATTGTATTGTTCATAAAAACAGGATTTACTTCATATTTTGTCAGGACACATTATTATGAATTCTTATCAACGTTACATAAATAGACCCAAATATTGTGGCAGCACCAGCCTCCTGTCATCTGGCAGGCAAATTTGGGCCCCTGCATCCCCAGAAGGAGTCTGGCACAGCCCCCACAGCCCTCCTGGTGGTACAGGTGGGCCCCAGTAGGCCTGCTGGATCACAGGAGGCTGCTCCTGCCACCTGGGATGGCAATGGGCACACTCAGCACCAGGAAGATCAGTGCTGCCGCTGGCCCCAGCCAACAGCACCAGCCTCCTGTCATCCAGCAGGCAGATCGGGGCCTGCCTATACCCCCGGGAGGACTGCAAGGGCTGTGCTGGACTGTTCCCGGGGATGCGGGCCCCCATTCTGCCTTCTGGATCACAGGAGGCTGGTGCTGCCACCTAGGGCCAGTGGCAGGCAGGCCCAGGACATATCAGCTTGTGTGGGGACCCACCCCCGCCCCAACCACGGCTGATATGCCTTGGGCCCCATACCAGAGCTGGTCCGAAAAGAGCATGGGGTTTGGAGCTAATCAGCTCGTGCAAGGAGTCACCCGTACCCCGGGATTGGGGCAACGGCGAGTCCATGCATGAGCTGATATGCCCTGGGCCCCGTACCAGAGCCGGCCCAAGGAAGGTGCAGGGCCTGGGGCAAATCAGCTCATACGGGGACCCGCCCCGATCCCGGGGTGGGGGCAGGTCCCCACATGAGCTGATTTGCCACTGGCCCCAGGGAGTAGCAGCAGCCTCTTGTAATCTTGGAGGCGGATTAGGGGCCCACAGCCCTGGGAGCAGTCCAGCACAGCCCCCACAGCCCTCCCAGGTATACAGACGGGCCCCAATCTGCCTGCTGGATGACAGGAGGCTGGGGCCAGTGGCAGCACCTATCTTCCCAGTGCTAGGTATGGGCTGCGTCCACCACCATCCCAGGCAACAGGAGCAGCCTCCTGTGATCCGGCAGCCTGATCAGGGCCCCCTGCACCGCCAGGAGGACTTGGCCTGCAGCCCTCCCGGGGGTGTGGTGGGACCCTGATCGGCCTGACAGGTCACAGGAAGGTGGTGCTTCTGGCTGGGAAGATCGGAGCTGCCCCAGCCCCAGCCAGCAGCACCCGCCTCCTGTGATCTAGCAGGCAAATTGGGGGCTTGCAGTCTTGGCATCCTGCTTTGTTGATGTACTGGAGACTTTAGGATTTAACCAAAGGGCTTCAGCTTTGTAAACTGAGTTGAGAAACATTACTGTATTGTATCGTTCATAAAAACAGGATTTCCTTTATATTTTGTCATGACACATTCTTTTGAATTCTTATCAGTGTTACATAAATGGACCCAAATACTGTGGCAGCACCAGCCTCCTGTCATCTGGCAGGCCGATTGGGGCCCCCATGCTCCTGGGACAAGTCTGGCACAGCCCCCAAAGCCCTCCCTGGGATGCAAGCAAACCCCAATCTGACTGCCAGATTACAGGAGGCTGGTGCTGCCGTCTGGGGCCAGAGCAGCACTGACTGATCTTCCCAGCTTGGGCTACACCCAGCCAGCAGCACCAGCCTCCTGTGATCCAGCAGGCAGATCAGGGCCCCCTGCACCCCCAGTAAAAGTCAGGACAGACCTGCTGCCCTCCCAGGGGTGTAGGGAGGTCCCAATTGGCCTGCCGGATCACAGGAGGCTGCTTCTGCCACCTGGGATGGTGCTGGGCTCACCCAGCACCAGGAAGATCGGTGCTGCCACTGGCCCCAGCCATCCGGCAGGCAGATTGGGGCCCGCCTGTAGCACCTGGAAGGGCTGCAAGGGCTGTGGCAGACTGCTCCTGGGGATGCAGGCCCCCAATCTGCCTCCCGATTGGGCACCATTGGCAGGCGGCCCGGGACATATCAGCTCATGCGGGGACCCACCCCACCCCACCCCACCCTGTCCCAGCCTATAAGCCTTGGGCTCCACACCAGAGCCCAGCCCAAGGATACCTATTTTATGATTTAAATTAATATATTTGGAGCATTTAAATGTCAACAGTAATAAGAATGATTTCAAACATGCAGAAAAGTTTGAGGGCAATCTACAAAATCATTCAGGGCCAGATGCAGAAACATATTTGGGCATCTGAACTCCCATTAAAATGAATTGATTAGTCCAATATCTTGCTTTTGGTGGTAGACAGTGCCTGATAAATCAGAGAACAAATGACCACTTCTATTGTGCAGAACTACAGACTGAGATGTCTTCTGATTTTTGCCAGCAAAAAGCTAACACTATCTGGCATAGGGCTCAATATTCTTAAAAACATTTTCATTATAAAATGGCAATATCTGAATTTTGCATAAGCTTATTGAATTTGTAAGGTGATATGTTTCTTTTTGATAAGAGTTCATAAAAATCCTTTTGCATATGTGGGTTTATGGAATGCTGTTTACTTATCAAGTCAAACATTCTGTCTGTGAACTAAAAGGAAAAGACAAGGAACCAAACATGAGTATAAATAAATTGTGTGGGAGTTTTGAAAAGACCTCCCCTTTATAGAAGAATCACTGCATTCTAATTCTGAAACTCTGAATAGTGACATGTGACAGGACCACGATAAATCCCAGCTACCTTCCTTGGCGGTCCATCACAGTCAAGGATGGTTGTCTTCCACAATCATCTTATCTGTGGGTTCAAAGATAGCTGATGCGGCTGATCCAGAATTGACAGACTCTGCTGCAACTCAGGCATGTTCCCATGCGGGTTGGGTGGCTCCAGATTCTTGATTTGGTCCATGACACACTATTTCTGTCACCCATTTTTCCATCTCCTGTTGTTGAGCATGGGTCCTTGCAGCAGACTCTTCCTCCATTTGGGATGATCTTAGGTGATAGTCTCCCACGAGTTCATGTTGATATTACAGTTTTTCAGTTCGGCCTTGAAGATGGCCTTGAAGCACATTCTGTGCCCTCATCTTAAGCATATGCCTTGACTGAACTGGGAGAATAAAAACTTGCTTTGGGAGTCTGGAGTTGGCCATCTGGATGATGTGGCTGGCCCATCAAAGTTGATGTTGGATAATCATCGCTTGATGCTTATGGTATTTGCTTGTGAGAGGACACTAAAGTTGGCTCTTTATGGAAGAATCACTAAATTCTAACTCTGAAACTCTAAATATTGTCACATGAAAGGACCATGACAAACCCCACCTACCATCATGTGTTCAGCTGAGGCTGTTACCGGGGGACATTGCAGGTGGCAACAAACAGAGCCTTACTGGTTAGCTATGATCTAGTTAAACACAGCAACCTGGTGTTATGTTTTCAAGGCAGGCAAATGGCTCATCTATGGTAAAATTTGTGTGTGTTTGTTATAAATATAACTTAATTTATAACCAGTCTGATTTTGGCAGGAAGAAGACATTTAAGTAGTGTCAAACAGCTAATGTGAATCTCATGGGTGTCTGGAATGCTGGGTTAGCAAAACAAGTATTTAAGTGATTTTTATTTTTTTGTGTAGCTGTCTTTTAGTATTATGGCTACATCTATAAACTTACTTCTAATCATGTACTATATAAGCTGTTCTGCAGAGAGAGGCTTTTTAAGAGTTCTGTACTAGACTAGATAGATTAATCTTTAATCTGATCTTTATGAGTGGCAGATTTTCTCTATCTAGTCTAGTCCAGAACTCTTAAAGACAGTGGGGCTTCAGGGTCCTAAACTGATAAAGAATGCTTCAAGTGTGAGTAACATCTTTCAGACTGTTCACTGCTGCCCTGATACAAGACTAATTTAGTCTGTCAATTAGTTGTGCATCTATCACCAGCCTATCTGAATTCAGTGCATATAAAAAGAAGCATTTGTTTATGAAATAAGATTACATGACTTTGATTAGGAAAAGGTTGTGCTATAAAATAGTTTGGGTTTTTATGTTAGTCAACTTAACTATTTAACACTTTGCCACCCTAATCGACGGCACAGTGTATTCTAATTCACAGTTCTGTGTGTGTGGAAAGGTTGCTGTAACCATCAATGTATTTGTAAGCATTCTGTTTGCTGTACCAAGTTACAAAACTGAATTTATCCTTGATTACTACCTGTATAGTAGTTCATCAGAGATGCTTTCATTTTTATATTTGAACATCCAAATTATTTTAAAACCTGTTAGTTTCTAAACAACCTATTTTTGATTGGGCATCTGTTTACTGATGATTGTTCTAAGCACAGTTTTTTTATAAGGATCACCAAGGGAAATCTATACTCCTACAGGGCAGTCAGGTATTCTTTCTGACTAGTTAAAGTTGGTAATAGGTTTGACACATTTCTTAGTCATAAATAGCAGTCCTTTTTTTCTTATGGCAAATTGTCCTACAAAAACCTTAAAAAACAAAAAAAGCCAGCTTGCCTCTTTTACAGAGCATGCAGTAGGAATTAAGACTCTGATGTGTATAACCTGAGCATCCACTGTTCCACCATAAACTCCTATTCTTGACAAAAGTAGTTGATTTTATTTGTGATAGAATTTGGTCCACTATTGAGAGATGGAGGGATACTACAATGTGAAATGAAACTTAAAATGCACCAGAATTATTTATTTACGTGGGGAGAGAAAGAGAGAGACAGAGAAAGAGAGAAGAACAATATTACAAAGTAATCTGTGGTTTTATTTTCTTCAGGACCAGTCTAACTTCTAATGTGAATCAGGATTTTATTTTTCTCAGCATCTTTGCCTTTTGAAAGCCAGTGCTTAAAAAAACCTCTTCAAATGAATTGCCTGCTTTCAATGAAATTACCTACAGTGTCACTTTCAAGATAGAATAGGGTGTGAACAGCAGTCTTTAAAATGAAAAAAGTAAATCATATAACCTGTTTATCTCTTTACAGTTCTCCTCCAGTTTTTTGCTGAATAAAACTTTCAAGACCTATTTCAGATTGTGAATAAAAAAGATCATTTACATTCCTGGAAAATGTCAAATAGACAGAACTGTGACTCTGGCTCTTTGAGTGCACTTGAACTTTTTGAAAGGGTGACTATACAAGGAGATAAAGTCAGATCACTTAAAGCAGCAGAAGCTCCAAAGGTATGTTTATTTCATTTCTTGAATTGTCCCTTGTGCAGCTTAGGTCTCTCGTAGCAGCGCTGAAAATAAAATGATGGTTTGAGATAATAAAAAAATCTTTCTGTTTTTAAAAATATTTGTGTTGTTGAATTTCAGTCAACATGACTGAAACTCAGTATTAATGAACTACTGATCCTGAAGGAAGGACTGAAAGTGACTAGAATGGAAATCTGCTCTTAGTTCTGCCACTAAGCAACTTGCTTTGTAACTTTAGTCCAGTTTTCTCAACTTTAAAATGTGGATAACAATACCTTCTCACTTCTGTGAGAATCTTGGATAAAACACACTTTATTATCATACCCATGAATTGGTGTGTGTGTGTGTGCACATGGATACATGTATGCACATGGACAATAAATAGACTCCTAGTTTGATAGGAATCAATCATCACTTTTCAGTCCACCTTTGTGGGATCAACAAGGTGCCAGATCCTGCCCTCTGTTTGTATGCAGATAGTGTTCATTTCCATATAAATTGTACATATGAAAAAGTTGCAGGATTTGGGATCCCAATATGGTTTCAGGGTTTTTTTTAATTGATAAAAAGTCTTAGTCCCTGGGATTTTATGTGTATATGAATAGTTCCAATAACATTCTCTTATGTAAAGCAGGGATGTCAAAGATATTGTCCACGGGACTGGAAGTTTGATGGTGGGACAAGCAGTGGCAGTGTTACTTGCTGCAGCAATTAACACAGGCACTGCTCACCCCACTGCCAAATTTATGACCCTGCAGACTACCTTCTCACTCCAGATCTGTCCCATAGGGAGTTCTACACTTCCTCTCCAGCCCATAGGGGCCAAATAAGTTTGACACCCTGATATAGAACATAACTAAGTAAGTCATAAAGAAGTCATTTAGGTTCACCAAGATCACTTGCAAAGAAAAATTAATTAATGTTTTAAGGTGAACCACTGCAAGAGTATTTTTAGCATAATATCCTGAAGCATTCTCATCCAAGCATATATAAGAATTTTGTATGTCAGGAAGTTGAGCTTCATCAGTCCCTTCAAGGTAGGTAAATATCCTTGTTCTTGTTTTATAAATGGAAAACCAAGGCACAGAGAGGTTAAGCAACTTGCCCGAAGTTAGTAAGTTTTTATCATTTGTGCGTGAAAAATGCTCAGAAACTGTCATCATTTCCGTTTCCTCCTTCATGGGCCTTCATCCTGCAGATACATAAGCAAAAAGCTAACTTAAATGCATGTAGTCCCATTGAAGTAAGTGTGTGTGTGTGTGTGTGTGTCAGGGTGTATGTGTGTAAGCGTCTATGTTGGAGGTGTTATTGGAAAACCTTCACTGAAGTCTACTAAATTTGAAAACGTTCCTTTATTCAGGATGAAATTGACACAGCTGTGAGGTTACTGTTGTCATTGAAACTGATGTATAAAGCAACAACAGGACAAGATTACAAAGCTGGTTCACCTCCAACAGATTTCACACCAGTAAACAATGCTCCAGCTTTAGCAGAAGATTATGATTTTGTAGATCCATGGACAGTGCAGACATCCAGTGCAAAAGGCGTAGACTATGACAAACTCATAGGTATATACTCTCTTATACTATAAATTCTGTATTCTAAATGTAACTTTTGTAAAATGATTCTAAAAACCTAACACTTTTTCAAAGGTTTGGTTATATCCTCACATTTTGAAACAGAAGTTCCATGTGTTGTCAGCATGTCCAGCTAATAATATGACCGTTTCCAATTACAGAACTTCCATGAAGCTATTACTGTGTATAATAACGGAGACTGCTCATAGGGACCATTATAATTAGTTGCAAACTAGCTTCCATTATACCCTGTCTTTTTACACTAATGCATTTCTAAAGAATTGATTGTTAAGCTGAAACTATCCACAGATTGCTCTCTTCTTTGTGAGTTTTGTTTTATCTTATGCTGAATTCCTTTTTTTGGAATTTGGGTTATAGGGAGAATTAAGCAGAGGAGTGTAAAGGATACTAGTTGGCTGACTTGGGTGGTGCTAAGGTATGATTTAAACTGCCATTAAACAGGGAAAACCAAGTAAGGAGTGCAAACAAAAATACTGTCCTGTCTAATCTCTTTCATTTATAGCATTGTACAGTCTTTGTACCTACAACATGTGCAGATCTGTACAGAAACTGGAAAGTCTTCTAGCCCTCCTGTTGAAACGGATAGTGTCTATTCAGCAATATGCATTTTCTGGCTTAACTGTGCAGCCTTAACTTTGCAGTAATCTGTTGCATGCAATTTATGTATATTGGTTTGTAAGTGTCAGTTTGTTCTGTTCTCCCAAATGTTGTTTGGAAGTATGATGGTCTGAATATGTTGGAAGCAAGGGTTATCTAGTGATCTTTTGTTGGACCAGCGGTATAGCTGAGAGCGATGTCCAGACAAGCTTTCAAGAACAGATGTCCTTTAGGTCAGGTGGGGACCTGAAGAAGGATACTGTGATACCTGAAAGTTTATATAAGTCTCTCCCAATCACACAGTTGGTTCAATAAAAGATATTACTCACAAAAATCTTTGCTTCTTGCATATTATAGCTACATCATAACTTCAACACTTGTAAAAAAAAACGCTATAAAAGAATAGGAGGGCTTAATATTAAAACAACGAGATCCAGCTTGTGCTGCTTCAGTAGCAGCATGTGTACATGGACGTGTACAGATTTTTGGCCTCTCATACCAAGTTGTGGGTTCGGCAGGGGATATTTATTAAGAATAGAATGGGATTTCATTTCTCCTTGGGGATTTCGAGTGGAGAAATAATGTAATTAGATTCGAATGGTAGGATTCTTTTCATCCTATGAAGAATAAGCACTCCAGGAAATGTAATACTATTCAGCAATAAATAAATATTTTAAAAAATCTTCCTTTCTATAAAGGTTTATAATCCTAATCCCTGATTGCAAACAGTTTGACTACTCTTCAAGGCAGAGGGTATTTCTGCAGACTGAATATTCGTTAACACCACAGTCCCTTTGTTTTAACTGTAGACATGAAGCAAAAGTGCCAAGAAACGATGCAGTTCAGTGGCATATTTTTTCTAACATAACTTTCTTGAACGTACATGGCTATGTGTAGCCAAACAGGAGAAACCATGTATAACTATAAGGATATATTAGGAAAGAATGAAGATTTTCTTCAACAAAGAATCTCCAAATTAGTTGCTGTTTGGAATTTGGGATATGGAGAGAATTAAGCAGAGGAGTATAAAGGATACTAGCTGGCTGACTTGGGTGGCGCTAAGGTATGCTTTAAACTGCCATTAAACAGGGAAAAAATTCCACTTCCCTACTGAACGATTTTGATTGTGAACATGAAAAGTCCTCCCAAGTTCAATTAATCATTTGGCTTGAAGTCATCTCAGACACATTAAGAGAAAGGAATAACCCCTGGCAAGACAGGCATGCCAGTATTGTAGGCACTCTGACCTGCTAACTGTGGGTACAGAAACAAGCAGGTTTATCCTGTCTGTGGGAAAGGGGCAGAGTTTAACCAGAAATCAGTTCTTCACCACTCCTTTCCTCTTCGTTTGGCTCCTACCGCTGGTATAATCAAGGAGATTGAAAGAAAGGAAACTGAAAGCAAGGCAGAACTGAAAACAAGTGAGTTTTCCCAGTGTGATTAGCAGCTGGACTTTAAGTTTGAGTTGAGTTTCTATACTGGTAGCTGAATTGTTAAAAACGCTTTGAAGACCCTCACAGTCGGCATAAAGCTGTATCTGTTGTCCTCATCTTTACATTTAAAAGTGACAGAAGAGGAAATAAAATAATTCAAACTCAATTTTTTAACTAGGACCCTTTATTTGTCTGATTTAACCTTCATTTCTACCACTTCCTTGGTATAATCTGGTAAACATCATCCTATGTCCCTTCTGTGTCCATATGCGTGTGGTTTTTTAAATTGTTTTTAAGGTGGCAGACTTCTGAAAGGATAAGCTCTGTAAGATTATGTATTATCAATCTTACAATTATGGCCTAGGGCTTTGGTGGAAAGGAGCAATTGGTTCTCCCTGTCTTTAAATTCTGGTCAGAGGAAGAGATGGAGGGATGAGCAGTGGTTAATATAAATCTGGTTAAAATTCCCAGTGATGCCCCTTTTTTCTTCTACCTCTGGAGATGCGCTGTTCTCAGATGATTTCTCATGAGATCATTAACATTGTCCTGCATTTGTTCTGTAGACTTCTCAGGTTGCATTCAGCGTATTTATATTGTCGTCTCGAAACGAGAACTTGCTGTCAGTTTCTGTTTTCTTGATGTCAAACCCAAACAGCTGTTTACATGCCTGTTTTTGATGCCTGATACATCCTTGAATACTTTTCTCAAAGAATCTGCTCTCCTGATACCGGTTTTAGGAAGGGTCATATTTATTCTAATCCCAGAGGGGCAGACTGTCTTTGCTCACTCAGCTATCTTGGTTACAGCAATGCTGCCAGATAGTTTCAATCTTTATGTTTTTGTGGAGAATCCAGTCAAGCTGGAGCTTCCATAATGGTATCAAAATAAAAGCAAAGGACTTAATCTTTCTGAGGTGTGAAAGGCAAAGAGAACAGTTTGAATGCTTATGGCTGGCAATAAGCTTTGGGAGGTAAGGAAGAGAGCTGTAGAGCTACACGGCATCCATTCCTGAAGCAACTTTCTTATTGATTTTAAAGGGATGTTTTCTCTGAAATACTTTTGTCTTACTGTATCTTAAGGAGATTGTATACGTACTGTATTAACCAGTCATTGGTTTCCACCTGTAAAGAATGCCCTGCTGTGGTAGTCACAGTTGGGACCAGGGGACTGTATCTAGGTCCCGGTCCGAGAGTGAAAGAATTGAATGATTCTGCCAAAGATCACAAAGGTGATCCTACAAGGCTAGGAGGGGTCAGAGGTGCTGTTACTGTGGCAAGAGTGAGCAGCTGTTCGCAAGTTTTCTGAACATGGTAATTAACTGTGACCCAAATTATTTCAGCTTTGTAATGTTGTTTTAGATGTCTTCAGTTTAGTGCCTAAGGAATGTATTCTGTCTAAGTGTATAGAGCACTTCAGCTGGCAACATATATAAATTATGCAATTTTTATTGCAGTTCGGTTTGGCAGCAGTAAAGTTGACAAAGAGCTGATCAGTCGAATAGAAAGAGTAACTGGGCAAAAACCTCACCACTTTCTACGCAGAGGCATCTTTTTTTCTCATAGGTGAGTGAGTTTTCTTACCAGTGCAAAGACAAGGACTGCGTGCAGCTCAGAATATATACAGCACCTGTCCATGTAGTGGGAGCAACCTGTGTCCAATAGAAAGCCATGCTGTGCTGTCATTTTACAAATGTAAACCCAATTGAACATGCTTGAAACTATGCTTGTTACTCCAGATTTACACCATCCTGACAGAAAAATTTTGCCCCCAAAGGCTAGTTAATTTCTTTCAGAATATATGCATTGATTTAGAATACTTCACCATTAATTCCAAGTAAGTAGGGAAAATTTGGGGAATGCAATATGGGAGTCTTTGCTATTTCACTGTGATGCCTTCCTTCCACCTTGTATTATAAGGACCACTGTTTTTATAACGTGCATGAAACAGTAGCATAGAAAATAGCAAATAAATGCTGTTGTGTTAAACAGAAAAACTATCATGTCACTAGTTTAACAAGAAACAGCTGGTATTAAAATATTAAGTCTAGAGAAATCAAGTAGTTTTGGCATGTCATTTTCTCTTAAAGTCTAGCACTAAAATATTAAAAGCTTTCTGTAAAGCAGCACATCTTTATTTATTAAATGATGCAACTAGCAGTTATATTTATGGCTATTGCATGACTCGCTTTTGCAAAGGTGGCCTTAATGAATGTGTGGGCAGCACAGGAAATGTTATAACCCCTTATAAATAACTGAGGGGAAGGATTCAGAAGCTGTTTGTCATAGGGTATGATTCAGCAATTTCTCCTTGCTTGAGTTCCTCACATTTAGCATCTATTGAAGGAGTATCACAGCTTATCAGCAGAAATAAAATCCCTTGAATCCCACATCTAAGTCCTTTTTAAAGTTACCCTTTGTTCCTGGAAATAAAATCTTATTTCTTGGTACAGTCAAACTTTTTGGGAGCAAGGTGCAAGGGAAAGCAGATGGATACAAGTTGTTGATTCAAGCAGGAAAATTTTCAAGTGTTAGGTATTGTCTGGTTCTAGTCATGCCTAGGCCCATTCGTCAATCAGTAGTTAACGACATAGACCTCTCTGGGCTCATGTAAAGTGTCTGTTGGTTTCCTTGAGTCTCTACACAGATTCAAGGATCTACAGCATCCTGGGATGCCTTGAGATCCTTTTAAGGGTGTCACGCAACATTAGTACTAGTAAGTGTACAAAGACTTACACATGACTCCACAAGACAAACCGACATATTTCAAATAGGAATCCATAGTGGGGGCCTTAAGTCTAAAAAGATTAAGAACCACTGGTCAACACTGTTGAAATCCAGTGGACAACCAGTGCCTCCCATCCAATGTCATAATATAAATGCTGTATTTTCTGTTATTAAATAATTCTGACTTTACTTTTTTTAACCTATTTATATGTTCTCTCTGAGGTTTAGGCAAGCACAACTTTTCTTTTCTTGTTTTCTTTAGGTAACTCCTTTTAAGTATGCTAATAATAGAGTGTTAAGTTGCTTTATTTTATATGTGAATACATTTGGCAGTCAGAAGCTTTCACTCTTCAAATCCAAGATTTTACTTTCTCTTACAGTTGTCCTTCTAGAATTCATTCATTTATCCTTGTTGCTCAGCTTCTATAAAAGTCATATTGTGTTGCCTCTTTTTTTTATTTTCTGTAGAGATATGAACCAAATTCTTGATGCATATGAAAATAAGAAGCCCTTTTACCTTTATACTGGTAGAGGCCCCTCCTCTGAGGCAATGCATGTTGGTCATCTGATCCCATTTATCTTCACAAAGTAAGTAGCTTGAGCCACTATGTTATGTACTTCATATTGGACAAGAACATTTGGTTTTCATCTAGGGACATATTGAATTGCATATAACATTTGAACAGCGCATCACAATCAAGAACTGTTTATTTCAGTTAAATATAAGAGCAAACGTAAAAATCTGTTACTGAAATATTAAGGTCACATTTGGTAAAGTAAATATGTTACAGTCCCAGCACCCACTGTAACTTTCCCATGTGTCAGGTAAATATTATTCGTTGTTCTTTTTCCTGTAAAATAAGTGTATGCCAACTCAGCAAGTTTATGTAATAGTTTGCATGACCTGGTACCAACAGTAGCTGGGAACTCGGCTTGAAGACTCACAAAATTCCTTTCAGACTTATGTTCCTGAATGACAGCAAATACAGTGAAGCCACTGATGTGGCCTTAGAAACCTAGCCTTGTTTCAATTTTGCCTGAGTAACCATTTATGTTCTATGCAAAATGTGTGTGAAAGAGTAGTTCTGAGAGAGGGTGACGGGGACTCTGCGTGTTCTGACTTGATAGAATTTTTGCAATGGTTTTGTGAAAGTATCAATGACTAAATAACATGCATAGAGGTAGAGATTCAAACTTCTTTGTTTTTTTTCCTCTGAATTTACAACCTATTCACTGTAAGTTATCTTAAAATATTTTTTTAACTTTGAATAGGTGGCTGCAAGAAGTATTTGATATTCCTTTGGTTATACAGTTGACTGATGATGAGAAGTACCTTTGGAAAGATCTGACGGTTAAGAGAGCTTATGAATATGCTATAGAGAATGCAAAGGATATCATAGCCTGTGGTTTTAACATCAATAAAACCTTCATCTTTTCTGATCTTGACTACTTGGGGTAAGTTTATAACAATTTCATGACCCATATCAAACGTTTTAAAGTATTTTCTGTGTACTTTCAACAGCTAGCAACATAAGCACAGCTTTATGACTGGATTTGAAACCTATGAGACAATTTTTTGTGCCACTTAACACAGAACTTTGCTTTTAATGAGAATTTTCTTACTATCCGTGGCTGCTTACAGACATAGAAAAAAAAGAAAAGAAAACAGTGCTTTATGCCCCCCATGCCAAGCACAGCGCATGCTCAGACAAGGCAACGTGTTAGTTTGACCTGGCTTACCCAACATCTGTATCCATCAGGTACTTCAACAGGGTTTTTTGGGGCTTTTATCTAATAGCTGAACATTATTTGGGCCATATGGATGGGAGAGGCTTTTCAACTGACACCATTACCAGTTAGTAATGTGGTTACATTATTCTAGCACGCTACTACACAGTGATTAAGAGTGAGATTAGGTTTCCCATTTATATTTATCATGGCATTTTCCTACCACACTTACTGTGGTTCCTCCTGTGCTGTCCACTTTACTTTCACCATCATAATATTTTCTGTTTATACTTTAGTCCTAATTTTGCAATTGGTTTATATGCTTGTGGGGCATACATATACCCTGCCCCTTACAATCAACAGTACTTTAGATTAACAAACATTCCATCCTTTGTAACTCATTGGGGTGCTGGAACCCATTTTATGGTATGCCATATTCCATTGGGAACATTGGAAGACTTAAACAGTGGAACCCTAAGAAATATTTATCAAATTATTTCTAACATACTTGCCCTAAGTCCCATTCCCCATGTTTTATGGTACCATTCACCATTATTTACCATGAAGCCCATTTTTCCTGCCAGTTTTTATATGCTTTTCACAAATCCACATTCATTCTACTTCAGGTGTGCCCAGTACTACATCTTTAATTAATTGCATTTGCGTTTGACTTAACAAAGATTATGCTTGGGTACATGCCACTGCTTTTGCAGTTTGCTCTATCATGTCAGTTGTGGCTTTCTCTATCATGTTAATTGTTTTCTTAACTCTTTTTATTAACAATTTTCCCAGTTGTCTTGCTTCTGTTTTAGTTAGATTAATAATTGTGTTGGTATGTAACAAGGAGCTGGACCTGGGGCTTCTCAACTCATCTGTTGCACCTGTTGCTGTGATTAATTTATTAGCCAGAATTTTTACATTTGTAGAATTAAGGGTCACGTCGGCAGTTTCCACTTGTTCCAATAGCACTTCTAAATCCTTTTTTTCATTTTTTGCTTGGGTTCAGATTGTGGTCCCTGAAAATAATTTGGCATAATTAACACTAAACATTGATTAAACCTTTCATTGTTATTTTGCATAAACCTTTTACAAGAGCTGTTAATGTTACTAACTTTAAAACTAATTACATTCATACATACATGGAACATCATAAATGTATAATTGGTTACAGTTTCTCTCAAACTACTGAGGTTGCCAAAACTAATTTCTTTGAAAAGAAGATCTTGCTTTGGAACCAGGGGAAACTATTTGGAGCTGAGCTGTTCTCAGTGGTGGCAGATGACAGAACAAGGAGCAATGGTCTCAAATTGCAGCAAGGGAAGTTTATATTAGATATTAAGAAGAATTTTCTCACTAGGAGGCTAGTAAAACACTGGAACAGGTTACCCAGAGAGGCGGTAGAAGCTCCATCATTAGAGGTTTTCAAGACCCGGCTAGACAAAGCTTTGGCTAGGATAATCTAGTTGGAGATAATCCTGCTGTGAGCAGGGGGTTGAACTAGACGACCTCCAGAGGTCGCTTCCAACCTTCATTTTCTAGATTCTATGAAACACCTTAGCCTGTTGTTCTATCACCTGTTGTCCATCACTGGTTTGTAGAGCACATTGATAGTTTCCCGAATGGGTTATGGTTTTACATGAATGTTTTCCCTTTGTAAAGTTGCTAACTATAATAAAGTTTTCAGTATATTGTACCATCAACATGGTGCTAATAGCTGCAGACTTCATCTTCAGTGTCCAGTGTGATCTCATGCTGTCATTATATTACAACATAGAGACATGTTGCCCATGACTTTCAGCGGACATGTGCCAGCTATTATGTCAATTGCACACGTTTTTGTTAACGCTGGCCTTGACACAATCATTCTGCCACCAGCTATATCTGGACTAGCTGAACAGTTTTGCTGCTTCTGTTATCATCAGGAGGATCTGTATCTTACTAATGTTGTCCCTGTAAGACAAAAAAGAAGAGCTTCTTGCCCCTGTTATTGGTCTCTCCATGCCTTCATGTATAGGTTGCTTATTTTTTTGGATTACCACTTGATGCACTGTCGCACTAGTCTTGTTTACAATCCCTGTCCATAAAAGACTTAGTGAGTGATCCATCTCTTTAAACAACCTGTTTAGTACATGATCTCCTACTTCCCATTTCTGGGGATGTAGTAAAGGTCCCATTCTCCTGTCCATTTTTTTTAATATTTGGTTTTAGGGTTACACTTGCCTGTTAACTATTACAGTTGAGTTTACAAATCTTGAACCCATTTGTCTTTGAGAATTCTGGGTTGCATCTCATTGAATGGACCTTTCACCCACCGATGCTCTGAGAGCCTAATTTTTTTTCCCCATCATTGCATGGTGAGGGGGGTAATCGTATGCGCTGCTCGGGTTCTTCTGATTGCCATTAAAATTAAAGGTATCTATCCCAATCCTAACCTTGTTTGTTGACTGCCTTATGCAAGGCAGTTATATAAGGTCGTTCAACAAGTTTTAGTTAAAGCCATTTTGAAATGCAGGATGCTGAATACACGTAACGGTGAGGCACACTGGAACATTCTAATTTCATAGATTTCCTAGACATCAGGGCTGGAAGGGACCTCGGGAGATCATCGAGTCCAGTCCCCTGCCCAAAGGGCAGGAAGTCAGCTGGGGTCATAGGATCCCAGCAAGATAAGCATCCAATTTACTCTTGAAGGTGTTCAATGTAGGTGCTTGAACCACCTCCGCTGGCAGACTCTTCCAGACCTTGGGAGCTCAGACAATAAAGAAATTCTTCCTTATGTCCAGCCTGAAACGGTCTTGAAGGAGTTTGTGACCGTTCGACCTCATCATCCCTTGGGGCACTCTGGTGAACAAACGTTCCCCCAGATCCTGGTGGTCACCCTTGATAAACTTATAGGTGGCCATCAGATCACCCCTGAGCCTGCACTTTTCCAGTCTAAAGAGTCCCATGGCTCTCAGCCTGTCATCGTAAGATCTGTTTTCCTGACCTCTGATCATGTGCGTGGCTCTCCTCTGGACTCTCTCAAGCTTCTCCACAGCCTTTTTGAATTGTGGAGCCCAAAACTGGACGCAGTACTCCAGCTGCGGCCTCACCAAGGCCGAGTACAAGGGGAGAATGACGTCCCGGGATTTGCTCAAGAAGCATCTATGGATGCAAGCCAGCGTTTTGGTCGCTTTACTAGCCGCAGCATCGCATTGCAGGCTCATGTTCATCTTGTGGTCGATGATGACCCCCAAGTCTCTTTCTTCTGTAGTGCTATCCAACATAGCACTGCCGAGCCTATAAGGAAGCTGCAGGTTTTTCCTCCCAAGGTGGAGAACCTTGCATTTTTCGGTGTTAAACACCATCAGGTTCTCATCCGCCCATTTGCTGAGCTTGTCCAGGTCAGCCTGGATCACCCGCTTATCTTCTGGCATGGATGCTTTGCCCCAAAGTTTGGTGCCATCGGCGAACTTGGCCAGTCCACTCCTGACTCCAATGTCCACATCATTAATGAAGATGTTGAAAAGGATGGGTCCCACGACAGAGCCTTGAGGGACCCCACTGGTCACAGGGCACCACGATGAGTGACTGCCATCGATTACAACCCCCTGGGTCTGACCACGGAGCCAGTTTCCCAGCCATCGGATCGTGGTGGAGCCAAGGCCACAACTGGGCAGTTTGGCCAAGAGGTGATCATGGGATACCAGATCAAAGGCTTTTTTGAAGTCAAGATATATGACATCAATCTCTTCTCCCTTGTCCAGGTGATAGGTCACCTAGTCATAGAAGGAAATGAGATTGGTCAAACAAGACCTACCCGCAACAAACCCGTGCTGGCTGTCCCTTAGAATGTTAGCCTGGGCCAGTCCCTCAAGGATGGCCTCCTTAATAAACTTTTCTAAGATCTTCCCCAGGATAGAAGTCAGGCTAATGGGCCTGTAGTTAGCCGGATCCACTCTCCTCCCTTTCTTGAAGATCGGCACCACATTGGCCGCCTTCCAGTCTTCGGGCACTACACCAGGGCGCCAGGAGTTTTCAAAGATCTGTGCCAGGGGCTGGGCTATGACGCTCGCCAGCTCCTTGAGTACCCTGGGGTGCAGATTGTCAGGGCCGGCTGACTTGAAGGTATCCAGCTTCTCAAGGTGTTCCTTCACAAGGTCAGCATTGATAGAGGGTAGGGGATCCCCATCACCCGGATCTCCCTGTCCCATAGCAGGCATGGGCGTCCCACGGGACTGATGAAAGACTGACGCAAAGTACCTATTTAATAGGTTGGCTTTTTCCTGGGCGTCAGTTGTCAGTTGCCCCATCTGGTTTAGCAGGGGTCCAACATTGCCCTTGCTTTTCCTCCAGCTCCCCACATATCTGAAAAAGGACTTTTTGTTGTCCTTGATGCTTGAAGCTAGTTGGAGTTCAGTTGCAGCCTTGGCTTTCCTGGTTTGCTACCTGCAGGACCGGACCAGTGCAGAATAATCCTCCTTGGAGGTGAATCCCATCCTCCATCCTTTGTAGGCTTTCCTTTTTAGCCGCAGGAGGTCCGCTAGGTCCCTAGAGAGCCAGGAGGGCTGCTGTGCCTTCTTGCTGCCTTTTCTCCGTGTTGGAATAGATTTAGCTTGTGCATTGAGGATCACTTCCTTGAGAAGCAACCACTCATCTTGAACTCCCATCTCCCTGGGGTCATGGTCCCTGAGGGCCTGACCGACTAGCCTCTTGAGCTTGTCAGAGTTGGCTTTTCTGAAGTCAAGGACTTCTGTGTTGCTGACTGACTTGCCAGCTTTACGGCAGATGGTGAAGATGATCAGCTCGTGGTCGCTGTCACCCAGCTTCCCATCGATCACTAGGTCGCCGATTAGGTCGTCCCTGGTAGCCACTAGCAGGTCGGGCAGCGCTTTGCCTCTCCTTGGCCCATAGACTTCTTGAGTCAGGTAGAGGTCATCCACGCATGAGAGAAAGCTTTGCGACCGCTTGGATTTTGCTGAGTGATCTTCCCACGAGATGTCCGGGTAATTGAAGTCACCCATGACAACCAAGGTCCTGGAGCAAGCAGCCTCAGTCAGTTCCCGGGTGAACTCCTGGTCAAGCTCAGGACTTTGAGTGGGAGGTCTGTAGTAGACTCCCACCGTTGTGTCCCCTGTGCGGTTTTTCCCACGAATTTTTACCCAGAGGGTCTCTAGCTGTCCATGCCGGTCGCCAACATCAGCGTGCAGGGACATGTAGCTTTCCTTGACATAGAGAGCTACACCCCCACCCCTTTTGTCAACACGATCTCTCCTGTACAGGGTATAGCCCTCTATACCCGTGGTCCAGTCATGGGTGGAGTCCCACCAGGTCTCCGTTATCCCAACAACGTCATAATTCTTTGCACTGAGCAGGAGGACAAGCTCCTCCTGCTTGTTACCCAGGCTCC
Source organism: Crocodylus siamensis (assembly GCF_052110815.1). Lineage (NCBI taxonomy): Eukaryota > Metazoa > Chordata > Crocodylia > Crocodylidae > Crocodylus > Crocodylus siamensis. Next base: position 272,980,413 of record NC_143396.1, on the reverse strand, counting down.
TGGCATTAGTGTACAGGCAGGCAAGTGTGCGCTTGGGGGCTCTTGCCTTGCCCACAGATTGTGCCAGGGCTGGGGCAGGGGTGGTCTCTCTTAAGTGCCTTGGTCTGCTGGCTTTGCAAGGGCCGCTCAGCGGGCCAGCAGTGGCAGTAGTCCCCCCATCCCCCAGCGGGCTTAGTTTAAAGCCCGGTGGAGCAGGTCAGCCAGCCTGGCTGAGAAGAGCCTCCTCCCCAGGGGAGAGAGGTGGAGGCCATCTCTTCCCAGCAGCTTGCTGCCTCTCTCGCCAAAGAGCGGGCTGTGGTCATGGAAACCAAAGCCTTCCCGATTGACACCAGCGCCGCAGTCTTTGGTTCATTGCGTGGATCCTCCTCTCCCTCCTCAGCCCATAGCCCGAGACTGGGAGGATCGAGGAAAACACCACCTGAGCTCCCAGACCCCTAAGCTCCACTCCCAACTCCTTGTAGCGCCTCATGACCTGGCTGGGGGTGCTCCGAGCCATGTCATTGGTGCCCACGTGAATAAGGAGCACGGGGTAGTGGTCTGTGGGCCGGAGGAGCTGCGGGATCCTCTCCGCAATGTCTCGGATGCGGGCCCCTGGGAAGTAGCAGACTTCCCGGGCTAAGGGGTCAGGGCGGCAGATTGCCCCCTCAGTGCCCCGCAGGATGGAGTCTCCCACAACAAACACCTTTCGCTTTGTCTTGGGGAGAGCGGGGCTAGTAGCTGCGGTCGAGCCTGGGTTGCCTGCGGGAGCTGGCAACTAAGCAGGCTCTGCTGGGGCTGCAAGAGGTGCGAACCTGTTGCTAAGCTCCAGCAAGGGAGGGGCCTCAGTGCGGCGGGCCTTGGGGCCCTTGACCACCTTGGTCCATGCCCCTGACTGGGCAGAGCGGGAGGTCCCAGAGTCCTCCTTAGTCGCGGAGGGAGACGGAGCTCTCCCCTGCGGCTCCCGGGGGAGAAGGGCCTGGCAGTAGGAGTCTATCTCCTGCTCGCAGTCCCTGATGGCGCGCAGTCTCTGGACTGTGGCCTGGAGCTCCTCCAGCTGGTGCACCAGAGACCCCAGTAGGGAGCAGACCCCGCAAGGGGAGGTGGCCATGCTCCCAGGCCCCAGAGCCTGAAAAAGGGACAGGCAGCCCCCGCAGCCAAGAGCCAGGGGCTCCGTCTGCGTGGAGCCCAGGACCACGGGCTCCGTCTGGGTGGCCGTCTCTGAGGTGCCCGATGGCGGGGCCACAGAGCCCGAGGGGACCCGAGGGGGTGCGGCACGTGCCCATCCGTGTCATGCCTCTGATAGGCTGGCTACGGCTGGGGCTGACTACTCTGGGGGGGTCGCAGGCAGGGTCTCGTGCCCTCCCGCGCCCTCTCCTGCGTGAACTCCGCGCTAACCCAAGCGCCTGTTTACGCGGCCTGTTTACGCGGCCTGTTTACGCGGCCTGTTTACGCGGCCTGTTCATGCGGCCTGTTCACGCGGCTCCGGTCGCGGGGCTCCCTGGGGGGCTGGGCCAAGTAGGGGCCTGGGCAGGGGCTTGACCCGGCTGGCTCCACGCAGCCGCCTTCTCCCAGCAAGCGAGGAGTTAACCCCTTCCCACCACGAGCCCGCTTACCTCCGGCTGTGCTGGGGGTCGGCAGGGGGCTCTGCGGCTGCTGAGGGGGTGTCTGGGGGCCTTCGGGGGAGCGGGGGCGCAGCGGGCATCACCTGCGCGTCTCTCACCACTCTGGAGCCTAACTGAGCTTCTTCTTTTTTTTTCCCTGTTTGGCGGGCCCTTTTAAACTGCGCGCATGCGCAGTGGGCCTGCCATCGGGGAACGCTGGTTTCTCAGGCCAAGGGGGGCCTTTTAATGGAGTCTGCTCCAACATGTTCTAACTGCAACTAATTAGAACATGTCGGAGCACATGTATAGGCACCCTTGAAGACCCTTTTCCACAATAGGGGCCATAGGCCTCTGGCAGGCAACAAGGCATCACTTAACCTTTACAACTCTCTTCTCAAGGGGGAAATGGGGGTGGTCAATAGGGAGGGTCACCCCAGTGATTGAACTCGTAATTGTAATAGGAAAGATATAGATCTGGGCAATTGTCATCCCAGTCTTCTAACTCATTTTCACTAGACCCATCTTCTCCTACATGTCCCTCCTCTCTTCTCCCACCCCCAAGCCTTGTATCTCTGCCACAGTTTCCTCTGACACTCCTAATTTAGCTTCCAACTCTCTTATCTTCTGGTGTCATTGACGGTGGTCAGACCTAGTTAAATTTGGAGAATCTTTCAAGACCTCTCACACAGCTTGTGGGATCCTGTCCTTTCTATTTCCACAACGCTGTTTCTTTATCTGCTTCCTTCTTTTTGGTTTTATAAAGCTTCCACTTGTTTTTTTAACTTTGTAATATCTACTTTGTCCTTTAAGGACATGCCTTGTAATGTATACATTCGTGCCTTTAAGACAGCCACCTCTTGCCATAGTTTCTCTGACTCATCCTCTGCATTCTGTAAATGCTCCGTTTCTTTAGTCAAAGCTGTACATGCAATCAACAGCCCCTGGAGGGCGTCTCACTTATTTGCCTTTTTATTCATCCAGGGTTTATGTCTGGAGACTATCCAGGAAAGACCACTGGTTGCACAACTGCGCAAATGGATGCAGTCCACAGAACACATCCTTATCCCAGAAACTTGGAGTGCTTTTGTCTACATCCCACTTCTCCATCTCTGACTCTTTTTTCTTTTTCTCTCACAGAGTCTGCCACGAAGTTCACTAATCTAGGGGGAATACTCCCTAGGTTGCCCTGAGCCTAACACAGAACAAGTTGCAACACTTTTCTGTGATTCCCTTAAAGACACTGACTGTCTCACTCTCATGCCCACTGTCAGACTCCTCAGCCTGTGTTACACATGGCACATGTTGCACACAGTCTACGATGCTTTTATGGCTTACACTGGTAATCTTGGGGCTGAAACTTGATTATTTGGGATCAAAACCTTACTGATGTCCTTAGCTTGATATAACTTTTCTGCTCTTTTTAGGGGATACAAGTAACTTGCCAAAAACCTTGTATTGAAGTATAACAAGAAGGTTACCATTTTAATTTCCAGTAGGGGGTGCACCGCTAATAGAAGCTCACAAGATTCATGCAATTTAAAAATGAGCGGCTTAGTGTAACTGCCTGATCTATAATACAGTTTGAAAATTAGGTTGTAGGGTTTACTTTCTCACATGGGTGAGGAGAAAAAGCTTCCAGGAAGACTTCAGAATGGAGAAGAACGCTTTAGAGATGGCACTTAACCTTTTGTATCCCCACATGGCATTGGTTCTCAACTCATTGAAAAGAATTTGCTCTTATAGGACTTAATTTTGCAAATTTTTACCACCTCAAGTATCTGTTTCCTGTGTAAGAGGGGCCCCATGTGAAGACATAAGACCTCAATGATTTTACATTGATTTTTGTTTTTATGCCATTAAATACATTTTCAATAATATGCAAGAGGACAGTGCCTCTGAGATGTTCCAAACTGCCTAAGCTTAAAGACTTCTTGATAAGGCTTTGAATTTCTTCTAACTTATTCATGCCTGCCTGCCATATTTCTGTGAAACATCCTCAGTGTTTACCTAAGTTTGCTTCCATTTGTATTCTCAATAAACCTTTAATGGAGACCAGTGGCAGCAGAGTTAGACCACAAGTGTGGTTACAAGTTCCACTCATGTACATGTGCAAACACAGTGTATATTTTGAGATCTGTCTCAGTCTTGAACAAAAATAGCAGAAATGTTTGTTGAATGGCAGTTGCTGAAGCTGCAGTATTGCTACATGTTCTCATGCATCTGCCAGTATTGCCAAATGGCCCTGAAGGTATAAGCTAATACCTGACTGTCCATTAATTCCAGTTCCCTGGAAAGATTAAAGTTGCAAAACTTTATGATCAGGGAACAGATGTATATTTTTGGAGCTCTTTTTTTTAATAAGATCATGTTTTAATTACCTTGCATTAAACCTTGTAAGGTCCCCTACAACCCTACTTTCCTAAGTCCCTGTGATCAATATTAAATATCAGAGATCTTCTGACCCAGAGATTCAAGTCAGTTCTGGTATAGAAGTATTGGTCCTATATATTTATCATTTTACATTTATTATAGTTCTTTCTTTCTTTTTATAAAAATCAGTTTTTAAAATATTTTATATTTTAACAACAACAAAAACCCAGAAAAATTCTCCAGAGTGCCCCCATTCGTATTATATTCCCCTCCCTTTGTCTGCAAACGGAAGAGAGGAAATGTTTTGTTAAAACATATTAGGCCTGAACTTGAAATCTTTTACTCGGTGAGTATTTGTGACTCTTATGTCTGTCCTATTCAAGTCAGCATGAGTAGGAGCTACTTAAGTAAGTAAAGATGAGCAAATTGTGAGCAATGTTTTCCCCTTCCCTCTAATGCCCTAAGAACTAATAATAGGGAAGCAGAAAAAGAGAAGACTCTAGGGCATTGTCTCATACTCCCAAACTTGTATCTAAATTTCCTATGCCACACACAGACTACAGCAAATGTACCTTCCAAGCAAAAATAAAACGCTCCATAAGAATTTTAAAGTAACAGAAGAAAGAAACAATTGGAATAGGCAGCAGGTATCCCTACAGCTATGATAATCAGACCTTCATGTGTTCTGCAGCATCTGTATGGCTTAGATCCAATTCTGTACCAACTGGACTACAAAATCCTTGAGACAGGGACCTTGGCTCATTCCATCTTGTACAGCACCATGTTGTTATATTTATGTGACAGTTTAAGGCCCTAATTGGGATCGAGGTTACATTATCTAATGGGAATAAAAATATACAGGAAAGTACAATTCCTGACTGAAGAGATTGCAAAGAGAGGAGAGAAGGAGAGTCACAGTAATAAGAACCTCCAAGTACATAAATGAGTTGTGTGCTAATATGTTTGTATCAGATGTATTGTTTTGTGTAACAGCCCAGCCAACTTCAGATTTTTTTTTTGCAGAGAGGTGGGTCAGTAATACCAGGTTTGATCAGTACTACTCTTGCAAAGCCCCTTGCAATTTTAATAGAAGGTCTTGGCTAAGAAAAGACTGTAGGGTTAGCCTTGGAAGTTGTTAGTGTTTGGGTTTTCTTTATCCTTCCCCCAGAAGTTTTTATCTGTTTTTTCAAAAACTGTTCTTAGTAGACCCATAACATATAATTGACACTTGAAAGAGGAAGGTTAATTAGGTGTTCAGATACGGAGGTTACAAGCATGCCAAAAAACCTCTCTAATTCAGGGGAGGTTAGCTCTTTGGAGGAAAGTTATGGAGCTTTTCTCTAGTGTTCCCAATGCTTGCTTTCCTGAAAGGGAAAGAAACCATTTTTGTTTTTCCTTGTAGCGCAAGGAATTTGCAAAGATGTCATCCTGATGAAGAAATACTCTCAGCCATTTTACTTCCTTTCATTGATAACTACAGGTCCCATTTGCACTGGAATTATTTCTGGGGTTGACAACACATGGAATAGCTTTACAAAATTTAGCTGTAGCATTGGAGCTGCCCATCCTTAACCAACTGAAACAACAACAAAAATAGCTACAGCCTCCTGTGAAAAATTCAGCTTTCCAGTAGAAATTCAAAAAACAACTGTTTTGATTTAGAAATGGTGTTAGAAATGCTGTCTAATGGGATCATAGTCAAGTGCATCCCACTCCTATTCTCTATAGACCAAGCTCCCTAGTTCAACTACATCTCCCATGGTCTCCTTTCTAAGAGAGAGCAAATGCTGTATCTTGATGGTATCTGGCCATAGAACATTATGGAAGATTTCAGTTCAGAATGCCCGGGCCTAGAGAGGGAAATGGGGATCTGACACCATTTCAGCTCCCATGAGCATCACCCCAGCATCATTTGCAAGTCAGAATATTTCTGTTTCCAGGCATGTTTTTTGACAAAAAGGTTATGTTTTCAGCGTACAGCAGCTACCGACTGTGAGAAATTTCATATTTAGGAAACCCCAGTCTTCCACCAATAAAGCCAATTTTCATAAAAAAGCTTTTCATGAGCCCCGTCTACAAATATATGGTAGCTTCAATAAGAAAATGTAAAATAATCTTTATTTAACAACAAGTATATCCAGAATGTGTCATAAAGCAGTACTGCTCAGGTGGAGTAACAGCTCACTTGCATTGTGTCAGTTTTATTGCAGAAATTATATTAGAAAAAGTTGAAGAGGGAAACTATATTTTGCTATTAATTTGTCTTTTCATTTTGCCTTACAGAATGAGTCCTGGATTCTACAAAAACATTGTAAAGATTCAGAAGCATGTTACATTTAACCAAGTGAAAGGAATCTTTGGTTTTACAGATAGCGATTGCATTGGTAAGATTGTGAATATGAATCACTAGAAATTACAGCTTTTTGCACACTTTTTAAGTCAAAGGCAACTTGGTTATGTAAACAGACTAGGATCTGCGCTCATTAAAAGGGTGAGAAGGACAGCTCAATATTAATATTTTAAACTGGTGTCCTTCTTCAAGCCAAATTACAGCTAACAATTTTTTTTGCAATATAAATACTACTGTTGTCTTAATGGCAATGAAGTATTAAATACAGAATTTATCTAAGTTTGTGTGATAAGCTTAAGTGTAGTGAATAATTATTTATTTTACTACTATTAGCATTGGAATGGTTTCAGTAAAAATATTGCTCTTGTAAGTCCTTTCCATCCCTACTTTTCTATGATATATTCTCTCTATATATATTTATATGTATTTATATTAATAAATAAAATTCAGTTTAATATTTTACATAAAGAATTCCCTAAAAGTAGGACTGGAAGAGACTCAAGGCAGAAATATTCCTATCCAAAACATCCCATACAAAAGCTTCTCTCTCTTTCTCAGTCAATTCACTATCTGAGCAAGATAGAATTAATATGTATTTCAGAAATTGAACTAAATTAATTGTTTCTGTGTAGTTGTATGTCTTATTAAGAATATCAGAAGTGTCATAGTAGGTCAGACCAATGGCCTATCTAGCCCAGTAGCCTGTCTCTGACAGTGACCCAACTGAGTGCCTAGAGTAATCTAGTCCTTTTCATTACCCTTCCTGACACCCACCATCATTAGTTTAGAGATGCCAGTGAACTTTGTTAAAGTTAACTTACTTTAGTATTAATTGATTATGCATCCTAGGTGATAATGCACTGGCAAGGGCAAATCAGAATCTTCCAAAATGTCTTCTTTTCTAGGAAAGATCAGTTTTCCTGCTATTCAAGCTGCTCCATCCTTCAGCTCAACATTCCCACAGATTTTCAAGGGCAAGGAGGACATTCAGTGTCTTATTCCATGTGCCATTGATCAAGTGAGAAATCATCTTATTATGCATCAGCTTTATTTTAAGGGGTGTGGGGGCGGGTTTTAAGGCACACATCAGACCTCTCTGCCGGGGCATGAATGCATTTAGAAAAGTTTATTTCCACAAGCACCTTCCTTAGGAAGACAGGTGAGAAAGTGGAAGGGTCTTACACTATGTCCAGTAAAAACAAAAGCCCTTCAGCCAAGAGTCACACTTTACTAATTAGTACATGTTTCTATTAAGTATTGAATCCATCGTGATCTCAGCTCAATTCCTGTAGTGTACAGGTGTAGGCATGTGTTGTGCCCACCTAGTCAGGCACCATGGCCTTCTTTGAGGGATCAAATCCCCAGCCTTTACCATCCAAACAATAGATTTTTACCATTTGAATGCCATAAGCTACAGGACTTTACCTCCTCTGGGAGCAGCCACTGGGAGATGTATGAACTAAAGCAGGACTGTCCAACTTATAAGTGTCTGGGGGCTACATGGGCCAGACAGGCGGCCACTGCCCCCTTTGCTGCACTGTGCACACAGGCACCCTAGCCTCCCCCTCAACTCCCCAGCTGTATCGTACCGCACAGACATCCCAGGCTGCCAGGGGTGTCAGGGCTGCCAGGGCTCTTGGGGTGCTACAGCCTGCACTACACTTCAGGAAGCTGAAACTGGAGGAGGGAGGGGGAGCCTGGATGCCCCTACTGTTGCTGCAGCTGGAACAGTGGGGGGAGCAAACAGCTGGGTAGGAGCCCAGGGGCTGCAAGTTAACTCCTCAAGGACCACATGTATCCCCTGGGTTGCCCGTTAGACAGCCCTAAACGAAACCATTACTTTCCATTCATACTGTATTGTCACCACAATTGATTTCCCCCCCACACACACACTTGTTAGGTGTGTCAGCCCCTGACATGGCTTGTAAAAATGCACTATTAACTCGGTGCTGGGAGAGTGCTCAGTGCTCTAGATCAGATTCTGTGCCTGTGGAAGCTTGCAGTCCATCTGCCAGCCCCTGTTGATAGGTGGCCAACTCTTGTCTGAGCTATCCAACGTGTGGCTTTCACAGTTACTGAAGTCATAACACAGCTTCTTTTAAAATAAATGTATTGAGTGATTATGACATGAGTCCACAAAGAGACTACAGAGATACAGAGAGGGATTTTTTTAGGGTAGGTCGGCTGCCTAAGGGAACTGGTACTGAATAGGGAATATCCTGCCAGAAGATTAGTGCTTTGAAGCTGAACTAGGTCAAAAATAATCAAGCAGTTTTCAACTGTGTATATTCAGTTTTATTGGTGGTTGTTCCAGGATCCTTATTTCAGAATGACCCGAGATGTAGCACCTAGACTTGGATACCCAAAACCAGCATTACTACACTCCATCTTTTTCCCAGCCCTGCAAGGAGCACAGACAAAAATGAGTGCCAGTGATCCCAACTCTTCCATCTTCCTCACTGACACGCCCAAGCAAATCAAGACGAAGGTAAGAAAGTGTTCATTTATTGAACATGTACAGCACTATTGAAGAAGGGTAGATTTCGTCAGGGTAACAAAAGAATCTGTTGTTGTTGTATGTCTATCAATTCATACCTGGCCATATCCTCTTTCCTTGAACCCTTCATCCTATGTTCAGCAATGGACTGAGTCATACAAATGTAACTGACCTCATAGACACTTTTGCCTTGCCAGCTAAACTACCAGAGTAAGATTTAATGTAGTAAACGTCTGGTTGGTTCCTCTGGTGTCTGCAGAGCTCTGGCGTAAGAATAAGATCTGTTGATTCTCTGCCTCTAAAAATACTCAGCAGTTTCCATAGTTGTAAAGACTGACGATCTGTGATGTATATTAAATTAGCAGCTCTTGTTCTCTATTGATACTGCACTGTACCAAACACCATGTGTTACCCAGTGCCGGTTGCTAGGCAAGCCAAGCTTTTACTGCTGCTCTCAATGGATCTGCCTTTGCTGTGGACTCCTCCAGCTAATTAGCTTGTGAACAGAAATATTACATTAACTTCTGCCTTGATATTGAAATGGGCATTTCCCCCCAACCAGGCATATTTCCATAACTTCTGTTAATCCTAAAAGAAAGGTTGCTGGTGGTAGTAGACTGGATTAGGCAAGGTGTGTCCCTGTGATGTAGATTTGCTCTGAGAATGAGTCATCCTTAGAATGGTCTGGAAACGTTACGAGTTAGATGGGGAAACCTGCTTCCGGGGCTCTGGCTGTGAGAGACACTTGACTTGTTAACGTGTAGGCAGGTGTTCTTTTTATACCTAAAGTTAGCACTTAATGGAGGGTGTAATGATGAAGTATCCGGCCTGTAATTAGTGAAGGGTTGCTGTCATTCAGAAGAGGAGGAGATCTCTTCATCTGGTAGATGAGTAGGGAGCAGCCCTAACATGGTTATCAAGCTATCGTGGAGTGCACTGATCAGACTTTTCCACACTGAAGAACCAGTATCTTGCATGTGAACTGGTAGGAATAAGCAGTATTTAAGAAATACAATTGTAACTCGCTGTCACTGGGGTCTTGCATTTGTGTGGTGTGGATGTCAGTTTGCAGTGCTGTACAGTTAGGTGGAGTTTGTTTGGGTTTTTTTAAACAAAGCTTTACACTAAATTATGCTCTTCTAAATATGACATTGGTCCATTCTTTTGGTGAGTCCACTATCTGACAAAGTAGGCTGTCACCTATGAAAGCTTATGGCTCTCTGAACCTGTGGGTCCCTCTGGACTTTCAAGTAAAGGTGTGACAGAACTGAAGCATGATCCATACATGGGGCCTCCGGTGCCTCCAGGTGGGGCACTGTTGCGGGGGAGAGTCCCATTATCTGCAGGACTCCCAGCCCCAGCTGCGCCTGGTGCACCCCAGTCAGCTGATGGGCTCCCAGCTGCAGGGGCAGACTGCTACACATGCAAATTTAAAGCTGGATAGCAACCAGACATAAAGTTAGTACATATTTTCGAGGTCTGACTTTATAGCTGGTTGGAGCTTTTTATGGTGTAACAGCTACTTTGCTTGTGTAGCTGGTCTCAAAGTAATTGTGCAATTAACCAGTTAATTGTACCGTACCTGTAACATGTAGTAGGAGGCTAAGGTGCCACCCTGCCCTGCCTTGTACCTGATTTCAGACTAACTCCTGCTCTCTAAATAACCTCCAGGATGCTACCAACCTATGTCGGCTGTTTTAGTAAACTGGTTGAAACTGTAACTATAAATATAGTTTTAACCACTGTGAATATCACAGTATAAAGGTGTAACCCACACTGCTTGGCCAAAGGAAATGTATGCCTTGTTCAATCCCTTAGAATTCTTTGAGCATTAATGAAGTAATGGATGAAGGGGAACAAGCTGATATTTCTTTAGATTTTAAAAATATAAAAAGTGGCCACTAAGGAAACAAGGAACTAATGCAGCTAAAGGTGGATATTGTTGTGGATTGTGAATTAACCAGGAGACAGAAAACAAAGAGCAGGAATGAATGATATATTTCCATAGAGGCAAAAAGATTTACAATGGGCTGCTTTGAGATTCTGTGGCAGAACTGATGATGATTAATGACCCGGAAAAAGCTTGTGAGCAATGAGATAATGCACTATTAGGTTAGTCGAGCCTGGACCTAATCAAGTGAGGTAAATGGTGACACGATGGTAGATTAAATTCACTGTGAAAAAATGAAAGAATATCTTTGACTACTTATTAATCTTACTAGGAACTAAATGATCTGAATCGATTTTCAGAAGCACTGCAAGACTTTTCTGTTTGGGCAGGTATTTATCAACCAAAACTAGGCAGAGATGTTTTTCAGTGGGTCTCTGCTTTATTTTGTGATTTTGTTACTTTATTTATTCCAGCACTCTTTTAATTGCTGTTGTGTCTCCCTTGCCATAAGCTTCCTTGAGCCTTGAAGGACAGCATGTAAATCATATAAATAAAAGAATAAAACTCAGGAGAAAGTTGCGGACATCTCAGTGAAACCCTCTGTTGAATAAGCAGAAGCACTTTATTAAAAATAACTAATGTGAAGATACATAAGAAATGGGGTCAAGTATAATATAGAAAATATTTTGTCATTTTATAAAACAATGGTGTGTTCAGTTCATCTCAGAAAAAGATATTGGAAAGTTAGAATTTTGTGTGATTTGGAATAGGGAAATTTTCTTGTGATAACAGGTTCAAATTGTTTGCCTTACTGAGGAGTGCAACCCCAGCCCCTTCCCCACTGACAGCACCAAGGCACATGTGCCAAGCAAAATGTCTTTGCATGCCACGCTCCCTTGCTGGGGATTGCCTACCCCTGTACTAGGGTTCTTTAAAGGTGTCAGTAAGCAGGTGAGCTGGGGCAATCCAGTTGCCATAGTCTATCTGGGCTTCCAAAAAGCTTTTCACAAGATCCGTTGGTTGTCAGAAGCTCTTAACTAAATGAGGTAATCATGGGATTACAGGAGACGTCCACTTGTGGATTAGAGATTGACTCAAAGATAGAAAGCAAAGAGGTCAGCTTTCAGGATGGAAAGAAGTAAACAGCAGGGACCCCTCAGGGATCTGCTTTGGAACAAATGCTGTTTAAGGGAGGGCTGATTTCAATGAATTAAGGAGATTAGTTGGTGAGACACTGAGGTCCCGGAGGGGAGGGGTTCCTTAAGGAGATGATCCTCCAAGCCCAAAGGGTGACAGGCCCAACACGAATCAAAGGGGCAAGAGTGCTCAAAAGCCCCTATGGCTCACCAAAGGCATTCAGGAATGTCCTAAAGCTAAAAAGGAGGCGTACACCCAATGAAAGGGAAGGGCCATCACCAAAGAGGCTTATACCTCCATTGCTCAAGACTGTAGGGGGGATGTTAGGAAGGCTAAGGCAGAGACAGAACTGGGACTAGCGACCCAGATGAAAGATAACAAGAAGTCCTTTTTTAGATGCATAGGAAGTAAAAAGAAGGCACCAGGTAACGTGGGTCCCCTGCAGGACATGCTTGGAAATCTGGTGGTCACACCAGACGATAAAGCTGACCTCTTTAACAAATTCTTTGCCTCTGTTTTTCTGAGCAGGAACCGGGACATCCCCCCCAGTGGGATTCAGGATGGACTCAGGAGAGGCACAGCCGGGCCCAGGGTCAGAGAGGACCGAGTTAGGGAACTTCTGGTGGGACTGGACATGTTCAAATCAGCAGGTCCTGACTATCTCCGCCCCAGGGCACTGAGGGAATTGGCAGAGTTCATTATGGGACCCCTGGTACAGCTTTACGAGCACCTGTGCTCTGGCAAGGTGCCAGAGGACTGGAAAAGAGCCAATGTGGTCCCCATTTTCAAAGAAGGAAGGAAGGAGGACCCAGGAAACTATAGGCCCGTTAATCTTACCTCGGTCCTGGGGAAGCTCTTTGAGAAAATTATCCAGGAGCACATCTGCAAGGGACTAGCGGGGAAGATCATGCTTAGGGGCAATCAGCATGGGTTCATTAGAGGCAGGTCCTGTCAGACCAACCTGGTGGCCTTCTGCAACCAGGTCACAGAGTCCTTGGACACAAGTGTTGTGGTGGACATACCGTATTTTTCGGACCATAAGACGCACCGGACCATAAGACGCACCCCTCCTGGAGCCTCAGTCTCCGCGGCAGCGAGTCCCTCCTTCGGACTCCTGCCCCGTCTGTTCCGGCCGGCCATTTTTATTGCCGGCTCCCGGCCACTGGCACGGGCGCCGGCTTCCGGTCTAAACAAGCGGCGGATGTCCTGCTCGGGCTCCGCCGCCTCCACGGGCAAGCTCCGCCCCATCTCCCCGGGACACACACCTTCGGACCATAAGACGCACCCTCGTTTTCCCCCCACTTTTGGGGGGAAAAAAGTGCGTCTTATGGTCCGAAAAATACGGTAGTCTTTCTGGACTTTAGGAAGCCCTTCAGCACTGTCTCTAACCCTGTTCTCATTAAAAAATTAGGCAACTGTGGTGTCGATGCCTATGCAGATGGGTTGCAAATTGGCTGGAGGGCCGCAACCAGAGAGTGGTGGTGGATGGGTCATTTTTGACCTGGAGGGATGTGGGCAGTGAGGTCCCCCAGGGCTTGGTCCTCAGACCCGCACTGTTAAACATCTTCATCAGCCACTTGGACAAGGGGGTGAAAAGCACCTTGTTAAGATTCATGGATGATGCTAAGATGCGGGGAGAAGTGGGCATCCTAGAAGGAAGGGACGGGCTACAACTAGATCTGGACAGGTTACAAGGGTGGACGGACAAGAATAGGATGGGTTTCAACACTTACAAGTGCAGGGTGCTGCACCTGGGGAGGAAAAAGCAGCAGCATACCTACAGGCTGGGAACTCCCTTCACATTAGCACAGAGGCAGAAAAGGATCTTGGAGTCGTTATTGATTCCAAGATGAACATGGGCCAGCAATGTGAGAATGCAGTCAGGAAGGCTAACCGCACCTTGTTGTGCATCCACGGATACATCACGAGCAGGTCCAAGGAGGTGATCCTCCCCCTCTGTGCGGCACTGGTCAGGCCGCAGCTGGAGTACTGCATCCAGTTCTGGGTGCTGCACTTCAGGAGGGATGTGGACAACATGGAGAGGGTCCAGAGGAAGCCACTTGCATGATCCGGGGCAGCAGGGCAGGCCCTACGAGGAGAGGCTATGGGACCTGAACCTGTTCAGCCTCCACAAGAGAAGGCTGAGGGGGGATCTGGTGGCCATCTATAAACTTACCAAGGGGCACCATCAGGGAATGGGAGAGACCCCATTCCCCAAAGCACTCCCAGGAGTAACTAGGAATAACAGCCATAAGCTGTTAGAGTAGGTTCAGGCTAGATATCAGGAGGCGCTACTTCACAGTCAGGGTGGCTAGGATCTGAAACCAACTTCCAAGGGAAAACTTCCAAGGGAAGTGGTGCTGGCTCCTACCCTGGGGGTCTTCCAGAGGAGGCTAGATAATCACCTCACCAGTGTCATTTGACCCCAGTACTCTTTCCTGCCATGGCAGGGGGTCGGACTTGATGATCTGCTCAGGTCCCTGCTTACCCTACCAATTATGAAACTGTGAAACGTATTCATAAATTATGTGAAAAAGAGGGTGAGTAGCAAGGTGCCCAGATTTACTGATGACACAAAATTATTCAAAATGCTAAAGGCCAAGGCAGACCATGAGAAACTACAGAAGGGTCTGGAACAATAAATGGCAGGTACATGTCAATGTAGATAAATGTAAAGTGATGGGGTCATAAAATGAAACCAGTAGGTAGTAAGTTTAAAACTAACAAAAAGAAGTTCTTTTTCACACAAAGTATAATTAAAATGTGGAACTCATTGCCCCCAGATGTTGTGGAAGCTGACAGTTTAGCTGGATTCAGAAAGGAACTGGACAAATTCTTGGAGGAAAGGGGCACCAGTATGTTATGGAGCATGGGAATTAAGGATACAGCCTTTGAATTAGAACTTCCTAGACCTTAAATGCTGACGAGTGCAAGTGATAGAGGAACAGTGGAAAACATCCCTAGTCATACCCAGTGCACTCTCCCTTTCAGCTCCACTCTCTTCCACTGTGTAACACTGGGCAATATGGACCTCTGGGCTGACTCAGCCAGTGGTAATTTTTATGTTCTTACGTTTATGTTCTTAGTATCTGCAGCTTCTCTCCTTGTCTCTCTGCTATCTTTCCCCTTGTATTTACTACAGTTACCAAATCTACTCATTTTTTTCCTACTGTAATTTCTCTGAATTGTGCCTCGTCCTCTCCCATCAAAGTTAATTTCTTATTGAGGTTGAATCTCTTTAATGTTGTTTGAAGAGTTTTTCTTTTTGTAAAAACCAATGTGGTTTTCCCAACAAGTAGCAGCAACAGTACCAAAAAAGGACTTGCAAATCCATAGCAAAAACTGGGATGCACTCTGTCGGCTACTGAACCAGTCACAAGGCTTATGTACTGACTCTGTATATCCTCATTTTCTCCTCCTGAACTCCCTTTAACTCATTCATTAAAATTAGGCTTCTTGCCTTGCCTTTTAAAACTACACACTCTGCTCTTACTTGCAGTTCAACTGATCTTTAATGTAGATTTTTGTTATATGTATTTATTACATAGAAATTAACATTTGAGAAAAGTTAGGTCATCAAACCATTATGTTATTCTAGATCAACAAGCATGCCTTCTCTGGAGGAAAAGATACTATTGAAGAGCACAGGAAGTACGGGGGCAACTGTGATGTTGATGTGTCTTACATGTACCTAACCTTCTTCCTTGAAGATGATGACAAACTTGAACAATTGAAGCAGGTAAGGAGCCAAGAAAAAATATTAATTGCTATCTGTCCCCTCAGAAGGGTCTGGGGTGGGGCCAGCCTATAACTAAGTCTGCCTGTGAACCTCTTTGGGCAAGATACTTGTGCTGTGACATTACCCCAGTCACCTCCTTCCTTTGAGTCGCTGTCATGCTTCCAAGCCAATAAGTGGTCAAGATTTGTGTTTGATGATTGCAGCATTTTCTCCTCACATATGTCATTTGTTCTGTCTCCTCTAATATTTTTGTAAGGGTATCTTGGGCAAGAGAGCTTTTCCTCTCCCATATCCTGTATTTAAATTATATCAGGTTTTTGGCATTTTTAATAATCATTTAAAAAGCCCTACTTGTGTCTGGAGTGCAGATCCTCAAAAGTCTTTGCAGCTACTAACTCCCCTGAAACTTTCACTAGCAGTTACAATTAGACAACTGATAAACAAAGGGAAAGTCAAAAAGTGTTCTCTATTAGCATACAATGAAGCCCAAACAAGCTGTCATAAATATAGGCAGCTTTGCTCTATGACCTACCTGAAATGGGCTCTTCTTCTTATCCTGAGTGTGGTGGTAGCAGTAGTAAAACTAAAGAGTGGGCAGGTGACTAGGACAGCAGCCCTGAGTGCCCACCTTGCTGGAGAGAAGGGCACAAAAATAGTAACTTAGTGCAGAATCTGCACACTCTTCCTTTCGTTTCCCCCATGTAACCTTGCCTCTGCTTTGAACAGGAAAGGAAACAGGACTGGGCATGATGTTAATCCAGGGGTTAGTAATCTATGGCCTGCAAGATTAAACTGATCCATGGAGCAATCAAATCCAGCCTACAGACAGAGCTTTGGCAGCATTCAGTGGGGCGGGGGGTGGGGAGCAGCAGCTGCAGACGTGCTCATCATGCCACCACAGGGGAGGTGCCGACTGCTGTGCATCCTAGCACTAACCTTCCTGCCTTCCCCTGACCCAGGATGGTCATTTCCAGCCTACAAGTGGGAAAGGTTGCCAAACACTGTGTTTAATCTTTTTAGACTAAAATAGCTAATTCCTTATGTATTCCAGGAGCACATTTGACCCACTCCCTTATTTTTTTTTTTTCTGAAAAATCTCCTTCCATGGCACTAGCACTAGAGTACATTTTGCCATCATGCTGCTTTGGTGCAAATTTAAGAAAAGATGGTCTTGCAATCTGTCTTAGCTTAATGAACCCACACCAGTTATGGTGCCATAATAGGAAGCTTTCAGAAGAAGCCGTTGTGTGTGCCCTCCATTATAGCTGAGAGGAATCCAAAAACCCCAGAAGTCCATTGAAAAACATTTTAATAATTATGTTTTGTTTTCATTAAGAAATGTAGTCACTGCTGAGCTGGTGTCTGCAATAGCAGAAGCTTGAACTAGTGTCATGAATGGCAAGGGCTGTTGATATACCTGCTACCATTTCAAACAAAAGTTGAGCTCTCCAGGCCATAACCAGTTTCTAACATAGCGTTGAATGCAGGCTGAGCCTGTTTGCCAGCTGCTAAATCACTTTCAAAAGCAATGCAGGTGCATGTATTACCAGAAATGAGTAAACAGTACAGTTTGGACAGAGACTGTCAGAGCCCTAAGGCACATCTAAATGAAAGCATGCATGCTTTTCCCAAGGAACAAATAGCAGTGGCGCATAGTTGTGCCATTGCTACTTGTTTCTGGGGAATGCCCATGCCCATGTGGTCTGGCACACAGCAGGTTGCCCCAGGTAGGGTAGAGGAGGCTGGTGCTAGTACCTGGGCTGGCCCCAGCAGCCTTACCTGGAGTCCTGGGTGCCTCCTAGGGCTCCAGCAGCAGGGATCCAAGCACACGGAGCCTTGCTGGCAGCCAGAGTGTGGCTCTGCCTGGCCAGATTCCAGTTTCAGGCAGCGTATGCTGCCACCACATGCACCACCCTGCTCTGCTTTTTTTTGGCACAGGTTTTTTGACACAGGGACCTCCTGGTGTCAAAAAACCCTGCTGTGCTGTGAATTTAGCAGCATGGCAAACACCTCCATATGTGGCATGTGCATTTTGCAGCACCACACAAGGGGTCTGCAGCTCTGCAAACCATATGTGCAAGCTCATCTGGACACACTCCTATAGTGTAAGGGGGGTTATACTATCCATATTTGGATTCTTAGGAAACCCTACAACAAAAAAGTGTGACAGTTTTCTTATGCAACTCATGACAGTGACCAGAAACATGTTATTTTGTTTATTTTGATCTCTTAGGGAGGAAAATGCTTGGTTTCCCATTGTTACAACTGGATAGCCAAGTTAAATCTTTGCTCGCGTAGCTTACTCAGTCTGTATAGTATGTGTAGTAACATACTGCTGTATCATAACCTTATGCTGAAAATTGCACTTACGGGTGATATTAGGGAACCTAAGCAAATAATTAACTTTGTGGCAGCCAAATCTTTATTCACCAAAAGCCAGGCTTTAAAAACCCATTGCCCCTCTCTCGGCAGGATTACACAAGTGGGGCACTGCTCACAGGAGAGCTGAAGAAGGCACTTATTGAAACATTGCAGCCCTTGATAGCAGCTCATCAGGAGAGACGCAAACAGGTCACAAATGAAATGGTAAAACAGTTTATGACTCCACGGAAACTGGCATTTGAATTTTAGGGACATGTCTGTAATTTAATTTATCATTAGATAAACCAATATTGAATCATCATAGTCCTCTGTTGGTTTTCGTCACTTCATAATTATGTGCAAGCTGCAGTCACTGGTTATAAATGTGACTATTAACAGGTTACTTGCAATGAATCCTCAAGGACGCTTCAGAAAAAAAAATCTGGTTCAAAATAGTATTTAGGAATGAAAACTAGTTAACTGCAGAATTGCATTCACTGCGATATGAATGCTACTCTTCTCAGACTCTTCAGAGCACTGTTTCTGTTGGTAAAAGCACCCTATTTATTGTATTTCATGTTGAAAATATAAAGAAAAATTAATAAAAGTTTCCATTGTAATGTGGAAGTCTAACTTGTAAATTGCTCTAGGAATGGTATCTCAGAGAAACCAAGTTATTCAAAGCACCAACTTTGGTCCTGCATACCACAGTTTAAGGGACTGAATTGTGAAGTTGGCTACCAGGGAGACATGCTGCACTTGCATAAATGCTCATTGCCTGTAAAACTCAACCTCCTGTGTGTCTGAGGATCCAAATATAGAGACTATGAGTGTCCTTCTTACCAAAGCAGGGGGCTGGGAATCAGGCCCTCTCTGCTCCACCCTTCTGGTTGGACCTGAGGAAATCAGAACATCCCTGTGTCTCCATTTCTGTAAACCTGTAAAACTGATGATTCCTAATGCCCAGAGCCTCAGATAGTTGGTTGATTGTAAAGTATTTTGATATCCTCACACAAAAGGAACTGGAGACGGGCAAATCGTGTATCCATAACAAGGAACCGGTAGAGCTTCTCATCATGGCAAGAAACACATGATGTGATTGCTTGACAAAGGGATTTGTGTTTGTTTTATAGGCAAGCCTCAGTAAGTGAAGACGTATTTATTTTAAGATATATTCCAATGAACTTCACTTGGTTGAAATACTTCAAACTTGGACAAGGAAATGTTCTGACAAAAAGAAGCTTTTGGTCTTAGTGTGATTGTTCTGATGTGTGCAATACAATGCACATTTCAGCTGAAGCTTCTATTAGTACACCATGTTAAAAACAGTACTGCTAAAACTAGATCTAATGTGTGACTATATATGGTTGTATGTATGACTACAGCTCAGACCTGACTGATAGAATTAGAAATATAGGTAATGAGAATTATTACAGTTACTTTGCATTTGAAATTCCTTTCAAACAAAATGAAAGTAGCTGGAACTCTGTAAGATTCCCCCTGTATTTGGCCTGAGAGTATATTGGGGGGTTTTTTCCAAGGGTTGGAGAGGCCAGTCAGGCCAGTTTGTCAGGTTTTGTGGCAGTAGAATATGGCACAGTCATGCAATAGTTTTAACTGTATAAATGTACTCTTAGGTTCATATAGTAGGTACATAGTTACTGTCAAGTGGGGAGGGAGAGGTTTTGCAGGTGAATTTAAGGCCTGCTGAGGTCTTTCCCCCCTCACTTTCAGCAGGCCTTGGCCCAGGCCCTTACTGAAGAAGACCTTGGGGAATGATGGTCTCTGCCTCAAGCTGGTAGATACTGGAAAATAACTGCCTTCCCAATCTTAGTTCTGCCAGTGCACCCAGGCCCTGCTAGCAACTACTCTGCAGTCCTGCTTCTGAGAAGGAGCTGTTGGTTGTGCCAAGCCACATGTGGAGTATTTTTCAATGTGTTACAGGTCTGTAAGGGACCAGGGGGAAGCTAAAGCTTGTTAGTAGAGAGCAGCTTCAGTCTTGTTACCACTTGTTTTCTACCTTATACTGAAAACAGAAATACTTAGTTTTCTTATTCCTAGAGTACTATGATCTAGCACTACTAAAACCAGAGGTATTTAATAAGTGCACTGAAGTCAGTGTTTACCATTTTTACCATAGATTTTGGGTATCTCCCAAATATAAAAAAAAAATTAAAATCATCTCCCTTGCTCTCTTCCTTATATAACTGTGGTTGAGGTGGACTTTCTAAATTAGGTTTTTTAGCTCTCCATACCCCACTATGAACCATGCTTGTGCATTTTTTTTTTTAATTTGGCTCAGTCTAAGGCCCCTGACAGCTATTATGTTGGTCATGTATTATATGCAAGTATTGTGTGACAAATCATAACCTGCCAAATGGCCACATTCAAGATACTTTGAATTCTCACAGGATACTTCCACATCACAGAAGTCACTGTTTCAGCAAGCAGTTTTTGTGGCTGATTTGCTGTTTTTATCCAGGAATAAGCTGGTTTCATGTCTTGTGTATTTACAGTTTGTCACACAATGCTTACATATAACATGCAGCAAATGTAACATGTGCCAGAGGCTTTAAGTGATTTCAGTTCTTTAAAAGATTTGCACTTCAGGGGATTTTTTTGCAGATTTCCCATGTAGTTCATCACTAAGAATCAGTTTAATAAACAAGGTTAAGTTAAAACTTGGTTAATAAAAACCAATATAGGACAAACTTGCACAAGAATTTACACATCTATTTTGTAATTAAATTATTAAAATCCAACTAGAAAGTTCTAAAAGGGAATGTGAAGACAGAGTAAATTAAGCACTTGCTTGTTGATGGGATAATTTGATATTGCACCGGCTGCTTACAACAATGCCATGCTTCTGAAAACCAACCCTGACTCATAACAGTGTGATTCTGTCCCAAAGCAGGGGAGAAACTCCCAGCTTTCCATTGCGAACGATCACTTTAATCCCAGAGGTATTTAAAGGTCAATGAGGGCAAAGTCTTCAAAAGCTCCAGTGAAATGACTGAGCGCTTTTGTCAGGTTCATAATCACTGGCTAAATTTTCCTTGACTTGCTGGCATTTTGTTCATGGCAATATAATAAAAATATGGATTAAAGTACTGAAAGTCTGTCAGATTTCTCCACTGGTGTTTAATGGAGGCACTAAGCTTCATTTCTTGCTGTTTTTCTTTTAACCCGTCTTTCCTTGCTCTTGTGAACATGGGTGCAATCCTTTTGACTGCTGGGTGCCCAAAGTCTGAGGATTCTCTCCCCAATAGTTTGTGACCACAGAGGAAAATGAAGGATCCACTCAAACGGTTCTGCACACAGTGTTTGTGCTAGCTGGCCTTTAGCTGGGAGAATTTATCAGAAGTAGGAGTTCGCAATTATTAAAGTAGCAGTTTCACAGCTCATGGTCAAGGCAACACTAAGAAAAACAGAATTGCAGACCCCTAAAATCCAGCATTCACAGATCCAGCACCCTGGTTGGTGCATGTGCCATGTAAGTACATATAATGGCAGATGGCATGTATCATTAGGTGCAGAGCAAAAATCAACCTTGTGCTGTGGCAGTCATGCTGCTAGAGTGAGCCTTGTTTTGATAGGAGAGGTGTTTGGCCCTCTCCCATGAGCTCCCACTCGGAGGGGTTGCTATTTGAATGTTTAATGTTGACTGTACGGAATGTGCTTGGGCAGCAAAACACCAAGATTTGTGAAAGTGCATCCTGCCTGAGCAGCAGCCTCAGGCTGGCTGGGAGCGCGTCAGAGCAAGTTTGGAGAAAAGCAGGAGGTGTCTTGACTAGTCTGGGACTCTGCAAGAAAAACATCAATAAGCTGCTTTGCTGATGCTTTCCATTCTATTAAATGTGCTGATTTCATCCAGGATCTCCACTATCAGACACTTCAACATTGATTATATGAAATTTGTCTTAAAGAAAGCAGCCACCTTAGAAGAGAATGATGTGACGTGTTTTTATTTAGTAAGATGTTCTGTGAGTCTCAGTACAGCCTCATATGTAACAAACACCACCATGTTCACAGGGAAAGCACGGATGCAGTTTAACCCAAGTCCTTTGAAAAGGACAGTGAATCCCTCTGCTTTCACACTCTCTCTGGCACAGTGCATCACTCCTCTGTATTTGTGTTGTCCTAATTCACCTGCTTGCATCCGAGACTTAATGACATCCATAGGAGTTGCTACACCCCACCCCAGCATTCCAGCACAGCCTCCAGAAATGAGCACAGCAAGTATGTCTGCAGAAAGAGAAGTTATAATAGGAAGTTACCCAGAGCTGGCTAAGGAGATGGGTGCAGCATTTCCAAAGAAAAAGAATTCCCAACTGCACATTTAAATGTTTTTCCCATCTAACTCTGGAATGGTTTTAAGGAAGAGGATAGACACTGTTCTTAACTACAAGGTAGTGTTGGACAGTTGGACAAACCAAAAGTACTATACATAAGATCACACTCTGCACGCAGTCCCTTATCACCTTCCCCTGTAGGCTATCTGTTCAATACTGGTTATTGGCTCTATCAGTCATATCAGACCATTCTGTGCTGTCTAGCAATTTAGAATTTTTCCCATCATCACAGCATGCAAATTTCTTATACTGAGGCTTCTTAGCAGGTGGGTTTCAAAGGTAAATACAGTGGGGGCAGCTGATCCTTCCTCCCTTCCCCCACAAATGGTTGTGATAAGACGTTGCACCACTGAGCAGGAAATAGTATGGCCAACTCCATAACACTGCACTGTGCACAGGCACCTGTGCTGCTCCTGTTCAGGAGAATTATATCAGCACAGGGCTGCCTTGTGCAACAAGAATATTTGGAAAGGGATCCACTGATTCCAGAGAAAGTTGGCCTGTAGAGCTAGCTGGGGCTCTCTGCATCATGTCTGACAAGAAAGGTAGGCCATGGGGCTTCAGGGGAAATTGGCTGTGGGAGTTGGGGATTAAGTGGCCTGCACATGACAGTGCGTGGGAACGGGCTGTGTCTGGGAGCAGATTTGGAGTATGGTACACTCAGCTAAACATGGGGCTCCATGCACAGGCCCACAGCCCACCCATCCACACTACCACTGTAGTCTGCGGTAGTCCTTGGGTCACACTATTATTCTAAAGGTGGGCTGCAGGATCAAAGCAAGGAATCACTCCCACATGCCAGAGCAATTTGCCTCCCTGATATGATGCTCCAGAAAAAAGGGAAAGAAGTCTAATGAATGCTGCTAGTTAAGCAACTGAGGACTAGGAAGGGAATGTCCTTCAGCCCACAGACAAAGCTAAGCTGTGCCTTAGGACTCAAGTTAGCCTGGCTGCTGTTAGTCTCTGTTTCCTGTAGCAGTAAGTGCTATAGTGCTCCCAGACAGATCATGTACATACTTCCAGTGCCACATTTTAAATATATTTTGACTTTCCTCTATGCCCAAATAGTCGGCAAGAAGCCTGCTTCCTACTGAGGGGGCAATCTGCCGCCCCGACCCCTTAGCCTGGGAAGTCTGCTGCTTCCCAGGGGCCCGCATCCGAGACATTGCGGAGAGGATCCCACAGCTCCTCCGGCCCACAGACCACTACCCCATGCTCCTTATTCACGTGGGCACTAATGACACGGCTCGGAGCACCCCCAGCCAGGTCATGAGGCGCTACAAGGAGTTGGGAGCGGAGCTTAGGGGTCTGTGAGCTCAGGTGGTGTTTTCGTCGATCCTCCCAGTCTTGGGCTATGGGCTGAGGTGGGAGAGGAGGATCCACGCAGTGAACCAAAGACTGCAGAGCTGGTGTCATCGGGAAGGCTTTGGCTTCCATGACCACAGCCCGCTCTTTGGCGAGAGAGGCAGCGAGCTGCTGGGAAGAGATGGCCTCCCCTGGGGAGGAGGCTCTTCTCAGCCAGGCTGGCTGACCAGCTCCACCGCTGGCCTGCTGAGCGACCCTTGCAAAGCCAGCAGACCAAGGCACTTAAGGGAGCCCACCCCTGCCCCAGCCCTGGCACAATCTGTGGGCAAGGCAAGAGCCCCTAAGGGCACACTGGCCTGCCTGTACACTAATGCCAGGAGCCTGGGTAACAAGCAGGAGGAGCTTGTCCTCCTGCTCAGTGCAAAGAATTATGACGTCGTTGGGATAACGGAGACCTGGTGGGACTCCACCCATGACTGGACCACGGGTATAGAGAGCTATACCCTGTACAGGAGGGATCGTGTTGACAAAAGGGGCGGGGGTGTAGCTCTCTATGTCAAGGAAAGCTACATGTCCCTGCAAGCTGATGTTGGCGACCGGCATGGACAGCTAGAGACCCTCTGGGTAAAAATTCGTGGGAAAAACCGCACAGGGGACACAACGGTGGGAGTCTACTACAGACCTCCCACTCAAAGTCCTGAGCTTGACCAGGAGTTCACCCGGGAACTGACTGAGGCCGCTTGCTCCAGGACCTTGGTTGTCATGGGTGACTTCAATTACCCGGACATCTCGTGGGAAGATCACTCAGCAAAATCCAAGCAGTCGCAAAGCTTTCTCTCGTGCGTGGATGACCTCTACCTGACTCAAGAAGTCTACAGGCCAACGAGAGGCAAAGCGCTGCTCGACCTGGTACTGGCTACGGGGGACGACCTAATCGGCGACCTAGTGGTCGATGGGAAGCTGGGTGACAGCGACCACGAGCTGATCACCTTCACCATCTGCCATAAAGCTGGCAAGTCAATCAGCAACACAGA
Source organism: Crocodylus siamensis (assembly GCF_052110815.1). Lineage (NCBI taxonomy): Eukaryota > Metazoa > Chordata > Crocodylia > Crocodylidae > Crocodylus > Crocodylus siamensis. The sequence goes on along the minus strand of NC_143396.1, from coordinate 272,955,797 downwards.
AGTCCTTGACTTCAGAAAAGCCGACTTTGACAAGCTCAAGAGGCTTGTCGGTCAGGCCCTCAGGGAGATGGGAGTTCAAGAAGAGTGGTTGCTTCTCAAGGGAGCGATCCTCAGTGCACAAGCTAATTCGATTCCATCTTGGAGGAAAGGCAACAAGAGGGCACAGCAGCTCCCCTGGCTCTCCAGAGATCTGGCAGACCTCCTGAGGCTAAAAAGAAAGGCCTACAAAGGATGGAGGATGGGATTCACCTCCAAGGAGGATTATTCTGCACTGGTCCAGTCCTGCAGGGAGCAAACCAGGAAAGCCAAGGCTGCAACTGAACTCCAACTAGCTTCAAGCAATAAGGACAACAAAAAGTCCTTTTTCAGATATGTGGGGAGCCAGAGGAAAAGCAAGGGCAACGTTGGACCCCTGCTAAACCAGATGGGGCAACTGACAACTGACGCCCAGGAAAAAGCCAACCTATTAAATAGGTACTTTGCGTCAGTCTTTCATCAGTCACACGGGATGCCCATGCTTGCTATGGGACAGGGAGATCCGGGTGATGGGGATCCCCTACCCTCCATCAATGCTGACCTCGTGAAGGAACACCTTGAGAAGCTGGATACCTTCAAGTCAGCCAGCCCTGACAATCTGCACCCCAGGGTACTCAAGGAGCTGGCGAGCATCATAGCCCAGCCCCTGGCACGGATCTTTGAAAACTCCTGGCACTCTGGTGTAGTGCCCGAAGACTGGAAGAAGGCCAATGTGGTGCCGATCTTCAAGAAAGGGAGGAGAGTGGATCCAGCTAACTACAGGCCCATTAGCCTGACTTCTATCCTGGGGAAGATCTTAGAAAAGTTTATTAAGGAGGCCATCCTTGAGGGACTGGCCCAGGCTAACATCCTAAGGGATAGCCAGCATGGGTTTGTTGCGGGTAGGTCTTGTTTGACCAATCTCATTTCCTTCTATGACCAGGTGACCTATCACCTGGACGAGGGAGAAGAGATTGATGTCATATATCTTGACTTCAAAAAAGCCTTTGATCTGGTATCCCACGATCACCTCTTGGCCAAACTGGCTGGTTGTGGCCTTGGCTCCGCCACGATCCGCTGGCTGGGAATCTGGCTCCGTGGTCAGACCCAGGGGGTTGTAATCGATGGCAGTCACTCATCGTGGTGCCCTGTGACCAGTGGGGTCCTCAAGGCTCTGTCCTTGGACCCATCCTGTTCAATATCTTCATTAATGATGTGGACATTGGAGTCAGGAGTGGAACGGCCAAGTTCGCCGATGACACCAAACTTTGGGGCAAAGCATCCACGCCAGAAGACAGGCGGGTGATCCAGGCTGACCTGGACAGGCTCAGCAAATGGGCAGACGAGAACCTGATGGTGTTTAACACCAAAAAATGCAAGGTTCTCCACCTTGGGAGGAAAAACCTGCAGCTTCCTGATAGGCTTGGCAGTGCTACGTTGGATAGCACTACAGAAGAAAGAGACTTGGGGGTCATCATTGACCACAAGATGAACATGAGCCTGCAATACGATGCTGCGGCTAGTAAAGCGACCAAAACGCTGGCTTGCATCCATAGATGCTTCTCGAGCAAATCCCGGGAAGTCATTCTCCCCTTGTACTCGGCCTTGGTGAGGCCGCAGCTGGAGTACTGCATCCAGTTTTGGGCTCCACAATTCAAAAAGGCTGTGGAGAAGCTTGAGAGAGTCCAGAGGAGAGCCACGCACATGATCAGAGGTCAGGAAAACAGATCTTACGATGACAGGCTGAGAGCCATGGGACTCTTTAGCCTGGAAAAGCATAGGCTCAGGGGTGATCTGATGGCCACCTATAAGTTTATCTGGGGTGAACACCAGGATCTGGGGGAACGTTTGTTCACCAGAGCGCCCCAAGGGATGACGAGGTCGAACGGTCACAAACTCCTGCAAGACCGTTTCAGGCTGGACATAAGGAAGAATTTCTTTACTGTCCGAGCCCCCAAGGTCTGGAACAGCCTGCCAGCGGAGGTGGTTCAAGCACCTACATTGAACACCTTCAAGAGTAAATTGGATGCTTATCTTGCTGGGATCCTATGACCCCAGCTGACTTCCTGCCCTTTGGGCAGGAGGCTGAACTTGATGATCTCCCGAGGTCCCTTCCAGCCCTAATGTCTATGAAATCTATGAAATGTACTGTAAGGCTGGCCCCTGGGAAAATGTACCCCTTAGTGAACTTGTATTTTAGCACCCTCAACTCGCACTGCTTCAGGCAGGGGCAGGAGCATGGGACACAGTCTGATGGGGAGGTGGAACTGCTTGGTGCACCAGGCAGGTGGGCAGGCACCACTGCTGCTGAGGGGAGCAAGGCTGGTGGACTAGAGCAGGTGCCACGCCATCCACACATGCCTAGCCTGGCTCCTCCTGAGCAGTGGCTGGAGGCAGGGGTGGGTTGGGCTGGGCACCACTTCTCCTGCCTGGGCCAGGGATTGGCCAGGCCAGGTTGGGGCAGGGAAAGAGGAGGGTGCTGCTGGTGCACCAGGCAGGTGGGCAGGCAGTGCTTACATGCGTGCAGCATGACCCGAGACCACAGCACCCTGGGCAGTTGCCCACATAATCCACCAGTAAAGCCAGCCTTGTGTGTTATGGCTGGGCTGGATCCTGCCACTGCAATGGGCCGAATGCCATGAGCTCTAGGGCTCCTGGCTCCTCTGCAGTTCTATTTGCAGTTGCCTTGTAACTGTTGCTGAAATCCTCTTTGCTGAAGCATCTCACATTGAGTTCAGCCCGCAGTAGAAGTTATTTCATAGCAACTCTGAGACTATTTGCATATTAGGAAACTGGATAGGCTTGTTTTTGTGACTGAACTCACAGCATGGGTTTCAGGCTGAGGGCTGAGCAGGTCCTGTGGGCACTGCTACCTGCAGAAGACACATCTCGCTTGCAGAACTGTGTGATTTCACAATGCAGGCAGAATTGGGCGAAGTCACTCCCCAGGAGCCATAAGAAACCTGAGCTGCTACTAAAAGTGGTATAGCCAGCCCTTCCCTCTGAAAACACAAGCCTGACCAGGTCCTGAAGCTCTTCCTTTTAATTCTGTAATTCTGCTCCCTTTAAATGGCTTGTCCAAATTGTCATTAGCAATTTCATTCTTGCCTCCAAATCACTGCTAGGTGCCTGTTCTTGAGGAGAAACCATCTTCTTGTGTGTTCATACAGCACCTGGCACAAGTAGTTCCTGGGCCATAACACACGGAGTAAAGGTTCCACAACCTGGATGGTTCCAGCCTTCACAGTCCAGGACAACCCCCAGACCACATGAGATGGAAGAAGGGTGTTGTCCCCAGCATGTGACACCAGATTACAGTCCCTTTCCGTCTAGCAATAGCCTCTGAACCTCTAATTTTGTTGTTTAGCCTAATTCTGTCAGTTTGGTTCCAACTAAGCAGGCTCTTCTTCATTTTAAATATTTGCCAAGTTTCACTCCAGTAGCATCTGCATTTGTTCTTAGACAGCATGATTCCTCTGGATGAGGGATGTCAAACATACAGCCTGCGGGGCTCCTGGAGGGGCTGGGAATTTATGGGCAGGGCAAGCAGAGCTTGCTGCTGAGTTCTGCTGTATGGAGTCCTGTTGGGACACGCGCATTGGCAGCCAAGGGGCAAATGATGGGTACTTTTAATTCCTGTAGCTCAGGGGGCCAAGGACTGCTTGAGATTGTTCAGGGGACCACCACTCTTCAACTAGTGAAAGCTAGCCAGTGCAGCTTAGCTTATGGGGCCTGCAACTGTAGGGTGATCAAAACACTCATCCATGCTTTGATATAGTCACCAAAGGAAACCACTTTGGAAGCCATTTAAATGAAAGTTACCATATAAATGCAAGAATAGTTTGAAATGTGAATGAAAACAAAAAGCAAGCAGCCTGTGATAAGGACACATTCCGAGGGAACTATCTACCAGGTGGGTAAAACGCTGTACATTAAGAATATGCCTTCTCTCCTAGCACAATATAAACCAAGTCATTTTGTGGGCAGTCCTGCTCCACCTACCTGGTTTACTTTTCCCAGCTGGAGTGAGCCAATCACATAGGACAGAATATGTGAGGAAATACAAAGTAGATGAGTAGCAGTCCCTGCACAATAGTGCTGAACACCCTCTGTATAAACCCCCCAAACCTTCCTCCTTTGCTATCATTTTCAGACAATGCATAGATCCTCGATACTTGGGCTTGGAGCTGGGATTGGAAGTTGCAACTGAGTGATGTGGTTTCTGAGTTTGCATTCGAACTTTGGTTATCTCAGTAGGGGATATCAACACAACCTGTGAAACAAGACCAGACCAACATTAGCAATGTCATCTTCAATCTTTGGCAAAAGCAATGAAGAATAGCTAGTCTCAGCCCCTCCCCAGAAGTCCCCATTCTCTAAGTCACCCTATGGAAACTACAAGGCTGAAGAGGTCTGAGCATGAACTGGGAATTGCAGTCGGGTGAAATGAAGGCAAAGGCAATAAACCAGAACTACCACAAATCCTCATTAAACAACAACCAGCGTCTGCAACAGTTTGTCAGGCTGTGAAGAGAAGGGGGGAAATCCTAAGCTAAGATCACCAGCACCTGTGAATTGGAACCGCTGCCATTAAGAATCCGGGCAATTAAACCAAGGCAAAAAGCCTTTGCTAGTGCACGGGCTAAGCGAACACTGAGGGAAGATTATCCAATCGATGGTCCACCCAGTGGGAGCAGGACAACACTTATCTGATAGACCGGAACTAAGCTCCTGAGACAATTGTAGCACAGACCGAGGACTAGTCAGAAATATGCAAGCGCCATGTATAATCATTGAGGGGGAGCCATTGGCATTCAGCGTGCCCACCCTGTTCGTATAAGCCTCTTCAGAGTGTGAAAAATTACGACTAAGTTCCACTGCAGTTTACAATTTCACATTATCTGGGCTATGTGCATATTTTGACAAGTAATTTCACTTGCCAGTTGCACACCTCCCTGGCGTGCCCTGGGCCATGCTCAGTTCAGAGAATTAATGGGAAAACCTGACATACTGCCTGTTTTGACATGATCACAGAGATGCAGTTCAGTGCTCTCCTAACACATTAAATTGACAGCACTTATAGTGTCTCTACCTACAGAGCAAGCACAGCATGATAAAAGCCCCACGCTGCATTTCTACCAATGTATCTTATTCTACATGCGTTCTCACTGGCTCGGACTGGTTCATTCCTTCTGATCAGATCATTCTTAACCTCCCTGCTTGAAATGTCAACAGAGGTGATAAAGGAAGCAGTTTTGTGCTGTGGATATCTGCCTAGGCGGGGCCACACACACCACAACACTGATCCACCAGTCAGTGATGCTGATTGGTTTTGACCTGCATTATTAACAGACCAATGACCAGGGCTGTCTCATTAACTCAAGCAGGAATCTATTACATAAATGGTCTCTATCCAGGGACGGCTGGATGCGCTTTAAAAGCTTAGTGAGGGAAAGGGAAGATCCTGTATTGAATCCCGTATTCTGTTTTTAAAAGACAAGCAAAACCTTGTGTAGTCCTTAAGTCCTTATTCAGTGGTTTTATACAAATATTTGGGTATCCTCTAAAATAAACCCAGTGTTAGGAGCCCAGCAGGACTCCACACCTTTATGAGACAAACCAGTGTGGGAACAACAATGGAAGAGTAGATCTTAAAAAAGCCACCATCACTATGGCAGGAACAAAGGACTGGAAGGGACCTTCAAGGACATCAAGTCCAGCCCCCTGCATACGTGGGCCGTTAACCCACAGAATCCCCACTTCAGACCTTCAGACCCTTGGACATACATGCACAGGAAAGCCAGGGCTCTGCCAGTGACAAAAAAGGGGGAGATGATATTCAGTCTTTTGGAAGACTCCAAAGGGATATTATGGATAGGAGTTTTCACAGATCTTCCTGCAAGCACCAGAGAAAAGGTACTCATCACATTTCCAGCCTCACATTAATAGAAACAGGAACTTTGTTGATGATTTTATTTGCTCTTTACCTACCCGAACAACCCCAGTAGCGCAACCAGCCAGGGAAATATCCACCTTTGAGGGTTTCACATCTGAAGTGCCATATCTTAATCTGCAGATGTTATAAAGGCAGTTTCTGTAAGTGCCGAAAGAAACAGAAGAAATGAGCGACACCGTGAGAACCGACATGGACACGCCTTTGTAAAACCCCAGGATCTAGCATGAAAGAGAGAAAAAGGAAGGATTAAAAAACGAGAACGACCTAGGAAGGCACTTGTGTTAGTCCAGTCCAGTCTGAAATCCAATCCATACGTGGTCATGTCACAAACCTCCCCCAGGAGCATAGCTTTAGAGGCAAATTAATAAAATAAGGTTCAGACTTAAGCCTTCTTCCCTGAAGTGTGGCTGTTTATGGAACTTCCCTTCCCCAAAAACCCACATAGCCCCAAGATGACTAATCCAGAGCTGCCTTAGTTCTCCCTGGCTCACATCTAAGATCGCTCCTCCCTTCTCTCCAGAGGAGATGAGCTACCTGCAGCTTGCATCAGCAGGAATAGCTAAGCAGGGTCATCATCTGCTCCCAAGTCAATTCACATAATTTCTCCTGTTGTTTTCCTTTATAAATGTGATGCGTCAAAGTAGCTGTCCCTACCTTTTCTGCTTTGTACATTTCCTGAATGCAGTGCCAAATTCCATTATAGCTCCTCTCAGTCTGAAGTCTCACCTGTAAACATAAAACAAGCTTTGACATCGACAACATGCTAAACTTACGGACTAATGCACTCATACCATGCTTTTTGATTTCCTGTGGAATCCTTACCCCCAAACACATCTGCAATTTTTTTTTTAAAAAGCACATAAGACTCTAGAATTGTGTAACAATATGGTGGAAAAATTAAAGCTTTCTTTCATATGATTGATCTAGTAAGTACAGAGAGAAAGGCAAAAGACAACAGTTTAGTTCAGGGGTGGGCCCATGGGCCATACCCAGCCTGTGACTGATTGTATCCAGCCCATGGATGCCCCTGTGACACTCTGCATAGAGCCAAGTCCTGCCTGGGGCAGCCCACACCAAACTCCTGCCCATGTCACTGCCCTGGCCCCAGCCCCGGCTCCAGGCAGGGTGCACAGCTTCCCAGCTGGGCTGCTCCAGCTGCTACTGCAGCCACCCAGGTACTGCTCGGCTCTTCCCACCTCTGATGGCTCCTCCTGCTCCTACTGCACTGCTCCGAGCAGCAGGTGGCACAGGGAAGCAAGGATGGCTGTGGGGACACATGCCCAGCCAGGTGGTGGGGGAGGGCAAAATATATTTTTTCCAATAAAATTTAAAATATTAAAGTAAATGTTTGATTTTCCATGTATGATTTGTTTTTTATCTATGATTTATTAAAATATCTTGTAAAGATCATGTGCATGCCCCTCGATGGCTCAGAAAAACTCATTAAGCAGCCCGCCAGCCAAAATACTTGCCCACCCGGGTTTAGTTCCACATGATAGATAAGAATTGAAGTTCAAAAAAATACCTTTACTGTATCCAGCGGATAACCCACAGCAGTACTTAAGCCACCTGAAACAGACATTGTGTGTAACATGGTTACCAGCACATACAATAACCAGGCTATTTTCTTACTGCCAAGGAAGTAATTAACTGAATTACAGTGACATTCAATGCCAAAGTCAAGTTGCCCTCAGAACCAAACTCTCTAACTTGCCAATGACAACCACAAAGGTTAAGGAAAGGATCAAGGGATAAAAACCAATAGCTTAATCAAGAGGCCCAGACACATTCACAGAAGAACTTTGACTGTAAAAAGAAACTTCCATGAGGGCACAGAGACATGGTGCAAGCCAGGACTGGCAGGGACACAGAAACAGGTGATGAAAGGGATATGGAGAGCTGCCACCTCCCCTGGACAAGAAGCTGTCCTGTTGACTTAAGTTGTGCTTGAAATTTTAATGAATGATCAGTACAAACGAATTGTTTTGCACTCCCCCATCCTCAATATCCTCAGTACATCTCTCCTTCTCTTAGACCAGAGGTCAGCAACATTTTTGGGCAGAATGCCAGAAACACCCGCAACCTACTTGTAAAATGTTGGCATGCCAGGGGCCCAGTCCTTGTTATGGTAGTGCAGCCCTGTCCCTTTCCCATCACCTGCCCATGGCGCACATCCACCCTCCACCAGCAAATAAGCTAGGCTGGGGCTCCATGGATCCCGGTGCAAGCGCTTGCAGCCTCCCCGCTGCCTGCTGTAAGCAGCCCAGGCTCTGTGGCGGGAAGCAGGGGCCTGCCCAGAACCTGGGCCATCTGTGGCGGGCACCTACTAAGCTGGAAGCAACTGCACCAGGGTCCACGGAGCCCCAGCCCAGTTTGTGGCCAGCTGCAGGTATACGTGCACCTTAAGGCAGCCAGCATTGAAGAGGCAGGGGCTGGGCTGCCACAACAAGGATCCCTCATGGCTCCCCTGCCATCCACCCCAAGGTGCACATGCCAAGTAAAAGGCCTTCACATGCCAAACTCCGGTACACATGCCGGGGTTTGCTGACCCCTGTCTCAGACAGTAAGCACTTGGCAGAGGAGCCATGCCTTCACATGTAGCACAAGGTGCTTTCAGTTATGACTGAGCCCCGAGTCCAACATGGCACAGAGAGCAGCATCTCCTGCTCAGGCTCCAGCATAGGGTTTGCAGCAGGCGCCAGCAGCTAGGGAGGTAGGGCCACAGCAGTGGCAACAGGCAAGGCAGCCAGAGGGTGATGGGGCTGTGTCAACTCTTGCTCCCCTGCCTGCTATGTGCTCCGGGTCCCAAGGGCCCTGAGCCACACAACGGGCCATGCCCCCAGGTTCTGGGGGACTGCCAGTAGTCCAGTGGGCCATCTGTTTGACGCCCTTTCTCTAGTGGCTACTGAGCAGTCTCAATGGGCTTGTGCATGCAACTGTGCCAGAAGTATCATATAGCGAAGAATGTAGCTAATTACACACACACACTAAGGAAGAACTACATTCCTTGGAGGCTGCACCTTCTCAGCAAGCAACACTCCTTGTTCAAAGGGGAAGGAGATACTGACTACAGTTAAAAAACATCATACAGCAGAGTTGGATCAGGACTCAAGGGCAGGCAGCCTGTGGCAGGATCAAGCCCAGAATTAGATGCGTGTGCTTTCTATGTGCGCTGACTGTGCCAGTACATTGCAAAGAGAGAAGCAGACCTGAACAAAACAAAGGATTAACGGCTGAAGAGGAAGCAGCCCCTGATGGGGAGCCAGGCTGTACTCAGGATCCCCGAGTCAGGATGTGATGCAACGTCAGGGCAGTAACGTGCATGCAGCGTGCCGCACAATTCCGCTGGCTGCTTTGCAACTCAGAAATGGCAGAGCTGACCTCCGGTTCAGCCTCCCTCCCACCCCCTCCGCCCCCAGGGTTCAGCTCTAACTGAGCAAGTCTAAAGTGCAACCGTCCAGTAAGAACGCTGAAGAGGATTAATGATGGGGTATGTACAAAGTCAGCCTGCTTAACAGAGCTTTCCCGTGCACCAGCTGACCTTTATTGCCACAGAGTGACAGTAAATATATTGCTTTTAACATGCTCCTGGGATCTCTCTGCCCCAAATATAGAAACCAGGGCACATTTCTAGGTCTTAAAATAGTCACTAGAGATGGAAGCTCAGTAATTCTAGGAGGCAAAGTGACTGCCATGGTGTGGGGGAGAACAAACTGCTTCCCTGAATGTTTCATTTGATCACAGCTAACAGATTTTCACCGCTGCTATCTATCACCACTATATTTCCCAGCCTGTGGCTCCACATGTAAATGAACTGCTTTGCACTTGACTAGTGTTATTTTCAATGTTATAACCAGGCGACTGGCTAACATCTGGTCAAAATATGAGGCATCCATCAACCTCAAAGGCAAAAGGCTGAGAGACAATTAAGCTATATCTATTCAGGATATTTTTAATGGCCAGTCCTGATTTTCTGAAAGGAGCTGTAAGGGTCTTAAAACTACTGCAAAACTACTGCGGCCTTTAAGTAAGCTCTGGAAAGACTATGAGCCATACGTTTCCTGGTGGCTTACCCATTCAATAATGTCCATCATTGAGTTCTTTAAAAAAAAAAAAAAAAAAGGCATGTTGGCTGCTGTGGTCACTTCCGCAAATGCACTCCCCTGAAATAACACAGGTATCTTAGTGACTGACTAGTCCTATGTCGATGATATAATCAGCATCTGCATGATTAAGTCAGAGTCCCCACAGCTAATCCAGGACAAGAAAATCCTGGACAAAGCCTACATGACCTTCGCCCACTTAGAAAAGAGAATGACATTTGTCCTACCTGCTGTGCAGGCATCTCCAGCAAATCTGCCTGGCAAGAAAGATCAACAGCAGAAGCAGGTGAAAAATGGGCCAGCCAGTCCTTTTTGCATTTCAAAGACAGAAGAAGGGTACAGTGTTGGAAACGGGGAGGGAGACGACACAGAGCAGGCAGGAAGGAATTAAGAACAGGGGCTTACTGGGTCCGGGCTCCAGAACAGGCAGAGAATGAAAGCATGCCCGGCCGGTCTGGGTCCAACGCCTATAGGCACATCACTACAGGGTGGCACCTGGAAAGCTAAGGCAGGGCAGCCAGTAACAGGCCCATCTGCTGTGCATTCACCACTGCTTACATGCCCCCTCCAATGCATGCAAGTTGCACCATGCCCCTCACTGCTGAAAGGTGGCACTTTTGCCAGCTTGGAGCCTGTGCTGGTTAAAAGGGAGATACTGTGTGTGGTGGAGCTGTGTCGCTGTCCTGGCTGCCCCACTGCACCCAGGGAGGAAGGAATCCCTGCTGCCTTGCAGCACGTGCTCACAGAGACATCCCCAACAGCTTCTGCACCCGGGACAATGCCCTGCAAGAGAGCTTCTGCAGTGGCAAAAACCCCCTGGGCTGGCCATTCCCGTGCCCCACTATGCTAGCACCTAGGGACCCTGCTCACCTATCCCGTCACACTACTATGTGCACAGGTCCCAGACGGGCCAGGGAACAACCACCTTCTTTTCAACTAGAGGTTATTATTGACATCTTTCCCTCATCTTTTCCAAGGCCGGTACTGCCCCGTCCATCCTTCCCACAGACACAGGGACCCAAGGGGCAGAGAAAAACAGTATCGGCAAATCTTAGAGTTAGGGAGCTACGACATCAGCTCTGGCTCTCCAGCCTTCCACACAAACCCGTCTATTGTACAGGGCCATTTGCAGACTCAAGTAGACACCACTGCACATTTAGGCACAGCGTACACTCCACATGTCTGGCCCCTGAACTGACTTCATCCCAGCCATCTCCTCTATGCCCTCTTTTCAGTTGCTGGAGGGCAGCAGGCAGCTGCCTAGTCGCTGTGCCCGCAGGAGCAGCCAGCCCAAAAGTTACATCCTGAGGAGACAGATGCCAGAACACCCCTGAGCTGGGCACAAAGGCCCAGAGCCCCCTTTTACAAAAAAAGAAAAAAGAGCAAAGAGCAGGACATGTCCTTTGGCTGGTCTTTTAAATTCTGCTCTTTCCCTGGGCCGCCCCAGTCAGTGGATCAATTTGCAGACTTAGTTATGGAGTTTGGGGTCCTGCTGGCTCCTCCCAGCCCTAGAAAGGCAATTAAATGTGTCCCCTCACACTCTCATGCACCCACCAAGCCCTTTCTAGACCAGCAATCAAGTCTGCCCCCAGCCCCAAAGGCATGCCCCATGACGGCAGCATCCCCCAGCCACCTGCTCCCACCTTCGTGCTCTAAACTAGGCACTGAAGATGCTCTGAGGCAACAGCTCTTGTGATGCCAGTCTCAGGCATGCTCGAGAGCTGCTGCTGAACGATAACCCCAGAGCGGCATCACCAGTGCAGTTCCAGGTTTGTAGTATGAGCATTCGGGACATGTCACCCACCACAGCAGACAGGGCCTAAAAGTGAATCCTGTCTTGGGTGCACCCACATCACTTGCTGCCCATCCCCCCTGACCTCTGCTCCTCCCAGGGCTCCTTCCCCCCACCCTGCAAACCTGGGTCACCTCAGCCAGATCCTTTTCTCTCCTTTCCAGGCCCACTGCTGCAGGGACAGAGGGAGAGGAAAGGCTTAAAGCAGCATTTCCCCACAGGAGGTGAGGAGGGAAAGGGAAACAGGCAGACAAGTTAATCAGAGGGGCCTTTCTGCTGCAATCTCTCATTCTTCACTTGGGTGGGATTGATCGTCAAGAGGGCTGGAGTTTTGAAAAAAAAAGTCCTTTTAGTCACATACACACACACCCTGGGCAGCTAGAAAACACAAGTGAATGCAGATATATATAAAGGGATCTGCTAACGAACAACTCCAGCCCATTTTCAGATTACCACATGCAATACGGTAATACACTTGCACTTTCACAAGACACAGGCTCTCAGTTAGTCCCAGAGCCACAGAAGCAATAAACAGCATTTGGAAGAGACACACATCAATATATCTGTGCATTTACAAGGAAACAATTTATCACCCTGGGTCCTTACCAGTCAGGATTTAAGGGGACTGTGTCCCTTTGTTATTCTCCACTAGGAGCCAGGTAGGGTTTTCTCAGAAAAACAAAAAAAACCCTCAAAACACATCAAGGTCTCAGGCACATCCTATATTAAACAAACCTTGTTACCTGTGTTGCCATTTTAGCTGTTTGTTCAGCTGGTGCTACAAGGTGTCTGGATATGTGAAAATACAGTAGACAACCCTGTTCCAACTCTTATACATATTTCCATTGCAAAGCAATTCATGACCCAGCTGCAGGGCTGAGAGGCAGTTTATTCTCATAGGAAGCTCTTCTAACCTTGAAAGCACACATCAAGGAAATAATGGCATTATCCACATCAGACTGGTGATGATGATCATACTGCTAGTTGCTGCAGTTTGCACAAGCCCCCACCACCTCACATCCAAGCTCTCTGTGTAGCAAAGTATCTGAAAGGAGTTTGTTTTCTATAGATGCAAGGCTGTGCTGTGCCTCATAGGCAGGTACTGAGTTCCCATAGGTAACAGGTAGGAAGACAGGCAGAAGGCAGCCCCCACCTTGGTCAGATGCTATGAATGACAAAGTATGTTGCTCCCTACAGATGCTCAAGCTTCTCTGAATCATTTAGTCTTTAATGTGCCACCCCGCTCTGCTTTCTGCCTGACTTCAGACTAACACAGCTGACCACCTCTGAGCTAGGAAAATCTCAGTCTCACATGCCTGTAGCAATGAGCTGCAATTAGGATAAGCAAATGAACTTCTGATTAAAATGTACTCTGAATTACAACCATATAGATCCTTCTCTATCCCAGATACATTTTAGAGAATCAGACAAAGTACTGGGTGCCCTCCATTTCCATGCACTTGAAAAAGGAAGGAGGACAATGAGCACCTTACTGGACCAGGTCTGTGACTATGTTGTGACATTCACAGAAGATGCACTTTTGCAGGTGTAGTAAAATGCAAACCTGAGGGCAGTGGGACAGAGGATGACATGATGAATACCAGTTGACTGGTTTGAAGGCCTGGACAGGGCCCAAGAGATTTACTTCAGAAGTCTCCTTAATTACGGTATATAATTGTCACAAATCACAGCGGACAAGAGAGATGTCCGAAGAGAGAAGCAAGGGGCTGCATTACACTGAGCTGACACAGACACAAGTTACATGGAGTGAACTGGGGCATTTGATACCAAGGTTTAAAGAACCTTCTCATACACTTTCCCCAAGTTCACATTCTCAGGCATAAGACCTGTGCTCAGGTGCATAAAGCCACCGCACACAAAAGAGAGGCAAACAAGAGGGAAGGAAGAAGAGTCACTGCAAAGGGACTAAATATACCTCTCCTGCAGCCATTCCAGAGTTGACTCAGGGCTCACTTACACAGTTACTACGCAGAGGCTGAAGTTAAGTATGTCATGCTATATCAATGTCTGCCTGGGCAACCGCTCCCTCCTGATCTGCTCAGCAAGAGACCATCATAGTTTAGAGGACCTGGAAGCCTGCTCGGAACAGACATGGGAGAGTTTTAGCACACTCCTTGCCCATGTGGGAGATGGGCACGGCTCGTTCTAGGACCTCACTCTGCGATTCTCCCATTCCCGTCCATTTTAGCTATTTCAAAATTTTGTCTTTCAAATTCACCAAAGACATGTCATGGTTTAAAACACAGTTTCATTAAATACAGGCCCCCCAGAAGCCTCAAATTAAAAGTGGATCATTTTTTAAACTAGTGATCAATGTGTTCCTGGAACAAGGTCTGCTATGTAGCAAGCCTGCATTGAAATAACCCCTGACCAAGCTGCAAATAAATCCTGGTCCAAGGATATCCTTATTTAAACCTTTTTCAACAGCAACAAAGTTACTTCACCATTGAAAATACGGTCAGTTCTCCAAAACCCCAAATGCCCACCAGTATGTCACGTTCCCCCGAACTCTGGATAACAGCAGCACCGTATCAGCAGTGTTCGTAGCACTGTGTGCTTTAGTATCTGGTGTTATTTTGCTTAATCATTTTGATATTAGATGAGGGGGTAATACAAAGCAGCAATCCCAACTAACTAAGTTTAATGATATTCATGCTCTGTAAATGTACTCTGCTGATCTTCTTAAAGTAATAGAGAATATGTTATAAAAAGGCAGTTCTCATGAAATCACTGAATGATCCTTAACTATAGCATTACCACTTGTGTGATCAGTATCTGCCAGTACATAGCAAAGAAGCACAGCTGTCTGCTTTCATCAAACATGCACCATTTTATCTATGTATTTACCTCCAATGGCTCCAGCAATGAAATCCATCTGTACAGTCTGCTGCCTTAACTGTCCTGATCAAATGCTGGGATTGTAGAGGAAAAGTAGATTCAAATTCAGCCTTTATGAGGAACAAGAGCCCCCAGTCCTTCAGAGATGATGCAGTTTGCACCATGTTAAAACCAACCCCCCTCCTATCTCCACCTTTCTCCAAAGGTTATGTTCTGGGGGGGAAGGGGGCAGAATTAATGAATTATATATTAGCAGGGTGAGACAAAAAGACTGGACCAGTTCCAAGAATATGGTGAATAAATAATCCTGTGCAGAGGTGAACTGGAACATTGAACTAAAGCCTCCATTCTGGTTGCCTTTCACCTGCAAAATTGCAAGAACATGGCTCTACAAAGTGCACGTCGAGAACATGGAGGTGTGCTCATTAGTCAGGGAAGACGGTTGCTAGCATCCCTGGCCCATGCACAGCCACATGCAACACAACCATGTGGAATGGTCCTGCCAAGAAGCACCATTTCAAAGTGAACCCACTTCTCTCACAAAGGCAAAACATGCCCCATTTCCAAGTCGTGCTCAAGAAATTCATCCAGACCTTTCCGCCTTACTCTCGTGGCTCTTCAGTCCTGCACTGTTCTCAAGTGACCTGTACCACAGGGAGTGTTGAAAAGCAGAAGTCAATTCAGTTATGCATGGAAGGATTGCTTCCCTTCCCTGGTGGGTGCTTGCAAGAACCGGAGGAAGTCGGCCTCTGGAAGAGTTAGCACCCTGGAGAACAGCAAGGCCTCAAAGCTGTATTGCAGGAGAAGGAATAGGAAGGAGGTCTCTCCCTGAAGCAGCTTCTAGACCTCATAGATAATGGATGCCAAAAAAGGGAGCCATTCCTCTCTCACTCTCTCTCTGTCTCCCACACTTTTGTACACATTGATGGGGAGCAAGATACAGACATGAGCAGAAAGTCTTTTAATATTGGCCATACAGAACAATTGTGCTGGCTTCAGTGATGAGGTAGGACTCTAGTGGGGCACCAACAGTGCCAGATCCCCAAGCATCATGAGGGCTACAAAGTCAGCATTTACTCCTTTACAGGTACAACATTTCTCAGTACTGCTTCTGCACATCCACATATAGTTGGGACTCACCAATTCCTAGGATAATGCCTTTTGCAAAAATGTCCCTTCCTCTGTCAAATAATTTTGGAATGCAGTATTTTCAACTAGTTTAGATGCCCAGCTCCATTGCTGGGAGCTGCTGTTTGAGCCCGTTTGTACACACGCAAATCTATGCCATGGGATGCATCAGTGCATACTGCTGTCAGACTTGTAGCTTCCAGATACACAGGAGACATTGCTTAAGCCTGCAACAGCTTGGTTGGATCGGAGCTGAAGAGCACAGGTAGAGACCTTGTCCCAGGTGTGATTCATCACAAGTCAACCAAGTTTTACTAGAAATGAGTTTGGCTCCCTGAGCCAAATGTCATAACCAACACACAACCAATGCTTGCAAAACACAGGTGCTTTCGTACACAAGCACGAGGCAGTGCAAACTCAAGACATTCCAACCAAAGTTTTTTTGAGATATTTTCACTTACCTGCAGCAGGGTAAGCTTTACTTGCATTTTGCCCTCCTTGCCCCAGTGGCCGAACCTTGCCCCCATCCCCACCCCTACGACCTCAACCCCTGGGACCACCACCCTGACTGCTGGGCCCTGCTACCCATGTCTGGCACCCCACTGCCACCCCCGGACACTGACACTAACCCCAGGGGAACCTGATTCTGAGCCCATTCCCCTGTCCCAGCTCCCACAAAAGTAGGGAAGAAAAATGAAACCTGTGAAACCTGTTCTGTGATCTCACTCCCCACAAACCCTCAACTTAGTACATTCTACAGCAGTGAGGGCCAACCTTTTTGCAGGTGTGGGCAAGTATGCCACAAATTAGACCTTCACCCTGCCTGAGTATCACTCTGATCACCTTCCTCTGCCTAGAAGGCCAGAGAATTGATCTCTTCGAAAGTATCACCACACCTAGCAAAGTCCGGTGAGAAAAGAAAAAGCAAACCATGTAGACAGTCCAACGAGGTTAGCCAAGAGTGGAAGGGAACACTACACAATGCTTACTGCTCTGTACTATCCATGAAAGACTGCCCTGTGGAGAGGGAGAACCACAGTGAGAGAAGAGGCACACTCACAACCATGCTACATCCCCAAATACAGTCCCTTACTCCTTGGCCTTGCACCAACTCTGATGCCCACCCAAAGGGCATCTGCATCTGCAAAGGAGGGGACTAAATTTGGCCTGAGTGATCATGGAGACTAAAGTCCTAACCCAGCAAAGAGCTGAAGTATTTGCTGTGTCAAAGGCACAGTGAAAGTACTTAAGTGCTTTGCTGGATCAAGGCCTGAGTCACACATCTCTAGAAGAGGTTGTGCCAGGTCAGGGTTGAAACATATTGGCAGCACAGCATAAGAGGATAATTGCCCAGCTGCTCTTGTACTGTGCATGTTTCATTGACAAATGGAGTAGTTTAGTCCCCAGTGTGATGGCTCTGGCCCTGGCTCATTTCACAAGCATCAAATTCACTCTTTGGATGGATATACTTCTCAGTGAGCCACTCCAGGCTTTGATTCACAGTTTACAGTGAGCTGGGAGGGTATACACACGGTAGATTATTTAGAGACTTGCAGCAAATTGCACTTTAAATTTTTAAAAAGGCTTTGTTAAACATTTTCCAAACTGAAGAGAACATTTCATTCCACACATCTGAGCACAGCAAGGCTAGAAAGAGAAGTAAAATATTATCTAAGGAGGTAGCAATGCAACTGCAGCAAATATGCAAGGTTATTCAGTAGCTTTTCCCTTGTTATATTTAGTAACCATATATGTTTTATTAACAGGCCTTCAGATGGTTCATGTGATCAAACATTTCCAACTGTAGCTAAAGGTATTTTCATTTGCATTCCCTTGACCACTCCTTTATCTGTTGCTGCTTGGGGTAAGCGAAGAAACCCACTCTATCCAAAACAGCAAAGGGTCATTATATACATCCCCATCATCATTTTGAGAGCAGTATTAGCATCTGGATATAGCAATGATTGCTGCCGTATAAAGATAGACCCAATGTAATTTGCAGACCAAAGGATATCAAGTCTTGGAAAAGATTATCAAGGAGGCCATCCTTAACAGACTAGCTCAAGGCAATATCCTGAGGAATAGCCAGCATGGGTTTGTTGCAGGTAGATCTTGCCTGACCAATCTCATTTCGTTTTATGACCAGGTGACCTATCACCTGGACAAGGGGGAAGAGATCGACGTCGTATACCTCGACTTTAAAAAAGCCTTCGATCTGGTATCCCATGATCACCTCTTGGCTAAACTGGCTAACTGCAGCCTTGACCTCACCATGATCCGCTGGCTGGAGAATTGGCTCCATGGTAGGACCCAGAGAGTGGTGGTCAGTGGGAGTCTTGGTGCGCTGTGACCAGTGGGGTCCCGCAAGGCTCTGTTGTAGGGCCTATACCATTTAACATCTTCATCAATGATGTGGACATTGGTGTCAGAAGCGGACTGGCCAAGTTCGCCGATGACACCAAACTCTGGGCTAAAGCATCCACACCTGAGGACAGGAGGGTGATCCAGGCAGATCTGGACAGATTCATGAAATGGGTGGACGCGAACCTGATGGAGTTCAACACCAAAAAATGCAAGGTTCTCCACCTTGGGAGGAAAAACTTGCATCATGCTTATAGGCTCGGTAGTGCTATGCTAGTTAGCACTACAGATGAAAGGGACTTGGGGGTCATGGTCAGTGTGCCTTCAGTGTGATGCTGAAGCTAGAACATGAGCCTTCAGTGTGATGCTGTGGCTAGTAAAGCAAGCAAAACACTGGCTTGCATCCATACATGCTTCTCAAGCAAATCCCGGGATGTCATTCTTCCATTGTACTCGGCCTTGGTGTGGTCGCAGCTGCGCCCAGTTTTGGGCTCCGCAATTCAAAAAGGATGTGGAGAAGCTTGAGAGGTGCAGAGGAGAACCACGTGCATAATCAGAGGTCAGGAAAACAGACCTTATGATGAGAGGCTGAGAGCCATGGGGCTATTCAGCTGGAAAAGCGCGGTCTCAGGGGTGATCTGGTGGCTGCCTATAAGCTTATCAAGGGTGCTCATCAGGATCTGGGGGAACAACTATTCACCAGAGCCCCCCAAGGGATGACAAGATTGAATGGTCACAAACTCTACCGTGACCGGTTCAGGCTGGACATAAGAAAGAACTTCTTCACTGTCCGAGCCCCCAAGGTTTGGAACAGACTGCCACCGGAGGCGGTTCAAGCACCCACTTCGAATGCCTCCAAAACACATTTGGATGCTTATCTTGCTGGGATCCTATGATCCCTGCTGACTTCCCGCCCCTGGGGCGGGGGGCTGGACTCGATGATCCTCTGGGGTCCCTTCCAGCCCAAATGTCAATGAAATTTATGAAATCTATGAAGTCATTAAGAGTAAACCTAATAAAAATCCTCTTGAGTGGTACAAGTCCAGTCAAGGTTTCTGCCTTCATTAACTGGGTAGAGAGCTGCTCAAAATAATTCTTTGCCAGTGAAATACTTTGATGTCACTCTCATTGTGCAGGGTGTGAAATTAATCCATTTCAATGGATCTCTGTTCATTCATTTACAATCAAAATTCCTATCAAACAGCGATTGAACATTCTGATTTACTGAAAACTGGCTTTTCAATAAGGAGAGATTTATCAAAATGTTTTGATGCTAGTCCTCAGATTTTTAATTTTTTTAAAGAAAATAAATCAAATGTAATTAAGAATTCTCAATGACTGATATTTTTCACAAAACAAAACAAAGCAAAAAAACTGGTAACACATTTTGAGATACCAATACTTAGGGGACTGAAAAAAATCTCAACTAGTTGTTGGCAGGCAAGGTTCTTTGGGTAAATGTGATATCTTTCATTAGACCAACTGAATAGTTGGAAAAAATGTTCTTTGCAAGCTTTCAGGCACAAATGCACAGGGAGACTCTGCTGGTGTTGTGCCAACTATTTTTTTGCATTTCTACCCAAGCAGAAGCCCTTCCTGGGAGATAGTTTCCACACAATGATATTTGCACGAAGAGGGAACTATACCAAAGCAGCAGAGATGGTACAAACCTTGAGTGCCCACACGTTGCACCACTATGAACTGGAGCTTACCACAGCAAAGCTTCTCCTCTTGCAACGCAACTGCGCTGATACAACCACCCTGCACGAAACAGCCCCGAGGACACAGAGTCATGACCACATAATGACTTTGCCAGGAGTCATCATTAGGAATTCTGATCCTTGCAGACACTGTAGACCTAAGCCCCCCTTACTGCCTACAATTTCCTCTCTCATTTCTCTCTTGCAGTTTCCCTTCTTTAGGGCTTGACAGTGAAGCCCACACATCCCACCAACTGGACACACATCTCTGAAGTTCATTGCACTTCCCTGCCCCACACTTTAAAAGAAACAAAAATGTGGAAGTTCCCAAAAAGTAGAAATATTTTCATGTTTGTCCTTCAGTTGAGCAATTTAGTAACTTCAAGCTTTATTCCATTTGTGACTTGTGATGCCTGTGTGCTCCAGACACTTATGATTGTTAGTAACAACCCTTGCAAAGGAAGCAGTTGCCCAAGGAAGAGCTAAAATGCTCAAACATGTTCAGTTCTGATATCAGTCCAAGCCTTTCATAGTTTTATAGTTTCTAGGGTCAGAAGGGACCTGAGTAGATCATCTAGTCCGACCCCCTGCCATGGCAGGAAAGAGTACTGGGGTCAAACGACCCCAGCAAGATGTGCATCTAACCTCCTCTTAAACACCCCCAGGGTAGGGGCCAGCACCACTTCTCTTGGAAGTTGGTTCCAGATCCTAGCCGCCCTGACCGTGAAGTAGCGCCTCCTGATATCTAGCCTTTCTAATACGTGAAAACAACTCATCTTAAAAGACCTCTTGATCTTAAAGTGATTTGCTCAGAAGAGGTGTGTGCTAAGGAAGGCCTTGAAGGAAGAAAGATGGAAGAGTGGATGAAGACTAGAAGACTGATTGAAGCATAAGAGAAGTATGTAACAGAAAGAGTGAGACAGAAAAACGAAGGCCTTCATCTTACATTGCCCATGGCAGGGGAATAATGCTGCTCAGTAAAAGAATAGCATTCCCTTTTTAGCCTTCAGTCCCATCGCTTATCTGCTGGATCATCAGGCCAGCTACACTGGGAAAACTTTCCCGCGTTATTTCATGCCATTACATGCTACATTTTCCACAGCCTTAGCACTGGGTAAAAAATAGATGCATGTATAGACCAGTCGATCCCTGTCTAGTCTATTTTACAAAAGCCTTAACTCCAGAGTAATTCAAGCAACACCCCCCAGGCTATGACACTGGGCTGCTTGCAAACTGCAGAACAGAAGAGCGCAATCGTGACACTAGCAATCTGGAAAGGCTTAAAACCTGGCCCGCATCTTAGCGGGTGGGACAGGGTGAAATCTCTTGGCTAAATCCATACAATAGAATTTCAGAAAGAAGGGGTTTGTTTTTGGGAATATGAAATACAACCAAAGGATTCATACAATGAATGAAAAAGCCAAGAAATAAACCAGGCTGATCCTTTGCTCTCTTGGGGTTGAGCCTGATGCAAATCCAATTATTCTGCCATCGTAACAGTTGTGTAAGCACATGAAGACTCAGCCCCACATCCTCCTGAGAGCAGAAAAGACAGTGATGCATTGAGGCTGGAGGTAAGAGTTGACGGGCTAGCACTGACACAACACTCCATTGTGACTCTGGGTGTCACTTAACCTCCATGTGTCTCAGCTTCACACCCATATTACATGGAGGGTAGTAATCAGCTGCTTCATTGTGGCAACTGCAAGGATTTGTTTGTATTTCCAAAACACTTCGAAATCTTCACATAAAAGGGATTAGGGACAAAGGGGGGGGACATTCTTGATAAACAGTGAGAAAAGGTTTTTTTCCTAATTATGTTAAAAGGTTTTTACAAATTTGACTTACATGGCTTACTTAAAGCCTTTCTACCATGTCTAATTGACCCATCCATAGTGCTGATATTTAAGAACTATTTAAGGGGAATGTACACTGGACCACCTAAACCAACTCTCAGAAATCTTGGGCATATATAGCTGCCATTTCTAAAAGGAGTCATAGCTGTCCCAAAGGGATGAATTGTCAGAATTCCTATAGATACCTGCACACTCAGCAGTTTCCCAGTATTTTACACACATACGACCATTTTGTGGAAAGGAAAGGCTTGGTCTGATGATCTGAGCGCAGGACTTGGAAAATAAGAATCCGAGTCCTGCTTCCACACTGACTTTCACTGAATAAGACTAACCACACAAGTTTCTTCCACTAGCAATAATACACATTGCTCTCCAGGATTAAGTTACATTTAAGTGCCTCACCCCTAGAGGAGCAGCACATAAAGACTCCAGAATGCTCTGTTTCAGAACAAAGGCAATCCTCTACCACATAAGTTAAATAAGCAATAGCTTCAGTAGGAAGCAGCAACTCTGCCCTCCCCTCCCCAGCACCTTTTTAATGCTATAAAATTGCTATGCCATTTAGTCACTCCACCGGCTCCTAGGTCTCATTTTGCATCATACTCAAATTCCACGTCCCTATCCCTACTGAGATTCTTGCACTCTGCTTTATACACCGGAAAAAGTTGCGTAGGTGCTAGCATGCGTAAAATCACACTACTGATTATTAACCTGCTTTTTCCCCCCCACTTGAACTACTGATTTATTTAACAAATCAGCCACCCAAGACTGAAGTTGTGCATCTGAGAATTTGGAAGGAAATCTAGTTCTGAAATTATAAAGTTTTATTCTCTAAGAATTTAATTGATATCCGGTGCTAAAATCTTATAGAAAGGGCTATTGCAAGGATACTTAACTAGCAGAACTTGTACCAAACCTTTCAGGAGAAAACAACTTTTCTAAATGCTGGCCTTATTATGAGCTTACATTAAGAAGGGACATATACAGACAAGTTTAAGAAGATTTTATTTCTCAGAAAGTGGGAAACAAGACAGAGGGAACTTTTCTATGTGGGTACCTGTGTTGAATTAATAACAGGTCCTCTACCAAAAAGGTAATATCTAATTTAAACATATATTTAAGACACTTCTGATACTTAACAGCCACCAGATCCTTGTATTCTACTTTTAAGCCAGTAGACTGGCAGGGCTGTGAACTTGCCATGGAAAGACAGCCAGAAAATGGAGAAACATCCTAGAAATGGGTATGTGGATTCCCCATGGCAGATCTTCAGGTTAGGCAGAGAAGCAATCCCTTGGCATTCTCCATTTTCAGTGATACATACTGTATCACTGAGAGTAGTTGTGCCAGTACTAGATGTCAAACCATGGCTCTCTTGTGACTTGAGTAGCATTAACTCCTCATTTATTTTTCTGCAACTCAAAGGCAGTTCTGTACATGAGAAAACTTAGCCCTGCCTTCATTCAACTCTCCTTCCCACCTACACATTTTTCCTGCCCAGTTCCTACCCACAAGTCTTTTCAGAAAGGTCAGTCAAGCACCTACATGAGGCCAGGAGCATGCCAGAGAGCTTTTCCCCACTGCCTTGTGCCATTTTGCCACCGGCTTTCTCTTCTCTCACAGTCTGGCTTGGGAAAGCACAGAGGTCTTGGGATTTTTAATTTAAGATTATCAGTCAGTTGCAAGTCCCTGAGAAAATGAGTCAGAAGGAAGGTTGTTTCTGAAGGTTCCCCTACCATGTTCTTTCCCCACTTCCTCTTCAATGTATCCATGCCCCACAAAATATCCTTGTGTTTTCCCCAGTATATTTTTCTTCCTCATATAGAGGATGGAGCTGACAGACATTAAGCTTTCCAGCATCAAAAGCCAAGGACTCTCTGGGCTTGTCTCCAGTACACAATGTGGTGCAGAAATACTCAAGAACAACCAGTCACCTCTGAACAAGCTAGTTCAGGTTCCAGAAAGTCTAACCATCACGATGGCTCAAGTGGGTTCGTTTACTGAAAGCAGGGTCTCTCCAACTGCATTCAGTAGGCTGGCCAGAAGTGAACACAAATACTTAACTCAACAAGGCTTGGTCTTGTGTCATTAAAGCCAACAGGTTTATTTGCCATTGAATGGGAGCAAATCAAGTCCCAAGGGTTTTTTTTTCTAGTTTTAATTCACAGAAAGTTAAAAACACCACATCACTACATCTAAGAGAACATTTCCATTCTCAAGCAATCCTTCTATGAAACCAATTCTTTTACATTCAAAAAATTGCTATTCTCTCCTGTATGATGCAAATGGATAGTCCAAGAGTAAGGCAATTGTTCATATGAGACCCAAGATTGCATGCAAAGCTATCCAGACGGCACAAGACAGGCAAAACTCCTGAATTCCACCTCATATGCCTAGAAATAAATTTTAATCCTACTGCATCACCCTGAAGCAGTGCATTAAGGGCTCTGCTACAATGGAACATGCCCAGACCAGGAAAAAACCCAACATCAATGCTTTATTTACAAGGCAGAAAATGAGCATTAACATCAAATTCAACACATTAATGGGAAAATCAACTATTAATGACTGTCTAGCCAAAACATCCTTCCTGACTTGAGCTGTTCAGTATTTAAAATGTGTCCATGAAGTCACTGGCTCATGACACACATTTTCAGTTGAAAGACAAACCTTGACCTCCCAAACTTGAGGCTGGTGTCCAACCAAACTTATCTTGGTTCCTTATGTTCATCAAAGGACCCTGTGCCCAGTCACAGGCCCTACTGCTGTCAGCGTAGGGGCTCGGGCCCTTCTGGGGACATGGAAAGAGAGGAGTGCCATTGTTAGCTGGGGCTCAGGTCTTGTGGGAAGGGGAGAGGCGAATCTTTCTTTCAGGCTTAGAGTTCAGTCCTTGGGGTGAAGGGAGGAGTACTGCTGTCAGGCTGGAGACTCAGGCTCAGGTCCTATGTGTATATATGTGTATGCATGCATGTGTGTGTGTGCACATGAGAAAGTACTGCAGTCAGGCTCTAGGCCAGAGGAGGGGGAGCCAAGAGGACCCTGCTGACAGGCTGCAGACTCAGAACATGTTGTCCAAGAGAAGGGTGTGAGCGCTGACATGCATGAGGCTAGTATACGGATAGAGGAGAATTGTTTGAGGGATGTGACAGGGCCCTGGGCCTTGCTGCCCACACTCACCTCTGCAGTATTACTGTTTATGCCTCTGGGGGCTTCATCTGTTCATCTCTGGGGGCACACTGCAGCCACAAAACACGGGCAGCTGGCATCCCTTCTAAGGTAAGGGCTGGGGCAGAAAAAGAGACCTAAGGGAAAACTTAAAACTGGGCTGACCGCAGTAGTCAGCGGGCACATCATCTACATGTGCACTTTACTGTGCAGTAGACTAATGAACTGTGCAATAAAGAGTCACTATTTACATGTGTGCAGCAATTAAGCCAGTGCAGACTAATTTACTGCACTGTCGGATAATCCCATCAGCCACAAATACAACCCGACAGTGTAGTAAATTACTGTGCTTAAATGCATGTCTAGATGGTGATGGGGCATGAGGGTGCTTCAGTGTGGAGCAAGCCAGCAGGCAGCGCCAGTGCTGAAGCACCCTGGTGCCCCAGCCAGCCACTCCACAGCACATGGAGCCCCATTGGAGTAGCCCTGGGCTGGCAGGCTGACCTGGGCACATGCTAGGCACAAATAAACTCTGAAACTAATTGTTTTGGAGTTTTTTTGCATGCCAGGGAGCAAAAAAACTCCAGAGTAATAAGTTCCAGAGTTTATTTGTGCGCATTAATTGCACGTGTAGATGTGCCCAGTGAGGGCTACCAAGAAAAAATGCTTCCTCCACCTCCCAAGTGGTGGAAGCTGTCAAAGCCTTGGCTGGTTTGTGCCCCATATTCTGAATTTACCTGGTCTTGTTTGAAAATAAAGCCAGGTCTTAGGAAAGGGGTTTGGCCAAACGGTTGTTTTTCTATCTCCCTGGCCCATGAATAATCCCGTCAGTTTATAGTAGGCGGAGCTCCAGGCAAGAGCAGGGTCATGTTTATTCAAAAACAAAGTAGGGCAATTGAATGTGAATTGGAATCAATTCCTCACCTGCTGCCTTCACAACCTGTTCTGCTCCAAGCACCTGATGCACTTCTTCAGCTGGCTGCCTCCCTAACTCAGCCATATGAACATTCAAACTAGTGCCTCAAAAGCAACCTCCCCAAACAAAACCACTCCTCTAGATATATAATTCTGAGGGATGAGGGAAAGAACAGGCCACATGTCAGATATCCATTGCTGCCTTCTTTTCCCCCAAAAGCCTTTTCAACTGGAAAGAGTATTTTTCCCCTGTGTGACATTCAGCTGTGTGCAATGTAGGAACAAAACCTAAAAGCTGCATTAATCTGCAAGCAACGCAGTTCTGATTTCAAAGTATAAACCAGTCCCTTCCTGCTGGAGATTTCTTTGACTTCCACACTCAGAAAAAAGTCCCAAAACAAATGCAATTGCGCC
Source organism: Crocodylus siamensis (assembly GCF_052110815.1). Lineage (NCBI taxonomy): Eukaryota > Metazoa > Chordata > Crocodylia > Crocodylidae > Crocodylus > Crocodylus siamensis. The sequence goes on along the minus strand of NC_143396.1, from coordinate 272,929,533 downwards.
TACCAAAAATCAAATGCAGTTACCTACTAATCCTTTTTAAACACCTATAAGCTTTTGGCATGACATGATCATTTGTATCCATTCTTTCAAGAACCTTTTTCTGAAGCAGCCAGCTGCAAGTACCTGATTCACATCACATTTAAAAGTAGAGCTTGCCAGATATAGGACATTAACACCAACGGCATAAATTAAATTCTGCCCACACCCTTCTGCTTGAAATCAGTATTTAATTTTTTAAAATTATGTTCTCCTTGCTTTTGAATGTAATTTCATACAAGATATCACACCCCTCAGAACTGTAATCAATTCCCAATGAAACAGGCACAGTTAACTAACTAGATTTCAATCACCAATTACTAAGAAACAAAAAAACAATTAGAGAAACATGAACACATATCTACAGCAGGCAAACTAAAGGCTTTTCTGAGTACAGTGAGAATGCACCGAAATCCTGTTTAAATCTCACATTTCTGTGACACTGAAAAGAGCTTTTCCTGTCATTTTGCAGCTGAGGTGTCTGCACTTAAGGCCACATAAAAAGCACAAGGAAGATCTAGGCATAACAAACCAGGATTTACATGCCATGTAAATGTATGCCAGGGGCGGCACTCACATAGCACATGACTCAGAGCAAGCACCTGACTTATCTGAAACTAGAGAACTTCTCTTTCTCTAAAGCAGGGGTGTCTAACCAGCTGCACAGGTGGCTCAAATAGCACAGGCACCAGATCAGGGAGAGGCAAGGCAGGCAACAGAAAATGGACATCCGAGTGGCACTTGGCAAGGGCGTGGAGGTGAATTTGTGGCACACCTGCCAAAGGTTGTCCCCCTCCACTCCAAAGTGTGGGGTGGGTGCAGAGGTCCAAAAACAAAAGATGTTCTTTAGGGAAGACTTAGAGTGAATCTGCCCACTGTAGCCAGCAAAGGCTACTAAAGGGGAAAAAATGTGTCCTTTTTCCCCTCCTAACTGATGGAAGCTGGAAATGGCTTTGCTGATTGATCCCCAGTACTCCTAGTATATTTGTCTGAAAACAGAGCCTGTCCTAAGTACAGGGCTTAGCTAGCTGTTGGGACTTTTATTCTAGCTCCCTGGCCACCCACTTACAGGAAAGAGATCAGCCAACTAAAGAGATTTTAAACAAAAAAAAAGGTGAAACTACAAGTGGGAATGAAGTTTTACTCAGGACTATCACAAAGCGCGCTGTGTTCTGCTCCATGCACCTGATGCACTTCTTCAACCTGCCTCATCTAACACAGCCACGTGGACTCAAAATCAACCCCCCAAAAGCACCTTCCCAGAACAAGAATAGTCCTCTGCATCTACACTTCTTGGCCTGGGGAGAGAGAAAGACAGACCAAGTCTTGAACATCTAGCTCAGGGGTAGGCAACGTTTTTTTGGCTGCAGTGCTGAAAAAACCACAATGTCTACTTTGGAAGGTGCCGGAGTGCTGGCATGCCAGAAAAATAAAATGAGGGCTGGGGGGCTACATGGCAGGATGCACTGCATTGCAGGACGCCCTGCATATTAGTATATTTAATAATCATAAATGTTGCCTTTGTTGTTGTGTATTCCTTTTTTGTTGAGCATGTTGCAATGAGAGAGAAAAAAAAGACGAGAAAGAGGAAAAAGAAAAAGGAGAGCAGAGAGAGAACCAGACATACATGTATGCACACAGAAAGCCATGTGCACAAATAGAGAACCAGAACACACCCAGAACCAGACACGTGTACACACACAGAACCAGATGTGCAGGCAAATGGGGCCAGGCTCCTGGGCCACTGGACAAAGTCCAACCCAACAGTGCCCTGGTCCTCCCAGAGCCCATGCTTCCCCAGGAAGCCAGCCCACAGGCTGCAGCACAACTGGCCAAGGCCCTGGCCTGGAGCCTGCCATCAACCCAACCACCCACCCACCCCGCACAGCTAAGCCTGCAAAAGGTGTGGTGCTCCGGGCAAGCGGCAGTGCCAGCTTCATCCTGGTGGGGAGCTGGGCTTGGGGTGAGTGGGAGCCTGCTGCAAGCAGCCTGGGCTCCATGGTTGGTAGCAGCTACCAGAGCCTGGGCTGGCTGCAGCCGGGAGGCTGCAAACTGCTGCTCCAGGCTCTGGCATAAGCTCCATACTGGTGGGTGCATGTGTGCCTTGGAGCAGATGGTGGGGATAGGGCCCGAGGCAGAACAGTCCTCCGGCTGTGTACTCTGAGGTGCGCACACAGCTGCCGCCAGCATGGAGCTGATGCTGGGGCTGTGGAGCCTGGTGCAGCTGTTTGCAGCCTGTCCACTGCCTACTGCAGCTGCCCAGAGCCCAGGCTGGCTATAAACAGCTGCTTCGGGCTCCAGAGCCCAGTCATCAGCTCTGTGCTGGCAGCAGGGGAGAAGCCAGGGTTGCGCTGTCTCAGGTTGCTCCCCCACCGTCTGCTCTGAGGTGTGTGCACCCACCAGTATGGAGCTAATGCCGGAGCCCAGAGCAGATGTTTGCAGCCTTCTGACTGTAACTGGTCCAGGCTCTGGGTAGCTGCTGCCAACCATGGAGCCTGCTCTGCTTGCAGCAGGGCTTGCAACTCCCTAGCTGCCTGCTGGGAGAAGCCAGGCTTAAGCCTGGGGCTATGAAGCAGTGATTTAGAAGAGAACACCAGTGTCTTTGCAGATGACATTGCTTCCTTCTTCTCATGGATGAGATCTACAAACAACATAGCTCTTGTCCAACGTGACATGCAGCCCACACTGCAGTTCCAACATTGTTAAACACCAGTCTTATCATATATTTCAACATGTCAAATTTCAACCCTTGACATATGACACTTTGAAGCCAGAGAGACAATAAAATCAGCAAACCCCAAGGCTATTTAGGGTCACCAAGTTAATGGATAATAAAGATTTTGTCTCAAAGTAACTCTATGGCTGCTTTAACCTAAAAACCAACCACTCCTTGAGCAAACAAAGTTTATTAATTTCTAGCCAGTGACAAGAAACAAATGCAAACAGAAGAAAGACCTAGGAAAAAAGAGAAACTGGTATGAATCCACACCCAATGCCATTGCTGAAAGATATTTAGCAACTCACTTGGAGACAGACTTTCCAAAGGGCAGCTCAACTGGCAAATATTTCTTTCAAACCTAGTTCTAACGTCTGGTCTCAGCTCTCTTGCTAATGTAAGTTTTCTTATTGTCTCAGCCTATTCTAACTTATTAGTCAAGCAGTGAGGTACCTCTCATCTTCTATGACCTTCTGTTATTAATGCAATCTAACTCCCAGCCTGGTAAAATTTTAGATTGTCCTTGTGCAACATTATTGGAAACATTTTAAACCAACAAGCCTGATGATAGTTGTCAGTAAGGACCAAAACAAATTGGAGGTTTCTAGTGTCCTGGATGACTGGGCCTGGCCCCATGTCCATCTAACAGTTCACAATGTGAAAAAGCACCATACTTGTTTTCTGATTGACCCAATAGATATTGAAGTCAAATGCCGACGCAGCATTGCATCACCCTCTGGCAAGAGAACAGGGACAAGGCTGGCAAACAAAGCAGCTGAAAAGGCTGTCAGGCAGCCGGCCAGCCAACAAAAGAGCTGTGTGGGATGGAGAAGAGAAATTGTCCCAGGAGCTGTCCACTTGGACTCTTAGAAATGTTATTGTTTGGATTCAACAGAATTGAAAAATCTCCATTGATATCAAATAAGAAGGATGGATTTTAAAACATCTTATGGAGGAATATGTCTCATGGCACCCCAATTTCTACACAGTTACTGTGTCCCATGCCATTTCTGGTCTTTTCCCTACTGCTTCACTTAGTGTTTTTCAGTATGATCCTAACATTAGCTCCTCCTCATCCCTTCCAGCTTCTTTCCCCTCCATCTTCCATCCCCACTTATTCCTATCAGGGCTTGTACTACACATTAGTCACTCTCCCCAAGCCAATGTTGAGTGCTAAATGGGAAAAGGGAACTCACAAGGTCAATGCTTTGCCCCAAGGCAAGGGAAAAGTAGTATCTTTGATTCAAATTTTCCCTAGAAACAAGGAGTCTCCTCTATCCCCCCTTCTCTCTCTAGGAGGGAACAGGATATTTAAGTAAGGATGAAACAAAACCAGGTGTGTTCTTATCTCCCCCCTCCTCCCCAATTAAATGATAGTGCTCCTGCTGAACCTTCTGGTCTAGAAGACTAGGAGCCCCAGAAATCCCAGTTCTTCTGTCTTGTGATTCTACATTTCACCATTCAGCAAAGACATACAGGAGCTACCCTCCCTAACCCAGAAAAAGGGGAAGCACAACGTCTGCTACCCTGCTCCCATCTATGTGATAGCCACAGTTAAACACAATCCGCATTTGGAACTACTTTATCAAAACGAAGATGAACAAGTCCAACAAATGCCTGGTTCCTCAGCTGAGATGAAAGCAAAGAACCTAACAAAAGACCTGGCACATGATCTTTGCCTCTCAGTCTACTGTGGGTCACCAGACAGTATTGTAGAATGAGACATAGGTTTTGAGCACCCTGCAATGAGTGGAAACAACAGGGTGGGTTAAGAGTAAACTAAGCTCTGAGCTTCCTTGAGTACCAGATTAACCTTCCTCTTAAAAACCACTCCCTTGTTCTGCACAACGTGTCCCAGTCTTGATGGGAAAAAGTGTTGTGTTCTTTTCAATCCTTCTAGCTCAACTGAATTAGCTTCACATGACTGGACTGCCTTGCTAATGCTTGTTAAGATGCAGGCTCAAGTCAAGCCATGTTGGTCTAAAGGCACAAGCAGACAAGGTTCTTTGGGTAGATGTGCTTGCAAAGAACAATTTTTCCAAGTATTTAGTTTGTCTAAAAATATATATCACATCTACCCAAAGATCCTTGTCTGGACTACCCAGAGACTTTGTATAACTATTGCATTTACAGGATGAGAGTCTTTTTTGTCAATAGGTTTACTGGGCAATCCCTAATGAGGGCACACAGTTAAAGGAATATGAAAGAGCTAAATACGGACATAGCTCATTCTCCTTTCCCTGAAGAACTAAACTATTTTGATTTAACTGCCTTGTAACCATTTCCTCACTTGGAAGGATTAAGCTATAAAGATTTAAGCCTATTTTGCATCTGAATGAGAGACTCCCTAGGGTGGCTTAAGTCACTTTATCTTATGTAAAGTTCACACTTCTGGCTGAATTTCCTTAATTTCCCAGCTGTCCCACTAGACAAGCCCTTATATGTCACTACCAATTGCTCCAGCTGTTCAATACACTACCCTGAGGGAAAAAGATGCCAGCTGCCAAGGTGGCTTATTAACATTCCTTTCTAAAGCACCTGCTAATCTCCCCAAGCTTCTTAACAGAGCAGGGGGAAGTACACATAACTAGGTCAAAAGGTTGTGGCATAAGAGTTATACTGAGTATGACTTCTGATCTTATCCTGTAGAATAGTAACCAGGACTGTGGTTCCTCTCTGAAGTCAACATGTCAAGTCATTGTTCTCCACCTCTTCCTGGAAGATATACATCTGAGTTGGTGTGTCTTGTGATGAAACAGGGCTGCTACTTGGAAACAGACTGCTAGGAAGTCCATTTCAGCTCCAGGCTATTTAGTGTGAAGAAGGAAAAACTAAAAGGAGTTTTGACTAAGTCTTCAATACACAAAGGGTTGCTATAATGATGATGACAACAGGCTATTCTCTGGTGCCAAAGGGGATCGGAAAAGGAGTAAGTGCCTTAGAATGGGCAATGAACTGATGGGTTAATGGAAATGATGGCTGGATAGGCTGCCTGGGGTGGAGGTGGCCCTGGGGAGAGCTGGGCCTCACCACACTGACACAGCTGAGTGCGTGCGAACAACCAGCCCTCCCTCTGCTTGTGCCCAGTGTGGGCTACACCAGGGCAAGCCTCCTCCCTCGGGGCAGCGGGTGATCTCCAGTGGCCCCAGCCCAGGGTGCTTGTGGTAGGCGCAGGGATTGCGGTGCTGGGGGCGGCCCAGCGGCTCTATGGCTCCCAGCGCTTCCCCGGGCTGCGCCTGCTGGAGGCCACTGGCATAGTAAAAAGGATTTTCCTGCTATGGGGTGGGTAAGCATTAGAACAGGTTACCAAGAGAGGTTGTGGGATCTCCACCCTTAGAAGTTTAAGAACAGGTTAGACACGACGTAGGCAACCCCCACAACAGGTGCCAGAGCATGACACTTGAAGGCATTTTGTTAGGTCCACGTACCTCAGATCGGGCAGCAGGGAAGGGGCTGGGGCTGCACTGCCACTACAAGCTTTGAGCCCTTTGTGTCTCTCCCACCCCGCCACATCTGGCCCTGGCATACCAACTTCTTACAAGTTGAAGTTGCGGGTATTGTTGGTACTTTGCACAAAAACATTGTCACCCCCTGAGTTAGAAAAACACTTAAGTGGAATGGTTTAGACCGAGGTAATCCTGCCTTGAGCCAGGGTTTAGACTAGATGACTTCCTCAGGTACCTTCTAACCCCACTTTCCTATGAATTCCAGCAAAAAACAGCAGAACCAGCAAATTCATCATTTACCTGCCTCTCTTCCACCAGCTGGTTGTTACACTATGCTGATGATTTCCTTCTTTCCACTCATTATCTTGGATTCTGGTGAGAACTTGTTTGCTTCCCCATGTACTATCTAAGGGTACAGAATTGGCTAATATACCAGCACAGTTTCAGGAATACATTGTAGGAAATGGCAATGATCCTAGATCCACCTGAGAAATTGTTTTGGTAACTTTCATAGGTAAGAAGGAAACAAATTGAAGAAGGGCTGTAATTGGTAAAGAAGACATGGGAAGAATCAAGGACTCATTACATCCCATTCTTCTTCTTCCACTATATTCTTCCTCTTCAGTCTGTTCATGGGAAAGAAAGCCTGAGAGGTGTTGGGTCCCAGACAGGGTTTAAGGGTTCAATCCTCCTCTTAAATATCTTTTCCTTTCTCTAACGTGTTGTGTGGTAAGTGGGATTTTTTTTTTTTTTTTTTAGAATATGTGTCTGAAATTGTACTGTTACTTCAACTGGACTCTGTGTGTCATATGGCTTGGTAAATCAGATCTAGGTGTATATACATCAAGCTATTAAGACCTGTTAAGATGCAACCCAAAAAATGCAAAACTACAGTACTTAGAAGGGATCTTGTTCCATCCCTTTTTATTGAATGTAGAACCCACCAACATGTTTAAGAACTAACTTCTACTATTTGAAGTTAAAAGCATTTTTACAATTTTAAACAAACTTAAAATTGACCTATAGTAGTTGTAGTATCTTAAAGTCACTTTCTGCTAGATGTCAGCTGCAGCAAAAAGAGCAAGGCTCAAAAACTGACCGCCCCATCTTGCTAATCTCGCAGGCTTCTTAACAGAATAGAGGGAAGTACACTTAACCAGGTCAAAATTTTGTGGCATCAATCTATGAGATTAAAGAGAAAAAGGGCAGGTGGCCTAATGACTTGTCAATTAAGCAATTAGTTACTTGTTCACAGGTGCTCCCTCCCTCCCAGCCTGTGGCTTCATGTGGGCTGTGTTGTGTGGTGAGCTTTGCCTCTGCCTCCTTCCCATCCAGCAGCAGTTGTTATTAATTAACCATTTAACCTGATCAGAAGAGGTTAAACAGATCACTTTCAAAATTTTATTAAATGTTTTTAAATATCATTTATGTTGAATATTTTGAATACTTATTAAATTGTATCACATAGTTTTAAATTTTTATATTAAATATTTTTGGATATTCATTTTTTAATCCTAATCCTTTATATCCTAAAACAGTAGGGGGTTTCCAGCAGGGGTGGGGAAGTGGCAGAGGATTAAGTGGGGCACCTGGGGAGCCTGTGCTGCACTCTCCAGCTGTGTCCTGCTGCTCTTGATCACTGCCCTGGGCCTCAAGTATTTCTCACTGGACTCTGAGCAGAAAGGGAAGCCGTTCTGCCTGAGCACCGCTGTTGGCACCTTCTACTCTAGGCTGCTGTTCTCTGCTGGGCCATGAGGTCAGACACTGGGGAGGCTGGATGCCAGGTGGAGAAAGGAGTGCCAAAAAGCAAGTTTGCTCAGGGTGCCATTTTTCCTAAGGCCAGCTCTGCACCCCTGGTATAAAGCTTTGCAGATGCACAGTCAGTTTTAATGATTGCCTTGCATAATCATTTTGTCCTCTGCTGTAAAATAAGAGAACAGGAAAAACCTTAAGTCCTGTAATAGATCTATTACATAACTAAAAATCTGGGTATACTTATAGAGTACTCCACTTATTATAATGACTCCCTCTCAAAAGCTCTAGTCCCTGTAACAGTTGCCACTGGTAATAATTGCCAAACAAAATCTAAACTGAGGGTGGATGTTAAAGCTGCTTTATCCACAAAAATTTAGTAACAGGGAAACTCCTGCTGAAGGAAGGTAAAACCTTGCCAATCAGCAATTCTGAACATAAATGGTGAGAGCAGTGTTTACAATAAGTTTTGCTCCCCTGTAAATTGTGCAAGACCTGACTGTGGGAGGTGCTAAGTACTTAACTCCCACTGGCACTGGTAGAAGCAATCACTGTATCTCATACTTAACTTTAAATGCATCGCTCTTTTCCTTAATTGAATTTTCTGCATTAAATTGGGAAAGCAGCTCTGCATAACCTCATCATTTATAGTAAAACTCAATTTCAGCCTGGGTCTTGCTCTTCTCAAGCAGGCAGCCACCGGCTTCAGAAAAGCTTTCCTAGACAAACTGGTAGGCTATGTGCTTATATTTTGATGAAAAAAAGGAACTGAATATAATTGGTATCATTTTCATTGTTATCTGCTATTTTAAGTGTCCCCCACAACAGAATGGGAGAGAACTCTATACTGAACAGGATCTTAAAGAAATTAGTCAATGAAAAACAACTGCAGTCTATCGTAAAACTTCCTAGGAATGGTAAGTCCAGGACACATTATTTATAAAAGCAGACAAATGAGAAAAATGAGTGCCTCCAATGTCCTGGGCAGCTAAAATGGCAGGGAATTAGGGACATTTTAATCTATCAGGTAAACCACTCCAATGGAGACTTTCAGCAGTCTCACTTCTCAATCCTCTTTCCAGTCTTGCCAGTTCCTGTAGTTTCCACAACCTTGAAATGCAACTGGGGTTTTCCTCCAGCTTGTGGAATCGGGTAATCATGTGAAATGCTCTCATTTTTAAACAAGTTTCTAACTCCCTTATAATTGCAAAGTTGTTAAACTAATATTATCTTAAAGGGCTGAAAAAGGGCAAATGAAAAGAGTCTAAAAGTTATTTGTGTTTAAATGTTTGTTTTCTCATTCATGACTCCCTAATGTTTGTGCCTGACCTTGACAAATGTTGAATTTAACACAACAAAGCTTAGTTTCACTTTTGTTTCTTGGAAGTCTTGTGATTTTTGGAAGCTGAACTTATTGTGACACTCTTGGTTGCCTGTTACAGTAACCCTCCTGTTTTTCTTCTTGGCTTGCACCAGATCTGGTTTAGACTAAATGTACTTCCCATTTAAGCAATTCACTGACACAAATTCCTTTGTGTGGAGGACAATTGCCAGTGCAAGCGGGGACTAGGTTTTGTCCACTTTGCTCCATTTCTCATTTTGGGATCCGTTAAACCTGGGTAAACAATTCAAATTAAGATTGCATATCTCTGCAGTAAGGGAAATACCTGAAGCAGTTATGGGGATGAGTTGACCACCCTCTTTATATTTCTTAGCCCCTGGGATCTCTGTCCTAGGACAGACTTTATGGTTACTAGTGCCTGTCAGTCCAACACAAACTGTTCAATGTAGGAAAAGCTGTATGCTTTTCAGGATGTTTTAAAGCTAGGTAAACAATTAAACTGAATTTTGCTAAGCAAGTTGGTGCAGAGGATTAGTCATAAGTTTTTCTACCGTGCTGTGAGTTTGTTCACAGGAGTTAGTGGAGCTCAAGCCCTCCAAGCCAAATCCAGCTCTTTTTCTTCCTCAGCAGAGACTGCTTACATTTAAAAAGAAATGAAAACTATCAAGATGGAACAGTAATTTCCAACAGCACATGGTGCTAGTGTGTGTGTGTGTGTGTGTGTGTGTGTGTGTGCACGTGTGTGTATGTATGCGTGTGCACGCATGCACATACTTACACACAGGTGTACAATTACACACTCATGAAGCACTATGAGCTGCTCCTAATTGCCTCTGCAGAGGCCATTCTTACCTGCCATTGTAGGTGCCAAGGCCATGAGGGGCACCCTGTTCCCTCTTGTTCTCACTGCAGATTTTGTGGCGAAAGCTGTGGTGTGAGGGGCTGGGTGTTGTACATGTGAGTATGGGCACATGCATGCAGTGCCGCAGCGAAGTGGGGGTGAGTGGGGTGACTGCCCCAGGCGCTGAAGCAAAGGGGCACCAACAGGCACTGCCCAGTGAGGGAGGGGCATGGGAGGGAGGGGCAAGCGGCTCGTTTGGGGGGGCACAGGGATGAGGGAAGGGTGGCTTGTGCCTCTGCGTGCACTCCCAGGCAGGCATGGGGGGGTGCCCCCTGGATCTGTGCGTGGAGCGGGGGTGGGCTGCCTCTGGGCTTTGCCCGCTGCTCGGGCTCTGTACACGTGTACAATTACACACACGGGTAGCACTGCACTGCCACAGCGCCTCGGCACAGGCACGTCTGTCCTGTCACTGCAGGTGCCCAGGCACGGCTGACACCCAGCTGAGGGGAGGAGGGGACGCACAGCTGTGCACCGCCGCACCCGCTCCCATCGCCAGGTGCTGGCTGCAGCCCCACACCCTCTGCTGGTGCAGAAACTGCGCCCCCGACCCCCAGTGCGGCCGTGTGGTGGGCGCGGGAAGCGCGGGGCGCATGGCCCCTTAGCCCAGTGCACTGGGGGCAGCGGGGTCTGTCTTGCTCTCACGGTAGATCCTGTGGCACCAGCTGGGGGGTGCGAGGGCCCGGCACCAGCCACTCACCACCCGCACCGCGCCGTCCTTTGTCCGCGGGCCCCGCCCCCGGCAGCCACCGCCCCTGGCGCCGGAGGAGCCTCCCGGCGCCGCAGCCAATGGGCGGGCGCAGCGGAGGGGCGTTGTCCCGGGGACCGCCACTGATTGGACGCCGCGCCCCCCGCCCCCCGCGTCGCGGCTACAAAGCGGCGGAGCCAGCTGCCGGCTCGGCCAGTGCGGGGCGCGCAGCGCGGGGCGGAGCGGAGCGGATCGCATCGCGTCGTTGCCGCCGCCGCCGCCGCCGCCGCCCGCGGCCCTCGAGCGTCCGGTGCAGCGCCCGCGGCCGAGGAGCAGGCGGCGGAGGCGGGCGGGCGGCCGGGCCGGCCATGGCGCTGGACTTCCTGGCGGGATGCGTGGGGGGTGAGCGGCGGAGGGAGCGGGCTGGGCCGCCGCGTGGCGGGGGCGGGGCTGCGCGCGGGCGGGGGCGGGACCGCGCGCCGCAGGCAGCGGCAGGCCGCGCCGGAAGCGCCCCCCCCCCGGCCGGGGAAAGCTTGAGGCGGAGTCCAGTGGTGCTTGGCTGGCAAGTCTGCGCCGCACCTCGCCGCGGGCTGCCCACGACACGGCAGGACCGCACCGCTTGTTTTCTCGTGAAGCCCCGACTGCCCACTTGCCCGCGTGCTGATCTGTCACTTGCTCCCTTCTGGAAGCCGCGCTGTCCCGGCTCCTCGCGAGGTGGCGAGGCCACAGGCCCCACCGCCCTGGGCCACTGGTCAAGAGCTAGCCGGGGGGCGGACGGGGTGAAAGCCAGCACTGGGACAACTGCTGTCTGTTTGTGTTTCAGGTGCTGCTGGGGTGCTAGTGGGACATCCTTTCGACACGGTTAAGGTGGGTTGATTTTTTAACAGGTTTCATTACCGCAGACTAGGCAGGGCATCACGCAGGTCTTCTCGAGCAAGTCAAAGTGCACATGTGCTGGAAGCATAAACTCAATGGTCCAAAATTAGGAGCCATCCTTTTAAAATAGGTTTGGAGATTTGCTGAGTCCCTACATCCTCAAATGTGAACGAAAACCATTTGTGTCTGATTCAAATCGGTTAAAGATTTGACTTAAGCTGCACACTGATTGGTGTAATGTCCTGTATTTATGACAAGTTACAATTATTTAAGAATTTGGCTCCAAACTTGCTTTTCTGCAGCTGCTTATCACTAACATCTAAAACTGCCTATTTCCCCCAGCTGTGATTTAATTTTACTTTACTCTTGGATAGGATTTTTTTAAGCTTCCCTATTCATTCAACAAGCATTACTTTGTTAGTTATACTGGGTGGTAGTCAGATCAGCAGACAAAAGGAATACAATGCAAAGCGGTTTCAGTTTGACATCTTGTTTTTGGCTCCACTCCCCTTTAGCTCTGATGAAATGTGCTTTTTTTTTTCTGTTCCAAGGCAGACTTGCTTGATCTTTGAGATGTAGAACGCCAGCATCCTATCTCTGAGAGAGGCTTATTAACAGCTAATAACACTCAAAAGCATCTGAATCGCCTGGGGAGCCAGTGAGACTTGGACTCCACAGTACTTAAGTAGTTTTAGGATTTGGTCACTTTTAGAAAGTTTTATGCAAAAAGTCCATGTCCCTGCTAGGATAGAAAAATCTCCCAGGAGAGAATCTATGTAATAATAAATAAACTGGATCACTTGCTGCTCTGAGGAGCAGACCGTCGGACATTGTGTTTAAGTTCAGAATAAGATTGCATATCTCTGTGCAGTAAGGGAAATACCTGAAGCAGTTATGGTGATGAGTTGACCACCCTCTTTATATTTCTTAGCCCCGTGGATCTCTGTCGTAGGACAGACTTTATGGCTACTAGTGCCTGTCAGTCCAACACACACTGTTCAATGTAGGAAAAGCTGTATGCTTTTCAGGATGTGTTAAAGCTAGGTAAACAATTTAACTGAATTTCACTGAGCATCTCGCTGATAGGTGCTGAGAAACTTGGTGCAAAAGATTAGATATGTCTTACTACTGTACTATGAGTTTATCCTTTGGAGTTAGCAGAGCTGAAATACGTGCTTAGGCTTAAGAATAACTCCATCTCATGTCTATAGAACAACACGTAGCACAGAGAACTAAGCATGTGTTTAAGCATTTGTAGGTCAGTCTAGCGTTAACAACTGTATTCAATGTTGTTTTTAGTGTAATCAGTGGCTCCCAAATTGTTTCTGGTTAATACATCTCTTCTATACTTGTGAATGCAAACATACAAAATAAAATTATCCAGGTTCATGTCCCCTAGTTTGGGAACCATTGAATTAATGCAGAACAAGAATTGAATTGGCTGTAGTCTAAATATAACATGGAATAGACTCCTTATCCAGATTATGTTTTGGCCATTTATTTAGTCTAGGATAGCACTTTATATTGGTAGAAGAAACAATACCTTTTTTTGTATTGGAGAATGTAATACTAAATAATATTTATATCATCAGCTCATTTAGTTGAGGTTAAAATGTGGGGAAACTAAGCAATCAAACCACTGTTCTTATTTTTTAAAATGTGTATACAGTGTCATTTCTTGGGTATTATGCTCAGGATTAACGCCTCTTTGGCAGCCCTAGAGAGTTGGGACTAATTGGGGTGTTTCGGTGGATTTTTGTGTGTTAATCATTGTACTAATACAGTTGTTTTGACATGGGGAAACTGCTTAAGTCAAGCCACAGTTTTACTTTGCCTTCAGCTTAACTCTTTTGCCAATGATCATGTTTCACCAAGTTCAAAGTATGAGGGGGAGGGGCAGAATATGGGTATGGTGGGACACACAGGGATAAAGAATGAATCTTTGAAGTCATGCTGAAAAATCTGAAACAGATTTTGAGTTTAATCTCCAAAGTGGCAAACTCCCTATCCCTGGTTTATTAATGTAATGTGTAAAATTGCTTTGTTGCTTTTAACTGCCTTTACTTTCTGAGCTAGGGGCTGTCTTCATTAACAGCAAAAGTGTTACTTTGTTGTAGATGACAGATAAGCCTCATCACGGGAGAGTTACCTAGTAAGTATAGACCAGGTGAACACTTCTGTTTCTCTCAGTCTTAATTTATTCCAAAATGTATTAGTTCAAATAAAAACCTAAAAAACCCCCCCAAAAATAAACCAATTTATAGCCTTTCTAACTTTTAGTTTTAAATTGATGCTTCCCATTTCTAGAGCTGTAAAGTGGAGGGACTAGCTATAAGCTTCCCTCTGTATGAAAACATTAAGTCTGTAGATCTTGTTTTGAATATTCTTTTTTAATGTATTTTTCACTATGTGCTTAAGGTTGCACACACTCACTTTAAAACTGGATCTTAGACATGCTCAACTGAGACCGGTTGTATGTACTATTTACACTAGGAGGGTACGTGCTTATGTACACACCTCAAATGCATAAAGATGCTATACAACAAAAGAACTTTTTTGTTTTTTTCCTCCTCACTCAGATGCCTTAATGTAAATCTTCAGTGACCTGATATTGGAGTGCTGTTACTCTTGGGGTGATAAACTTGAAAAGCCATAATGATTTAGATGCAGGGAGAAGAAACTTAAAGATGAGAGAGAATTTTATGTGTAGGTTAGGATGCAGCATAATTCTGTAATAAAACCCACTTTATGTAGTCTTGCATAACTTGCACACTTTCAATTTTGTTGTTCTAAATATTAACTATGAGCTATATGAGAGTGGCAGCCATGTGGTAACAACTTGAAGCATAAACATTCTTATTCCTCACTTACACGTTGCCCATTAATGCATCTTTGCTGGCACTTTGCAACTGAAATGTAATCAACAAAAATTCTGCTATTTTCCGTGTTTTTTAAAAAAATGCTCACTTGTCCCAGATTTGGAAATGTTTTGCCTAATGGTTAGCTAAAGTTCTGGGAATACATTGTATTTAATCTTGCACAAGTGACGGGTTTATGAGTTAGTATTTCACCGTCCACAGAATTAGAAATGGAAATAGTCTGGCATTTGAACCCTTTCAAGCAGTATAAAAAACACTTGGGTTTTAGCTTTAACATACAAAAAAAGTTACTAGGTAACAGCAGTTGGATTATTTATTGTCTTTACCTTCAAAGTCCCCGCACTTTGAATTCATAGTAAAACAAAACAATCTAACTTCTTTACAGCTGGAGGGTATGAAAAAACCCCAGTAACAATTAAACTAATTACTGTCTTGTTTGTGATGGTGGGGTATCGCATCCTAATGAGCTGTATGAACTTTAAATTATATGGTAGTATGTGTGGCATAAGTGAATTGGGAATTGTTAAATTCTTAAAACCATGCTTACATTGAGTGACCTGCAGAGAATAAAATGTCTGCATCAGAGTAAGCTTGGAGGAGTTTAGCTTTCAGTTTGTAGCTTAAACTCACTATGCACTGAAAAGTTTTATAATAAGTCTCTGTATGGATTGCTGAGGCTAAACATATCCAAAACTTTAGTTCAAAACAGTTTTTTGAGACCTTTTTGCATATTACATGATCTGGTTTTTACTTTGAGGAAAATAATAATGCCTGAGGTTTAAACATGCATTGTCCCTTTTTTCCCTTGAATACTAACACTAAATATGAAACTTGAATAATATATTTTTTTTAAAAAATAAAACCCCTATAGCCGAAAATCTGTTTCTGACCCATACATTGGATTAACTATCTGTATTCTGCTCTCTTTATGGGTCTTCTTTTGTTTAAAGCTTCCACCAACACAGTGGAGAGAACAATGTTGAAGAATCTCATGTAGATCTGAGACTTGTGGGGTGGTTTTTCTAACCAAAGTCTGAATTAAAAAAACAGTCTTTGCTTTGCTTTGCTTTGAAATTGCAGTATATTTGATACTTGGTAGGCATTTCCAATATACCACCAACCAACACAAAGGCAAAGTTCTCATTTTACCACTTCATCCCAAATCGGTGCTCTTTACTGGAGAGTAAGCTTTTTGCATGCATACATCTCAAGTGAGGAGAGTTGGAAACTTTTGAAATGCTGCAGACACATTAAGAAAGAAATAAAATTGCAGCCTTATTTTAAGGAAAGTGGTCTACAACCCTTCAAGAATAGGCATTCCCCACTCTCTGGCACTTAAGAATAGCATCTTTATGATAAACATGCCCCTTCCAGTACAGAAAAACTGATTAATGATAGGTTATATAGGGCCCATCTTTAATAGAGTAGGTGAAGATTACATATAACATAGAGTTTCTGAACTTCCAGATGAGCACTCTTTATACAATGCTGGGCTAAAATTTTAAAGAGTATATTTGTTTTTCAATTTACAAGTTAAAAATCCTTTGGCAGGGACTTGTCAGAAAGTGTACACCTACTTCTGAAAAATTAGACCCCGTTGAGTGCCTTGAGTTGGGCCCCCAAAGATACTAGCCTTTTTGAAAGCCATACAGCTTTCTCAAATTGTCCATTTCATGCCTTATGGTATGTTGCTGGCCACATTTTGTATCTAATAGGTAGTGGAAGCATATTATACAAATGCTATAGAAATACCAGGCTGTTGGCAGTATTATCAGCATCATCAAGTGGTTTTGACTTTAGGCTAGGTGGGGAAAAGACTATAAAATGATATATTTTGCCCTACTGCACTTTTGAGATGACTTAAATTTTTCCCTGTTTTCATAAAGGCTTATTAATGAACACTCCCTTCTCTTCTCCTTCAGGATTCTGAAAAACATATAGTTCAAATATTTACAGAAGAGTTTTTCTAAAACGATTTCACATCGCCATTATGGCACTCTGGTATTGTAACTGTGTGCTTTGAGTATGTGCCACTGTAGGATATAAGTACAGAGCACTAATGTACTGATCACCCTGATCTTGCTGTACAAATAAGTCTCTCTATACTTTTTATAGGTGCGCCTTCAAGTTCAAAATGTAGAGAAACCTCTCTACCGTGGGACCTTCCACTGCTTTCAGTCCATCATAAAGCAAGAAACTGTAAGTAGACTATTTAGTTAACAAATTCCAAATTTTTATGCTGTCCTTTGTATAAAAGATGCATTGAGGTATTAAAGCTGCAGTGATTACTAAAGTGGTGACAGATTAACTGACTTTTGAATCAAACATCCAAGTTTTGCTTTTGGGGTAGATTCGTTATGTTCTTTTAAACTGTTAAAAACTTGTACTAGTTTTCAGGCCTGTGTGCCTAAATGCAGAGAAACTAGTAGGTTCTTTTAATTTAGATGAAAAACAACGAGAAATGGCTGAAATCTGAAGTTTGAATAATTCAAGCTTTGGAAATGCAATGCAATTTTAACAGGGTAACTAGCCACTGGAACAGCCAATCAAGGTGTCAAATGGACTTGGAATCCTTATATCAAGGGTAGGTGTCTAGCTGCCTATTAGGCTGCCTACAGGGATTGCTGAGTTAAATCTGCAGCCTACTAAATACAAAGAGCTGAAAGTGTTAACCTTAACCAACAAACTATTAAAGACTTCCTAGGAGTGTTCTGAATATGTTCCTGATGGTGTAATTCAGTAACTAGGTACCAAGCTTATAAATATTTGGGAATGTTCTCCTATTAAGACTTTTTTTTTTGGAAAGAGAGCTATCAAATTGACGTTCAAATGTGAACAATGTTATGCTATTAGGATGTATCCATATTCCTGTCACCAACTACGTCAGTTAAAGCAGCACCATTGCAAAAGCTGTAAAGAAAAGGTAATGTTCTTTACAGACTTTAAAAGTAATCATCCTTTTTTTTCTTCACTGGTCACTTGCTTTTTTGTCTTCTAGGCTTTTGGACTCTATAAAGGTATTGGGTCACCAATGATGGGACTTACCTTCATTAATGCGCTTGTGTTTGGCGTACAGGGAAACACACTTCGTGCTCTTGGAAAAGACACTCCACTAAACCAGTTTCTTGCAGGATCAGCAGCAGGAGCCATTCAGTGTGTCATCTGCTGCCCTATGGAGTTAGCAAAAACAAGAATGCAACTTCAAGGCACAGGTGAATACAAATTAAAGTCAAAGAATTACAAGAATTCTCTGGATTGCTTAATTAAGATCTACCGAAAGGAAGGGTTGAAAGGCATCAACAGAGGCATGGTTTCCACATTAATCAGAGAGACACCAAGTTTTGGCTTTTATTTCCTGACATATGATTGTCTGACCAGATACCTAGGCTGTGAAGCTGAGGACAGTTACATCATTCCCAAACTGTTGTTAGCTGGAGGCATGTCAGGCATTGTATCCTGGCTTTCAACCTATCCTGTGGATGTGATCAAGTCCCGGCTTCAGGCAGATGGAGTTGGGGGAGTTGCACAGTACAAAGGCATTCTGGACTGTATCAGGAAGAGTTACCATGATGAAGGTTGGAGGGTGTTTACAAGGGGCCTTACTTCTACACTTCTCCGAGCTTTCCCTGTCAATGCAGCTACTTTTGCCACTGTCACTGTGTTCCTTATGTACATGAGGTCAGAAGAGACCCTCCGTGAATGTGAGCCAGGTCCAGCAATCCAGCAGCCTTCAAGCTTGTGAATTCAGCAATTTAGTGACTGTTACATGTTTGTTTCCTGAACCTGAAATTTGACTTGGCTTATTTTTATAAACACTTGATCTATAGAAACTGTTTAAAATACATGTTGTGTATAAAGAATTCCTAAAATGTATGGATTAGGATTTCATTTTATCACTGGTTGAGCAGCCTACTGCCTTATTCATGATCTACAGTGGCTTGTAAAATCCAAACTGTGTAGAGACCTGCTCTAGAAATGTACTGTACAGACACTACTACTATATTGCTACTAAAAGCCTGAAATATCTCACAGTACCAGAATTTGGGGGTTTTTTTCCAACCATGTTTCAAATGACTCAATGGATAACAATTTATGCTGAAAATATTTTTTAAGGTTTTGTACATGATTGGAAGATGTTTAGTGGGGGGGGAGGGTGTAGAAACCGCATGGTGAAGGAATTGAATAGGTTACCCATAATTATATGAATTAAGTTAACCTTCAGCTAACCACATCTCTTTCCTTTTGCTTGTATAATATAAGAGTTTAGTAATATCTTGGTTTATACTGGCTTTATCTGTCTTTTTAGCTACTGTCTAAGTTGTGTTTAGAAAAGCATTTTTCATCTTTCTTTTTAATTGCTTTGCTTTAACGGGGTAGCATCCAAACTTTGTTTCTTTTAAACTGCAGATTTGAGGAGACGGTGCAATTGAGATTGAAGTGATTTGCCTGTATTCCTCACTTGTATGTGCACGGAATGTATTAATTAGCTTATTCTCTTGAGGTTTACATGACAGCCCACCATTCTCTGAACACACAATGACAGTGGTGTGTTAAAGCCAAAGTCCCTTCATGTCGCTGCTCAAACTATTAATATAAAAGGATGCAGGACTGTCACTTGTAGAGTTAGGAGTGTTGTGTACATATTTTGGTGAAAATATCTAGGTGTGTCTAAAGTGATGGTTTTGTGCCTCTGCACAATAGTGATAAGGGTGTTGAAATGACACAAAGCTACTGGCATTCAATACACTTGTATTCTGAACTACTTACCCTACAGAATGCAGATTTACTTTGTGTATTTAGTTACAGTGCTACAGGAAAGGCAACAACCAAAAGGTCTCTGGAAACTTTTTGTAATATTAGCTGTAACGTTTAAGAGTGGTAACTTCAATCTCGTTGCTTTTAAGACTAGTTAAAAGTTGGGTTAGGAGCCACAAGTTGTGGCACCAGTTGGGAAAGGAGGGCAATATTAAAAGCATCAAGCTGTTTCACCAAGATGGTAAGCATGGAACATGTTACACTTTTACTTGGGACAAGTGCAATATGTTTAATTTATATGGTCTCTTTTTTGTTTTTTGTTTTTTAAAGAAAAACAATATATTGCATTTTGCACTGTAACAAAATATGGTGGAGAAACCTGTAAAACTGCTATTTCTCTTTATACCTTGGAGGTATGTTGGATGTTGTGCCTACTTGCACTGAAATTCAAATTGAATGTGAAACGTCTACTAAGCTGCACATACACAATTCAGAGCAAAGACAATAACAATTTTTGTACAGTATTCTGTAATTATTGTATATCAATTTAGAGGGAATAAGTTTTCCTGGGGGTTGTGTTGTGTTGTGTGTTTTTTTTTTTTTTTATTTTGATCTGTCATCTGTATGTTTTTAAGTACAACAATGACCCCCTATGTATTTATTAAACTCTGATATACCCAGTTTTCAGGAAGTGTCAAGTTTCTTGTTTGGTTGGTTTCTGGTGGCGGGGGAGGTTTGCCTGCAGGAAATTACTTGTTCTATACATCTTAAGTGTTTGCTACTTATAGCTAGGGCGATGGTGTATCTTGGTTGGGCCAGGAAAGTCCTGGATTCTGTAGACTGGTCCCAGCATGGAGGCAAAGTGGCATGGTGTGCCAGGCAGTTGGTACCACTGCTGCTGTGCAAGAGCAGGGCAGGCAGACTGGAGCAGGTACCACCAAGCCTGCACGTGCCAGGTCCAATCCATCTGCCTTACTCCCATGGAGTAGTAGTGGTACGCCTGCCCACCCACCTGCCTGGCGCACTATGCTGCTCTGCCTCCCTGCAAAACTCCAGCCCAGGACTTCTGGCCAACTAACTGGGACTAGCCTATGAAATCTAGGACTGTCCCAGCCCAAGTAAGACATACCATCACCCTACTTGTAGCCTATTACCCTTGTGCACTGCCAGGATAAGCCAAGCTTACCTGTGTGAAACATGTTTATTTAAGCCTATTCCCTTAGAACAGCAACATTTTTGCAGTCCTCTAATCTCAACAAACTTGGGTGGAAATAGAACACTTTTAATGGGCAGAAAACTGACTTGGTGTGTAGAAACTCTTTCTCAGATTTGCTCTGTCCTGTCTACTTAGTGTACTGAATTTCTTACTCCTCAGGTTGGTTCTGGAAGAGACTTAAATTTGATTCTATTGAAAAACTAGATCAAAAATATTGTGGGACTCCCAGATTCACAAAGGAAATTGCAGTGCAGGTAGCAGTTTTTGTTTGAAGTCTCCTTACAAAGTGAGCAAGCTTATAGGAGAAAAATGATACTGCATTGCGCTGCAATAATGAGTAAGCCCAAAGACAGGCTAATTACAAATGGGAAGCCAGCTTAAGAGTTGGAAGTGACCTTGTGGGACATCAAGTCAGAATTCAAGCCTCTGCCCATCCAGCTCCTTCTTGACTATACTTTATTATAGCATAGTGAAGAATAGTTGCTATAATACGTATGCTATTGTGAAAGTCACAGAGGCTTATACTAATTCCAGTGCCCAATTGCTCTTGCAGTTAGGAAGTAGTCTCTTCCCCCACAAGATGTAATCTAGATCTGTTACCATTTAAACTGTTTGCTTTGTGCCCTGCTGAGAGAATGATTTTTTCCATCTTTCTAGCAACCTTTTAGACATTTGAGATCGCTTATTCCTGCTTCCCAGACTAAACATGCCTAGTTCCTTCACCTTTCTTCAGCTTGCATTCCAACCATGCTATAGTCATTATACGATGGAGTCTTCATACTTTTCTAAATGGGTTGGAGGACTGATTGCTTCATGTCCTCTCCTGTATGCAGATACGCATTTAACCATAGTCTCATAGTTCCAGCACTTGGGAGTCAATTTTGCAAAATTCAGTTATGCTGAAATTCTACCCATACTTATATCTGCCATGATAATATGACGGATTTGCTGCTCCCTATATTATCTCTTTACTGCTTTTCTTTGTTACTGTACTTCCATAATTTTTGCAGTCCATATAATGCAAGCTGTTTTTATGTACACCTATGAATATTCACCAGGATCTTAAACCATGGCTCTGATCAGTTATTCAACCTCAGCTTGTACTTGGCACCCACTCCATTTTTGAGGAAGTGATATAGAAATAAGTAGAGGACACTCTCTTTCTAACACTGTGTGCTAAATGCTCATGGGGATGTGTAGTAGGCATTGAACCTGAGCTATGCTAAGGCATTATAAAGTCCAAACCTGCCCCTTTCAGAAACATGTGAAAGCTCTGTCATTGCTTCTGTCCCTCTTTGACAAAAGAGTGGGTTTTGCTTTTGGAAAACAATCCAATAATGCACCTTCTGCTCTTTCCTGAAGTCATCTACAGCAGGTAGAAAGTAAGTGGCACATGCAAATACTTGCTGCAAGGTGCTGGATATGCAGGGAGTTGGGACACCTATGCATGTTGGTAAAATGGAGGCCTCGAAGGGCACAGGGCTGTCAACCCCATATCCTCTGGCCGTGCCAGGACCTCAGGGAGGCGGGGAGATTTGCTGTGCCTGTGCATCAAGGCTTGTCTCTGGTTTCATTTCAATGTTGTTTTTGTTTGTTTTAAAGCTTTTTTTCCCCATATGAACTGTCCATAAATGTACAGATGCTTGGCAACCCTGCACTGACATGTAGAAAACATGCAACTGGGATCTGATCCCCAATCCTCAAATCCCGCCATACAACAGAACATGCCCTATGTACATAAATATTGGTATGTATGGTAGAGGAGGAAAACTAGGCTTATAACTTAAACTGATCTCGATCTTTTTTTTCCACTGTAAAATGAATTTCCTGGCTCTCTTCACAATCTATTATCATATCTGTAACATAAGCATTGCTTCCATCACAACCTGGCTGAATAGGTCTCTCTGGCTACTCATAATTTAAGCTTATTTTAGGAATCTTCTTTGGCAGTCCCTCGTAGTAGAGGGTAATTGTCTTCCACGATTGTCTTACCTATGTGTCTGAAGATAGCTGATGAGGCCTGTCTGGGATTGACAGACTCTACTGCAGCTCAGACACGTATGTCCATGTGGGGTGGATGGTGCTGGATTCTTGATTTGATCTGTGATATGTTGTCTCTGCTGCTCCTGCTTTTCCATCTCCTGTTGTTTTGAGGTTTCAAAGTACTGAGATCTCTGCAGCCGACTTTTCTTTAATTTGCGGTGGGCCTGGGAGAGAGTTTCCCATGAGCTGACATCAATGTTGCATTTTTTTAAATTAGCCAGGAGAAAATCCCTGAAGTGCCTTCTCTGCCCTGTCCCCCTTGCCTTTCAGTACGTGCCTTGGCTGAGCTGGGACAATAAAACTTGCTTCAGAAGTCTAGTCAGACATCCAGATGACATGACCAGCCAACAAAGTTGATGTCAGATGATCATTACCTCAATACTCATGGCATTTCTTTGCAGGAGGATGTCAACGTTGGTGCATCTGTCTTCCCACTGGATTCAGAGGATCTTCCACAGGCAGCATTGATCTAAAGTTCTTGGAGAAGTACCATGTCTTCTGTACTTTGCCCATGTCTCAGCTCCATACAACAAGCTAGGGATCACAAATGCTCGATAAACCATGAACTTGATTTTGGATCTGATATTGCAATCGTTGAATATCTGTTATTTCAGGGGTCTAAATGCTGCACTTGCACATTTGAGGCCATGCTGGATTTCTTCACCAATGTCAGCCTTCTGTGAGGGATGGTTTCTGAGGTACAGGAAATACTCTTCTAGCCAACAGCGATTGGCATACTCAACTTACTCCTTTTTTTACTTAAAGCTGGAAAGGAGGAAACATGATCACAGTACTATTACTACTACAGAAACAGGAATTTCCTTCCTTGTAGTTTTAAAAGCAGGTTAGAAAGCACTTGTCTGAAGTGGTTTAGACAGGTGATCTTGCCTTGATAGACTAGATAAGGTCCCTTCTAGCCCTGTTTTCCATGTTTCTGTCTCACTGGCCTCCCTCATCAATTCAGTGTATTCAGTATTAAGCCATATAAGGCAGACAAATGTTTAAAGTTTGGAGGTGTGCTATGCACCCTTCTTCTTAGCTAAATGAAGGTGCATCTAAGCCGCTTTAAGACCAGTAAGCACTGGAAACAATAGAAGCCATTAGCCAAGGCAATGAACCACTTAGCAAAGGCCAATCAGAAGCTAAACCACGGGAACACCAGAAGATTACAGTGAGTAGCTGGGAGACAAAGCAAAACAGTGAGACCAGTGTTTCTTGGAGCACAGAACTGACTAGAGACTTGAAATCATGAGGGAAGAAACAACTAATTTGTAGGCTTGTTTACACTCTTTGTAAGTGCAATTGTATTAACAGAGTGGTGGCAGCAAGGAGGGAGGGTTCATGGGGCAGCAGAGAGCTCATGTGGCAGGGGTCCTGGGGACCTCTGCAACCCCCGTGGCATGCAGCCTGGGGCCTGCAACCTGTGTAGCATGGGGCCCTCTGGCCATTCTTTAAAAGGCCTCCTTTGGATCACTACTATTCCTTCTGTTAAAGTTCCTGGGCACCACAAAATTGGCTCATCTAATTTCTACCCAAAGAAGAACCCAATAGAAAGGTCCCTGCTGTTCTCTGTCCAGTGTGGGATAAAACCCGTTGGTACTGGAAATAGATGGGACATTTTTATTGCTCCTTCTGAGAGAGACTGCCAGACATTCTGCGGGCACAGTGAAGATGTTGCAGGCTCAAAACCCAGGGCCACCACCCACAGCTGGAGAGACGTACAGCAGCAACAGCTATGTTAGAAGACAGTTCTCCAAATGACAATTGTGAGGGAAGGGGAGGACTGATATTGTGTGTGCACACGAGAGAAAAATATTTTCAAGTAAAACGATTAGGTTGTTATCCTTCCTGCATCATCTAATTCCAAACATTGACTGTTACTCACTTACAAAGTTATGAGGCTGATCCTTAAAAATACAGGGCAAGTTTTAAGCAGCAAGTTTCCGCTTGGAGAAGGTATGAAGTTACAGCCCCCTATTTGGACGTCTGCTGCCCTGATTGCTTGTTACATCCTGCTGGTGCTGAGCAGTTACCAACATCCTCAATTCTTTTTTTCCCAACCCATAATGAACCTCAGAGACCAATGTTTTAAATTATTAATGGTCATCAACTCTGGTGATCAATAGATAGGAAGATCCTTATCCAAATTAAAAGGCTAAATTAAGGCAACTGAAGGGCTACCTGCATGTTAGTCAGCCCAAGCTGCTGCAAGGTGCTGCTAATAAAGTCATTCCCACTGAATTTATAACCTTGAAAATAGCTGACTCCACTCATTTAAAAGCTGCAGATGTAGCATCGTTGCACACATGCACACACATCATTGTGTGAGACTCAAGCATAGCACAGACTCTCAAAAGGGTTATGCCATAAGTCTTACCTCCCAACCAACCTCCGGCCTCTGGGAGAACTTAGTAAAAACCAGCTCATCAACGTCCTAAGAAGAGAAACGTGCTTTCCTTCAGTGACTGAACTCCAACTGGCTACGCGTATCAAGGATAATAAAAAGTCCTTTTTTAGATGTGTGGGAAGCTGGAGGAAAAGCAAAGGTAACATTGGACCCCCGCTAAACCAGATGGGAAAACTGACAATTGACGCCCAGAAAAAGCCAACCTGCTCAATGGGTATTTTGTGTCAGTTTTTCACCAGTCCCGAGAGACAGCCCTGCTCTATACGGTACAGGACGACCAGGGTGAAGGAGAATTGTTACTCTTCATCAATTCAGACCATGTGAAGGAACACCTTGAGAGCATGGACACGTTCAAGTCAGCCGGCCCTGACAGTTTACGCCCCAGGGTACTTAAAGAGCTGGTGAGCATTATAACCCAGCCACTGGCACAAATCTTCAAGAACTCCTGGTGCTCAGGTAAAGTGCCTGAAGATTGGAAGAAGGCCAATGTGGTGCCTATCTTCAAGAAAGGGAAGAAAGTAGATCTGAAGAACTACAGGCCCATCAGCCTGATTTCTATCCTGGGGAAGATCTTGGAAAAAGTTATCAGAGACCATTCTTGAAACACTAGTTGATGGCAACATTCTAAGGGACAGCCAGCACGGGTTTGTTGTGGGTAGGTCTTGCCTGACCAGTCTTATCTCCTTCTACAACCAGGTGACCTATCACCTGGACAAGGGAGAAGAGATTGACCTCATATATCTTGATTTTTAAAAAGCCTTTGATTTGGTAATCTATGATCATCTCATAGAAAAACTGGCCAACTGCAGCCTTGGCTATATCACAGTCCAATGGCTGGGGAATTGGCTCCAAGGTTGGACCCAGAGAGTGGTAGTTGACGGAAGTCGATCGTTGTGGTGTACTGTGACCAGTGGGGTCCCCCAAGGCTCTGTCCTTGGGCCTATATTCTTTAACATCTTTATTAACGATGTGGACATTTGTATCAGAAGCGGACTGGCCAAGGTTGCCGATGACATCAAACTTTGGGGGAAAGGTTCCATACCCGAGGACAGGATGGTGATCCAGGCCGACCTCGACAGGCTCAGAAAATAGGCGGACAAAAACCTGATGGCATTCAACATCAAAAAATGCAAGGTACTTCACCTTGGGAAGAAAAACCCGAAGCATACTTATAGGCTCAGCAGTGCTATGCTTGCTAGAACCACAGCCAAAAGGGACTTGGGGGTCATGATTGACCACAAGATGAGTATGAGCCACCAATGTGATGTTGCAGCCAGCAAAGTGAGCAATACTCTGGTTTGCATCCAGAGATGCTTCTCAAGCTAATCCCAGGATGTCATCCTCCTGCTGTACTTGGCCTTGGTGAGGCCGCAGCTAGAGTACTGCATCAAATTCTGGGCTCCACAATTCAAAAAGGAAGTGGAGAAGCTTGAGAGAGTCCAGAGGACAGCCATGTGCATGATCAGAGGGCAGGAGAACAGGCCTTATGATGAGAGGCTGAGAGCTATGGGACTCTTCAGCCAGGAAAATCACAGGCCCAGGGGGGACCTGATGGATACCTATAAGTACATAAAGGGCGTACATCAGGATCTGGGGGAATGCCTGTTCATCAGAGCACCCCAAGGGATGACAAGGTCAAACAGTCACAAACTCCTCCGTGACCATTTCAGGCTGGACGTAAGGAAGAACTTCACTGTCTGAGCCCCCAAGGCCTGGAACAGACTGCCACCAGAGGTGGTACAAGCACCTACTCTGGACTCCTTTAAGAGATTTCATAGACATTATGAAATTTGGACATTTATCTTGCTGGGATCCTTTGACCCCAGATGACTTCCTGCCCCTGGGGTGGGGGGGGCTGGACTTGATCTTACAGGATCCCTTCCAGCCCTAATGTCTATGAAATCTATGAAATCACATTCTGCTGCTTGAAGTGGTTTGCTAGAGGCAGCCATCTGGGCAATGAGAAAGCAAAAGGATGCTTTGTTTGAATGGTTCAAAAAGGGAGCTTAACATTTACAGGAAGCCCCACCATTTAGGCCAGCCTCTTAGCCAGGGTCTTTAAAAGGACGCTAGTTTTAAAAGCAGTAGGAGGTAAAGAAGCAGCTGCAATTTGCTAGGAAACAGACAGTTGCCAGTGCTGAAACTTACACCTGGAGAGAACATGTTAGACTAATGGAAACCATTTGGAAGAAATCTGAGTAGTATTTGCTTCTGATATATGAGGAACTAAACTAATTTCATACATACCAGAACCCCTCTCTCTGTTAATGATCCTATAAAATTCCTTGCATTTTCTGGAGAAGCCCAATGTGCCTGTGAGCAACATTGTTCATAAATACTGATAAAAGCTTGGGCTTTGAGGCCTTCATGAAGTAAATGTTGCCACTACTACTTAATGTTTCTATCCACCAAACAATCAGAACAAATGGGTAAGAAAACAAATCAGCAAAGCCTGTGTAGGGCAATGAAAATGCACTCTCTCCAGGCCTGTAGAAGCAAAATGTTGGTATTTTCCTAATGAAACAGCTAATAAAGACTCACTAGGCACCAAAGCCAGGTGTTAGTCAACACTACAAGATTCTTTTTATTGGAGAGCCCTACTTCTAGGTGCAGGGATTTACCTTGTCCACCTGCTTGCTGACCTTGGCTTAAAAATACTTGACTTGTCTTGAGAACATTGGAGTTTCTCACCTATCATCCAACAAAGTACCTTCTTTTGTTTTGGGAAATCCCATACCCTTTGACATTATCATTACTATGTAGGGTGTCTTGTATGCCCTGAACTGCATGAGGTTTTCCACCTATACCATCACATCAGCAAGGTGACCCTTTATTCTGACTCCTAGATGATAAGTCATGGGCTTAACCTTTTGCAAATGTTTTCATCTTTTCATCAAGTGAGAGAAGAGCAAACTAGTAAACCAACAACCTCCCCTGGCAGGTGATTGTCCAACATGCTCTTACAGCAGGCTACCATCATATCAGTTGAGAGTGTTTTAGTAGCTAGCTGTAATCCAGTTTCAAGGATATCTTATAAAGTAGTGGGACTAAAAGCTGTCAAAGAGCCTTCCAAGGACAGGAGGTACACAGAATCCAAGGAAACCTTATCTACTCTACAGGTGAGGTTATTTGAGTAGATGTGACATCTTTTATTACACCAACTTAGTAGTTGGGAAAAAGTTCTTAGCAAGCTTTTGGGCATGGTCACCTTCTTCAGGTACAGGGAGTCTCTGCTGGTCACATAATGTACTGGCAAAGTGATAACTGTCATAAAAAAACTGAACACTGAACATGTCTGCAAAACTACATGTATGCCAGCAGGGGGCACCTAGTCAGCATGGGAATCATTGGCTATTTCCAAAGCATGAGATGAGGAAAGGATAACCTACCAACTATTATTCTAGAAGTAATTACACTTCTTAAGAAGGATACCCCCTTTTTTTTTTTTTAATTTAAAAATTTCTGCCAGAAAGAATAGTAAAACCCTCTATTTTTTTAATTTGCCTGAAAAAGTGCCCCCCCCCCCCCCCCCCAAAAAGAGAAGCAGCTCTCATTTTTTTTGGTCTTAAGGAACCCTGAATCAGCAAATTCAGTCTATGCATTTAAGATGCTAAAGAACTACTATAGCAAGACACAAATTCAAAAACTTAAAAAATTCTCTAGAGCTGGTTTCAAATGAATGAAGTAGCTGCTGATTCTTCTGATAATGATAATTCTGCACAGAATTGTCCTGACACAGCAGGGACAGTTGAGGAAGTGAGGTCAGTTTGAAAGTACGGTGGATTCTTGTAGGAACTTTACCCATAAAGTTAGTATTCTTGGAATGGAGCAGGTAGGGACCCACTTTTTTTTTTTTTTTTTTTTTTTTTTTTTTTTTTAAAAGAACTGCAAAGAATCCTAGATCATTAAAATATCAAAAGTGATTTGCTTGGGAAGTGACATCTTAAGATCCAGCTACCAAAACATCAAGAACTCTTAATAGTAGACTGAACCACCCACCGCCTTGCTCTCTCTCTTCAGGTCTTCCTGTTTTTTATTGAGTTTTGGCATCCAAACCAATACATACACCATCATGTGTTGAAGGCAGATGTCAGTCTTACCAGCCAGTCCCATCCATTCCTTTAAATTTTTTCAAGTTGTTTTTCAAGTTTGCTGTTTCAGTACCATGCTACAAAGGAATCCCCAGATCAGCTTCTCTTTTGCTACAGGGTTTCCCAAATTGGGCTGGCTGAGGAAGCATGTTGTGTAGCACTTTCAGAACTTGATTAGAGTCCACCTTCCCAACCATATGAGATTGCAGTTGGGGGTAGCTGTGCCTGCTCCCAATTCAAAATTATTTTCTCTTGATCCAGACATCCACAGTGAAGACTGTTGAACTTTTGACTAGACTTCTTGATGTGTCATGGCTGGCACATGCAAAAGAGTCATAGTACATCAATAGCAAAGAGGGATAGCTTGGTGACTATGGAGATGGGATGTTAGACAAATCACACTGGGACAGGCTTCTGAAAAGCAGCACTTTCTTACCCATCTTAAGTTGTTGTATTGTAGGAAGGAAGCAGCAGGGTTCAAGCCTCTGGCCACACTCTTCACTCCACTGTGTGGAGTGGAGCTGGAGCAGGACACTACTGTAAGAGAAGGGATCACTACTGAGCCAGGTTAGCCCTTCCCAGGTTTCACAACCACCTCAGTTTTACATGACAATTAAGGTCCAAAACCCTTAATTTGGAAGCAGCTACAAGGCCAGGGAAAAGCTAAGCAGGTGGTGACACCTGCCAACTTTGTGGCAGCATCCTGCCTCTTCCCCCTCCAAAGGACCTTTACTGAACAGCACCACACAGCAGCTGCCTGTACCACTCGTGCTGTGGGATGGCCATCCACAGTCTAAAGCAATTATCAATCTGTCACCATCTGGAAGAAAGAAGTGTAACCAAGAGGAGGAAAGGTAAGACTTTTCAGGAAGCCAGCAAAGAGTTATCAGCACTGGGCTTATCTACCTGGCACTGATGAGAAGTCCAAGCCCTGTGCCTCAATATTTTTGGTAGGTCACTTCAGCATTATTTAGACCGGAGCCAAATAATAACCAACAGGTTGCTCTATTTCAGAGCAGAGAATCGTTAGAGACTAAGGAAAAGGGTAAATAACTGGGTCACTGCAGAGGGGGGCCCCACCAGGGAGAAAAAAAAGCAGCATCTTAAGGCATTTTATTATAAACCACTTACTCTCACCCACTCAGGACTGAAGCCAAGACTTCCCCATCCTACTTTTCTTTCAGGAAGGGCATTTATACATATACATTTGACTGCTACGACTCACCACAGGTCCAGTGCATTGGACTTCAGTGCACTGGTCCAGCAGACTTCAATTAATGAAGTCTGCTCCACATGCAAACCAACGTCTGGCACTGCAGCATATACATTTGTATAAACAGCAAAAATGTGCTTCAGCACTGAGAAAATGCTGGTACACTTTTGAACCAAAACACTTCCAATGTGTTTTACTTCAAGAGCGTGCCATTTTCTCAGCACTGACACATTTCACCTTTTATAACAAAATGTATGCACCACAGCACCGGGCACTTTTAAGCGTGCCTGATGCTGTGGCGCATGCATGTACAAATGCCCAAATGTTCTCCTTAGAGAAAAGGAGAGTATTGTCAAATCCTTCCCCTTGATGCACAAAACAGTACTGAAGCTATTAACAGGGTCCACATACATTAACTTCCTACTGAAGCAAACCCTCTTGTTTAGTGTTACTGAGGTAGTTTAAAAGTGAAGGTAGTACAATTTTATTAACCTCTCCCTCCTTTTTCAGAGCTGTTTTAAGCCTAAATCCTGAATGTTCCTTCCCTTTTATCTGTTGATTGCCTGAATGTTAATTGAGTTATACAAAACATATGAGTAATCAAGTCAATATGCACATGGCAGGAAGTACAAAGGCTGACCCTGGAGCCCTCGGCAATTAGAGTGGTCATCTATGTGGGGCCCCACAGAAGCTTTCCTTCCCTTACCTGAGTTTGCTTGCAAGCTCGGTAGCAGGTTCATAGGGATAACAGGTTGGCAGCGTTGATTCAAAATCAGCTCCACTGCTATTCCTTTGGTTATGACTGCTTTCTGCTTGTAGTATCTTCACTAGAAGTCTATGGGGAGCTTCTGAATCAGTTAAGTGTGGAGCTTTAAAAAATAAAATACATTTCTAAAAGATGCTTCAAGATATTCATCCCATGTTGAATAGCTTCTCTGGGTGAAGAGAGTTTATTTAAACCAGCTCTGGGAATTCTCAAATGATGTCTGGTTGTGCAAAAACCATCCTTTTTGTGACTTAGAAACAGAATCTAAGCAAGTAAATTGAACCACTGGTCAGGGTACTGAACAGTTGACAAAACAGCCCAAAGTCTCCCTACTCCCACTTCTGTAAAAAATATATCAAGTGATAACAGCAGTGCATGA
Source organism: Crocodylus siamensis (assembly GCF_052110815.1). Lineage (NCBI taxonomy): Eukaryota > Metazoa > Chordata > Crocodylia > Crocodylidae > Crocodylus > Crocodylus siamensis. The sequence continues at coordinate 272,898,030 of NC_143396.1, read as the reverse complement.
CGATTTAACAGAACAGAACAATATGAAACAAATAACCTGGTCTCAGATGAAAGTCTTGTACAAGGGCAAAGTCAGCTAAGAATGAAGTATAACCTTTCATCTTAAACTCACTATTCTCCCCAGCATCACATTAAAACAAACAAACAAACAAAAAACCCTTTTATAGGGTGTCAGGGGTGGGAGAGAGAGATCTTTATTTGGTGAAGGCACTCAAATACGATGAGTGCTATATGGAAACAGATTAGTTTGGCTAACACTAGACTTAAAATGTACAAACATTTGCTCTCCCAATAGAAACTCTCCTGAGAGTAATTTAACCCTGGTTGTTCCCAGGTTATTTTTCTCCTAGAGTGGCAATTTTTACTGAACTTCTGTACGCTCTTTCTATGCTCCCAGGAAAAACTAAACGTCTGTACGAGGCCCAAGTTGCTCCAGTCTCCTTCCAAGAAGTGCAATTGTTTATTTCAAGTACAGTAAAGACTCCCTTTGAGAAAAGCTATAGAATTATAATTATACAATAAATATTCATCCAGGGGCTTCTTCTCCACCCTGCCCCCAAAATGTAACCAATCCCACATTAAAAAGAAAACAAATTAAGCATTGCTTTTAAATCAAGTTAAAATACACTGCATTAAGCTTAATACCCCACTGTTCTTTGTAGCCTTAAAACACTCAAATACCCAGAGAGGTGCTATTTGCTTTAGCAATGAAATTTAAAATTCCTATAGGTGCAAATGAAAAGCACTCCTTACTGTTCACAGAATAACCTCTATTACACAGATATTTTAGATTTGCAATTAAAGTTTGATCCCAACAAAACATACGTTTTAAGCCTTCATTTTTAAATTGCTAGTAGGCTGGACTATATTCTTATACGAGATCTAGTGACTAAAAATCTATAACCATTCTCCTGAAGCAACACCTATGTATATTTGTACTCTGGACATTTGTAACAAACTATTAGTGATCACTTTCAACAAGACAACAAAAAGCATCAAATGTGATATAAGACAAGTCTAATCAAAGCATGCCCTGAGTATATTAGTGTCACTATTCAAGTTTCTATTTAAACACACACTAAATGTTACCTATTATGGTTCTTTACCTTGACTAAGCAGAGAAGCACAGTTAAGTAGGTCAGAGCATCATTCCACTTACTGACTAGTTGCAAGATACCCAAAAGTCTCTGAAAACATTTCCAGTCTCCCCGTTAACAGTTAATTTGAATGCAAGTCCTTCCTAAGACCAGGATTACCACCAATTCTGTTCAACAGTACCAAAACCCACCTGACGTGTCATTACAGATGTATCACGTCAAAAATCATTATAATGAAAGCAAAGTAAAGGAAACTTGAGTTTTATTTAGCTTCCAATTTCTGGGAGGTTCAAGAACTATAATTGCTCTGGACAACAAAAGAATAGACTGTGCTTACAGATCATTTTCTGCCATATTCTTTCTTTCGGACCACTGTTTTATTGTTGCCCTTTCTATTACATGGGATGTACATATTATCAGGTGTTAATAAAAGGTCAGTGCCTGTACAATACATTCTACAACTGAGCACCACTTTCCGTAACTGAACAGGCAAAGAGAAATTACACTGAACATCAGCATCTGGCAGTATTTTTCCAAAAAAAGTGACTAAAATGGGTTTAAATTGATTAACACTATTAAATCACATCTAATATTTGATACTACATGATTTCATTACAGCTATACGATACAATTATACAAAATGTGTTAACATCAAAGAATACAACCAAAATTAAGATAGCAAACAAAACCTATATAACTTTTTTTTCTTTACAGGAAAATACTTTTGAAGTATGCATGTAACTGCCCATTCTTTTAAAGAAAATCTACTGCAAGCAAAGTTATCAACCTCCAGAAAAATCACACATAGCATTACTAAGCATATCCCCAAAAAGTGTACAATATGCACACTTGGAAAATACAAAATTAAAAAAATTGTAAGCAACAGGTGAGCTTCATATTTATAAGAATGTGAAAAGAAGTCCAATTTTAGCACTGTTGTATAAAGAATTGTCTTTTTTGATACAAGTTCGTGAACCGTCCCTTCCAGTTGGGACCACACTTTACAAAACACCGTGTTCTTGAAACTGGATTACAGAGCAAGGTAGAGCATCTTAGCAACGTCACCTTAAAGTTTATTTTTATTTACTACTTATCAAAACATGTCCTTTAGATGTGTAGGGTTCTTTTTTTAAAATTCTTTCTAGAAACAATATACAAAGTAGAGGCATATTTATTCCCAATCATACTCTTGTAAGATGCTTTGAGTTCAAGAACTTCTTCCATGCTTACTTTCACTGGTTGTTTTTGGCCTTAGCATGTGTTAAGATGTGAGATTTCAGGTTAGTTGACTGAGCGAACTTCTTATTACAGCCGTCAAAAGGGCACACATAGGGCCTGTCGCCAGTATGAATTCGCACATGTGTGCGTAAATTGAAGTCCAGTGAAAAACGCTTTCCACATCCTTCAAATGTGCACTATTGAAAGGAAAGAGCACAGGTTAAAAACCATCTCCACAAAAGCAACAAGTATTTGCCTAGTCAGCAAGCGATTGTTTCAATTATTGAACTTTCTGTATAAATAAGAAAGCCTGATTTTCCTATCCAGTCTCTCAAAACTCCCATTAGGACCAGCAGGAGTTCTGCCTGAAAACCAAATGTGCAATGATATCCAGTCCTGCGGTTATTACAGCTGATTGTAAATGTTCCCTTTAAGCGGTAACTAAAAACAAAACAGTATTCGGTATTCTTCTCAGTAATACTAAAAGACTATCGTGAAGAGGAATTGTAAGAAAGTCAAAGATCTAACTTGCAAGAAAGGACTTCCACTCTAAGCTCCCTTTTCACATCCCTAAGGAGATATTTAGCTAAATTACGAATATATAAAATACAAATAAATCAATTATGAATGACAACACAGCAAGATAAGCCGAGTTAACTTGAGCCACTGCTTGTTTCCTTGTTTCCACTGAAAGGTGAATGAAACAAGTTAGAATGACAAAACACTGCACCCTAAATCCATGCTGAAACTGAAGCTGTGGTGCAGACAGAGGATAGAAGATGATTTGTTTAGAGCATGACACCAATTCCCCATTATGTCCACTGGCTGTCACCTGGTTTCTGGGAGGAGGGCAAAGAGGGAGAGCAGGGAGGGGAGGATTTAAAAAAAAAAAAAAAAGAGCCGATTCTAATCCCTGAAAGTCTAAATTGTTTTGTGATTTTGTCTCGTTGAAAAATGTGCTTGCCTTAGTCATGGCAGCAGAGGCAGAAGAGGCACCAGAACCTACTTGGTTCTAGAGTGGATTGCTGATTACTGTGAACAGCTCTCAACTTCACAACTTGGTGCTCTTTATTCACCAACTCAAAGCTGCTAGATTCCACTGGCCTTCAGCAAACACTGGAAGACCCATCTTCTCCCACAGGTTCAAAGGAAAAAAAAAAAAAAGGTGAATGCAAATGCACATTTTTATCAATTTATATCCTAGAAGGAACAACTGGAACCTGGCCTAGGATGTTTTTTCATGCCATAGAAACTGTAATGCCATGTACGAACCCCGACTCCTCAGGTCATAAAATTAATTTTAGAAAAAAATATTTGTTAAGTTCCATGAAAATGAGTAACTGAGGGCATCTAATGACTTGGAGTTTCAATTCAAATTACCGGTATCAGCCTTTTGTGGCAGTTTGTTTGAGAACAGAAAAAAAAAAACCAGTGCAAAAACCTGTAGTTCTTCTAGGGTAAAAGAACTATGCACAGAATGAAATTCCAAAACTATTTTTTGGTATTTAAATTGTTTTTTCCATGAAAAAGTCTGTACTTAATTGTGCTAAGCAGCACATCACCGGGTACTTCTTTTCATGCTGCTCTATTCAGAGCCTATATTGTTTAATGATAGGGGACCTCTTGTGGTAGAAGTTCAAGTGACTCCTGAGGATATTCAGTGGCTATATTTATAGTTAGTTAATGCTCATGGCAAGACTTAAACATTTTGATTGGGCAATGGTAAATCAAATAGCCCAAGAAGTGTCACATGACAATAAGAATAGTTCTCTCATTCAGAATTAACATTTAAAAAAAAGAAAAAAAAAGTCTGGAACCTGGAGAATAATTTCCTAGTTTATAAACATATTTCAAAAACAGCTTCTAGGAAAACAAAAATCCGCATTTCATACAGTATCATCTAATTTTAGTCTTGATCCGTGACTCTAGATGGCTAATTAGACTACTGCTCTTACACTACCGAGCACAATCCCTGCAACTTTGCAGGAGAATGCATATTAGAAGGGAGGAAGTAAATGTGAATGATTCCAATAATCCTGCAGTACTCCTGGTGAGAGGCCTTGCCTGGAGTACTGCATGTAATTTGGGGCTCCACCCTTAAGTAAGATGTGGACATATTGGAAAGAGTCCAACAGTAAGCCACAAAAATGATTACAGGCCTGAAAACCATGATTTATGAGGAAAGACTGCAAAGAACTAAGTTTTAACTTGAAGAACAAGTCACTGAAGGGGGGGGATTTGATTAGTCAAGAAGCAGAAGTAGATTATAAAGACTACAGAATAGCCGCCTGTCCCTGGCTGTAGGGGACAGGACTACAAACAATGGCCTCAAATTGCAGCAGAGGAAATTTAGGTTGGAGACTGGGAAAAGCTTTCTGACTATGAGGGCAGTCAGGCTATGTAGAGAACCTGTGAAATTTTCACCCCCTGAAAAATTTTCAAGAGGAGATCAAACGGACACTTGGCTGGGATGGTTTAGACAGGCATGATCCTGCCCTGAGCAAGGGTGTATTCATTTCTTTGCAAGCTATCCAAAACCCGAAACTGGGACAGACTGATCATTACATCTAAAATCATGTGCTGCTAGCAAAAACGCACCTGCTTCCAAAAAATGTACCTAGAAATAGAAATCACAGTTCCATTTAAGCATCCATACTTAATGAACAGAGAATTTAGGCCTACAATAGCTCATTAAGCTTCCTTGGGCCAGATTCTAACCCCACTGAAATCAATGGAAAACCTATTAACTCAGTGTTTTATCTGAAGTCTGTTGAAGTAACATGCCTATCACTACATCAATTTTAAATAAAAAGGTACCTTCATGTAGTTGAAAGGTAAGCTAAACTAGCATTATAACCTACACACGTTTCTCATTTCCAGATGAAAACTGCAGTAGTAACGCATGTCCAGAAATGGGCCATTACCTGAAAGGGCTTCTCTCCAGTATGAACTAGCTGATGTCGCTTTAGTTTGGAGCTCTCCACAAAGGCCTTGCCACATTCTGCACATACGTGTACTCTGGGACCATGAGTGTGCAGATGCTTCCTCATAGCAGAGTTGTCCCTGAACATCTTTGTGCAGCCCTTCAAAAAGAGAACAGTAAAACAATTAACAGATGAACATTCAGTTATCAGAACAAGTTTGTCTGCCAAAACACTGTAATTTCAAGGTTAAAGGAGAACAAAGTTACCTTAAGTTAAAAGCTAATCCTAAAGAGGAACAGGCCCTCTAACTCCACTACATATTTTAATTGTAAACACACTCACAATAAAAGTTAAATCACACTAGCAAACTGACTTACTGACCATCAACAATATAAGGAGCCAGAATAAAATCACAAGTTCCACAACTTGCCCCACACAATAAGGCAAGATGTGGTTAGCTGTGTTAGTCTGCCATACAGATGTTTACTGAACTCTTTCAGTATATACCACACCACGAACTAACAAAAGGTAGGGCAAGATCACTGCACTGCTACCTATCTTAGGTCTCATTCTTTGACGTAAGTGGAGTTTTTCTGCGCCTCTACCTCCTGCTGCACCCCCCCAGTGCTTCCTGCCCCCCTCTGTTCCCATTTCTAATAGAGAATAAAGAAAAAGGAACTCCATGACATGGCAGGTACAGAAGAAAATCTGCCTCAGAGGGCGCTGACGAGGTTTATCTGACAGAATAAGATCACAGCCAGGACAGACTGCTAAAGTCATGAGGAAGAATGTAGAGAACTTGTTTTTGGAGATGATGGTAACCCCCAGTTGTGGTCACTCAGTCCCATTACTTGTGGCAGATTCTGCATCTGTAGCTTCATGTCCGTTACTGTTGAACGTTACATTTACTAAGAGAATGTAGCGAGATTTGCATCAAAATACCACCTAACTACAACAGCCCTTGACTAGTCCTTTTTCTGCACCCCACCAATTCATTAAATTCCATTCTGTATTTATTGGTTGCCAGGATTTGAAAACTAGAGAAATGAGGGTAATTTTTATAGATTCTCACTAAGATATCATTCTTCATTAATATTCACAAATCCTTTAAAATTCTACCCAATTCTTGCACTGCACATTTCCTCTGCCCTATCAAAAGAGGACTGGTCTTTGTTCAGCTGTTGCTTCATCTACTGTGCTTACAGATGTGAAAAACCCCCCAAAACAGCGCTTTATTTCCCGTTTGGTGTGTCCCCATGCTGAGCACAGCGCATGCCCAGAATAGGCATTGCATTCGTTTGCCCAAGCTTGCCCAATGTCTGTCTAGCTCGCACACTTCAGTGGGGCTTTTTGGTGCTTTTATCCAATAGCTGACTGAACCTGCTTTTTAAATAAAAGTGCCAAAAAGCCCCACTGAAGTGCCCAATCTATACAGACACTGGGGAGCTGGGTCACACTGATATACTTTCTCCTCTTCTGGTAAAGCACTTTTTTATCCCCTTCACATTTGTCAGCAGTCCTAGATCACAGGACTATGGTTTCAATTGTTTTCAGAATAGGTCTCATGTCAATGTGCTCTAAGTGCCTGAAGACAACAGAACATCACAAAACTTTAGACTAGCACTGAAAAGAATGCATTTTTGGTAGCCACACGTTTAGGGACATACTAACCCTGAGAAGGAACTGCAGTTTCTCACCTTAACTGAAACAGATAGCCACAATAACCCAGCTATTTAAAGCAGCCTCTTCAACTAGAAGGGAGTCTGAAATACTCTTTACATTTACCGAATGAAGTATACCAATGTAACTTAATGTGATCAGGATCATGGAACCAGCAAGTCACAGCTATATAGAATTTGAAGTGATATGCTTCCTATGGGTTCCTTCCTACTTCACTGATCCTGAAGTCCAAGCAAATATCACATTACTTGGACAAAGGGTCCTTCCACCAATCTATGACCACTTAACACACAAACAAGAATCCTTTCCTGGGCAGGGACACCACCGTTTATACAAGAATTTAAAATAATCCTTATAATTATAAAATTATAAAATAATTATTTTATTATAAAATAATTTCCTTATCTGGAAATGCCCTCTGAAAAACATCCTTTCAAAAATTCAGTTAAATGATCACGCCTTGATATTTAGAAAAAAAATCTTCAGTCTTATTCCCCAACGGAAAATTAACATGAGCAAAAATGTGATTCTTACAAGCAATTCACCACCGAAAAAACAACAAGCTCCACTTACTTTGTGAGGGCATGCTATCGTTCTTGGAGCGTCATCTTCTTTAATTTTTCTTGGCTTCATTCTTACAAGGAAAAAAAAGGGGGGGGGGAAATAAGTGTTGGTAAAGCAGGTAGAAACTACTTTCCTAAAATGTTTTCAACATTACATACATCTCAACAGTGCTCATGTGGGAGAGGGTTTAGCAGGAGCCTGGGCGGGTTTTTAAAAAGGAAGACAGTTGCTTTGTTTCTTCAAAATGCCCATGTTTTATCCTGACAAACTTTAAAATCTGTAGAGGCTTCCATTAATAACAACAAGATGCATAAAAACTGCATACTTTCAGTCCTCTGAACACATTAGAAATGTCTTCTTACCCTACACTAACTGGAGCCTTCAAGATGTGCTCTTGGCACGCATATACCACCTGTACACATCTTAGTACCACTGCTGTGACCCAATACCTTTGCTCTCTCTTCCAGCCTTCCACTAGGCCATTGAAAAAAGTCTCACTCCAACTCATCCTCAGTTCCTTCACCACTACTGAAATGCGTTTGACAACGCTATGGCAGCAGAGAAGGAAAGCAGACAGTGGAATCTATGGGGACAGAACACGTTGCTTAAGGTAAGTAATTGTTCTCACTCCAAAAAGTATCACACAGGCAATCTTTTTTGTGAAAACAAGCAATTATCCATTTGTTTGGAGGTGGACACTACCTACAGAGAGATTACAGAACAAGCCTGCCAAAGCAGACATCTGCCTACGCTCATGAACCAATGTCTTGCGAGTTCAGACATAGCTGACCTACAGCTTTCAGAAACAGGGACATTTTCCCAAACAAACAACTGAGGCTGCCTGAGCTCTCCTATGTGAACAAGTACAGCTAGATTAGTTAACAGCATGTCCTTAAACAGCTGGAAGACTGCTTAGGTTAGACAACACCATCCAGCCCATATCTCCTTCTGCACAGGCCAGGTCTGGGTGCTTTTCCAAATTAGTTTTCCCTTTGCCATGTCAGGTACATGAAACAGAATGAAGCTTGGGTTGGGGGCAGAGAACCTGGAGAGCCAAAAAACAATGAGTCACTTGAAGAACCCTGAATAGGAAACTTGGTACCAGAAAATAACTCCACCTTTAAACCCTAAGAAGAACCAAACTACTTTCAGAGCCAAACAGGTCAGACACCAGAGAATCTTGGTTCCCCTTGTTTGTTAACATAACGCACAGCCATGGTGTTGCCTGTTAGCACATGGACCCCTGAAGTAGCCTTCAATGACGGACTGTTAGCTCCTAGCTCAAGGTTTATGAAAAGAGAAGCTTCCCAAGGGAATTCACAGGCCCTGAAGTCAAAGATGTGTTCCCCCAGGGTGAAGGCATCTCCTAGCAATGAATTCATAGGCAGTGATAACAGAAAATCTCTTTTACATCTGTAAGACTTCCCACCAGTTTGCCAAGAAAAGGACTAATGAACATGACCAGTGCATCCGTGTAATATTTGCGGATTGGGCGCAAACACAGAACTCAAGCACCATTGCATGGAGTCCAGGTGAAATCCTACATCATGTAGGTGCACAGCACTGTTTCTCCCAAATTCAGGAATGCTTCCTGCAGAAAGTAAGCTCTCCCTAACCTGGAACATAACCCTGTTTTTATGAATTCTACGTTCCAAGTCAGAATAAGTGCATTTCTTTTTCTGAATGAGGCCGAACGTGGCAAAGGCTTTTAAGGTTACTTGAGACAAGCTGCCAAAGTAACCATCTTCAGTCACTGAGGTATGAGTAGACCTAGATTCTTTGTCTCCTTAGAACAAACCGTTACAACTACACATAGTTAATGAGAGCAAGCAAGTCGCTGCTCTGATAGCAAGATGTTCCTACTAAAAAAACAGAGGTATCGTTTCTGGGCTGGATTCATTGTTATATTAAAAACAACAACAACAGGCATCTTGCATGTCAAAAGCATAAAACCAGACTTGGGGCTCTAAAAAGGAAATTCTGAAAACCAGACACCCTCAATTTGAAAAGATTAATTTGTTAACACCTACTGAAAGTAAAGACTGTAATCATAATTCTCTTAATTTTGGGGGTTAAAAGACAGAGGGATAACAATCCCTGCTCGCCTTCTCCAAGTGGCACAAGGGACTTGCTTCTTGTTTGGACAGTATATCCCCAAGACATTCCAGAAAATGGTAAAGAAAGGGCTAAATACTTCCTTTTATAGTGTCCATAACTCTAGTCTGAGCTAATCAGAGGCCACACTTCCCAGAAATACTGAAGATAGTTACTGGAGAACAGAAGATAAGATCTCCTGAAGATGCCACTAGGTTCCCAACACTGTCTGCTTGTTAGGAAGATGCTAACTGTGCAGCAGGACAGGCACAGAGATGAAACCTCTTCTTCCTTCTCAGAATCCTCAATGTTCTTTGAGGCTTTAGCAGTACTGAGGAAAAGACCACTGCCTGAAGAAAATCTGGTTTTATGGGCTTCCTTCTTGAAATCAGGAACTATTCTATATTCCTTTAAAAAAAGAGAGGACCACATTAGTCTTTGACTAAAGATGTCTCTCTGCAACCAGGGAACAACTGCTTGGACCTCTCTGGGCCACTATGAGGTTACACGTCAAGGCTGAAACCACTAATGTTACCCTAACACACACATCCAGTAAGACTGTCTCTTGTCTTATGAACTGCCCATCAGACATGGTCTGTAGTTCCTTTCTGAAATGGCCTAATTCTAATGGCCATATTTTGACAGAAGTACTTGGTTGTTGACCATAAGCATCTGCAGGCTGTCCAACTAGCTTTCTGTATTCAACCTCTCTGGATCACAAGCAACCCTGTTAACAGCTGGTCATGAAATCACAGGGTTGGAAGGTCATCTAATTTAATCCTTAACAGTACGCCAGCCACTTGTCAAGAACTTGATCTCTCTTCAACTCAGAATGGACCCCGGTAAGTCTTTTACAGGCTCTACTTTTAGGTACAGCAGGTTCGATGGACGAGTAAAAGATGTTCCCCCTGCAACTTCCCCAGGAGGATATTTAAATTCTCACTAACTGAATGAGAAAAGAACAAGCTGCTGTAAATTGTTCTTCTTTGTACTTTTCTTCCTCTTGGTTCTTCACAATAAGACTAGCTGACCTGACTGCATTCAGCTCACCTCTGCAGGGTGATCAAACTGTGCAGGGGCTACATGTATCCAAGCTACCATGAAAACACTACTGGACCCCCGCTAGCATAATAAAAGGAAGGCTGATGCAGAAATGGAAACTGGGTCAAGGGGTATCAACTTGGCTGTTCACTGTGAAGCCTGGGTAGTTTCTTGCCATCTCTCATGCATCCTTCTCCACAAATATCTTCCTGACTTGCACTATGCTTCCTTAAGTGTGAAAGGACTTCTTCTGTACAAGGTTCAGTAAGGATATAAAACAGCATCTGTCTTCTAGGGAAGGGGGTGACCCCATAAGGAGGCTCCCTAACTTTCTGAAGCCACACAGAGAAGCAACATATAGCATATCACCCAGGAACGTCCCCTTCTTAATATAAGACACCTATCTAAATTGCCCATTATTAAGTAACAATGAAACCTCAGTGGAAGCAGGTTTAAATCTTTGGCATTTCGTTTCTGCTACACAGGGGTATATGGACATGTAAAATGTGGGTACACATATAACTAAAAACCAAGAAATTTTATGTTTCAAGCTAGCAGTATAAAATAAAGTGGCAACACACACAGAGAAGCAACACACATATTGCATAGGTTCTGTTGTGCTGCCATGTGCCATATGAACAAACTGAGGGACAGCTGGGTTTGCCCTTTATATTCTTGCATGCCTATATACTCCAAGGCAGCATTTAATGGTTGTGTACAGACAGGTAGGAAAGTAGGCACAAGTCCTGGGTGCTGCCTCAGGGAAGGGAGAGGGTGCCCAAGGGAAGCTTGGGGAGGGGGGGTGGGGGGGATGAGGACGACCTGAGCCTCCCTCTCCCCTTGCACCTTCCTTGAAGCAGCTCTAGCTCTGGCAGCAGGGAGAGCAGAGTAGCAGCAAACAAGTATGTACATGTTCAGTGAAGGGTGTTCTGGGAAGTGCAGTTCTAAACAGAGGTTTTCTGCCACTAAACACTGGAGGGAGGAAAGGAGGAAGAGACTGCTTGGTCCCTTGACAGGCACATTGACAGTATAAAGTGACATCCCCCCAGGAGCAGAAAACCTCCAGGTGCTGCTGCAACTGCTCTGCCCTCCCTCCCAGAGCTAGTCACAGCAGAGAAGGTGCAAGGGGGAGGAGGAGCTGCCCAACATGCAAAACTGACCAGTTATGCCTTCAGTATTTAGACATATCCCAAGCCAGCTCAGTGCATACTATCTATCTACAGAACTGGACCAGGTTAGCAGGGTTCAGCCATTTTACTTCCCTGAGAATGAGGGCTTATTAATTCAGGTGCAACACTGCTCTAACAAAGCTTATACTTCCAGTACCAGGGCTAGTATGTACAGAACTAGCTTGGTGTACCTTTATAGGGTGCTGCCTTATGCCACTGGCATCTTCTTAGCATGTGTGTACAATCTCAACAGATACTGCTGACCAAAAGTATTTGATCTTGCTCACCAACAATAATCTGTGAACAATCACTCAAAAAACTTAAATTTTATATTGAAATGTATTAGAAAAAGATGTTGGTCTTACTTTAAAATTAACTTTCTGTAAAAGGTGACCACCAGACTAGAATCTGGGCTGCTGCTCTTATTTATATTGTTGCAGGTAGCTCCACCCTCGCTGGTGGTTAGACTTTTGGGTCCCACCCAGTAGAGCACCTCTACTGGCTCCGTCCAAGTTTTCATAGCCTGAAATATCAAAAACAGAACTCTAGCACATTTAAAACAGCTACAGACATGCATTGATACCTGGGTGGAACTTCCAGTGTGATGGTCACCTTTGCAGAAAGTCAGTTTACATGGCAAGACCAGGATTTTCTTTTCTGCAGCGAGCTCTGGTATGTGTGTTATATCTTGCAATACCCTAGGATGAATTCCTGTCATAATACACGAGTCTGGAGAATTAAAAAAATGTGCTTCTTGGACCATGGTCCTTAGGACACTACAATAAAAGATCAGGTGGGATGCTACATATTTTAACGTGTAAAGTCACGGTTTGGACTGACAAACAACTAGCTGCCTAGCAGACCAGCTCCCTAGAAACAGATTATTTTCTACATGTAAAGACAAGAGAAAAAAGATTGAGGAAAAAAAAAAATAAGCAGAGATTAATGGACTGATTGCTCTAGAAAGCTACACTGCGATTGTTCAGCATCAGGAAGTAGTGGTTACAGAAAACAAAAGCTAATTCTAGCTCCCCCATCCTCCTAGCTTAGAAGGTATCTGTCAAGAGGGCTGGCCTGACTGAAAGCCAGTGTCTAGAACCTGGGGTCAAAAGGAGAAGACCAACAGAAGGTGCTCTCTCCACTCGCTCAAAAGCACCATAAAGTAGATGACACAGATGGGAAAACAGCTGTCAAGCCACCAGGACACGCTGCTTTGCTAACCTTCTCTAGTATCTCCCTTCTTTTCTCTTTCGCCCTTCTGTTCTCAAACTCACTCATTTCTCATATTCCCCCCCCCCCCGCTCTAGTACAACGCATAGTTTTCAAGTTGCAACTTTCTCCAACATGTCCCACCTCCCCAGCAGTCTTTGAATGATGAACAGCTGCTACAACTTCCTTTGTGTTTGGCCTTCTGTCCCAAAACAGACAGAACAGGAAACTGTATTAGGTGTCAATGTCAGCCACTACCATTCCTTCTACATTCATTCCCTTCACTCCAATACCCCACCATCCAACTGTGATAAAGGATCAGTAATAGAAGAACCACCACAGTGACTATAAGCTATTGCAGGATTTCCCCACCCCAAGGTGTTCCTCATGTAGGAGGCAAGACTAGCTTCAGAAGAATTTTGTAAAGGAGAGATGCAAAGCTGCCCTCATTCTTTCTGGCAAAGGCTGAAGAAATCTAGGTCCCTCAGTCCCGCCTCGTAGGGCCTTGCCTGCAGGCCTCTGACTATACCTGTGGCCCCCACTCTGAACCCTCTCATGATTCTCCGTCTGCTCCTTGTAGTGTGTGGCACCCAAAACTGGACACAATACTCCAACTGTGGCTGACCAGTGCTGCATAAAGGGGAAGCATTACCTCCCTGGACCTGTCTGTCATGCATCTGCTAATGCATGATAAAGTGCAGTTAGCCTTGTTTATCACTTCGTCACATTGACAACTCATGTTCGTCTTGGAGGCGGTAATGTCTCCAAGATCCCTTTCTGCTGCTGTGCTGCTGAGAAGGTCCTCCCCCAGCCTGTAAGTGTGCTAGTGGTTCTTTTTGCCCAGGTGCAGCACTTTGCACTTGTCTTTGTTGACTTGCATCCTATTTTGCCCATTTTTCCAACCCGTCCCGATCCGCCTGGATCCATTCCCTATCCTCTGGTGTGTTAACTCTGCCCCATAATTTGGTATCATCTGCAAATTTGGACAGGGTACTCGCCACACCCTCATCCAAGTCACTGATGAAGACATTGAATAGCACCGGACAGTCCAAGGATCGAGGCTTGCAAGACTCCACTGCCCACATCTTTCCAGGTTAATATCAACTCATCCACCACTAATATCTGGGTGCGACCCCTACACCAGATTGCCACCTACCTGACCGTGTAATCATCTACATCAAAGCCTGTCAGTTTATTTATGAGAACAGAATGAGATACCATACCGAAGGCCTTCTTAAAGTCTAGGTAGATGACATCTACCTCGACTCCTGCGTCTAACCATTTTGTGACCTAGTCATAAAAAGAAACAAAATTAGTCCAGCATGGGTTCATTGCAGGTAGATCCTGCCTACTTCCTTTCAGCATTATTTCCCCTGCTGGGCTCCCACAGATGTGATCCTTAATGATTTCTTCCAGAGTTCTCCCAAGCACAGAGGTGAGATTAACTGGCCTATAGTTTCCCGGTTCCTCCCCCCTCCTCTTCTTGAAAATAGGGACCATGCTCGCCCTTTTCCAGTCCTCTGGGACCCGACCAGAGCACCATGAGTGCTCAAACAGCCATGCCAGTGGCTCTGCTATGACACTGACCAAATCCTTCAGCACTCTTTGACGAAGTTCATCCGGGCCTGCTGATCTGAACACATCCAGCCCCTCCAAGTGCCTGTTCACCAAGTCTGAGCTAACAGTTGGTAGGCTGGAGTCCCGCCTGTATCTATTTATGATCCAACTGGGAGATTTGTCTTGGTCTGTGTCTAGGAATACAGATACAAAGAACTCGCTGAAGAGCTCAGCTTTGTCCCCCCTCTCCATCACCAATCGCCCTAGTTCGTCTTGTAGGCATCCTATCATGTCATTCTCTCACTCAACAGAGAGAGAAACCCTATTTTCAACCCTACCTTTTTGTACATATTTTCTTAGGAAACATTCTTTTCAGGTTTACTGAAATTCTCTTCGGTGAGAACAAGGATACCACACCAGTGCAGATAAGATAACGGCCTCCTTGGTTCTACCAAAATTAGCGACTACAGCACTTTAGGCAGGGGCAAGAATAGCACTGCTGACATTGACTTCTTTGAGTTTCTATTCCTTCAGGAGCTTAGGTCAACATCAAGGGCAACTGTCATAGCTGACCATCATTCAAACACAGCCAGCAAGGTCTAAGAGAAAAAAAGCTATTGCAATTTGGGGCCTGTGCGCACAAGGGGATGGAACAAAGTGAATGACAAAAAAAAAGAGGGATCAAAAAGAATACACCAGAGGACAAGCAGGCAAGGGAGAATGGAAACTATTCAGATTCAAGGCTAGGATGAATTGTACCCTTCTATTCCTTTCCCCCCGTTATGTCTTCACTTAACAACGCTGCCTGTGTCTGGCTGTCTTTAAACCCCAGAGCCTGTAAAGTACCTGGAAAAATCAGTGATGTTAACATTACTAACCAAGTTTTTGGTTTTCTTGAAGATAGGGAATAAAAACAAAACAAAACCAACTGCTTTTCATAATAGCCAGAATTACAGCCATCTCACTTGGTTACGCAGTTGGCTCAACTCCAAAATCAGACTAAAACTAAGCCTTTTCTTGAACTTGAAGCAGGGGCAGAGATACTACATGCAGGCTGGATCCATTCTAAGGAGCCCTACTGTCCAGCTCACAGTGCAGCTTATAGGTCTCAAACTGGACACACATGCATCATGGCACTGGCCTCAGCCTTGTGCACTAGATCCAGCCAAGGAGCTGGCCCATGGGCCTGACCCAGCCCAGGGACAGGCCCCATATCATGGGACCCAATGAGTTTGAAGCCCCCAATTTAAAAGGGACTGCTCACCAGAGATCCTGGTTCTGTTTGCTACGCGTCCCTGCTATCTGATGTTGGTGACCAGGGTGGACAACTGGAGACCCTCTGGGTTAAAATCCATGGGGAACACGGCACAGAGGACACAACGGTGACAGTCTACTACAGACCTCCCATCTAAAGTCAAGAGCTTGACAAGGAGTTTGCTGGGGAACTGGCTGAGGCTGCATGCTCCAGGACCACGGTTGTCATGGATGACTTCAATTACCCAGACATCTTGCGGGAGGATCACTCAGCAAAATCGGAGTGGTCGCAAAGCTTCCTCTCGTGCGTGGATGACCTCTACCTGACTCAAGAAGTCTACAGGCCAACGAGAGGTAAAGCGCTGCTTGACTTGGTACTGGCTACTAGGGATGACCTAATCAGCAACCTACTGATTGATGGGAAGCTGAGTGACAATGACTATAAGCTGATCACCTTCATCATCTGCCATAAAGCTGGCAAGTAAGTCAGCAACACGGAAGTCCTTGACGTCAGGAAAGCCAAATTTGACAAGCTCCAGAGGCTTGTCAGTGAGGCCCTAAGGAACTGCAACCCCAGGGGGAGGGGAGTTCAAGAAAAGTGGTTGCTCCTCAAGGGAGCGATCCTCAGTGCACAAGCTAATTCGATTCCATCTCGGAAGAAAGGCAACAAGAGGGCACAGCAGCTCCCCTGGCTCTCCAGAGATCTGGCAGACCTCCTGAGGCTAAAAAGAAAGGCCTACAAAGGATGGAGGATGGGATTCACCTCCAAGGAGGATTATTCTGCGGTGGTCCGGTCCTGCAGGGAGCAAACCAGGAAAGCCAAGGCTGCAACTGAACTCCAACTAGCTTTGAGCATCAAGGACAATAAGAAGTCCTTTTTCAGGTATGTGGGGAGCTGGAAGAAAAGCAAGGGCAACATTGGACCCCTGCTAAACCAGATGGGGCAACTGACAACTGACACCCAGGAAAACGGCAAGCTATTAAATGGGTACTTCATGTCAGTTTTTCCATCAGTCCCATGGGACACCCATGCCCACCACGGGACAGGGGGGTCCGGGTGAGGGAAATCCCCTGCCCTCCATTAATGCTGACCTCGTGAAGGAACACCTTCAAGAGAGGCTGGATACCTTCAACTAAGCCAGCCCTGTACACCCCAGGGCACCCAAGGAGCTGGAGAGCATCATAGCCCAGCCCCTGGCATGGATCTTCGAGAGCTCCTGGCGCTCTGGTGTAGTGCCCAAAAACTGGAAGAAGGCCAATGTGGTGCCTCTATCTTCAAGAAAGGGAGGAAAAAGTGGATCCGGCTAACCATAGGCCCATCAGCCTGACTTCTATCCTGGGGAAGTTCTTAGAAAAGTTTATTAAAGAGGCCATCCTTAATGGAGTGGCCGACGCCAACATCCTGAGGGACAGCCAGCACGGGTTTGTTGTGGGTAGGTCTTGCTTGACCAATCTCATTTCCTTCTACCACCAGGTGACCTATCACCTGGACAAGGGAGAAGAGATTGACGTTATATATCTTCAAAAAAGCCTTCAATCTGGTACCCCATGATCACCTCTTGGCGAAACTGGCCAATGGTGGCCTTGGGTCCACCACGATCCGCTGGCTGGGAAATTGGCTCCGTGGTTGGACCCAGAGGGTAGTTATTGATGGAAGTCAATCATCATGGTGCCCTGTGACCAGTGGGGTCCCCCAAGGCTCTGTCCTTGGGCCCATATTGTTCAACATCTTCATTAATGATGTGGACACTGGAGTCAGGAGCAGACTGGCCAAGTTTGCCAATGACATCAAAACTTTGGGGCAAAGCATCCACACCTGAAAACTGGAAGACGATGCAGACTGATCTGAACAGGCTCAGCAAATGGGCAGACGAGAACTTGATGGTGTTCAACCCTGAAAAATAAAAGGTTCTCCACTCTGGGAGGAAAAACCTGCAGCATCTTTATAGGCTCGGCAGTCCTACACTGGCTAGCACTATGGAAAAAAGAGACTTGGGGGTCATCATTGACCACAAGATGAATATGAGCCTCCAATGTGATACTGCAGCTAGTAAAGCAAGCAAAACGCTGGCTTGCATCCATAGATGCTTCTCGACCAAATCCCGGGATGTCATTCTCCCCTTGTACTCGGCCTTGGTGAGGCCGCAGCTGGAGTACTGTGTCCAGTTTTGCACTCCACAATTCAAAAAGGCTGTGGAGAAGCTTGAGAGAGTCCAGAAAAGAGCCATGTGCACGATCAGAGGTCAGGAAATCAGGCCTTATGACGACAGGCTGAGAGTCACGGGGCTCTTTAGCCTGGAAAAGCGCAGGTTTGGCCACCTATAAGTTTATCAGGGTGACCACCAGTATCTGGGGGAATGTTTGTTCACCAGAGCGCCCCAAGGGATGACAAGATCTAACGGTCATAAACTACTACAAGACCATTTCAGGCTGAACATAAGGAAGAATTTCTTTATTGTCCAAGCCCCCAAGGTCTGGAACAGCCTGCCATCGGAGGTGGTTCAAGCGCCTACATTGAACACCTTCAAGAGTAAATTGAATGCTTTTCTTGCTGGGATCCTATGACCCCAGCTGACTTCCTACCCTTTGGGCAGGGGGCTGGACTCAATGATCTTCCAAGGTCCCTTCCAGCCCTAACTTCTATGAAATCTATGGAAAAAATCCTCAAGTTTCAGATTTAAACAAGGAAGCCAAAATCCACATTTTTCCATGATTAAAATGAAATGCTACTCATATATACACATACATGAGTGGCATTTCATTTAAAAATCACAGAAAAATGTGTATTTTGGGTTACTTTTTAAACCTGGAAGTTAGGGATGATAACTCTCTCTCTCTTTTTTTAAATATAAATCAGAGAAAACCAGGATCCCTGATGATCACCACACTGCAAAGACTCAGCCTGTAGGAATGTACTGGCTTATTAAAAACAAAATTTAAGTCATGGGTTATGGCTGTAGCTGCGATGAACCAAGAGATGTGGGAGGAGCAAATTATTCTTTTCCTAATAGTGATCTTGTTGTAACAAATTCTACCAGTACTTTTTAAAAAATGTTGTAGGAAGGATTAAGTGTATGGCCATTTTACAATTATTGTCATTTATTCATGATGGAATATACTGCGACTGGACAGTGCAGTTCAACCCAACACATTGCTACGGTGCAATCTTAGTTGTTGCGTTTTTATGACAGTAGATGAGCTACTTTCCAGGCATAGCTGTACTCCAACTATGTTTAACAGAGGACCTACGATTCCTGCTGCATGAGTCAGCAAGAACTGAACACACAAAATAAAACATGACAATTACATGCTATGAGACAATGTGGCTATTCACTCTACCAGCCCCACCTGCTGTTCTGTTCAACAACTAGAAGTATCCGAAGGATTAGGACATTTTATTTTGAAAGGCAATGGCACCTAAAAATTCAAACAACGGGGAGCTACATAAATCACAAAATCCTACCTGAATTTGACTGCTACTAAGCATCAAATACAACCTTCACCTACAAGTATTTTAAACAGCAGGTCACAAAAGGAAGAAGTCAGGTTGGCCAACGTCTAAGTGTTGAATTTATCAACGTTGGTTTCCAGGAATGAATGCAGATGCTCCAGTAAATATGGCCCTAAATCAAAAGCAGCTTTATGCTTAAGCAAGCTGAATATGGCTTATTTCTGAATAGTGACTCCTGGAAGTCACTACTACACTACCCCCATCAATTTAATGAATAGAGCCATTAGGCAGCACTGCACCTATACACCAGGCAAAAATAAACATAAAAGTGGCTAACGTCTAAATATTTGCTGGGTATCATCAATTTATATCGTATGCGTTTGACATTTTATACTAACAAGTAGCAAATAGATTGCTACATAAGAAGAACTACGATCTTTGTTCATGTTGTACATTGAGCAGCCACCTTTGGCCAGTTTTCTTGTTTCCTCATATAGCAAAATTATGAAAATATTACTGGACAGTAATAACCCCAAAGGGGTACAAGACAGAGGAAAGTTTGAGAACTAGCAATGTATCCAATCTGTCATATATAAACAACGTATATCAGCAGAGTCTGACCTGCTCATGTTAGTTACAGCAAACATATCAACTGTAGGTAAATCAACTTTGGGGCTTTTAAAAAAAAAAAAAAAAATAGTATCCCTATGATGATCAGATGCTGCTGAGAAGGCCATAGCATAAACAGACAGACTTCTTTAAAAAATTACTTGCAAAATATTTTTGAAGCATTCACACAAAAAGGCAGATCCTAACTGAATAGTAATTTCTAGGAGGTAGTGACGTTACATGAATTCTAGAACAACAATTTTCTACATGTTATTGTGAGTTCCTAATATTTGGCTATATGCAAGTTTTTGCATGAGAATGCATAGCAGGTACATTTGAACTGTTATTTTCCATAAAGACCTGGCAAAAGCCATGTGGAAGCTTAAAAATATGACTCCTACATCAAACTCCTGTTCAGTAAAAGAATAATTGAAGTACCCAAACCACAGAATAGCAGCGTTGAGTATTTGCAAAACAAATGGTTCACATGAAAAAAAAAATCCTCAGTGAAGTACTACCTAAATTATTTTGCTGAGGTAGCCAGCCTAACAGAACGAAACATTTTAAGACCTGCAAACGTCCAAGTGATAGGCTAATGGGCGCAACAGAAGTGTGTGGAACCACAGTTATGTCTCTAGACTGGTTTTAACAAAAATAAGATTCTTGTTAAACTTCTTGACAGTTTAAAGGTTTAAAGGTCAAAGCAAATAATTAATGTTTTGAAATTAGTTCTTTAGGATCAATACATGGATGAATCCAACACGAACAGAACTGCTTCAAAAGGCAACTGCAGAACATTCTGCACAGACGGATACATCTTGGACCAAAAAACAAAAACAAAACAAAAAACTGCAACAAAACCTCAGCTTGGCAAGCCCAAATATGGCAGCTGACTTTTTTATGCTGCCTACCTCAGGGTGATTTGCCTGAAATTTGTATCCTGAAATGTTCAAAGATTCTCAAATGAGAATGTGGAAAGCACCACATTTACCTCTCACGCTAAAAAGAATTTCTTACAACGATTTCATTGAGAGACTTTAGCTTGTGCAAGGTCCAGCGCAGGGAATTATGCTGTGAGGGGGAAAATACCGATGTCAGAATAGTACCTTTTACTAGGTCTGCAAAAAGCTACTATAAACTGCTTGGAGAAGGAATGGGATAAGCAGTTTAGATCTCACCTGTACAGAACTGCTCCAGGCTGCCAGCAGGGATTCTGCTTACACTCTCCATGCTTCACTGCCACAAAGCTCTATACCTACCAAACATCACATATACCACCCTCACATTCTGCCATATTCTACCATGGAAATGAGCACAGTATTCTTGCAGTTCCACCTTCCAGGACAATATAGCATCAGAGATGCATACAGACCAATGCTGTCAGTGCTTAACCAGCAGTGCTTTGGTAGCACAGGGTAGAGGTGATGACAAAGGCTGACTTAGCAACAGAAACTATGCTAAAGGCACATGACCAGAGACAGCAAAGACACAAAGGTCTACACACATTCCTCTCAAGAACTTGGAAGAAGAATACAGGATTCCACAGTCAACATCCTTCTGGCTCCTGGACAAAAGCTGTGAATTTCACTAATAAAATGTTCATCTCTCCCCACTCCCATACCTCAACCCCCCATAAGTAACAGGTAACTACTACCAGTTTGTTCGCTCAAGTTATAGAAGTCTGGGCTGTGGATCTGAAGAGCCTAACTGATGATGACCCTGGTTCTGCAGAGAATTTAGTTTTCCACGATGTACGGCAATAAATTACAAAACTTTATAGGAAAAATATTGAAGATTTATAATTACATGCTCAAAACTGAGGAAACCCCAGAAATAAAGCTGCACTTTGAGACTACAATCTTGTGGAAAGAAAGAAACTGTGCACTCAATTAGATACATTGACAAAATGCACACACAAAAGAAACCAATTAATACTGCATGGGCAACATTAGTTCTGGAATTTCCTAACCTTTCAAGTGCTTGACTCAGTACCTAACATCTACTTGTGTGGGCTTTTTTAAGAGGCAATAATAAAAGCAAACACAAAATGAAGGTGGTTTTCTTTTACTAGGAAATGAATCAATAGCCTGAATTTGGTATCCTATTCTAGTTGAGATAGTGAAGCAACAGAAGTGAGCTGTAGAACCAATGAAAACCACTACAGGTTGAACTGATTAAGGATGAAATAACTGAATGGAAGTTCAGACTGAATACTATCCTTTTCTTATTGTGCTGAGCAACAGAGTGATTGGTCTGGTCAAAGGAAGTGCCAACCCTTCATTTGCATTTTTAGATTTTCTCTAGCCATTTGAAGGCTGACAAGCTACAGATTGAGTTAATCAACATTATTAGTACTCTGGGGCTGAAAAGAAATGATGACCAGAAGTTCTGGCATAGATTCAAAACAGATTTAAAAGGCTTTCATATCTGAAATGTGTCACAGCAAGGCTGTCCAACATGCGGCCTGTGGCCTCCCAACTGGCTACCATTCTGCCCACTGCTCTTGCCAGCTGCAGCAGTCAGGGTCTCCAGGCTCCCTCTTCTTCCTGCAGCTTCTGGTTCCTGCCCTTACTCCTAGAGGCAAGGTGATGCAACAGGACAGAGCCAAGTTCCCTGTGCTGTTTGTGCTGCCTGCTTGGCAAAGGGAAAAGTTAGGGATCCTCACGCTGTGTGCTGCCTCTGCAACATGCCTGGCCAGGAAAGGGGTACGGGTGTTGCATGCATGGTAGGGGGAGCCAGGCTGCCTGCAAGGTGCATGTGGTGGGGGGAGGATGACCAAGCCCTAAGATCTACGGCCCTACACTCCATGCAGCCCTGTAGCACAGTACTGTCAATACTCCTTGCTTTCAAAGATCTAAACTCCTGTTACACAATTCCCTGTTTTAAATATTCTTACCTAAGATACTAAAAATCACAATGGACAGAAGTCTATTATTATGTCTACCTACCACATATTGAAACTTCTTTAGAGATTTGAGGAAGCCCAGAATGGAATGATAGTCATCTTAAAATAAGTTTCAACTAATGCTCTCTTGCAACTTACCTAGCAAACTCCGCCAGCTGTTTGGGGTCTGACAGGTCAATGCCAGGTATGCCACCAGGAGGAAGTTTCTTTCCTGTCATGTACTCTGAGTAATCTGGCGGAGAATTCTCTCCAATGATCTGTTCTTCCACCACTGTTTCATGGTCAATATCTTTTTTGTCATCTGAAACAAACAAAATAGCCCTGGATATTTAGTATACATAAGCTCAAATACCAGGCAAAATCTTAAGTAGGCAGGATTTTTTTTAAATGCCAAGTTAGCCATTGCTACATTTCTACTCTAATTTACCCTGGTGTTTACCAGCCACTTCCAATTCACCTGGCAAGAACCTAAAGGAATCAGAACAATTTTGCAAACTGCACATACACAGCACACTTTCAGGTGGGGTGACAGGAAAGCGCAGAAGACAGCAACGCAATTTTCAGATGCATGTCCAAACCTAACAAAAGTTAAAGAAAACAAAGTAAAAACGTACTAAAAGTAATGCATACATATTACAAGCTACATGCAATGTGGAAGTGTATAAATATGTTACTTGTCCAGAATGTATCCTGAAAGGCAAAATACTGTAAAAGCCCTGTTTTCTGGCATGAGTGGAGAATGGGGGTGCTGGTAATCTAAAAAATGCTGGTTACCTGAGACACAGGGTGGAAACAGCAGCATGCGAACCCCCTCCCCCCAGAAATTCCAGTTAAATAGAAATGCCAGTTAGTAAAATGCAGGATAACAAGGCTTTTACTGTACTGAGGATCCGGCAGAGCATTTTAATAACTTCTAGCCTTTGCAAGTTTTCACAATTTAGCAGCACCCTTTTCAAAACCAATATAAATACAGTATAAATATTATAATACAGACTTTATAAATGCATCATTAATTAATATACAATTAATTAAATTGTTATACTGCAATAGTATAAAATTTCTTCAGGCTGCCAGTGGGGAACGTTCCCTGGCTCTGGCCAGCCCTGTGCAGTTTGCTCCCAGTGAAGCACATGAATTCCCTAGACATGGCACTGCTGGGTACCAGGGACCAGTGGGCCATTTTCTTCCCTTAATTAACTCCAGGGCAATCCCATCTCCCCACCCCCAACACACCAGAGCCTCATGGCTGTAATGGAAGGAATCCAGGGATGCCTGGATGCTGGGTAGGACCTGAATGCTGGGTATGCCCAGCTGACAGGGACACGGTTCCAGACTGCCCACCCAGCACACAGGGAGGAGGGGGCCTTTGGGAAGCAGAGACTAGGGTAGGGAATGGGGGTGTAGAGGGGACTGAACCTGGCTATATTAGCTTGGCAGTCCCCAACTCAGACAGACAGCCATCATGCAGACCCAAGAAGAACTGATGTGGAATCAGCTGGCCATGTCCTTCAGGGTGTGGCAGGCAGGCCCAGCACAGAGCAAGTGAGAAGTCCACACCAACCTTCGTGTCAAATTGGGCAAGACGCACACACACACACCCCTGGGCTGTAGATACGCACAGACTAGGGCCACCCAGAGAAGGGCACCCCAGAGCACCGTTAAAAGGACTTTAGAGCACCCTGGAGTGCTGCTGCATCCCAGTTTACTAGCACGAATCTAGAAGACAAGTCACTAACAGAAGGGTATGTATGCTCCATTCTGGACATCTGCCAGCATCCAACCCTATACCCAAGTTACACCTAACAAAGCCAGAACTAGTCACTGATAACAGGAGCGGGAATAATGGAATAATACCAACCATGAAAGGCAATAAATAGGCACTCTCTTCAACCTCATCTTTTCTTTACATGTTGTTTGGCTGTGCCTCTCCAAGACTTGCCCCTTCTTACATATGATTGTGAAGAACCAACCTTTCCTCTTTCCATGTCTCATCTTTGTGATTGTAATCCATTATGCCTTTTTCAGCTCCATTCAACACACCACACTGACCATCTACCTGCTCAGTCATTCTGCTACATCATTCCCTCCTTCCCTGCAGAGAGATTTCCAATCCTTCCTTTTGCAGCGTTTCACACCCAATCCACTTCCTAACTTCACTATTTTATGGCACCATTGGTCACCCCCTTTTCTCTCCCAATGAATGCAATCAGCAATTTGTTCACCCTTCTCAAGAATTTTCAGGCTTTCCTTGTTGCACTCAATTGCTTAAAACACTTCAGGATGCTTTACAGATCAGTCCATATCTCTCTCCAAAGTTCTCCAAGAGTCTCTTCTACCATGCCAATACAAAAGAATGGTTAGGTAAATGCACGAGAAAGAGCATGTTGTGCTAACCTATGCACACACAGTCATGCTCTTGAGACAAGTTTTGAAAGCAAAGCTTCAAAAGAAACAGCACTATGGGTAGGGTGACCATATTGTAGTTAAAGGAATCCAGAATGGGGTAAGGGACCCCGGGGCGGGGGGGGGGCTAGAAACAGTCCCTCCCCCTGCCACTAGCATCCAGCCCAGATTGCAGTCGCTACATGCAGTCCAGGCCTCAGCAGCAGCCACAGTAACAGGGCAGGAGGCTGCTAGGGGTAGGCAACCATCCTGGCTTTCTCCATGCAGATGCCCAAGTTCTGGCCCTGGCCTCCTTTCCTGGCGCACCCCCTCCCCTCCAAGCACTGCTCAGCAGGAGCCAGGTCATGCAAAAAGGGTGGCAGCAACCGAATCCAGAACTTTTGCTTCATCAACCGGCTGGGAAGCCAGGACAGCCAATGAAAACTGGGACATATGGTCACCTTAACTATGGTCACCAGATCTGCCATTCCAAAGGCATTTGCAACAAATTACAGGTTTCAAGACCTTCCTTCATGTCCTACAAAGAAACTCTATCATATCAACGGGTTTCTCTCTCACCTTGTGCATAGAAGAGACTGGGTTCCCTCTTCCCAACCCCATTTTGTAAATAAAGGATAGGGATAATTCAGGTCTTTGATCTGAAAGCTGACAAGGGAGTACTGCTCCCTGCCAGCTCAGCAGCTCCCTTCTTTGAGTTTCTTACTCCCATCAGAGTAAGAAACAGACAAGCAGGCATGACCCTGCTGCTGCCCTGCCTGTTCCCCAAGCCTGTGGAAAGGGCAATATTACCATATTTTCTCCCTACATTAGGGGTTGGCAACTCACACTCTTCTCAGGCCTCCACAAGGAGAAGTGGTAACAGTGCCTGGGTCCTAGAGCCTGCCTATCCACATGCCTCTGACCCCAACTGGGTCACTCTGGCCCGCAACCTAAAAATGTTGCCAACTGCTACCCTAGATATTTCAAAGGGAGCCAAGTGGCGTCTTCGCTCTAGAGAGGAGCCGAGGTGTCTGTTTCCGAGTGTTCATTATTGCAGAGTTCAAGCTAATAGCATCAGAAACCCAGAGCCATCTCCCTTCTTTTCACCCACTCCAGTTTACAAAGAGCCTTCTGAAAAACAGGAGTAACAATCTGGTTAATGAAATACTGGTAAACATGGGACATCTTTACCTACTCCAGTAATTATACTCTATCTGAGCTCACAAAGCAAGTCAGAAATAACACCCTGGGTACTGTAATGCTATTCCCACTGTCCTGTTTCACTTGCGTAGTGCTACTCTCCCAAGCTGCCTCTGTAGTACAAGCAAGTCAAAAAGAAAAAAAAAAGCCACAGCTTCCTAGAATGAAATCAAATTCCATTTTGCAGCTAAAATTTAGAAAGACTAAAGAGATGAAAAGCACAACCTCAGGGCACTAGGTATAGCTCCACAAATATTCAGAAAACAAGGCAAGGCAAAGGAACTACAGGGGAAAATGTAATAGTTGGGGTACAAATGTCAAGAATATAGAAACAGTAAGAGGAATAGGGAAGGATATGTTAGGGTTATTCTTATTACTTGCTACTTTTTACTGTATTTCTTCCATAGCCACCTACTGCTCAGCAAATTAGGCAAAAGAGGACTAAAAGACCTACATTACGTAAAGTTGTTAAAAAAGGTGTGCACACAAACTGAAGAAGAAACATACCAAAGTAAGGACAGTGCTCTCTAATTTGGAATGGCCTCTTTCAATCTATACCACTGAGCTATTTCTAGAAATGTTACTGCTAGTTTGGGGGTTTAATCTGATCTACCAGATCAAATAGCAGTGCTCTTACGTGTTCAGTGATGAAAGAAGGGGAATAAACTCTCTCATTAAGCCTCATCTCTTCTTTTGGTAAGAAAACAAACAAAAAAACTACAAATCAACAAGTCCTATTGTCCACATAAAACCAAAAAGCAGCAAGAAAGGTGATTCTCTCAAATATTGCTTTCTATTCCTAACAACTTTCATTTTCTGTATTTTCATCTTGAACAGTACTGAAAAACAATTGCTCAAAGAATTGTTTGATAATTGTTCAAAGAACTCAAACTTAGCCTTTGCTTTTAAGCATCTCAGTTTTATAGCACAGGCAGCAAGATCCACCATCCTAGTTCCAAAATTGCAGGCAGATAAACCTCAAGTTTAACAGCCATGTTTTTCCTCAAATGGTTAGCAGCCTGAGGTACAATATTTGAATAACATTTATAACATGCTTAACAGGGGAGTCTCTTCTTTTTCTTTTTTTCTTTTTGGTTTTAAACCATACCCTTCCCATAAATTTTATGCACTTCTAAGTTGTTACAGCTTGTCCCAAATCCTTTGGCTGGAATGAATTATGTCTACATCTGGGTTGAACAATTCTGCAAACTCCCCAAACTTATTTGAGCTGTTTTATGTAACTTTCACATTCTCCTCTAAATCAGATGCACTACCAGGGGTCTACAATTCTGCAGAGCCATTTCATCTGGCCCACAGACACAGGGCTTCTGTGTATTTCAAGAGGGAGGAGCTCTGCCTGGGCAGCAGGGGCTGTGGCTCCAGCAGCTGTGCAGGCTGGGTTGGAAGTGGCATGCACTTGGAGCCAAGTTCAGTTCAAGTGGCCGCACCACACCTTGCTGACCCCAGCACTAGGTTTAGCAGGAAACGCACCATGCCACCTCAAGTTCTTTTCTGCTAGTCTCGAGACCTACACATACCTACACACTTTCTTGCTGCTTCAAGGTCAGTTACCTCACTGACATACCTCTCCCTCTAAGAAGTTTATCAAGTGAGATTTTACTTCTACAGATATGATGAAAACTGCATCCTACATGAAGTCTTACAAATAAAATATGAACAACTATAAGTGTGCCAACCACAAATCATGAAAACTGTTTTGTAACACACAAGTAACAATTATGGCTCCCCTTTACCAATGTGATCAACATACATGAAAATTGGCGTAAGGATTTTTTTTTCAGATGCAGAAATACTTATTACAGTTTTTACATTCAATTTAGGCACATCATATATACAGAGGGGAAAAAACTTTCTAGTATAGCCTACAACAGGGATAGGCAATTATTTCGGGCAGAGGGCTGCTTATTAAGTTTTGGCAAGCCATAGAGGGCCACATGACAGGCAGCCGGGGGCAGATAAATATTAATTTTCTAAATTTTTTAGGGACCCCACAGGCCAGACAGAATGGCCTAGTGGGCCACATGCAGCCCACCCCGGCCTATAATGAATTGAAATAACTGTCTGGCATGCAGTTTTGAGACACGGACTGCACAGCCTGCAGTTCAGTCTCTTACCAGAACTGAAGCGTTATATCAATAGCATCAGAAGATCAGTAGGTAGATTTTTAGGAGAAACTTTCAGAAAAGCTGTGTATTTTCCAAAAGACTAGTACTACTCTTCTGGGAGGTGTGCACTGTAGAGATAACTAAGTTCTTACTCAAACAAGCTCCATAACCTGCCACCCTAATGGTGCTTTCAACATAGACTACCTGGCTTGCCTGGGGCTATAAAGGTAAAGCCCAAGCAAGCTTTCATTAAGTCTGATAACTCAACTGCTTTGAAGTATGGACACAGCTTAAATATTTGAATATAGATAACCCACAGTCCACTGTGACTAGAAAGACAGGTTAGTTCTTCCACATATACTGCAAAACAATGCCAGAACTCCATTCAAAATATTTTAGCCCACACCTCCATTCAAAATATTTTAGGGGTCAACAAATGAAAATAAAAAAATTGAAAACCACTGCCTTAAACCAGTGATTCTCAAATTTGTTTATACCAGGACCCATGTGTAAACTTTGATGCCCAGTCCTAACCTAGTAACCCTCACTCCTGACTCACAGCCCCTTAGTGTGCCACAGTCCCTTAGTCTGTGGGGCAGGAGGTGAGTGTGTGGAGCCAGGGGGGAGAAACTAGCAGCCTGGAACTGAGTTTGCAAGAGAAGAAACACGGTTTCCCACATTTTTCATTTTATAAGTCTGTTGAACCATTTTTAAAGTTTGCTCATGACCCTTTCATATATTCTTGTGACCCACTTTTGGGTTGCAGCCCATTGGTTGAGAAACACTGCTTTAAACTATACAGCCAGCATGGAGCCTCTTTAACAAGGGTGGAGCACAGAGCTGCAGAGTGGGGAAGCATACTTCTCTGCAGCTCTGTGGTCCCACCATACTAAACTCCAGCAGCTTCATACTCCAGCTTCCAGTGTCCCCATTGCAGTGCCTTCTTTTACCCCCTGCACCCCTAGGACAGGAATGGGGGAGGTAAGGAGGTAACCCATAGCCCCAATCAAGCCACCTGACCAAAGGAAACCCAGCAGTGTGGGGAAATTTCAGTGAGCCTTGAATAACTGCAATGAATTGAACTTTTCCACAGCTTTCAACCAACTTGGTAAAAGGTGCAGCCAGGGAAGGTTGGGGGCTCCCCCGTTCCATCTTCTTGCCATTGCAACCATCCTCCCAGTATTTGCAGGGCCTCACCTGCCCCCAAGGCTGTACTACCCCCGGCAGTAAGCTCAGGAGAGCGGATAGATAGTCCAGAGAAAAGGGCAGGGTGAGAGGAGGGCCAAGAGCAATGTATCCTGGAGGGCCCAAATTGCTTGCTTTCTTTCCATGGGAGCAGAATGCTGTTATTGCAACACCACCTACATAGCACAACCCAGAGATAACCCTCACCCTAAGTGGCACAAATTTTTGTGCCTTAATACACAGACACTCATGTTTTAAGTGTCGTTAGTATGGTCTAAGTCAGGAGTGTCAGAGATCAGTATTATCAGTGGAGTAACTCTGGGGTTATACAATGCAGCCCTGGAGAGGCTGGAGCAGGATGAAGCTGCACACAGTGCCCAATCTGGCTGCTTCAGGACATGCACTGGAACACAGGGTTGAGCTATGGTTTGGTCTGGTGGCTCAGCACTGCTTACCTGGCCATACCCCTGATCCAAGTATACCATGTAACAACACCTTTACAATGTCTGCTTACACACAGATACAGCTAATATGGATGCCTATCACCTAAACCAGGGGGTCAGCAACATTTTTGACCACAGTGCCAAAAAACCCTGCAACCTGGACTTCAAAGATGGTGGCATGCCAGGGGTGCAGGGCAAGGGAGCTACAAAGGACCTAATCTTGTTACAGCAGCACACCCAGCCCCTTCTTCCACCCCTACCATGGTACCTCCTCAGGTGCATGCACAAGCTGCTGCCAGCAATGAGCAAGGTCAGGGCTCCAGACCCTGGTGCAACAGCTTGCAGCTTCAGGGGTTGCCTGCTGCAAGGAACCTGGGCTCTAGCTGGATCACCACCTCCATATGGGGGGGAAAAAAGAGCTGTTCCAGGGGCAGGCTGTTGTCCCCCACCCAGAACTCCTCCAGGGAGCAACTTCAGCAGCCTTCCAGCAAGCCCCCTTCCCCAAATCACAAAGCATCAGCTGAGCAAAGGCACAGAGTACACACACATACAAAATGGCATGGGGAGAAAGGGAAACATTTGCAGCCACACCCCCCCCACACACAGAATGAAGATAGGGAGCCAGCATTCAAAGAAATGCACCCCCCCCCCCCGCCCCAAACAAATAGGAGCAGCGTGATGGGAGTGGAGGGAAAGACAAGAGATAGCTGCTGCTGACCACCAGACATGGGCACAGCAAGACAGAGTACAGGGCACATCCCAAGGGAAGCCCAAGCAGTGGGCACATAACCCCCACTGCAAAAGAAACAGCAAGGGATCAGGGATGGGCTGAGCAAATCCCAGTCTGCTCACAGCAGACAGCCACAAGCCTGTATGAGGGCACACAAACTCAGCGCAGCTTAACACCGGCAGCAGCTGAATGTGCACCTTAGGGAGCATGGTGGGGAAGGGGCTGAGGCTGTGCTGCTCCCAGCCCCTTCCTCACCATAAACCGAGATGTGCATGCAGATATCACCAACCATGGAGCCAGGCCAGAGCTCCAAGTGCACCTGTTTGCAGCCTGCCCATCACCTGCTGCAAGTAGCCTGGACTCCATGGCAGCAGCAGCTGCACACATGCCTTGGTGTGCACAGCAGAGAAGGGGCTGGGGGCAATGGAACTCCAGCCCCTTCCCTGTCATGTGCACGCAAAGTGCATGCAGACAGCACTACCATGGAGCTGGGTGGGGGCTCCAGACTGGCTGCAACCTCCCAGCTGCCTGCCACATCTGGCCTGGGCTCTAGACAGCAACTGCCTGCTGCAGAGCCCAGGCTACTCACAGCAGGGCTTGCAGTCTCCCTGCCACCTGCTGTGAGCAACCCAGTCTCTGTGGCCAGGGACAGTTGCCCAGAGTCTAGGCCAAATGTGGCATGCCAAGCAAAATGGCATCACATGCCATGCTCTGGCACACATCCTGGGGGTTGCCAACCCCTGACCTAAATTAACCCTGCAATGAAGACATACCCTAGAGTTGGGGCTGATTGAGAGTTGGGCCTGATTGAGAGAGACCCAACATTTTCTTTCACATCTGTATGAGAAGTGCAGCAGATCCACTTCCTGAACAATTCAGGACTGAATAGCAGTTTAGCGCTGTGACCACATAAAAGGTACGCCCCAGTTTCTGGCTTGAGACAGGGCCGCCACATTTCCCACAGTTTACATGCTATATAGCAGCAGGGCTGCCCCACAATTTTTGGGGCCCCCCGCAAGATATAGTTTTGGGGGCCACCCCGATCCATCAAAAAAAAAAATCAAAATTACAATTAATTGCAATATAAACTCACTGAAAAATAATAGTTGGGGCAGGGGGGCTGCATGCACATGGGCTGTATTGTGCGGGGTGCAGAGTGGAGGCAGCACATGCTGGGGATGCCTGGGTTTCCTCCTTGGGGCCAGAACAGAGCCAGGGACTCCTCCCCTGCTCAGCTGGGAAGAGGATCCCTGCCTGCACTGAGCCCTTTAAACAGGATGCAGGGGGTGGGGGGCAAGCAGGGCATGGCCGCTTAGCTGCGGGGCCCCCTGTGGCTGCCGGTTCTGCAGGATAGGTGAGCCAGCCCTGTATAGGAGTTGACTTTGCAGAGGAATACCAGGTTAGCTCCATCCACTTTAGCCCCATGAAAAAAATGCAGGGCGCTAGAGAGGGCTTCCAATTCCTATATTCATCTGCTTTATGTGGCTGCTATCTAAAGAGTAACTTGAGTAAAGGAAGAGACACCTCCTTTAAGAGATCAAAAGGACACTGCAAGACGATACTTGGCATGTTGGGCATCCCAAAATGGAGCCAGATGTCTCTGCTGATGACCGTACAGGTTTCCTTTGCTTATGCAGGCTCTGTATATGTGAATTTGCTCTTATGCAATGACCCTTTTTATACCCAAAATTAGTTATATGTGAGGTAAATTCACTCTTACACAATCAGTATAGGCACACTTCTCCCCTCCCCCCTCCCAAAGCAGGTAAGTCTGTGGGGGGATGGGAAAGGGCCATGGGGCCAGGGCCCCACTTACCCCAGCCCCTGAGCTACGCTATGCTGTGGTGCAGGCAGCTGGCATTTGCCGCCGCTGGGGCCACTGCAGCACAGGCTGTGGTGACTGAGGACAAGTAGAGCCATGGGGAGTGGCGCAACTTGTCCCCACTCACCCCAGCCTTGCTGCAGCACCCCTAGGAATGGCCAACGCCAGCTATGTGCACTTGCTAGGCTGCACTGTGTCCCAAGCCCCTCAGGGCCCCACCTGTCCCCACTTACCCCAGCGCTTGGTGCAGGGGCCCCAGGAGCAGCCAACACCACCTGCCTGCACCACAGCAAGGCACAATCCAGCAGCTGGGGCGAGTGCAGACAAGCCAAGTTGTGCCCCATGCCCCTTGGGGCTCCAGTTGTTCCCACTCACCCCAGCTGTGGACAGAACTGTTAGTGGGTGCAGCTCTTGTTGCTACAGGCACACTGGGAGGGGTGCAGGCTGGGGGACTGCGCTGGGCTCTTCCCGGGGGGCATGAACCCCCAGATCTGCACACAGGATGACAACAGGCTGCCACCTGCCCCAAGCACCTGCCCCTTCCCTAGCCCCAGCCTCAGACTCACTGCCCTCCTATCTCACCGCCATGGGAACGTATCCCTATTTGTTACTTTATAAACTGGGTTCCCTTTACGCAAAAAAGTTGATTTATGTGCAGTTTTCCAGGAACGCATGCATGGCATAAAGCGAGGGAAACCTGTATTAGAAAAGATGCTTAAATAAAAGTCTCAACGTTCCTTCTATAGGTTTCCCACCTCTTGGACAATGGCAACACATCCTAGCTGGATACCTTTAAATTCCTAAGAGCATCTTCAAGGGATGGCAGTACCAGAACAATCTGTCCAACAGAATGAAAGTAGAGTTAAGTTGTACACATTTTATATAGCTATCCGGTTGATCTAGAAACTGAAAAGGCAGTTTGTCCTGTTCAAGTCTCTTCTCAAGTAGGAAGCAGCCAGTGTGGGAGGGGCAGTGAAGCTGTCACATTTATTAGGGCTTATAATTAGTTCTGCATTCTCTTTGGAAAAACAGGACAAAGGTTTGTACCAAATGCTCTCAAACCGTGAGAAGAACCCTTGAGTTGTGCAACAGTTAAGACCTCCATTAAGTCCTTTTATTCCTGTTACATTTTACTACCATGGTCTGCTTTTCCTTTGTCTCAAAGCTTCTTGGGCCTCTGCAACCCTGATGTTGTCAAGGACATCCACCCAACCCTTCATGGAAATCTGAAAAAAGATAAATCTGCAGGGAGCTTCAGAGGGCTGATTTCTTGGCTTCTCAACATCAACTGCCTGCTGCACTGTTTTTTTTAGAAATATCTACCAATGCACCTGTGGTTCTTCCATTCTTAAATGCAAGTTGGACTCTTGCTCAATATCCCTAAATGCTTGTACTGTCTGGCTCAAATATTACAAAGCAGAGAATACACTGTAATCTAATTAAATTGTAAGAAATCAGGAGAGCAAGGAAAAACAGCAGACAGTTCCCACAAAGACAGGCAGAAACAAACAAACAAACCCCAGAATGCCTGCATAGCAGAAAGACAAAAGTCTACAGCAGAAACAGAGAATTTTGGCATCCCCTAAATGTTACAGCAACCGCAGCTCCCAACTGAAACACAGGGAAAATTGCACCCAAGAACAATTTGTTCAGGCTTTCTGCAAGTTCAGGAAGAGACCATTTCAGCACAGTTTATGATGTGTTTGTCTCTACGATTTCTTTATAACTGCAAAATCAGAAACATTTTTGTTTGAAAACAGCTCATTCTTCAATACTATATTGTAACAGATAAATCTAACAGATATGCCACATAGGATCAAGTGCTTGCTAATTAATATGAATTCCAGTTCTACTGCAGAACCGCAACCGCCTTTTACTTCCTGGCTTTCTGTAGTACCCCGGACAAAAGGAAAAGTGGATGGTGAGTCTACATCTGTTCCTATATACCAAGACTAGGACAGTGCATCTGTGCCTACTCTCTTCTAGAAAAAAATTCTTGGTTGTGCTCAGAAGCAAAAGCAGCGTGTCAAATTCCCAGTTACGCAGCAGACTTCTGCGGATGGAAATTCCATTCTACCTCATCTATTTTCTTTACCCAATTTGCTCATTACTGTTACTCTTGACGTACAGTGCAGATGGAGAACAGGTTCTCTCTCCTCTGCTCATGTCAACCAGCCTCGTATATCATATTGCTGGAAGAATCTTGAACTGACAAAGTGCTGCATAGATCAATACTGTCACTATTTGATTCCAGCTTTTGTGAGGCTACTCAGAGGCACTTTGACCTTCCAAATCATCAATATAGCTATGACAATTCAAGAAAAATCAAGTTTAGGAGGACTCTTTAGTTTAGAAATGAGCCAAATAAAAAGACAACTCAGTTGAGCTACTGATGGGTGTAATTTACACTCAGAACTAAACACAATTACACTTAAACAGATTAAAATATATAATTACCCTCTGAAATCTGCCACAAATCTGAAGGCAGATTCAATACTCTTGGATCATAGAACAGTCAATTCTTTGTCTTCATCAGCAAAAGCAAGGCTGTCCTCCACACTTAAAGGAATAGCCCAATAATTACTTGCTCCCATGGGGGGGGGAATAAAAACCTTCTGTAAGTACCTTAATTCATAGTTACCACTTACTGAGATTTTGGTCCCTTCTTCTTCAGCACAAGTCAAATGCCAGTGCATTAGATGTCAGGGATAAGATACGTCAGTTCCTGTGTTCCTAATGACAAAGAGCAGCAGATGTTGGAGGGGAGAAAACTTCTACAATGTGTTAGTGTGAAGTGGAGTACATCTTTAAATTGGCCTTTAAAATCCCCAAGTCTCAGTGTAAATCCTTGAAGTGCAAGTTCCATTTCATGGGTTTCCTGTATTATGATTACCAAAGATGTACATTTTTGAACCCACACTGTGGTTTTAGTATCATATTTGGCCACTCTATGCTTTCCTTATTTAGGAGGGCTTCACAAAAAATGTGATATTTAGTTTTAATACATGCAATTTCTATGCAGACCAGACCCTTGTTGTTTAAGGCACTAAGACTTTGTGAAGCCACAATTTCAATGCTGCCTGCCCAAATCTGGAGACCAGTTCCAAGCCTCCCTTCCTATTCACAGTTTCATCAAGCTCCAGCAAAATGCAAATTGTAATTTTTCCCCCCCCGCATCTACCAATCAGAATCTAGCCCAAGGACCAACCCACTGAGGACAAAGACTGAAAACAAAGCAGAGGAAGGCACTGACAGAGGACACCTTTGCAAACACTGTAAAACCAAGGGATTAGCATTTTATTGCCTAAACCTGCTTGCAATGCAACCAGGAAGCTTTTAGGAAGAAGCAAAAATATTATTTCTTCTTCTTACCACATCACATCTATCAGGCAATTTTACCTAGGAACCTACCCAAAACTGAGGTGGCAGATAGGCAGTTTCATGGGGCGATCATGGTGCCAGTTGCCATTTTCATCAACTTACTGTGGCAGGCTCCTCTCATTTCCGCCCCCACAGACACCCCCCCCCACATTGGCAACAGGGCACCAAGCCCCACCCCCTTCCCAATGAATGGCAGAGAGGGACAGGACCATATGAAAGGCAGACCCCTCAGCCAAGTCAACAGTGGAGGAAGCAGCTACCGCCTTGGCTGCTCCCCTTCATGACTGGAGCTTCCTCCTGCCCTATGGGTGGTTACTGGGAGCCACCATTTTATTTTCACTAAATCCACCTTGCTCCCCGGTGATTCTACGCAAAATTGCAGAAACCACCATTTTTCACAGCATTCACAGAAATCATAATTTGAGTAGGTCTCTACTTATATTGGCTCTGGCTAGTAGAAGACTGAGCCCACACATCATCCATCAACTGCAATCCTGGTATTTTCTCTTTCCCCAAAATCCAGGAGAATAAGATTCACCATGGCCTCCGATTTCTTTGCCTCCGTCTTCCTAAGTAGGGACCAGAACAGCCACCTCCCCGCCGGCCCCCCCTCGGGCCCCGGGGGAGGCACACCTGGGCCACGGGTTAGCAAGGATTTAGTTAGGGAGCTTCTGGAGGGGTTGGACGTATTCAAGTCAGCCCGTCCGGATGATCTCCACCCTAGAGTTCTAAAGGAACTGGCCCAGGTCATTGCAAGTCCCCTGGCACAACTTTATGAGCACTCGTGGTGCTCTGGTGAGGTACCGGAGGACTGGAAGAGGGCCAACGTGGTCCCCATCTTCAAAAAAGGGAGGAAGGAGGACCCGGGAAACTATAGGCCGGTTAGTCTCACCTCGATCCTAGGCAAGCTGTTCGAGAAAATTATGCTGGCACACATCCAGGAGGGGCCAGCAGGGGACTGCATGCTTAGGGGCAACCAACATGGGTTTATCAGTGGCAAGTCCTGTCAGACCAACCTGGTGGCCTTTTACGATCAGATCACCAGATCATTAGATGCAGGGGTAGCAGTGGATATAGTCTTCCTGGACTTCCGGAAGGCTTTTGACACTGTCTCTCACCCCGTTCTCATTAAGAAACTGGGGGGCTGTGGTGTAGACACCCACACAGTCAAACGGGTCGCCAACTGGCTGGAGGGCCGCACCCAGAGGGTGGTAGTGGATGGGGCCTTCTCAACCTAGAAGGACGTGGGCAGTGGGGTTCCGCAGGGCTCAGTCCTCGGGCCCGCACTGTTCAACATCTTCATCAGTGATTTGGGTGAGGGGGTAAAAAGCACCCTGTTCAAATTTGCTGATAACACTAAGATGTGGGGGGATGTGGGCACACTGGAAGGAAGCAACAGGCTACAATCAGACCTAGACAGGTTACAAGGGTGGGCGGACGAGAATAGGATGGGTTTCAACACAGACACGTGCAAGGTGATGCACCTTGGGAGGAACAACCGGCACCATACCTACAGGTTAGGGAACTCCCCTCTTGTCAGCACAGAGGCGAAAAAGGATCTGGGGGTCATCACTGGCTCCAAGATGAACATGGGCCGGCAGTGTGGCGAGGCAGTTAGGAAGGCCAACCGCACCCTGTCATGCATCCACAGATGCATCTCAAGCAGGTCCAAAGAGGTGATCCTCCCTCTCTATGCGGCACTGGTCAGGCCGCAGCTGGAATATTGCGTCCAGTTCTGGGCGCCACATTTCAGGAGGGATGTCGACAGCATGGAGAGGGTCCAGAGGAGGGCCACTCGTATGATCAGGGGACAACAGGGCAGGCCCTATGAGGAGAGGCTATGGGACCTGAACCTGTTCAGCCTCCAAAAGAGAAGGTTGAGGGGGGATCTTGTGGCCTGTTATAAACTAGTCAGGGGGGAACAGCAGGCATTGGGGGAGTCACTGTTCCCCCAAGCGCCGCCAGGAGTGACCAGGAATAATGGTCACAAGCTGGCAGAGGGTAGGTTTAGGTTGGCTATCAGGAGGCACTACTACATGGTCAGGGCGGCTAGTGTCTGGAACCAGCTTCCAAGAGAAGTGGTGCAGGCTCCTACCCTGGGGGTGTTTAAGAGGAGGTTAGATGCACATCTTGCTGGGGTTGTTTGACCCCAGTACTCTTTCCTGCCATGGCAGGGGGTCGGACTAGATGATCTGCTCAGGTCCCTTCTGACCCTAGAAACTATGAAACTAACTATGGCCTTGCTCACTGACAGCAAGTCCTCTTGTGCTACTTCAGTAGCACCCTTTGGCTAATAGCTTTACTATTCAGCTCTAAGAGGTGTGATTTATTTCAATTAATTTCATCAAGGCACCAAGTCAAAGTTAAGGCTGGGCCAATGTACGTTTCAAATTTAAAGTAAAAACAGTAAGAATTCACATTCCACATGTTTCCATGCATATGAAAAAGGAATCTCAGAGCTCTCCAAATTAAAATAAATAAATAAAACACTGAAGCCAATTTGAAAGACTGGCATAAGGTTTTCCTGCCTATTTCAATTAAGCAACTTTGTCACAAGTTCTGATATCAGAGAAGCACACCAAGCAAACTTAATCTTACTCACCTTTGGCTCCCTAACCCCCACTTCCCTACTTTACCTTTTGTCTTTCTAATTTCTACCCATTTACATGCTCACTGACATCCTGTCACACTTTTAGCTTCTCTCATTCCTTGGAGTCTTAGAACAGCAGAGACTTCCTATGCCTGCCTGATGAAGGGTGACTGTGCCCAAAAGCTTGTTAAGAACTTCCCCCCCACAACTACTCAGTTCATTTAATAAAAGTATCACACATCTCCCCAAAGAACCTTGCCAAGCAAGCTTAAGTGAACTCACATCCAGCCTAAATGGTTGCCAACAGTGGTAAAACTGACTTAGTGACCATATAACTAGAGCAGGTTGGAGTCTCTCGCTACTTTTGTAAGCACACTGCTACCAGACAGCTACTATATGGCTATTTTACAAGAGATATATAACGTGCACTTGCACACAAGTTCTGAGTATTACTTTGGAACTGGACGATTACTTCAATAACAGTGGAAAACAGTAAGCAGAATTAATTTCTGGTGCTCATCAGTGTTTGAAGGCAAAGTATTTTTGCTCCCCATTCAAATACCCAAGAGCAGCCATACAGCATTCATTGTTTTAGCCTGACACAGCTCCCTTGTTTGTTCGCCTATCTTTAATGAACTTGCTATTATATGCCCATCAGACAACTAGTCTTGCTAGACAAGTAGAGATCTGTTTATTTACATCCATGGGGACAGGTTTTTCCTTAAATTGACTCAATTGTCTGAAAGATTTAAAACAATCATTTAAACCAGATTTGAATCATGCAGCATCTAACTTCCTATTTTGTGCAATGACAATACAGTAACAGTAAGTTTCTACCCTACCCCATTCAGGGGAGTTGGAGTTTTTGGTCTTGCTCTTCTGGAATTGCTCTGGTATCGATTCCATTTATACATTTTGTACTTCTGAAAACAGACTTGACAATTAAGTCTCAGGACTTCCCCATGCGACCACAAGCCACTCCACCTGCTTTTACATTTGATCTGCCTTAGAAGAGGTATACGACCCTATCTAATAAATTCTGAGAACCTCACAACAGCTTGCTTTAATTGAACAGGTAATATTAATCCAGGCAGCACAAACCAAAGGGTAAAAAGACCTTTTTTCCAAAATAAAAGAATCTTTTCTGCTAGAAAAGAAGTCAAAATAGGTACTTCATAACTATTTCTCATCCAGTTAGTAGTTCCAGTACAATTTAATCCCTGAAAGAAGAAAGACAGGATCAGACTCATGTTCACTATAAAATTAGCAAATTCACTGAAATCAATGGAGTTGCCATAATGTAAGAGGGTTAAGTGGGAGGTGAATTGGGCCCACTAATTACATGCATAACATCTCAATTTTAAACCAAGTAACAATTTATATGTAAAAGCTGCTCTAAACATGCACTCTAGTAAGCACTTTGACATTCCGAGCTCTAACACATGCTTGCACTCGCTAACAGATCCTGGCAAGCTCCCACAATCTGTTTGCTCAGTGGTCCCCTGGGTCAGACATGGCTGATTTTCAGTTACTTCAACAGCAGATACCACTGGCCATCATTTAGTGAACTTCAGTTCCTTTCTGGTTTTCCTTTCAGGCAAATGCCAAGAACGACCCTTTGTCTAGAGTTAAATGGCATTTGTTGGTACACAAAGTGAAGCACTCAGATATTTTGATAGTTACCTATATGCTAAAAGTTGTCCTGCTCAGAGGCAGGTCATTTTAAGGAGATTTACCTGTCAATTAAGCATCAGGCTTCTAGCAAAAATTCTAGATACTAACTCTCAGCGAGACACCCTGACCACAGAAGTAATACCCCACAGAACATTATTTGCATTTTGTGCAGCAGACCAGACCCATACCACTCCCCCTTTGCAACAGTATTTCAGCTTTCATAGGTAACAGAATTCAAAGCACTTTCCCTATCTGTGACAAAGAACAGACTTAAGTGGCCATACAAAAATACTTGAGAACAGTCCAGAAGTTAAATAAATCGTTATCTTCCACCTGCTTAAGGACTGAAGCAATCTTTAGGTTGGAATTCAAAGAGTATCAGCCAGTTACACAAGACAAAGATGAAATCCCAGCCTGTTCCTTGGGACCCATAAACCAAACCAAACCAGAACTGTCAGCATATTTTTATGCAGGGTATTCAATCTGCAAAACTTTAATCTACACCCCTTCTAAAGGGGGGGAATACAATCCACATCACTTAATCAGAGTGGCTATTTATTAGTACAGAAACACTCAGCGCAACTATATAAACTTCCACAGTGGAAATAATTTCTGCAGGGACAGCCTAGTGTCAGGTCCACTCATTCTCCAAAGCTCTTTGAAAGTGAGGGGAGGGATGAAGTATCCCTCCCCAGCCAGAGAACAGCACCCCCTCCCCTCCAGAAGGGGAGACCTGATGTGGCTTGAGGTTGCTCCGCAGAAACCACCAGCAGACCAGGCCCGCGGGCTGCCGCCTGCTCGTCCCACAGCCGAATAAGAGCCTAGACGTTGCCCCGCACAAGCCCGGGCACTAAAAGGGAGGGAGGGACGGGGCTCCACTAAGCACAATCGGGATCCACCTCCACGCTGCGGCGGGGACGCAGCCCCCTCGGCCCCGGGTTTCCCAGCGAGAGCGCGTCGTCCTCGCGCACCAGGCCAGGCAGAGGCCGGCCCGGCCCGGCCCCGCGGTTGCTCCCGCTCCTCCCTCCCCCAGTAACGGTCGCGCCTCAGCCGCGCCCGGCATGAGCGCGCAACCCAATGGGGCCGCGGGCGGGCGGGGAAAGAAAGAGGCGAGCGCGGGGGGCGGGACGCGAGCGCCAGAGAAAGGGCGGGGAGGAGCGAGGGCCGCCGGCGGGGAAGGGAGCGGCGGTGGCGGGGGAGGGACGAGGCAGGAGGCTGGCTCGGCTCGGCCTGCGCACCCCGCCCGCCGTCTCCCCCCCTCCCCCTGCCGCAGAAACTACGCCATTGCGGCCTAGTCCTGGAGCCAGCGGCGCGCGGCCTCCCTCGCGCCGCCCCTCCCCCACCCATCCCCACCGCCCCGCCGCCATCTTGGCGGCCGCCGCCATCTTTTCCTTCCCCCCGCCGAAGCCGGGCAGGAGCCAGCAGCCGGAGCAGCGCAAGGCCCCGCCATCTTTTCGGGGGAGCCGCCATACTTGCCCTGGCGAGGAACATGGCGGCGCCCATCACACACATCCCAACATGGCCTCCCTTCAAAACAAAACCGGCCGGGCCATCGCCGGCACGCACTCACCCGAGGCCCACATGGTGACCGAGAACTCCCCCTCCAGGGTCTTGATCTGCACCTGCTTCTGCTCCCACTTCCTGCCGCCGCCGCCCTCGGCCCCGCCGCCGCCCGCCCCGCTCAGGTAACTCTTCTTGCTGCTCTTCTTGCCGCTGCCGCCCTTCTTCACGCGTCCGCCGCCGCCGCCCGACGACGACCCGCCGCCGCCGCCGCCACCACCGCCGCTCTTGCTGCCCGCCGCCGCCACGGTCACCAGCGTCTGCTCGATGTACTCGTCGTCGCCGGCGGGCGCCGGTACAGGGATGAGGATCTGGTCCTCGAAGCCGTCGTCGGCGCGCAACCCGTCCGAGTCGTCACCCCCCACCACCTCCTCGCGGGTCTGCACCAGAATCACCTCCTGGTGGTGGTGGTGCAGGTGCAGCTGTCCCCCGCCGCCGCCCGCGCCGCCGCCGCCCGCGCCGCTCGGGTCGCCGTCCGACACGAGCGGCTGCAGCGCGATCATGGGCTGGTGGTGGTGGTGGTGGTGGTGATGGTGGTGGTAGTGGTGCGGCGGGTGGTGCGGGCCGCAGTCCTCGCAGCACTCGTCCTCGTCGTCCTCGTCGTCGTCCTCCTCGCCGCCCACCACGGTGGTCTCGATGGTCTCCACCGGGATGGTCTCCACCTCGATCTCGTGCAGCTCCACGATCTCGGCCGGCATCTCCGAGCCGTCCGTGGCAATGTACAGAGTGTCTCCCGAGGCCATGGCGGCGGCGGCGGGGGGGAGCGGGGGCCGCTCCGCTCCCCTCGGGCTCGGGTTCGGGCTCCGCTCCGCTTCCTCCTCCTCCGCCTCCTCCGCCCCCTTCCACACAAACACCAGCTCCGCGCAGCCAGCGAGGGAGGGAGGCAGGCAGGCAGCCGCCAAATCCCGGCTCCGCGCCCTCGCGAGAGTTCCGCCGAGACGTACCCCAGCCCCGGGAGGCCGCTGCTGCTGCCGCCTCCGGGACACGCCCCCCGCCTCCTCCGCGTGCCGCCGCCTATCGCCGCGCGCCTGGCGCCGCACGCCCCGCCCCAACGCGGGGAGCGGCCTATCGGGAAGAGCCTGGCGCGAGCGTCCCGCCCTTTACCTGCGAAGGGCCTATGGGAGGGCGCCGAGCGGCGGGGTCCCGTCTTCCAGACCTCCGCAGCCTATGCGGAGGTGTGGGGGTGGGGCCACGCCTTCCCCCACCCATGACCGTGCTCCCCTGCGGCCCTGCCCACACGCACGGACGTGCCGGCCGGGGGAGGGGCGGGCCTGTTCAGCTCTACTCCGCTCCTCCTCGGTCGGCCTTCGCCTCGCCTCGCCTTACCTGCGGGCGGAGCCAGACCGCGCCGGGCAGCCTGTCCGCGGCCTCGGGCGGGACCGGCTCGGCTCAAGCGAAAGACGAGAGAGAAGACCCAGAAGAGGGGAGAGACGCCAGAGCCGGACGGCCCGGGACCTGCCGCGGCGGCAAGCCGAGGTCGTCCCGGCCCCTTTCAGGCGCCTCCCCGGAGCCGCTGTGGCGCCCGGGCCAGGGCTGCGCCACCGGTCCCTGCGTGCAGACGCAGCAAGGCGTGGATGCAGCGGGGTGGGAAGGGCCCGCAGGCCTAGTCCAGGCCGGACCTGGGGCAGGATCGTCCCCCTACAGCCCATCATCTAGAGCAGCGGTTCCCAACCTGTGGTACGCATTAACAGACTTATCATAATGACTTTCTATGACAGCAACTTGCCGGTGATACTTAAGGTTGTACCGTTTTAAGTTGCTGGTGCGCAGTCTGTCAGTTTGGGAACCTCTGATCTAGACTCCCAACCCCAACCCAGCACAGACCTCACACCCCGACAGGCCACAGGGGATCCACAGCAAAAGCAATGCCTGGAAGAAATG
The DNA here is from genome assembly GCF_052110815.1 of Crocodylus siamensis. Lineage (NCBI taxonomy): Eukaryota > Metazoa > Chordata > Crocodylia > Crocodylidae > Crocodylus > Crocodylus siamensis. Next base: position 272,854,285 of record NC_143396.1, on the reverse strand, counting down.
ACCAAAGCCAGCAAAATGCATCCCTTATGTTGTAATCACTTAGGGAAATGCCTGCCTTCGTTGCTTCCTTCTCTTTACGACCCAATCCTACAAGCTGTTGGTTGCACGAAGAAAGCGTGTACCCTCAGGAGTTCAATCCCACAGGAAGATCCACTGGGGTAAAGCTGGTGCCTGCACAAGGTACTTCTGGAAGTCAGTTCCCATGGAGGAACAGGGGCCTCAGATGCTGCCTTCTTTGGACTGGGCTTGAAGAGTGCCATGTGTCTCTACAAGGAAGTTTTGCAGGACGATGACAGCCTGTTGGAGTTTTCCAGGCCTGCTGCCTGCACAGGGAAAAGAAGTTACTTGTTTCTGTAATATTATGTACTTGTAAGCAGCAATGTTTTCCAGCTGTTTCATTCACTCATAAAATAATGGAAAATGAAAATCCAGCTTTTGTTAGGAATGCTTCTGGGTAATCCAACAGAAATGAAGGCAATCTTCAATCTGAATTTGTAGATTAAAACCAGTGGAACCCCTTTGTCAAGCTAAACAATAACAACTCCAACCTCCAAAACATAGAGCTGAATAGTAGTAGCACTCTGCTCTTCTCCAGTTCTGTGGAATTCCTCTTGTGTAAAGTGACCATCACATGTGCAGAATAAATATTTGCTCCTCAATGTGGAAGGAGGAGGATGGGCGTGGAGGCAAGGTGCTTTCTACTCCCTATACCAAGGAATTAAGACTGAATCAGTTTACCCCTAGACAAGGATGCCAGGTAAAAACAACTAAATTTTTTAAAGAACTCTATTGTCTTAGTCTTCTGAAAACACAAACTCCTCAATCACTGAAAAAGGCACAATGCTTTAAAAAAGTCAATGGGTTTCTGCTGCAGTCTGTTCCATTTCAGTTCTTTACACCACCACTGTGGGACCATTCTGTTTCACAATTCCTTCAAGGCATTTTTTCCCCCAAACATGCTGCTTCCCATGTGAAGGGCTGCAAAGGAAAAAACATACCACCCCAACTACCCTGCATTCATCAATGTGTTTTCTTGTCAGTAGGTTTAAAATGGGTTAAGTGCATTTGCATTTAAATATACACAGAACACACTGAGGTGTGTTGTTTTCCCTATTGGAATTACGTGAAGGTGCTTCCTATTTGCAACGTAATGTTCATTGCTTGAGCTAAAAATACAGAGGTCAAAGTGTTTACAAAAAGGATGGATTGGTGGATAGCATGCTAGAATGGGACTTAGGAGACCTCTGCAAAACATTTCAAGAGCTACTGAGGAAAGGTGCCATAAAACAGCTAGGGGTTATTAAGTTCAGGCTGAAGATAGAGGTATTTATCCATGAAACTAGTTAATCAACTTGGAAACAAGTGTCTGATTTATCACAACATTAATAGAGACAGAAAAGCTACAAATGAGTATTGTCAGATTACTACTGAAAGCTCCATTATTTTAAAATTAGATAAAACCATATAGCTCTGCTTTCCTATCACACTGTAAACCTTGCCTCATTTTCTCATTCCTTCCTTCCTTACACCTTTTCACTCATTCTCCCTAAAAATTACCAAGTTTCTTGACTGTGAAATAATATTTTCATTTTTTAATAATTCATGTGCTGGTGGTAGTTGTGATGCATTTCATTTTTTGTAACAATTTCTCACCATACCTGCACTAAACCCACTAACCCATCTGTCAGGACTACTGATACTCCACACATTTGTGCAGCTTTCATGTAGCCACTGTTTAAATACAAATAAACCATTCAGCTGAAAACTGTTTCTTCATGCTGCCCCTGAACATGACTTTTCCCACAAAGTTACACTGGTCTGAGGCCCAAGATAGACAATACTTGCATCAACAACAGAATTAGTCTCCAGCCTCTCAGGAACTACTGGCCTAGAAGAGAATGCCATTTAGGAGTGAAGTATTTGGGAATCCTTTTGTCCTAGCCCAATATCGCACTTACATGTATTCTTAGAATGCTACACTTAGGGCATGTCTACACGTTGCCCTATGGCAATGTAGCAACACGTTATGGCAACTTAGCAATTATGCGGGTCTACCAGCTATGTCACCATAGGAGTGCACTCTTCCTCAGTGTGCTGCTACAGTGACATAGCAGTGAAATCTAACCATCCACCATGCATACAGCACAGTAACCACCCATACCACACCATGCTGTAGTACTTCCAAAAGATCCTTACCATGCGCACAACTTAGTAACTGCTACTTTCAGCCACTTTCAAAAAGTCACGTTAATAACACATGTTTTAGCTCTTGTTTTGCTAGAGATCTGTGCTACATCTACCATTGGCTACAAGGGAAGTCAAATTGCACCCGATCCTGAAAAAAAATCCTGGAATTATTATGGGAGTAAGAACTTTGCTGATGTCTGGGCAGGGGAAATCAAGTGGCGGTTTAATTTTAAACATTTTCTGTTCAGTTTATCATGATAAACTTCAAAAATGGGATCTTCTGATTTGTCTGTACTTGAGTACTACCACTGCTTGCACAGAACAGAATCATGGCGGTAGATTATGGACTGATACGCTGAATAGAATTGTAGAGCTGACCAGAGTGCAAGGGGACATGATGGACCCTAGATCTAAGAGGGAAACAATTTTCCCATCTTATAGATTTCATAGACATTCAGGCCAGAAGGGACCTCAGAAGATCATCGAGTCCAGCCCTCTATTCCAGGGGCAGGAAGTCAGGAGGAGTCATTGTTAGGAACCCAGCAAGCTAAACATCCAAATTTATCTTGAAGGTGTTCAGAGTAGGTACTTGAACCACCTCCGCTGGCAGACTGTTCCAGACCTTGGGGGCTCAGACAGTAAAGAAATTCTTCCTTATGTCCAGCCTGAAGTGGTCCTGAAGGAGTTTGTGACCATTTGACCTTGTCATCCCTTGGGGCGCTCTGGTGAACAAAATGTTCCCCCAGATCCTGGTGAGCACCCCTGATTGCCCCCGAGCCTGCAATTTCCAGGCTAAAGAATCCCATGGCTCTCAGCCTGTCATCGTAAGTTCTGTTTTCCTGACCTCTGATCATGTGCGTGGCTCTTCTCTGGACTCTCAGAAGCTTCTCCACATCCTTTTTGAACTGTGGAGCCCAAAACTCGACGCAGTACTCCCGCTGCGGCCTCATCAAGGCCGAGTACAACAGGAGAACGATGTCCTGGGATCTGCTTGAGAAGCTTCTGTGGATGCAAGCCAGCATTGCTCGCTTTACTAGCTGCAGCATCACGCTGAAGGCTCATGTTCATCTTGTGGTCAATCATGACCCCCAAGTCCTTTTTGTATGTAGTGCTAGCCAGCATAGCACAGATGAGCCTATAGGCATGCTGCAGGTTTTTCTTCCCAAGGTGGAGAACCTTGCATTTTCTTAAGAAAATATTCAAGATAAAAACCATTTTCCATCCCAAACTGAGACAAAAATGTATCTTACATTGTTTCAAATGGAAAAAAAGAGCAAAGTTATTCACAATATTTTAATAATGTTGACATTTTCTTAGTTTTTAACCTTCTTGATTTGATACTACTTCATTTTTTTTATTAATTAATTTATATTTCAGAATAAAAAGTCATTTCAAACCAAAGGAAATAAGTTTTCATTTTTAAAATGTTAAAACTTCCTATTTTGACCATTTTATTTTTTCGTCATTAAATTTGATTAACACAGTTTACACTGAGACAAGTTTTATGAAGCCAGTGCTTTCCTGAAACAGTTAAAGTGTTAATTACTCTGCATTTTTAATGGAAATGTATTTTGTTGTTCTTCTTAATGTCAGTAATATGTTTAACTACCATGTGGTTATTTTTCAATACACATTTAATGAATATGCAAATCTCTACTGCAGTGGATTTCTAAATAAAATAAGATAATGGTGATCTATGGAAAGTATATCAACAAACAACAGAGTTAAAACTATTGAATAAAATATGCTTGAAAATTCTTAGTTCCTTTTTACTCACTTCCTTTTACCTGAGTAGAGCATTTTTTAATACTATTGTCTGTATATTTCCTTCTTTCTCCCTCCCCACTTCATTGTAAATTTCTGATTTCTTTTAATTCCATTGGGAAAATGGAGTGTGAATTTCTTCTCTTTTGAATAATTTCTTCCTATTTTTTTTCATCAAAAACTAATGGCCAGTGCTATTGTCTATCAGTTTGAGCTGACCACAACAGCAATGCAGATGGAGAGAGCCCAGGCCAAGCAACTGTAAGCAAATGGACCCTCCTTCACTTTACCTAACCTTTCTGTTCCGAATGTACTTTTTGGAGAACAGTTTTAAGGGAATGACATGTCACAGTGTTTTGAACCCCACAAGAATTTACCTTTTTATGAAAAATCCATTGCCATATTTAACTGGCTCTAGAAAAAAGTCTCAGTTTCAATTATTTTAGTTTTCTAAAACCACTCATCTCCTTCCTTAAAACCTGCTACATTAAATCCTTTATCTAGCATTATTTTGTAGCAGACAATATATACATTCTGTTTACCGCTGGCATTGTAGTCCATTGTTTTCCCTCATTCTTTTTCCCTGGCACTACTAAGTGTTTTCCCAGGCACAAGTTTTAGATGGCTACAACCAAAAACTTCAGGCATAAGGACATAGGCAGGCAAGTTTTCATAGTTTGTAGGGTCAGAAGGGACCTGAGCAGATCATCAAGTCTGACCCCCTGCCATGGCAAGAAAGAGTATTGGAGTCAAACGCGATTGTCCAACCTTGTCTTAAAGACCCCCAAGGTAGGAGCCAGCACCACTTCTCTTGGAAGTTGGGTCCAGATCCTAGCCGCCCTCACAGTGAAGTAGCACCTCCTGATGTCTAGCCTGAATCTACCCTCTGCCAGCTTGTGCCTGTTATTTCTAGTTGCTCCTGGTAGTCCTCAGGGGAACGGGGACTTCCCCAGTGCCTGCTGGTCTCCTCTGACTAGTTTGTAACAGGCCACTAGATCCCCCCTCAGCCTGCTCTTGTGGAGGCTGAACAGTTCAGGTCCTGTAGCCTGTCCTCATATAGGGCCTGCCCTGCTACCCCCTGATCATGCGAGTGGCCCTCCCCTGGCCCCTTTCCATGTTGTCCACGTCCCTCCTGAAGTGTGGTGCCCAGAACTGGATGCAGTACTCCAACTGCGGCCTGACCAATGCAGCATAGAGGGGGAGGATCACCTCCTTGAACCTGCTTGAGATGCATCTGTGGATGCATGACAAGGTGTGGTTGGCCTTCCTGACTGCATCCCCACACTGCCGACCCATGTTCATCTTGGCATCAATGATGACTCCAAGATCCTTTTCTGCCTCTACTGATGGGAAGGGAGTTCCCCAGCCTGTAGGTATGGTGCTGGTTCTTCCTCCCCAGGTGCATCACCTTGTACTTGTCAGTGTTGAATCCCATCCTATTCTTGTCCACCCACCCCTGTAACCTGTCTAGGTCCAATTGCAGCCTATTCCTCCCTTCTAGCTTGCCCACATCCACCCACATCTTAGTGTTATCAGCAAATTTGAACAGGGTGCTTTTCACCCCCCTTGTCCAAGTCACCGATGAAGATGTTGAACAGTGTGGGCCTGAGCACGGAGCCCTGTGGGACCCCACTGCCCACATCCCTCCAGGTTGAGAAGGACCCATCCACTACCACCCTCTGGGTGCGGCCCTCCAGCCAGTTGGCGACCCGTTTGACTGTGTGGGTGTCTACACCACAGTCCCCCAGTTTCTTAATGAGAACAGGGTGAGAGACAGTATCGATGCCCTTCCTAAAGTCCAGAAAGACTATGTCTACTGCTACCCTGTATCTAAGGATTTAGTGACCTGGTCGTAGAAGGCCACCAGGTTGATCTGACAGGACCTGCCTCTAATGAACCCGTGTTGGTTGCCCCTAAGCACCATTGCCCATAATCTCCCCTGCTGGCCCCTGGTGGACATGTGCCAGAATAATTGTCTCAAAAAGCTTACCCAGGATCAAGGTAAGACTAACTGGCCTATAGTTCCCCAAGTCCTCCTTCCTCCCTTTTTTGAAGATGGGAACCACGTTGGCCCTCTTCCAGTCCTCTGGCACCACACCAGAGCACGAGTGCTCATAAAGCCATGCCAGGGGTCCCGCAAGGACCTCAGCTAATTCCCTCAGCACTCTGGGGTGGAGATCGTCTGGACCAGCTGACTAGATCCTCACTAACCCTTGGCCTAGGTGCGCCTCCCCTGGAGCCTGAGGGGGACCCGGTGGGGGGGCTGATCTGGTCCCTGCTCAGGAAAATGGAGGCAAAGAAGTTGTTAAATAGGTTAGCTTTGTCATCTGGTGTGACGACCAGATCTCCTAGCATGTCTTGCGGGGGGCCCCACATTAGCCAGTATCTTCTTTTTGCCCCCTATGCATTTAAAAAAGGACTTCTTGTTGTCCTTGATCTGGGAAGCTAGTCTCAGTTCCATCTCTGCCTTGGCCTTCCTGACTGCCCCCCTGCATCTCTGAGCAACCGCAGTATAATCCTCCCCGGTGATGGCCCCTCCCTTCCATTGGGTGTGCACCTCCCTTTTAGCTAGATGACATTCCTGGATGCTTTTGGTGAGCCATGGAGGCTTTTGTGCTCTCCTGCCCCCTTTGATCTGTGTTGGGATTACTGCCCTTTGGGCTTGGAGGATTGTCTTCTTGAGGAACAACCACTCTTCTTGGACACCTGGCTCCCCTCCCCTCCGGGACCCCAGTGCTTCCCCAATTGTTCTCCTTAGCTCATTGAAGTCCGCTCTCCTGAAATCTAGGGCTGCTGCCTTGCTGCAGGCCTTTGCCACCTTGTGCTGGATGGTGAATTCCAGCAGGCGATGATCACTGTTGCCCAGGTGGTTGAGCACCCGCAGCCCCCTCACCAGGTCGTCACCCGTGGCCAGCACCAGGTCCAACAAGGCATCTCCCCTGGTGGAGCTGTGCACCTCCTGGGTTAGATGGAGGTCCTGCATTTGTGCTAGGAACCTACATGAGCGGTCAGACCTGGCTGACTGCTCTTCCCAGCAGATGCCTGGAAAGTTCAGGTCACCCATGATGACCACATCCTTTGACCTAACTACCTCTGTGAGCTGACTTGAGAATTCCTTTTTTAGCTCTTCCCCTTGGCGGGGTGGTCTGTAGTAGACCCCCACCGTTAAGTCTCTTTCCCCTCGACTGCCTTGTATTCTAACCCAGAGCACTTCTGTGTGCCCCTCCTCTGACTCTGTGCTACCTGGTGAGGATGTGTATTCCTCCTTAATGTAGAGCGCCACTCCCCCGCCTTTCCTCCCTGTTCTGTCCTTCCTGTACAGCCTATAGCCCTTGATATTCACCATCCAGCAGGCTTTCAGGCGCAGTCACCCTTTGTCAGGTATAGGGAGTCTCTTTCTAGCTGGTCAGAGACTCCCTATGCCTGACAAAGGCTGATGGCACCTGAAAGCTTGCTAAGAACTTTTTTCCCCAACTACTCAGTTGGTCTTATAAAAGATATCACATCTACCCAAACAACCTTGCCAGATATGCCTGAGCATATCTTGCTGAAAAGAGCAATACATTTTTTATTTCTTACTAAGTCTTCCCTCCTACCTTCCCTCCTCTTCCACTTCTCTCTTGCCTTGCCAATTAGATTCTAAATGACTAATTTGCCTACATTTTCCAGCAGCCTTATGGACTGAGGCAGATTTAAGGAATCTAAGGCATAACAGCCTGAAATGCCATCTAGCCCGCTGGGGGCGGGGGGACTACCGCCACTGCTGATCCATTGAGCAACCCTTGCAAAGCCAGCAGGCCAAGGCACTTAAGGGAGCCCACCCCTGCCCCAGCCCAGGTACAATCTGTGGGCAAGGCAAGAGCCCCCCAGGGAACACTCACCTGCCTGTACACAAATGCCAGGAGCTTGGAGAATAAGCAGGAGGAGCTTGTCCTCCTGCTTAATGCAAATACTTATGATGTCATAGGGATAACGGAGACCTGGTGGGACTCCACCCATGACTGGACCATGGGTATAGATAGCTATACCCTGTACAGAAGAGATCGTGTAGATAAAAGGGGCGGGGGTGTATCTCTCTATGTTAAGGAAAGCTACATGTTCCTGCAAGCTGATATTGGCAACCAGGGTGGACAACTGGAGACCCTCTGGGTTAAAATCCGTGGGGAACATGGCACAGGGGACACAACGGTGGGAGTCTACTACAGACCTCCCACCTAAAGTCAAGAGCTTGACCAGGAGTTCACCCGGGAACTGGCTGAGGCCGCATGCTCCAGGACCTTGGTTGTCATGGGTGACTTCAATTACCCGGACATCTCGTGGGAGGATCACTCAGCAAAATCTGAGTGGTTGCAAAGCTTCCTGTCATGCGTGGATGACCTCTACCTAACTCAAGAAGTCTATGGGCCAATGAGAGGTAAAGCGCTGCTCGACCTGGTAACGACTACTAGGGATGACCTAATCAGCGACCCAGAGATTGATGGGAAGCTGGGTGACAGCTACCACGAGCTGATCATCTTCACCATCGGCCATAAAGCTGGCAAGTCAGTCAGCAACACGGAAGTCCTTGACTTCAGGAAAGCCGAATTTGACAACCTCCAGAGGCTTGTCAGTGAGGCCCTAAGGAACTACAACCCCAGGGAGATGGGAGTTCAAGAAGAGTGGTTGCTCCTCAAGTGAGCGATCCTCAATGCACAAGCTAATTCAATTCCATCTCAGAGGAAAGGCAACAAGAGGGCACAGCAGCCCCCCTGGCTCTCCAGAAATCTGGCAGACCTCCTAAGGCTAAAAAGAAAGGCCTACAAAGGATGGAGGATGGGATTCACCTCCAAGGAGGATTATTCTGCAGTGGTCCGGTCCTGCAGGGAGCAAACCAGGAAAGCCAAGGCTGCAACTGAACTCCAACTAGCTTTGAGCATCAAGGACAATAAAAAGTCCTTTTTCAGGTATGTGGGGAGCTGGAGGAAAAGCAAAGGCAACACGGCTGCACCAGATGGGGCAACTGACAACTGATGCCCAGGAAAAAGCCAAGCTATTAAATGGGTACTTCGTGTTGGTCTTTCACCAGTCCCATGGGACGCCCATGCCCACCATGGGACAGGGCAGTCCGTGTGAGGGAGATCCCTTGCCCTCCATTAATGCTAACCTCATGAAGGAACACCTTGAGAAGCTGGATACCTTCAAGTCAGCCAGCCCTGACAATCTGCACCCCAGGGTACTCAAGGAGCTGGCAAGCGTCATAGCCCAGCCCCTGGCACAGATCTTTGAAAACTCTTGGTTCTCCGGTGTAATGCCTGAAAACTGGAAGAAGGCCAATGTGGTGCCTATCTTCAAGAAAGGGAGGAAAGTGGATCCAGCTAACTATAGGCCCATCAACCTGACTTCTATCTCGGGGAAGCTTTCAAAACCCTAATTCAAGGTTTTGTTTTTACTGTTCAATCAGACCCTTACTGCTATTTAAATTACATTTTTTATTGTCTATCTTTCTAATTAAGTAAATACTTCCTTTTTAACTCATATGTTCTCAAACTGTGGCTATGAACATATTTCAGGAGTAGTAAGTCAAAAGTCTGTACTTGGAAGGAGTTCCCCAAATGTTTATTCTTATAATATGGGGTAATTTGCTCAGGAGAAGAATCAAAATTTTAATTGGCTTTCCCCACCCCTTCCTTTCCAGCTGTTCCTTTCCCTGCTCACTCTAGCATTGAAGTCACTGAGAAAAACTTTCATATCTTCTTTGGGTACAGATGACAGTACTTGATCAATTTTAGAATACATATTTTGTCATATGCATTTGGGGTTAGGGTGGAGTCACGTTTGTAACATGATCACAAACTCCTTAGCCTGCCAAAGCAACAAACGGAAAACATGGATGCACCCCCACTCAAAACAGGGGCACAGGATTAAATACATCATAGTGCATGCTGAAGACTGTCACAACATCTGTATCACTAGTGCAGATGACTGCTGGCTGGATCATCATAAGATGATCATGCCTGTTCATATCACCCCAAAATGACATAAAAAAAGAAAGACCCAGCTAAAAGTGATAATCTCCAGCAGTGCCTCAGTGAGAAACTCTCCGACCTCCCCAATGATCTGGAAATTATTGATCACTGGGAGAGCCTTGAGAAAGGCATCCATAAAGCATGCAAAGAATCTCTAGGCTTCTCCACAAAGAAAAATTAGAACTGTTTTGATGAGAATGAGAAGGAAATACACTCTCTCATGGACAGGAAAAGGAGAGCCTTCAAAGCTTGCCAGAATGACATCAAGTCCAAACAAATGCAAGACACTTATCCTTACATTAAAGCCAAAGTCCAGAAGAAAATATAAGAGTGAAAGAACAAATGGTGGGAGGACAAAGCAAAAGAGATGCAGCAGTTTTCCAATACCCAGTGGTTTCTTCAGCCTAACCAAAGCTATCTATGAGCCAAGCACACAAGGAACTATCCCTCTGGGGTTAGAGGTCAGAAGGATGAAACAACACAGTGGAAGAAGCACTTTCAGGAGTTCCTGAACCACGATTCTAATGTTGAAGACAATACCACTGACACCCTTCCACAATACCCCATTAAGGACTACCTTGCAGATCCACCAACTTCTCAGGAGGCTTTGAAAGCCATTAACTAGATGAAGAACAACAAAGCATGTGGTCCTGAAACAATACCAGATAAAATACATAAGCAAAATGGACAGAAGCTCCCTCACCCACTACACATCATTATTATGAACAGATTCTCAGTTACTTGAGAGATACCAGAATCATTATGGTATTCAAGAAAGGAATTGTGGAATTTCACTCCTGTCCAGAGCTGGAAAGGTCCTCACCTGCATTCTCTGCCATAGGCTCACTTTCCTCACTGAGGAGATTCTACCTGGGTGCATCTATACAAGGTGCTGACAACACAGTAGCCCAATACTGCATGGTAAAAACTATGATGTGACACTACTGCACAGTATGCTAAGCTACTGTGTAGTCAATGTCATAAAACAGGTGTTCACCAGCACTGCTGCACATTTATTTAGTACTTGTTTATACAAGTTCTAAGTAAATGCACAGTAACAACGGCAGAGTAGTGTCTCATGTAGACACAGCTCCTGAGTCCCAATGTGATTTTAGACCACACAGAGGTACTCCAGGTATGATCTTTGTTGCTAAACAGCTAAGAGTGCACTGATAGAGATTTTGGAGTCTGATATTTAAGGAGTCTGATATTTAAGGAGGCATCTGATTTCCAATACAGCTGCATGCAGCTGGTAAGTCTGTTGTGGTGGAAGGGAATGGGTGAGGGAAGGGCCATGGCAGGGGGCAGATCAGTGCCTCCCATGGTGAGGGAGGGAGGGAGGGGGCAGGGGCAGGTGCTGCCCAGCCAGGGTGTGGCAGGGTTCAGGACAGAGCCGGAGCTCAGTGGGGAGGGGGGTGGCTCCCTCTACTGCAAGCACCCCAGGATGGCACGGGGGGGGGGGTGCCCCCAGATCTGGGCAGGGTGGGGTGGGTGGGCTGCATCTGCAGGGTGAAGCTGGGGTTGCCCCAGGCTCTTCTCAGTGGGGGCTGGACTTGGGGCAGGCAGCAACAGCATTGGGAGGGGGCTATGGAGAGGGCTGCAACCACCCCAAATTTTGCTATAGCCCTACTCCCAGTGCTGCTGCCACCCACCTAGTGCAGCCCTGGCTTAACCTCCACCTCCCTCCACGCACTAGGAAGAGGTGGAGGGAAGAGCCACTCCTCCGATGAGCCACGGCTCCGCCTCTCACCAATCCCACCCCAACTGGGCAGTGCCTGCCCCCTCCCCCACTCACCGTGGGGGGCATTGATCTGACTCCCCACATCCCTTCCTTCCCTCCTCCCCTTCCACCACAACAGACTTACCAGCTGCATGCTGCTAAGCTCTGCTCCTCGCTGCCTGCATGCTGTGTTGCGGCTGCGGGCACGCATGGGAATTTATCATATAAATTATTGACTACTTGAGGCCAATTTCCAATACAGCCAGTTTTCTTTGTATCGGTACTGATCCAATATTGGACCAATGTGTAGGTGTACCTTTATAGACAGCTACAGGAGAAGTGCTGCAAGCAACACTGAGCTCTTTACATGGCCTTCATTGACCTGACCAAGGCCTTTGATTCATTCAGAGAGGCCCTATGGAAGATCCTGATCAGATTTTGATACCCACCAAAATTTGTTACCATTATCAGACTTGTTCATGACTGTAACAGGGAGCCTTCTCTGGGCCAAGTTCCCTGTGGCCTGTCCACCTGTTTCTGGGCTAACCGCCCACCTTCTTTCCTGCCATGCCTTGTTGTTAATTAATTTATTGATGTTAATTAAGCAGAAGGCTGCCCATTTCTTGCCCCAATGCCAGGGGGCACTATCTATGGCTCCGTTCCTCCCCTACACCGCAGCCCAAGCCTTGCAGATGGTATCCAGATGTTATTAGTCACACCAGCCCCACACTAGACTCCAGAATCCTCCTGGAAGGACCCACCTTTGATCTCTTTGCTCAGGCGGCCTACGCCGCCTTCATTCAGGCTGCTGAGCTCCTTGTAGCTGGCTCCCCTCTTGGGTGTGGTTCCCACTCAGGACCTTCAGCCACACACAGGCCCTGGCCTCACCTCCAAGGCCAGGTGGGGTCCCAGGCCCACAACTCTGGGTGCCCCTCGCAGTGGGCACCTAGCCCTTTTGACGTTCTTGGTCCTGGCCCCAGCATGGACCAGTCAAGGGGGCACTTTACCTCCGGCATCACTAGCCCCACACTCTCTTCAGGTCCCTCTTCCTGGATGTGGAGAGATGGGGTGACTCACACCATGACTGGTGCTCCAGGGTCTCACAGGGGACTCTCGTTCCCTCCCTGGAGCAGCAGGTCATGGTGCTACCCTGAGATCATCCACAATGCCCCCCTCTACGTGGGGCTCCCACAGCGCACTTCCCCCAGTACTCAGGGTCTTGGGGCTTCCCTCAGGTAGGATCAGGTGGCCGTAACCATGCCTGGCCCCCTCTACTTCTGATGTCCTGACCCACCCAAAGGTGGGATCTGGGGTTAAGGCACTCTGACCTGCCTTTCACCAGGGTGATAACTGGCCCAGCATTTCCTGGGGGCTTCTGCAACACTGGGAGCCCCACCAGGCCACCCACTCCTGGCACGGTACAGTTTTAGGTCATACCCAGGACCAGGAGCCTCCTGACCATCCCCTACAGCTCCTGCCCTTACCTCCAGATGATTGCCTGCAGCCAGGCAAGGTTGTTGTCTGGCCTTCCAGCAGCAAAATGCCCTGTTTATATGGGCAGCACTAGATCCAAAATGGCTGCCCTCATCAGGCACCTGCCAGTTGCTAGCTTCAGACCCTTAAAGTGGCAGGCACAAACAGTGCCCTGCCACAATGACAACATAACAACAAGCATCCTAAGCAATGACTCAGAAACAGATCCCTCACTATTAGAACTGGAGTTGAGCAAGGATGTATGATTGCACCAACATTCCTTTCCATCTCTACTGCAGCTCTCCTGCTTCTTACTGACGATAGACTTCCATCTGAAGTCAGCACTCAATATCACATGGACAGGAATCTCTCCAACATCAAACCAATTACATTCCAAATCTAGGATAACCAATATCTCCATTACTGATCTTCAATACACTGATGATTGCCCACTCAGTTAAAAAGCTCTAGGTCACTTTTAACTGTTTTTGTGAACTGTATGAAATGTTTAAATGCACTGGGCATGTCTACATGAGATGCTGACTGCACTGTAGCCTGATACTACTGCACAGTAGCATCATGTGGCAAAAGCCATGCCAAGATGCTACTGTGCAGTAGCTTATAGTATTAGACTACTGCACAGTAGCATCACTTAAAAGGTGTTCGCTGCTGCTACTGCACACTAACTCCAGTTACTGTGCATTTATTTAGTACTTGCTTATACAAGTACTAAATAAATGCACAGTAATGACTGCGCTGTAGCACCTCATGTCAATGCACCCAGTGTCAGTTTCACAAAAATCAAGATACTTTGCCAACCCACTCCAACTAACCAGCTGCTCTTCTACCCATTACAATTGGAGGTCAATCTTTGGAGAATGTTGAACATTTTCCTTACCTGGATAGTCACCCTTCCCAAAAAGTAAACATAGATGATAAAGTAGTCAATACTGATAAATCTGCCAGTGCTACCTCTGGACAACTTTGAAATCATGTCTTCAATGATCATGACATCAGGACCCAAACCAAACTTCTCGTCTACCAGACTACTGATATTCCTACCGTATAGGAGAGGTGTGAAATTTGGATGACATATCCAAAACACCTAAAAGCTTTGTCATGTTACCATCAGCAATGTCTTCAGGAAATCCTCTGTATCAATTAGGACAGAAAAATGAATGCCAGGATTCTGGCTCAAACAACCATCACCAGCATTGAAGATGCTATGCAGCACCCGCTCCATTTGACATGACAGGTCATAAAGATGCCTGAAAACCAGCTCCCAAAACAGGTCCTGTACTCCCAGCTCACTGATGGTCACTGTTCTAGAAGTGGGCAGAAGAAGAGATTCAAGGACAACTTGAAGGGCAATCTGAAGAAATACAACATTAAAATCAATACCTGGGAGACTTGATTACTGAATTGTCCCCAGTAGTGCCAGGATGTACAACAAAGCTTTGATCATTTGCATCTCCACTATGGAGGTAGAGAGGCAAAGGGAAAGAGCTGTGACCTGACATCACCAGGATATATTCCCTGCTCTTGGAACCAATTATCACATCTTTAGATCTCCAGTCAATCTCCTCAGTCATCTATGGATTTACCAGTGACTTCCCTATTTACTGGAAGACTGTCATCCTTGAATTGAGGGACTGCTACACAGGGTCACTACATGGAAAGCAATTAACTAAAAAGAAACCTCAAATCAACTAGAATAAGAGATGATCTTGCCTCCCAATTACTTTGTACAAGACACCTCTCCATATACACCTCTATCTTGCTCTTCTGACCAACATATTTGTGTTTATTATGGAAGTATTATAAGAGACCTTGTGCACAAGTCTTTTTTAAAGCCGAAGATTTGTCTTCATGCAGATTAATAGTACTAGATGGAAGAGAGATTTTTCACTGCATGTTACTTGTTATGCATAGATGAATCTACATGAGGCTTAAATTTAAAAGTCTGTAAAAGAGCCAAAAAAAGACAACTTTATGTTTTGAATGAGACCATCCAGTATCTTTAATATCTTAGTTTTAATTTGCAGCTTCATGGCATTAGAGGTAATGAGGATTTAACAACTCTTGTCAAAGACTATCATTGTTGCAGGTGTTCAGCATCTCTCAAAATCAGCTACCATGCCCTGGATCCTGCAGAAACTTAAACATGTGCTTGATTTTAGACATCAAACAGTCCCAATTAAATCTCTAATGTTAGGGTGCCCTAACCAGAAATCTTTGCAGTATTTTGATCTAGTACACTCAGAAAACAGTCCAGAGAAATACTCAACACTTTGTGTACAAGAGATGTTCAACACCTTGCAGCATTGGCCCCATAATTAACACCACATTTCTCCTCTCCTGGTCTGTTATCCTCTGTTGACCTGTTAACAGCACCTCAAATTATAGTCTCTCTATCTGCACCAATTTCATTTTTTGTATAACTCTCCCTCAGGCAAAATATATATCAGCTCTGTCAATTAAGACAAAAATATGCCTTTCACCTTAATATTAATAGTTATGGTTCTTAATCTTGATTACATCTAACCAGAATTAGATAACTACCCTCTTAAAAGCAAGACGTTGCTCACTGAAAAAGAAAAAGAAAAGAACACCCACATTTATATTTCAAAGAGAAGGCTTTTCAGTCAAAAATTTAAATCTTTCACATCTCCCATGAAAGGAGAGAGGGGGAGAACCAGTATCAATACTAATTTTTCATGGCTTGCTCTTTTCCTCTATAGTCATACTTCTAGCATTTCTATTTAACTTACTTCCATGTATTTGAGACTTCTATTTTCTTATGCTTTAACCTGTTCAATAACTGTTCCCTCCTCAACTCCTATTTGTTCTTCTCTCCTAGTGTCTCCATGTTTTTTTTCCCCCAAAACTGCCTTAATTCCCACCCTTGACATCATCCCGTTCCAGCTTATCTTGTTTCTTGTTAAATGTGTTTCACTCAGAACGTTCTGCCCAGTGTTTAAATAGCTGGAGAAGAAAAAAATAGCACTGGTAGTGTAATCTAACACCTATCTATTATCTATAAAGGCAGGTGTTTTTGTTTACCATCAGCTTTAAAATATATACAAACTAGGTAGTTTAAAAAATAGTTAAGCAGTTGTGCATTACATATGAAAGAGCACACATTTACTGAATGAAAGTCATTGATTGATTAAAGAAAAAAAAGCACCTCTCCTCTTGGCCCACATTGTTAACAGCTATGTAAGACCTGCGTAAAGCTTGTGGAATAAGTTCTGCTGACTCGATGTGGCAGGTGTTAATTGTTACCTCTACCCAGGAATAACTAGTGTTAGAGGTAAAACAGGAGGAGGGGAAACCTGACAATTAATCTTGTGCCAAAAGTTTAGGTTCATGGTTTATAATGTCTTACTGGGAAACCATAATGTATTTAATTAGTTGTGCTGACCACATTAGCCTTCTCTTTTACATCAAATAAACTTTTTGACTCTATGGCCCATCATCCCTTAATTTTCCTCAGAGACCTGATCTAGCATGATCAGCTGGGGTGCATCTACATGAGATGCTAAATGCACAGTAGACTACTGCATCTTAGCACCACAAGCACAAACCATGCTATTGTGCAGTAGAAGTAGTCTACTACATATTAGCATCACAAAAAGTATGCACCAGCACTGCTGTGTGGTAGTGCCTATTACAGCACATTAAGTTAGTACCTGTTATTACAGGTACTAAGCTTAATGCACCATAATTACGGTATATTAATGAACATGTATACATGCCCACTGATTTCTAGTGGCCTTTATAGCCTACCAGTAAACTTCTCTCTTAAACACCTTTGCACCTTCTCCCATACCACTGAATGGGGGGGAGGGAAGGGGAATCTCTGCAGCAGCTATTTGTCTTCCTTCAAATCTCACTTCTGCCTTTAAACCCTACAGTTACACCTACTGCACAATTATCTAGTTAATTGCACAATTGATTTAGACTGGTTACACATTCAAATTAACTATAGTGCCTTAAAAAGGTCCAACCAGCTATACAGTTATTGCTGGAAAATGTGTAATAACTTTATAGCTGGTGTTTATCCAACTTTAATTTGCACAGAGACTGCTGCTGCAATCTCCCACCCACAGGGGCACCACACACAGCTGACCTGACGCTCAGCCCCAGCTACGCATGGGGTGCCGCTGGGGCTGAGAGTCCCATCAGCTGCCAGACTTGTAGCTGCAGGAGCCTGCTATTTGCCTATGCAGGGGGAGCCTGGGATGATGATCGCAGGCTCCCCCTGTACCAGCAGTAAAGGAAAAGTTCTTATTCTAGATCCCACAATCATACCTCCTGCCAGGCACATTTGGCATGGCAGGAGGTATGATTGTACAGATTGTGTGTTAGATCTCATTGCACCTTTACCTGCACGTGTAGAGGGTCCTTACTGATTACAATGAGGCAGGTGCTGAATTATAACTGCCTTCTATGCCTTTTTTCTTTCTTTCTCCCATGTTCTACTGGCTATTTTTTCCTCCATTCTTTATCTTATTTAAAATTCCCATTTTCTAAAAATAATGAATCAGAAAAAAAATCATGTAACTAATGAAGCTGCACCAATTCATCACCATATTCTTCTTCATGGATGGTATGTCCTCACCCCTCACTTACTCTCCTTTTGTGTCTTTTTCAACTACAAGTAGTCAAGGGGAAGGGGAAAGGAATTTTCTCTTATCTGTGTTTGTACAGCACAGGGGAGGCCTGATTTTTCACAGCTGCTTCATACTGCAAACTCATTTCTAATTTATTGTCTCGTATCACCCCTAACTCATTATAATTGCACACAATTGTTCTGACAAAGGCATTCCTTTGATATATTGTATCCTTTATTTCTCTCATGGCATTATATTTATATATACACACAAAGCCCTATCATGCTCCTCTTACTCATACAGGTACTCTTACTGAAATCAGTGGAACTGACAGTCCTTCCAAAAACTAATATTTAGGAGGAGACTGACACAATGGGAGAACATCATTCCTTATTGAAATGGCGATATTAATTAATTGGAAAAAATAAACATGGTGTGTAAATTACTGCAATCCCATGGAAGCCCAAGGGCAGCAAAATTTCTTATTCCATACCAGTCATGTTTCTACAAGACAGTAAATGCTGTGCCTGTTAACACAAAATGATTGCCTGCTCCATCAGCTGTCACATGTAATAAAATATGATCATTTTACAAGTTGCCACACAAAACAAAGTATGGAAACTATTACAATTTTTATTTGGTGTGCTACTTAAGTACAAATATTGAATAATAGTCATGCTTCACAAAGCAAAATGGGTGACTTTTTTTTAATGTAATGTAACAGTTGGCATTCAGTGTGTGCAGCTTGTCAATAGTAAAGAAAATAGATTAATGCAATGAGTTACAAACTGTGATCTACAGAACATTACTAGATGGAATTTTTTTCAGTGGTTGAAGTTCTGTCTGACTTGAGGGCCCTGGTTTGGCTTAGCTTAGTTTTGTAGGCCAGTCATTCTCAGAAGAAAATCTGAGCACCTTTGTGCACTTCATGTAAGCCCCTTTTAACATGATCGTCTTTTGAATGGGCAAAGCTATCACTTAGAAACATTGATTCTATTGGTAGTGTTTCCCAAAAGGCTGCTTGTCTTCAAATACAAATCATGTTGATGTTGAGTCCATGACCTAATTTTTGAAAACAGTCCACTCATTTTGAGTACTTCAGGCTCCGGGTGTTTGCCTATGTGATTTTCATAGGCGTTCCACAGGATTGTCAAAGGTTCACTGTTCATGTCATGCCAACTGTCAGTGCCTGGTCTGCAACAAATAAACTAATGATCCGCGCAGCAAAATGAATTCTGCAAACTTTTCAAGGAATTCAGGTATCGTTTCCACTGACCACCATGAAATCCTATAGCTTTTATGCCATCAGGCCTGCACTCTGAATCTTACAACTTAACGGTAAGGATCTGTTGGTTGCCAAGTGAAGCAGCTCTGAAAGTTCCTTGGTATCTTTTGTGGAATAGTGAAAAATAATGGCTATTTATGCAAACATCCCCCAAGTTATGAATATGGTGCAGTGAATGTTGCTGCATTGTGTGGAGCACTAAGGATGTAAGAGATATAGTACTGTATAGGAAACCTGTCTCCAATATTAAGAGTGGAGGGAACTCAGCTTTGTGGAAGCTTACCCTAACCTCCTGGCTTCCATAAGGGGACCCCCAGATTTTGAATAATTTGAGAATATCTTTAAATTAGCCTGACATAACCCCCATGTTTGAGACTAGACCCCCTATACAGTTCTTCAGAATAGCTACTGGCATCTACGAACTGACCCATCATTATGGAAACATCTGCATGCAAGGCAGCTGGATTTATATATTGAAGAGGAAGATAATTTCTACATTCACTGCAATGCATTTTCCATTGATTCTTTGAGTCAGGTCTTTTAGATAGAAAATGTGATAGTGATTGCATGCAGTGTCTGTATACAGTACCACAGTATATGGTGGTGCATCCTATGAGGTCTAACATATTAGTGAATTAGGAGAAAAACAGAACCAAGCATGAACAAATAGCATTTTGTTAATAACATTCTTCCTTATTTTCCCATTTAAAATAAAGCACATGCTGCCAGTATTAATGTTAGGAAAAGAGCTTATGAACATTGCTTCCCTGTTTACTTATTAAATTTTGCATTCTATGTTTAAGGACATATGTATTATGCATTCAAATGTAAATGTAATGTACTTACATAGAAACAAAATATGAAAAGCAACACATTAGAAACCACAATGGAATAAACTATATGTAATGAAAGGAAGATTTTCATCTATTTAGATTTAATATTTTTGCTTTGGGAGGAAATCATAAATAGCTGATGTATATTAACAGTTTATATTGAGATTCTGGGAAAGTAAAACTGTTCCTGAAATTCCAGGACTTTAAACTTGTCTACAATTGCAAGCCCTATTCATATAGTTTAGTGTTCATGATGTGGAAAGTAAAATTGTTTTGTACTTCTGAGGAATATCCACAGAAGCTAATATTGGACAACAATGCTCCTTTGCTGCTTTGAAGAGCCATTATCCTCAAAATTGTTTTGAAGGTGGTAGGGAGGAAGAAAGCAAGAGTGGAGCGTGGCATTTCTGTAAGAGAAGATAGTATTTCCATCCTCATTCAGAATGACCTTCCTGCACATACTTTCTCCTGTATGGTATATCCAACCACACTGTTAATTGCTGTAGCTAATTGCAGTAAGCCTGCATTAGATAACGCTCTTGGTAAAGATCAGGTCAATACTTTTTAAAAGCCTTTCAAATAGGCAATTGCAAAAGGACTCAAAACATTTAGGGGTTGCAATCAAGCAATTCTTATTGCAAACAGGAAATCAGAGATTCCTTCTCTGAAGGGAAAAATCTTTTTCAGTTTGGACTGATTTCAATATTTATGAGTGAGAGAAGTAATGATGGATTTATTGCTCTGAAAGCTAGAAAATGTATATTACCCTTAGGCAACTGGATTATACTTTTAGATGTTGGTTTATCCAGTACATTCACAACTTTATAGTTATACAAAGGAAGGTGCATAATTAGCTAATTAAACAACAAGTGGTTAGAGTTGGCCTTAAAAATTTACTTTGAAAATTGTTCTTTGGCACAGACCTTTTTAAACTCAAAAGACCCCTTAGAAGATTCAAGGCAGCTCTCAGAAAATGCCAGCTCTTAGCTTTTACTCAGTTTTTGACTGGAAAAAATAACAGAGCAATTCTTCTGTTGCAAGGAACTCAGAAAGACCGCAACCTGTCAGAAAGTTTTGGTGCTGTGGATTCCTACTTAAAACCACTGGACTTATGTTGTGAATCATGTGGAGGTGTTTACATACTTAATACCCTTAAAAGGATCTCATGGAAAAATCATTGACATAGACATTAGGGAATCTAGCAATATAATATTTAAAAACTATCTAGGCCTAGTTAATATGTCTCTTGTCATGGTATCTATACATTCAATTAGTTTTAAAGCCATTGTGGGGGGGGAGAAAAGATTAATAACAATCAGAGTTGATCCTTTTTTGGATAAATCATCATGTAAGAATGAACACTTTGGTCTTCACAGGGGGTTGAATTGGCATCTCTGGAGATTAAATTTGAATCTCTGCATCTTGAACTTAATATCTTATTCCCTAGCTACCTACTATAGCAAACTGATATCCTCTGCAGACCAGACACAACAGGGGGTTAACAATCACATCACCCAACCAAAGATCCATACTGTTGTTTTATGGGTGTTTTATGTCTCGATTCCATGTTGACTGAGCACATAATAAGTAGGCTGATGGATTGTTAATGACATTTCTGTTAAGGTCTCCACTAGCCAATGTCAAGGAAGAATAATTTTATTTAGAAGAGTGGTAACTCAGATCTTGTTCCAAAAATTACTCAGTAGTACCTAGTACCTATTGAAAATACATTTGCGATTAATCTGACTGACCACTAGATGTCAGAATTCCATCAATCAACCAAACAGCTGCTGAAGTAGTATGGTATTTGCCTGGGTAAACAACAAAACTCATTAATGGCCCTGTCCTTCCATATGTCACAAAACTTTTGTTTTCAGTGGAGAGTCCCACTTGCAGATCAGCAGCAAGACATCATGTAAAAAACCTAGTTTACTTATATGAGATAAGCGAAAATATCGCTGGTTTATAAGTAGAAAGAGCTAATTATTGTGCAAGTAACTTAATACAGTAAAATTACAGGTATATATTATGCTTGTACCTCTGTCATGCTGGAAAGGAGAACTGGGTTCTGTTTCCAGTTCTGCCACTAACTTGCCACATGAACCCTGGCAAGTTTCTCTCTCTCTCTGTGCCTTACTTTCTTCCATCTGGTGAGATGGGTATGGCAGTATCAACCGTCCTCAGGGCACTCAGAGATCTGTGGATGAAAATTGTTATGTGAGTGCCAAATATTTTAAAAAGCTAAATAGCCTGACCAGGATAAATATCTGAAATAACCTGTTAATCGTATACCATACTCACAAAAACATCTCTTTGTAACTTGTGTGGATGAGTGGACATGGTTAATTTCAGCACAAAAGCCTGTGAACCACACTTCATAATTACACTGATAGGCTGGCCTTAATTTTGTCAGTTAGGTAAACTGAGTCATGCTAATGAAACTCCCCTTAGACACACACAAAGGGAGAGGGAACTGAATTCTTCAGTTGACTCATAAAGTGATATGTGTTTGTAACAAGATATGGAGCTCTTGTATTAAATGCTAAAAAATCCCTAGGTCAGTGTATTGCTAAGGTTGCTCTTAGAGGTATTTTATCCCCTTCCAAAACATCATGTTAAATAAAATTCAAACTTCTGAAAACCAGAAAACACAAAGGTGATACACAGCCAGTCAAACTTAACTCTGCCCCCCTGAAGATACCAGTAGCCAAAGCCAGTTACCTGTAAAATTCTCACTGCATTCACTGCATTTAGTGTTGCTGTATGGGATGATAAAAGAGATTATCTGGGGTACCTTGGGAAGACTGCAATGATAGTGAGTTAGTCTATGACCCTCTGAGGCTGGAGTGGAGAGATGAAACTTTATGCTTTCTCTGTATGTGTAATCAAGGGAAAACAACACTTTTGGATGTTGAGAAGTCTTTCCACTTGTACACATTCTCCCAATGGAAGGGGGAGGGCTCTGAATCTCAGAAAGCTTACTCAAACAATCCCAAATTTTGAGCAGTAAATGTACTCTTGACTACAAGATGCGTACGTACCAAAGAGAACAGAATTCTCAGTATGTGTGTGGATTTTAGAGCACGTAGAAAAAAATTACCTTCATACCAAAATGGGTTCTTAACCTTCACTGTAGGAGATCTGGCATTTTACTACAATGTTGCAGGATCAAATCCAGACAGTGGGTCACTAACCCCAATTAAGCTGTTCTGCATTTTATGTGAAAAGTGTTGGCAACTCCAGAAAGGAAGGGCATCCAGAAAGGAAGGGCATTAATATTTTAGTAACTGATACCTTTATTGGCTGTAATGGTAGTCCAGTCAACAACATCAAGAACCAAGTGGGCATGGAAAAGATCCTCCACACGGCACACTAGTAGGGCAATCGGGTCGTACACCACTACTACTGCTGCATCTGTTCTGTAGATAAAATATTACTTAATTCCTTAAATAAAAAGTAATGTTTTATCCACAGACTGACAAACAAACTGGTTGGAAACAATGAGGTGAATGTGTCCTCCTCCACAAGTGATGACCAAAATCATCTTTATTGAGGTTTACTGCTAAATCCTGCCAGGCAATAGTTCTACAAAGCTCTTTTTGTCTGCACTGAGAATTGACATCTGTATCTGAGGGTAAGGTTGCACCCTTTATATTTACATAGTAAATTATACAGATTATACTAATCCAGAAGCAATTGTGGATGGCATTTGGGACAGGGAAATACAAAAGAATCTGGAAGAACTAGAAATAGGGAAAGAAACATAACAAAATGAATTTAAGCTCTGCAAAAGGCAAGCTAATACATCTGGGGAAACAGGATCCAAAACCTGAATACTCAGTTAAATGGAAGCATTAATGCTACTAGATTCCTGGGGTGAGGAGAGACAAAGTCAGACAAGAATTTCAAATGGATCATAACTTTGTGCTGCAAGTGCAGAAGCATCACCCCACTGAGGAATGAGGAAATAATTCCTCTGGGCATGAATCTTATGTGACTGACTAGAATACAAAGGTTAGTTTCAGTGAGCTTGCTACAGGACAGCCACTGGAAACTGGATGAGTTCAGAAAAGAGCCTCCTAGGCAGGAGGAGGAGGAAAGGTTAGAAGAGAGAAATGTTGCCAAACAGAGGGCACAAAAAGTTTGGAAACAGGGTAACCATCTACATCTCTCCCAGCATCTAAAACAAACGCAAGGGCTTCAGGGGGCAGTCACCAAAATGTGAGGGAAGCAATCTGAAGTGTTTGGAGATCACGTGTCATACAGCAAAAGTTTAGAGAGATGAGCTCCAAATTGCGTCCGTGCTCGCAGTAGCCCATCAGTCAGTCTCCAGCTGACATCCAAACCAGGCACTAATTTCTAGGCCAGTCTAGCAGCTCCGGCACGGAGGTTTCCATTCAAACAGGCGAAGCCGCGCTGCGCCGACAGGAGGACCGAGGGGCCGGCCCCGCCCGCGCTCCGACGCAGCCCCGCGCAGCTGGGCGCGGGCGCGGGCGCAGCACTGGCGGCGGGGCCGGGGGCGCTCGCGCGGCCTGGCTTCGCTTTGTGACTCGGGATAAAAACGTCCCCTGCACTGTGACGACGGCGGAGCGGATGTCGCAAGAGTCTGGCTCTTTTTTTTCCTTTTTCCCCAGCCCCTCGTGCTTTTTAATTCATCCAGCAAATGAGCGCACCCGCCAGTACTTCCTTCGGGTTTCTTGGCTTGGGTCTTAGACGAAATAAGATGGCACTAGCCGGCCCCTGGCACGGCTCACGCCTCAACATCCTGCTGTGGTGCAGGGCGCAGAGCAGGTGCGGGCGGCGCACCCCGACACGCGCTGCAGGCGGAGGCACCGTCCTGCCCCTGCCGCCCCCGGCCCGGCCGGGCCCCTGCTGGGCAGCGCGGGGGCTCCCGACGCCCCCCGCCGCGTGCCGCCCGGCTCCGCCGCCCTCGCCCTGCGGGCTCCCGGGCCGGGCCGGGCCGGGCCGGGCCGGGCCGGGCGGGGCGGGGCGCGGCGCGCTGAGCCCGGCCCCGCCGAGCCGAGAGCATAAAGCGCAGCGCGGGCGGCGCGGGGCCGGGGCCGGACCATGGGCAACAAGGCGACGCGCGGGGACTTCGAGTGGGTCTACACGGAGCAGCCCCACACGCAGCGGCGGCGGGACATCCTGGGTACGCGCGGGCCGCGCGAGTGTGCAAGGGCGGGGTGCGCGCGCGCGCGAGTGTGCAAGTGAGAGTGAGTGTGCAAGGGCGGGGGTGGGAGGGCTGAGGGCCCCGCGCTGTCCGGGCCCCCGGTTACCTCCGGCAGCGCGTCCCCGCCTCTGCCTCCCTCAGCCGTGCCGGGCAGGGCTGGCTGGAAGCCGCCGGGCTCTTGTGGCCCCGGCGAGCAGGCCCGCCCCCGGCAGCGCAGCGGCCCGCGGCAACCGACTTCCCCTCTTCAGGGTCCCTGATGCAGGGAAGAGGCTGGCGGCCCTGGCAGGCATCAGCCCCGGGCCAGGCTGCGCGGGAACTGCAGCTGCCCCTGAGGGACGGCGGCCTTGGACTATAGACTTGCCTTTGCCCGAGCGAAGAGCACAGGTGCCACCTGCCCAAGCCAGCCGGACTGGGTCGCTTCACATGCCAGAAAAGGGCTCTGTCGGTGTCGGGCATGGCGGTGGCAAGAGCTCCTAGACGGGGCCGTTGGATGGATGGGTCCAGGTCTGTCTCCTCCAAGTCTGATTACATTTCAGAGGGAAGTCAAACCCCAGAGGGCAAAGGACTTGCTTTTCCTGTGTGTCAAGGTGCACCTTTCATTTGCATTTTCCTGATATCCAGTTGCCTTTACTGAAATGTGCGACTGGAGCCACCTTAGGTCCCCTCTACACGGGCAGGTAAAGGCACGATGGGATCTAACGCTTGATTCACAGTTGCACCTCCTAACATGCCACACGTGTATGGCAGGAGGCATGATTGAACATTAGATCCAGTCCTGCCTCACGGTCACTGTAGGAGGAGACCAATGTTGGGCTCCCTGTGTTGGCAAGAAGCAGGCTCCCACAGCTGGGAGACCATACTGCCCAGGGGGCTCCGAGCCATGAGGACCATGCACAGCCAGGACCCAGTCCCACAGCTGACAGGGCTCGGGGTCCCTGCTGCAAGTGAGGTGCAGCTGGGACCAAGAGCCCCATGCGAGCCTGCAGTTTCACTCCCCCCCCCCCAGTGGTGGGGATCATAACAGCTGTGATCCCCAGGACTTGGGGGTTGCATCCCTGCAACTGGGCACCCTGTCAGCTGTGAGGGCTCCCAGGCTGCAGGAAAGACCCTGCCATAGGTGCAAATTAAAGCTGGATAGCAACTGGCTATATAGTTAGACCTTTAAAAAGTGCACTAACTCAGTGGTCTCCAGCCTTCAAGTAGGAGATCACCTTTGGCATTTAAAAGCAACCCAAGATTTACCATGTGCCACCTCCCCCCCACCAAGTAAGTAAGTCCATGGGGAAGGAAAGGAGAGGGTAGATCAAGGCAGAGGGAGAAAAAATTATTTGGGAGTGTGCCTCCCCAGCAGATATGTCCCACACAGCTGGGGCCTCACTCATCTTACCCCTGCTCCTGCCTGTGTGGCACCTCAATCTAGCCCCTGCTGCTTCTTTCCCCCATGGACTGACCTGCTGGACTGGGACACACCCATGCATGCACGTGGGCACTCAGCCATGGGTGTCTGGTGCCTCTGGAGTCGGGGGGGGGGCATGTCACTCCCCCCAACACCAGTTAGCAACCGGGGGGTCCCCTGGCAGCCGATCCTGCTCACCATAAAAACACCTGTGCTGCTTCTGGAACTCCTGTGGCCACTTCCAAAAGCAGCACAGCCGCTTTTGCTGGGAGCCCTGCTCTCTGGCTGGCACCCGCAGTGGGGTACTGGCACTCCCACCTGCCCCCTGCCCTGCAGATAAACAGAGAATGCGGCCTGACAAGGGGTGCACTGGTGCTCTCAGGGGATGTATATGCACCCCCTACACGTCACCCCTGCACTTAGCCTCCCAACCCAGGCTCGGCTTGACTCAGAGAGGCTCTGAGATTTACTGGTAGATTGAGATCCAGTGGTTGGTGACCGGTCTAACTTTATAGGTGGCTGGAGCTTTTTATCCTGTGATAATTACTTTACAGGTGTACCTGGTCTCAAGGTAACTGCATAATTAATCAGGGGAGGGAGCCTTTGAAAAGCACTACTCTGTGGGTGAGATGGCATGTAGCAGTGTTGTTGCTAATTAATCTAAATGCTCCTGGAGTGACCTTAATGCAGGGACAGGCAATTATTTTGGGCAGAGGGCCACTTACTGAGTTTTGGCAAGCCATCGAGGGCCACATGACAAGCAGCCCAGGGCAGATTAATATTAATTTTCTAAATTTTTTAGGGGCCCCGCAGGCTGGATAGAATGGCCTGGCAGGCCACATTTTGCCCACCCTTGCCTCAATGCCATATTGGCTAAGGATGTTTTTGTGTTGTCCTTCTCTGTCAATCAGGAGACACAGTTTAAAAATATTTCTTAATAGAGGTTAAGGAGAGGCTATGGATTAGTCACTAGAGAGGTTCTCCAGAGATCTAGGTTCAGTTTAAGGCATTACCACAATCTTTGTAAGGACAAGTCCTGAGGTTTGCCAGTCTAAGCTAAAAAATTTAGTTGCCTGGTTTGTTTACCTCCTAGTGAAGGTGTAGTTTATACCAGTGAAATAAATTCTTAGATCTCCATCATTAAACCACACTGAATGCATATGCTAGAAGTTGCATCTACATGACAATTTATGGAAGAATTTTGCTGAAATAACTATGATTTGACACCCCCCCCCCCGTTGTAACTATGCTGACACTACTATTTAGTGTAGTTTAATAGATTAACAAATGCAATAATAACTTCCCCCTTCTCTCCCCCTCTTCTTCTATTGGTCTCTCCTGATTAGGTAGTCCTTACACGAATGAGTTTACTGTCTATCTCTTGATAAAGTTGTGCAGTGCTTAGTAAAATGGACCCCTGATCTTGGTGTGGGCACCAAAATAAAGTGCATCTGGGTGTGTGTGTTCAAGGTCACAAAAGAGGTTACATGTGAAGGTAGGAGTGGAGCTCTGAAGTTTCACTCCAGCAACACTGTATCATTCATTATTAATAACTTAATGCATAGAGTGATGTTTTTCTTTCTAAAAATCACCAATCTTTTTCTTTCTAAAAATACCTTTTCCCTCTCCTTGCACCAGAGTTTGATAGCTAGCTGAATTTTTCTATTTGAACCTTTTTTGATAAATGGAAAAATCGCCATTGTGGAGAAGCTTCATTGACTGTTAGTGGGGTTTTAAATTTCCCAGTTTTTTTTAAATAAAACTTCAGAAGTTGATGTTTTCCTTGATTGTCACTTTTTCCTTCTCTCTTTCTCTTCCTTTTTGCTGATGAATGAGGGCAGGATGGACTAGAAAATAAATTTAAAAACATGCTAACTGTTCTCCCTGGCTCTATTAGTTAACCAGTAGTACTGATTTCTAGGATTTATAGTAGCTACCTTTTTGTCCAGAAAGTGAGTGTCAGGGTTTTGATACTATAGTGTGGATTTTGTCAAACTCTGGGTGGACTGTAGAGTGTGTTGCAGCAATTAAGTGAATCAGAACTGGAAATTCTGATCATCCTAAAATGCATCTCTTGGAACTGGAGTGGGGTATATGCGAGTGAGCCTTTTGCCTCTCACTTTCATTCGCATCTTCTGTTCTCATTTTAATGTTCCATTTTGTTCTCCAACTAATTTTTTCTGTCTCTGCCTCTTGCCTCTTCTTTTTAGGAAAAATATTTCCCTCTTCTAAATGTCTCCATTTGCTCCCCTTAATTCCCCTAATCAGTCCCACCCATTCTATTTTTTTTATTGTCTGGTCTGTCCCATTTTCTTTCCCCATCCTTCTCCTGACCCATTCTTTTACCCCCTTGTGGCTACCTTCTTAGTACTTGAGAAATTATGAGACATATCCTATAGCCCATACCTTCTAGAAGCCATTTTACTGCTTTTCTCCTTACCACCATTTCTTGGAGTGCTAGGAACAACTAGAAATTGTCATAGCTGCTTCCCCAGTTCCCATTTCATTCTTATTTCTGACACTCACTCTTATTTTTTATAGTATGAGACAGATGCAGCATTGCATAGGTAAGAAAACTGGAGACTGACTCTTATGTGAAGTTTCATATGGGTCAATATACCCAAGGCCATGCCTGAGCAGGAACAGTTGAATTTCCAGTGGTGTCATGCAAGGCATTCTAGGAAACAGCGGAGTAAGTTGAAGACCACACAAGCTGCTGTGTGTTGCTCTAGAGGGAGGACTCTTGGCACCACTTAGCGTGAGTGGCAGTCTCTGTTTTATGATTCAGAAATCAATTACTCCATAGACACACACTGAATATTTGTTTCACTTGGAAACATGCATACAAGCATTACATGATGAACAGATGATTAAAGGTAGGTAGAAGGAGACCTCACTTGCATTGCAGAATCTGGTCCAGTTTGTAAAACCATTCACTTAATCCTGATTAAAAAGGCCTGCAGAGCAAAATATACCTTAAGAATGAAAGTGCTTAAATGCAACTGAGATAAAGACTGATTCATTGTTGCCAAATATGAACTTTGAATGTTATGGCCAAATGTTTGTTAACATCTGATGACAGCTGTGCAATTCACTCAGGTCTTTGGGATAACACAGCTAATTTTGTTCTTGAAAACTGTAATGAATTTATGATATAGGACAAGCTTCCTTTCCTTGTAGTGGCACTGTTCTTGTTACCCCCCTCCTTCCCTCCACTTTACCTGTGCCAAGTAAAAAGGTATGTTTGATGCTTCTGGCAAACCTTGTAGTCATGCCTGAGCATTGTCCAGGAAGTCTGTCAGAATAAATTAGACCAGGGTGTCTGATATCCTGCTTGTGGACCATTTCTGGCCCACAGGACTCCCGGAGGGCTAGGGATTTGGGAAATTCCTAGGCATTGAGCCCTAGTGGGGATTCCTAGGCTTTGTCAAATTCCAGGGCATAGAGCCCTGTCGGGGATATGTTTTGGCAGCAAAGGGGTGAGCAATGCTTACATAAATGTCTGATGCTCCCTAATACTGCTGTCAGAGGTGGTTCTGGATCTGGTCTGCAAGGACCCTACTGTCCAGATCCAGCCTGGATCCCAATTTATTTGATACCCATGTGTTAGACAAACAATTTAGTAAAATGGCTTAAATAAGAATGATCATGCCTTAATTTGAGATGCTGAACTAGATGACCTCCTGAGATCCCTTTTAGCCCTACTTTTCCATGATTCTAGGTCTTGGTAACTGCAAGAAATCATTATTTTCTGGTATGGGATTGCTTGTGCATCACTGACATTATGGCTATTTGGATTTCTACAAAGCATTTTTCCCATGTAAACACTAATGTGCTCAAACTGAGAGTAACTGAAGTTTAAGATTGTAGCCTTTCCTTCCTGTTTCTTGGGTTTTGAAGCCTCATTGACTGTTTTTTGGGGAACATTTAAGTTAGGTCCTACATTTTTACTCTTGGTCAAGTTATAAAAACACATCTCCCACTATAATGCCTGCTCTAATCTTGTACTGCCTATGGGCTATTTCAGAACCAAACATTCTCTTTTGACATTAAAACCAACATTGAGAACAGCAAGTCACCACAACTGCCCCATTGGGTGAAATGTCTCTTGCCTCAGCTTTGCTTTTGATAAAGGAAATAGCTCTTGGGGAGCAAAGTCTGGGGCACTTTTCAAGGTGCTCCAGAACAAGGAAGTGGTTTACATCAGTTCTGGTTGCAGATCCAATTGTTGTGGCTGCCAGAGTGGTGCTGTTGATGGGCTAATTAGATCGGAGGCAGTGCTAAATAGCTTGGGCCTGGCTACGTGAATGCAGCTATGCTCTTGCTGCTCAGGAGCTGGAAAGCCACGTGCCAACCTATGGCCTGCCAGCTGGTTGCACCCACAGCCATTGGATTGAGCCTGTGCACATGGGGTTTGGTGGCATTTGGTGGGGGATGGAGGAAGATCAGTAGTAGTGGCTTTCCCCTTCTGCAGGAAAAAATGCCAGTGGCAGACACTCTCTCCCTGTGCCATCACTGCAGGGAAAAAGCAGCAGTGACAATAAGGTGCTTTCCTGGGCCACTGCTGGGACAAGCAGCAGTAACCGCTGGATCCTAGCACCTGTTTCTGACCCAAACTAGATCAATCTGGCCAGAAGCCTTAAAAGGTTTCTGACCATTGGTTTAGTGCATTGTGTTGTATTCCCTCAGAAAACACAGCAGGACCAGGGATGGGGGTGTACTTTTAGGGGGCTTTGAGCAAGGGTTTGGAATTGGTTTGCTCCTCTCTCCTAGTCACCCATACCCATAGCGGCCACAACACAAACAACTGCCAATCTGTTTCGCGGCTCTGGGTCCCATGCTGTTTCACCCAAACTTCACCTCTGAGCAGGCTGCTGCATGCAGTAATCCTGGGACTAAAGGTTCCCCTTCAGGGAGGTGGCAGGGACACACAGGCACAGCAGGTACTTAAACCTCATAATCAGCTAGGCCAAAATGTACGCTGTTTTTTGAAAATAAGCGTAACAATTAGTGGGGATGCTAGAAGCAAGCAACACTTTTTTATCTGAGTCGGTTTTGTCACGTACATAGATTTATTACATGGTACTTGTATCTCAGTTTGTTCTTGGTCTAAAAACAAAGAAAGTGAGCTCAGACTGTAGCCAAAACAACCAGTGCCAATTGTTTGCCTGGTGAGCTGTTGAAACACCCAAAGTCTTCACATACAAACTGGCAGAAATATTTGGCTCATCTGTCTCAATTCCAAATCAGTTGCAGGCTACAGCAGAGGAGTAAGGTTAAATAGTGCGTAGTGCCTTGTATTTCTTATGACAGGGATTCATTTCAGGATGACTTACTGTTTTTAACAAGCCATTATTGTGGCTAATATATCCCTGGTTTTATCCTGAGTTTGTAAAGTGTTTTTAAAAGTCTAGTGCTCAATGAACTCTACTTTATTGTACATGCTTGTCTGCAACATCCATTAAAGTATATATGGGAGCTGAAGGTTTTAGGTTCCTTCGCTACTGAGCACAGAGATACGGTTTCTTCTAGGTTCAAGAATTGCTCCTCAGCTGAAAGTCCCTTTCCTTACGGTTGAGATCTAAGAAAAACAGAAAGGTAGTTAGTTTGAATTGTACACCTTTGACATGTTATGTAAATTGTGATGTGAGGCACTTACATTAGCAGACAGGACTGGAGGAGCCTTTTAGGTATGAGAGGGTGGAAGAGTAGTCCTACAGCATTAGTTTAGAATATGGTATTTACTTACCAGTAGCAACTGGTCACTGAGCTCACCTTTGCTAAGTGACTTGTGGTGGCTTAACTGTATTAGTACCATTAAAAAAAACCCTCATTATTAATGAATCCAACACACAGAATAACAGATTTAATATTTAAAACCATACTAATCCTCCAAATTATACACAAAGATGGACATTAATCTTCTATGGACAGTGCTACCACAACTCAAATCAATATCCATAGGAGTTTTGTGTTCCCTTTTCTCCCCACAAGTCTCCAACAGTTCCTCCGTGTTTCAGTTGATGCTATGTCCCTGTGTTTCTTCGTCTCCACAATAATTCATCCTCACCTTTTCCCTAGAAGTCTGCATGACCCAAATCTCATCATCTTTTCAGCTCTTCTTTTAATTTGTACATTTATTCTAAATGTATTCTTAAGTCTTTAGTCACAGAACTTTCACTTCAATATTCAAAAAAATTTCTCCTAGTTTCTGGTTTAGAGGCAGGAGAAGATTAGTTTTTAACAAATTCCAAAACATTTCCACCAGATTTCCAGGTAAGTATCTTTTTGCCTCGTGCTCTGTAGAACACTGACTTGATAGGGTAATTTGTCCATTATTAAAACTTCACAAACTTTTTAAAACCAGTCAGTGATTTTTAGGCATGTGACTTCTCTTCCAGGTTTTTGCAGTTTTGTAATTCTTCTTTCAGCTACTAGAAGATGAGTGATCAATTCCCTTTGACACTTCCAGGTGGCATGGTTCTCACAAAGTTTCAACAGAAACACTAGGGCGGGGTGGTCAACATTTGGTCCATGGAGCCTTGGAATTTGGCCCTTGCAGTTCCCCACAGGTTAGAAAATGTGACAGTGGGGGAGCAGTGGCAGTTACTACCACCCCTCCCAGCTGTAAAAATTTCAAGCCCCATGCAGTGAGCTGGAGCCAGGCCATAACCCTTCCCTCACAGACTGGGGCTAGCCCATGCCCTGTTCTCTCTGTGTGACGGGATTGGGGCCAGGTCACATCCCTCCCCCTACACAGCTGGTTTGCAGCTGGCCCATGCCCCCTTCTTCTCCCCCATGGGTCTGGGTCATGCCCCTTTCCCTCTGCCTGGCCAGGTTGGGGCTGAGCCATGGCCCCTTCCTTCTGTGGGGTCAGACCACGCTCTGGATTGGGGCTGGGTTATGCCCCCTTCCCCTCCTCAGAGGCAGGTTGGGACCAGGACAACCACTATTCTTCAGCTGGATTGGGGCTGGCTGCCCCCACCCCTCTCCATGCAGCTGGATGTGGTCCCGCTGTGCATGCCCCAATCATTGGAGTGGGTCCACTGGCACTGGATCCTGCCTGCAGAAGGACCAGTGCCTTCCCATCTGGCCTGCTAGTCAAAAGGTTGAGCACCACTGCTCTTAGGGGTTAACTGACAGTTGCCATCCTTTTATTTCCCTCTCCATGTCTCCAACTTTCTTCCAGAGCATTTTAATATTGGAACGTTTGCCACCCAACTGACCACACTTCCTCCAACATTTCCCTGTTGCTATGCCATAGATGCATTTAATTTTCAAGTGGGGTGACATGCCATAAATATAGGAGTTTAAAATAATTATTTTATTGTCATGCAGATGGGTGTATAAGGACCATTGTTCTAGATGGTCTCTCATTCTTTAGCACTAACTTTTGATCTAGTATTACTAGGCCACCTTGTCATAAACAGTGTTTTTCTTCTATATGGCTATTGAAAATTGCTTTATATAACGCAAACAATAGGTCTGTGTTTTATAAGTGTAAGCAATATTTTCTCATTCTGTACGATTTCTACTGAGGTTTCCCTTTCTTTGGGAATCTGTTGAAAAATGTTTTAATTGCAGGTATGGGAAAAATGCGATTTTTTTCACCTGCAGTACATTGTATTTCTTCAAAAGATTTAAATATATTTTCATTGAATAATTGTCCAAAATGTATGATACCAGTATGTTCCCAACTATTAAAGCTTCCTAATAAATTAAAATGAATTCACTGTTATGTATAGATGCTGAAGGTGATGAGTATGAGCTTCATTTCTTATGTGTTATGTCAGATTTTCACAGTTCTCATAAAGGGGTGACTATAGATAGTTTTGCTTGAAAGGTTTCTTTAGCTATGGTAATATGCTAAGTGTGACTGATGGACAGTATATTTACTATCTTCACTCAGTGAATTGGTGTTATCCAACACACCAAATTTATAAGTTGGCTGTCAAACTTTTCATGTTTGGAAGCACCAGTTCCCCTTTTTGCTGAGTTCTTTGCAGGATGGAATTTTTAAATATATGTTTCTTATTTCCTAAAATAAATTTTATTTATCATAGTCTGCCATTCATCTAAGAGATCTGGCATTATAAAAGGTAGAGTTTGGGACAGAAAAATTAATTTGAGCTAAAAATTCATTTTGACTGCTGTGATTTTACGTAACCATGAAATGTCATATTTTGACCAATTTTCTACATTAGTTTTGATTCTTTCAATCAAAGGAATATAATTAAAACTGTAAAAATCTTGCCATTTTTATTAATATTTACTCCTTAGTATTTTAAGGAAGTAGTTACCTGTTTTTTATAGCTATCTTTTATCTCTTTCTTTGTGTCTGGTTTTATACCTATGTCAGGGGTGGACAAAATAAGGCCCATGGGCCACATCCAGCCTGCCAGGCCATTCTATCTAGCCTGCAGGAGCCCTAAAAAAAATTAGTAAATTAATATTTATTTGCTCCTGGCTGCCTGACAAAGATGACAGCAGAAATTGGGTGAGACTCTGTTCCCCTGGGCACCACCGGAGGTTACTAGGAATAATGGCCACAAATTGTTAGAGAGAAGGTTCAGGCTGGACATCAGGAGACTTTACTTCATGGTTAGGGCTGCCAGGCTCTGAAATGGGCTCCCAAGGGAGGTGGTGCTCTCTCCTACCTTGGGGGTCTTGAAGAGGAGGCTGGACAGATATGTGGCTGGAGTGATATGACCCCAGCACTTGTTCCTGCCCAGGGCAGTGGGTTGGACCTGATGGTCTGTTAGGTCCCTTCTGACCCTAAGCACTATGACACTATGGTGATGGGAGTCAGGGCAGTAGGACCCAGGGGGAGCTGGCAAGACTGAGCAGCCCCGCCCCATCTCCAGCCATTTTCCTGCTTTCCTGCCTGTGCACTGCTACAGTACCATGTGGCTCCTGGCTGCATCGCCAGGTTGGGAAGCATGGGGCTGCACTCAGGGTGGGTTTGTGTGTAGGGAGGGGCAGAGTGCATGTGTGTGTTCACAGGGTAACTCCCACACCCCCCCTCGCACTGCCATAAGCACAGACCCCCACACCCCATATATCCACACCTACCCACATGCTTCCTCACCCCACACCCCCACAGAAACACCCACATCATCCCCTGCCCCCACATACCCACACACCCACAGCCCCCTCACAAACCTATACCTACCACTCCATACCCCCACCCCCCATAATACACAAGAATAAGATTTCATTTTAAGCTATTGTGCAGTCACCTCTATGTACATTACACAAATGCATGTAAATCGGGACAAAAAATAGTTTTTGAAATGAAATTAATGAACGTTGTAAATGTTTAATTTTTAAAATATAATTTGGTATTTTTCTGGTTCTGAGATGGCAAAACTCCTTGCTGAAAGGAGTACTTCTGGGGGGCAAGGGGAGGGACTTCTGGTGGCAAAGATCAGGGGTTAGGGGGTGGGACTTCCAGTCACAGGGTGGCGATCAGGGGGGTGGCACCTGTCAAGGGGTGGGGCTACCCATGCAGCCCTTGACAGCTTGCCAAAACTTGGTAAGTGGCCCTCTGCCTAAAATAATTGCCCACCCTGACCTATGTGTAGGAGTTCTGATGTTTCATAATTTACTTAAAATATGGCAAAGTTTCAGGATTTAAAATTATTTCTTTTTTGTAGTTCACATAGTGTTAATTAGTTTTGTAATGGATAACATAATACTCTGTGCATATCATGCTAATTTATGTTCTTCTTGTCCTATGTTTATTCCCCGTATATTCAAATTATTTCTGACTAATGGGCAAATGGTTCTGTTACTATAACAAAACAGAGGGGTGATAATAGGCATTCAGGGCACATACTTCTTAAAATGAAAAATGTTTCTGACAAGTGTCCATTTATTTTTATAACTCTATATGGTTTAGCATGTAGAGCTGATATCCAGTTTTGAAATGTTGTTTCTAGTCCAAAAGCATCATTTTTCAGGGTTTTTTTCCTAAACTGCCAATTGACTCAATCAAAACCATTTTCAGGATCCAGTGGTAAAATAGGTGGGGTTCATTATTTGATTTGGAATTAAAAAATCAAATCTAATACTGTGGATATTATCAATCAGCTACTTATTCTTAATGAACCCTGTTTGGTCTATATTAAGGGAGTATTTTTAATCTGCTAAAACCAAGGACAAGTTTTGTGTGCCTTCAGTAAAGAATTACGTCTGCTTGAAGCACAAGTAGATAAATCCTTACTAGGTTTTGGGATTACTGCAATATGAGCTGCTCTCCTGGTTTCAGAAGACTTTTTTTCGTTCAGTATCTCATTAAAAAACTTCTGGTAATAATGGGTGATTCCTAACATTTTTTAAGGGGATGTTTCTAGTGTTTGTTCATTTATCCCTTCTGTCAGCTGCTGCTTCTAGCTGCCCTGTGGCATTGAGGTTCACTCCTCTGCCTGCTGGGAGTTCTTAAGGCTTCCATGGATGCTGCTCTTTCATTTGGCTGCTTCATAAGGGAGTTTGCGTATTGGTACCTGGAGTACAGGTCCAGCAGTATTTGACCTGCAAAAGTGGAAGAATAGTCTTGATTTTAAAACCTTCTAGTAGCTTTAAGGACTAAGAGCCTTAATTAAGCAAATTGAAGTTGAATTGACCAGTTTTCA
The DNA here is from genome assembly GCF_052110815.1 of Crocodylus siamensis. Lineage (NCBI taxonomy): Eukaryota > Metazoa > Chordata > Crocodylia > Crocodylidae > Crocodylus > Crocodylus siamensis. Next base: position 272,817,202 of record NC_143396.1, on the reverse strand, counting down.
GCTACTTGTGTTCTATCAATACCCAAAAAAGTGTGGATCATGAATGAAGCTTAACTAAGCAGCAAAGGGCTCAACTCTTCATTAAGATATGTGAGTTTTCCTGCAAGTAGGTTGTATGGACAATCAAGTAGCACTCGCATGGTTTTCTTGGAACTAATGTTCCGGTTTGGGTGGAATAGTTAATGGGCTAAGCAACAGCTAATTTGGGCACACATTACATACCAATACTGTAGCAAAACAGGGATGCCAAATGTGTGCATTCCTTTTTCAGTTGACAGCATTAAGTTCCTCCTTTGTAAAATACTTCAGTAAATTTAAGATTTGTATCTCTGTTTGATTATGGATAAACATTTCCTTTGTCTGTTGCACTCACCTTTTAATAGAGTTCCTTCTGGCTTGTCAGTTTTTAGCCATAAATAAAAGCTGACACACTAGTGAACTGTCTGAGGAATTTGTTTAAGGGATGAAATTTGCCTTCTGGATGGATACTGAGGCTCATGCTGTGCCATCAAACTTTGCATAAGCCTAATCAGTGTAATGTTTAATGTTTTTGCATGTGCAGATGTCATAAAGAAGCTTTTGAGATCCTAGGCCTTGGACATATTTGGTTGTGCTTATATATGCCCATATGTTCTGTAGTGCTACGAAGATGGTGTATCAAGCAGACACTTCTCTGTAGCACGGTGTCTGCGTGGCGTTTTTATGAAGCACGGACGGTTGCATTAGTACTTGTGCAGTACTTCTCAGCGGTTCTGCAGAAGGTGTTTGGTCTCTCCGTGCTCTGTTCTTCCTTCCCCGCTCCAATATGGAGGGAGGGAGAGTGGTGGGGCTCCCTGACAGCCTACAGAGACCAAAGCTACACCTGTGTTAGCTACTAGCTGTCAGCCGCTGCTGCCCAAGAGGAAGCAGCAGCTCTGCTGGGGCCCCTGGTGCTGCCACGGTGATGGCAGGGACCTGTCCCTGAAGCTGTGGCACTGCAGAGGGTGCCTCTATTAGGGGCAGCACAAACAGGTGTTGCTGCTACAGCAGTGGGAGTGGGAAATGGTGCTGCTGTAGTGACAATGGTGGTCCTGGCAGCAGCAGTTCTTTCCCCCTTGCCCCCTCTGTTAGTGTTACAGAGAGGGTGGGGAGGTGTCAGGCAGCTTATTGCTGCCCCTGGGACTAGGACAACAGCCCTTTCCCTGCTTCTCAGGTTGGGGAGAAGGCAGGCTTACAGTGATTGTAAGCTGCAGGGAGTGAAGAAATGGCACTTCATTACCCCTTGGCTGGAGAGTATCTCTTTGACTGCTTTGTAGCACTCCAGCCAGGGGCTTTCAATGTGTAGGCACCCATAGTGCTGCAACTTCTGTACTGAGGTGCTTAGTTGTCCTGTATGTCAGTGTAATAAACCTTGCAATCCTAGATATTTTCAACTTTGTTACTTGGCAGTAGTGCAAACCTGACACTAGAAAATGAAGGGTTTTCTTTGGATGGTATAAACCAGAGCTGTCCAATTGGCAGCAGGTGTAGACCCCAAGGGGTTAAATTGCAGCCTTCAGGCTCCCAGCAGGCCACCACTCCCACTATTGCACTGGTACTAGCGGCTGGGGCCCCGGGCTCCCAGTCCTCTGGCGTCTCCTTTCTGCCCTGCCCTTGGGAGGTTGTGGGGCAGTGTGTGCAGCACAGCACAGCGCAGCCTGCAGTGCAGCAAGGTGCTTGCAGCTGGGAACCTAAGGGTGAGTCAGGGTGCCAGGCGGGTGGTGCACCAGGAGACAGATACCAGGAGGAGCAGCAGGTTAACCATTGATTAACCATTATGCTGAAGTTTACCTTGGAGTTTTAGATATATATATAACAGACTAACTTTAGTTGTGTCCCTGAATATATCTTGGAAGATATTTAGAAGTTGATATTTCCCATATATGATCACTGAGGGTTGATCATAAAATGTCTTCATGCATGATTGGCATCTACAGATCCTTATGCAGTATCTCATATTGTGCAATTAATGAATTATTCTGTGTCTTAGATATATGTTATAATACTCATCAACCTGCTCTTTATTAAGTCACTGAATGGCTTTAGAATAATGAACCTCAAAAGCATTTAGAGCTGTGTAAATTTGTTCTCCACTTGTTGGCCAAGATGAAAAATCAGAACAAATTCATCTTTTCTCAACAAACGTGTCTTTGACCCCAAACTCTTAATTTTGTCTTTTGGGTTTAACCCTTTTTCTTTTTTAAATAGCAATTTTCTAAACTATGGCATTGCGTAGAAATAAGTTTTTGTAACTGTTGAAACAAAAATGGTTCAGACGTCTTTATTTAGTGGCTGAAACTCAGCAAAAATAATTACTCAATTTGACCAGAATTTACAAATAATCGTGGTTACCCAAAGCTGCATTTTTCAGTGAATAATTTTAGCTAAAATTTTTTATCTAGGAATAATATGAACCACATAACTGAGGGACTTTCATTTTGATAACTCCCTCCCTCTCTCCCACCTCTTGTGACACAATTTAATTTTAATACATTTTTGGGGTGGGGTAAGTATACATGGGTGGCTTGGGTTTTAATTCCTACAGAGTGCACACTGACCAGGAGCTGTTGTCCTTCATGATGAGATGTCACACAGGCCTTGTGTCAGAAATTCAGATGCCCATCTGAATGTTGGATAGCAATCCCTGGCACATCAACAGAAAACTATGGATTTGTTTTGAAACAGAATGCAACTAAACATTTGCTACATCTTGTACTACTGCAGGCTCTTTAGGACTGAGTTTAGGTTTCTGTATAAGTTTAAGCAATGTCCAGCACAGTATTGTCTATGCCACCATCTGTCACGAATGTCAGACAATTAATGCTAAATTTTCTGTGCTTTATGGAAATAGACTTCTATTTGCTTCAGTCATGTTTCGGTGTGAAACTTCCACATTCTGCCTCTGGCAAGGTCATAAGGAACTATTCACATTGTCTCCATTGTTTGCAGTATCCACAACAGCAGAGACGCACACCTTCATAATCTGATTTTGCTGGAATAGTGAATGTAGTTTGATAGTCAGATGACATTTACCTTTCTATTTAAAAAAAAATGCACATATCAGAACCTATGGATACATACTGTACAACCACAGTTCCCAGACTGACTTTATCCAGTCTCTTCTATGCAAGTTGCATATGGATGAATATAGTACAGAAATAAAAGGGGTTAGAAAATGGGCAGCAAGGGAACAAATGTGGGAGGGTGCTATGTGAATGAAAAGGGAAGTATTGCTAGACTTTCTTTTAAAGAGGACACAAATACTGGTAAGAGGGGACAATACAATGAATGACAGGCAAAGGGTAAAGTGCACTTTTATCTTGATCTCTAAAATAGAAGAGCAAGAGGACAGTTGTCAAAAATGGACTTCAACAAATTGGTGATCCTGCATCAGTATGGGAGTAGGTCAGGTTTTACCAGGTTTTTTTTTGGTTTTGTTTTGTTTTTGTGATTTTTAATGAAACTGTGAAGCTTCACAGACAAAGCTATATCAGGCTGTTATGGATTTATCAGGGTAAAATTTATGATTATTTCTGGTAGTTTGCGAAAAGCTAATAAGTAGAATGATGTGGAAAATGTTATTCTTTGTTACAAGTTGTTATGCTATCAGTTTCCCTTGTGATGTTAATGCAGATGAGTCTCTGTTCATAATGTAACCACTGGTGATTACAGAACATTATCTTGGGGTGGGGGAATCATTAGAAATACTCTTTAGGAGTGCCTTTCCTTGGTATTTTATCCTTCTAACCTGTATATATTAGAAAGTTGGAAAATACTTGGTGTGATAGGATAATCATACTATGTAGCCTCTATAGTGACCTGCACCAAATCACAGTTGTGCAAGTGTAACTGTATTGGAAAAGACCAATCCTTTAATATGATCCTTGCATACTCAGGGAGTAACTTGTGCCTTAGCATCACCTTTTTGTAAGACTAGGACCATGTTAACAACCCTTTAGTGCAGTATTAGAAAATGCAGCTGATGATCATGCTTACTTGCTTACTTATGTGAGATTCTTGTTTTCTCTTCAGCAAAGTATCCAGCAATCAAGTCTCTAATGGGACCAGATCCCCATTTAAAATGGATTGTTTCTGGAATGGTTTTCTCACAGCTGCTAGCCTGTTACTTGGTGAAGGATTTATCATGGAAATGGATTTTCTTTTGGGCTTATGCCTTTGGGGGTTGCGTCAACCACTCGTTGACCCTCGCAATCCATGATATTTCGCACAATGTTGCCTTTGGAAACAAGCAGGCTAAATGGAATAGATGGTTTGCTGTCTTTGCCAACCTGCCAATTGGAGTTCCTTATTCTGCCTCGTTCAAGAAATACCACATTGACCATCATCGATACCTTGGTGGAGATGCACTGGACGTGGATATTCCGACAGACTTTGAAGGCTGGTTCTTTTGTACTCCGGTTCGGAAACTAATCTGGCTTGCCCTCCAACCATTGTTTTATAGCCTGAGACCGCTCTATGTGAACCCCAAAGCAATCACTCACATGGAAATATGTAATGCTCTGGTACAGTTTACTCTAGATTTCATAATATATTTCCTTTGGGGATTGAAGCCCGTTATTTATTTAATAGCGGGCTCATTACTGGGTATGGGCATTCATCCAATTTCTGGGCACTTCATTGCAGAACACTACATGTTCTTAAAAGGGTATGAAACATATTCATATTATGGACCTTTAAACTGGATCACCTTTAATGTTGGCTACCACATGGAGCATCACGATTTCCCCAGCATTCCTGGATGCAGGCTGCCAATGGTAAGCATGCAAGTTTTAACTACTGAATTGGGTCCATGTAAAAATTGCTATATCATTCTACTATAACTTTTCTTAATTAAGCAAAGGTCCCTACAATTTTTAACTAAAACTCCAAGCATATCTTGAAATTTCCTGAAGGGCTATTCTGTAAGAAGATAGGCAAGGAGTCAAAATGTGAGTTATAGGACAACATGCAGGTTTAGATAATATGGTAATTGCTTCAGCATAAAAAATATTGCTAGTAGCCTCAGCTTCAACTCTTCAGTTTAAGTTCACCTTTCTTTCTACAAGGCTTGTAGGTGTGCACCAAGGTGGAATCAAGACAAATACGCTGGTATGTGTCACAAGTACATGTAGGTGAAAATGAATTGGAGCAAAGAGATGGCTTCATCTTCAGGTGTGTTGAAAATGTTTGCCTGATCTCTAGAGTAACTTTGCAATGGAATATCACAGTTGATATATCAGGTGAAAGGGGGCTAGTTGGTTTTATTTACTTTTCATAAAAAATGCCACCGGCTGTTCATAAACTGTGTGTGAATAGTTGAGTAGCTGGGAGGAAAAACAAGAATATCTTTTTAGTTTATAGGTCTGAGGTAGTTGCTTGCCACCATCTTGTTTACATAAAATGTATCCAATTAAACTTGTCCAGTGATCAGGTGTGATCAGTTTTCATGGGCTTTGGGAGCTATTAGTTCACCCCCTTGGCAAGGATGGCAGGGAAGAGCTAGCTGAACCTCATGAAGGTGCTTGGCAGTGTTCCACCTGCTGGTCACGATGCATAGACTACATACGTCTACGGATCTTAGGTTAGTCTCCTTCTCTGTCTGCCTCTACTAAGGACTAGAGAACTTATCAAGCTTTTGCGCAGTGGACTCAGCTGAATTTTTTGTCAGTGCTTTTGATAGAAAACTACTCACAGAGGTAGAAATTTTTGCGAAATCTCAAAATAGAAAAAAATTGTTGCCAAAACCACCAAAAGCTGAAGATCAAATTTTGCAGAAAACAGTCCCATTCATAATTTTTTAATATTTTTTTTTTTTTTTAACAAGGGACAGAAAAAATTCTTCCCAACTAGCTTCATTGCACAAGTGGCACAACAGTAAGAATGAGGAAGCAAAGAACTTACATTTTTTAGGGAATCCCAATCTCAAGGAGAGCTTTGAGATGAAGCCTGCCTATTAGTAGGTAATAGGACAACACGTAATCTCATTCCCTTGCCCAACCTGTTTCAAGCAGGTAAGTTCTGCCCCTGACTAGTTATGTGAGTGGACAGAACAGAATCTATGAATGAATGTATTGGAGCAGGTCATCAGCTGGTACACAGGTGCACAGAGATGCTGGTATGACATACTACTATTTTTCATGTAAAAGCCACTCACTCATGAAAAAAAATGATATCCACGGATGAAAACCTAATGAAAATGCAGTGCATTGTATCTAGTACTGGGGACCGCACCTGTTCTTGGCAGCTGTAGTAAGAATTAGGGTCCATATAGTATGCTATAGCAACAGTTAGGGGAGCATTGTATGGCCATGTTGGTCTGGTGGCTGGTATTAAAGGGGTGGTGGCAGAATGAGAGAATAATTGGACTTTGAACCATACATCCACTTGTTTATCTCATGCTTGGTCTTGTCTGTTGCTACAGATGGCTCATGCAAACTGTCCCAGCATTGTACTTGCTGCTGGAAAAATATGCATTAGTCTGATCCTTGAAAGATTACAGAACAGAAACAGGAAACACTGGGTCATGCTGTAACCTGGTAGCCATTAAATGTAAGCTGCATGGGTCTCCTTTACCAATAAGATGCAAGTTACCTCTTACCTTGTATACCATGAAATTTAATACCATAGTGTTTCAAAGTATTTGTTTTAAAGATCAATGTGACACTTGTTACTAGGATTTACTTTTGCACAAACTTCATTCTCAGATTTTAAACAGGGGTAAAGGGTACATTCTGTTTATCTGTAGACTTGCGCACCCTTGTGAAAATGCATTAATTATAGTGGAAATCTTCTCTACAAACAAGAATAAAAGGAACTGTTGTTACACCTAGTATTACCAAAGGCAAAGTAGTTAGTTATCAAACTTGTGGGAGGGAAGGAGGATGTAGCAGAGTATAAAACTAGACATAAACTGGCTACCCTGAAGATCTATTGTGGCTGTGTTTGTTTAAAACACAGGTTAACTCATAAGAGCCAGTGTTAACTTTTCAATCACTTAATTTTTTTTAATGAAGTACTTGGAGCCATTAACGCACATGTAGGTAGCCTATAAATGTTCTTCGGATTGATGCCATCATCCCCTCTTCTTTATTTTTAGACTTTTTCTTATGGCAAGAACTTTTATCATCTTAAATGTTTAGATAGGCTCTAGCACACAGGGATTTCTACAGTGCAGCTAGTCTAGAAGACAGTGAATATACCTGTAGTAAGAGGTTGGAATTTCAGTGGTATCTAGGAGCTCCAGTCAGCTACCTGCCCCCCTATGCCAGGCACCGTACAAACAACCAAAGAGAATGCCCTTGTCCCCAGGAGCTTACAAACAATTCACGACTACCATTAGATGGATACAGACAAATGGGGCACTATTGGCCAGTATATGTAGCACCCTGCCAAACATACAGGTAAAGGCCTGGTAGGAACTTATGTGCAATCCACATGTTCACTCTTCCTGGCGTGCCACACCTGCCATCACAATCTCAGGTGCTGGCAAGTTGCAGACTCCTGTGGCTGGGAGCCTGCAGCTGATGGGGGGCTCCCAGCTGCAGGGGCACCTCATGTGCTCCTGCAGCTGCAAGCTCCATTGGCTGTGGGCTCCCAGCTGCAGGAGCTCATGGTGCATCCCTGCAGCCAGGAACCCTGTCAGCTGTGAGATTCTCACCTCAAAGGTGGATGACATGTCTCTGAGGCTGGGAGGCTATATCAGCCAACATGGCTCCAAGCTATGGGGCATCCTGGCTGCGCACTCTGGATGGCATCATAGGAACCAGCCACAAAGTTGTACAGTTTTTGTAGCATAACGTTTTGGCTTATTCCTTGTTTTTAGACACCATGAATTGCTTTAACATATGGCTGGGTTATGATTTACAATGTGCTGTCTGTCTGCAGCTTATTCCAGGGCAGTAAGATAGTTTGATCAAGACAGAGGCTATTACCGGCTCATCTGCCACCTAGTGGAGAGATTTAATAATAGTTCCTTCTGTGCATTGTGACTTAAAGCTAGGTTTGTGCATTGATTTAATACAAGTGTAAATGTGTCATCTCTCCAGTCAGCCTGACTATCCTGCGCATCCAGGAGATTAGGGTACACAGTTTGTGTTTTATGATGCTGTTAGACTATACAGCTAAACACACTAGGTGACTTCATGTTGGATTTCTTCCCATGGTAATCTCATCAACAAAGCAAGACTGTAAAGAATGTTGCTGGTTTTAGTATGCAGGATTGAACTTCCATATAGTTTATGTGAGGTGGCACAGCAGGGAAACCAAGAAATCAAAATATTAATTTAGGACATGGAAAATATTTGTCTATAGCCTCTACATGCTGGATAGAAAGCAGAACAAGCAAAGTTCTGGGGACCCAAGCATCAACAATCTGGATGACCCAGTAAGAGACATCTGCATTGTAGATGCCTCCCGGAATCAATGGTCCCATTAGAGTAGGACAGATAGCTACTTTGCTTTAAGGTAGTTTTCAAGGTAGTTTTCATAGTGCAGGACAGCACTGCTGTTCTCAGCACACTGGTTGTGTGTAGTGTAGATCAGGCCTGAGCTACTGGGAGAACGAAGTCGCATTAATGTCAGCCCCACGTAGAGGTCTGGCAATAGAGAAAATGTAGGGGTGGAGGCCAGCTTGAAGAGAAGCTCAGGGCCCTTTCATAGCTTGTACTTATTCTCCCCTTCAGATGCTGAGGAGGGATAATTCCAGTGTTGCAGGGGGTGGTAAGGGTGAGGCAGTTGGCAGCGCCCTTCTGCTTCCTAAGTGAATTCCAGCTTTAGCGTTAGGGCGAAGGAGGAATGAGACCTGTTCAGCTGGGGCTGGCTTCTCAGATGACACAAAACCAACGTCCTGTGACCACTTACAAAATCTTAAAAAAAACAAAACACCACAACAAAAAAACCCTTAAATTCTGTAGGGAATGTATTGCTGGTACCCCGTAAGTTGTTGTGTGTGCTTGCTGTTTTAGCCAGGTAATGACCACATTCTAGATGATCAAATACTTTCTGAAAGTGTCTTGCAAATGTAGCTAAACATTTATTGTCATAGTATTTGGGCACCAAAATTAGAATCTGCTAGAGCAGGCTGTGCGCAAACACAGCAGGCACTAGTCCTTGTTGCCAGGAGCTCACAACTTGAATAGATGTGGTGGGAAAATAGTCCCCGTTTCATGAGGAGAGAATAGAAGTCATGTAACAGAGGAATTACGCTATTTGAAGCTAAGGTCACAGAAAGCTTGTGAACTAAATCCATATTCCCACAAGTTCTGATCATCCTTTTCCTGAACAACATGAATCTTTATCTGTCTGCTAAATAGTAAGAACTCTTTTCTGACTGATGAGCAGGAAAGTAGAAGGCACAGTGTAAAGACCCTTGTGCCCTAGCGAAACATCCAGATCCCATCACTTCTCTCATTAAATTGTGAGCTCCTGGAGGCATGGATTAGTGTACAGTGTTGGTGCAGAGCCTGTTCTAGCAGAGTTTCTCTCTCTAAACCCAAAGAGCTGAGACAATCCAAGTTCTTGCAGAAGTGTGTAGTATCTGAGTGCCAGGGTTTACTTTTTCAACCCCTTCTGGATAAAAAGCTGCATAACCAGAAGTTGGTGTAAAAAAAAGTAATTCTCTGTACCATAAAGTGTGCAAGATGTTGTCAAAAGGGGATGTAAAAACAGGAAGCTGAAGGAGTTTATAGTGCAGCCAGCTGCAACTGATACGGGTTTACATTTTAACTCCACCTGAGGTTCTTAGGTTGGGGGGGAGGGTTGTTTTTGTTTTTTGTTTTTCTTGAAATTGAAGGTCAAAAAGCTGCATACAAATTAGTCATGCTTCCCATGAGCCATAGGCATCATAATTTAATGAAGGGGGGGAGAAATCTTATTGCTCTCGACTTAGCTAGCTTTTACAGTCTTTGGGTGTTTGCTTTTTAATTGGAAGTGAATAATTGGCTGAAAGGAAACTTGTTTTTTGATCTGAGAGGCTATGGCTTTTGTTTGCCTAGAAGGTGGAGTTCTAGTTTTAACTCTTACCTGGTTATGGGGGTGTGTGCGTGTGTTCCCTTTGCGGGTTTTTGGAAATATACAGCACACCAATTGACTTTTTAACTGTTTCCTGAGTGTACCTAAGGGATGCATCTACATGAGATGCTTTATTCGAGATTAGAGCAAATTACTGCGCAGTAAGTGTCGCCATCTACACATGTAGATGCTTACTGTGCGGTAATTTGCTGTAATCATGAGTCATTTTGCTACCTGTAAATACAATTAGCAGATTTACTTGTGAGTAATTACTGTGCACTATGGCAAGTGTAGATGGCCAACCAGGAGCAAATTTGGCCCCCGTCAGCTGGGCAGCAGGGAGCGGGAGATTGCTCCCTGCCCCTGGGAGCTGCCTGCTACTACAGCCTGGGCAGGTACAATGTCCTCTTGCCCTGGCAGCTGGGAGCTCCTAGGCCCTGCTGTGCAAATGCAGATCAGGGGCTGGGAGCTCCCGAGGGCAGGGAGCAATCTCCCAGCCCCTTCCAGGAGATGGATGTCTCCTTGCCCCATGTGTCCTACCAGCTCCTGGGCTAGAGCTCCCCCTGGCTGCTGCATAGGGCTGGTGCAGCACCAGTGGGGGAAGGAGCAGGCTGAAAGCAGGAGACTCTGCTCCTGCTTTCCTGCATGTGTGGACACCTGCCTGGGCTGGGTTTACTCTGGAGTAAATTGCTCTAGAGTAAACCCACCCTGGAGCATTTGCATGTGTAGATGTGCACAAGGAGCACAGCAGGTAGCTGAAAGTGATCTCGCTGATTATCAGATTTCTGCTCAAGTAGTAGGGGTAGGATGAAGTAGAAGACAGCACACAGCTTAGATTCAGGAGGATTTTAGAACACTGCTGTAATCACAGATGGACAGTAGCTACTTTTTGTCCACTTTCCTGCTAAAACCATTAAGGTTTAATCTGACTATTGTTTCAGTTGGTTGGGGTTTTTTTTCATTCTCAAACCTGTAAATTAAGCTGTGAATAAGGAGGGCAGCCTACATGGCCCTTTACTAAGCACTTTGTAGAGCTGTGGGTGAGCAGAGAGAAGCTTAATTAGGGATTTGAGATTAGTCAGCATTTTTGCTGCATGCCCAGTAATGGCACTGATGGGGAGATGGCTGCAGCCAGCTGTATTTGGTCACTTCTGCACTGGTTTGTGCAATCGCTAAAGTGAGGTGACAGTACCTGAACTTGTAACTATTGTGGTGATATCTGAGATATGGATAAGCACATCCTGAGGAATAAATTTGGAGCAACTAGCCTGACTGTCAGTAAAATGAAGCAGGCTGGGCATTTGAAAGCACGAGAAATGAACAGGCTCTGAAGTGAAAACATAGGCATCTAGAAGCACAACAAGCTTGGCTGTGATCTATTGGGGGGGTAAACTTGCCATTGTTAGGGCAGGGCTAGATAATTTGGGAGGGATTGCATCATGAGTTCCAAGTTTTAAACTGGGGTAGCCTAACATGCCACAGGCTAACCTGTTTCTCCCTGGCCTTGTCCAGTACTTGTTCTAATTTACCCTGAAGTAACAATTCAGAGACCGTCTCTTCCCTTCTCCGAAAATCCTAGGTTGGGGCTGCTGAATGTCAGGGACCAAAATCCAACGATCAGATTTAGGTTCTTCAAAGTTCTGAGGATGGAGCTGGATCAGCCCGTTGGAGACACAACACAGCTAAAAAAGCTCCAGCTGGATTCAAATGGACCTGAATTTTTACCAAAACTATTTTGGTTCTCAAAGTCCATGTATAAAACTAAACTAGATTTGACACTCACAGTAGCCCTTAAATAGTGAACCTGTGAAATAGTCCCACTAGATATTGCAGTTGAAATACTTGGTTTTGTTAGGGCAATCAAGAGAACGTGTAGCCAGAGTGCTTTGTAGTTGAAGTGGGCAAAATACTGTATGTGTACATGTTGAGTAGAAGGCGGCAAAGCTGGAACTTCTGCTCAGCACTTTTTGCTACAAGAACTAGCTGTCTAAAATGCAACAGCTCTCAGTACTGCAGCAGGTCTTGATCTGATGGAGTTTGATTTGTGCTACAGTAAGCCTTTCAGGCTACTTTTAAAGCTACAAGGAAGTGAAGCATAAACTGACCTAGAAAACAAAACTGGCCTTGGCAATGCTTGGCTAAATGGGTTTCTTTTTCTTTTCAGGTGAAGAAGATTGCAGCAGAATACTATGACAACCTTCCTCAGCACCAGTCTTGGGTTCGAGTTCTCTGGGATTTTGTTTTTGATGACACAATTGGCCCTTACTCAAGAGTTAAGAGAATATGTAAATTAGCAAGAGAAAACCTATAGATTTGTGTCATTTGCTTTTATTAATATAAATAATTTGATCCTAATTTCCCAAACTGAGTTTTCAGAGACTGCTGAAGAGCTGAAGTAACATTCTTATGTCTTCGGGTTTTATATAGGCAAAGAAATGTTGTTATGAAGCAACCAAAGGCATTAATATTAATTTTAGTGTAATGTAACTTTTACTAAAGGGTTGGGTTTTTTTGTGCTTATCCTGACAACACGTTACATATGCATGTGTTCCTGAAGGCAGGGGTGACTGGTGCCTCCTGAGTCTGGGGTGGGGGGGGATGGGGACAATTTGTGGGTGGGCCAAAAGCCCCATATCCACTCCTATACTTCTGTGCCACAGCTTAGTGCTCCCCCTTCCCCCCCAACATGCCTCCGGCCCGCATAGCAAAAAAGTTGCCCCGTCCTGCACGGTACCAAGTTGGAGGGCATGTGCCCCCGTGCCTCACCTACCAGTCACCTGTGCCTGAACAACATTGTCATCTGGGAACTTGTTAGGTCACAATCAAAAAACAAACAAACAAAACCCCCAACAAAGCAAAAAAAAACCCAAAGGAAAACCCAAGAAAATACATATCCCTTAATTTAAGGTCCTGAATTTTTGATGAGATTCAAGTGAGACCTGTTTTTATAAAGCAGAATGTTACAGGTTTTGGAGCACTGGAGAAATTTTCTTCAAACAGGTATTTGGCATACTATTATTGCAAGCAAACAGGAGTTGAATGCATGCCAAAGTCCCTGCTTTCTTGGCTGTATCCTTGCAGTACTCTTCCAGCCAAAATTCCTTGTTTCTGATTTCTGCAACTGGGTGGACAGCTGCACTCCTGTCACGTACCATATGTAGGAGAAGGTGGGGGAAATGACCCCAAAATGAAAGTGAAAGTAGATGAAATAACTGTAGAGCCCACTGCAATGTATGATAGCAAAACAGCAAAAATCTGTTCCTTCTAGTGGATTTCTGGTTTGAAAGTGAGCACTGGATTTCCATGTTCATGATCAGTGATACATGATCAGCTTCTTCAAATTAAAGGAAAGAAATCTTCCAAGCTACTTCCTTGCAAGGCTTTAATCTCAGTGCTGCTAAATCTGAGCCAGCAAACAATTCAGCTCATTCGATTTAGTTCTGCAGGGCTAATAGGAGAAACTAGAAGTACATTTACCATAGGCCATAGTCTCTAAGACCTTGAAGACAGCCAGGCTGCACAGCTTTTGGAAAAAAAGGTATCTTTTTGGTTTACGCTGCAGAGCAGAACCATGTTACAAGGCTCAGCTTTTCTAGACCTAGCGGAAGTGAAGAACGGTGGTACTAGAAGAGCATATACTGGAAACTAATGGTTTAGCATATCTGAGATGTAGCGGTTTCTAAATGTCGCATGAATACTGGCCATCTTAAGGGTCACTGAAGAACTTACTTGTGTCCTGATGTAAGCTTTGCAGAGGTAGTACAGGCTATACAGTTTTACACTGTTGCGTAACTAGAGATTGTCTTTGTCAGCAAGGATTAAGCAGAGGAATCGATCCATCCATCAGTATGTTGAGCATCTGTCAGCTATTTTGAATCGCCGCCCCTTGTCATCTCCGACATTCCTTCTGCTTTACCACTGGTTTGTATGCAAGGAGCAGTCTTTTCAAGGCAGTTCTAGAAGCCTGGCTCCAGTTATTTAACAGTATGTGTTCAACTGAGTTGATGCTTCTGTCAAACTCTTAGACCAACTTGGATCTAAATGTGGGCTATGGTAATTCTTTGAACAGCACTAAATGTACAGTATAACCAGCTTGGTGAAGTTCTTACTCCAGCAAGTAGTGTTTGACAACTGGGTAAAAATGGACTTTTAGTAAGAGGTGAGAGTGGGGCTATTTGTGCTGAAACCCCAAGAAAATTTTAAGGTGAACTGCAAGGCAGGCGCTGTCTGCTCTGGTTGATTAGGCAGTTCTTTCCAAGTTGTACCACTGGCCAGCTTTTGCTTCCTTTCTGGAAAGAGCCTGTTTACTGCTATTCCAAATGGTATTTTTTAGCCAGACAGGCTCTATAAACTTGGAAGGTCACACTGGACTGCATGCCTAAAACAGAAGGGCTACACAATTTTTTGCAAGCTGGCTGCAGGAAGCACTGCAGCAATAGTAACTGGTCCTGGAGAATGTTTGACAGATTTAATAACCAAGTTCAGACAGTTGTCTTTCAACAGAAACCTATCAATGGTAGAAGATGATATCAGATTCTGCTCTTGTAAAGCTTATGAACTAAGTCAACTGGAAACTGAAGATTGTGGTTAGACTGGAAGAATGGGCCATTATTTTTACAAAGTATGACTGGGTGTACACTTTTGGACTTCAGCCACAGCTCTGAGAATAAAAGGCAAGTTCCCTGCATTAGTTTTCCTGCAGGCCATAGGACTTTAAGGCTCATATTATCACACTATTTCAATTTGTGCATTTAAAAAAAGACCCCAACACTGAGCCCATGCCATGGCAGTGACAAATTAGTAGTAGCAGGGAATTTAGAAGAGTGTCAACATGTATGACTGTTGACAAAACTGTTTTACAATTGCCAAGTAGCCTAGTGCTGAACAGGCCACAGCACTTGAGATTTCATAAACTAATGTCGGGGGATTGAAAGGGAGGTCCCGCAGGGAGGAAGTGTGAGGGCAAGCAGGAATGAATGAATTACAGGACTAAGACTGAGGTGGACTTATGGCAGAGGCAGGCAATTATTTTGGGCAGAGGGCCGCTTACCCAGTTTTGGCAGGCTGTTGAGGGCTGCATACGTAGCCCCGCCCCTTGACAGGTACCCCACCCCCTGGTCACCATCTTGGGACCAATGTCCTAGGGCCAGCAGGGGTCTGTGGAGCCGGGCTGGGCTGCACCAACAAGACGAGGGAGGAGCTGGCCCAGCTCCACAGAGCCCCTGCCAGCCAGGACCCCTGTACTCCTGCCACCCTGCTCTGGGCCCTGCCGGCGCTGGCCCTGGGACACCGGTGTGGGTCCCGTGTTTCCACTGGCTCCCTGCCCACTCACACCCAGTGCCCCCAGTACAGGTGGGGGGGGCAGCGTACAACCCTGACCCCCTGCTCACTGGCAGGGAAGAAACTGGTTCTGAGTGCAGGGAAAGCGGCCCCTCACCTGCCCCGTGGCCGGCGCTCCTTGCTGCAGTTGCTCGCAGCCCCCACAGAGCTGTCTGGAGGAGGCACAGGCAGCGCTGCATGGGCTGCAGGCGGCTGCAGTACAGGGCACCAGCCACGGGGCGGGTGAGGGACCGCTTTCCCTTCCCTGGGCCGCTTTTCCCCCCCGTCCTTCTCCCTTACCTGCAGTTCCAGCACAAGGCAGCCACATGGTCCCAGGCCAGAAGCCCCTGCTGTTGTGGGAGCCTGCTGGGCTTCCCTTGGGTCCTACTGTCATTTTTTAAAAGGAACCAAAGGCAGAGAAATATTAATTTTCTAAATTTTTTAGCAGCCCTGCAGGCTGGATAGAATGGTGTCGCAGGCTGGGGCCTGCAGGCCATATTTTGCCCACCCCCGACTTATGGTGTCTAAGAGGAGCCGTAGGCTTAAACAGTGCAGTGCAGTTCAAAAACTGTCGTACAATCCCTGTATTCTGACCAGATGAAGTTGCTAAGGCTATGAAGGACTCTGGAGACTGGTAGGCAGTATTTCTAGACGGCTGCTTGTGCCTGGGCAGAGTAAGAAAGTGGTGAGACAGGTGAGGCTGGCAAGTCTTGAAGCCTCTCTTGTGGATCTGCTGCAGAGCTGCTATAGTGCTTGCACTGAGAGCTGGTGTTCAGAGAGGGACAAGATATAAGCTGCCTGGTCTGTGAACCTGAAGCACTTGGTGTAGTTGTATTCCAAGGACAGACTAATGCAATAGTGATGTGCCTTGTCTGATCCTTATATTAAAAATAAATGTTATGTGGCTTTTTTTTTGGTAGTCAAGAGGCACCCTTACTGTTGTGTTCAGTGGTGCCAAGGGAAAACCTACTGGAGTGACACAGGAGACCAAAAGTACGAAGCTGCAGAGGCTAATAAACAAAACCAGCAGAGGGCCATGTGGACGATAAACAGTTTATTACCAATATGAACACAGATACTGTGGTGCACTGACGTACCGGTTTAATATTGTGATAACTGAGACAAAAAACTTTGTCATTTGACAATTGATGTGTCTCTGTTTCTTCTGGTGATGCCACAATACATTTCTGTTGGCAAAGGGGCTTCATTTACATTGCAGACTACTAATAAAATTACTTTGAAGTCATCTATTAAAAGCAAATGGTTCACATGTTGTCTTACCTACTACTAAAAAGAAATGTAATACATTTAAATAAGCAAATACAAAATACAAAAAAGGCTGACAAATCCAATGTGCAGTCAGATGAAATCTAAAAAATCCAGAAATTTAAAATTGAATATTCTTTTAGATTAAGACTTTTAAAATGAAGCAAATCCAAGGCAGCAGCAAGCTTCAAAGTGTGCTGAGTCTGCTAATAAAAAGGGTTTAAGAACAAAGACAGTGCAGGTGTCCTCTTGTTTCTCCATCTTGCATGACCTTGATACATTTAGAAATGATCCAGTCTTCTTAGCATCCTTAGTACCTTGCAGATACTGTGCAGTCATTATGTTGTACTGATTCTACTCAACTCCTGCCTTATGGCTAGAAAACCAAAGTGAAAGGTTAACCAATCATTTACTCCTAGAATGACTAAGTAAATGCAAAGGTGGTGACTGAGAGGTTTGCACCCTTAAACCGAAAGGGCCAGAAGTGTGGGATGGTAGATGAGAAAATTAAGAAAATGCAGGATAGAGTCCTAGGCCCCAGCCTTTCTCCCTACATTTTCTTATGTAGTTCTAACAGGTTTAAAATGTGTCCCCTCCAACTTATAGTTTGCTCCCCGTTCTTGCTTTCAGGCTTCCATTGATTTAACTGGGAGCTGCAGTATGTTATCTTATGTCACTATGTATATAGTGTCAGAACTGCAGTGTATTTTCAGAAAAAACAGACACATACACAATGCCTGTGCTTATACTTTTGGGGCACACTTCACTGCTCCATGACCAGGAGGGCATTTGTAGGAGAACCACAGCCCTTGAATGGTCACATCTCCCTACATGTATCTCTACTCTTACCTTCATTAAACTAATGCATATTTAAGAAAAGAGTTTTTCCAAGCAGCTATTAGAGGTACTTCCTGAAGCATTCACTGTAGTTCGTTCTGTCTTGTTTTGAACATGAATGAAATTTCACAGGATAAAAGGATCAAAATAAATGATTTTTTTCCATTCCTTACCGTCAATTATCTCTTCTTTCACTTTGTGTAACTCTCTTACAACTTCCTCCAATATTTCCTGAGAAAACAAAAGTGATCTGATCAGAATTTCCTTTTAATTTGTAGAAGAAAAAGCCTAGAGGCCAGACTTTATTCCACCTACTAGGTGGCTAAGTGGCCTTGGGTGCCTAAGTGCAATTCATTCCATTGCGTTCAAGTTTTGAAAATCCATTAATGCAGTAACTCTTATAACACACTGTCATCTAACCCATAAAATGAAGTGGCACAAAAACAGTGAGAAGAAGGAGGATGACCTACCTTTAAGAGCTTTTTAGGGACTTAAGTAGGTGGATACAGAATCACACTTAGCTGCCTAAATCTACTTCAACATCTAATTTATTTATGCACCTAATAGGTGACATAAAATCTGGCCCTAACTGATTCATGTCCTCTTTTCTTGGTTGGCCCACATAGAGATAAAAGCCTATTGCTGGTGGCAGCTAAATAAGTATATCCCTCTAGGTCAAGTTGAAAGAGATCTTAGATGTGATATATTACAGAACAGGGAACCATTGCTGTACAGACACTTTATCCTCTATGTGACTGTCTTCTTCTGAGTGTCAAGGGGCCACTATGATCCATTCTGCCTTACTCAGAGTCATAACAGAGGTCTTGCAGGGCTTGAGCAAACAGATGAGAGCCAAAAAAATCAAAGCTGAACACAAAAATCCTGTTTAATAGGACAGACTGTAGGTCTACCCTAGCCCAGTATCCTGTCTCACAAGTGGCAGAGAATAGAGGCTGAGGGTGAAGGTGAACAAGGTATGTCCAAAATTTTCCACACCGTGCTCCTCCCATTGTATTTAGAGACTGAGGAAGTTTGGATTCAGAGGCTGCTTTCCGCAAGTTAAATGCATGCCGCGTGCAAAAAAACTTATTTTTGTTAATTTTTTAGCCCGTGATTTAATAGCTGCATATCATAATCCCTGGCTCCGGTATTGGAAAAGACCCTACATAATAAGCCCCTATTTGCTTTCTGTATACCATTTCCTATTTGGTAAACCTCCATCATGCCCCCCTCAAGGATATCTTTCTCAGCTGAAAAGTGCTAGCCTATTTAGTGTCTTCTCACATGGAAGCTCCTCTAATCTCCCAGTCATCCTTGATGTTCTCCTTTGTACCTTTTTTACTTCTTCTGTCACCTTTTTGAGGACCAAAACTGCACGTAGTATTTGAGCTATGCATGGATCATAGATTTACAATGGGACATAAAAATACTTTTCATTTTGTTTATCATTCCCTTCTTAATAATTCCTAACACTTTATTTGCAGCCTTTTACTGCTGCTGAGATCTAAACTGATGTTTTTAGCAAACTATCTCCAGTGACAGCAAGATCTTTCCTGCATAGTAAAACTGAATGTAGAAGCTGTCATTGTGTGTTTTAGGTTATTTTTCCCCATGTGCATTACTTTGCACTTATCAACACTGAATTTAATTTGCCATTTTGTTGCCCCTTTGGTGAGATCCTTCTGTAGTTCTACATAGTCTGCCTGGGTCCTTAGCCACTCAATCATTTTATGTTTGTTCACCAGAGCGCCCCAAGGGATGACGAGGTCGAACGGTCATAAACTCCTGCAAGACCGTTTCAGGCTGGACATAAGGAAGAATTTCTTTACTGTCCGAGCCCCCAAGGTCTGGAACAGTCTGCCAGCGGAGGTGGTTCAAGCACCTACATTGAACACCTTCAAGAGTAAATTGGATGCTTATCTTGCTGGGATCCTACGACCCCAGCTGACTTCCTGCCCTTTGGGCAGGGGGCTGGACTCGATGATCTCCTGAGGTCCCTTCCAGCCCTGATGTCTATGAAATGTCATTTTGCGAACTTAGCCACTTTACTATTGACTGTCCCACAGCACTGGTCCTAACAGAGATCCCTGGTTTACTTGTTTCCATTTTGAATACTGACCATTTATACCCACTCTGTTTTCTGCCTAAGTCAATTTCTGATCCACAAGCAGATCTGCCCTTGAATCCTGCAACAATCGAAGTTCATTAAAAGTATTTGATGTGGGACTTTGTCCAAGGCTTTCTGGAAGTCCAGATACACTGTAGCAACTGGATGACCCTTATCCCTAGCTGCTGTTTTCATGTTGGCCAAACAACAGTTCTTCATATATAAAAGAAAGGAATTGTCAAAATACTACATAAGATTCCCAAGACCCCACTCACTCACCTGTTTCATTCGATCAAAATCTAAGGCATCCATAGCCACATCATTGCTGCTGCTTACTGGCTTCATCCTTGAGAGAGGGAGACAAAGGATAAAGCAGCAAATCAATTTTTTGCCAACACAACTGATCCCTGCTACCGCAGTCAGCAAATAGAAAAATTGCACATCCAGCTCTGAAATAAAGTTAATCTTTCTAATGTTCCACTGCTCCCTCTTGTGTCACTCTGCAGGATTTTGCAAAGCTGCTTCCTTACACCACTACACATCAAAAGATCTGCTTTTCTAACACTGAAATGCAGCAGAGGATAAAGACTCAGTGAAACCTTCTGTAGCCAACAATTTCTTGATCAGTAAAATGAAGCTAGATATTTTCACAGCTACGTTAGTGCACAGTCTTGATGGTTAATGTTTTGGGATGTTACTGTGCTGGAAAGTGGGGGGTGGGGAAGGAGGCAGGTGGCAGGATAGACTGCAGTTCAAGTATTGGAAAGTGGTGTCCTCCATGCCGGAATTTATTTTTCATAAATATCCACTCTTCTGACTGCAGATGCCTTCACCAGCTGCTAAGGTGAGGGTAACATTTAAAAGTGAAACTTGCTTCTCCTAAATGTACTAGCGAATGCAAGGGCACCCCACTCTTAGTTAGGCAGAGCCCATGTGCTAACAAGCTGTGTTCCTGCATCCTGAAAAATTTATGTTCTGTCCACTGGAGCCCTCTCTCTCTTCTTAGTTCTTGGCTTAGGCAGGACTGGCTTCACTGGGACTTGTGCCTGAGAAGGAGCTGTGATCAGGTCCTTTTGGGTTGATAGAGTTGATTAGTTATGCTATTCAAGTGAGCTCCAAGCAAAGCTAGGGATGTGTTTTACAAAAGCAGCCTGTGCTGGTTCAGCTTGAATTATGATAAAACACTGAGTACTTGGGGAAATGCCTTGCGTGCAGTAGACAAATGAGTGAACCGTCAGTGCAATTCCACATACTAGAATTAGAATAAAATAGAGTCCCCCTCGCTAAATGGACCCAGTGCTTTACCAGCTTTTTCTAAGTTTTTGCAAGGATGGGCAATACCATGATAATCTTGATCTACTGAACACTGGTACATGTACACAGACATCCATTGCATGGAAGCTTTGGGACAGATAAAAGAGGCCAAATTTGCCTTCAGTTATACTTGTGCATCTCCACATAAGCCAGTGAAACTTTGGGCAGGATTGGTCTTTAATACAGCTCTAAGTATGCACAGGCATTGGCTGCTGCCCATTTCTCTTTCTGTGGATTATTAGCCCTGTGATATGAAACAACTTTGTATAAAAGGCGGCACAGATTTTTGTACTGAATAATTGAGGGGCTGGACTCAAGGATCTTGAGCTCTTAATGTCTATGAAATCTATAATAGCAGTAATATCCTACTTGTTGCCAGAGCTCTCTACCATCCTAGCAAGCTATTTTTGGCCAAGGGCTGGGAAGCAGCTTTTTCCATGCCAGCTGATTTCTCCTTTTCTTTAAATATGTGTGATTGGCACCGTGTGTTAGGCCCATAATTTGACCATTGGATTTTGTTTGCTGGAGCGCTGCTGTAGACTACTTTGCTTTACAGCCTGTTTCTGTATTTGTCAGTACCCTCCCTGGCTTGGGGTTTTTCACAGGGTTAGCAGCAGAATCCTCTAAACCCTCTGCCACATGCAGTTTCCTTCTTCCTCTCTCTACACTGCAGTTGCAGAGATGGAGAAATAACCTCCATCGCCTGGCTGCAGACAGGCCCCTCATACAGGCTCTGCTTCTGAACTCCCTCTGGTATTGGGAAATGAAGGCTTCTCCTTTCAGAAAGGACCATCCTGCAAGTTCTGCTGGAACTCAATAAAGAGAACCTCTAGGTTCTTGCCCTTCCCAGGGCACAGCATATGCTCCCAGCCAATGCCAGGAACAAAAGTAGGGCCCTGATTCATAAAAGCACGAGTGTCTGCTGAACTTAAAGCATGTGCTCAGGTCCCAATGACTCCAACCTGCCCTTACCTGAATTGGGGCTCAAGGCTATATTCACAGAGCAGTTCACTGCTCTAGCATCTGCTCCCTTTGATATTAGACCTGCCAAATTCTAGTCCCACTTATATCTGCATAACCCCACTGAGACAAATACCTGGCTCAGAGTATATAAAGCAGCAGATAAGCAAATCACAACAGGATGAGTACAGATGACAATAACGACAGAATGTTAGTGCTGAATGCAGGATGACATGATTTTTTCAAAGGATAAGCTGAGATAGTTAAGATGCCAGAGCATTTTTCGGTACCTAAAAGGTGGTTGAGATTGTACTGGGCTCTTAACATCTGGACTCTTCGTCACTGATGGATTTCTATGGCAATGGAATGAAATAAGACGTGAATTGAGTACGTTATAATGATAGTGTGATTACAGTCCAGACCTTGCAGCTGACCTATAAAGCAACCAGGGCAGCTCACCTAGAGAGTAATGAAGATACAGGCTTTTCAACAGAATTGCTTCTTTCCCATGGCTTCTTCCCCGGTTCTGTAAAGTAAGCATGAAGAATTGTGGTATCTTATCCTGATTTTTTTTCTTTGCATAACAAAAACTTTAAATTGTTTTTTTTCTACCTTTGGTTTAATTGAATGTTAGGAACACGTGCTCCAGAGATATATATGAAGGAGCTCCTGGAAGCTAACAATAATGAACAGGAATGACTGCTTAAGTGTACCAATAGTAGCAAAATGTGCTTAGATGAAGATCACAAAGCTCTGTATTTTTTTACTTAATACTAAATAATTAAGTGCTTAAAAACTATGTGAATTTTGTTTAATAAAAAAATAATCCCTGTTAGAAATAAAGCATACAGTTTACAGAAACACAGTGCATACGGTTTTATTAATTCATTCATTTATTCATTTCTACTTTAAACGTTAAGTTCTAGAAAGACAAAAAGCGATAAAGGGCCTATTCTCTAAACTGGGACAGTGGGCTGCAGTGATATACACAAAGGACCCTGGAAATGGGTTACTGATAGGGTGACAATATTATTTTTAAGGAAATCTGGGACACTGCCCCCCCAACCCCCACCAGGCTGTTCCTTCTCCCCACTGGCTAGCAGCAGCGGTGGGGGACGACAACAGAGGGACTGCCCTTGGGGAAATGGGGTGAGCAAGGCCACAAAAACAGGTGGCTGGAGGTCAGCTGGGCAAGAGATCAGGAGGAGGAGGAGGAGGCCTGAGCTGGAGCCTGTTGCCGGAAGAAAGTAGACCGATTCCATGGGAAGTGTTAGTGCAACATGTGCATGTATCTGTGTATGTGTGTGTCTGTGTGTGCAGTTGCTGTGGATCCAGGCTGCTTTACTGGCATGTATGTGCGCCATGCCTGGTGTGGCTGCTTGACCATCATGGTTCAGTCTCCTCTTGCCTCTATCAGAACATTTCTTCCACACCCCCTTCTGCTCCCTCCTCACCCGCACTGCCTCTGCAACCCTCCACTCACTCCTCTCTCTCTTTCCCTCCCTCCTTCTCTCCAGCTTGGCCCCCTGCCACCCTCCCTGCAATGCATGCACACACACACATGTACTTGGTGGTAGCAAGGACTGGGCCTAGATGGGATGGGGGCAGCTGAGGCGGCAGTCCCAGGGCAGAGCCCAGAACCACACCCCCAAACATGGGTCCCCAGCAGCTGGGGGGGCAGGGGTGGAGGGACCCCCAGTCTCTTCATGGCAGGGGTACAAAGCATCCTGTTTCCCCACCCCCTGAGGAAGCCCCGCTGCAGCAGCTGCTCCCTGGTCCTGACTCTGCTGGGCTGCAAACAGGTGAACACACGTGTGAGCAGACATGCTCACAGCAGTGTTTTCCTTACACCCTGCCCTGCCCAATCTTGGCCTCAGGCAGGAGTGGTTCCCAGCCCAGTCTCCTCCCACCCCTGCACCTCCAGCCACTGCTCAGGAGGAGCCAGGGTGGGCAGTACAGAGGGGGAAGTGTCAGTCTGGGGCTTTTGTTTGAATTTCCACCAACTGGCTGAGGCAGCCTATGAAATCCGGGACTGTCCTGGCCAAGCCAGGACATATAGTCACCCTAGTTACTGAGCTGAAGCCACCACCAGAGGTCCCTGAACTTATAAAGTGTTCTACAAAATGCGAAAGGTGGAGAATCTGTCTGAGAAACTATCCTGCTAGGGAGATTCTGCTGATTGGTCTGACATGAGGCATAAATATACCATGTGAAGCATATGCCTAGGTTATGTCTCAAAAGCACAAAATATTTCCCTTGTAAAGGACATGGATGGCTCAGAAAAGACAGCCCAATAACAGCTATGCACATCACTACAGAGGATTTATTAACTATGGGCTGTATTACAGAACCCATTATATATGATCACAAAATCAGAGGCGAAAACTGTCAGGATTTTCTTGCCCTGAGACATTTAGGGTATGCATTTTATAATCATTCATGAATACCCGACTACAGGCCAATTTATTGTCATGCAACTCCAGGCAGTTACTGGGCTCAGCATCTTGAGAAGAAATAAGCCCCCTAACCTCATCTATATGATGCCTTCCTAACTGATCTTTCCTCCTTACTGAAAAAGCAGCAGACAGCCTGGCTTCTGTGTTCAGAAGTGATGCAGGATTGCGGATCACAAAGGACTCATTACATGCTCATTTCACTGCCGCCTCTTCTATTCCTTTTAGTTCTCGTGAGGCCCAGGACTGCTGCATGGCAGTCTCTGCACAGCTTGCAGCTGATTTGTTATTTGGAGTCTCTTGCTTTCATTTATGATCAGAGTCCTAGCAGTTTCCCAGGGCCAGCTGGACACATGTATAAGCTCTTAGAAACATTCTACAGGCAGCTGAAACCTAAACCAGCACCTCTTTCCATGACGTACTACCTGGGAGCACTGCACTTTTTGTTACATCTGGATGGGAAAGGGAGGGAGGGAGGGTGAGAGGGAGAAGGGGTGAACAGCCTGCTTGGTGCCCAGCTGCCAGCCTCCACTCTGGGTCTTGGGGCACTGGTGGGTACCCACTGGGAATCCATCCACCTGCCCTTGCCAGACCCAGAGATGGGCTCATTTCAACCCCACCTTCCAGCAGACCTAAGCCAATTCCTGAGACTCCCACTGGAGCAAGGCCCTTCATCTCTAGCCCACCTTACCTCTCCTCTGGGTTGAGAGGGAGAGAGGGGAGGGAAAGGGGATCTGGGATGTAGTGTCAAAATCCTGGCAGCAGGGTTAGGGTCCTCCCTACTCTCAACGGCCCTCCTGGCTGGTGCTAGAGGAGGCTTCAGCTTTCTAAAACAGGAATGGCAAAGGGGCACGTATGCATTTCACTCAGAAACCTTTTCATTGCTACTCCTGTCTGCAGACAAACATCATCTGATGAACCAAGGCACAGATCCTCAAAGGCATTTAAGGCACCTAATTCCCACTGCCTTCTGGGTAAAGATAAGGAGACTAGCTCTTCTGTTTTTTATCTGGCCCTGGGAAAGAAATTTACATTCACCTTCCTTTTACTCAAATTCCCACTACAGACATATGACTCCAAACAGATTTGAAACCAAACTGACTTGAACAATTATGTGAGGAATGCCCCTTTACTCAGAGCTGGGACAGCGACCTCGCATCCCAATGGCAAGATGTCTGCCCTGAATGATGATAATGATAAACAACATGAATAATTACATTAAGTACCTGAAGAATTCTGCGGCTGGCTGGGACCTCGTGTAACGGGCAAAGGCGAGGTGCTAGCATCTTCCTAAACAAGAAAAAGAAAACAGTTCTTCATTTTTGGCTCCATAGTTTTAAAGAGAACTTGTGTTCCTGTGAACAGTGCTGAACCAGCAGTTCTGGAGCACGACATTCTTCTTTTAGCCAGTGATCAGTTGCAGCATGCATGGGATCAGGCCATGCTTCATACCAATACAGAACAGTCCTGGACTGCTGAAGTTATGTCATGCTCATGTGTTCATTTAGATGTTGGTCTCTGTACAAGCAAGGTGGGCTTTTCATGTAGCTGTTTTTCCACCAGGAACTGAGCCCACCAACATGGGTCACTGAGTGGGCAGCAACTGGTAACCAATTCCTACCTCCATGTCTCAAACACTTACTACATTCACCTCACCACTCAGGCTGGATTCAAACGTCTGACAAAGGTGCCTGCTACCACCCCCTATCCTAGGAGCTAATCAGTCCCCAAGTTTAGGAATGGTCTGTACTGTGAAAACTGAGCCTGACTAGAAAACACGAAACAAGATTTTAGTCCCCTATCCTCATGTATTTCCACTCATTTCAGTGGAATTACATAGACGTAACTAAGAGCAGGATTTGTTCCAATCTGTCTAACTATGGTGACAGCACTTTCAGATTTGCCACCCTACAAGTTAAGTAGCAGAATAAATAGTTTCAAAACATGGCTGAAATGTTGAGCACTAGTGGAGCAGTGCAAAACCCAACCTAATGTACTTGACATGTCAATATTATTTAGCAGCTCCCTAAAATGTGCTATGCTAAATAAGCCTGCTAAAATGTGGTTCATAAGCAGACTGAAGCTCCCATTTCATCTTCCTGAGAATGTGTGCAGCATATGGCCAGAATGGCTAAAACAAAAATGCATCAAAATTACTGGCCCTTCCCACTTGCCCAACTGGTTTTAATCTATTAAACTGAAACATATGTGTCCCTGATAGTATAGAAAGTATGACTAAGATATGCTATGGCTCCTGAATAGCCTAGTAGCTAAAGCACTTTCCCTCCCCCTCTGGGAAACCAGCTTTAAATGTAATTGGTGATCTGGAGTGACTTGATCTTTGCTTTACAGCGAGGACAGTACACCACTTTCCAAAGGCATCATACATAAATGAAGATACTGTTCAACGCAGCTAAAGTCTGGTGTTCTGGGAAGTCAAAAGTTTGAACAAAGACAGTAGACTGCATCTGAGAGGAGATACTGGAATTGTTACACCGCAGGCCGTGCATTTGAAGCAGCACAAATATTTTGGGTGAGGCAAGGGATGGGCAGGGCTCTTTTACTCTGAAGACACTTTTGTGAGGACAATGTGAAGAGACATCCATGGAAATGATTTGGACAATGCTGTATCTGTGAATAAGGAGATTCTGATTTCTAGGATATTCATACTGTGAAGTTTTGAAGCAAATGAATTTAGCCTGTGGCTGCCTGAATGTACAGCAGCAGCAAACCAGCATTTACTTGTCATGCGATGGTGCATGCAGATATCACATTTCAGGCTTTCAGGGGCTGCAACCTGTTTGCTGGATCAAGAGACCCCTCATCCCCCCCTTTATGTTCACAAGCACATAACAATGGTAAACACTTCACTTACATTTTGGCTTTCCTCTTCCTTTTTGTCAGCTGGCTTGTCCGACTGAGATGCTGCTTTTCTCCTTGACACAAGTAAAAAGCAGGACATAATGATCAACACTTTAAAAAGTACATTTCCTACATAAGGCATCAATCTTCAAATGCGGAGAGACTGGTTCAGGTGTTAGCAGGGACTATTTTTTATTTTTGCAGAATGTCTTTGACAAGACACTGCTAAGTGGCATGGGCTGCACAGGGTTTGCACTAGGTCTCTATAAAATAAGAAAGATCTCAGTATTTTGAGACAAGGTTCCACATGGCAGTAAGGGGTTTGGCAGAATAAAGGAACAGGAGGGAGGGAATTCAACTGCATGTGACAGAGAATCCAAGAGGCGGTTTTACTCCAGATGCAGGGCACAGGAACTGGCTGCATCTATAACAAGAAGTGCTGGCTCAGAGGCTACTTGGGTCCATGATGTTCTCATACAGGAGACAACTGTCCCCTTAAAATACATATGAAGACTGGATATCCCATGTACCAAACTCAAGCATCCTGCACCCCCAGCCCTGACACACGGAGAGAATGTCATCGGTCTGAGGACCTGCACACATGCTGGGAGATGGGTGAAAGAACCATTTCTCACAGGGCATTCACAGGCAAGCCATTACACCTTGTGGCACATTAACATTTCTGCTGTCTGGATCCCTACTGAACATGGACTCCAGGGCCAGATCCAGATGTGCAGGCAAGTGCAGTTTGTGGTGCCGCAAACCTCTTTGTGGTACCATAAATCACATACCTGGCACATTAATGGGGGCAAAAAAAACCCCACTGGAAAAAAAACAGCCAAAAAAAAAGCAGCACAGCACAACGCACAGGAGTGTGCACCAGCAGACACTGAAGCTCAGTTCTCCCAGGAGACGCCCTGGCTGCCGGTCAGAACGTCTCCCCCCGTCTATTTCCACCCTGGCTCCTCCAGCACGCTGGGAGCTGGAAGGAGTGGGGAAATGGTAGTTTTCCTGAAGTGGGGCACTCTGTCCTTGCACCAAAGCACACGTGCAAGGGCATGCATGGTGGCAAAAAGTAGCTGCAAAAATTTATGCTGCTACTTTTTTTGCCACTGGAAGCACACACCCCTGCATGTGGGGATGTCCCCCAGGGTAGGAGTGGATGAGGACAGACTGGTTGTGTGGAAGCAGGAATGGGTCACAGTGCAAGGACGTGGGCTTCCCTGTAGATAACACTTTCCCACTTGGGATACTATGAGTTTTGCAGTGCCCCAAGTTCAATTCAAAGGCCCTGGAATGATTAAGCCCCTGGCACCTGTAGCATTCATGCTCTTTGTAGGAAGCTGAATAAAGCATATCTGAATTGAGGCCCACAGTCTGTGCTGCTTAGTCAGCCTGAGACTGTCCAAGATTAACCAGGTTACAAAAGCTATGATTTATATGGGAACAATCCCGCACAGGCAGGGGCATTGAACAGCAGCCTAACACAGCAAAAGCCGTGTTATCCTGCAGTTTACCAACTGGAATGCTCCTAGTGCACCTGATGCAGCATATGGGATTAACCAGCATCCCCCATGTAACTGTATGTTACTTCAATCTTAGCCTTCTAGTACCTATAGGGACATGGAATAACTTTACCACAAAAGGCCAGGGAAGTGGCAAGGGGGCAGTCTGCAACGGCTGTGGCTGGTCCCAGCTCTGAGGCTTAGGACATAAAGACTGCCTAATGCTAGTATTTATATATCTAGGCTCCTTAGGAAGGTGGCAGTGAGGGAGTAAAGGACAAAGGCGTCAACACAAGGGGAATTCATCCTGCATTAGCCAGAGTTGCCTCTGAGGATTCCTGCTGTTTTCCCTGTGGGAGGAACAAGCCATAATAGCTCCTGCCTGAAGAATTGGGACTACTCCCTTTCTCCTCTTTCTCTTGTAGTACATTGGCCAAAACTGGCCAAGGTCATTCCCAAGGACAAGATTGCCTGATTCTCAAGTGCTTCTTTGCATCTAAAAACACTGAAGAAAATTAACTCACATGCTCAGGGTGGGGGGAAATCCAGACTGTTGGGAGCTTTATGTATACTGTGCACAACACCCAGTGCTTGCCTAGTGTTCTGCATCTCCCAAGTGCTTTGCAAACATTGTTAGTGAGCCCTATCACCGCATACACCGAGGTTACATCAGTTTAACTCGGTGGATGTGAACGCAACTCATTCCTGACTTGCACCAGCATAACTGAAAGCCAAATCAGGCCCTGTGAATATTCAAAGCATGGACCATACTCTATGAAAAGACAACCTAGGACCAGCTAGGATCCTTCCTTCCCTCATTCTTTACCCCCAACCCTGCTTCCTAGCACATGCCCGCCTTTTGATTTTGAAACAAGACACATAGATGATCATTGCTATGCAACCAGTAGTAATGAGACAGAGGAGATCACCAAGGTCACTTCACATTAACTGATGATTGTTTCCTATTGGAAGGGCTGTGCTGTGTCCTGTGAATGCTATGTGGCAGCTGTAGGAGAATCCATCTTATCTGGGCATAAGGGCTCTCAGCGAGAAAACCTGAAGGACATCTGATATGCTAGTGTTGATTACTAGGAGGAATGAGGCTCCACTTGACCTTAGCTGCATTGACTGTCATTCAGGGAATGCTCCTCCACCTGCAGAAGTCACTTTTCTTGTTGCCAGAGGCCTCTTGCACCAATCTGGGAGGTCATGCAGACAGGCAACACTCATTTCATCTCACTGAAGAAAAATAAAACCCCATGCTACTTCATAATTACCTCCTAGTTTCAGAACTCTTTAACAACTGGGCAGGAAAGTTGTGAAAGGATTTTTTTCCTTACAGACTCATAGGGAAATAGGGTGGAAGAGACCTTGAGAGGTCACCTAGCCCAATTCCCTGTACACAGTGGATTGTCTCTGTCATCCATGATATCTCTAGACCAGTGGGGGTCAACCTTTTTTGGCAGGCATTGCACAAATTAGCCCCACAACCTAAGTTTCACTGTGATCCCCTTCCCTTGCCCAATATGCTTCTCTGCTTTCTGCTCCCAACTCTGTGCTCCCTGCCCAATGTCTTGCAGCGCTTTCTGCTTCCTGCCCTATCAGCTGCTGTGCTGCCTATCCTCCCCTCCCCACTGATCTACCATGTATGCCACACAGAAGCTGCCTGTGGCACTTGTGGTACTCATGCTGTAAGGATGGCTGCCCCTGCTCTAATAAAGAAACTGGAAATGCTGGGGACTGAACCTGGACCTCATATATGCACAGCATAACAAGCTATGGAAACACAGACTAGACAGAAGTACTATAAGGTGGATACATAACTGGTTGGATCATCGTGCTCAATGAGTAGTCCTCAATGGCTCAATGTCCAGTTGGGAGGAGGTATCAAGTGGGGCTCCCCAGGGGTCTGTCCTAGGTCCAGTATTGTTTAACATCTTCATTAATGATTTAGATGATGGGATAGAGTGCACACTTAGCAAACTTGTGGATGACACCAAGTTGGGTGGAGGTGCAGACACTCTGGAGGGCAGGGGTAGGATCCAGAATTACCTGGAGAGACTGGAAAAATTGTCCGCAATCAACCAGATACACTGGGGACGGAATAAATGCATGCACAAATATGACTGGGGAACAATTGGCTAGGCTGCAATACTATGGAAAAAGACCTGGGGATTACAGTTGACCATAAACTGAATATAAGCCAACAATATGCTCCTGCTGCAAAAAAGACAACAGCATACTGGTTTAACGTAAGTGTCTCTTGCAAATCAAGGGAAGTGATTCTTTTATTTTATTCAGCACTGGTTCTTATGTGGTGAGGCCTCGCTTGGACTGCTGTACCCAGTATTGTGCTCCACACTTTAAGAATGTGGAGAGTCCAGCAGAGAGTGATAAAAATTATTTGAGGCCTGGGAAGCATGATTTATGAGGACAGACTGAAGGAACTAGGGCTATTTAATCTGGAGAAGAGAAGACTGAGGAGAGCCTGACAACAGTCTTCAAATACCTGAAGGGTGATTACAGAGAGGATGAAGATAGATTGTTTTCTGTGGCAGTAGCGGACAGGAGTAGGAGCAATGGCCTCAAGTTGCAGCAGAGGAAATGTAGCTTGGCCATCAGGAAGAACTTTCTACCTACAGGAGTGGTCAAGCATTGGAACAGTCTACCTAGAGAAATTAAAAAATCTCCATCCCTGGGCATTTTCAAGAGCAGATTAGAAAACTGGGATGAGTTAGCCAGGGATGATTTTGCCTTGAGCAGGGGATTAGATTAGATGACCTTGCAAGGTCCCCTTCTTTCCTATAGTCCTCTACCATGGAGCTACATCTCCAAGTAAAAAAAGATGTTTCTTGTTCAACATGGAGCTCCAACTCATAACCCTGTGATAAGTGTTGGTCAGGTACTAGCCTGCAGCTGGTAGGAAAAGCCTCAGAGGTTTCCAAGTAAGAGTCTCCACAGATCCTAAATAAGCATGCGATTTAAATGTAACATTTTATATGACTGGTGCATGACTGTGTGTCTGCAAAAGGGGGTGGTGGACAAAGAACACAGGGGGAACAAAGGAAATAAGTAGAGTTGGGGGGGAGGAAATATTTACAGATTTTTAATAGCTTTACTGTTTTTGATATTTCCAGGGCATGCCAAGTACAGTCACTGCTTAGAGCTCAGGCTTCTGCATCCACCATCCCTGACCCATGAGAGAATTATCTCCCCCTGTATATTGGTGCTAATGTTAGATTTAAATTCTGATATATGGTAGTAAACTCCACAGGGCTAGATGGGAAAGCTGGCTGTGAGCTTGTATTTTATTCTGCTTTGTTTGCACTTCTGAAGTGATGATCACAGCAGCTGCTATCCCAGGAACCACTAGACCTAGAAAGCAAAGCTTTACATCACTTGAACCCTTAGAATCCCAGCTTCTCAGCCACTTTGCCAGCTCTGCATAGATTCTACCCTCTGACCGTGCTCCTGAAAGTGTCATGTGGGACTTGTGTAGCATACACTTGTGTTAAACAAAAGGGGGCTTCCCTCCATATTGCTAGCCCTGCAAAAGCAATCCAAGATGTTAGCTACTGTTATGCCTTGTCATTGTGTGCATTCTTACCTGTAATAATGTTTCTGCCAGCCAAATTAAGCCCTCACTGACACCTGTGTAACCGCACTTACTTCGGCTTATTTTCCCAGGAACACCAGTGCCCTCCCATGCATTGCAATGCGCTGTACCAGGGGAATTCAGCAAACAATTCTGCTGCTGGCCTGCCAGGTGGAAGAGCACCACCGCTCTCAGGGGTACTGACTGCAGCACAAACAGGAGAGAAACGAAAGGAAAACTCCTTTTTGCCCCCAGAGTGAGGTGATCTGACTTTGAACACAGAAGATCCAGATGTGTTGCCTAAGAGAGGCCACATTTATCTAGCCGTATTTTAGAATAAAACCCTGCACTAAGGTTTACATGTGTGAGGATGTGTCTTTCTGCTCAGAAGTGTTTCTACTAGGAATCTGCCTCTCTCCCCTGGCAGGCATTGGCTCCAATACTAAGCATACTTACAAAAGTTTTACATTTCAGTGGAGCTAGTCGTCTTACCCCAGCACAAAGTGAAATCAGGGTCTGGCCTACTGAATCCAGTGCTTTAATTCTAAGACATATGACAAAATATGTAGCAAGAGGCAATATGGCAGCAAGAGGGCACAGCAGCCCCCCTGGCTCTACAGGGATCTAGCAGACCTCCTGAGGCCAAAAAGAAACGCCTACAAAGGATGGAGGATGGGATTCACCTCCAAGGAGGATTATTCTGCACTGGTCCGGTCCTGCAGGGAGCAAACCAGGAAAGCCAAGGCTGCAACTGAACTCCAACTAGCTTTGAGCATCAAGGACAATAAAAAGTCCTTTTTCAGATATGTGGGGAGCTGGAGGAAAAGCAAGGGCAACACGGCTGAACCAGATGGGGCAACTGACGCCCAGGAAAAAGCCAACCTATTAAATGGGTATTTGCGTCAGTTTTTCATCAGTCCCATGGGACGCCCATGCCCGCTACGGGACAGGGAGGTCGGGTGAGGGAGATCCCCTGCCCTCCATTAATGCTGACTTTGTGAAGGATCACCTTGAGAGGCTAGATACCTTCAAGTCAGCCGGCCCTGACAATCTACACCCCAGGGTACTCAAGGAGCTGGCGAGCGTCATAGCCCAGCCCCTAGCACGGATCTTTGAGAGCCAACTTCCTAAGGGATAGCCAGCACGGGTTTGTTGCAGGTAGGTCTTGCTTGACCAATCTCATCTCCTTCTACGACCAGGTGACCTATCACCTGGACAAGGGAGAAGAGATTGATGTCATATATCTTAACTTTAAAAAAGCCTTTGATCTCGTATCCCATGATCAACTCTTGGCGAAACTGACCAATTGTAGCCTTGGTTCCACCGGCTGGGAAATTGGCTCCGTGGTCAGACCCAGAGGGTAGTTATTGATGGAAGTCCCCCCATGGCTCTGTCCTTGGACCCAAATTGTTCAACATCTTCATTAATGATGTGGACACTGGAGTCAGGAACGGACTGGCCAAGTTAGCCGATGACACCAAACTTTGGGGCAAAGCATCCACGCCAGAAGACAGGCAGGTGATCCAGCTGACCTGGACAGGCTCAGCAAATGGGCAGACGAGAACCTGATGGTGTTTAACACCGAAAAATGCAAGGTTCTCCACCTTGGGAGGAAAAACCTGCAGCATCCTTATAGGCTCGGCAGTGCTACGCTGGCTAGCACTACGGAAGAAAGAGACTTGGGGGTCGTCACTGACCACAAGATGAACATGAGCCTGCAATGTAATGCTGCGGCTAGTAAAGTGACCAAAATGCTGGCTTGCATCCATAGATGCTTCTCAAGCAAATCCCGGGACGTCATTCTCCCCTTGTACTCAGCCTTAGTGAGGCCGCAGCTTGAGTACTGCGTCCAGTTTTGGGCTCCACAATTCAAAAAGGATGTGGAGAAGCTTGAGAGTCCAGAGAAGAGCCACACGCAAGATCAGAGGTCAGGAAAACAGACCTTACGATGACAGGCTGAGAGCCATGGGGCTCTTTAGCCTGGAAAAGCGCAGGCTCAGGGGTGATCTGGTGGCCACCTACAAGTTTATCGGGGTGACCACCAGGATCTGGGGGAACATTTATTCACCAGACCGCCCCAAGGGATGACAAGGTTGAATGGTCATAAACTACTACAAGACCGTTTCAGGCTGGACATAAGGAAGGAGTTCTCTACTGTCCGAGCCCCCAAGGTCTGGAACAGTCTGCCAGCGGAGGTGGTTCAAGCGCCTACATTGAACACCTTCAAGAGCAAGTTGGATGCTTATCTTGCTGGGATCCTATGACCCCAGCTGACTTCCTGCCCTCTGGGTGGGAGGCTGGACTCGATGATCTTCCGAGGTCCCTTCCAGCCCTAATGTCTATGAAATCTATGAAAATTGTAGACTCAGTGTGTTATACCAGTATCCATTCTACAGACAACACTGCACATTTGCATAGCGCTTTATGTATCACCCAATGTGTGATAGCTACGTTCTGCCCAGGCAAGAGAAACACTTAGGTGAATTTGCCTAAAAGACATGTTGGACCAGTAATATTTTAGCAGCACCAATATGAAGGGAGAAAAATTGTCGAGCCTGGTGTTGTATCAGTAATAATGGAGAGGAGACTTTAAAGCAGTAGAGAGAGTTTGTGTAACAGGAGAAACATTATCAGGGAACTTTTTATTGCACAGGCCGTAGCTAGCTGGCAGCCAGGGGTGGGAGGAACATTTAAGGAAAGGGAAAAGAAAGGAAAAAAGTATAAACCTGGTTCAAATTAAAAATGTAGTCCCTTTGCCAGGTGGACTTGTAGATCCAACTGCTGAAATGGGGGTTTGTATCTTGCAGCATAAGAATGCCTTAATTTCCGTGAAGTTGCATGGATGTATCGATAGGTAAAATGATGCATTTATATTACTTTTTTTTTTTTTTTTAAACTGTTCTGAGAGACTTCTGGGCTAAGTACAGATGGTCAGAAAGCCTGAGGCTGAACTGATTGAACCTAGAGATTCTTCCCTTCCAGGTTCCCAACCCCTTGCCTTAGCTGCTGCGAGTCTCAGGGGTAGCCCAGGGAGAGAAGGGAAATTCCTCTACTCCCCTGCATTAGTTTTGCCTCAGACTTGTAGCAGCTATGGCAAAACCAGTGGTGGAGAAGCAGTGCCATAACAAGCAGGGGGCAAGCAGGGAGACCGCCCTGGGTGCTGAGGCAAAAGGGTGCCAACAGGTGCTGCCCAGCTGGGGTGGGGCATAGGATGGAGCCGCAAGCAGCTCATTGGGAGGGCGCGGGGACAGGGGAAGGGCGCCTCCCACTGCTCTATGAAGTCCCAGGCAAGGGGGGGAGGGGTGCCCCCCACATCTGTGGCAGGGTAAGAGCGGGCTGCCGCTGAGAGCTTTGCCCCGGGCACCAAACTTCCTTGCCATGGTACTGTGGAGGAGCAGGAGAATTTCCCTCCGCTCCTTGAAGCTGCCTGAGACTCGCAGCAGCTGAGGCAAGCAGCAATGTGTTTTGGGAGGGGAAGAATTCCCCTCAGCTCCCTGCGGCTGAGGAACCCTGGGCTGGGGGGGAGGAAGCTGCCCAAGGCAGGGGCTCCCTGGTGCCCCTGTGCTGGGCTTCATGGGCAAGCACATATCCTGAAGGTCTTTTTCTCCCTCTCTCCTGTGGCAGCACTGAAGCAATCAGCATCTGGGAAGGGGGAGGGGCCCCCACTACAGGGGCTTTCCCTCTCCCCACTGCTCTGTAAACCCTGGCTAGGGGCTTTCCCCTCCCCTCCCCCCTGGTCCCTGTGGGCTGACAGACACAGGCAGGCAGCAAGCTAAGGAGGAGAGGGGCAAAGCAGTCTGTGCTCCACTGGAACAGGCAGCATAGCTCAGGATTGCAAAGCATCCTGGGATGCTGGGGGACTGTGAATGAAGTTGAACCAGGAAGGGGACTGGGACAGACGTTCCATAAACTGGCTCGACCCAAATCAGTTACGTTTGATACTACATCCAACTAGGTTTACCTTAAACCAGTTTTGGCCATTTTGAAAGCAGCTTCTGTGTCCCGAACTTATGTTCTGTTACAGGTTTAAATCAGTTTCTGATCACTTAAACTGGTTTATGTGTAACTTCTGTCCCTAGGCTTGGTGGGCTTGACAGGCTGAGCTGGTTCTCACACTCCAAGTGAAACATCTATGTTCCCATAGTCCTGTCTACATTCTTTGTACAATGGGCAGGAAGTTTTTATTTATATGTCAAACACCTTCTACCGAAGCTGCAGTGACACCAAACAATAACACAAAACGGTAGCCTGCACTCCCAGTACTGTCCAGTGAATACTCCTGTGTTGTTTTTAAGAACCATTAACCCCTGTGTACTACAAGGGCTGGAGAGTTTATGAAGCGGCTTCCAGAGATCGGCATAGCAAGGTATTTGACCCATCCTAGCCATAGGCACATTGGGAGGGGGGAGATTTTCCTGAACCCAGGGTCCCTGTGCATTAAGGCCTTTAAAAAATGTGTGCAGCCAGTCTGCACATGCAGTTTCTGACATCCCTGGAGCATTGGGACCCCAGGATTGAGAAGCCCCCCATATCCCAGGGCCCTTGGACCTTAAAAAACCTGCACTTGCAGGTGAGCTGCACACAAGGTTTTCTGTCATCCCAGTGCACAGGGCTCTGGAGCTGACCCCAGTGCAGTTCTGGGGTTGGGACCTGAAATCAGCTAACAGTTGATCCCTGACCCTGGGACTATACTGGAGTCTCCAACCAGTTCCAGTGCAGTTCTGAGAACTGGGATCAACAACCAGCTGATTATGGGTCCCAAGCTCCAAGGCCATTCTAGTTCATGCCAGACTGCAGGCACACATCTTTCAACCTGCTGGTGCAGGGGGAGCCTAGGATTATGATTCCAGACTCCACCTGCACTGGCAAGTAATAACAGTGCAGATGGTATCTGATTCTTGATCCCAAATTGCACATCCTGCCATGCACATGTGGCATGACAGGAGGCACAACTGCTGGGATTGGGGATCAGATCCCATTGCGCCATTAAAAGAATATGTGCTGGGGGTTCAAAGCACCTACTCTTATAGGTTCTGCAGGTTCAGCTAGAGTTGCTGGCAATATTTACATCTCTACTGTGTCATGCCACTGGGATCCAGTGAATTACACCTACTTAGGCTGTTAACCTCCTTTCTTGAGCCTTCACAATACTGTGTCCTATGCAATGTTGTGCCAATTCCAAAGAGAAATCAAAGGTACCCAACTGGTAGATAAGGGCAGTGCTCTGTTCTGGGTTTTCACTTTAAGATGAAGTACAAACCTTTTTGCCAGTAATTTATTCATTTCTTCCATTAGTCCTCCTCCGCCTCCACCACTGCTTGTTCGATTGGCATCACTCTTAGAGGCCCCACAGGGACTGGAGCCTCCTGAAACATCTTCTGGCTTAAGACACAAATCAACATTGCAAATCACAGAAAGGAATTTATATTGGGAACCTGCCTTTTGTGACAAGCTGAAATCATCACTAGGTGTAAAGTATCATAACTGCAGCCTGAGGGCAGAGGCAGGAAAGCACACCCATATCAGAAAGAAGCCACATGCAAAAGCGGTCAAAGCCAGTGCCCAATCCATATTTAGGACTGAGAACCCCACTGTGGGTTGGGTAAACATATGGGAAAGCCACAAACACAGCCACAGTGATTTTTGTTCATTCATGGTCAGATTCTGAGCACTTATTCACCCAAAGACTGAACAATCCAGCCATCATAGTACATTTAAACGATTTATAATAATTGTGATGGTATAATACAAGTACACATTCTCTGGCACACTTTGTAGAAGCAATGAAGTCTGTAATATGAGAGCTCAGGGCAGTCATCTGCTAATTAATCTTTACTGAGCGTTGGGGGCAAAGGGTAAATTACAGTCAGAGCAAAACTCAGGGAGAAAAAAGGAAATTCCTTCATGACACTGACGAAACCAGAAAAAGAAACATGCTCTTATGGCAGTGAGACTTTGGCAAAATGATCATTATAAAGACCTGAGCTTTAAATATGTTATCTATGCTTCCACTTGTGTTTGTATTCATGTTAACTCAGGGACACGTGGGTAAAAACTGCTATAAAAAAAAACCTCTCCTGTGCAGTGACTGTACGTATAACTGGTTAGTCCTTAAAAACACAAGGTGAAGGTTTACTGAGATCAACATAGTCTTGACTTGGATTATACCCTAAATGTCTCTAGTACAACTGTACATGAACAAAGCTGAACCAGGCAACTGATTTTTCATGGCCATGGAACGCACATGTAAAGCACATTTTACAGGGTTTGGTAATGCTTTCTGAATATACATGGAGTAAATCAGCTCAGCCAAGACCAAGCAAGTCTTACTCTGCAGTGAAGACAGGCCTATTGAGAACATCTTATGCCCTGGTCCTTACCCGCTGTACTCGCCGTAATTTGGCACTAGCCAGAGCTGCTGCGAATCCTGACGTTGACCCGTCATCAGTGCCAGCCCCTTGTGCTCCACCTGCTGGCAGTGGAGGTGGGGGAGGCGGGGCAGCCCCCATTGGTGGAGGAGGTACTGGCGGGGGTGGCGGAGGTGGCGGTCCACTGGATGATGCAGGGATTGCAGCAGCAGCACTAGGATGACCAGGCGGAAGGATGGGGCCTGAAACAGAGGAAATCAATGAGAAATAAAGAATAGTGCCTCCCCGTTCACACATTATCAGGGTCTCTTTCTGCTGGCAGTCAGGTGAACAAAGGCCTGATGGGCAATCAGTGCTGGGTGACCATGCCATCAGATGAATGATACATGGGGAATGCATCAATGGTTCAACATCTGCATTAGTTGTCATATAAACTTGTGCCCTCATGTGGAAATCTGTAAGTGATACCCTCCTCTTCTCCTTCTTTTCCTGTGTACAAGTCACAACACAGCATGCATGTGCTAATTCACAGGCAGCTGCTTTCTTCTATTTCTTTATTGTAACCTCCCATCTGCAGATAAATAAGAGGCAACGGCTAAGTTTGAACACCAACATTCACCTCCATGAACTCTCAGGTTGTATGTATCATGCTTACTTTCCTGAAATATTGGTGGCTAAATTTAATGCCTCTGAAAATTAAAGGTCAAATATTGAACTTAGCCACAGCACTGGTGAAGAGATGTGACTGAAAGTAGCAGTGTTCAACTGATTGATTTAGCATGGTTACATGTCTTTATTTGTAATGCGTGGGAGTATATCATCAGGGGTAGTTATCCACCATTACTCTATCTCATCATAGGCTTCAGTTGATAGTTTATTTTAAAGTCAACTGTGTAATGTATATTATTTTGAAGGAGGATTTTACTGGCTTGAAGGTAAACTTTGAAATGATATTTTGACAATAAGGGCCTGATTTTTCTACCATTCATCACTGGGGTGGGAGGTAACATCTTAACATCGCAGCAGCAAAAATACTGCAGCAAATAGTTAAACTCACAATTCTGCCTTTGCAATGAGCTCTGGGTGCCATTAGAAACATCTTTAAATATCTTGCTACCAATGTGGGCTCACAAGTACGAACTGGCAATTCACTGAGGACACAGTTAACTATAGCTGCAAAACTTCACTCACAAAACCAGAGGTCACACTGAGACCTCACTGAAAAATGATTTAATGATATCAACTGAATGAAGTAAAAATAATGGGGTAACCTATGCAGCTGGAATGAATTAAAATCACTTTACTGCAGTGAATGTATCTGCAAAGATTAACAGCAGCTGCAGGTCCAAATCAAGAGGCAGTTGTAATATCTTTAGCAGAAAATCTGTCAATGAAAGATACATGCCAGTGCTTCCTAACTTCTCTAGACATATCAATTAATGCACAATAACTTTATTCATAGCAATGGATTCAATTTGCAAAAAAAGTCCTATCTGGATTTCAAATAAGCCCAATTCAGAGCTGTTCTGATGCAGGTTATCAGTGTGGGGAATTTTAAAAATAGCGTCAATATGCAAAATACAGATCCAGACTCAAGGGGCCTCTGTGCTAAAAAACATTAGCCAGCCTAAAGATTTTTGTGAACCCTGATAGTTTAGATGCAGTTTCTACCAACAAAGTGCTTATGCAGCTTACGCAACTCCTCAAGGAAAATATACTATAGTGGCAGAAAGGACTTCTTTCTGTAACTATCTACATTAGGGCTTTTGCTGGTATAGAAATCTTGGTAACAAGTCACCCCACCCCCACCTCTAACAGACATTACACCACACCAACATATGTTTCTGATATAGAGCCTTAGATTTCAAACCATGCTAAGTATGAAGCATTCACTTGGGTTTTGTATCAAGACTATTGCCAATTGCATGGAAGCCCACTAGTGAACATGCTGTAGGACCCCTCTGTGAAAATGCAAAAGTATGAGAGTTTATTAACCAGCTACAGAGCCTTGTTTCTTCAGCTCATGTTTTTATCTCTGGAGGTCCCAATTCATTCCCCACAGCGTTGGCCAAGAGGTAGTCCTTACATGAAAACTGAACAAGCGTGGGCTTTTTCATATTTCTCTGAACTATTATGTGCAGTAGGATTAGTCTCAGATTGCTCAAAAATTTTCCCAATTTCTTGTTCAGGACAGGGCAAACAGGGCTTTATAAACAATCAGTTCAAAGCTAAAGCTCTTTTAAAGGTTATAACTCATTCAAAACAAGTACTTACTCAAGTGGGAAATGGTTGATGAACTCATGTAAGGAGGGGTCCTCTTGGACATATTCACCTCAGACACAGCAGCGTAAGTGGGAGGTAACGAGACAAAGTGTGACATGGACTGGTATAGTTGCTGCGGAGGGTGCGGGGATGTCTGGGAGGACTGAGAAGGAGCCTGGATAACTGGCAGCTGGGAGATGGGCACAGTTTCTAAGCATGAGAAGAAAGACCCATCTGCACTTTCTACCTGGGTCCTATAGGAGTTTAGAGGAATTTGTGTGGTTAGAGGTCCTTTGGGTTGGCCATTCAGGCCTATCTGAGGTACATCTGCATAAGCTTCTTGGACCGTTATACCTGTAGAGCCTCTGATCCTGCCATTCTGGACAGGAATCAGAGGAAGGACTACTGGAATATGTGGCTGCAGGACAAAACCCTTCTGTACAGGGGAAGTAACTGTTAGAGAAGAAGGCAGCTGAGGAGAGTAGGATAGAGAGGACCGCCTGACGAGCTGGCGAGAGGTCAACGGAAAATGGGAAGGTGGGGCAGGGGGCGGAGACAATGAGATTTGCTTGATGCTTTGCGTGACAGTCCTGTGGCTTGGCAGGACCGGGGAGGAGGAGGAACCGGAGGACGGCAAGAGCTCGGAGGCAGAATGTCTGTGGTGAAGCTGTGGGGAGTCTCTGGCTCTGGCAGAGGATCTGAAAGAGGTTTTATTACTGGGCTTGGGGGCAGCAGGTGCTGAAGAGATAGCTCTGGCGTAAGACGGTGGAGGGGCTGGGCCAGCTGAAGTAGGTGCGCTGCAGTTATTGTAGTCGGGAGGAGGAGACTGGCAGTGGGAGGGGGAAGAACACACTTTTATCTGAAGGGTGGAAACTAAAAGAACAGAAAAGAAACGTGAAAAGAATAACATGGGTATACAGAAAGGCACAGCAGCAAGGAGAACATGGAAATAAAGAGCAAATGAAGCAGAAACTTA
Organism: Crocodylus siamensis; assembly: GCF_052110815.1. Classification (NCBI taxonomy): domain Eukaryota; kingdom Metazoa; phylum Chordata; order Crocodylia; family Crocodylidae; genus Crocodylus; species Crocodylus siamensis. The sequence continues at coordinate 272,775,352 of NC_143396.1, read as the reverse complement.
GAAAAACAAACAAACAAACAAAAAAAAGAGGATGGTGCAGACACTGATTTTGGTGATGCCCTGATAACCCCAGAAATTGAGAGCTGTTCCTTCCTTTAGTGCAAACCAGTGGGAAATACACATCATGCACCAGAGTTCCTGTTTTGAAGTTTATGAAGCTGTTTCTAATCCTACTCCTCACCCTGAGTAAGAATTACACATTACCTTTGTTCCAAAGGTAACAGCAAGTGACATTTTGAACACAGGTGGGCAAAAAGGTTGTGTACAGCAGTGATGCCTCTGTGAATGCTGTGGTTTGCTCAGCGAGAAATTCCAGTGGCTGGGTCCCACTGAAAGGCTCCTTGCAAATCAGAGCCAGGGACTAGTCTGTGTTAAGTGATGCTATATGGTACATAGTACGCATCTACCATGCTCCCAAACACTGGGAGTCAAGTGTTGCCCCTCTCTCACTGCACTAGCTCTTTGTGCACATAATTTAGTTGACTGAAAATTAAAAAGCACTGGGTAAAAATAAAAAACCTCCTGCCAGATTCACACAAAGTTCTGACCTTTGTGCAGTTTTTTCATGGATGTAAAAACTGCATTTTGCAGCCATAAAATGTCTCTCTGCCTCTTCCCAAGTTGTTAATATTTAGAAAATATTTTTAAAGCTCATTCAATATTTTGCTAGTAACTGTATAGAAAAATCGCTCCCTTTACTTCCTGGAAACCCCAGGCTTAGGGCAAACCTTCAAGCTGGGGCTCCCTTCTGGGCTTTGGTCACTTGGTATCACACCCTTGATGTGAAGGACCCCAAAGCCAGCCACAAGCATCCCTCCTCTATGTGAATGTGTAGAGAGGGTGACCGGGCTTTATCAGTACCTTAGAGGCCTATTAGCCCTGGGCACTAGTAGCAATGCCCAATTTAGAGCACAGGATAATGGAAGAGTGCAAAGCTTCAATCTAACTTGCACTTTGTGTGCCAAAGATCTGGGCCTTAAACATTAATGAAAGCAGTGGAATCAATGCAGCCATGTCCCAAGGTATTAAGTTTCTAACCAAAAAAGTTTTGAAGTCCTAAAACCCTTACTGCAATATTGAGCATGCTGGTACTTCAGTAACAACACACGGGCACCACCAGCAGCCAGAGAAATGCATCTGTGTTGCTTACAGAGTCTTGATACATACCTGTGGTAGACGTTCTTCTTTCCAGAGACTCCTGGCGTTGCTGCTGCTGCTGCTCCATCACTTGCCTAAAACAAGGGTTTTTAAAATAATCTTGATTTATGTGTTACACTTTGGGGGAAACGCTCTATATGCTGAGATGGGCTCACATCATAAATCTGAGATCTGGGAGTCATCTGGGTCAGTCCATTGTAGACATAATGGCCAGACCAAAATAGGCCAGTTCTGATATCATTTGCTAGCATATAGTTCCCTGGCTTTGAAAGCATTACTCCTGATTCATAACAGTGGAAGTGAAATCACAAGAGAGCCTTGCACTTGTGGGGTACTAAAAATGCCTGCTATAGAAGCATGCTTCTTCGTGCAGGATAATTCTATAACAATATGAGGATTAGCAGTGAACTTAAAGCAAGAGAGCACTGCGGTGTCTCAGCCAGCACTGCACTGAAGCATGTGATCAAGCATATGAGGAGTTCCAAAGACAGACAGACATCTGATGAGCTTAAAGTGAAGCACATCCCTTAATGACACGTGGAGCTGGATCCAAAGGACCTTCAGTACTAATAATACGTTAATGAAATACAGTCTATGTTTAGCAGCTACCTCTAAATCACTCACTGCTTTAGATAGCTAAATAGCAAGCTCCTTTGTTGTCACCGCAGAGCACCATAGGTGAGCAAAGTCTGGGATGCCCAGTTAAAAGAATGAACATATAACACTACAAACTACAGCCCAACTGCATGTGTGCAAACCCACTGAGGTCAACAGCTAAGTACAGACCCTCAAAAAGCCCAGACTGAATTGATTCAGTCTTCACAGTTTAGGCTAAGCAGTGTAGATGGAACTGATAAGCAAGTGAACAGACATTCACTTTTGATTCTGGAAATGCAGCCACATGCCGACAGTGACCTAGGCCAGAAGTCCGGGCATGCCAGAGCACATCTCTCTGCTCAACTGAAGCAGACAGCTTGGGCCAAGCCTAGCCCACCCAGCCTGCCAGGTGGGGTGGGGGATGTGTGCAGGGGAGGTGCAAAGCATCCTAGGACACTGGGGGGTCTGTGAGTTAACGTGAATCACGACCTGGAAGATGGCACAGAATGCACCCTCAGCAAGTTTGCAAATGACACCAAGCCAGGGGGAGCAGAAGATATACTGGAGAATAGGGTGACCTAGACAAATTGGAGGATTGGGCCAAAAGGAATCTTTGAATCCATGAGGTTCAATAAGGAAAAAGTCAGAGTCCTGAAATTAGGATGGAACACCCCAATGCAGCAGTACTGGCTGGGCAGCAGCTCTGCAGAAAAGGGCCCGGGGGTTACAGTGGACAGTAAGCTGAATATGAGCCAGCAGTGTGCCCTTGTTGCTAAGAAGGCTAACGGCATACTGGGCTGCACTGGTAGATGTGTTGCCAGTGGGTCAAGGGAAGTGATTATTCCCTTCTATTCAGCACTGGTGAGGCCACATCTAGAGTACTGTGTTCAGTTTTGGCTCCCCCACTACAGAAAGGATGTGGACACATTGGAGAGAGTCCAGCAGAGGGCAACAAAAATGGTGAGGTCGCTGGGGGACATGACTTATGAGGAAAGAATTAGGGAACTGGGTTTATTTGGTTTGGAGAAGAGAAGACTGATGGGGTGATTTAATAGCAGCCTTCAACTACCTGAAAGGGGATTTAAAAGAGGATGGAACTAGATTGTTCTCAGTAGTGACAGATGGCAGAACAAGGAGCAAGAGTCTCAAACTGCACCACAAAAAATTTAAGTTAGATATTAGGAAGAATTTTCTCACAAGGAGGGTAGTAAAACACTGGAACAGGGTACCCAGAGAGGTGGCAGAAGCTCCATCCTTGGAGGTTTTCAAAACCTGGCTAGACAAAGCTTTGGCTGGGATGATTTAGTTCGGGGTGGTTCTGCTTTGAGCAGGGGGTTGGACTGGATGACCTTCTCAGATCCCTTCCAACCCTAACTTTCTATGATTCTCTGAATCTGGAGGGAATTTATGACAGAAGTTCAATAAACCGATTTAACCTAAATCAGTTCAGTCTGATACTACAGTACATCCATCCAGGTTTAACTAAAACCAGTTTGGGCCCTTTTGAAAGCGGTCTGTGCACTGAACTTCTGTTGTGTCACGGATCTGAAGTAGTTGCTTATCACTTATACTGGTTTCTGCCCCTCGCCTAGAAATCAAATATTTGAGGGTTGTCTCAATAATCAGCGATCACAAAATTACTCTGCTAAATTTCTAGTAACCTCATGATTATAAACAAGCTATTGATCTCAGTACTAGTACAGGCAAAGTTTTAAGCTCATGGTAGGAAAGAGACGCTACAAAATTACTATTAAAACCGTGATTATGGTGAGTAGCAAACAGCATTTAAAAAGTTGCCAAATTTCTGAGAGTAGCAGTTCCTCAAATTTCCCACTAGAGGTCTTCTCCTTCACACTTTAACCATCTTGAAGACAAGGAATTTTTTTACTGTAACTCTGATAACTCTTACTTGACATTTCTGTGCTCAGTTCAAACAACGAACAGGTAAAAACAGCTAGTTGTTTCACTATATACATGGACAGGAACTACACACTGCAAGACCATATAGCTGTAACTCAGAAATTCCATAAATAAAGTTAATGAACACACAAAAAAAATGTTAATGTGCTAAGCCAAGCACTCGAATATTAGGAAATTCTAGAACCAATGTTGCCTGTACAACCTTAATTTGTTCCCTTTAGGCAAATGCATTATAACAACATCCCTAAGCATGTAATGGTATGCTGCTTTTTCTACAGGACCTCTGCCTCATTCTTTTCACAGTAGGATAACCTGGACCACAGATGATTGGCATATAATAAATCGATATGCCATGGAAAGCTTTATATGGGCCGTCCTGTTACATTTTATATTATTTCTAATTTTTTTGATTTTTTTTTTTTTTTTTTACAATTTTTAAGCAGAAACACCTGGAGAATTTCTGTTTGGGTATGTAAAAAAAGGTTAAGTCTTTTCATTTTTCTAACAAACCCTCCTACATTTTGGGTACCAAATCACTAGAAGAGACAGACATAACCATAATTAAGATTATTTCTTATCCAGGGATAAATCCTAAACCAAATTCATAACAGAAAACTACCATGCAACTCCTACACACAAAAATCACAGAGTACAGTACACAACGGTGCAATTTTGGGAAAACCATTAAATGCATATGGAAGAAATACTGTAGATTCACAGGAAAACAGCCTAATGGCATTGCCTCAGCTGGTTTAAATTGTCATACCACCACTGACTTCATGGGAGCTCTCCTAATTTGTACCAGGTGAGGATCTACATCCCCTTCTTCATCTCTAATCTCCTGCTTTCATTTGCCAGTTACAAGCTGTTCAGCCCAGACAATTGCATCAGTTGTACTGATGAAGCCTCAGTTGTACAAATAAAACACAGAGCATTTTCTGTCATCTTAAACAGCTTGTTACAAGAAGGAGCCAGAAAAAGGAAGAGAGGGACACACATTTTCATGGATATTTTTCTGTCTAAAGTATAGAGCAAATTCTATTTATGTTTCTGGGCAGATCTCATTCTTCAGGACATGCTGCAAAGAGTTTGCCCTGCTGTAGTTGGACTCTGGGCAATGCTACATACCCCCTTCATGTCACAGGGTCTGGGCTGAAGCAAAAAACACTAACAACAAGTTCCCAGCCCAGCTGTGCCAGCAAAGAAGTTTGGGACTGCTGGTGAACTGCAGGTGGACAGCACTCCCCAGGAGAGAGGGACCCAATTTAGACACAGGAAGAGCTTGTGTTTTAGGCTGGAGCCGTCTGCCTCAGTTTGAAGGGCTCCTTCTCCCAGACCCGAGCAGTGCTTATACACACAAATAGTCACATTGGTTTGAAGAGAAGGACCTCATGAATGCTTTAAAGACAACTCCCAGAGTAAGGGACTCCTCACTATGGAGCGTATCTGGATGTGGCTTTCTCCACTTACAGAGAGGCTCCCCAGGGAGTAGGGGGCACATGTCTGTACGCAGAGAAAGTCTGGGTTTCCTGCTTGCAGAGACACAACCCCCAGGGTCTCCAGGGTATGTCTCCATCAACAGGGAAAGACAGGGTTTCCACTACTATATAGCAGAGATCCACTGTCAAATAGTGATGCAAATTAATCTCAACTTTGTTGCAGCAACAATTCTTTTTTGTGTTGTGACCACAAAGTTGTTAGGGTGGCACAAGGCAATGATAGGTAATATCTGTTCCCACCCAGGGCATTCTGGTAGGTTAGCAGGCTCAAAAATCTATCTTTAGCTTGTGAATGAAGCCCTCTGGCTCCCTTTAACACTGACGTGGAAATCTCCTCTAAGTCACAGGTGAAGTAGTTAACAAGAGCATCCCAACCTGAAATCCTGTTGGCTGTCATATGCAGCCATACGTATAAACTGGAGGGAAGACAGAGGATGGGGAAGAGGAGAATAGTGGCATTAAAGGCAAGATGCACATGTAAGACCTGACCTGACCTGGAAAAAGCTCACATTGGGGTCTCCAACTCAAATTTATAATTTTCATGTGGTTATTATCCTGGGTCAGGGAAAGATACTAATAAAAGGAACTGTACCCCATTAAGGATCAGGCACTAGAATCAATGGACCAAGTTATCACCGGGCCTATGTGCTGCTGGTGGGACTATGAAACCTGATCTTCTGTCACTAACACCTGATTCCACACTGGATCATGTTAAGCTTCCTAAATAAGCTTTAGAAACCCCCACTTAAATACTATGCACATTGCTTTTAAACAGGTGTCCTCCTTATCTCTGGACATCAGTGCCTCCTAGTTCAGGGTTTCCATAAGATTTCAATTCTTTACCAGTCATCACCAGGGATCCTGGTTTTTCTCTGATAAAAAAAATCCCCAATTTTCAGATGTAAACAACGTAACCCAAAATCCACATTTTTCCATGATTAAAATGAAATGCCACTAAAACACTTATATATATATGTGTGGCATTTTATATTACATAAAAGTCAGAATCACGGTAAAATTTAGCTGCATAAAATATGCAACACGTTAAATATGAAAAACATGGTGTTCCTTCTTTTTACACAAGGAAGATCCATGCTATCAACTTGCAGAATGTAAAGCTAGAATGTAAAGCTACCTGAATTCACTAAACTTAAGTAGCAGCTTTTACCTTCTCTGCACTTCCATTTCATCTGGAGAGGGTCCATTCTGCACCTGGCGCTGGGTAGTTGGACCTGTGGAATACGTAACAAAGGGTAATTAGCTAAGCAAATACGATACAACATGGTGGTAGCTTCTGACAAAAGTGCTGTTCAGTCTCACTGAATTTAGTTTATAACACATGTACCATAAAATGTAGAATATAATGCAAGCATCCTTTATCATGTGTGTGACATTCTGAAGAATGTCACAGTGGAGCTGACGACCATTCTGCCAGGATACTATTCTGATTTCTGTGGAGCTGAAAACATTTTGGCATCCTTCCTGCACATACTCAGCTAGTTTTTACATGAGGAACTTCTACACTAGCTTCCCATACGTAGATGAGTAATAGAGGTCCCAGGATGTGATGGCACAGCTTGGATCAAGGGAGAACTTTGCCCTAAGAGGACTGCCAACGTGCAGATGAAAGAACTGCTCAATGTCACACTGCATTCCCCTTATCTGTACGATTCAGAAAGCTGCCTCCCTCACATGTACCAGTTCATATATATGAGGATAAGGGTGGGAGGTGATATAAATGCTGATGTAAATGCTACAACCATGAATGTGTATGAATGAATACAAGCTGGTGCAACTTTGGCAGAGAGGTGGCAGAAGGGCAGGGTTAGAGCAGGAAAAAGCATAGTGGTGGTACAGAGAAGGTGTAAGATAAAGAAGGCCGGTTACAGTTTTGCTTTGCCTTCTACAATTCTGTCGGTCTCCTTTCTCAGCAGGAGACACCCAGCTGAACACAACTTATGCCACCAGCTAGGTCTTGTCTGCATTTGGCCCTGGAATCTGCTTCTGTTCTTGGTCATTTTTATTATATTCACTAGTGGTTACATGTTAGTTTGAGAGAAGTGAAGCTCAATAATAAAGTATTTGCCCACTGAAGTCAACAGAAACTTTGCCACTGAATCCAGTGGGAACCGAATTTCATGAAGCCTTTTGGTGTTTTAGACCAATTTCTTTATAATACTATTGGTTTCACCCCTATTAAGGTTTATACACTTGTAAAATGTCAAATTTAAAGGCTCAGCCCTTTTAAAAATTATCTTCCAAACTGAAGTCCAGAACAGAACGTTTACAGTCAGTACACAGATGAAGGGAATTGTTTAATTTTCAATGTCCCTATCAGGCAGGAAAAAGTACTAATGGTTTTAGAAAGCCATGAGTGGGTACAAATAGGAAGTAACAGAGGAACCTGAGTTGCAACTTTACCGACAGTTGTCTATATTGCTGATTTTAACAACATGTATGTAAATCTGTATCCACATATTTCAGAACAAAGCACATACTACCTACAGAATATACACAATATGTATGTGTACGGTATACAATGTGATGTGGTATAAGGAGTTTACTGACACGAATTTGTGATGACAAGATATCCACAAGCAGAGAAGCTTTGAATGAGTTATACAGATGATCACTATTGATTAAAAGTCACCAATCTCAATAATTTCAAATGACAGTATACTTTATTAGGACATGGAGTAAATAGTACTATAAGATTAGCATAAGGATTTGGAAATGATTGGCACCATTTTACTTTGTGTCTGAAGATAGGCACAGTTATTAAACTAACTGTGCACAAGGACTGAAAACCAGGATCAATACCTTTTCTGTAGCTCATAATGTCATGCTTCTAAGGACCAATATCTCACGACTTGCCAGAGATACAAATTTGGCTGCCTGGAAACCATTCATTGACTGTGAGTACCCAAAAGGGACTTCATTTCCAGGGAATACTTAATACTTGCTGCAAATAATGTTTTCAGCAATGTCTGAAATTGCCCAAAATTAAGTCACTGTCACAGGACACTGAAGCGCCCTGCTCCTAGAAAGAGGGACAGGTGCTGGTTGCCAGGGCAACGACAGTTGGGTCAGCTGACCAGAAGGGGGCAGGGCCTGGCCTATATAAACAGCCTAGGCCGAGGCCAAGGAGGCAGTTCCCCTCTGGCAGCTGAGGAAGAGAGAGCTCTGTGGGAGTAGAAGCGAGATAGCCTGAACAGCTTTGGTTGAGGACTGGGGGAGCAAGCCCTGGTAGGGTTTTGAACGATGGCTAGCGAGAGGGCTTAGACATTGTGTTTTAGCCAGATGGCTTGGAGTTTATGTTGTAGCCTGGGGGCTTGAGTTTTGTGTTGGTAGTTGTTACACCGGAGGACCAGGTGAGGCCTCATGGGAGCTCCCCAGTAGCGTGGGGGTTCCAGGTGCCGGAGAGGGTGCCGTGTTTTGGGGGCGTATGGACCCCAGCCCAGTGGGGCAGTGTTGTGCAGGGGGCAGCCGAGCACACAGGTGAGGAGCCCTGGCGCGAGTGAGCAACCCAAGAAGGCGGGTCTGAGGCCAGGCAGCTACGGCCACCTGAGCCTCGGTGGGGTTTGTGCACCCGAGGAGGGGGTGCACTGACCCCAGCCCTGAGAAGGGGCACAGTGCATTGGGGGCCAGGCACGGCTACGGCCACCTGAGCCCCAAGTGTGAGAAGCCCAGGGAGGGCGCACAGAGGAACAGAAAGAAGCCCCAAGGAGGAGAATTTGGGGGCCGGGCATGGCTACGGCCACCTGAGCCCCGATTGCAAGACAATGCCCCAGTGTGGGCAGGGAGCGCGAGGCAGGAGCCCGGTGCGGGCGGGATTGTAGGAGGGAGCCCCAGTCTGGGCACGGCCGTGAGAAAGGCCAGAGGGCGTCTGCGGGGAGCGTGGAGAAAGGCCCCAGTGGGGTGACTAAAACGAGCCCAGAGGACACTCGTGGGGGCGCGGGCTATAGCAAGGGGGCACCGTGAGGGCACAGCAAAGGAGTTTGACAAGACAACGTCCGGTACATCTGAGAGGTTTGGGGCGTGGTACAAGCGGTGGTAGAAGCCACGCACAGCCCATAGGGCTGGGGTGGGGGGGGGGGGGGGCACCAAATCAATCTACACGGGACGGGGCCAGGATAAATAAGAGCACCGTGTTCAAGGGACAAAGGCAGCTTCCCTTATAATACTTTTTGTCATCAAAGACATGGCGGGGGAGAACGAGGGTGCTTGACAGTCAACTTGGCACGGTAGGGGGCACCAGGAGAGATCACGGCTGCTCCTGGGTCCCCGCCCTGTGACAGTTACTTATAGTCACTAGTCACTTTTGGAAGCTCTATCCAAAATTTTGCCTGATTAGAAATGTGCAAGGGAAGAGTGAGGCAGGGGAGGAATTATAACACATTTCCAATAGGATAAAATTCTGATTCTTTGCACCCATCACAAATCTAGTACTGACTGCTGCTTGCCAATTGGCCAACACGGTTTAGGGGGAAATGTCACCTTTGGTAGGGAACAAAAAAAAAAAAAATGTAATGTGACAAGGAAGTCTGTGGTCTCACTGAAAGCTGCTCAGCTATTCTGAATATTAGAAATAGTCTTGATGGTGATAGCTGAAAAGTCAGACTGCAGGTGACATGTGAAAGGCACAAGATAACTGCACACTATCATGTGCCAATGTTACCTATCATCAACACTGATGTGCTGTAACTGTTAAGAGATGCAGCTGAGCAAAAAGCTGGATCTCAAAATCTCCAAAAGTTGTATATGAGATGAAAGAACCATCCTCAAAGTCTAGAGTAAGACCCTAACGTCCCCATACTTCAGGGAAGCATGTGGTTTGGATTCATGATGTGTGTGTGAAGCATCTACACTACAAAAACTCTTTTTATAGCTACACATGCCAACTATGTCATTAAACATTTATGCAGCTACAGACACTCTTGGGGTTACGGCTAGACTTTTGAAGGCCCTTGCATCTCCCTCCTCAAACAGGGTCCCATCTTGGCAAGTTCCGGCAATACCCACCCCCTCCACATACCCCTGCCACCCACACACTGTCCACAGCCCCCTCAGACAATCTCCAATCCCTGGCTCTCCAGCCCCACTCCCCATAAATTTATGTGTATCCAGCTACCACAGCTGCTCCCACCACCCTGCCTGGATGTATGCTGGTCATGTGCATGCGCACAAATGTGGCACCCCTGCCTCCAAACACCCTCCCCCCTGCTCCCTCCAGCCCCAAGTAGCATTTGAAGGCTAGAAGGCTGCCAGCCTGCCAAGGGAAACCCACAGTTTCCCTGCCGTTTACTCCTTCACAGAGGAAAATCTGCATGTGTGTTTTTCTCCTTCAAATGTCAAAATTCACATTTTTCCACACCAAATGAAAGACCCCAGATCCCTGTTAATCTGCTACATTAACAAGATACCTCTCTGGAGGCGAAATACCTGGAAAAACTATATAACAACCAGCTTGTCCACGTTTTGCCATGCAAAAGAAACCTAGGAACGGACCTTATAAAAATATACACAAAAGTCAGACTCTTCTGTCTTCTCTCTACCACCTGGGTCTGGCTAAAGTTTAAAATAAAAGTTGTGAACAGTTTGTACAAAGCAGGCTGCAGAAGTCTCTCTAAGATAAGTACAAAGGGGAGATTGGGATGTAATTCTCTGTCATCTGGAAAACTATTAAACTGATTGCACCTCCATATCAAATAGATTCATAAGCTCATGATCCTGCAAAGATACCCATGCTTATTTTTCAGTATGCAAGGACTTCCATTTAAGTCGGTTGTATAAGTTTGTTCTTATGCACACACAGATGTGTCAGCAGGGCTGGGGCCACTATGTGTATTGCAGAGAAAGGTGGTTGGAAAAAAGAGGCTGAATTTTAAAAGTCTGTCCCTTTCTGTCAAAAAATCAAACCACATAGCTTCCAGGCAGGCTACAGGCCTTTTTAGTCCAAAACAGTTTCAGGTTAGTTTTGTCAACTTAATTTAACACTCTTTTTTGTTTAAATCACAATAGTATAACCTGATTATACCACCTTTGTATGATCTCACTACCTCATCTCTGTATATTAATAACTCCTTACATTATTTTTTTTAAATATGCCATAGTTTCTTATTTAAGAACCTAATTAAAAATAATTAGCAACTTTTAATGTGTTCAAAGTGTGAAATGTACTTAAAATTAAGCACATTTCACACCTCATTTAAAACCTTATTTAAGGTGTCGAAATAGAAATCTTCTTTAAAACTTCTTGAGAAATGCCCTCCACAGACAGACAGGCAGACAGGTTAAGTGTAGCCAGTCAATACACCTGAGGCTGAATCAATTACATTACTGCAGATTTGTCTAAACTGCATAGATTGAACTGAGAACCAAGTGAGCAGACATTTGCTTTTGATTCCAGAAATGCAGCCACATGCCTGCAGTGGCCCAGCCCAGAAGCTGGGGGGTGCTAGAGAATGGCTCATGGCCTGCTGGCCACAGTGGAAGGGAAGGGAGGGAAACTGGGAGAAAAACCTTCCAAGGCTTCCCCCCCTCCCCTCCCAACTTGAGCAGAAAGTGTTGGGGGTGGGGAGGGCATGCTGGGGAGGAGGTTGAACACCCTCACTGGCCTGCATGGGACCCCAGCTGGGGTCTGCATTGGGGATGGGAGGGAGAAACCAGCCCCTGCCAGGCTTTTCCTCCTGCCCCCCACTCAAGTGGAGAGCAGGACATGTGGCCAGGCCCCAGCCTGAGACTGGCACACTAAAGCAGGGGGGTGGGGGCAGGGAAGGGTTTAACCTCCCCCCAACCCCATCTCAGGCCAGGGCCCGGCCACATTCCCTTGCTTTTTGCTTGAATGGAGAGCAGGAAGAAGCCTGGCAGGGCAGGCCTGGGCCTGGCCATGCCTCCCCATTTCCTCCAGCAGGAGGAAAAGCCTGCAGGCAGACCCCAGCTGGGGTACAGATTCAGCCCTACCTCCCCGGCTGGCTCACTCCCTCTCTCCCTCCTTCCGTCAGTCAGCTGTAGCAGTGATAGTGCTCTGACTAGGGAGCAGAGAGGTGGGGCCAACCCTGCTCTGCTGGAGCAGACAGCCCAGCCCAGCCCAGCCTAGGGCTGCAAAGCAACCTGGGATGCGGGGGGACTGTGAGTTAACTTGAACTGGGAAGGGATCAGGAAAAAAGTTCCATAAACTGGTTTGACCTAAACCAGTTACGTCTGATACTATATCCAAACAGGTTTATCTAGTGGCAATCCATAGGGGGTGCACCCCCTGGCCGGCTGTGCTTGCCTCTTAGGTGATGGGCAGGTGGGAGCACTGGTGCCACCCTGCAAGCGCAAGTCAATCATTGCAGCTGCTCCCAGAAGCAGCCACAGCCACTCCTGGAAGTGGTTGCAGCTATCGGCAGGTTGGCAAGATCAGCTGAGGGGACACCCCCCTGCCCCCAATCAGTGGGACTGGTTGCGGGGGGTGGGGGGGAATGACGTACCCCCTGACTAAGGCGGCACCAGTTGCCCATGGGTTTATCTTAAACCAGCTTCAGCCATTTTGAAAGCGGTTTAAATGCACTGAACTTCCATTGTGTAACAGATTTGAACTGGTTTCTGATTACTGAAACTGGTTTATGTGTTACTTCTGTCCCTAGCTGAGGACAGAATGAATCAGATTGGAGGGAGTTATTCAGGGCTTAAATACACAAATCTGTCCTGTTCACATACACGTAAACAAAACCTATTTATAGAAGTGGTGCAGAATACACATGCGTTTCCATCCATACATTAATTTCAAGGGTCATTCAGATACATTGTTGGAAATACATTTTTGCATAGCTCACAAAGCTCCCTAGTTCTCTGTTAAATGTCAGGAGATGTGCGACAATTACTGTTGTACATATAAGACTGAAATGAGTCTCCAGATGGTGAGAGTTCCTAAATCACCATACTGAAACAGAAAATATAACAGTCTGCAGAGACTGAAAGCTCATCCATTGCTTTAAATCTTTTCCAAAGAAAGCCTTTCTTCCTTCTGCTGTTATTTTGCTTCTGCACAAATATTCTATTTGATGCAATTTTCGCCTAAAATTGTTTTAGATTTAAGTATGTTTGCTATTACTGAATTCTGAAAAAGAAGTACATTTTAAGATGGTAGCATGGAATTAACTTGACAGCTGGGATGCATAATATCACCATCAGTGAGGGACAATAACAAACTGTCAAGCCTTTAACTAGTTGGTCCCCTCTCCTCTCTGCTCCACTACCTGGGTAGATAGGGGGAGTAAAACCAGAAAGAGCTCCATGCTGACGTTTTGCACTGTATAGGTATAGCTGTGCAGAAAGCATGGCTCTTTGAATGTGTGGAAAGAGAAGGGCAGTTTGCTTGTCTCCTCTCCCCTGCAAAACAAGACAGCCAGCCAAGTTGCAGAAAGATAATGCTGCTTGAAGCAGCATTAAATCCCAGTATAGGGTCAGTCTCTGGGTTCAAGCCCAAGCTGTGGCGTGTGGATAGGAGCTCTGCATTACTGCCGCATCCAGAGGTGGAGGAAAGTCATTCTTACTGGGGGAATAACTGGGGTCTTTTGAGTCTTCAGGCTTTTGCTCCTCCTGCACCTTCACTATTGTAGTTGAGAACAGGCCAGCACTGTTCTCCACTTTTGTTTTTACACCTAGGCAGGTTACACAGAAGCGTTACAAATCATTCCCCACAAACCTTCCAGCTGTGATTTCCTGGGGCAGGCAAAGGTGACTATTTGCTACAGTTATGTGAAATTTTCCTTTGCCAAACCTGACCAAAAAAAAGCTAAAAACCGTAGAATTTTGTTAAAAGTTCAACATTCTGGCCAGGTTTGCCAGGCAAATTTACAAATCTCAGCTGAGTTACTGAGGAGGAGCCTGGCCTGACCAGCTGGTGTGAAATACTAATTTGGAAGGATTTTTGCTTCTAGTTTGAGTTCCTTTGTAAACCTCTACATACCAGTCTAATGACCTACAACAGTGGAGACTCAAACTTTCTCCCTGTTTCTGGGCTTGTTTTTATTTTTAGTGCACTATGCCAAGGCTTATACATATACTGAAGGCTGGGATTATTTTTAGCAACAGCTTGACTTTATAAATGTACATTCTGTGAGAGACAGATAACAGACACCTGTTTAAATCAAGAGTTTTGTAATTAAATAAATCCATTTACATTTAACTGCTCCCCACATTTTCACATGCTTTTCAAACATGAGCAGACTGAGCAGAGAGTGCTGCCAGTAATGGCATCCCCACATAAACATGCTTCTCAAATTGCAATATGACTTGCCTCTTAACCTGACAGCTTTTGGGACTGGACCCAGAGATCCTAGTGCTACTGAAAAAGATCAGGGGAGACACCTTAGCTAATCGCCCACTTGTAAGTCCATAGCTGTTGTGATCTACATGTAATCAACACTGTGATCAGGATTTAATTTGGGAGATAGGCTGTGAAAGCCTGAAGTTCCCTTGCCTTGTTGCTTTGTAATAATTGACAGCATGTATATGAACATTTTGTGACTCAGCCCTGGAAATATTTTTGAGAAGACAGATACCGGACATCTTCTGAGGTAGCTTTGCTTCCCCTTCCCTCGTAGCAATTATCCACAGTGCCTCCTAATGCAGAAAACTTTTACTGTTTTCTTATCACTTCCTGTCACTGACCCTGGCCCTACATGAGACTCACAGCCCAGTGGTACCGCTACAGGCCTGGTTATAATCCAGCTGAGCTGAATACATCTCAGTACTGACTCTGTCCCAACATTTGTTTTACAGCCATCCTGCCCTTTTCCTGAATGAACGAACAGTCCTTGAATAGGGACCTTTGCAGTATAGGTCTGTCACCAAGGCTCTCTGATGGTCTTTATTATTGTGTATTATTTGCCAGGTGCTACTAAACTCTTTCTCTCTCAAAATCATGGCTATCCCTTTTCTGGTAGCTAGAGCTCAGAAAACTAGCCATGACATGAGCTCAAATCTCTCTCAAACTTAGACATCAGTACTGAAAAACATCCTGTGCTTGTGCTTGCATTTAACTCAGCTGTGTACAGAAAGTCTGTGCAGAACGGAGCTCTCTCACTGTCTATTTGCTGTTGCAACAGGTCACAGGTTCAAGCAGTAGTTTTCCTGTTCCTGTAAACACTTTAAAGAGATGGAGATAAAAGCACTCCTCGCAGGCATGTGAGTAAACAGCAAACTAGAACCATTTTTCAGCACCCATGATTTTGGGATTCAGAGAAACTGAAATGCTGATCTAATTTAATGCATGCTTTTGACATAGTTTTTAAACAAATAAGAGCAGCCTCTCTGTTTTTGGTAATGGATCTTGGCACCTATCCACAGGCTCCTTAACAACATCAGACTATTACAATACACCCTACGTGGGACTAAACCACATGGACAGCCAGACTGACACAGAACAAAGCTGTTCCCTTACTAAGTGAGATGTCTCATTGGGATTAATACCACTGCTCTGAGATTGGTACTGGCTGCCCATCAGTCTTCAGGGGGGAATTAAATACTTTGGTTTTGATTCCTAGAGCCCCAAACAGCTTTGGGATGACTTTGCTGGGGAACCACCTCTTTCTTGGTGCCCCAATTGGTGGAGGGTTGCTGTGATATTAATTGTGTCACGGGCACACAGAGCTTTCTGTAAATACCCCCTCTGCACAGTGTGAATCATAATAATAAAATTCAAGCGTCATGGCCAGAGCAGAACACACCCAGTAGACTAGTAACTTAGGTACAAGTACTGCATGACTGCTGTACTTCTCTCACTGCTATTAAATACTCCATGACGCAGAACTTGGTATTATAGAGCACTTTTCATATGCAGATTGTCTCAAAGCATCTAGAGCATAACGCACTAAGGAAATACTATGATATCACCACCTGCCTGTCCTTTGAGAACAACAAAGCACCTTAAGAAGTATTAATTAAGTTTCAAGAAGCCTGTGAAGCAGAAAGAGTTACACAGCTTGCCCAAGGTTACCTGAAGTCCTTGTCAATGGCTGGCAACAGTTGGTGTGTATAGGTATGACTTTAAACGCATGTAAGGGCTGGGCACAGAAACTAATTAGTGGGTGCATGTCTACATGAGATGTTTACTGCCGAGAGCCCTGCAATAAAATCTTAGCATCTAAACAGGTCTTTATTATGCTGCTGTAAACTAATAAACACCACCATAAGTTAGTACTTGTCAACACAAGTACTATCCTACAGCAGCATAATTTAATGTGCCGCAACACACATGTAGATGCTGACGTGGCTGCCTAGGGCCTAAGGGTGCTTCAGTGCAGGGGCTGCCTGCCAGCTAGCCATGCACTGGAGCACACTTGTGCCCTAGCCAGCCATTCAGCAGCATGCTGAACTGGGCTGGAGTAGCCCTGGGCTGGCAGGCCAACCCCCTGGACCTCCTGTCACCTGTGGTCCTAGGTGCATGTGTAAACATGGTGCCCAGAAGCAATAAACTCTGGTGCAAACTGCACCAGTGTTCATTGCATTGCATTAATTGCATGTGTAGATGTGCCCACAGTGAGATAAATGGCAGGGGTCTAACCCATGTCAGCTCCTTGTGGTGACTGCCTCTTTGCTTGCAGGAGATTAAAGCTAACTCATGATAGCTTAGTACTCAGTCTGTCACTGAAAGCAGGCTAAGCTAGTATGGTTTAGACTTTATACACCATAAATTAAAAGGGTGCACATGGGAATTTCCATGAAGCAGCTGACTGTATGGTAAATTCCTCCCCACTTTACAGTCATTAGTGTATGCACCCATCCCCTTAGTTAAACCAGTGCAAAGGATTATTCTGAGGCAAGCTAAACTAAGTTAAGTCTTGCTTGAGTGAATGGAGAATAAGTTTAAAACTAAACCGAAACAAGCTTTAAAACGAAAAAAGAAGACTGGACCTAAAGAAATCTCATGGGCTGCATCTAGATGAACACGGCCATCCGGTATGTAGACACACATACCGCAAAGCCCTGGATATCCAGGGGGGTTGAAAAAACCTGCGGAGAAAAAAAAAGTGAAGCAGGGCATGCATGGGCAGCATGTGCTGCTCAAAAGCAGAGTCAGGTCACCTGGAACCAGGCTGCAGCTGCCAGCCAGGCTCTGCGAGGCAGAATCATCACTGCTGTGGCCCTGGGAGGCCCGCAGAACCCCAGGTAAAGCTGTTGAGGCCAGCCCAGTGCTGGCCTCAGCATCTCATACTGCCTTTGGGGTAACCTGCAGCATGCCAGGGTGTGTGTAGCATGGGTGTTCCCCAGGGAAAAGTAGCAGCAATGAAAGGTCTGCTGCTTGTCCCTGGGGAACCAAATGTCCACACCGTGTGTGGTTGTGGCCATGAAGATCAATAAAGACAAGTGCAAAGTCCTGCACTTAGGACAGAACAATCCCATGCACTGGTACAGGTTGGGGGCTGACTGGCCAGGCAGCAACTCTGCAGAAAAAGACCTGGAGGTTGCAGTGGACAGTAAGTTGAATATGAGTAAACAGTGTACTCTTGTTGGGAAGAAGGCTAACAGCATCCTGGGGTGCATTAGTAGGAGCATTGCCAGCAGATGGAGGGAAGTGAGTATTCCCCTCTATTTGGCAATGGTGAGGCCCCATCTGGAAGAATGTTCAGTTTTGGGTCCCCCACTACAGAAAGCGTGTGGACACACTGGACAGAGTCCAGTGGAGGGCAATGCAAATAGTTAGAGGGCTGAGGAAAATGACTTATGAGGAGAGGCTGAAGGAACTGGGCTTATTTAGTCTGGAAAAAAGGAGTCTAAGATTTAATAGCAGCCTTCAACTACCTGAAGGGGGGTTACAAAGAGGATGGGGCTAGACCAGGAGTGGGCAATTATTCTGGCTAGAGGGCCACTTAATGAGTTTTGGTGAGATGTTGAGGGCCACAAGGGTAGCCCCACCCCTTGATAGGTGCCCCACGGCCGGTCACTGCCTTGGAACTGGACGTCCTGCCCCTAACCCCGACCTTTGCCACCAGAAGTCCCTCCTCTTCCCCAGAAGTACTCTGGGGGGGGGAGGGGAGGAGGAGTTGCCATCTTGAAACTGGGAAAAAAACAAATCATATACTTAAAAAAAAAAAAAAAAAATCTACTATAACTTATTTTAATTTTATTTAAAAACTATTTTGTCCTGATTTGTGTGTGTAAAGGCAATTGATTAACACCTCAAAATCATCTTACTTTTGCATATTGTGTGGGGGAAAGGGGGTGTATGTGGGGGACTGTGTTTGGGGAGTGGGTGTGTGTGAGTTATGAGTATGGTGGGGGGTGGGAAGGTGTGGGTATAGTGGGGGATGGGAGTGTGTGGGGGATGTGGGAGTGTGTGTTTGGGGGTATGGTGGGGTGGGGGATGGGAGCTGTGGCAGGGTGTGGGTGTATTTCAGGGCATGGTGGGGGTTGAGAGTGTGTGAGGAGGCTGTGGAAGGGTGTGGGAGGTTATGGTGGGTGAATAAGAGTGTGTGTGGGGGCTGTGGGAGGGTGTTGGTGTATTTGGGGGTATGGTGGGGGGTGAGAGGTGGTGTGCGTGAGGGGGATCCTCGAAGTCCCTGGAGCTGCATGTGGTGGCAGCGAGCGGGGCCTGCCCTCCTGGGCCAATAGTGCAAAGCTCCCCAGGCTCCCACCCCAGTCTCCGTCCAGCCCCACCTGTCCCTGTAACATGCAGCTCCTGCCCATGTCTCTGGCTGCACGATAGCAGCATGCAGGGTACACCGCACCTGGCCCAATACTACTCCTGCCCAAGCTGTCCGTGTTGGTAGGGTGTGGGGCCAGCCCCACCTGGCCCCATAAGCACTTCTAAGTCCCCAACCACACATGGCAGCAACGTACAAGTCCAGCCCTACCTGGACCCATAGTGCACAGCTCCCATGCTCCCACCCCAGTTCCTGGCTCCATGTGGGCAGCGTGCAGACCAGCCCAACCCAGCCCCATAGGGTGCAGCTCCTGCACTGTGTGCAGCCAGCCCAGCCTGGCCCCATAGCGCACAGCTTCCCACACTCCCGGTCCTCCTCTTCCCCATGGGAGTCCCTGGTCCCAGCCCAGCGAGGCCCTTACCTAAATTCCCACTCTCCAGGCAGGGAGGGCTGGAAACAGCCATGAGGTGGCCAGGCAGAGGCTTTTTGTCTCTCGTCTCTAGTACCCCATAGCTTGGGGGTGGGGTGGGTCAGGCCAGGCTGGGGTTGGGGGGCCATACCTCCTGCATAGCAGCACCGGCTTGCAGAGGGGCAGTGAGGGCTAGGGCTTATGGAGGGGCCCTGTGGGCTGGATCCAGCCCACCAGCCATATTGCTGCTCTATCTCCCTGCTCTACCAACTAGGCCAGGGGTGCTCAACCTCCAGTCCACAGGCCAAATGCAGCCTGCACAGCCTTGGAAAGAGACTAACAGGTCTGCTAGTTCTGTGCTTTCCCCATATGATGCAAATCTCCAATTGGCCTTTGAAGAACATGACTAAGAAACGCCATGCCTCGCTATTATACTGAAGAGCAAGTGCACCCCACATCTGTTTATACGGTTGTATGCGAAAGCTCTTTATGGAAACAGTCATAGCTTGTCTGTGGTGGTGTAGGTGTGGGGGTTAGATCCAGCAGACGATTCTTGTGGATCCAACACAAAATTTAGGGGGAATCCAGAACTGCAAACATGAAAAGCCCACTTAGTTGCCACCCTACCCCACAGACACAAATTCCACAGGCAACTAATTTTTGCCTTTACATCTCCCAGAAGCCTAGATTTCTGCCTCTGAACATGCCACAGTCTTGACAGGGCTGAGAATGAGCAACTGTGCACCTCACTCATGCCTTTGCCCTACTGGCTCAGGCTGACAGGCGTTCTCAGAGCAGGGCCAACACATATCCCCAATCAAGATCAGGCTCCTAGCAAAATACAATGGCTGCCACTTCCTTTTAAAGCATGGCCACAGGAGGCAGATCCTCTCTTTTATGCAGAAATCTAGTCCTTAGAGCACTCACCCAGGACATGGGAGACCCAGGTTCAATTATTTCCTCTGCCTAGGGCTGTTCAAACCCACATCTCACTCCCTCCCCCATAGGAAAGTGCCCCAATCACCATGCTGTCTTGGATAGGAGCTCTCACCACCACCCCTGCTGAAGCTACACCACTGTGAAAAATGGAATTCAAGGTTCACTAGACCAGAGAGAAAGCACAATAGAGAACATCACTCCAGCACTCAAGCTTAGGAGGCACGAATCCTGGCTTGTCTTCTCTGCTACCACAACTGTTTCCGTCTTTTATTCAAAGAGGGTTTAATGCACAATACGTAAGCAGTTATGAGAATGATAACTTCTTCCCTCCTGGGTGAGTGCTCTAACCACTGGGCCATCAGCAAGACTCTTCTTTCTCCCTTGGTATTTTAAAAGGAAAAAAACCTGCCCTTGTTCAGTTCTTTGAAAAAAGAGGCACATTCCCTGAGGAGGGGGGTCTGGGTTGTGGGTTCAGAGCGGACATTCGTGTCTCACTGCAGCAGCCCTGGATGTAACATCTGAACAATATGACTTAAGACTCACTCCATCCTCAGTGTTTCTTTGCTGGCCATCGCTCAGCAGCTGTACCCTGAGCATATGGTCTTCAGGCAGTACCTGCTCAGCGTGACAACTATTTTGGACTTGAGTCGTCCGGATCGCCTCATAAAGAGCACCGCATAAGGAGCCGAGACACTTCTGGATTCTACTCCAGGACCCAGGCACCAGAAGCTAGACATTGCAGTAACTAATCCTTATATTCGACCTAGCTCTAGATCCATGAAAGCCATTAGCATTAGACTGGAGTGTGATGGCAGAATCAGGCCCTCAGTGTGTGTGAAAGCTTTCTAAGAAAGAGTGTGGTATTAGTAAGATGACCTGAAAAATACATCCAGTATAGGTCATGGAGAGGTGGAACTGGAGCATCCCAGGAGTATTTTCTTTCCTATGTAGAGCCCTGAGCAAGAAACAAATAATTCAGTAACTGTTCAATTATGCCCTAATGAAATACAGGCTAATAAGCTTGCCACCTGTTACAGGAGCACTGAGCAGCATAATAATAGTTAGCAGCTCCTTCCCTCCAGGCAGGGTTCCTCAAACCTTGCTACATTTATAGAAGTGTCCTTGTTTCCATAGACAGTTTTATGGTACATAAGCACTCGAATCAGTTAATGTTCACTTACATTTACAATAGGACCTGCCCGTGGTTCAGAAGAAAAGTTTATTAAACCAGAGGCTGTTTGAGCCAGTGTGTGTTGAGCCTTTGGAACTGAAACTGAGTCAGGCTGCTCCTGTCAATTTAACCTTCCAGTAAGGGCTTTGCTGAGCGCATGTTAAAGATGGAAAAGGAAACAGAAGGCACCAGAAGCCAATATTATCAACATCAAAGGTTCAAAAAATCTGAGACAGGCCCTGCCTGGAAGCATGAGGTAGGCTGCAAATCAAATTCATGAAGACACGTTGTGAGTTTTTTAATTTGCCTTCTGGCTTCTGAGCTGTTTGGCTTTGTGCTTTCAAGCTTTTATTCCTGCAACGATCAACTCAAATTAAAAAAAACAGAATAAAATCTCAAGTTCCCCCATAACTACCCACCTCCAGGACTGGAGTGGGTATTTAAGAAAAGCACCAACTACTGTGGAGCATTAAAAGCAAGATGGATGATGACAAAGAAACCTGCTCCTCAATTCCACTCTACAGCAGCCTGGACCAACCACTACACAAATCCAGCACTAGGCTCTCCAAACAGGCTGAGGACAAGCTGAGTCCAATAACCCACTCACCAGACACCTAGGGCACCAAGACAGCTCTGTGCAAATAATGCACGTGGTACCTGGGCTTAGCAGACATGCTCTTCCTGAGGCACAAAGCTGCAGCAGTGCCCCTCCATGTCCTATTCTGTGCTGCGTCTGTAAGGCAGTATGTAATTTCTAATGAGTCAGTTAAATCATCTGATTGGCACTATAATGGCAGATTGCAGAATTTGATTTTAGTGAAGTGTTTGTTTTGCTTTGGTAAGACTGGGTCAAACTCATCAGTGGTACAACTGTATTAACCTGAGAAAAATGGCAGCATGCATAAATTGGTTTAGTAAGAGAAAATGTGCAACCATCACTGGACATCCCCCCCAGCAGGATCCCAGACAGACTCAGGAGAGGTACAGCCAGGCCCAGGGTCAGAGACGGCTTAGCCAGGGAACTTCTGGTGGGACTGGACATGTTCAAATCAGCTGGTCCTGATGATCTCCACCCCAGGGTGCTGAGGAAATTAGCAGAGGTCATTGTGGGACCCCTGGCACAGCTTTATGAGCACTCGTGGTGCTCTGACGAGGTGCCAGAGGACTGGAAAAGGGCCAATGTGGTCCCCGTTTTCAAAAAAGGGAAGAAGGACGACTCAGGAAACTATAGGCCTGTTAATCTTACCTCAGTCCTGGGGAAGCTCTTTGAGAAAATCATCCAAGAGCACATCTGTGAGGGGCCAGCAGAAAAGCGCACGCTTAGAGGAAACCAACATGGGTTCATTAGAGGCAGGTCCTGTCAGACCAACCTGGTGGCCTTCTACGACTAGGTCATAAAATCCTTGGACATAGGTGTTGCGGTGGACATAGTCTTTCTAGACTTTAGGAAGGCCTTCAACACTGTCTCTCACTCCATTTTCATTAAAAAATTAGGCGACTGTGGTGTCAATGCCTATGAAGATGGGTCGCAAATAGGCTGGAGGGCCACACCCAGAAAGCGGTGGTGGAAGGGTCATTTTCAACTTGGAGGGATGTGGGCAGTGAGGTCCCCCAGGGCTCGGTCCTCAGACCTGCACTGTCCAACATCTTCATTAGCCACTTGGACGAGGGGGTGAAAAGCACCTTGTTAAAATTCATGGATGATGCTAAGATGTGGGGAGAAGTGGGCATGCTAGAAAGGAGGGACAGGCTACAACTGGACAGGTTACAAGGGTGGGCAGATGAGAACAGGATGAGTTTCAATACTGACAAGTGCAAGGTGCTGCACCTGGGGAGGAAGAACCAGCACCATACCTACAGGCTGGGGAACTCCCTTCTCGTCAGTCCAGAGGCAGAAAAGGATCTCGGAGTCGTTATCGATTCCAAGATGAACATGGGCTGGCAGTGTGGGGATGCAGTCAGGAAGGCCAACCGCACCTTGTCATGCATCCACAGATGCATCAGGAACAGGTCCAGGGAGACGATCCTCTCCCATTATGCGACACTGGTCAGGCTGCAGTTGGACTACTGCGTCCAGTTCTAGGCGCCGCACTTCAGGAGGGATGTGGGTAGCATCAAGAAGGTCCAGAGGAGGGCAGCAGGGCAGGCCTTACGAGAAGAGGCTACGAGACCTGAACCTGTTCAGCCTCCACAAGAGAAGGCTGAGGGGGGATCTGGTGGCTGTCTATGAACTTACCAGCAGGGAATAGGAGAGATCCTGTTCCCCTGAGCACTACCACGAGTAACTAGAAATAACAGCCGTAAGTTGACTGAGAGTAGGTTCAGGCTAGACCTCAGGAAGCGCTACTTCACTGTCAGGGCGGCTAGGAGCTGGAACCAACTTCCAAGAGTAGTGGTGCTCACTCCCACCCTGGGGGTCTTCAAAAGGAGGCTAGATAATTACCTGGCCGCAGCTGTTTGACCCCAGTACTCTTTCCTGCCATGGCAGGGGGTCGGACTTGATCTGCTCAGGTTCCTTCCGACCCTACCTACTATGAAACTGCTCCACTGAAGACAACAGGATCCTTATGATTCATTTCCAGTGGGGTAGTGTCAAGGCCCATGTGACTGACTTCTCTTGGTGATGCAGAAATACAGTATCTTATAGCCTTCAGCTAGAGTGCAACAAGGTGGTCGGGTTGGCAATAGGTGCAGGCATGTCTTACTATATTCCTCTTGTAATGTACAACACAGCAGGTCAAATTTGGGCCCAATTCATCCTCACTCTAATGGCAATGGAGTTACACTAAGGATGTAACACTAAGGATGTAATTTGCTCATCCAAATGTATATGGACTGATCTACATTTCATAAACTTAGCTGCACATTTTTCTACTGACTTTACTACATCACTTCCCTAAATCAGAGTCATAGCAAATTAGGGTTGGAAGGGACCTCAGGAGGTCATCTAGTCCAACCCCATGCTCAACACAGGATCATCCCCAACTAGATCATCCCAGCCACAGTTTGTTATACCCAGGTTAAGTTTGTTATACCCACCAAGGTTAGAGATTCCACCACCTCTCTGGGTAGCCTGTTCCAGTGCTTTACTACCCTCCTCGTGATAATGTTTTTCCTAATATGTAACCTAAACTTCCCTTCCTGCAACTTGAGAACTTTGGTCCGTTGCTCTGTCATCTGCCACCACTGAGAACAGTTTAGCTCCATCCTCTTTGGGATCACCCTTCAGGTAGTTTGAAGGCTGCTATTAAATCCCCTCATAGTTTCATAGTAGGTAGGGTTGGAAGGGACCCAAGCAGATCATCAAGTCCAACTAGCCTTTTCTTTTCCAGACTAAAGCAGCCCACTTCCCTCAGCCTCTCTTCAGAAGTCAAATGACTAACCCCTATGTCTGTCAGCACAGCTATAGCCAGAAATGGGGAGGGGTGTGACCTGGACAATATAAGTGTGTGTGTGTGGGGGGGGGGGAGCAACAATTTTCATACCCTTAGTCAACACAGCTACGCTGGCAAACCTTTGTAGTGTAGATCAAGCCTAAGAGCTAGAATACACTACATGAGAAAAGAAGTACACACTTTGTCTAAAAGAAGCAATATGGATAAAGCACAGCACTGGCCTAGGAGTCTGGTTTTTACTCTCAAGTCAGCCAGTGTGAGCCTTTTTCCCTTCCCACTGTTTGTGTTCCCTTCCCACCTTGTCTCATAGGCAAGTGAGATCTTTTCCTACTACCAGTGCAAGGTAGAACAATGGGTCCCAGTCTCAGGTGGGGCACATAGACACTAATCAGTTTATCATAGCAACAGTATGTTTGAAATGCACAAATCACCTTCAATCAAGGAAAAGACCAAGGTCAATAAATCCCAATACTGCAGTAGGATCAGCCAACACAGACTCCCACTTCCACGGAGTGTGGAACTGTTTTGAAAAATACAGGGAACAATGACAGTGCAAGAGCAGGCCTTTATGCTGTTGCATGTCCAGAGATTGCCTCGCTTTCTATGGGTCAAGCTGAAAGCACAACTCAAGCATGTCACTATTCTGACACAAAAAACAAACAAGCCATAATTATAACTAAATAGCAGGGGGGGAGGAATGCATCTGTAGGGCCTGACCCTCTTTGCACTCAGTTCAATGCCAAAATTGTTTGCTTCAATGAGAGCTGGAACAGGCCCACAAACCAGAAACCTCTGTAATAAATCTACACAGATTCCTTGCATGGTGAGACTTTCCATAGCATAAGAGCACAATCCTGCAAGGTTCTGAGCATGCTTGACTCTAGGGAAGTCAAGAAGGGGACCTCCTGAGGTCCCTCCTTTCAACCCTAGTAGTGAAGACAGTAGCTGCCTTCCAGGCAGCTCCCAGAAGGTGCTCATTGCCTTGAAAGTCTGTAAAATCATAGCTGGTGTCATTCACTGCTCCTGGTCGGATGCTATTGTTTTTAAAGCAACCACCTACTACTGCTAATTAACAGTGAATTATTTTAACACAGTAAATACAAGGAAAAACAAAAGACAGGCTAACATGTTGCTAACTCCAAATAATTATCTTGCTCAGTATATATAATGATTTCTCCTGGCCAGTGTAAGAGCACCCTCAATACATTCCAGTATTTCTTTCAAATGTTACTAACTTCTTAGCATTTTAACACCACCTCAATGAAGTTAACAATATACAAGCCAACTAGCTCATCAAATACTATTTAAAGCAGATAACCTTTTTCCCACAAGAATTTGACAGAGATGCAGGATGTTCTTCATTTAAAATAGGTTGACAGAAAATATAATTAAAAAGAAAAATCCCTCCCTCTTCCAGTGTCAGTTCGAATCACATAGAGGCATGCAAGGTACAGCAGAAGAGAAAGTTTCCATCACCTACAAGACATTCTGCAAAGGATGATGCAGTCACAGTGGCAGAAGCAGAAGCAATGCCAAATCCATTCCCTGCTGACCATAGTATGGCAGCACCTTCTTTAGAACAATTCTCTATGCAACTTTCTCATGATCAGCACTTACCTACCATCCCACTACAGACCAGGTTACAGCGAGTGTAATCAATACCCCGTCACAGCAGTAAGATGGGCCTCTCCACTTAAATATTTAATTAGAACTTCTTCCTAACCTATCAGAACACTTCAGGATGTCTGAATGCTGGACTCCACAGTCTGACACATTGTCTGGACAGTGAGAAGAAACACTGCGAAAACATACCGCAAAATCAGAAAGAAATTGCTGTCATTGGGTTCACCTGTCTCAGCCCTATTGATTTATTTATGTGCAATTGATTTTAATAAACCAAGATCCTGTGACTAAGAGAAGCCAGATCATAATGATGAAAAACAACTGTACATGCTAGATTAAATGTACCCTGGGTATAGCTCCATAGAAGTCAATGGAGTTACAGAAGGGATGCATCTGGAGCCTTTAAGCTTAAACAATCTTAGCAGACTTGCTGGATTTAGAATTACATAGGAGCAGGTTTAAATCCCCGTATGTTCTCTGTTCTTTTCCTCATCCTACCATCCCTGTGTCCCCCTGATCCATCACATCTCTTTTCACTTTGTCTGCTAATTGCCTCTTTTGTCCACAATTAAGTGGGGCAGGTGCTGCAGAAGGGCCTTGTAAGGAAGTTAATGGCTTGTCTGAGGAGGCTCTACACAGTATTTATTCATTGTCCTCTTCCCCTTATAATTTTTTCATCAATTCTCTCTTTCCATGCTTATTCCTTCTTTTTCCTTCATCCATCTTTTGCGCTTTGTATTAGTTTGTCTACTGGTGATTTCAAAGGGCCAAACCTACAGTCCTCACAGGCTGGGCCAAATTCAAAGTTCATCTAACTGGTTTAGCTCGACTGGCTTTCTGGAAATTCCCCCCACTTACACCAGCTAATGAATCGGGTGACTGATTTTAATCATTCTTTTGCATTTTGATATCTAACAGGTGAGCTTCTGAGCAAAACCAAAATGCTCTTGGTACAAGTTAGAGCTGGTAAAACCCCTAATGCAGTCAATCATGTAAGCATCTGGAAATTTATCAAACAGAAGC
This sequence comes from Crocodylus siamensis, assembly GCF_052110815.1. Lineage (NCBI taxonomy): Eukaryota > Metazoa > Chordata > Crocodylia > Crocodylidae > Crocodylus > Crocodylus siamensis. The sequence goes on along the minus strand of NC_143396.1, from coordinate 272,747,984 downwards.
ACTCTGATCAGTGCTGAGACATCTGGAGTGCTACTACCCGTACAGTCAGTCTACCTACTGACAGAAGCCACATCCTTGACATGTGACTCATTCCCAGACCAACTGGGTGACAATCTATATAGTTTCATGACCAAACCACATTTCTTTTTTTTCCCTTTTTTTTTTTTTTTTTTTTTTTAACTGTTTGTGTCTATTAGCTTTATAGAGCCTATACAGTATTAATGCCTCTACAACAGGCACCAGTAAAAGTTGACGTCAGCCAGCTGCAGGAAGGAAACTTAAAACAACATTAACATAATTATCACACTCCAGTTATGAGGAAGTTTGCCCATTACAGTCAGTTTTTTTCACAAGCACTTTGCTGCCATGCTTGAAAAGAGCTGCCTGTACAAAGCTGCTGAGTAATGAATTTTTTACCTTTACCTACACTGTGGAGCTCACAAAATCCTTGGAAATTGTTGTGGAGCTAAGTGTGCTGCATCAGTGGTTCATTACACCTGTCATAACCATCTTCCTGTGACATCAGCTCCCCTGTCTGCCCCTGCATCCACTTCATCATCTCCTGTTATATGCTCAGATCTAAAGAGCCAGGGACTCTCTTTTTCAGTTCATGTGCATCCACTGTTTAGCACTCCATGACCCTGACCCCTGAATGGGTGTTACTGGAAAACAAATATTAATTAATAATAGGGAAAAGCAAACCAGTAATAGAAGATGTTACTGTGTACTTAATGCTTGGGATTTGACATAATTATATGTTTCATGGGTTTCATAGACATTTGGGCTGGAAGGGACCTCGGAGGATCATCGAGTCCAGCCCCCTGCCCCAGGGGCAGGAAGTCAGCTGGGATGATAAGATCCCAGCAAAATAAGCATCCAAATGTGTCTTGAAGGCTTTCAAAGTGGGTGCTTGAACCGCCTCCGGTGGCAGTCTATTCCAAATCTTGGGGGCTCGGACAGCGAAGAAGTTCTTTCTTATGTCCAGCCTGAACTGGTCACGGTGGAGTTTGTGACCGTTAGATCTTGTTATCCCTTGGGGGGCTCTGGTGAACAGTTGTTCTCCCAGATCCTGATAAGCACCCTTGATAAACTTATAGGTGGCCACCAGATCACCCCTGAGACCGCGCTCTTCCAGGCTGAATAGCCCCATTGCTTTCAGCCTCTCATTATAAGGTCTGTTTTCCTGACCTCTGATCATGCGCGTGGCTCTCCTCTGCACCCTTTCAAGCTTCTCCACATCCTTTTTGAATTGTGGAGCCCAAAACTGAATGCAGTACTCCAGCTGCAGCCTCACCAAGGCAGAGTACAAGGGGAGAATGATATCCTGGGATTTGGTTGAGAAGCATGTATGGATGCAAGCCAGCGTTTTGCTTGCTTTACTAGCTGCAGCATCACACTGAAGGCTCATGTTCATCTTGTGGTCAACGATGACCCCCAAGTCCTTTTCAACTGTAGTGCTAACCAGCATAGCACTACCGAGCCTATAAGTGTGGTGCAGGTTTTTCCTCCCAAGGTGGAGAACCTTCCATTTTTCAGTGTTAAACACCATCAGGTTCTCGTCCGCTCATTTCATGACTTTGTCCAGATCTGCCTGGATCACCCTCCTGTCCTCAGGTGTGGATGCTTTACCCCAGAGTTTGGTGTTGTCGGCGAACTTGGCCAGTCTGCTTCTGACACCAACATCCACATTGTTGATGAAGATGTTAATCAGTATAGGCCCTAGGACAGAGCCTTGTGGGACCCCACTGGTCACAGCAGACCAAGATGATTTGCTCCCGTTGACCACCACCCTCTGGGTCCTACCATGGAGCCAGTTCCCCAGCCAGCGGATCATGGCGAGGTCAAGGCTGCAGTTAGCCAGTTTAGCCAAGACGTGATCATGGGATATCAGACTGAAGGCTTTTTTAAACTCACGGTATACAACGTTGATCTCTTCCCCCTTGTCCAGGTGATGCATCATCTGGTCATAAAAGGAAATGAGGTTGGTCAAGCAAGACCTACCCATAACAAACCCATGCTGGGTATCTCTCAGGATATTGCCTTCAGCTAGTCTGTTCAGGATGGCCTCCTTGATAATCTTTTCCAAGACCTTCCCCAGGATAGAGGTCAGGCTGATGCGCCTGTTTGCCAGATCTACTTTCCTCCCTTTCTTGAAGATAGGCACATTGGCCCTCTTCCAATCATCGGGCACTTCACCAGAGTGCCAAGAGCTCTCAAAGATCTATGCCAGGGGCTGAGCTATGGTGCTTGCCAGCTTCCTGAGTACCTTTGGGTGTAACCCATCAGGGCTGGCTGACTTGAAGGTATCCAGCCTGTCAAGGTGTTCCTTCATGAGGTCAGCTTCGATGGAGGGCAAGGAATCTCCATCACCCAGGCCTTCCTGACCCATAGTGGGCATGAAAAATCAATACATGAAGTAAGAACAAATATTATTTTAGCAGAGAGGATTCCAAGGATTCTCCTAGAAATAAAGCAGCATGTTTTTTACCTGACTGTCCCTCTTGTCTGACGGATTAAGGCATTTAAATTCCCTTCTACACCATTCAATGAAGGAAAGAAAGTCCCTGCTTCCTGTTAATGCATTTTACATTAAACAGACATTAGATTAAAAACAGAAAGAGAGCAAGAATGGGAACCCAGGGATCCCTCTCCTATCCCACATGAGTACCCAAACCACTAGGGGCAAATGAGCTGTCGCGTACTCTCCTTCTAGCAGAAATCTTGCACTCAAGGCAGCCCATGTGGACCAGGTTTGGCAGGAGCTGATGGAAGGTGCCTCTCATGGCCTAACCTAAAGCCTGTTATTAGAGCAGTCTCTTGTTCATTTCGAAATGGACCTGGAACCCAGGTCTCCATCTTCCTGGGCAAGTGTTTTTATGATGGAGCTATTATACAAGATATATATACTACCACCTCCTCCAGCCACGTTTTACAAAGAGTGAGCCCTGCTCAGCTTTTTCAAGGAATACCGGTAGATAATTCAGGGCTCCAGGCTTTGGATATCAAATGGGTGGGGGCATCACCTTTGCAACCCTGACTCAGATATCCAAGAGGGTTTGAGACACACCCCCGTGCTCCCTTTTGGTTCCTCCCAGTTCTTCATACACGTTTTTGGGCTCTTCAAAGTAGCAGCCTAACTCACCCCACGCACTGTACATGGAGCCTAAGCAATTAATACACTTTTAGGACAGGCACCTAAAGTTACATGCTGCAGTGCCCAACTTGAAGGAGCTTAAGTTTTTCTTTGGATTGGGCTCTGAAGTACTAAGAGTCTGTTACAGTATTATTAAACATGAAATAGGTGAACTAGCTCAAACCACCAGGTGCTAATGATATATGACTGATATAAACACTGCAGCAGCGGCAAATCCTGCCTGGGCAGTGCCAAATTTAGGCTTAAGCTACTAGAGATACAGTTTAGGTCCTCGCAATGAGGGGCCTCTAAATAAGAAAAAAAACCCTGACTCAATGTCAAGTTTTATAATGATCAGTTGGTGAATAAAGGAGATATGGGAAAATGACTCTTAATATGGACATTTTTATCTCATATGACAAAAATATACATACATTGGATTATTTTTATTGTATGGAGCCTCTTAAACTGGACATAGTTTAGGGCCTCAGCTGTCATAATCCGGCACTGTGCTCAGGATATTCCCAAACATGTCCTGCCCCTTCTCACACTCCAAACTGAGAAGCGTATCACTGGGGCTGCTTTAGGGCATTTCTCTGTAGTTGTACTTGAGACCAAGTTACTGCAATTCACAGTAGAGGCTGGATATTGGGATACAAATGATTTCTGATATTAGACAGCTCTTTAATCTAGCAGGCAAAGGCACAGAAAGATCCAGCAGTTGGAAGCTGAAGCAAGACAAATTCAGACTAGAAAACAGGAACATAATTTTAATGCCTGGAATAACTTAAATAGGGAAATGATGGATTCTCCATCACTCATGGTCTTCAGTCAATACTAGGCAGTTTTCTAAAGACACTTTCTAGTTTAGACATGGAAAGTATGGCCCAAAAACAGAAGTTACTAGGCTGTCAGGTCTGTGTTACAGAGGAGGTCAAATTAATTGATCATAATAGTCCCCTCTGGCTTATAATAGCTGTCCATCTATGGCAGTTGTCTTGTTGTTGGTGAGAGCAGACAATAACACAGGGTCTGAATATGGGCCAAGGAAAAGTCATGTTCTTTGCCACAAGGATCAGCTGTCCCTACTTTGGGACAGAAGAATACCTAGAAGACACCCATCCAGCCACCCCCAAAGAGCAGCTCCTTCCCCAAGCCCATAAACTAAAGTCCAATAAAGTGCAGCTCCCTTCCTCCAGTCCTGACCACAAAAAAGGACATAGCTCACTGTCAGGCAGCTCCATCCTTTTGACAACTCCTGCCAGACTGTGTATTCCCTCCATTATCTCACGCTCACCAGCTGTCGGAGGAACCAGAGAGGACTCCTCATTATTTCCCTGCAGCTGTGTAAACCATTTCTTTGCCGACTCTTATATGAATTGCAATTAATTTATGTCTACAAAACTGCTGACATGACTAAGCAGAGCCAACAATGCCTGCAAAGAGCGTGCAGAGTTTTTAGCATAAACCCATTCAAAAGGGCATTAACGGTAGGGCTGGGAAACCAACCAAGACAAATCGCAACTTTCTGCACTGTTATTCCACCAATTTCCCATCTGCGTGTACCAAGCCAGTGCAAGTGGCAGGCACTAATTTCTAGCATGCTTCGTGTCAGAGCAGCGCCAAGTCCACCCCCTGCATCAACTGAACATATCGGAGTGGCTCCATAATGTGAGCAATTTTGCACTGTGCTGATGATGCTCTTAGTCTACATGTCACCGAAGGTGAACCACAAATCATGTCTGCCTGTCCTAGTTACCAAATGACCTGAAATTTAGCATGATCATCTGCCCAACAGCTGGTTCACTGATGAGCATGGGAGTCCCTGTCTGCTTGCTGAACTGCAGTCACTGGAGGGGGAGCTGAGACAGGGCTCAGAGAGCCTTGCAATGCATAGCTGTCTTGTCAACTCCAGTAGGACAGGATGGCCTAAAAATGTCTTTTATTTTCCAAACATGGCACCATGGTTCCTTTGCCTGTGTGTTTAACTTTCATCTCTACCTTTGCAAAAAAATAGATTTTGGAAATCTGACATTTCAAAGGGGACAAAATAATAAAAGAAAAGATTGTTTCAAACAAATTCAAACGAAGCTGGGTAGGATTTTTCCATTTTTAACTTCCTTCTACCTGTGGTGTTCATAAATAATACATCACAACAACAAATTCACTTCCCTTTATAAGGAAGCACCCAGCTTATGAATACTGTATAAACCTTTAAAACCATCTTTAGACCAAGACTTAATTTCCTGATACAGGTAAAGTTAGAGAGCTAAAGAACTTTGACAGACGTTATGCATTTTTAAGCAATGCCTGATCTTCAAACACAGTAACAGTTTTTGTGGTTGCTTTGATGTATCCTGAATTGCATCTTTTTATTTTAGTGAGGAAGAAAAATCCTTTTTCACACAGTTGCCTCTTTTTGCTGCATGGTGATTGTTTATTACCCCTTCTGACGAAAGCCAGATAAATATATACTACAATGTGAAGGGAAGGCGGAGCAATGCCTGATCTGGGACTTTAGATCAGTATTTGTCAAAGTGTGATCTTTGGAGGGCGAGGGAAGCGACAGCACAAAAGATTCCCAGGTGGACATGTGTGAATCATAGTGGCAAGTGGTGTTACCCACTGCTTCAGGCACTCTCATGATGCCCCTCTACTTCAGCTGCTGCCGCCATTTTACCTGACACTGATTGTTGCCAGTAAAGGAAACTGGTGGCAATCAGCAGTAGCGGTGGCTGAAGTGGGTGGGTGCAACAGTGGCTCACTTCATTATGGTGAAATATAAACCCACAAGGCTTGGAAAATGCTGCTTCAGATGAAATCTTTTGGACTGCAGAATATTCTGCAAGTTTTCACTACTGTCAAGGGCCAGATCCTCAAGTCATTCCTTAATGTCACTTCTTTGATCCCACTGGAGATGATTATAGCTCAACTGCCTCACTCATAACGGTGGGGTTTGCTCCTGCCCTACAGATCTCTAAATCATTGCAACTGAAAATATAATGCATCTACTATACATCCGTTCTTCATGAAGGCTCCCATTCTGTAAACATTTATGCATACTCTTAACTTTCAAGGAACAATACACTTTTTACATTTACACACAAAATCGTCTGAAGGATCTGTATGTTAGATGCTAATATTCTGCCTGTGCCTGCAGCCAGTCAGATCCAAATTCTAATATTATGGGACCTCTGCAGAGTGAACATGAATTCTCTGGATTTCTGTACGCAGGAACAAAACAACAGAATAGAAACCCAAACTAGACCTTTTGATTTGCACAGATGTGAATTTATGGGACTAATACCCATATCTACTCAGAAGAGAAACACAACCCATGTTTATTCCAAGTTATGGGTCTAACACATGCCCTTTGCTCAGGACTTCCCAGTGGGGAGTGGGATGGTGCCTGAGTATTTTTTTTTTTTTTTTACTGGATATAAGATATTAAGGGTGTGTGAAAAGCAAGCAATTTTCATTTGAAGCTGCAGGGTCCGGCGCACTTAGCCAACAAATGTAAGAATGGGAAATGTAACAGATGTTTTGTGTGCATGTTTGCTACTTCTCAAACCCTACTCCTGACTATGCATTTATATAAGGCATGAAGGCGCACAGTAAACACCTCTGCACTATAAGCCACTTTCCCTAATCAATCCTAGTGCTGATATTCCCTCTTAGAAAGAGGGATATGAAATTATTGACTAGATAATAGTTGGAAATGTATATTCATTTTTTCTTGGATTAACTGTAAAAAGAAGAAATACAGTTAGCCCTATCCCTGGTATAGACCCCTGTACAAAAGTCAAAACTGACTAAGCTAACCACCTATACTTAAGAAAACAAATGTGAAAAGATGAAAACCAGTTGGGTGGACTTCACCACTCGGTGCATGGAAAGTGGGAGGGCGCCACCTTTGAACACGGTGATAGTCACTCTTTGGTGACTGGTATCTCCTCTTCTAAGTATGGTACAAAGGTAATCTTGGTGTCTAACCCACAGTTTTCAAGGTCAAACAATCCAATAAAGATGTATCCAATGTAACAGTGACAAAAGAAAGCAGGGTTCACAATTTTCTCAAGGAAAATTATCTCAACATTATTTATGAAATTTTTTGGTGGATTTTTTTTTTTTTACATCCAGTTGAAATCTAAATGCTGTATATACAATTGGAATATCAATACGGAATTAATAAGAAGTGTTATAACATACAACATGATATTAAACACGTTAATGTAACTATTGAAAGATTTTTTCTTTTAATGTTTTGAGGTGATTCAACACATCATCTATTAGACCACTTGGTTTTCTTTATACAGTTTTCACCACATTTGCAGTATTCAGTACAAGACATGTAATTTTTTGGCACTTGCATCTTGCCGTTTTGCATGTTGCACAGTTACATGTCAACAATAATTTATCAGGAATAGATTGGAGACATTGGTCCAGAAAAAGAGCTCTACCTGGGTCTTTGTACCACCCAAATTATTCCAGATTTAACATACTTCTGTAGCTGCTATCATCCAGGCTAAAGCATTCACGTGTCACAAAGAAGCATCTCCTGAGATGTCCATTTCAAATAGAGAAAGAAGTGGAAGGGAAGTTGTGAGATTGGTTTACTTTTGTACGGTGTAAAACGAAGCTCATCAAATGTTCTACAATGAAGTGATGGCTGTAGGACCTTAAGAAGGGATTCTTTGGCACTGCTAACTATGTCCTCAGAAAGTGTGTTATCTTCAGCAAAACCTACCAGGAATTTATCTGGTGACATGTTCAATGCTGACAATTTTGTTCCCACTTTGCTGGTGACATCGCATCCTGTGAGAATGTGACCTTAATAAGAATGCTGCACAAAGTTGGTCCTAGTTGCTGTCCAAGCATGTGAAGAGGAAAAAATCTTACTTTATCACCCAAGCCTACTTTAACCCAAAGTTCCAGAAGTCCTTTTTCAAACAGCTAAAACAGACATTGAAGAAGGACAAAAACATCTGTATCATTAGACAGCACTATGACATGTGAAACCAGATGAAACTGCATCAAATAAATGGATGACCAGCCAAGTATCTACTTCTTCTAGAGCAGCAGACAGATGATTGCATACCTGAATTCCATCATCTGTGATCATTATGGCTTCCCTTCTCTCACTTTCTCCTGTCATAGTTCCACTTAACCCTGTAGTATGTATGCTACTCTCTTCCCCTAGCATTTGCCTTATTTCAGTGACTTCTCCACATAACTGTCAAACACAATATCTACCCTCTGAACCAGCTGGAATTAGATAGCTTTCCTACATACAGTATCAAAAAGGTCTTGAAAAGTTTTCATTTTTTTGCTTTGGACGCTGCATACTTGAGACAAAGTCTACAATTACTGTAGTTTTTTGTTGTTGTTCTGATGGAGATTGTAATCAGATAGCTACAGTTTCTTCTCGCGCTCCCCTAAAAGAACTGACTGTGTCTTGGATTCAGATAAATACAGTACATTGGGTGCCAGTCCCAAAGCTTACTGCACTCAGTGAAAGCTTCCCTCATTGACCTCACTAGGCACGCAGCTTATCTCAGAAATCCAGAAGCAGGGGTCACATCAGGGACTTCATGTTCTACTGATACATGCTTTCTTGTTTGTCTGAATAAGGAGGTTGCAGGGACCTGGCACAATGGGATTGGGAGGGCTCTTCATGCGGAAATATTTTTGCTCAACCCTGTGAAGTGATGAGCCCCCTTCTGAAAGGCCATGCAGCCTCATTTTTCACTGCAGTTATTGGAAGCTGAAAGCACTCAGCACCTAGCAGGAAGCATCAGCACGCTCCACCAATATCAAATCCTAAGCAAACTGCTCCTTGCCACACACCTTATTTATATCCTGGTTGCATTCCCATGTCCTGAAGACTCATCTCGTGGCTGGAGTTGTCACAACAATAAAAACTATTTGTGAATCTCTTCTTTGATGTTTTAACTGTGTAGAGGCAAAAGCCCCTACACAGTAAAATACTGGGACTGATACAGAGACAGCTTGATAGAGATTAGTTTGTATTATTCAAGGCATTTCTTATATGTATTTGCTTGTTCCTTTTTTGAACTCCAAGGTGCTCTATTAGTCTTATTGATTTAATTTGGTCTTATGACTGTTCTTAAAAGCATGCTTTTTATAGGCTGCCCTATCAGAAGGTAATAATAAAACAGTTAAGCATAGCATCGGGCCTTGAGCATCAAAACACTACTTAGTCCCTATGTGATGCATGTCTTAAATTTAGAGTGCTGTTCTGTGAACTATTAGAAAGACAGACTACTTAGGAAAATGCCAGCCAAGATATTTCTTTTTTGGCTCTCTCTCAATGGACAGTTAATTAAATGCTTTGCTAATAATAGTATCCTATGCTGGTTCAGATAAATGTAATTACTTGTTGAATTTTAGTGAAATTTCGCTCAGATACACCTGCTTATTCCTGCATGCCAAATACAATTAAAACAATTTTTTTTTAATGGTCCAATTTATTTTGTTTGGCAATTTGAGAAATGCTTATCCTTAATGCAGAACAATAGTCACTGATGAAAGGAAATAAAGGAAACTAACCTTTCTTCACATAAATTTGATTGCTTTGTAAAAGTAACCAATGATTCATGAATAAAAAGTGACAGTAACAGAATTAGTTCCTAATCCAACATGGACTGAAATCAGCGGAAAGCCTCCTGCTGGTTTATGGGGGGTTGGATCAGGGTCATGGCGGTTGTCATCAAAACGTTAGTTTTACCATATGAAAGTTGTCATACTTTGGTATTGCAGGGGTTTTCTATCAGTTTAATGTTATGGTAATGCCCATTATTTTAATGCCCATACTTAAAGAATAAGCATTAATATTTTAATGGGGACTGTTGTGCAGGGAGTCCTAAGAAAATAGATTTTTCCCTTCTTACTTTCTTTAAAGAAGATGCATAGTATTCCTGGCATGGCAGTTTTTAAATAGGCATTTTGCCTTTTCTCTTTTAATAAAAAGTATCATTGGAAAGAGGAAATCTCACACACTCAGGAGTTTCAAATGGAACAACAGCATATAACCTACATTAACATCAAATACTAAAAAGAAAACCACAACTCGTTCTATAGCTATGTTTTATTTTTTATCACTTAGAGCACGGCTGTCCAACTAGTGGGCTGTGGGCTGAAAAAGGAATATGAGGTGTTACTGTGTGGCCCCCTACTCTGCCACTGTTTTGCCCATCACTCGGACTGAAACAGGAGTCGGAGTCTCCAGATTCCCCCTCCCTCCTTGGGCTGCCACTTCCTGCCCTCTCCCCAAAGGTTGAGCAGTATGGCTGCACAGGGGGTTGAGGGCGAGTCAGGGGGCTTGTGCAGGGGTTGAGGGGAAGAAATTGATTTCATGTGCTGCAGTTGGAAGGGAGGTACAAATGACACTTGTGTACCCCTACATCACAACAGTGGGGTGGGGGAGCACCCATGTGGACACACATTGCAGTGATGGGGGTCGGATCATGCATGCATGCCTCTTCAGCAAAGTGCTGGGGGGGATACTCAGTGCCATGTTACTAGAGGGGTGTGGGAAAGGGAGCATCCACATGGTATACCTGGTGTGGCCCCTGCTGGCGTAGCCTCCAGGGGCTTAGAAGTTGGACTACCCTGACTTAAGGTGAGCTTTCTGTTGGTGAAGACTGCTACAATCACAGTCTTTTAAATTAAATGCCCTGATCCATATAAAGACAGAACATCACCAAACCTCACCTTCATCTCTGAGGGACACCCACAATGAGGTAAGATGCAATTTAGGTGTTCACTAACTACTTGGTGTGGACCAAAGAAACTGTCAACCGTGATACCAAAAGATGCCATTCATTACTATGATTTCTAGTAGCTATGAAAGAGGTTTTAAGCTGCCAACTCAGAAGTTAGCTTAAGACAAATGCTTCAGAGCATGCTTAAGTGCTTTTCTGAATAGGAGCCTTTGAGGATAAGTAATGATTTTTGTCACAGCTGACCTGGCAGGTGGAATTAAACCAATGACCTACCTAAAAATTAAAGAATAATGCTTTAGTACTAGTTTCCTGCACCACAAAACCTCTCAAAGTACTGCTTTGTATGTTATAGGAAATCAGTCCAACCTAGACTCTTTGTGTTGATTTAATAATGAATCACTTGGAGAGACAATGAAACATAAGGCGCTGCCAGACGTGACAGTGGTGCTGACAGACGTGATGGTTTGTTATCAGATTGGCCACTGAAAGCGCTCTACAGTCATGCATTGACAGAAGTTCACAGCTGCAGAGCACTTTAAAAATGCCCGATCAAGTGACAATCTGAGCCCTTCTTATATGTGGGTTCATATGAAGGGTTCAAAGTGGAGCACTTTCATTAACATCTTTCAGTGCATCCAGGAGCAGGGCTCAGCTGATGCAGCCGACTGTAGCTTACAGCCTTTTTGGTGTGCTTGGGGTGATTGCTAGTCTTGTGGAGAAAGGTATGATAACAAGCAAGTCCAGGTGTTTAGTCTAGATGATGGAAACATCAGCTATGTAACTCAGGTATAGTGCAGGTTTGGTGGTACAGTTCTCTAGAAATTCCTTCTGCAGGTGGCTCACAAAGAGGTTAGCACACTGAGGGCCCATCTTTGTGCCCATCGCTGTGCCCATGGTTTGGAGAAAGTGTTGATTATTGAAAGTGAAGTTTGTGCCAAGTTGTATCAGACCCTTAGATACCAACACACCTTACTCTGCAGAAAGCCCTTGTGATGCTCACCCGGCCAGCCTGAAATCTACAAGGATGCTCCAGTACAGAAACAGACTGCATCTCTGAAAAAACCATCCAAATACCTTGCAGTAATCTGCTACAATACAAAAAGAACCCTCCCTGTGGCCACAGGGAGTCACTTATCACTCCATACCAGAACCAATTAAAAAGAATCATTAAACAATTACAGCCTATACTTGACAAATCAGACCTTGAGAGAAATACTCTGAGCCCCTCTGCTCTTGGCTTTCAAACAATCCCCCTAACTGTGTCAAACTCATCACCAAAAGCAAACCCCTCACTACTCAACAGACATCAATAGGACACAGCCTTGCCTTAACAACAGATGCTTAACCTGTCAACAAAATCCCCACTGCTGCTAGATTCAACACTCCCCCAGTGAACCCATCAGAATTTATGGAACCTATACATGCCTTTCCCAAAATGTGATATAGCTGGTCCAATACACCAAATGCCCTCATGGTAACTACATGGGTAAAACTAAACAGCAACTATGAATCAAAACGACCTTTCACAGAAAAAATGTAAAGGAGACACACAAATGTCAGTAGGAGCACATTTTTCAGAGAACCACCTTTCTGACCTCACTATCCCCATGCTCAAGGGTAATCTACCAAATACCTTTAAAAGGCACGCTTGGGAACAAAAATTCATAAGTTGGCTAGACACTTGGACCCAAAGGCTGAACATCAATATGGATTTTATGACATATCTACCCGATTCCTGAAATTCTTCCTACACACTACTGGTACTAATGACCTTTTGACAAGTCTTAATCTTCCAGTAATCAAGATTCTTTTCTTCTGCTATTGTTTGCCTGCTTCCCCTGGGAATTTCTCCCCCTTCCAATTTTACAGTTCTTCCCACTGTTCTTAAAAATCACTGTGCTTGCTTTCCTCCTCAGACCTGAGAAAGAATGCTTTGTATTTGAAAGTTTGCCTAACTCTATCCCAATCATACAGCTGATCTGATAAAGATACCACCCCAAAAAATCTTTGCCCCTCATATATTTCTGGACCATCACAGCTACAATATTCTTTTATCCAGAGCCAGCCTTAGGGAAAACAGTACCCTGGGCAAATTTGTCTGGAGCATACAGTGTGGCCTGTTCCACTCTCTGGGCCAGGACCTCCTGTGGGAAGGGGGCAAATGAGCAGCACTGCTGCCTCCACCCGTGGCAGTGCTGCAGGGACATGGCTGCGGCAGGGACTTCCGGCTTTGCAGATGGTCCATTCCTGGCCACCAGCCCATGCCAAACTTTTCCTGAACAGGGGCTACAGGTGGAGGGGCTGGGATACACCAGGGTGGGTTGGGGCTGACCATGGCACCCTGGGCGGTTGCCCATGTAACCTACCCCTAAGGCCAGCTCTGTCTAACACTAGCTTAACTTGGAATGTCAGCTGTAATCTTCAAAATGTCTCGATTGAAATAAGTAGGCTAAACGGTGACAATTAGTTCAGTGTTGTTATATTGGTTTTGTGCTAAAGAGCTGCTTCAGTTACCATTAATTCTACTGTAATTAGCAGGTTTGGAGTATTGTTGTATCCCTGATGGTCCAGGAAATATGCTCAAAGCAAGGATTTTTGGTGATATCTTTTATTGGACCAATTTTATAATTGGGATACCAAGCAAGCTTATTCAACATCTCTTATAACTGAAAGGTGATTTGGGGGATAAAGGCCAATTCTGCAAAACTCTCTCATGCTTGGGAAAGAGAAAAACAATCAAAGTTTAATCAATTAATGCTAGAAGTAACACAACAGCTCCTGAACTGTGCAAATAAACTGGAACATAGATCATGACAGAATTTAGAAAGGTCCTCTGCAGCTCCGAGTGTCACGAGATGCAGTGGTTGCCATGGCAATGTATATTTAGTCATCATTGGTCAAATCCTGTAGTTCTCTCTCAGTAACAACTCCCTGCAGGCACTGCTACGGCACAAAGTGAATCCCTGTTCTTAGGCATGAGCAGTTCATCACGTAAGCAGTTCCACTGAAGTCAGCCAGTTTAGTTGTGGCAGCAACTGAGTAAAACCCACACGAGGAGGGGCTTGCAGTCCAAGAGTTTTGCCCAATAAGGGTTAAGAGCCTGACTGCTATCTACCTTTGTTCTGATGGAGAGGGGATTTTGCACAGTAGAGTCTTACCTACACTAGGGAACTTGCATGCATGCAACTGAACCAGTGCAAGCAGCGTCTCTACCACCATCCTTTTTGAGGGTATCCTGTATTATGCAAGTATACAGCAATCCATCTAAACAGTGCTGGATCTGTCTTTGATTCATATGTATATCCCACAGTTCCCTCTCACAGCTCCTTATAGCAGCTGCATAACAAAGTCTGCAGTATTCAGACAACTAGCAAAAAATCAGCAGCCAGTTTTGGGTGCCTGACTGGTTTGATACCCGAGTTGAGGGGCTTCACCCATGGATCACCATTTGATTGATACAATCTGATCAGCTCCCTGTTTGGAATGGTTCTGCCCTGGGGAAGGGTTTGTATCATTAGCAAGGACAATACACTCCTTACTGACATGGTGGAGGGCACCTATGCCAGCCTTACTCACTGTCACACTGGCCCTGTGTGCCCTGGGGGCCTTAAAGAGTTGCTTGCTTTGGGAGCTATGACCAAGGCAATAAAGCTAGATTTGATTTTTTTCAATTACTTAGTAATATTACTAAGTTTAATTGCAAGTTCTTTAGGAAAAGGACTGACTTTTCTCTCTGCACGTTACAGAAACTACCCAAAGTAAACAACAGAGAATCATTACCTTTTTCTTCTCTTCCATTGTGGGATTATTTTTCCTTCTGTAAATTTGAAAGTTTCCTTATTTCTTGAGTTTCCCTCTAAGATTTAGTGATGGGAGCGGTCCAAGCCATGGAGCCAGAAGTACATTTCTCTATGATCCTCAGGTAGCAAAACGGCTTCTACCCAATCCCTTCCCTCACTTAATGGACCACCTGAAGGGTTCACCACTCTCTGGGGTGCAGCTAACGGGGTCTGAGGTTGTGCTAGACTCCCATGGAAAGGTATGGTTTGCTAGGAGTGGGAAGAAGTGGGCACATACAAAGCTTTTGCATGCATCTTAACAACTGGCTCTTTCTAATGTTTTGAGGTCTCAGAAATACGGAACATGATAGTGAGCTAGTGAAATTAGGTATATTTGAGGGTATGTACTACTGTATGTGTATTTTTATATGCATTTGCCTACTAATCACTGGGTTTCTTCAATCTTTCTTGTTTTTTCACAAAACAGTTTGCAAACAAAACACATTTAGAGCAGATTAAGATCCAAGGTATCTTTTGAGAGCATTTATTATAGGTTTTGTCAAATTTAATTGCTGACGTTCTTAATTTTCAAAATATTTCAAACACCATAAGCTGGCTGAAAACAACAACAAAAAGGGTGACCTTTTTTTTGATCAGCTGAAAACACAGGGTATAGAAAACCTTAACTAACTTGTTTTCTGTATCATGCCTTTGAAGCTTTCTGTGCTTTCCGGCTGATGGGATGGAGTTGAGGGGGAGAGAGGAGACCAGTGTCTCAGTTGGTCTTGGGCCAGACTTGAAGGAATGCAGTGCCCAAATCAGCCATATATTATGCAAGATCAGCTAACAGCTATCTCACTTTATCGTTTAGTACTTCTTGCTCAGACAAATACACTGAATATACCTGCTAAACTGATGAGAACCTGTCTCATGTGTGAGTGCATCAGGAAGAAAAATAAGAGTGTAGGAGCTGCTAGAGGAAAGGTCTCTTATAAGAAGTAAACAAAGAGCCAGTCTTCCCTCAAAGTGCAATTTACTTGCTGCGAAGCGGACTGGTGCCTCTCAAGTGGTATGCTGGCCCTGTGCACAGGTCACAGTTTCACCTTAAATGAGACACTCTTCTAACACTCTTGACTGGCATGGGAGCAATAATGTGCTGAGTTTGGACAGTCAGTGCCAGAGACCGCTGTGCAGAGTCACTGAGAGAAAGAACCTGACACCCGAGCGAGACCTTCTCAAACCTCCCAGCGCATGTGAGAAAATGCCTCACTCTTCAATGCTTTGGTGGCACAAGTCACTAGGGCCCCTCTCCAGCAAAGTACTTGCATGTGTTTAGAGTTAAATAGGCCTGCTGGGCTACGAACATGATTAATGTTAAACACACACTGAAGTGCTTTACTGGAACCAAGCCTAGGAGAAGGTATTAACATTAATGCATTTTCTTGAGATGTTTCTAACAGCCCCTCCTGCTCCATTTACACTCAAATTTTACAGTTCTGGCAGTGGTGTTAGATTGCTGGGATTTGTCTTTCTATTTTAGCACTTGAAAACTATATAAATTTCCATAGCTGTTCACGTTTGCTATATTTCATATAGCTGCTTTATGGAGGTACAAGGCAGACAGGTTCTTTGGCTAAATCTTTTATCTTTTATTAAACCAACCCAAATAGAAAAATTCTTCTTTGAAAGCTTTTGAGTACAAATACCCTTCATCTGGCTGAGGAAGCATCTGCAGTTGGTGTGTGCCTTTCCTGGATGGAATGAAATGTTCAGTTTAGTCCAGTTCAGTTTAGTTAGGAGTTCATTCCATCCAGGACGAGTGCACACACCAACTGCAGATGCTTCCTCAGCCTGATGAAGGGTTTTGGAACCCAAAAGCTTGCTAAGAAACCCCCCCCCCCCCCCCAAATATTTAGTTGGTCTAATAAAAGAGATCAGATATACCCAAAGAACCATGTCTGCCTATGTCCTTAGATCAACATGGCTTCAACATACACCCCTGTAAGGAGGTACAAAGCATTTTACAACATATTTTCAACCTGCCCAGGAAACTGTTCCAAAATAGGGGGAAGTTAGAGTGAAAGAAATAAAGATAACTTTGTAATTTGGGGGGAAAGAAGTCTTGTGGGTGATACCGTTTATTAGACCAACTGCATAGCTGGGATAGACATAGGCAAGCTTTCAGGTATCACAGTACCCTTCCTAAGGCCTCTTGTATTCATTAGCATTCTTAAGTCATGAGGTATAAATAATGACAAAGAAATGTTGTTACAAGATAAAGTTTTGCAATTAAAAAAAAATTATTATTATTATGTTTTTTAAACAAATAGTGTATTTTAATATCTACTCATACACATATGTAGAATGAGCCAAATCAGTATCATTTCAATTTCCCTCAACTTATCTGGTGTTTGGGAAATCTGCTAGACTCACAGACTACAGAAATGGTAGGTTTGAATAACAGCAGCATATACTCACACCCAGGAATCCATTAATGAGCCTTAACTGCATTTTGGAATAAAACATCTAGGAACTGGACAGCTAGTCTCTCTGAAAGATTGTCAAGCTTTGGCCCTTTCTGTTGAAATCAACAGGTAGGCAGGTTTTGAGATGTGTACACTTATCCAGCAAAAACCCAACTCTTTATAGGTAGGGGTCTACTTAAGTTGAGGTTTTGCAATTTTTGCAGAAACTATGAAAAATGGTGCTGTCCATGATTGCCAGGAAATATTGCAATGGCCAGGATTTCCCATGAAATCAACTTTAAAAAAAAAAATCCAGCATATTTTTCATATAATACACTGTTTTAGAATGTCTCAGTGTTTACCACAATACAAAGACAAGGCGACTATCACTGCAGCTACAGATGACATGACTGAAAATCAGTGTCTGCTCATGACACAGAATAAGCGAAGGTGGCAGTCAGTGAAATTAAAATGTTTCTATTAAGGTTAGCATCAATTAGTATTTCTCAACTTTTTGTAGAATGCTACATATAATAATAAATTATGATGATATAGGTTACAGTTCATACTATATATACATTTATATTTGTAATATATATTTACATTTAAAAATTAGATTTATAAGATGATAAATTATAGGATATAATTTACTTCCCATAGAATTTGCTATTAAATTATATGGTATATGTCTCTGCCAATCAGCAACAAAGGGCAGGGCCATCGGGAAATTGGCTCTCCGTGCCACAACCAAGCCATGAAAATTGCTTTGTCTTGTTGCGAGTTAAGCAGACCCTTCCTTATAAGCCCTTACATTGGCAGGGACTGAAAAGAACATTCAGTGGGATCAAAAGTAAGAGAGAGTGCTCAGGTCCTATAAAATAATGTCCATTGTAATAAACAATGACATGAACGGAAACTTAGCTCAAGCAAAAGGAGTGTCACATCCTATTTCTAACTCTGCCAACTCCTAATTTTGGTACCTGGTAAACACATCACAATGATTTAATAATGCATTACACACACTATATATATACATATACATATATATATACATATACATATATATATACATATACATATATATATATATATATATATATTAATTAGTGTGTAGCGCATTATTATTTCATTGTGGTGTGTTTACCAGATACCAAATTTTATATATATATATATAGAGTGTGTGTTGCGCATGCACAAGCCTCTCATATAGTGTGTAGTGCATTGTTATTTAATTATGGTGGGCTTACCAGAAGCCAAAATTAAGAGCAAAGCCTCTCATTTTGAGTGGCTGAAAAACAGAAGCCCTTTTGTGAACATACAGCCTATTTGCATTAAGAGGGAAATAATGGAGCCACACTTAGATCAAGTTGTTGATTCCAGAAGAAGAAAAGAGAAGATGGTCTTTTATGATCAAAACTTGTCTGAAGGGCCAGGAATCTGCTCTCGCAAGTATATATCAGGAATAACTCCATCAAGTTTATGTAGTTAGATCTATGTGTAAGGCCAGAATAAGGCCCACAGTGTTCAGAAAATACAAATATTGAGGCAAGCAAAGATCATCCTACAAGCTGGACTGAAGAGCTATATGCAGTGGTTAGATTTAGCCTTGGTAAATATTTTCCAACCTTGGTACAACAAGTACATTTTTTGAACAAGTATAAATGAATAACTTATTTAGCAAAGATGACAGTGAATATTAACACAACAAATTTATAATAACCTGGTTCCTATCTTTTAAATAGAAATAATAATTAAAAAGGGGCCCTTCTGTATGCTGTTTTTTTCTGAAGAAGCCCATGTTGAACTAAATCAACCAAAAATGTGATCTCAGGAAATCCCAACAGTGCTACAGTTCCATTTGCCTAGCAATCATCTCAATTAACATTAAGGTTTTACTTACAACGAGTGCTCAGGCTGATCGTGGCCCAACTTACTCCTTTCAGATGACCCTGCCGAGCCCGACAGACTGGCATTTTTGGAGGAAAAAAAATTACTTCCCACGTCCCAACATGAAGAGAGAAAGTTTAAACAATCCTTTACACTGATTTCTGCATTAGACATAGAGACTAATTTATCCAAATGATACATCAGGAAGAAGCTTAGAGTTAAACATTGACTGAATCAATCTCCAGCCTAAGCAGGGAAACCCCATGTGCAGAGAAACTCCCCAGGAGAAAGGGGAAAAAAGTTATCTGAAATACAGCCAAGAACTCTAAGACTCCTTGGGATATTTTGGACCTAAAGTCCTCCAATCAGAGACGTGGTGACAGGAAAAAACGAATGCAAGCCCTCCTAGACCATATATGTAGTAGATTAGGCAGACTTTGAAGAGACTGAAACAGGAGATGAGTCTTCGAGATCAGACCTGGCCTACCCATCACCAGCATCACATGTCACTTGTCAATGTGAAATACAGTAGGGTTAAGAGGTCCTGTCTGAGAGGCAGGGTAATGGGTGAAAGAACATTTGTTAAGCAAAACAGTTTAAATCTCAGTGTGAATGTAGTAACACTTGATTGTTTCAATTAAGCAAGACAATACTAAAATGAAATAGCTTGCAAGCTATGCTAACTCATCAGGGCTAAATCACTTCTTTGAATCAGACTGTAAATAAATGCACTGGTTTAGAAAAGTAGTGTAGAAATCTCTAGTGAGTCTCATAAGAAAAATTAACAATTCAAGTTGTGTTAAAGTTTTGGACCAGATGTATTTTACACCAGTATTTATTTCTCCGAATGCGTTTTATCACAATTAACCTATTTTAGCAAACTGGTTCTTAAATTCACTGATGAGTTAAGGGCTGTTTCCTAAAACACAAATGCAACAGAATTTTTCATTTTTTACTGCCAAATATTCACTTGAGATTTATTTAATTTTTACTCAAGTAATTTTAAATGCAAAACACAACTACAGTGGAGGCTGCAAATCACAGTAGTCTTTCTAAATTGATAGAAGAGTGACAGCAAGGATACAAAACACATTTTTGTAGTATTACAGTTAAAAATAATTGTACAATATAGTGCTAGAGCTGAAGGAATATTTATTAATCAGTGGGTTACGCAATGAATCTCCCCTCCTTTCTCTATATACAATGAATCTGTGAACAGGCTGGTTCTGGGAGGCGGTGGGGAGGTTTCTGGTCAACATTTGTTATTAAAAAAATTTTAAGTGAAGATTTTCTGCAAATATATTGTCTTACAGATTGGGGCCTGTAGCTTTCATACAAATGATTTGCTGAAAGTATCTGAGATGCTAAATATGAGTTGTTGGACATAGAATGGAAACAAACTGTGTGACCTATGACTGGATGGGTGTAATTAGAATGATACATACACTTACAACTAGAGGTGCACCAATGTAATCAGCCCATATTGGATTGGTACCAATAAAAACAATATTGACATTATAAGCAATTGGCTTTTTTTGGGCCGGTGTAGCTGATAATCTTGCAGATATATGCCATGTGCATGCACGCAGCTGCAGCATGCATGCACACAGCTAGGAATGCAGCCTGGCAGCTTGGAGAACAGCATCCGGCCAGTAAGTCTTGGTGAGGGGGGTTGGGGGAAGGGGCATGGGGGGGACAAATCAAGGACCCCACAGTGAGGGAGGGAGTAGGGCTGGGGCAGGTACTGCCCAGCTGAGGTGGGGAGTGGGATGGAGCCGCAAGTGGCTTGATGGGGAGGCACAGAGGGGCAGAGAGGAAGGAAATCAGTTCCCTGCTTCTGTGCACCCCCCACAGGAGGCATGAGGGCCTGTGCCCCCCTGGATTTATGCATGGGGCACAGGAGAGCTATGGGCTCAGGCCTGCGCGGGCCTCTTCCTGGCAGAGGGCTAGGCCCGGGGCTGCACTTGGAGTGGACAGGGGTGGGGCAGGCAGTGGCAGAACAGGGAGGAGGGACTACAGGGTGGGCTACTGCCACCCTTGTGGTAGCCCCCTGTAGCCACCCCTCCTAATGCTGCTGCCATCACCTGCCCCACCTCCACCTGATCCTAGTGCAGCTCTGGCCCAGCCCCCACAGCCCACCCTCGCCCTATGCACCATTCCAGGGGGGGCGGGGGGCAGGAAGAGGTCACATGCCCCCCATGCCTCCTACATGGGTGCACACAGTGGCGGAGAGCCATGCCCCATCCTGGCCGAGCCACCCACAGGCTCCATCCCATGCCCTGCTCCACCCCAGCTTGGCAGTGCCTTCCTCCCTCACCTTAGGGGCCTCAACCAGTCCCCCACAGCCCTCCCCCGCCACATACTTACCAGCTGCATGCTGCTCTCCAAGATGCTGGGTGGCATATTGGATTATTATTGGCTGATCTGGCTGATTAACCATCGGCCATTGGTATAGTCCAAAAAAATCTTTAATTGGTACATCCCTACTTGCAACTCTTAATTCAAAATTTACTTTCTACAAAATTCTGCAAAAAATGCTTCAAGGTCACTGACTGCAAACACTTCTGTTAATAAACTCATTCACAAGATTTGCAGCACAGGAATGTAACAGGGATAAGGCCACTGCCAAAATAAGCTCATTTAAAATGCTGAGCAATTATTCTCAGGTTAGCTGCAGAGCACTTGTTGAGTTGCAATTCATTCATTCATTTTTCCTGGGAAACAGGTCAAAACAATAATTACCAATTTATTAAATATCAAATGCATTTGGTGGCTGGAGTATTTAGTGTGTTGGTAAGGGATATGTAACATCTTGTCATTGATACAAATCTGGTTCAGGTCAATAGCAGGGTCATCTCATGCCATCATCAGCTCATAACTAAAAAGTATTAAACACTCCAGGTCATTTTGTTTCACAGTCATTGATTTTTTTTCTCAGTAGACAGCTTTCAACAGAAGGATTGCTGGTGAAAGACAACACTGCATTCATTCAGTTTGAAGCCTATTTTAGTATTACCCTTCCCATCATATATTTGTCATTATTATCTAATTAAGAGACTGCTTCAGTAATGTAATCATCTCTTTCAAGGCAAGGACCAAGACCTGAACTTTGATTTTCTTTGGAGGAATTTTGTGATTTTTAATGAATTACGGTACAACAATATTTTCCTCAATTCATACTAACTTTATGAGGTTAAAGACCAGAGCTATAATCTCAAAGAAGAGAAATGTCACAGGAACCTTTCCTTGTCCTTGAAACCTCTAAAAATATAAGCGGGAAGAAGAATCTACCTGGACCAAGAGTGGGAGGACAATGAGAAGGGAATCGGGTACTGTTAGGAGAGAGGAAGGAAATAGTGGGCTAGGGCTCTGTCATCCAGACGGTGGCAGAGGGGCTGATCAGAGCCTTACTCTCAGGCTTGACTGAGTGAGAGTTAAATAACACTTTTTCTTCCATTTGGAGTCAGAGAGGGGTTTTGAGTGGGCTGATACAGAGGAATAGGGACAGGAGGAAAGCAGGATTTCACACCTATTAAGAATGGAAGAAATGAGCCTGAGTCATTCAAATTCCAAACTGCTGTTCAATACAACCGTGTTTGGAGCCTTTCTTGTTTGCTGTTCAATCGCATTCACTCTGGGAGCTCAGACTCTGCAAACCTAGTGCTGTTTGACTTCAGTTAAATCATAGCTACTAAATGACTCCAGTCTGAATCGTTTTGGCTCCCTACTGCAACTTGAATTGTAATAACGATATATTAAATCTTAGAACAGTAACTGTCTGAGAGGCATGGTCCTATGCTAACTGGGCTATAAGAAAACACTTAAGACCTGGGAGGCATTTTCAGGAGTTAAAAAGAAATCTGATTCAGGGTAGAAGCACACCCCTGCCTTTTTGACAAGATTATAGTTTTAACTTGGGGAGTAGTGTGTTTAGAATTCACTTTATTTGCTTAGTCTTAGGATGACGTTCATTTCTGTCACTGATTCTCTCAATCTGAAGCTGAGAAAAACAGACCTTTTGACAGAGTACTATCAAATAGCTTTCAGGCTGCACTTGGAATCACAGAAAATTAGGGTTGGAAAGAACTCAAGAGGTTATCTAGTCTAACTCCCTGCTTAAAACAGGACCTTTCCCAGCCAAAGCTTTGTTTAGCCAGGTCTTAAAAACCTCCAGGGATGGAGATTTCACCACCTCTCTGGGTAACCTGTTCCAGTGTTTTACTACCCTCCTAGTAAGAGAGTTCTTCCTGACGTATCTAACCTAAACTTCCCTTGCTGCAGCTTCACACCATTGCTCCTTGTTCTGTCCTCTGCCACCACTGAGAACAGTCCAGCCCCATCCCCTGGAGGCCCTCTTCACGTAGTTGATGGCTATATAAATGCCCCCTCAGTCTTCTCTTCTATAGATTAAACAAATGTGCCCCATCCCCTAGCCATTTTCACTGCCCTCTGTTGGGCTCTCTCCAATTTGTCCACACCCTTTCTCAGTTGGGGGACCCAAAACTGGACACAGTACTCCAGATGTGACCTCACCAGTGCCGAATATAAGGGAAGAACCATTTCCCTTGATCTGCTGGCAACACTCCAACCAATGCAGCCCAGTATGGCATTAGCCTTCTTGGCAACAAGGACACACTGTTGACTCATATCCAGCTTAATGTCCACTGTAACCCCCAGGTCATTTTCTGCAGAGCTGCTGCTTAGCCAGTCAGTCCCCAGCCTGTATCAGCGCATGGGATTGTTCTGTCCCAAGTGCAGGACTCTGCACTTGTCCTTGCTGAACCTCATGAGATTTCTTTTGGTCCAATCCTCCAATGTGTCTAGGTCTCTCCGAATCTTAGCTCTACCCTCCAACATATCTACTACTCCCTACCCCTCTCCCCAGCTTGGTGTTATCTGCAAACTTGCTAAGGGTGCACTCCATCCCATCTTTCAGATCATTCATGAAGATATTGAGGAAAACCAGCCCTAGGACTGACACCTGGACAGTCTACTTGATACCAGCTGCCAGCTAGATATTGAACCATTGATTACTACCCCTTGAGCCCAATGATCCAGCCAGTTTATTATCTACCTTATAGTCTATTCATTCAACCTGTACTTCCTTAGTTTGCTTGCAAGAATGTCGTGGGAGACCATATCAAAAGCTTTGCTAAAGTCAAGGTACATTACTTCCTCTGCTCCGTCCACATCCACAGAGCCAGTCATCTCATCATAGAAGGCAATCAGGTTGGTGAGGCATGACCTGCCCTTGGTGAATCCATGCTGACTTTTTTAATCACCTTCTGCTCCAAGTGCTTAGAAATGAAGCATGGATCTGAAAATCTGGATTGATTAGTGCAGTATTTGTAGTTTAACCTATGAAAGGCTTATCTGAATGCATCAGCCACATCAAAGGTATATATGCCCAGCTTGACCTTAAAAATGATCCATCAAATCCAAGTAAAAAATTCACTTGGCTTAGGGTTTCTCTTTTAAAAAACACAAATCCATGTGAAACTGGCATGTGATTCATGACGTGGTTACAAATATGCAAGGACTAACATACGAGAGGGGTCACTGGCTTATGAGGCATCACACAACACAGTCTCATGTAAATTTAACGTGCTGATTATATAAAACTCTTACAGAAAAGCACGGTGTATTTATTACTTGGGAAATGTCATGTGCTCTTTAAAGAGACCTCCTGCAAGTTGATATAAATCCATGAGAACTGTCTTCTAGTGCTCTTTCTTTTTTTTTGCTTCCAACCTTCTTTTCCATTCCCCAAAAATAGTTCAATTCTAGGTAGTATGGAGCCCTGCAAGACAAGGAACTGTGGCAATGTGGAGGTAAGACAATCCCAAGAGGGCCTGTTTGCTTATACACTACCTGCGATATATTTAGCTCACAAAGACAAAGCTTGTTACACAGGTATTTCTGACAGCGTGATGTTTAGAACACCTGATTCTTCTACAAAGAGCTACTATATGAGACAGCTATTATATGAGACAGCATTTTAGTATTTTATTATTTTTCCAGGCTAGAGATCTGATCCCCACAGATCCTGGATGCATCTCTTATGAGGGGGATTGATCACACACAGTCTAAAGCAGTGCTTATCAACCTTTTTTTCCATTTGCAGAACCCTAAAAAGTTTCAAATGTAGGTGCAGACCCCTCTGAATTGTAAAGGTAGGTATTCACATACTTTTGACTGATCACAGTCATCCTTCAGGGACCCCTTAGTTTGAAGACCCCAGGGCTCACAGACAGCAGGTTGAAAACCACTGATCTACATGATACAGCAGTTTGAAATAGGATGTGTATGTGTACATTCAAGTCAGACTGCAACTTGTTCCAGGGGAGAAACAGTATTCTCTCTTGGGAGTTTTGCTTTTGCTGCTTTCCTTGAACTAAAAGAAAAGGAACACTAGACCAAGAGAACACATTTACCTCTTTGTATATGCAAATGTATTGGACAGGATTATCTTTATGTTGGTGTTTTCTTTATTCACTGCTGTCTAATATGTTGTACTTGGCTCGGTGGAGCAGGGCCGTCTCTTTGTTGTATATTTGCACAGTGTTTAGCACGATGGAGCCGTAGCCTCTCGGCACTGCCACAATATGAATAATATCAATGATGATATTCACAAGCAAGAACAAGACCTTTCCCCAATGACGGTATGGCTGACTGATACGACAGCTTTTGAAAAGAATGTTTATCTTCTTTAGTTTCATCTCCTCTCTTACAAAAATACTAATAGAAATTAAGCATCTTATATAAAAGCATTTGAAAAACATTCTGTGGCTGACCAAAAAAGGATTTACTATCATTTGCTTAACACAACTGTTAAAAAGCCCCTTTGTCAGTGTTTTGTCAGAAAGGACAAGGACTGAATGGGCAGCGCAGGGCAAGATACCCTGTATGTTCAGCTGCCCTTTAAAATGGTGCAACAGTAATAGAATTAATGCTGAGGGAAGAATATACTCCTAAAAAAGGGACTGAAAGAGATTAAGGCCTAACCTTGTTATCATTCTGCCCATAAGAGTGGCTACTGAGTTCAAGGGAAGGCTGTGTGCACCCTGTTTATTAAGGATAGGGCCCATAGAAGAACATGTCAAAATAATTCAACAACAACACTACTTAAAATCCTTAGTAGAATGAAATCTCTGACTTGAAGACTGAACATGGAAGTCACCTGATTAGTATGACCATTTATGAAGAATCCCAAGGAAAACAATGGCAGCTGGCCACCATAAATAATGTCTAAGCAAGACGTGTTTGTCTCTACTTACAGTCACGTGCTAGGGTATGAAGAAGCAGGAAAAGCCCTCTGTGCAATGAGGCATGTACATGCCAACATTTGAAAAGCTTTCTAAGCCTACAGCTATTTCATGGGAGTGCTGCAGTTAGAGCTCCGGAAACAGGTTGGGAAGAAGTGGTGGAAAAGGTGTCTACAGTTCTTCACTGTGCATGTCCACATTCCTGCTGATCTTAGTAAGACAGTGCTGCATATGCATCCTGAGAATCGCAAGGTACTGACAGAGTGAAAGTGATATTTTCTGATTCATGGTATATGATAAGTGCCCCCCTACATTAATTTCTAATGTAATACAAGGAAATGCTGGTTTAAATTATGCAGTGTGATGAAGGCTGACAATAGGCCTGTTTCACAAAACTATTTCTGTAAATTAGTGTTCTTACATTAGCCTTATTTGAATCTTAACATTACAAACAACCTTTAAGGAAACAATGGGGGACTCATTGAACCAGGATAGTCATGGCAGGAGTCACTAGGTGGCACTGTTACATATATTTCCTACAAGTTCAGCTGCCTAAAATTTCCAGACAACTTTTTCTTTTTCCACTGAAAAATGAATTTTTAGGATGGCTGAAATTATCTGTGAATGTGTATTGAACAGTTCATTTGAACACTTTGAAAGATATTTTGATTTTTTTTCCATATGTCATTTTCTTTTGTCATAGAAAAGTATGGCTGAAAGGGACCTCCAGATGTCATCTGGTTCAACCGCCCGCATCCCTATCCAAACCATCCTGTACAAACATAATCTAAACTGTACATAAGACTACCATCAACCCTAACACAACACACATCTAACACCCTAACACGTCACAGGTAAAGCAGGGGAACCAGACCAGCCAATGTCCTGTTTCTATGAAATGTTGTCAATAAACTCTCAAGAAGTCCTGGGTAGAGGGCCACACCCCAACTAGAGAAGGCAAACCCCCACAGTCCATACCAATCTGACCACTGGGTAAAATTCCTTCCTGATCCCAAATATAGTGATTGGTTTGACCATGAGCAAAGGGGCAAGACGCTGTAGGCAGGAACCCCCAGCATTGCTGCTAGCAGGAGAATCAGCACACCCTAGTTGAAGTCCCCAGCCTTGTCTGTAGCCAATACCCAATGCCTCCGGGACAGCTTAAAAAACACCCTAAACATATAGCAGAAAAAAGATGGGGCGCATTAGGGGAGTTGGGATCAACCAGCAAAGCCCAGAAGCACGGGAAATACCCATGGTAGAAGACTGGTATAGCTATGCCTAGATCATCCCCAACCAGTGGCTGTCCAGCTTCTTCTTGAACACTTCCAGTGATGGAGAGTCCACAACTTCCCTAGGCAGGCTATTTCGCTGCCTCACTATTCTAACAGTCAAGAAGTTTTTTCTGATATCCAATCTCAATTTACTTTGCTGTAACTTCAAGCCATTGGTCTGCATCCTCTCTGCAGTAAGAGAGAAAATGTATTTTCTCTCTTCTTCATGGCAATCCTTCAAGTATTGGAAGACTGCTATCGTGTCCCCTCTTAAGCACCTTTACCACAAGCTGAACATGCCTAGCTCCTTCAGCTTCTTTCTCTGACTTGCCTTCCAAGCCCTGGATCGTCTTTGTTGCCTGCCTCTGGACTCTAACTTCTCCATGTCCTTTTTAAAATGTGCAGCTCAGAACTGCACACACTACTCCAGATGAGGCCTAACTAGTGCCAACTAGAGAGGCACTATCACCTCCCATGTCCTGCACCTAATGCTTCTATTGATACAGCCTAAAACTGCATTCACCTTCTGTGCAGTTACATCACACTGCAGACTCATATTGGGAATCTGTGATCAACCCAGACTCGCAAACTGTTTTCCATAGGGCTGCCTTCCACCCAGTGGTAAACTAAAAATCAATTTTTCACACAGCTCCATTTACAAGATCTTTTTCTTTTGCATAAACAGTGTAAAGTCATTGAATGTATTATATAATTGTATGATAGATTTTTGGGGGGGTATGTGGTATGTTCTATGCCTTAATCGCTTTCATGATAATTAATTATTGGGGCAAGTTGGTTCCTAGAAACTAGCCTTGTTGTATGGCTTTTTAATTCAGAAAGGGAGGCTTATTTGTATGCTATTTGAGGCAACCTAAGTTCCTGGATTTTGTACAGTGTAAATAAATATAGAGTAGAGAAAATAAGATTACAAGAAAGACATACCCAAACTCTGAATCATGTTTTTTTTCTCTCCAACAGATGACTGCCCTGAAAAGCTCTAATAGGCAACTTGTCACCATGTTCCTGACTTGCACCATTTTTAATTCACATATAATAACAATTAGGATTTTTTCCTTGTCTTTTAAATCTGGAACACAAGGCCTGGCATTTGCTGTTTAAGAACTACTGTATTGTTAACATTTAAAAAGATATTTTGAAAAAGACCTTGTTCTAGCAACCCTGCTTCTACTCAGATCAGCACATTTTCTGTGGACTTATGCCTTTGCTTACTGTCCTACAGTGGCTTTCAAAGAGTGCACAAGCAAAGAGTGCAACATTCTGGTAGCAGCTCTGGGAGATATATACTTGAGCAGCAAAAGAGGACTTTCAAGAGGGTACAGCATGTAGTTTCATTAGTATCAGTGCTGAACTTCCAGACAGTTCTTCAGGGGATGTAGTACTACCAGGAGTGCTATGGACATCCCATTCGACTGCAGAAGGGGATTCTGGCTGTGGAGGTATACAAAGGGGAAAGTGAAGGGTCCAAGTGCTGTGTTCTCTATCTGTTCTCTAACTAGGAGGCTTACAAAGGGAGACCCAGACGTTAACCAACTGACAACTGACGCCCAGGAAAAAGCCAACCTATTAAATAGGTACTTTGCATCAGTCTTTCATCAGTCACACGGGATGCCCATGCCTGCTATGGGACAGGGAAATCTGGGTGAGGGGGATCCCCTACCCTCCATCAATGCTGACCTTGTGAAGGAACACCTTGAGAAGCTGGATACCTTCAAGTCAGCCGGCCCTGACAATCTGCACCCCAGGGTACTCAAGGAGCTGGCGAGCGTCATAGCCCAGCCCCTGGCACGGATCTTTGAAAACTCCTGGCGCTCTGGTGTAGTGCCCGAAGACTGGAAGAAGGCCAATGTGGTGCCAATCTTCAAGAAAGGGAGGAGGGTGGATCCGGCTAACTACAGGCCCATTAGCCTGACTTCTATCCTGGGGAAGATCTTAGAAAAGTTTATTAAGGAGGCCATCCTTGAGGGACTGGCCCAGGCTAACATCCTAAGGGATAGCCAGCACGGGTTTGTTGCGGGTAGGTCTTGTTTGACCAATCTCATTTGCTTCTATGACCAGGTGACCTATCACCTGGACAAGGGAGAAGAGATTGATGTCATATATCTTGACTTCAAAAAAGCTTTTGATCTGGTATCCCATGATCACCTCTTGGCCAAACTGGCCGGTTGTGGCTTTGGCTCCACCACGATCCGCTGGCTGGGAAATTGGCTTCGTGGTCGGACCCAGAGGGTTGTGATTGATGGCAGTCACTCATCGTGGTGCCCTGTGACCAGTGGGGTCCCTCAAGGCTCTGTCCTGGGATCCATCCTGTTCAACATCTTCATTAACGATGTGGACACTGGAGTCAGGAGTGGACTGGCCAAGTTCGCCGATGACACCAAACTTTGGGGCAAAGCATCCACGCCAGAAGATATGCGGGTGATCCAGGCTGACCTGGACAAGCTCAGCAAATGGGCAGACGAGAACCTCATGGTGTTTAACACCGAAAAATGCAAGGTTCTCCACCTTGGGAGGAAAAACCTGCAGCACCCTTATAGGCTCGGCAGTGCTACGTTGGTTAGCACTACAGAAGAAAAAGACTTGGGGGTCATCATTGACCACAAGATGAACATGAGCCTCCAATGCGATGCTGCGGCTAGTAAAGCGACCAAAATGCTGGCTTGCATCCATAGATGCTTCTCGAGCAAATCCCGGGACGTCATTCTCCCCTTGTACTCGGCCTTAGTGAGGCCGCAGCTGGAGTACTGCGTCCAGTTTTGGGCTCCACAATTCAAAAAGGATGTGGAGAAGCTTGAGAGAGTCCAGAGGAGAGCCACGCACATGATCAGAGGTCAGGAAAACAGATCTTATGATGACAGGCTGAGAGCCATGGGACTCGTTAGCCTGGAAAAGCGCAGGCTCAGGGGTGATCTGGTGGCCACCTACAAGTTTATCAGGGGTGACCACCAGGATCTGGGGGAACGTTTGTTCACCAGAGCGCCCCAAGGGATGACGAGGTCGAATGGTCACAAACTCCTGCAAGACCGTTTCAGGCTGGACATAAGGAAGAATTTCTTTACTGTCCGAGCCCCCGAGGTCTGGAACAGTCTGCCAGCGGAGGTGGTTCAAGCACCTACATTGAACACCTTCAAGAGTAAATTGGATGCTTATCTTGCTGGGATCCTATGACCCCAGCTGACTTCCTGCCCTTTGGGCAGGGGGCTGGACTCGATGATCTCCCGAGGTCCCTTCCAGCCCTAATGTCTATGAAATCTATGAAACCTCTCTGCAAGATTTCATGGTGCCCTATGAAGTAAATGGAGAAAATCTTTATGTCGTGAATGAACAGACATAAACATTAAAGCAGTGCCAAATTCCACAATTTCCTGTAAAACACAATCTCAAAATTTGTTTCGATTCCAAATCAGAACAAAAACCAAAATGGTTTCAAAAGTTTACATCAAAACTATTTTTTGTTTCAGGTCAATCAGAAAGATTAATTTCAATAATGAAATATTCATCCCAAGTTTGACCTTTTATTTTATATTAAATATTGCAATGTGTAACATAATATATAAGGGAGCATTTGGGTCCTTAAGTTGACTAAAGAAATAAACAGGTGAAAGCAAAAGGAACAAAAAATATCATTGCCCGAATGAAGCTCTTGGCTCGTAGGCAGATCTTGCATGTATGATCTGCATTCATGGGCCCAACAAGCTGACACTGACTTTTGCAGCATTACAAACTGTGAAGACAGTTCCTTTCTATAGTGCTGATGTTTTTATAATAGTTCCTCAGTAGGGTATGTACTAAAAATTCTCTCCTGGAATATCAAGTCTCCTGGAAGAAAAATAGTAGGCTTCAGCATTTATTTGTATATGCCTTTCTACATACTTTGCAGTGTACATCTAAAAGTGATATAAAAACCAACATCAAAACATAGCATCTGTATAAATCATGTGATGGAAGACAAAAAAAAACAAGCTTTAAATTCTAGTCAGTAGTGAGAAGGGAGATTATAGTTGCTGATGAGATCAGGCTGATGAGATATTAAAAGGTTAATCCAGGGCTGTCCCAGCTGGTGGCCTACAGGCAGCATGCAGCCTGTGAGCAGGTTAACATGCAGGTCCTGGGCTCCCACCTGGCCACAGCTGCCTCTAACACTCCAGCTGTAGCAGTGGAGGGCTTGGGGGTCCTTGGTAAAACCGAGGGTGTTGGAGAAGCCCACAGTGCCATAAGGGAGCCCACAGGAAACTGTGGGTAAGGTAGGGTGCTGTGCCACACAGGAATGGCTGTTCCCATCCTCATGTGCATGATGCAACAGGGTAACAAAGCACCCACCTGGCTGCATAAGCAGAGCAGCGGGGTGGATGAGGGCCCACAGGCTTGGTGCAGCAGGATGGAGGAGCACCTGCACACTCAGTGCAAAGTAGTGGGGGAACACCTGCTGACCCATGCATGACACACAACCCTGAGGGCTTGTGGCTTCCTATAGTGCAGCCCCATGGTGTGCGGCCCCTGCTGGAGCAGTCCTTGGGGTATGCGGCACCCCAGCCACTTAAAGTTTGGTCAGCTCTGGGCTAATCAATAGAACAATCCAGCCTGTAAGAATACAATTTAAATTTAGCTCTATCACTCCCTCTGCCGAACAATGGTGACTTTCCTGTAACATTTTGGGTGCTATTCCTGCCAGCTTTTGTCTTATATATGCCATTCCTGTTAGTCACAAGCAGCACTTAGTAATTTGGCAGACTTCAAGATGCTGCATTAGCCTATTTATTTTCTTCAGAGTTCAGTTAGTTTTGTTGTTACTGCTGGTTTAAATTGTTTTGTTTTTCACTTACCGAGCGTCCAGCCTGGCTGGGTACCAAACTGTGCCCCCTGAGTAAAACTGCTATTCTTTATTAGTGATGCATAATCTGAGTGCCCAGATGCAAACATAGAAGGATGGTCAAAATCTGGTTTCAAATATAGCACCTCAGGCCCACCTTTACTGCCCATATCACTATTTGCTGCTCGTGGCCTATACAGTTTATGGTGTGCTTAGACAACAATTGTTAAACTGCTCAGCTGCCATGGCAATACATTTTACAAAATAAAGGAATAACCTGTCTGGTTGTGGAACTACATACTGCATGTAAAAGAAAAACAGCAAAGTGATCTCATAGTGAAAGGTAGAGCAGGGGTTGTCAACTGGGGGTATGTGTACCCCCGGGGGTACTTGAGAAGGCCCTAGAAGGTATGCGCAGGTGGGGATGGAGCACTGCTATGCACCATCCCATGCTGCCATGCAGGCGCTGCCTGCCCAGCCAGACACAGGGGGCAGGGGAAGCTTGCAAGCAGCAGCTGCCGCTGCTCCACGTTCAACCACACACCAGCCCTGTCCCCACCACTCCATGTCCAGCCGCCAGGGGTACAGCGATTCAAAAAGGTTGAAAACCCCCAAGCTAGAGGAAAGACCCAAACCTGGATCTGAAAACCTTGACTGCAACAGGGTTCAGAATATAAACCCACATTCATATATTTAAATACTCTCTGCACCTTTTATGCATAAAAAGAGGATGAACCAAAACCCCAGATTGGAGCACTTCCTGCATCTGACCTGTTTGAAGTATAACACAGCTCCGCTCAAAAACCACCAGATCTTTTCAGTATCTTATTTCTGCACAATACCCTTTTCCAACAGGCAGGCCACTCAACTAGGAATCACATGACAAAACTTCTATTTTCAGCTATGCCACTGTTCTGCAATCTGACCTTGAGCAAGTCATTTAACCTGCTCTTGTTGCCACAATTTATGTGCATTTAAAGAGCTTTTGTGTCTTTGGGCAGGAAGTGAGAAACACTTCAGAAAACTGTTTAGCAGAGATAGCAAAATGTAGAAATAAAATAAGTTATGCTGGTTACACTTTAATTGTCATGTAGCTGATAAATTTTTGCCTGGTTTCAGAAAAAGGAGAGAAGCCACACACCTGATCTCTGCTGCACAGCAAAGATGAGAGAAATACAGGGGTCAGAACACTTACTTCTAGTGTCTCTGTTGACTGTCAGCAAAGAAGGCTTATGGAAGTTGCTAAGACTGGTTACCCTGACAAAACTCATTGTAAGGGTTAATCATTTCATGATGGGAAGATGGCCACAGTGATGGAAAATTCCAATCCACTTCCAGTAATGAACTGTAAAACTGCAGCTCTGTCTCTATACTGTTTAGTATCCTGTTTGCTGCCAATTGCATTCTGTGATCTTCATATAAATGTTAGGATTAGATTCAGGACTACTGGAAAACTGTTAACCCAGGTGGCTGCAAGCAAAAACAAGGGAGCCTGAAGAACTTGTCCACAACCTTCTGTTTGCTGATGACTATGCCCTGGTTGTTCTTTCCCAGGAAGATATGCAAGTCATCAAGAATTGTTTCTTGGCCACATGCACATGTTTTGAACTATCAGCATTAAAAAGATTAAAGTGATGTACCAGCCTGCTTCTGGTAATCCCTACGTATCACCAGTCAACCATGCTTAAAGTAATAGATGACCAGTGCTTAAAGTCATAGGTGAATTGGTTAGTATTTTTCTCCACAGGAAATTCATACTGATGATGTTTCCCGTGGACCTGCTAAAGCTAGCTCAGCCATTGGAAGGTTATGGCTTTGGGACAAGAGAGACATAACCCTACAGGCAAAATTGAAACTCTACAAAGTGATATACCAGACCTCCCCTACACTATTCCTGTGAATTGCATGTATCCTAAAACTATCATATCAAGAAGCTGAATAATTTCCACCTAGCTTATCTAAGCTAATGAAAAATAAGATGGCAAGGAAGAATCCCAAATTCTGAAAACAGATATGCCAAGTGAAGATGTCATGATTACAACTAAGATGTTCTGGTCCTATTTATGATTCTGGTAACTGGCTTCCTAGAAAAATCCATGATGGCTCCCTGTTAAAAATCCACGGGCTGTGTTCTGGCAGATGTTCACAAGGTGGACAGGAGAAGAGATACAAGGACTACTTAAAAATACTCCGAATCAATGCAATACGAAAGATCAAAGCTGGGAACCAAAAAAACTCTGTAAACACAGGATGTAGTGCAAACTGGTCCATGACAGCATAATTAGTTTCAAGAGCCACTGCATCAGAAAGCCACAAAACAAACTATTTCAAAAGTCTCAACAACAGGACCAGGCCTCCCAATCCACTACACCTATCATCACCTATCCAGCCTCTGACTGTACATTCCAGGCTAAAGTTAAACTCACCAGTCTGACAACTCATCACTGAATACTTCAACCATGAGATAAAAGCTGGCCTTCTTTAACTATACAGAAAGATTATGGTTAGTTCTATAAATGCTGTTAAAAGGAGGGTGAGAAAAGGACAT
Source organism: Crocodylus siamensis (assembly GCF_052110815.1). Lineage (NCBI taxonomy): Eukaryota > Metazoa > Chordata > Crocodylia > Crocodylidae > Crocodylus > Crocodylus siamensis. Next base: position 272,713,060 of record NC_143396.1, on the reverse strand, counting down.
CAAATAAAAATCTCCTGAACTAGCCCCACTCCTTTTTGGGTCTTCTAGTCCATCTGGCCATATGCATACTTGCCTTTTGAATGGTAAATTCCTGGGAGCGGAGGGAGGCTGTCAATGTTTGTGTATATTGTTGGTGTGAACAGTAATAGTATGAAATTGCTTACTACAAACCATTTAAAATTATTGTGGGCAAATTACTTAGTCACCCTGATACAATAAGAGACTTTCTAGAAGAGAAATAATGGTTCCTCACCACCAGTATAGCACATGATATTTAAAGCATCATACACAAAATGATGAGGCCATTTTTGCACTCTCCCACTCTCAACTGGAATCGCATCACCTCCGCACAAACTACATTTTGATATTTACAACTGAGTACTTGTAATGGGGGACTAGCCCTGGTACTCAGCCAAAGGAGGGTGGAGGGGAGAAGGACTTAATCTGAGCACCTGATGCCTGTAAAAAATGGGCAGGGGGGAGCTCGGACTAACGACAGTGAAGACTGAACTGAGAAAAATTCCAGAGACAGCAACTGAAGCAGTCAGTTTGGACTGAAGGGACCTGCACCAGGGATCTGGGGCCATGCTGCTTTAAAGGAATGGAGCAGCAGGAGCACAGGCTGCCTTTTAATTGAGAGATTAAAAGCCCCTGTGTGAGGGCTGAGGACCAAGTGGGCAACTGGAAGGCAGTGCGGGCTCCCAGGCACATAAGCCCTGCCCTGAAGTCCAAGCAGGCAGCGACGGGAAGGAGCTCTCCGAGGACAGCCGTGGCTCAACAGCTTTTTGTGGCCCAGAGTGCTCCAGGGGCCAGATGGTGAAAAGTCAGGAGGCTTTTCACCACCAGGACGGCTTGCTCTCTTGTGATGTTTGTTAACACCAAATGAGAAGACTTTTGCTAAAGTGATATATCACTTTCTTTTGAAAGTGTGGGAAGGGGCTTTCATTAAAGCACCTGCTTATCTCGGTGGTAGAGTTAACCAGTGGATTGGGAGCGGCTGTGAGGGGTGAAATGAGGCGGCCCCAGGGGGGTGTCGTGGGACACACTGAGACTCAGAGCCCTGCCAGGGCAGGATACAAGGCAGAGGCAGAGGCAGAGGCAGCCTGGGGCGAGAGGGCCACAGCCTGGAGGGGCTAAACCAGGGCCAGGGGCCCAGAATCTGAGCGGGGCTGCAGCTCATAAGCTGGGACCCGGTGCTGTGCACCTAAGCTAAAGGAGCTCTGCTAGAGAAAGGGGGTAGAAGCTGAGAAGGCTGATACTATAAAAAGGGCTTGGAGGCTGCAGGAGACCAGGCAGCGTACAGTGATAACTGGTAACACCTGCCAGGCATGGGCATGGCAATAGCGGTGAAGGGGCTAACCCTTAGGACAATAAAGACCAAGAAATGACCAAGGGGAGAAAGAAGAGAAAGTGCTGTAGGCTCTCCAGCCTCCAAGGGCAGCGTCCCTCATTACCAGTAACAAGTTGTGGCAGGTGAAGAAGCAGGGCACGACCCTAGGAGGCAAGAGCAGGAGCCAGACAGGACTGAAGCAACCACTAGGGCGCATCAAGGTAACCCCCAGGTGCCTCAGTCCTCCATTAACTCTTGCACATGTTAACAAAAGCTTATTTTCAGAAATCACCATCAAGTCAACTGCTTCCAGGTCCCTCAGAAGAGCATTGCAGAACGCCACCTGGGACCTGAAGTAAATGAAATTCCTCAGCTCCCTTGGCTCTCGTCGTTCTCCCGAGCCCCACAGAAGACCAGAATAAAAGAACCATGAGCTCAGAACATCATATAAGCTGGTGGGAAAACAATCCACTGCCCAACCTGAAGCCCAAAGACAGGAAGGTAGCAGAGGATTTTTAAAAAAAGGGTTTAAAAAGGACTCACAGGGAGAGGGGGGGGGGGGGGAGAGAGAGAGAGAGAGAGAAAGAGGGGGGGGAGAGAGAGAGGGAGAGAGAGAGGAAGACAGAGAGAGAGAGAGAGCGCGCAAGGCAGATAGTATAGGGAAGAAGTTATTCAAGTATGCTCTTGTACACAGGATTTTGTACAGAGGCTCCTGTGCTGATGGGTTACTGTATGGTCCACAAAATACCAACACTATAACCCCTATAACTAGTTTTGTTTATAAATAACAACTTTCGCACTAGGCAGGCTTAATGTATTCTTCCCTGGGGGCACAACTGATTCATACACTTCCGGTTGACTGATTTTCATATCTAACTCATGCTGTAGCAAAGGCTGCCTGCTCTATGCTTCAGAGGACTGGTGGAGATAATTAGGCACAGCTTTAGTGATATGTAAAATATGAACAATTCTTTTCCCTCTACAGTCTGTCTTTATAGAATCAATAATTAACCTGTGATACCTGGCGATGCAGGATATTACTGAAAAGAATAGCTTAGTAAGTTTCTAAACACATTTATACAGTTGTGCAAAAAAGAACAGCATATGCTGTGAACGCTAACGAGGATACAGATTCTAAGGGCTGTCAAGGCCTCATCCCTCAGGCTATGGCTCACCTGAGATATGGAGTACAACCCCATTCAGCTGAAGCAACATAGTTCACTATCAGTTTCCACACCTGGCCCTTGGGCTTCAATACTGACTACAGAATAGACACTGCATAATAGGCTCTCTCCCATTGGAAATTCCCATGTCTTTGCTTCTAATCTAAAAACCAGAGACTCTAACACTATGCATTTCCTCCTATATTTAGTGTGCAACATTTACACAGGTACAGTTTGGGGCCTAGCAGATGAGGACATACTTCTTGACTTGTGAGGATGCTGGATTCTGCTTACCTTATCAGCACAAATCCCACTCTGTTAATAAAGTTCCTTAACTGAGGTTGCTTTGTACACCTATTGGAAACCAATACAAATGCATATGATCCTTCCACCAGCTGAAGATCTGGTGCTATGGACCCTGACAGATATTACCTTTATGGTGTGATTGTTAATCACACCATAAATTGAAACATGCCACACACGTTCAGCTAATTTATGGTGTGATACAATGACATGATGATATTTCACATTAAACATGGAATCTTATTAAATACATCTAATATTCATTAAGATCTGAAACATCTTTGTGGCTAGTTTATATCATGTCCTAAACTGAACATGTGGTATGTGTCCCAGACCTGGAGCTGCCCCATGTCCCATCCCAATGCTCAGCTGAGCATCAAGATCAAGCACAGGACAGCTCTAGGATCTGGGAAATGAATCCCTCCTCCCCGACCTGATCCCTGGGATCAGGTAGAGGACATCTCCAGGTCCCAGACTCAGACCCAGGGTTGCCCCATGCCCCAACCCAAACATTGCTTATCTTGTAATGTAGCTCGAATAGGATGGTGGCAGGACATGTGTTTTTCCCTGGTGCTCTGCATTTTGCTGGGGCTGACTGGAGAAATTACAAGGGACACTGCCACAGGAAAAGGGGCTTTTTTTGAGAACATTATGTAACTTGCAGCCTGGGATGGTAAACCTAGTGAAGAGCAAGAAGCTGGGTGACCACATGAAGTAAGATTTTTCTGCCTCCGTTTCAGAAAGAAACTGCTAACATTTGTGAGATCTCTCTAGGGATTACTAGCCAGCTGCAGAAGCTGTTCTGCATGCCTTGACAAAGACAGCATATGGTGATTCATTCAGCATAGCTAGAGTCAATGAGGAGTCTTTCCTCTCAGCTGAGTCTGTTGTAAGAGAGGGCAGCATAGCTGTGCTATAATTCTTCAACTGCATCATTAACTATGTCACTGCTTCACTATGAGCTCCTGACAGGCACGTGTTTTGACTGAGACTGCATCTTCTATTGAACTTCAAGTACGCCAAAAACATGTCTCTCATCCAGTGATTAACATATATAATTAAAGTAGGTTAAAAATATTGAAACACTACCACTTTTATTTTTAATTGCACACAAAAAGGTATCTCAGGAACAAATTTCCAATGAACTCTCTCATATGTGCTCTTAGAATTCACAGACACTTTCTTTTGGCAAATAAAAATTCCCCCATTTGCCCATGTGAAGCACCTTATAGGAACAGGATAGTCAGAGAAGGGATAATCTGATGTGTGCTCAAATGTCATAACCTGGGTACTTGCTGACTATTCCAAGGGAATCTGTTGAAGACCATGGAAAATATGGGTCAAATGCATGCTGATATCAATGTCCCTGATAACTAAGCCTGGGAGTCTCAGAGCGGTAGGAATGACTCCCTCATTGGTTAGGAAGGGCTGGTGAAAGACTGCCAGGCCCAAAACAGGTCTAGCAGAGAGGAAGAGCTCATTCCAGCATTTGCATACCCCATTCAAGTTGCCCTAGCAGCAGAAGTCGTTTCCCATTTAAGGTGGCCTAGCCATCCTTCCCAGAAGGATAAACACCTACACATCGTTCCCACCTGCTACCCACCACTTCACATAGTAGCCCTGGTTTCTTGCCATGACATGACAGCAAATGGCTAATTGGATTGTGGCTGAACTAGGGGATGCATCCCCAGAATACAGGACATCTCCCTGGTGAGGGGCAGGACTACTGACCCCGTTAGCCAATCAGTGGTGAGGGGTGGGGCCACTACCTCCTTGGCCAATCAGCAGCAAGGGGCGGGGCCACCACAAAGGCCAATTCACTCTCTCTCCCCCTCCCTGGCTGGCTCAGAACCCTGCTCCTCCCAGCTGTGCACCACCCTCCCTCTAGGGACAGCCAACAGAATCAGAAGGACAAATGATTGACATGTCTTTCCACCAATTAACTGAAAAACAGAACTTTTTGTAGTCCATTCCTCATTCAGAAATGGACAGGGGACAAAGGGTTTAAAAATATAAAACAGGACCAATGGTCACCCTAGGCTGAACCAAATATCCCATGAGTGGTCTGTGTGGGAGGGTGTCATAGCTGAAGAAAATTTAAGAACTCTTTCTTGACGAGATGTTTTTTGTATAATTGTATTCAGGGTTGGGATTTCAGACAACTGTCTGCCAAAAATAAGAACTAAAATTAGTAACGGATCAAAAGTTAAGGGATCAAGGCCCAGATCCTAATACCTATAAATGCTTAAAAAACCCTTAGTGAATCTCTTCCCAAGCTTGTTCCTGGTAGAAATCCAATAATTTTAGAGAAACAGAGTTCTGAGAGTTACACCAAGAATAAGTCCTTTTGTTTACACTGTTAGATAACAGTAGTATTATGGGCCTGCAGTAATTTCTTGAAAGGTGAGTTGCCAAATTGAAAATGCAGTTGTCTCACACGGGGGTGCCCTACAGGCACACATGTGCTTCTGAATGCCTCAGAGTCAGAAAGATTAGTTTTCCTTATGCTGTCTTGTCAGTTTGCATAGCCAAGATTTCCTAGAGTTAGCAGTGACTGAGATACCAGGCTTCTTGGAACAAAAAAGTGGTCGATACCTTCTCCAAATCAGGCCTTTTAGAGCGTTTCAATTTAAGCAGGCAAATTTGACTAATTCCTTTTCCAAATCTTGATCTGTATAGCTATCATTACAGTGCGCCACCTGTAAATTTCTTTTTATGAAAGATAGGGGTATTCCCTACATTGTCAAAACCATATAAAATACCTGAATATTGTCTTCCTCTTTTCATATAATGGCGATGAACAAGAATTCTAATAATTTCCTTTTTAATGTTTAGTTTTAAGAGAATTTAAAAGAAAAGGGTGGAGATCCAATGCTTGTGCAAAGATTTACCATATTTACTTGAATACAAGACAAGGTTTTCCCCCACATTGGCACGGGGGGGAAAAGCCCCTCAAGCTCATAACTATATAAAAGGAAATCTCACTAAATACATTGTCTGTCATTAAACTGCTGCCAAAAGCAGCCTGTGCCCAAGAGTGGAAACCAACTATGTAGCTGATTAAATGCAGCCAACCCTGAGCATGACTATAAAACACCTGGCCCATACTGGGCAAACATACTGATCACACTGAGGGGAAGTGTGTGTTTGTGTGCGTGCATATGTGTGCGTGCGTGTGTGTGTGTGTGTGTGTGTGTGTGTGTGTCTGTCCCTTAAAAAAAACCACAGGCAGGTCTTCCCTACGTGGGGGACTGGCACTGGGCCTGGAGGTACGGCAAAAATAGGCTGGCACCAGGAGGGCCAGAGCCAGCCCTAGCCACTCTCCCCTTTGTGCCAAAAGTCCTACATTTTATCTTAGCCAAAAAGGCAGAGATGCAGATGAGAACCCACCAGAAGAACAGGTTAGTGCAGCACATATGAACAAGACATATGGTAGTGCCCATTAAACACAGTCTCTCACCACCAACTCTTTTTCAAGTCAAGCTGAGTCACAATATTGCATACATTTTGACTTTGTCTTCACTCATGCAGCTAAGCTGTGCCTTTCCCATTTCCAGGGATTCCTGTTTCTTTACCAGCCATACATGCTTGGAAAATAGCACCACACGACCCCCAACAGTTCAGCCAGAATCCCTCTACCGTCATCTCCTGCCCCCTCTCTGAGTCTGTTGCATATGATTAATGTGGCTCCACCCTCCATGAGGTGAAGCTGGATCAGGTTGCCCCATGCCTCATCTGCATATAAATTTCTGGAGCACCCCAGGACTTATGACAAGCACACCTGGTTCCAATCACGACTGGGGGTTAATTAGCACATGGATCCTTTGTGGGTAGTATCTGAAACACACGCACAGACTGAGCTGAGATGTGGAGTCACCATGACCCGAAAGGCTTTTGACAGTTGGGACCTAGCCAAACAAATAATGTGGTAAATCATAAGCCTTTGGCTTTGGATTAATAGCATACATAGCTTGCAGCTACTTGGGTATCACGCTGGATCACAGCTGAAGCAATATGATGTGGTGCACTGTTCTGTTGCCCCAACTGAGATGGATCTGAATGGCACTGTGAAGTAGAGGGTGCATCCCTCTACTCCACAGTGCCATCCCTTTTGGATAGCACTACAGAAGAGACTTGGGGGTCATCACTGACCACAAGATGAACATGAGCCTGCAATGCGACGCTGCGGCTAGTAAAGCGACCAAAACGCTGGCTTGCATCCATAGATGCTTCTCGAGCAAATCCCGGGACGTCATTCTCCCCTTGTACTCGGCCTTGGTGAGGCCGCAGCTGGAGTACTGCGTCCAGTTTTGGGCTCCACAATTCAAAAAGGATGTGGAGAAGCTTGAGAGAGTCCAGAGGAGAGCCACGCGCATGATCAGAGGTCAGGAAAACAGATCTTACAATGATAGGCTTAGAGACATGGGACTCTTTAGCCTGGAAAAGCGCAGGCTCAGGGGTGATCTGATGGCCACCTATAAGTTTATCAGGGGTGACCACCAGGATCTGGGGGAACGTTTGTTCACCAGAGCGCCCCAAGGGATGACGAGGTCGAATGGTCATAAACTCCTGCAAGACCGTTTCAGGCTGGACATAAGGAAGAATTTCCTTACTGTCCGAGCCCCCAAGGTCTGGAACAGCCTGCCATCGGAGGTGGTTCAAGCACCTACATTGAACACCTTCAAGAGTAAATTGGATGTGATCTCCCGAGGTCCCTTCCAGCCCTGATGTCTATGAAATCTATGAAATCCCACCCTGTCCAATGCACTGTGGACAGGACATCTTACAAGAGCCTGGTCCAGCCTCCCAGCTGGCAGCTCTCAGTGTAGGATCTCAGCTACGCGCTACTTTATGGATACGGGGGACTCCTCCCTGGCTTGCTCCTATGGCCATTGGCTAAGGGCAAGTGAGACTTGGGGGCATCCAAACCCCAAGAGCTCTGGGCTCAAGTCTGAACGTAGGATGCCTGCCAAATGGATTTGGGAGTATCTGAAGCCCCAGGCTGAAAAGTCTGGGGAAGATGACACTTCCTGGTTGTAGCACCACATATGGTGTTTGAACAATTGAGTTTTGCTCTAATCAAAAGGATTCCGAACTGATTTGGCTGATTGGACCTGGAATACGAAAGTTTTTCAAAAAAAAAGTTGTACTATACATAAGCAGATTCCAAAGTGCTGCTAAACATGTGCTTAGGGAGTATCTGGCTAAAACTTGCAACGGTTTGAAAAAAAGGTAACATCCAGCAGTATGGGATGAATTAAGTGCATAGGCATTATATGCAAATTGCTACAGCCATGTTTAATTTCAAAGTTATTGTTTTCAAATTTGCTCCTTACTTCCATGTGTTCAGGGACAACAAGGTCTGACAGTAAGGGAGCTGGGGAGGGGCTGCCAGGAGGAAAATTTGCATGGCGGGAAGCTAAGGGGCTTCCTAATGCCCCAGATTTATTTTCCCTGCTGTAGCAGTGGAAGGGGGACAAAGTCAAGGAAAACCTCCAATAATTAGAGTCTAAATCTGGAAAATTATAACAAAATTAAAATTTTCCATATATGAAATCTAATTACTGGGGGGCGGCAGGCAGTTGTCTTATAATCAGGGTCATCATCTATTCGAGTAAATACAGTAAATAGAACCTGGTCACACCACGTTTCCAATTCTAGGGCCAAATGCAAAGACTAAAAGATACTAACTACCCTGTTAAACTAATTCCTGTCTTTACTGAAATGAAGTCACATTTTTCAAGAGACCACCTAAGGATATTGGTGATTGAAGCACTTAACTAAGGGTGATAGAAAGTGAACATAAAATTGAAAGAGGCCTTAAAAATGAGATGTTTCAAGGAACAACTGCTTTTTCTCTGAAAGATACTGGGTGCCCTATCAATAAACAAATGAATCCTGCAGTCCATTATCAGTAAGCAAAACATGGTGCTGCGACTCAAGTCACCAGATAAAGCCAGAGCAAGCGAACAGCAATGGAGACTTCACCAAGGAGAGTTAGTCCTTCTACACAACAGTTGTTTAAAACAGAGACTTAGGCAAAGGCTGGAAACGAGACATATGAAAGATGCAACTAAATAATTAGCCACATTTTCTAGAGGACCCAAGGGAAGTGAACAGCCAAAACCAATAGTTTTTATTGGGATTTGGGTGTCTACCTCCCTTGGCTACTTTGAACAACCTTGTCTGTGAGCCTTATTTTGCAGCCGTTAGTTGCTTCTCAGCATGAGTGAGGGGCACAGAATGAAACTTCAAAAAACAGTCTCTCCTTTTGATACCTGCATGCACAGCAATTATTTCTCAACAACAAAAACAACATGATTTTCTCTGTTGGACACTGAGTGTTAACAGAGGAGATGGCAAGAGGGGCTTTGTACCTAACTCCCAGGATAAAGCAGCCCACGGTAGACTCAGTCTCCTGAAGTGAAGTAGGGTCCATGCCACTCCCTGCTCAAAACTGAGCCTATACTGACAATCTAGCCTTATGTAACATGAAGGGAGATGGTTCACATAGGATAAGTTGGATATAGATATTAATCCTAAAAGGACTCAGCACTGGTAGGCAAGTCTAGAAAGCATATTCACCAAAGAAAAGAACAGCCTATAACATTCTCCAGTAAAACAGTGACTGGAGGCATGACTTATGTTGCTGTTTTCTAGGATTAACTTTTTTCAGACTATCGTGATCTTTTGGCAGATACTAAGATGAGTAGAAAGGCCTGGGGGAGGCATCTTTTTGCTGAAGAACATGGGACGTTAACCACGTTACAGCAATTTCTGGAAAACAAGAATCTGAGAATTGTGGCATCAAAGAATCTCAATTGTAGTATGCACCTTTTCCTCTGCAGGCCTCTCCTCCTTAAATCTCTTACCACTTTTCTCTTTATACTCAGCTTCCTTCCTGAAATGCTTTTTGTTTAAAACAGCAGAATTTAGTGCCACAGAAAAACATCACTAAAGCCTGCAAGAGCTGTTAGATTTTTGTTATGTTCCTCAAAGATTACAGAAATCTTTTGTTGCTCTAGAGCAGTTGCAGTTGCTCTGGTATCGCTGATGATCTGAACAGACATAATACAGGAGTCCTAGAGAAAGTGGCAATGTGGTGTTCAGGAAACTATCTTGAGCTTATATTAACAAAACACTGGGAAAGTGTCCTGCCACCCCACAAACGGTATCTTGCAAGTACATGGGAGAAAATTTTCCACTGCAGATTGTTCCTTCTGGGAGAACTGAACAAATAAATGAGGCCTAACCTTTAGTAAAAGAACAAATAAAGCCAGGGAGATATTCCCTGACAAGTTAATGATTATATTTAGAGCATTAATCCTGAAATGATTCTTCAGATCTAATTAACTCATCAACTATTCAGGCAATTTACTTCCTGTGTTTCACTCACTTGAGCTGAGATACAGTTTAGTTAAGTTTCTCTCTCTGCTTCGGACAAGCTCTGCAAAGCCTGGGGAGCTGTAGGAAGACTTGGTAAAGACCCATGTCTTCTACATGTAATAGGAGCAGACTTGCCATCTATGGCTCCACTAACATTTGAAAGCATTTCTACTAACTGCAGATCAAATTATGAAAGCGCACCCCTATTTCTGGGGCTAAACCCAGCTCCTCCAGAACTAAAGGCTTGAGCTGCTCCAAATGGAATTAAAGCACCCTAGTTAGAGCTGTAACAGACTCCAACCCTGGGTGAATCATGCAGATAGGAGAACCCAAAACACACTCGCCAGCCGTTTGTGTGCGCACGCAGGACAGTCTCTCCGGGAGAGGAGAGCTGGTGAGGGCACTGTAAGCTGCTGGGCGAGCTGGCCCTCAGGCCCATTCTGTGGGTTGCTCTCCTTCGATTCATTATACTTTTTCTTAGGAGGAATGTGCACAAAAAGCCACTGGGGAGTAAATGGGATCATGAGGAAGCAGAATGCTTCCCACATGTAGAGAGAGGAACACCCCAGAGGGTACTCAGAAGTATTAACCTCCTGATGCAGAAAGCTAAAATGCAGTACATTGTGTGACCAAGATCATGCAGACTAGCAACTGCTCTAAAGAGGTTTCCAAACCTTTCAGAGCATTAAAAGTGTCAACAGCTATCACTTCCCTGCAGCTGAGTAGAGTAAATTTACTCTACTAGTGAGTAATTTTACAGGGTCTGCAGCACTGTAATGAAAAGACCGTCAATATGTCTTCCCACATTATGCATCTTTCATGGTAGTGCGAAGTCTTGGGATAATGTTACCTAGCACAGGAGTGGTAGCACTGATGAGGGGAACATGAATAAGCCTGACTTTCTCACCTTCCCATTCTTTAAAGTACAAGCAGTAAAATTTTGTTGCCTCTGAATTATTAAGAAGTATGCCGGGCTATTCGGAATAGTTCAAACTGAAAAGAAAATGACTGTAACAATTTGAAATTCTGCACAAACCAAATGCCACATCCCATTTCATTCAGAACCTCATGCATTATGATTTGCATCCTGATACTTGGGTGACAGAGACTTACAAATTAAGAGAGTAATTTTATGCAATATACTGCATCTTTACCAAAGTACATGGGATCTGTTGGATGAATGTTACACTTCCATCATGCTTTTCAATCTACAGATGACAGTGCTTTATGAGCTGTACCCCATACTGAACTGCAGAAATACAGCTGCTCCGGGAAAGAAGTACAAGAAGAGGTATGCTGAAAACACTCAAAGACTGAAAAAGGCTCTCAGCTCCCTGCCCACAAAAATGGGAGTTTGACAAATACATGTGAAACAACCTCCAGGGAATAAAAGAGGCTGCCAGCAGAGGTCTTAATCAAAGAAAGGGAGTGAGGAACATCTACACTCATTGCCAAAATATGTTCCCGTGCAGAGCTTATTGGTAACTTGAGTTAGAGCTGTCCCTGTGGTATGTGCCAATAAGGGCTGAGACATATTCAGCTGAACTCTGCATGTTCTGTCCAGTATACAGGGCTAACTGCATATGCAAGTCGGTGGGTAGCATATATGCAGAGGACAAGGAAATGCTATTCTATGATAAAAGCTCATTACATAAGCGCTTCCTTTGAACTGTTCTTTCACTGTTATTTGCATACTTTCCGCTATGTTGCCCTCAATAATGTAGAAAAGGAAGCCATTTGTACCAGTCGGCCAACTCCTCTGTTAACGCTCAGTGTCCAACAGGCCCTCCAGCCATAAGGTGCAGCTTGAATTTAAATTCAGAAATATAAATATTTTATGGATTGTCTAGCCTTATAAGGCCAATCATAACAATCCAAGTGCTACTGAAGCATATATCAAGAAGAGCATTCACGTGATAAAAGAGTAAATGTTTTCGATCCGAGCCTTCAACCAGGGCTCCAAACTTGCTGTGCAGGGCTGGTGCTCCGAGTCCACCTGGCAGGGCTGGCACAGCAGGGATACCATCCGACCGCATGGGACAGCACGGCCAGGGCCCCATGCCACCTATTTTTTGTGATATACTTTGCTGCTCTTGGGACATACTAGTGTGCCACACCATACCCTTTAGGGATCACTGACCTAGGCTACAAAGCAGCCAGTGGCAGGAAACAAGCTTGACTTCACCTTGTGAAGCAGACTCCCATGAAATTGATTTAATAGAAAGACATTTGTCAGCTTAATGGTCTTAAATGACAACCCTAATAACTCTGAGCAAGAGCGTAGTTTTGAACGGGTATCATTTGTGGTCATTTTGCTGATTGCTTAGGAACAATTTTTTTTAATTTTCTAACATAAAGGTGGAAGGAAAACAAAACAAAACAAAACAAAAACCCAGAGAGAAATAAGGAAATAAAGCACTTGTGCATAAAAGAGCTGAAAGGTAAACAACCATGATTTACACTGACTAGTATCAACCTCAGAAGGATGAAAGATATTTGCTAGGAAAGTATCTTTTAAAAAGATTGAAATGTGTTCTGCTCATAGTAGTAGCCCTTCTAAACTAAGGCGCTGAGCTTCCTGCCAGCGTCAGATAATGCACTAAAAAGTTACCTTTACCACAGCAAGTGGCTTGGGATCTCTATTTTGAAGGCTTTCAAGAAAGAGCTGCTTTTTTTTTTTTTTTTTTACAATGCTGAAAGCAATGGATACATTAAGATGACCTAGGCCTTGGAGTTAGCATCCAAGTATTTAATATCATCATTGCAAAATAGGGCCAACTCCTCCAGGTGGGATTACAAATAATTTCTAGAAGAAGGGCAGGGCTTAAACCAAAAGTTTCATTCCCATTTTCAGTATCTGGGGATTTTGTTTTGGAATTTCCTAATCTAGCATTTCAAAAACGCAATCCACACTTTATATTGTGAGAAGAAATATTTGGACAGTATGGAGTCTTAAAAATTTACCTAAACTGTTGAGAGAGGGGATCTTCCCCTACTCCCACACTGCCAGGAACTCAGTGTGGTACAAGGACATTCACCCCACACAATAAGGTAATCCCTGTAAAATGTTAAAAGATGCCATATTCCCAACTCTTGGAATATACCCCAGTGCTTCCCTTAAAGGCAGAGGTTCAATTTAGCCCAAGAGGGATGAGAAGCAGGAAACAACATTGGACAAAAGGGCATAAAGGGCCAAATTGATAGCACATCATCCTCCCAACCTCCACTGTGGACTCACAAAACTGTTTTGTTGGTGCACATGCATATGGCAATGACCCCTGCCTGTAAACTCAAATGATTCTCTCACCTGCACATTGTACCAGGTTTAGATTTTGCGTATTAAAAAGCCATGAGAAGAAACGGGTTTTGCTGTGCAAGATCCAATAACTGCACGATAGCGTGAATTTGCAATGGGGGGGGGGGAAGCAGCAAAAGCCAGCACAGTGCACAGGTATGAACAATCGTGTGCGCAGATAAGTAGAGGCTGCAGAAAGGCAATCAGGCTCAAAAAACAAATAGGGGAGTTCTCTTTGGACATTGTAATCTAACCATAACAAGCAGGGAGGTATGCAAGTACAACACAGCAGCTCCTTCCGCCCTTTGTACTATGCATGGATGTGCTATTTTTAGTTTGCTTGCTTCATATATCAGCTTCCTGATCCTATTGTTTTGGTGTCTGTGAGGCTTTACCTTCCACCACTGTGTCCCCTTGGCTTCAACACTGTATAGGCTAAAATTAATCATGTTAGACTAGTAAAGAAATTCTGAGAACAAATCATGTCATGAGCAGATGCAGGAGCAGTTTATCTTAATGGGACAAATTTTCTAAAAAACTAAGCCAGAAGCCCTACCATGGATGAGTTCTCTGAACAGTGGATTCATCTGAAAGTAAAAACATAAAAACATAGGAACACACATTTTCACCAACAAGAAAACGTTTTACTGATTGCTGATGTCTGAATATCAAATACATAAATAAACAGGCATGAATTATAGCCAAGTTCACCGACGACACCAAACTCCGGGGTAAAGCATCCACACCTGAGGACAGGAGGGTAATCCAGGCAGATCTGGACAGACTCATGAAATGGGTGGACAAGAACCTGATGGAGCTCAACACCGAAAAATGCAAGGTTCTCCACCTCGGGAGGAGAAACCTGCACCACGCTTATAGGCTTGGTAGTGCTACGCTGGTTGCACTACAGATGAAAGGGACCTGGGGGTCATGGTTGACCACAAGATGAATCTGAGCCTTCAGTGTGATGCTGCAGCTAGTAAAGTGAGCAAAATGCTGGCTTGCATCCATAGATGCTTCTCAAGCAGATCCCGGGACATCATTCTCCCCTTGTACTCGGCCTTGGTGAGGCCGCAGCTGGATTACTCCACAAATCAAAAAGGATGTGGAGAAGCTTGAAAGGGTGCAGAGAAGAGCCACACGCATGATCAGAGGTCAGAAAAACAGACTGTACAACGACAGGCTGAGAGCCATGGGGGTCTTTAGCCTGGAAAAGCGCAGGCTCACAGGTGATCTGGTGGCCACCTATAAGCTTATCAAGGGTGCTTAATCAGGATCTGGGGGAATGACTGTTCACCAGAGCCCCCCAAGGGATGACAAGATCCAATGGTCACAAACTCCACTGTGACCGTTTCAGGCTGGACATAAGAAAGAATTTCTTCACTGTCCGAGCCCCCAAGGTTTGGAATAGACTGCCACCGGAGGTGGTTCAAGCACCCACTTTGAACGCCTCCAAAACACATTTGGATGCTTATCTTGCTGGGATCCTATGATCCCTGCTGACTTCCTGCCCCTGGGGCAGGGAGCTGGACTCGATGATCCTCTGGGGTCCCTTCCAGCCCAAACGTCTATGAAATCTATAAAATAGATTGCATTACCCTGAGTTGGACAGGCCTTCTTCAGTTTCAGTGGCTGATTCGCTTTTGCAACAACAGGGGCTAGAAACTTTTAGAGATGTGGATATTTGCATCAGTGTGACTCCATTCTTCATCCACTGACATGACATGGATTCAGCGCAGAAGTTTTTGGAACAGGGTTTCATTTTCATACGCATCTCTAAATCACCTCCCAGACTTTTGATATTAAATAAATCACGGCAAATATTAATCGTCACTGATCAACCATTGAAAAGATCAAGTTTCTTCAGAATATGACAGATATTTTGAGAGCTCAAAGTTTGATGGACATAAAAGTGTTCAGTGGAGGAACAAATCTTCACTGAGGACACCTAAGACTGGACTTTCTAGACCAAATTATATTTAAAAAAAAAAAAAAAAAATCAAATAAAACAAAAACAAAAACCTCCCTTTTGGTTTGAATTCCCATCTCTCCAGAGTACCCCAGATAACCTCAGGACTTCACAAATCCTGTACTTCCTAGATACCTAGGGTCCCCTCTACATGTGCACGTAAAGGCACAATTAGATCTTTCTGATCCACACAGTTGTGCCTCCTGCCATGCCACATATTCAGAAGATACAACTGTAGTGGGACTGCACATTAGCTCCATTCACATGTTAATTCCTGTGTATGGGGAGACCAATTCTGGGCTCCCCTTGCATCAGCAAGAAGCAGGCCCCCATGGCTGGGAGCCCCCTTTGCTGAGCCAGGGGTGGGGGAAGGAGGAGGCACACACAGCCAAGACTGAGAGTCGAGTCCCAGTAGCTGACAGACCTCTGGGTATTGACTGCCTCATGGCTGCGAGGTCTCTGGGTCCTAGCTGTACATAAGGTGCAGACAGGACCAAGAGCCCCATGTGGGCCCAGGGGTTCCCCCCCCACAAAACTTGGTGATCATGGAAGTCGCAATCCCCAGGGCTTGGGGGCTGCACACCTGCAATTGGGAGCCCTGTCAGCTGTCAGGGCTCCCAGATGCAGGGGAGACCATGGCTAAAGGTGCAAATGAAAGCTGAACAGCAATCAGCTATAAAGCTAGCACACATTTTCAAGGTCTAATTTTTTAGCTGGTTGCAGCTTTTTATTGTGTGATAGCTATTTTGCAGGTATAGCTGACCTGAAGGTAACTGCACAATTAACCAGTTAATTGTGCAATACCTGTAACATGTGGAGGGAGCCTAATAAACATAAAACATTTTAGTTATGGAGGGAAATAATGCTCATCACAAAGTCTGGTAAAATCAAATCACTATAACTGTTCCATAATGAAACTCTTCAGCTGTTGTAACACTGATATCGGATGTTCTATTTTTTAACTGAAGAGCTCAGTATGTAGACAAGAAACCAAATTTGTAATAGGGACGTCTATAGTCAAACTGTGTCTTAGAAACAGACCAGAGAGGTGGGGCAGACTCATACAGAATTTCTTTGAGGACAGAAATTAGGCATAAACCACTTTAAGTGATTGGAAACTGGCTCAAACCTGTAACACAACAGAAGTTCAGTGCACATCACTGCTTTCAAAATGGCTGAAACTGATTCAAGATAAACCTGGATGGATGTAGTATCAGATTTAACTGACTTTGGTTAAATCAGTTTAACTTCTGTCCCAGATCCCCTGCCCTCGAGTTAACTCACAGTCCCCCACAGACCCAGGATGCTTTGCAGCTGCCCCACAATCCCCACCCCATTGCAGGGTGGGCAAGCTAGCCTTGGCCTAACCTGTCTCCTTCAGCCAAGCAGGGAGACATGCTCTATTTTACCCTGGCTTCTGGCCTGGGCCACTGTAGGCATTTGGCTGCATTTCCAGAAACAAAAGTGAATGTCTGCTCACTTGCTAACTGGTTCAATCTACACAGTTTAGAGTAATCTGTTGAAGACTGAATCGATTCAGCCTCAGGCTTTTTGACCGTCTGTACTTAACCCAGAAGTCTTCTGATCTGAAGAGGACTGAATTTAGGCCCTGATATTTCTGGACATAATACAGAATTTGAGGTGAATCTGCTCATTCTCTCCTGATTTTTTAAATCAGGTGCTAGGGCAGGGGGCGAGAGTGATATCGAACTGAGCAGAAATGCATTTTTGTGCGAATCAAAGACTATTACAATTTGTGAAAGTTATGGCTACATTTATTCAAGATGGCTGCTATTATTACCACTGAAATGCTGCACTTGGATGGGATGGCAACATAATTCTGTAATACACACCAGATGTAAAACTGGAACTGCAACACTTAAAGAAAATGGAGGCTTGCACCATCTTTTGGAGAGAAAAGATGTGTAGACTGAAAACATCCTGAACCGCATTTTACTCTCAAGTCACCCCTTGAGTTTCAGCAAGGCAGCAGCCATACAAATGAGGTTAAGTGGTAATTTGTCTACATACAGTAGGACAGAGTTTGCAGAAATTTAGAAAAGTGACCTCCTTAGCAGAGCAAAGCCCCTATGACAAGCAGTCACACCACCAGTCACCTTTTCAATTCATGAAGCAATCATTTTCCATTATGAAACCTGAACTGCAGTTAATATAATACTTATAATGGCATATGCCAAGGTCCAGAACGTAAGCCTTTGCATCTTAGTGTATCACATAACCACAATCCCCATGCTGCATGTACTCTTTTTGTCTGACCTAGGGAGCCAGGGCAGTGTGCTTAATGGCTGGACCGGAGAGATAAGATGCTTGATACCCGAGCTCTCAGTTCTACATGTAAGTTGATGTTGCAGCTTTGCTTCAGCTTTAGTTTCTTTAGGATCAGATACTGTTATTTCCCTGTTACTCACATAGGTAGAACCGTATTCTATGAATAGTTCAGATAAATCAGTGGGGCTGCCCACACTGTAGGAATCCACAGGAAGGAAGGCAGAATTTTCCTGAATGGGCTAGATACACTGAACAAACAGAAGGAAGGGAGGAAAAGCATACAAATATGCTCAGTGCCCACCACAGCAACCGTTATTTTATTTAAAGGCCGTCTACAAGAAAACCAATTACACCTTTCTGTTTTTCGAAACAACAGACAGTTCTTGTACCTACATCATGTGATGGAGGTAAATAAATCTCGTCAGCAGGCATCATAGAAAAGACTCACAGAATTAACAGAAGAAAGCAAAAGTTGTTTACCTCCATCCTGGGAGTTCATGATATTGAGAGCAAACAGCATTGCGTTGGAGAATGTGGTAGCTTCTTCTTTGCTTGCGAAGTTCAAGCCGTATACTTGCCGTGCATCACGCCACTGGTGAAAGGTGGGTGTCGCTTGATTGTACTTCAATCCTTTCACAATTGAATAATTAATCACTACCTGCAATTTGAGATAGAGATGGGGGCTAAAATATTGTATATATGCATGTATAACTGGGGAAAAAAAGGACCGGTTATGCCTGTAAGGGCAAGAACAAGGTGAGTGTGAGTTTTGCTATCAGGAGATGCCAATCTGCGGACAAGATCAGAATTGTCAGAGCTGAACAAATCTGTTACCTGCTTGTGCCTCCCTAAACATTTCTACCATGCAGCCGTGCACATAGTACAGACAGGTGTTTGACTTGGGGCCAGCAAGCGCTGGCATCTTTTGGGGGATGGATCATCCACAGCTGTTAGGAAAAGAGAAAGATTTCTTTTATTGGCCCTAGTCCTTCTCCACAGCAGACTAAATGTTTGAGCCAATGCCACAGTAGCTGGGAGATTGTTTTCCAGGCCAAAGGCAGCATGACTGGAGATGGTAAGATAGGAGTGAGAAACAATGAAAGGAGAAGCAAGTAGAATAGTTTTGGTATCCCATAAAAAAGCAGAAGAGACTAAGGAGAAATGATACAAGGGTAAGCACTGTACAGGTGTAGATCAGACTACCTGCACCTTCCATTGCCCAATTCACTATTTATCATTATGTATGAAGATTTGTGCATGTCACTCAACTGCAGGAAGGAATTATGTAGGAAAGCCACCCTTTTAAAAGTCTGGCCCTCAAGAGGTGAAACTCATCATATATCAGTGGCTGTCAGACAAGGTTTTTCTGGGAATAACTCACTGCTTTGATCTGCCTGGAGGCAGGATTGGGGCAAAACTGCTCTAGCTGCAGGACCTAAAAATGAGACACTATGGGGATTTTAAGTTCCTCTCCAGCTGTATCTGATGCAGAAGACATGATTTATTGGATCTCCAGCAGTCCCATACCCTGCTAATTTACCACTTCTGCATGTAAAACAAGAGTGAAACAGGAATAGAAAAGCCTTTCCCTAAAACCCTCCTCCCAAATTGTTTGACACCACAATGAAAATTCACTCCTATCTTAAATATGGCATAAAAGGCCAAAGCTATGCAAGAATTAGCTTGGTGTTATAGGAGTGCAACTCTAAACATCCATAGTAGAGTGTTAATAGAAGCTAATAACAATACAATTCTATAGAAATAGGAACAGTTATGTTAATGTTAGGTGTGAGATTATTTTTGCAATGATGTTAAAACCTTACATTTAATTAATCAGATAATTAATTATATTTAACCAGTTTTCAATAAAATTATTCTCAACTCATAGTGAGAAAAAAAGTTATTTTAAATAATAATAATTCCACATACGGATGAGTCATAACTGTTATGGCTGACATTTCTGTATGATAGAATAATTTACATTTGGCTGAAAAACATCAGATGAGTTACTAATGCATGTATGACGTACTTGCTTTTCACATATTTGTTACCTTTTTCAGATGACAATCTTGCCAAAATAGCTAGTAAATGTCTAATAATTTTAGATATAAAGAAAAAAAACTGAGCAAAACTTAGTATGTCAGTTGGTAATTAATGACACAATCGCTATTCCTTTAATGCTTCACAGTCCACAGTCATTCAAATCAACATCAAATTGCAATTTCCTTGGTAGGTGCATAAATGTCCCATATAGCCGGTGCTTACTGAATTACTCAAGAGCCAATACAAATCTATTATCAACATTAACTTATTTTAATTACCAGTCTGATGTCACATTACTTCTTCACCAGTGCTACTCTGCAGAAATTCCCAATGGTGTGAAATCAGAAATAGGTTCTATATTTACTTTAAGTGGTACTTTATTTAGATCAGCGATTCTCAACTAGAGTGTAATGGCACACTGATGTGCCTCAAGAACCTTTCAAAGGTGCCATGGGGTGCCATGTAAGGTTAACACTTTGGTATACAAACATACTTCACAAGATTAAACCCAGAGATTTCAAATAGGAATCCAATGCACTGATAACATTCTGACCTGCTGTGGTCTTTCTTGAGTTTTCTGCAGCAGAAGAATTGCTCTATTTGTCTGTAGTTGAAAAATGAGTAAAAACTAAGAGCTGGCATTTTCCAAGGGGTGTTTTGAGACTATCAAGGGGTACCCTGAGTCTTAAAAGTTTGAGAAACACTGATCTAGGCAAGAAACTCTAGGTGGCTATTTTTGTTTAAACTTTCATCATTTTTCTTAGTGCAAATGATGCTTTAGCTACAGAGCTGCAGAAAGAGCAAATTCAGAGCTGTTATAGTAAGGCAGGGCAGCCCGAAGGCTGAGGGGTTAAGCTGCAACCTCCAGAATTCCCACCCAGCTGTTCCTGGCTCAGCTCCAGTGTGCCTCCTGAAAACCAAGCACGCGGGGCAATCCCACCCAGCCACTACTCCCAGTATTGCTCCAGCTCCAGCCAGGGTCTCCCTCTGCTTCTGTCTTCCCCTTCCCTGTAGTGGGGGAGCTTAGCTGAGGCGGAAGCCTGGAGGCAATGGTGCAGCAGGCAGAGGCACCTGGGTGTACAGTGTAGTGGGGCAGCGGCAGGTATGTCCACATGCACAGCGCAGTAGGAGCGCACTGGGATGTGTGGTGCAGTGGGGAAGAGAGTGCTACCAGGAGAAAGCCCCACACAATAGAGCCAGTGGCCTGGCTCCACTCCCTGCCACCACCTGCAGCTCATGGGATTCCACTGGGGGCAGGGCTCCCCACCTTTTCTGGGGAAGTCCCAGAGCTGCATGTGGCAGCAGGGAGTGGGGCTTCCTCATAGTGGCACATGAGTCCCAGGAGCTGCACAAGAGCCCCATACAGTAGAGATGAGCTGGCCTAGCTCCACTCCTTGCTGCCACGTGCAGCTTCCGAAACTGGCTGAAGCCACTTGCTGCTGGGTGTCTCTCCCTACAGGGGCCATGAGCACCCTGAGGGCTTGCTACTGGTGCTGTCAGTGGCAGGGGAGCCACTGGGGGGGGGGTTCCCACACCATGCCCACTCAGGCTTCGTGCTCCCATTTGCCCCAGCCCCATGCAAAGTTCCACCTAATGTTTATGTGCATGTGAAGTCTGAGGCACTTTACAGCAGTTCTGTCTGTTCCAGTACTTAAGTGGGGACAGACCTAGACACTGGAAAACACAGCTGATTTTATCCACTATGCCTGAGGCTGTTTGAGGTTCACAAACCAGTTTTCCCTGTGCATAAGCACTTTGAAGAGCCTAATCTATTCAGAGTATTCTGACTACATCTAATAGAAGAAGAGTAGCAGGAGGACAAGGAAGACATGATGACTCACTTTCCTTTTGCCCAACAATCTTGTGCAGTGGTTCTCAATTGGGTGCCACAAGAACCTACCAGGGGTGTTACAATGCTGACACTGCTGCTGCAGAGTGAAACTGCCCGGCCTGCCTTGCGTTTCAGGAGGCATGTTGCAGCTGAACTGAGAAGTGGCTGCAGCAGAAGGGTAGAGATTGCCCCGCGTGCTTGGTTTTCAGGAGGCACACTGGAGCTGAGCCAGGAACAGCTGCAGCTGAAGCAGTGCACCTGCCTGCATAATAAAGGCAGTGTGACTTTTTGCCACAGACACTTCCCAATATGGCTCTGCAGGAGCCTCGTGGCACAGTTCCACCTAGTAACGGCAACGACTGCGCTGCGGCAACCCCCTGGCCTGCCCTCTCCCTCCTCCCAGATCTCGTGTATCCTTTTGCCCATCTCCTACCTTTCTCACCCTCTCTGCACTCCCCATGTCCTGCACATGTAGCCCAAGCACCTCGTCCCTGACAGCTGGGCATCCCTGAAATCCGTCCATTACAGCCCTAGGGCTGGAGCTCAGGACGGAATCATCCTGGGGTAACTAACAGAAGAACCTGGCCCGCGGTTTCTGATCCCCACCAGTGGAGTTGTGTGTGCAGAGTCCACTGCTGTACTAGGAGCAAATGCACACTGGGCCAGGCAGAGCTAGGGGAATGCTCCCCACCAACCTGAAGGGGTGAATATAATTATATAATCAATTAATAATACATTAATTAATAATATAATTATAATGCATTTATTATGGTTATGATATATAGTTATCTTGGTTTTGTAAATGGGGTATCACTATATTCTGAAAAGATTTGGAGGGGTGTCTATATGTGGGACACTTACAGACCAACACTGGGACAAACACTGATGGTCTAGATCAGTTCCTCAACTTATAACAGGTCTATGCAAGTCTGAAGAGCATTTCATGGAGTGGCACACAAGTGATTAATACAATGAAAGACATGAACTGTAAAAAACTGCTTCCCCATAAATGATTCATCAAGACAGGTAAATTACTTGATTTGCTTCCGAAGGCATTTAGTCCTAGGTGGGGCATTTGGTCCAAGGTGGGGCAAAGTGAGCACTAGGCTCACGTTGGGGGTCTCACTCTCATCACTTAGCTTGGATGAAGACAGATTTCTTTTCTGATCACATCAACTCACACGCTTAGGAAGACACACATACTATCTATCCAGAGGCTTCAAAAGAATTATAAAGGCGTTTCTAAGGGTGACCCGCTTAAAACCAGCAAAGAGAAAAGGAAATAGCAAGAGTTTGGCCTCTCCCTTAGTCAGTAAGCTCGGAATAAAGCAAAGAGAAGGCTGTTTATACACTGGCGAAAGAACAAGCAAAGTGTGGCATTTGCTGTAGCTGGTGTTGAGATCACAAGATAAATCCTGACTTTAAAAGTCTGATGATCAGAAACAGCAATTAAAATAAATAACCACTGCTCAGAGGATAGCTTTTATAAACACTTCTAGGGGAAGATCCCTCCAGAGCCATGTGTGTCAAGAATCTACCATGTTGGATCTCACCAGTGGTCTGTCCAGCCTGGTGTTATTTTCCATTGGTAGCTCGTAGTAGCTGTGCCAGAGGTAGGTGCAAGTAAACTTTCACAGCAGTAAGCTGCGAAAGAAAGGTTCTGCTTCCTTTTTACTATTTGACATAGCAACTGGCTTAAGCCTTGAAGCATAAGCTTACTATTTCTTTTGGAACATTATTTTCCCTTTCCTTTTAGTATTTCCTGTGTAAGGCCAGGTATCCTTGTTACCTATAAAAATGTGTGATTCCATTTCAGAATTTGCTACGCTCTTTGTATCAATGACAGCCTGTGGCAATAAGCTCCACAACCTAGCTGTGAATAGTAAAAAGAAAAGCATTTCATATTATCCATTTTAAAATGCACCATCTTTCAGTGTTCCCACCACTGCATGCTAACCAGATTTACCTTATTGTCTGTTGAACCCATTTATTGTACTTCAATCTTAGACTTGGATTGAAGGCTTTTTGGGGCACTACTGCTATGGGTTTGTACAAAGCCGAAAACTGTGGGGCTCTGATCTATGGTTTGGTCTTATTCTCTGTGTGATGATGATGATGATGACGACAGTGATGATACAGGTGAACAGGAATCTCCTACTAGCTTGGTACTGTGGTACTCAAAACATTCAAAAACTTCCTAGAACTCTGAGGATTTTGGCTAAATTACTTCAGAATGGTTCCTATGTCTATAAATGCAATTCAGACTCAGCATTCCTGCAAGTAGGCCCAAGCCTCCTCAACTTCATTATAGTGTAGCATGTGCGAATTTGACCCTATATTTTAAAAAAACGGGTATACTTAACTCAGCAGATGCTATCAAAGTAGAAAAGCCTCAATCCTGGCCTAGCCTGTGCCGTGTTCAAATCCAAGAAGTCCCAGCTGTTCCAAAGTCCCACTTCTACATGAATTTGCTGGTCCAAGCATTATGCAAATCTCCCAGGAGAGCAATTCATGTTTGACTTGCCTCATCTATTCTTTAGGACAGACCTGCCACATGCAGATTGTAAGATCACTAACGCGTTTCCCCTAAGGCCAGATCAGTTGATATTAAATCTCTTACTTAAAAATCACTTAATCATAGCTCTGACTTAAAGGAGCTGCTTTCTGCAAGCATACATTCAAAGTGAAGAACTTTAACAAAACGGAAGCAGTTAGCATGCTGATTATGACCACAGCTCCAAAAATGCCTTAGCCTCTGTTACTGCTGCTGCATTTTGGGTTTGTCAATCATGCTGGCAGGGGTCTATGCAGCTACATGCATCTGTGCAGCGGAAACAGACGACTTCGTTTACCATAGGCCTTTAGTATATACTTAACCACGGCAGCTGGGACAGAGAAAGCAACCGTGCGAATTAAAAGCAAACAACTCTTGAGGTTCAGTGACCATTTCCAGTTACTAAATTTATATATGATCACACTCAACATCATGTTTGCAGGATGGAATTTTTGCATTGAGTTTTTTTAGTAGTGGTCAGAACTGCTAAAACTGAGAACAAGAAAAGGAAAATGAGGGTAGACTACTTAAAACGTCATAAAAGGGAGAACCAAGAAAAGGGAAAGGAGGCAGGATAAGAAGCAAGAAAAACCAGCCAGAGAAAGAAAAAGGGAAAAGCTGTATACAGTGGAAGATGTAAGAAAGGACAGAATGCAAATTAAAATGAAAGATGCTGAAAGACCCAAAGTAAGACGACAAAACTCTTCAGCTAGTATAAATTGGCAGAGCTCCATTAAATTTTTGTTACGCCTGTCCACACTGCTGAGGACCTGACTCTTTTAAATAGTTATCCAGGAAAACTTGATGTCTTATTTCTAACAAACCTTTGCCTTTCAATCCAGCTTTGCAGCACACAAGCTGGAAGTATGCATGAGCTGGCCTAGTGAAGAACAATTAACACTGGAATTTGTTGCTGTTATTGTTAAAGGCAAACAACATTTAGAGAGTCTTGGTTCCAATAATACCCCATCCCTTGCACGCCAAAAAATGTCTTTAAAGGTATTTTAAATACTAGTTATATACATTATACATGATATATTCAAATGGATCTGATTGTAAATGAATTTCTGCAATTATCTTTAAATCCACGTTTTATGCAACGTTAAGCCTGGCACATTAAAACATGCCCTGAGCTGCCAATTTGCAGACCGGGAACAAAATTTGCTACCAGGAGATCCTGGTAGTGGTGCAAATTTCTATAGCTACTTTTTTCCCTGCTGCAATTACATGCCCCAGCATATGGGGACATGCCCCAAGGTATCTTTCACAACCTTTTTTCACCTTGAATAGCTCAAACCGTAGAGAAGTAAGGTGTTTTATACTTGTTTACTTCTGCTTTTAGATATTTTCAGTTGTGATGCATGTCCCCTTATGTATTTCATATAAATAGGTACTTTTGCAGTAAGATTAGTAGTTAATATTAATGTAATAATATATTTAAAGCATCATCAAGATTTACAGTTCAAGCCCCAAATTTGACCTACGTTCAAATGGTAGAATCTAATTAAGCAAGCCCTAGGGGGTTATAAACATGTAGTTTAAAAACACCACTCAATTGCTAGTGATTTTTATACAACTGATATTTATGCAGGGCCCACATGAACTTATGATCTGTTTTCTCTGTGCTGGTTAGTTAGTAAAAGTTTGCTAATTTGCAGCATTTCAGAGCCATGCTGACATCCAAGCTAAAACCAAGATACCTAATCTCATTACTAATTAATCACAGCAGATACAGCTATTTTCACTCTATTGAGAATAACAAGAAAATGTTTAGGACATATAACATAAAACTAATTTTATGTATAATAAATACAACACACCCACCTACAACTGTTTTGTCCAGAAAAGGTAAAAGCAGAGGTAGAAAATATGGCTTTGAAGGAGGTTTCAAAGATGCAGCTAAAAACAAACACACTATCATTTTAAAGTTGCCTCAGGGTTGTTTTTTTTAATCAGGGTAGTGAGAGTCCAGCTAAATTTCTAACAACAACTAACAACCACTGCACCGTAGCACATTTTTAAAGCAGACTAAGCATTATCACATTTTACCAATGGGAGAAAATTGGACCCATTGAATGCAAGCAATGTTCCTTATGTCCCAAAAGAGTTGGGGTGGTGCTAAAAACAGAAAAAGGGCCCCCTGGCTCCCAGCCCTTTTTTCTACAAAATAAACTGGGAATGATTTCTAGTCCTAATAGTTTACTGGATCATAAATGTGAACATGACACCAAGTGAACAACTGCTATCAAATTTCAGATCAACAAATGTGCCATCACTAGCAGTAATGGCTCCCTGTCATGCAGAGTAAGGAGTTGATTCTGGTCTCAGTTTTTATTAAGTAAATCCCATGTAGCTCTATTAAAGCCAAACAAGTTACTCTGGATTGATGCTGTTGGACATGAAGTCAGAATACATGCCTAAGGTTTTGAAATGCAATATGAGGTATTAGTTAGGAAGGCAAGAATCATATCTAGAAGATGCTCAAAGAAGAGTGAATGATGGTTTATTCAGCGTGTACAATGCTAAAAGTTTGTACTATGAATGGAATTGTCATGATGAACAGCAGGGAGCAAAGCCACCAGCAGATAATATGATCATAAATGAAAACGGAGAAGGAAAATATATGAAAACCTTCCACGATGGAAATTTAATGAAGGTACTTTTTTCAAACAAACAAACAAAAAGTATCAAATTTTAACAGATAAAAGTACATTCATTGGTCAATCAAGCACACAGGAGTAAAGTGGCTGGACTAAAATATGAATTAACAAACACTTCATGGGTGAGGGAAATTATGCATTAGCTACCTACTAAATGATATCTTTAAATATCAAAGGAGAATTTTCAAGAAACAAAGCATATTGGTTACTCACTTGTTGATCTTGTAGTTTAACACCAACTACTCTAAAGGTGTTAGTGGCAGTGTTGTGGTATATGTTGATTCTGCTGAATCCCTGCTGTCCAGGTTTTATTGGCACCCATTTCTTACTGGTATCGTCATAGACCATAACTGAAGCCCGGGCTTGGCAAATACTCTGTTCACTGGAAAACAAAAGTAACAAAACCATAAAAAAAACAGTAAATGTGCAATTTATTACAAAATATTCTAAAGAAATCACAGCAGAAACCATCCAAAACATTTAAGCCAAATACTGTGCAACAGGTCTGTTGATACTTGAAATGATGGCATGTTTCATTCTGCTTGCTAAATGTGTGCATGCGTGCGTGTGTGTGTGAGAGAGAGAACACACTCATAAACTCTCTCTAACCTGCTAATGTCCTTTTTTTATCCTACAGCAAATACTATAATGCAAGCATATATCATATACACTTTCAAAAGATACCACACTGCTCCATTTACAGGTTAATTAATTCCTGTTGTTACTTTCTGAGTGTCCTATCTGTATTACAAATTTATACTTAGAAGCTGAGTGGAAAAATATTTGGGAACAAAGTTGAGATGCATATAAAACCAAAGGTGAGTTGACCTCCATACCAAAAATGGTATTAGGTAAACTGAAGACGTTCATTACACTAATCCAGTTAATGTCTATTACTGAGACTTAGTTTGTACTTAGATGTCACAGCATACACCACCAAACATGCACAGACTCGCCAACGAACAGTTTCACTTCAGTTTACTAGCAAGAGGAAAGGATGGGAGAATGCAAGGATTTACAATGTTGAGTTAATTTAAACCTATTAAACAGGGCCATGTCCAGACGAACGCAGCTGTGGAGTATGTGGTGCCACAGACACGTCTTTTCTGATGTTCTCTATGCTGCAGTGGAGCAGCTAAAAAAACAACAAACAAACCCTTTGTGTTGCTCCGTTGCAACACAGAGAGCACCTGAATATCCAGGGGCCAAAGAATCCTGGATATCTGGGGTCAAACATCTGGATATCCAGGGATCAAAAAAACCCATGGAAAAAAAAAAAAAAAAGCAGAACAGCACACACATGGGCAATGCGCGCCACTCAGAAGTGGAGCCAGGCCGCCTGGAGATGTGTTATGGCTGCCAGCCAGGCTCCGCACAGCAGAACTGCAGCTGCTGCAGCCCCGGGAGCCCCCAGAATCCCAGCTGGGGCCAGCTCAGTGCCTATCCGACCCAGGGTAACCTACCGTGTGCCACAGCCTGTATGGCACGGGCGTTCCCTGGGGACAAGTAGTGGTGGCACACCATGTGTGGACACGGCCATAAAGAGCAGTTTCAAACTAACAGATAATATGACGAATTTTAGAGTCGGGAGTGGCAGGGGGGAACTGTCTTTCAAATAGTTCCTCACCCTGAGAAATTACTGGGGATGACTTTCTTCCTTTCTAAACATCCCATAAGACAGCTCCCTTTATTTCTGAGTTCAGTGAAGTTTTAAGCAATAAAAGGCTCTTCTTTAAGTATATAATCATTATAAGGCAGTTGCTGAACATGTTTATTTTTGTTCAGCAGTTTCACATGAGATCATCACTTCCCTCCCTCCCACTGAAATGTGCTCACATAGTAGTGACTTTGTCAGATACACAGTGAGTTCCTCCAGATTTATATAAGAAATACACCTTTCATGAGAAACGGATATCACTGGGGAAAATCGCTGAGGTCACTGACAAACACGGAACATATTAAGTCTCAGCTTCTATCATGAATGTTTTTGGATTGCCAAACAGAAATCAGCTCTTGCTCCAGTACCTGCAGTCAGCAGAACTACTAATGCGAGGCAAAAACAACCAAACAAAAAAACAGCACACCCACATTGTAGCGAGACTTAAGCTGGCCCTGACTCACCACATAAGAGGGTTTTGAATGAAAAAGCAGCCAACAGCCTTTCAAAAATATGGAGGATTATTATAGTTTATGTCATACCATTCATGCTATAAAGCCTAAACTCAAAGCAATCCTACTAACTTTATGCCTATATGCTTTCTGACATAGCTGTCTTCCTTAGTCCAGGGGCTAGGATATCATTTTAACAATCCGGTTCAGAGTGGTAACAAATCATCTACTTTGCACCCAGGGCCTTTTTTTTCTCCTAACAGCAACACACACCCGTTTGCCCAGGCTTTCCTTCAGTAGCGCTCACACTTTCACACATACAAACACAACCAGCTTCTCAGCTGGTGTAAATTGAATAGTCCCATTGCTCTCAATAGCTAAATTACACCATTGAGGATGCCTTTTCAGGCCTTAAAAGAACAAAGAAACTAAATAATAACAAAAAACATCCAGATCTTGTCATCATTCACTGAGTGCTCAGGCACAATCATCAGAATAAGATGCTTATGAGAACATTAGATAGACCACAGCTGATACAGAGCATTTGAGGTTGTTACTTTTTGTACAATAGTGGCACACGCTATCCCAAAACAAAGAAAACTAGGACAATGTGCTGTACGTATTCTATAGCATGGAAATGGGTAAGGGTTGTTATTGGAGTAATGGGGAAAGAGCCAGATGTGACCAAAATATTAGCTATTAATTTATTTACATACATGGTTTACAAAAATAAACCTATGTTCATCCATGTTACCCTGGTACATGACTAGACCCTCTTTTCATTATACCATAAAGGGTCTGGGATCCCAAGCAGGCCATTTAAGAACAAAAACGCCCCAAGAGCTTAGACAGGCCCCTGGGTATTAGCTCGAAGGCGGTTTCTGAACAAATCAGAATTCAGCTCCTGGTGTTTATAAGGGAGGATAGTTCATGCTGTTAAACAGGATGCATGCTTCCCCTCCCATTCTGTTTAAAAGCATAAATTATCCTTACTAAAAAAAAAAGTTATCCGATACTAAAAATAATAATAATAATAATAATAATTTTTAAAAAGTAGCTGCTTGATAACTGGCCAAGCTAGGGGGTCTGAGTACCTGCTAATCATCAGGGACTCCCCTGGAGCCAGTAGGAGTTAGGGCACCAAGAACAGGCTCCAGAGCAAAGCGCATCTCCCCTCAGCAGCCAAAGGGTGTTTTCTCTATCCTCCAGGACATCAGCGCAACTTTCAATACATTGACAAAAGATGAAACCCTTTGTACTTATCCCTTTAAAGGTGAACAGATGCCTTACAGCAGCTTCCCCACAAGCCTAACAGAAGTAGCCAAGGGATTTTAACTAACTCCTGTACTCTTAATCCAAAGACTCACATAATAGCAGTGTCAGATTAGCTGGAGTGACTGCATTTAAATGCATTGCCCTGGCTCTTAAAATAGTCATGAAAGGACTGTCAGTCTAGTTTTGTTTCTAGGCTAAGGAGGGGAGTAAAAAGCGATGCACTGAATTAGCTTTCATGTGTAGGTGGGGTCAGCCTAACACCCAGACATGCTGATTCATCATCTCCACAGGCAGATCCTTACGGATGCTGACAGATCCTGTCGCCGTCTCCCCACCTCCGCGGCACAGCAAACCAGCCCTCTGTGCTTGTGGGTGTGAACATGGCCCTCCATATAGTCATGCAGGATATGAATGCTTGTACCAGCCAAGATTTTGTTGTAAACCAGAGAGTTTGTCTATGCCCACAGCATGCCAGAGGCTAGTAGACGCATTATAAACTTTCTAGATCAGTGACTCTTTTCACCATATGTCTGTGCACTGGCCAGCACGGTAGGGACTCATCTCTCTCCTAATGCCCCTCATCACTGCTGAAAAGTCAGATCCTGTGCTTACATAAATTAGCATAACTCCAGTGACTGGAGGGGCGCTACAGCAATGTGTGCCCAGAAGCATCTTTAAAAAAATCGCAAAACGTCATCCCGCTCCCTCCTTTTCCTCACAATCTTGTACCTAAACATTAGCTCGGCCTTACTCTCGTTGAAGTTGATAAGATCTTTGCTATTAACTTCAACAGGGCAAGACTGGACTCCAAAATCTGAACCCAGTGTTTTTTGGATTTGAGTTGAACTTGGCCTTACAATTGGGAGCTTTGTTTCTGTTTGGTTCCCCAGGAGTCTTGTACACTAAGAAGAGCATCCCGCACCTGGATTCAACAGCCTCACTCTCATTACTAAACAGTGACAATGGCAATGCTGCAGTCCCATAATTGAAATACTAATTCACACCTTGGGACAGAGATACAAAGACAGACTGTCACCATCACATAAAACAACCTATCAGGCTCAATTTCTGCTCTCCCTTAAGTCAAGGGGAGTTTTTTTTTTTACCATTCATTTCAATAGAAATGGGACAACATCTGTTATGTGGCCTCCAGTGCCATAACAGTAAGCAACATAAAACAAGAGATACAGTGCATGGTGAACTGTTCCTTACAAAGAGCTTCATCAATCTTTCAAACCCTATGGTACCTCCAGGGACTTGACTGTTGCCTCCTGTCTCATCTGGA
This sequence comes from Crocodylus siamensis, assembly GCF_052110815.1. Taxonomy (NCBI): domain Eukaryota; kingdom Metazoa; phylum Chordata; order Crocodylia; family Crocodylidae; genus Crocodylus; species Crocodylus siamensis. The sequence continues at coordinate 272,681,568 of NC_143396.1, read as the reverse complement.
CTCAAGGAGTACCTCTTTATGCCTGAAGTCTGTTTTCTCACTATACCTGCTATGAGGACAAATATTCCCACTGCTACTATAAGCAGCTTCTCTGAAAATAGCTCAAAAAGCATCTGATCTAACTCCTGCTGAAGTCGATGCGACTCTTTCTATTGACTGCAAAGGGAACTGAGTGGCTCATTACATGGTTTTTAACTTAGGTCAGAAAATAAGAGTCTCATAAAGCTCATGGGCAGATTTCCCAGCTTTTTTTCTAAGCTATACACAGTTGTTATTGCTGTTAAAACTCTATACCACATGTTAATAGTAATGCTCTGTATCATATGATTAGGCACAGTCTACATTCTTTCTCTCTCTCTCAGATCAGTGTGGATAATATCTGTATTTAGTCATGATTCAGCCATCCAGAAATTGTCTTGATGTGATCTACTGAGAACAGAGATACAGTGAAGAAGGCCACTTGAACTATTCATTACACATAACATTCAAAATGTAATTAAATTTCTATATTGATGTTTTAATTACATCACATTGCATTACTATGCAAGCTATCAGACTGCTCTCTCACCAGCCTGGATTTTCATCACAGACAATCGAACAGGAGGAAGATAAAATTAGAAAAAACAAGGACTCTAATTACAAGGTGGTAAAGGCCTGTGAAATTACTGCCTTGTATATCTTGTAATGCCAAATTCAAAATACTGCAGTACAAAAGTCCACTCTTCTCTAGCTGTGTCCAGTACCAGGGCACAATGGCAGTACAGCTAAGGTGTCTTGCTACTTATTCAGAGGCATGAGTTCAACCCTTGCTCCAGATTTGCACTGAAAGCTGCAGCTGACTTGGCTGTAAACGAGAATCTGGCTATTTGGTAAAGGAGTCAAAACTTCCTAAGCATGTTACTCTCGTAGGTGCCATCGGCTACAGAAACGGAGCCAGCTCTAATCCTGCTTGCTTGGTGGGGACAGAACTTTGACTTTTCTGAAACCTAGTACTGACTTTTTTCTGCCCTTCTTGGAGGCCTCACACATAGGCTAAGACTTCAGGTGCTGTGAGACATGATGCTGGCCCAGGCTAATTACATTCTAATATGAGGGTTTTTTTCCCATACGGAAACCAGTGCCACCCTGAATTTTAATATACACCATTATGCACCACGCACTATGGCTCTGACATGGCAAACCTCTACTAATTTGTTTAAAGTAAAAGCAAATGAAGTTATTTGCAGATCACATGCATGCTAGCAGAACCCACAATCACTCATTGTTATATCTACCCAGGTCTTTATATGATCTCCACCACTGAGATCTGAGCGCTATGGTCTTCTTGATTCACTACACAGCAATTTTAGACCCTGGACCTTATTTGCCACTTTCCACAGGATTATAAAAAACTGAAATTACAGTTATATTTTAAAATGGAATTTATTAACATTTAACAAAAACTGGGTCCAAATCTTCTAGATTTATGGTTGGGTCCTCATGTGATGGCCCTAAGAACACCCTCTTTTATTAATAAAAATAGTTTTTCATTTGAATAATTTATTTTTTGTAGGAATGATAAAGCCATATTTTTGATGGCCTATCCAGCTTTCCAGTACAGGCTCACTGAACATAGGTATTATTTCTTCCTGCATGCTTGGAAACTCCCATGTGCAGTCTTTGACACTCAGGAATAATGGCTAAGATATTACTCATGGTAGGATATGTAATATGCTGCTGGGACCTGCAGTGGAAGACAGGGGAGATGGCCTTGAAGGTTCTGATCCTGTAGATGCAAGGGGCCCCTGCTGAAATCAAAGGGTAATGAGCACCTTTAACAAAGTGTCAATGCATGAAGAGAGGCTTAGCTCTGATCTCTTCTAGGTCACAGATCTAATTCATTTCTTTTATTACTGAAGATTCTGATACTGGCAGTCACATTAGGCCAGAACCTATCCTAGTAATTAGGCATCCAAATGGCACTTACACAGCTAAGTGCAAGTCCATTCCATCCTGCTCAAATCACTGAAAAAAAAAAATCACTAAACACATTGGCTATGTCCACTTTAGCCTCAGAAGTGTCACAAAAAGTGGTGAGGAAGGTAACCCAGCCACTTTTTATATTATCAGTCTGTCAAGGACTCAAGTCAGGGTGAAACAGTATCATACTTGGGGTAAAGTACCATTTAGTACCTGAAAGGCAGAACACAATCTGACCCATTGATTTCAGTGGGGCCATTTGTACATTAAATACCATTCAATTAAGGGTATCTAACTCCAGCTCTGAGTTATTTGAAATTGGATAGTTCCACATAAATCAAGCAAACAAAGACTATATTCTAAGCATTAGCTGATTCTGAAACTACCTGAAGAAATACCATATTGGAAGTATCTGTATTTTCAATATACGTATATGCACTGGGGCTTAAAAAAACAACAAAAATTCTGGATGTATGTAAATACCATTTAAGTTTGACTGAGAAGAGACATTAATGAAACTTGTCTTTGCATTCTGGATATTGAAGAATTACTCTCCAAAATATTTTTTTAAAAATGCAATAACTTAGCCAAAATATGTCACTCTTTAAGGAAAACGACGAAGAAAAGTGATCTCTTGATATACAGGTAAAAACTGGTGATGGCAAAATTAATTTATTTTCTGTGTTCAACTTGGGAGATGTAGTCACTTTTTAGTTATGTAACCCAGGCCTGTAGTTGAGGTAGATTTCTTAATACAGACATATTCCCCTTAAGATTCTTAGCTGGATATAGATCCAAGGGGGCCATGGGGAGAGGGATTTAACAGTGGGGGTCTACTACAGACCCCCCAACAAAGGGGAGGAGCTGGACCAGGAATTTTTGGGCCAGCTTGCAGAGGCACTTAAGGCAAGGGATGTAGTTGTCATGGGTGATTTAAATTACCCAGACATCTGCTGGGAGAAACAGTCAGCCAGGTTGGACTGTTCTAGGAGGTTGCTGGCTGAGATACAGGACCTCCACTTAATTCAGGAGGTGCATAGTCCCACCACAGGAAATGCCCTGTTGGACCTGGTCCTGGCCACAGGCGACAACCTGGTAAGGGGCCTCCAGGTTCTTGACCACCTGGGCAATAGTGATCATCGCTTGCTGGAATTCACTATCCAGCGCAGGGTGTCAAGGGCCAGCAGCAAGGCGGTAGCCCTAGACTTCAAGAGGGCCAACTTCAATGAGTTGAGATTAGTGGAAGAGGCGCTGGGGTTCTCGAGAGCAGGGGAACTCAGTGCCCAAGATGACTGGTTGTTCCTTAAGAAGATGATACTTAGGGCCCACGAGGTGACCATTACAACAAAAACCAAGGGGGGCAGGAGTGCCTGAAAGCCCCCCTGGCTCACCAAGGGCATCTGGGAATGCCTGACTGCCAAAAAGGCAGCGCACAACCGGTGGAAGGGGGTGCTATCTCCAAAGAGGAGCATACCTCTTCTGCTTGGGTCTGTAGGGGGGCTGTCAGGAAAGCTAAGGCAGACATAGAGCTAGGACTAGCATCCAAGATCAAAGATTTCATAGATTTCATAGACATTAGGGCTGGAAGGGACCTTGGGAGATCATCGAGTCCAGCCCCCTGCCCAAAGGGCAGGAAGTCAGCTGGGGTCATAGGATCCCAGCAAGATAAGCATCCAATTTACTCTTGAAGGTGTTCAATGTAGGTGCTTGAACCACCTCCGCTGGCAGACTGTTCCAGACCTTGGGGGCTCGGACAATAAAGAAATTCTTCCTTATGTCCAGCCTGAAACGGTCTTGCAGGAGTTTGTGACCGTTCAACCTCGTCATCCCTTGGGGCACTCTGGATCCTGGTGGTCACCCCTGATAAACTTATAGGTGGCCATCAGATCACCCCTGAGCCTGCGCTTTTCCAGGCTAAAGAGTCCCATGGCTCTCAGCCTGTCATCGTAAGATCTGTTTTCCTGACCTCTGATCATGCGCGTGGCTCTCCTCTGGACTCTCTCAAGCTTCTCCACAGCCTTTTTGAATTGTGGAGCCCAAAACTGGATGCAGTACTCCAGCTGCGGCCTCACCAAGGCCGAGTACAAGGGGAGAATGACGTCCCGGGATTTGCTCGAGAAGCATCTATGGATGCACGCCAGCATTTTGGTCGCTTTACTAGCCGCAGCATCGCATTGCAGGCTCATGTTCATCTTGTGGTCAATGATGACCCCCAAGTCTTTTTCTTCTATAGTGCTAACCAATGTAGCACTGCCGAGCCTATAAGGGTGCTGCAGGTTTTTCCTCCCAAGGTGGAGAACCTTGCATTTTTTGGTGTTAAACACCATGAGGTTTTCATCTGCCCATTTGCTGAGCTTGTCCAGGTCAGCCTGGATCACCCGCCTATCTTCTGGCGTGGATGCTTTGCCCCAAAGTTTGGTGTCATCGGCGAACTTGGCCAGTCCACTCCTGACTCCAATGTCCACATCGTTAATGAAGATGTTGAACAGTATGGGTCCCAGGACAGAGCCTTGAGGGACCCCACTGGCTACAGGGCACAATGATGAGTGACTACCATCAACCACAAGATAATAAAAAGTCCTTTTTCAAATATATAGGGAGGATGAAGGCGGCACCGGGAAACGTGGGGACCCTGCAAGATACGCTGGGCAATCTGGTGGTTGCACCAGAGGAGAAAGCAGACCTCTTTAACCAATTCTTCACCTCCATTTTCTTGTGCGGGGACCGGGACTTCCTCACTGTGATGCAAGATGGACTCGAGGGGAATGCCTCCAGACCTCAGGCTGGGGAGTACTGGGTTAGAGAGCTTCTGGAGGGACTGGACATGTTCAAATCAGTGGGTCCAGATGCTCTCCACCCCAGGGTGTTGAGGGAGCTAACAGGAGTTACTGCAGGGCCCTTGGCATGGCTTTATGAGCACTCGTGGTGCTCGGGCTAGGTGCCAGATGATTGGAAGATAGACAACGTGGTCCCCATCTTTAAAAAAGGGAGCAGGGAGGACCCAGGCAACTATAGGCCCAGTCTTACCTCAGTCTGAGGGAAACTCTTTGAGAAGATCATCATGGAGCACATCTGCGATGGGCCGGCTTCAGGGATGATGCTCAAGGGCAACCAGCACAGTTTCATTAGGGGCAGGTCATGTCAGACCAACCTGATTGCCTTTTATGATCAGGTCACAAAATCACTGGATGCAGGTATCGCCGTGGATGTAGCCTTTCTGGACTTCAGCGAAGCCTTTGACACGGTCTCCCACCCCATCCTCATTAAAAAACTAGGCGACTGTGGCATTGATGCCTACACAGTCAGATGGATTGCAGATTGGCTGAAAGGTCGTACACAGAGGGTGGTGGTGGACAGGTCATATTCGACCTAGGGAGAAGTGGGCAGTGGAGTCCTCCGGGGCTCAGTCCTTGGGCCCGTGCTGTTCAATTTCTTTATCAGCAATTTGGACAATGGGGTGAAAAGCAACCTGTTTAAATTTGCTGATGATACCAAAATTTGGGGTGAGGTGAGCACGCTAGTAGGGAGGGAAAGACAGCAGCAAGACCTGGATACGTTACGGGGGTGGGCTAGCAAAAACAGGATGCGCTTCAATACTGACAAGTGCAGGGTGCTGCACTTGGGCAGCAGTAACCAGCAGCACACTTATAAGATGGGAAACTCCCTTCTTGAGAGCACGGAGGCAGAAAGGGATTTTGGAGTCATTACTGACTCCAAGATGAACACGGGCCAATAATGCGAGGTCACGGTTGGCAGGGCTAACTGGACCTCATCGTGCATCCACAGGTGCATCTCAAGTAGGGCCAAGGAAGTGATCCTCCCCCTCTGTGCGACACTGGTCAGGCCACAGCTGGAGTACTATGTCCAGTTCCGTGAGCTGCACTTCAGGAGGGATGTGGACAGCATTGAGAGGGTCCAGAGGAGGGCCACCCGCATGATCCGGGGACAACAGGGCAGACCCTACAATGAGAGACTGCGGGACCTGAACCTGTTCAGCCTTCACAAGAGAAGGCTGAGGGGTGACCTGGTGACATCTATAAACTCACTAGTGGGGACCAGAAGGGTTTGGGAGAGATCCTGTTTCCCCTAGCACACCCTGGCATGACAAGGAATAATGGCCACAAGTTATTGGAGATTAGGTTTAGATTAGACATCCGCAAGAATTACTTCACGGTCAAGGCGGCTAGGAGCTGGAACCAACTTCCAAGGAAAGTGGTGCTGGCTCCTACCCTGGGGGTCTTTAAGAAGAGGCTTGATGGAGTCATTTGAGCCCAGTTTTTCTTCTGCCCAGGTGGGGGGTCAGACTTGAAGATCTACAAGGTCCCCTCCGACTCGACTTCTATGATATAAACAACCCCTCATGCGAAAAGTAATGAATTATCTCTGGTAATGGTCAGCAACATGGCAGCTTACGGTATGGCTTCTAGTCTGTGGAGTGATTACTGTGAAGCGCAGTATTTGGTTATTTTTTGTCAAGTTTTGTCCACGCAGTTACTATGAGGACATTTGGTGTGTGGATTACATGATATCAGAAGATATACCACACTTTGGCTAGGGCCAGAAATTACACATAAACCAGTAAAAGTTATCCGAAACCAGTTCAAATCTGTAGCACAACAGAAGCTCAGTGCGCTTAAACTGCTTTCAAAATGGCTGAAACTGGTTTAAGATAAATGAGGATGGATGTAGTATCAGACTTAACTGATTTAGATTAAATCGGTTTATTGAACTTCTGTCCCAGATCACCTACAGATTCAAGTTAGTTTTGCCCTGCCCTGCAACCCCCTCCCTCCGTCCCCTGCAGGGTGGGCAGGCTAGCTTTGGCCCAAGCTCTCTGATTCAGCCCAGCACGGAGGCTCTACTGCCTCCTGTCTTCTGGCTTGGGCCATCACAAACATGTGGCTGCACAGACATCACAGACATGATTTCTGGAATCAAAAGTGATTCACTTGCTTATTGATTCAATCTACGCTGCTTAGACTAACCTACAAAGACTGAATCGATTCAGCATCAGGCTTTTTGACAGTCTATACTTAGCCTTTGGGAAAGGCATATGCAGGGTCCATGGATTCTGATGGGTTTGTTGTGGGAGTGTTGACTGTTGTAGCAGCAGACATGCGTCAACAGGTTTTGCATCCATTGTTAAAGAGGAGCTGTATCTGATTTGGTTATGTAAAAGAGGGGTGAATAAAAATTAACTTCCAAATGCTATGAAGTTGAGAGTCACTAATCTGCTGATTTCTTTCAATACAAATAACTTAATTTTAATATGAAAATACAAAATAATCCAATTGTAATTACCACTGTTATTACAAAAGACACTGGATATTCCAGTCCTGGAACAGACCCCTATCCTGTTAGGCGTACAATGCTTTTCATCTGTAAATCTCAAACAGCAAGGTAAACATGGTAAAAATGCCATGTTACCACACTATAATTGCAAAGGAAAACCATAGAAGTGTTTTGCAGCGGATGAGGGACATTTCTCCTGTTCCCTGTTTGATATTATCTTGCCTGGTTACATGGAATTAAAACAGAGAGACAGTGAAAAGGAGCAAGCAGGAAAACAAATATACGCTGGAAATAAGGTCCTTGGAGAATGGAACAACAGGGAAGCCACAAGCTGAGGATATGTTTAATTGTTGGACCCTATCTAGCCTTATAGGTTTACAATTCCCAGACCCAAGGTTCAGAACAGGAATTAGACAAATTCATGGAGGACATGTCCATTGGGAGTTATTAACAGAACAGTCAAGGGATGTATCCTTGGACATCCCTAAATCAATGATGGTTGAGGCCAGGAAGGGTATGACAGGGGATGGACATTAGAGCTGTGCGAAGCTTTGGTGGCTGATTTGATTTGGAGGAGATTCGGTGGCTGAACCTCCAAATCTGAATCGAATCAGGAGACCCTTTAATCTCTCTGAATTGAACTGGAACCCTCCAAATCAGTTTGAAGAGATTCAACGATTCAGCCACAGACACAGCTTTAAAGGTTTTTTTCTATATACCTTGAAGTAACAGGCAGCTCGTGAATGCTGAGATGCTCAGGTGGATGGAGTGTCCCACAGAAGCGCGGCGGCGGACCTGGTACTTCAGGTCTACTCCCGAGTCTGCTGTGGAGCGTGCAGGACCCCTGCCCCCTGGCTCTGCAACTGGTGCCTCCTTGATCACCAAGCTGGGAGGGGGGTGCAGGGGTTCTGCTGCCAAGCATGTGGTGGGGGTGGGGCCCACGCTCCTGTAGGATGCTCCACCTGCCCCACCATCTCAGCATTCACGAGCTCCGCCTGGTACCTCGAGGTATGTAGAAAAAAACCAAAGTCTATGGCTGAATCACTGATTTTCCGATTCAAAATTGAATCTTCAGAGTCAGACAAATCGAATCGGGATAGTGATCCGAACCAGCAAATCTGATCACTGTCTCCCCCACAATTGGGCCAAATCCAAATCCAATACTGCCCACTTTGCACACCCCTAATAGACATGTCCTGTTCATATACTCTCCTTCCAAAGCATCTCATACTTGCCACTGTCAGAGACAGGATACTGGGCTAGATGGACTGCTGGTCTGACCCAGTACAGCCTGGCTTGTGGTCTAAGGGCCATTAAGCCTAGGTGCCCAGACATTTGCATCCAAGTTCTCCAGAAAGTAATAAAGTTTCCATTTACATTCTAGGCAGACCTATGGATTTAAATAATTCAATAAGTTCTTCTACTGCAACAAGACAATCCAGTAATAATGGTAATAACAATTCGATTATTTTATACACTGCCATTTGATATAGTAACATCTTATTCCTGCTTAAGTAATACTAGCAACTGCAATGAAACGAGCCCACTTTAAGATTCTTGTGAAGGTCCTGGGTCAACAGATTAGACCAATTAGCATGCTCTATCACCCTCGGCATCACATGTATTCAGCATCCCCATGCTTCAAAATGGCGGTGGGGGGTATGCAAGAAATGCTGCAGGTGCTTTACTTAAAGCACCCTGCCCTGGAGCATGTGTAAAGACATGGAGAGATACTAAGGATACAAGGGGGCTCCTAGAGACAAGTGGCATTTTGAGGCAAGAATAAAGTTAGCCAAGACCCAGACACAAAGGCCTTTTGCTGTTTTACCCTTTGCTGCATACTGCTGGGTAAATAAACCATCCTTTATTATAAAGAAGCTATTTTGAGCCCCTTTAGCCAGCTGTAAATCAGAGGTGACTGAAGGAAGAGTGGTATAAAGGGGTCTGACAAGCTGGAACTGTTCTATTATTGTGGTTGGCAAAGCTGGGGTGGGAGTGAGGGGAGCCTGCAACCCAGAGACCCAGTCTAAAACTGGTGGGTCTGTGCGATCCCATCCAGAAGCAGTGCATTTGGGAGGGATTGCCAAGGGCTGAAAGCACAGCTCAGCCTGCCCCTGTACTGTGACCCCCACAGGAACTAGCTGCTTTATGAACTCAAAGCTGGATTCTACACGGCATGAACTCTGGTTTTGATCCAGTAAAGCCCACATGAATATCATGGCTCAAGATCATACTAGCTGTCACATGTTCACCCCAACTTCCAAGGGAGCAGTCTTAATTAACGAGGAAATACATGCAAAGTTCTCCGAGGCTGTGAACTGCTACTTTGCAAACATTTACCTGACCTTTTAGTTTCATTTTTCATCATTTTTTTTTCCTTCCATCAAATTTTCTCACAGGTCTAATCACTATTATTGAGATCAGAAATAACTTCCATGGACTTATCCAGGGACCTGTTCCACCCTGCAAAAAACCGACTGCTCAAGGGACATAAACACAGCATACTTTCAACATACTGTGCTTTTTAATACTCCGCTAAGACTGGCTACCAGAAGCCACATTCATGTGGTCAAACCTGTTATACAAGAAATAGCAGGTTCAGGATGCTAATCTACTTCGTCCAATGTTAGCTTTAAAAAAGAGGTGTAAGTATGAAATGATCTATGTTGAGATGTGGTTTGTATCACCTTCATGCACGTTAACCTCACCGGCTAGCTAGACACGAGGCTACAGCCGCATTCCTGCAGCCTGTCAGGTGAACTGCAGACTTGAAGGCCTGCAGCCCAGATGTAATCAGTAAAGCCTGCCTCACTCTGTTTCAGGGAGTTTCAAGTAAGCCGTACTGCAAAAACAACACAAATTGAAGAGAGCCCAGGGTAACAGATATTTTCCACAGGGCTGAATTTCATTTCAGAGCTGTTGTAACCTTCTGCACCTGCAGTGTAATTCAGAAGAGAATCCAGATTGGTTAGCAGTACATGTATTTACATGTAAATAACAAAACAAGCTGCTGGGTAGGGGAGAATCAAGCCCAGAGTTGCTCCAGATTTATGTGAATACAACTGGGAGCAGATTCTGACCCTACATGTAGCTCATACTCTGAAAGTTTTAATACTAGCTGGTGGACTCCATTTTAAACTCTCAGTTTTCAGTTCTGATAAGTTCTTGTGAAACTGCACCCGTTAATTTAAGGAAAAGTTTAAAAGCAAACTCCAACTGGGAATATCTCCATGCAGCATCTTAAAAATATATAATCAAAATTGTGGTGGAAAAGTCATAACTAGCAATTCGGCAATTAAAAATCCCCTACCTATCAGAACACTGAGCATTCACAAGAGCATGCCTTGCTCCAAGCAGGAAGCCTCCCCTTGAACTTCAGGTTATTCAAACCACAGATGCCTGCCTCTGTTTTCTACAGCACTTTCACTCGCTCACTTTTTTCCTTTTGTAACAAAGTGTGGTTCTTTTTGGTATCTTGCAAGCACCCTTCCAGTACAGGCACCAAGTTCTTAAGAGTCTTCTTTCGTATGGCTGACTTAGAGCAACAGTTATAAGTCCACTTGAAGGTTAGTTAGCCAGTCTAATGCCCTTGAGGAAAGAGAATGTGTATCTGCAACGTCACGGTCATATTTGTATAGACGACAGTGTTATGTCCATAGTGTGATAAGGATTGCTAAAGTCACATCTTGCAGCACCTCTAATACACCATTTGTGCATCAAGTGACCACAACAACCATCAATAAGAATCGTGTTTGTAAATTAAGGAAAAAAACACTGTGGGTCTGATGTGACTGTGACATGTGCCAAGACAAAAGTTGTAAAAGTAACCATAAATGAGTAAGCCATTGCTATCACAAACTATTTTCTTTCACCATTAATCTCCAGAAATTAAAGCAAGCAACTAGTTTTGGAAAATAGCAAAACGACATGCACAAATCAGAAGTTGCACCATCAACAGAAAATGTCAATTTTAGATCCTGACCGCAGCGTTCAGTCACTGTGAAGTCCTTTCAGTACTCCAGCAGCACAATGCTTTAAACAAAAGTTTCCAAATATTCACACATGCAAATTACAAGCACAACACTAATAATCAGCACAAAGACGCATACAACATAGTAAAACAACATAAAGCCTTGATCCATCAATGGGAGTTGCAATTCTAAGAGAGACAAACAAATGTGAGTTCCATCAGTGATGAACGTGGCTCACTTGAATCAAAGTCATTCGCTCCTTTGTCAAGAGCAGAATGAGAATGATTTATTATTGCTGCAAAAATCCAATAGACTTTCATGACTGAAAGACAATCCTTCTGCAAACAAGTGCTAATAACACATCACTTTTGTTCAATGAAACCACAACACATCCAAGCTGAGTTCCTGATACTCACCTGCTTGCCATTGAGGAAAGAAGTCTGGGGGAGATTCAGAAGCAACAGACTCCCCTTCAGGCACCTGAACTTTGTGCTAAACAATGTATTCTGCTTCCCCAAACGACAGAGCAGAACATCAGCTTAGCAGGCACATAGGTTGAGAGTCTATGCAAAATCTTGTAACCAAAACAGGAAAAGGAAGTTTTACAAAAAAGAAGAGCGTGAGAGAGCAGGAAATAACACTTCTTTTTTTTAAATCCATTTTCATCATATTTGGATTAAACGAAACAGGTGTATGGATTAAGATTAGACCAGTTGCCATTTTCTTTATCGATAAAGTTATAATAGAAACATTTTATTACTTGGTATGAGCTCAGTGACACAAAAGTAATGTGCAAAGGAATGACAGATATTCATTTGTTCCACGTTCTCACTGTGCTTGGACACCAAAGTCTTGCCTATGATGAGGACCAACTCTGATCTTGGCAGTCAGTGTCTCAGTTTAAACCATCACTCTAGGCAGGGAAAGCCAACATTTGCCTTGGTGGAGTTTACCTAAAGGTTCAAACAATATTCAGCAAAATATTCCAGTTGCTGAAAATCAGAGCCATCCCCAGTATATTCAAGGCAAGAAGTTTTGCTGCAAGGAGTTCCTACCCCAAGACATGTATATTTAATGTATCCCTACTCATGCTGAATAGCACTTGTTTGGTATTGAGTAACCTGGTTCAGCCCTGGGTTACTCAATACCAAGCAGTCCCAAATAGGAGACTGCAAACTTTGGAGATGACAAAGAAGGGTTAGCTGCCTTAACTCTACTTTAAAAGCCCTTATGGGTACGGACAGAAGTTACACATAAACTGGCTTAATTAATCAGAAACCAGTTAAACCTGTAACAGAACAGAAGTTCAGTGCACTTAAATCTCTTAAAATGGCCAAAACCAGTTTAAGATAAACCTGGTTGGATGCAGTATCAGACTTAACTGATTTAGGTCAAGCTGGTTTATGGAATTCCTGTCCCAAACCCCTTCCCAGTTCAAGTTAACTCACAGTCCCCCAGCATCCCAGGATGCTTTGTAGCCCTGGACTCTGCTGTCTGCTCCAGAGGAGTAGGGTTGGCCTCACCCCTCTGCATCCAAGCTGGAGCACTGTTTTGGCTGGCTGGGGGCGGGGGGCGGGGGAATTAGAAACCTTGCTCTAAACCTCAGCCAGGTTCTGCCTAGTGGGGGCAGAGCAGCCCCTCCGTCTTTTCCCCTGCTCCATGCTCAAGCACAGGGGCAAGGAGCATGGCCAGCTGCTGCCCAGGCCAGTATACTGAGGCAGCAGAGGGGTTGGGAAGGGGTTGCTCTGGAGGAGAAGCAGCCCCTCCCACACTTCTACCCCCTACACTCTTTGCTAGAGGCAGAGAGGGCAGCCCTTGCATGGGTTTTGTCCCTCACTTGAGTGGAGCGTGCGGGAGGGGCATGCCCCCGCCTGGGGCTGTGGTGGGGAGGCAGGACATTTAAATCCTCCCCCTGAGGGAGACCTAGGTTGCATTCCCATGCAGCCAGGAAGGGCCTCCCCACCTCATTCTGTGAGTCCCTGAACAGGGCATGGCATCCCACTCTGCTCAACCGGGAGCAACATCTTGGCAGGGACTGCTTCCCCCTTGAGTGGGGAGTGGAGGACAGAAGCCGGGTGGGGGCTTTCCCCCCTAGGCAAACTGGGGCTGGGGTCCCATTCAGGCCAGGGAGCAGGGTTTAAAGCCCCCCTTCCCCTGGCCTCAGTATGCTGGCCCCAGGTTGGGGCCTGGCTACCCCCACTGTGCTTGAGCAGGAGGTGGGGAAAGTCTTGAAGGGCTTCTCTCCTCCCTCTGCTTTCGCAGTGGCTGGGAGGTGTACTCTGGCACTCCCCAACTTTTGGCCTGACGCACTGCAGGCCTGTGGCTGCATTTCTGGAATCAAAAGTGAATGTCTGTTCACTTGCTAATCGGTTCAGTCTACACGGTTTAGACTAACCTGGAAAGATTTAATCGATTCAGCCTCTGGCTTTTTGAATTTCTACACTTAGCCTATAAGCCCTGAATTAAACTACCTTCAATTTGTAGGACAGAGTCTGTCTAGGTTAAATACCATTCCAAAGTTCATTCAGAAGCAAGGGTCCTTTATGTCCTAGCTACTGTTCTGGAAAATACGTCATCTGCTATTTCCTTCATACAGTTTGTTCTGCATAGTGTCTTGCCTGCTCTCTGGTAACTGAGTGCCAGGGGTAACTGCTGATCATTTCTAGAGACTACATGCTTTCTTTTCCACTGTGTGGTGCACATGAGCATACATACAAGCACATGTGTGCACGTGTGAACAGTGAGAATAAATTAAAAGTTACTTTTCTTGTTGCTAATGCATCCTCCAGTTGACCTGTTCTGCTATGTCCAACTAACACAGTGTGTCTTGGTATGAGAGGCAGAGAGACAGTCTAGTAGTAGTGAGAAAAGATTTTGAATCCTGAGAATTAAACCCCCCCCCCCCTGAGAAACTGAAGCTAGAAACAAGAACACGGAACCAAAAGAGAAGAATATTAAAGTCTGGTTGTTTCAGTGCTACTTCTCCATGTGTGAAACTACAGTGTCAGCGATGAGCTGAACCGGTCAAGCTGACAGACTGGGTCATACAAGAAGAAACTAGCAGTAAAAACTCACTGAATCTCATTTCTCTCCTCAAGCCCGTGGTCTGAAAAGGCCTATGTATGTTGCAAATCATACTTGATACAAATTCTACCTCTTTAATCTTTTTCATAGGAAGTAGGCTTACTAGGGTGTGAATGGATTCACAGTAGGTGCAGAAGTTTATGCAAGATAGCCTTACTAGGGAAAACTCAGAAGATGAGATAAAATTGCAGGTAACATTATAGCAGGCTAGAAAATTAAGCTTTTAAAAAAAATTCATTAAAAAAAGTTTGATTTTTGGTAGTATGTTCAAAATTCTCATAGCAGTTCTAGATACATATTGCTTGTCGTCTCCAATTAGTCTAATACAGTGGTTCCCAATGTGGTGCCCCTCAAAGTTTATTCAGGTGTCTGTGCGCATTTCACGATCAGTAAAAATCATTATTCCAACAAAAAATGCTGTCTTATTGGTGCCTGCTGCTTTTTCTTTTAAATTTGAATGTGCCCTTTTGCACATTAACATTGGGAATCCCTGGTCTAATACATACAAAGTCCAGAATCCTGAAAATTAACTTTACAAAATGAAAATAACTGAAGAGGAAAAAAGAAAAAAAAAAAAAATCAATGAAACTCCAGAGACTCTGGCTGCCCTTCTCATTCGTAGTCTCCAGGAGAAATGAGCACACGCCAGAAAATGCTGTAAAATAAAACTCTGCTTCTCTTGAATTCATTTAGTCCTTTTTTTAAACATCATTCATTTAACATTTTGAAGCAAATTGACTTTAAAACCCTCAGTTCTTTCCCCACGACATCATTTGAACTGGCTTGTAGTGTGTGTTCACAGTTAAATACAGTGGGCTACGTGGGAAGTGAGTCTCACCAGTCTTTGTGTTATTGCGACATTCTTCTCAAATACCTGATAGAGCCTCTGTGCCGTCCCAAGATGATAAAGCACCTACTGGATCACATCGCTTAACCTGTGCCCAGTTCTCAGAATTGCAAGGTTAGTGAGGTTAGTGAATTATTCCCCTGCCCTACCTTATCTTGCATATGTATTTTGGTCATTCTCCCCACCTCCCCTGGATAAATCAGGCACTGTATCAGGATAACTTTACAAACTATCACTGCAAATTGCACTGGTGTGCAAGGAACACAGCAATCATCCTTGACACGGCCACTGTGACAGCATGTAACTTTAGTACATGTAGTGCATGCAGGGCTGCTGTAGAAAGCAGACCAATCAGAAGGTGAAGCAGCCCCTGTCCTGTGCCTCTGCTAGCAGTCTGCGGTCCACACACATTGTTATTTTTATATTTGACAGATCAGGAATAGATAGATTTAAACAAGACCACTCATTTCAGTAAGAGATGACAACTGCTTAGTGTGCTAATGCCTTAGTGCTGTATCTCCACATTAATACATAATACTATGATTTCCATGTCCTTGCTTTGCTTGTGCTCTTAGTAATATATTATCTTCTTACATCCACATTTATAAATCATAGATGATTTTCATCCTCTCTACTAATTATTACCAGCCTATGGGTAATAATCAGCCGACGAAAATAGTCTAATCCTTTCACCGTTCGTTCTCATCAGTATCTAGTTTGTTTCATTTTCAAATTCTCTTGCAGTAATTGACACAAGGCTGTAATACCTGGGTTGCAAACCCTGCAGGGAAATGTTTACATCCCAATAAAATACTGTTTTTATTCACGTTTAAAAATGACTCATGAAAACATTCCTCTTCACATTAACTTTTATAACAATGCTATTTTCCTGAAGATCGAGGTTGAGCCTAGACCAGCGTTTCTCAGCCTGTGTGTTGTGACCTAAAAGTGGGTCGCAAGGATATGAAAGGGTCATGAACAACCTTTAAAAAGGGATAAACAAACTTTAAAAACGATCCTTTTTTAAAAGGAGAAAAACATGGGAAGCCATTGCATTTCCCTTGCAGGCTGGCAGAGTTCCAGCTACAAGGGGCTGCTTGGGGCCCCCTCCCCCACACATTGGGAGGCTGGGGGGAGGGGACACTGGGTCGGAAGTGAAGGCCACTGGATGGTGACTGGCTGTCAATGTTTACAAACGGGTCCTGGTACAAAAAAGGTTGAGAACCACTGCCCTAAACTATAGGGCTCTGCGAAACACCTGCGTTTCGTTTCGGTTTTGGAGTCGCCTTTTCAGAGGGACAGTGTTTTGTTTCAGTTTTTCAAATCACTGTCCCATTTCATTTAGACTGAAACTGTTTCAAAGATGTTTCAGAATTTTGATGGTGTTTCTGCCATAGGCTATACGGGGAATCACAAACTACCTATAACTTTGCCATTTCTTTGCCACTTCTGATTCAGATGAAACTTGCAGAGATACTAGCCCCTTCTTAGGCCATGAAGTCTGCCAAGTTTCAAGGAGAAAAGTGCAGGTCTTTCTAGGAAACTGCACCTCAAGGTGCAGACAAGCAAAATTCATGACAGGTGTGACTCTGTATGTTAAGGTGCAGCAGGATGAAAACTGCAGGGATGGTAGCCCCTGTTTCACTCTCACAACTCCACTGCAACCAATAAGCCTCAGGCCTCTCAAAGATTTTACAGGTCTGGGCTTTCCCCAGCTAGGACAGTGCAGTGGCTGGAGGTTATCATGTGCCTCCTGTTCCTACCCACCTTTCACCAGGGAGGTTCATGATCCTGGTATTTCCTGGGGTGCAGTTTTATGTCATGCCCAGGATGATGTAGGGCCTCCTCCCTGTATAGCTGCAACCCTTATACACTGAGGGCAGCCAGATGAATAATGTATCTGGGTCAAATGAATAGGTATCTAGGTCAGATGAACATGTATCTAGGTCACTGTGTAAGAACGTAATTGGCGGTCAGTAAATATTCACAATTGGGATGAAGTGACTGGTCACTGCTGACTATAACTAAGAGCAGATTCCCGCCATTAAGCGGAGAACTCTGAGCACACCAAGGAGACACAGTCAGCAGATTGGCCACCTGCAGACACCTTCTGCTCGCCAGCCGTTCTTCATTTGGCATATCTCATTCACCGGTTTGTCTGATCGTCTCGTCAAAGAGCTCTCGGAAGTTTACTGATCGAAAGTGCATTATAATTTTTCCCTGTGCATGAGCTGTTGACCAGTTCTGGGACTACTGAGTCGGGCAGCCGCACCTAGCCTCCGGGTTAGAAAGTAAGGGCTCGGCTCAGGAACCCCGTGAACCAACAGACCCCTTTAGACCGTTCTGTTTTATGCACTGTAACTGAACAAGTCAGCTATCCTGCCTACGCTGCGACCATCGGTAGCGTAACTACAATAAACCTTTCATACAACCAATACGCTTCAAGCCGCCTGACTCCTACTTGCCGCTACTCCCCACCTGTCCAGTCATCTATCCCTTCTGCGCCAAGCCGGTCATGCCGACCCAGGCTCGCAGGTCAAGGGTACACCGGTTATGAGGTGCAACACTCCAGATGTCCAAGGCAAAGTGTAAGGCCACTGGCAGACCTGATCTGTGGAGCTCTTTCCTCAAGTACTCCCTGCATGCCTTATATGGGGAGGGCACCACTATCTTGATGAAGGTGGTGTGTGCAGTCACTTGACAGGACAGGGCCACATGCGCCATGAGTTCCCTGAACCCTGGCTGCTCAACTAGGGAGAAGGGCTGGCCATCCAAAGCAAGCATCTCCCCAATGCTCTGAGTGATCTTGCTCACCTTTGCAACGCAAACCCCTTTCTGTCCACCTTTGCACTACTATTGCAGGGTGGCCTGCCTCTGCTTTGGGGGGACAGGGACTTTGGAGTGAGAGGGGGACTTCCCTTGGGCATGCTCCCACAGGTACCAGGCTGAGGAGCAGCAAGGGCAAGGGGGTGGTGCCTCCTGAGATGCATCAGCATCACTGTGGTGCTGAAGGATTTCTCCTTCTTTCCGCGGCTGGTCTTACACAGGCAGTGCAGGCAGATAGCATACCTGGGATCATCTGCCACCTCAGAATGATCCCACACCACACTACCCCCTCGCTTCTGGGGTGCAGGTCCGGATCCTGCCTGACCCCCTCCTCAGCAGGCAGAGGCACAACAACAGGAGGACCTGACTCAACTGAGGTTGCCTCCACAACCTCAACATGAACCTCAGGGAAGGAGACCTGGCTGTAGGGGAACTTGGATGGAATGGAGCACAAATGCAGATTCCTCCTCAGTCCCCTAAATTTCTTTTGCTAGTGTGCTCAGGTACCCTGCTTCCAGATCTAACTCCTCCTCTGGCACTGGAAGGCTTAGGCTAGGAACTAAAATGGGGGTGGAGGAGGCTGTCATGTTGCTCGTGCATGCTGGGGGTTATTATTATGGCTGGTGTTATTGGAGGGGGTGCAGATGCAGGCACTGGTCCCACCGCCTTGCCGCCACTAGCACCAGAAACCTCATGCCTGCTAGTGCTAGGGAAGAGGCTGGATTTAAGTTGAGAGGGGAGGAGACTTACAGGTCTTCCTCTTCCCCCCTCCCCCCCCCGGCCAGAAGACTTGGCTCCTGCCTTTCCAGCACACTTCATATTTTGTGTGCTGGAAAAAAATGTGCGTCTGTGTCATAAATGTATGCGTACTGAGTGCTTTCCTGCAGTGCACGGTGATGAGATACTGCCAGGCGAAGCACTGCTTTCTTTTTGTTTGGGGAGGTAGGGGGAAAATAAGAACAAATAACAGGATTTTTGGGGAAGGGTAGCCAAGGTTAAATAAATAGGAAAGGATTGGCAATGGTGACAAATTGGTAGCAAGGCACTAGCAAGCTGCAAGCTTACAAATGCTGCTCTTGCTGTAGACACAGACACAGCTGCAAAATGGCAGAGAGCAGTTCACAAACAGCCGTTTATGGTACTTCTCTCTCCCTCCCCCAGAGCGCTGGGATTGGAAGGGACCTCCGGGACAGATCATTGCCACTGGCCAGCTACCGATGTCAATATCAGAGCAGTCCTTCCCCCCCTCCTCCCCCTCCCTCTTAGCTTCTCTTTCCCTGCAAGCCCGCTTCCGAAACAGCTCTGAAACATTTCGGAAACATCCAAATCATTTCAAAACATTTCTGGAACGTTTTGGATGGCCCATTGCATTTCAGAGCTGTTTTGGAACCTTGTGTTCGTTTCGGTGTTTCAACCACCAAAACGTCTGAATCCGAAACAAAACAAAATTTCGCCGAAATTTCACATAGCCCTATCAGACTGACATGGCCTCTTTCTATCAATAGTCTGAGTCATTGTTGAGCAGCGATCAGTCTACACCAACTACCCTTAAAACAGCTATAAGAGTCCTCAGAAAAAAAATATAATTTATACTCTGTTTATACTATTGCTATACATACTGCCATAGCATAAACAGCAGGCCATTATGTATTTCAAAGAAAAAAAACCCAGCATAGCTTCAAAAGTTTGCCTCTAGTGATCTGGGCCCATAATTACATAAATAAATTTATCCAGCTGTACTTGGCACAAGTCTGGGGGTGGGCACAGCAAAGGTGGCTTAAGAGTTTGGCTTAAACTACTACTAGGCACCAGCCTGGTACCTAACAAACAACTATTTTAAGTGGCCTGCCAGTGATGAGCCCTGGGAAAAGCACTCTTACTCAGTCTGCACGTAATTTTCACAGAAAAACAAGATCTGATTAATATGCACAGTGATTTGGTTTGCTGAAAGAAAGTATTCTATTCTTTGAGATTTGCTTTTCTAACTGTAACTCTTCCTGGGGACTTGATTTTTGGAAGTGCTGACTTCCTGCAGCTCCTGCTGACTTCCACTGGAATCGCGGTTGCTCAGCTACTTGGAAAACGAGATCCCAACTGATATTTTATAAGTCACACAGTGTAACAGTGACAATGAATGGAATAAAATCCAGCTCTGACTTCTACTGCCCTGTTGTAAGCCAACTTAACTTCATTAATCACTATGGTATACATTCCAGAAGTGTCTCTACTCACCCATTTGCATTGCTAAAATGTCTCAGTGGGTTTAGACTGGAAAAGAGAGTACTTAGAAGGAAAACATCACCTTGGGACAAATTACAAATAGGACCCAGTAGTGATTCCAATTTGGACCTTAGAAAAGAAACATGGTTGGTGCCATCTGTTTACGGCTGTGCAAGAAGGCAGAATTTCTTGCACACAGGACACAGGCTTTAGCTGCAGTGGTGTAGATATGTCTGTGAACTTTTTAGCAACATGCCTACTGAATGCACTAGATGAGGGATGTTATTATAAGTAGGACTAGACACTGTGTGCATTTCCTTTCTAGAGAAAGCTGCATTACCAAGTCACATATGGTTTTTGGATGACATGGAGTATAATCAGTTCTAGGACTTACAGATTGAATTCTGACAGATTTCTGGTTCAGGCCAAAAATGATCACACATACCATTTCATTTTTTAAGAATGAAAAGATGCACAAAATAGGATGGGTTAGGATGCGCGTGCGACCCTCCCCCCTTATTTACAATGTTCCAAAATTAACCTGGCTTATTCAGGAAGTATTGAAGGTAAAGAGCTGCAAATATCTCCTTTTTTGATATAATGAACAAAGTATCTCACAATACCAAATAATCGTTATGCATTCATATTTGCCGTTTCATATTTATCGTTATTTACCTTAAAAACAACTCGTTACAATAAGCAAGCACTACAAAGTCCTATGCAAATTGAGTATTTGCATATGCTAATCCATTCTATGCAAGAGAGCATGATTAATAGACATAAGAATTGACTATTCAGATTGCACACTAATAAACTTTGAAATTCATCAGAAGCCATTGTATGTCCAATATATGCACAAATGCTGCATTATGACATGCATAAATATACACAGACACACATCCATGTTTGCAAAACTCATTTCACAGCTGTTAGCCATCTTTGAAAACAGGATTGATTTCTCCTGCTCCCAGATTTGCATCCACTACATATGCGAAGACCCATTTCTTAGTAAGAACCCTTACACACCCCTAATTTTTTTTTTTTTAAAGACCCAATCTTGCCCCACTGGAAGTTAACAGCAAAACCCTCATTGGCTCCACAATGAAAAAAGACATGGCTCTTCTCAGCTGTGAAGAGTCAGCTTATTTTATCTATATCAAATAGTTTGGACCACATTAGCCATTTAGACAGTATATTAGGAAGTACAGCATTACACAGTGGTTGCCTGAAATTCTCCTTCCTATGACTTGCAATACATGGGCAGTGAGTCCAAAACCCACATTAAACAGTAATGGAACAATTTATAGACCATATGGAGAAAAAATAGTTGGTCAGTTCCCATACAAAGCACCTACAAAGATATTTATGCTGAAATCAGCTAAATGTGCCTCACAAATCAGTGAATTCCTGGAAACTGAGGCACCAGGAATTCAGGAATACTGATATGATCTGATCCACGTTTGCCAGAGAAAGTTTCCCTTACTGCATGAAAGGACTTGGGGTTGCAGGTGCCTCAGACTTTTTACACTGCTTATCAAACAACCCACTCCCCACTGCTCAGCTTCAAACAGCAGCACAAAGAAAGACGCTGTCTCCCAGCCCCTACTCACAGCCGGCAGGACTTCTACCGTAGACAGCTGGCAGGTAGCTCCACATCTGTGTAAGGAAACCACCACACCCTGCAGGCCTAATCCAAAACCTAGTGAAGTCTAGGCACGCAACGCCTACACTCTTTATGATTTCCTCCTGCCCTTTCAAAGTAAACTTTGAAGACTAAAAACTGTACATAAAGTTTGATATCCTGTTCTACACTACTGCTTTGAATTTTCCCTGAGATGTATTTTTCCATTGAAAAATAAAAGCTAAGTACCAACTTAGATCTAAACACCTGCCATCAATGGTTTCAAATGTTGGTTTATGCTCAAGCCAGCTCCAGGGGTATTCAGAGACATTCTCCCATATATTAATCAAATACAGAAAACTTGTGAACATCCGTTCTAGAACAGAAGTGCTTTCACTTTTACCCGGCACCATTTCCTTTCTCCTGTAAGCAGGTATTACAAGTGGTTTTAAGTGGCAGCAGGGGAAAACAAGGTGAGCTGGTTAATATTAAAATTGCCAAAATAAAGCAGTTTTATCAGTTTTCACATTTGAGATCACTAAATGGAGCATTAACTTTACAGAAGCATAAATCAGAGATGTGGAATCGCATCTGTATATTTTGTAGTTGCTCACATTTAGCATGAAACTCACTCCTGACGCTACCCAACATCACAAGCAAAATTCCTGAATACAGTAACCTAATGCTTTGCTTACAGCTTAAGATATATCTATATGTGTAAGATTCATTGCTTACAATGCCTACTATGACAGAGCCTTCACACACTGATGGAAATATTTTTGTCATAAGCATACCATTATAGATGTATTACAAAGTGGGAAGATACGGTTAGATCATATGAAACAAGAAAGGGTAGACTGGATGAAGACATGACAGAGTAGCAAGATGTGGCCTAAGAATCTGAAAACTGCCAAAAGTAATGAGAAAGGACATTTACTGTTGCTTTTTAGACAGCCCTCCCCTAGGGGCTAAAAAGAGATGAAATACAGTAGTATAATCCTCCAAGGTAGGAGCATGCATTCATTAGAAACTGAAAAACCACCTTCCAAACTTAAGTATCTTCCTTAATAAACAAACCCCAAAGCAGGATAATAAGCAGGTCATATTTTCTAGCAGGATTAAATCACTAGTTTTATTGTTAGGGAAGGAAGTCTAGTTAGAGAGAAATCTGTCAAGGTTATAAAAGGAAACTAAGCTAGAATAATGACAAGTTGAAGTCAATGCCAAGTATTGGAGAAAGAACAACAGCAATGTGAATGCTCACCTAAAGTCTTGCTTCCAAAAGCAATACTTCTCAGAACAAAGACGGTTGGAAATGGTGGTTGGCTCATGCTGCCAGGAAGCTTCACCTGCCTCGGAGCATTTCCTTCAAGTATGGTAGGCAAGTTTGGCAGTGAACCATATTTAAGGGTATTATAGATCATTCCACTTCATTTGCAACTGAATTCCAACTAGCTTCAGGCATCAAGGACAACAAAAAGTCCTTTTTCAGATATGTGGGGAGCCGGAGGAAAAGCAAGGGCAACGTTGGACCCCTGCTAAACAAGATGGGGCAACTGACAACTGACGCCCAGGAAAAAGCCAACCTATTAAATAGGTACTTTGCGTCAGTCTTTCATCAGTCCCATGGGACGCCCATGCCTGCTATGGGACAGGGAGATCCGGGTGATGGGGATCCCATACCCTCCATAAATGCTGACCTTGTAAAGGAACACCTTGAGAAGCTGGATACCTTCAAGTCAGCCGGCCCTGACAATCTGCACCCCAGGGTACTCAAGGAGCTGGCGAGCGTCATAGCACCAGCCCCTGGCACAGATCTTTGAAAACTCCTGGCACTCTGGTGTAGTGCCCGAAGACTGGAAGAAGGCCAATGTGGTGCCGATCTTCAAGAAAGGGAGGAGAGTGGATCCGGCTAACTACAGGCCCATTAGCCTGACTTCTATCCTGGGGAAGATCTTGGAAAAGTTTATTAAGGAGGCCATCCTTGAGGGACTGGCCCAGGCTAACATCCTAAGGGATAGCCAGCACGGGTTTGTTGCGGGTAGGTCTTGTTTGACCAATCTCATTTCCTTCTATGACCAGGTGACCTATCACCTGGACAAGGGAGAAGAGATTGATGTCATATATCTTGACTTCAAAAAAGCTTTTGATCTGGTATCCCATGATCATCTCTTGGCCAAACTGCCCGGTTGTGGCCCTGGCTCCACCACTATCTGCTGGCTGGGAAATTGGCTTCGTGGTCGGACCCAGAGGGTTGTGATTGATGGCAGTCACTCATCATGGTGCCCTGTGACCAGTGGGGTCCCTCAAGGCTCTGTCCTGGGATCCATACTGTTCAACGTCTTCATTAATGATGTGGACACTGGAGTCAGGAGTGGACTGGCCAAGTTCGCCGATGACACCAAACTTTGGGGCAAAGCATCCATGCCAGAAGATAGGCGGGTGATCCAGGCTGACCTGGACAAGCTCAGCAAATGGGCAGACAAGAACCTCATGGTGTTTAACACCGATAAATGCAAGGTTCTCCACCTTGGGAGGAAAAACCTGCAGCACCCTTATAGGCTCGGCAGTGCTACGTTGGTTAGCACTACAGAAGAAAGAGACTTGGGAGTCATCATTGACCACAAGATGAACATGAGCCTGCAATGCGATGCTGCGGCTAGTAAAGCGACCAAAATGCTGGCGTGCATCCATAGATGCTTCTCGAGCAAATCCTGGGACGTCATTCTCCCCTTGTACTCGGCCTTGGTGAGGCCGCAGCTGGAGTACTGCGTCCAGTTTTGGGCTCCACAATTCAAAAAGGCTGTGGAGAAGCTTGAGAGAGTCCAGAGGAGAGCCATGCGCATGATCAGAGGTCAGGAAAACAGATCTTACGATGACAGGCTGAGAGACATGGGACTCTTTAGCCTGGAAAAGCGCAGGCTCAGGGGTGATCTGATGGCCACCTATAAGTTTATCAGGGTGACCACCAGGATCTGGGGGAACGTCTGTTCACCAGAGCGCCCCAAGGGATGACGAGGTCGAACGGTCACAAACTCCTGCAAGACCGTTTCAGGCTGGACATAAGGAAGAATTTCTTTACTGTCCGAGCCCCCAAGGTCTGGAACAGTCTGCCAGCGGAGGTGGTTCAAGCACCTACATTGAACACCTTCAAGAGTAAATTGGATGCTTATCTTGCTGGGATCCTATGACCCCAGCTGACTTCCTGCCATTTGGGCAGGGGGCTGGACTCGATGATCTCCCGAGGTCCCTTCCAGCCCTAATGTCTATGAAATTTAGACCTTTGTTACCGTATTGTTTGTTGTAAGCCAGATCCTGAGTTAATGGATGTGTTGTTCCACTTCAATCAATAGAAAGGAGCAAATTTATGAGCTTTTGGCCCCTCACGTATGGCATATGTGGTTAACAGTAACGAGGTCTACAAGACAGGTATTTACAGGAAAAAAACCCTTTTCATATGTATAAAAATATTACATAATGTAATGTAACAGCCAAGGTTGAATTCTGTTTTAATCAACATTTTATAGATTGACTGAGAGGCCTATTGAACTATATATTTTAACCTGATGAAAGGATGCTTAGCCTCGATTCCCAAGTCACAGTATGAGCTCCAGCTGCTTTTTAATGTTGGTGGCTATGACTGCCTAGCCAAGTTTGCTTGCCACAGTTTTACCATCTACCCCTTAAACAGGAATGCGTGGTCAAAGGAAACTGTGTGAGCATTAGGTCTGTAAGTTCAAAGTAGGAAATGCCTACCTAGTGCCATGTTCCACTTATTGCTCTGGGAAATTTTCTACATTTCTCACTTTTCAACTCTCATTCTTTGCAGAGCACATTTTCTTTTATGCTTCTACAATAGCTGACATAATTGGCCTTAAGCCGATTGGGACCATAGAATGCTACTGCTGCATAGCTAGCAAATGACTGTTCAGTGCTAAAGCATAAAGGAAGATATGCTCTGAGCAGAATAAAGGTTCTTAGCAGAAGAGATTGAATCAAGGCAGTGCAATAGTCCATCATTAGTCCTTCCACCATATATGCTGTTTTCCTTCGTCAAGCATTTCCCGAAAGAAGAATTCAAGTTCCTCCGCAATATCTTACTATAGCATGTCTACTGCAATGGTATTTACTGTAAGGATAATAATAGGAGTGCACCCATATTTTTTTCTCTTGAGCTCTTGAATATATTACAATTGCAGAATGATAAAGAAATGATAAAAAAGTAAGGCTGGCAGGGGCCTTGAGAGGTCATCTAGTCCAATCCCCTGCCTGAGGCAGGATTATCCTATCCAAAGCATCACACATAAATCCACTGCCTAACCCCTAAGCAAAACTACCCTCTGACACAACACCAGACATAACATCCTAATTTGCCATACGGAAAGCAGAGAGACCACAGGGGTACACAGTCTGCTTTTGCAAAGATAGTTAATATATGTTCAAAAGATCCCAGGAAGAGGGCCATGCCCCCATTACTGAAGAAGGCAAAACCCGGCACAGTCCATACAATTGTGACCATGGGGTACAATTCCTTCCTGACCCCACATATGGAAGTCGGTCTGACCCCGAGTGGAGTCTGCTCTCCAACTCTCTGAACTCAATGGAAAGAGTGACTGAGCTCAACAGGCTTCAGATTTGTCTGTGGCACTTGCACACAGGCTTCAAATGTGAAGAACATGGCTCTTGGGAGCTAGGAGCAGTGGGGAGAGGAGGGATCCAGGCACACGTGTGCCCAACACACGTGTGCCCCCTTACCAGACCCAAGGCTGAGGCGGGCACAGCAGCAGCGGAGCCAGCAGCAGGGGCAGCAGCAGCGGAGTCACCTAAGGTAAGTGGGCAGCGGGACCGGACGCAGCCGAGCCAGGTCTAGAGGGGTCGCCCCCCCCGGATCCCTCTTAGCTGAGCAGGTAGGGAGCCGCACTCCCAAGCCACGCCACGCGAACACAGCGTGCAAACAGGTGTGCTCTGTAAGAGCATGCCGGCATTTGCGTCGGCATTCGCGCAAGCGGGCAAGCAGGAAGGGCCAGAAGGGAGACTCCTACTAGGGCAGGGCGAAGGCACTGCACTAAGCTAAAAACAAGCAGCAACTCCTATGATGGTGTTGACGCGGTGTGTTGCCAGGGCCCCTGCCCAGGGGGAGCAGCCTACCCAGGGCTTGTCTGAGGCCTCCACCCAGAGAGAGCCCATGGGGGAGCTGGCATCCCCCCACCCCCTGGCCTATGGGGGTTGCCCAGCAAGGCCGGGGCAGGGCAGGGATTGGGGACCCCCACACCTGTCCTGCAGGCACCCTGGAGGTGCAGTGAGGGAGCTCCAGGAGGAGGTTAGCAGGCTGAAGGGAATCAGGAAGAAATTGACAGCTATTTCCTTTCCCTGCAGGGCCACACACCCGAGGAAGAAGCACCTCGGGAACTGCCCTCCACTGCAGAGTGGCAGATGGTCACCTCCAGAACCAGAGCTGCTCGTGACACAGCAGTACCAGTTCCTCCAGCCCGGCTGGAGAACAGGTACAAGGCCCTGGCAACACTGGAGGAGAAGGAGGGAGAGGAGGCAAGTCCACACTCTCCATGCTCTGAACAGGCCGAAGGAGCTACGCAATCCCAGAGGAGAAAGCGTCGAGCGATCGTCATAGGCGACTCCATCCTGAGAGGTACAGAGGGCCTCATCTGTCGCCAGGACCCCTCGACACGCGATGTCTACTGCCTACCCAGAGCAAAGATTCACGATGTGACGGGGATGATCCAGGCTGTGATCCAGCTCACTGATTACTACCCCATGGTCCTAATCCATGTGGGTACTAATGATGCGGCCAGAAGCCCTGATCACCTGATGGCAGACTACCGTGCTCCGGGGGGCGTGCTGAAGGAGATAGGCGCACAGGTGGTTTTCTCTTCTGTTCTACCAGTGAGCGGACATGGAAGACGGCATGAGACGTGCATCGCAGAGACCAGCTGGCGGCTTCAGGAACGGGGTCTTGAGGCAGGCTTTGGCTTCCTTGACAACGACCCGCACATCACGACGAGAGACATGCTCAGGTGGGATGGGCTCCACCTTTCCCCTAAAGGTAAGTGTGTGTTCTCTTCTAGGTTGGCCGATCTCCCCCGGCAGGCTTTAAACTAGGTTCACTGGGGGAAGGGGAAGACGAGGGAGGAGGAAGCCTTGGACCGCTAAACCAAGCAGCACTCACAAGTACAGCCCAGCCTAAACGGACGAGCCGAACATATACACAGGGGCCAGGGCAATGCTGTGATTAGGGGGCCAGTGCACACATCCACAGGAGGCCTCAAATGCCTCTACACAAATGCGTAGTATGCGAAACAAGCAGGAGGAACTTACCCTCCTGCTAGCTGACACCAACCCAGACATAGTGGGGCTCACTGAAACATGGTGGGACCCAACACATGACTGGACAGTGAGTATCAAGGGCTATATAGGCTGTACAGGAGGGACAGGACAGGGAGGAAAGGCGGGGGCGTGGCGCTCTACATTAAGAAGGAATACACATCCTCACCAGGTAGCACAGAGTCAGAGGAGGGGCACACAGAAGTGCTCTGGGTTAAAGTACAAGGCAGTCGAGGGGAAAGAGACTTAACGGTGGGGGTCTACTACAGACCACCCAACCAAGGGGAAGGGCTAGACCAGGAATTCTTAAGTCAGCTCACAGAGGTAGTTAGGTCAAAGGATGTGGTCATCATGGGTGACCTGAACTTTCCAGACATCTGCTGGGAAGAGCAGTCAGCCAGGTCTGACCGCTCATGTAGGTTCCTAGCACAAATGCAGGACCTCCATCTAGCCCAGGAGGTGCACAGCCCCACCAGGAGAGATGCCTTGTTGGACCTGGTGCTGGTCACAGGTGACGACCTGGTGAGGCGGCTGCGGGTGCTCGACCACCTGGGCGACAGTGATCATCGTCTGCTGGAATTCACCATCCAGCACAAGGTGGCAAAGGCCTGCAGCAAGGCAGCAGCACTAGACTTCAGGAGGGCAGACTTCAATGAGCTAAGGAGAATAGTCGGAGAAGCACTGAGGTCCTGGAGGGGAGGGGAGCCAGGCGTCCAAGGAGAGTGGTTGCTGCTTAAGGAGATGTGGTTGCTCCAAGCTGAAAGGGCGGTAATCCCAACATGGATCAAAGGGAGCAGGAGGGCACAAAAGCCCCCACGGCTCACCAAAAGCATCCAGGAATGTCGTCTAGCTAAAAGGGAGGTGCACACCCAATGGAAGGGAGGGGCCATCACCAGGGAGGATTATACTGCGGTTGCTCAGGGATGCAGTGGGGCAGTCAGGAAGGCCAAGGTGGAGATGGAACTGGGACTAGCTTCCCGGATCAAGGACAACAAGAAGTCCTTTTTTAAATACACAGGGGGCAAAAAGAAGGTACTGGGTAACATGGGGCTCCTGCAAGACACGCTAGGAAATTTGGTTGTCACACCAGATGACAAAGCTAACATATTTAACAACTTCTTTGCCTCCATTTTCCTGAGCAGGGACCAGATCAGCCCCCTCACTGGGTCCACCTCAGGCCCCAGGGGAGGCAAACCTAGGCCAAGGGTCAGTGAGGATCTAATCAGGGAACTTCTGGAGGGACTGGATGTATTTAAATCAGCTGGTCTGGATGATCTCCACCCCAGAGCGCTGAGGGAATTAGCTGAGGTCCTTGCGGGACCCTGGCACGGCTTTACGAGCACTCGTGGTGCTCTGGTGTGGTGCCAGAGGACTGGAAGAGGGCCAATGTGGTTCCCATCTTCAAAAAAGGGAGGAAGGAGGACCCGGGGAACTATAGGCCAGTTAGTCTTACCTTGATCCTGGGTAAGCTTTTTGAGAGAATTATTCTGGCACAGGTCCATGAGGGGCCAGCAGGGGAGATTATGCTAAGGGGCAACCAACATGGGTTCATTACAGGCAAGTCCTGTCAGACCAACCTACAACCAGGTCACCAAATCCTTATATGCAGGGGTAGCAGTGGACATAGTCTTTCTGGACTTTCAGAAGGCCTTTGACGCTGTCTCTCGCCCCGTTCTCATTAAGGAACTCAGGGACTGTGGTGTCAACACCCACAGAGTCAAATGGGTAACCAACTAGCTGGAGGGCCGCACTCAGAGGGTGGTAGTGGATGGGTCATTTTCAACCCGGAAGGACATGGGCAGTGGGGTCCCCCAGGGCTTGTTCCTCGGGCCCGCAATGTTAAACATCTTCATTGGTGACTTGGACGAGGGGGTGAAAAGCACCCTGTTCAAATTTGCTGATGACACTAAGATGTCGGGGGATGTGGGCACGCTAGAAGGAAGGAATAGGCTACAATCAGACCTAGGCAGGTTACAGGGGTGCTGGTTCTTCCACCTGGGGAGGAAGAACCAGCACCACACCTACAGGCTGGAAACTCCCTTCCCATCAGTACAGAGGCAGAAAAGGATCTTGGAGTCATCACTGATGCCAAGATGAACATGGGCCGGCAATGAAGGGATGCAGTCAGGAAGGCCAACCGCACCTTGTCATGCATCCACAGATGCATCTCAAGCAGGTCCAGAGAGGCGATCCTCCCCCTCTATGCGGCACTGGTCAGGCCGCAGCTGGAGTACTGCATCCAGTTCTGGGCGCTGCACTTCAGGAGGGATGTGGACAACATGGAGAGGGTTCAGAGGAGGGCCACTCGCATGATCAGGGGCAGCAAGGCAGGCCCTAGGAGGAGAGGCTACGGGACCTGAACCTGTTCAGCCTCCACAAGAGAAGGCTGAGGGGGGATCTAGTGGCCTGTTACAAACTAGTCAGAGGGGACCTGCAGGCACTGGGGAAGTCCCTGTTCCCCTGAGCACTACCAGGAGTGACTAGAAATAACAGTCACAAGCTGGCAGAGGGTAGATTCAGGCTAGATGTGCGATTCACGGTCAGGGCAGCTAGGATCTGGACCCAACTTCCAAGGGAAGTGGTGCTGGCTCCTACCCTGGGGGTCTTTAAGACAAGGCTGGACAATCACCTTGCTGGGGTCGTTTGACCCCAGTACTCTTTCCTGCCATGGCAGGGGGTTGGACTTGATGATCTGCTCAGGTCCCTTTTGACCCCACCAACTATGAAACTATGACTTAATTCTGCACATGAATAAGGATGGGCAGAATTGGGCCAAATAGTAGAGGTAAGATTGAACAAAGTAAATTTAAATACTGAGTCTTTCAGGCCTAATTCTTCACTGCCCTTCAACCCACCAGTTACATGCTCCTCTGCTAGGGTGGCCATTCATCCAGTTTTATAGAGAACAGTCTAGTTTTCTGATCCTCTGTCCTCTACAGGATGCCCTTATGTCCTCTATTTTTCAGTGCTCGGTACCCCACCACCAACACTGCCGTGGCCACCTGCAGGAGCTCCCCGCTCAGCCTGCCCCCACTGCTGACACCACTGTGGCTGCCTGCGGAGTTCTCCTCTCAGCCCCCACCTCTGCCGCCAACACCACCGCCTGTGGGAGCTCGCCATGGCCCCAGCCTCTCAACCTTTTTACGTTCAGGGCACACCTCCATAACCTCTGGAGGCTGAGGGTTTCATAGATTTCATAGACATTAGGGCTGGAAGGGACCTCGGGAGATCATCGAGTCCAGCCCCCTGCCCAAGGGGCAGGAAGCCAGCTGGGGTCATAGGATCCCAGCAAGATAAGCATCCAATTTACTCTTGAAGGTGTTCAATGTAGGTGCTTGAACCACCTCCGCTGGCAGACTGTTCCAGACCTCGGGGGCTCGGACAGTAAAGAAATTCTTCCTTATGTCCAGCCTGAAATGGTCTTGCAGGAGTTTGTGACCGTTCGACCTCGTCATCCCTTGGGGCGCTCTGGTGAACAGACGTTCCCCCAGATCCTGGTGGTCGCCCTTGATAAACTTATAGGTGACCATCAGATCACCCCTGAGCCTAAGCTTTTCCAGGCTAAAGAGTCCCATGTCTCTCAGCCTGTCATCGTAAGATCTGTTTTCCTGACCTCTGATCATGCGTGTGGCTCTCCTCTGGACTCTCTCAAGCTTCACCACAGCCTTTTTGAATTGTGGAGCCCAAAACTGGACGCAGTACTCCAGCTGCGGCCTCACCAAGGCCGAGTACAAGGGGAGAATGACTTCCCGGGATTTGGTCGAGAAGCATCTATGGATGCAAGCCAGCGTTTTGGTCGCTTTATTAGCCGCAGCATCGCATTGCAGGCTCATGTTCATCTTGTGGTCAATGATGACCCTCAAGTCTCTTTCTTCTGTAGTGCTAACCAACGTAGCACTGCCGAGCCTATAAGGGTGCTGCAGGTTTTTCCTCCCAAGGTGGAGAACCTTGCATTTTTCAGTGTTAAACACCATGAGGTTCTCGTCTGCCCATTTGCTGAGCTTGTCCAGGTCAGCCTGGATCACCCGCCTATCTTCTGGCATGGATGCTTTGCCCCAAAGTTTGGTGTCATCAGCGAACTTGGCCAGCCCATTCCTGACTCCAGTGTCCACATCATTAATGAAGATGTTGAACAGTATGGATCCCAGGACAGATCCTTGAGGGACCCCACTGGTCACAGGGCACCATGATGAGTGACTGCCATCAATCACCACCCTCTGGGTCCGACCACGAAGCCAATTTCCCAGCCAGCAGATAGTGGTGGAGCCAAGGCCACAACCGGGCAGTTTGGCCAAGAGGTGATCATGGGATACCAGACCAAAAGCTTTTTTGAAGTCAAGATATATGACATCAATCTCTTCTCCCTTGTCCAGGTGATAGGTCACCTGGTCATAGAAGGAAATGAGATTGGTCAAACAAGACCTACCCGCAACAAACCCGTGCTGGCTGTCCCTTAGAATGTTAGCCTGGGCCAGTCCCTCAAGGATGGCCTCCTTAATAAACTTTTCCAAGATCTTCCCCAGGATAGAAGTCAGGCTAATGGGCCTGTAGTTAGCCGGATCCACTCTCCTCCCTTTCTTGAAGATCGGCACCACATTGGCCGCCTTCCAGTCTTTGGGCACTACACCAGGGCGCCAGGAGTTTTCAAAGATCCGTGCCAGGGGCTGGGCTATGACGCTCGCCAGCTCCTTGAGTACCCTGGGGTGCAGATTGTCAGGGCCAGCTGACTTGAAGGTATCCAGCTTCTCAAGGTGTTCCTTCATGAGGTCAGCATTGATGGAGCGTAGGGGATCCCCATCACCCAGATTTCCCTGTCCCATAGCAGGCATGGGCATCCCATGGGACTGATGAAAGACTGACGCAAAGTACCTATTTAATAGGTTGGCTTTTTCCTGGGCGTCAGTTGTCAGTTGCCCCATCTGGTTTAGCAGGGGTCCAACATTGCCCTTGCTTTTCCTCCGGCTCCCCACGTATCTGAAAAAGGACTTTTTGTTGTCCTTGATGCTTGAAGCTAGTTGGAGTTCAGTTGCAGCCTTGGCTTTCCTGGTTTGCTCCCTGCAGGACCGGACCAGCGCAGAATAATCCTCCTTGGAGGTGAATCCCATCCTCCATCCTTTGTAGGCTTTCCTTTTTAGCCACAGTAGGTCCGCTAGGTCTCTGGAGAGCCAGGGGGGCTGCTGTGCCTTCTTGCTGCCTTTCCTCCGTGTTGGAATAGATTTAGCTTGTGCACTGAGGATCGCTTCCTTGAGAAGCAACCACTCTTCTTGAACTCCCATCTCCCTGGGGTCATGGTCCCTGAGGGCCTGACCGACTAGCCTCTTGAGCTTGTCAAAGTCGGTTTTTCTGAAGTCAAGGACTTCTGTGCTGCTGACTGACTTGCCAGCTTTACGGCGGATGGTGAAGGTGATCAGCTCGTGGTCGCTGTCACCCAAGTTCCCATCAATCACTAGGTCGCCGATTAGGTCGTTCCCCGTAGCCAGTACCAGGTCGAGCAGCACTTTGCCTCTCGTTGGCCCATAGACTTCTTGAGTCAGGTAGAGGTCACCCACGCACGAGAGAAAGCTTTGCGCCCGCTCAGATTTAGCTGAGTGATCTTCCCATGAGATGTCCGGGTAATTGAAGTCACCCATGACAACCAACGCCCTGGAGCAAGCGGCCTCAGTCAGTTCCAGGGCGAACTCTTGGTCAAGCTCGGAACTTTGAGTGGGAGGTCTGTAGTAGACTCCCACCGTTGTGTCCCCTGTGCCATATTCCCCACGAATTTTCACCCAGAGGGTCTCTAGCTGTCCATGCCGGTCGCCAACATCAGCTTGCAGGGACATGTAGCTTTCCTTGACATAGAGAGCTACACCCCCGCCCCTTTTGTCAACACGATCCCTCCTGTATAGGGTATAGCCCTCTATACCCGTGGTCCAGTCATAGGTGGAGTCCCACCAGGTCTCCGTTATCCCAATGACATCATATTTCTTTGCACTGAGCAGGAGGACGAGCTTGTCCTGCTTGTTGCCCAGGTGGGGGGCAATGTCCTCTATTCTTGAGGTATCTCTATGGCCACCCTATTCTCTGTAAAGGGCGTTTAGATGCCACTAAGTCAGACAAATAAAGGAGGTTCAACCTTAATGTCTAGCCACTTGCCCCAAGTGTAAGTGACTAGAGCAGAGACAAGGCCAGAGATGGGCAACCCCCGTATACTCACAATCTGTATTTCAAAAAATTCTGCTCGACTTGTAACCAGATCTTTTGGGGCATCCTTCTTCCCTTCCAGCAGCAAACAGACTAAATAGCAACTATCATTATGACTGTAGTGCAAATGCCACAGTCTGTGACTTGGTTCTTGCAACATGACATTGTTTTCATAGTGGTACAAAATCCCTGAAATAGAGGTGCACTGGCATAAAACTAGTGTCACGAGTTGGAGGATCAAAAAATAATTGAAAATGAGAGGGCACACAAGCTTTGTTAAACCGGTGCCTGTTTTTTCCTTTGCCCCTCAACTCCTACAACTGAGCCACTGAGCTTTAAGGCTTTACAGCACAGACAGAAGTCACATTATTGGTACCCTGAAAGTGCTCTAGTCATGGCATGACATGTGCACAGCTGTAGAGCACTTTTAACATGGCTGATCATGTGACAAATTAACCCTTATCTAATGGAACTTGTGTTCCCCAGAGTTAACCTGTGGTGCAGTCAGGGCTGGGCTCATGGAGCCCAGCTCCACCCCTGGGGCCATCTGCAGGAAGGGAAGGGGGAGAGGGAAGGGGCAACACGCTACAGGCTGGGGTTTGCCTGGCCTAAGTTAGAGGGCTGGGGGTAGATTGAAGCCCCCTGCCACGAGGCCCCCCACAATCACCTCCAGTTCAGGCTGGGCTAAACCCAGCCTGCTCCTCCTCTCCTCTCCCTTACTGTAGGCAGCACAGGTGCTAGGAGGGGGGTGGAGGGAAATGGCTGGGAGGAAGGGCCCCTCTGCTCCAGGCAGGCTCAGTTCCCCCCTCCCTCCCAACAGCCAAATGCATGTTGAGTTGCAGGGCAGGTCTCTTAACTCATGGCACTTTATTTAGAGCCCCGTGAGTTAGATGGGGGACCTGCATGTCCCTCATGTCCCTCAGCACCCTCTCTCTCCTAGAGAAACTGAACTGGAAGTGCTAATGCAACAGAGGCATTCTCATTAGGTAGCAAGGTGCCAACTACCAAGGAAGTCTGTTTCATATCAGCAACGGTTAGAAGTAGCCTAAATACCTCTGAAGTGATGGTGGGAACAGCAGCCAACCTAATGGAGAGGCAAATTCTTTTCTTTCAAGTGCAGCACATCTAATTTCCAAGAATATGGAAATCAGTTCCCAAAGCCCTATTACTTTTAGCCTGTTAATAAGGAAACAGGGTTTTGAAGCATCCAAAGAATATACTCTTATTAAAGATGCTGGTTAAAACTTCGATTAATTCACAGCAAAACCTCACCTGGTGAACTTTATAATTGGTCTGTTACCAGCTGAGGAATGTCTTAACCTTATCTGGTCTGTTTAAACAAACTCCCCCAAGTCCAAACAGAAACAAGGCAGCCTTCCCCATTGTTTCCTGGGCCACAGACCCAGTTTAAACAGCTACAGTACAGCTTAATGGATAAAACATTGACCTCTGAGACCCCCTTTCAAATTCAAATCCAACTTGCATTCTCGTGACTAGAAGTGGAACTGGCTTAGGGAGCATTAGCTTCACACCACCCTTTTTAAGTACTGTTTGCATTTTTGCCATAAGCTTTTCTCTTCACTATTTCTGCCCTTTTTGCCTGTCTCATCTCTTTCTGTTTAGGATCACTGACTTCTAACACCCAAACAATGGCCCTTATTTACTTAATAACACAACTGCAGCCAGAAATCAGACAGTAGATTTTGGGAACACTCTTGTGAAACACATGATGTGTGAAAACAAAACTTCCCTGCCTCACATGGAAGATTATCTTAGCCTTGAGCCTGGAAAATTTTCCAGCTTACAGTTTTGTATTAAGTAGCTAGCTGGTGGAACCTGTTTACTGGGGTTTTTCCCTTTGAATACCTATTGCAGGACAGGAGATGTTTTGTTCCTTAGATTACGTGAAGCAGAATCCTAGGTGCACTATTGCCACCTTTGGCTATATGCAAGATCCTTAGGCCTATCACCACCCCTGGGTTGTGCATTAGCTTCCATGATTACCATTTCCCAACACACTGTTAAAACAAACCAAAAAAACAACGGTTGGTCTGATAAAAAAATTCACTAGCACCCCCCAAGAAAAGGGAAAAAGAGCTATTAATGTGCGTTTCACATGCCCCACTGCTCTCAACTCCAAGTGTCGGTGACAGTGAGAGACTAAGCTCACACAGTTTGTTAAAATGAAAACAACAAAGCAGCAGCAGGTCTTATTCTTAGATTCTTTGATGCTTATCACATCTCAGTATTTCTCAAACTGGGGTATGTGAGAGAAAGAAGCAGGAAAGCAGAAATGTAAATGAACAGAAAGGGAAAAAAAACAAAACAAAGACCAACTCTCTTCGGCTGCTAGAGAAGCTCCAGCATTACTGTTTAAGGATCCACACTGCAGTACCATAGGGCTGCAGAGAAGTGTCACAAATGTGAAAAGGGGTTATGTGCTCAAGTACTAGTGGCTTAGACCGCAAACTCACCTTTAGATTGTAAAAAGTGTTTTTTTGCAATAACATTTTGCTAAGTTTTTTTACAGTACTTAGCTTTAAGGGACCCAGTTCCTGTTAGGGTCTCTGGATGCCACTGTAGTGCATTAAAAAACAAAACCAAACCAAACCCTCAGAGAAAGTGGCAAGGCCCAAATGAAAGGACCTTGCTCATGTGCACATGGAGATAGATAGATAGATATATGCCTAGTGGAGCGGGAGGTGAGAGCTCTCGACCCTGAGATGTGCTTCAAGGCTGTGGCATTCACTGGCTCACCATCTTCCTACTACATCAGTCTCCACCCATGTAGCTGAGTGGTTCTCAACCAAGGTGCCATGAGAGCCTCTTGGGTGCGCAGCGTGGGCACCACCATCGCTGCTGCAAGTGGGTAAAACTGCCCCACATGCCTTGTGCAGAGCCATGCAGGGGTGGCCAATGCTGTCTCATACGTCTCCGATTCTAGAAGCACGCATGGGTTGCACTGGGAGCTCCTGCCTGTTTTAGGTTTTATCAGCCAACCTTAATGCATGCAGGAGCATGCCCTCACCACAGCCCTTCCCAGTCTGCTTCTGCATGAGGCAGTTTCATTTAGCTGCAGCAGCAGCATCTAGCTTGAAAACCACTGAGGTAAGCCGAGGTAGTGCAACAATACTGCCACATACAAAAATGTTATGGAGGCGTGCCCTGAACCTAAAAAGGTCGAGATCCCCTGATGTAGATCCATGCTGTGCTTGCCTTATCCACGGATCAGCATCTTGCATGTCCCTATCTGTATCATATCCACAGAAGATAAGGCTTTATGAGAGACCCCCCTTCTCCAGAGGGTCATGCCTTTAATTCCAGAGGCCCTTAGGTTCAATCCTAAATGTGACAGCCAAGACGGGAACTTGGAGGTATTAGACCCACTACCCTCAGTAGGAGGAAGTAATCTGTCTAGGGCAGGGGAGTCAAACATATAGACTGGCCCAGATCTGGCCTGTGGAGTAATGGGGCCTTGTAGGGCTTCTTGCAGTCCAGAAGATGCATGTCCAGATCCAGCCCAGGGGGCTGGACATTCTCCCAGTGGGGCCAGCACCTAGGGAGTTAATGACATCACTGCTTACCCTGCTGCCAAATTTCTGGGTTGTGTGGTGGCAGTGACATTAACCCCTGGGTACTGGTCATCCCATCACCAAATTTCTGGGTCATGACTCCCACTGGGGATGCTCTTCTGTGGCAGCAAGGCAAGTGGTGGTGGTGGTAACCTGCACACCACCACACTGGCTCAGGCACAGGGGTTAAAGCCTGAGCTTCTGCACAAAAGCAGTCAGTACATGGGGATTAATGCTGCTGCTGCTACCCACTCTGCCACCAGAGATAATTCTGTCTAGCCTGCGAGAAGGCCCAGGGCTTCGATTTGATTCATCAACCCAAATGAGTTTGACATGCCTTAGTCTAGGGGAACACAGAGCCCCGCTTTGCTAACAGCCAAAGCAGCACAGGAACTACATAAATCTGGGGCCCGATACTCCCCAGTAAGGCCACTATCCTATAAATGACATGCTCAGAAAGACTGTGAAAGCTTTATTCATGCAGGCCCTCTGGACTACTCAAAACAGTAGATGCCCATTCCTCTAGCCCTAAAAAAAGATAGTGCTTTTTGCATGTTAACAGAGTAAATTCAGCAGCTGATTATAAACTTGGCATCTTGTTTGCATCTTCTGCAGATTGTTCAAAAACTAGGAATATGGCAATGTGACTGGTTTGCATTCATGTTTGGTCCAAGCCTGTGTGTAAGCACTTTTGTTTTAGTTTAAGCATGGTATTTCGTTGCCTTACATGAAACTGAGAACAGGACACACCAATCCCCAAATAAGGGCAGGTGTACACAGACCTGTACCGAAATCCTGACACATGCGAATTGAATCTGATTGGTTTCCATCTGTGCTCAGATAAGCCCTTATCATGTAGACTGAAATTCTCACAAGGCATAAGGCAATTAGGTGCCCTGATCTAATTCAACGGGGGGGTTAGTGCCTCTTTTCCTCATATTCCCTTGAAAAGCTGAAGCTTAAAATCTAGCTATAGCTCCCACTGAAAACAGGTTAGCAGCTCCCAGTCACAGACCTACTGCAGCAAACTCGGCAGCAGCCACTCCACTGCTTTTAAGGACAACATAGGTCTGCAGATACTCTGCACAATCAAGGAGAAAAAAAAGTTTTAAATTTTCCATGGAAAGACAATCACTATGCAAGTGAAAAAGCACACGGGAAAGAGCTGTAACTCTCCTACAGAGGAAACATCCCCTCATCTGGAGCCTCAGTTGGCTGCAGACGCTGCCCTCCTGAAAAGTGCTGGCTAGGAGGGGCAGCAAGAAGGGAGAAATAAGTAGGTGACGGAAGATCCTGTTCTTGCGTTACTGCCTGCCATTTTATGCTATTCCAGCTCCTTCTCTTTGTACAAGCAGGAATCTGAAGCCCCGTCCCATAGGGTTTCAAGTCTACCAGGGTTGAAAAGGGGTTCAGGGGCTAATGCTCTCCTACAACCATGCTGCATGGAACCATGCTTTCTAGCATTCTTAATGCCCAAGATGAGGTGAAAGGTATGTGGGCCAGTGCATGGATCTACAGGGCTCAGTGCCTGCATGCAATGTCCTCAGCTGCTAAAAGTGCCTTTAAGTTTCTAGGGGCAGCAGTGGAGCCAGGCCAATGTATTGGGTAGAAGAGTTCTTCCCCACATGCCCTTTTAGATCTCCCCATGCAATGTCTATAGACTGAGTTAACTTGAGTGCATAGGTGAGTGTGCATCTGACCCCCATAAACAGTCTATAATGAGTCTGATCCCCTTTGAGACATCCTACATTATATGGAAGGGGTGAAGGGTTAGCTGTAATCAAGGGTAGGTCATCAGAGCTAGTGACAGCATAATAAAAAAGAAACCAGAATCAACCCCCAGAGACCTTTAGCCATTGTTAGGGCCTATCTGGGATCTAAAGTGATGGAGTCTGCATTCTCTGTCAGAAAAACAACTGCAGTACATCCGCTGCAAACCGCACAGTTCATCACTGCCCGCACACCTGATCACTGACCACCTTAATGAAAAATGCTGCAAATTGCACTTTAAGGATTCCCACTACAGAATTCAACATCATGCACATTCATTGTAACACAAAGCTGCTAAAGTCTGCATCTAGCTTCAAACAATTTTCAATTTATTGCTACAGTTTTCAGGCCATTTCAACTGGCAAGACATACTCCACATTGAAACAGAAACAACTGAAAAAACGCATTGTAAAATCTAATGGGATTAATTGTAAATAGCAGTCCCTTCTTTGATACCAAAAACAACAGTGCTTTTTAGATCTTAAATGGAATAGCCAGAATTGCTAAATTCCACTTAAAAAACCCCCCAAAACCCCCCAACTGATTTTTTTCATTAAAGCAGGGAAAATAGATCAGATTATGACAATTTTACTGTGTGTGTGAGTTAACAGAAATGGTCTGAAATGGCTTCACTATTTAAACCTTAGCCAAACAGGTTAGTCTGTCTTCAAAGGTGTGGGGGGCTTGTAATGATCTTCGCATGTCATTTTGAATGTACATTTTGCTTGGGAACAAAGACAAGTCAATGCACCTCCTTCATGTAGGTCAGATCTAAGGGCCAGGATAAGTTTGCCATCACAGCAGGTCTTTCCTTACGACTCATATTTTCAAAGTGGAGGAAGCCGCTAGTTTTTTTTTACAGCGCAGTCCCTTATGGAATTTCTGTGATGCAACATGCTGAAATGCATTGGCAGGATGCTGTTCGATAAAGTGGGGAGGAAGGGCTGGGGGAACAAGTTTAACAAAGGGAGTCCCTTCAATGTGGCTAATGGCCCAGGTTACTTTACAGAGAAAGACACTGGTTGACCTACTGCTCTAATTAGGCTTGTAGCAATTTTGACATTTATGTTGTGTAAAGCAGACATGTTAATAGCCAGAGGGAAAGCTGTCGGTGCCTCTAAAGATCACAGCATCCACAATACTGCACATTGTGGCCTTTAAATATTCAAGTGCTCATTGATTCGGTGTTTAATTTATTTTACTAATAAAAAGAAAAAATATCCAGACTGATTATTTGGTAAGATGAGCAGACAAGACATGAACCTATTTAATTCTGTCATGTTCAGTACTTCCTCCTAGATTACACACATTCCATTTTTACAAAGAACACAGGCAAACAATTTATATAATTGTTTTTTTCTTTTTTAAACTTATTATTACAGCAGTACCAGGACTGTCTGGTAGGTATGGTTTAGTGCATTCATGTATGTCAGACACATCCAGCCATGAAACTAGTTACCTTTGATAATTTAGAAATAAATGTGGCAGGTTTTGATTTTGCTGTACCCTGTTTCATTGTATTCCTTTGAAGGGTACATTTGGTATTGTATGTCTTAAGGACAGTGAAAGAACCCATAGCTATGTAAAGACACATCACATTTAAAGAACAAAAGCAAATAAAGTTATTGTAGAATATTCTCCTTCCAATACCCCAGACCTATAGCACACCATTAGCATGACTCATGAATTTAATGGATCCAATCCAACCTCCTTTGCTTTTAACACAGTTTTCTTCTGGAGCCTGATCCTGCTTTTCTATGGTCACTAGGAGCTGAGGGTGTTCAAAGAAAGCAAGAGTTTGCCCCCATTTGTTTGTAGTCTCCAAAACCAAATAATAAAGGCATAAACTACCAGCCTGCACAGGACAAATAACCTGCATAGGAGACAAGACATTCCTCACAGTTATCTGACACAGTTGAATCCATCCTTGAAACAGCTCCCCAAGACAAAGAATTCTACAAAAGTTGCTCTTGGCTTTATACATCCAAAGGGTCTTAGACCCCAGCAGTGTTGTCACAGATCATTTGTAGGTGCTTCTTGCATGGGAGAGAGAAGACGTGGGCCAAAGCAAATAGTAACCCACTCAAACCCTGATGCTGTGGGGGATGAGACAATGGTGGGAGAGCAACCTGCTCCTACCTGGCTCACCGAGTCTGCTCTGAAGGTGCTCCCCAAAGGAAAGAGAAGATACTAGGAATAGCTCCTCCTTTCCATACACCCTACAGGTGACACTGGGAATTTCCATCTGGAAAAGGGAAGGGGAAGAGGAAAGACTGTGGCCGATGGAAGGGTCTGAGCTGTGAATGAGGTTTCCCACTGACATCATGGACTCTGGAAAACTCCAACTTCTTGCTTTCCTCCCTGTCTCTACACATACGTTTCCTAGCCCAACAATACATTCCAGTGTTTCTGTTTCTAGTATGCAGTTTTTGCATCCGTTCCGAATGCTATAGTATACGATCATGTTATAACCGGTGAGCAACATGGCAGACTCCATTTCCCAGCAGCCTCTGCCTGCATGGCTGGAGCTGGTTTCCATGGAGACTACAGCAACAGGCCTGCTGTGATAGGGTGAGGCTTGGGTATCCATGGAGACTGGCCCCAGCAGCACTGGCAGGGTGCCCAGCAGGGTGCAGAGCTGCTCTGGAGCCCAGCTGGGATCTTGCGGCAGTGACATGGTCCTGGGCCAAAGCAGAGCATGCTCTGGGCAAGGATGTGAAGGCAGCGCATCACGGCTCTGCCCCAGCTCCTTGCAGTGGTGACAGCATGGTCTAGAGCCGGGGCAGAGCCATGATCCACTGCCCGCATGCCCCTGCCCAGAGACTGTGGCTCTGGACCACGCTGTCACTGCCGCAAAATCCAAGGCGAGCTCTGCAGCAGCTCCCCACCGTGCCATGCACCCTGCCAGCAGGGGCAGTACTGCGGGGGAGGGGCTATAGGCACCCCAAAATTCCCTGCAGCCCCCCATAGCCATCTCTCCCAGTGGCACTGGTGCTGCTGCCCATCCCACACAGGCAGTGGCAGCTGAGCCCAGCCCACTCCCACCCACATCACAGCCCTGCCTCAGCCCCCCACCAGGAAGAGGCTGGCACCCCTGCTGCCTGCCAGCGCTGCAAAGCCCAGCCCTGTGCTATCACACTGTGGCTGCTGCTGGGGTCTCTCTGGAAACTGGTCTGAGCCGCGCAGGCTGGGGCTGCTGGGAAATGGAGTCCACTGTCAGCTGGATCTGGCCCATGGGCCAGACTTTTGCTCGCCGCTGTAATCCTAGATGATACAGAACCACGGTTGCTTGCACCATCTTACTGACTGGTATGACTCTCCACATAGTAACATTATGTTTCCATACAGTTGCTGTATCTCAAAGACTCTGCTTTAATTGAAAGAGCATTACATTAGAGCTCAGGGCCAACTATACAAGGCTCAGGAAAAGCATCCTTGTTTATACAGGGCAAATAGCTGACTCTTCCACTCTCTTTATCAATGGATGTTTGTGCTATGATTCAGCTTCAAGGCTTCTGCAGACTGCACCCCATTGTCAGCCGTGTTACTTGAATATTGCTAAGAAAGGGAATGCGAGCATCTAGCATTGTAAATGCGCCTCTCGCTGTCCCAGAGAAACCACATGCAGATACGGATAGCAGGGCATAACAAAGTTCTTATCCAGGGGTGGGCAAAGTGGCCCTCCAGGCCATTCTATCTGGCCTGTGGGCCCCTAAAAAATTTAGAAAATTAATATACATCTGCCCCTGGCTGCCTGTCATGCGACCCTCGATGGCTTGCCAAAACTCAGTAAGCGGCCCTTCTTTTGCCTGAAAAAATGCCTGCCCCCGTCTTAGACCAAGCCATGGAGAAGGGGTTTGTGGAATTACCCAGCAGAGGCTTCAGGGTATAAACTGCTGGACAGGTTGGGAACGCACAGATATATGAACATGCAGGGTAACAACAGACTTTTAAAACCATGGGAATAAAGGACAGCTGCAATATGACACGATTTTCCCTCTTGAAGAGTTATACTTTGTAGACCTTGGTTGGTTTGCTCCACAGGACACAAATCCATTATGTTATTTCTTACTGACCACCAAACCCATTTGAAATCTGGTCTGAAAGTCATTTATACTAAGTGCTTTCCAGGAGAAAGTAAAAAGCGAGGGCTGGGAGGGGGGGCTGATTCTCCTCTTCCAGTCACTTTATGCTGGCACGGCTCCATGTCTGTGGCAGTTATTCACGATTTACACCAGTGTGACAGAAGAAATAGGCCAAAGGGCTCCATTCCCCTTCTGCCACATGTTCTTTACTGAGTTTGTACTGCAGCCGAACCTGATCCAAAATGAGGTCCCCACTGCGCTGTACGGGGATCGGCTCTGTCGCAGTAGATGGCTGGGGC
This sequence comes from Crocodylus siamensis, assembly GCF_052110815.1. NCBI lineage: Eukaryota > Metazoa > Chordata > Crocodylia > Crocodylidae > Crocodylus > Crocodylus siamensis. Next base: position 272,637,500 of record NC_143396.1, on the reverse strand, counting down.
CACTGCATATCAGCTGGCTGAAATGCTGTTGCAGGCATCACAGCAGGAGAGTTGTGAAGGATTTGAAGGAAGACAACAGGGCAATCTGGTAACTATTTACAGGGCGCTCCTTTCCAACGTAAGAGGTAGCAGCGCAGAAGACACAGAGGTGACTGTCAGAATATGGAGGAGTCCTGCTAATTTACCTGAATTGACTTGGCGGCATAAAATGAAAGGGGGCCATAAGCAACTGTCTGCAGAATGAAGCGAGAGGCCTGTGGCTCCAACAGGGTAAACTCTGTGACAGAGGTGAAAAGAAGAACAGCCCAGCACAGGAAATTAAGTACGAGATAAACGCTGCTTAGAAACACCTTCTCAGTGAAGGCTATTTGAGATCACTTTCTCCAGCCATGTGAATAGTTGCATGCATACAGAGCTTTATTTGCGATGCAGACAGTATTAACAACAGCCTTCTGAACTTGCAGCCCAAGACCACTAAGGCATGGTCACAAGCTGGGCACTTCCAGACATACAAGCTGCCCTGTATCCTTCAACTTTAGGATCAAAAGGAAGTCAATTCTTTCTGGATCAGAGACGCTAACTCAGTCTGAGCTTCTGATTCCTGAACGTCCCCTGCGATCAGGGCGGGCTTTACTATGCTACAGCCCCTGACTTCCTTACTGCCCAATACACATCATATCCCTGGTCCTCCCCAGACACACACACTTTTACTCCCTGGTCTCTGCCATAAATCACAAGAGAAGAAGAGGGGTTTCTGTCAGATTCTTCTTGGAAACCTGTACCTGAGTGTGCAAAGAAGTCCTCTAAAAATGCAGAGGGGCAGATCATTTAAGCACAGATGGGAAGAGGAGACATGTCAATGCTAACCCTTAGAAGGGATGCCAAATGAGGGAATTTAAAAATAGGCTGAAAAATATCTTCCTGCAAAACACATCCGAGTCCTCCAAACTCAAAGTTCCTTCCGTTTCCCATCTAGTGCTGTGCTCCACCATGCCAAAGACAGAGGTAAGGCCAGGTCTTCTTCTCAAGTCATCACCGCATTGTGGGGGAAGTTCAGGGTCATGCCAATGAGCTCAAATTCAGCATGCAGGAAAGTTTTTTCATGCTAGAAAGTTTGAAAATCCTGATGGCTCTAGGAAGAAAAATTTTTAGGACTCCATCTTTGCTGCTTGGCAGCTTGCATGGCCATTTCCACCTGTTCAAAAAGCAAGCACAAAAAGCCACTGTCTGATGTGGTAATGTTCTACCTCTATCTACCACAGAGATAAATGACCAGGCAAGATGCAGGGCAAAAGCAAGTAAGACCCTTTATCTCTCAGGGATTTGTGTGATTTAAGATCGTAAGGAGCAAATTTTCTACATTTGTTAAATTTCCTTTAGCTGTTCAGTGTCCTGCCGTCAGGCTTTCCAGTGGCTACTATCAAGCCATCTTCCTTCAGACAACAGTATGAGCAGTAGATGTCCCTGGAGCCAGTACTACTGCTGCTTTCAAGCCTGGCCAAGTGCAAGTGTTGAAGATTACACAGCTGGTACTCTACAGCCCCAGAGGCTGCTTTAAATAAATTTAATTATACGTTAATGAATGAATTTCTTTCTATTAAACCTTTTATCTTGTCCAAATAACATGGTTGTGGTTTCTGGAGCAATCACAGCGATTTAAATCACTGTCATACAATCATTCTGTGCCATCTCTAGTGGTGGAAAATCTCTGCAGGTTCATGGTGGAAGAATGTTGGGTTTACTGGCTGTGAAGGAAGGAGTGCAGCCAGAGTCCAACGATGCTTGGAGGAGTCTGGTCTCAAAACTCAGCAATCCCCAACTGCTCCTAATTCTGGAGTTATCTCCCAATTCTGAAGTACCGTGGATATTTCTGCATAGTACTGCCTGTAACATGTACCTTCATACCTCCATGCAGCACGCCTTCCCCTCTGCAGTGCTCTCCCACCTTACATCTTCCCCTTAGTGGCATGGTTCATCCAAAAAACAAAACCCTAATGATTCTAAGTCTTAGCATTCAGATGCAGATCAGGATTGCTTGTAAAAGATTCCTACTCACAAGAACTGCAATTGGTTGGCTGAATGGGTTATAAAGCAGAGACCATATGCATACTTCAGATCTGAGTTCACATTAGATTTTATGAAGAAGAAGAAAACCCCTTGCTGCTAGTCTAGGCAAGCTTTTAGTCAGAAGCAAGACCACAATTTCTTTTGTAATGGCACTCACGTTACAAAAAAAAAAAAAAGTGGCTTCCCCATTTACCACCACCTCCATTTGAAAATTTACCAGTTGATATTGTGATGGGGTTTCTGCTGTTTCCCTCGGGAGACCGGTCCAAAGGCCAAAATGACAGATCAACTATAAATGATGTTGGGGATGACAGAAGGACAAGCCTTTATCATTTATACATGAGCTTTCCCATTACTGAGTTGGACAGAGAAAGCCTTTAAGTAGAAGGTGTCTTTGTTCTTGGTTAGATCTTTAAAATATCATCTCTTAAGCTTATCTGAGACAGTGCACCAGGCTAAAGAGAGAATTTGAAGAACAGAAGAGACATTCTCAAGGCAGATTTTCCAAACTTTTGACGGTAAATTGTGTCTGCTAAACCTGTGTCAGGAATTATGTTGTCTTGCAATAGCTGAGTCAGGGTATGCTCAACTTTGTCCTCAAAAGCCACAGTTTTAAACTTGGTGTTGAAAATGGGAGCTAAGTTTAAAACTGTGGCTTTCACTTCCCTGCTGATGAGGATCCCGGGGCCAGGGCCCCAAATTGGTAAGGGCCCCTGGGCTTGTGCCCAGCTTATTTGTTCATTAATCCGCCTATGCCTCAACAGGATCCACTGCTACAGTGGTACAGGCAAGCCCAAATGTCCCAAAGGATACTCTCAGAGCAATGTCCTAAATACCAGCCTTAATTAAGACACTCTAAGAGGGACAGCCTTCCATCTTCAGCTCCCTCTGTGCAAAACTGAAGCTTATTTCCTACCTATGGGGACTTTTTACCATCTTGTACAATCTATACTTTTCCCAGAGCCCAATGAAGGAACTTGGATCCCAAAAGCTTGCAGAAAAGGACGGTTTTCTTGCGATTTCCCAGTTGGTCTAATAAAAGGTATCATTTTGGAACCAAGAGTTCTAGTTTTTTTGTAAGCCTTAATTAAAGCACTAGCATTTCAATTTCTGCTTTCAGAAAGAAAATGCTGAAGAACTGCTCTGTTTAAGCAGCAAAAGGAAAGAACTACAATGTCATCCTGAAAAATATGACGCATCAATACAATTTTTGGAGCAATCAGCTCTAGTACTAGCCTGATGCTGCAAGGAAATATTTAATTTCAGGCTGAATCCAATTACAAACCAAAAATGTCTGTATACTACTGAGGCCTAAGGGTGGCTTTGTGCTGCAAACTGGAAGTCTGTTTCAGGAAACAACTGAGGTTCCAGCTCCCAGAACTGTGGTCAGAACATCTGCAAATCTGTAATTTTTGCAAAGATACCAGCTGCTACCAGCCATCCCCTGCCATGCAGCACAAGTGGCATTGTCACCAATCAACATGATTTTATTGGCACACAATACAGGGGTGCAACGTATTGCTGCAAAAGGCTGGGCATGAAAATAAACTAATTCATTAGATTGAAAAGTGACCAGCGAGAAACTCTACCTTTAAGTGCTGTGGTTACTATAGATACAAATTTACATTTCCCTTCTTGCACCTACAGGTTTTGGTTTTCCGTTGATCAAGATCATTAGAGCTTTCTGCAGTTAACTGCCAGGAATGGACAAAAGGTGGCGTATTGTGGTGGAAGCAACCTTCCAGCACAGGCCACTGAGCTGCAGTTCTTGCTAAAATATTAGCTCTGAATAAAAGCCTTCTCTACAGTGCTAACGGTGACTCCGCATGTTCTGCAGATTACCAGCACTGCTCACAGCCCAATCCACCAAAAAGAAAGCTAGGGAGACTAATGTTTTTCAATATGAATCTTTGCTTAATCTGGTCTGATCAAAAAGCACATATGCAAGTACAATGTACCAATTTGCCTCGCTGTCTTTTGCTATCTCAATTCTGGAGGACCTATGGATTGGATTACTCTACTGTGACTTTCTGGAGCACACAGATTCAGGGTGTCTAACTTCTGCCCTGCACTCTCACTGCAGATACTAGGATACTACGCAGAATTTCTGGCATGTGACTAGCCAATACCAACTACACTTTGTGCCCTTGTATTTCCAAACATACTAAGAAAAATACTATCCCTAGTGTAATATCATTGATGTCAGCATGGTAACACTATGGATTATAGAAGTCATGATACATTTGTAACTATGAAACAGGGAAACACCAAATTGAATTAAGGAGATTATGCTTTGAAAATGTTGAGCATGTTCCATTAAGATGTATATAAAGGAAAAAAAAGAATACTCATTTTGAAGAGTTTTCAATTGCTAATAATAATAAAATATTCTTTTCTATACTCCTAAATTAAACCTTTAGCCCAAATTGTGTGCTGACTTACCCATGGATCTCTTTAAGTGACTGAAGTACACATCAGGGAAAATTGGATCTTGTATTGTTGTGTGTTTGAATCAGTAATAAAAATATGGTGTACAAAAACATCAAGTTAAAAAAAAGAACTAGGTGCAAATGGCTGGACAGATTGTCAAACAATGCTCTACAAATCAATATCTACTGGTAACAAAAACAGAGCAAAATCAGATCTCACAGGGCTGCACCAAGTCACTTTGAACATGATTCAAGACATCACCACTAGAACAATGTATTTTTCTTATATTTGTAATTAGCATATACTGATCCTACACCATGTCCAGGACAACTACAGCATCTAAATTAGAAACAAAGAAATGGAAAACCAGAGGTTAAAAGTATAAAAGTAATAGTCATATACATTCACACTCCTTCATCTTGATTTTAGTGGTAATTGTAATTGGTAATTCAAATGTCTTGCTTATTGCTTTACAAACATGTTTATTCTGTAGTTTTCTTAACCAGTCTTTAGCTGCAGCAGGAATTTTTACTTTGAGCAAACTGTAATGTCCTAATCTAATGATTTATTTGGCCCTGAAAAGAGCCCTTTCCATTGCCATTGCTTTTATAGCTGCGAGTTCAAAGATTGAAGTTTGGCTGCCAGAGTTATGACATTTGTTCTGATTTCACACTTAGCAGGGAAGACCAGAAGCAGGTTGTCAATGAAAAGCTTTAAAAGCAGAACAAAAACAAAATGGCAAAAAAATGGCCAACAGGGCACAGCATTTATTGGATCACAAGATACTCAAGGCAAAAAAACTGCTCAGTCTCACTGAGATCCATTGCTTTGTTGAACTTGGGGCCAGTCATCTCCTCTCCCTATACCTGCAGAGCTCTCACAAAAATTGTTTGAAAATATTGCTCTGGAGTTAAGCACGTCGCTCCTTATTCACAGTTCACTCACTGGATTTTGGTGCAGGTTTGGCAGTTTGTTAAGATATAAAGGCATTCAGCATGAATTACTCTTGTATAATCCCTCAGCTATTTAAAGGACATCTAAAGTACTTTAAAAGTTTTAGCATTTTTTATTTCTAAATATTAGTTATCAGATCAGCATCAGCAGATATGGTTGGTTAATCACTGGCCAAGAAAATCTCAGTGCACCCCTAATGTTGTTGAAAGTATGCTGAAGACTATGATAAAGTATCTAACATATTCTAATCAAATATATTTGTGCTATTTTTATACTCAGTTTGCAGAAGTTTTGTGCAGCTACATTGCAATTATTCTATTTTAAACACGGTGTGTATATTGATACTGTAGTTGTACTGTTGCTTTTTGCTTTTAAAAGAAAAGCAGCCGTGAGCAGAACTTAACAGCAGACAACACCCTACAGCCCCAGCTCTCCTCTATTATGAACCACCACTACTTGATTTCCTCGCGCTCCCCATCTCCCTCACCCCTCAGCACTGTAGGTGTGGAGGGATGGTGCACTATATCATGCTATGCACATAAAAGGCCTGGCATCCTGTTTATTTCTTGTGAGCTACTGAGGTAAGGGACCGAGGATTTATCTCTCTCGCCTTAGTAGAAAAATTGGAAAGGAGCATTTGACAATATGGTAAATGAAATTTGGGCTTTCTAGTAGTGTAAGTGTCTCTCAATGAGAGTGGATAGCCATACTCTGGCTCTGAAAGAGTCCAGGAATGAACATTAAGCTGAGTAACACTTGCACGCTGAAGCGAGGGCCTCTCTGGCTACGTGGAATAAATCCCTTTCTGTGCACACCTATTCTTCTCTTCCTCCAGGGAGGCCAAATATTCTTTTCCATCATGAACTGTTCACTCAGCAACTGCAACTGTATGCTAACTAGTCTCCTGCGTACGTGTAATCTTTCTTGGGGATTTTGTGCTCTTGAGACGATGCTAAATCCTTAGCACAGAGCTGGAGAGAAGCAATTTACTATTAAGCTGGCTAGCCCATCACATTCCCAGCTGAATCCACAGTCCTGTGCTATATGCACAGGGACCTTTCGAATTTCCAGAAGCTGCCAGCTGATTTTATGGGTAGATTGTGGGGCCCAGCAGCCATTTTGTGGGAGAAGTGCACCACCTCCCATCTCTGATCAGCTGAGGAGTCCAGTAGCCCTGCTCCTTACTGCTGATTGGCTGAGAGGGCTGCCTGTTATACAGAGCTGCTCCTCGCTGCTGATTGGCTGTGAGGACTGTCCATCATGTGACCCTGCAGATTTTGCAGGCTTTGCCCCAGTTTCATGGGCAATACTGGATTTCACAAAATCTACAAAATTCCAATTTCAGTAGATCCTTATATTTATATTCTTTTTTCATACACAACCAGTTTAAATGCTTTCCTAAATTTTCAGAAGTACAGGGTAAAGATACATGACCTGCACTTAACTGCAAAATGTTGGTGCTTGCAGTAGGTTCTTGTTTCCAGCTAATTGTTCTACTGTTCTAATGAATTATTCTCCCGTTCCCCACCACAGAAAAACAAGTGTCATTAGACTATACCACATGGCACTGTACAGTGTAGGGACGGCCAACCTGTGGCTCGGGTGCCATCAGGGGCATAGGCCTTCTGTGTGACATGTAGCAGAGCACAGTGGTAGATAGGGAAGGGAGCACAAAGCAGAGTAGCAGACTGGGCTACAGGGAAAGAAGCGGAAAGCAGAACAACAGATCAGGCAGGAGAACAGGACAAGAGCAGCACTTGGGAATGGTGCACGGCTAATTTGTGGCACACCTGCCAAAAAGGCGGGTCCCCTCTCTTATAACACATGCAGTAGTTCTTCTCCCTATAGTCAGATGATATTCATATGTTTTCCCCAAAATTGCATCTATTTGGTGGTGGTTCATGTGTGTTGCGCAACAGAGACCTGATCCCCAAATGAAGCCTGTAGGCACTACTGTTATGCAAATATTCACTGAAATTATATTTTAAATAAATAATTAGGTGGTAGCCTATTCAATTCAGCACTTTGTTTGTCTATAGTCATCACTAGATGATTCAAGTGCTAAATAAACATATAACAGGCAACATCCCTTGCCCAGAAAAGTTTATAAAAGTAGATATAAACAAAGGAAGTGAAGGGAAAAAAGGCACACCGAGGGGTAGAGCTGGGAATAGATCTTACACCTCCAGAATCCCAAGTGAGGGGGGTCAACGAGCAAAGTACAGTATAGCCCTCCAGTTTATCCAAGCCCAGTCGCATAGCAACAGGAGGGGCGGCAGGATGCCCCCAGGTGCCGACTCAGCGATCATCCACCAGGGCCTCCTCCCTCCTCCAGAGATTGGCTGGGGATGACGGGGTGCCGGGGAAATGGAAGCATTGGCTCCTAGGCGCCAGAGACCCATACTACACCACAGTCCAAGCCTACATCCAATGCACTTTGATTATTAAAAGCCTCAACCCAAACACAAGTCTTGTGATGGGTAAATTGCTACATTTTTAGTGACAATAGTAATTCACTTCCTACCTGAAATTCAAGCAACTGTTCAGAGACAGAAGAGAGGGGGAAGAGACCACTGGAACCTGTAAGTCATAAGGAGCGCAACTTTCCATTAAACCTGTTCATTATGTGGATGGGTGGCAGTGTGCTTGCACCAACAGAATATACTTTAGAAAACCATATACAATCTTCATGTAAAGAAGAGTCTTTGTTAATAAGGTTAATAATTTCACCCCACTCAAAACAAATGCATAGCAGTTTATTCAGAGATTCTAATGTACGTCTCAGAGATGAGTGATATGTGAAACCATCGTACAATGACAAGCAGCTGACAAGATTAGCTGTGCTAATAATTTACTTACTTGTTAGCTTGGTAGCCATACTAAAAAAATAATATTGGATCAAACTAATGGGGAAAATGTGTTTCAGACTGAACCAAAAGTTTGGTTTAATCCAAAACTGAGTTTTTCATTCTAATTAGGTGCGTTTGAATTACATTTTTAACAGCAGCACAGGGATTAAACAAAGTTGGGGTCATCTGAACCCAGCAGGGGGACTGGACCCAATGATCTGTAAGGTCCTTTCCAGCCCCTAACAACTATGAAACTATGAAAGGCCTAGTTTTACAAGGGGACTTAGGTGCCACTCAGAAAATGCTCTCTCTTACCAACAAAGGCATATATCCATGAGTTCAAACTCAAGACTCTCACATCCCAGCCTGGGGCCTGATACCACCATCTCCTCCACTAGTTCTGGAGTAATACTTATGTCCCCTGACAAAGTTACATCCTTCCTACCAAAAAATCAAAGTCCTGAACATGCCAAAATGGATCATTTCAACATTTGCAATATTTACCACATTTGGGGGGCAAAACAGTTCACCAAATTGGAATTCATTAGTAGTTTTGGGGAAAAGCCAGAACTGCATTTTGGAGTGAAAACATTACTTGGCAAAAAAATATCTCCCAGCAATCCTGGCTAAAGACCATAGTTTTTATTAACGTAAACAGGGGGCAGTGAGGTCTGGGGGAATAAGAACTTGATGCAAAAAAATGGTGGTGAGGGTGAGGAGTGTGGAAATCAGGAATTAATCTGCTGAGTCTTATAATACCTGCCTTTTGGAAAGCTGAACCCAGTGCTGGGCACCTGTTTATGCATCAGACAATCTTAGAATAAAATTCATAAACACTTCTGGGAGCAGAGACTATCCACACCGGAAAACCCTCAACCTGAATATAATCTAAGCAACATAAACCACCAGCGGGGAGTACATCCAGATGAGTATTCATCATCATCATCAATCTGGGTCTTTTGTCAGTTGGAAGTAAACCTGGAACCTCTAAACCTTTCTAAATTCCAGACCCCCGACTGTTAAATCTTCTGCCATAGCTCTGTCAGTTTGCAGGCAGCAGTGCATTCATATACAGGCAAGTCATTAGAGTAAGACAAAGGAACCGTTGACCGGGGCATTGCACTGACCATGCGTTTGAGGGGGATTCTAGATTTCTCAGAGGAATGGATCCATGATAAACCCTGACATATTAAGAACTAGGCTACATGTGGAAATGTTCAGCTCTGTTTGCTTCACACTTCAAAAGTAAATAAATTCAAGAAAGCAGAATAAAGGAATATACCTGCCTGAAAGACATCCTTATGGAAGTCAAGGAAAAAACTTGCGAGTACAATCAAAGAAATCTCACAAGGTTCACTGCCTGACTCCTGGTTTGATGTTCATACTTGCATTTATTCTATCTGAATTGTTCAAGGTAAAATTACATGCTTTTTTGTGCTTTGGGGAGCTATTCATGAGGTCAAGAGAATACAAGATTTAGTATCAAAATTAGGTCTTTATTGACCTATGACACCAAGGCATCAAATATAAACTGCACTCTATGATACCTGACCACAATCTATGCGCTTTCATCATGAAGTTGTCTAGCAGATCAGTCAAACTCATTACCAGCCAAGGAGAAAAAAGCAGAGTACAAACTTAAAGAATGGAGTCCCCCTGCCTCCCCACCAAGGGTCCGTGCTAGCACCAATACTTTTCAATGTATGTACCTCAGACTGCCCCTCGTACAACATCGACGTGATACATGTACACTGACGACGTCACCATAGTAGCCCACCAAATAGACATGACAGAACTGGAAAACACTGAGTACTGGCATGGAACTCATTGCTGATTATCATGAGTGGTGCTTAAAAATGTTGAGCATCAATAAATCAGTATCATCACTCTTTCAGCTGGACAATCATCAAGCCAAGAGCATGCTGAATAAATAGCAGAGTAGGCAACCACATCCTTCCCCGTGAGCATACCCCAACCTACCTAAGAGTCAGCAGTAAAGCCTCTGCACGAGTAGCTGCCTTAAGAGGTTTAGCCAGCACAACATGGCATGCCAACTTCAAAGCGCTCAGAACCACCACGGTCCAGCAGAATACCGTGTTCCTGTATGGCCCAGAAGTTGTCACACTAAAATGCTCAACGCTGTACTTAACAACGTGCTGACACAAGGCGGCACAAGTTACACTCACACAGAGGTACTCTCAGGCATTTGACCAAGTGATAGACGACAGGCCCTAACATGGTTGCTAGCAATAGAGGCAAGAGATGATGAAAATCACCTGTTCCATCAACTGTTAACTAAAGACCTGAATAAATGGAGGCTTAAGAGGCTTAAATGTCATAAATCACTTTTACATGACACCCACAAGCTCCTGGAAGAGATTGGGGATGGGGAAAAAACCTACGGGCAGCAACAGAGTGGCTCAAATGCTGGGAAAGGTCAAACCTATTCATTGCTACAGGTGGACTTCCTCCCTCCCAAGGGAGAGCATCTCTCTAGTCCATGACTTGCATTCTCTTTTTCTCAGTGGCCCAGCTGCAACATGGAGGATGGAGGATGCCCTGAGCCCTGGCTAACCTGGTGGTTAGGACACTTTCTTAGGAAATGCAATTAAAATTCTTTCCTGCTCACTGGGGCCTAAAAACCCTAGTCTCCCATTTCATAGGCAAGAACCGCAACCTAGACACAGCCCACAGGCCAGTTCCAGCCCACAGAGCCCTACAATCTGGCCCGTGGGTCTCAGACCAGCCTCACATCGCATGTGGTGTTTGGAATCATTTGCTGTGCACTGCATGCGCTGTACCAGGCTAGACCTAAAACCACAGGTGCTGCATATAGGACTGGGGCCCAGTCTAGGGTGCACTCTGCATAAAGCCACTCCAGTGTGGGTGCTACAAGTGCAGGCCTGGGGGCCAGTCTAGCACGGGCACAACATGCAGCGCTCTGTGCCAGCCCCACACATTGGATACAGCACAAGCCCCAGACTAGGGCCAGTGCATGCTGCAAGCTATTTGCAGTGCTGTATCAGGTTTGCGCGTTGAACACAGCACAGGGGGCTGATCCATGGCACATTGCATATGGTGCTGAATAAGCAGTCATGGCTCAGCAGCAGGAGCACCACCACAATGCGGTGGGGACAGCAGAAAGCGATGCTCTCCCTCCTGAAAAGCCACATATATCCTTTGATGGTACTGTGACATGGTGAGTACAATCACCAGTACAATAAGTCTGCCATGGGCCTATAAGTCCTTGATGGTGGAGGAGGCAGCAAAAGATGTTAGAATCTCAACGGCCGCACAGGCAGACAAAAGCTGAAGCAGAACGAGATCTTCAACTGTCTTGGCCTCCTTGCCACTGGATTAAGGTCCTGTTTTGTCAAGAACCGTATGGAAGCTGACATGCAGCAACTTCTCCATGATAAAAGAAATGATGCACAGACATCTTCCATGAAAATGGCTAGTCCTGAATTGGCCTCGTCAACCATCTTCAGATCCACAGACAAGATGATCACAGAAGATGATCATCCTCAACTATGACGGACTAGCGAATTGCCCGTCAAGAGTGATGTGGAGGACGGCAGGCAGGGATGGAGCGCTACCACCCACCACCCTGTGCCGCCACCACCTCCTGGGGCGGGGGGAGGGGAGGAGGAGAAGGGGGATTTTGCACAAGGCAGTAGCTACTGCCACCACTCCTTGTCCAGCCCCATGCCACCCCCCCGCACCCTGCTTTATGTCCAGCCCCATGCCATTCCCCACCCTGCTCCATGTCCAGCCCCACGCCACCCCTGCCCCCACCCCAGGAGGCAGTGGTGGTGCGGGGTGGTGGGTGGTGGCACTCAGTCCCCGCCCATCATTCTTGATGCAGCACTGGCTGAAGCCATGCCCCACATGGACAGACACACAGACAGGCGGACTAAACCCTTTTATTTATTTTATATATTGCTGAAGAAGAAACATATGGTGCCCTGCTGGAATAGCCTTGTGCACTGGCTCTGGGGCTGTTCTGAATGGGGCCCACAGACCAGCTCCATGTACTAGAGTCAGCAAGCAGCGCCCATCTGGCATGAGTACCTCATATACAGAGTGCCCTGTGTCAACTCCACATGCAAGCCCCAGACCAGGACTGGTACACGGTATGTGCAGCTTGCAGTGCTAGTTTAAGAAATACACTGGATGAGATGCCAGCACCGGCCTGGCCCTGTGTGCTGGCTCTGGTGAGTGGGGCTGGTCAGTGGATCTGATCTGGCCTGCAGACCAGCTCTGTGGGTTTGACCCTCCTGCCCTAAGCAATAGGCTACAGGTCAAAAGTGATGGGTCGTCTTCTTTTTCCTCCTCTTTACAGCTTAGCCCTTAAGGCTAAGGTGAAGGCCCATTAATGTTGCTTCAGTAACTTGCATTTGGTGAGACAAGATTGCACTTACAGACTGAAATCCTAAAAGCCATCCTATGTCTGACCCTGCATCTATACGGTGACCTAAATGTCTTGCATTCAAATGCATGTCTAACTCTATCCCAACAATGCAGTTGGTCCAATAAAAGATATCACCCTAAGAAATCCTTGCCTTTCCTACATAGTTTCATAGTAGGTAGGGTCAGAAGGGACCTGAGCAGATCATCAAGGCCGACCCCCTGCCATGGCAGGAAAGAGTACTGGGGTCAAATGACCCCGGCTAGATGATTATCTAGCCTCCTCTTAAAGACCCCCAGGGTAGGGGTGAGCACCACTTCCCTTGGAACTTGGTTCTAGATCCTAGCTGCCCTGACTGTGAAGTCGCGCCTCCTGATGTCTGGTCTGAATCTACCCTCGGTCAACTTATGGACGGTACTCCTTGTTACTCCCGGTAGCACTCGGGGGAACAGGGCCTCTCCCATAGCCTGCTGGTCTCCCTTGGCCAGTTTACAGACGGCCACCAGATCCCCCCTCAGCCTTCTCTTGTGGAGGCTGAACAGGTACAGGTCCCGTAGCCTCTCCTCGTAGGACCTGCCATGCTGCCCCCGATCATGTGAGTGACCCTCCTCTGAACCCTCTCTATGTTGTCCACATCCCTCCTGAAGTGTGGCGCCCAGAACTGGATGCAGTACTCCAGCTGCAGCCTGACCAGTGCTGCACAGAGGGGGAGGATCACCTTCTTGGACCTGCTTGAGATGCATCTGTGGATGCATGACAAGGTGCGGTTGGCCTTCCTGACTGCATCCCCACACTGCCAGCCCATGTTCATCTTGGAGTCTATAATGACTCCAAGATCCTTTTCTGCTTCTGTGCTGATGAGAAGGGAGTTCCCAGCCTGTAGGTATGCTGCTGGTTCTTCCTCCCTAGGTGCAGTAGTACATCTATATACATTTAAGCTACTACATGGTTTAACAAAGCTTTATTCAGATAATTATTAAATTTATTTTAGAAACACATTCTTATTTACTAGTTTTTTTAATGTTATGATCTTTGTCAAGTTTAATTTGAGTTTCTATCCAAATTCAAGTAAAACTGTACAAGAACAGCATTTAAAATGTTTTTATTATTTAAATAAAATAAGATTAAATGTATTAGATACAAATTTAACAAAAACATATTTTGCTATTAAACTAATAGATATATTCAATAAAGTAAATACTATCTATCTGTACCTAGTAAACTGAAGTGGTTTTTATTCCCTGATCATTATGGTCTTCAGGATATTAGAACTAGTAAATCACATTCTCTCATATTACATTTTTACTCATTTGAAGATTGGAATGGTGGAGAAAAAGCTTTCCTTTTTCTAGTCCAAAGTTCTCAACTTAAAACGAATCATCAAACTGAACTAACTGAATAATTGAGAGCGAAAATGAACTAAAATTTCTTTCCACATACAGAAGAGGCTATTACCACCAAAGGTCGGTTTAGTGCTTAAAAAAAAAAATCTGCTTCCAGCTGCTACGCCAGCAACAGCCAAATGTTAAATGGCCTGAATTTCTTTACAGCTTTGATAGCAAATGGATTCCTTGAATATTGTTTCTTAGTTTAATCCATTAAAATATTTTAAAATTAAACAAATGCAGGCCTTCAAATAGTTTGTCATAATTGCAAACAATCTTTTTAAAGGAAAATAATTACATTTTAAAATATCTAACTTATACATACACACATATACACAGGTCATATTTTTATCCACCCTGGTAAACAGTTATGTATACACCAGTGGACATACAAAGACAGAAAATCTAGCTAAATATATGATCTTTAAATTATAAGACACTTTCATTTAAACAACTAAAGAGCAAAAAGAACCCTGGAGCCTCAGACCCCTTGTGCTATCTTTTAGCCCCATTTAAATCTTCACCCCAATGCTTTAATACTAGCCTCACAAACCTGCCACCAAATATCATACTTTTTTTTTCTTCTTTCACAATGAGTCCAATATGCTGGTGTTGCTTCCGTAACTCAAATATAGAGAGCTGCTGGTACCTAGCCTCTATTCCTGCTTTCATTCATGATTTTCCAGCTGCTGAAGCTGATAGCTAAATGGTTTAAATTAAAAACCTTTTCCATAACCTGGGTCTGTTCAGCCATAAATCATGAATCTACAGCCTATTCCAGTGGCCAGAGCAGCACTTCAGGAAACAGAACAGTATCACTTGCATCTCCAGCTTTTCTCGAATTAAATTCAGGAACTGCTCAGAAAAATTGGGGGCAGGATCCAAACCAAGACATCTGATAAATGTAGGGGGCTTTACCATAGAGCAGGAAGTAGAGCTGATAGACCCTGGACAGGCTGTGAAAGTGGGGCTTTCAGATTCTAAGATAAAGTGCTGCTTAGGGCTTTGACTACAGCACCCATCTCCATGGACTGGAGTGAGATCCATGCTCACCTAAAGAAAGCTCAGATGTTCACAGGCCCTGGTTAGTACATAACCAAAATGATGTCATCATTACTTTAATGCACAAATACTTTATTCTAGATGCTGATAACCTATGGCCCATGGGCTGGACCTGGCCCAAGGGGTTTTGGTGGCAGGGGGCTTTGTGGGCACTGTACTTCAACTGGGAAATGGAAACTTTGGCAGCGAGGGGCTCTGCAGCCAGGGAGTGGGGGCTTCAGCAGGCAGGCCCTGGCAGGGGGTAGGGCTTCTGCAGAGGGTAGGGCTTTCCTTATGCTGCAAGGCACCCAGGTGGCAAGGAGGAGCAGAGGCACCGGGTCCTACTGCGAGTTAGCCTGAGATCCTAACTAGGTCATTCCTACCCACAGCTGGAAACTACTGCTGCTGTCTGGTCTATTCTACAGGACCAGGATTAAGGAAATAGCAGGTAATTTCAGAGACATCGGGTGTTTTCTCTCAAAAATATCTTTGAGAAGAATATCAAATGTTTAACAGAAGCAAGGAGAGATTCCAACTCCTTCATACAATAAATTCAGGTTGTACAACCTGTAACCCTCTGTTTCATTCAATTTATCTTCAAATAAGATTGCTCAGAGTATGACAGGTTGCTCCCACCTGTATGTAGATTCCAATAAAAAAATCTCTGGAATATGCAACAGTCTGAATCTTCACTGCCAAAAGGCTTGCAGATGTACCACGTGGGAAAGAACAGATTAATGCTTCTCTTCTGCCATCAGCAGCCTGGGCTCTTCTGGCACCTGTTTGCCACAGTATTTCAAATTTTAAAACAGAAATCTCTCTTGTTCTTTGCACAGGGTTATTAGAGCTCTTCACCTGGAATTCTTCTCTCCTTTAACTAAGCCTTTCTGAGTGTGCTGTAAATGAAGTTGCAACAACAGTAGAACACTTAACAATCATCACAATGTACTATTCACAAGACTTAATCTCAACCAAAGTGATTAAACAAAGTGAGTTTATCTTTCCTTTCAATCTAAAGTTTGCTTTGTTCCTTTTATCTAGTTATAAATATTAAGTTTCCTCCCCCACTCTCTGAGATATGGCTTGCACAGCACTTAGAGCAGTAATTCTTAACCTGGGTGCTATGCCACCCTGGGGTGGCATGGGATCCTTTTAAAAGTGCTGCAGGGTGCCATGCTAGGTACAAGCACTGTTAGGTTTGCAAACACCTACACATGATTCACAACGTAAACCCAGAGATTTCAGATAGGAATCTGTAGTGTTGAAAATATTCTGACCTGCTCTGGTCTTTCTAAGTCCTCTGAAACAGAAAAATTGCTCTGTTACTTTTCTGTAGTCAAAAACCCAATGAAGCCTTAGAGCCACAAGTTTTGAGAGGTGCCAGAAAGGGCTGAGAACCATTGTACTAGAGATCACCTTTCATAAGATCTCATGAACAGGGATCCTGGTTTTCTGCTTGGCATGGAAAACCACAGACAGACATGAAATCCCGCTTTTTCCATGACCTACTGAAAACGTGGCAGCACCCCGTGGCAAGCGGTGTGATTTCCGCTTTCTTTTATTTTTGCTGCCATTTTTGCCTCTTGGCCAATCAACAGCAGTGGGGAGGCATGGTGGCATCAGGGTTGTTGGGGCCCTGGACAAGAGTCACTTGGGGCCCCTTAGAGGTGTAAGTTTGATGACCTACAAGCAAGTCTCACATTTGTTGCAAAATTTTGGAGTCATTTGACAACCCAGGAGCCTGCACTTTAGGGCACCCCATCTGGTTTGCCTTCCCCTAAGGCTGCCACCGGGGTTGGGATTTGATTTTGACTGGCCAAGAGATAAAAATGTTGGCAAAAATAAGAAAGAGCAGAATGGTACAGCTTGCCACGGGGTGCCACCATGCTTTCAGCCGGTCATGGAAAAAAAAGTGTCTTATGTGCTTTAAACAGAGATTTTTTTTCCACCTTTTCCCCCCATGGAAAACTAGGCTCCCTGATCATGAGGCACACTTAGTGCTGATGTTAGACTATCCAGTCTAATGTATGTCTTCTGATTGAGCTGCATCTCTGCAGCTGGAGTCCTTGCGTCTTCTCAGTTACCTATAGGCTGAAATTCTGTTTTCTACACCTGCGTAGGCCCAGCTCAGGGAGGCCAGGGTGGCCGTAAGCCATATTGTACCAGGGTCAGAAATGGGCCCAATCTGTAAGCCTCCCATTTCTTGCCTATGGGCAGCTCCAGTTTGAATTAGCTCAGAATCCCCATCCCTCCATGTGCCAGAGTCTAGGATGGGGGGCAGCAGAAGGCCATTATATCTGTGCAAAACATATTCTTCCCTCAGCCCTCTGCAGATTCCTCTAACAACACCAGTGCTATACACACAGGAGAGGACAGAATTTCTCTGATTCTGTTCATCACTGACTTAAAAGATATAGATATGAATGGCAACATACAGAGACATAATCCCAGGATTTTTTCACAGTGGGGAACTTGTTTGCTTTGTTACCAAAAACTCTGGACCACTCAGTCTTTAGAAACAAGACGACATCCCATCTATAATCAGGACCTCTTTTGCAAGCTTTGATACAAATGAAAGTACAGCTATAATTCCCTTAATGATTACCTTTAAACACAAAATTAAAGACCAATTACAAATCCTTTAAATACCGCCACCCAGGTCAGAAATATTCTTTGGTTTTACTTACATTTCTTAGTTTCATTGAAACTTTGGGAACTGGATGGAACTGGACCAGTTTTCTTACAAACTAGGAAGGTGTAAATTAGACTAGATTTATATCCCTGAACGTTAAAAATCCTCCCTTCCACAACTGTAATCTCCTTCTTTTACTATTATGGAATGGTGCTTCTGTATTCTTTTCATCTTGATTTATGGTCATCGCTAACAAGACAATATTCTACTTTCCCATACTACTGCTTGTTGATTATATATTGCGCACTTCAGTACATACAAGCATAAGCACACATTCTCCATCAGTTAGGCTTATGCTAGGTCCACAATCTGCACTTGTCACCATAGCGTTTTAGTTACTGATTGCATCTGCAACCTACAGTTCGCATAAAATTAATTTAGGTTAAATAAAATAGGGTTTTGGTGGGGGGGGGGTTAGGAACTGTTTACTTATGACCATAAATATACACTTTGTGTCCTTATTCATGACTTTGCCACTATAAAGCCAAATGAAAGGGGGAATGGATATAGGATTATAGCTGAAGAGACTCATAGGATCAAAAGTGAAGTCACATGTCAGGCCCAAGACTTCACAGAGAGGTTTACACTGAATGTATCCAATTTATGCTTAGTAGCACCTTCATTCACAGATGGTTCCATTAATTTTGATGGTATTAGCTGCATGACTAGGTGGAATTTAATAGCAGCAAAAACTGCTGGGGCCCTAAGGAAAGGCAAGATACGGGAGGCACAATGGATTATGAACCTGGTCCTGCAAAGAACTGTGCTCTGGATTGACTTCAGGTAGGACTACTCCTTTGAATCAGGTTACTTACTGGCATGTTTGCAAAAATCATTCCCTGCACTTGCAGAAGGCTACTGAAGAGGCACAGAGAGGAAGGCAGTAAGAAGGGAAAGCACATTAGGAGCGGAATTTGTTGATAGAGGCTGAATGCTTAAGAGACTGCTTAATTAGGCAACTGGTCCATAACATGGATATTAGTTTGTTTTAGGGTTTTTTTAAACATGCTAAGCCAAAGTCTCTGCTGGTTTATTAGTATAATTCCACTGCAGTCAATAGAGAGCCAGACTCCTTCACAACAGAACAGCTGGCCCTCTTTGCAGGGAGCCAGCAACAAGGGCCAGCTCTTTGCTGGCCCCTTACAGATTGCTTCTTCACCTTAAAAGGCCTTGCAAGGGCCTCTACTGAAGCTCTCAGTAAACTTGGCCAAACACTGCATAAAATCAAAAACATCCTCCGTTTGCTCAGATAAACCCTTTAACCAAATGCTGGGCTTGCAGGAAGGCACTGAATTGACTGCAATGGAACAATTAAACCCTCTACTTATCCAGAGAACAAGCGATACGGCTTTTCCATTACTGTTTCATCTTTCTTTCAAGGGGACCACTCCTGGAGCAGGGAAGCTGTGGCAAAGAGACTTCTGAGTGAAAGGGAAGTGTCCAAGTGCTGGGGCTGTGGCAGGGGGAAGGCACCTACCCCTTCAGTGGGGGAAAGGGGTGGGGAGGCCCTTCAGGAGTGGCAGGGAGCTGCTTGGCTGGGTTGGTGGCACAGAGGCCAGCACCTGTGCTTGCAGGAGCAGGACAGCTGGGAGACACGGGAGGGAGGAGGGCAGAGGCAGTACTCAGGCCCACTGGCACAGCGTGGGAGCCCCAGCTTAGGGCAGGGGGTGCTACAGACCTCTAGCCTGTGCCAGGGCTGGACTTGTTCCACCACCACTTGCAGAAGTCAGAGCCACTGCACCCATCGTGCTCCACCCAGACACAAGGGGGCAGCTGGGGGCCCCTTCCAGCAGGGCTGGGGGGGACAGGAGGCTGTAGGTCAGGAGTGAGGGGCACCAGCAGGGCTGGGGGGGTGCTGTGGCTTAGGAGTGAAGGGGCACCGGGGGGGCAGGGGGCAAGTCAGGAGTGAGGGGCGCTGGCAGAGATGGGGGACTGGCTGCAGGATGGGAGTGAGGGGCACCAACGTGGCCCAGGGGGCAGGGAACTGCTGGTTGGGAGCGAGGGGCAGTGGCAGAGCCAGGGGGCTGTGGGTCAGGAGGGGCACCAGCAGGAATGGGGGGCTGTGGCTTGGGAGTGAGGGGCAATAGCATGGGCAAGGGCAGGGCACTGGCCTATCAGGATTGCTCAGAGCCACAAAGCAGTGACAGGGAGGGGGAACAGCCACAGCTGGACCCACATCCTGGTGAGTGAAGGTAGCAGGGGGAGCTCTGATTTTTCCATGATAAAAAAACCACAATCAAACCCCAAAATGTATAGTATTTAGAATTTATTTTATTATAATGACTGAGGCTTCCAAATTGCTTTAAAATTGTAAATATATCAATAAAACATTGTATTAAATTGATACCTGTATGTATAGTGGCATTCCATTTTAATCACAGAAAAATGTGGATGGGGGGTTAATCAGGGAATTTGGGGATTTTCTCATGGAATTTTCAATTTTTAAACAGCGAAAACCAGGATCCCTAATTATTACAACAACAAACTCTATCAAAAAGCATTGCATAAAGGCCAGGACAACATTCAGGAAGGAACAGTATATTTTCTTTTCTTTTTTTTTTTTAAAATAAACTGTGCTGTAGTCTAATGAACTTCGCAAATCCAATCAAAAGTAACTAATACTGCAGTAAACACTGCAATTGCCTTAGATGCAGCAATTTCTAGTCCATTTGCTGAGTGCATTGGTTTCCATTCATACGGGAAACCAAGTAAGTGCCTTGCTGAGGTTCTGCATCAGGACACACGAACTCAGGAGTCGCATCATTTTTTGGATTTCTACAAACAGCTCTGTTATAACACCTCCCCACCCAGCTCTCTTCCCATCTAGAAATGGAGATTGAGCAAGAAAGCACATGGTCTGGCATTATATTAGGCCACTGAGAGACGTGGAAACCCTGCCCCCCCCAAACAAAACAGTGCTTTGATTTCACTCAGTGTGCCCCCACACCAAGTGTAGCGCCTGCCCAGAAGAGGAACTGCATCAGTTTGATCTGGTTCACCCGAAGTCGGTATAGACTGTACGCTTCAGAGGGGCTTTTTGGTGCTTTTATCCAATAGCTCAGGGGTTGTCAACTGGGGCTACATGTACCCTGAGGGTACCCAAGATGGCCCTAGGGGGTACGCGTCTGGCGGGGACGGAGAGCTGACAACATCCCACGCTGCTGCGTGGGCGCTGCCCACCTGGCCGGATGCGAGGGAAGCTCGCACATGGCAGCTGCAGCTGCTCTGTGTCCGGCTGCACAGAACCCCCTCCCCAAATCTGTGGCCGGGGGTACACTGCTCCATGCCTGGCTGCTGGGGATACAATGATCTAAAAAGGCTGAAAACCCCTGTAACAGCTAATTGAATCAGCAACTGGATAAAAGCACCAAAAAGCTCTGCTGAAGTGCATGATCTATAACAGGCGTTGGGCAAGCCAGGTCAAAATGACATGGTTCCTCTTTCAGTAAAGCATTTTTGTTGTTGTTTTTGCCACGTCTGTCAGTAACCATAGGTAGGATCTTTGAAGGAAGACCCAAGTATTTGAGGTGGCATACCATTTATACCTAACAGCTGTCTAGGCCCCTCCAGCACCTACATATATGTGACATTTTTGTAATGACAGTAGATCACACAGGTCACAAAAACATTCTCTGAATCTTCTGTAATAAGAAATTGAGTTATATTCCATTTAAGGAATAAGACCCGAGTTAAAAATGCTTTAGTTAAGTCTCCTACTCGGCAAAGCGCAAGAACCCTGCGTAGGTCCCGATGGAGTCATTGAGACTCGAGTACATACTTAAAGCACACCCACTGCAGTGCTTTGCTGAACTGGAACATGACATTAGATGCTTCCTTCACTCAACTGCATTGCACTGAAGAAATGGGATCAAATCTTTGTCAGTTTTTCACAGGACTGGTGAGTTCCATAAAATCATTTACAAGATTAAAACTAGCCAGGTCTGCAAGATAGGAGCAATACTTCCACTTCACAGAAGCACACAGGGATAAATTATCATCATATGAACTGCTCAGATATTAAAGTAACAAAGCTGGTACAAAAGCCTATGGGTAAAACAACAACAATGGCAAATAGCAGGATTGGGTTAGCAACATACCCATTTTTTGGGCTAAATTAACGGCGAATTACAGAAACAGCATCAGATGATTTGCAAAATTCAGAAATTACCAGCAGCTGAAACTATTACTTTATACAGAACAGTTGATGGACAACAGCAAGCAGCAATTTAGATGTATACCTGCACTGTGTTAAGGACAAGATCCAAAGCCCATAGAAATCAGCAGTTTTCTCTAACAATGGACTTAGATTAGAAGTTTAGCCTTAGCCACCTAGTTGTACAAAAATCTTAATCTATGAATTCATTACCTCTGATTGAAAATGGGTAAAGGGAATTGGTTTGCTTTAATTTATCTATTTGGTGATTCTCTTTAATTCTTACTGTAACTTCATGATCTACCTTTAGGAGTACAGTGTACTGATTAAAATTATATTTGCAAACATACACCAACAAGAGATGTGAGGCTTCCCGTGACTCACCTACTTCTTTGGCTCTCAGAGCCCCAAGTACACCAATGTAATTCTCAACAGAGTACAAATTTCCTTACTAAGGCAGAAATTTAAAGTAACTGCAGTAGGAACAGCAAACAGATCCTGCATTTGCCCTGAGGTAGCACATTAAGACATCTATGTGAACAAAAAGCCTTTTATCTGAGGAAAGTGCTCTTAATTTTTTGTCCTGGAAAGCTGTCTAGAAACAAGAGAGTGCTTTAAACTACAGAGCTTCACCTAGCTCCCACGCAGTAAAAAGTCAGGTTCAGAATCAGCAATATGTAATGTATGAGAAATGGCCCGAGATGCCCTTGAATGAAGTTCAAGTGGCAGCAGCTTTTAATAACAACACCCAGCTCTCCTACAGCAGTCTCTATCACTAGATCTCAAAGCACTTTTGGAAGGAGCTCCACACCCTTAGCCCTGTTTTACACAGGAGGAAACCAAGGCAAAATGAAGCAAAATGACTTGCCCAAAGTCTTGCTGCAGACCAGAGTCTGAAAGAAAATGGAGGTCTCTCCCATCCCAGCTCAGCTCTCTATCCACATAGTATTGCAGTCTCCCTTTTGAAATCTGCTTTTTTCCTACAGTTGAGGAAAGGCAGAAGGCAGGGCAGAATGGGACAGCGCAGTGGAGCAGGCTCGATTAATTGAATCTGCTGAAGCGTGGTAATTACCATACTGCAGACTACTCGGGTCTCGTGCATCAGCGTCTCTGCACTTAAAAATGGCAGTGGGGGCGCTTTAACTAAAGCTCGTTGGATGAGCTTTACTTAAAGTGTCCCTGCTGCCATTTTTAAGCACAGGGATGCTGATTCACAAGATGCTCTGGGCACTTTAATTAGATCAGTTCTCGGAGCCACTCTAATTAAAGCACCCCCTGCACTCCCACACCCAGAGCACACATATAAATGCCCTTAGAGCCTAACTGGGTGAGAGAGGTACGGGTTTTAGTAGGCAACAGCCTACTTTGTCCGATGCTAAGCTGGGGAAAATGAAGATAAGGCTGTCACTCGGCGTGTTCCACACTGAAGTCCGAAAAACTATCAATATTGTCCCTGCACACTGTTCAGGCTCAAAGACAAGCTCCTGCTGAAAAAAAAAATGCCTTACTCCTTCCAAACAACTGGGTAAGCTAATTAATTGCTAAAAACCACACACACACACACACAAATTGGTTTCTGCTGTGTCAAAGTAAACAGGAAGATAGAGTAGGAGTAAGATACAGGCAGAAGGATAATTAGAATTGCAGCCATTGGAAGATTTCTACACTCTGTTATATTTTATAAACTATGCAACTATTACTAAGTAAACATCCTTCCCCTGGGTGTCATATGTCCTTTTACAGAAAACTTTAGTCTAAGTCTACACTGAAATCAAATGGTATGATTGCATCTGATACAGGTACACTGGAGTTAGCTATAAACTAGCTACCTTTGGGACTGAGAACTAACTGGTAGGGGTGAAATTTCACCTGGCGTTTCGTTTCAAAGCTGTTTCGAAACAGTAAAACTGAAATGAAACAAAAGCCTTTGAACCAGCTTCAAAACGAAACAAGGGAACTCGAAACATTTCAAAAGTTTCAAAACATTTCGAGTTTCAAAGCCAGGCTGAGTGGCAACCCCAGCTGGCAGCACCTGCCACCTGTCATCTGTCAGGCACATCAGGGGCTCGCCCTCACCTCCAAGAGGGCTGCAGGGGTCTGTGCTAGAGTCCTCCCCAAGGGTGTGAGCCCCCGATCTGCCTACCAGATGACAGACAGACTGGTGCTGGGCACAGCCCACACCCAGCGGCAAAAAGATTGGTGCTGCCGCTGGCCCCTGGCAGCAGCACCTGGCTTCTGTCATCCAGCAGGAAGATTGGGGGCACACACCACTGAGAGGACTTTGGCACAGCCACCGCAGGCCTCCTAGGGGTGCCAGCAGGCCCCAATCTGTCTGCTGGCTGACAGGAGCTGTGTGCTACTGCTGGGTCCGGTGGCCGGTCCGATCTTCCCAGCGCTGGTCCCCGCCTCCACTCATTCAGCAGGCAGATCGGGGGCTTGCCCGCACCCCCAGGAGGGTGGCAAGGGCTGTGCCAGAGTCCTCCCGGGGGTGCGGGCCCCCAATCTGCCTGCCAGATGACAGGAGCTGGGTACTGCTGCCTGGGGTCAGCAGCAGCACCAATCTTCCTGGCACCAGTCCCCACCTCCTCTCATCCGACAGGCAGATCAGGGACTTGTCCGCACCCCTGGGAGGGCTGCAGGGGCTGTGCCTCAATCTGCCTGCTGAACGAGAAGAGTAGGCACAGCCACCTGAGACTGGCAGCAGCACCGATGTTCCCAGCGCCGGTCCCAGGTGGCAGCGCCTGGCTTCTCTCATCTGGCAGGCAGATCGGGGGCTTGCAACCCTGGGAGGACTTCGGCACAGCCCCCGCAGCCCACTCCGGGGTGTGGGCAAGACCCCGATCTGCTTGCCTGTTGCATTTTATGTTTCCCCATAATAACCCACAGGCAAAACACTGAAACAGCAAAACGGTTTTGATTAAGCAAAATGGAACAGTGCTTTCGAAACTAAATTAAGCTCAAAATGAAACACTGTTCCATCAAATCAGTTTTGCAGAGCCCTACTAACTGGAGCAACAAGGTACTGAGCTCAAGTACCTATCTATGGCAGAAGGAGAGCTGATTTTGCAGCCTGTACTGAACCCTGTTCTTCTGTGGTCTACACCGGTAGTTTTCAAACCTGTGGTTTGCAGACTAAGGGATCCATGAAAAATTACTGTAGTCAGTCAAAAGTATGTGAATACCTACACTTAAAACTCAAAGGGGTCCACACCTCCAATCAAGATTTTTAGGGGTCCACAAATGAAAAAATGGTTGAAAGCCACTGGTCTGCACTGTTTCACATACCTGGGTGAGCTATTTTAAAGCTAGCTCAGGTATATCCACAAGAGATACAAACTCATCTTTTGGATATCAGAGTACATAAGAATGTAAGGGACTGATGCTTAAGGACCAAGGTGGAGCTAGTCACAGGTGCGATTAAGACAAAGGACACTCTTAACCTAGATTACTAGTAGACCTTACATAGTGTTGAGCTTTCTCCTCCTACTTGTAGCCAAAGGCCACATTAACTCAGGTAGTGACTGCAAACTAGGGGCACAGACATTAATGCTATCAGTGCTAGACTGAGTACCTATAGGATGGGATGTGAGCAAGACAGAATCTTGCAGCATTACCATAATTGTATCGAGGAGGACCACCTATACTGGACTTTCCTTGATGCAAAAGAAAGGGGACTGTCTAGAGAAAACTTGTGAGGAACTGACTCAACTCATTAAAGAACTATCACCAACCATGGTCTGTCCTTTGAATATTTAAGACAAGATGCAAGGCACGTGCAGCTGCAGAAGGTACGCAGAGACGATGGGAACTGTTTCATTGGTGGCAGTTGGCAGTGGATGGGGTAAGAACTGGTGGATTTAATGTGGTAGGCACAATTTAGTGGTGAGGGTGCCTCCCATCATACTTGGTTGCCCTTTTCAATAGCAAAGGCAGGCACATAAAAATAGCTCCCATGTGACAGCCCCCTCCCTGAAACCTAACAGCACTGAACTTCCAGTAGAGAGATCACTTCCCATTTTCACACCTCTTTCTGCAAGCAAAAAGACTAGAAACTTTAAATTTTTAAAAATGAAAGGCAAGGCCAACTGTAAGGTTTCCAAAGCTAGCAGAGTCTAGGAACTCCTACAGATCCCCAAAGAGCAGGTCTGAAAATACCTGAACAATATTGCATGAATCTGTTTGTCTTGGGGGAAGAAAGACCAACTACGTTTATGTTTTGCTGGTCATGAATTCACACCAGTGTGATCAAAATAAATTGAACGTCCAGTCTTGCAATAAGATTTGCTCTTTTGCCTGTGTGAATGAAAGTGCCTTTCTATGCATTTGTAAAAGCATTTTTATAAGGACATACCTCCTATGTGGTGTGTACAGCAGTTTCCCAATCGAGGATTTAGAACTACCAGTTCAACAAATGCATCTCCTCTTCCTTAAGGAAGTACAAAACAAGCACTTTCCTGTTTCAAATAATGCTGTGTAACATTGTTCAAGAGATGCTGAACACTCATATTTAGAGCTGAAATATCTGCCATTGAAGTTAGGCATATGTTACTAAACAAACATTTCTTCTGTCAGCTGTTTATTTTAATGAAGCACGTTTTTTTGCCACTTTATGCTGTTTTACTACTGGATTGACCTGAGCCAGAACATCTGCTTACTTAGCCAGCTGCTTTTAAAAAAGGCACTTGTTAAAACTAGGTCAAATAGATGATGGCTTTTACTACAAGCTAGATTTCATTGTGTAGTTAATTCTCTCACATGTATTAGCTGACACAAGGAAAACTCTCAATGCCTTTTCACATGAAAGAAATTCTCTTGCTAAAGGGAATGACAGCTAGTATTTTATAATTGTGGTGAAGATGTTAGCATAGTGAAATCAAACTTACATTTGCATCTGATTAATATTTGATAACATATAGTAGTAAGCATACGCTAACAAACAGAGAGTTACCAAATGGCAGAACTCACTATCAAGCAGAAACAGAGATGTAGCTACTGAGGTCTGAAGGCAAATGTAAATCTCAATGCATGAAACAGAATAGGTTGCTGTACTAATATTTCTAAAGTAACAGTTACAACACTTCTAAAAGTGTGACATTCACTCCCACACGGGATGGAACATAAAAGATTGCTTGGGAGTTGGTAGGGACATGGACTTAATTGTTCTCCATAAATTCAGCTTTCAAAGCTGGTACTTGAAATCTTTCCTCAGACGTCCTGAAGAAGGGCACTCAGTGCCCAAAAGCTGGTCCAACAGCTGTCCCAGCTATACAAGGTATCACAAACCCCCTTGCCTCTTGTACACTTCCTTGACCATCACAGCTATGACAATACTCTGACCCTACTATTTTTATGAAGGGTTGAAGTCTTGTTCTAGGTGTGACCAGGGAACATCAAGAGGCAAAGCTTTTGTGATATCTTTTAATGAACCAACTGCATAGCTGAGACAGCTTTTGAGCATCAGGTGCTCTTCCTCAAACACACTGAACTGAATGAAACTGATGCAGTTCCTATTTGACACAGTTTGCAGAGAGCCTAAAACAAGCTGTGAGTGGCCCTGTTCATTTCCAAAAGTGCTAATTCACATGCCAGTTATAATACTTGAAATGTCAATATTTTTGATGACTTCATGGCTCACCAAAGCCAGAAGGGGTAGATTTCAGTGCAAATTATACAGAACACCCATTTTGGGAAAATATGTAAGAGTGAGATTGTTGGAGGCACAACTGGTTTCATTTTCCTGAAGACGGAATGTGGAAAATACAGCATTAGTGAAATTAGGCTGGTACAGAACAGCAGTGAAATCAGAATGGAGTGACATAGAAGAAACTTGCATAAACCAACAAATGAAAGGAGGGGGAAAGTGTCTCTGTTTCTGCAACCAGCATCCATTTAACTTACTAATGGAATAATATCTTGGTGACAGGTGGACACTTCCCTGTCATTTACATACAAAAGAGGGCTTGAAGAAATGACAGAAAGCCATGTATGCACCACAGGCAGACACTTAAGGAAGAATTTAAGCTAAGCTTACAATACTTTACAACAACATCAAAGAATAAAAAACAGATAAATGCTCATTTCAAGCAGGCAATAGGTCATCTTGTTCAATGGGGCATAGCTATAACAGGGTAAAACAATGTTAAATTGTTTAACATTTTTCTAATTGTGCCTGGATCATAAGTGGCTTCTGTCTTGACGTAAACTATAGTTACAAAGTTCACTAAAATAAAGCTGACATATTCAAGCAATAACACGTCTTAGAGGTGTGATCACACCACTGTCAGAGATAGTGAGTTTTTTAATATAAAACTAAAGCTAAATGTGATGTTCAAATCAGGGGCTTGAAGTTAGGGTGAAGGTGAAGAGAAGGGACCATAAAACAAAAAACAGTACTAGCCAAATTCTGAATTTTCTGGAATATACATTAACCAGAGACTGTTGCTCATGGATTGGGAGATCTTGGCCTGATTATTTCCAAAACTACTCAAAACAAGGACAAGTCAGATCTTATAAAACCTGTGATGGGCAGGAACACAGCAACCTTTTTACATGCTGGATGGAGCACTTTATACCTTCCTTATTCCAGCTGCTTGCCATAATATCACCTAACTGCAGCTTTGGCAGCCACAAAGCTGCAAAGACCTGCTGAATACAGGGTAGGCTGTTATACAGTACAATTTGCACCAACCAGAAGTGGCTTACTCCCTCGATATTGGGCACTGACAACAATGCAGCTATAGCACTTGCTAGCCACTGATGGTCACTGCAGAGAAGGTGCATCCACAAGAATGGCTGGAATTTTAACCCATGCCAGGACCTTCCAGCCCAGGGGTTTGAGGAGGAGGAGAGCAGAAGAGTGAGGACGCCGGCTTCTATTCCAGTCCCTGTGACTAAGGTGGTATCTGACCTTGAGCCAATCATTTAGCTTCATTTTTCCCCATCAACTGTAAAGTATGGATCATTATAACTGCCCCTCGGGAATGCTGCAAGTCTTAATTGAGTCATGCCTTTAAAGTGCTCTGGAATTCTTTGTCAGGAGGTGCTAAAATAGTACTATTAACTATCAGCTGCATTTCCATCAATAGTACTATTGCCATTTACCTTTTTAGACAAACTGAAATAACTGCTGAATTGATACTGTTCTGGGTAATTCTGCCAGTAGGAGTATTTATAGCCATACTTCCTTATGGTTTCACATCTTTTCTGATACTCTGAAAGTTTACCATGATTCTGCCCATAGACTTGTCTTATTCAAACAAGAATTAACGTAAGGCATTTTGTTTCTTCCTGTCTTCCTAGAAATGACAAGATATTTATAACTAAGACATTCTGCCAGTAAAGTTTACTAGACAACTAGATGTAAATTTCAGTAACAAAAGCAAATCTGCAAGCTTTTACCAAGCTGAATGGACTAACACAAATACTTCCCATCTAGAAACCAAATTTGAATCACTGTATGCAGTAACTTGAATTGAGAAAAAATACAAAAAATACAAAAGAAGTATACCTTCTTCATCCTGTACCATGGGAATGCCACCAAATTATAAATAAATGGATCTTTGCTCTAGGAAAAATGTCATGGGATACAGAACATTTTAACTGGGGGAAATAGCTTCACTTAGAGCAAAGGTGTCAAAAATATGGCCCAGGAAGCCCTATCATCTCACCTGCAGTGCTGCCCATGGATCTTAGAGTGGACTTGCATGCAGTACACTGGATCGGCCTTGTGTGCAGTAAATGGGGCTAAGGAGGGCATGTGCTACTCAGAGCTGGGGTGGGCATGCGCTGCACACAGCACATGGGCTGGGCTGGGCTGGGCTGGGGTGCATGCTGCATGTGGTGTCCATGCCAGATTGGCTCTGCTCAGAGGATCCAGCATGTGGGGCCAGCACGCAGGCCCAATCCAGCCCCTAGACAAGCCTGTAGCCAGCCCCATGTCATTCAATTGGCGTGTACAAGTTTGACACCCCTGATTTAGAGCACTAAGGAGTATGGACACAGAACACTTGAAACCCTTTCAAAAGGGGAGTGTTTTGAAAGGGCAGAGCCTAGTACACTGATAGTTGTGCAGAAGGAGCTGAGAATGATTCAAATGTAGCAAACCCACTCCACCTTTAACCTCAGGTGAAGGCGTCGTAAAAGTTGGAGTAGGTTTGTTGCATTTGATTTGTTCTCAGCTCATTCACACAAAACAATTAGGTTCTATACCAGCTACTGCACTTCTGAAAGAGCTCCAAGCATTCGTGTGTCCACACCCTATGTGGAAACAGGTATAAATATATACGAAGACAAGAGTAGCATGGCTGTCACTCAGATTGGAACTTGGGCCCTTGATGCTTTGTCCTAACAGTCAGTACAAGTGCTGCCATAAAAGTAGAACTTGGGTTGTGCCAAGATGGAGGTTGTGCCACAGTCTCTGATGAAAATAGGAGTTTTATAAGTAGAGTCAAGAACTCACCCATAGGCTCTATTCCCAGCTCTCCTTCTCAAGCCTCCATTTCCCCATCCTTAAAACACAAATAAGAATATCTTGCTTTGTAAACTGCTTTGAGGTCAAAGAATGAAGAGGTCTCTGTAAAAGCTAAGCATTATTACTGTATACTTGCTTTGTCCATATATTAAAAAAAGATGATACTTCAAGTTGCCAAATATCTCCCATGAGGTTATAAATGGCCTACACTCCCAGATATCCCAGTCCCCTGCAGAACTGGACCATATAACCCAGTCACTTGAAAAAAGAGAAGTACAAGGATATTCATCTTTTGCAGCCTCTGTCATCTGGCACTTCAGTTTCAGGAAGCAGTATGTTCTCTTGGCCCGAAGGCAAAAGTACAGCTGTTGCTATAAGGAGAGGAGCTAGATATGAGAATTATTGGAGGAAAAATAAAACCAACGTAAAGTGAGAGTGTTAATGAAATCCTTAGATAAATGCTGAGTCACTACCACAGATTGTCCCTCGGACACATGCAGCCAACCAAGCAGAACAGAGACTGCTCGCTATGCTACCGCAAGCTCTAAGACGGGGCCTAGTAAGACCATCCAATTATTCCAGCAGCGACACACAAATTCTACCCCATCCCCCGATGCTGGAATCGTGTCATGGCCCTTTTTCTTCCTGCAGGCTCTTGTACACTACAGGGGCTCTTACCTCTGTTGCAAGCATCCTATTAACTGCCGCACTACACTTGCAGTGAGGACAACAGACTGCCTGCTTCCAAGACCCCCTGTATTGGGTGCTTGTTTGAAGCACCCAATACAATTTTTGTCATGGCATGATCATTCTCTGCAAATGTTATTGAAAGTAATCTCAGCATTGAAGACAAAGCCTCAGTTCCCCGTCTCAAGTGTCACTGTCATATTTGCCCTACCCTCAAGGTGGGGTAGTTTAGAGTGGGATTTCCTAGTCTGCATGCTAAACAAGGGACTGTACAAATGGGATTCCTGAATAGGACCATCTCTACAATGGATCTTGTATTAGCCCAAGCTCCCCTGGTCTGGATGCAACGTCAAATCCTCTGCCAATGTAAACGGCCAAAGCTCCAGCAAACTTCCAGCTGTTAGATCTTGTTATGCCCTCTATCAGCAAAGCTCACATAACCTCTCCACATGCAAGCTCTCTACACCATTTTGTGCCCTATTTTTAAATCAGATTTCTGTTCCTTTTTACACTGCCCCTCATAAGTATGTGCAAATTGGGTGTAGGAGCTAATCCTGTGTGAATCTGGGCATAGCTGAAACTGGCCAGACTCTGAATTGATGCAAGTAAAATTAGGGTAGCTAAATTGATTTAATTTTACATCAATTCAGGATCTGGTCTGGTGGTTTAATTACCCATCACCAGTGCTGTCAATCAACATGGCATGCAGGTGAGTACTTTGAAATCTCAACTCCATATTTTGACAGAGATCCACCCCGCTCCCCCACAGCATTACTTATATCTATATTACACACAGTTCTTGCAACAAGATTGTCTCAAGTTTATAACAGTATGCGTCCAATGGCATCAAACCATACGCTTACAGGTTGCAGTCTTAGCACTGCAACATGGGTTAACAGGGTTTGTTTTGTATGTGCTAGAATACAGATAAGCTTGGGCTTTATTCTTTGTTTTCAAAGCACCCACACTGATGCTGCAGTTATTTGGCATAACTGGGACATGCTTTCGTTTATTCCCAGTAACTGTTGCTTGAATGAGCATTAGGCATAGATGCCATTGCCTGAAGTCTTTCTATGGTGACAAGGTCATGGTGACATGGTACATGCCATTCATTGTAAACTCATTTTTCCAGGAGCTTAGCTGGACCTCCTTAATATTAGCCCTGGCTTGTTTTCATATCAGAAAATGCTTCAGCTACCACTGCCATAAAGAAGAGGGAAAGCACCTTGTCTCTCTGGCTGCAGAGAGAAGGACGCAGCAAAGTAAGTTTAGATTCTCTAGAAAAAATTCTTCACTGTGAGAATAGTGAGGCAGAGGAAGAGACTGCCTAGGGAAGCTGTGAACTCTCCATCACTTGAGGTGTTCAAGAGGTTGGACAGCTACTGGTCGGGGATGATCTAGATCAGGGGTAGGCAATGTTTTTTGGCCAGAGTGCTGAAAACCCCCACAATGTCCACCTTGGAGTGCTGGCATGCCAAAAAGCAAAATAAGGGCAGGGGGTACATGGCAGGATAACTTCTTTGTCCTCCTTACCCCCCACCCAAAGCCCCTGCCCCCCAGCCCTGATCAGGACCTTTGCCCCCGACCCAAAGCCCCTGCCCCCCAGCCCAGGCTGTGTAGCTGTCAGCAGCTACCCAGAACCTGGGCCAGCTGCAAACATCTGCTGCCTGTCCACCCTGGCCCTGGCCCCGGTCACATGTGCATGGGAGCAACAGGGCAGGGATGTGCCCCTCGCTGCTGCCCCTGCCTGCAGGGGAAGTGTGGCAGGGCAGTGAGGAGCTGGGAGCAGGCAGCTTTCTGCACCCCGCACTGTGCCCTGCTGCACCAGTTTCCAACGCTGCTTTGCAGAAGTGGCAAAGGCAGCGCAGTGGGGAGCACTGCTGGTATATGCTGCCTCCCTGGATCCCACGGCCTGTCCCTGGGGCCTGAGGCAGGGTCTGGGGCTGGGAGGCAGCTGGGGCCGGGGCAGAAAGGCAGCAGATGTTTGCAGCTGGCCCAGGTTCTGGGTAGCTGCTGACAGCCAGAGCCCAGGCTGCTTGCAGCAAGGCTTTCATGGGAGCAGTCCGGGCTCCGTGGCTAATCAGCAGCTACCCAGAGCTGGCGCTGGCCATACTCGGCACACGTGCCAGGGGTTACCAGCCCCTGATCTAGGTGTAGCTATGTCTACAGTCTACAATGGGCACTTCCCATGCTTCTGAGCTTTGCTGGTTGCATTTCCACACACCCCCATGCATTCTGCTACGTGTGTCAGAGTGTTTAAGCCTTCCCTGAGGCACTGGGTATCGGCTACAGGTAAGACTGTAGTCTGACTGAAGTGTGCGAATGCTCCTGCTGGGAACAAAGGCAGAAGTTCCTGGCTGGAGGGTCTTGGCCCTCTGCTCAGGATCAGATTGATCGCCATATTAGGGGTCAGAAAGGTATTTTACCCAGTAGTTATGCTGGTATGGACTGGGAGGGGGGAGGGTTTGCCTCCTTTTGTAGCAGGGGCTGTGGCCCTCTACCCAAGATCTCTTGAGCATATATTGACAACATTTCATAGAAGCAGGACATTGGCTGCCCTGGTTCCCCTGCTTTACCTGTGGCAGGTTAGGGTGTGAGGTTTGTGTTGTATCAGGGCTGAGGTCATCTTATGTAGAGTTTAGATGATGGTTTGTAGAGGATGATTTGGATTGGGATGATCCTGCCTCAGGCAGGGTGTGTTGGACTAAATGACCTCTGGAGGTCCCTTCTAGCCCTACCTCTCTCTGATTCTGTAGTGACTGTTACTAGTTCAACTACTAAAAGATACACACACACAATTAAATTATGAAAAGAGAATCCCAATCATCTTGTTGACTTCATGCTGAAGTCTTCTAAAAGAAACTAATTTGAAGGTTATGTAAGTATTTGTGGGGGAATGCTTTACCTAGTTTATTTGCTTGCCATTAACCTAGAAAATCGTGGATGCAAGAAAATGACGTTTTTAGGGCACCTGGGGGTTTTCCAGTCTAATATTGTGTCTAATCTCTTGCTTTTATGCATATGCACACCTGTATTCAGTTCTGCATTCACAAGTAGGCTGTGTTTTCAGAAGGTTTCAATCAACCCATGTATGTCACCACTTGAATGGTAACCCAGCATCTACCAGCTCTTACTGAAAACTTTGGATGATTGCTGGGTGCAGAGGCCTTTGAAAATCTGGCCATTCCCACAGAGAGAAGTGAATCAAAGCTTAAGCAGACTTTTTAAAACCTGGTCCTAAGATCTCCTCCTCCATGGGAATGCTGGAAGTAGGACTTGACTTTAAATCTCAAATATAGTCACAGGGACCGAAAAAGGAAACTGAACAACCTTTAATCAGAACTCTGTTGATTAATATTTTGTTGGTAACACAGCCTTGCAAAAATGAGCCTGAGTAATCACTAGAGTTGGAGGAGCACTGTTGAACACATGACATTTCATGATAACATGCTGTTTCGTCAAAGCCAAAAAATGTTTTCTGGAGCCCTAATGGTTTCAAGGAACTCTTCCATGCCACATACTGATGCTTACAGACACTAACATGGGGGTTGGAAATTAAAGTTCAAGGCTATCCACCTAATTTAGTCATCTGGGATAGAAAAAACCCTCTGCTCTGAATCAGTATTGATCTTCAGCCCCCACATTCAGAGCAATGGAGGCCAACCTCTTTGGCAGGTGTACCATCAACTAACCCTCAAATCCTCCCCTAGTGCCACTCCAGTCCCCTTCCTCTTCTAATCTTCTGCTCTGCTTCCTGCCCTATCTGCTGTTGGGCTGCCTGTCCCCTCCATGATCTATCACACAACACACAAGAAGGATCCAGATTCAGGGCAAGAAAAGAAACCTGTTTTAACAAGTTGCTGTACCTAGTATGTATTTCACACCTTGAGATTCAGCTGCCACTCAGCAGTACCCAATGAATCACATTATGCTCTCATCCTAATTTGCTCTTAGAAGCACAACTCCCACCAACTTCAACAGGAGAGATGTCCCCTTAAATAAAAAGGGTAATGTAGTCCAAACTCTAGCTCTAAACCTGAGTTTTCACCGCTGGCTGTACTAACAATTCATCTCTCAGCTGCTGCTTAGTTAAACCAATATTAATGTAAAGGGACAGTGACTCCATAATCACTTGACGTGGAGGGAAAATTCTGAGTAACCAACGTTCTGTATCAAAATCAGGGAAGTACCTTTTTTTAATGTCAGACAGTACACAAATAACAGCTTCAGGACCAGCATCTAAGAGCTCCAGTCCTACTGGCTACAGGCAGACTGCAGTACCTCCCTGGGCTGGGACTTACTACACCATAGCCTGCCCTTTCAAAAGGGGAACAGCTGGTACCTTCTAATTGTTATCTGTGAATGAGCTGAGGATCAAGTGCAGCAAAACCTCTCCAATTTTAACTCTGGGTGAAGGAGTGTTAAACTTGGATGGGGTTTTGCTGTAGTGTATGTGCATCATTCTCAATTTGTTTACATGTAACAGTTTGAACATATGAGTACTTTGAGTAGGGACCTACTGAATTCACAATTGCACAGTTTTTTGCAGAAACCATCAACCAGGGCAGGCTCCAAGGCTGGGCTACTTGCAGCAGCAGGTGTGAGGGCTACAGACAGAGCCTCTGCACCTCCTGCTGTGAGCAGCCCCACTCCATATCCTTTTCCTTCCCATGCTCCAAGACTCTCTGCTTGCTAGTAAATTGGGTTTTATGTTTGTTTGTTTTTTTGCAGTGAGCCCACCAAAATCAAGGAGCTTGCTGCCTGGGGATGGCCCCAAACCATGGCTTAATTACCCTGAATTAACACATGGATTAATGGCTTTCCCTGGGCTTAATCAAGGTAATTAAGATGCAGTTTTGGGCCATGTGGCAATCTGAGGGGAGGGGCAGGATTACTGGGGCCCCTTGGCCAAATCGGGGGGGGGGCACCATACTCAGCCTGTAAAAATAGTCACCAGCCCTGGGATCTCCCCACAAAATTGGCCAGGCAACCTACTCAAGTTCAGTAGACCCCTGTGTATGAGCTGCTGAACCAAGTGTTCAAACCAGTGTCCAGCCAAGAGTTCAAACCAGTTTAGTGCCATCTTGCGCATAAAGGAAAGGGCTGGGACTCTGGTGAGCCAGTCACGACCTGTTTAACACAGGCAGGAGCATGGACCCATGGGGAACACATAGGCGTATTTCTCTATAGTTCAATGCTCCAGTCACACCAAGTCCTGGAGGCCCAGCAGAGTCACTGTGCTAAACCCCAGCGGCTCTGCCACCACTCCCCCGTGACTCCAAGCTCCCGCTGCACTAAATCCCAGTGGTTTCATGCTTCTTTCCAGCCTCTCCAACCACAGAATGGGAATGGGGGAGGTGAGGAAGGAAGTCAGAGCTCCCATCAAGGTTAACTTGAGCAACCAAGGTTAACTGAACTTTGTCTTGGCTTTTGCCCACTTCCAAGTGAAAGGTGCAGTCCTCTCTGGGGAAGGCTGAGAGAGCTGGAATTGGCTTGAGGGCTGGAATCAGCTTGGCAGGAGTCAGCAGAGGGTTCCCTAGCTCCATGTTGCCACTGCCACAATCCCACTCCCAGCACAGGCAGCCTCTGAGCAGTATCATCCCCTGGGCAGCACAGCTCAGGAGGGTAGCTTGTCCACAGAGCAGAGGGGGTGGGGATTGGGGGGGCATCATGCCATGCTGGAGAACCCAAAATGCTCGCTTTATCCGTGTGGGAGCAGTCTGCTGTTACTGAACCATGACCTGTAAAGCATAACTCAAAGATAATCCTTGCCCAAAGTGGCATGACTTTGAGACACTTAGAGGACACTTAGCTTGAGTTTTCCCACTTTAATATGTGGATGCTTGTGTTTTAACTGCCTTTAGTATGGCCTAAGTGTAACATGGAACAACACCCTTGGGTTATGGGCACATATACATTTGGAGCTGTATCTTTACATGATAAATTGTGCACGTGGTGCTTTGGCTTACTCATTTTTTTAAGTAAGGGAAATCACGCAACATATGTGTCAGGTGCACTGTACTAGAAAGGGTGAGAGGATAGCTACAGTACCTTCCCTTGGACACAATGCCTGAGGCTAAGAGAAAGCATTATCCTATGGAAATCCAACACTTCAGTCAAGGAGGATTCATTGCTGCAGGCTAGCAGCACTGGGTTGGGACTACATGTTGGGAACTGCCTTAAACTGTTTTTTTCCCCCAAAACCATTACAGCATTTTGATTCAAGAACGAAGAGAGGCAGTTTGGGCTAAAGCTAACTCATCCTTCCCTTGGGGATACAGAGGTGTTTTTTAAATCATTGTATTATGCAAACTAACTTGCTTCATTTCTTTCAAGACAGACCTTCATGGGTTTTGTAATAGGTTATTCAGGTTCTCTTTATTATTTAAAAGACAGGCATACCTTTCAATACATCTCTGATAACATGCAACAGTTGCACGACCTGAAAGCAGCTGAGTCTCAGCTAAAGACAAACTCTAAACGTGCGGAGACAGTACAACAGGAACACATCTGC
Source organism: Crocodylus siamensis (assembly GCF_052110815.1). Classification (NCBI taxonomy): domain Eukaryota; kingdom Metazoa; phylum Chordata; order Crocodylia; family Crocodylidae; genus Crocodylus; species Crocodylus siamensis. The sequence continues at coordinate 272,599,850 of NC_143396.1, read as the reverse complement.
CACTGACATACCAGTGATGAGCAAACGCCTCCAATTTCCATGTGGTAGAGGGCCCATGGAACCTGGTGCCATTTCTCCCCTTGGAAGATCTTTTTGCTGCAAATGTTTGATATTGCAGTAGATCTCCTGAATGTCTCAATCACAGCTGCCCTTCCCCCACCCCTATGCTAGACTCCCTATATGGAAAGGGGAGCCTTACCACTGACTTGAGAGAGCCAAGGTTTACCTCCTGGTGCATGCATCAGACATCTGACGATTCTAGCATATTTGTTTCAAAGACAAGCTTATACTACAATTCACAAGAATTTTAGCTTGCTAATAAAAATATCCCTACCACCTTATTTACTGGGACAAAGCTGGTTTTATCTTCAGTAAATAATACCACATAGCTAGAATATGTTATTCCCATCATTATCATCAGCAAATGGTTTCAGAGTCATACATAGAGCAGTGAAGTTTTCCTCATGTTATTTCTTTGCTTTCCTCTCTGACACTCACTTACCAAGACAATAAAACATGTATGCAACAGCAACCTTTTCTTTACTCATTTGGCTGTTTAAGGGAGGGAATTTAATGTTCCCATGAGGAAACAAGAATCTCTCAGGGGTTATGCTTTGTTGACGGGTCACTTGAAAATATTCCCAGCATTCATACAATTTGGAGGAAAAAAAATGAAACCGGATTCTGTGGACTTCACTGAAGCAAAAATACTTGGTGGCTCCAGTTTTGTGAGTTCAGTGAAAATTGTGCCTTAGTAAGGCCACCAAAATTGGGCTTTAAACGATATTTAATATTAATGCTGAGGTTTTAATTCTCTCATCTATGAGAGATTTCAAGCCATGGTTCTCACAGCAAACACAAACTTACCACTTGCACTTAAGCTGCTTTCTTGTACCGTGTCTTATGAGATGCACACATGACAAGCTTGCATTTGTTTTGGGAATCGTACCTAAATATTCTGACTCCTGTGTGGAATTAAAATCTTCCATCTTGACAATACATTTATGCCAGATTCTACACTCTATCCTGTTTTTAAAGAAGGAAGAAGAACTTTGTATGAGAAAATCTGAGGAGAGTGTTTTTAATGACTAGGAACTTGGAATGACCTCAACCGTAACTGGATTTAGTCCGTTGCAGCTGGAACGTTTGGTTTATATTGTTACTGGTTAATTGCTGGTGGTTATGAAGTATCACATGAAGGCTTTGTATGTAATTTTGCAACTGCAGTAAGTTCAGTGCTGCAGGCAAGATTGTTTTGAGACGCTGTCAAATGCTGCCCAAAAATAGCATCCAGTCCTGTAAAACCCTGAATGCAGTCCATTTCAAACACACCTCTGCCCCTTTGGTTTTATCATTTAACTTCAACATTTTTCCTTCCTTGATTATTCTCTTCTTGCCAAAACAAACAAGGTATCCTATTTTGTAAATTTTGTGCTAGTTGCTCCCTTTAACCTGTGACGTCAAAATGACCAATTCTGAACAATGTGATGGCTCCACTTCTTGAAACCTGTACCCCAAACCTACACATTCTTGTAGAAGTTGGAAGATTTCTTAAACTATTGCTTTGCTGCATCTTGGTTATTGATATTTTCTTGAGAAAGAAAAATGAAAGGGCTTACATTTTCAGAAGTGACTAGGGATTTGGGATGCCTTTGTCTTTGGGTGCCTACTTTGAGGTGTTTTACCGCAGCTTAATACCTCAAACCATGGTTTTTGCTGTATTCAGGAACAGCTCATTTTGACTTTCTCTTGCTGTCCTTTTTGTATTGTTATTGGTTTTCCTAAGAAATAGAAAGTTCATTGTTAAAAACACTGAAATACAATGGTGTCAGGTGCATCAGAAACTTACAGATGCTGGTTTTGTGGCTGCATGATAAAAGGTGCACTCGCTTTACAAACCCTCCTGGTGCTACACAGACTAATCTAGCCTGAGCATAAATGTACAGTCTATTCTTGGCCAAAGGAATAGCATCTTCTGTACCTCTCACAGGTTGTTGAACATTAAACTGTGAAAAACTATAAAACATACCAGGGGCTAATGATCCTCTGGACACAGTAAAAAGAAACAAACAACGAAGACAACAGACCAGATCCTCAAAAGGTGCAAAGTGGCAAGGTTACTACTGACATAGGGCTCCTTGTGTCACTGTGACTCTTAGGGAAGAAGTAACAGTGCTCTGGAGTTAATGCCTTCTTCCCTTTCAAGAACATAAACTGTTAAGGCCACATCTGGAATTAGTAAATTCTCACTGAGGTTTCATCCCTTTGTTTCTCTGGGGCTTAAGTCTTGGCTCATTGCCCCATCACCACAAAGGCTATATTTCATCCCAAAGCACTTCACAAAAAAGTATTTTATAAACAGCACGCCAGGGTCACTTCAACCAGCCCCGGAGTGAAATGCTTGAAAAATCCAGCAGTTGTGCAATAGTGCACGATGCTCCACAACCACTTAGGCCAGGAGGAGAAAAACTTGAAACTGTAGGGGGAACTTAAATAAAGAGAAAGCAATCACTCCACTTGGAATTAAGCCAGAGTGCTAGCCTGCACCCACTTTTCAGAGTCTCGTGGGTTTTTAAGGCCCTCTAATGCCATTTAAGCCATGCATTCAGAGAAGAACACCATCTACTGATTCATCAACTCCGTTTCTAATCCTTACATCAGTGGTTCTCAACTGGGGATAATAACATCCTTTCTGGGGTGTTACAGTAATATTAGCACTGTAAGGTATACAGACACCTACCTACACATAATTCCTGAGATAAACTGAGAGACTTCACATAGGAATCCATAATGGCAAAAAAAGTTGGACTTGCTGTGGTTTTTCTGAATTCTTTGCAACAGCATAATTGCTCTGTTATTTTATGTAGTCAAGAAATGATTACAATTAGTTTTTGCAATTGGGTGCTGCTAAATTCAGGAAAGTTATGAAGGAGTGCCTTGGGTCGAGAACCACTCCCCTGGGCGCTCTAGGTTCTCTATCCAAATACTGAACTAGGCCAAACATTTTTATCTTGTAAGATATCCTGTTGTTCCATTACAATGAAATACATTTACCAGGCATAAGGGAGAATGCTGAAAAAAGACCAACTTTAAAATACAGCCTTATGCCAAAAGACCAACTCTAAGATACAGCCTAAAATGGAACACCACTTAAATGCCGAGTAAAATAAAATATCATTCTTAAGGCTACCGACCAGATGCCACAGCCCGTATGGGTGGATGATCTTAAAATGTCCTCACAGTTTAGACATGCAATGTTTAACATTATTTTCGAAGTAAGCCTAAGAGGACAAGACTAGAAAATTCACAAGTCTTATTCAATGTGCAGACCAGCATTTAAATACCATTGCTACACTAAGTAAAGGTCTTTGTCTGAGATCTCTTCCTGTGAATGGGTCTGCCACAAGAAAACAAAACAAAACAAAACAAAACAGGTAGAGCTTTTAAAGTAGACTTTTCAAAAGCGTATCTTCCAGCAACAATCTGATCACGGCATTGCTGTATTAATAATATGCTTAAATTCCATAGGTGAAATACAAATAACTATGAACTCATACAGAGATAGATAACGACTAGTCAGTCTGGTGCCTATTTACATCTTAATTTACTGTCGGCAATTGGCTGCATAAAAATTTGTGATCATATCTTGACAATCCTATGACAACTGCAGTTACATAGTACTACATGGTGTTCCAGTAAAATCCTTTTAAAAAAAAGATTTTACTGAAGCACCATCCTGCTGCATTCCACAAACAGCATAACTTCTATTCACTGTAAGCCTTCATTTCCTCACAGTTTTACACCTGGATATGGGACATTTTCTTAATTCCCTTCCCCCATCGTTCATTTCCATTTGAAATTGATGAGACCAAAAACCCCAGACATTTTTCAGTATCAAAACATTAAAAACCTAGTCATTTTGCCAAAGCACAGATTAGCAGACAACCTTGTCTACGTTTGGTATGAAATTTTGAAAGTTCAGAGAAAAAAAAAAAATCAAGTGGAGAATGCCAATCGTGTATGCACAACTGATCAACTCATCTAGTTATATACTACTTAAATAATATCATACCCCCCCAATGTTTTCAGGGGTATTTTTAAAATTAATATAATTATTGCCATAGAAAGACAACATAGCAGGAGATGACCCTGATGTTGTCATAACACTTCACCATTTTTATCTGGCCAGTTTTATGTTATGACCATTAAGAAACCAAATAAACCTAAGAAAGTGAAAGGCCCATGAAAGGTCAGAAAAATTAATAGACCCTAATACAGTTTCATTACAGATGAAATCATCAATTGTGTCAGTACCTCTATTTGCTTTCTTTCATATAGCTTCAAAAGCCTGTCATGATTTTAACAGACCTTGATGCACGCATATTTGAGGTGGGGGGGAAGGTACATTATTGAACAGCACTAATCAACAAGGTCCTAATTTTGTACTTTAACAATCACAGTACTTCAAATGTTTGCCAACAAAACCCCACCCAAACCCCAAATTAGTCAGATTATTTTTAAATGCAATTCACAGGATATCAGCAGCTACAAGATTATGAAAATGGCATGTATATCTGCAGCAGCACAAAATCTAAACCCATATATGATCCAGACATCAGTGTTTTCTCCCTTAACTATCATGATGTCTATTCCTTATAGAACAAGCATCTGTCAGGTTTGAAGGAACCAAAAATAGCAGAGACCTTTTCAATAGAACAGTTTGCTTTATATTTATAACTCTATACTGTACTTGCAGTGTCTGGTTATACAGCTATAAAATATGTGCAAGATACAATAAATTATCCAGCTTTGCACTGCATCATGCAGTTAGCTATCATTTACCTGCATCTCATCCTTCTACATATTCCTTACAATACATAGGGTAGATATTTTAAAATTCAAGAAACATTTGCGTCTTCAAGAACTAACATGTAGGCTGACATTACACAGCAAAAACCTTGTGAGAACAAAAACCAAGCACACTGATGTATAAAACCGAGAGCCTACCTGAATTCTTCAAATGCATACATGGCCTAGTAACAAGACAAATTCGCTGAAATTTAAAATATTCTTCTTAATGTGCAGGAATACCATTTAGTTTGTCAATCTGCAGCAAGATGCATAATTAAGAGACAGTATATTGCAAATATTCTGAAGGGAAAGGGTATGCAGATACTGGCCTGCAGCCTACAGCTCAGCCAGCTGCTGACAAGCAGCAGCTAACAGGGAAAGGCGATAGAGTACCATGTGATCATTCCAGCAAGTCTGATTAATGCAGTATACTCCAAGAATACAGCCCGGTATCTTTATTATTCTAGCCAAATAAGTCAAATACTTTACATGACAGACTCTGTAGCTAAATGATTGTTCACATTTTACATCAGAATCAGACAGAGGACAAAGAGAAAGCCAACTAACATACGGTATTAATGTTTCAATCTGATAGATTAATTAGGCCCATCTACACTGATTTTCTTAGCTTGCAGTGATATTTACTATCTCATGGTGTTTTTTATGCATATTGAATTGTCAGTGTCACAACAGAAGATCAGCACCATAAGCCCCCCCTCCTATAAATGCCAGAACATATTAAGTAGTTTTTCTACTGCAGACTATTCCTGACCATTTAACTCCTTCACCCCTGAATTCTCTGCTATCACATTCAATTTGTAACAACATGTGTGGAATGTGCCAAGTCAAATTCAGGCTTTAATGCCAAAAAATCACAGGAGTGCAACTGAAGAGAGACGGATAAAAGCCAAATAGTCATATTTTAAAATAAGATAAAAATAGAAATGGGAAGAGTTGACAATTCTGTGATTTGTGGCATGTGATTCAAGATTCTTCAGCTGCCCAGTCACAGACTAAAACACCCCGGGAAGTTCTTAGATGAAGAGAACACATGTTCATCTGAATGGAAAGTTTCCCCAAAACAGTGACAGAACTTAAAGCCTTTGAAGTCACATGATGAAAACATGGAACAAGGGAGTGTGACAGGATGCCACCAAAGTACAAATGGTATACAGCAAGAAACTGGAGCTAAAAGATATTCCAAGCACAGGCTATGGAGAACAAAATTACATCTAGTATATGTAGAGAAAGGGGAAAAAAACAATAAGGAAGATGCAGGACGCACTCCTAGAATGCTTCAAAAGACCAATCATACGCTCGTCAGTAACAACCAGAGAGAACCTTATTTTAATAAGCATGATTGCTAAAGAAAAAAAAAAGTAGAAAATTAGAAGACAATAGAGCTGTCGTTCCCCTGCCTGCTGAGCAACACACCACCACTGAGGGGAGCTGAAGACTGCTAGAAACACTGCTAGGATCAAAGCCATTATTTGTTTAGGCAGAACCTGCACCTCGTGAAGGTTCATTGGAGGATTCCAAGAAGCTAACCCTAAACCCAAGGAGCCTTCAGAGAAGAAGACACCTCCAAGAGAACCAACCTCCACTACAGTCTTAACAAAAACTTGACACTACATTTTTCTGGAGCAAGAAGGGTTTTTCTTTAGGGATGAAAGTAGGAAAGGAACAGTGAAAACCCTGAATTTGATTGTGTAACAGAAAATAAGTTGTGACAACAGAAATAAAAACTCCTGTCATAATAACATTACATGCCCTGGTTGGCCAGTGTGTAATGTTAGGTTTTGATATGCCTGCTATAAAAAGTTGTATTACTGTTACAATATTGCAGTAATAAGAATGCACAAGATTAAATTTTCCCTTTGGTTATGCCCTTTTGATATCTGATGTAAACAAAGGGTAAAATTTGGCCACAGAAGTATGAAAGTATTTTATCCTCTGAAATGCATATTAAAATGCAGAGGTGAAATGAAAAGTGAATACTTTTGATCTACTTACCGGGTGTAGGAAGGGAAGAGACTGAAGCTACCAAACAGAAAAGAAAGTCACCTTCTTCAAAATACAATCTGGTGAAAGCACATAAAATACCTAGACACAAAGGTCTAGGTATCCTGGCACAACTGAAAACAACAGAAGTTTCATCCTAAGCTACAATGAAACCAGGATTTCAGCTTCAAAGTCAAGGTTAAGTCTGGAGACAGCCCACAGAAATGAAGAAAGAAAATTTGAAGGAGGGTCACCCACCTAATTTTTGCCCCTAATCCTGGTCTGAAGACAGTGGCTAAACTGCTGTTTATTTCAAAGGAAGTGTGCTTGGCCAGTGTGTGTAATGTTCGGTTTTGATACGCCTGCCATAAAAAGTTGCATTTAAAAAAAATGTATCATTCTTCCAAAACAGTAATCTATCCCTCTTGGATTTGAGCTCGCTAAATCACTGTCATGACTTTCAATGCTGCAACCGCTGTGAACAAATATGCAAAGAAACAAGCTGCTGTTCAAACCATGACATGGTAATCAATGGCCACTCTGTCCAGGCTGCAGGATGCTGCAAAGGGCAAACACCCTCCAGAAAGCTTTTACAACAGTGGACCTTTACTGAAAATCTGACATTTAACAAGTTACCTTAGTTTCAAGCCAATGGTTTCTCAACTACTTGTAGAGTTCTGTACCATCCATTTAGGAGCTTTGATCTACACAGTGGAAGGAACTGTCATTTCTTGAAACAAAATAATGGAGAGTCCCATGATGAGGAAAAATCTGACCATATACATGTCGCATTGTCTACATCAATGAAGATTAGTGTATGAATGCCCAATAGTCTGTATAACTTTAAAAAGTATAATGAGCACAGGAGGCAGCAAAAATGTCAATGCCTTATGGATCAATAAGAATGGAATGATCCTGCCAGAAGCTTCTTAAACAGGGTTGCTAACCCAATTATTATTATTATTATTTACTGAGTCCATAAAATTCTTTAACTGATATATTTTACAAAATGTGAATGTAACCTTTCTGCCAGGCTCCGAATGGCAGTAACAAGGGTCACATTTGACTTTAAGGGTTTAACAACAACTTTTAAATCTGGCCTGAGCCCACACCAAGAAACCTGAAAAGCAAATGTAACTGTTGGAACAAAGTGAACAAACTTCCCCACTCACAAGTAATGTTTTGCTAAAACAGAGTTTATTACATGTGTAACAAGGGATAAACATACAACCATAGAGAAAACCTTAACCATTAAACACTGCCACCCTCCCTGTCCTGCCTAGTGTCTCAGACTGCCTGGGGCTGCACAGACATGCCCACCTTCAGGCAAACAGCTGTTACAAGCAGGCAATGGCCTATAGGATACAGTGGCAGCATGCGACTGGGGAAGGGGGGCTCCTGTGGCCCACAAATCCAGACAGAGAGCTCCCTGCAGGGTGCTCACCCACTCGGACACGAAGTGGTGTTGCTGTGGTCTCACTGTCCATCAACACTGGCATCCAGCTTCTTTCTGATAACAGATCTTCAATCAAGCTCATGGTTTCTTAGTTTTTTTATGGACAGCTCCATCCCTACCCCTTTTCTCTCTCTTTTTTTTTTTCCAGACAAGAGTTTTTATCCTTTTCTTTTTTTACAAAATGCCTGTAAACTTACAAATAGCTGGCAACCCTGATCTTAATCAAACTTCAATTTCTCATATCCATGAGTAAGAGTAGTGAATACTGGCTTTATGGTATCTAGGAGAGAACAAAAGGAGCCATGTGCATCAGAAACCACAAAAGGCAAAGAATAATTCAGTGATAAGTCATTTGTTTCAGCTGGGTAAGCAGGGAAAGTACAACTGAAGATAAATACCTACCTCATACCCAAACCCGTAACTGTGGAATAGAACAATAAATCCAAATTAGACTTAGTTGGACATTGGGAAATTATAATTATTGGTAATGACAAACAAGGACTCCCACTCCTCATGTTTGAATCTAATCCAGGTTGCTCAAGCAGTGATAGCTACCATAATCTATTACAATTTGACAGCAATTTAGTGGCTTCATGTAAAATATGCTGGTGGTTTATCCAATATAGAAGTGTTCAAATAACCAAAATTGTCATCCTTATTGGTCATTCTGGCAGCTGAGCAAGAGGATTTGAAATATGACAATCTAGAACAGGCCAGAAGCAAATTGGCTTGGTCAGCAGGTAAAATCCACCCTTTGGGCTTAAGTGGGGTTGAGGTACCTCAGGAATGGTGGTGACCTTCTGCACAGAACTGAATTTCACCTTGGATTGAGCTTTTACTCTCTTGCTCTGTGCTGGACTCATTCTGCTGACTTCAGTTGCCATGACGCCTTCCTAGATCCCAAATGATATCGTCTGGTATCACAGACCAAGATATTTTAATGAAGTACTTACTTATCTCAAAGGAAAAAGTTCACTGTGCAAGCATTTATCACTGGACTGGGTCATGATTTCAGGAAAGCAGTATTTAAACTACTATGAAGAAGGAAATGGCTGGGATGATCCAGCATTTATTTTCAATTGATGAGGAAGAAGACAGAGTGGCAACAGAGCAGAGAAATAAGGAAGGACAAGTATATACACTGAGCAGTACTGATATTTATACAAGCACTATTTTTTTCTGCACAGTGGTAGATACAGTAATCAGATACCATCCAGAGATACTGTTTAAATATCTCCTTTCAATACAATTTTCTTTGTGTTCAAAAGTCCATTTGTTTGAATTACAAAAATAATATTTGAAAGTATTATCAGAGTGTGGGAAGGGAAGGGTTTTTCTGGTACTGCACCTCCTGGAACAATTAGACTCGCCTTGTAGACTTTTACGAATAATGGCATGCATGTTCAGCACCCGAGGTGCTGGTATTAATACTTTGCATGGCAAAGTAGCAACACTGCTCACAGTCAAATTTCATCCAATTAAAGAGAAGGGGAAAATGAACAAGTCCCATTTTCAGCTGTGGGATTTCTAACATGTTTTACCGTGAGACAGCATGGTTTAGATAAGATCATTTTTGTATACTTCAAGAGTGATACGGATTGAGAAATACATTACTTCGTTCAGTCAGTGGTCTTCATTTAAATACCACATACATTTTTCTATCACCAGAAAAAAACCTATCTAAGAAGAAATATTCTGAGGTAAAGTGTTACGCATATCCAGAATCTAATTCCACCCTTCCTCATGCCTGCACAATATAATCAAGAACAAATTTCCCCCATCTTCTTTACTGTTATTAATAGCAACTGTATAAATTCAAATACAATTTGTTTTTGAAAGAAAAACAACCCAAAACACAAACTAGCATACAAGTAATGCATTAATGAGCACATCCTGTTTTCCAACTTGCCTGTCACATTCACATGCCTCTGTAGGGACCCAGTCACATAGGTTTAAGAATATTCCAGAACAAGGATATTTTCACAAAGTCTGCCCTGACTACCCCCTAGACTGCGCCTGGAGATCAACCACTTCTCCCCTGCAGTTTTATAGTCCTTAAACATCACCATGGGAATGGGTGTCCTGAAGTCAAATCCCAAGCCTGTGCTCTGACACGATAGCTTTGCTATCACCCCACTGGGCTTGCATCCCATTTTATTTAATAGACACTCTCTACAAGGTGCTGATGAGCACATAACAGCAAATCATCCCGGCACGGAAATGAAAGGCCTTTTCAACACAATCACTTGCTGTGTTTTATATCTCAGGGAAGGAGGTCGGAGGAATGAGGAGAGAGACCACAATTTCCAGTGTTTCCGCTTGGATTTCAGAGTCATCAGAATTTAGTGATAAATTAGAAACTCAAAGTTGAGTGCAAACCAATTAAATTATTGGTCATTTTAATTTGGTATTGCCCAAAGACCCCAAAGACTCTGGGGCCCTATTATGCCGATAGCTGTATAAAGTGAGAAAGGGTCTCTATTTTGAAGAGTAAACAGGTGAAATGGATAACATACGCACACCAGTGGAGTGTTTGAACTAGATGTCAAATTAATTAGGAAAGCAAGGCAACTAGGTCATTATCTATCTTAAAATCTAACCAGCTTCCATACCAGACAGTGTTTGAAAAATTCACATATACAACCACAACCTTAAAAATAAATTATTCACTTGGATTTTTGACTCCTTAAAGAAAGGGATTTAGCATACTATAAACCCTGGACCAAGGAAAGCTACAGAACTGCATGAATTTGAAATTAAAGGCAGACAGGCAGTAATGTCTTACTTAGTTCTAGATGAACAATAGTAAGCCACAGTTTTTTTGTAGGGGAGAGTTTATTATTATTTTTTATAGAGCTTGACTTTGCAATTAGGAAATATACTACTTCAAGAATCATAAGATGACACACCGATAAAATATTACAGTTGTTACTGATCAGTATCTTAATACAAAAGCTGAATAGTAAACAGGGATGGCACTAAAAGGAAATAAATAAAAGCAGCTGTAGGTTTCAATTTGGAAACTTCTCCCAGGCACGTCATACTTGAGTAAACTGGGCTTTTTTGGAAGAAGGGTAAAGCAGGGGAAAAATCAATGGTGTTGATCATATTGTGTGTAGTGACACACAATGATTACATATGAAGGAAAACAATCTCTGAACTGATATCCATCAGTAGACTCAGTAGACATCCAGAGCTTTTTTGGCTGTCAACGCACTGATAATGTGCCATTTGGAGGTGAGTAAGCATGTGTATGCTATACAGTGGAATACAAAAAAGAGTATTTAGATGCCATCAAAAATACTCTGCATTTATGCAGTAGATTTCAAATAACCAAATGGCCCAGGGGATCTTATAAAGCATTTAATTACATGTTGGTGGTGTGTTTGCAGTCAAAAGTGGCAGCCAACATGAACTAAGCTACTTCCCACACACAGCTGAGCACATTAATGCCTATTAATGCCTGGATATCATTATCAAGTGTGTTGTCAGGACATGGTTTATTCTTACCCTGTAAAAATATTACCATGTATTCCTTGACACCTTCCTGAGTAAACATAGGAAGGAGAACAAACCTTATTAACATTTTGTCTTCCTATAGCACAGCACTCCCTAATTACATGGTAAGATGCAGCAAAGTGAACTATGAAGATTAACTTTCAGACTACAAATGTATACATGCTGAGGGCCAAATCTGGCTCTCATTTACACCAAGGCAACCCCCATTGCAGCCAATAGGATTGCTCAGGTATACACCACAGTATAATCTGGCCTGCTGAATAAGGTTTCTGTAGTTAGTCTGTCTGAGACTCTCTTCTGAAAGTTTCAGTGGAATGGGTATAACACCTAAAGTTCGCATTGCCAAGTAAAAAGAGAAGGAAATCAACCCACTATTTTTATTATTCATTATAATGCACTAATAGCAAGTAACTTCCTAATGTACAGTTCCTTGCTTTTTTTTCCCTTTTAAATGGTCTAAAATCACAAAGTCAAGCTTTTGCATTTTATTTTTGTTGTTACATAAACATCTCATACTGGTAGGAGTCCCTATGATGTGAGCTAATGTTTCAAGAGGCTGTTGGAAAAGGGTATACATTTGAATGAAAGAAATAATTTCTACATCATAACTGACACAAAAGGCACCGTTAGACAGTTCATAGGAATACACTGCAAAATTTAACAGAACAATAAACTCAGGTTCTCCATGATTTCAGAAGATTGATCACTCACACTTTCACCAGAAACGTATATTTAGAGGTGAAAGGCTACTCAAGTTTTCACTTCTGTTCATCCTCAGAACGGATGAATGACTGCAGGCACTGTGTATATTTCAAAGCTGTAGTAGGGCTGGAGAGATGGTCCAGCAGTGATGGTCCAAGGAAGATGCAAGAAGCAAGGCTTGTTTGGTACTATCTTCTATTGGACCAACTGGATAGATGGAGGAGAGTATTTGTCCAGCTATTTTGTTGGAAGTTAAACAGCTATGGTCTGATTCCATTAGACCTAAGCCTTCAGTGAAGGACCTCTGCCTAAGGCCACATCATACTGTTTAGGTTCCTCTCCCTGTGGGCATTAATGAATACTGTATGACTGTCTACCTCAAGCTCAGTAACAACCAGTATGTGTACACCCCCACACTTGACAATAAAGAAGTCAATAAAGAACAGTTCTACTGTGCTCTTGACACAGTCCTGACTGCCACCGCCAAGGAAGACAACCTCATCCTCACGGGCAACTTTAACGCAAGAGTTGGGCAACACTGAACTCTGGAATGGCACCATTGGGAAAGAGGGGGTGGGGTAAGTCAATTCCAATGGTGTCCTCCTCAGCAAATGTGCAGAGCATGACTTGCTCATCATAAATACCATCTTCAGACAGGGTGACAAATATAAGACCACTTGGAAACATCCACACTCCAATTACTGGCATCTTCTTGACTATATTATTTTCAGAGACTGTGACTACTGATGTCCATATCACCTGAATCCTGAGAGGGGCAGATGACTGCTAGATGGACCACCATTTAGTCAGATCAATCATGGGCATGCAGCTTGCATCACAACACTGGAAACAAATGAAAGGAATGTGGAAGAGATTTAACATCAAGGCACTCCAAGACCAAGCTAGATGCAAGGCTCTTCAACAATCCCTTACTGAGAGGCTTTCTGACCTACCTAATGATGTCAAGGACATCCAGGCCTTAAGAGTGTTATGCACCGAATCAACTGGATACTCTTACCGTCACCAAGTCTGGTTTGACAAGAACAATGGGGAAAACCTTGCACTTATCCATCAGAAGAGAGCCACATTCTGCAGTTGGCAAAACGAACTCTCCAACCAGCAAAAATGAGAAGCTTACTACTGGCTCAAAGCTGTAGTCCAAAGGAGGCTATGGGACATCAAGAACCAGTGGTGGCAAGCGAAGACCATGGAGATTCAGAGTTTCACTGACCAACATGGCAAGAGAACCTTCTTTCAAGCAGTAAAAGCCATCTACGGACCATGTTCCAATGGCCCATCCCCCTTGAGATCCCGAGACAGCTCCACCCTTCTCACAGACCATGTATCCAGCAAGCAACGCTGGAAGGAGCACTTCAAGATGCTACCCAACCATGAATCTGAGGTCTCAGCTGCCATTGAGCCCATCCTTTAACACCCAGTAACAGAACCTCTTGCTGATCCCCCATCCTTCAAGGAAGTCTGGCGGGCCATTACTCAGTCCGAGAACAAAGGCGCCAGGCCCAAATGTGAGGGAACTACCGAGGCACTGCCCTCCTCTCCGTTGCCAGGAAGATTCTTACTTGTATCCTTCTAAATCATCTTCTCCCTCCCCGCCCCCCAACCCTTGTTGAAGATGTCCTTCCAGAATCCCAGTGTGGCTTTAGACCATCTCGGGGTACCACAGACATGATTTTTGTTGCACAACAGATCCAAAAGAGTGTAGAGAGCAACATCAGGAGCTGTTTATGGCATTCACTGACCTAACCAAGGCTTTCAATTCCATCAGTCATGAAGCCTTATGAAATGTGTTGGCTAGGTTTTGTTGCCCACTGAAATTCATCAGTGTCCTCAGGCTACTCCATGATGGGATGACCACCACAATGTATGCAATATATCAGAGACAGACCCATTTACTATCTGTACTGGTGTCAAGCAGGGCTGCACCATCACCACAACCCTTTTTTTCATCTATTTTACTGCAACTGCTTTCCTCCTGGAATTGGGGTTGAGTATCAAATGAATGGTCAGCTTTTCAACCTGCAGTGCCTTCACAGCAAAAGTTACCAAGACTGGCATCACTGACCTTCAGTGTGCTGAAGCTATGTTATCCTTGCGCACACCGAGACCAATCTGCAGTAAGGCTCCTGAGAAAAGGTCACCGGTTATCACAGCCTAGGACTTTCCCTTAACATTGGGAAGACCAAGGTGCTCCCATCAGCCTGCCCCAGCACAAGTTGTCCCCCTCCCCCAACAAATTACTACTGGTGGAGAGCCCCTGGAAAATATCAAGCATTTCCCATACCTTGGCAATCACCTCTCCCAGTCAGTCAGTCTTGACGCAGAAATTGAACTGAGGGTTCGCTGTGCCAACATAAATTTTGGAAAGCTGTTTCTTTGTGTCCTTGCTGACTGAGATCTGCAGATAGAAACTAAGGTCTGTCTACAATGCAGTGGTTATCCCCATGCCCCTCTATGGGTGCGAGGCATGGGTGACATATCAAAGCCATCTTAAATGCCTGGAATAGTTCCATCAGCATTGGCCCCTGACAGCTGTTTCAAGACCCTGGGTTGTTGGAGGCTGGGTCTAACAATCAGCTGATTATTGGCCAGCCCAGGGGAAACCCCAGCTTTGGAGGCAACTGAGTACTGGTTGCAGAGCTCCAGCATGCATTTACATACTGTACCAGACTCTGGGGCGAGCCTCAGTTGAGAAGGGACCATGAATTCACCCCCTGCCTGAACTCCAAATCTAATATCTAACATCTAATACATAACACCACTGAATCTGGCCCCTCTCACTAGATGACTGACTTACGTTTCAAGGATTAACTGTCAACTATTTCAGTGCTGGATGAAATTATTCTTCCTCCAGATAGCAAACGTGTTGGGTGAGCAAGACACGACCCTTGATGTCAGACTGCAGAATCATTTTAGCATTACCAAATGCTTTTCTAGAAGTAGCCAGGTAAGACTGGCCACCACACAAAGCATCCCAAGTCAAACCCGCAGAGTTATATATGGGATAGGTATGAACCAATCACCTTTAAAACTTCAGTTAAAACTATAACTGGAAAGATTCTGGATATAAAGCCTGCAGGCCAGCAGAAGGTGAGCCCACTGAACACCAGCCAAACCCTGCTCCTCTTGCTGACAGGTCTTCCTGCTGACTTCAGTGGATCACCCATGTCCTTCCACATGTTCATCCACTGCCTCCACAACAGAGTCCCAAATCTGTTTCTTTAATCTGACACCTCCCCTCTATTCAACCCCAAATCTCCAACTGTTGCTTCATGCCTTTAGCATCTTCACACCCCAGTGTCTCCTTGTTGCTACTATGAATTCCCATGTCAATGTTGTTCTTTATCTTACAACTATAACTTTCTCCTTTAAGCTTTTACTCTCTCTAAACTATCCCTACTCAGGTTATTCCAAAATGCTGTTACTCATGTTATCATCCTCCTCGTCTTCTCACCATATTACTCTATGGTGAGTAGAGTACACCTTATCACCAGGGATCCTGGTTTTCTCCAATTTTAAAAAATCCTCAATTTTCAGATAAAAAGTAACCCCAAATCCACATTTTTCTGTAATTAAAAAAATATATATACATTTTCTTTAAAAAAAAATCCCCAATTTTATATCAGAGAAAACCAGGATCCCTACTTATCCCTCTATCCCTGTCACCTTCCTCCACTATTTGTCTCTATTTTCATTCTGCACTGAAAGTCCCAAAAAAGATAGTTCAGGGTGACACAAATGAGGATGATTTTAGGAAGAAACCAACCCTCTACATTTCTGAAGTCATCCCTATTGAAACCTGTGTTTGTACACCAAGATGTGGCACTGAACAAATAAATCAAGGGCAAACTAAGCCAAAAACACTAAAACCTCTTTAATCCACCTAATAATTCCAAGCAACATTAGCACGTTTTAACTTGCTTTTCAAAGTCAGTTATATACTCCACAATTTCTGGTTAGTCTTTTTAAATGAAAAAATAATTCTGGAAACACAGGACCCAATACTTGCTCTCCACACCTACTGCTGGAGAGTCTTTACTGAAGACCCATATAAAGGAAACTGTCCTGGAGCCAAAATATTCTTTGGTGGCTGCCAAGCTTGGAACAACTTTCCATATATGGCTTTGAGCAGCACATCTTTTCAAAGCCTTTCTAATCTTAGTCACCTCATGAAGAATCACATTGTTTATAAGTGTCTGGTTTGCTGATATTAAAATACAAGCATAGATGCTCTGAACGTTCGAAGGCTGGCTTCAGATCAAATTGGACTGGAAATTCCATGAGAGTTCTGCAATCTCCTAGTTTGTGAGAACAGTCTTCATGCAGTATGTTGGCATTTTTCTACCAGTCTCAGCTGAAACTAGAAACTGTACAAATGCACGAAGTTGAACATAAAGACACCCATTCTCTTGGAAGAGAGTTTCAAAAGGATTTAGGAATTTAACAGATTCATATTAAAGTCTGGACTAAGTTTGGGATAAAGTTTTTACTTCCCTAGCTAAAACAATGGATGGTAGAACAATTCTGATATCTTTTTAAAAGTTTCCTGCTAAGTCCCTCATATGCAAAGTATATGGCTACTTTCCAGAAAATTCAAGAACTAAAACACACTCACTGCACGGTTCATTGGGGGACATACGATAACTTCACTCAAAAGGTAAAAACTTTAGTTCAATGTCAACAAAGCACACCCCTGACCTAACTCTAATCTCTGATTTCCAAAGGTGGGGCTCCATTTACTTACTCCTTCTTGTATTACCCCAGAAAGGGAAATAATCAAGTTTCTTGTCTGAAGTCCTAATTCTGCAAAACTGTACGCATACATGCCACTTTATTCACATGAACAGTCCTGGCAGAACTACCATTCTAAATTTATTATTTTGCACATTTAGAGCTTATATTTTAGTTTTTCTTATATTTTAGTTTTTTCCATATACTGTAATAGCATAAACTTATACTGTATTCACACAACTGTATGGAGTGGGACCAGCTGTGCTGGTGGAGTCTTTCAACTGACACTCTTGGCTAAATATTAAAAAAACCTAATTCTTTCTTTAAGACTTTTATTAAAATATGTTTGTAAATATTGTGAAAATACATCTTAACTGGTAATTTCGCACAATATTTTCATGTTCAAAAGTGAAATATATACAGTGGCATCTTTTCTTACAGTTAATTTTTCCCTTTAGAATTGTATTATTAGTATTTCACCTTCTTTGTGTTATTTGATTAGAAGTGCTTTCATTTCTTATATCTCATGATAATCCATGCTCAACAAATATAGGGAAACTTTCTTGAGAAGAAAAATGTTGTCATTTTCAGATGCATCTATCTTTGCATCTATGCTGTGTCCATGTATTGCATTCATTGTGTAAAAAAGTTCCAGGACATAGATCAGATTGAGAGGAAGGAAGTTGAAGAGGAAAAAGCATTCAGAAAGCAGGACAGGGGAGCTTGCTGTAAAGTACAGTGTACCAAAATCCTCTGATGCTGTTATCAGCTACTCCAAAGGTACAGAACAGGACTGGTCAAACTTCCTAACCTTCTAGCTACACGCCAAAAATCTTGGCATGCTCAAGAGCCACAGAATACAAAATCTTTTAGGATGTGCATGCCCTGAAACCAGAGTCAACAGAATCTGTACTCCATTACTTCTCTTTCTTTGGGTGTCACATTTAAACTGCCTAGGAGCCACATCCAGCTCACAAGCAACCATTTGGTTGCTGATGTACAAATCTAATAAAGTAAGTTGTCCATGAAAGCTCATGCCTTTCTAAACCAGTTAATCTCTAAGATGCCACTCTATCCTACCTTCTGCCTGATAGGCTGCAAACAGACATCGTCTTTGTGCCTCCATGAAAATGTTTATGATGGTACAAAAGCCAAGTGAACAGATGTCCAAAGTCCTTTGTTGTACTGCAAATGCCTGCATTTGTGAGCATGACTAAGCCTAGTAATAGTTTTGCTGCCTTTTTGCAGTGAATGTGTGTTTGCTTAAGAGGTGGGAGAGCACAGGCAGCCTAGGGCTGCCCATGCTCTCCAGCTGCCTCAGACAGGCTTTCTGGGGGTTTCAGGGACCCAGTCATACATACCCTCTAAATCCCCCTTCAAGGGGAATTCCTTGGCCACATGTCTGCAAGGGCAGGGCTCCCCACTCTGGGCACAGATGAGTGCCCTAGAAATTCCCCTACAGGTAGATTACTGGGATGTGCATACTGCACTGCCATGCCCCGACCCAGCGCATGCCTCTGAATGTGGGGGTACCTCGGGACACTATTCCACAGGACTGGACCCTTGAAGCCCCACAAGTTGCAGGGGCCCAACCCTGTGGAACAGACACCCCAGCAACGTTTTCAAATGTCATTAAATGGATCAGCTGGGCCAGGCCACATCCCAGCACAGCTGGACTGACTCCAAAGATGTCTATTTATGCCCATGTAGACACTAATATTCTGTTGCTCAGGTACAGAGGGAAAGAGGAAAGGAAGATCTAGACGATGGGTAATGCCTGGGTGAAATACATTCATCCTGGTAAGTCAGCATTTAAAGAGGTTTTTCAAAGATTCTTGGATTTTTACGAACAGAACGGGTCATTATGATCACCTTATCTGATATCTTGCATAGCACATGGGAATTTCCCCCAAGCCCTTAATGTAACCACAAGCTCTTAACTTGCATATTAATTAAGTCATACCATTTAGACCTGAAGCAAGACTGGATGAGGTGGAGAATCACTCTGAAAATCCCTCCACATGATCTTCAAGGTCCCATCACGTTAGTATTGAAATTTCATGAGAAATATTCTGAGTTAGGTTTCAGTCCATAGAGAATTTACTATATTCCTCAGTAAACTATTCCAATGGTTGCTTCCTTTCATCATTAACATTTTGCACTTTATTTTCAGTTCGAATTGGTCTCAAGCCATTGGCTCTTGCTGTGCCTTTTTCTGTCAGATAGACAGCCCTTTAGCATCAGTTGTCTTTTTCCTGTGGAGATATTTATGAACTGGCAAATCACCTCTACGCCTTCTTTTTGTCCTGATGCTAACAGTTTCTATAGTACTTTAGCTATGTTGGTTAAGCCAGCATAACTCCAGCGTTAATGCAGCTAAAAGGGCACCTATTTTGGTATAGCTTAACATTCATTAAACTAACTGGACCAACTCTATGCATCTCATGTTTTTTAAGACCTCACATCATTCTTGTAAATTTTCTTTCCAAATAATCTCAAACTTCCCATTTCTAATGGCTCAAGTCACATCTAACATATATCAGAAGATTTCTAGACAATTTGGTATCATCTGTTCAGGATACTTTGGAAGTATGAAAGTGCCTACTGTGATGAATAACCAATGATGTCAACAGCAGTTCTGTTCATGCAAGCCATGGATAAACAGGCTTTAGTCAATTTTAAAGCCACAAACTTTGCCCAACAAAAAAGACAGGGACTGAAAGAATTAATATTAAGAGCAAGCTGCACAAGGGAATAAGGAGAGTGTCCACTGGGGGGAAATAAGGTTGATGTGTCAATACATTTGAACCTGGAAGTCTTCAGAGAACCAATATATGCCTATAGTAAATAACCCAATACCTTTCATAGCAAGTAAACATCCTGAGCAATAAATTGAGCCTATAATTCAAATAACAGTCAGTTGCCACATAGGTAGTTTTGGCCTTACTAGTAAAGAACCCAGGAGATGCTGGGAGATGGGTGCACAGGTGGTTTTCTCTTCTCTCCTGCCAGTGAGTGGACGAGGCAGATGGCATGAAACGTGCATCGCGGAGACCAGCTGGTGGCTACAGGAATGGTGCTTCGAGGAGGGCTTTGACTTCCTCAGCCATGACCAGCATATCACGACAAGAGACATGCTGGGATGGGACGGGCTCCACCTTTCCCCTAAAGGTAAGCGTGTGTTCTCTTCTAGGTTGGCGGACCTCCTCCGGCGGGCTTTAAACTAGGCTCGTTGGGGGAAGGGGAAGATGAGGGCGGAGGAAATATCAGACTGCCAGACCAAACAGCACCCACAACTACAGCCCAGCCCAGACCAATGAGCAAAGCGAATAAACAGGTAAGAGATAGGGGCCAGGGTAACACTGGGGCTAGGGGGTCAGTACACACACCCACAGGAGGCCTCAAATGCCTCTACACAAACGCTCGTAGTATGGGCAAAAAGCAGGAGGAACTCACCCTCCTGCTGGCTGACACCAGCCCGGACATAGTGGGGATTACGGAAACGTGGTGGGATGCAATGCATGATTGGGTGGTGAATGTCAAGGGCTATAGGCTGTATAGGAGGGACAGGATAGGAAAGAGAGGTGGGGGCATGGCGCTCTATATTAAGGAGGAATACACATCCTCATTAATTAGCAAGGAGTCAGGGGAGGGGCACTCTGAAGTGCTTTGGGTTAGAGTACAAGGCAGTCGAGGGGAAAGGGACTTAACGGTGGGAGTCTACTACAGACCTCCCAACCAGGGAGAAGAGCTTGACCAGGAATTCTTGGGTCAGCTCACAGAGGTAGTGAAGGCTAAGGATGTGGTAGTCGTGGGGGACCTGAACTTCCCGGCCATCTGCTGGGAAGAGCAGTCAGCCAGGTCTGACCGCTCACGTAGGTTCTTGGCCAGAATGCAGGACCTCCATCTAACCCAGGAGGTGCACAGCCCCACCAGGGGAGACGCCTTGTTGGACCTAGTGCTGGCCACGGGTGATGACCTGGTGAGGGGGCTGCAGATGCTCGACCACCTGGGCAACAGTGATCATCGCCTGCTGGAATTCACCATCCAGCACAAGGTGGCAAAGGCATGCAGTAAGGCAGCGGCCCTAGATTTTAGGAGGGCAGACTTCAACGAGCTAAGGAGGATAGTTGGAGAAGCACTGAGGTCCCGGAGGGGAGGGGAGCGAGTTGTCCAAGGAGAGTGGTCGCTCCTTAAGGAGACGATCCTCCAAGCCCCAAGGAAGGTAATCCCAATGAGGATCAAAGGGAGCAGGAGATCACACAAGCCTCCGTGGCTCACCAAAAGCATCCGGGAATGTCTCCTTGCTAAAAAGGAGGCTTACACCCAATGGAAAGAAGGGCTCATCACCAGGAAGGACTATTCTGTAGTTGCTCGGGGATGTAGGGGGGTAGTTAGGAAGGGCAAGGCAGAGATGGAACTGGGGCTAGCTTCCCAGATTAAGGACAATAAGAAGTTCTTTTTTAAATACACAGGGGGTAAAAAGAAGGTCCCGGGTAATGTGGGGCCCTTGCAGGACGCCATGGGAAACTTGATCGTCACACCAGACGGCAAAGCTAACATGTTTAACAATTTCTTTGCCTCCGTCTTCCTAAGCAGGGACCAGAACAGCCACCTCCCTGCTGGCCCCCCCCTCGGGCCCCAGGGGAGGCACACCTGGGCCACGGGTTAGCGAGGATTTAGTTAGGGAGCTTCTGGAGGGGTTGGACGTGTTCAAGTCAGCCGGCCCAGATGATCTCCACCCTAGAGTTCTAAAGGAACTGGCCCAGGTCATTGCAAGTCCCCTGGCACAACTTTATGAGCACTCGTGGTGCTCTGGTGAGGTACCGGAGGACTGGAAGAGGGCCAACGTGGTCCCCATCTTCAAAAAAGGGAGGAAGGAGGACCCGGGAAACTATAGGCCCATTAGTCTTACCTCGATCCTAGGCAAGCTGTTCGAGAAAGTTATGCTGGCACACATCCAGGTGGGGCCAGCAGGGGACTGCATGCTTAGGGGCAACCAACATGGGTTCATCAGTGGCAGGTCCTGTCAGACCAACCTGGTGGCCTTTTACGGTCAGATCACCAGATCATTAGATGCAGGGGTAGCAGTGGATATAGTCTTCCTGGACTTCCGGAAGGCTTTTGACACTGTCTCTCACCCCGTTCTCATTAAGAAACTGGGGGGCTGTGGTGTAGACACCCACACAGTCAAACGGGTCGCCAACTGGCTGGAGGGCCGCACCCAGAGGGTGGTGGTGGATGGGTCCTTCTCAGCCTGGAAGGACATGGGCAGCGGGGCTCCACAGGGCTCGGTCCTCGGGCCCGCACTGTTCAACATCTTCATCAGTGATTGGACAAGGGGGTAAAAAGCACCCTGTTCAAATTTGCTGATGACACTAAGATGTGGGGGGACGTGGCCACACTGGAAGGATGCAACAGGCTACAATCAGACCCAGACAGGTTACAAGGGTGGGCAGACAAGAATAGGATGGGTTTCAACACAGACAAGTGCAAGGTGATGCACCTGGGGAGGAACAACCGGCACCATACCTACAGGTTAGGGAACTCCCCTCTTGTCAGCACGGAGGCGGAAAGGGATCTGGGGGTCATCACTGACTCCAAGATGAACATGGGCCGGCAGTGTGGGGAAGCAGTCAGGAAGGCCAGCCGCACCTTGGCATGCATCCACAGATGCATCTCGAGCAGGTCCAAACAGGTGATCTTCCCCCTCTATGCAGCACTGGTCAGGCCGCAGCTGGAGTACTGCGTCCAGTTCTGGGCGCCGCACTTCAAGAGGGATGTCGACAGCATGGAGAGGGTCCAGAGGAGGGCCACTCATATGATCAGGGGACAACAGGGCAGGCCCTATGAGGACAGGCTACAGGACCTGAACCTGTTCAGCCTCCACAAGAGAAGGCTGAGGGGGGGATCTTGTGGCCTGTTATAAACTAGTCAGGGGGGATCAGCAGGCATTGGGGGAGTCACTGTTCCCCCGAGCACCGCCAGGAGTGACCAGGAATAACGGTCACAAGCTGGCAGAGGGTAGGTTTAGGTTAGATATCACGAGGCACTACTTCAGAGTCAGGGTGGCTAGGGTCTGGAACCAGCTTCCAAGAGAAGTTACCCTGGGGCTGTTTAAGAGGAGGTTAGATGCACACCTTGCTGGGGTCATTTGACCCCAGTACTCTTTCCTGCCATGGCAGGGGGTCGGACTAGATGATCTGCTCAGGTCCCTTCCGACCCTACAAACTATGAAACTATATTTGCACTTAGGATCTGCAATAACTGACTTCTCCAATTCATGCCCTTACAAGCAGTGACAGAGAGTACTGACATCTGGCCAAATAGCATTAGAACCAGTTAAGGAGGGACAAAGCCAAGGGCCTGACTTTCTATGATGCTCCAGCAACTACTACAAAGATATTTACATAATCACAACAATCTCTGCTCCATATATGTATACACCGAGTTTGGCCATCTGAAAAGCGGCCAGACTAGAATTCATTTATTTATTTCTGTACTTGTTCACCCAAGAAGAGAAGAGAGTAGAACAAGAGTTACAGTCTCCATTGCCTGCTCTCCAATTCTTTTAGCAGTCTCGCAGATGGCTGAAAAGAGGCTTAATAATCAGTTGGGATGAATGATATAACAGCCCCTAAATTGTCCTATGCATAATCATTGATCTTACCTGAAGGTTTAGAAATGGCTATAATCTAAATACATTCACATAAAGGGAGTATTCCTTGAGTGTCCAGGGTGTGGGGGCAAAGTAACCCATCCTGATTTTCATGACAGAATGAGCATTTGGGATTTGTGATAATTAATTTAACTCCTAACTGTTCCTCAGAACCCAAGATTCTAGGTGTCTCAGTTTCTGTGTTCAACTTGAAACACCCTGAAGAGGCCTGGTTTCCATTGCAATGACTGCTCAGAATATCCCAAAGTGCAAGCCAAATTCTGTGAAGTCTCAAGGGAGCATGTAAAAATTGATGTATCCATGTAGAACCCCTATTCCCTTTGGAAATGGAGACCCTGAGCATGACACACTAAGAAAAACAAAAAACAAAAACAAAAAACCACTTTCATGCTTCTTCCTTTCAAAATGGAAAAAAAAAATGGGGGAAAAAAATCTACCAGCCTCGCAACACAATATATATTTCTGACTCTGGGGTTAAGGACTGGCTGCATGGCATTAAACTGGAAAAGGTCATCTTTCAGAGTTTCAAACATATGTGCTTCATAATAAAGCAACTATAATGTACACTTACACCCTTTGTGAACTTGCATAAATCTTCTCCAGTTCAATATGTACTTCCAACCCTTCCCCTGTGTTAACTCTGTAATGCGCTCATCTTTCACACTTTGTTGGGGAGTTCAGGAACACAAGACTGGATATGGCTCAGAGTCCAGTCCCTTGCAAATGGAGACACCCATGTAAACAGACACTTGTATAAGAGTTCACAAGAACGCCCTCTGCAATCCTTCCTCCACACCACACAGCCATATCATCTAGCACCCTCCACCCACAAACATGCCATGACAAACTTAAGATCCTTAGTATGAAAATCCTTTAAAATAGTGTCACCAAGAAAGAGCAGGAGAGACCAAGGGTGCCACCAAAAAGTAAGCCTTACTTCCACTGGGTGGATGTAAACTGTGAAGTCTGGATCCAAATTTTAGTCAAATCAAGAGCAAACATTTAAAATTCTGCTAAAAATGAAGGAGGATCTTGGCCTACTTAAAAAAATTCCTCACTCCATGAAATGACTGGTGTTTTACTCCCCTACCTCCAGAGGTAACAGGCTAACACCCTAGAGTTAATGAGCTTTCAAGGATGAATACAGTCAGGTTGTCCATTAGCTGAAACCTTCCATGCCGATTAAAAAAAAAGCACCGACTTTCTGTGGTTCAGCTGGAAGAAATCTAATCTCCTTCTGACTTCCTGGTTCCTAATGAGAGCCAGAGTATATGCTCCAAATGGAAACACCAGGGTCAAAATATATGCTATATTTTTGTTATGTCTTATGACTACACCACTGAAATCAATACACAGAAGTCTTTTAAAAGGATATCTGGCCCAATGGAACCAGCTTAATTTAGGGTCTAATCTCATCTTCCTGTTTTACATTATATCCTTCAAACTCTTCTTTATTCAGAAAGAAGTCTAGGCAATGCTTGAACTTGCAAACAAATTCATGGCCTCCGATTACGCTTCCCATAGTCAGCCAGTAAAATTACATTATAGCTGGCATAACTGAGAGCAGCTTTTAGACTGCTCTAAATTATGACAGGGCCCCAAGATGGCTCCGAGTTAACACCCCTCTCCACCTCCTCTCCATACCCCCACTACTCAAAAATGTCGATCCAGCTTCTTTGCATTTGTCATCCCTGGCAACACAACAGCCCCAACAATACTGCTGCAGTTGGCATAACCTAGTGGTGGAAATATCACTCTAAGCCAGTCCAGTGGGAGATGTTGCATCTCTGACAAGCCCAGAATCAAGTCTTTCATTTACAGAGCCCCTTCTCAGTTTACCACAACAGAGACTTCAGTCCTATTTCCCACTCATCTGGCCCTCTCCCAGTAACTGAGTTTACTTACTACTCTTCAAGTGAAGCAGTTCTGCCCACATTTCCTATTTATTCCCTTGTTTCCTTAGCTTTGGTTTCCTTCACTTTTCAAAACATTCTCCAGCAGCTTTAGCTGAAGTTTATTTCAAGGTTAGCAGGTCATATACCTTGAATAGCCCCAGTCTGGTCTACTTTGCTGCTAATTTCTATGAACTCTTTTGAGTCTGCCTCGGCCCAGGCCACTGATTCTTCTTCCAATTCCAGGAGAGTTGAAAGACCTTCATCCCATGCCCCAAACAACTCTTCCCTTGCTCAGTATCACCTTCTGCTATAATACCTACTTAGCTCCTTCTTTGGACCATGTTGCATTTTGCATGTAGGCCATGTTAACTACATATAAAACACAAGCAGCTTTCAAGCAGTAAAGCATGTGTTGAGTATGATCACATAATAGCAAAGTTATGACTTTTCCCAGGAGGAGTATCTCCACATTATATTAAGTAACACATATTCAGCTATTGTTAGAGTGCTCCACGGAGATATTTTGAGTTCAAGATTTCAGTGCGACACAAGGGCTGGGACCGACAATCAGCTGATTGTCAGTCCCAGCCCCTGAACTGCACTGGAGCAGATTCAAGACTCTGGTGTGGTGTCCGACAATAAGTTGATTGTTGGTCACAGCTCCAGCACCAGAGCTAATTCAAGTCTGCCAGCAGCAGAGACCTAACTCCATGGATCCAGTGGCAGGCATAAACCTAATGGCAGGAGCAGCACGCTCTCTCTTGCTTGGTCCCCTGTGCCTCCCCTTACGCACCACCAGTGAAAGAGACCCAGCTCACCCCAGCATGCCAGAAGCAGCTACTCCCAGGATGGGTAGTGCTGGGCAAGTGGCAAGGAGCCTGCGGGCTCTGGGCTCGAAGGCTGCACACCCTCACAGGCAGACATGCAAGCTGCAGTGCCCAGAAAGCATCAGGGTTAGTGTCCGAGAAGCGTAGCCAGCTTCATCCAGAGCAGGCTGAGATCACAGTAACCATTACTGTGTGACTGCTCAGCATACCTTCTAACTTTTAACACAGCACGGTAATATTTACCACAATCTCAGATAAAACACGTGATAGGTTTCTTGTGCAACCAGGTTCTTTAATCCTATGTATTCTTCAGAAGCAACTCTTAAATAGCTATGTACTTAGAAGTAAATACAGGAAACTTAACATGCTGCTTTCGCTCACTGCTGCCCTCCTATGTTCTCCAGATCTTTCATTATTTTAAGTCTCTGCTCTAACTACAAATGGTGATGTGTTCAGAAAACCTCATAAAGCACGACGCCCGACAATGAAGTGGTATAAACAATAACCATTAGGTCATCTTCTCCTAGGACCTTAGGTCAAAAGTTGTCTCATAAACCTTAACAGTCAGCTTTCGAGAACTGTGGTCCTAGATATATAGGAAATAAAATGCACATGAAGAGTTATATGTACATTTCATTGTCAAATGAGTTTAGATACCAGGGTAGTAGATAGCCCATGTACACAAACTGCAAAGCTTATCAGAAAATGCGACTATTTCTGGAAAAACACTCACAAAAAGTTATCCTTTCTGACCCTCCCCCCATCAAAATTGGAAAATTTTGCATCTCTGATACAACTTTCTTTACAACAAATCCAAAGCAATTCCTCCACAGCAGTTGTTCCTGACATTTTTAGAAGAAAGTCACCCTCAGAAAATGTCAGCTCTTAGATGTCACTCATTTTTTGACTACAGAAAAATAACAGAGTGATTAATCTACTGCAAAGCACTTAAAAAGACCACAACAGGGCACGGTTTTTAACACTGTAGACCAGGGGTAGGCAACCCCCAGGAGGAGTACCACACTGTGGCACACAAAGGCATTTTGCTTGGCACGTGTGCCTCAGGGTGGACGCTGGGGAAGGGGCCAGCGCTGCACTGCTACAACAAGGATCATGACTCCCTTGCTCTCCACCCCGGCACACCAACATTTTCTAAGTCAAATGGCAAGGTTGCAGGTGTTTTTGGCACTCTGCCCACAAATGTTGCTGACCCCTGACATAGATTCCTTTGAAACCTCTGGGTTTATCTTGTGAATTGTGTGTAGTTATTTGCACATCTAACATTGTTAATGATTTGTAGCACTTTGTGGCACCCTTAAAAGGATCTCTCAGTACCCCAGGGTGATATACACCACCCCAGTTGAGAATCACTGCTCTCTGCTAACTGACAGATACAATTTCTGTGTACGGGGCAGGAACAGGATTTCTTCCAGTGTATCCTGTCCTTTAACATAGATGAATAAATTTAGAGGGAAATATTTGTTGTTTGTATGTTAAGGTTAGGTCAAAATTTTCATCTCCTATTTTGGGCTCCAAGCCTGCATGTACTTAATATTGCTTCCAAGAATTGTCTCATTAGTGCTGCGAATAGTTCCATGTACGTCAAAGAGACTATTTGTAGCAGTTAAGTAGTAGCATGTGCATAAGTGTTTGCAGGATTAGGACCTTAAATCCAGTAAAACAATCGCACTGTATTTCGCATAACTTTTGGTGGCAAGTTCAACTTTTTGAAGCTTTCTTTGCTCACTTCAGCTCAGTATCTTGTACAGCACCTGAAATCAGCCAAAGTCAAAAGGTCCTCTTGAACCCGGCAGCCCCTAGGGCTACTGCAGTGATTCTCAACCAGGGTGTCACAGCACCATGAGGTGCCTTGAGATCCTTTCAAGGGTGTCACACAATGTTAGGTGTACAAACATGATTGACAAGATAAATCCAGGGATTTCAAATATGAATCCATAGTGTAAAAAGCATTCAGACCTGTGGTAGTCTCTCTGAGTCCTTTGTAAAATAATTGTTTTTCCCAGAATAAAAAACAAAACCAAACCCCACAAGTGAAAACTAAGAGATGGCATTTTCTGAGGGTGCCCGAGTCTAATAAGCAGTATCTTGAGTCTAAATAAGTTGGGAACCCCTGAGCTAGTATAATTAAGACCCACCAGTTTCTGTACCCAGCATAATATAAGTGCTGTGGCTCCCATTACTTCCAGCTATCCAATTGACCAAACCCCCCCATTTACCATTGACCCAACTGTGGAAAGCCTTTGGCTTTAGGCTGGAACAAGGCTCATCTTCACAACTCAGGAGCCAAAATAAGATACTTTACCCTCTCTGGCATGCCATATTTTTTAATTCAATACAAGTGCTTAATCACTTTTGACTTCAAGGGGAATCTTACCTCTCCTAAGGCACAACTTGACTTATGCTATATTTGACATACTAGTATCCACTTTATCATGGTTCTCAAGATATAGCCATGCTCTCCAAGCTGTCTAGATGACATAAAAGAAATGTTTAATTAAAAAATTAAGAAGAAATGTTCTTCATTTCTATACTACCTTAAAATGTCCCCTTCAGACAAAAGAGTTGCCCATAAGCGAGCAAAGTTTAGCATGCCTAATGTTCTTTTGCTCACACACAGATATAATCAAAAACAGCTGTTTTATACTTTGCTTTCCTCAGCCTACACCTAAAATGTAAAACCTAATAAGCTGTAAATATCCAGTACCTTTACAGCAATCACTCCACTGCATGAGAAGAAGGAAAAATACTTACTGTAGTACAAAGTGGTGGTTTAAGGCTATTTACTACAAACCATGAACTAATTCTGTAACAGTTAATAAAACAGCATTTTACCTAATGTCTGTCAGGGCACTGAACTTACTGAAGCCACAGCAAAACTATACAACCCTTCATTTATTCAAAATACAGACAGTTCTTATTTCAGAGTAAATGACTGTAGTAACAAACAGGGAGAAAAGTTACTCTGTATCCAGGCCACATTATCAAAGTCATAACAAATCAACCAGCCTGTGACTTTATAACATTTACTACATTAGGCTCATGGGCTTCAGTGAAAACAGCTACATGAATAATGCAAGGACAGTTTATTTTTTGACCCATCTAATTTTTGTTCCTTAAGAAAATATTTGCTGGAGATAAGTTTACCTAAATCAACTTAGATTGGGGGGTGGGGAGGAGGAGAGCCAACATTTTTTATGGGTAAGATGCAAGATAAGACCCACGCCCTCCTTGAATTCCACTCCTACCCCCTTTCCCTACCTGATCTTTTGTTTTTTCCCCCCGCTTGCTGCCCTATCTGTCCAGGTTGCTGCACACACTCGTACTGCAGCCTAAACTCTAAATAAATGTCACAGAAAAGAGTCTGAAGAAGACTGTGTACAAGACCTATGGGCCTAGGTCTTGTTAGTTGTGTCATGGTCTTTCCTGCATTCATATTTATTTACTACCAGCATAGTGGTGAGCTGGATTAAAAACCATCAAAGCAGAGGAGAATCCAGGGGGAGGCAGCCACACACCCACTTCAGCTGCGCCGTGCATGTACAATGAGTTCTCTGAGCAAATTGGCTTATCAGCATGGCTGCTGCCAGAGCTTGCCTTGGCACGACTCCAGAACCCAGGGGGTGAACGCTGCTGCTCACCCCCCTTTTTTCCTGCTGCCCAATTCAGTAGCAGGCAAGGGCGTGGGGGGTGAGCAGAGGTAGCATTCACCACTGCATTCCACCAGGAGCCGCAGCCGTGTCGAGATCACTGCACATACACTGCACAGTCAAAGGCGGGCAGGGGGAGGGCTTGGGGGAAACAAACCACGCTTCCCTCTGGATCCGCCTACACATGAAAGCAGAGACATCCAGCTGCTAAGCAACTGGGGGCTGCATACTCAAGATTCACATCAAGGGGAGCCACATGTCCCTTAGGGGGCACAGGCATCCCCCACCACAGCATTGTGCATCCTCTCCCCACCTCACTGCTGCGACACATGTACCGCGCCCCTAGGCTCACCCTCAGCTCTCCAGTCATGCTGCACTGCACTACCCTGACCCCTGGGGCAGGGGCAGGTAGCCAAACCTAGAGGAGGCTGGGGAAGACTGAAGACTCTTGCTACTATAGACAGCTCCTATTTCTATACAGGGTATAGTGTCCAGACGGAGCTATACAACTCAACTCCCCCTGGGCCACATGTGGCCCACAAGCCACCAGGTGGATTTCCCTGCATAAAATTAAAGAAAACAGTACTGATGGAGGATAAGAGAACATACAGATGCACAGAGAAGACGACAGAGGAGAGAGGGGTGGGAAGAGATGGATAAGGAAGAGTATGGAAGACAGGAACAGTACTGATGCGTACGATTTACTGCATAAAGAAATGTTCATCCTCAAAGTACTTCACTGTAGTAAAACTAATACTTTAGTGCAACTGACGTCAAGCACATATTTATATTCTTTGGTAGACTACGACCTAAATCCTTAAGACATGGTGTGAAAAGGGAGTAAGAAGCTTAGCTATTATCATGCTTCTTCCAGAAACAAAGAAATGGAACAAAAACTAACGAAACAAAACAAACCAAGAGCAAGTCAGGGATCATCTTCACAACAGCTGCAACTTGGATAACCAGCTCCCAGCTCTAAGCATCAATGAAGCCTTACCTAAATTACTATATCCTCATTCACGTTGTATTCATCCATATCAGCTGTACTTCTGGGACCATACCCCATTTCTCTTTGTAGTCAGCTAAGTTGCTCTATGAATTATTCCCAGTGAATTGCGTAAGACCTAGTCTGTTCTAAGAACGTAAGAGAAGACACTGAAGAATCATCAGAGCTCAAGGTATGAGACTTAGGCCAGTGAAGAAGCTACCAGCCTAAATGAAAGCAGTATCTAAGAGTGTCACAGGCGGCTGTAAGAGGAACTGAGTTTAGCTCATGACCGATCAGCAGGGATCCTGGTTTTCTCCGATTTAGAGAAATCCAGTTTTCCGATTTAAAAAAGTAACCCCAAATCCACATTATTCCATCATTAAAATGAAATACCACGATAGATAGATATATTGGCAGTGTTTCATTTTAACCACAGAAAAGTGTGGATTTGGGGTTATTTTTTAAAATCTGAAAATTGGGTATTTTTTAAATCAGAGAAAACCAGGATTCCTGCTGATCAGATACCTCCCAGCTAAGACTGTTCTAGGGATTAAGAAAGCCAGGAAATTAGTTCTATGGCAGAGATCCAGAAAAAAGATCTCTGAGCCCCCGCTGCCTGCCTTGAAAGATAGCTTTGTTTTATTGTTCAAATAATATATTTAACCTGAGGAACAAGACCTAATTCAGACTCTTCCGGGTGGGGGGTCAGGCCAACAGGCTAACCAGTACAGCCAAGTTCTGGGTATAAAGTACCACAGAGCTTGATTGAGAGGGTTTCATAAAAGGGATGGAAAGGGAACTAATGCTTTCATAATTTTTAAACTTCATGTGAGTCATATTCTATTTTTGAGGCTCAGTCTGTAAAAATAAAAACAAAAAAACCCACAGCCAACTATGTATTTATTGAGTTCAGTGTGAAAACTTAATTGTGTAAATTCTGGTGGAAAAAGAAAAGCTCGGTAGTTGCAACACGCTCTGAAATTGAACTGCAAAATAAAAAAATTTTAAAAAATTGCAATTTCACACAGCCCTAACTCAGATCAGTAGTTTATGCCTCTCTCACAGGGAGTGACTGTGAGAACAGTGTCCTACCGCTAATATGCAACATGCTAACAAAGTGGATGCCACGCTTTCTACTGCATGTAGCATCCAGCTACCTGGTGTTCAAGGGAACTAGCTCAGATGTGCCAGCAGTAGTCTGGGTCAGGGTAGCATGGAGCTTCTTTAACAGAAGCAAGCTGAACTGCTGCCAGTACACCAGGTAGTCCACTGGGAGCTAGCTTGGCTCTCTCTGTACTGCACTGCATTGTGCAGTGGTAGATGTAAAATTTCTACAGGCAAAGGGACTTAACACATCTGGTGGTGATCTGAGCTGCAAAGGAGATGTCTGCTCAGTTGCATCACCTTCATTACAACACATTACCTCAGAAAAGCAGATGATATGGAAGTCTTGGGACTTCTGTTGAAGAAATCTGCCTATGTCAAAGGCCCACGACAAGAAGTATTTATTTAGGCAGTTGGCTTATATGTTATGCGAGGTAAAAAAGCTGTGGCATGGCTACCTGAATCCCACCTTGATAGTCCTGAGAAACTGAGACTAGATACAAGGCTCACAATGGGTTAAAACATAGGCATTATGAATCATAGATACCTCTGAGTATTGGAAAAAACAGGGGATATGTTCTGAAGCCTCACATACTTTGTAGGAAAAAAACCAATACATAATGAAGTGAAGACCCTAGAACCAGATCTATTCCAACTGAGGCATAAAGCCCTGGTCAGAAGAAATGAAGTATCAGGTAGAAGAGCATATTCAGGAAAGAAATGTGAGACAGCTACTAGGCATTCCCCAGATAAAATAAATCAATACTTTATTCAATTTATTTGCTTGGATTTTCCTAATTATGGGGACTGAACATTAGGGAGAATCCATTTTATTTGGAAAAAGCTTAATGAATTCTTGCAGTAAATCAAATCTTAAAGAAGGAGAGAGAGGGAGGGAGATACAATGCTGGCAAGAACAGAGGCAGAATACTCAGACCAGTACAGGTCCTGGACAGATCAGAGATATAATACTAAAAACAGCAAGACAAAAGGCAAAAAACATCAAATTGCCAAACAGCAAGGTTCAAGAAGTCATGAGAAACAAACAAATGTGCTTTAAACTGGGGGACTGTGGTGTCAACACCTACACAGTCAAATAGGTCACCAACTGGCTGGAGGGCCGCACCCGGAGAGTGGTGGTGGATTGGTCTTTTTTGACCTGGAGAGATGTAGGTAGTGGGGTCCCCCAGGAATCGGTCCTCAGGCCCACACTATTCAACATCTTCATCAGTAGACTTGGACAAGGGGGTAAAAAGCACACTGTTCAAATTTGCTGATGACACTAAGATATGGGGGGGATGTGGGCACGCTAGAAGGAAGGAATAGGCTACAATCAGACCTAGACAGGTTACAGGGATGGGCAGATGAGAATAGGATGGGATTCAACACTGACAAGTGCAAGGTGCTGCACCTGGGGAGGAAGAACCAGCACCATCCCTACAGGCTGGGGAACTCCCTTCTTATCAGCGCAGAGGCAGAAAAGGATCTTGGAGTCATCATTGACTCCAAGATGAACATGGGCCGGCAGTGTGGGGAGGCAGTCGGGAAGGCCAACCGCACCTTGTCATGCATCCACAGATGCATCTCAAGCAGGTCCAAGGAGGTGATCCTCCCCCTCTGTGTGGCACTGGTCAGGCTGCAGCTGGAGTACTGCATCCACTTCTGGCCGCTGCACTTCAGGAGGGATGTGGACAACATGGAGAGGGTCCGGAGGAGGGCCACTCGCATGATCAGGGGGCAGCAGGGCAAGCCCTATGAGGACAGGCTACAGGACCTGAACCTGTTCAGCCTCCACAAGAGAAGGCTGAGGGGGGATCTAATGGCCTGTTACAAACTAGTCAGGGGGGATCAGCAGGCACTGGGGGAGTCCCCGTTCCCCCGAGCACTGCCAGGAGTGACTAGAACTAATGGTCACAAGCTGGCAAAGGGTAGATTCAGACTAGATATCAGGAGGTGCTACTTCACTGTCAGGGCGGCTAGGATCTGGAACCAACTTCCAAGTGAAGTGGTGCTGGCTCCTACCCTGGGGGTCTTTAAGACAAGGCTTGACAATCACCTTGCTGGGGTCTTTTGACTCTTTCCTGCCATGGCAGGGGGTTGGACTTGATGATCTGCTCAGGTCCCTTCCGACCCTACTAACTATGAAACCACAAAATTTAACTGTAATGAAGGAAATAGTTGGGCAATGTTTAGAATGTTTAGAATGTTTAGAATGGAAACTAAGAGTACCAAGGTGGAAGAACATTTGAAGAACAAATGTAGCAGTTAATGTGCCACTCCAAAGGCAATGCAAATAAGGGTGAATTATCCAGTAGTAAGCAATTATCAGGGGTTGGTAATTGGAAATGGCAGAAAAGGAGTCACTGGTGGGAAATCAGAATTATTGAAAGTTAAACCAGAATGATAAATTCTCTCATAGGTGAATTAAACAGTTTTCTGTACCCAAAGATATAATGACAAATAATAAATCCTTTTGGTATATATCAGAAATAGGAAGCACACTAGAGAATCAGTAGGTTTGCTGGACCACAAGGGAGTAATTTGGAAAATGACAATTCAGGAAGACCTGCTTTGAGACCAACAGAAGTGACTGGAACACAAAAAAAAAAAATATATATATATATATTCCTTTTTCTTTACATTTTTGTTTTAAAAATTAAGACAGAATCAGGGTGTTGTAGGACCTAACCAGCACAACTTCTGTAAAAGTAAACCACATCCCTATAATCTGTTAGAACCCCTGAGCATGAGTATGTCATTGAGACAGGAAGTCATGGAAAGTGGGTGGACAATTTGGTGAAGGATTTCTGAAGGTGCAAGATAAGAGGTTATTAAGAGGTTAAGAAGTTAAGGAACCACAAAGGGAGAAATATTCTCCTCTCCAAGTAGAAACCAGAGACAAACAAAACACAGAAAAAGGAGTAAACGGTCAGCTTTCACCATATACATTATTAACCAGAAGATGCTGCAAACTTCTACAGCAGGAGCTGTCACATTTAACACATCTGTAAGGAAAAGAGGGCGAGCAGTTAGGTGCCAACTCTGCACACATTATACAACATCAAGTTAAATGAGGACTCAAGAAAACTGTGAGGAACTCCAGAAGTGCCTCATCAAGTTACACAAGTAAGTAACACGGTAACAAATTAAATTCAGTATTAATAAATGCAAAGCAAGTTACTGATACATGTTGTAGATTAAAACTAAAAAAGAAAGAAAAAGAAAAGGTGTTGTTGCAGATAAATCAACTAAAACTGCTGCTCAGTAGGTAGCAGCTGGCAAAAGAGCAAATGAAAGTTAGGATGTGAACAGAATGGAACTAGAATAGTGCACTGAAGATAAAATGGCATTATATAAATCAATGGTAGACCCTCACCTGGAATACTGTGTTCAGTTTTAGTTATACTACCATAAAATGGTTATACAAGGAATATAAAAAAATCACAGATACGTGACATGGATAATTAGGGTTGTGGGGGGCAAAAATCAAAACGATGGGAAATAAATAAAAGAAAGAAAGAAAGAAAAATCAAGATTGGTGACCAGACACTCGGACATTGTTACACCGTTACTTATTTAGGAGTCAAGCTGGACCAGACCCTTACCTACCGCTAGCATCTGGAAGGGGTCAACAGTGAGGTTAACAGCAGAGCAGCTCTTATCCGTCCACTTGCTGGCATCACCTGGTTGCAAGTTTCCAAACACTTCGTACCTCCACTTTTGCATTTGCGTACATTCCTGCTGAGTACTCTGCACCAGTATGGGGCTGGGGTGCGCACAATAATTTAGTGGATTCCAGACTTAAAAGTGTCATAAGGACCATTACCAGATGCCTTATGCCAACCCCAGTTGACTGCTTACCTGTCCTCTCAGGCATTCCCACCTCCACCCCATCTGGAGACAAGCTGCTACCCCGGCCCTAGGCCTCAAAGCCCAATATCCAGACCATTCTCTGCACTCTGGCCTAGTAGCCGCAAGCCAGAAAACTACCTGCTGCCTGAAGTCTCAGAACCCATTCCCTACTCAGGCCAATTAGCTCATCGAATCTGCAGATGGTATGTCATCTGTAGCATGGACCTCCCATCAGTGGAGCAGGAATTATGCTGCACAAGGACTGTGGCTGAAGAACTTCATCCACAGCATCAGCTTCCATCCCTCAGGATGAAAGCTGCTCCACAGGGCCTGGATTGCTCTTAGACTATCCAACACCTGTTGAGATGGTTAAGGCAAGCGTGCATTCTTGGGGCCTCTCCAACAATGCTGGCTGCAACTGTGATGCTCAAGCTCAGACAGCCAACCACATCATCTATGAATACCCTTATGGCTCTCCTTCGTTAGCCCAGGGTCTTTTTGACATTGACCATTCTACCTGTTGTTGGCTTTCTGGCCCTCCTGTTTCCAACATACAGTTGTGGCAACACTAGCTTCATCACCAACACAACTAGAAAAACGTGCAACTTTCATGCTTCATAGCTTAAGTCAGTTACTGACATGGTTAGAAGATGATTCCCTACCAACAGGTTGTTCTTCAATAAGCCATTTCAAGATGTTTTTCTTCTTCCTCTGAATGATGTAGTAGCTGCTGTAGAAGACAGCCTTAATGGTACACTGGGGATGGTGATTTCTTTGTTAAAAACTAGAACATGCAAAAAAAGCAGCACATTCTCCCTTCCCATGATTAAAATTCATTTTGTCATGCAGGCAAACAGAAAAGTATTACTAGTAAGCTCCATATATATACAGCCTCAGTTCTTTTTCCATAAAACTAAAGGTGGTGGCAAAGTTATATACCCCAAGATATCTCATGAACTCTTTAATGAGCAAGAAAATAGAGAGGGCAATTACTTGCTTAACAAGCTGGGTTTGCTGGAACAAATGTAAAAGCTCTTCTCACTTTTGTGAAAAATTAAAAAAGCTTGATCAGAAAGTTTATCATGCACACCCTTTACAGTATTACTATACATTTACTGTGCACATATTCAGTTCTCTTTTTCTCAAGGTACAGGAGTTGTTTCTTCCCTTCTAATTAAAGTTGTACAAAGGTATGGCATCTTTCTGTTTCATTTTGTTTAGTTTTTTTTAAGTCAGTAGCTAGGCAGAGAACTCAGCATAGGTAGACGTCGCTTTTGCAACAGATGGCTGGAAAGATGCATCGTTTTTAAGGTCAGAAGTGGCGTTTAAACCATCCAGTCTGACCTCCTTTATAATATAGATCTTTGAATTTCATCCAGATACCTTTGTATTTAACCCATAACTTGTGTTTTAACTAAAGCATATCTTCCAAAAAGGAATTCAGGTTTGACTTGACAGAGAAACAGAAAATCCACCACCTCCTTTGGTAGCTTCTTTGATTAATCACTCATCACTGCTAGGAGTAATAACTATGTTGCACCTACTTTTTAGATCAGTAGATCTAAACCTTTTTAGATTTGACACACCCCTTGGAAAGTGCCAGCTCTTAGTTTTCACTCTTTTTTTTTATTATCAAAAAATAATAAAGTAAGTCTTCTGTCACAAAAAACTCAGGTCACAACAGGTCAGACTGTTTTAACAGTATGGATTTGTACATGACAACTCTGGGTTTACCTATCAGGGCTTACATTGTAGGGCATCCTGCAACACCCTTGAAAGGATCTCAAGGCACCGCAGGGAACCACGGCAGTCCAGTTGAGAATCACTGTTTTACATAAAAAAGTCAAGCTAGCTCTACACAAAATCTTCAACAGCCTTGTGTAGAGCAGCTTGAATTAGCTACGCGTGGAAGTACA
Organism: Crocodylus siamensis; assembly: GCF_052110815.1. Classification (NCBI taxonomy): domain Eukaryota; kingdom Metazoa; phylum Chordata; order Crocodylia; family Crocodylidae; genus Crocodylus; species Crocodylus siamensis. The sequence goes on along the minus strand of NC_143396.1, from coordinate 272,561,643 downwards.
GGTAAAAAAAAACATTTCACGGGCCCAGACAGAAAGTTGGCTTGTAAGCTATTATAGATGTCCCTGCCATGTAGATATTTTAGGAACCAATTTAAAGATTAAGAAATAGTTTGGAAAGTACACAAAGACTGCCAGAAGATTAAAAGATTATGCTTGCTTACATTATTTTTTCAAGGATGTTTCCGTAATAAGAGCATACATAACTTGAAAGAATAAATAAAATATGCTACTTAATAACTTGCAATATTTGCTATATAATACAGCTAATATTTCTGCATGTTTAAATGCTGAGTAAGACAATAATTTCCAATTAAATATCGTATTTCATTGGAGGATCTCAAAGTACGTTCATCAGTGACAAAACTAATTATAATAAGATATCCACACCATGTGGTAGAGTCATTACTCACATGTTAAGTTCCTAGTTATTACCTTTGGGTTGAGAACTGGGGACACACAAGAATTAACAAAATATAAATGCAAATTTTTACTTCAAAATGATAAGCTTGCCACTTCAGGAACTGCATAAAAGAAAACCCTGAAATCTACTCAACAATATAAATAAAACATGCAGGTAGAAAACATTTTAACAAGATTTTTATTAAACAACTGCAGATTCTGCTGGGATCCCTTACAGCAGTGGTTCTGAACCAGGGGTACAACATATACCCCCAGGGGGTACGTGAGATATATTTCATATATTGTCTAAAACAGGTCCATGGACCTAAAAAATTAATTTCCCATTGAAAGGGGGTATATATGCAACTAAAGGAATTTTGTACTAAAAATGTTCCAAGTGGATTTTCTTTCCCTTCCCAGGGGTTAAAATCAAGTGAGATATATACACGTGTTCACAAGCACTCTACTGACTGTATCTCTTAATCCTGATGCTGGGCTACTCTCCAATACGTATTACAGTCAGATTGCATGCAAGGGAGACAGTCAGTAATGGACAGCTTTAAAAACGGGAAATCAAATTACCCAAAGGAAGATGAAACCAATTTCAACCCCAAAGGGGGAAGAAAAAACATAGTTGTCAAAACAGACTTTTAAGCAGGACATATACTACCATGGTCTGAGTGCCTGATGAGGAAGGAGGGAAGGGTGAATGGTGTAACATAGGCACCACAGCGCTCACAAAACCTAACTACTAGCTGCCTTGCGCTGAAATCTTACACAATTTACAGGGAAAGTCAGATGCCTCTGAATGGCATTCACAACAGCCCAGCAAAGGTGGCAAACAGGAAATGGTGAGAACAAAGTGCTCTTAGAGGGCTTAGGTATTCACAGCCCTAAACCATATCCTGGAGCTAGGCCTCTAAGATATTTCTTCAAATAAAAACACACATCTACCTCTCACAAGTAAACTGACCACAAGGCTACTCTCGAGTCAGGTATGGTGCTCTCACCCCCTCCTCTTGAATCTGTTCCATGTTGCACAGAAGAAAGTCCATCAGCAGGCCAGAGTGGTCCTGACACTGCAGCCCAGAGGTCAGGCAGCCTCCTCTGCAAGGGAAAACTTTGTTTCCAAGCTCTGCTTCAATTATTGTTTAAGATTTTACAGTAAGTATTCCCTGAAATTGTGGTCTGGACCCTACCTAGACAATGACCTAACCTCTAAGCTACAAAGTTATGTTCCCCCACTCTCTTTCTCTCTCATACAGTGAACATGCAAGTATTTCATGCAAAGCGAACAGCTTCAGCAGGAGCAAATAAGCCTTCCCCATCTCAGCTTGGCTTGTATCTTGGTGCTTGCAGGACTCCCTTGAGAGAACAAACCCAAGTCTCCCCCACCTCGAGTGAGGCTCCCAACCACTGAACTACTAGAAAAAGGTGGGGAGTGGCACTGCCACTTTCATTTTTTGTGATGGCTGCTGTTACACAAGCTCTGAGCATGGTTACCACGTGTATGATAATGCCTGGATCGTGGATAGGCCTTATATGCCAAGCTCCTTGGCACTCTGATGACCGAGTCACTACTGAGCATACCCAGAAGCAGAACCTTAGGTGCCTGGGGAACTGCAGTGCCAAAAACCAAGATGCCCACATCCTTTAGGTGCTTACGACAGGGCTTGATGGCAGTTTTGGATCTAGCCCAAAATTCTTAAAATTCCACTAGAGCAGGTTCCCAATCCCTGGGCCGTGACGGGTCGGCTGCCCGTCCACAGCACGGTTGGCTGCCAGACGGGAAGTGGCAGCAGACGGGCAAACAGTGGCCCCCCCAGAGCCGAGTGGAGAGGCGACGGCTCCTTTTGCAAGGTCCGCGCAGGGGGTGGGAGTACTCTTACCCGTCTTCTGACCAGAAATTCCAGCCGCGGTCGGCTGCGACTGCTGGGCCACGGGTTGTCGAGTCGCGGCCACGTTCAGGCAGCACTTTGCTGGGCCATGGCAGAAGAACTTCGGGAACCCCTGCACTAGAGGGCTATGACCAATACAAATCTTGCAATTCATTGGCAATGTGGAGAAGATCACAGCCTTGAATTAAGATGACCAAATCTGAGGCCTACCAAATTGTCTTACTGACGAACAGATAACAAAAGCAGGGAGGAATCAACTCTACAAGACAGGGGACCAGGAATATAGTATTATCCACGACCCTGGGAGATGTCTACAACAAAACTGAACCCCTGCCTACTGGTGGCACAGCAGCCCTCCCTTGCAATGCAGGTTTGTAAGAAATCAGTGCCCGCTGCGCTGGCCATCTGACATGGCCCTGATACACCTGCAAGTCTGAGCTGCAAGATCAGGGACTTGGGAGGGTCAGGGACAATCTGGGGGGGCTGCTTAGGGAGAAGAGCCTTTTGCCTTTCCTAAACAGCAAGCTGACAATCTCACCTGCAGCTTCCCCTACAGGGGCAGCGAGACGGGAGAAGTTTGGAGCCTGCCACTCAAACCAGGTCAGCAGCAGATTTCTTAGGAAAATTATATCTTAGCTGGATACATGAGTCAGAGAAGCTTGAAGGGTGGGGCTCGCCTTCTTCAAGCTTGTCTAACTCTATCCCAACCATCCAGCACGTTCATTAAAAAACATTATCCTAAAAAAAATCTACTTCACAGATTTCATAGACATTGGGGCGGGAAGGGACCTCGGAAGGTGGTGCTACTTCTGAGGTGGCTTGAGTTCTTCAACCGTGTCTAACTTTACAGATGGCCCAATAAAAAACGTCATCCTAAGAAAACCTTGCCGACCATCGCAGCTACATCGTCACCCTCAAGGCCCTGCCATGCCTTGAAAAGAAAGCCGGACAGAAACCAGCGACAGAGTCGACACACATCCCCAAGCACTAACTTCACAGCAGATCAGCTCCCTTTACAGCAGAAGAATCGTTTTTAACGGCGTCGCCCGTGTGACCGGAGCGCGATGCAGCGCCAATCGTGCCAGGACCGCTTTGCACGTGCGGCCGGTCGACAGGGATGGCGCGATTCAGCCGCGACCCGCGCGATAAGGGTGCGGCGTCCGGGGGGCCGGCCTCCCTCCCCCGCCCGCCGCCGCCGCCGAGCACTGCCCCGGTGCTGGCGGAGGAGTGGGGCCGCTCCTACCCCGGCCACCAGCTGGATCCGCCGCCCACGCCCCGCCGGCGGGGCTGCAGGGCCCGCGCCGCGCTCACCTCATGGTCCTGCTCGGGGCGGAGCGGGGCGCGGTCAGGCGGCGGCGGCGGCGGCGGGCGCGGGGCGGCGCCGGGGCCCCCGCAGGCGCATGGTGCCGGGCGCTAGCTGCGGGGCCGGGGCCGGGGCGGCCGGCGGGGCCCTGCCATATCCCCGCGCCCTGCGCCGGGGCCGGGATCGGGGGGCGGCAGGAGGGGAGGCGCCGCCCGCGCACACGCACGCACACGCACGGCCGCGGGGCTCTGCCGCAGCCCCGCCCAGGCGCCGCCCCCGGGCACGCACGTGTGCGGGGGGCTGCCCACGGGGGCACGGGCAGGTGCAGAGGGAGCACGGCGGCAGGCCGCGGGCACGTGCGCACACGCGTGGGGCTGCCGGCACGGGCACGGGCACGTGCGCGGACCTGCACGCGCCGGGGCGGGGGCGGGGCGAAGCGGGCCGCCTGGAGCGGGCACGGGTCGGCGCTGCCGCCGGGCCCGGCTGCGGCCTTCGCGGCACCCCGGCCGCAGCTGTGGCAAACCCCGCTCCGCGACCGGCCTGCACTGAAGACACTGTGGCGTGGCTTGGCAATTATACACACGCTGCCTTGACAGTTATCAATAGAAAACAGATTTCCGTTTTTCTTTTCCTAAGATAATAAAAACAGGCCTATTTCTCTTTTTTAATTTGCAGTCCAGCCTTGCGTCCCCCCGCTTAGATGGAGATTTTTGTTCTGCACACATCCTCTGCAGAGCTCGCTGAGCTGCAAGCCCCCGACTTGCTTTTGCCCCGTTAGCCACTCCGAACCGTCAGCGGCATTGCAAGGGGTGCAGCGACTTGCACGGCTCTGACCTGGGGCTGCCGCAGCGTGCAGGGAAGTGACTTGCTCTGTACCGGTATTTCCAAGTATCCTAGATGACCTCAAAAAGGAGTTTTAATAGGAAAAACATTCTGTGCCTCATATGTTTCAGCATCACAGCTGCAAGCTTCAACCTGACAACAAATTCCAAACACTTGTTAACATCTAAGTAATCACATTTTTTGCAGTACAAGGGACAAGCAATGATTGTTTCCCAGGTCTTCACAATGATTTTTTTGGTCATAGCAGCTTTAACTTACAAGGTGCTAAATGTTAGATAAATGCTAAGGAAAATAGTGAAAATGTGCATGCTAAACCCATCAATGGTGTCTCTGCAGTTTCCCTGGGCTTTTGTTTTAGTGTAGGAGAGGGGCCATAAGTGTAAGCCACAAATATTCAATTTTAAGTGTGCAGCATTGATTCTGGTTACATTGCAAGATCTGCTTCAGATGCCTTGCTGATTAATGTGCCCATTCACTGTTCAAGAAGCCCAGCTATATAAAGAAAGAGAAGCTCTTCCTGTTTGAAATTATTCAAGGACTATTTACATTTAACCATCTGCCAAGATACCATTGAGCACAAGCTCCCTTGCAAGTGGGACTTCCCTATAGCAATTGAAAACTCCCTGTACATAACAATTGTATCTGTATCAAATGGGATATAAAGCTATTATTGTGTAACTGTCATATCTGCACCCTCCTGTACAGATACAAAATTTAACCATTGCAACTTGAATCCTGGTTTATTCAGGATTAAGTTTACAGCAGTTTAGCTAGCTTGGATTGCTGCAGGAGCATGCAGGCTTAACAATATATCATAACTGCTGATGTGCACTCACAAGCAGCTCAGCCTCCCCTTTTAATGTGGTTAAAAGTATGATTGTCCACAGTATGCATCATTTGTGGCTCTCCCCAGCCATTTGTATGACTCAACTCTGACAAAAGCCAAACCCCTGTGAAGGTATGGAGTCCCCCATAAGTCTATGTCTAGACACACAGTTAGTTCACCTTATAGAATTAATGCCTTACATCAGAAGGACTTTAGGTTAGGGACAATATCTGCTTCTGTGTTTGTTCAGCACCTTGCACAATGAGCACTAATCCAGATTTGGGATGTTAAGTACTCCTGTAATATATGTACTTTCTAACTATAGCATAATAGCCTATTCTACATGAGTAGTGGTTGTAGAATCTGACATGATATATAATATTAAAATGCATATGTGATTAAATTTACTTAGAAAATGGAAATTATCTTCTCTTCGTTGTGTGTATACATCTAGCTCAGCATCTCAAGACGGTGCAATCCATTTCTTTGCATAAAGAAACAGGAGCGTTAGGCATAATACTGAAATTCTCCCACTTGTACAGACTCATCCAAATTACCTCTCTGATGACATTACTAAAAGGTAACAAGCATGTCTGGAAAATAAAACCTATTTTATTTTGATCCTGAGTAAGTAACCCTTCAAAGCATGGGTCATTGCCTAGCCCATGTGCCACATGGTAGAAAGCACACAAAAATGAGGACACATCAAATTCCTGTTTCATGACAATATTCATAGAATTTGAAATATAAATAAAATTGCAAATCCAAATTTGATGGTGGGCACAATTTTTATTTAAAAGTATCACTTCTTAAAGCAAAGGTTGTGATAATAATAAACTGCAATATCAAATAGGAAAGAAACATAAGTAAAGCATGTTGTATTTTTTTAAACCAGAGTAGGCAAGGAAGTCTGATGTAAAGCTGCATGAAAACTTTTTATTCAGACATCTTCTGCCTATACTTCTCAGCACACAGGGACACCCAAGGTTACACAGAACCCCTTTATAAATACATGATACTACAAGTGATACATGTCAGAGAAATGATTCAGCTATTCATGAACATCAGGAGGAGCAGAAAGCACCTGATTAGAGACGAGGACTGGATGTCACTATTCCTGGCTCAACTATAGAGTGGATGCAGTTTCCTTAGTGAAGTTGCAACCTTTCAGTGCCTTGGTTTTCCCAGCTCTGAAATGTGTAGAATATCAACCTCTTAAAGATGTTCTGCAGCTTGTTTGTCAAATGATTTGGGATAGCAGAAGTAAAGTGATAAGAGAGTTTTCTGCGTGTTGGTCGAACAGCATATATATTCTGTATAATAAAGGGTTTAGTCCATCCGGCTGTGTGTCTGTCTGTAATGCTCTTGGGAGGTGTGGCTCTAGCCAGTGCTGTGTGTGGCTCAAACTGCCCATCAAGAATGACAGTGGGGATGGAGCAGAGGGGTGAGGGTGGCACAGAGTGGTGGTGGAGGGCACGGTGGGGGCAGCGTGGGATGGCGGAGTGCTGCCATGGTGGAGGGGCCATGCTGCGCTCCCCAACTCAGCCCTGCTTTGTGGTGGCAGTGGCAGTACGGTGCTGGCCTGCTATTATGGCGGTCCTCTGTCCCCCTTCATTCTTGACGGGCAATTCGCTAATCTAATAAATATTTTGCAATACACACACACATTGTGTAATATATATGCAGTTAAATGTGTATCTAAATCTAGATATATAGATATAAATATATAGATATATGCAATTAAAAAAAGAGAAAGGCAAGACAGAGGCAATTTCACATGTTGCCATATATGCTCAATCTATAGCTTCTTAATCTCCAGACTATTAGACACAGGTAGTACAGGTCAAATCTTTATCTTACTGAAATCCATTAAGCTTTGGTAGGACCAGTATTTGATCCCAGGGATGTGTCCCAATGAGTGCACACATGAAGTTTGAGGCACTGCAAACTACATGTGATGCACATGCACCCATTTGCCACGATGCTAATATGAAGTGCTGAGATTTTGTTGACACTGGGAGATCGGGAGATCCTGGTGTAAAAAAACGTAAAAAAAGCTGCTGAAAAAAGTGGTGTGGCACACATAGCAGCAGTGTGCGCTATGAGAAAGGGAGCCTGGCCATTAGAACCATGCTCTGGCTGCTAGCCAAGCTCCAAGTGGCGACCTCAGTGCTGCTGCTGCCTTTGGAGGCCCCCAGGACCCCAGGTAAGGCTGCTAGGGCCAGCACAGGTGCTGTACCCAGCCTTCCCTAACCCACCCAGCTTACCTTGCCATGCACTGGAGTGTGCAGGCAGGGGCATGCCCAGGAACAAATAGCAGCAGCACAAATATGTACGTTACTATTTGCCATTGCTGTCTGTCCCACAGGAAATGCATGCTCACCAGGACATGCCCAAGGGAACTACTGTGTTGTGTACCCGTTATCACCACTACCTGTAATACTTGTTTCAGTGGTCCAAATGTTGTATCTTGGGGCCGGTCTCAGAGCAAGGAAACTTTGGAAGAACACTTCATTTGGATGTTTTGTCATTTAGCTGGAATCCTCTCCTGCAAGCTGCAGGGCAAGCCATTCTGGTATTGCCATTGTCATCAGAGACTGGGTGGAAACAGAAATCATATTTTATTGCCTTTGTGCCACTATAAAAATTTCCATGACAGCATAAAGGCCAAGCAAACAGATGTCCATGCCCCTTGTTATGCCACAAGTGCCCAAAATGTGTGTCTGTGACAAAGGTGATATTAATTTATCCTGCTATTTAGCAGCTGGCATCTGTCTGCTCTGTGGCATAAGAACCTGGGCACCCCAGAGCTGCCTACACTCTCCATCTGGTGCTCCAGAGATTTGAGGTTCCTGATTCTGTGCATTTTGGAAATTCTTGGGATTGGGCCCCTCAACCTCTAGGCACTCCTCACTGGCTTTCTCTTCCTACAGAGAAATGCCCTGGGGAATCTTAGGGCATGTTTCTGTAAGCAGGGAAAACCAGAGTTTCCTGCCTGGAGAGATGGGCCCCTGGGATCTCCCTCAGCAACAGCAGCTCAGCCTGTGCTACTAAAGCAGCAGCAATAGAACCTGCTGCTCAAGTGAAGAGAGTCCAGGAAGCCTCACCCCCTCCCTACCTACCCTACCCTACTCTCCAGGGGTCTTTATAATTCTCCCTATCCTCTTCCTTCACCCCCAGAGCACTGAAAAAGTTTGCAATGCCTCTGTTCATATCAATCATCCTCAACATGCAGTATCATTCAGACATGTGAGATTTAGGTTTGAGCTCATATGCAGCCTCCATGCAGCACCAATGGACCTGGTATACCGTGATAGGCTGCATCCCTGACATCTGCAACATTATCTCATGGTAATAGTCCAGGTCCTATTCCTAACAGAAGATATGATGGATGACACACAGAAGACCTGTAAGCTGGTGGTAGAGAGGGTGTCATGTTAAGCATATCACAGGCAAACAACAAAGCCATGTTACAGGAAAAGAGGGTCAGACAGAAGCTGTACTGGAAGAGGAAGAGAGAAAAAGAAACAGACAACGAAAGTGTGGATCGTTAGAGAGAAAAAACATAGTAGGGATGGACAATGAGTAAGAGAAAGAGAGTAGGACAAAGGACAAAAGCAAGGGGACATATGGGACAAGTGGGACTCAAGGAAGCAAATGGGAACAAGGCAAATATAAAGAGGGAAACTGAGAGCGAACCCACCAGGTATTTCAGAAAAATGAACAAGAGAGAATAAAGGGGTGGGAAATGAAGGAAAAACCAGTAAAGAAAAAGGAGGGGGGAAAAAAGAAGGGGAAGAATGAACATGGAAGAGAAAAAAAGAGGGAGAGAGAGAAGGGGGTAAGGAAATGGAATGGGAAGAAGAAAGGTAGGAAAAGACATGCACCTAGAAGGCTAGTCAGCTTTATTTGGTATGCTCAAGCTCTCAGCTTTTATTGTACACTTTTGTATGAGAAAAAGGGAGCTGGATGAAAGGGAAGCAGACAATTAGGATCCCAGAGAAGGAGTTGGGGGTTGGAAGGAGAGTATTCAGGCCAGTATGTGGGCTGAGAGAGGGAGGAGCATGCCAGAACTTTTATTTTTCCAGTAAATACCCTGTGAGAGTATGGGTTATGATCATTAAAGAGTTTTGGGCAGGAAATAAAGGTCTTACAGGAAGCTGGAAGGGAATCAGCTATGTGTCAGGCCTTTGGGGAGCTATATTAGAGTTATCTATCCAAGGCCATTGATGTCTTCCTTTAAGGAGTTTTACATGTAGCTTAAGCAAAGGAGATGGAAACAAGGCAGCTCACAGTCTGCATAAAACTACATGGTGAAAGTGCTGAAATGTGTCTTGAAAGAGGCCAAACCATTGTGTGTCCAACTGTGCCTTGCTGGATTCTGAGTAATGAATGACTGTAGGGTTCTAACAACATTTCCAGAGATATTTCTCCATATGAGGGAGGGTGGGGGTGGGAAGCAGAATTTATGTGCAAGAAACTAATTTTTCCTTCAATGAATAACTTTTATCTTCCTTGAAGAAATGGCAGCTGAGACTTTATATAAGGCTTAGCCCCACCTTTACTGAGAATTGCCAAAACCTGTGGGAGTTTAACCAAGGCTTTCTCCCTGTGGTGGTATGTATAGGTGATCTGGGCCCCCAGAAAGGAATCTGCACCTTTGCTATCACTTAAAGAGGAAGTTGTACTAAGACAAGTAGTGGCTTGTTTGGTAAGGGTATTATTATTATTATTATTGTTGTTGTTGTTGTTGTTGTTACTACATCCCAGCAGTAGTTTCCAGAGTTTCAGAAGGTCAAAGCACAGCTGAACCTGGCTGGGCTTTGACCCTTAAAGCCAATCACAAGGGGAAGGCAACAACAGCCAATCTAAGAGTGTCAGACACAGAGGACTGCTGTGCTTGTCCAGCTGCAGATAGTCTGGAATGTACAGATTGTTAAACTGTGTGTGGCCAGATACTTTGTCATACAGGAACCATAAATACTGGAAATGCCAGACAGCTTTTAGCTTAAAGCGCCTGTCAGTTCTTTCTCCAGCTGCTACAACCCTTGGCCAAGGAGTCTTGGAACTCAGCTTCTGCTCTTTTTAGATGGTGTAGTCAAGCCATAACACTTGAACTTGTGGAATAATCACTTCTATAGCAATATGCTGATGTCATAAACATAGAATTATGACTTCACTGAAAGCCACAGCAAAAGAAAAGACAGATCAGGAAGGAGGAACCGAAGCCCCAGCACCTGTCTCACTGAGAAAGGGAATCCAGACTGAACAGTCAAGTAAATTGCCTCTGCATAATTGCATTTCCTTCAGGTTGCCTCCTCTTAAACATGCCAGAGCAGCAAGAGGGCAATGCAAAGATTACTGTAATTCACCTTGTCTAACAGCTGGAAAACACAGCCAACATTTTAATTTTGCCATCTAACAATAACAACCCAAAGCTCAGAGGGTATTCTTTTAAGACCGCTATCTGAAACCTAGAGAAAATGCAGCTCATGTAGTCCGATTTTAGCCCCCAGAAAGTTTTTTAAGTCAATGGCTCAAAACCCAGCAGCTCCCATTGAAAACCTGATCAGTAAACAATAGGGGTGTGGAAAACAGGCCATATTTGATTCCGAATCAACCCAAATCGGGGACAGTGATTCAATTCATTGATTTGGATCACTGTCCCCGATTCAATTCAATTCGATCAAATCCAAATCTGAAGATCCGATTCTGATTCAGAGAATCAGCTATTTGGCCATAGACACAGCTTTAAAATGTTTTTTCTACATACCTCAAGGTACCAGGTGTGGCTTGTGAATGCTGTGATACTGGGGCGGATGAAGCGTCCCACAGGAGCTTCAGTTAGGGGGTCCTGTGTGCTTGGTGGCAAACCTGGACGTGGAGAGGAAGTATTTCCGGTCCACTTACAGGTCTGCCGGTGAGCACACTGGGGGCCCCCCAGCTCAGCTACTGGCTGCAGGGGGACCCTGGTTGCCCCCCTAGACCCAGGAGGCACCAGTCACTGAGCTGGTGGGGCTCTGTGCGCTTCCTGGCGGACCCAGAAGTGCTTCTGGTCCACTTCTGGGTCTACTGCCAAGCATGCTGAGGAGCCCCCCCCACACTCCTGGTGGATGCTCCATGTGCCCCAGCATCTCAGCATTTACGAGCCACCTCGTACCTTGAGGTATGCAGAAAAAACATTTAAAGCTGTATCCATGTCTGAATCATTGAATCTTTCCTAATCGATTTGGAGGGTTCTGATTTGATTCGGAAAGATTAAATTCAGTTCAGATTCGCAGATTCGGCCACCGAATCGGGACAAGTCTCTGCCAAATCAAATCAGGGACGGAAGCTTCACGCAGCCCTACTAAGTAGATACCCACATGGGATGCAAAATAACTCTTTTGAAAATCAGGCACTAAATGGTCTGAAATAATAAAGTCATCTACTAATAGGTAAAATCCCCTTTTCTTACAGACCTTCTCTAACGTCCCTTCCACTCCTCTAGAGTGGCCTCCATTATGTTTTCACTGACCTTCCTTATACTCAGAGAAATTAAGACCACAGTTACTTGAAAAAAATTTATGCAGTTATGAACACTCACTTGTTCTTCCCAAATCCTCCTAATATCTTCACCATGAGGCAATCTTCCTACATCACTAAACTCTCCCTTGGCTACGAAAATTCAAAAGAGATTAAATTAGATATATATTAGAGCAAGCAGAACTTTCTCTTAGACCTGCATCCCTCTTCTGAGGTGACAAGATTTCATCAATGCTGCCTGCAGAATATCCTTTGAATCCTGTGGGTAGACAGATGCACCAACATTAGCATCCTCTTGCAAGCAAATGCATGAGCATCACGACAATGATCATCCAACATCAACTTTGCTGGGCCAGCCACATCTTCCAGATGTCCAACTCCAGATTCTTGAAGCAAGTTTTATTCTCCCAGCTCGGTCAAGGCATACCCTCAAGAGGAGGGTAGAGAAAATGTTTCAAGACATCCTCAAGGCCAGCTTGAAAAAATGCAACATCAACATCAACTTGTGGCGGACTATTGCCCAGAACTGCCTCAAATGGAGGGAGTCTGCTGCAAGGATCTCAGTATTTTGAAAGCTTACAATGACAATAGATGAAAAAATGGAAGTGACAGAAACAGCACGTCATGGACCAAAGCAAGAACTCAGAGTCACCCACCCTGCACAGAAATGTGCTCGAGCTGCAACAGAGTCTGTCAATCCTGGGTAGACTTTGTCAGTCATTTTCAGACCCCATCATGGAAGACAATCATCCTAGACTTTGAAGGACTGCTGATGATGTTGTAAAATAAATATTAAGTCTATTCGTTTGTAATTAGGGAACAGAAAGAAGGAAAGAAAGATGGAACTTATTCTTTCCTCACATATTTTAGTCTCAGAGAAATTCATTCTGCTGTCACCCTAATTTACTCACCTTTAATCATCTCCCCTTGGAGGATAAAGTATTTAAATGAGTGGAATTAGATCTAAAAATCTCTATTTTTGAACCAGAAAATTGTCCCTAACAAGCCAGGAGAGCTGGAGCATAATATAGCAATACAGAGGAGAAAGAATAGAATTTATTTTGCCAACATGCTAGCACTCTTACATAAGCACATTACATAAGTAATGGTAGTATAACAAAATTCAGTAGTTAAAATGGGAATGGAATTCAGGGGCCTGAGCCAGACTGTGCCCATAAGGAGTCCTTAATCCTTGTAAGGGCTAGGAAACTTCACACGTTTCAATTTTCATATCAACCCAGTGAGGACTGGTATTACATAACTAGTGGCAACTCCAATGAGATCATTCTGTAGATTCCAATAAGACTCCAAAGGGCTGAAGCATTTAGTCCCATGTTCCATGCTACAAGTTTCCTCCTTAACTTCAAGGGAGGAAGTTACACTTTCAATTCTTTCTCATTTGTGCATACCTCCAAAGCTCCCCCCAGGAATGGCTCTTCAGGACAGAAGAGGCACCTGTGTAAGAAAAAAATGTTTGCGAGTGTGTATAAAACAAAATGTGTATGCATGTTTATCATCTTATGAGGGAAATCCCATCAGATGCTGGGCCATTCACCTGAACCTACCCAGCCACAAATGCAAATCCACCATCATGTGGAAGGCAACTTCCTCTTGTTAAGATTCTTTTAAGTATCAGATACCTACAGTGTCTCGTAAGTAATCTCACCATCTGTGAGATTTTTGAAGATATGATCTAGTTCTTTGTGAAGGACTCCAGTTCAGTAAATGGTTACATTTCAGAACAGAGCTGCATGAAGTGGAAGCTGTCAGACTTCACAGAAGGATGTTTCCTTTGTATCAAATTACTTGTGATAAAAAAGAACAGTAAAAAGCCACTACATTTTCTAAATTAATACTTTTTGAAAAACTGATCTCATTCATGCTTTCCTGGGATGACATGGGAAATGCTAATAATTACACAAAGCTTAAGTTTTCTATATTTTGACAAATAATTTGAACCAAAACATTTTTTGTTCAGATTTGCTGGAAACGGGTTTTTTTGTCGTGGTTTGCTTTTTCTTCTTTCTTCTCCCTGCCCCTTAGTTTTCAGTTCTTCATCCAGAAAATAACATAATGCAAAGATAAAGAAGTTCTTTTCAAGCAAGTGAATGACTTCCTAAGGTTGGTAGGATTAGTGTGATAGGTCCAGACAAGAGGAAGAATGTCTTGCATTTGAAAGCTCAGTTAACTTAGTCCAACCATGCAGTTGGTCAAATAAAAGGTATCACTCCAAAGATTACTTGCCTCTTTCTAAAAGATCACCTTCTAGGATCAGAATTCTTGGCCCAGGTCAGCACATTTGCCCATGCATCCCTCACGAGTCCACAAAGAAACACGGATTTATTCAATAGCAGAAGTACAGGAAGGATATATCTATAGACTGGATCTAGTGACAATCTCCCTTGATCTGTGATTCTCAGATGGACTGACAAAAATTCTTAGTTTTTATAGAAAATGGAAGGATGGAAGGGTAGACATGTTAAAACCCAAGATAACTAAAGGCACAGGTTGAAAGAGACTGAAAAACCTGACTTCTGATTATCATAAAGAGTTTGTGAGAAGCAACAGGTCATCTGCAAATCCTAGGAAGTTCAAAATCCTGTAAACAAGATCAGGAAAACATAAGCATTCAGTTTCAAATGTTAATGGCCTTCATCAGGGGTCAGCAGCCCATAGGCTGGATACAGCTTATGGAGGTAGGACTTTGGCAGCATTTAGTGGTAGAGGGGCCTTCTGCAGGTGCTCTCCACTTGCCACCATAGGGACAAAGGCTTGCTGTAGGTGTTTCCCTTATGCTGCCAGGGAGACAAGCAGAAGTGGCAGCAAGTCCTATTGACCCCCCACCTCCAACCCAGGACTGGCTATTCTAGCCCACAGCCAGAAGAATTGCTAACCCTGGGCGTACATTATTTCCTGCTCTCATGAAACTATGTGGCAGGAAGTTTAGGTCTCCTAAGTCAGTGTTAATCCTGGAAGACGTGGTACTGTAGAGGATGATTTGAGGAACTTGAAGGCTGTCAGAAAAGACCCTGAGGGCATATATAAGGACAGTAAAAAAGCATTTCTGCGAAGGGGCCCTCTGCAGTCAGTGTGGCTGGAAGGACGATAAATATATTTTGTGGGTGCTGCTGACTTTAGTGGGGTTACGGTGTCATTTTACATGACAAAATTTAAAATTATCTGAGTTATTTTTTAACTCATAGTTGAGGATGAAAGAGAGACTGAAAAACCTGACCTGAAAAAGCTGAGTTTTGTGTATGTATATATCTTACATACACAAAACTCAACTTCTATTCCTAAATAACCTATGAATATGAAAATTTCATTTGGAATTTACAAATTTGTCCCATTAAATGAAAATACATCTTAGTAAAACTTTAATATAGAAGTGAATTAGCTGCACAGTAAAAATACATCAAAACATTTCACTTTGATACATGTTTATTGGTGCCCTGCACTTTCAGTGTAGCAGGCTGGAGATGTAATAAAAAAAGGTTCCAAAATTTACTGATTCTATTTCATTTAACCCACTCTAAACAACCAGTGCTTTAGAGTTCAAAGAATTAACATTTTTACTGCCTATTACAAGCAAAATTTTAATATTAACTTTTCAGAGTCTGCTTAGAACTCTGCTCTTTTAAAATTCTTTAGATACATTCCTCAAGGTAAACAAGAAATTTCAATCTCTGTCACAATCGAAATTGATAAGGCCTTCTTTACCCATTTTATATCACCTCCATTATTAGTTCATTGCAAAACACAATCTTATTTCATACTATAAATATCCATCCATGCACAAAACACAGGGGCCAGAAGTTACACATTAATATTTCATGTAGGCTTCCAAGACTTCCTTTACCCTCTGCAGGTTTGTGGGTACACTTAAAAAGATATCTTTAGACTTGGTCTACTTGGTCTTAAAATACAAATATACAATATCCATAAGCATAAAAAAGTAAAGCCTAGATTGCCTTACCATTTGTTATGAATTGCTAAACTCTTATACATGTACATTATAGCATCATGCTGATTAATATACATATTAGTTAAATATATCAATCATTAATTGGGATGTGGCCAAGTTTTGTTTGTGTTTTTTAATAAGAAACTGTTCATATACAAGTAAAAAAGATTTTTAATTTAAACTTACTTGGAACACCTGAACCAGATACACATCTGTAAACCCTGCTGAGATATTCAAGTTACATTGGGGCATAACCAGCTATGTGAAAGAAAATATAACTCCTCATTGGTGATATATAAGGTATGCTATTTCCTAGAAAATGCAAATGATTAAATCCGAACATTTACATTTTCATATTTAGACATTTTAATTATTGTGTGTCTTCCAGCTTTCTTGATACTTTTAGTATCAGTTCATCACTGTCAATCAGAAACAACTCAGTACCTCAGTGTTGCCACAGATTTTCTAAATAAGGTAGATATACAGTACAAAGTGTAGATAGTGAAACAATTAAGCATGTATATACAGTATGTTGAAAGGCATTTTTGTGACCATTTTAGTAGAGCTTATAGAAAAGAATTAAGATAATTACCGGTTCTGTTGATATCACTGTATTGCAAACTTTCAAGCCACATTTTTATATTAAGCTTGTACTGCTTTGTATATTGTACAATAAAAGAAAAATAAAGATCATTCTTAAGATGTGACACTTAATCACTGAACTGAGTAAGGTAACCAGCACAGGGCTTAATTTTCCTGAGGTTTGTAAGAATTTTTAAAGAAAATCACAGTGACCAGGCTAAACTGCAAACGTACTGTTAAGTTTTAAATATACAGTTTATACAGAACTTCTGCGCATGGTCATCTCACGATTATGCGTGTTCACACTGCTGATTCTTCTATATAACTCGCCATTGCATAATACTTGTATCTTTTCCACCTGTGGAGATGAGATGGGTGTCTTCACATAGAAAATCTACATTAGTTACATGACTACTATGTCCACCATATACATGGCTCGGAGCCTGGAAAACACCAATACAGGAGGTTATTACTGCAGAAACTATAAATTACTTTAAAAAAATGCTTAGTGATATACAGCACTTAAACTACTATAAATTAAACTGTTGCATTATTTCTATTAATTCAATCAGGTGGTTTTAAAATGCGTGCCTTATAATCAAGTTACACACACATTTATCTATGTATAGTATTTTACTCATATAAAGAATGGTATAGATTCCTTTTTTTAACTTGTAGTTTATTGTATTTTCCTTTTATTTAGGCGAGTAACATTTTCAATGCTTGAAAGGCTTTGCCAGACCAGACACTACCAAAGCAAATTCCTTACCCTAAACTGTGAACATGGATAGGAGAAGAGATGTACTTTGCCAAAATCATCTCCTGTTGATAGCAGTTTTCTGCCATGTGATCGACAGACAGCATTGATATCTGTTCCATCTGAACCTTCTGGCCATACACCTAAAAATGGAGTAACTGATTAAATATTTCTGCTATGCATACAAAATACATGTGTTGATTGATGTCCTAACAAAAACCTAAGCTATGAGGTCACTGTAAATAAAAAAACCTAAAAACATGACTAGTGATTTAGGCCCTAAATGTATTTGCTTAACTTTAAGCTTATAAATAAAAATGAAGATCTGAGGGTGTAGACAGACATTTGAAACATTTAAAAAAATGGAACATTTCAACTGATAACAGATATACAGCCCCCTACTCCCCTTCAAAATTGCTGCACTAGCAGGCAACAGCAGTGCTTTCCAGCCAGGGGAGCAAAATAGGGATTGCTCGGCCCTTTGCCTCTGTTCTCCTCCTCTGCACTCCCATGACAGGGGAAGGGAAGGGGGGAAGCAGGGCAGATTGTCAGTAAGCACTGCCCACACCTTCACCACCCCAGGGTCTCTGTCTGCAGCACCTAGAGTGCAGGAAGTCCACAGGATGCCCGCAACAGCCACAGTATGGGAAAACTGCGGCACCCTGAGTACCCAGAGAGCCAGTAGCCATTGCCCTTAAATGCACACTGGAAGATTATTACAAGATACAGCCCACTGCACTTTTTTCACACAAATCCAACCTAAAGTACCACTTTGGTTGCTTACAAGAAATGACATTATTAAAACATGGATAACATAATTAATGGAGGCATCAACAAGATACAACCATGTTATAATGTTACAATGGAGTTGTTAAATGCTTTTGTTACTCACTGCAGACCAGTACTGGTTGTTGCTCTCATACCTATGGGTGCATCCAGGATCTTGTAAAGGCAGGACAGGGTGGGGAACCAGCAACTAGTGCTGCAGGGATGGCCCTACCCCCACTCCCAACTACCCCACACCACTGGGGCCGGCAGACTGTGTCACAGGACCAGCAGCCACGGTCTTTTCTTAAGTGCCTCAATCAAGTAAGAATCTTCCTTCCCCACCCCCTTCTTCCTTGTGTTTAGCAGCACGTCCTCCCCCTTCCCAGATGTTCCCTCCCACTGCCCCTCTCCCCTGCCACTGCTGTCACTGCCCCTGCTGTGTGGGGGTGGTCTGGGGGTGGGAAGGCTGCCCCACTCCAGCCAGGCTGCATATGGAGCCAGGCTCAGCCAGAGACAACAGGAGCATGCAGGTTCTCTTCCCCCCCCCACCTCGCTCCCAGGTGACAGGGAACACCTGGGGAGACCAAGCAGGGAAGAAGAACCTGACTGCTACTGCTGCTGTCCCTGGCTGAGCATGGCTTGCTGTGGAGCCCAGCTGGAGCGGGGCAAGTGTGGCTGCTGAGCCTCCCCCTCCTCTACCCACCCAGGTCAGCTGAGCTGTCAGGAGCAGTGGATGAGGGAGCTGGGAGGGGACAGGCCATGCTATACAGAAAGGAGTGGGAGGAGGGGGGATTCTTGCTTCCTTTGGGGACTTAAAAAAAGTCCCTGATTTTATCCCACAGCGTTGACTGAAAGGAGAATGAAAGGGGAATGCCACTTCTCCCCTCTGGATCTGGCTCAATTAACCTCTAATTAGATTGTTAGTTCTTCAGTGTATGGACCACATTTGCATATATGGTCTGTAAAGTCCATGAATGCTTGTGTGGTGTAAAATATAATACAACACAAATGAATATGAAAACTTTACTGTTTGTACAATCATATACAGACTTTTCTGCATTCTAAGTGTTTTTTATTGACTTTCGTACTTCAGATTTTATTTGCTCCCTCACTCAGCAAAAAAGGCTGCTTAACTGTAAGAGTCCACTCAGAACAAGTTGATTTTTCTATGTTTTGTTAAATATTTAGAACTGGAACGGTAAATATCATAATATTTAGAACTGGAAGTCTAAATATCATAGACTTCCCCTGCTTATAAACTGTGGCAGGGCACTGTTGGTACCAGCCACTTAAAGGGCCTGGAGCTGGCAGCTGCCAGGTGCTGGATGAGGGCTGCCCATATAAACAGGACAGTTCTGCTGCTGGAGGCCAGGCAACAACACTGCCTGGCCCGAGGGCTGCTGGTATCATCTGGAGGTAAGGGAGGAGCTCCTGGTCCTGGGTATGACCTAAAACTGCACCTTGCTGGGAATGGGTGGCCTGGTGGGGCTCCCAGTTGCACAGGAGCCCCCAGGAAATGCCAGGCCAGTTACCACCCTGGTGAAAGGCGGGTCGGGGCGCCTTAACCCCTACCCCCCACCACTGGGTGGGTTACCCCTTGTTGGAGGGTCTGGAAGATGGACCCAATGGAAAAAGAGTAAGGCCATAGACTCACACCTGTCTGAATTTCCACTGACTGGCCCATGCTGGGGCCAGGACTAGACGGGTCAAAGGGCAGGGGCCCACCACGTGGGATGCCCAAGAGCCGAGGGCCTGGGGTCCTGACTGGCCTGGAGGTGGGCCAGGGCCAGTGAGCTGAAGGTCCGGGCGGGGGGGCGGGAAAATCACACCTGAAGGGGAAGTAGCTCAGGGAGCTATGCTGCCCGGTATGAAGGTGGACTAGACTGCCTGAGGGGAGGAATCCAGGTGGGGTTCAATTAGGAGGATTCTGGGGCCCAGTGTGGGGGCTGGTGATGATGATAACATCGACATGCCATCAGCGAGGCTTGGGCTGCAGTTTATGGGAGGAACGGAGTTGCAGATAACACCCCCTGGCATCAAGGCAGGAAATGGACAGCCTCTCACTTAATTACATCATTAATTATTTAACAACAAGGCATGGTGGGCAAGAAGGCGGGCAGTTAGCCCAGAAACAGGTGGGCAGGCCATGGTTGGATTGGCCCGGAGTAGGCCCCCTGTTACATAAACCCATACAGGTTGCAAAACCTTAAGAAGAAAGTGGTTTCAGGTTTTAATCACTGACACACCTTATATTTTGTATAAATATGCTATACAGAATAAATCAAAACAGTTTTGTGATTACTACAAACAAAATGGCAAAAGAGGAAAGTATTATTTCCTAAAGTCCCACTGATTTCACCAAAACTCTGCAAGTGTCCACTTGTAAGACATGAAAGCACAAAAAAATGAAGAGGGACATGCATGAGAAAGATAATGAAGTGTTCAGTTGATATATCAGCATTAGAGTAATGTTGTAGCCATGAGGGTCCAGGAATTAAGAGGGGCAAGGATTTACTTGGGGTGATATCTTTTACTCCAACCATGCAGTTGGGAGATCTCATTGATTAAAAAGTGCCAACAAAAGCGGGAAAAAAGAGGTCAGTAGAGTTCTAGCTACATAGCAGAGCAATTAATTACAGCAGTGGGGCTGGGGTTTAGGAGCAATGCAGTGCAGGATGCCTGGAGGACCAACCAGGCCCATGTGATGTACCACTTCGTGTCTACACATAACATGACACTGAATCAGTTCGCAGTGAACCGATTCAAAATATTACTTGATTTTGAGATATTCCAGGTGGCTTTAAACCAGTTTAACAGGCCTGCCTGCTTCAGGTTAAAACTGCATTTAAACTATTCTAGCTGTCCATAACCTCAGGGTGTGTACAGAAAAAACCTGAACCATTCCAAGAATTTCACTGATTGGGAACTGTTTCAAAACTTGTCCCTGGAAAGAACCATCTATGCATACGCTGTTAAGGGTTCCAAGTACAACCTTGCCTTTCAGGGAGCACATTATACCAAAATGCCACCAAGAGGTGGTAGAGTACCCAGACCATCATGCCTTCCAGGAGTCAGTGCCCAGAGTTCTCCCAGAACTCCTCTGGAGGGGAAGGAAAACTCAGACTTGTGGAGGGTGTTGGAGTGGAAGGGTTGCCGGGTACTGGGGAGCCCTGTGGACCCATTTGTGGTTCCTAAGGGGCTGGGTCCTTTGCCTCCTTCTTCCCTCACAAAAAACTCCTTGGCTTTTCCAACCACTTACATATTCTGCATTGCCAGTGATTGCATAGAGGTAAGTGCAGAACAGAACCAGCTGGGTAGGAGCTGGCTGCAAGAGCGCGGCACAAGGAACAAGGCAGACCAGGTTCTTTGGGTAAATCCAATAACTTTTATTAGACCAACCCAAATAGTTGGAAAAATTCTTCTTAGCAAGTTTCTGGGCACAAATACCCTTCATCAGGCGGAGGATGCATCTGCAGATACAGTTCATGAGCTAATTCCCTTCACACTGGGTGCACCTGCATGTGCACGTTACTGCAGTTAACTAATTAGCTCCACAGTAAAGCATCACAAGTCTACATGGAGCAATAAATTATGGAGGAGTATTATGGAGCAGTAAATTAATTAACTCTGTTAATTAACTGTTGAGGACAGTGCTATCCTACCACAGAGTAATTGTGTGGCAAAATGCATGTGTAGACTGTGAAAAGGGCTGGCTGGGGCACAAGGGTGCTGAAGTGTGGGGACTGGCTGCTGCCTAGCCCTGCACTTTAGCACCCTCATTCCCCAGCCAGCCCTAGCATTGCCTGATGCCACCACCTGGAGCCCAGGGCTGACCCCATAGAATCCCCTGCCAGCCTGGGGCTGCTGTACTCTGGCTCAAACTTCTGTGGTTTTGGGTACATGTGTAGATGCTGCATCCAGGAGCGGCTGACTCCAGCACAAGCTGTGCTGGAGTTTATCACGTCACCTTAACAGCACATGTAGATGAACCCAATGGGCATGGAATTGACAACCATTCTATTCTACTGTGGTCCCATTGTGCAATGGCTCTGTTCCCCCACCCCCCAAGAATTGACAGATGTGCCCATATCAGTAGGTAATCACCTGCCCACTACTACAAAGACTGCCCTTCCCCACAAAACCTGGCTACCCCCTCACTTCAAGTAAGCCTGGAACCCCCACCCAAGGTCGCTACCAGCGAAGTGAAACTGATACATGGGCACCCCTACAGACTGTTGTTTCTGTAGGCAACAGACCTTTGGCCAGTCCTAGCTGCATCTTGGAGCAGCCCTATTGCTACTTAAAGCACACTGAGGAAAAGGAAAAATTGTGGGCTGCTTGCAGTGCCTGGTGCCATCTTTGCAGTTGTTTCATTGCAAGCTACCCACCTCGCTGCTGACTGGCTGAAAGGGCTGCCTTTCATGCAGTCCCATCCCTCACCACTGATTGGCAGATGGCTGCCTTTCATGTGGCCCCCACCCTCACCACTGGCTGGAAGAGAGGGTTGGGGCTGTACAAAAGACAGCCCTCTTGACCATTCAGCAGCAGAGGGAGCAGCATGGCACCCCTCCCCCTCCACTACTCTGTGCTGTTGGCAGTGTAGCTGGCATAGGGGTCCCAGTGGTGGTGACAGCAATGTCTCACTGCCCCACTCTGACCTCCCATGCTGGGTCCTGCCTATGCCCACTGTGGCTGCACAAATATGGCGGCGGGCACATGACCCCCCATGCCTCATGCCCCCACCCTACACATGCACCCCCTGCCTCACATACTGGGGTCTAGGTCTGGGGGCAGGGCTAGGGGACTGTTTTCTACTTAAACTATTTACTGGGTTGGGACTGGCCATCAACGTTTACAAATGGGTACTGGTACAAAAAAGGTTGAGAACCACTGTTCTAAGGCTTATATCTGTCCACACCCTCAGCGTATGCACAGAGAATGAGCTGAGGAGTGGATAAAGGAGTGTTAAAAGTTGGAGCTGATTTGCTGCATTTGAATCATTCTCATCTTGTTTACACCTAACAATTAGAAGGTACCAGCTGCTACCCTTCTGAAACCTTCCTGTAGTGGGCAAACTGAGTTATGCTCAGGCTTTTAACTTTAGGCCCTCCCAGAACTAAGCAATTAAATTGAACAGAGTACCATATAAGGCAGTGGGAAAATGAGTGTTGTGAGTGGTACAGGAGGCTAACCAGGTACAGTAGTTTCCCCTAAAAGGAAAGGAGACCAAAAATGGAATGATTGGAGTACCTTATCTAAAAAGAGGAGGTAAGAAACTTCAGGATTGGACAATTTGAGGTGAGAAAGTTACAAATGTGGTGGATTGTGACAAGGGTCTTCCTGGGGCTAGATCTCGAGTTAGCCCATCCACCTGTCTAGGGTAATCTGCCCCGACTCTCTTGCCACGACTTGAATGTGCCTCTGGTATCCCAAGGGAGAGGATGCCCATTTACTACCCCGATGCCAGGGGGGCATTATCCATGGCTCCATACCTCCCCTATACTGTGGCCCATGCCTTGTAGATAGCATGCAGATTATTACTTACTCCCTGGGTTCAGGCCAGGACAGACTCAGTACACTGCTGGGCCTCTTTCACACTCACATTCACTCTGCCCCCACCTCACACAGGGGCCTCTTGCACTCTGCCCATTACTGGGCCACACTCTACTGCCCTGCTCCCTTGAGCGACCCCACAGTCATCAGGCCTCACTACTCTCACTCTGGGTCAGCACATACAGCAACTTCGGTTCACTCAAGCTCCCCTACTGTATGTGGCCTTGTCCTTGTGGCAAACATTGGGCTGACTCTGCTCCTAGCCCCTCACTGGGCAACTTCATCTTTGTATCACTCATGGGGCTGGCTCATGTCCTGTCCTTTAAGCCACCCCTCACAGCCCTATTCAGTACATCTCTAGTACAGCCCTTCAAACTGCCCTCAACATCCCTACTCAGCACCCCACACATGCACAGTCCTTCAAGTGCCTCTCTGCACCCTGCTCTGTGCGGGCCTCCAAACCAATACTACTCCCCTTGGGGCCTCCGGGGTCTCACAACCCTGCTGGGCTCAGGTGCCCCTCTATAGGTGTACCTGGCCCTGCCCTGCTCTCACAATTACTCACCAGATGGTGGGTGCCAGGATTAAGGTGCCCCACCCCCCCTTTCACTGAGGGGTAACTGGTCTGCTATTTCTTGGGGGCTGACCTGCCACAGACAGGCCCACAAGACCCACCCCCCTTCCCCAGCAGGGTGCAGTTTCATGTCATGCCCGGGACCAGGAGTCTCCAGCCATCCCCATAGCTCCTTCCCTTACCTCCAAGTTGTTCCAGGAGCAGTAGCTGGGTGATGTTACTCCCTCAGCTGTTAGCTGCTGCCCCAGCCTGTGTGCTGGGTCCTAAAATGGCCACCCTAATCAAGCACCTGCCAGCAGCCTGCCTCCAGCCCTTAAACTGGCAGGCACCAAAGGTGCACTGCCACATGGACAAACAAAGGCTTTGTGCTGCCATCCTGCCACCCTTGGAATTCTTATTCGAACAACGGGGATTCCAGAAACTAACATCCCACCTACCCAGCAGGGGATCTGAGGCCGGTACTACCAAAGATCACTGTTGTAACATCTGAAGGGACCACTTGCCCAGTCATACCACAGGGAGGAAACTTGTAATAAAGCATAAGGTTTGTAACAGGGAACCCTAGCCCTGTTACTAGGAGGCAGAGTGGCCCCTTTAAGGCCAGAGTCTTCAGAGTGCAGCCTGTCAGCAAAGCAAGGGTTAAAGGATAGCATTGACTAGGGCTGTCACATGACTACGTGAGAGCTCAGGCCAGAGCTACATAAGCCCTGGACTGAGCTCTAGGAAACTGGGAAGCAGCCCTGGATTTGAGAGCACCAGGCAGAGTGACCCAGAGATGTGGAGTCATGGGTAAGCAGACTAACTGTGTCTATTAGTTCTTTGTTATAGCCCAGGAGCTTAGTGTTTATGTTGTAACTGGTGGTTTGCAGATAAGGCTATGGGGGGGTGGAGACTTCATTAGTACCCACAGGGGCGCAGCTACAGGGCTAGAGAGCCCAGCGCCACAGAGGTGCAGCTACATAGGGCTGGGGCCCAGAGACAGAAGTAAGACTGATTGAAGCTAGTGCCTCAAAGCTGGGCCCAAAACAGTGGGCCTAAGCTAGATGGCTTAGCTACATAAAAAAGGGGTGGAAGCTGAATCTGCTGAAACTCTAACAGAGGAAACACTATGCATTAAAAACCTGCAAAGCATGGGGCATGGTAAAGGGTGGAATATTCAGATCACGTCATCCTCTTCTTTGAAGCTCAGCATTGGCTTCCTGTTTCACCATAACGTCAAGCTTCTTGTCCCCCTGCCTTTTGAGGCTTTTCATCATTTTACCACTGTGGCAGGGCACTTGGGGTGCCTGCCACTTTAAGAGGCCAGGCAGCCTGTGAAGCCACTGGCAGGTGCGGGCCAGGGCTAACAGGGGGGTCAGCTGGCCCAGGGAGTCAGCAGGTCCTGAAAGAAGGTGGCAGTAACATCTGGAGCCTGATGAGAGAACGCAGCTGGATCACCATTTCAGAGAAGACAGCTGAAGCAGTCTGGAAGTTTGGGGATGAACTAAGGCAGGGCTGGAAAAAATACAGTCTGTGGGCCGGATCCAGCCTGCAAAGCCATTCTGTTTGGCTGGCGGGGCCCCTAAAAATTCAGAAAATTAATAATGATCTGTCCTTGGTTCCTGTAAAAAATGACAGAAACCAGGGGAAGCCCAGTGGGCTCCCGCAACAGCAGGGCCTGCCCAGCCCCACCCTCCCAGGCAGAAGTCCCAGCAGGGGCTTCTGGCCTGGGACTGTGTGACTGCACTACACTGGAAACTCAGGTGTGTGTGTGTGTGTGTGGGGGGGGGGGGGGGGACCTTGGGCAGGGAAGGAGCCCTGGGAAAAGTGGCCCAGGGAAAAGCTGAGCGCAGGGAAAAGCAGCCCCTTGCCCACCGCTCCCTGCTGCAGCCACTCACAGTCCATATGGGGCTGTCCTGTAACCCACCCCTGCAGCCAACCTGGGCCCCACGCCAGCTCCAGGTTCACCCGTTGGGGCTCTGCATGGTGGCTTATGTGCTGGGCAGCCCAGAGGCGGCAGTGGCAAACACTGCCCAGCACGGTAGGCGGGGGGCCGCATTTGCTGCTGCTGTGGAACACCCCCAACAGGTGAGCCCGGAGCCAGCGTGGGGTCCAGGCTAGCAGTACGGGCGGGTTACAAGCTGGTGCTGAGCGTGGGGGATGGGAAAAGCAGCCCCTTGCCCGCACTGTGGCCAGCACTCTATGCTGCAGCCGCTTGCAGTCTGTGGGGCTGCTTGTGCCTGCTCAAGACAGCCCCACTCAGGCTGCAAGCGGCTGCAGCAGGGAGCGCCGGCCACGGGGCTGAGGAGGGGCCACTTTTCCCCACACTCCACACCAGCTCCTTCCCTGCCTGTACTGCGGGGCTGGGGGGCACTGGGAGGCAGTGTTCCAGGGCCCAGAGCAGGGGTCTGTGGAGCTGGGCCAGCTCCCCCCCTTCCCTGCTGGTGCAGCCCAGCTCGGCTCCACAGACCCCTGCCAGCCTCTGGTCCCAAGCTCTCCACCCTAAATAATTGCCTGCCCCTGAACTGAGGGGAGGAGGAGGTTTCTAGGGACCCAGCAAGGGGTCCAGAGCCCAGTGAGAGGCTGAGCATGTGGGATCACGGAGGGTCCAGAACCTAGCGAGAGACTGAGCGTGTAGGACTGGAGAGGGTTCAGGAACCCCAGAAGGAGCGTTAAGTAAGTGAAAGGAAACATCAATGAGGATGACATCTGGGAGGCACAGGATATGGTGTAAAGGAGGAACAGAGCCATGCAATTAGCCCATAAGGCAGTGACCACAGGCACCTGGTGGTCATTTGAGAAAAGCAATCTGGGAAGCCCTAGGGCAGCCCCCCCATATCAAAATAAAACAAAGCATCAAGACGCGATGAGTGATTCCAAAGTGAGGGCTACAGGGACTCCAGGGGTTTCACGGCCATCTGTGGAAAGGCACTCTGCCACAAATATCCCTGTTTCTACACTCTTCTCTTACTGCATTATTCTAGCACCTCTGTAGTTTCAACAAAACCAGTCTTATTTGCCTATTTGTCAGCTTTCTTTGTAACCACCTCAAGGCCTTCCTCCCACAAGCTCTGTTAACCACAGGGCATCTCCCTAAATTTATCTTCAGGGCAGCTGCCCTCTTTCTCCTGCAAATCACTCCTCAAGAACAACTTTTGCTTTAATGGTTGGTCTGGCTGTACTTCAGTGGGATCAGTGGTATACCAATGGGGTAGGGGGGGCAGGGAGGGGCCATGTCCCTGGGTGCTGACCTGGGGCGGGGAGGGGCCAGGCCCTCAAGAGGTTATTTGGTCCCCCGGCAGCACTTCTGGCAAAACGGGAAGTGCCACCAGTGTTTCCAGGCTCAGTGATCGCCCACCAGCAGACCCCCCCCGCCCCCCACTGCTAGTAGACCCCTCCCCCCACCACTTGGTGATCAGCCATTGACGGGGGTGGGGGGTGCCCTGGAGATGCATGGTACATCACTAAGTGGGGTAAGAGATTATGTATATAAAATGTAAAAAAACAAAATACCATCAACATAAATGAAGAAAATTAAAAGCATTTTCAACAGATCACCTTCTTTTTGTCTCACACAGCCCATTTTTCCCTTCTTTTGCTAATTCTGCATGCTTCTATATATTATCTCAATTTATACTGTAAGGTCTTTGGGCAAAAGATTCTCACCTACATGTTTATATAGGTTTCCCTCCTTTATGTTGTACGTGTGTTCCTGGAAAAGGACACAGCTCAAATTTGCATAAAGAGAACCCACTTTAACAATGTAACAAATAGGGAAGACCTCAACTTTACTGACTCCCAGGCCCATTTCTGCCACTTTTACAAGACAATTTTGGTACTCACCAACAGCAGACAGTACACACAAGCACAGGGAACTATCATATAATGTGGATGGTAACTACAGAAACACGTGTCACAGACAAGTGAGGAGAACAGGTCCACACAGGAGACTATATTTTGGTGTGCATCATTCCCACAATGCACCACATAAAGCAGCTGACTGTGGGCTTCCACCACACCAATCACATAAGAGTGAATTCACCTCGCATATAATGAATTTTTGGTACAAAAAGGGTCATTGCATGAGAGTGAATTCGCACATACAGAACCCGCATAAAGCAAGGGAAATCTGTACAACACAGTGCATAATGGACTTTGACCCTGACTGATTTATTTAATGTTACCACAATAAAAACAACAATGATTCCATAATTAGGTCACACTGTTACTAGTCTGTCATAGTGGCTACTTTGTGATGGTTTCCACTTATGCTGCACTTAAATATTTTTATCTGAAGCTATCAAGAATCGGAGGTTTTCTGGATTAAAATAAGAAGACTGAAGCTGGACAGACAATACAATAAATCTTCTTAAAGACAAGGGAAGGAAAACTTACTGCTTGGGAGTGCACCTGAACTGAACCACTGTAGCAGTTTCATCTGCTCCTATACTTGTATAGTGGAGCTAAACCTCTGTAACATTCAACCTGAATAAAGAGGTTTAAAATTACAATGGCACAACTCCCAGAGCAGAATAAAGCAGAAACTCACAACAGTTATAGTAATAAGCTATAAAATGCTATAATGTTAAAGCACCACTTGTTTTTGATAGAAATGATTAATAGAAATTTAATATTTGCCCTGTGAAATTTGAAGAGTTGTGTTTTAAATGAAAACTTGACGCTCTGAATGCTAGTTAAATGTAAAAGCAAAGAATGTAAGTTTAAGGATAGAAACTTACCAAAAACATGGAATCCTAAAGTACAGGTATAAGTAGCCCATTCTATATCTCTAGTAGTTTCCACACTCACTACTTGTTTACAAGCAGAGGGAATCCCTACAGAAAAAACAGCAAACAATATTTTTAGTTTTATAGCTACATATGAATTGATTGGAGCAGAATAATTAAATATGTTCCATCACAATAATTATATGATCCTGTTTAAATTTTAATTGCATTAGCTCTCCTAGAATGAATTCCATATAAAGCACAGAAAAATAACTGGTTACTCACAGTATAGGATTTCATAGTCCCCTGAATTAGACACAAGGTACTGTGAATTAACAGACCAGTCCAAATGAGTAATGAAGCTGGAATGACCCTAAGAAGAGAAGGATATTGTATTAATTTTAACAGCAGCTCCCAACATGATAGTACTACTATACATTACAAAAATTACAAGGCAGTTTGTTTCTAGTGAATCAGAATAAGTTACTTACTGAGCATTTGCCAATTCTAGTATATTTTCTTCCATTTTCATTAACACCATATATATAAATACAGTTGTCATGGGAACCTATTGCCAAGAAGTTTCCATCTATAAACAAAAAAAAAAAAATTAAACCTCTCAAAAAGAAACCAAAATAGTTTAGGAAGTACTAATCTTACATGGACAATGACCCTTGTCCTTAAAACTTTTTTAACAAAAACTAAAGATTAAGAAAAATAAAAGAGGAAAATTCTGTTAATACATTCATGTACATTTCACTGAAACAGCTTTATATAGTGAATACTGCAGTTAAAATGTCGTAAGGCAACTAAGAGAGGAAACCATGGTCGTGGACGATTAACCTGATCACGGTTCTACATGAACTTATGTAGGAAAGCACAGTTTTACATTGTATTCTCAATCCTAGTAAATCATAAAATACAGATAAAAAACTAAAATACAGATCATAAAATTAAGATCCAAAAAATAGTAAATCAGAGATCCTGGCTTCACTGAGGGCAGTGGCAAAACTCCCATTGACTCAGTTGGGTCAGGACTTAATCAGTTATTTCTATACTCAGTTTAAATATGATATTGGAGATTTTTGAAGAATAAAAATTATATAAAATTAAACCACTTAAAAAAAAAACTTCTAAGAGACTATCAAACCTGGTGAGTAACGCATAACCGACAGCTGTTCGTTTCCATCTGTGTGCACAGTAACCAAATCTTTTGTTTCTGTGTCAAACACAAACCACCTGTTGTAAACACAGAAAGATGTCAGTAAGTGATTCAGTGAGGAATTCAAATCTACAGTAGTTCTGATGCAGTGTTTCTGAGGTCAAAATAAGCAACTTTCCATGTTTCAAATAAAGAAAAAAAACAGAATATGAAGCTAACTTATTTTCTAAACTATCTGTAACAAACTGAACAAGATATTTCCAATAGTAAATACACAACAAGGTGGTATAACGTTGATCTTGCTGTAAACAATTAGATTTTATTACTACTTAAAAGAAAGAATGACAGATTTATGCCATCTGTATAACCAATCTTGCTCTTTAAGGTCCCCTTACACTTTTTTGCTGTTTAATTATATTTATGTTTACTTAAAGGCTAGAACAGTACAAAAGGGCCTTAACATAACTGAAAATCAGGTCTATTATGTGCTGGAAAATTAAAATCTGATCATATTGAGTCTTTAAGAGTTATACTGGGAGTTTATTATAAACTGTTCCCTGTACCTATTGGCACACGACTCTGATTTATAAAAAATGTAAAAATCTGCATTTCAATTCTGCTTTCAGTGTAATAAGTATAAAAAATAAATTGTTCCCCAAATATCACATTTTCCCTTTTATTATAAAAACATACTAAAGCCATGTGTGTTTAAATAAAGATACATTTTTAAGTGAAGTGCAAATATTTTCAGTATTAGGCTAGAAACATACATTATCTTTGTGCTGCCATACAAAGCTTTATGGCAGCACAGAGGTCAAACAAACAGACATCCATGCTCCCTGTCACTGCACAAATGGCCAAGATTTGCATCCCTGACAGGTGGTATGAATTTGTGCCACTATTCTGTGGTGTGTGTCTGTTAATTTTAAAGTGGGAGAGGTACAGGCAGCCCAAAAGGTGCTTGCCTTCTCCAGCTGCCCAGGGCAGGCATTCCCAGGGCTTCAGGGGCCTGATTCTACACATCCCAGAAATTCCCATTGCCACTGTGTACAGGATTGGACCCCTGAAGCCCCAGGAGCACTGACTTGGGTTTCTCTATTTGTAGGGGCACACCCCAAGTCAGATTGCTCTGGCATTCCTCTGCTCACCCATCCCCCACCTCTCTCTCCCCAAGGTCAGCTCCTCCCCTGCTCCTCCTGTCCCCCTGCCACTGCAGCCCAGCTTTACCCCAGCCTTGGGCTGCGGCAGGGAAGGGGGAATGGGCTCGGACCCCAAGCAACAGGAGGGAAGTGGGGAGCGGGCCCAGACAAAGGGGGCCATGAGGCTCCATCCCCACATGCTCCCCCACCCCGTCGTTCTTGATGGGCAATTGGCTAGTATTGCATATCTTCAATAACACAGTGCTAGTCCTAATGTGTTACTTATTGATCACAATATAATAAACACTGGTTACTTGCATATCAGATCAATTGTCTGTGCACAGCACTTTTCAGCCCCACTGTCTACCTTATAACTCAACTATATGTTGAGTATCTGCATAATTTGTGAAACTACTAGAAGTAGTCAACTTCAAGGCTTCTAAAACAATTCAACTGACTAGCTCCTTTCAATTTTGAGGTTGCTATTAGAGGAAGAAGAAACCTTCCATAACAAGAGCCTTAATGAGGTGCAATGCTTAAGGGTAGCTGTTTCTGTAGTTAATGAACATTGTTCATGTTGATTAACTCAAGCTGAGTTCTAGAAAATGAACAGTGAGTAAATGTAGTGCCTTTTTTGAGCCCAAGGCTCTGTACTTGAATAGAGTGTTATGACTGAAGAAAAATGGGTGCAAATAAAGAAATGGCTACCAATTGCGTGTGCCTCTCTTAACTCTATATAACGGTGCTAATCACTTTTTCCCTCTCTGGTTATCTGTGTTATCTATTTAAGCTGAAGCTCATAAGGCAGAAACTGTCTGACATTATATGAACAATGCTTAGCACAATGAGACTCTAGCTAAAATTCAGTTGTGGCTTCTACTGTATTATAATTAATTAAACAATGCTCATGACATTTTTAGATGAGGAACGATGTGTCCCATATGTCTGAAAAAATATCCGTGTACACATTTGCAATCCCTCTTTAAAATTCTCCTTTTTTGCAATGTTTATAAAAAATTAGGGGTTTGGAAGCTGGTATTCTGATACACTGTGGACCAATATGATCCCATAGCTTTGTTTATACTTCCCTGTGTCAGTTTGTTGGCTCTTGTTTTATACTGAAATTTCTGGAACCAGGACTAGCTTTTCATCCTATATTTGCATAGGATGTATATAGGTTCTGGGACCAGGGCCTAACCCAATAGGTTCATGACTAGGGCTCTATGGCAATATAAACAACTCATTCAGATCCTACTGAAGTTGAGAGGAGCAGCCATGGAGGAAAGATTTTGGTGTTAGTGTTGGGTAAGATGATTTGATATGCTGCCGAGATCCTGGTTGGGGTGGGATTCTGGAGCATGATCCAGAGCACTGAGCTCGCCAGTGCCGAGGAAAGAGAGTAAAACAGAGACATTGTTCTAAGTCAGGGGTGGGCAAAATGTGGCCCGTGGGCCGGATGTGGCCTGCCAGGCCATTCTATCCAGCCTGCAGGGCCCCTAAAAAATTTAGAAAATTAAGAGTTATCTGCCCCTGGCTGCCTGTCATGCAGCCCTTGATGGCTTGCCAAAAACTCAGTAAGTGGCCTTCCACCCAAAATAATTGCCCACCCCTGTTCTAGGCTGACTCCAGTGCTGGACCTGATCTGAGGCTACCTATATGGCCTAATCTAAGAGGAACATTTCAAGGCTTCCTCTCTTTTTCCCTTCTGGTCCTAGATTTGAAGAATCTACATGTATTGTGTATCTCTTGAGGATGTAGGATTCGCCTGCTGAAATTCACCATCCAGTGCAAGTTGGCAAATGCCTGCAGCAAGGCAGCAACCCTAGATTTCAGGAGGGCAAAATTCAGTGAGCTAAGGAGAATAGTCAGGGAAGCACTGAGGTCCCAGAGGGGAGGGGAGCCAGGTGTCCAAGGAGAGTGGTCGCTCCTCAAGGAGACGATCCTCCAAGCCCAAAGAGAGGTAATCCCAATGAGGATCAAAGGGAGCAGGAGGGCACACAAGCCCCCATGGCTCACCAAAAGCATCCGGGAATGTCTCCTAGCTAAAAGGGAGGCGTACACCCAATGGAAAGGAGGGGACATCACCAGGGATGACTATACTGCAGTTGCTTGGGGATTGTAGGGGGGCAGTCAGGAAGGCCAAGGCAGAGATGGAATTAGGACTAGCTTCCCAGATTAAGGACAATAAGAAGTCCTTCTTTAAATACATAGGGGGTAAAAAGAAGGTTCCGGATAATGTGGGGCCCCTGCAGGACGCGTTAGGAAATTTGGTCATCACACCAGACAAAGCCAACATATTTAACGATTTCTTTGCCTCCATCTTCCTAAGCAGGGACCGGAACAGCCACTCCCCCGCTGGGCCCCCCTCAGACCTCAGGGGAGGCACACCTGGGCCAAGGGTTAGTGAGGAACTAGTTAGGGAGCTTCTGGAGGGACTGGACGTGTTCAAGTCAGCCGGTCCGGACAATCTCCACCCTAGAGTACTAAAGGAATTGGCTGAGGTCATTGCAGGACCCCTGGCACGGCTTTACGAGCACTCGTGGTGCTCTGGTGTGGTGCCAGAGGACTGGAAGAGGGCCATCGTGGTTCCCATCTTCAAAAAGGGGAAGAAGAAGGACCCAGGAAACTACAGGCGAGTTAGTCTTAGTTTGATCCTAGGCAAGCTGTTCGAGAAAATTATGCTGGCACACATCCATGAGGGGTTCATCAGTGGCAGGTCCTGTCAGACCAACCTGATGGCCTTCTATGATCAGATCACCAAATCATTAGATGGAGGGGTAGCAGTGGACATAGTCTTCCTGGACTTTTGGAAGGCCTTTGACACTGTCTCTCACCCTGTTCTCATTAAGAAACTGGGGAACTGTGGTGTCGATACCCACAGAGTCAATTGGATTGCCAACTGGCTGGAGGGCCGTACCCAGACAGCGGTGGTGAATGGGTCATTTTCAGCCTGAAGGGATGTGGGCAGTGGGGTTCACCAGGGCTCTGTCCTCGGGCCCGCACTGTTCAACATCTTCATCAGTGACTTGGACGAGGGGGAAAAAAGCACCCTGTTCAAATTTTCAAATTTGCTGATGACACTAAGATGTGGGGGGATGTGGGCACTCTAGAAGGGAGCAATAGGCTACAATCGGACCTAGACAGGTTACAAGGGTGGACGGATGAGAACAGGATGGGATTCAACACTGACAAGTGCAAAGTGATGCACCTGGGGAGGAACAACTGGCTCCATACTCAACTGGCTCCATACTTACAGGCTGGGGAACTCCCTTCTTGTCAGTACAGAGGCAGAAAAGGATCTTGGAGTCATCATTGACTCCAGGATGAACATGGGCCGGCAGTGTGGGGATGCAGTCAGGAAGGCCAACCGCACCTTGTCATGCATCCACAGATGCATCTCAAGCAGGTCCAAGGAGGTGATCCTCCCCCCCTGTGCGGCACTGGTCAGGCTGCAGCTAGAGTACTGCATCCAGTTCTGGGCATTGCACTTCAAGAGGGATGTGGACAACATGGAGAGGGTCCAGAGGAGGGCCACTCGTATGATCAGGGGGCAGCAGGGCAGGCCCTATGAGGACAGGCTACAGGACCTGAACCTGTTCAGCCTCCAGAAGAGAAGGCTGAGGGGGGATCTAATGGCCTGTTACAAACTAGTCAGGGGGGATCAGTCAGGTACTGGGGAAGTCCCTGTTCCCCCGAGCACTTCCAGGAGTGACCAGGAATAACTGTCACAAGCTGGCAGAGGGTAGGTTTAGGTTAGATATCAGGAGGCGCTACTTCACAGTCAGGGCAGCTAGGATCTGGAACCAACTTGCAAGAGAAGTGGTGCTGGCCCCTACCCTGGGGGTCTTTAAGAGGAGGTTAGATGCACACCTTGCTGGGGTCATTTGACCCCAGTAATCTTTCCTGCCATGGCGGGGGGTCGGACTAGATGATCTACTCAGGTCCCTTCCGACCCTAGATACTATGAAACCCATATGGTATAAAACAAGGGCCATGGCTGTCCAAAGCAGGGATTACCACTTTGCAGGAAGGGCAGAAATAAAGCTGCACATGCTTTGGTGATGGCATTGCCAAAAAAAGGAACAGTTCTATTGGTTCCAGAAAATGTGACAAAGACTCATAAGTAAGAAAAAAGGCTGCTGGTAAAGGATGAAATAAAAGAAAAAAACCCACAAAAGTAAGGCTTTCATGGTACTGCTCAAATAAAGGACAATAAGGGGAGAAATAAGGCTCCAGCCCCACCCCCAGCCTGAAGGCTGAAAATGCTCACCCTTCACTCCCAAAAGGAAGAAAGGGGGGAACATAATGAGAAAAGCAATAAAGTAAGAGGTAGAAACTACGCACAGGCTTTGAATATGGTGTAGGCTGCAAAGCAGACCGAGAAAAGAAGCCAGGTGATTGAGAAGAATAAGAAGCATGCACTACCCTTTATGCCTACGCAAGACAGGGTTTTAGAGCAGAGGTGCTCAACCTTATTGCCTGGCAGGCTGGATTGGCAGTGTCCAGTTCATTTGTGGGCCAGATCTACCTGGTGTTGCCAATCTAGCACCAAGGCAGACACAGTGGGCACCAGCTGGCAGCAGGAGGGTGAATTGGGGCAACCGCCCCCCGGCCAGGTCCCAAGTTAGCTCCAATGGGAGGAAAGGAGGCATGGCTCAGCATGGAACGGGGTAGGGGGAGAAGGGACAGTGTGGCCCAGCCCAGTCCCTCATGGGAAGGGATCATAGCCTGGCCCGGCCTAGTCCAGCCCCAACCAGCTGCATGCGGTTTGGGAATTTGGCAGGGGGGAGTGAGACCATATTAATGGCCAGAATTCCCCTGCTACCAAATGTCCTGACCTGTGGGGAGCTATGTGTGTTAGATGCAGCATGCAGAGCCACTGCATCTGGCCTGTGGACCAGAGGTTGAGCACCTGTTTTAGAGCATGCCAGAAGTTTCTGGTTAAAACTTAGGGACATGAGATACATGCACCAGTGAGAACATGTATGTACCCAATTCTAAGGAGACCATGAGCTTTGTTTTTTGTGAGCAGGAAAGTTGCACTGTATTTATGAACAGCCAATGCAAGTGTACATCTTACCTTCCAGTTAACGTCCCCACTGCAACAACAGACCCTGAAGGATGAAAACCAGAAGACTGTGCTGGATCCTATAATGTTTCAAAGGAAATATTACTTTGCCTGATTATAAATGTATAACAACATGTTTTAAAACTGGTTATTCAGAAACAGACATAGTCCCTGTTGTTCATGTTTTGCTTCAAGTAAAATCCTTTGTTTAGGGTTGAAAAAAAATGGCTTACATTTTGAAATTCACTAAAAATGTAGGCTTTTCCTATATAAAAATTACTGTTTTCCTTGGTGCGCAATCAAATTTAAGAACTATTTGACAAGTAATTTCAAACAAACAAACCTTATAAAAGCCAGTTTTGGAGAAATCACAAAGGGAAAACCAACTGAATGAATTATTCAATCAGATGTCATTTAGTTTTATAAATGTCTAACCTGTAGGTGGCAGGCAGTTTACCTATAGCCTGAAGGATGAGTGAGTAGATAAATTTTATTGCTGAACATATCATATATCAGATAAAATGGAGTGAGTGCAAATGGAGAGCCTGACTTTGCTCCCAGAAATTAGATCTCTTTGCAGTGCCTGGCCAGCGACAGCTCTGTGAAAGCTTGCATAAAAGTTTAAGCATACCTGGTAGGACATTATTATGGATGTATGGGTAGCCTTACAATACTTTACCTGTCATTTAAAAGAAATCTGAAAAATATAATCAAGCAATCTCGTTCCATTTATATCAAGCTACACAAAATGAACCACAGAATTCTATGAGTTAGAGAAGAAAATCCTAGCATATGCAGTTAACACATTTTGCAGATTTTTATCATACTTTAAATAAAGGGCTAAGCAGGGAATCAAAAAGCAACCTTGCAAAAAATCATCTGCGCCTTTATTTGTAGTTATGAGTCATTGCTCATACAGTAGTAAATATGGTAGATCTACTCTGGCATATATCAGTCTTCACTTGCCTTGCTATCAGTGTAGGAGTAGGCAAAATACAGCTTATGGGCTGCATTGGGCCTGCCAAGGGATTTTTGTCCAGCCCGTGGCGGGTCCCGTGGTCTCGCCCAACCCAGGCATGGGGGCAACCTGGGCTATGGTGCGTACAACCAGTCCCATCACACACTGGCATGCAGAGAGGCTAAGGTGGCACTGTGGCTGGACTGACTTCTCAGCAGTTCCAGCAGTGGTGGCTCCTTCTAGCTGCCACCACTGAGCCCCAGCCCCACTGCCCAGGCACTCCAGCCTGTCCACCCCACACCAACCACTGGAAGCAAGATTCACTTGGGCAGGGCACACAGCTGGGTGGATGGGGCTGCAAGCAGGCTGGTAGTGGCATCCAGGAGCGGCATGGGCGCAGGAAAGTCAGGGCAGAATCATGGGGAGGAATCACCGGGTGGTGAAAACACAGGGCTGGGGTCTGGGGCAGAGCCACGATCTGGGGTCTGAACGTCCCTGCAATGGGTGCTGGCAGGGGCATGTAGGGAGCAGATCATGGCTCTGCCCTGGCCCTGCATTGCCGCCACCCAAGATCCAGGCCCCAGCCCTGCCCACCCATCCCACTCCTGGATGGAGCTCCCTACCCACCTGTGGCCCCATCCCATCCGCCTGCCTGTGTGCCCTGCCTGCCCAGGTCCTGGCTGGTCTCCAGGGAGACTCTGGGAGCACTGGGTGGTGACAGCATGGGCCAAGCCACAATCCACTCCCCTGCCCATGGAACCAGTGCCCACTGCAGGGGCAAGCAGGGAGAGGATTGTGGCTCTGTCCTGGGCCCTGGCCCTGCTCTGTCACAGCCCTGCAATCCAAGCACTGGCTCCGCCTGCCCATCCCACTCCTGGATGCCACTCCCCACCCACCTGTGGCCCTATCCCAGCCACCGAGCCCAGGGTGGAGCAGAGCCATTTAGGGAGTTTTAGTGAGCTGACAGCAGGGCGGGGGGAGGGCAGGAGGAGGAGAGGGGTGGAGAAGCTGACCCAGCTCACTAAAACTTCCTAAGTAGCCCTTCAGCCCACGTAATTGCCCACCTGTGCTCTAGTGGCTGGTTTTAAATGAGGTTTTCTTTAATTTCTAGGGGTAGAAGAGATGTTTTTGGAATCTGTTCTTAAAGTGGATGTGGGTTGCTAACATGCATGATTTCTACATTTATGTAGTCAAATCATTGCTATCCCATAAAATAAAATTTGTTAATTCTCCAGAGTTCTTTATGTACTAATCCAAATAGTAAATTCTGTGATCTTACTTGCATTAGAAATGAGCTTAAATGAAGATTTCAACCTGAATGACAACATGCTGCTGAACCATGTCACCATTAAACATTCATTTTGATAAAAGTTCTTTGCGACTCAGAAAGACTATAGTGTCAAATGAAAGATTCATTCACTCCTGATAAGAAGTCAGTTTTGTGAAATAAGGTCTCCAAGATGCTTCAAAGTAGACGACGAGAAGATTGTCAAGATGACTGATAGCTGAAAACCTACTTTAATCAAGCAAAGACTATTTGGAGGACTGGTTTATTGTCATAAAAATCTGGCTACGTGAATTTATTTTAAGAGTCCTTGACTTTAACAAACTGCACTGCTACTACAGTCAAAACAAGACAATTGTGAAAGAATAAAACATGGTTCAAGTAGATTTTCATAGTTTCACTAATAATAATAATATTCTTATCATGTTTATGTCTTCAAAGTTCTATGTAAATATTTATAAATTAAGCCTAAAATTAACTCATAACCAACTGAATTTTCAATCTTGTTTTTAAGATGACAGCAGAGATACATGCGGAAAAACTCTGCCCTATCATGGACTCAGCTTTTAACTCAGGGCTGTCCAACTTCTATGCGACTGGGGACCATGCCCTGTGGGCCACACCACCACAAGCCACCCCACCCAAGCTGCATGCTGCATGGATAGCTGCCCTGCTGCACTATGCAGGCATTCCCCTCCATCACTGTACAGTGAACTTGTGCTCCTCCCTCAACTGCTGCACTGAGCACTAGGGCAGCGCGAAGCTTTGGTAGCTGATTCGATTCAGAGAAGATTCAGCCCAATTCAGGGACTGAAACTCCGATTCTGAAGAGAATCGGGAGACCAAGTAAAAGTTGCAAATCGATTCAAAGCATCCAAATTTATTCAGAAAAGATTCAGCCAGGTTGGAGATTCAGCCATAGATTAAATAGACAGCTGACAGCTGCCTCCAGCTGGTAAGTCTGTCGGGGTTGGGGGAAGGGGGAGGGAATGAGTTTGGAGGAGGGAGGGATCGGGGCTGGAACAAGCTGCCAAGCCGGGATGGGGGGCATGTTACTTGGGGAGGGGGGGGTGTGGGATATGGGCGTGGCAGCACTGGGAGCTGGGGCTCTGCCCTGCTGCCACTTGCCCAGCCAGGTTGGTATGGAGCGGGATGCAGGTGAGGCTCACTCCAGACAGAAGGGGGCAGCAGCAGGAGGGCACAGCTCCTGCTTCCAGAGCCATCACACCCACATGCTGCATGGTCTGCGCCGGCTGGCAAGTGGCAAAAAAGAAGAGCCCCTGCTCCCAGCACTGATACAGGTGCAGCAGCGCTGGGAGCAGAGGCTATGCCCTACTGCTGCCTGGAGCGAGCCACGCCTGCACTGCATCGCACCCCATGCTGGCTGGGCAAGCAGCAGCAGGGCATAGCCCCTGCAGCTCCCCCCACTGGGCAAAGGCAGGCATAGCTGGAGGAGTTGTGGGAGAAGCCCTCATGGCTGCCCTGCCCGGCCCTATCCCCCACCTGGTCCCAGCTTTCCAGCACATTAAAAAAAAAGCCTCACACTCACCAGCTGCAGGAGTGGCAACTGGGGGCTCATGACAGAGCCCCACCTGCAGTGCAGGGCAGTGGGGGACAGCAGGGATTGTCCCCCATCCCTGTTTGGCACCCACTGTCTCCCACCTCATTCTTATTAAAAAGCTAGGCGACCATGGTATTGATGCAAATTGGCTAGCGGGCCACACCCAGAGAGTGGTGGGTGGGTCATATACAACCTGGAGGGAGGTGGGCAGTGGAGTCCCCCAGGGCTCAGTCCTCGGGCCCGTGCTGTTCAATTTCTTTATTAGCGACTTGGACGAGGGGTGAAAAGCACCCTGTTCAAATTCGCTGACAACACCAAGATTTGGGGCGAGGTGGGCACACTAGAAGGGAGGGACAGGATACAACTGCACCTGGACAGGTTACAGGGGTAGGCAAATGTGAATAGGATGGGATTCAATACTGACAAGTGCAGGGTACTGTACTTGTGCAGTAAGAACCAGCAGCACACCTATAGGCTGGGGAACTCCCTTCTCAAAAGCACAGTGGCAGAAAGAGATCTTGGAGTCATCACCAATTCTAAAATGAACATGGGCTGCCAATATGAGGACGAGGTCAGCAAGGCTAACCACACCTTAGATGCATCACGAGCAGGTTCAAGGAGGTGATCTTCCCCCAATATGCAACACAGGTCAGGCCACAGTTGGAGTACTGTGTCCAGTTCTGGGCACCGCACTTCAGGAGGGATGTGGCCAGCATCAAGAGGGTCCAGAGGAGGGCCACTCACATGATCCGGGGACAGCAGGGCAGACCCTACGAGGAGAGGCTATGGGACCTGAACCTGTTCAGCCTTCACAAGAAAAGGCTGAGAGGGGATCTGGTGGCTGTCTATAAACTTATCAAGGGGGACCAGAGGGGAATGGGTGAGTCCCTGTTCCCCCAAGCGCCACCTGGAGTAACAAGGAATAACAGCTACAAGTTGATTGGAAGTAGGTTCAGGCTAGACATCAGGAGGCACTACTTCACTGTCAGGGCAGTCAGGATCTGGAACCAGCTTCCAAGGGAAGTGGTGCTGGCTTCTACCTTAAAAGTAGGCTTGGTAACTACATAGCTGGGCCATATGAGCTTAAACTTACCAGGGGTCATAAGCCCAGTATTCTTTCCTGCCCAGGGCAGGGGGTCAGACTTGATGATCTGCTCAGGTCCCTTCCAACCCTACATTTATGAACCTATGAACATGGTCAGCCATCTGAGCTTGTGTACCACAGCTGTAGCCAGCATCACTGGAGAGGCCTTAAGAGTGCAAGTTTGCCTTAAACCGTCCAACGCCCATTCTTAGATAATTAAAAGCAGTCCAGGTCCTGAGAAGCAGCTGTCATCCTGAGGGGATGAAGTTCTTTAGCAGCACATTCAGCAAGTTCTGAAGTCCTTGTGCAGCATATTTCCTGCTCCACTGATGGGAGGTCCATACTGTAAGTAACATGCCATCTTCAGATTTGATGAGCTCATTAGCTGTTCAGATTGCTACTAGCCAAGTAGCTTGTGGGCTGTGTTAAGTATAGTCTAAACTGAGACTATGGATTCTGATGCCATTACCTGGATGAGTTTTTATAAGGCCCATGTCCCTCAATTAATTAACTGCTTTGTTTTTCTCTCTTCTACCCACCTTGCCTCTCTCAGTACTGTCCTCCCTCCTCTTGCATTCTAGTCACTACTTTCTATTTAGTAGCTTTGCTTCCTGCAGTTCCTTCACAGCAGCTGATGAAGCAAGCCCTCTGCTTACAAATGCTTATGCTATACATCTTTGATGTAGTTAGTCTACACAGGTGTAAATCTACACTGCCTTCTGCTAGTCCTTAGACACTAGATTGCAGCACAAGAGAAAAACAGGCTGAGAAACAAGGAAGGAAAACAAGTTCCTCCACACTGAATTTACAGATAGTCCACTGTCAGATCTGAAAACAGAACTGTAGGTACACACAGAAATGATATATGTTGTGCAATTGGCCCCTTTGAAATGCTCTACAGTCGTGCCCTAACAGAAGACCATGGCTACAGAGTGCTCCAGTTGTGCACCAAATTAACCTGCATTGCATGAGGGTTCAAATGAAGGCGCTCCAAAACGCCTATGTTAACTTCTGTTTGCTCCAGTGGCTGGGCTGCTGCAGACTTGCCCCACCTCATCCCACCCCAAGTGCTGTCTCAGGATGGGGGAGGGAAAAAGCAGAGGAGGGAGCTCAGGCTGGTGTCTGCCCAACCTCCACTGAAGTGGAGGCAAGTGGACTGGAGACAGAAGTGGAGCCCCAATCCACCTGCCACCACTCCAGGGCAAGCTGGGCAAACACCCACCCAGGCTGCAAGTGGCTGCAGCATGGGGCAGCTGCAGCATGGGGCGCCAGGTACAGGGTGGGTGAGGGGCCGCTTTTACCCACACTCAGCACCAGCTTGTAACCCAGCCCCACTGCCAGCTCCAGGCTCGCCTGTCGGGCCTGCGCTATGGCGGCAGCAGCTGCAGCCCGCGCCCCCCACTTGCTGTGCTGGACAGTGTTGGCTGCTGCTGCCTGCCTGGAGCTTGCACGCTGGGCAGCACAGAGGTGGCAGTGGCAAACACTGCCCAGAGCGGCAAGCGGGGGGGGGCCAGGGGTGTGCTTTTCCCCACACTCAGCACCAGCTTGTTTCACTGCCGGTGAGCGCAGGGTCAGGGCTGCGGGCTGCCATTGGCCTGTACCATGCGGTTGGGGGGCATTGGGAATAAGCGGGTGCACGGGGCCCACATCAGTGTCCTGAGGCCAGCGCTCGTGGGGCCCAGAGCAGGGCAGCAGGAATACAGGGTCCCAGCCGGCAGGGGCTCTATGGACCCAGGCCAGCACCCCGCTCTCTCTGCTGGTGCAGCCCTGCCCAGCCCAGCTCTACAGACCCCTGCCAGCCTGCGCCCAGCTCTGGGCCCACCAGTGCTGGCCCTGGGACCTTGGTCCCAAGACATTGGGACATTGGTCCCAAGATGGTGACATGGGGGTTGGGGCACCTGTCGAGGGGGCGGGGCACCTACCAAGGCGCAGGGCTACCCATGCAGCCCTTGTCAGCTTACCAAAAATGGGTAAACATCCCTGTAGCAGGGCACTAAGGTGCCTGCTAGTGAAATACAGTAGCATGGGCTCAGCTATTGGTTGCTAGGGGCAACCAGGAGGAGCTAAGGGCCAACACCTGGTGGGTCAGCTGACCAGAAGGGGCAGGGCTGACCACCATAAAACAGAGACAGGAGGCTGTGGGTGCTCTCCCTCTCTCTCCTGACCGGCAGCTGGATTGAAGGGGCACAGTTAGGCTGAGGAAAAGAGCTTGACCCTGAAGGGGAAAAAAAGGAGAAAGGCCTGGAGGTATAAGTCATTAGTTACGGGTGTGATATGGTGTGGATTCGAGAACGGTTGTTGGAGAGAAGGCTTTAGCCAGGAGGCTTATGTTTGAGTTACAGCCGATTGACTTGTGTTATTATGTTGGTTGTTTGTGTTTACTGTTTACCGGAGGACCGGGTGAGGCTGTAGGGGTTGGAGGAGGCCTCACAGGGGCTCCACAGCGGTGTGGGGGTTCCTGGTGCCAGAGAGGGCGCAGGCGAGAAGCCCCAGTGCGGATGCAGGCGAGAAGCCCCAGAGGACTCTCACTCCAGACCCAAGAAGGGGGTTTGGGGGCCAGGCACAGCTATGGCCACCTGAGTCTCGACTGTGAGAAGCCCCAGTGGGGCATAAGACTCGAGAAGGGGGTCTGGGGGCCAGGCACGGCTATGGCCACCTGAGCCTCGATTGTGGGATTGTGAGAAGCCCCAGTGCGGGCAGGGATCATGAGGCTAGGCCCCAGTGTGGGCGTGGGAACAGAGAAAGGCCCCGGTGTGGGTCACGAGTATAAGACAAGCCCAGAGAGCGTCTGCAAGGGTGCGGGAGACAAGCCTGGAGAGCGTCCGTGAGGGCACGGGCAACAGTAATTGACTAGACAATGTCCGGTCCATCTGCAAGACTTGGGGCGTGGTACCAGGGGTGGTAGGAGCCACGTGTAGCCCCTAGGGCTGGAGTGTACTGGGGCAACTAGACAGAGCATTGGCCAAGATACATCAGGGCACCATATCAAAGTAGATAGAAAAGGCAGCCTCCCCTAAACACTTAAGACATCAAAGACGTTGCGGGCGAGATGGTGAGGGTGCGTTGACACTGACTTGACACGGTAGGGGGCGTTAGAGGAGTTCACGGCACCTCTAGGTCCTGCCCTGTCACAGTCCCTCAGCCCAAAATAACTGCCCGTCTCTGTTCTAGAACTAACCAGACAGACTCCGAATCAAAGCACTTGACTCAGGTCTTGACAGATCTCTCTCTCAATGCAAATAAACGTCCAGTACATGCTGCCCAGTTTTTTGTTGCCACGTAAGTGATAGCTACAGTGCAAATGATGAACTACAGAAATTGCACATCTGCTAACTCTTGAAGTCTG
This sequence comes from Crocodylus siamensis, assembly GCF_052110815.1. Classification (NCBI taxonomy): domain Eukaryota; kingdom Metazoa; phylum Chordata; order Crocodylia; family Crocodylidae; genus Crocodylus; species Crocodylus siamensis. The sequence goes on along the minus strand of NC_143396.1, from coordinate 272,517,342 downwards.
GGAGTGAGAGATTAACTGAGCTGGTTTTTTACACACTGTCAGTGTATTTCATTAGGAACTGGAAAGTACATCAGCAAAAGGGATAGATAATTATAACTAGAAGACTGGCTGATGCAGTACACAATTCAGATATTAATAATAATTAGAGAAACAAAGCTACAAATCTAAAGTAAATACACGGACCAGTTGGCTGAAGGAAATGCATGGAAGTTGAGATTCAGGGAGAAGAGGTTTTTACTTCAAAAGTCCCACTTGTAAAATTTGAGGTGGAGGTTCAAGGGCCTTGTTAGCAGTTTGGTTTAAGTTTCAGACCTTAGGTGGCCATGGAACTTCTAGTTTCAACAGAAAGAAGAAAGTGAAAAGTGTAGCTCATGGCCCAGCACAGATATGACATAGCTCAACATGAAAAAAATGCTCACTGTTTACAGTAAAATGAGATTTATAAATACAGACTGCTGGAAAGATGTGATCGTGATTGTCTCATAGTTGAAGAGGAGAATCTTTAGCTTATTTCATATAGATAGCACCAAAAGTATTTTAAGTGCCACAAGTAGCATGGGCAGCCTCTGTGTGTGGGATGAGATGGATCAGATGGGGGACAAGCAGTACAGCAGCAGATAGGGAAGGAAGCATAAGTTTAGGCAGGGAGCACAGGGTAGGAAGTAGAAAGCAGAGGAAGAGAACTGTCAGGGAGCTCAGAGCAGAAAAGCAGAGCAGCAGAATGGGCAGAGGAAGGGGATCAGAATACTCAGTGAGGGTATGGGGCTAATTTGTTGTATGCCTGTAAAAAAGGTTGGTCCTCACTGATCTAGACGTCTGAAAAGTCCTCCAACTATTCCAATAAGCTTTGGGAAACCAGCTTTTATTTCTGCATACAAATAACCAAAATTAAAATTTATAATCACATATCATATGTGTTCCCAAATGAATCATTTGGTGGCTTAACTAAAGTATGTGCAAAATGTTCACACACTATCCTTATATATCTTCATTATCGATAGACAAATGTCCCATATCAGATGGGAAGAGAGGAAATGAAGACTAACTAGGTTGAATACATAGCAAACGCTATGACTGAGCTCATTTAATGCTTACTGTTAAAATACAGTTAAGCAATATTATAACCTCACTTTTAAAAATAAAACAAAGGATGTTGTAAAATAGATGTATTTATTTAATATTATTTATTTTCTATGAAGGCTGCATCATCTATCAGCTGTGAATGTTTCCATCTACTTAACTTGCTTAGGTTAGTGATCAGATTACTTTTAACTGCCTAAATATGCTAATTTCAGTTTTGTGGTCATCATTCTCTATAACATAAATTCTTATAGGAAAGTATACTATTGTCTTATAGTATAATTCTTTTCCTCCCCTTATATTAAAAAAAAATTCTTATAGAATAAAGGGCTTAGTCCCTCTGTCTCTCCATAAAACTCTTGGAGCACTCTGACTGGTTAGTGAAACAGCCAATCAGAGTGTGGAGCGCCACCATGACAGTGAGGATGGAGCAGGAGGGCAAGGCTGGCGGTACTGGCCTCGTCCCCCACCCCACCCCAGCCCTGCTCCTCAGAGGTGGCCACTGGCCTTGCCCCCCCGCTCCCTTCCTGCCATCATGGCAGCACTCCACAGCCTCCAAGGAGCAGGGCCAAGGGGTGGAGGGATGAGGCCAGCAATGTTGGAGGCGGCAGCAGCGTGGGGTGCTGGCAGAGGGGAATGGAGGGGCAAGCTTCTTCCCTGCCCCTGCTCCTGGGAGGCAGCGGCTGTACAGGGTGGTGGGTGGCGGTGCCCCTCCTTCCTCCGGTCATTCTTGACAGGCAATTCATTAGTACTTTTATATCACCAAATTTAGTTAGAAACTTTATTCTGTAAATAAAAATTTGGTTTACTAGAACATACCTCTATGATTTTGTTCCAGATAGGACAATGGGTGGTGCCATCCCAGAGTGTAATATGTTTGTCATGACCACAAGTGAAGAACTGAGGTTTAGCAGAATGGATGGCTAGTCCCCACAGCTCATCAGTGTGTCCCTGTACAAACAGAAATATATTTTTCCAAAAAATGTAGAGTCACATCAATATTCAATCCAGAATGAATACCAATGAATGTGGTCAAATTAGCTTATATATTCAAACTGTCAAAATTTTCTTTATTTTGGATACAGGCATAATTACCAAATTCTGTAATTGCTAACTAAAGTGTTGTATTTTTATAAAATTAAATAACTGCTTTTATTGTTCTTGTACATTTTTAAATATTTGCAGTCTATTAACTTGTGAGGCTACTGCTTACCTGGGTAATTGGAAAAAAGTCCCCTGATAGAGTGCCTTGTAGAACAAAGTTTCTAGTAGTGCCTATCAAAACAACATCACCTTTTCCTTCTGTTACAGTTCTGATTGGACCAAATTGCTCTGGAATCTGTATTTATAATAGAAAAATGGACGTGTTAGATTTGTACAAAATTACTTCTTAACAGTTTTTTGTAAAAAAACAAAAAAAAATTACAGATATCTGGTCTAACAAATTATGTTTTATAGAAGTAGCACAGCCTTGGATGAGGTCAAATCCATGGCTATATCATTTTTATATAAAATAAGCAAAATACTAGAGAGCAGGTCCTTAATTGGTATAAACAATCATAGTTCCACTACCTTCAATAGAACTAGACAATTTATCATCAGCTGAAGGTCTGTCTTTATAACACTGCCAAAAAAAATTATATTGTTGAGACATTAACTTTGCTTAGTTAAAACTATGTAAATCAGGTACTGAAAGGTTACAATTTCTGTAGTGATTTTAACTCAGCTGCATAGGTGCTTTGACTCATAAAGCATGTCCATCTTCATCTAAAGATCCTTCGTTGCTTAGACTTGGACTACTGCACATGCTAAGAAGCAACCTAAACCAGCCTGTGCACTTCACTCCCGAGTCTTCAGGTGAGGTATGTCTAGTGACCGGTGCTGAAAACACAAAAGTAGCATAATGCAAACCACACACAGAGCTTATGGTGGAGGTTGGGTTCCTACCCAAGTAGAGATTCATTTTAGGTCAATCTTATTCTGAGGGGACTGAGTCCCTGAAGGGTCCTCTAACCACCAAGATAGGAGGAGATAGGCTGACTGGGGATTTCCTCCCTTTTCCTGTTAAACCTGACCCACTGTCCAGCCAAGAGTGGGATCATAGGAAAGCAGGGCTGGAAGGCAAAGGCACCTCTCAAGTTCATCTAGTTCAGGAGTTGGCAACATTTTTGGCTGGAGTGCCAAAAGCACCAACCTCAACTTGTAAGATGTTGTGTGCCAGGGGAGGACAGCAGGGGAGCTGCAAAGGGCCCGATCCTTGTTCTGGCAACGCAGCTGCAGCCCCTTTCTCACCATCTGCCTAGAGGCACAGATGCACCTGCCACCAACCACAAGCCAGGCCACCGCAGAGCCCAGGCTGCCCACTGCAGAGCCCACCGCAGAGCCCAGGCTGCTTGCAGCAGGGGGTGGGGAGGCTACAAGCCACTGTACCAAGGTATGCAGAGCCATAGCCCAGCTAACTGCACATTTCTGGGCGGACAGCGGGTGAGCTGCAAAATACCCCATCCTTGTTGTGGTAACAGCCCTGCCTCCTTCCCCACCATCTGCCCTGAGGCACATGTGCCAAATAAAATGCCTTCCTGTGCCATGCATGTTGGGGGTTGGATGACCCCTGATCTAGTCCAGCCCCCTGTTCAAGGCAGGAACATCCCTGGCCATATTACCACTGCCAATAATGTCTGTGCAAGCTGCTCTTGAAAATTTCCAGAGATGGAGATACCACAACTTTCTGTTTCAATGCTTGACTTAACAGAATTTGCAGATTCACTGGAATCTGACAGGGCTGTGCTGTGAGTGGTTCTGCTGTGGCCTTGAACTTACAACCTCTGGGCTGTCAACCATGTACTTTAGCCCCCATGCCTTCCCAGCCCCCACTCCTTTTCCTGTCATGCAGGGGCACAGAAAAAAAACACATTTCTATCCTCTCTGAGGTATCTGAAGACTGTTATTAACATCTCTCCCTGTCTGCTTCTCTTCTCCAAACTAAAAAACTCTAGCCTCTCCTTATAAAGCTTGCTTCCCAGACCTAATAATTTTTGTCACTCTGCATTAGACTCTTTCTAAACTTTCCAAATCCTTCCTGAAGAGTGTAGCTCAAAATTAGACATAGTACTATATTCCAAGAGATATTTTTACTTAAATATTTTTGTAAGAAAGGGAAGCTGCATTTTGAAGTTGCAGATCTAATGCAATTTTAAGTAATGGATGAGATGATCAGATTGATCTAAATTCTAAACTTTAATATTCATATTGGCGCCCGCTGCCTTTTCTTTTAAATGTGAAAGTGCTCTTGGGCACATAAACGTTGGGAACCCCGGTCTAGTCTATCCAGGCCTTCTGGATCCTAGCCCTACCCTCCATAGTACCTTCAAAGTACCTTCAATTCCACCCAGTTATATTGTATATCCTCTGCAAATTTGCTAAGCTTGTACTTGATCCTATCATCCAAATCATCAATGAAGATATGAAAGAATATCAGACCTAGGACAGACCCCTGGGGAATCTGACTTAATACCTCCTCCCAACTAGACACTTAGCCATTAATAACTCAATGGTTGCGTCCAGATGAGTGCAGATGTTTTGTTCCCCAGGGACAAGTAGCAGCAAGATACCTGGTGCTGCCACTAGTTGTCCCTGAGGAATGCCCATGCCATGCACACTGTGGTATGTTGCAAGTTACCCTAGGTAGGGTAGAAGAGGCTGGGGCTAGCACCGAGCTGGCCCCATCAGCCTTACTTGGGTTTCTGGGGGTCTCCCAAGGCTGCTGCAGCAGTGATCCTGCCACACTGAGCCTGGCTAGCAATTGAGTGTGGCTCCAGCTGGCCAGGCCCCAGCTTTGGGTGGTGCATGCTGCCGCCACGTGCGCCACTCTGCTTTTTTTTCTGCAGGTTTTTTTGACTCCTGGATATACGGGGGGTCAAAAAACCCTGAGTATTGCTTCACTGCAGTGTGGAGAACAACTGAATGTGCAGTACAAGGCACCACAGATGTGTCTGTGGTACCACATATTGCATGGCTGCACCCATCCGGATGCAGCCAATGAGTACAAGGAGTTGAAGAATCAAGAGGGTAAGCAGGAGGGAGTTTTACTCTGTAACCCAGTGATTATAGCATTATCCTGGATGGTGGAATTCCTGGTGCGAGTTATTTCTTTAAAAATGGTAATGGGGCTGCTCTCACTACCTTATATCCATATTTGGCATATAGGCAGGGTGTGCTTTTCAGTGGGCGCACAATTCAAAAAGGATATGGAGAAGCTTGAGAGAGTCCAGACGAGAGCCACGCGCATGATCAGAGGTCAGGAAAACAGATCTTATGATGACAGGCTGAGAGCCACGGGACTCTTTAGCCTGGAAAAGCGCAGGCTCAGGGGTGATCTGATGGCCACCTATAAGTTTATCAGGGGTGAACACCAGGATCTGGGGGAACATCTGTTCACCAGAGCGCCCCAAGGGATGACGAGGTCGAACGGTCACAAACTCCTGCAAGACCGTTTCAGGCTGGACATAAGGAAGAATTTCTTTACTGTCCGAGCCCCCGAGGTCTGGAACAGTCTGCCAGCGGAGGTGGTTCAAGCACCTACATTGAACACCTTCAAGAGTAAATTGGATGCTTATCTTGCTGGGATCCTATGACCCCAGCTGACTTCCTGCCCTTTGGGCAGGGGGCTGGACTTGATGATCTCCCGAGGTCCCTTCCAGCCCTAATGTCTATGAAATCTATGAAATAAGTCACGTTTTAGACTGCCTTTTAGAACTGTCTTTAAATATAAGTGCTATCACCTCAGTTTTGTGAAGTTTTTGATAATTTCCATTCCAAGATATTAGTTTTCTGTCCTTTCCGCCTCCTGATACCAGCGTGCCATCTCGCAACATACAAAGTGCAAAAATACCACCCTCATGCGCTCCTTGGACTGCGTGGCTTATTCTATTGGTACCTAGGTACATGAAAAAAATATGTTATATTTATTTGATTGAATCTTTTTTTTACTCATTTTACTGCAGGATTATGTGGAGAGCCAAATGTACAATTTATCCTTGTACAACAAGGCCGAGACCCACAAAGGTAAGGGTGCAGACAGAAGTGCAGCTCCCCACTGTAACTGAGAATGCTTTGCAGGAAGCATTTGGAGTTACAACAATCCCCCGAACCAAATAGAAGTTCACTACTGGGCCAAAGGGGGGAGTGGGAATCTAGCTGCTAGCTGGGAGCCTGCAGCCAGTTTCCCCAAACAATGACTCCTCCTCTTTCCCAGCCTGTCCCTGTTTTCAGAATTATAGGGGGGAAAGGGAGCAGAGGGAGCTCATTCTAGGGGATTCCCCTGCTGGTGCTGGAGGGTTGGGTGGGTGAATTGGATGCTTATCTTGCTGGGATCCTATGACCCCAGCTGATTTGCTGCCCTTTGGGCAGGGGGCTGGACTCGATGATCTTCCGAAGTCCCTTCCAGCCCTAATGTCTACGAAATCTATCAATCTATGAAATTGGAAGCCCCCCACCTTGGGCGGGCGGGCACTCTAATACATCTACCCCACTCTCCAGCAGGGGCTAAAAACCCCCAGACCAAACTCCCTCTGCTCCCTTTCCCTCCTCCCATTCTGAAAACAGCTCGAGGCTGGGAGACAGTGGAGACAGAAGTTACAGAAGACACTATGTTTTGAAATGTCTTCCCTGACCCCTCAATACAACAAGGGTTCAAAATTGTATTCAATTGGCCATTTTTAAAGCTGTGTCATGCACTTTGAAGCCATGCGCTTGTGTTTGGCCATAGCTATTGACCACTTTCTGTGGCCAGATTAGGTGAAAATTGTCACTTCTGTCTGTGCCCTAAGTCCTATTTTAAGTGACTAACTCCCATTGAAACCAGTGACAGCTAGATACTTAAAAATCTTTATGGATCTGGTCCATAAACCTCTATACACAGACCCAACTGTTAGCTTACTTATCATAGGGAATCATTATGTATTGTGAAATACAAGGAGAATATATTAATGGTTCTGTTATTCAAATATACTCTTACCAACAAAGCATAGCCAACATCATTTTTAAGCCACACTTTAAAAAAAAAAAAAAGCCAGGGGTCATCATAAGAGACTTGCCTTGCTTGTTTGTCTTACTTTCCACATTACTTTTAACTTTAGAGAAATTGCATTACTTTCTTTCAGTTATTTTGATTAAAGAGAAAAACATTGTCCGTCACTTCTACTTTTCAGTAATACCCATAAGAGACCACACATTTGTTTTTATCCAAATCGTGTTTTATTCTCATCTTGCTACCGGAAATTTAAAATTTAAACTTCTACAGCAAATTGCATTTTATATTGTACTGTCAATTTTACAGGTGGTAAAACCAGAGAACTAAAACAAATGAGGACAGTCAACTATTGTTTAGGCTTTGGTACAAGGACCTAGAGAAGTCAAGTTTATTCTTGCTAAAATGTGAATACTCTTATATAAAAATTCAAAGCACTTCCTAGAATAAAGTCTTCTTATTTCAATGTAGCATACAAAACCATGTTTATAATCTGGTTTATCTTACCTTTTCCCCAAACTAAAATGTTTCCACTTGAGTCTCCTGTAATTGTATCACCATTTTCAGAAAAGGTCACACACAGGACAAATTTTGGCTTCTCTTGTTTCTGTGTGGTATGAAAATTAGTATATTCTCAGAACAGAACACTGTTCATTCATTTTAGTTGTATATATTAAATTTGTTTTAGTTGTAGATCACAGATTAATTAAACTTACACATATACAGTCTTAGTATTATTATTATTAGAGTAATTACTTCCTTTCCCCATCCTCATAGAAACCCACCCCCAGAAGCTGTTATAGGTTTGTAGAAATTAAGTTAAGTTATGTCAGCAAAGCTTGAGAATTTGTTGAAGAACAGAGTGCAAGTTCTGTGGTGCTAAGGTGCTTTGAGGACATTTATGTCAAAGATGAACCTACACATTATACTGCTGTTCCAAATTGAGGCCATCTTTAAAAATGAGTCTGAAATCAGAATCATAGGGTTGGAAGGGATCACCAGGATCATCTAATAATCCAACTCTGTGTGTAGATACATGATTTCCTGTTCCTAAGCCATCCCAGACAGATGTCTATCCACAGTCTTCTTGGAAAACCGCCACCAAGAAATTCCACAACTTCTCTGGGTAGGTTTTTCCATTGTTCGACTGTTATTATACATAGGAATTTTAATAAAAAAAATAGAGAATCAAAATACAATTCAATAAAAATAAAGTGAGATTAAGACATATGAAATACTGCCAGCTTTAAAGTATTCATAACACTGGCTTGCTTAAGGAGTTAGAATTTAAAAAATAGAAGCCAACTAGTACATACTGTATTTTTGTTGGCCCAAAGAAATGCACAAGCTAATTCTATTCCATCTCGGAGAAAAGGCAGCAAAAGGGCATAGCAGCCCCCCTGGCTCTCCAGGGATCTGGCAGACTTCCTGAGGCTAAAAAGAAAGGCCTACAAAGGATGGAGGATGGGATTCATCTCCAAGGAGAAATATTCTGCACTGGTCCGGTCCTGCAGGGAGCAAACCAGGAAAGACAAGGCTGCAACTGAACTCCAACTAGCTTCAAGCATCAAGGACAATAAAAAGTCCTTTTTCAGATATGTGGGGAGCCGGAGGAAAACCGAGGGCAACATTGAACCCTTGCTGAACCAGATGGGACAACTGATGCCCAGGAAAAAGCCAATCTATTAAATGGGTACTTTGCGTCTATCTTTCATCAGTCCCATGGGATGCCCATGCCCACTATGGCACAGGGTGATCCGGGTGAGGGAGATCCTCTGCCCTCCATAAATGCCAAACCTCATGAAGGAACACCTTGAGAGGCTGGATACCTTCAAGTCAGCCGGCCCTGACAATCTACACCCCAGGGTACTCAAAGACTTGGCGAGCATCATAGCCCAGCCCCTGGCACAGATCTTTGAGAGCTTCTGGCGCTCTGGTGTAGTGTTCGAAGACTGGAAGAAAGCCAATGTGGTGCCTATCTTCAGGAAAGGGAGGAAAGTGGATCCAGCAAACTACAGGCACATCAGCCTGACTTCTATCCTGGGGAAGATTTTTGAAAAGTTTATTAAAGAGGCCATCCTTAATGGACTGGCCAACACCAACATCCTGAGGGACAGCCAGCATGGGTTTGTTGCAGGTAGGTCTTGCTTAACCAATCTCATTTCCTTCTATGACCAGGTGACTTATCACCTGGACAAGGGAGAAGAGATTGATGTCATATATCTCGACTTCAAGAAAGCCTTTGATCTGGTATCCCATGATCACCTCTTGGCGAAACTGGCCAATTGTGGCCTTGGGTCCACCATGATCTGCTGGCTGGGAAATTGGCACCATGGTCGCACCCAGAGGGTGGTGGCTGACAGAAGTCAATCGTCATGATGCCCTGTGACCAGTGGGGTCCCCAAAGGCTCTGTCCTTGGACCCATACTGTTCAACACCTTCATTAATGAATGTGGACATTGGAGTCAGAAACAGACTGGCCAAATTCGCCCATGACACCAAACTTTGGGGCAAAACATCGACACCAGAAGACAGGCGGGCAATCCAGGCTGACCTGGACAGGCTCAGCAAATGGGCAGACGAGAACCTGATGGTGTTTAACACCGAAAAATGCAAGGTTCTCCACCTTGGGAAGAAAAACCTGCAGCATCCTTATAGGCTTGGCAGTGCTACACTGGCTAGCACGTGGAAGAAAGAGACTTGGGGGTCATCATTGACCACAAAATGAAGACGAACCTGCAATGTGATGCTGCAGCTAGTAAAGTGACCAAAATGCTGGCTTGCATCCATAGATGCTTCTCAAGCAAATCCCAGGATGTCATTCTCCCCTTGTACTCAGCCTTGGTGAGGCCGCAGCTGGAGTACTGTGTCCAGTTTTGGGCTCCACAATTCAAAAAGGATGTGGAGAAGCTTGAGAGAGTCCAGAGGAGAGCCACGCACATGATCAGAGGTCAGGAAAACAGACCTTATGATGACTGGCTGAGAGCCATGGGGCTCTTCAGCTTGGAAAAGCACAGGCTCAGGTGTGATCTGATGGCCACCTATAAGTTTATCAGGGGTGACCACCAGGATCTGGGGGAACGTTTGTTCACCAAAGCGCTCCAAGGGATGATGAGGTCGAACAGTTATAAACTACTGCAAGACCGTTTCAGGCTGGACATAAGGAAGAATTTCTTTACTGTCCGAGCCCCCAAGGTCTGGAACAGCCTGCCATCGGAGGTGGTTCAAGCACCTACATTGAATGCCTTCCAGAGTAAATGGGATGCTTATCTTGCTGGGAACCTATGACCCCAGCTGACTCCCTGCCCTTCGGGGGTTGGACTGGATGATCTTCCGAGGTCCCTTCCAGCCCTAATGTCTATGAACTCTATGAAATGGAGACAAACAGTTAGAAGGGGACACTGGTTTTTTATGGTTTTGTTTTTTTTTAAATACTCTGTTTCTGCACTGTGCAAGACACTCAGCTAGAAGCCAGAAGCACCCAAAATTAGCAACGGCAGTTACTACTAGTGCTCAGTAAGCTATATAAGCACTCTTCATTTACAATGAAGCTATATAAGCACTCTTTATTTACAATGAACAGTCTTGCAGGTCTCATATGTATTCATCATCTCAGTCAATCAGTGCTTGGGAATGAAGTTACAAATTTGAGTTAAAGACTGTCCTGTGGACTCTTAATGGTTGATCTATGCAGGAGCAAGAGATGTGTCAGCTAAGTTTATGAAAAATCCTAGAAAGACATAATTGTCTAGTATTCTATGTTTCAGGATAATTAATCTAAGGTACAGGATAAAAAGGGAATGAAAATGGGAAAAGTGACAAAATTAAACATAATATTCTTCAGCACACTGTCCCCTTTACACAGAGAGCATGCCCACGGACTTTTTTGTATAGTTGTATGTGTACATGTCTGATACCCGCTATTGTAGTTCACTGGTACAATCCCTGTTTACCACTCGGGAGATCTGGGTTCGATTCCTGTATGTGAATACAACTGCAGCCATCAAGGCACCAAATGCCCGGATTTGGTTTGGCCTTTGGATTCTGTCTCAATCGTCTAAAGGGAGCATGGAAGGTCTGAGCGGCCTCCAATCATTCATACTCCTACCTAGGCATACTTGTCAAAGACCCTGGTGACCTCTCGTGCATACACCATGATCCAGAAGGATCAATGGCTCCCTATTAATGTATCTGAGCAGAATGAAGAAAAAAGCCATTCAATTCTAAGTCATTTGCATGAATACAGTGATGTCTCTCAAACTTTCATTTAAAAACTGACATACTTATTTTGGAGAGGTGGCCAAATATGGAAAGTTTCAACCCAAAACGAATTTAAAAAAATATTATGAGAAAATGATAAAAGAAGGGTAGGGACTGAAATGAAAACTACATTCATTTCTACACCCAGGATAGCTTCATCATGCTATACAAATACTATACAAAATAAAGAATAAAGTATGATAAAACAGCAAGTGTAAATAACGTGGTGTTTTGATTCATTTAAACCTTAATTTAGCTGGACTACTATAGGTATAGCATACTGTAAAGAGTTAAGAACACATGTTGTTTTACCTCAAATAATCCTTGCTTTTTAATAAGGGCATTGCCTTCTAATGTCCAAAAGTAAAGGTGTGATTTTCCACAAGTAACAATTATATTTGTGTCTGTAGGATGAAAATCTGCAGCAAATACAGCCTCATTAGAGCACTTGGAAAGAAAGAGAGAAACAATGTATCAAAAACTAATATACAATATGATTCATTTGAAAGTGTTTTCTTGTTAATCAAATCATGTTATAGTATGTAGTAGAGAAATTCCCTGCCACTTTTTTCCCCTTGCTTTAACTGAAAAGAGACTATGAAATAACAAGTCCTTTGAATGGAAAATCTTAAAGTTTAGATGAGGCTTACCAATTTTGAAATCAGGATCAAAAGTTAACATAATACTCCCTTTAAAACTGTGGAATATTGTCAGGACAAGGCAGTATGTAAAAGTTACCATTAGCTTACAGCAGCGGTACCCAGTTCATTTGGCATCACCAGTCAGATGAGCGGCACAGGCCTGGTTCATCGGCCAGTGTGGAAATGTCATCTGGCACACTGGGCTGGACTTTGGCAGTAGCAGCATTAATTGCTGTGGTTCCTAGAGCTGTGGCAGCTGCCATGCCTCCCACTACTAAATTTCCAGCCCTGCGAGCAGCCCTACAGCCCAGATGATATGGCTCCACACTCTGGATCCAGCCTGTGGGGCTCCCCATAGGTCTATAAATTTGGTAGCAGGTCAGGTGGTGGTAGTGTTAACTGTTGCAACTCCCAGAGCCAATAATGCCACTCCCAGAATGACAATTAATGCTACCACTGCTTTCCATACTGCCGAATTTCCAGACCCACGGGGAGCTCTGAGGGCCATACCTTGGACACCTCTGGCTTACAGCATTTCTTTTCTGCATGTCTCTTATAAATCCCTAGAGTTGCTTGTTAAAATTTCCTAGTGAATTGTAGCAAGACTGACAGCAAAAAAGGAAAAGGATATTGGGCTACTTCCAAAAGAAAGAAGAAATATTCAAATTAGGCACATTTTCTATTCTTTGCCTTTTCTAAATCTGAAACCACTACTGAGAATTAAAAGGCACAGAATGTTAAAAGTATAAAAATAAATTATATGGCAAGAAATTCAGATCTACATACAAGCAAATAGTAGTACACAAAATATCTTATTGCAACACCTTAACATCTGCCAGTTTTTCTTCCTTCTGCCAGTCCCATACAGAAAGCACATGATCATTTGAGTCATCCACTGAACAAACGGTGCTTCCTCCATTCTAGAAGAAAAAAAAACTAAATAATGTATTTAAAAAAAAACAACTTAAGACTGCCTCGGTACACCTCTAAAAGTAATTAAATTGTCCTGCCTAATTAACTTGCACAGTATTTAACTTCCAGTTAAAGTCCTTAGTTAAAAATCCTAGGGTATTTATTTATAGAAGCAGGGGGGTGCTTTAATTCGAGTGGCTCTGAGAGCCACTCTAATTAAAGTGCCCGAAGCGTCTCGTGTATCAGTGTGCCTACACTTAAAAATGGCCAACGAGGAGATTTATCTAAAGCTCATCAAACAAGCTTTGAATAAAAGTCCCCGCTGCTACTTTTTAAGCACAGGGATACTGATACACGAGATTCTGGAGGCTGCTGGAACGCAATAATTACCACACTCTGGAAGACTCTATTAATCGAGTCTGCTCTGCTGTAATTAGTGCATCAGAGCATCCTCGCGGCTCACATATAGGTCCCCTATAGATCTAACTGAAGTAAATCATGGTGCTTTGCCTGGCTAGAACAAGATTTATCCCTCAAAGTTTCAAGAATGATGATTGGGGGAATTGGTCTGTGCACTGCTTAAGAATTCCATTTGATACTGAGGACTCTGAACAGGGACCTAAGTCCACCAATTTTGAATGTGGATCTTGGTTGACTTTTGTCACTTTTCTTTATATCTGTGAGGGACTAAAATTCAAAAGGATGGTGACACAAAATTAACAGGAGAGTAGAGGTGCACCAATACAATCAGTCCATATCGTATTGGCACCAATTAAAGGAAAATTGACATTATCGGCAATGGGCTTTTTTTGGCAGATGTGGCTGACAGTGTCGCCAATAAATGCCACATGTATGCACACAGCTGCAGCCCAGTAGCATGGAGAGCAGCATCCAGCTGGTAAGTCTGTGCGGGAGAAGGAAGGGGCATGGGGGGAGCGGGGGGCAGATCGAGGGCCCCACAGTGAGGGAAAGAGTGCAGCTGAGTCGGGGGCAGGGACAGGCAGTGCCCAGCTGCAACAGGGGAGATGTGGGACAGAGCCGTGAGCAGCTCATGTGGGGGGCTGAGTGGCTCCTGCCACTACATGCACCCCGGGGGAGGCATGGGGGGCATATGCCCCACAGATCTGTGTGCATGGTAAGGGCAGGCTACCGTTGCATTCTCATGCTTAGGGGCTGCGCCAGGCTCTTCCCTGCAGCTGTAATCAGGCTGGGCCAGGCAGGATGTGGTGGGCAGCAGCAGCACTGGGAAGGGGACTATGGGGGTGCTGTAGTGGTATCTCTAGCCCACCCCATAACCCACCCTCCCAACACCACCACTGCCAGGCCCACCCGAGCACAGCTGCTGAAGGAGGCCAGCACACCCCATAAGCATGTAGTGGCAGCCCACCCTTGCCCGCACAGATCTAGGGGACACATGCCCCCCCATGCCTCCCCTGGGGTGAGTGAAGCGGTGGGAGCCACCCCCACCATGCGCCCTGCTTAAGCCACCAGCATCATCCTGCGTCCTGCCCTGCCCCAGCCCCACACCTTCCCTCACCATGGGGGTCTCGATCTGCTCCCTCTGCATGCCCCTTCCCACTCCCAGGCCCCTGTCCTCACACACACTTACCAGCTGGATGCTGCTCTCCAAGCTGCCAGGCTGCATATTGGCAATCGAATCGGGATCAACCAATGTGGCTGGTCAATAAATCGGCCATTGGTATCAGCCCAAAAAATCTTTATCGGTGTATTCCTACAGAAGAGGACTGTTAATCCTCAATGGTTCTCTATTCACATTCCTTGGAATAAGAGCTGGCTATTACAAAGGCAAATTAGTTTTTCTAGTCTGAGTTCTAAGTTTAGAAGTTAACTAAGCAAAGGCAGACAAATTTGACTGTCAATCAGTCAAATTTAGTACCATGTGATAAAGAGAACTGGCTTTTATAAAAACAACTCTCACCTTTTTAGAAAAAAGTATAGAAGAAAATTTGTTGAAAGGAGCAACTCCTTATTCTGGAAGGCAAAACTTGTCTGGGATGGGCAAGAGAAAAAAGGAGGAACCTGGACTCACTAGAATGCCTTAAACTAAACCCAAAGAATATGCAAGAGTGATAAAGTACCACAGACTGGAGACTGCACATAGGTATGTGTTATTTATTTAGACCTGTACATTTATTTTGCTAGGTAAAGAGTAAATAAGTCTTCTAACCACTTGGAAAGCTAGTGTGTTTGTTTGCTTTCTTTATGAAGAGGTAAACTGAATACCAGGGTATCCACATTGTGGAACTCTGGGATATTTGTAAGCTGTGGGAAGGTCAGAACTGTTGCAATTGGGTTAGGGAAGTTAGGCTACAAGATCTCATCCCTGTGAAAAGACAGAAGACAGGGAGTCTATGCCCAAAAAAATATGCGAGAGAGAGAAAATAATGAGAAAATAATGAGAGCAGGAAGCTTAAAAGTACGTAAGAGTTCTGTGATGAGACTAGCATAGAAGTCTAGGTATCACATGGGCTCCATCTGCCTGATTGGCCATCAAATCCATCAGGAAGAGTTTAACTTAAAATAGCTTCATTATGTTTGGCACACAAATTTGATGAAAGCATGCATTTACTTACAGATTTAGAAAAAGCGATACAGGTGACAGCACGGTCAAAAAAACCCATTCCGATGACATGGAGAGTATTCAAAGTAACAGAATCCCAAACACGTACGTGGGGTGGTAATTGCTGTAAAACAAATTGAAACAGCAGCTGAGACCATCTCTGTAAAGATCTTCATTTAAAAAAAATGTAAAGATCATCTTCATTTTTAAAACTGGAAAATACCTGACAACCCATTTCAGTTCAACTGCATAAAATTGTTTTATGGAGAAGAATCTTATCATCAGTCTCCCTTCTTACAACAGTGATCATAACCAATTTTTTTCAACCTAAAATAATCAATCTGGTATATGGAAACCACCAAAACAGAATTATTTCCAAATCAAATTTACATTTTTAAATGGTCTTCTAACCACCATATGTGGTAATAACAAATATCATGAAGACAGAAGTACTTCTTAAATCCACTAGAGGGCAGTCCTTGTAAATGTATGGTGATTTAAAGCATCATGTGAAGGCAGATGGGAACAGTAGCACAAAATTTGTTCAATCTATGCAATAAAAACCAAACTCTGCAGTGCATGTACACATGTGCGTGTGCATGTACACATGTGTGTGCAAGATGGAGAAGGAGAGGAAAATGAAAGTTCCAGTGCCTGAGAAAGATTAGCAGCCATTACCTTTGGTCTCTTATCAATTATAATCCATAAATAAATATCTTTAAAAAAATCTTACAAAAGAAGCAGGTCTGTTTGGTAATGTCATTGGACTCAACTATGTATTTGGAACAAACTACCTTTCTGGGCATAAAATATGCCCTTCCTCAGGTCACTAATGAAGTCACACAGTCACAAAAACAAAGTTCAAGGGACAGAATCTTGGGGTGTGTTACACATGCTGGGGAGGGCATGGGTGACTGGTGCCTCCTATGTCTGGGGGGGCACAGCACACCACTACCTCCCCCCACTCCTCCCTGGGCCACTCTCCCTTCCCCCCGTAAGAGCCCCAGGCTTACCTGTCTCCCAGCAGCAGGAACAGAACCTCTGCTGGGGGATCAGAACACGCTCTTTACAGGTAGGTAGGGGCCGTGCAGGGGAGGGAGGCGGGGCAGCACTCTGGTTGGTCGGAGCGCTCTCTGATGGTCTGGGCTCCAGAGTGCTGTCAGGGAGGGCGGGGCTGGGTAGAAAACCAGAACATTTAAAAAATGTCCCTGGCTGTACAATTGGGCTGGTAGGGATCTGCTCCACATCTGGCCCCGTCCAGGGCAGTGCCAAGTTGGGGTGCAAAGGGCCCCCCAGCACTTTTGGGGGCCAATTTTAGGGGGGGCACATGCCCCCCCATGTCCCCTCTACCAGTCGCCTATGGAGGGGTCTATAATTAGAGCAACTCTCAGAGCCTCTCTAATTACAGCACCCAGTGAACCTGGTTTAGAAAAAGACATTCAAAAACTGGAGCCTGAATTGATTCAATCTTTGCAGGTTAGTCTGAACTGATTTGAAAGTGTACATGCATTCACGTTTAATTCTGGAAATGCAGGCATATGCCTGCAGTGGCTCAGGCTTCAATGCTGGGGAGGTGAAGGGGGTCCCCTACAGCAGCCCTCCCTTTCCTTTGGCAGCAGCCACAAGGCTGGAAGGAATAAAGGCTAGGGAATAAACTATGGCTCCTGCTGCACCACACAGTGCTACTTGGAGCAGGGGGAGCTTCCTTTAGCCTAGCCACTTCAGCCCAGCTCAGGTTGAAGCCACCAAGCTGAAGGAAACTCCTGCAGCCCTAAGCGGATCTGCACCCTGAGGCAGGAACAGGAGCCACAGCTGGAGGTGAATGGAGAAAAATAGTCCTGCTGGGCCTGGCGGTTTCTGCCCTGTGCGTGGAGCTTTGGCTGCAGCCCCAGACACCCTCCACCTTCCAAGGCATCTGGGAGCAGGAGCAAGAGCTCCGTGTATTGGGAAGAAGCTGAAGCTGAAGCTTCCTGCTCCCCACATCCAGTGCAGCTGCAGCAGCAACAGCTGGAGGCGAGGAGGGCAGAATAGCCCCCATGGCTCTCACCAGCCTGAAGCTGGTTGTGCGCCTGCAGCCCAGAGTACTGCACAAGACAGGGGCACAGTGGTAGCTGCTGGGCTTGAGCTGGCCCAGAAAGCTCCCCAGCCAGTTCTCACCCATCTTGCTGGGCCAGGCAGTCACAGATCCGCAGCAGGCTGGGAAGGGTGCTGCCCCCGTGGACCAGCACTGCGGCACCCTTTGCAGCTGGCTGGGACTCCATGACAGACACCTGGCTTGGGTGCAGGGAGCCGCGCGGCCCCCATGGCTCCAGCCTGGGCTGCAGCCCACTGAGAAGGGCCCAGCCCCAGTGGTCCAGCCTGGGCTGGCCCTTTTGCCTCCACCCTCAGCAGCACTCTCAGGACAGCTCAGCTTCCCCTGCCACTGGAATGGGGAGAGGGAGAATGGCTGACTGGGGCTGCAGTCTCCCAGTAGAAGGGTGAGGGAATAAACCCCCTCCCTGCTCCCTTTGCCTCAGGGGGCCATGTATCTGGCCATGCTCCCACTCCTGCTCAGGCTAGAGAGCAGAGGGGAGGGTCCAGCCAAGCTCTCTGGAACAGAGCACAGCTTTGCCCAGAGCTGCAAAGCATCTGGAATGCTGGGGGACTCTGGTTTAACTTAAAATCAGGAAGGAGCTTGGGACAGAAGTTGCGTAAACTGGTTTGACCCAAATCAGTTAAGTCTGATACTATATTCAGCCAAGTTTATCTTAAACCAGTTTCACCTATTTTGAAACCGGTTTATGTGCACTGAACTTATGTTTTGTTACAGGTTTAAACCAGTTTCTGATCACTTAGTTTCATAGTTTCTAGGGTTGGAAGGGACCTGAGTAGATCTAGTCCAACCCCCTGACATGGCAGGAAAGAATACTGGGGTCAAACGACCCCAGCAAGGTATACATCTAGCCTCCTCTTAAAGACCCCCAGGGTAGGAGCCAGCGCCACTTCTCTTGGAAGTTGGTTCCAGATCCTAGCCGCCCTGACAGTGAAGTAGCACCTCCTGATGTCTAGCCTGAATCTACCCTCTGCCAGCTTGTGACCAATATTCCTGGTCACTCCTGGTAGTGCTTGGGTAGTGTCTGCTGGTCCCCCCCTAACTAGTCTGTAACTTAAACCAGTTTATGTGCACCTTCTGTCCCTAGCCCTCATGCACTAGCATCCCCACACTTCAAAATGGTGGGGATAAGGGGGGGTATGTTATCTAAAGCTTGTTGACCAAGCTTTAGTTAAAGCACCCCAGCATTTTGAAGCGTGGGGACGCTGACACACAAGACACAGAGGCTGGCTGGAGCGTGGCAATTACCATGTTCCAGCAGACTCAATTAATTAGATGCTGCTAAGTAGCATGGTGTAGTGTTTTCTGTTCAACAGCTGGTCACAATGGTCAGTTGCATGTACTGTACGACTCATCCAAACAGAAATCACCACTCTCCTCTGCCCTCCATGATCCTCCCATTCTTATCCTTTTACAGATTCCTCTTGATCATAGCATGCTCCCATTTCTTCTCCAGAGCCTCTCTTTCAAACCTCCTAGAATTTATATAGCACTGGTGTAATTAAAAGGGAGAAACTGAGGCACCAGCCTTGGGCACCAACTTAGGTGATGGTCAGGGGGTGCACACAGTAGCAGGGTGACTGGAACAGCTGCCCCAGACACTGACTTGGGTCACTACAGCCACACAATTGTTTTGGCAGCAAGATGGCGGCTGGAAGTTGCCACTGCCCCCATCTGTCACAGCTGCCCAGGGCACCTGACTGCCTTGTTATGCCTCTAGGTGCAAAAACAGCAGCCACTGCATTGCAGGCCTGGCCACTGCCATCACCACCACATCCCCATGCACCTATGCCCACCCAAGGCACAAAACTGCCTAGTTATGCCTCTACCATATGGAACAGAGCTAGAGAGTCAGGCAGCATGAGAAGCCACAGATTGAACTTGATACTACTACTAGCTAATCTTGGCACAGTACAATAAGGAAGAACACAGATCTTGCATTTTTACTTCTTTTAAATTCAAGAGAGGCTTAATTGCAGCACAAAAGAAGCTTCTCTCTTCTGCAACCATGGCGAGAACAAAGACATACTCTTATGAAATATTATTAAAAAAACAGTATACTCACTTTTCCATCCTTAGATGTTCCTGCAACCTGACCTGTTGCTATGGTGATCCTATCAGGATGGACAGCTAGGCTAGAAATAAAAAGTACTGTCACACCTCACATTTAAAGCATTGATGGAACATTTTATGCAAGCTAAAATAATCAGATGTCTTAGCATTATTACTTTAGTCACAAAGTATTATGCATCCTCAAAATATAACAGCTAAAAACATATATTAATACAATATAGACAACTACATTTATGCTATTTTTCCCCTTATTTTCCCCATAACAACTCAGCAAGATAGTGCCAGTTAGTGATTTTTTTATGCCCACCTAATAACATACAGGACAGCAGTCCAGTTTTACTTAGAACTTTTCCAGAGCACGAGATTGGATACTAATCCTAAATGTAATAAAAATGAACTATTGTTAGCCTCTTCAAAATTCTCAAAAGGTAAAAATTAGGTCACTCAGAAAATAATGATCCAGAACTAAAGTGCACCTTTTCGTGCCTAGAATCAGCAACCCGGAGAATCAAAAGGTAATCAACAATCATTAGGGTAGCAAAAAATAAACTGAAAAGTTGTTTTAATGTAATGTACAGAAGAAAGCAAGCCATGCTGCTAGTATCGAGTTAATTCTTCTTTCACATTAGCTGCTGCCCACTTAGTAGCAGAACATAAGGCAAAATTAATTTTGGCATAAGAAATTTAGTTGGCTTTATATTAAAGAACATCATCCACTTTCTAATATACCTGAATGCTTTGAAATATTTTAGGAGTAGAGAGTTTAGAGACAGAAAATGTGAAGGAACCAAAATGCTAGTCTCATTGTAAAACAACTAGGTTATGTAGAGAGCTCAGTTTTATGTAACATTCTGATGGTGCTGAACAGTTAAGTTGAACCTAGCTTTGATTATTAGTCCACTTATATCTTTGCATAATGACGAATGGATTTCATCATGCTTAACCTAGTTCACAATGCAACACTGAAGCCTACTTCAGAAGGAAGGACAAAAGTAAATTTGAGCATGACTATGAATGGTAACAGAAAGCTTAAGAACAAACAAATGATGTTCTTAAAAATGTATCTTTAAGATTTGGGGTCAATATGGCAAGAGAGACCATAAAACCTCAAATGAAGTTAAGCAGGCATTTAAGAACAAACTCAAACTTCTAGGTTTTCCATCTTTTCTACATATGCAAAAAACACATCACAGGAACAAAACAAAGAAAACCAGAATGCTGTATTCATGAACCTTTTGTTCCAAACCAAGTAATGGTTGTATATGGATTAGAAAGCGATCTTTAGAAGAAAATTCAAAACGTTAGCAAGCCTCTTAGGGCACATCCACACATGCAAGCACATGCACTTGCAGCAGTTCAGATAGAAGCTGTGCAAATCTGAGCTGGGGCTTTTTGCCTCAGCACATGTGCCCGGACACGCACTTCCATGTGGTGCAAGTTGTGCTACTTGGGGCAAAATAACCCTGTCTGGCTCCTCCTGGATCTGCAGGCAGGGAGAGCTAAAGTCAGCACCTGTGCTGACCCCAGCAGTGTAAAAAGCTGCCCTGTCCTGTGCCCAGCAGTACAAAAAGCTGCCCTGACAAGTAGCTCAGGGCTACTCGCTCTCAGGAGCTTCTGGGGCCCAGCCAATTGATACCTGGGGACACTACCCCTTGTGCCAGCCTGACTGCTGAAGCAGCCCTGAGAGTTCCCTAGACCCTTTACCCACTGCAGCGGTCTGGTAGTAGGGGCTGCTGCCTGGCTGTGACGTGCTGCGCACCTGCCAGACCCGGATGGGGACTGCACAGCCAGTAGAGGTATCTGCCCCTCTGGGCCAGCTGCCAGTGGACTGTGGCTGAAGAGTTGGCCTTTGTGAGGCACTACTGCCATGTGTGACCCTACCTGGCCATCTGAGCAGCTATTGCTCAGAAGGTGTTCCCAGTGTGGTGACCTGCTTTGAACTGTTAAAGCATGTCCTCCTTATCCCTAACTGGTAGGCCACCTGCAGCTGGGTCCAAGGTGCCAGTTTTGAGCAGGCTTCTCTGCCTGGGTCCTGCCACTTGCCTCCATAGCAGGAATTCTGGTGTTCCCTATTTGAAAACTGAAAAATCCCTGATAAAAAAAAAAAATCTCAAAGTCACTCTGTAAAATACCCTGAAATCCACGTTGCTCCACAATTAAAATGGAAGACTACTATATATACAGACAGAGAGACAGTAATCAGTTGGGCAATGTTGTATTGATATATCTGCAGTGTTAAAGCAATTTGGAAACCTATCTGTGTCTCTATCATCATAATAAAATGAATTCTAAATACCTATATGTTTTTGCCCGTTTTCCTTTGGTTTTCTTTCCACAGACCAGTTAGAGCTCCCCCTGACCCCTTCAGTAACCAGAATGTGGGGACAGCTGCCCCTGCAGCCACAGCTCCTGCCAGCAGGCCTCATCCTGTCTGGCAGGTGGGTATGCAGGGTATGTGCTGGGGGTGGTGGAGATGTGGGTGGCTGTGGAGGGATGCAGGGCTGTGGGGTGCAGCCCCCTCCACAGCTCATGGACTGCCCCCCCCACAGGGCTCACAGCCTCCCCAACAGGGGCCACATGGCCCGTGCAAGGGTCTACCACCCTCCCCTGCAAGGCCCACATGCCCCCCATTTTTGCTTCTCCCCCTGGGTTACTGCCCTGCTCAGCACCACCCCTGCTTGCACCCCCAGACCTCCAAAGGCTGCCCCACCTGGCGCCAGCCTCCCAGCACTTTAAAAAAAAAAAAAAAAAAAAAAGCCCCACAACACTCACTGGCAATAGCAGCTGCTGTTGGGTACACTGGGGCTTCCTGGCTGGTAAGTAGGAGAAGGAGGGGGGGCGCTGGAGGAGGGAGAGGGGACCATACCTGCCCCCCAAGTCTCCCCACCACGATCACTACCCCACCTGGCCCCAGAATCCTGGCAATAAAAACAAATTTAAGAAAGCTCTGCACTCACCAGCAGTTGGGGTCACTGGGGCCTTGTGGCAGAGCCCTGCCCCGCACAGCACGGGGCAGCAGGGACTGGCCCCGGCCACGTGACACCTGCACTTGCACTGCCCCATGGCACAGGTGTGGCCCGTGTGCTGTCAGGCAGCTGGGGCTGCTCAGGCTGAGTGGTGCTAGGCCCCAGGTGACAGCATGGGGAGCCCTGCCAACCGAGGCCACACACTCACGATGGGGCAGTGGCAGTGCAGGTGCCAGGCAGCCAGAGCCAGTTCCCACTGCCCCCCGTTGTGTGGGGGGGCTCTGCCACAGGGCCCCAGCGACTCTGACAGCAGCTGCTACTGCTAGTGAGTACAGGGCTTTTTTTTTTTTTTTTTTATGGCCAGGATGCTGGGGCTGGGCAGGGCAGCTATGGGGGAGGAGAGGGATAAGGGGGCAGGTGGGAGATGGGGCCAGGGGGCCCCATGTATGCTTGTCTGGATGTGCCCTTAATGTTTATCTATGCAGTGAAATGAAGGGACGACTGCAGGGTGTGTAAATTTGCTGATCAAGTGAGGTGGAGGATGTGGGGGGGGCATCCAAGTGGCACTCAGTGATGGCACAGGGCTTCACTTTAGACACACCTGCCAAACAGGCTGGCCACCACTGACTCAATGGTTAATTTACTAGAATTAGAGCTTAAAAAAAAAAAAAGAGAGAGAGAGAGAAAACCATACTAGCTTAAGTAGCTTCTCAGATTAAATTCTTATGAAAAATATCTGTATTGTGAACACTTACCACTTCACATCATCATTGTGACCAGTGTAATGTCTCTGAAGTTGTTCTTCAACATTATACAACACAACAACTGAAGCAATGAAATATACAGTTTCACCTGTCGGAAGCAGGTACAGGTTATTGCGACAGTCCCGACCCCTATACCCGTAGCTAGCATGCTTGTTAAGATGGAAATAACACTGTTTATTAGGAATTAACAATCTGAGAAGATATCATAGAAGCATGAAAATATTGTAGACCCAACTGTACAGTAAAAGTGCTAAAATACCCCCCAATTTGCAAGTCCCTAAAAATGTGCAAGCAAGGCACACAAACAATCAAACAATGTACTGTAATAGAGACTGTTGCAGGATTTTACAGATACTTTCTTAGCTAACATTTGACATTTTTGCAAGTTTCAGGCTAGAACAATACCTGTTTTGTTTCAAGTGTGCTTCCTATTGAATAATAGTTGGGTTGGAAGAGAACTCTGGTAGGTCATTCAGTACATCCAACTACATATTAGGATTGATTGCATTATCCTTTGTTTGGGATCACTGATTCCATTACACTAGTCATTACCAAGCAGATTGGATCTCAAATTATAAAAGGTTGCATCATACATTTTAATATACTGGGTACAGCATGTAAAACACAACAGTCCAGATTTTGCTGCTAGTTTGTACTAGGAGTTCCACCCTCAACTGCCAGTATGGGAGCGATGTCTCAGAAAGGTCCCCTCCAGTATGGGAAGGGATTCCCAATTGATTACTAGAGAAAAGTTCTATGATATAAAAAGACTGAGAAATCCTATTTGACAGCATTAACAAGACCTCCATGCATTATTCACTATGGTAATGGAAGCTTGATCCTGCTCTTAAACTTTACATTGACATGACGTAGAATGGAAGGCCAACATTTTCAAACAGGTGCTTCACTGACAGGTACCTAGATAAAAGCTTTCCTCATTTACCAAAAAGGAACTGAGTACCTACAGCAACCTTTGACTTCAACAGGACTAATGGCTGCTCTGAAGTTCTGAAAAAAAACTCCAACAACCTTAAACCACTTGTATTTAGGCACCAAAATTTGGATTGAAGAATCCAACCTTTAGATCTCCAGCCAAAATTCCTTTTTGTTTGTTGCATATCCCTTGTTTCAAATCTCCCACTCACTAAAAGGGACATTTCTCTTTGACTGGCCATCACCAACCATTCCTTGTTCTCTTGAATCTCTCTGTGTTAAGTTCTCTCTCTCAGACCACCACAGAATCTCTTTCAGATCAACACCATCACTAACATATCGTCACTTTCAGTCGATACTTCTCATCTGCTCTCAATCTTCTCCAACCTTTTCCTCCTATCCACTGATACATTTGTGGATTTTCTCAATATTATACTTTCCTCCATCTTGACTCTTTTGCCTCCCCCACCCCCCACCACAAGGCCTAGCCAACTTCCGGCCCTGGCTCAGATCCAGCATCTATTTCCTCCATTCCTGTGCCAGAGTATCTGACAGACACTGTGGAGTGTCTCTGGCAGAAATCCTATGGCAGGCTGACTAACTGCAAATTTGTTTTCTCCTTCAGTTCTTCCTTATCTTCCTAGCTAAGCAATCTGCTTCTCCAACTTGAATCCCAGGACTTCAGTATCATTCACCCACCTCTACTTCACCCTCTGAAGAGGAACTTACCAATTTCTTCTAAGAGGAATTAGAAAAATGGAAGGTGGCCTTCCTTATGCTCTAGCTCATTTTCTCTTCCCCCTTTTCCTTGTACAGCCCTATCTCCCTCTTTCTCCTCTCATAGATGCAGAACTTTCTCTTCTACTTTCTTCCTCTACCCTTCAATGACCCCAGGGGTCAAACATATATTCTAATTTCCCTTGTGCCCAGTCTCCTACCTTCCTTTAACTTTTTCTTAACTTGTCACTTTCCTATGAGTCTTTCCCCTCACAATATCAGCATGTCTTGGGTCCTGAGCATGATATATTTGCTCAGGTGTAATTATCATTGGTTTTGTAGATTGGTGTAAATTACAATGGGATCTGGAGTGAAGAGATGACCAAGGTTGCTAATTTACAACAGATGCTGTGACAGCACTTCATCTCTTAATGGCAGAAGAGGAGGTCCTTTCTTCCTATCAAAAATGTCTACCCCAAAACAGCTTGGGACACATGGCACTTTCTTCCAGCTTAACTTACACTAGCATAGTTTAACCCCTGATTTTTCTTTGGTAATATTGCACTAGATTCGGGTAGGTTATACTAGTGTAGGGGTTTTCCTTGTGTGTCCACTTCTTGTTTATACCAGTGTATCATAAATCAAGCTCTTAGTTTTTTCTGCCTTTAAAAATCCATCCTGGAGCTCATTTCTCCAACTACTGTCTCATCTCACCTCTTCCTTTCATCTGTAAGATTAGTGAACACTCATTTACAACTGCTGTCTGGAGCTCCTCTCTTTAATACCATCCCAAGCCCTCTCCAATCCTACTCCAACCCCTGACATTCCACTAAAACCATTCTTGTCAGAAGTCTCCAACAACTTCCTCCTTGATATGCACATTTTTCCCTACGCAACACTTGTAACATATAGCTTTCCTACTTATTATCATATCCTACTTATTTCTTACGAAGTATTAAAACCAATGCAAGCTTCAACACTGTATTAATATCAGCCTTCACTGTCCATGTCTCAGATTTTCTACCAAGAATATTCATGCAGTCTCCCCAGCTCATTTGACAGGCTGAGTTCTCCATCAAAAGCTGAGAAGATGTCACATTCAAAGTCCTTCTCAAGCTTCAATACTGCAGTGGGTTTGATCACACATAGCACTTAGATGGATTTAAATTAAGTTTAAGCCTGAAGCAGACAAAGCAACCTGTTAAACCAGGTTAAAGTGGCCTGGAATGGTTCAAAATGTGCCTGGAAAATCAAGCGCTTTTTTGAACTGGTTACTCTAAACTGGATCAATGTTATGCATCAACACCAAACATTGTGTGACATGGGTCTAATCAGTCCTTCAGGTATCTCACAATGCATTGCTCCCTGCTATGGTACATGGACCAAACTGTACTGCTCCCTTTTTCCCCTTTTGCTGTCACTTTTTAATCAATCAGTGCCCCTATATTGTCTGGTCAGTAAAAGCCATCTAACCCCCAGCTATGCTCTCAATCCCTACTTACCCTTCACTCCACATCATACCTCCCTGACCTCTGGGAACCCAAAACTGTGAGTAGAAGGACTCCTCCACCCTCCCAGGAATCTCAAGTTAGCTGAACACACTGCAGAGCAGTCAAATACAGGCTGAACTCATGTTTAGGAGAGAAGAGAAAACAGAAAGCTGAAAACCCCTCTAGCTACAAGTCATTGAGTCCCTGGAGCCCGCAAAGTGTGGGTGGAAGTACACCCCTTCAACTTGCCCATTTCAATGTTTGCTGGGCTAAGTGCTCATTCCCATCCCTTAGTGCCAGAGCTATAGCACTTCAGTGCTTCAAAAATGACCTTTGTACCTGGAATGTTAGGACCTTTGTACCTGGAAAGATTTGTCCACCAATGCAATCCAGCACACCTGTGCAACTCGATGTGCTATCTTGACCCTGTATGCCACAACTGGTCATGGCATTATTATGCACGCTGACCTAACCTGGCACAGTGGATACTGCCATGGCACAACCCTGGGCAAGCGTGATCTGGGCTGCAGAGCCATGTCATCCAGTCTGCAAAGCTCACAATTGGTCTGGAAATCTGGTGGTGGGAGACTGGTGACACAGCATTGCTGTGCACCACTGGTCTAACAGCAATACAAGCAAGTGAAAACCGTTGTACTAAATCTGTCATTGGGAAAAAGAGAGGAGAATTGGGAACATTTACATTTCAAAACCATAGGCAGTTCTATTTATATAATTTTGAAAAAGGCTATATGTGGTCTGCGTTATTTTTTCAAAGACAAGGCAAACACAAAGTTTTATTGTTGTGATAAAAGCCTCTTCTTAAAAAGACAGGTTTTACAAAGAACAAATCTTAGTCCAACGATTACACAGATTTCAAGATAAACAAATCTTTTTATCCTTATGTTTTATCCAGGACAAAACATATACCAGAATCATACAAATGCCAAATTGTTGCTGCTGCTTCTCCAGTAAACTTCTGTACGCTGTATTTAAAATAGGAAGGGCCTAGGGAAAATGTGTCTTATAAAAAATAAAGATCCTTGGCCTCCCAAGACTCATCTTGTAAATTATGGGATTCTTGTCTCCTTCTCCCCGCACCCCAAAGTCAAGATTATATATAATTGCATTTAGCACTCACTGAGGTTATTGGCAACTGCTTATTTGTCAGTGCTTCTGAAAGATAAAGCAACGTATAGTAACTAAAAGTAGTTTAAAAAATGTAACTTTAGGCTCCAATCTTTTCTTTAAAGATAGATCTTCATTTCTATCATCGTAAGTATTTTCTAAATTACAGGAATATGACTCTTAATGTTATCCTTTTACTGTAATTAATTACAGCACTCTTCAAGGAGACAATGCTATGCATTTTTTAAAAATACAGTATGAAAAACTACAATATTACCGATATGCATCAGAAAAGATTTTGTGTATGACAGAATTAGTAATCACAGTTCATTACAACACTCCTAATTAAACTTACAATAATTAACATGCTTAAAACATAACCTTCAGGCAACATTTAAGCAAAATCTCCTTGAGTTGCTCTACTATTTTGCATAAAGTCTGAAGCAGCAACCTCAACACCTATTTGAGGTGAAGACTTCATGAATGAAACTCATTCAATAACATGACTAACTTTACTAAATACATTTCAGAACTAAATTTTAATGCAAATCATTACAAAACTAATGATTTCTATTAATGCTCTAACATGAAAAGGATACACCCATTCCAGTTTAAGCCTCTTGGCTGGTAGTTCTACTTTTGCTTCCAAATTGTAAGATTCCACTTGATCTTTGGGCATGTACATGGTAACAGGACGTCCACGAAGAAACATTTTTACATATCCTTCCTCTATAAAAGATCAGAAAAGTTTAGAGTTACATATACACACAACAGTGTATAATTCTAGAGTTGTTTCATCCCCTCCTAATTTCCATTTCAATTAACAATAATTTTCCATAATAAGCCATTTCAAACTTATAAAATATGAAGATTTTTTGGGTTTTTTTAATTACAAATCAATACTGGAAGGAGATTATGAAAAAAGTACATAAATTCCTTCTTTCCTTTAAATATTTTTAGACAAGCAGCAAACTAGAATCAGATTATGCAATGCAGAACCAGAAAAAATAAAAGGATTAAGTCTGAAACTAGTGATTTCTAGGGAAACTACTAATATATATGCACATCTTTTATAGCAAAACTTAGGAAAAACCACAAATGTAAAAATTACAATTAACGCAGAAATGACACTTAATATTCTTTTATTTATTTTTAAGGATATTTACATTTGAGCATCTAAAATACTTTTTAACACTTAATTGTATTCTCTGCATCTCAGTGTAAAGATATACTTTACACTTGATACAATGTTAAAGATACATTATGTATAAAGAACACAAACAATTAGTAAAAGGAATCATGCTGATGTACATGCAGAAAAGATAAATGTTTAAAGAAGTGCTAAAACACTGAAAACAGAATGACAATAATGACAACACATCATAAAAAGAAAAGAGGGGCGTACACGGAAGGAGCTACAAATTGAACTTTGCTGACCAAAGTGAACATTTCTACGAGAAAATGCTGTAGTGAGTGGTTTTCTATTTAATATGTCTGGGAATAGCAGCATGAATTAATAACAGATTTGAAAATACTGACTTGGGGACTTCATGGGGCTTATAAAACTAGGAGATCTAGGAAATGGCATGAAGGTCTGACTAGGACTTTTAGAAACTGGCAAGGCCAAAGACAGTGTCCTGTGAACTTCTGGTGAAGTTTGTCCAGATTCAGAACTTGCTGGCTCCTCCTGCTCCATCAGCAGATCAAGAGATTCAGCCTTGTTTTCATGTGAATCAAGCAGTTTTGGAGTCAGTGACATCTGTAGAGTTACTAGACAGAATAATCACAGGCACAGAAAATGGGAGGGCAGAAGTAACAAAATTATGTAAATAAAACTTACAAGGTCTGTTAAACTAAAGATTTTAAAGCTTCGTTACGTACATGCCATTATTATTTTAATTAAAAAAAAACCTGAAGCATTTTTAGTGGGACTACAAGCACACATTATAATTCCCTGCCTCACCCACAGTTGAAATTCATTGAGCAAATAAATGTAAAAGACCTGAAGTATCATTTTGTTACTGTATGATAGAAACATATGTACCGTTGCTTTTTAGACTGTAATTCATTTGATGCAAGAACATACTTATGTGTGGTAGCATGATGTTATATATAAATAGGGCATTTATATAAAAATAACTAATTTTAAATTCAAAATCCTAAGTGAAAAAAACAGAAAATTTAATGTTGAAAATGGATACAATTAAAATCTTAACAGATTATAGAATTCAAGATGCATGATAATACTGTAGGCATGTTTGGATACTTATAAATACATTCAATTTCTATTGCTTTATATAGAACTAAATTACCTTTTTATACAGAAAAATCATGGATTATATGTATTAT
Organism: Crocodylus siamensis; assembly: GCF_052110815.1. Classification (NCBI taxonomy): domain Eukaryota; kingdom Metazoa; phylum Chordata; order Crocodylia; family Crocodylidae; genus Crocodylus; species Crocodylus siamensis. The sequence goes on along the minus strand of NC_143396.1, from coordinate 272,487,331 downwards.
CATGTAATACCTCTATGATTAGGCTGAGATCAGCTGCACTAATGCTGGGGCATGGAGTCAGTCACATTTGGAAAGCTAACAGATTTTTAACAATGTCAACTCTAATCATGACTGTTAAAGATGGGAGCTGGGGAAGTTTAATCATCAGAGAACTGCTTTGGTCACTTGAAATGTAGTAATCACAATGACAGAAGTTACTAAAGCATAAAAACTACCCCACATCCTTTCCCCTTACTTTCTCATACCAAATGTATAAAACAGGAGATCACTTTGAATACACAGGTATAAACAAAGAAAGTAATTGGAGGACTATAAAAATGAATCAACGGCCAAATTTTTAAGTAGCTTATTATGGTTGTTACTGCTAATACCATTATCATTATTGTTACTGTTATTTGTACCTGCAACATTGTCAGGTGCAAAATAAACTGTGGCTGTAAAGGATAGCAAAGGACAGCATTTACTGCATTTAAGAAGGTCAGATGACTAAATGTTAGTTGGATCTGCAATTGAGTCCTCCACTGATTGTAAGCATAAAATTTCATCATGGGGTTGAAGCTCTTTCAAAAATTTGGCCTCATGGCAAAATAAGTCAATTTTTATAAGAATTTATTGTTATTAGATGCAAAGGTAAAAAATGTTGATTAGTGAAAACATTATTAGGAATAAATGCTTTCTAAAATCCACAGCAAGATCCATGATTATACCACAAACAACAAACATGCATCAAATGTGTGACTGTACAATTTAGCTATGGTTTAAAAATATATACATTATTAAACATATTATCATACTGAGCAAAAAGCATTTAAAATTAGTAAGATATCTAGCTCTATTTACTGATAATTCAGCTACATCTACAATCTACCGTGGAAGATACAGCAAGGGACAACCAATGCTTCTATAAACATACTCAGGCTTATAGCAAAGCAGCCAATAAAGGGTCAGGTTCTATATCAAAGGACATTTTAGCAGAGTGCAGAAAACCATTTCAAACACAGTGAAACATTCATGTGTTTCCATATAGCTCTCTCAACACAGAATTTAAAAAAAATTCTCCCAAAGTCAACAAAAATCTCAATTATAACCCATTGTTACTATGAAAGTGCATCCAGGGGTTATAATTCTAATAGATATTACATTACTATTTTGACTTAAAAGATAAAGAAGTTTAGCAGTATAAAAATCATATAAAGGTACTACGATGGCTGTACAAACATACAGCTTCTGTCACCTGGTAATGATTTTGCTTAGAGAGCTATGAGGTCTTGGAAGTGAAGCCTACCTTTGCAGTGCGTCACACGGCGCTTCCCTTGTGATTACAGAGACAGAGACAGAAGTGCTAGATGAAGATGTGTTTGCGTACAGCAGGCTCACCTAAGACCTTTCTCTACTGGTTGTTCAGAAGTACTCTCTGCTAGATGCTAACCTACTCCTTGGCAAAACATTAACCCACGGTCTGTTCAAATCTGTGCAAGTGCATTCAAAGTTCTGTTCTTCTTGCTGACAGCACCAGATTTAGAACAATTTTACTATTTGAAAAACTGTTAAACTTCACTATGAAATTGCATGCTAAAAATAAAGTCAATTTTTAGGAATACTAATTTTGCCTGAATTAGAGCATGGTCATGATCACAGAGGCTAAATAACTAATTTGCATCTCAGCTGGAATCTCACTGAAAAACTTTTTAACAAAGATTATTCATGTCAAATGTTTTTGTTAATAGAAAAGCAAAAGAAAAAAAATACGAGAGAAAAATTCAGTTTAGTTGCTCAGAAGCTACTTTCTTCTGCTACAGCACAAGTTTCCATGAAAAAGGCTTGAGCTGTGATCCAGTGAAGTAATTAAACACATACTTAAAATAAGCTCTACTTATCTCAATATGTAAGTGCTTATCCTTAAGCATGGGCCTATTTTCTTGGGACTTTGATTAACAACCCAAGAAAAAGAAACCTGCCTTTTTCCGGTTTAATGTATAATAATAGCCAAAAATATCTGCAAAAAGTGACACTTACTGTGAACAAATCTGTTGTCAGCAAATCAGTTATATTTGCTTATTTTATCAAAAAGTAAGATTGTATTGATATTTTGATTGGCTCTGCACAGGAAACATAGACAAGGGAAGTAATCTGCATTCTATTATGTCTCATATGAAAAAAGGATCATTTGTAATATTTCTGAAGTGCAAATGGTAATGTCAAAGTCTGTCTTCATTTACACTGAGGATTCAGAACTGACAACAATGCACAAGAAAGAAAGTAAGAATACAGCTTGACGGGTCAAAAGACAAGTTTTTTAGAATCACAATTAAAAAAACACACCTGCTTTTTTGTCAGTTGGCTAATGTGGTCAGAAAAGCGTTGAGACAGATGTGAAATCTCTTAATACCATTTGCTCAGTCATAGTCGTGTATGAAAATCACCCTTAAAATCTCATCACTACCAAGCACCATAGTTTGGATTTTCATGCAACTCTTTAATCCATAAAAATATTAATTCTGTTTTGCAGATTAGCACCACTACTGGATAAGATGATTATTATCCATTGCCTTTTAATTCTTTAGCCTTTGGTCAACAGTTTCCAGTTGGAAGTTAAACTCATTTGGACATTAAAACTGGTGCTGCTTACAGACGTGGAAAAAAAAAAAAAACCCAAAAAACAGTGCTTTACTTTCAACTTGGTGTGCCCCAGAACTGAACACAGCTCATGCCCAGAAGAAGCATCACCTTAGTCGGACCCAGACTGCCCAACATCTGTATAGACTTGGCACTTCAGCAGGATTTTTTGGCACTTTTATTTAATAGCTGATTGAATCTGTACAGACAGACACTGGGGTGGTGGGTCAAACTAATGCACTTCCTCTTTTGGTAAAGCACTGTTTTTGTTTTATCACATTTGTCATAATGACTAACTCATTGTAAAGAAGGCCACCAGTGCCTGCAGGTGAAAGGCTTTTGTTCTTAACATCAGTACCCTGAGACATCCATAACTCACTGGAAGTTATAAATGTTGATATTGAGAAAATGAAACGAGAACCTACCTGCACTGAACATTGGTTCCTTCGGTTTGCTGTAAAAACAATCAAGAATCTTCTTTTAAAGTCTGTCATGCATATAAAATGCTTCATATGTGAAGTAACAATTTGTATAAAAAGGAAATATAACATTGGACATAAAATGCACTCCTGGAGTATCCTCTTGACACAGATACTAAAAGTGTTTTCACATTCTGCCATTTTCATATCCCTGGAATCACATTCCCTTTCCTAAGAGGTGTCAATTTTTTTCTCTGAATATCTAGTACAACTATGGGGAAGGCTAGAAAATCCAGCAGCAGTGAACCCAGTAAAGTTACAAGGGGCTAGCAGTTTGCAGGTCGTGCCTGACTTACTGCCCTCCTCTCCGTTCCTCCCTCCCCAGGTGGTGGTGGCCTCTTGTCCTGTAACAGGCTTTACTCAATGATATGCTGTGGGTTCACCATAGCGAATGCTTCGTGCATGATCTGGGGCCCTGAGGCAGGGCTGCCCACCCTGCTCACTGCTGTGAGCAGTCCTACCCTGCTCCCTCTCACCCCCTCTACCATTCCCCTCACCCTCCCTGCCATGTTCCCAGACTGCAGGGCTTCTCTGCTTGCTGGTAAGTTTTTTGGTTGGGCGGGGAGGAGGGGGCATGTAGCGAGCCTGCCAATAGTGCAGAGCGCATGCTCTTCACAGAGCCCATGATGATGCTATGATTTCAATAGGTCCCTACTTATAGTAAATGATTTTCAAATTACTCCTCAGCTCCGGGCTTGGAACAAGTCTAGTGCCTAGTATCAAGACCTTTAAAAAAATTATTAAGCACTGTAATGATACAGTTATAAAATCGTCTTTATAAAATCTGGACGGTTTAAAAGAGACAAGGTTGCATTGTGCATATACCCCTGCTACAACACTTAAAGGTCACATGTTCCAAGACAGAGTCAACTTTTCAGAATGGCCAAACCTGTTGCAAAATATCAGTTTGCGAAATCCCACTTTGCTTTCAAGAATATAATCATCAAAGAAAACACTGCCACTGGCTTTGTATGGCTGACGTACTTTTTGGTTCATGTAAACAATTCACTATATCCTCCCTCATGGTATTTTCATTTTTTCCCCAAAGACTTCCTCAGATAATTTATTATGTTTCATACAAAAAGCTTCAGAAACTTTGAGTTATAGCTGTGTGACTTCATAGCCCCAAACTAAAGTCTTAAAGCAAGGAAATAAGCAATCAAGTCATTCAACACCCTATCCACAAACATTTCAGCACCTCTCAATGCACTGCACCTCCCACCCTTATCTCTCCAGGGAGGATGCCAAGGCAGTGAATGAATGTGGAGGCAAGAGGATTTCTGTGGGTAGGTGCTGAATAGGGCCTGGATCCATATAGTGAGCTGGATGGGTGAGTAATGCAGTGACTATACATATAGCTTCATTAATGTATGAAAGGCTTCAGCAACATTAGACTGATACATGATCCTTCTCACTATTAATGCCTGAATGATGACAACATCTGCAAGATAGAGATGTTGCCCTTTCCCCCCACCTTTTTAACAGATGTGGAACTGGGGCACAGAGAAATTAAGTGTTATCACTAAAGTCACAGACAAAACGTGTGACAAATGCTGGAAGGAAGGAAGGAAATCAGCTGTCCTGAATTTCAGGCCAGTGACTTACTCAAGACCACTCTGCATGGGGAGATGACTCCTAACTATTGTGTTGAACAGACATAGCAGTTGTGCTTCAAGAACAGGTAAAGGTGTTGGGCTCCCCTATATTCCAGCTCTCTACAGCTCTTCAACATAACTCAAGTTCCTGCAAAACCTGTCTCCAAAGCCCTGTTTAACTATTCTTCTTCCACAAATGCCTCAGTAAGCCTGCCTGTCTCCCTCATGTTCTTCAGCACTCAGACCCCATTTCTCTCCCAGACTCTACCTCTAAACCAGGAGGGTATGGAGAGCCATATCAAAAAACATAAGGAGCTGAAAGATCACAGCTGTTCTGTCACCTACTTTTCCACGGATACTTTTGAATAAAGGGAATGGCATTGCTTAATTTAAAAAATGACTTTTGTCTAAACAAGGGATGGGCAATTCTTTTGGGCAGGCAGCTGCTTACTGAGTTTTGGCAAGCCATCAAGGGCCACATGACAGGCAGCCAGGGGCAGATAAATATTAATTTTCTAAATTTTTTAGGGGCCCCACAGGCCGGATAGAATGGCCCAGCAGGCCACATCTGGCCCACATTTTGCCCGCCCCAGTCTAAACCATTATCAGAATGTGTGGAAAAAAATCTATTTATTTAGAGCAGGAGTGTCAAACTCAGTCCCCAGCTCAGACTGGACCTAGACTGTGGGGCTCCTCACCAAAAAGATCCAGACCTGGTGGGGGTTAATGCAGCTGTTGCTCACCACCTGCTGCCAATACAGGTTTCCAACAAGGCTCCATACCAAGAAGTTCAGCAACAGACCCCATACCTGCTTGCCGTACCCTTCATTCCTGGCCTCTCCAGGAGCCTTGCTGGCCAGGAGAAACTGCTACATGGGCTGGTTCCAACCCAATGGCCCTATCTTTGATACCCTTTATCTAGAAGGATCCAATGGAATAAGGATGAACAGGACAAAGTTCCAAAAGTGAATTTAAATATCTCCTCTACAAAAGTTAGTAACTATTTTATTTAGAAACTTATGGAAACCTCAATTGTTCTATGAAGTTTGCCAAAAAAGCCTAGAAAGTAAAATCAGTCTTAAATGGGTAAATGAGTATATTAATTAAGTACACATCTCACCACAGTTTAAACTACTGTATTGTTACCAATGCCCCTATTACTAATGTGAACTGCTATTTCAGTAATATGCTAACACTTCAGGAGAATCCACATATGATACCCTAGCCAAGTAACTGCATTATCAAAGGAGAAAAGTCATGAAAAGCAGCACACCAGCATCTAACAGGATATTGGAAAAAAGGATTCATATCTATGAACCTTTCTATCATCTTGAGAATTTCACATTGCTTATAGCTTCAAATACAAAAAGCCAAACAATCTGTAACCTCTTAATTCGAAAACGTATTTGGATACAGAGCATTTTAAAACACTCTTGTGAAACATTAAAAAAACCAAACCCCAATCTTCCACCAGCTACTTGCTTAAAGCTTCCTTACCAGAGTAATTATTAGGGAGGAGGAAAGTAAGGAAGTATCTCATACCTCTCGCTGTTCTTTTTACCACTAGAAGAACTGCTAGTGGATCCAGTGCGATTGCGACTGCCTTTGGAATCTCCATAGCTTTCCCTTCGACCTCCTGGGGATACACGTTCAGCTGAACTGGTTCTCTTAACAGTACTAAGAGAAAAGACAGTAAGTTACACAGTAGTGCATATAAAGAGATTTTTTAATACAAAAAACAATTTTTACAAACTGTCCTAGAATATTTTGCTGCACTTATTTCTAGGATCACATCTATTTAACAAATAAAAATATTTTTTGATGTATAGCAATTTATTCAGCAGCTACAACACAGCACAGTGCTGGGTATTTGTGCAGTGATTCCCAACCCAGGGTTGCAGGGGGCCCTCAGGAGGGTCGTGAAGTGTTCAAGAAGAGCACTTCTGGGTTTGCCACCAGTGCTTCCATGCATAGCACTTCCAGGTTCACCACTGAGCATGGTGCAGGCATGTGGAGGACCCTCCCCCACTCCAAAAAGGTTGGGAACCTCTGATCTAGTGCAACAGAAAACTGCATGTTTAGATTTTGGGATTTTTTGCTCTACAAAGTGTGCTATGCTGGCATCACTGAGAACAGCTAGAATATTCATAGCTCAGGTAATACAATCTACTACTGAAGCAGAGTACCTGAGGGAGGTCACATTTGACATTTTGTACATTATTACAACCTACAAACACCTTAAAAATGGTATGAGAGATTTGAAAAGAAAGTAACAGCTTTCATTCCCAAACAGATTATATATAATATTAGAAGTAGGTCAAATTTTGACAACTAAAAAGCTGTGTCTTTACAAATCCATTCAGCCTTTACTTCAGTATTGAATTGTCATTGGTAATCCCATCACCTCTCATTGATGAATCTTGAGGTGACTTAAGAGGCCAATCCTTGAGCCACCAATTTGTCCACAGAAATTGCAGGCCTTTCCACAGGGAAGAGTAGGCTGCAGGTCAAGATTGCTGTTCTTTTACTTCCTCTGTTCTATCTTCTCTGCTTAGAGGACAAAGCACTTTACTGCAAAGCGGGCAGCCACTTTGGTTGTAGCACCATCCAAAACAGTTAGCAGCCAGCTCCTCCCAATTCTTGATTGTCTGTTTTCTTGAGAAATACTTTCAATGTGTCCTTGTTGTATTTCCTCTGGCCACAACTAAACTGGGAGTAGAGCACTTGTTTCAGGAGTCAAGAGTTGGGCGTCTCCATGCAATCTCTGGTCCAGTGAATCTGATGCTTGAGGATCACAAGCTCAATGATGCTAACTAGCTTCAGCAAGGATGCTGGTGTCTGTGTTGTGATCTTCTCATTTGATGCATAGGATTTTCTACAGGCATCACTGATGATACCTCTCCAGGCCCATGCGATAAAAAACAGTAGGTTACCCACATTTCACATTCATAGAGGAGAGGAGATGGTGACTGTGTTTTAGACCTGGATCCAGGTGTCTTTCCAGAGATCATGATCAATAAAAACATGCTGAAGCGATTTCTTAAAGGAGGTGCTTGGGCACTGGATCTTGTGCTGGATCTCATCAACGTTCACTCTCTGGGAAAGGTAAGGGAAGTGCTTGATGACTTCAAGGGTCTTCCCCTTGATGGTAATTTGAGGAAGGGAGTTGCATTCATGGCTTGGATCAGGCTGATAGAGCACTTCAGTCTTCTCAATGTTGAGCAAGAGACCCCAAGTTTGGTAGGCTTCTTCAAAGAGATCCAACATGCTTTAGGGGTTTTTTCTCAGTGTGGGCAAAGATGGTGGAGTCATCAGCATACTGAAGGTTATGGGTGGTTGTTTTGAATATTTTAGTCTTCAAGGAAAAATGGCTCAGGTTGAAAAGCTCTCCAGCCATTTGGTATTCAGTGTCAGTTCTGGAAGGGAGGTAGTCCTTAGCAAGAACCAGAATCGGGGCAATGAAGCATCCTTGCTTGACCCCAGTTTGGATGACAAATGGACCTATCTGTGATCCACTACAAAGAACAGTGGCAACTGTCTGGTCACAGAGGAGCCTCAGCATCTCGACGTATTTTTCAGGGCATTCAAATCTGGCCACTACTTTCCACAAGTTTTTGTGACTGATGGAGTCAACAGCCTTGGCAAGAAAGGAGGGTTCTATAGAAAGGAGGGTAATATCTTGATAGGAGTTATCTCCTTTCTTAAAGACAGCCACGATATTCATGTTCTTCAGGTCCCCAGAGATTCCTTGTTGTTCCAAATTCAGAGAATAAATCTGTAGAGTCTCAGTATCAATTTCTTACCACCAGCCTTGAAGATTTCAGCAAGTATGCCATCCAGTCCAGTAGCCTTATTGTTCTTGGTTTCCTAGACAGCACACCAGACGTCCTTGTTAAGATCATGTGGTTATTTCAGCACACCAGCTTCCTTATGATGCATGAAGTCAAGCATGGGCTTTTATCACAGGAAACACAACTCTCCCATGCCAACACTCAAAAGCCGCACAGTGATGGACTAGTGGTGATGGAGACAGGACCAGTGAATCTGGCAATTTTCAGCCACAAATATGCATGCAGAAAGAGGTAGCTTGATGGTTGTCCTGCACCTAGGTTGACACAGGGGTGCTATTCAGCAGCTGATACCATGAGTGAGCAGTCCTATTTAAGATCTCCTATGCTCACCTTACATGGGAAGGCGACTAGAAAAAGTGCCCTAAAACTGGGCTGTCTTATCTGCTCCTGGCTGGATGACCGCATCCAGTGGGATCATTTTCTCTGCAGTTGAAAACATCATAAAAAGACAATGACTTCTGTAACAAGGAATGTTCAGACCTTGTTGAATAAACAAGATCATGAATGACTGGCAAGAATAACTGCTATAGTCTCTAGGGTTCCAGTGAGATGCATCGAAATCACAGCTCTGACTGAAACAAGACAACCAGACAAGCGCCAGCTGAGGGAAGAGTATGAAGGCCATGCCTTCTTCTGGAAGGGGAAACCAGTGCCAGCATTGGTTTTGCCATCAAGAATATGCTCATTAGTCAACTTAGAATTCCCCATGGGCATCAACAAACATCTTATGACCCTCTGGCTCAGCAACAACCAGTACATCACTGTATCAATGCATATGCCCTGATGCTGACAATGTCAATGAACACTTTTGCTCCAATTTTGACCGTGTTCTCACTAATATTCCCAAGGAGGACAAAATTATTGTCCTTGGTGACTTCAATACTAGAAACAAGTGCAACCTGGAACTCTGGAGTGGCGTCATTTGGAAGGAAAGAGTAGGAAAAGCCAAGTCAATGGCATCCTTTTCCTAAGCAAATGCACAGAGCATGATCTTGTCAGTATCAAATACATTATATTTCAAACAGTTTTAATACACTTGAAATGGATGAGCTCTTAAATATTTCTGAAGCTTCGCTTATTATCTTTTTTAAAATGTGCATTTTATACTTATATTTATGAGAAAAGATTCCCTACAATCTAAAAAAAATGGTGAAATTTTCCAGCCTCTGGGATGGGGTTCACAGAGATGCAAGTCTCTCTCCCTCTCTCACCCTCCAATCTTCCTTCCTGAAAAGGTAGCAATTGGGTGCTTAGGCAGATATAATTGTTGGCGTGCTATGGGTGCTATGGAATTCTATAGTGCAACGTGCATGACCATAAATGCACAACCCCCTAGCTGGGAAGTAAAATGTTGATATAAAGGGATGGTCTCCAGCCAAGACATAAAAGTGGCTGCTCCTTAGCATTCCCATTCTCAGGGAGAGGCTCACTGGGACAGGCTCACTGACAGGTTTGCCTGATTAATTGTTGCCATTGCAGAAACAGCTGATGAAGCTGAGTGCAAGCTGGTGTGGGAGTGCCTGTGGGCATTTTTACACATGCTCCAGGGGTGGAGTAGGGGGTGCTTTAATTAGAATGGCTCCAAGAGACATTCTAATTAAAATGCCCACAGTGTCTTGTGTATCAGCGTCCTGGCACGTCACAACAGTAGCAGGGGCATTTTAACTAAAGCTCGAACAAGTTTTAGTTAAAGCGCCCCTACTGCCATTTTGAAAAATAGGGACACTGACATGAGATGCAGGCTAGCTGAAACACACTAATTAGCATGCTCCAGTGGGCTCAAGTCTGCTTTGACATGCTGTAATCACAATGCATTGGAACAGCCCCCCTGCATTTGTAGACCTTGTGAGCCAGGAACTTTAAAGGGCTGCTGATGTTCAAGCCCTTAAAAAGGCTGCACCAACTTGAGTACCAGCAGCCCTTTCAAGTTCCCAGCTTACGGACAGCCTCATTACCCTTGCTACCTGATCAGCCCCTGCTGCTGCTGTGGCCCAGTGGCAACTGGGACAGGGCTGTCTGCAAGCCAGTTACTGCAGGGTCCCTGACTGCTCCCTGCTGGGCTTGAAGGCAAAGAGAGAACTGAGCACTGTGCGACTCTGCAGGTCAGAAGGACCTGTCCACACATTACACTTGTTATTCACAGACAGACAATGAAGTTGCTGTTTGAAACAACAACTTCTTTGTCATGGATCTGTGGATTTTTTAGCACAACAAACAGCAAGAACATGAGGGCAGCTGCTTTTTCTTGCACTTAAACAGTTGATATGGTGCAACAAATATAAATGTCTGCTTATACCCTGGGATGTTCTTACATCACCCTGTTGTGTTCCCTCCGCTTCCAGCCCTCTTTGACCAAAAGGAAGACTCAGGCATAAACACCTTTAGTTAACAGCCAAACAGATGACCACTTAAGATTTTACATTTAAAATGTACAAAGGGATTGCTGTGGACACTTGCCAGGCTGAACCACTATTCACTAGCTGCAGGAGCTGAGTGCAAGAGATGGATGCTCACAGTAAGCTTCAGCGTAGATAAAATACTGGTAACATAATAACCAAATATAGCTTGCTAAATCTCATAATGTAGTCTATTTTAATATTGTTCCAATTACAGATTAATGTTCTGATCCTCCAAATGTTTATCCTTATATAAGGGCCTGTATTTGCCTAAATTATCCCACTGTAAGACTCTACACCAGGGCATGAAATTAAATCCATATCAAGTGTCCACAGGATCAAAGCTCATTTTTTGTGTTACATTCATTAGCTGTGGAGATGATGAAACTTCACTGTATGGTACAAAATTGTGATTTCAAAGCAGCCTTTTGCTTCCAATTATTATTTTAAGTAATTTGCAAATAATAGCACATTATAAGTTCAAAATCTCAAATTTAAGCAACAAATGTTAAATAGTTCCAAAATTATGGAAAAAGTGAAAATTATTGATGTTTAAATGAATGCTTTCCTTCTGGAGAAAGAAGTCCTAGTTCAGAAAGAATATCTATAGTACTCTTCCAATTACAAAACAAGTAAAAGGAGGTATTTTGGGCTTTATCATTAATATTTAAAATAATTAGTTTTATCCAGTTAGAATATTCTTACTCTCAACCTAAAAACAAAAATTACAAAAGTATTATGGAAACTGATATTAAAAAAGTTTCTACCAACTAAATTACTGTCATCAATACATTAATGGTATTTGTGCGCCAAAGCCCCAAAATCCTTATATATCTTTTATTTATCTAACAGAACTGAAGAGCATGCCAGGCACTTCACAGAAGAAAAAGCAGGATAAAATCCCTGACTCACAAAGCCTACAATGTAGGTTTTAGACAGGCCAATGTGAGTCTTAGGGAATGACAGACAGTATAGAAATGAAGTGATAAGAAAAGATGATGGTTGCAGCAACACAATCATGGCATTAACTAGCTTAGTAGGTCTGAAAATTGTTAACATATAAAAATAAGGTGAGACAAAAAAATAAAAATGAATAACCATATGGGCTTTACACATACTGGCCACATCCAGCTGTGGAGGGGGGTGCACTTGTAGTGGCAAAAACAGAAGCGGCACAAATTTGTTCTGTTACTTTTTGCTGCAGTGCACATCCCTGTACATGTGCTTTGTGGAGGGGCAAATTGTCCCACTTTGGGAAAAATGCCCATGCCCAGCTCCTTCCAACTCCTGGTGTACTGGAGAAGCTAGGGCACAACTGAAGGAGCGGAAACACTCTGGGCAGCAGCTAGAGTATCTCCCTAGAGAACTAAGCCCCTGTGTCTTTGGACACACATTTCTGTTGTGTGCGCCACACCGTGTTTATTTACCTGGGTTTTTTTTTTTCCTACCAGGATTTCCCGGTAGTAAATTTTGGCCCATGCTGCAAATTTGCAGAGCAGGGCACATTTTAACATTCTGTGCACATGGTTTGTGGCGCCACAACGTGCAAGCCCCTGATTGCATGGATGCGGCCATTGACATTTCAAGCGAAATTTAAAACAAGGAGGAAATGTACCACAGTAACTCCTGTAAACAGCTTTGATTTACAGGGTTGTATGAACATAGTTGAGTCCAAATTAGGTCTCGTTTCATTTTAAGCAAAGGTATAGTTTTGAACAAAACAAAATTAGTTTGATTTCAAGTACATTCTTTATAATGGAAGGGAAGGTAGAAGTACACCTTATAAACTAACTGAATCAGAGATGAATAAGCTTTCTCGAGCAACAGCTCACTTCATCAGACGCTACCTCTTTTTATAATGGAGTTACAGTACATCCCCAGTTATCTAAATGTCATCTTTCTTTACTAACTTGTAACTGCTGGTATTGTATAACTTTTTAAGTTTTATCTAATACAGTACTGTATCTCTACTCTTAAGTTTGATACAGTATTGTATCTTTTAATTATTTTGTACACTATTCTCTTTTAAACATTATTTAATATAATACATATGTTTATTCATAGGTTTGATATAATAACATTTAACTGTTGGTGTTGCATAGCAAGCTGCTCTCCATTAAGTTTTACATATTTAATATCTCTACTGTTAAATTTGATTTTACATTTTGCATCATGTGTTAGTATGTACAACTCTTCACAAGATTCTGTTTACACTTACCTGTATGATTTCAGTTACCTGAAGGGCTTTTTGGCACATGCTGTCCAAAGGGGCTTGGATAACCATGGCTATACTACATACTTTCTAAAACTGTTACTACATATTAGTGCAATGGTTATTATCGTATATTGCAAAAAATAATTTCTGAAAATACTAATGGGTGTATTAATAACTACATTTGTGTATTGTTATATTACTAGTATCACTAAGTAACCAATTTCTATATATTGAGCTATGACAGGAGGGAAAAAACTACTGAAACTTGACACTAAAATAGTAGCAAGAACCCCTCACCTTATAGTAGGCTTTTTCAGTTTGCATGCATTGAGAAGACTCACAGACCTGCTTAATCCATGACTGAGAGATGCATAAACAAAGCAGAATACAAAGTAAATGCTACAATAAAACCATGGAAGAAGACACATTCAAAGAAACTTATGCAAGACACATAATCACACACATTCAAGATATGAAGTTACATGCAAAACTAAAGTAGCGTGACATTTACTAATTCCTCAGTCAGATGTTTAATCAGTCCAAGCTATATGTTCAGAGTCCAACAATGTGTCTTTTAATGACAAGAATGATGGCAAAGTAAAAGGGGTATCACAAGAAGCAGATTGAATAACCACACTAGAAGACAATTTTTCTACTACCTTAGTAAGGATAAGTATAAGAAAAAAAATCAGTCATTTTATATACACACACCATAGTTATGCAAAATGGTTTGAGATGTCTAAGATGATTAATTAGCGAATATAGGTATCAAATTGTTTTTATAAAAGATGCTGTTTTTGTTGAAGTCCTAATGTTTAAAACCACATTGTTTTTAAGGAAAATTCCCATTGGGGAAAATATTCTGAAATTAAACAAATGTTGTCAATTTTCTGGACTTAATTTTCTCATTTCAAAATTTCACTTTTGAAGGAGTCAAACTGTTTCATTACAATTCAAAACATTAGACAGTGACCTAAAAAAGAAGAAGTCAAGATGTTCCAAATCAACAGTATGGAGAGGTCTTGAATGATTTTAAAAATACTATAAAACCCCATTATCATCAGTTATTAAAACTATAAATGTTATCCACAATTATGTATTTTTATCCACTTTTTAAATTTTACATGACCTCTCAAAACCTCTAAGAAATGTTGGAAAATGAAAATAAATCTGCCTCTTCTTGGCTCACTCAATCACCCCTAAACAGAAGGCTTGCCATAAGAAACAGAGAGGCTTAGAGGGATGTGGCAGAAGTCCCTCCTTTCCCATTTCAGTGACCCAAAGAAAGAGTTTCTTCATCCTAAACTGGAATGTTTGATAAACCAGTGAATATTTACACCAGATACACATATTTCAAACTATTCTGGAAGTCTTCAGCTAATGCAAAATTAGTAGAGAAGCTGGAAGTTCTCTCTACAATTTGTCTGTTCTTATTGTAATGATGACTGACACAAGACAAATAAGGAAACTAAGGGTGCATCCACACACGCAGGCACATGCGCTTCCGGCAGCTCAAATAACAGCGGCACAAATTTTTGCCAGAGATTTGTACTTCAGCACACATGCATGAACGTACACTTTGGAATGGGGTAAGTTATGCTGCTTGGGGCAAACTGACCCTGCCCAGCTCCTCCCAGATCTTCAGCCAGGGGGAGCTGAAAGCTGGGGCCAGCACCTGTGCTGGCCCCAGCAGTATAAAAAGCTGCCCTGGCCAGCAGCTCAGGGCTACTTGCCCTCAGGAGCCTGAGGTCCAGCCAGGTGATATCTGGGGCTCTTTGGGCCAGCTGGACTGTGGAAGCAGCCATAACAGAGTGGTCCTTGCACCCTCTACAGCAGTCTGGCAGTGGGGGCTGCTGCCTGGCTGTTACCTGCTGCCACCTGCAACAGCATGTGGCCCCACGACTGTGTGCCTGCCAGACCCAGATGGGGACCACAAGGCTGCCTGGCCTGTGGTATGGTCACTGCAACAGAGCCTCCTGTACTTCTGGGCCAGCTGCCAGTGGGCCGTGTCTGCACAGGTGGATTTTGGACAACGCTGCTGTCATGTCTTCTGGTGCCCCTGCCTTGCTGTCTGGGCAGCTATTGCTCTGGAAGATGTGCTCATGGCAGTGGCCCACTTTTAATTGTTAAAGCTTGTCCTCCTGGCCCCAAATGGCCAGGTCAGCCACCTCGTCTGCCCTCCAGCTAGGTCTCCAGTGCTGGCCCTGGGCAGGCTCCTCTGCCTGGGTCCCGCCACATGCCTCACCAGCAGAGATCCTGGTGTTCCCTGTTTAAAAATTGCAAATTCTCTGATAAAGAGCCCCAAATTCCCTCATTAAAATACCCAAAATCTGTGTTCTTCTGCAATTAAAATGAAGTGCCACTATATATAGAGATCAGTTGGGCAATATTTTATTGATATACTTACAATTCTACATCAATTTGGAAGCCTACCAGTGCCTCTATCACGATAATAAAATGCATTCTGCTAGACAGCAGTGGGATACGACTGCCCTGCCTCTGCCCACACCCTTGCCCTTCTCTCCCAACCCACAGCCCCATCGGTGCCTCTCACTCCTGACCCGCAGCTCCTGCCTGCCCCCACTAGCTCACTCCTAGCAGCAGCTCTGTCCCAGCACCAGGACATGAGTCCAGCTGCAGCAGTCCTACCTGCTGCTTTGTGGCTCTGAGCAGCACCAACAACCCTTATTGTTCTGCTCCCTGCGCCTGTGCCCAGGACCCAGCGATCCCCATGCTGTTCCTAGGAAGCCCTCAACTGGGACTCAGGGACTGGGCTGGGCAAGCCCCTACCCTTCAAGACAGGCCTCTCCCTGCACAGGCTGCTCTATGGGGGCAGGAAAGCTCTAAGCCTAGTTCTGGCAACTTCTCCTACCCTGAGCACTCCCCCAACCCTGAACCCCATCTCTCTCTCATACACACCCTTGCTGCCCCTCTCCCCCTCCTCAGCCCATCACACCCCAAGTGAATCTGGGACCAGGAGCACTCCCCAGGCTGGGGCCACATATCCCAGTACCAGTGTGGGCATGGGGCAGGACTGTAGTGTGGCCATGGGGGTGGGTGTAAGTTTTATGGGAGAAGTGTAGGGCTTGTGTGGGTGTTTGAGGGTGTGGGGTTTGTGAGTGGGTATGTGGGTAGGGGGGTCGTTGGGGTGGTTTGTGGGGTTTGTGAGTGTATTGTGCAGGGCTGGGGGTGTGAGGGGACTGTGAGGAGGTAGGTGGCTGTGTAGTGGTGGGGGGGGGGACACCTGGGTTCACCTGGGTTCCTGGCATGCACTCCAGAGCCACATGCCCTTGGACTGGACTGGGTCCTGCCTCCCTGAAGCCAGCCCAGCCTGACAGTGCATGGGGCACACGGAGGCGGGACCCAGCCCAGCCCGAGGGTGCACAGTTCTGGCATGTTGTGCTAGAAGCCCAGGTGACAGGAAGAGCTGGCCCAGTTCTGCTTGAGGGCACACGCCAGCAAGCCAGGCCTACACCATGTGCAGATGTCGGTTTAAGGCAGTGACGTGGGCTGACAGAGGTCTCTGCCAGGAAGAGAGCATGAGCGCCCCGATGGCTGTTGCTCCTGTGGGGGCGGGGAGGGGGTGTTGTGTGCACGCAGGGGGAAAGGCGGGGATGGGATGGGCCCCACCCTAACAGTCTCCCACCCCCATGTCCCTGCTTACCAGGGACAGAGCTTGGGTCTGAGCCGCTGCTGCAGCCTTGTCCCGCTCCTATTTGCTCCAGCATGCTGAGGCAGCATGCAAAAGCAGCAGGGGCACATGGCAACCATAGAGACACTACGGCTGCATGCTAGAGTGCCTCTCTGGAGGACCCAGCATCTGGTTGCACGGCTTCTTTTCAGAGTGGGGGGTTTGTTTTTTTTTGTTTTTTAATACTGGGATTTCCCAGTATCAGAATTAGATATGCAGCATGGAAAACATTTTTTTGTTCCCAATGTGCCTCTTGTGGTGTCTCAAACTGCTTTGAGATGCTTCAGTGGGCACACGCTTGGTTGTTTGGACGTGGACTAAGTGTTTTTGCTCAATTACAGGAGAAACCTGTGCTCCGTTAGCCTGATGAGCCTCATCTGAAAAGAAATGTAGTAGATTTATTGAATTTACAAATTTTACATTAGTGTTACACTATTGGCTTTAATGTAGTTATTTTTGATGTGTAAAAGCCTAAGGGGCAATTTCTTTGGAATTTTTTTCTTATTTCTTATTTCTTTGATCCTTAAAAGTCTACCCATCTCTCCTAAATAAAGCAAGAAACAGAAATCCAGCACTCAAGTTCAAAACTGCATTATTCATGGGTTCAAAAATATGCATAACAAATTTATCAAAACAAATTACTATTTAATTTTAAACTGTATATAATATTGCTAAAACTCTAACTGGTTAGTAAGGGATATTGATGTTAGTCCTGTTGGTCTGAAAGCATAGGCAGACAAAACTCTTGGGACAGAAGTGATATCTTTTTATTAGACCAACTAAATAGTAGCAAAAAGAAAGAAAGAATTTTTTTTGCTACTATTTAGTGGATCTAATAAAAGATATCATCTCTACTGCAAGAGTTTTGTCTGCCAACTGGTTAGGTAAAATATTCACAATATTCACTATAAATATTCCCCCTCCTCATCCTCTACATTAATTAAAACAGGTTCAAGAATTCTTATACAACTTTTATTGAATTATGCTGTGTGCATCTACATGTGCAGTTGATGTGCACTAAAGTTGCTGTGCAGTACCCGCTTGGTACTAGGCTCACAGGCAGTTTCTGCACAATTCTGGGCGCCGCACTTCAAGAGGGATGTCGACAGCATGGAGAGGGTCCAGAGGAGGGCCACTCGTATGATCGGGGGACAACAGGGCAGGCCCTATGAGGACAGGCTGCGGGACCTGAACTTGTTCAGCCTCCAAAAGAGAAGGCTGAGGGGGGATCTTGTGGCCTGTTATAAACTAGTCAGGGGGGATCAGCAGGCATTGGGGAAGTCACTGTTTCCCCGAGCACTGCCAGGAGTGACCAGGAATAACGGTCACAAGCTGGCAGAGGGTAGATTTAGGTTAGATACCAGGAGGCGCTACTTCACAGTCAGGGCAGCTAGGGTCTGGAACCAACTTCCAAGAGAAGTGGTGCAGGCTCCTACCCTGGGGGTATTTAAGAGGAGGTTAGATGAACATCTTGCTGGGGTCATTTGACCCCAGTATTCTTTCCTGCCACGGCAGGGGGTCAGACTAGATGATCTACTCAGGTCCCTTCCAACCCTACAAACTATGAAACTATGAAAGTGAGACACCCCCCCTGCCCCATACACACACACACTGTCCAGGGCTGACTGGGAGAAATTTGTTCCCGATCAGCTGTCTACACACACACACTACTATACATTTAATCTAGTCCCTGTATTTCTTGGTGCTAGGAAACAGCACATCAGCCTAATTTAGTGTAGTAAATGCTGTGCATGTGCAGACACTGATTCTTTACTGTGCAGTAGACTAATCTATTGTCCAGTAAACCATTTTGTGTAGACACGCCTGCCTACAAGCAAGAAATATTATCTTTTATTGCTAGGGATGCAGTAAAATTAAACAGTAATTTTAACAGAGTTCAATTTAAAAACACTTTTTATTCAGGATATTCAAATCTGGAAAATGTATTTGAGGCTTCATATGCATTTTGTATGTATGCCAGTTATAAAATCACTGCTGTCCTGAGTGGAGAATGTAGAATATTAATTCTAAGAGACCGGCCAGTTTCCTAAAGACCATACATTCCTTGTTTTGAAGAACAGGAATTTATCATATTAAAGGCATGTAATTCTATCTACAAACCAGACTTCTTGTAGTATGTCTCCTTTTGATTACCACACTCAGTTTTTCACCATTGCTGTACCTTACAATTTGTTCAGACAGAAAGAATGAGTAATTGTCTCCTTTTGAAAGCCAAAGTAAATGCTATTCTATGCACTGCAGCAGCATCCCTACTGAGCAAGGTATGGTATGCATTCTTCCCCGCTACATTTTTATCCTCTTTTCTTTGAACTAATGACAAACAAAGCTATCCCATATCAATCACAAAAATCTAGATTTTATTTAGTGGTACAAAGCATTGCTACTGTGCACTGGATTGCTTCCAGAGCCATAATTTGTATTTAGCACTGAACTTCAAGCAACATTACAACATAGGGATAAAAATACCTGCTGTTTCTACATACCGAATTACTCTCATATTCTGAATTCAAATTTCAAATAATTATGACATGGATGTTAACACAATATTCAGAATAACTTGGACAGCACTCCAAATCCTCCTATTCAATATTCCCAAATGACTTCCCTATTCATACTGTAAAAAAATACTAAGTATGTTGCATTTATAAGATCCTCAGAATAAAGATGATAAATTTCTCCTCATCTTTCTGGGCTGGCTACAGAGAAGTGCTGAGCACTCTGTAAAGTCAACAGTAGTTAACGGGGCTCAGCAGCATGCAAGATCAAATTCTAATTAATAAAGTAAGCCTCACAATCGAGTGATCAGGGCAGATCCAGAGGGGGTGTAGTGGTCCAGCTGCATCCCTGTTTTGAATTGGACTGTACCATGGGAAGCTCTTGGGGACATTCTGAAGTCCCTAAAACTGGTGAAAATCTCCCCTCCCTTCTGCTTCTTGCTCAGAGGGGTAATACACCTTCCCTTTTCCTTCTCCTCACCCCACTTCCCCTGCCTGATGCTGCTGCTTTCCTTGCTGTCCCTGGGATGAGGGAAGCACCAGAGGGGCTTCCTTCCTGATCCATCCAGGCTCTGTGGGGGCTGTGTTCAGTTAGGACAGAAACACTGGGAATAGGGGTGGGGGGGGAGGCTTCCCCTTCTCTGCCCCTGCTCCTGGGGGACCATGCAGGGAGGAGGGAACTATTCCCATCACTCCCAGGTGCTTCCCCCACTCCCAGGACATGAGAAATTGTTTAATTAAAAAAAAAAACACGCTGCATATTTAAAATAGGTATTAAAACAATTCTTTTATAGAAATATTGCGAGAAGTTACTTCTTAAGTTATATAAGTCCTTTTATTATGTAACGCTCATGTGCTCTATTAACATATCCATCAAGCTACTGGAATTCCTAAATTTACTAGTAATAGAATATTTTTTAATTCTTCAGTATGAAAAGCACTATGTAGGTAGATAACTATGCATTGTCCAGTGTAAATCGACACAGAATACTGGTTCTTTTAAATACCTCTTATTTACCTGAATCAAAGACTGATTTGAATTGAAGATGACCCCCAATAATAAGATTCTAGATAGATAAAATGTATAAATTTGTAAGAATTTTCCATGTCTAGAATCTAATTATCGGAGGGTCATCTTAAATTTCTGTGTCCCCCACCACTGCAGCTGTGGCGGGGCATGGGCAATGGCAAGTGAACTGGCCTGATGCCTGCTGCTTGCCACCTGTCACCCCCACCACTTTCCCACCCTGGTGCCTGACATCCTGATGACTGTGTACCCCACATACCTCTACAGTGCCTGGACCTCCTGGCACCTGTGCCCCCCTAGTGCCTAACCTCCTCACTTGATTCTGTTCTTGCCTGCTCGCCCTGTGCCTGCACGCCTGGCACCTGCCCTCAGCACATATCCCCCGCCTTGGTGCCTCTGCCCTCCACCATGCTACTTACCTTCCCCTCACAGCTCCAAAACTGGCTAGGGCCTTGCTCAAGCCAAGAGCAGGGAACACATCATTTGCTGCCCCTGGTCCCAGTCCAGCCAAGCAGCAGTTCTTGTGGCAAAGGCAGCTTCAGCATACCCCAGAGAGGCAGGGCCAGTGCAGCTACCAGCATTAACTGGCTGGGCTAGAGCCCAAGGCAGCATGTGCTACATGCTCCCTGCCCTGGCCAGAGCTGCAAGGGGGAGGTGGGGGGCACCAGCTGTAGCACTGACTCAGGTTCAAGTAAATACAGCACTTCTACAAGAGTGTACCTCCTTCCCAAACTTACTTGAACCCAAGATGAGGGGCTTTCCCACCATGTTCAATGGGGGAATCATAGAACCATTGAGAAGTAGGGTTGAAAAGGATGGCTGAAGGTCATTTAGTCCAACTTCCTGCCTGAGGCAGGACTGTCCCCATCTAAACAATCCCAATATACACCATCTTCTAAACTCCATAAGATTACTATTAAGCCTGACACAAC
Source organism: Crocodylus siamensis (assembly GCF_052110815.1). NCBI lineage: Eukaryota > Metazoa > Chordata > Crocodylia > Crocodylidae > Crocodylus > Crocodylus siamensis. The sequence goes on along the minus strand of NC_143396.1, from coordinate 272,466,013 downwards.
ACAGACCTAACAGCCCAACCTGCCACAAGTAAAGCAGGGGGAACCAGGGCAGCCAACATCCTGGCTCCATGAAATGCTGTCAATATAGGTTCAAGAGGTCCTGGATAGAGAGCAATGCCACCCCACCCCACCTCCACTACAGAGGAAGGCAAAAAACCCCGCAGTCTGTGCCAATCTGACCACTGGATAAAATTATTTTCTGACCCTAAATATGGTGATTGGTTTGACCCTGAGGGGCAATACCCTCCTGCCAGGAACACCCCACCTGAAGTCCCTCTTGGCTGGAGCCAACACCCTATGCACCTGAGGAAGGCTTAAAAACATCCCGACACATACAGGGGGAAAAAAGGGAGGGAAGGAGGAGGGGAGAGGGGAAGAAACAACCAGCAAAGCCCAGAGACATGGGAAATACCCATAGTAGAACACTGGAATAGCTATGCCTAGATCATCCCTGAGCTGTGGCCATCCAACCTCTTCTTGAACACCTCCAATGACAGAGTACACAATTTCCCTAGACCATCTATTCTACTGCCTCACTATTCTCACAGTGAAGAAGTTTTTCTAGATATCCAATCTAAACTTACTTCACAGCAACTTCAAGTCATTAGTGTACATCCTCCTCTCTGCAAGAGAGAAAAGGTGCTTTCCCTCTTCTTTATGGCATTCCCTCTTCTTTATGACAGCCCTTCAAGTATTTGAAGACTGATATCATGTCCCCTCTTAAGATCGTTTTCCACAAGCTGAGCATAACTAGCTCCTTCAGCCTCTCCTCATGTGATTTTCCTTCCAAATCCTTGATCATCTTTGTTACACAAGAACCTGCATACCAAATACTCACACCAGGACCCTTTGTACATGCATGCACACATGTATACAGTTTGCTGCTCCCTAGCTTCCTCCTTCAGTGAACTCCCTAAGCAAACTCCTGTTCACACAAAGTTCACTAGAGTCTGCCTTTTTATAGCGGAAAAAACCTCACCTTGGATTTCAGTAAATGCAATATGATGCTTTGCAAGGATTACAGGAAGAGATGATGCCCAGAGATTGTGAGGAAAGGTGTGACAGAATGTCTAACTCATGCAGAATCAGGAATGCACAAGGTGACTGTAAATGAAGTTAGGACCACCTCCTTCTTGATCTTTAAATTCTATCCTGCACTTCTAGAGACAGATCACAAGATCATTTATGTATATAGATGAAGGAAAAAATATTCCTGCCTTCTGTTTTGTTTACAGTTACCCTGAGCAAATCTTTTTTCCCCCCTTTTTAATGCTGGGATTTAAAAAACTAAAATAAAATAACCTGAAAATCCAGTACATCCAAAATCACTAATACTTTACTTCTGCAACACTCAAGTGTTTTTTTAATGCAAATTTTCTCATCTTCCTTCAAACATTCAACTACCATTAACATTCTTTCATATTTACCTTCTTGCCCTATCAGCAAAACTGGTTCTTGCAAACCCAATAAACCTGCAGCTACAGCGAGCCCCCCGGTAACAGATGTTCAACCCATTTGAGTCAGGTAGAAACAACAGTCTGATGGCTACTGATTGCATTTTTGGTGGTATAGAGTATGAGTTGCTTTGTAATAACAACTTGAGCCCCTTTCACAATGAGAGTGGCTAATGGCACAATACCTGTTTTCATCTCACACCTAACAAAAAGAGTTCCCTTTACAAATATACATCAGTTGTAGGTACATCAATATTTCATCTCTACAACTTGCCTTTATTGTTAACTGGGAGCATCACTACTACTTAAAACTGGATGGGAACACAGGAATCAGAGGAATATTCAAGGAAAAACTGACTACATAAAATCTTATTTTACCTGATCTTTGACAACTAAAGAGCATAGCAGATTAAGACTCACTGGGTGCATCCACACACCCAGGCACGTGCACTAGCAGCAGCTCAAATAGTATCAGCACAAATTTGTGCCAGAGATTTGTGCCTCAGCACACGCGCACGAACATGCACTTTGGTGTAGGATAAACTGGGCCACTTGGGGCAAACTGACCCTGCCCAGCTCCTCTCAGATCTTCAGGCAGGGGGAGCTAGAGGCTGAGGCCAGCACTTGTGCTAGCCCCTGTGGTACAAAAAGCTGCCCTGGTGAGCAGCTCAGGGCTACTTGCTCTCAGGAGCTTCTGAGGCCCAGCCACTTGGTATGTGGGGACACTAGCCCCTGTGCCAGCTGGACTGCCGCAGCAGCCCTGACCTAGAGTGGCCCTTGCACCCTCTATCCACTGCAGCAGCCTGGCAGTGGGGGCTACTGCCCAGCTGCGACCTGCTGCCACCTGAGACAGCATCTGCCCCCTTAGACCTAAGGCCCCATGACTGTGTGCCTGCCAAACCCAGATGGGGACCACACGGCCGTCTGGGCTGTGGTATAGGCACTGCAGCACAGCTACCTGCACCTCTGAGCCAGCTGCCAGTGGGCTGTGGCTGCACAGTTTGCCTTCATGCAGCACTGCTGTCATATCTTCAGGTGCCCCTGTCCTGCCATCTGGGCAGTTATCACCCAGAAGAAGTGCTCATTGTGGTGGCCTGTTTTGAACTACTGAAGTGTGTCCTCCTGGCCCCAAATAGCCAGGGGATCAGCTGCCTCGTCTACCCCAACCTGGGTCCCTATTGCTGGCTCTGGGCTGGGCATGCCTCTTCCCTTCCAGGCTGGCCTCCCCCTGCAGTCTGCTCTATGGGGCAGGAGGCTTCCAAGCCCAGCTCTAGTGGCCACTTCTCCCTCCCCCGAAATCTCTCCCTTTCTCTCACACACACCCCTGCTGCCGTCACATAAGAACACAGACCCAACTGCCACTTCAATCCCCACCCCACCACCCATTGCCCACCCGCACCCCTTCCAGGGGCCGTGCACCATGGGGGAGGGGGAGAGGGGCATGTGGCAGGGGTCCCCCTCCACTACTCCTTCACACACAACCCCCACCCTCCAAAAATCCCCCCCAGCAGTGCTGCATGATCCCTCTTGCTGCAGCGATGCACAAGTGATCCACTCCCACCTCTGCCACATAAACCCCACTACTGGCACTGCTGTGCCCAGAAGGCTCACCCACCCCTTCCAGTACATGGGCAACAAGCTCACAGGGCTCACTCCCTCTGAGCTTACCTATGTCAAAGACCTAGACTGCTGCAGGAGCAGAAGTAATGAGGGGAACAGCAGTTGGGTAGTACCCTGAGGCTGCACATTAACCCCTCATGGGCTGGATGCAGCCCATAGGCTACCAGTTGGACAATCCTAATATAAAGTATTTGCTAATCATTGTGAAATACATTAACTTCCCTAAACAACCAAGAATATTTTACTTCTACATAAAATCATCTGAATGAGAGAAATAAAGCAATAGTCATGTAAATCTTTGTGACCATACTACTAACTTTCCCTATATTTCATTTCTTCCACTGCCTATGACATAGAATCCTGGAACCACATTTTAGGATGTCATGAAACAACAAAGTAAAAAGAGTCTCCTTTTAACCTCTTGGTAGATTGCAGAGGGAAGAGAACAACACATAAATATAGACAAAGTATTATGTACTCCTTTAAAAATTACTACAATAAGATTAATCCTGATCAATTCAGCATGAGAAGAGAGATGAAATTTCAGTACTGCATTTACCTGAATTGAAAACAACCAAGTTAAGACAACACCCTAATAATTAGATTCTATACCTGGAACATTATAAATGTATTAAATCTTAAATTAATTTTCCTCCACCCCACAAGGCAAGAGCAGAGGGTAAGTGGGAGGGAAAGCAGCAGCAAGGGAAAAGGCAGCCTGAACCTCGCCCCTTGCCTCCCCCAGGTGCTTATGCCCCTTGCACCTTCCCTCCCCCCTGGTGCCTGCTCCACTGTCTGCCACCACTTACTCTATGCAGCAGCTCTGGCTCCAGCTCCATCCCTGATGAGGTAACACAAATGGCAACAGTTTTGGCCCTGGGCTGGAGCCAAAGCCACAGCAGCATCCCTGTCCCTGAGTGGTCTCTCCCACACTCCCCTAACTCTGTACCACGTGGTCTCCCCTGGGTTGGGCCTGGAGCCATGGCCAGAGCAGGTGTCTACCGTGGGCTGCTACTTAAATCTAAGACATGGCTTCCCCCCATCCCTATGTTGAATGGGGAGAATGAACCTCATCTTGGATTCGAGTAAATACAGCACTTCTACAAGAATGTAACTAATTCAAGTTTTAATTATTTAAACAATTACTTTGTCATTATCTAGAGAGAAAAAATTGCACATGTAAGTTCTAATCAGAGATAAACACATGAGATTTGCTATTTTCTCAATTAGTTTAATAACGTTTCTGGTTTAAACCAACCTTTTTGTTGCTGGCGATACAGTTTCCTTTCTGGTTCCTGATGGGGAAGGTAGAGAGCCACTTGGTTTCTTTGGTAACACAGTTCCATTATTAACAGTTGTCCTTAAAGGCAGTGTTTGTACCAGGGGTCTTGCTGTAAGGCAAGTAGATGATGAAGTCACAGTCTACACTGAATTGTATACACTGAATAAGTATAACATCTTTATAACTGCAGACAACAAAAATGTAACATACTTCAGAAATACCTCTATAATGTGTTTCCTTTGTTTCATTATACTGGGGACTTAAAACTTACAATGGATAAATTAACTAAATCTGCAGCATAGGCTTATTATTAAAAGGAAGTAATCTTGCAAGAAAGTATGAGTTTGAGTTCAAACTGAATATAAACAAAACTATCAAAAAGTTCAGCTTGACTAATATACTGCATTCAAATATGTCTCATTACAATGAACCTACTGTTCTAGAATTCTGGAATTCTATTAGCTAAATCTCTCACGTAAGAGGCAAATCTTTTTTTATCATCAAAGATATTCCTAATGACATCTGTAAAGTAACCTTGGTACTGCTTAGGGGCTCAATTCTGCAACCTCTCTCACATGGTTGCAATGCTACTTGATTACTTGCATGTGAAAGTGCAAAAATAACTACACCTGTCAGCCCACTATCCTAAATTAGACCACTCTTCAAAAATATACATCCATATCCCACATTGATGGAGTTCAACAAAATGCCAGAAAGGAGAGCAGGAAGCCTTTTAAAACTCTTCCACAAAGATGCTATTAGTTAGTACTTAGGTAGCCAAACTCCCCAAGGCCTATAGATTTTATTTTAAAAAGCACATTTTCAAGAAATATAAGGCTTCACATCTGATATTTCAGAAAATAAGAAAATACAGTTTTAAAGTGAGGAAGTGCTTGAAATAACAGAATTGTAATATAATCAATCAAGATGATCCCATTTATATCATCCTAGCCAAAAGCAGTCTCCTAAAACTCTATTATATACACACAACATGCATAATTAATTTTGATACAGTTTTTAAGAAGTTTCATTCAAATATACTACATACTAGTTGCAAAAAGTCAAACAATTGTTCAGTTGTGAATAATAGAAACTTGAGAGGTAAGTAAGGTTGTAATACAGTTAGTGAAAATATTTAAAACAGAATCTTTTAACTCCACAGTTATTATACCTGATTCTGTTTGTTTCTATAAATACTTAGTTCATAGATAGAAATTTTCTGCACAAGTTTTTCAACCTCTTTTGCCAAACGTTCATGGCAGGATGAGCAGTTTCTGGGAGGGGGTATAAAATTCCTCAGATCCCAGCTGCATGACAGTAAGAGCCAAATGGTGCCCTGGAACTGTCCTGATCCACATCGTGGGGACTGAACACAGTGAGGCTGTTTCCTTGGCCCTGGTTTAAGTTGTGGGGCTCTTGGCCTGATGCCAACAATCAGCTGATTTACCTTAACATCTCTGTGGCTACCTTGTTCAATTTAAGGCATCATACATGTAAGCATGTGCCCCAGACCTGGAGCTGATTGTTAGCATCTGAACTAGGGCAGCTCTGGATCCTGGTTCAAGACACAGGGCTGCCCCCAGTCCAGTAGCTGCAGCAGTGTTTCCATGCCAAAATTTGAAGACTGTGGTCTTTCCTTATTAAGTCTTTGACTAGGGTCTACATCTTCCTGGGCACATCCACATGAGACATTTACTGCACAGCTGCCTAATTACCTCTGCAGTAAAGTCTCAGCGTCTACATGTGTGGCCCTATTAGGCCACAGCAAACTAATTAACTCCACCATAGGTTAGTACTTGTAAACACAAGTACGATCCTATAGCAGCGTTGTTTAGTGTGTTGGAATGCACAAATAGATGCCGATGGGGCTGGCTGGGGCACAAGGGTGCTTCAGTGCAGGGGCTGGCTGTTGGCAAACCCCTTGTACCCCAACCAGCCCCTCCACAGCATGTTGAGCCAGGCTGGAGCAGACCCAGGCTGGCAGGATGACCTCCTGGGCTCCCTGCCAGCCAGGGCTGCTCTGACTCACCTTAATGTCCTGTGGTCCCAGGCACACATGAAATTGTCTCCTGGAAGCAATAAACTCCAGCACAACATGCATCAGAGTTTATTGTGTCACATTAATTTCATGTGTAACGTGCCCTCTGTGTTGAATGTTACCAACTACAGTGGGGCCATTATCTTTATTGGGCTATGTTATTTCTTCCCACAGACAAAAAGCAACTAACCACTTCCCCAATGAAACCTGCAGTCTTACATTTCACTTGAATCTTCAGTCTTTACTGAAAAAGTTAGGCCCAGATCCTCAAAAACATTTAATCAATATGAGGTAAATCAATACCAGCTACCATCTAAATACCTTTGAGAATTTAGATCTTAATTCTTTTCTCATGTTCTTTTGTGAGCACAAACACATCTAAAAGATTCCGAGGATGCTCAATAGGTACAATGAAATAACGAAGCATACGTAACAGCTTAATACAAATTAAACAAATCAGCCTTAAAAAAAAACCAGGGTGAACCTGCACCTGGGTCTGGATTATAGCATCCTAACATTCTGTTCTAGCTGCTAAAACATTAAGCCTGAAGGTTGGGAGTTTCTCAGTCGTTACTGTCTTGTAGACTTAAAATTTTTAAACAAGAACAAAACAAGCATTAATATTAGGGGTGTACCAATAAAGATTTTTTTGGCCGATACTGATAGCTGATTATTAACCAGCAATATTGACTGATACCAGTCCTATTCCTGATATGCAACCTGGCAGTTTGGAGAGTAGTATTTAGCCACTAAGTCTGTGGGGAGAAAGGGCATAGGGGTGCACATCAAGGCCCCCACAGAGAGGGAGGGATTGGGGCTGGGGCAGGCCCTGCCCAGTCAGGGCACGGGAGGGTGCAGGACAGAGCTGCAGACTGATCGTCCAGGGGGTGTGGGAGGGCAGCTCCCGCTACTGCATGCACCCCTGGGTGAGGCGGAGGGGCATGTGCCCGCCAGACCTGTGCTTAGGGCAAGGGTAAGGGCAGGCTGCCTGCTGTGGGCTATGGGCTGGGGCAGGCTACATTGGGGGTGGGCAGTAGTGGGGTGGGCAGCGGCAGTGCTGGGAGGGGGTGGGGCTACAGGGTGGGCTACATCCACCCAAAATTTGCCATAGCCCTGATGTGGCTCCCCCACTCCCAGCACTGCCGCTGCCCACCCCTCCCCCCATCGCTGGGAAGAGGCTGGTACAGTCCCTGGCCCCGAGACCGCAGCAGGCAGCCTGCCCTCAACCTGCACACAGATCTGGGAGGCACATGCTGCCCATGCCTCACCCAGGGGTGCACGCAGTGGCAGAAGCCACCCCCCACCCCCAGATGAGCCGCCTGAGGCTCTATCCTGCACCCTGCCCTGCTCCACCACGGCAGGGGAGTACCTGCCCCTGTCCCAGCCCCAGTCCCACTCCCTCCCTCCCTCCCTCCCCATGGGGACCTCGATCTGCCCCACCATTGATCAGTGACATTAATTGGTCACATCGGGCAAAAAAAGCTGATTACGGATAATGTCAATTTTCCTTTTATCAGTCCTAATACGCTATAGACCTATATATCAGTGCACCTTTAATTCATATATTTGTGTGCTCATTTCAGTCAATACCACATATAGAAACCTATTTCAAGCATAAAAGCTGGCACTGACTGCACTTTACAAAAACAGTAGTTACACAAATTTAAGAATGCAAGGTAAGCAAGTTTCTCAGACATTAAGAATAATTGGGTTTTATTTTTACTATAATATGCACATTAACAGATATAAATCTCTTCAGAACAAAATCCATTTATCTAGCTCAGCAAGGAAGTACTGCTTTGTAGTCATCATGTAAAAATCACTGGCCTGAAAATATATGGTTACCTAACTTTCGTTTGGCCATATTAATTCTCACAAAATTCAGTTTTTACCAGCCTAAATTCCTTTTGTAGTTTCCAGCAGATGTCCTATTGTGTTTGAAACTTATCGACAGTAGTGTTAATATGTAACAGTATACTTGTTATCTGTACCCTGTATACCACCTCCCAGATAACTTCAATTTAATGTTGGGGAATGCAATTCTAAATATAAAACTTACTTCTTTCACAGGGTCCTGAGAGGCTCTAAGAATATGAACAAGTTATTTTAAAAGCTAAATGCTCAAACAAGCAACTAAAATATTTAAATAAAAATATTTTTACTTCACATACTAGATACATACATACAAATATAAACCCATTAAAATGCTGGAATGAGTTGACTAATTAGCATTAATCTTCTCTGGATGTAATCAGAATTATGCACTGATATAGCATAAAGGTTTAGTTTCAAACCAAGCACTAGGGATGTATGCTTCTGAAGCAGGAGAATCCAAGTTAGAATGAATCCAATTGTCTCTAGAAATAGAGAGGTAGTTAACTGTTAGTCTGAAGTCAGATAGAGGTTCAATGAGACATGCACTTTTGTAGGTGACAGCCTACTTCACCACTCCATTCATGGCTTCCAACAAAGTAGATTGTTGCATAAAAAAGCTTATGCCTCTCTGTACTACTTAGTCCCTAATTTGCCATTCAGCCCCACTTCTGTCTCTATGAAGTTAGAATGGCAATGATCTGTAGCAAAGCAACAGCCTACTGATAGAATTCTGTGATGCATTATTAACACTTTTTAAATTAATCTGTCATTTACTTTGTGGCTGTTCAGTTTTTATTTATGATAGAAACCTGTTGTGTTTCTCAGAATAACTCTCACTTTATGCAGGTTCTGTATGTGCGAATTCACTTACGCGATGACCCTTTTTATACCAAAAATTTGTTATATGCAGGGTAAATTCACTCTTATGCGATTAGTGTGGCGGAAGCCTACAGTCAGCTGCTTTGTGCAGTGTATTTTGGAAGTGATGCACACCAAAATACAGTCTCCTGTGTGGGTCTGTGCTCCTCACTCGCTGTCTGCAACACGTGTTTCTGTAGTTGTCATCCCCGTTATGAAACTGCCCTGTGCTTGTGTGCACTGTCTGCTGTTGGCGAGTACCAAAATTGTCTTGTAAAAGTGGCAGAAATGGGCCTGGGGGTCAGTACAGTCGAGGTCTTGTAACAAGTAGGGATATGTTCTATTGTAAAGTAGGTTCCCTTAATGCGAATTTGAGTTATGTGCTGTTTTCCAGGAACACATGGACAGTATAAAGCAATGGAAACCTATATTGATAAAATTAAAACAGTAAAAGAACTTCAAACACGTTAGTACTGGTATTAGAAGCAGTGAATGTCAGTAACTTCATCGTTCATCACTGTTCTGTCAGTTGTTATATTTATTTAGCAAGTTTGGTTGCTCTAGGGTCTTACCTGTGGTAACAGCACTGACATGTTTATCAGGCTCAGCAGCAGCTTTTTTAATCACACTCTGATCTATGAATTAATAGTGCTATTAAGGTAACAAATGAACCAATAGCAAGAAGAAAGAACAACAAACAAAAGTAGAAAAAGTAGGAAGCCATTCTGAATGGCATATAGTGGGCAAAAGAAAAATAAAAAGAGCCATTAGTAAATGAGCTCCATAAATGGGCAAGGCAAGTAAGTCAGGTTCCCCTATATGTACTTAATTCATCTTAGCTTTAAAACTGGGAATTGTTAGGCTTTAAATAAATATAAATTAGCTAGTGGGCCATGAGGAAATTCAGGTAGCAAACAGAGTATTGCTGTCTCATACTGAACTGGGATGTTGCTCTACCGCAGGTGGGCTCCAACACAGCACCTTTCATATAAATTGTTAAGCACTTAAATGTAACAAGGTATCCTGAACTTGAAATACTGACTGGCATATTTCAGGGTTTTTGCACCACAGTGTTTGAGATCCAAGTTAAACTTTTTGGCTTACAATTCAGCATCTGCAGGGTAAAATGTCAGTAAAGGGGAAATAGTCCAAGTCTCACTCAGCATTAATGGAAAGATGTTAAGAGTGTGTGGTTCCATGTGTGGTGTCTCTAGTCAAATTCATTCCCATGATGGTCTTTGTTAGTCACCACAGCTTTCAATTATAATGCTGAACTTAAACTGCTCCTATGAATAAACTAAATTACAGTCTAATGGTAAAAAATTACTGAATATTTTTATGCTGGCATCTGGACTGAGCAGGTTCTTTTTTCAAAATTAGGTTTATCTATTATTCATGAGGAAAGTGCATCAGCATCCCAAATTTTGAATTTTGGCAGACCTGCTCAAAACAACAAATTATTAATATGCTTTCTAGTCTACTTTTTCTCTCCTCAGAGATACTTCAACTAAACAAGGGAGACCCATGGTTAGTGTCTGAAGTGAAATAGCACTGTAAAAATAGGAAATGATTTATATTAGTGTTCTTGGGAACACCCATTTCTGGAAATTAGTGGGAAACCACTTTAAAACAAACTGCTAATACTATCAAAGCTTATTACAGTACACTGATGGCCAAATAACTTAAAGCCATTAATTTGCAGGAAGTGGTACAACCTCTTAGAGCAGCAGTTTCCAATTTTTTCACATTGGACATGTCGATGTGTGCCGATTTAAGGTGCTTTAGCCCTATTTAAGGTGCATTAAGGGCAGGTGTCTACATGTGTATGCCCTTAATGCACCTTAAAAATGGTGATTTTAGGCTATTTGTATCTGAATTTGATACCTGCAAAAGCAAAAGATGGTATTCAATTTAGGTGCAAATAGTTAAAACGCATTAACACATGTGTAGACACATTAAGGCATATTAACGCTGTGTATGGACTGATGTGGGACTAACTTAAGTCCCACATCAATCTGTGCATATGGTGTTAATGAACTTTAACATGTGCACATGTAGATGCAAGCCTAAATCACCTTAATGCATGTTAAGCTAAATGTACAGTAAATTTAGGCGCACCTAAATGCACATGTAGACATGCCCATTGTGACCCAACTTCTGGGCCTGCAACTTCACTTCTGGTCTGAACCCAACTGCTGTGACTGTGGGCTTCTGACCCCCTGGTAAGTGCCATAATTAATTTGAAGTCATGATCCCTCCTAGTTTTGAGACTTCTATATTAGAGGTCCATGATTAAAGCAGTGACATCTACTAAATGAGGGTCCAACTCTGCTCACATTAAACTTCAATGGAAGTAGAAACAGCACCATATATTTCCTAAACTGACACACAACCCAAGAATAAGATCTTATCTGATTGTTTGATTTCATAGTACTTACTGGGCTTTTCCTCAACACTTTAAAGAATATCTAATCTAAATGTTATATAAAGCAACTTACTCCCTCAAACAATTTCAAGAATACAGCAGTATTTTGTTATGAGAAAGCTACCCAACAGAAACATTTATTCAGTCAGTCTTTGCTGTGAAAGAAATGAGGCCAAGAACAGAAAATGAAACACCAAGTATTGTGGATTCCTATGGAATCTGTCATCCAACAACTAATGTGATTTACAACCCATTAATTTAGCTCCATAATCACCCCAACCTTCCCCTACAAATGCACAAATTAAAAGAGGAACTAAGTCCCCAAATCAGCATATATTTAAGCTCTTGTTTAGCAGTTTTGCTGAATCAGTGTCTGAAAATAAATGACTCGCACAAGGTCACATAGAATTTCTACGACTGATCTGGGTGAAAAGTGCAGGTTCTCATCTTCAACTTTATGACTTCATGCCAGATAGAAACAGTTCTGGTAGGCAATAAATAGGTAATTTGGTGGAATATAGGTGCCTAATTCACAACAAAGCAATCCAGACAGACCCCATCAGCTTTGGTGCCAGACAGACCCACAAAACAGCTTTGGTGCCTGGAATCATCAGGCAAATACTTCATGATCCAAAAAAATGGCCCATACTTAGCTTTGTGCTCATGCTCACAAGCAACTGACCTCTGGAAACTAAGAGCATCTTTACACATGCTCCAAGGATCCAAGGTTGTGGGGGGCAGAAGGGGAGGCACTTTATTTAAAGTGGCTCTTGGAAACTGCTCTAATTAAAGCGCCAGCAGTGTAGAGCCAACCCAAGCAGGATGCGGCACCTGGGGCAAATTGATCTGTGAGGCCCTGCTCCTGCCCCGATCCCGCACACCCCAGATCCAAAAATCCTGCCACAGCTATTGGCAGCAGCGGGGGGTGAGGGGGTATCAAGCAGCTGAATGCAGCCACTCCACCCAGCTCCACAGGGCCCCCCAAAGCGTGGGGCCTGGGGAGGTCGCCCAGGTTTGCAGCCCCCCGCAGGAACGGCCCTGCCGCAGTGTCTCACATATTTAATGTCCCATGCTTCAAAATGGTGGCAGGGGTACTTTAACTAAAACTCATTTGATGAGCTTTAGTTAAAGTGCCCCACTGCCATTTTGAAGTGCAGAGACACTGAATGCACATGACACTGAGGCTGCTGAAGCATGCCAATTAGAACAAGTCAAAGCAGGTGTCTGGCATGTGTATAGGTGCCCTAAGTACCTATCTCCCACTTAACCTTTGTTGGGATCTTGTTCAATCCTGAGAGGCCCCCAAAATCTAAGTCCTCAGTCTGTTCAGCATTCATACAACACAATTCCAGATTGACACTGATAGTAACATAGAGTTCAGTACAATGCACTGTTCTTAAGGCAAATTTCGCTCTCAAACACCTTGGTACCCACCTGTTGCACAGCTCTCTCAGGAAGTGGGACACCTGGCTTCTAGGCCCCACTTAGCCAGAGAAACTCAAACCCATATTCTGAATTTCCCAAGCGAGGTTATAAAATATACTCTGGGTGTTCTACCCCTCCTGCTGGAGCTAGACTGCTGGGTAGCCAAGAGCACAAAATTCCTGGGGACACATTTTCAGGTGACGACACTCTCCTGGGCTCTGGTCCCCTCTACGTGGGTTATTTGTGTTTTATTTTTAACTAATGACTGTCTAATACAAATTGTATAAGCGTGTGCATGTTCTCTATTGCTAGCTGTCCTACTGCCCCATGAATATTATACTCTTGGCTGCCTTCAACAGCAAGGGTGGAAGCTATTTTATATTCTAGTAGTCAGGGCTCTCTCCTAGGAAAGGACGCTGAGGAGGGCCTAAAACTCAGGTTTCTCACTTCATGGATGAGTGTTATAACCAACAGATACCACCTATGTTTGAGAGAGAAAGTGATCCTGGGTGCAGAGCATTGCATTAAACAATCCTGCTCATATTGAATCTATGCATTGGTCAGGTAGACATCTCCACTCTACGCTCCTGGATCCCTAGTTGAAGAAAGTAACTAACACTCATTTCTGTCATGTGCCTATGCTCTGAAGAAAAGCAGGACTTCAGACACTGCTGTGCCTCATGTTCTTACTGGCTGCTTTTAGGAGCCTCCTCTCTCTGTGGATCGCCGTGGAGCTAACTAACTGTCACCAATGACTGCATGGGGATCCGAGGTATCAAAATCAATTAATTAATTTTGTGACCATTGTGCCAATGTAAATATCAATGATGACGGTGTTAGAGAAATTACAGATCACAAGCAATCTGGTAGAACCTACAATGAGCACAATTCCTCTTTGGGTCTCAGAGAGGGAGAATGACTTTCATGGTCACACAGGATGTCAACAATCCTACTAACAAGGTACCAACATTGCAGGCATTTTAACACCTTAGCAGAAGCTCCTACAAAAACAAATGTAAAGCTGGCTCTTAGTTAAAAGGCTGTAAAATGTGTAATTTCCTTTAATGGGATTAAAAATTAAAATTTTTAATTGCTATATACTATATCACAACATTTAGAAATTAGAGAGCTTGTGACTCTAACCATATTTTGCACAATTATTTCTACCAAGACAATACACTCATTTTTCAAGATTCTGAAAAAGGCGAAAATTTGCCATGCTTTCACAGCAAGAAAATCTGGCAAGACCGCATTCCATCACTCTGGTCCCATTCAAACTTTGTTATCAGTGAGGTATTGGGCATTCAACTTAATTTCTTTGATTTATCTTTGAATAAACTGACATTACCCTCAGCACCTGTAGTAGTACTGTAACTGTGATTGTCCTGGGAACATGCAAGAAACAGGACAGGGTTGACAATATCTTTTACTAGACAAACAATATACCTAGTAAAGATGTAATACAAGCTTTTGGGAATACAATGTCATTTTTCAAGTTATTTAAGGAACACACCTGAGGAAGAAAATAATTGTGCCTCAAAGCTCATCTAACATTTCTCTCAACAATAACACTGGTTCAATAAAAGATATTACCAAACAAATCCAGCTTCTCACATTATCTGAACAACAGGAATTAAATTACAAAGTACTCCATGATGCCTAAGCCAACTTTATCAGCTGATTAACTTTGTCCTTGTTATTTGTATTGCCACAATACTCAAAAAGTAGAATTTTGACCAGGTAGAAATGATCCAATCCTTGAGGATCTTACAATGTAATTTTTTTTTTTCAAAAGACAATGTATAGTAGCCATGGGAAAATTTATAGCATGGATTTAAAAGGATGTGCAGATGCTTTGACAGGTCAGGTAATTTAGAATTGCTACGCCAAGCATTTTTTGGTTATTTGAATGTTCCATTTTGGTTATAAATTGTGCTTACATTTTTATTTTTGAATTTTGCTTGTTTATCTTGAGATAATAAATATCTATAAATGATCACTTCTTAATCATTACATAGAATTTTACATAGATTTCAAATGCATACCTTTGGTAGGTCCTTTCTTGTTTTGCATGGCCTGTTGCTCCTCTGTAATATTCAAACGTCGAACCACATCAGCCAGAGCAGACTTGAGCAGCTGGATATCATCTTCCTGCATTTGGACACGCTGCTCCAGAGAAGCAATGCGGTCTGTTACCTCCATACTGCTTGCAGCAGAGGCACTGTCATCTAAACAAAACAGTAAGAAAAAGATGAAATCTCAAAACACATCAAAAATACAAAATATCTACATTATCTAGAAATGAGGCCTGTTCTGTTGAATTCTAGTAAAGAAAGTTTTGAAATGCAGAGAATGAAGGAGAGAAAAAAAAGGAGTAAGAGTCAGCCTCTTAAAATCAGAATGTTACTTCCAAGACTCATTTTTTTGTTGATCAAACACCCACCGCCAACTACCCAAGCATTCTCCATTTGCATCATAACTTATCCACACATCTCATTGTGTCCCGCTTTATAAAAACACTTCAGTATTATCAGTGCCTAAAATACTAGCTATCTATTGGTATTGTTTGGTATCTACACACGTATCTAAAAAAAGGCCATTTTCCACTTTACTGAAATCTCCCATATTACTCACACATATGTTGGGTTCCTGCAAGCAATTATGCTTATGAGTAACCTATACTGTATGAGAAAAGTCCTACTGCCTATGCATGCACACACTGAAAGAACCAAGTTTTAAGTCTGTCAGTTTATGGTTGTACATATTTCTTTGGAAGTAAGCAGGACTGATTGAGGCTTAGGGACTGCACTTCACTGGCAGGAAATCTGTGCTCTTTTCACCTCAGACCAGTAAACAGAGTTATTTGGACTGTATTCCTATTTTTCTATTCCACTCCATTTCCTATTGAATAGGAACGTCACACTTCCTTTTATAAATTCTTGACTTTTTCATTTAAGTAACAAAAAAAATAAAACAGTAATAATGGATAAAAGATGGCACAAAGTTGTACTAAAACGTAAAGCGAAAAGTTGATGACTTTCTCAAAAGAATTGCAAGAAAAACATATTTTCAAATAATTCCAGTAAAAGGTTAGCTACTCCTAGTCTTACTGGGTCACTTTAAGTGATATCATTCAGTGATGACTATATGAAAAAAGATTTATCTACAAAATATGTTACATACTGGTACTGTCATTTACCCTCAGTCAAGTCATTCAGAAAAAACATTAATTTGGGAGCTTTTGCAAAGAACTTGATGTAACAAAGTTTCTGCTTTAAATGATTTCATTTAAGTAGGTTATCTTTTTTTTTTTGCCAGAATGGGTATTTATGACAGGAGATGTTAGCATATCCTGTTTTCAATTATTCTAAATACCCAACCACTTCATATATTGTTTCATCTGACACTCCTAGAGTCACATTTTCCTTTTCCTGTTGTCTGTGCATTTAATTTTCCCTGTACTCCAAATCAGCAACTCTCTTTTCAGATGTAAAAAAGTAGGAAATGAAAGTTACATTGTCTGTACATTAGGATAATTAATGTCTATGTAGATTCATTTATTAGATTTCTATCCTACCCCCCGAAAAAAGAGAGTTAGGTAGTCTTACAATAAAAATGAGATAAATGATAAAGTCAGATAACAATATGTAAAGGAACAAACTTTTAAGACAATGCTCCTAAACTTGACCCTACCTAATGAAGGCCCACCCAAATTAAAACAAAAGTGTTATGCCTTTGACAGCTGCCCGGGCTTGGATTCAGAGGCCATTTGTACATGCCACAGGGGTTTACTTTGGTTTAATTCTCCCTAAATTGAAGTGGTTAGTTTTTAAAAACACAACTTCAGTTTAGGGTGGAGTAGACCCCTGTGGTATGTACACAAGAGTCAGGCCCGATCCTTACCTGCCTCTCTGGCAGCGGGAAGTGAGGGCAAGTTGTCGGTGGGGGGAGAGGGCCCTGAGCTGCAGGGGGGGAGAGCTGGTGCTTCCTTCCATGGCAGCTGCGGTGCCTCCAAGCGGTACCAGCCTACAGGCACGGAGGGAAGCACCAGGCCCCTGCACAGCTCAGGCAGGCAGGCTCCAGGGAAAGGGGAAAAAAAAAGAAAAAGAAAAAAGATCAGGCTTGCCACTATTTTTTTTTTTTTCTGTCAATGGAGTCTGCCTGCACAGGCTGCTGCTGGGCTACCTGCACAGCCCTGAGCTGCACGGGTCCAGATGCTTCCCTCCCCAATTGTAAGGTAGCAAACTAAAGCACCTCAGACATGTTTTATTTGGCCGTGTCCCAAAGTTATTTAACATGCATTGTGCCACCAACATGTGTAAACAGCTGCACCATTAAAGCTGTGCAAAAGGGCATTAAGCTGCTTTAAAGGCCAGTTTTGCGGCGTGTACAAATGGCCTGACAGACCACGAGGGTGAGGGCATTTGAGAGCTGTGAAACAACTTCCAAGAACCACCTTCTACATGTTTTCACCAAACAAATTTGGTCCACAGATGGTATATGCAAGTTGGACTTCGCATACTTTAGGGACCATGACAGAACATATGGGAGAAGGCAGCCCCTTAGGTATATAGAGTCAAGTCCATTTAGAGTCATATTGGTTAAAAACAGCACCGTGAGTTGTTCCTGGAAAGCTAATGAAAGTCAGGGCAGACTCAGGAGCACTGAACTAATGTGTGCTGGTGACCCACCCTTGCCAGAAGGCAGCCAGCCATGGTCTGTACTAGCTGCAGCTTCTGGACAGTCCTCAAGGGCAACCCTATGTAAAGCACACTGCAGTAGTCTAGCCTTGGGGTTGCAAAGGCATAGATGATGGTGGCCAAACCTGGATTTGAAAGGAAGTGTTGCAACCTTCTCACCAGATGGAGCATGTGGAAAGTGCTTCTAGCCACCATCACAATCCAAGAATCCAGGTGCAGCAAAAGATCCAAGGTTGTGCATGTATATAACAAGGGCAGGCTGAAACCCAATGATAGGTTTCAAGTCAGGAGCTCCGTCAACCACCATCACCTCTGGATTTAATTTAATTGGTTCATCTGTATCCAATCCCCAACCATAGCCAGGTAGTGGGTAAGGACAGAGACTGCAGAGCCTGGGTCAGATTAAAAAAAAAAGAAAAAAGGCAGAGCTGGGTTTTATCAGCATACTGACCGTAACCTCACTCCAAATCTCATCATGACCTAACCCAGAGGCCTCAGACACATGCTGAACAGGACAGGCAACACAATGGAACTTGTTGAATTTTTTTTTTTTTTAATATGAATATACAGGCACAAATTACTGTTATTTAAATATACTTTAAAATGTCAGGAGATATATCCAAAATATCATATAAACTACTAGTTTTCAGTTAGAGAATACCAAGGAAGGAAAAAAAGAAAAAAAAAAGGCAACAAAAAATAATGTAAAATTAGTAAAATGTATTTGCCCCCAAAGGCCTGTAATAAATTTTGTTTTCCAAGTTTGTTCATACTTAAATCCAGTCCATAGCTGTTAAAAATGATGAGTTACAAACAACTCATACTGTATTCAAAATATAACAGTGGGCTAGTGGACACTCTTGCAACAGTTTGCCATCCAGACACACTATTTTTTAAATTCTGTTGCTTGGGTTTTTTAGAATTGATTTAAAATGCCTGTATTAAAATATTATTTTGTAAAGTTATGTTCAGTCATGGAAAAAGCTGAAATTTAAACATCAACTTTTGACAAACTGAAACACCTCTAGATCTCTTAACCCATGCTAAAAAAGTTCTCATGACAAAATCCATTTTTTCCCCTAAGCTTGGCATAATCATGACTGTGTTCAGCAACAGATTTCTATACTGCAGCTGCTACAGGTAATTAATACCAAAAATAAGATTAGCAGACATCTTGGCAGTAGTATGAGCTGTCTGTAGAATTTAACCTTTCCTTGTACAGACAAAAGGCCCATGCTGCTCTAATGACTTTACACTTTAACTCAGCTGGAAATAACATGGATTAGCATACTAGACAACAGACAACGAAATCAAAAGCTTGATTTAACCAATACAAACCAAAATCAACCTTCTAGCATTCTGCCAGATTCAGTATGGCATGACATGGTTTTGTCTGACTTTAGTCAACAAAAAGGTGAATATTTCCAAGACTACAACAGAAAAGAAAAGCTGAAGAGACATCATCTGTGTTAAAATACACTTTCTGCATTTCCCAAATACCCTTCTTTGTTTTAAAGTCTTCATTCAAATGTTTGATTTCACCTATTACAAATTCTGCAAATAACAAGTTTACAGAAATAGACTGTCATTTTATTAGAAAATAATACTTTAGTGCTGAATTAGTGACACCAATATGTTTAAAATCTCCAGTGTAAATGATCTCAATTACAAAGTTTATACAATACATGTTAATCTTCCTACTTCCCATCTGTTGCAGTGACTTTTCTGCCCTCCCCTAGTTGAGCAACAGAAAACATAGCACTCATCCCATCCCTTCCAAGACTGCCATTTTCCCCCACTCCTTGTGAATTTAACTTCCAAATACTCCTTGTAGCTAACTTTCTTCTAGAAAGAACACCTTACATCTCACGTCTTCTGTTTACTAACCACCAGCAGACATTTCCCCAGAGTATAAACTGAACAAAATGAGTGTTAACCAACTGCTTCTAAAAGGCTTTGGTCAGTGATGAAATGCATGACAGTTCAATTAGGATGAGTTTACTTTCCTCCTTCGTGCATACACAGACATAAGTGAACTATAAGAACATTTTGTTCTACTGGCTGTATTGTTTTCTAAACAGTGCAAGTTTAAAATGCAATATGCATTATTTGCTTAATATTTACATGGAAAGTACATTAGTTTGCATCCAAGACAAACTTATTCTTGTTAAAGTTAACTCCAAAACATTTTCAAAGAGGCACATGCTAATTTTAAAAAGGGCAAGGGCTGTTTATGTCTGAATGGAGGCTTTCCTCTGATATTTACTTCAGCCCATGTCTACCTCTTTCTTAGAACTGAGGAAGGGCATTTGATGCCTGAAAGCTGGTCCAACAGCTCTCCCAAATATACAGTTGGTTCAATGGAAGATATCATAAAAAATCCTCACCGGTGTACACTTCTCATACCATCGTGGCTACAACAACACTCCATCCCTGCTTTTAAAAAGGTTGTAAAAAACCCAGAAAATGACTTAATTAAATCTATAACTCAAAGCCTGACCTGGTGTGTTGTGTCCCCTTTTTATGCTTAG
This sequence comes from Crocodylus siamensis, assembly GCF_052110815.1. Taxonomy (NCBI): domain Eukaryota; kingdom Metazoa; phylum Chordata; order Crocodylia; family Crocodylidae; genus Crocodylus; species Crocodylus siamensis. The sequence goes on along the minus strand of NC_143396.1, from coordinate 272,445,805 downwards.
GCTGATTCCTGCTCACCAAAGATAAAATGATAATGGCATATTAGTTTCTGATAGGGCCCCTATATATGGCAGCCAACCTCTTACTGAAGAAAAGTTACTAAGGAAATCTATGTCCACAGTAAAAACGGCCTCTTGTAAAATTGAGAGCCCAAAGTAACTGAAGATAAAATACCACATTTACCCAAATCCAAGACTACTCTGAATTTAAGACAACCTAAAATGGAAAATTAATACTTGTTTTAAGTTTCAATGTCTAGAATCTAATTTTGGAGAGTCATCTTAAATTCATCATGCAGTTGCAGTGGGGCAGGTTGTGCTGGCGTAGATAGCAGGGGAATCAAACAGCCTGATTCCTGCCCCTTCCACCACTTGTTCCCCCTGGTTCCTGTGCAGCCCGAGTCTGCTCCCCTGGGGCTCATATTGCCACTTGCCTCTTGCCCCTGTCACTTGGCTCCCGTATGTCCCTCTGCTAACTACACCTGCCACCTCTTCTACCTGACCTTCTCTGCAGGGCCTGCACCCCTGGGCACCTGTCTATCCCCCACCACTTGCCCTCGCTCACCCCAAGACCCTCCCCACCACCACTTACCTTCCATTTGCACTTCTGGCTCCAGCTGGGGCCACCCTATGGCCTAGGGCAGGGCTCACAAAGCATATGCTGCCTCTAGTCCTATCCCAGCCATGCAGCTGCAGTGAGAAGCTTTGATTCCAGCCCCAGAGTTACTGCTACTACTGTGTGGCCTGAGACAGCATGTGCTCTGTGCTCCCTGCCTTGGTCCAGCCAGAAGGTGAGAGAGAAGGTAAGCGGTGACCGAGACCTAAGGTGAGGGAGAACAAATGCTGTAGGGGGCAGGTGGGGTGGGGGAAGATATGACTGAAGCTCAAACTCCAATCCTGGGTTCAGGGTCAAAGTTGGAGTCTAGCAACCTTCCCACTCCCCTTCTTGTACTCAAATCTAAGATAAGTGGGGTTACTTAGATTCAAGTAAATATAGCATCCAAAACAGATCATAAAATCCAAGAAATGAAGAGGTTAAATTTAAAAGAAATCCAAACATATGGAAATGAACTTTTAAGCCGCACATTCAAGCTTTATTTCACAGTCCTGCCATGCAATAAATATTTGGTATGATTAATTATATTCATTTTTGTGATCCAAAATGAGACAAAGCTGATTTTTGAAAATATATTGGATGTTTTCCTATTTTGTTATCTTACTACATCACTACCATCAGACTTGGCAATATTTTTTAAAAGGCTGTCGTATCCCAGAAAAGTTTGTCATTTAAAATGATAGATCCAATTTAAAATAACAGATCTTTGCTGTTTTGGAAGGGCAGTTCTTTAAGATTTTCTCTGACAGAGATAATTTTTCTTCTTCAACTTGTTAAAGAAACATCTTGTTTTGAAAAAACAACACATAAAAGTTATATAAATCCTAACAATTTGCTTGAAAATTCTGTCCATTGCAGATTTACTCAACATTTACCTCTTTAACAACACTTGGGTAGAGAAAGAATTTCTAGGTTAATTAAATGGGTGCAATTTATTATGTTGAAATGGTTTTAAATTCTCTGAAAACTTATTTATTCTCAGCATATTTATGGTGTTTATGTTTATTTTATTCATGCATAACACAGGTGCTGAACCTGTACTTTAATTATAAAACTCATCTGTCTCAACCAGGGGTACTCATCCTCCAGCCCAAGGGGCTCTCCATGACCTCAAAAATTTGGCGTCAGAGAAGCAGTGTCAGTGTTAACTGCCAGACCCCTTCTCCCAAGTTACCAGACCTGTGGGGAGCCCCACAGGCAAGATAACATGGGCCTGCATGCTAGATTGCACTAGTGCACAACCAGCCCTCATCCATCCTGTGGGGCCAAAAGGTTAGGTGCCACTGGTCTGAACTACGGCATCTTCATTGGCACATCCAGAACAAATGAAAAGATGAGTTCAATAATTTATCACTAAACAGGTTTTGACCTGAAGAATATTTTAGAGAGGAAGAATACTCTGTTGTTTGAGTATCCGCATATGTCCTGTTCTGAAGAAAATGTTTTCTGATTTAGGTTATCTTTGATGAGAGAAGAATCCTTTTTTAGGACCTGAGGAATTGATCTTCCCATTTTATTTGTGTTAACAGCTTGGAAGCAACAGCTCTTAACACTTGTTTCTTAGCCAAGAATCGGTCTGAAAGAGAATTCTATAAAAAAAGGGAATGCTCCTTATGTTCTCCCTTTATTTTCCATCTAGCTAATCCATGATCTCAGAGATTGGACAGAGTCCTTGTAGCAACTAGAGGACAATACTTAGATGATTAATCTGCTTCCAGAGAATCCTCCAGCTTGAAACATCTTACTAAGAAATTTTGCCAAATGTGAAGAAATATCTGAAATACAGTCAAGTGAAGGATATGCTGTTTATGACTCAATGAGTCAACTGTTTCAGCTAAACACAAAGAAGGTTAATTCTCAAGTCTCAGACTGTTACACAAAAGTAGAAAAGACAAAACCTAAACCCACACTACGGGTTAATGGCTAGGGAACTGAAGGTGTTTCAAGACTTATTTATATTTGTATTTGTTTGTGTGCATTTCCATTTGTGTGTACTTGTTTGAAAATAAGGCACAAAATCCTCTGCAGAAGAACCTGTAGGTGACAACAGTAACTTATTGAAAATGATCTTTTAAATGTTACTCCCACAAAATATCAGAACTCTATAACATTTCAAGATATCTTCAAGAAAACTGAACATTATCCACTTGTTTTCCCCAACAGTACTATGACCAAGTTTAAACAAGCAAACAATCGATGCTGGATTTCATCCTAGCTTTTCCAAGAAGAATAATTTCATTAGGCTAATGCTTATTAAGAACAGTCTGGCTGTGCCCTACGCAGGCACAGAACCAGGTTTACTCCAAGCCAGCACAGAATATGATGAAATAAATCTAGCACCAAAACGTTTACATCTTGATCCTGCAAGGAATGGCAAATACTTTATTTTTATTCACTATGAGTAGTCTCACTGAAGTCATTCTAAGTGAAGTTAAGCATATGTAAGGCCTTCCAGGGTCAGAGCTTGAGACTGTATATTCTCTGGGGTAGGGATTCTGTTATGCATCTATCACGTGCACCTAACAGAATAGGATTCTGCTTTTGAGGTAGTACATTAGTGCTAATTAGTTAATATTAGTAACAGCTATTATGGGGTAGCATGGTCACACCATTTTAGACAATGCAGTGCATGCAGCAGCCTTTTTTTTTAAGGTACCCAAAGCAGATAAGACTTCCACCCCCTTCCTTTTTGCTTGTGCACAGCAGCAAATCCCTTCCCTTTGTGTTCCCCCCAGCCCCCACCTGCCACTGCCCCAGGGGCAGGGGGAACTCGAAAGGCGGTCCTGCCCTGCTCCAGCTGGGCTGGGCTCAGCTGAGAAGAGCATCATGGGCCAGCTGCTTTTTGCTGCTTGGTCCCCCTGGGTGTTCTGTGCCAGCCAGGGAAAGGGAACCTGCCCACCACTGCTGCTGCCAACCCCAGCTGAGCCTGGCCACCCACCCAGCCTAGCTAAAATGGTGCAGGAGTGGCTCTGGAGCTCTCCCCACCCCAGATTAGCTGGGTATAGTGTGGAGAGCAGCAGCAGGTGGGTGAGTGAGGGAAGGAATGGAAGGGGAGGAGAGATGCCTGAAGAGGGTGGGAGGGGGTGCTGAGACTGGCAGGGAGGGGCAGGATTCTTAAGTGATTCAAGGCCTTAAAAGAAGTCCCTAGTTGCTACTTCTGTGGTAGGGGTGGGCAAAATGCGGCTCACAGGCCAGATGTGGCCCTCCAGGCCTGTCTATCCAGCCCGCAGGTCCCCTAAAAAATTCAGAAAATTAATATTGATCTACCCCTGGCTGCCTGTCATGTGGCCCTTGATGGCTTGCCCAAACTTAGTAAGCAGCCCTCCGCCTGAAATAACTGCCTGCCCCTGCTCTATGGCATGGTCTGCCCATGCCAGTGGGGCATGAGGAGGCCAGGAGTCAGCGTGTAAACACCTCTGAAGCATTGGTCTCTGCTTCTGCACTGTCCTTTACAAAATCCTGGATCCACCTATGATAGCAGTAAAGGGTTTCAGCGTCTTGCATTATTCCTGGATGACTCTCCCATCTGAAAGGATAGTTACAAGCCTCATTTCTGCCCACATCACAGCAGAGATTTCATGCAACTGTCTCGGCTATAAGTGTACCTATACACAAGCACAGAGGCTGCTCCGTCATGCTGGAATTCCAGCACTTAGGAGCAGACTCACTTCAGCAGTCTGCTGAAACATGGCAATTGCCACACTCCAGCAGCTTCCTGCATCTTGTGTATCAGCTTCCCCACACTTGAAAGTGGCAGCAGGGGCACTTTATCTAAAGCTTGTAGAATGAGCTTTAGTTCACACACCCCTGCCACCTTTTTGAAGTGTGGGGACAGTGATACATAAGATGTGGTGGCGCTTTAATTAGAACAGCTCTTGGAACTGCTCTAATTAAAGCATCACCGCCCCCAACCCCAGGAGCATGTGTAAATGTGCCACAAGTGGACATCTGCACTTTCGACTGCCTGTGGGTGTGAGCGACAACTCTCAAGTTGTCTCTCTAATTCTCCTTTCCCTATCTGCTTCTGACTTAGACATCTGCATTGTGTTGGAGGCAGCAGCTGGCACCAAATTTTAAGGCAAAGACAGTTAGGCTGTGGACTAGACAGAAGAGACCTCGTCAGATCCATCCTATTACCAAACATTCCTGAACCAAATGCCACAATCCACAAAGGGACATAGGCATGGCACCCAACCCTGGGCATGGAATTCACAAATACATGTTAGATGTGTAAATTCTCCACATAGTTAATACAGAAAATTAGGTAGACAAGGTTCTTTGGGTAAATGTGGTATCTTTTATTAGACCAGCTAATCGTTGGGAAAAAAATTTCTTTGCAAACTTTCAGGCACAAACACCCTTCTGGCATAGGGAGAGTCTGTTGGTGTTTTGTGTTCTCCTCGGTGGAATAGAAACCAGTATGCAAAATACAGATCTGTGAAAATGCAAATGCATGGCAGTGAGGATCAAAGGTGATGGGAGACAATAGGTGTGAGACAGGTAGGTTGGGAGGGGGAGGGGGTAAAGGGAGGGGAATATTGACCTGGTGATAAAAAGTAGCCAGTAAAATGTAGAGGGGTTACCTGGGGTATCAGATGTCAGGCAGGTTAATGTGCCATAAATCCAGTGTCTATATTTAGTCCATGATTTTTTGTACCCATTAGATTTATGAAGAGAAGTTTATAGGCTCGTCTACAAAAGGTGTTTTATAACTTCCCTTTGAAAATTAGAATGGAGAGATTAGAGACAGAGTGGTTGTCTTGTAAGAAGTGTGCACCCACACGTAGTGGATATAAATGAAGAAAATTAGGTACTTAAGGCTGGTAGCATAAGAGAGATGTAGCTGTAATGAGCCAGAAATCATAATGCAAGAATTTCTTAGGGTTGTATCTTGGACAGACTATGTTGCTGGGATAAAGTTAGACAAGCTTTCAAATGCAAAACATTCCTCCCCAGGAATTCTTCCTTAGGAATGGGACTCATGCAGCAGGCTGTCACGGGAGGGTGCAGGAGTGGCTCCGACTGGAATAGGGCTGAAGTGACCTTTCAGGAGGGTGCTTGCTCAGGCTAACTGTGGCTTTGTCTGATCTCCAGGAGTATTCCTCTAAATCAACTGGCTTCTACAGAAAGCAGGGAGCCTGGGTTCCTTCCCGCTCTGAGATCCCAGCCTTTCAGTCCCTCACCCTCCCTTGTTTTCCATGAGCCTGTATCAAGGAGCTAGCATCCAGTTCTGCTCCTGTGAGAAATGTCACCTCTTTTTCAGGCAGCCCAGGGCAAAACACAGTCCTAAGCAGCAGAGCAGACAGTCTCTTCAGAAAGACATTTACTGAGGCAAAGGCCACAGGTTCTCTGTCTCCTCTGAAGGAGCTAAATCAGGGGTAGGCAAAATACAGCCCGCCAAGCCATTCTATCTGGCCTGCGGGGCCCTAAAAAATTTAGAAAATTAATATTTATCTGCCCCTGGCTCCTGTCAAAGATGAGGGAGTGGGAGCACAGGGCCTGTGCCGGTGTCCCAGGGACAGCGCCAGTGGGGCCCAGACTGGGGCAGTAGGAGCGCAGGTCTTGGGCTGGGAGGGGTGTGTGGAGCAGGGCTGGGCTGCATCAGCAGGGAGAGGGGGGGAGCTGACCCTGCTCCATAGAGCCCTGTCGGCCGGGGACACGGGATCCACTGGCAGCCAAACGGGAGCATGGGACCCATGCCGGTGTCCCAGGGCCAGCACCAGCAGGGCCCAGAGCAGGGCGGCAGGAGCGTGGGGTCCTGGCCAGCAGGGGCTCTACGGAGCTGGGTCAGCTCCCACCTCTCCCTGCTGGCGCAGCCTGACCCCTGCCAGCCTGCACCCCGCACTCCTGCCATCCTGCTCAGGGCCCTGCCGGCGCTAGGCCCAGGACATTAGTGCAGGCCCCAAGCTCCTGCTCACTTCCACTCCCCCCCAACCACCTTCCCCACTTCCCTGCCTGCCTGCCACTCTGAACTACATGGCTCCCATCCCCACATCCATAGCCACACGTCCCCACAAACCCCCATATGCAATCACTTCTGCATATAGAGCACAAATGCACACAAATCAGAACAAAAATATATATTTTTAAATTAATTTAAAATATATTATTATAGGAGTTTAATTTTTAGTATGTAATTTGTTTTTTTTCCACCCCCTAAGATGGCAAACCCTCTTCCCCAAAGGAATACTTCCAGGGGCGAGGGGAGGGACTTTCAGTGGCAAAGGTCAGAGGTTATACTCCACACCTTTTGTGTGCTGGGCCTTTCTGGATGGGTCAGTAAACAATTCAGACTTTGCTGCTGCTAAAAGGTGCATCTCGTCTCTTCCTGCACATGCCAGCCCTGGCACTCAGCGTTTCCTTCTCGGTGAACAGGCTAAGGAGATAAACTGAGTCATACAATATTATAACAATGTGAACACAGTTAACACAAATATCACAATAAAACCAACAGTCTGGGACACCGACACAGGCTTCCAGCACAATTTGTGCATTTTATTCAGTGACTCTTCAACGGAAGATCCATTAAGATCCCTAATGCTTTATAACCTCCACTGGCATGTGTTTGTATTTAAGTGACCATGAAAGCTGTATTTTGTCCAAAATTTTATCTTGTCAGTATATGCTAGGAATGGGTGCAGTACACCTACCAGTTAAAGCCCTCCAGAGGACAGAGGTACAAAGACACATAGGGTGCTTATACATGAGCACAGAGGCTGCTTCGACGCTGCTGGATTAATGAATTAATTGAATCTGCTGGAGCGTGGCAATTACTGTGCTCCAGCAGCCTCCTGCATCTTGTGTATCAATGTCCCCACGCTTCAAAATTGTAGCAGGGGCACTTGAAGTAAAGCTCATCAAATGAGATTTGGTTCAAGCAGCTCTGTCGCCCTTTTTAAGCATGGGGACGCTAATATACAAGACACAGCAACGCTTTAATTAGAGCAGCTCTTGGAGCATGTGTAGAAGTGCCCCTAGTCCCAAACAGCCTTTGGTGCGAGATAAGCCCAGAGACATTCAGCTCAGCCAAGCTGGTGGCCATTCTGAATATACGAGGCAGGAAAATTTTAGGTGTCTAAATATGTTTTCTGGCAAGGAGCTGGCAAACACTTAGACATCTACAGCCTCTCAGGCATCACAGTGGTTAGGGTGCATGATATTCAACAGTCATTCCCAGACCAGAGAACTTGTGTGAAAGAATAATATGAAAATAAAGCCATGCTTTTGTTTTCAACAACCACATGCTGAGGAATTTGTGTCATATACTCAACACTAATACTTTATCCTCCAAATAAAGGCTATTTTTGTTAAACATGACATTACCACAGTTGGGCAGAACACTGGCCAGGATGGCACCTTAAAGATCAACTCATTCAAAAAAACTGTATACGCTTTCGTGAGTTAGTCTGTAAACCTGCCCTGCCTTTTGCCTGACTTCAAACAAATACAGCCGGTCTCTGTTAATGAATAATGCCACAACGAAAATGAAGCTGAAGTCTCCCAAATGTGGTTCTACTTTCCCAGGAAATTCCCAGGGACCATGTATATAAACACCAGATTATTACAACACTGATGCATATTAGACTGATGCATTCAAATTTGCTGTTCTACAGTTTTACCGGAGTAGGGCTTGCCACAGTAAGAAACAAGCAGGCTCAAAGACCAAGATGATGCTACCCTTTTTAATCATTTTATTTTGAGCAAAACATGCACAAGGTTCTTAACAAGAATCTGTTCAGAAATTGCTTTGCTACTCATGAAGCAATAGAAAGGAAAAGAATTGCCTGATGAATGTTAAGGAATGCTTTGTAATTCCAATTACACTAAGTGCAAAAGCTTGTTCCTTTATACCTTTATTACAGAAGTGCAGATTATTCTGTAAAACCCAACTATGGCTAGTTTCAACCATGACAAGCAAGGCTTGTGAGGCATAAGGAAGTACATCTAAATTTTTAACCTGACACCAGGATGGCCAATGAAATACCCAGCTAAAGGTAGTTCAAACAGGTACAACAACTTTTCAGTCCAATCTATACACTAATATATTGTGTTTTAAATAAGGATGATTAGCATTGCAAGGAGATGGCCTAATTCTGAGTAATAAGGTATGTATTTGTAATTTCAACAGGTCAGATTAGCTTTTCCATGTCCTCAGAGGAAGAAATAAACCACAGACGTTGTGAGTAACACTAATCTGCATGCCTCCCTAAGCCTATAATTAAAGAATTCTTGGGAGACTAAGGAGCAGGCCACTTATAAATGACTACAGTGACTACTAAGGAATTACTACAGTGACACAAATACAATACAATGAATAATCTTTATGCCATGAACAGTCTGCTATCATTCAAAATTTTCTGTAACCCAAGTTATTGTTTAGTTTTTCCATATATGTAATAAAAATAGTTAAAGTTGTGAAAAGTTTCACGTCCTGCATCTAAACTAAGCATGTCTATCACTACCATCCTGGTACTCATAAAAAAGTACTCAGTGGGCACATCTACATAAGACACGGACTGCGCAGGAGCTACTGCACAATAGTGTCATGTGGCAAAAACTGTGATGCAATGGTGCTGCACAACAGTATTAGAATACTGCACAGCTGTGTCACAAAAAAGGCATTTGCCAGCACTACTGCACAATAAGTCCCAATACTGCGCATTTATTTAGTACAGCAAAAGCTCTGTCATCCAGCACCCATACGGAATGGGGGGTGCCAGATAACCAAATATGCTGGTTACCCGAGAAGAGTCTTTGCCTGGTTAGGCAAAGATGCCCCTCCCACCACGTCCGGTGCATCAGTGTGCCAGGGGACAGGCACTGCACCACCCCTCCCCTGGCATCAGCGTGCCAGGGGACAGGGAAGGGGGCCCTGAGCAGGCTGCTTTGCCCCGGATCATGGCTCGAAGAGGGACTTGGCAAAACCAGAAGTGGGATTTCTGGTTTCGCTTTTGCTTCATTGACTGGCATGCCGGTTAATAGAGCATGCTAGTTAATGAAGTGCCGGATAACAGTGCTTTTACTGTACTTATTTATATAAGTACTAAATAAATGAACACTAACCACTGTGCAATAGTGTCTTGTGTAGATGCAGCCAGTAAGAAATATCTTGCCTTTTTACTGACAGTTTGCTAATAAAAATTAAACAAGACTACAACTTCCTAAAATTAGAACCAGGGTTTAAAAAGAAAAGTAGCCTTATAATAGCATTGATGATCAAGTTTCAGAGCTGGATGCCCTCTATTCAATAACAAAATCAGAGAAAATTATCTTAGAAGTAAATTCTCAACATGGCTAATTAGTTGGCAGTCACTAAACCAGTGTTTCCCAATCTTTTCCAGCCTAAGGCACACTTACATAAATAAAAAATTTCCGCAGCACATCTGTTAAGGCATTTCCCATCCTCGTACCTACTGTAGCTCATTGCCATGGCAAAGTTCCACGGCACACCTGTTCATTTCTGACAGCACACTTTTGTGCTGCAGCACACTGGTTGGGAAACACTGCACTAAACCACAAATCTGGGTATATGCTTTTCACCTGTATGCAGCCAATAAGCTATAACTAGACAGCTATAACTATAATTGAGTTTTTCAGCACAGACGAAGTTTAGAATGGTTGGTTTCTAAATGGAGTTACAAATTTTATTTCATTAGTGAAGGACCATTTAAAATCAGGGGTGTTCAAATTCCGGCCATGGGCCAAATGCAGCCTGTAAACCCACGAGTATCCAGCCAGGAAATTTGGCAGCAGGGGAGTGGTGGCAGTAAGTATGGACACTTCCTCCCACTGCCAAATTGCTAAACCCCAAGTCCTGCACAGCAGGCTGGGGCGAGGTTCATGCCCCCTCTCTCAACCTCCTCGGCTAGATGGGGCTGGGCCATACCCCTGACCCCCTGGGGCTGGCTCAAGCCCTGTCCTCCTCTACAGGGCTGGATCAAGCTCCTTTCTGCTCCCCCTTGGGTTTGGACCATGCCTACTTTCCTCCCAGCATGGCTGGGCCAGGCCCCCGACCCCTTTGGGGCTGAGCCACACCCCTTTCCCACATGGGGCTTGGGCCACACCCTCTCCCCCCAGGTTACAATCAGGATTGTACAATCATGCTCAAAACATGAGTGTTAAAATGATTGATTTCCAGAACTTACAGAAATGATTTGATTAGTGAAGGATTGTGTAAAGGCTCGATGGAATGAGATAAGCTGATTGTTTCTGATCCTCAAATGCTTCAAGATTTTACTGGTAATATTTCCTCAAACTTTTAATCATACATTAGAAGAAAATGAGCTTTTCTCTTTTTCAACTGTCAATTAGTTATCAATAGAAGCCCACCCAAATTGAGGATGCAGGCACCAAATTTCATGGGCAGATCACAAGGCCAGCCGCCATTTTGTGGGCTTATTGTGGCAGGGCTCCCTTACACCTGATTGGCTGACAGGGCTAGGTGTTCCCACCCCTTGCCACTGATTGGCCGAGAACTGTCTGTCATGTGCCTAGCCTACCCTAGCCACTGATTGGTGGGGGGATGGGCTACACAACAGGCAGCCTTCTCAGCCAGAGAGCAGGAGGGCTGAGGGTGGCAGCCATCTGGGCAGCTCCCTTCACGCTGGCAACCCCCCTCTCCCCTTCCCAGTTGGATTTCATGGACAGTGCCTGATTTTGCGATTTCTGCAAAATTGCGGACTGAGTAGGTCCCTAGTTATCAGCTTTGATTTAATTAGTTTTGAAATTAACTAAAACTAGAGAAAAAAATGAAGAAAAGAAAATATTAGCTCTCAATCTATGTGAAGGAAAGCTACATGTCCCTGCAAGCTGATGTTGGTGACAGCTAGAGACCCTCTGGGTAAAAATTCGTGGGGAATACGGCACAGGGGACACAATGGTGGGAGTCTACTACAGACCTCCCACTCGAAGTCCTGAGCTTGACCAGGAGTTCGCCCGGGAACTGACTGAGGCCACTTGCTCCAGGACCTTGGTTGTCATGGGTGACTTCAATTACCCGGACATCTCGTGGGAAGATCACTCAGCAAAATCTGAGCGGTCGCAAAGCTCTCCCTCATGCATGGATGACCTCTACCTGACTCAAGAAGTCTATGGGCCAATGAGAGGCAAAGCGCTGTTCGACCTGGTACTGGCTATGGGGGACGACCTAATCGGCGACCTAGTGATCGATGGGAAGCTGGGTGACAGCGACCACGAGCTGATCACCTTCACCATCTGCCGTAAAGCTGGCAAGTCAGTCAGCAACACAGAAGTCCTTGACTTCAGAAAAGCCGACTTTGACAAACTCAAGAGGCTTGTCGGTCAGGCCCTTAGGGACCATGACCCCAGGGAGATGGGAGTTCAAGAAGTTCTCAAGGAAGCGATCCTCAATGCATAAGCTAAATTTGTTCCAACATGGAGGAAAGGCAGCAAGAAGGCACAGCAGCCCTCCTGGCTCTCCAGGGACCTAGCAGACCTCCTATGGCTAAAAAGGAAAGCCTACAAAGGATGGAGGACGGGATTCACCTCCAAGGAGGATTATTCTGCACTGGTCCGGTCCTGCAGGGAGCAAACCAGGAAAGCCAAGGCTGCATCTGAACTCCAACTAGCTTCAAGCATCAAGGACAACAAAAAGTCCTTTTTCAGATATGTGGGGAGCCGGAGGAAAAGCAAGGGCAACACTGGACCCCTGCTAAACCAGATGGGGCAACTGGCAACTGATGTCCAGGAAAAAGCCAACCTATTAAATAGGTACTTTGCGTCAGTCTTTCATCAGTCCCATGGGACGCCCATGCCTGCTATGGGACAGGGAGATCCGGGTGATGGGGATCCCCTGCCCTCCATCAATGCTGACCTCGTGAAGGAACAGCTTGAGAAGCTGGATACCTTCAAGTCAGCCGGCCCTGACAATCCGTACCCCAGGGTACTCAAGGAGCTGGTGAGCGTCATAGCCCAGCCCCTGGCACAGATCTTTGAAAACTCCTGGCGCTCTGGTGTAGTGCCCGAAGACTGGAAGAAGGCCAATGTGGTGCCGATCTTCAAGAAAGGGAGGAGACTGGATCCGGCTAACTACAGGCCCATTAGCCTGACTTCTATCCTGGGGAAGATCTTAGAAAAGTTTATTAAGGAGGCCATCCTTGAGGGACTGGCCCAGGCTAACATCCTAAGGGATAGCCAGCACGGGTTTGTTGCGGGTAGGTCTTGTTTGACCAATCTCATTTCCTTCTATGACCAGGTGACCTAATCATCTTGACGAGGGAGATGAGATTGATGTCATATATCTTGACTTCAAAAAAGCTTTTGATCTGGTATCCCATGATCACCTCTTGGCCAAACTGCCCGGTTGTGGCCTTGGCTCCACCACGATCTGCTGGCTGGGAAATTGGCTCCGTGTTCGGACCCAGAGGGTTGTAATCGATGGCAGTCACTCATCGTGGTGCCCTGTGACCAGTGGGGTCCCTCAAGGATCTGTCCTGGGACCCATACTGTTCAACATCTTCATTAATGATGTGGACATTGGAGTCAGGAGTGGACTGGCCAAGTTCGCCGATGACACCAAACTTTGGGGCAAAGCATCCACGCCAGAAGATGGGTGGGTGATCCAGGCTGACCTGGACAAGCTCAGCAAATGGGTGAGAACCTGATGGTGTTTAACACCAGAAAATGCAAGGTTCTCCACCTTGGGAGGAAAAACCTGCAGCATACTTATAGGCTCGGCAGTGCTACGTTGGATAGCACTACAGAAGAAAGAGACTTGAGGGTCATCATTGACCACAAGATGAACATGAGCCTGCAATGCGATGCTGCGGCTAATAAAGCGACCAAAACGCTGGCTTGTATCCATAGATGCTTCTCGAGCAAATCCCGGGACGTCATTCTCCCCTTGTACTCGGCCTTGGTGAGGCCGCAGCTGGAGTACTGCGTCCAGTTTTGGGCTCCACAATTCAAAAAGGCTGTGGAGAAGCTTGAGAGAGTCCAGAGGAGAGCCACGCGCATGATCAGAGGTCAGGAAAACAGATCTTACAATGATAGGCTGAGAGACATGGGACTCTTTAGCCTGGAAAAGCGCAGGCTCAGGGATGATCTGATGGCCACCTATAAGTTTATCAGGGGTGACCACAAGGATCTGGGGGAACGTTTGTTCACCAGAGCGCCCCAAGGGATGACTAGGTCGAACAGTCACAAACTCCTGCAAGACCGTTTCAGGCTGGACATAAGGAAGAATTTCTTTACTGTCCGAGCCCCCAAGGTCTGGAACAGTCTGCCAGCGGAGGTGGTTCAAGCACCTACATTGAACACCTTCAAGAGTAAATTGGATGCTTATCTTGCTGGGATCCTACGACCCCAGCTGACTTCCTGCCCTTTAGGCAGGGGGCTGGACTCGATGATCTCCCGAGGTCCCTTCCAGCCCTGATGTCTATGAAATCTATGAAATCTGCAGAAGAGGCTACCACTGGTTCATTACTTCCACCCACTTAGACAAGGACTTCCTCATTTCTACAGTCTGGCTTCCTTTAAGCTGCAGTATCAAATACTCTGAAATATTATTTTTTAGAGTATTTTTTATAGATCACACCAGAAAGAACAGTGGAGTATTAAAGAGAAACTCTAGTATATTCTGAGATGTCATGACCACATGTTTCTGCTCCCTAGCAAAACCGCCTTGTTCTCATTCATAAGTGTTTTGTAAATAGAGAGAGACCAGATAGGGTCAGAGTCTAGGACATCAGACAGGTCCTAAAAAAACCTGCTAGATCACCAACATGACCAGACATTATGACTAAAACAGCCACTTCAGAAAACAGACAATTAGATCTGTTCAAGATTACACTCCTAATTAAATGCAAGTACCTTAGAGCCATACTTACAACATTTGCAAAAGGATCTTTAAAAACCCACCTAGAGCTGCCATTTACAGTAAATCAACAGCACAGCAGAAAGGAACTCTTTACGTATTAAACTGAGCAATATTTTGAACTCAGGGCCTTAAAAATTATACAGAGTTAGAAAACACTTCTCCCTTATTCCACTGACTAAGTTCTTCAGGAAACAATCTGTCTTCCCAGCATGTGAGGTCAGTACCACGCAGAAGGAGATACACGTTTCTAAGGATACATACAAACATTCATTTTTAGCAACAGAAATTTTCCACTGCTAGAAACAATGCTGGGAGAGGGACAAGTACTGTTTACAACTGCCTTCTCTCCCCTGCTCTTTGCAACCTCTCAAGGCTCGGTGATCCCAGTCTGGGGAAAGCATAGACTGCTCCAGTCCTCCCATTCCTGTGGGGGCTGGAGCAGCAGGGCAAAGCCCTCTGCCTGCTTCCCATACCAGAGAGTCAGAAGCAGGCAGGACACTTGTGGTGCTGGTCCCTCAACTAATAGGCACTGGGAGCCCAGTAAAGAGGACAGAGCAATGGCTTTGCTCCTGCTAGTCCCCAGTTATGCTGCCAGAAACTGTGTAGACATTCATTCTCTCAGAAGTGACTTCTTTTTTGTTGGAGTCAGGTTATTTTTTGCCAGGAATGGTTATTTTTATACCAGAAAAAAAACCTGCAACATCTTACACTTGTGGTTTCTACAGGAAGAGCAGCAATTCTTCCAATAGAAATGGAATATCTGTATGTGGCCAGAGATGTACATTCAGTTTAGAAGAAGAGATGAATGACAAAGAAAAATCAATAAAAAACAGTGAGGATACTGTGAACAATCCACAAAGGGTGCGCCATAGCAGACATCCTGCATTGGTCTTGTATTTCTTAAGAGTTCCAATAAGTTTGGTAGCTAAAATGAATAAGGTTATTTACATGCACTGAACTCTTTACTTCAGGCTGTCTGCAGAACACAGCATGAAATACAGTTTCAAGCTTTTCTCTGGATTTCTTATTCAAAGAAGAAATTTAAAAAATGAGGTTCTGATCTGTTCAACTCTACAAGTCAGGGCCCTACACATGAACTCTGTAGTATCAACACCTTAATCTTGCCTTAATGCCCAAGTGCGAGAATACAAGAGTATTTATATTACATACATAAACCTCTCCCCAAAAGGAATCTCTTAAATCAACTGAAAAATCACCAAAGACGAGTAGCCAATAAAAGAACTGGTTAAGAGAGGGGTGCTCAACCCCTGGTCCACAGGCCAGGTCTGGTCCTTGCTGCAGTGTCATTTGGTCCATGGGGAACCCCACAGGTCATGGCTCTACACGTTTGATCCAGCACACCGAGCAGCATGGGGCCCAGTTCCTGCATATTCCAGCTGGGCATGGGTGGCACAGGGCCCCAGAGTCCAATGCTGGCATCGGGTCCCGGGGCCCAATTCCAGAAAGCAGGGCTGGAAGAGGTGGCAAGGTGCCCTGGAGCCAAATCCTAGCACTCAGGGGTGGGTGGAGGCAGCACACAGCCCCAGGGCCCATCCTAGCAAACAGGGCTTGGCAGAGGCCACCCAAGACTGAATCCCAGGTCACAGGACAAACAGGGGTGGGTGCACACCTGATAGAGGCCTTAGAGATCCAATCCATCCCACACACTGAACCCATACCACCCATCTGGCCTGCAAGAGCAAAATACTAAGCACCACTAGATTAGGCGATTTATGAACAGAGCATTTTTGCTATTATGATTGTATTTTTTCAGAACAGAAGCATTGTAAAGAAGGCAAGAGAAGGCAATTCAGCACCCTGGGCAGTGGGTGGCAGCGGTTGGGTTTTTTTTCACCTTTTCCGGGCCTCCCTCCTCAATCAGCATTTGGGGCTGCTGCCCAGGTTGCCACTTCCCTACTCTCTTAGTTACATTACTGCTGAAGGCTTCACCTTCTCAAGGTCAGTTACAAAGCAATTTTAATTAGGACAAGTGAAAAATTCTCCATCAAAACCTCTTTGACAGAAAATTGGGGTTTTACCTAAAACATGAGGGTAATGTCTAGTCTCCTTGAGAATATCAATGTTCAAAAATAAAAAGCCTCCCCCTCCTTCAAAATTAATTGTTTTATTTTTGCCTAAAAACAAAATATTTCAACTGTGCAATGCTACCAGAGTGCCTAACGGATGGTGTAGTTTTGATGACTGTTAGTCAGATTCACTTCTTCCATGTTATCCTGCAACTATTCAACTGCCTCGATGCCTCAGAACACCGAGAGAGGACACCACGGTACATTCAAAGAAGCCCAACATCATTCATCCTTAGAGCAAAGCACAAGGCATAAGTCCAATATTCGGGAAGCACTGTAGCAGCAGTTCTGAATCCCTAATTTGATTTTCATATGATGCACTTGTTTTTGATTTCTCACCAAATAAACATTTCTCATAGAAACAAAATCCTATTTTCCAGTCAGCTCTGATTACAATCAAACCTATAAGCTAGAACTAAACCCTGGTATCCAGAATCTCAATATTCAAAATAAATCTAATCTAGCCATATTTTTTTGAAAAGTCAGAAAAGGACTTCATAATAAGATAGACAGTAATGGAATTAAGGTATTTTACTGAGAAAAACAGATTGCATGTATAATACATAATAAATGCACAATAACACCTTACAGAATATCAGATAGGATGAATATGTCATAGGTCCTGACAGTTCTGCTACCATCACACAACTTAATGGCAGGTGCTTCAAATGGGATCAGGGGGGTCTCAGAGCTGTGGGAGGTAGCATAGGCTGGTGAGACAAGTAGGGGCCCATCTGACCTCTATATTCTAATAGAGTTGGGCTACAGAGTAAAGAAAAATCCCAGGTTTTGGAAATCTGGAAATATGGCATGTGAGCCGGATCCAGCCCACAGAAGGGCTTTGTCCAGTCCACAGCAAATCCTTTGGTCCCAACTGGCTCAGGTGCTGTCCAGCTGTGGCGCATCCTGCTGCCCCTGGGCACGCAGCGTGGCTGGGGTAGCTCCGTGGCCGGACTGCCTTTCTAGGCAGCTGAGGTGGCAGCTCGGTCTGGCTGCCACCACCACTGACCCCAGCCCCATGGTACCAGCAGGTGTGAAGCCCCGACCTGGCACACCTCGTGCCCACTCTGCACCACCTGGCTGTGGCGCATCCTGCTGTCCCTGGGCATGCAGTGGGGCTGGGGAGGTTCCTTCTGGCTACTGCTACCATTGGCCCTAGGCACGCAGTACCAGTGGGGACCCTCACGTGCAGCTCCATGCTTGGTCTGGGCTCACTTGCCCAGTCTAGCAGAAATGGCAGTGCCAGGCAAAAATTGTTGCTCTGATTAGGGGTGCGGGGGGAAGCAACCCCTCCCCATCTCCACCAGGCTGCCCTGCATCTCCATCACTGCTGCCTCTGGACTGCCCTCCACACCCTTCAACACTCCCACAATGTAGAAGAGTAAGACTTCATTTTGAACTATTATGAAATCCCCCATATATAAACAATGCAAACTCATCCATATCAGGACAATTTTTTTTTTAAATAAAACTAAAATGTTATTGTGGATGTCTGATTTTTAGTATACAATTTGGGTTTTTTTCCGTTACAAGATGTTAACCCCATTCCCACAGAGTACTGCTGGGAGTAAGGGGAGGAACTTCTGATAGCAAAGGTCAGGAGTTAGGGGGCAGGATGTCCAGTCCCAAGATGGTGACCAGGGGGCAGGGTGTTTGTCAAGGGGCGGGGCCACCCTTGACAGCTCACCAATACTCATTAAGTGGCCCTCCAGCTGAAATAACTGCCCGCCCCAATCTAAGTGCTACCAGACATTAATCTTTACAACACTAGGATTAGGGGCTTCTGATTCTACAGACAGGGATTTGAGGCAGATATAAAACTGATAAGAACAGATAATACAGTTGTATTAAATTCATACATTTGCATCTGAGGTCAGAGGCCAGTCTCCATGAAGACCAGCCCCAGCACCAGCCCCGGCCCCAGCACCCTCACTGGGGCTCCAACTGCTGCCCCACAGCAAGGCCCGATGGTGACTTCCAGCTCTGCCCTGGCCCCACACTGTCACTGTTCCCAGATCCTGGACCTGGCCCTGGCCCTGGATGCAGCTCCAGGGAGCTGTGCAGGCACGGTGTGCAGGTGGGTGGGAACTGTTCCCGGGCCCAGGGCCAGGATTATGGGCCAGTGAAAGCATGGGGCTGGGGTGGGGCAGAGTTGTGATCCACCCCCTTATGCCCTGCAGGCAGAACCTGTACGCATTACAGGGGTGTGCAGGCAGCAGATCATGGCTCTGACACAGGCCCAGCACCATGCTTTCACTGCCCCGCGGCCCTACCCTGTGATCCCAGCTTTGCCCACCCCTTCCACTCCTGAACACTGCTGCCTACGGTTCCATCCCGTATAGGGAGTTCTGGTGATCTGTTGGCGGGGGGTGCGGGGAGCAGGAGCAGACCTGGCCCACAACAGCTCATGAAAATGCCCTGTGGCCCTTGGGCCCAAATAATTGCCCACGTCTGCATCAGAGTCTTTGTCTCCATCTACTCCTTCCCCAAACTCCTTATCTGACCTTCAGATCTTAGGCATTTCAATCAAATAGCTTCCTTCTCTGCCATGCCCTAGTGCCAACAAGGGGATCATAGAGTCTCTCTGCTTTTCAGTCCTGGTTTTTAGCCTGGCTCAGCCCAGAGTAGCAATTACAAGGAAAGTTTTACTTTATTCCTGCAGCCCTTTTGTAGAATATGTTCAATCAGTCTGTGGGGAAGGTACATGCATACTTAGGCCACATGTAATAGCTGTGAGGGAAAGGAGCATGTTTGATTCCTGAGAGTTTGGTCCATCTGCTGTCTGGAAAGAATCAGGAGTGAGAGAGGCTCTGTTAGGACAGCACTGATAGAACTCCGTAGGCTTAGCAAGCATACATGAAATGAAATATTAAAGGCTTCTTGATGGATTCTTATGAGAATGGCAAAGGCAAATCCTTGGCACAAAAGTCATTTCTTCTGTACTAAATTTCAAGTTTCTCAAGTCCTAAGTACAGTGGCACTAGAATTTAGAGGAGAAAATGGCCCAAGCATTCTAAACATGGGTAAAACAAAACCTAAACTCCCTAAACTCTTCGGTAGAAATATGCCAAATGCTGCCAAAACATTTTCACATTAATTCAGCCAGAGGTGGATACCTGGTATGAAAAAAAACATAACCCGAGCAATAGAGTTTGGCATAAAGCAACTGAAACAAGATCTTATAAGCAGAAATGTTGGGCAGTTTTAATAATGTGGTGGTATCAGCTCTGCCTAGTGTACATACATATAGCATGATTACTGCCTATGTGTTGAGATGCATCAGCAGAGATTCCTAAACCCATGCAAAATTCCACTCATGTGCAAGGGACCCACAATTAACTGAATTCAGATGAGCACATCTGTTTGCAGAATCTGTGCTACAGGTATAATAAACTGCAGAGCCACAAAATCAATCCTAACAGTCATACCCCTCCAACAACATCACCTGCACACCATCTACTAATCCATTTCCTGCAGAATTACTGTATTTACTCAATTAGAAGATAAGCTTCCCCCCATTTAACATAGGAGAAAAGCCTTTGCCTTACAATCAAGCACAAAACTGGTGGGGGGAAGAAGGCAGGCAACTATTATGATTATAGCCCCAAACCAAAGTTGGGGCAAGAACTGGAGCCAGAGCTGCACTGCCGCCTGCCTCTACTACTGCCTCTGCACTCCCTGCCATTCCTGCCCAACAGCCCCCAGTCGGTGTCGCCCACCACACACACCATTTCTCCCTCTCTCCCCCTCTGCCACACTGTCCCTTACTTTTGCTCCATGCCAGCACGCTCTGTCCCTGCTAGAGACCAGGGCACAGAGAATAGCTCCAGTTTAGCCCTGTAGCAGCAGTGGTGGGGAAAGATGGGGGGAAGGGAGGTAGGACCTCAGGTTATGGGCGGCAGAAGCAGCATGGAGAGGGGAGGAGGGGGGAACAGGGGAAGGGGAAATCAGGGCATCCTGAAGCCGTGGGTGTGGGGCACAGAAGGAGCAAAATTCAGAATACAGAGTTATTTAGTACAATAGAAAGATATTGTTTCTAGGGTGGATGAATTTTAAAGTGAATAGAAAAAGTGCATGCAACTGAAGTCTGAACATAAGTAATCCTGGCATTATAGACATACAATATCCAGGGCATCCTGCATTAAGGGTGTTGTAGTCAAATAAACAAATTAGTTTAAAGCAGAAATAAAAGCCAATCATTAACAGTAAATTTCTCCAAACTTCTTGTGGATGGTTCTAATAACCCCGATTCCTCTCATATTGTGTACACAGTCGCTATTGTAAGGGTCATGGGTGCAAAAAAGCTGCTTAAAGGAAAATAAAAACCACACACACAGTTACATATTGAACATATCTGGGGCCCTGGCAGCTTTCACTGTGTCTTTTTACAGCATAATAAGCAAAAGGAAGCTTGTGCCAAAAGTTTTTGCAAGCTTTTTGCAATTGGAAAAGTCTGGCGTGCAAAGTAACTAGTAGCTTAAACTTGTTGGAAAATGTATTTTTTTAAAAGTCTTTTCCGTGTGAATTTGCCTCATCATCTGCATACATTTCAAATGATTCAAACGTTTGCCCAGTTTTACAGACTGTAGGTCAGTGGTGCTTAACCTCTGTTCTATGGGCCAAATCCAGTCCACATGGCTCCAAACAGATCTGGAAATTTGGCAGCAGGGGAGCAATGGCAGCATTTTTTGCCATGGCTTCCAAAGTCATGGCAAATAATGCTGCTACCATACCCTTGCTGCCAAATTTTGGGACCTCTAAGGAATCCTATGGGATGGATGACACAACCCCACACACCAAATTGCACCTATGGACTAAACCCACACACTAACTCCATGCTGGATCAGGCCTACAGACTGACTGTTCACCAAGAAACTAGGACTGGAAGGGACCTCAGATCATCTAGTCCAGGCCTTGCTCAAGCTAGGATCATCCTTAACTAAACCATCCCAGTCAACTGTCCATCCAACCTGCTCTTGAACACTTCCAAGGATAAAGATTCCACAATCTCTCTAGTGAGCTTCTTCCAATGCTCAGAAAGTTCCTCCTAATCTCCAACCTAAATTTCCCCTGTCGCAGAGCTTGAGACCATTCCTCCTAGTCCTGTCCCTTATGGCCACAAAGAAAAGCCCTTCCCCAGCCTCTCTATTACAGCTCTTCAGGTATTTTGAAGATTGTTATCAAATCCCCCCTTAGTCCTCTCTTCTCAAGACTAAATAACTCTAGTTCTTTCAGCCTGTCCTCATAAGTCATGCTTCCCAGGCCCCCAATCTTTTTTGTTGTTCTGCACTGAACTCTCTTCAATCTGTCCACATCCTTCTTGATGTGCAGGGCTCAAAACTGAACACAATATTATAAGTGAGGCCTCACTAGTGCTGAACAGAGCAAAAGAATCACTTCCCTTGATTTGCAAGTGACGCTTCCATTGATACAACACAGTGTGCATGTCTATATGAGATGTTAACTGCCCAGTAGCCAAATAATACTACACAGTACCGCTTCACAGCACCAACAGTGCTAATACACTACTGCACAGTATTATTAAGCTACTGTGCAGTAGCGTCACTAAACAGGAGCTTGTCAGTGCTAGTAATTCTGGTTACTGTGCATTTATTTAGTACTTGATTATACAAGTACTAAATAACTATGCAGTAACCACTGCACAGTAGCATCTCATGTAGACATGCCCACTATGTTGTTGGCTTTTTTTGAAACAAGAGCACATGGTTGGCTCACATTCAGCTTATGGTCCACTGTAACCCCAGGTCTTTTTCGGCAGTACTGCAGTCCAGTCAGTCGTTTCCCAGTCTGTGTTTGTACATGCAATTATTCCATCCCAAGTGCAGGATTTCACACTTGTCTTTGTCGAATATCATCTGGTTGATTGAGGACCATTTTTCAATGTTTCCAGATAACTCTAGATCCTACCCTTCCCCTCCAGAGCATCCACAACTCCACATAACTTGGTGTCACCCATAAATTTGCCAAATGTGAACTCTATCTCGTCATCCAAATTGTTAATAAAGATGGCTGGGATTCTCTACACTGCCTGAGATTCTCCACACTGTGCCAGAGTGTATAGTTCAAACATACCAAAGAAAGATTAATTTATTTGTGTGGATATTTTCCTAATAACTGAGTTACACAACTATTCCACTAATGAGCCTTTAAAAGAAATAAGATCCCTAACAAGACAATGCTGAACACCAGGAGGAAGCATTCTTTATTCCTTCTGATGGATACTGACTTTTACACCATAAAAGCATGAAGCCACAGATATGTCTTTATAAACTGTGAAGACTTCAAAATTTCTATAGACTATGCATTTAGATATTAAAAACTTTGAACATAAAAGGTATCTATCTGAATTAAACTGTTTTCCTCAGCTTGCAATAGAAACTACTGAATTTTAATTACAACATAGCTAAATAATATAAACTATGGCCATATTTTGCAGTTCCATATTTAAGCATTTCATCCCATATTATGTATGGTGAATACATAACTTCTGACATACTGATCCAAAAGTGTGCACTGTAAAAGGAAGCTAGAAAGCTGTCTAATGTTTTTTAACCTATTTTTTCTAACACCACGATAAGGCCACTGATGGGTGTTTCATTAAAAGCTCAATGGGATCCAAACAATCATGCCTCCTGCTGTGCCACGTGGCTTGGTAGGAGGTGTGATTGAGGGATCAGATCCCAGTCATGCTCTATTGCTCATGTAGAGGAAGTCCTTGGCTCCATATGCTCCCATAGCTGGGAACACAAATCAGCTGATAGGAGCTCCCAGCTTTAGGAGATACTAGAGCTCTTGCAGGCTTTAGTGCTACCCATGTGTTCAGTGTATGGTGTGATGGTAATCAACAACAAATTTATTACAAATTTTTGAATGAATGTGTCTGCATTACTATTTAAGACATGATTAACTGGTTAATCATGCCTTAAGTCTGCCAGGGGCCTAAGGTATGCAATATACTGAAAGAAGCCCAAGAGTAAAAAATTGTGATGTACCCCCATCAGCTGCAGGGGCACGGCAGCACTGGTGGCAGCAGGAGTGTGGCAGAGGCAGCGTTAAGTGGGGAGCTCCTGCAGACACTGCCGGTGCTGTAGGCAGTGGGTGGGGGTGCCAACGACCACCCACAGACACTGCTGGGAGGAATCAGGCACAGGGTGCACCATCATGCTAGGGGGTGCATGTGCACCCACATGCAGCCCCCATGCATTACCAATGTGAATTAAATAACCTTTTTATTGTATACAACTAGAAACTGTTTGGAAACAGAACTGATGGAGTATCTGTGAAAATTTTCTTCTAATTTTATCTAATATTCTTAGTCTAACAGCCTTTTAAACCAGAATTTCCCAACCCCTGGGCCATGGCCCGGTGTTGGACAGCAAAGGGTTGGCTGCCAGACCAAAAGTGACCATGGACTGGCAGGCCATGGAGCAGAAGTGACTTTAGAAACAGTGATGGAAGTAAAGACCTAAACAACAAGGCCTCAGTCGTATCATATATACTGGCTAGGTAGACTGCTTTGCTCATAGACAGTCCCATTAAAATTCATCGTGTTAGGCACAACTTCAGATGTTTCATGTGTTATGCTGCAGCAAGGGAAGTTTAGGTTAGATATTAGGAAGAATTTTCTCACTAGGAGGGTAGTGAAACAGGCTACTCAGAACTGGGATATAATTCAGTCTAACCCAGGGGTGGTCAACCAGGGGTACACATACCCCTGGGGGTACTTGGACTGGTCCTAGAGGGTATGAGCTGGGGGGGGTGGGGGCAGAGCACCGCCACCGCCCAGGAGCAGGGCCAAGGCAGGGCAAGGGCAGTGGCACCCCTATGCAGGGTGGGGAAGCTTGCACATGATGGCAACTGCCCTCACCTACCAGCCCGGTGAGCTTCCCCACCCTGCACAGGGACACTGCTGCCCTCACCCCGCCCTGGCCCTTCTCCTGGGAGGTGGCGGCGCTCCATCCCCACCCACCTGTGCACCGTCTCCACCTCCCTGCTTGGTGTCCTGCCACGTGCCATCCCACACCCCACCATGCTCAGTGTCCAGCCGCTGGGGGTACTTAGACTAAAAAAACTTGAAAACCCCCGGTCTAACCTATGACTCTTTGCTGTACATGAAACTATGGCTCTTCATTTTCCATCACAAAGCCCATCTTCAGTATGATGTACCAGTTACTGAAAAATAATTCTGATTCAAGTCTTTGGACCAACAGAATTACCACTTCAATCAAAGCCCCAAAATAACTTATTTGCATTATTAACGCTCTCTTCTCAAGATAATATACAGCAAATTTTCAAAATTCCACATCTGTTATACCATAAACTCCATAATCTGTATTAAAAACTTGGCCATCTCCTCATCTCTTGCTAAAGACAGAATTGCAGTTACTACAGAATAAGTATCATGCTAAAAGAAGACAGGAGCATCATTACTAAGAGCTTAATATCTTTACAAATAAAAGTAAATACATAATATAAATGGTTTAAAAAGTGACAACACCATAAATCAAGTGCATTTCTTCTTTTCTATTTTTTTAAAGTGTTTTCTCACTACCCCTGCACTTACCATTCAACAATTCAGAAAAGCACTTCTATTCAGGAGAGAGCATGTAAGCTTATGTTAAAGTGCTTTTCTACAACAGGAATATTAAAACTTTTCATCCTACTGAATTCCAAAATATTTTAAAATAGCAATACATAGAGGATATCACTTCCTTCCACACTGACACACAGCAACTTCTGGGATGATACACAGCAGCTGTTCAGGACAGGAAGTAAAATGTAAAGCACCCATCTAGCTGAAACACAGTGGTAGGTATTGTCATTAAGACTGGAAATTATGGGTAGAAACCTGGCCCTAAAAATCAGTGGGAGTTTTACCACTGACTTCAGAAGGTGAATCCCAGCGCTAGTAAAACCAGTGACAAAATTCCCACTGACTTTGGTCAGGGGCTAGAATCCTGCCCCTAACAGCTATTTGCATTGGGTTACCTTTGGGTAAGAAAAGTCAGCTTATAAAAAAAATGGTGTTTGGGTTCTGTCCGTTTGTTTTATTCAATGTGGACACATGAGTCATGAATAAAACTTGCCTCAAACTGTGTTTCAGAATTCAGATTTAGGGGCATACATAAAAGCAGCCTGATTTTTCAGATGAATACCCGCAGTTGTCAGTGACCTATAATTGTGGGCTACATGTGAAAAAACACAGTGCAGACATATACCAATGCTGTGACAAACAGAGCTAGAAAAATTGTTCTAATAAAAACTAGCCTGAATCTGAGCAACATCTGATTTTTTTAGGTTCCTATCAGTTCAGATAAAGTCCTTCTTGCCCCCAGTGAGCTATCCAGGCAACCCAGAAAACCTATCTTGTATTAGACCTCACTCTTATCTCTAACCCATCAGGCTCTCTCCCTCCCTGGTGTACAGTGCATGCCAAAGCCTATAGGACCAAGCTATTAACATGCTTTGAACTGTGTGTTCAGTTCAGGGCTGGGAGTAAAAACTGACATTCTTGCTAGGCCCGACAATGAATTATTCAGAAAAGCTGATCGTACTTTTACAGAAAAGATTCAAAGCAGCATCTGAATTTGGGAGTTCACTATTCAGGGCTCTTTCTTTAGCTCATTAGACCTATATATAGTTTCACTTTGCTGGCAAAGGAAGAATGTAATATTCTTACTAAGCGTGGTACTGGCTTCTCATGTGTCATCTGTCCCTCATCCATATCCTGTGTAAAAAAATTGCAGCTAGGAATTTCAGGTTTCGAAAGTGTTTTAGAAAAAAATATAAGATTGAAATTTGAAAACTTTCAAGCAACGTAATACCAATATTTGTCAAAATTATTCATAAATACTTAACAAGCTCTAAGCATAAATTTGCCTCTCTCCTCTAGCTACACACACAAATGTGTCTATTTTCAACCAACTGAGATATGGGTCCAAATTTAGAAACCTAGGCTTTGAGAATTTGGCTCTAGAGAATGCTGAAAAGTACTTCAAACACAAAATACGATGCCCAGACAGCTTTGATATTTATTAAGTGTGAAATGGCACATGCAAGTAAGAATTTATTTCAAACGTAAATTTGTAGTCTACCAGATTATAAAGGTATAATTAAACATAGAAAATACTTTATTTCCCTCCTGCCCAGCAGAGATTTACATAATTTTGCAAGCAAATATAGTAGCTGTACCATTAATGAATGCAAATTGTATATTACCACCCGATGTTTATTTCAGATTTAAAACTCAAGAAGGTAATTGGTTTCCATATTATACAGTATTAGAAAACATTGCTAGAGATTTCTGATACAAGATTTTGTACAAGCAGATTATATTTATTCAATAATAGGTCATTTCAAAGGAAGACAAGAAAATGATGGACCATGTCAAATTTTACTCATTGAAAGTAATGGAGTGTGGGCAATCTCACTTAATTACTTTCCAAAGAACTAATTCAATGAAATCATGCTAACATATCATTATCCCCATCCCATCTCCCTAAAAATCCCCAGGGAGCTACTTCCACGTTTAATCATGTAATGGAGGAGCATTTTAAATTTAGTTTCATGGACAATGAACAGCCTGAGCCAAAATTTGTCCCATCTATGATCAGTTGCTTTGTGTGGTATAATTAATGTCATCCTTGCAAACAACAAACTCCACAGTAAAATAAAATTCTAAGTAGATGATTAGGGGCAACTTTCCTATTTACTCCTTCCCATCTCTTTTCCTAGACTGACAAGAGAGTTATAAAAAAATCTTTAGTACAGCCAGAGCTCCTAAAGATAAAAAAAAAAGTAATTTAATTACCAAATTGAAATATTTAACCTTAAATTTCCAAGAAAAGTCTGTATAAAATCTATTAGGATGTATACTATAGAACAACATGGTTTTACACTTTAATACACTTATTTTAACATTTTAAATCAAGCCGAAATTGTCCAAATGCATTTTAGACTTCAGTGAAAAAAATTAAATTTTACATATTTAATTAGAAATTAAAACAGATATTTTACTGACTTTGTAAATAACTATTACATTTAAAGCAACTTCTCAAAAGATAAGATAAAAAATGATTTCCTAGTGAGAGCCCAATGCTTTAATTTACAATTCTTATGTTGTTTTATTCATGATAAAATACCTGAGTAGGGGTTTCACGCCATACTATTGACACTGACACTGAATCCCTGTTGAGGGATGCTTATTATGGGAGAATTCTTCCATATCTGGATGCTGTCTTTTCTTGGCTATTCTTTTTAGACAATTATAAAACACTAGAATTAACACTACCAATGTCTACACATGAGCTAGTGTATAATAATTTATGAGCTAGGAATAAATAGTTAATTATACGGAGGCAGGCTCATACTCACTTTATTCTGCATCCCACTAACATATAAAGATATATTTTATTAGAGTTTATGAAAGCCTTTTTTCAGGTTCTTGGAACATATGTCATTTCTGGAAATTCACAGATTCTATTTTTAAACATTTTCCAGTTCTCATGTGGATCAATCAGCAATTCTAAGTGGTTATATGCAGCAATACATACAAAAAGTCTACCCTTGAAATTAAATTGAGATACTGTCTGACTGGCCCACATTTAACAGTTACAGTGTTGTGTCAGAGTAAAAAGCCCCTAAACTGCTTTCACGGCATGCTGGAAAAGGCTTTACATGGCCCTCCATATTGGAACCAGCTTCACCGAGAGAGCATCAGCATCCAATGAAAAGAAATCTAGTATCCTAGTCATCTTCAACATCTTGTGGCACCAGGTATCACAAGCCCAATTCTTTCTTGTTTTCAGGTAAAGAGACCTTATTTAAACAGATAATGAAGCAACTGATGAAACCAAAAAGGACAAAGTTTCATCTATTAACATTTTTACAATAAAGAATAAGGTTAGCGACTATGGCTACCAAGCTACAAAACATATACACTCTTCCCCAAACCTTAGAAGCAAGCACACACACAAACACATGCACACAGAGCAAAACTGCCAAGCACACACACACACACACACACAGAGCAAAACTTCCAAGCGAGCACACACATACAGCAATCTTCCAAGCTTGCACACACATACAACAAAACTTCCAAGCGAGCCCACATTCTCACAGCAATCTTCCAAGCGAGCCCCCCCATCCCCTCAAAATAACTTCCAACCAAGCTCAAGATGTGCTCCTGCCCTAGTGAGAATGGGTTTAGAGATGAGACACAAGAGAGTTCTGTTTGGTGTTTACCCTGTGCTGGGATTAACAAGAGCATCAGTAGTGCCACTTATGCACTCATGCAATTAAGAAGATATTCTGAGGCACACGTCTGTCTACTGAGAAGTGAGTTATGGCCAAATTCATGTAATGGACTTCCTGAAAGCAAATGTGAGAAACATGCAGTCACTATCAACCAATGGTAAATCTGAACTAATGACTTAAAGGCAGAGAAAATCTACCTCACACAGCTAATTCCTGCACTCATCCAATATCATGCAATACTGCTGCAGTTCCCACTGGCCAAGGAACTAAAGTTTCAAGGGCAAGGCTTCTCAGCAAGACACTTGCCCATAAGGACCCTGGTGTCTGGATTTGATTTTCTTGTTCATACTGCTAAAACATTTATCTTCGTCTAGGTAGAAGACTGGTTGTAAGACTGGTGGGTATATTTATTCCATTTGTTCCAGTTTTTCCAATTGATGCTGGATAACCAAAGATGTAAGAGCAGACAATTTCTTTTATATTGTGATTATAAATGATTGCAGAAAATGACCACTTAAGATGGCTATAAACTGGAACATAAACAACTGAAAGTGATCACAACCACATGAACCTGAGCAGAAACTAATTTATTTCTCCTCCCCTAGAGCTAATAATTTTTCTATGACTTTTCCAGTCACTACCAACAGGGCTATCTAGAGACAGCGTATGGCTTCATTTTACTAGCAGATGATCCTTCATGTTTTCTTTCTCTTACTCCATCTACCTTACTCTATCTTTATAAGAAACTAATTTGCAAACTAACTTACAACAGAATATGCTCTTTCAGCAAGGACCAACCTTTTTGGCAGACATGTACACAAGTTAGCCCCTATCCTTCATGCTCTGCTTTCTGCTTCTTGCCTGATCAGCTGCTCCACTTTCTGCTCCATGCCAAATATCCTACTCTTTGTTTCTTGCCCTATAGACTGCTGTGCTGCCAGTCACTTTCCCTGTATACTGAGTGCCACACACCATTCATAGCATACATGCCTCAGGTTCACCACCTTGCCTATTGCTTCCAGTTTACAGATAAGGGAAGTAACACAGAGGGCACATCCACAAAAGATGCTTACTGTGGAGTTGCCTAATTAGCTCTGCAGTAAAGTGTCACCATCTACACGAATGGTGCTATTAGATTGGAGTAAACTAATTAACTCTGCTGTAGGATAGTACTGCCCAACACAAGTACTATTCTATGGTGGAACATAAAGGTGCATCAATAAAGATCTTTTGGGCCAATACCAAAGACAAATTATTAGCGAGCCATATCAGTCAATACCAATCCAATTCCTGACATGCAGCCAGGCAGCTTGGAGAGCAGTGTCGGGCTGGTAAATCTGTTGGGAGGGGGACGGAACGGGGGGGAAGAGAAGGGGCACCGGGGCAGGGGCAAACTAAGGCTCCTTCAGTGAGGGAGGGAGTGGGGTAGAGTGAAGACAGGCTGCCCACTGTGCACTCAGAGCCAGGGCTGGGTTCTTCCTAGTGTGGGGGGCCTTGGCCTGGGCTGTGCTTGGGGTGGATGGCAGCAGTACTGGGAGAGGGGCTATGGGGGACCTGTAGCCCCCCTTCCCAGCACCGCCCAGCCCAAGTACAGCCCTAGCCCAGCCCCCTACCCCCACCCTGGGAAAAGTCCAGTGCCACCTCTAGCCCACAGCCCACCCTTGCCCCACACACAGATCTGGGGGGCACATGCCCCCATACCTCCCCCAGGGGTGCGTGCAGTAGCAGGAAGTACCCCAAGACCCCCCCCCAGTTGAACCACTTGCAACTCTGGTGCCCCACCACACCCTGACTGGGCAAATCCCCCCCAACAGACTTACCAAGCTGCCAGGCTGGACACGTGAATGCTGCAGCTGCACGCATGCACGCGGCGTTTATCAGCGACATTATCAACCACATCAGCCAAAAAAAAAACCTGATTGCTGATAATTTCAGTTTTCCCTTTATTGGTACCAATACAATAGACTGATGTATTAGTACACCTCTAGTGGAGTTATTTACTCTGCTGCAATGCACGTGTAGACGGTGATCAGGGCTGGCTGGAGCACAAGGGTGCTATAGTGCAGGGCTGCCTGCCAGCTAGCCCTGCACTGTAGCACCCTTATGCCCCAGCCAGCCCCTCTCTAGTATGCTGAGCCAAGGCAGGGCAGCTCCAGGCTTGCAAACTGACCCCCTAGGTCCTTTGCCAGCTAGGGCTGTGCTGCCCTGGCTCAGTGTGCTGCAGTCCCATGTGCATGTGTAAATGCCACACCCAGGGGGAATAAACTCCGGTGCAGATTGTATAGGAGTTTTTCTGCATCAAATTAATTTCACATGCAGACATGCCCAGAAGGAAGTAACTTGCTCAAGGTATTAACAGTGAGCTATCAGGAGACCAAGAAATAACATCCATAATTGACTAACACTCTCATTAACGCAATGAAAATCAAAGTGTATACCCTTCAAAATCCATGACCCGCTGGAAAAGTAGTTAGCCATGTTAGTCTGAAGTCAGGCAGAAGACAGGGTAGAAATGCACCTTACAGAGTAACGAAATCAGGATGCATTAACGTCAAATGAAGTAAGCTCTTGCTCATAAATGCTTATGCATCTCTGATTCAGCTAGTCTGTAAGGTAAATCTCTACCCTGCCTTCATCCTGTAAAATGCAAAGGATAAAGGGATACTTTCTTTGTTCAAATGATAATGAAATTAACTTATTCCCTCATTTATAGATACAAAGCTAATGGATAAATTGACACTAAAGTTCTCTTTTCCTACCTATCCTCCTTTCTTTAATGAGCTTGATAACTCCACTGTCCTCTCTACTAATGTATTCCACTCTAATGCTCTTTCTTCTCTATATCCTTCAATTCTAGGAAATAGTAAATCCCATTATTTCTTCACTTATAATACAAAAAAAAAAATCCTTTCTTCTCTATAAGCAACAGAGAAAATCCTGCAATATGCACTGATCGTCTTTGCAAGGTCTACTTAGTCCTCTTCACATCTCACTCTTTCCAAAATCAGTCAATTTCAAGATGTGCTCTATATAATCTTCCTAATACTCAAAGCCACTTCTCTCTTCATCTCTCTCCCAGCTTTTGTCTATGCTGTCTCCAATCTTCTTGCACATTCCTTCTTTCTCTCTTTACTCAATGCTTCATACCACTCATTAGTCTTGCAAGAGGTTCCCACTTTCCCACAAAGTAATCTTCCTCTCATCTTTCAAATGCAGCAACCTCACTGGCTATCTGTACTGTTTTCTTATGGGTCAGCTGCGCCTCTCTGCATTATTTGGGAAGAGTCCATCAGTCCAATCCTCTTGTCTTTCCTCATGTATATTAGTTTTAATGATAATTAATTCCTATGAGGAAAGGCTGAAGGATTGAGCTACTTCTTCTGCGTTTCAAAATCATAGCCACCAGTTCCATTAAACAAGAGGTCTGCTATTACACAATTTAAATAAATACCTACACATCTTATATTAGAAAAGAAGCAGAAAATACTTTCTCCAAGATCACACTTTAAATTGCAAAATAGAAGGAACTAAGATTTTAAAGTTCTGTGTAGCACAGTTACATACTGCATGTTTATATTCACAACAATATACCCACATGCCAAGCCAAGCTAGGTGATAGCTGTGAGACTTGAGATCATACACATATGTGAGCAGTGAGAGTAACGGTCCTCCCATTGAATAAGGAGACTAAGAGGAGGACTCTACAAGGAAAACAACTCATAAATTTGGCTCTACAAGGCAACTTGTCATTGGGGAAAGTATAAATCCTAAAACATAACTGCTAGCTGTACAGCATTAACAGTGGGAGATTTTTATTTTGAGAGCTGCAGAAAATGAAGTGGATATAGCACAGTATATGAATCATATGGTTTATATAAAGTCTTCTCAATACTTTGAAAAAAACGATTTGTATTTCCCTACATTCCACAAGCATTAGGATTCCCCACCAGCTCCGGGGGTGGGTTATTTTTTTCAGCCAGGATTTATCAAGCTGACTGTTGTGAGAGATAGCCCCGCTCCGTCTCAAGCAGCTGTCACCATCACAGGATCCCGGAGAAGCCGGGCTGGAAGGGGCCCCCGGAGCTCACCTAGTCCGATCGCCCGCCTGAGGCAGGATCATCCCTGTCCTCCCAGCACACGTGAATCCTCCTCCCTTCTACTCTGAACAGGCGACTGGACACATGAGGTCCCTTCCAGCCCTCATTTCCTGGGCTCCGACCACCCCACCAGCTGGAATCGAGCCGGGACCAGAGGCAGGAAGAGGAGCCCTCCCTGCTGCCCCGACCAGCGGGCAAACTTTCGAGACAGGCACCGCAGGGGCAGCTCCGGCCCCGCCACCCGCCCGCAGCCGCAACCCACCCGCAGCTCCTACTGAGGGCAGCCCCGCCTTTCTGCTCCCTCCCTCCCTCCTGCGAGCCGAGCCCAACCCTCGGGCCCGGCCCCGGGTGCCCGCCGGACCAAGCAGCCCGTCCCGGCCGCGAAATAAACACGTGTCAGTTGGAGCCGCTCCGGCGGCGCGGACACACGTTACCCGCCAGTCCCCGCGGGGCGGCCCCGCCCGGCCCCCCCGCTCGTACCATTGCAGAACTGCAGCAGCGAGGAGGTGTCGTAGAGGCTGCTGTAGCTGGAAAAGCCGTCCTCCATCCCGGCGCCGCGCTCCGGCCTCCCGCCCTGTGTCCCCGCGGTGCCACCCTCCCTCACTCCCCGCCGCCGCCTCCTTCAGCCGTGCGGGCCTGGCCCGGGCTGCCGCCTGCCTCCGGTCTCCATGGCAACGCCGCCCCCGCTGCGGGGCGGAGCCAGCCTGTGCCGGGCGGGGGCGGGGCCTCCTCCCCTCTCCTCCGCGCGGCGGGGCGGGGCCAAAAGCAAGTGCGAGGAGCGGCCCCTCGTCCCCGGCGGCCGGCCGAGAAACCCGGGTATTGTTCTGCCCTTGGCGGGCGGGCGGCGGCCCGGCCTCCGCCGTCCACTGCCGCCCTCGCCGGGATGGAGGAAGGGTGCGCGCCGCCTGCACCTGTGCGGCCGCAGGATCTCGTCTCTAGGCCCCCTCCCCGCTGCCCTCGGGGATGGTTCCTCTGAGACTGCAGGACGGAGCCCGCCGCGCAGCGGTGCCTCCGAGGGGCTTGGGAAGTCGTGTTGTTCTTCTTGGTGTTTAAACTTATTGCGTGTCAAAGGCTCAAAGAAAGCCATGGCCGGAGCTGCCATCAGGAACTGTAGGCATACAAAATAACTAGGACTCTTGGTTCCCACGATACCTTTTGCTAGAGAAGCTGGGAAATCGCTGGAAAATTGTCCTTTTCTGCAAGCTTTCGGGATCACTTGGTCAGGCTCTGGGGAAAGTACAGATGGTACAAGCAGGGCTGTCCCTGGGGGGGGGGGGCGGGGGTGAATCGGGGGGGACCACTCCAGGCCCTGCGCTTTGGGGGAGCCCTGTGGAGCCCGGCAGAGCAGCTGCGGCTTCACGTCCAGCTGCTTGGCCCCCCCCCACCGCTGAATCTGCCACTGCCTGCTGCCTCGGGCTGATCTGGCCCGGGCCCCACACCCTGCTTGGGTCACCTCTGGGTACAAGATGGTAAAAAGTCCCCATAGGTAGGAAAGAAACTTCATTTTTGCACAGAGGGAGCTGAAGATGGAAGGCTGCCTCCCTCTGGGTCTGTGAGAGAACATATTGTCTTGTGACCCTTCCAACTTGTAATGTAGTCCTAATTACTTGTGATGAGGTAATAATCCATCTGTAGTTGAAATGACTTGTGATGAGGTTGCAGCTATAGTTCTCTAATCCTTGCTAGAAAAGTAAGGATGGCTCTTGCTCATAGGAGTCTCTGACTCTTGATAATGTCTGCTTATAGTGGTATCTGAGTGCTGGCAGAAGAGGATCCGGTGTCGATTTCGCTAAGGATGTGAAATGTGGAGCACTATTTTCACTGCAACTTCTCTATTAAAGATGCAAAAAAATGGTAGTGAACAAAGCCATGTTGACTTCCACGTTTACCACTGGAAACAGGGATGATAACAACTTCTTGCATTAATAGTATTTTTCATCTTGGAGGTTTCCAAAGCGGTTTAGAACCTGAAGTAGGTATGTTCTAGGCTCAGTCCTTCCAGTTGCTCCGTGCTGGAGACTTCCACCATGTGCATCTAATTGCAGGGGTGAGTCCTGTACATAGATCATTTCTAGAGGATGGGATGGAGTGCACCCTCCTCAGCAAGTCTGTGGATGATGCCAAACTGGAAGGAGTAGCAGATTCACTGGAAAGTAGGGTTAGGATTCAGAGAGACCTAGACAAATTGGAGGACTGGACCAAAAGAAATCCCACAAAGTTCAGTAAAGACAAGTGCAAATTCCTGCACTTAGGATGAAACAGTCCCATGCACCGGTATAGGCTGGGGACTGCAGTGCTACAGAAAATGACCCAGCAACGACAGTGGATAAGCTGAATATCAGTCAACAGTGTGGCCTTGCTGTGAAGAAGGCTAATGGTATTCTGGGCTGCATTAGTAGGAGCGTTGCCAGCAGATCAAGCGATGTGGTTATTCCCCTCTATTCAGCACTGGGGAGGTCACATCTGCAGTACTGTGTCCAGCTTTGGGCCTCCCACTACAGAAAGGATGCGGACAAATTGGAGAGAATCCAGTGGAGGGCAATGAAAATGGTTAGGGGGCTGGGACGTAAGACTTATGAGGAAAGGCTGAGGGAACTGGCTTGTTTAGTTTGGAGAAGAGAAGACCGTACTGAACTGATGTCACAGAAGAATTCAGTACTAATTCAGAGAGAAAAGTGTCACCTCTTGAATCACTAATGACACTCCTTGTAAATCCTAGGAAATCTATCCAAGTATTTTCCCAGCCTGATTTTGCTAAGCTTGTGATATCTAAGAAAAACAGCCATGTATTGTATGGCCACAGGTTACAGAATTAAAAAAAAAGTAGCCTAATTATAAAAACTTATAATTATATATAATTATAAGGGGGGGAGTGACTTTCAGTTGTATCAAATACAATAGATTAAAATAATAACATTTTAAATCTGCAATAAATTCTTGGTTGCTTGCAAAATGAATACAGGTCTTTAGAGCCCTCTCACAGATATGCACAGTCCATCCAGCTGCTGGGTTCTTTAGAGAAACATGCTTCCTTTCATAGATATACATATATCTAATATGTAGGCACAGGAAAGTATTTTTCAGGTTTAATACAAGTTCTAATGGAGAGTTTTAAAACATTTGTGCAATTTTTAGATTATTTTCTCTTTTTAAGCCTGAAAATTGTTTTAATATGCTAATTTCCCATTAACTAGAACCAGGTTTAACATAATTACTCTGTTCTCAGTGAGATGTCAATGCAGCTGTTATCTATATTTCATTATGATGTCAAACATTTTCAGTATGAATCTATAAAAATCTCATTATGAGGTGTGATTCTAATGCCAAAACAATTTCTATAGAGGTCTGTAGAGATCCAATTACAATACTAGTTACCATGAAGAACTGCATCCCAAATATTACCTTGGTGGTAAATGATCTACTGTCAGCAAGATAACCTGCAATAAAACCTCAGGACTACAGAGGTTTTGGAAATGAGGAGCCAATACTTTTCACAACATCTAGAAAAAGGGACAAAATGGAGGCACAACTCTGGTTTAAAGATTGGCAATTAAAATGTATTTAGAAAATTAAATATGAAACTGAGGCAAGGGCAGCACCATTAAAGGAGGGCAAAATATCTAAAACCTTAAGTTGATTACCATTGAAATTTCCTGTAAAGCTAATACCTGAATGAAACCAATTAGCTACCCATGCTGAAGAAATCAGCGTAATGGTATGGCATAAAATGATATCAGTTCAAGTCTCTAGACACTGTTATGATACCATTATATTCAGGGGTCAAAGGTTAGAAATAAAAAAAGTATCATAATTTCATTGCAAAGATTTGTAAACCTGTTACAAACTTATTAAAATATACCACAGAACAACAAAATGAAATATATATATCACAATGTTCACAAAGGAACAATAGAACTGAAATATTCATTAATAGATCTGTGAAATGGCAGTGGTACAACTAACAATTTTTTTTTATAATCTTCCGTTCAGTAAACTATATACTTAATGATTCATAGAGATCCAAACTTATACACTGGAAAATCAAAAATTAATATAAATGGGAATGGAACATTCTGAACGAAACATAGGGATTGATTTATTTGGTAGAAGTTGGTGATTGAAAATTCATGGATGTTTATTGCTTATCTTGGGACAACATGTTTTTTAATCTTCTATTTTAGTATTATTTAATTCTTTATGTATCACCAGCACTA
Source organism: Crocodylus siamensis (assembly GCF_052110815.1). Taxonomy (NCBI): domain Eukaryota; kingdom Metazoa; phylum Chordata; order Crocodylia; family Crocodylidae; genus Crocodylus; species Crocodylus siamensis. Next base: position 272,408,681 of record NC_143396.1, on the reverse strand, counting down.
AGTAGTAGAAAGCAAATAACTATTCAGTAACTGGGAACAAAAGAGCTTCCATAAACCTGTAGCAGAATTTTCAAGAGTTATTATTTCAAGGTTTGATATGAATTTATTTTGATTTTAGGGCAAAGTAATTTTGCTCTCATTACCCACTTACAGTACAGTTTCTGTGAGTTTTAATATTTAGTGCATTCTACAGCTGTTTTATTCCTTTTTTCTTTTTGATTTCTTACTCTAGTGCAATAACACTGAATATCAGAAGTATTATATGTTATACAGAAAAATAACCCTTTGGCCCTTTCACATCAAAAGTATTATAATTCATATCTATGGAAACCATATACAATTGTATGGCATTATAATGTGAGACCATCTAATACGTAATTTCAGATCCTGAGTCCTGCTTACAATGTCAACATGAAACAATGGCAGTACAAGTTATGCTATTAAAAAAATAACTGAAAATAACTATAAAATTATAATCATGTTTATATTTAACAGTAATTTTGAGAGAAGTCCACACAAAGAGAGACATTTTGCATGCTTCATACTCAAAATGAGTGGCACTTTCATTCTTGAGAAGTTTCATTGCCTTTAGTGAGATGCTACTCAATGCTACTCAAGTGTGAATAAATGTATCAGAATCGGGATCATAGTGAACAGTCTACCACACACACAAACACTAATGCAGTTAGAATTCAGTGGACTCCAGGACAGCTTTAGCAGATGCCAAGGTTCACTTTGCTATAGTGATTGAATTACTTCTTCATTTTTAGAGTTTTTTTCATTTGAGTCAATCAATGTAGGGTAGCACAAAGAAGCTTGTACTGTCACTGCCCATGCTGCACCAATTGTATGTGTGACAGAGAGAGAGAGAGAGAAAGAGAGAGAGAAGGTTATCCTCCAAGGCTGTCAATATTAACATTAGCAAATATTAACTTCACTAAAAGCTGGTAAAAGATAAAATATCAACATGTGATATACAGTAACTATATTTTGAAGAGCCCTTCAGCAGTACCAAGGTTTTTAGAAAACCTTGTTCTGTTCAGTTTTTGGAACGGTCTGATAAAGGATTATATTCACTATAATGTGTAGATAAAAGGGAGTTGCATTCATTTCTGTAGGTGTCTGGACTTGGGAAACAGCGTTCATGTTAGAATTTGTAAATATATTTTAATTAAAACAAAATTTAACATAGTGCTTAGGGTTAGATGGAATAAAGGATATAGTGGGCAATTAGTTACTGCAGTGACCAGCTTTTGAATGCCTGATCCTAGGTGGAAACCAGCATCCAGAGTAAGTTGCTTACATTCCAGAAACAGTCTATGGCAATAACTGGGCTTTCAGAAAGGTGATCCAAAAAAACCTACATAGCAGTTGCCTTAAGCCAGGTAGGGTGTATTTGGATTCCTATATCACTCCAGATTTCAGGTGCCTGAGTTAAGGATTCAGGGAGGCACTTACATCTACTTGGGATCCTTGAATCTACTTCTGTTTTGGGAGTGTGTTAGACCTGCTCTGAACTACTGAATTAGGCCTTTTCTGGGATTAAAATATCATTTTAGTTTCCAGATCCTGAATAGGTTTTGGGCAGCAATTAAGTACCTAGTTTGTCTGGCTGGAGCAGTTTTGGGAATGTGTAGAAGCACGATAGCAGCCCCCCTAGGGAACTCCCAGGTCATAAAGAAAGGCATCTGACAGGTTTAGGACCCTCCAGGACTGCTGGGCTGTGTGAGAGAAGGAAAGTTGGGAACTCAGTTTCAGACTTGTGTATTTAAAACTGCCTAAATCCTATTTTACATATATTACACATGTAATTTTTCCCTTTAGATCTGGCCCTTTGTTTACAGTTAGAGTACTCTTCATGCCCCTGTGACTAGCAGCATAGACCCATAAGGAATCAGAAAGGGTTTATGGACAAGTTTCCCTTATATAATAGGTAATATCTGCCAAGTACTTCCCTGAGATATGCAAGAGGTAGGAAGCACTAGGGAAGAAGAGGACATGGACTTCCAGGAAGGTGGAAGCTTGTGACCTCTGGCAGCAAGCAGAAGTCTTTAGCTCTGCCTGCAGTGCTTTACCTGAAGAACAGAAATGGAGCCCTAGCAACAGAAGAGGAGGAGCAGGAGCATGTTCCATTAGTGGAAGAAGCCAGGCCTTAAGGAGAAGCGATGGGTAGTGATAATTTGGAGACTTCTTTCTGCAGGGGACAGAGGCATCCATCTGCTGGCCTGACCTATTGTCTCAGGAGGTCTGCTGCTTGCCTGGAGCCCAAATCCAAGTTGTCACAGAAGAATTACCGAGACTCATCTGGCCCTCTAACTACTATGCCATGCTACTCATCCATGTGGGCACCCATGATACTGCCAGGGGCGACCCTGAGAGGATCAGGGGCTGAGGCGGTGATCTCTATTTTGATCAAGGGGAAGGGTCCAGGCAGGAGCAGGGGCATCCGGCAGATTGATGTATGAATGCACAGAGGGTGTCACCAGCAGGGCTATGGCTTCTTCAAACACAGGATATTGTTCCAAGAAGAAGGATTGCTAGGAAGAGATGGTATCCACCTGATAAAGAGATGGAAGAGCATCTTCACAGGCAGGCTTGCTAACCTAGTGAGAGCTTTAAAACTAGGTTGGCTGGGGGATGGAGGCCAAAGCCCTGAGGTATGTGTGGAAATGGGGGACTTGGAGGAAGCACAAGGGGCAACAAAGGAGGCCTTCTCATCCATCCTGAGAAAGTTGGGCAATTCACTACTTACCTCAGGTGTCTGTACACGAATGCATGGAGCCTAGGAAACAAGCAAAAAGAATCAGAAGTCCTCATAGTCATATACTGATGACATGATTGGAATAACAGAGTTGGTGGGACAGCTTGCATGACTGGAGCACTGTCATGGATGGGTATAAACTGTTCAGGAAGGGCAGGCAGGGAGAAGTGGAGGAGGAGTTGCACTTTATGTAGAAGAGCTGTATGATTGCTCAGAGTTCCAGTATGAAACTGGAGACAGGCCTGTTGAAAGTCTTTTGGTTTGGGTCAGAGGAGTGAGCAACAAGATGTCTTGTTGTCGCAGTAGGGGTCTGCTATAGAATATCAGACCAGAAGGATGAGGTAGATGAGACTTTCTTCAAACAGCTAACGCAAGTTTATGACTGCAGCCCTGGTTCCCATGGGGGACTTCAATCACCCTGACATCTGGGAGGACAATACAGTAGTGCACAGGCAATCCAGGAGGTTTCTGGGGACAACTTCCTGGTGCAAGTGTTGGAGAAGCCAATTAGGGGTCATGCTCTCCTTGATCTGCTGCTCACAAAAAGGGAAGACTTGGTGGTAAATGCAGAAGTGGATGGCAACTTGGGCAGCAGTAACCACAAAATGATGGAGTTTAGGATCCTGAAGAAAGGAAGGAAGGAGACCAGCAGAGTAAGGACCCTGGACTTCAGAAAAGCATACTCTGACTCAGGGAACTTGATGGACAGGATCCCCTGAAAGGCCAGTCTGAGGGGGAAAGGAGTCCAGGAGACCTGGGTATAAGATACCTTACTAAGGGTGCAGGAATGAATCATCCTAATGCACAGGAAGACTAGCAAGTACGGCAGATAACCAACTTGGCTTAGCAGAGAATTCTTCAGTGAGCTAAAACACAAAAAAGAAGCTTATAAGAAGTGGAAATTTAGACAGCTGCAACTCCAATGTCCAATTCTTCCAACTAGGGAAGAGTATAAGACTATTGCTCTGGCATGCAGAGATGAAATCAGGAAGACCAAAGTGAAATTGGAGTTGCAGCTGGCAAGGGACATGAAGGGTTACATGAAAGGTTTCTACAAGTATATGAGCAACAAGAGAAAGATCAGGGAAAGTGTGAGTCCTTGACTGAATGGGGGAGGCAACCTAGTGACAGATGATGCAGAAAAGACCTCAAGAACCTCCTGGATTGCCTGTGCACTGCTGTATTGCCCTCCCAGATGTCAGAGTAATTGAAGTCCCCCATGGGAACCAGGGCTGCAGTTGTAAACTTGCGTTAGCTGTTTGAAGAAAGTCGGGGGGAGTTGGTTGATGTGATTGCAGAGCCACTTGCGATTATCTTTGAAATCTTGTGGCTGTTGGGGGAGGTCCCAGATGATTGGAAAAGGGCAAATATAGTGTTCATCTTTAAGAAAGGGAAGAAGGAGGATCTGGGGAACTACAGACTGGTTAGCCTCGCATCAGTTCATGGAAAGATCATGGAGCAGGTCCTCAAGGAATCCATTTCTAAAAACTTGGAGGAGAAGGCAGTGGTTACTTAGGAATAGTCAGCATGGATTCATGAAGGGCAAATCATGCCTGACTGACCTTACCTTCTGTGATGAAAAGACTGGTTTTGTGTGTAATTATTTTATATTATTTAGCATATAACTGTTTTATATTATCTTTGTATAAAAGCATATATTTTATATTATTTTCTCTTTTTTATATAACTGCCATGTGGCACTTTCACATTTATGTAATCTTGAGGCCTGTGCTGTTAACCGCTTTTTGTTGCCTTGCAGTTTTACTATTAGTCTAAACAAGTGCCTGGTAGGTACTATGCTCTGCTGGCAGTAGGCCCTACACCTGTTCTCTATAAATTTTACCTCTTATCTAAAAAGTGTCAGTATTGCAGAAACGGAACTTGTGTAGAAAATCTGCCTAGTAACTATTATGTAAAAGAAAATTATCCTATCTCTGTATGTTTAGCCTATATTATAGTTAGTGTCATAGAGGCAGTCCAACGAACATCTATAAAAGAGGCAAAGAAGCAGGAAGCAGCAAAGATGACAACTGGAAAACTCTGTGGGCCCGATCACCCCACAGACCGGTTCTCAGCCTCCCTGTCTGGGCGTACCCCAGCGAAGACAAAGGCCTCGGAAATTTAACAGCTGACAACGGTTCACCGTGTTACAGTTTTGCGCTGTGTATCCCGTTCATGAGCTGTTGACCAGTTCTGGGACTACGGAGCCGGCAGCTGCACCTAGCTTTGGACTAGTTCCATTGTTGGAGAGCAAGGGCTGGTTCTGGAACCCCGTGAACTAACAGACCCCCTTAGGCTACCCCATTCATGAGCTGTTGACTAGTTCTGGGACTACGGAGCCGGCAGCTGCTGGCTCTGGAACCCCGTGAACCAACAGACCCCCTTTATATCCAGCATACTGTAACTGAAGAAACATCGGAGGCTCCACTTACTTTTCGACTGCCTCTCATCGTAGCTTAGACAGCATACCTATGCTCGCTATATTTGTATCTACTGCATCTTCGTTCCAACCGGCCTCCCCTCTTACTTGTAAGAGGGTGAGGCCAGGTGAGTGAATAAAATCTTTTTGTTTTACTCTATATCTACTCTGTAATAACTTTATTACTAACATTCCATCTCGATGAGCCGTTGACCAGTTCTGGGACTTAAAGAGCCGGCAGCCGCACCTAGCTTTGGACTAGCTCCACTGTTGGAACGCAAGGGCTGGCTCTGGAACCTCGTGAACCAATGGACACCCTACAGATTAAGAGACACTAACAACTTACTCTAAGTCGTCTGCTTGTGCCAACTCGGCGAACCTCGAGGGTGGCTAAAAAGCTACCTCAATTCCGCCCCACAAGCCGCGCGCTCGCACAACTCTGCAAAGCCCGCAGCTCCCCTAAGCGGTGCTGGAACCGCTAGCCCGGCATTTCGCCACATTGTGGATACGGGGAGAGCAGTGGATGTCATATACCTTGACTTTAGCAAGGCTTTTGATACAGTCTCCCACAACATTCTTGTAAGCAAGCTAAGGAAGTAGGGGTTGAATGAATGAACTGTAAGGTCAATAGAAAATTCACTGGATGGTCGTCAGGCTTAGAGGGTAGTAGTAAATGGCTCAGTGTCTAGTTGGCAGCTGGTATCAAGTGGAGTGCTCCAGGGATCGGTCCTGGGGCTGGCTTTATTTAATATCTTCAGTGATCTGGAAGATGGGATGGAGTACACTCTCAGCAAGTTTGTAGATGACACCAAGCTAGTGGGAGTAGTAGATACGCTGGAGGGTAATGTTAGAGAAATTGGAGGCTTGGACCAAAAAAAAAAAAAACTCTCATGAGGTTCAATAAGGAGAAATGCAAAGCCGTTCACTTAGGACAGAACAATACCATGCACCGGTACAGGCTGGGGACGGACTACCTAAGCAGCAGCTCTGCAGAAGTGGACCTAGAGGTTACAGTGGACAATAAAATAAATGTGCGCCAATAGCGTGCATTTGACAGGGCCAAATATAGGCATGGGTGAACCAGGCAGCCACCCAGGGCCCAGATAGAAAGGGGGCCTGAAAATGTTTGGTTTTTTTTCCCATTGTCCAATTATTATCATTATCTCTGGTGAAGCAGGGCCCAATACTAAAAGTTTGCCTGCAGCCTCCAGGAGTCTAGGTACGATGCTGGCCCTTGTTGCAAAGGAAGTTAACAGCATACTGGGCTGCACTAGTAGGAGCAATGCCAGAAGATTGAAGGAAGTAGTTGTTCCCCTCTATTTAGCACTGGTGAGGCCACATCTGCAGTTCTGTATTCAGTTTTGGACCTCCCACTACAGAAAGAATGTGGACAAATTGGAGAGGGTCCAGTACAGTGCAATGGAAATAGGGTACTGGGACATAAGGAGAGGTTGAGGAAACTGGGCTTATTTAGTCTAGAGATGAGGAGACTGAGAGGAGATTTAATAGCAGCCTCCAACTACCTGAAGAGTGATTATAAAGAGGATGGAGTTGTCCTGTTCTCAGTGGTGGCAGATGACAGAACAAGAAGCAATGGTCTCAGTTTGCAGCAAGGGAAGTTTAGGTTAGGTTGTAGGAAAACCTCTTTCACTAGAAGGGTAGTAAAGCACTGGAACAGGCTACCCAGAGAGGTTGTGTAAACCTCAATGCCTGGAGGTTTTTAAGACCAGGCTAGACAAAGCCCTGGCTGAGATGATCTAGTAGAGGATGGTCCTGCTTTGAGCAGAAGTTTGGACTACATGACCTCCTGAGGTCCCTTCCAACCATAATTTTCTATGATTCTAAGCTGGAACAGCAGGATCCAATTAAATGGAATGGATACAAATGGACAGACAGGGCAGAAGCTTGATGCTACTTTAGAAAGAAATACCTCTCCATCCCTGGGGCCGGTAGGGCCTTGAATTATCTGTTTGCTCGTTATTTATTCTGTCTTGTGAGCCTTGTGCTTTGACTGAGTAAGCAGCCTACAGAAATAAGGACTTATTTAGGAGAAGTTTACAAGTTGAATAAATTGACCTTTTTCCTATAATAGATTTTTCTCCCAAATACACTGTTTCCAGGTATTTTGAGTGGGATTCTGTAGCAAGCATTCTTTCATGCACTCAGATAAGGATTTCCTTTCTATTTATCCTTAGGAAAGGAAGAAAAGGCTTGCAATTTCTACTCATATTTAGGAAACATTTAAACTGTTAGCATAAGGGTTCATTCTAAATAGCATGATTCTACTGTTTCTACATCAGCAGGGGTCTTTGAGACAGTGGTACTACAAAGGTTACCTCATACATGTGGGAAAAGATGGGATACAAGAGAAGAAACATGATTATTCTCACACAGTCTGGGCCCATTAAAAATACAATATAACAAATGTGCAATGAAAGCATCCAGGATGTGCATGCTTTACAATCCAAATGAAAGTATGTTGCATTATGTCTGTATAAATCATGTTGTCTTGAATGACATGCAATGGAAATGAAATGGAGTTTTCTGTGCAATTAATAAGTGTAATAAAAAAATCATTCCAAAAAAATAATGCTTTGTAAATAGATTAATTTGTAAATGCATAAGGAATACTTTGAAGATGAAAAGAATAATGCTTTAGGCATCCCTAGCAGCTTCCATTCAAGGATGTTAGCATCCTTAACAAGCAATAGTAATTTCAAATTTACATTACTACTTTGAAGCATTAGCCTTATTTTATGTATTTAAAAACTTAGAAAAGCCACTTTGGTTGCACTAAGTTATATGAGCAAGCCAATGAGAGAACCAAGACAAAATGAATTATAGTTGCGTGTTGTACCTACCAAACCTTCCTGCTCACAAATGCCACAGATATTACCTGCACATTACATTATTAAATGTTTTCAACTTTATGTGGGAGATTCCTAATATTATTATCCCAAAACATATTAGATTAAATAAATTATGACCTGTAAGAGAGCACATTAATGACATATCATGGAATCATCAGATACAACATTCTGATACTAATTTGAGACGCAAACAAACAACAAAACAAGACTTGTCCCCCTACCCCTTTCTGAGCAAATGTGTTCATGAGAACAGCTGCATGTGGGACATAAATATTCAAGATATAGCATGTAAATATCCTTCTCAGAACTATAGGTCACATCCTATGGAGAAACAGTTTGTACATGGCTAAAGAGGTAAATAAATTCAAGAAGGGTCACTTTAGGTTTCCTCCACAGCACTTCCTCAAGAGCCTGGCCCAAAATCCTTGATTTTAGTGTCTCCTGACTTAGACCTGGAGTGAAGCCTCTCAATCCCATGGTTCCTTAGGATCCATAGGGAGGAGAACCTGTGATGTTCAGGGGCACGAACTATACTGCATACCAAGGATCTTCCTGTACTGTGCAGCATTGCTACTCCATTAGCTGAGTTTCCTATGGTTGCTCGCTAATAAACACGGAAGGAACAGAGGCTAGGCTATATGTTTCACATACAACTCTGAGCTGGAAGTGTAACACCGTCCACCCTGGAGTTCCACTGGTGGTTATGCCTCCACTTTGCCATCTATTCTACCATCCCCACATACAGTTACTGCGAAGGAGCTTCTACAGAGAGAAAAAGAGGGATGGTGCTAATGAGCGGACATTCCTTGCTAGGTTAGCATTCCATTTCTGCACAAGATGGGGGAGAGTTAAGCAGAGAGAACTCAATTTTTTCTTTGTGTCTTGGTATTGCTTGATAACATAAAACCTAGTTTTAAAGATCTACTAAGTCATAAAATATATATTAAACACGTTTATAGTGTAAATATAATATACATACTATGTAACATATGTACAATATATTCACTGTACTCCATTGATAGGAACAAGATGCAGAATGTGGGCCAGATCTTTGTGCCCAAATCCCATTGAATGTAACATAATATCTCACATGATTAAGGGTAGCCAAAAGTTGCAGGATCTAACCCTCCATCTGCAGATATTTATTATGACTGGTAACAATTCATGCCAATATAAGCATAAAACAGTTTTTGTACCATCACTACCTATAGTCTAGAAGTAGAAACCTACTGAAATTATGATTGCACAATCTTCACGGAAACTGTGATTTTGGGTGGGCTCTGTGAAAAAGTGCAGGCTCTCTGAAAAAAAGTCGGCTCTGTGATTTTGGCAGTCTCGCTGCAAAAAACAAACAGAAAAAAAAACCTTACCAGCAAGCAGAGAAGCTCTGCAGTCTTGGAGCACAGGGGCAGCATTGGATGGAAAGGCAGAGCAGAGGGAAGGGGGCAGGGAGGAGGGGTGGAGCAGGGCTGGTCTGCTCACAGCAGGAGGCACGAGGACATCCTCCACACCGCCTGCTGCAAGCAGCCCCCTCTGTGCCCTCCTCCCTCCCCTCTCCCCACCCTCCGTCCTCCACTTTCCCCTTGTGCTCCAAGACCACAGGGCTTCTCTGCTTGCCAGTAAGTTTATTTTTTTACAGCAGCAAGTCCACCAAAATCGCAAAGCCCACCACTTGAGGATGACCTGCAACTGTGGCTTAATTACACTGATTAAACCTGAGGAACCCATTAATCCACACTTAATAACATATGTATTAATGGTTTCCCGAAGTTTAATCAGGGTAATGAAGCCACTATTTTGGGCCATGTGGCAATCTGCGGGAAGGGGTGGGAGTGTCCAGCCCCTTGGCCAATCAGAGGCCCGGGGACCCCAATATTCTCAGCCTGTGAAAATGGCAGCTGGCTCCAGGATCTGCCTGTGACATTGGCTGGCTACCTCCTCAAGTTCAGTAGACTCCTATTTATAAGATAAATGCAAGTAACCTGTTTATTTTACAAGCCCAATAAATATACAGGACCAACTTCTCCACAGTTACATCAGTCTGAGTTCTTCTAAAATTAATAGTGTAATTTAGATAAGAATTTGGGAAGCAATTTTAAAATGCCTGGGAGACTGTATATGTAGATAAATTTGGCATTCATATCTCAGGATATATATATACACACTCTCAAATTAACAAATCTATATTAACAATAATAGCATCTGATAAAGAGAGCTCTTTCTCACCATAGGTTATGCATTTCTGATTCTGTTATTCTATAAGGTGCATTTCTAACCTACCTGACTTCAGACCAACATGGCTAACTACTCCTCTACTTAAATATTAGGATTATAATTTGGCTAATGATGTTGTAGAACAAGAAACTTCAGTTCTTAATAAGTGTACTGTGCCAGTACTGGACATGTTTTCTGTTCAGTGTTCAGCATGAGATTTTGATTTGAATGTAACAATTTGCAAGAATATGGTGATAGTAGAAGACAATTCAGGAGAAAGAAGATAAAGGAAGATATCTCAGTTGCTTTCCAAGATAGAAGGCTATTACACAGAAACACACACACAGTCTCCAAAGAGTGTGTACAGAGAAAAGACCCGACCAGTATTTGTCACGTTACTCAGTCAGTAAAAGTGTTATATTTCAGCTGTACCTTGTAACAGCTGATATCATCTATGATCTTCAATCTTCTCTACTTCTACTTAATAATTTTCTCATCAGGATACAATGCAATTAAGGTAAATAGTGCCATCTCAAGGGAACCGTACCACATTTGGTTAAATTAGCAGTCAGCCACATAAATAATACAATGCACATAAATGTGTATATATTAGATTAAACACCATGCTAATTTGTTATATCAGCTGTATATAAAAACTATCCAGTCTCTTATTCCATATTTTCTACTTGTGTTGAGAGCTTAAATGGGTATCTGGTACCACTGCAAATTGAGAGATTACACAGACCATTTTTAGTTCCTATAACTTACCGAAAATGGAATTTGAAACATAGATACACCATGGTTAATATCTTATGAGATGCAAACTGAAGAAATATACAAGACCTCATTTGATAAATGTTTACATGTAGGATTCTCTTTTCAATTAAACATTGCTAGGAATTGCTTGTGTCTTCTACTGACACATTTTGTCTTGAGACATAATTTACATGCAATCTTAAATACCGTAGTTACATTTGCTTGAGTTTAATTGGTTATATTTCTTATAACCAGTTAAACTCCTGTATATCTTGGTCAAATACTGTATAGATATTTATGCATACTTATGAGGAAACTAGAAGAATATGGGTCATATTACTATCCAGCGATTACTATCCAATTAATGCTACATAGGAAACTAGAAATTCTGTGACATTGTACTTATGGATTGGGAGGTAAGGGTTTGAAAGGCTGACCAATACAGAATAGGAAGGGAGTTTAGCCCACAAAGCACATGGAGTCTCTTTATATCTGTCTGAATGCAAGACTACCTGCATAGGAGCCTTATCTATCTATCTATCTATCTATCTATCTATCTATCTATCTATCTATCTCTTTCCACTTGTTCTGCTGCCCTTTCCTACCTCTACCTTCACCAAACCTCCAAAAGTCATTGGGGATGGAGGAAAGCAGTTAAATTACCTGATATTATCCCAGCTGGTCAGTTAAAGAATGCAACGAGAGGCAACTCTTCCCTAGCAATGTCACCATTATTTCGAAGTAATTTTCAGTATATATTATAAATTTTAGTTGAGACAATGGGGCAGGATGGGGGGGGTGGGAAATATAGGCTTGTTTTAACTTAAACTTTTTTGCTTATTTTGGAGCCAAATTAAGCCACAGGGGATGCATCCAAAGGTTTTTGAGGCACCATAAAATGCATGTGGCACATGTGAAAAGTTTTTCTGTTCTGCATATTTGCAGTGTGGTGCCAAAATTAGATACTGGGAAATCCCAGTACCTAAAAAAAACGCACCAAAATAAAATGGGGCAGCACATATGACTGCAGTGTGCATTGCCTGAAACCGGAGCCTGGTTGTTTTATGGGACAGTTTGGCATGTGCCAGAGTCTGCATGCGGGGGCATTCCCTGGGTATAAGATGTAGCAGCAGCACAACTATGTGCTAATGTTATTTGTCCCTGGGGAAACGCATATGGATGCTCATCTGGACATGCCCAGAGGGTGCATCTACGTGTGCAATTAATGTGAAGCAATAAACTCTGGAGTATCTTGAGCTGGAGTACACTGCTCCCAATACAGCATCTACAAAGCAGCAGTTTGGCTGGTTTTACTGGGCACAATTTACTCCCCTGGCCAGCATCTACATGTGCATGCAGTGCAGTAAATTACTCTACTGTAAGACAGTACTGTCACTGACAGTACTATCTAATGGCAGAGTTAGTTTACTGTGCCCTAATACCAGTGCATGTGTAGACAGTGACACTTTATTGCAGAGATAATTAATCTACTCTGCAGTAAAGTGCATGTGTAGATGCACCCAGAGAGTTCTAAACTTTGATCAATGAACAGCAAAGGTGTTGGTTCCTGCAACCTACTCCATGTCAATTTTATGTGTGTTGTTTGGTTTTGATATTATTTTAATTTCAGGACAGGCTGTCCATGTCTTGGATAGGTATCCCTTCCCTTCCTTTTATTTTTTAGCAAATATTTTATTTTTATGCAAATAAAAAAAAATATATGGTTGGACTCATGAATTCAGGCAAGCTGAGTGGGAAAACTGGGTCAGACTGCAGGATCAAGTGCCTATGGTAATCATTTATTTTGTCTTTTGGAAAAAAATGCAGCTGCCCTGCTTGTAAAACACCTCTGCCAGCCTGTGCAAAGTATACTATTACTAATCCACCCCAGAGGAGGCCATACATAGCATTCTTCTCTTGGTGGTGGCATTCAAGAGAGTCACAGACACTGGGGAAAAAATAGGGGCAATGATGACAGTCTCTGAATGAAGTGCTAAGGAATTGCCCAGGCACTGGTGTCTGGCTGCCAGCCACTAAGACAAAAAGAGGAACAAAACAAACCCAATTGTTTATTTGTTCTCAAATCAAAAGTTATTTAACTGTTAAAAAGGTTGCCTGATGCAGAATTTTAATTCTTAGACATAAAATAATGTTTTACAACTGGACATTTCTCTATCAAAGTGCAAGAAAATAAGACAACACCAAAGTAATGGAAAATTAAATGAAAGGAATTTACAAAGGATTTTGTCACTTGTACAGGTCATAATTTAGGAAAAGATTTAAAAAGTTATTTTCATCCTTGATATATGTAAATCAGTCCCCTCTGCCTCCTCTCCCCACCAAATAAATAAATAAATAGTGGGCGGAATTTCAAAAGAAAAATACCATGAATTGTGTGTCATAAATTAAACAAGCAGATGCAGGCATGAACCAAAAGGAATAAGAGCATAAACCCCTGCCGAGTCCACTAGCTGATGAAGGGCTGAAGGTTGCCAGGGGACACTGCATGACTACAAGACATTCCAAATTAGTATTTTGCACTGGGTTTCAGACTTGTGCTTGCAGCCTAGTGAATTATTACTTTTGCTTATGATCCTTTCTTTCTCTTAAAGAACCCTTCAAAAATATGCTTCTGTTAAGTAAAACAAAATACACTTTGGCTATGATAATAATACACTAAAATTATTTTGGGATGTTATAGGCGATTACAAAATTTAACACTAAATCTTCTTGTCTTTCTCCATAATCTCACTCCTATAGGCAAGTTGTTTTCACATAAGGGAAAACAAGGCTCTTAAACTGTAAGTTCTGGGGGGTAAGGACCACAGGCTACCTGGTATAAATTGGCAGAGCATCACTCACTTCATCTAAGAATTTACTTCATTTTTCTATTTGCAAGTCAAATGCTATGCTAAATATATACTATGCTAAATAAAATAATTTCATTTTATAATAATTAAAAATAAACTGAATAATTATATCATGGAGACCAGTTTCAAATATTATTTGGAGATGGGCTGAGAGCCATATAACCCTTTCCCACACCATCCAGCCCCCAAGTTGGCAATGTTGGAAATTTGGATTCAGATTTTTCTACCTGCCACAATATTCTCTCTCCTTATTTCTCCAATACGTCTCTCTCCTTATTTCTCCAGTATGTCATTTATTTCAAAGCAATACAAGATATAAGCAACTATTTTCTGATTAAGCAATCATTCATTAGGAAAAAGAATATGAATATATGTGTAAATCAGTTTCACTCACTTGATTATTAAGAAACATGCTTTACAAATAAGTAGATAGTGCCAAATGCCTATCAGGTAGGATGCCTTAGAAGTGACCTACCATAAGACTATTATGTGGCATTATCACAATCATGTTGTTTTAAATTTTACTTGGCTGCAAAATAAATAAATAACACAAATAAAGCTTTTTTCTGGCAAAGAATAAATATGAATCACAATTTACAACTGTCAATGTCTGACGTAGAAAATGATACAATTAGGTAAAGATGAGAAGCAGAGCAAGAATATCTGTTTACATGCAGTTCTGCTGAGCAAATCACAAAGTCTTGAAGCTTACTGAAAAACCCTTTCTTCTCTCTTTTGCTGTCTCCCTCTATGGGTAAAATTCTGGTCTGATTTATACTTTATTTGTGCAATCCAAATAACAGAAGATCTTGATACAACACAACCTTCCATTTTTGCTCATCTCTATCAAAAAGGAGCTTTAGTCTATCATTCATTCACAGATAATTATTTCTTTCCATTTGATATTAGGAAATATGACATGCAGGTCTTGAAATCCCCATTTGTTCCCTTCTCTTGTTTGCTTTCCTGTACAACTTTTCTGTGTTGTCCCTATGTCTATGTTGGTTCCTTAAGCTGCTACTCACACTTACTGTGGAAACTGCCAGTAGGGCCAACAACATAGACATGTTTTGTTCCCCTTGGGTTTATTATATGTTTTTGGAGGGACCTTACTACTACCTGGCTTGAGTACATAAAGGCATTTCACTTACTCTAGCCATAAATTAACTCAGTCAGTATTAAAGTCATCTTATTTAAACCAGCATTGTAATGGTAGAAGGCTACTTATCCCATTACAAACCCACTGAGCAATTAAATATTGCAGTTTTCTGGTATAAATGGACCTCATCTTGCCCCATTTAAACCAAAGGCAAAATTCTCATTGACTTGAAGAGCAGGATCAAGTCTGCTTTTTAAAGAAAGCTGATACAGATGATATAATACCGACAAATTAAGTTCTTATATACAGGGAGTTTGGAAGTAGGCAGCAGTGGGGGGGAAGGGAGGAGTGGGCCAGGGCGCAATGCGGGGGAGGACCAGGCCTGGGGGGGGGAAGGGCTGGGGGGAGCCTGAAGCCTGGGCCCAGGCCGACCCAGCAGTGGCAGGGGGTTGGGAGAAGGGGGCTTGGGGCCAATGCTGGGGAGCGAGGCTGGGGGAGGAGTGGGCCTGGACCTGACAGGAGGCTAGCTCCTCCCCTCTCCCTGCAGCTGCCATGTTGGGCTGGGCCGAGCTGGGCCCGCTGTCCCCCACCACTGCTGCAGTGGGCTGGCCTTTCCCCTGGCTCAGGCTCACTCCCCGCCCCGCATCAGGCCCAGACCCAGTCCCACCATCACTGCTGATGCTACGGCAGGCCTGCTCCTCCCCACCCCTTGCACTGGGCCCACTCAGGGATGGGAGAAGCAGGCTTACAACCAACACAGGGGAGTGGGGTGGAGGAGAAGTGGGCCCAGGCCCAAGGGGGAGAGCAGGCCCACTCCTTCGCTCCCCCAGCTGCCACTGTGGCCCCATTGGGCTGGGCCTGCTGTTTCTCCCCCCCTCCCCGCACACTGCAACAGGCCACCTTGTCTCCCACTCAGGCCCACATCCCCCCACCCCACATTGGTCCCAGACCCACTCTGCTCCCCACCCCCGCTTTTGGCCCAGGCCCACTCCCCCTAGCATTACGTGTCTGGTCTGTTGCTGCCACCTCCAGGGAGCCAGCACAGTTGGCCTTGCCCCCCTCCCCGTCCCCTGTGTCTCCACCATCGTGGCGGCTTGCTGCCTTCTGCCAGAACACTTCTTCACACTCTAGTTGGCTGTTTGTCAGCGGGCAGGCTCCAACAAAGGAAAAAAAAAATCTGTGAGGGGCCAGATCCCCTTTTTTCCCCTGGAGTCTGCCCATCTTTCCTGCAGCTGCCAACAGGCCTTGAGCTGCAGGGGGCCCCGGTGCTTCCCTCCATGATGGCATTACCCCCTGGGACTGCCCAGGCCAGGTGCCAGCAGGTGGCTGCTGCCCAGAAGGTGCTGCCGCTGCAGAGGGAGGCATTGGGATCTCTTGTAGCTGAGGGGCTGCACGACCCACTGGCAGCTTGCTTCCTGGCCAGGGGAGACACAGGCAGGCTCGGGGGGGGGGGGGGGAAGGAAGATCAGGCCCCTAGCTGCTTGCTTTTTTTTTTTTTCTCCTCTACAGAGCCTGCCCACACAAGCCCCTGAACTAACATCTTTCATTCTGTAACTATACGATAAGAAGGCAGAAAATACACAAAGGAGGGACTCAGACTCATAGACATTAGGGCTAGAAGGGACCTTGCAAGATCATCGGGTCCAGCTCCCTGCCCAAAGGGCAGGAAGTCAGCTGGGGTCAGG
Organism: Crocodylus siamensis; assembly: GCF_052110815.1. Taxonomy (NCBI): domain Eukaryota; kingdom Metazoa; phylum Chordata; order Crocodylia; family Crocodylidae; genus Crocodylus; species Crocodylus siamensis. Next base: position 272,392,007 of record NC_143396.1, on the reverse strand, counting down.
CGACCTCAGCAAGATAACCATCGAAACACTTCTTGAACACTTCCCCCACCGCTATTCCGGATGGACTCAGGAGAGACTCCTCCAGGCCTAGGGTCAGGGAGGACTGAATTAGGGAACTTCTGGAGGGGCTGTATGTGTTCAAGTCAGCAGGTCCAAATGCTCTCCACCCCAGGGTGCTGAGGGAATTAGCAGGGGTTATTGAGGGGCCCCTGGCACGGGTTTACAAGCACTCGTGGTGCTCTGGCAAGGTGCCAGATGACTGGAAGAAAGCCAATGTGGTCCCCGTTTTCAAAAAAGGGATGAGGGAGGACCCGGGCAACTATAGGCCCATTACTCTTACTTTGATCCTGGGGAAGCTCTTTGAGAAGATTATCCAGGAGCACATCTGTGAAGGACCAGCAGCGGGGATGATGCTCAGGGCAACCAGCATGGGTTCATTAGGGGCAGGTCCTGTTAGACCAACCTGACTGCCTTTTATGATCAAGTCACAAAATCATTGGACACAGGTGTCGTGGTGGATGTAGTTTTTCTGGACTTCAGGAAGGCTTTTGACACTGTCTCCCACCCCATTCTCATTAAATAGCTAGGTGACTGCAGCACTGATGCCTACACAGTCAGATGGGTCACAAATTGGCTGAGGGGCCACACCCAGAGAGTGGTGGTGGATGGGTCATATTCAACCTGAAGGGAGGTGGGCAGTGGAGTCCCCCAGGGCTCAGTCCTCGGGACCGTACTGTTCAAGTTCTTTATTAGTGACTTGGATGCAGGTGTGAAAAGCACCTTGTTCAAATTCTCTGGTAACACCAAGATTTGGGGTGAGGTGGGCATGCTAAAAAGGAGGGGGACAAGATACAGTGGGACCTGGACAGGTTACAGGGGTGGGTGTATGTGAATAGGATGGGATTCAATACTGACAAGTGCAGGGTACTGCACTTGGGCAGTAAGAACCAGCAGGCTGGGAAACTCCCTTCTCAAAAGCACAGAGGCAGAAAGAGATCTTGGAGTCATCACCAACTCCAAAATGAACATGGGCCACCAATGTGGGGATGCAGTCTGTAAAGCTAACTGCACCTTGTCATGCATCCACAGATGCATCACAAGCAGGACCAAGGAGGTGATACTCCCCCTCTATGGGACACTGGTCAGGCCCCAGTTGCAGTATTGTGTCCAGTTCTGGGTGCCGCAGTTCAGGAGGGATGTGGCCAGCATGGTGAGGCTCCAGAGGAGGGCCACTCACATGATCAGGGGACAGCAGGGCAGGCCCTACGAGGAGAGGCTACGGGACCTGAACCTGTTCAGCCTTCACAGAAGAAGGCTGAGAGGGGACCTGGTGGCCATCTATAAACTTACCGGGGGGACCAGCGGGGAATGAGAGAGACCCTAGTACCCCGAACATCTCCCAGAGTACAAGGAATAATGGCCATAAGTTGTTTGAGAGTAGGTTCAGGCTGGACATTAGAAGGCACTGTTTCACAGTCAGGGCGGCTAGGATCTAGAAGCAACTTCAAGGGAAGTGGTGCTGGCTCCGACCTTGGGGGTCTTTAAGAGGAGTCTTAGTAGTTACCTAGCTGGGGTCGTATGAGCCCAGAATTCTCTCCTGCCCAAAGCAGGGGGTCAGACTTGAAGATCTAGTTAGGTCCCTTCCAACCTTACATCTATGAATCTATGAACATGTTCAGAGTAGGTGCTTGCATCAATTCTGGGGGAGATTATTCCAGATTGTGGATACTTGGATTGTAAAGAAGTTTTTTCTTATGTCCAGTATAAAACGGTCTTGCAGCAATTTGTGACCGTTTGACCTTGTCTTCCCCTGGGGTGCTCTGGTGAACAGAGGTTCTTCCAGTTTCTGATGCACACCCCTTATGTAATCATAGGCTGTTGCCAAGTCTCCCCTGAGCCTGCGCTTCTCCACTGGAGAGTCCCATGGCTCTCAGCCTTTTCTCATAAGGCCTGCTCTCTTGACCTCTATTCATGTGCATGGCTCTCCTCTGGATTCTCAGAACAACACACAGAGGAAAAAAAACAACATTGCCAATTAAAATAATGGGCACTAGTCACAGAACCAAAGAGCTGAAATCCCTGAGCAGACTAACCTCACGGTCAGTCCCTCCAAAACCATGCATTTTGGTGATGTGAGGATGTTTCCTTTATCTATTCCATACTATTCTCTTTTCCAGACCTGATCCTGTAGTCCTTGAATAAGGAAAAGTTCATAGAGTTAAAACTTCATAAGAACCTTGTGTGCACATGGCTTTTAGGGCTGCCTACCCAGTTCAAATAGCATATTGAATGCTCACTACACAAACTTATCAATCTTAGGAAAGGAGAGTACTCTGCGATTCAAACACTTGCAAGGACTTTTCCTTTATCAGCATGTCTAAAATATTATTTTTAACTGAAATAGTTTTTTATCAATAACACAGAGTTCTGTGCAGAGACAGAATCTATTGTTCTCATCTTGTACAACCAGATAACAAACAAGAACATTCTGAGCCACATACAGGCATTTCTCTGAAAGTGACCCTCTTTATACACAGCAGCATTACAAGCAATTTCTTTTCCTTTATCTTCCACAAATCAGTGATATTTTATTATGTTTCACCATATCAAGCGACAGTCCTATACTAATGTTATTAAAATTAACATCTACTTTATGAATGGGTACTTTGTAGTCAAAGCAAGATCAAGTTCTAGTAATAGGACTTTGAGTTATATACCTGCCTAAGTTATACATTTTAACCTCACATGATTTAATAGTCTTTTAAATATTTCTAGGTCTGAGCCAGAGAGATCAAAACTAGATTCATACTTCTACCAAGAAGAATTTGGACTACAGGGGTATTTAGACCTCAAGTTCTGCTTTAACATCTGATAGAGGTAGATTAGCTATAACATTCAAAATCCTGATCCAGTATATGGAGATACTCAGATCCAGGGAGTTGGTCAAGACCTATGCCTAATTCTAAGGAATTAGGTTGAATGAAAAAACAAAGCCAAACTGATAATGTATTAATTAAAATGACATTTTAAGCTATGTAATCCATATTATAAGTCCCTCTTTCAGAATTATGATGTCACTGATTGAGCAAGTCTTATAAATTGTGCATAAAGCATCAAAGTTTTTTGAGATTTTACAGGTGGCAACATTTTCTCGGGGAAACTGGTTCTGTTGGATGAAATAATGGACTTCTTGGTTCATACTAACTGCTTAATGTAACACAGATACTAGCTGAGGTCCAGTCTATGGGCAATTTGGGTTCAGTAAAAACCTGTAGTTATTCAGCTGTGCCTTCTTCATAGGCAGTCACTATGGCAATGGAAAAATATTGTGAGGTATAGGAATTATGGGAATATGACTCAGAGAGTACAGAAAAAGGAACATTCAAAAACTTAACTCCCAGTGGTCACATAACACACTTTTCAAAAGAAATATGTACAAGTAGGGGATGATATTAGGCATTACTGATTTTTACTGCTCTGCATCAGTGTGATTACCAGTAAGAATAGTGAATACAAAACCCATTTTAGGGATGTATTCTAAGTGCCTTATCTTGGCAGTAGGATACATAAGTCATCACTGGATCCTCACTATACTCCCCATCATGGCTGAAAATTTGGCCCTTCAGTGTTGTTGTATACCTGAAACTACATAAATCAGGAGGGACTATGTTTGAGCAGGGCGGGTGTGCATAGAGTTCCATTTCTGCATTCTCCTCCCAAATGGAAAGGCTGCAAATTTTCCTTACAAACCCTCAGCATCTTGCCAAAGGGAGGATCAGTAACCATCACAGAGAGATCCTCACTACTCCTGATTCCTTCCCACAGAACTAAAATATGGCCAAAGGAAGTAACCAAAGACTTGAGTAGGTTTTAAGGACGTATATACTAGAGGGAGTCACAGTATATATAAACAAGGACTGCCATACTAACCCAATTATCAGATGCTTCAGAGACATACTCAAGAAACCCTTTAAGAAATAACTTGTCCCCAGAAGAATTTTCTCCCCAGTTCTGCCAGTCAGTGATTGGCTTGTTCATGGAAGCATGGTGACTCGTATCCTTTATTTGAAGGAAACAAATGCCACATAACATATTGCACTTACTCCAATAGAAGATGACCCTGATTATAAGACAAGCCCCACAAAGGATCCACGTGCTAATTAGTCCCACACTCATGACTGGAACTGGGTGTTCTTGTCATGAGTCCTGGAATCCTCCAAAAATTTGGAGGGCAGGTCCACCCCAACCACATGTGACCTGCTGAGAGAGGCGGGTGACAGGGATTCTGGGTGAACTGTTTGGGACCCAGTTTTGTGATGTTTGTCAGGCAGCTAAGGCTGGTGAAGAAACAGGAATAATTGGAACTGGGAAAGAAATGCACAGGTCAGGTGCAGGGGTGAAGACGAAGTTGAAATGTATGCAGTGTAGTGGCTCATCATGACTTGAGAATCCTTGGTGAGGGGGACTGAATTTAATGGGTACTACCCTGCATAGATGGGCTTCATTGTCCTGTCCTTATGGTAGGTTCCTATCAGGATTTTGGGCACTAACAGACATGCAAACCTTTTAGTTGAGGGCTGCATCAAAATAGGACAGATAGTACTACAGGAAGATGGTAGAAGATGACTAGCAAGAGATGGCAGACATCATATGGAAGACAGAACTGGCGTAGACTGTTCAGAGGCTGGGCCCCCAATGAGAGCAGCAATGATGACAACAATGAGGATAACAGAAATAATGAATATAATGACGAGTGAAAGGACTGAACAAACAGGCGAGGGAATTGGAAGTGGGGAGAAGGAGGTGGTCCTTTGCACAATTACGAAGGTTAAAGGTGAAAGTGATGGTGACAGGCAAACAGGTGCTTAGACATGTGGGACCACAGATCAGTTTTGTAACAGGAATGAGAATGGTGTAACTGTAAAGGTGTGTTTTGGACTGTCGGTTGAATCACAGTAGTCACGAGACATGTTAGTAGTGGTATAGCAATATATATCCTGCTATTTTTTTGGAAAAAAATTAAAAATAAATATATATATCTGAAAAAAAAAAATCAGGATTTTTGGCACCACGGAGGGTGTCAAAGCTTGCTCCAGCCTCTCTGAGTGCATATTGCAGTACCGCCAGGCCTGGTGCTTGTTCCCTCCTAGGGGGACCAACTGCTCATTTTTTTGTTTTTTTTAAGGGCCCCACCAGAAAAGGGTTCCCATCAGCCTTTTTCTGAACCAGGGGAAGGGCTCAGAGCTTGTTACAATCTTTCTGAGTGCCAGTCTAAGAGGTTTCCATCAGCATGTCTGCCCAATATGGACCAAGTGTTTTATAGTCCTGCTCAGTGTCAGCTGCATTTAATCAATATCATGGTTTCCATTGCTGAGCACATACTGCTTTTGGCAACAGTTTGATGATAGACAATGTATCTAATGATGTTTCACTGTATGCAATTATAAGACAAAGGGTTTTTTCTCCCATGCTAATTGTGGAGAACAAACATCGTCTTGTATTGGAGTGAATACAGTAACTATTGATTCCTACTAAGCTTTTGGCCTCAACAACAGCCTGTAGCAATAGGTTCCATAGGTTAATGTGTTGTGTAAAAGTGCTTTTCCTTTTATCAATTTCAAACAATGCCTTTTGATTTCATTTTACTGTACCCTTGTTCTTGAATCCTGAACATAAGTGCCAGACATACCCACTCTGTATACTGTCAGTCATTATTTTGGCTTTGTCTCCTTTTAACAGAAGCTATCCTAATCTTTTTGGTCTCTTCTTATATGCAAATCTTCCCAGGTTGGAAAAAGTTGAAGCTTCCTTTTCCATGTATCCCTTCAATATTGATGTTTGGAACCTCTCTCCTAGTTCCCCTCTGACCTGTGAGCCCCATCTTCTTCATCAGAAATTCAGTGAAAACCAGTTTCCGTAGTTCTTTCATCCCCCTCCCAGGGGTTTTACTGTGGGAAGGTACAACAAAGCCCTACGGCAGCAACATTATTATACTGTATCTTTTACCTTAAAAATACTGGCCATCAGTATTGTTGCTCAGCAACGTGAGAATGTGTAACACTGCTGGCTTCATTAAACTTTAAAAATACTTTTCCTTGCCAACTCAAATAAATAATTGACAATGATTTGGGTGTATATTTAACATGCCCATTGGAATTCTGGTAATAAATAAATAGATAAACATCTTCAAATATCTGGAATTATGAAGAAACAATCAATACAGACTGGCAAATACCATGGACATCTAAAAAATATCTATACTTAGAGAATGGTTTGTAAATTGTTCAAAGAGGCTGTCTCAAACCCCTGAATGAGTGTCCAACAGCCTGTAATTATTTCTTTACATTACACACTGCATCTTCTTTTCTGCACAGCACATTACAGCTTATTCTATAGTTTTACCTGAAAAAAAGACTCCTGGGATTGAAGCCTTCTAGCATGAATATTTACACTTCTGTGCAAAAAGGTTCTGTGAATGTAAAAATAATTTTAAAAAATTATTTATCTGTATTGATAATAATGCCTGAGGTTGTTAAAACTAAATGGATTGTAAAATTTAAAAAGTGCCTTTAATCATTTTTGCTCTTAAATTGCTGCTGAATTATTATGTCAATAGCAACATTCACTGGAAACAGAATCTGCATACTCTTTCCTGCTTACCCCTAAAGATCCATAGTTTTAGCTGACTGATGGTACAATAAGAACATTTCCCTTCAAATATAAAAGCCTCTTCATAAATTCTATGACCACTTTATTCCAAGAATGGCACATATAGCGTATGTATGCATCAGTGAATGGCAGAGAACCAGAAAACAGCTCCAGAGAACATGAAACCTAAACAGTCCCAGAATAAACGTGAGTAAAAACATAAGGTTTAATCCTGTAATCCTTACTTAAGCAAAGCTCCTAATATCTTCAGTGAACATTTTCACTGAGGAACTGGCCCTGACAGAACAGAAATGAAGACGACCACCGTCTGCTCTGGGGTGTGCATATGTGGTTCCTTTTAAAGACCAGGGGTGAATCACTGGCCCCACTGAAATCATTGGGCCAAAATGCCCAATTACTTCAACAGGGCCATGAGTTTCTATATCCCAGGGAAAACAACCTTCACTATGAAGCAAAGGACAAATATTAACTGAAAACAATCACTGAAAATTAAAAAAAACATACATTTATAAAACTTTTTTATTTTTGGAGGGTGGAAGAGAGGTCAAACCATGGGGACAGTAATGCATTAAAACTCGCTTCACCAGTTTGTAATAGGACTTGCTACGCCCCTTGTTGGCTGGATGGTGAAACCAACATTTCAGATGTAAGTGGTTTGCCACAGACCATATGGTAAGTGATTAAAATCATAGGGGTCAAGTTCATCTCTTGTGAAAGTCCATAGAGGTTAACAGAGTTCTACCAGGGTTCAATTTGGCCCACAGAATTAGGGATAGGAATGACAAATTAGGTCACATCTCCCATCTGGTATAGGAGCTGTTACCTGAGCTGTACTGTAAAGTGAGCAGCAAAATAGCCATTGGATCCACTAAAACAGCACGGAAGAACAACCTTCTTGGCCGGCATGCCACAAAGTAAGTCCATCCACCTCTGAGTGTCACTCCAGTCTTCCTCCCCCTGCATGATCTGTTGTTCTGCTCTCTCCTCCCTGCCCTATTTGCCACTGTTTTGGCTGCTGATCCCTTGTTCTACCCTCTCTTGCTTGCCATATCCGCGGCTGTTCTCCCTGCTCCTTGCCAAATCTGCCACTTGTGGCACGCTCGTCATGGGTTGGCCACCCCTGCACTAAAACATGGATAAACTAACCAACCCCCTGGCAGAGGAGGCATAAATGGCCTGATGGAATTCAAGGTCTTGCTAGTATGTTAATAGCAATTATGGAGCTCTTTCTCTGGGGCTCTAGACCTATCAGGCTGAGATAATTCAATCCTTAAAGTGAAGTTGGTTAAGACTCATTTATGTGGGCTTTGTACAAGGGTCTGGATTTGGCCCTAAGAAATATAAACTGATCTCTAGTCTTGATTCATGCTGTGATATATTTTATATATATATAAAATCTGCCCCCCCCCGAAAAAAAGTATGAAAGTTGAAGATACAGGGGCAATACAGATTTTAATCCTGACTGAATTTGTTTGCTTTTATGGTTTTAAGTTAGGACTTCAACAGAACATAAATTAAGTTTTGGAGCTGAATGTATTTATTGTGGCCACAGGATTTTTTTTTTTTAAACCTAGAAAATAGAAGATCATTAATACACTATTAAGGAAAAATAGCATTGAAATCATCTATGTGTTTTAAAACCCTGCAGTTCAACCTGACAGAATCTAATGCCATCCTCTTAGAAATATCTACTAACCAGGGCAATTTGTTTCTACTCTAAATATGCTATCTATATGCACTGAATTACATTTTCCAGTTTCTCCTCCAAAGGTGCAGAGGCTCTATGTGTATAATGAGATGCTGTGAGATTCAGAACAAGAATATTTCTTTATTCATTGTTTGGGACAATATAAAATAATTTTCCATCTAGTTTATTGAAGGTATCCATATATCTTGTAAAAAAAAAAAGAGGGGGGAGACCCCTAAAATTGGGCAATAATCTAGAATGAATGAGCCCTTTTTCTTGAGTTCAGACATTTTATTTTAAAGATAAATTTAAGTAGCCATGGGGAGAAAATGATCAGATGAAACAAATGCTAGGAGCAGTTCAACTGAATGTGTACAAAATAGATGGGAATGGAAAAATACTAAACCAAACCATTGTTGGTGAACTTTACAGTTCTATGACACTAGCAAGCCCTAACATGAGGACACTGAACCAAAGACAGTGAACATGTACACAAAAACTGCATTATCTACTCAGTCTGGTAAAAATGGTCCACTGAGAAACTACAAGCAAAAGTTTACCACTAAGAGATCATTAAAAATCTACTGCACAGCAAACTTAAAAAAAAACAACAACAATATCCACTGGGTATTTCCATGTTATTATGAGAGAAAACATTCTAACAAAACCAGGGACCTTCTAGTCAATAGATGTTTTGCATGACGAAGAAGCAAAACTAAAATCAAACCAACCAAACTGAAAATCAAACCAAGACCAAGTGAATGAATCAAACTAAAAGTAACTCTTCAAAGTTTTGATTCCTGGGCATTTAAAAACCTCCTTCTCTTCATCTGATATACCCCAGGAGTTCAAATCAAGTAGCATGCTCAGGCTGATAGTACATGGGATCTCAATCATGACAACAGGTGTGCTAGCATGGCTCTACATTAGCAGAGAGGGTAGTTAGCAGTGTTAGTCTGAAGTTAGGCAGGCGGCAGGGTAGAAATTAACCTTATAGACTAATTAAATCAGAGATAAAAAAGCTTTTGTGAGCATAGAACACTCTATCAAACAGGAACAGTAAAATCACACTTTTTGATAGACAGCTCTGTGCATGTCCTTTCACAGCATCTGATGAAGTCAGCTCAGGCACGATGCATGGTTTAGTCAGTCTATGAAGTGCATCTCTACCCTGTCTTCTGTAGGTTGGCCCAAATTCCCACTTAAATCAATGGAATGTGATTCTACTATGAAAGTCCCAAGTAATACATTAGCAGGATCAAGGCCTAAATGGGAGGCAGGTTTGACACCATTTTTATGTAGGGAATTCCAGTCTGGAGTTTCACACCCTACCTTTAACAGATTATTGGAGTTATGAAGGTCATGTTACAAGGTTAATCTGTTGACCCAGATGCCCAGATAGGGCCTGACTAAAATATAGTAGAAATACAATTTTGATAGGTGGACATGAAAAAGAAAATATCCCTCTTTGTGGCAGGGGTGTGTTTGGTTGTCACCACTGACATTGCCAGGCATCAGTTCAAAATCAATGTCATAATTATGTGTCTGTGAAGTTCATATATTTCTAGATATGGATTATTCATACATCTAACATTTTAGGGATATTTCATAAATGAAAAAGTAAATGAACAGAATGTTTGTATGGAATTAATGTACATAATATTAGCTAGATACTGATGTGTTTAAAATAGTCTTCATGTATGACCAAATCCTGTAGTAAAGCAAAGCCAACAGGAGTCTTGAACAAGAAAAAAAAAAGATGAAATATACCCATCATATGTAACAAGAATTGTTTTTCTCCCCACACATATGTAACTTGTATTTGTACTTGTTATACACAGAAATAAAAATGGGAGTATTAACACAGATACATCTCTTTGACAGACACATTCAACAAAGCACACACTGATAAATGTCCACTAACCATTGGGTGACTTGGATGATCTTTCTTAGTAAAAATATAAAACATGTAAAACAATCTCTGACAATTCTCATTATATTTTGCACACAATCTTAACCTGTGAATTCACTGGAGAAGGTGATTTTTTTAAAGACATTTTCAATAATATGGCAGTTATATTAGACATGACCTGATTTAACCAAAATAAATCTCTAAAACAAGTCGCATATAGGAGGCTGGTTTTCAGCTGATCAAGATGGTCAAGTACTAAATTTCTGTTTCAAAGAAAATTATTAAGCTTTATCTTCAGTAAATTAAGTAAATGGTTGACAGTCATGTTATCATGCATCCATCTCTTCCATTATGACTTAAGCAAATATTCTAGGCATAAGGCTCCCAATTAATGTAAAACAAATTCAGCCTTACCACTCTCATAATCAAGAATAGCTGATCTCATCCCTTTCAATTAGTATTTGTTGTATACACATTATAGTCACCACTTTTCTAGAAGGGCAAGCACATTGTCTGAAAAATTACCTATGTACTGATAAAAACATGGTAGGCATCATATCATTTCATTCTGAGAAGGAAATAAAACCTTATTCTGTCCTTAAGTACTGCAATAAGCAGCACATTAATATACCTAAATACACAAATAAAAAATTCAACTACTTTCCCTTTCTAAAGCTGTTTTCTCCCCTGAACTTCATATTTCTCAAGTGTTGTCCTACTTTTAAAAACACTTCAGTGTGCCATAAATTATTTATGAGGCAAGATAGCTGTGCATATTCATCATCATCATTGCTTTTCAAGTCCAGTTGCAATAATGCTAAAAGATGTTGAAGGCTAACATTAAGAGCTGTAGGAGTGAAAATTACTGCTAGATGATGTGGCATGGAGCAGGGCCTAGAGTTAGTCTTGTAAACACTGTAACGTGCAAGTTGTCTGCCAGGGATCTACTTATGACTGTGACTGTTTATTTTGCTAACAATTGGCTATGGCCATATGTTATAAGACTAGAGTTAATGATCACTTTGGAATTCATGCATTTATGGAAAATCCCTTTATATTCTATTCTGGACACACTTCATGTTATTCTAAGACCTCCCAGCTTCTTTGTTCAAGTATAAATAGAATAATACAAACCAGTTCTTCATTGACTTATAGTTTAGCCATTATACATGAATTTGGGACTTAGAGGTCTAAGTATTGTAAATAGGTTGAAGTCACTAGAGTTACGTGCACTAACACCATGAAAGGGCTCCAAACAAGAGTGCAAAATGAAAGTGTCATAGATACCTTTTTCTTTAATGCTGCAACTGGGTTCTTTCAAGTAAAACAAATTCAGATATTATTTTTTCCAAATGGAGTAACAAAACAGTAAGTACTCACAATATTTGATTTTTTAAAGAAGTTCTCCCCTCATGTAACATAGGCACAAAAGTGAAACAACATTTTTAGATGAAATTCTAGTCTATTGAATTCAAAGGGAACTTTTACTGGGTCAACATTTCCTCCTCTGAGACTACATTGACTCACCTAAACGCATCTGACCAAGGTGTAGATGAACAGACAAACAAAGATGATCAGATTAAGCACCTTTCATATTATCCATCTTCACATCCACTCTCTTGAGGGGTGAAATACACAGAAAGCCAAATTCATTTCTACTATGGCCAAACAGTTTAACGAACACATGAATTGGGTTTAATGTATGAATATTCAGAAACACCTTACTTTATATTATCTAGGTACTAAGGTAGATGCCAACCTTAAGAACTCTTTATAGCAGTTTTTAACTATGCAAACTTCTGACTGAACTCAAAAGGTTACTCAGGTGACTAACCCTTACACATATAATAAGATTTTTCTGTATTCACACCAGCAAATTTCTTAACCAGAAAAATTTAGGACTATTAGAGAATTAACATCTGCAACCAAGAGGAAAAGAAAAGAAAACCCTTTTGCAGTATTAATCCTTCTCCATTTCTTTAATGTACCTTTACAAGTATGTAAATGTGTGAGAAAAAGCCTGTGACCCAAAAGATCAAGCAATCTTCTACCAGATATTTTTGGAGAATATCCTCAGTCAGCTGGCTGATGTGAAGCTTAAATATATAGGCTTCCCAGATACATGTTGTGTCACAAGTCAGAGTGGTATGTTCAATGTCATTACTCCCTGAAAGGAGCACTAGTACAGGACCTTTTTTACTCTCACTTGTAGTGCAGTGTGCCTAGTCACGATACTAATTGTATATTTAAGAGGTCTACTGTTAGAAAATGGTCTACATGGCAATAGGAGCAGTTTTGGATGGGTCAATCTACTTCCTTCCAAGCACATAGCTATCATGGATCAGAAATATACATTAAGGCAAGACAAAGTAAACTGTACCGTATAACGGAGAGAATTGTCGTCTGCCAGAACATAAGTACTCTGTTAACCTGATTAATGGAGATGAAAAAACAGCTGCAGGGTAACACTGTTGGAGGAGAAAGATCAGTATCTACCAGACAGATATAGACATATGAGGGCACCAGCAGGTGCAAGAATAAGTGGGCAGCTCAGTGCTTGCATAAACCAAACATAATTCATACAAGTCTTCCCTCAGCAAATTTGGAGATGACACCAAGCTGCAGGGGAGTAGTAGATGCGCTGGAGGGTAGGGCTAGGAATTAGTGACATAGGCAAATTGGAGGATTGGGCCAAAAGAAATCTCATGAGGTTCAACAAGCACATGTGCAAAGTCCTGCACTTAAGATGGAACAATCCCATGCACCAGTACAGGCTGGGGCTTGATTGACCTCAGCAGCTCTGTAGAAAAGGACCTGCAGGTTACAGTGGACAATAAGCTGAATATGAGTCAACAGTGTGTCCTTGTTGCCAAGAAGGCTAATGGCATCCTGGGTTGCATCGGTAGGAGTGTTGCCAGCAGGAAGTGATTATTCCCCTCTATTCAGTGCTGGTGAGGCCCCATCTGGAGTACTGTGTTCAGTTTTGGGTCCCCCACTATGGAAAAGATGTGGACAAACTGGAGATGGTCTAGCAGAGGGCAACAAAAATGGTGACGGGGCTGGGGGACATGACTCATGAGGAAAGACTGAGGGAACTAGCCTTATTTAATCTAGGGAAGAGGAGAGCAGCCTTCAACTACCTGAAGGCGGGTCCAAAGAGGATGGAGCTAAACTGTTCTCAGTGGTGGCAGACAACAGAACAAGGAGCAATAGTTTCATGTTGCAGCAAGGGAAGGTTAGATTAGATATTAGGAAGAATTTTCTCACAAGGAGGGTAGTAAAACACTGGAACAGGTTACCCAGAGAGGTGGTGGAGCTCCATTCTTGGACGTTTTTAAGACTTGGCTAGACAAAGCTGTGGCTGGGATGATCTAGTTGCGGCTAGTCCTGCTTTGAGCAGGCGGTTGGACTAAATGACCTCCTGAGGCCCATGCCAACCCTAATTTTCTATGCTGCTATGATTTTTCTCAATTGTACATGTGTCTTCTCCTCCTCCATATAAGGATGTTTTGCCTACAGCATTTGTTTGCAGTATGTTACTGCCCTTTATATACTTGTCCACCCTTGCAGCTTTTTTCCAGTGCCTTCTTTGGGGTCACGACTCATGGTTTTCACACAGTAGCCTGTTAGGTAATGGCTTCAGCCACACAGCTGTTGCTTCCCACTGTATATTGAATCATTTTCTCCTATGGTGAATAAAACCTACCTGACGTACAGCCACGTTTACAACTTTCCTTTGAGTCTTCATCTGCCCAGATCTAGCAAAAATGTGTTCTCCTTGCTTCCTTCCAACACGCTAGACACAATTATGCATTGCTACCAAATGATAGTTTGCAGATATCACCATTTTCAGTATGCTTTTGGCACAGTCTCTTATTGCATAAACAAGTCCACACACTGGGTGATGAGAATGCCAGTAGTATTTGTAAGAACTGTTGGTCATCATTGCAATTAAATTAAAATAATTTAAAATAAAATTAAAATATCAACAATAAATCATACTACTGAATGATTGATTCAGTAAACACACAGTCATTTTTCACATGGATATTATACCCAAGCATAGGTTTGTCTCTCATTGTATGACAGAACATTTTATTTATGGTCATAGGAACATATTGCCACCCTCCTGAACAGTGATTTTAAAGCAATGATTGTATTCACAGACAATTCCAAGTCATTTGTATGGCAAGTGTTCTTTCAAACCTACACTAGATTTTTAAGCTATTTCAAACCCATTTACACTTTACTAGGAAGACTGCTGCGTCTGATCCTGCCCACTCTCACAACCCCCTGAGTTTTTGCTGAATCTCTTACTCCCTGGTTTCTCCACAGAAATACTCCAGGAATCCCAATCCTAATGTCACTCTGTAAAGTTGTTGCACATGAATCAAATACTTATTACAACGTCAATTCCAGCTCAGCACTGAAAAGCAGAACTGTTGTTTTTATGGTGTCATTTGTGTAGCCTCCTCCCCCCCCACAACATATTGCAGAATGGTTCTGCAAAGGGCTGAATTCTTTTGCTCTTTGCACACTCAAATTGAAATATCTGGCTGTATTTGCAACCTTCCAGTCACCTCCCACACACTGATTATAATCACAGGACTACTATGCAAAATGTATGCAACTCAACCAAAACCAACCAAAAGTCATCTGACTTGGTATTCAGTTACAAACTCAAAACTCAGAGCAGGTTTGCCAAAAAAGCTAGCAAAATCATCAAGTAAATCCAGGTCATTTTATGAGTTAGAAGTATGCAAAATTGATGGTTTTATACGGTTTCAATGCAAAATTAGTTAAAGCTGGGCTTTCTTGTTGAGATTTGGGGTTTAACAGAATTCAGTGTAAGGCGGCAACATATGGGAGACCAGAGACAAAGTAAATGTTTGCAAAAATCTGCTGAATTTCAAAAGTCTCTATTACATCCAAAAGGGGACTTGCTGAAGCTTAGCTGAAAGCTGATTGTTGTTCAAAGTCAGAGGACAGGGCTTGGGTGTAGAAGACAATCTCAATATCAAAATATGGTCAAAACAGTGAAAATATTTGAAAAGTTCCTCCCCTTGTATAATCCATTCCCACTCTGTCTGGTTAGAGATTGAACTGTGGCCCTGAGTTTTCACATGCAGATTGTGGACCTCTGTCTTTAAAAAAAACACTGTAACCCAATATTTGGGGATAGGTTTCTCATTGAATTCAAAGGTGTTCAATACAGACTGAAGGCAAGACATGACAAAGAGTTTCTATTTTGTACAAAAAGCGTCTTCTCATTGATTTTTGTGAGGGAGGAAAAAAAGCTAGCTTTTCAAAAATGTTCATATTGCTTTAGTTCTTATACACCGACAGCAGAAATGACACCCAACTCTGCCTCACTCTTCACTGTGATGGTACCAGCAAAAGACCCAACATTCTGGAAGTGCAGACTTAAATCCTCTAGGACATTTCAGCTGGGTAGCCCTCATTTAGTAGATCCTGCGATCCACTCAAAGATAGAAGAGTTTCAAATATCTTCCAGATTTTACCACCACTGCCTTGTCTAATATCAGCATAATGTCTGATATGCCCAGTACCCTGTGCCTGCACAGGGTATGATCTTGATTGCCTAAGAGGTCTTTCCATCTTCACTGAATAAGGTCCTATACTACCAAAAGACATTTGTACTCTGAGTATCATGTAGCTGACAGCATTCTCCTAAACATCACAGACATTTCTGTAAAATTAATTCTAAATAAAACTAGAGATCCTTGCATTGAGCTCCAAATTTTACTATTTTTGCCTGGATTGTCTCAACTGTCAGCATTTTATGAGACTGTGAGGTACCATGTAAAATTATAAAGTGGTTGGGGTTTTATTTACATACTCTCACTCTGAAAAGGCTTGCCATGATATACACATAATTCAGGCAACACGATTTGTCACTGTGATGCTAATTACCTGACGAGCAGTTTTTTGGGGACTGAATCCTGTAAGGTAGTGAAAAATCACCATTTCCCATTGAGTTCAAGGAGGGCATTCAAAAGCTCCCAGTAAATCCCTTACAGGATTAAGTTTACAGACGCTACACAGTCAATGTCATGTAAGAATAGCAGCCTTTGACATTGTTAGTACATTGTTGGTATTTCTGGAATACCTACAAAGAGCTGGGTGGAAATTAAGCACACTGCACATCCTCCTCTCTTAAACTTGCTTCTATTTCTGGAGCGAGTTGTCAGGATGCAACTCTCCAAGTAGAATTTATGGGGAAAAACAATAAAGCTATATGTCTTCTACACAGATTATTCTCAGCCTTAATGCTAGTTCTTCTGGACTTCCATGATTAGGTCTTTGGATGGAAACTTCTTTTGTTAGCTGGTAAACAACATAAACAGAAAAATCAAGCACATTTGTAATCTGGTAGTACCACTGACTATGTTGTTTTTCTTTGCTTTCTTAACTTACAGTTGTTTACAATCCTGATACACTAAATAAATACCTTAAGTGGAAGTAAATAAGTAATGGCATTATACCACCAGATATAGGATTGGTTTAGACCTACAACCCTTTTCTTATTGACACCTGTCCAGCTCTTTTAGTTAAACTGCAGGAAGAAGCAAGCTGTTTTCTGCTTCTAGTTGAAACTAAAATGCCTGTCACAAATTAACAGTGCTTAAGAGAAATTAGCATCTATCTTGAAAGCTCAACATAATGATAAAACAATAATACAAATATTAAATCTTTTGCCTTTCTTTTTTCTATCCCATCCAAATATGGGGTTTCAACCATATTGATACAGTAATGAAAACTATTATAATAGAATAACAAGACTGCTGAAAAGTTCAGTATAGTAACCTTAAGAAGCTTACACTTCAAAGAGCTGTTGTTACACTAAACAAGAAGAATATTGTTTGGTAGGGCTTAGACGAAAGCTCAAAGAGTTACCAAATACAGACTAATCAGAATAGCAGTGGGAATGCAGAGGAAAATAATGTTAAGAACTAATGACCTGCGCAGAATTCTTGTGCTCCAGTGTGATCCTGAACTGATTCTTCAGGAATGGATTTCATATTCCTCAGAGATCCTTCGGAAGCTGCTGATGGTTTATGTCCAGCATTCAAAGAACTTTGCATGCGAGACAGCTGCATTCCTTATCTTCTTTTTATTTATGTTAAGATTACAACAATAGCAGACTGAACACACACAGACGCTACATTAATTAAGCTGCCTTTAAGCCAGAGTTAAGGTGATGTCATAAGAACCAGCTTAGGGTAACAAGGTCAGTGGAAAGGGAGAGTACAATTCCAGTAATAAATCAATTTGCAGTTTGAAGGACTTCTTAGATATCCAGCATATATTTGCCAACATGAAGAAGGGTTTATTATTATTATTATTATTTCTCTCTAAACAGAAATAAATGAATAATAAAACTAGTGTCATGCTGGAAGGGTGAATATTTCTGAATAAAGCAAAGTACAGCTCATGTACCTCCATCAGTTAGTAAACCAATCATATTGACAGATTTATTTATATAAACTTTCACAAGAGGGCAAAACTGTATTTGATAAATAAGCATATACTCTATATATCACTTATTGGATATTTTGTATATTTAGAAATTTAAAAAATGGGGAAAAGATAGGAAAAAAAATACGTTTTTATATAAAATATATGATATAAATAAATCCAAGTGCTGGGTTCCACTTGTATAGTACTTCATATCACCTCCCTAGCACGTTCTGTAAAAATCAAAATTAGAAACAATTGTCTTTTGCCATTTTCACTTTCCTTTCCTTGTAAAGATACGACTTGGCGAATCTATTCTCCATTAAGAACAATAAAGTGGTGATGCATCCCACTAATAGTATTGTCCAACTGTGAAGCATTCTCACCAGTAAATGTTGAATGTCTGAACTGTCTTGTGGTCAGACGGCCTTTCTGACAACCAGTACTGAGTAAGAGTCTGTAAGATTCCAACAGTAATAAAATCAGCCAGAGAGTGATGTTTGTAACCAAAGGCTGTGATCTTGCAAACATGGTAATAAGATGGCAATGTTGTTTTTTCAAAGCAATCAGTCCCAGATGAAGTGAAGTGAGTCAGAACATTCCGTGTGGATAAAAAACTTTAAGGAAAGGTTCTTTGTTTCTTTGTCTTCTGCTTCTAATAGTTAACATTGCACTTGTCTCTACAATCTGCATATTAGTTTGGGCATCAGTAGGACTATTTGTAACTAATAGTCATGAATATGAACAAGGATTCTCCTAAAACAACACCTTTTATTTTACTAGTTATAAAATGATCACATTGATGACATATCATGGTATCCCACATGGAAACGCTAGAGGCAGCTAATAGCAGCATAGAGGGAAATCACTTTGTCACTGAGAGCTTTACAGTAACCATTATTTATCCTTGTCTTCAGTCTTCATTGTACAATTTAAGAGAAAAAAATCTCTTCGCTACATGGGACTCGACAATCCTCCCCTCTCTTGATGGTTGTTACTTGTAATTGCAGTAAGAATAACAACCCCAAGGCTTTATGTTGATCTGCTAGATTTAAACACTAGTCTCTCACCTTGCAGTATGTATATCCTGTACTGCAAAATGGGTACATATTGTGTGCCTGTCTGCTTGTAGAAAGGCTTAGACCTGTATGTATTTTACCACCAATTTAATTGAAAATCTACTAGGTAATACCGCAAAGGCAGAGGTTACTTGAAACGGCTCTGGTTCCATTCTTTAAAAATATTGTAGGCATAGCACAAAATTTACCCCAGTTTGTACCTGGTATAAGCACATGCAGTCAATTCAACTAAAATAAGGAAGAGTCTGGGCAGAATTTCCCCCACAGAGAGTAGATAAATTCCAAGTGTTACCTTCTTGAGGCATCTCAGTATTTTTGGTACTTTAAGGTTATACGCCAGCTGTGCTTCAACGGTGCATAAAAACATTTCCCATTCAAACTGACTAGACATCAATGTAATATAGAAAATTGTTATGTGCTCTCAATGGCAATATTTCACTTTACTGTAGATACGTTAATGTGATGCTCTGTCATGAATCATAATCAAGTATACACCCATTCATTTTTAAATATTAAGTACCATGATAAAAACAACATAGAGATACCTGCAGGTTCCTTTTAGTGTGCTAAATCACAATCTCAAGGATTTTGCCAGTAGGGAGAATGTAGATATCGGGGGACAAACTCTCCCCGAGATCCATAAGATGGGGCTGAGGAGGGGTAGCAGATGGATTTTGCCCCTTTCACCCATGTGAAGCTTGGGCAGTGGTTCTTGGCAGTGCACAGATTAGCAGACCCCACCCGTTCCCTGCCTTGGGACCATCTGCGTAGCCCCATACAGAAATGCTCAGAGCTGGGGGCATTTCCTGGTCCCAGTGCACAGCCAAACTAAGTCATGTCTGGTGCATTTTAAGCAGCACCAGTGCCTGTGTAAAGGAGCCAAGCTTCACTTCATTATGAATATTTAGGGACATGTCCTTCACGTTTCACAGAGATTTCTCTTGGTGAAGACTAAAGAACTGTAGAGACACCTGCTAAAATAGTCAAATTAGTCAGATTACCCTATTAGTGATTCATTTATTGGTGGGGAAGTGCTCAGAACGTTCCCCCTTCAAAATTGTTCCCTGACTTCATAATATCCTAGCCAGACAGAACATATGTTTCTCCAGCCCTGCTTAATATATTTATGTTTTGCTAAATTCATTATGATACTCTGATTATCACCCTCCCCAGCAGCAAGTCTTAAACACAACTTCCTTCTCCTCTAAACATTGCATAAACAAATCGCTGCCTGTTATTTCTTCAGAACTATAAAACATTTAAAACAAAACCCCACTCTCTCAAACAGACAGGGCACAACAATCACACAGACAGGAACACATGGGCAAACCTCACATATAACAGCTTTCTCACTGCTCTGATTTATATAAGCAACAGTGAAGCTGAATGACTTCTCAACATAGGGCTAATTCCAGGAAAGAAAGCAAGCCCTCATATGAAATTCAACATCTCCTCCCACAAACAAAGACCAGAGAGATAATGACCAGGACTTAAATCACAGCTCTGAAAATTACCATGCAGTGGAAGAAAATGAAATTGGACCTTTCCATAACAGTCTTGTCATGCAAGCAGTAGTTTATGAATGCACAGCATTTGTTTATTGATGAGTGTTTTCACATACTGAATTTGAAATGGTTTCTGTTTGATTTTTTTATCCTTAACTCTCATAATATTAACAAATTTTTTAAACCATCTTTTTTTTTTTTTTTGGTAAAAGATTTCTACAGGCTTATAACCAATCATTAGAAAGATGGAGAGAGAATGGTGGCTTGTGGACTCCATTGTGTAAATATTTCTGTGTAAATATGATCACTTTGATTGATGTGACAGGGAAAAATCAAAACAAATTTATCCTTTTAACTGGGAAAAAAGGGTCAGTTACTGTATCTTAATTTTGCTGATATCAAGTGCAAACCCACATGACTCAAAATCTGCTCCAAGTTATATCAAAGCACTGTGTTGGTTTGGTGAGGTTGGGTCAGGCACTTGCACTGGAGTATTGCCACTAGTTTAAATGACATTGCAGGTTTGTAGTTAAAAGCAGAATTGGGCCCATTATCTTTATGAAACATGAAGGCAGTGTGGAGAATTGCCTTGGCTACAGCCTGCATTCTTATGCAGGATGATGTGAACAATCTGCAAGATATCTTCATGTGGAGAATGAGAGCTCTGGACTGTACTTAAGCTAAAGAGTACATGGGTAACAGGATTTTAAACATCAGTAGCTACTCATTGTGTCCATTAATGTAGTCTCCAGAGGGAATGCATCTGCGATACCGTGATTAATGACTCTTTCCATTGGCTATAATAGGATCTCATGTTTGACATCTTTTATCTTTTGATGCAGAGACTCCCTGGAAAATAGTGTAAATATGGCTGTCTTTAAAATTTTCTGCATATTTATTTTGTCAGGGTATTTAAGGTTTGGTATGATAATTTGCAAATAAAGAAAAATTCTGACACAAATATTTAGTTCTAAAATACATGATCTGTGTTTTAGGAAGGTCATCTAGCCAGATCTGTTTTTATTTTTTATTTGCACCAAAATATTGTTTCTATTTTCTTACAGTTGCGGTTATGATTTTTTTTGTTAGGAGCCATCTTTATTACTGAGGGAGACAACAACTTCATTAGTAAGCCTCATATACTGTTTTATGCACTCATTGGAGCAAGGTAACAGAAACTAGCATATTTGTTTCCCATTCATGAAAGTTTCCAAAAATATTTCCTCATCCATAGTACATTTGGTATCCATACTGTACATGCTCAGACTATATATCATATTAAAAAGGCAACAGCAGATAACTTCTGATTTATTCATGTCTACCTTCAAGACTTGCATGTACACAGTTCCAAGCTGGGAAAAAAACTGCTGGCTTCCAGCAGCCAAGCACAGCAATAATCATATGCCATATCTACCTGGGAATAACAGCTATATTTTCTTTGGCAATTGGGGATATGTATCATATTTAACTGTCCTTCCAATCTTGTATCAGCTAACTAACCCCAGATCACATGTAATGGAATAGATCCCTCACAAGATTCTAAGTGCTAGAGCTGGACACAGTTCAAAAGATTTGAAATGTTGCTAAATTCACAGTCTTATATTTGCTACTCTTTTCTCCAGAATGGGTATGTCTACACATGCATTTAATGCCGGCATAACTTTACTGTGTAGTAAGTTACTGTGCAGCAAGTGAGAATAGGCTGGCATCTACACATGCAGCCATTAAAGCGCCTTAATGCTGTGTGTAGACTGACTTGGGGCTAAAGTTAGTCCCAAGTCAGTCCACATACACAGTGCTACTGCACAGTAAGGCATCTACTTGTGCATTACTGGACAGTAATTAATTGGGTGTAAATTTGATACCTGCATGATGCAGGTGTCAAATTTACGCTCAAGTTGACCTAAGTCACCATATTTACCGCACAGCACAAGCATGCACATATAGATACACACCCGTACTGCACAGTAACTTCGGTTACTGGGCAGTAAATGTGCACATGTAGACATGCCCAGTGTTGCTTTTTTATAGCCAGTGTTTCTTTTCCTTTTCATGTTGGGTGACCCTGTCCTGGTGCTGCTCTTAACATTCCTCACCACCAGCTAAATTAATCTCTTGGGTCCCAAACACATACCAGGGAAGGTGATAGATGTAGGTACCAATGCTGGTTTTTAGATCAACTATTGCATGCCATGGAGATTACCTTGTATAAGGTTTGTGTAACAAGCACTCACTTGGAGACAAAGTTTAGGGAAAAGAAAAAGGAGTCACGTAGTGAACACTGTGAACAATTCTCTGTGCCATGAACCTAAGCAAAAGATGACTGAAGTCAATGAAAACTTTGACTTCAAGTAGTCTACAGGTTGGACCAATATGAATTTTTTCAGACAAGTAAATGAATGTATTGGACAAACCCTTAAGCAGCTCCAGCTGACTTTGATCAAACAACATTAAGTATCAGATAGTTTACAGTTGTTGTAGTAATCCCATAGCATTACCTAATTATGTCAGTAGTTTGATGTTGTGCACTGCTGATTTAGTTAGTCTAAGGCACATCTCTATCTTGCCTTTTAGTTTGACGTGTGTTCTGTGATGAACTGTTCAAAGAAAAGTTCTCCATTTTTGAGAACTTGAACATGATTTCTTTTCGCATCTTTTTTCCCCTCTCATCTTTCTGTTTGACAAAGACATTTATTATGATAAGAAAACACCAAAAAGGCTCCCAAGTTTTTTATCATAGCCATTTGATGGTATGAACGTACTTGCTTGCATCAAGTTAGTCGTGCATCATAACAGGCTACAAACTCTCTACTCACTTTGCAAATCCCTGTGTCTTCTTCAGGATGTTCAACCCAATTTATGCAGAAGGCAATGCTAGCAGAGAGCAGATCCAAGGTGGCTTCTGGAGCCAGGAGAAGTGGGAACAGGATAGGTCAGAGAAGTAGGAGAGGAGAAGTCAAGAGGCAGCCTAGAGGGTCATAGTGTCTCCCTGCTTTAATGTAGTATAACCCTGGGCCCATTCAAGTTGAAGCCAACTTTTGCACACATAAAATATAGATGTTAACTTATATATATACACACACACACACACACACACACACACACACACAGGTCCATGTTGGAAGCCATACTGGGAAACTTATACCTCCCTCTAATGAAGTTTGTGCAGTCAAAAGTGAATTACGTGACCTCGAAAAAAATGTTACTGTAAGATGCCCTGAAGATTGGATAGCCTTTAAAATAAATGTTAGTTAAACTAATTTTCATTCTCCTGTTCCCCAAAATAATTCCTTACAAATGTTAACATTAATCTTTAATTTAAAACATTAGAAATGCTACAAAAAGATTTTTTATGGCTGTTGTTCAGCACCCCAAATCCTTTTGCACTTCATTTACTTTATAAATACAATAATCATCATCATCCTTGTTATGATTATAACAAGCATTTGATGATATTGTAAAGTGAATAAATGAAACTTGTGGACTTCTGTGTGTTCATTCTCTTTCCAGACCAAGAAAACCAGCAGCCTTGTTTCAATCAGGCAATTTCCTGCTTTCATCAACAAATACATTTAGGATGTCCAGCTGTTGTGGGATGGTACATAAAATATAAAAACCACTGACATTAACGACTGCAAAGAAGCCAAGGAGGGCTAAAGCCCAGTAAAAAGTGTCAGCATTTTTTTCTGGAATGGCCAAGGGATTCCATTATGGAAAAGGCTGAGACCTACAGTAGGTCAGAGATTACATTCCTACATAGCTTCCCATATGCTGCTCTCACACTAACCAGATGTCATAGTTTTTGCACTTAACCAAGAGGGAAATCATCCTACCATTCCAAGCTCTGGTGGAAGGCTTGGCTTGAGGAAATCCACAAGGATATAAACACATATGCTGTTCTAGCCTCTGCCTACAAACCCACTTTGCAGGATGGCAACAATTTATGCCTGCTCTGACACCACCCTTCCCTATTATTTAAAGCTCTATTATACAGTGGCACCTCTGGAGTCAACTGAGTCGGATTTTCATGATCAAAATTTTGGACTTAGGATGCCTAATGTCTTTTTTGAATTTGGATGCTAGTGATTTAGGAACCCAAGTCTTATTTTCACAAGGAGCTTAAGTATTTCAGAAACTAAGTTCTAAAGACTTAAATGAGACTTCAGCTTCCAAATCCCCAAGTCATTTTTGCAAATGAGACCTGGGCTTTACAATGCTGAGTGGAACATTGATTAAATATTTTTAACCAACTGGGCCCCAACCATTATTCAGGTAAAACATCCTTTTATTTCACAGTTTTGCCTAAAAAAGAAAGACTTGAGGATCTGGCCAGCTATATTATTATAATAATAATAATAATAATAATAATAATAATAATTTGTGCAGTCCAGTTCAACACTATCATTCTCTTTCATAGTACCAGTGCTGTCCATGGAACTTTATATACAAATGAAGACATGTCCCTCCTTCCACATAGCTTGCAATCTAATTTATACAAGACGTAGCACATCAAGAGACAGCAAACAAAGGAGTAGGGGAGGAAAAGGATTTAGTGTGGCTAAAGCCTACAGCTATAAATTATTCGAATCATTTTTATATAGGAGATAAGTAACTTAGCACCACTAATGCCATTGGCACTGCTGCTAACGCTGACATTGGTAAGGAACTTAATCTTATGGTTTGTCAGCGGTTCACGATGGTTAATTTTTTCCCCCCTCCCTCTTCACCACTTGTCAAACAGAAAGGCTGATATCTTATCTGCCTTGCGTTAAATTTATGATGGACAAGACATCAAGAAAGAAAAGATAAATGAGACAGGAAAATATCTTCAAACTGTGCTGATCCTCTAATATTGGCTAATTATAATCACTCTAATAATGCACAGAAGCTTGTAATAAGCTTACAGAAAAGATTTCAAGGGGACTCGGTCAGGTTAAAAATTGTGCTTAAAAACACATTTCTATAATATTTCCAGGTTAAAATGGAAAGAATTTTGAATATCTAATTAATTTTGCACCACCTTTCTGCCACTGATTCACCTTCTGCATTCCAGGTATCTTAGACAATAAAAATAAGCTAATCAATGTTTAATTGGTTCAAAGTCTAATTCAACTTCCTTTTCTAATGCATGAATAAATGGTACAACATTGTGACTGCATACATTAGAGAGGAATGTTTACATCTAGAACAATTATAAGCCTGGTTAAAACTACAGAAAAGAAACACTTTATAGAAATATTGTCAAAAAAGGTTGTTTTTTTTTAAATAACTTCTAGATTGTATGGTGATGAGAACTCAAGAAACGTATGGATACGGATAGGTTGCTCACTCCATTTTTCTCTCAGGTTTATACTTACCCACTGGCTGGGGCAGATCCAGGAAGGGTGCAGTGGTGCAGGCACACACCCCTTCCTGACCATGAAGGAGAAGCAGTAGCTGTGGACTTCAAGTTCCTGAAGAAGGTAAGAATTGCTCCTCTTTGTTCCCCTCCATGTTCAGAGGCACATCCCCTCCCCTCCCCATCACCCATCCTCTGCCCAAAGCTGCTCCTGCTGCATCCCCACTGTCCTAAGGGCAAGAAGAGCTCCCACCTTGCTCCAGCCAGACTGTATGGGGGCTGGGCTCAGCCAAGGCCAGTGGACGGCCAGGTTCACCCTCCCTGTCTGGCCCCTGGTGGGTATTTTCTGTTAGCCCAGGAACAGGTGTGGGGAGGGGAAACCCTCCCGCCCACTGACACTGCTGTTGTCCTAGACTGAGCCCAGCTGGAGCAGGACAAGAGTTTCCTTCACCCTTGGAACAGCAGGGACACAGCAGCAGGTTGGGTGCAGGGGGAATTCTTACCTGCTTTGAGGACTTTAAGTAATTCCCTGACAGCTGCTTTCCTGGTGTAGTCTGCCTGTCCCAGGGGGTCAGATTTGGGGAGAAGGCTGGGAGCAGACATGGTTGCATCTCACACAGCACTGGTAGCTGCTCTTGCACCCTCCCTTGTAAAATCCTGTATCTGCTTCTGCACTCCAGTGATTGCTTTAATATGTGATCTCTCACCCCATTCTCATCAATAAATTAAGCGACTGTGGTCGCTATGATGCCTGCACAGTTGGATGGGTAAAAAATTGGTTGATGGGGCACACCCAGAGAGTAGTGGTGGATGGGTTGTACTCAAACTGGTGAGATGTGAGTAGTAGGGTACCCCAGGGCTCAGTCCCCGGGCCTGCACTGTTTAACATCTTCATGGACGAGGGGGTGGAAAGCTGTCAAAGTTTGCTGATGACACTAAGATGTGGGGCGAGGTGGACACACTTGAAGGGAGAGGCTGCAACTAGATTTAGACAGACTACAAAAGTGGGCAGATGAGAAAAGGATGGGGTTCAGTGTAGACAAATGCAGGGTGCTGCACCTTGGGAGAAGGAGTCCACAACATACATACAGACTGGGGAGTTCCCCTTTTGAAAGCACAGAGGCAGAAAGGGATCTTGGAGTCATTACTGACTCCCAGATGAACATGAGCTGCTAATGCCAGACCGCAGCCAGCAAGGCCAGTCATACGCTGTCATGCATCTTTGGATGCATCTCAAACTGGTCCAGAGAGGTGATACTCCCCCTCTATGCAACTTTGGTCAGGCCACAATTGGAGTACTGCATCCAGTACTGGGCGTCGCACTTCAAAAGGGATGTGGCCAGCCTGGAGAGGGTTCAGAGGAGGGCTACCCACTTGGTGAGGGGGCAGCAGGACAGGCCCTACAAGGAGAGCCTGAAGGACCTGAACCTGTTCAGCCTTGGCAAGAGGAGGCTGAGGGAGGACCTGGTGGCTGCCTACAAACTCACTGGGGGAGATCATCAGCAAATAGGTAGAGCCCTTTTCTCCCCAGCACCACCTGGGGTGATGAGGAACAATGGTAATAAGCTGATGGAGAATACAGTTAGGTTAAAGATCAGGAGGCAATATTTTACAGTTAGGGTGGTCAGAATCCGGAACCAACTTCCTAGGGAAGTGGTCCTCGCCCCTACCTTGGGTAAATTCAAAAAGAGATTAGATGATCCCTGTCTGGGGTCTTGTGAAACCAGCATTCATTCCTGCCTGTGGCAGGGGGTCAGGCTAGATGATCTGTTCAGGTCCCTCCTGACCCTAGCTACTATGAAACTATAAGACGGACAAGTGGGAAAATAAAGGAAAAGCTAAAAATTGAAAACACATGGAGTAGGAGGGAGAGAAGAATGCAGTTAGCAGAACTGAGTGGGGGCCAGAGGAACTGAAATGGTAGGAAACAGCAAATGACGTAAGGGCTAGGGACAAAAGGTACACATAACACGCTTTAAGTGATCAGAAACTGGTTTAAACCGGCAATAGAACAGAAGCTCAGTGCACATAAACCAGCTTCAAAATGTCGGAAACTGGTTAAAGATAAACCTGGTTGAATGTAGTTATCAGACTTAACTGATTTGGGTCAAACCAGCTCATGAAACTTCTGTCTCAGACCCCTTCCTGGTTCAAGTTAAATCACAGTCCCCCAGCATCCCAACATGTTTTCCAGCCCTGGGCTGCCAGCTAAAGCAGTGATGGCTCGCTGACCAGGGGGGTGAGGGGACAAGCCCAGCTGGGGATGCAGTCCAATCTACAAGGTGGGGACTGCCCCCCCACCGGACAAACCCCAGCTGGGATCTGGGGCCGAGGGGTTAGGAATTAAACACCCTTTCCCCTGCTCAAACTTACTGCTGGCTGCAACTGTGGCCTACAAATCCCAGAGGCACCTGAAAGCAGGAAGAGGAAGTGATGAGCAACACTGCAGAGTCCAGCTGCTATAAGTCTGGACTGCAAATCCCAGAGACCTCAGGGGCAGCAGGAAGAGGAAGTGAGCACACAGACAGAGAACCATGTTTTAGTGCTCTCTGGCTTGAGTCACTGCAGGCATGTGGCTGCATTTCCTGAATCAAAAGCAAATGTCTGTTTATTTCTGTTTCAATTTAATCTGTGCAGTTTAGATTAACCTGCAAGGGCTGTATTGTTTCAGCCTTTGCTTTTTGTCTGTCTGTACCTAGCCCAGGGCTTCAGCCTGTGCCTATTGAATAAAGTAGGAATTTGAATTCTGGCCTCATTTCCAAGTTACTCCTCTTGGCCATGTAGCACAGAAAATGCACACACAGGCAGAAACATTACATGGCTTTTTACACTGTACAGTAGCTGGGAACATACAATAGCTGTTCCTCACCCCTTTCCTTTGCACTACTGAGAGATCCCTCTTGAAAGATGTGGTGGGACTTGAGCACTACATATGCCCTGGAGTACACATCCTGTTTCCCTGGAACTTTCCCAATGCTCTGAGCCATTTCATAAAAAGACTTCTGGAAAAATGAGGGTGGTGTTCGATACAGCAGCTTTTGTCAAAAAAAGGCTCTCCACCAGCACTACAGAATGAAATTTTTTTGTATGTGCTTTGGCCTGCCACACATTTGACAAACTTTGCATTTACCTACTTTCTCCCTTGCCTCCTTTCAGTGATTCCAGTCTGATCATACAACTTGACAAAAAGAAACCAATCAAGTCCACCTACCTAATGGAAGAAAATGTCATCTTTCACCTTATGATAAATTTATGAAAATTAATAACGTTCAGGATGGATCCAATGCTTTGGAGAGAAACAACTCTGCCATATCATGGACTGAATACCCTCATACAATTCACCCAAGTCACCATTTGGGATTGACAGTAGAAGCAGGAAGCAGAAGTTGCCTGCGATGCCTTATTACAGTCCATACATCTGTAGCATTAACAGGTTAATGGCAATTGCATTTGGAAGAAGCTAACTAAATATTTCAGCCACATTACTAACTGATGCAGTTCATCTGGGGCTGGGAGATACTAAATTCTCCTGAAGATGATAGAGCTAAATTTCATTCATATAATCACTTGGAAGTACTTGCATTTCAGAATATACACTGCTTTGTCATGTCAAGTTCAGATCACTGGCTGCAATACCACTCCCTTAAACCTGCCATAAAATTAACTTTACATGGCTGCATAGAGACATACACTTCACTGACATAAGGGATGTGGACTTTTAAACTTCTGGCTCCTGCTGCTATTTCAGATTTGTGTTTGCTAGGTGGTAAAAGCAGGGCTACACAAGCAGAGGACTGTACACTCTGCCATTGTAAATATAAATCATCAGAAGTCCCCTCCTTTGCCTAAAGAGCTGGCCAAAAGCTGGAGCCTTGCAGCACTGTTTCCATTCAGATAACAAATTAGTTATGAAGCAGGTTCATCACTGGTGTAATCTTGTTTGCTTACAACAATGTACACAAAGCTCTACTTCCCTCAACGCTGGGAACAAAAAAGAAAGCCACATGCAGCAGCAGTTTCCTTGGTCACTTCCCCAACCTCTGCTGTCCATTTCTTCAGCCTTTCTGCTTCCTAAACATACAGCCTGCAGCTGTGGAGCTGACCTGATACATAGCCTATTGCCTTTGAAGATGCCTTAGCTCCCAGCTATTTTCACTCCATAAAGAGGGTTGCTTGCTTTTTCTCGCAAGCACTGAAAATGTACTTAGCACACCCATTGGCTTTAATGAGGCCTGTGATTATCTTTGGATCAAAGGTCAGGTCTGTACCACAGACTCTTGCTTATATACATAAAGTGAGGAGTGCTAGTTCTTGTGTTACTTCTGCTTTGGCAAAAAGGCTGGTACACAGTTATCCAATAAAAGACACTGATTCATGGGCAGAGCTTACTTTCCCCTCAGGAAACCTCTACAGTGACATAAGCAAAGCATCCTTTCTTACTGGTGTAAATGAATACACACTAGAGAGAGTTTGCTTGTACAGTTTTTCCAGAATGCCCGGGCAACCTTAATTTGACCACCGTACACTGCCCATGGGCCAAATCCAGTCTCTGACCCAGGTCATCCACCCTGTGGATTTTGCCCTAGCTCTGGTGGCAATGGTGGGGCTTTGCACAGTGGCAGCCAGCACCCCAAGGAGAGCAGCCCTGAGCAACACCATGGGCAGAAACCCCCCCACAGTGGCCAAAGCCTGGGTAAGAGACCCAGCTCAGCAGGCTGTTGCCGCAGCCAGGGAGCTTGTGACTGCAATGCTGCTGGAGCTACTTGCTAGGCCTGCACGAAGCAGTTAGTATTTGCTTCAGATTCAGCCGATTCAGAGGACAGTGATTCGATTGGGTGATTCGAATCATTGTCCCAAACTGATTCAGAGATTCGGCAGCAGTCAAATCTCCGAATCAGCCAAGACAGGCCCATCTCTCACCTGACTCGGCAAGTACTGCCAGGCGGGGGGACAATTCCTGCTGCCCCCCCAGTGCCCCACGCTGAATGGGGGGCTCTGCCACAAGCCTCCCCAGTGCCCCCCTTGCTCCCTCAGCCCCCCCATGGGTGCCCTACATGGGTCAGTTCTGGCCCTTTAAGAAAAAACACACAAAAACCCTGGAGTCACCTTGAGCTGGTGGGAGGCGATCCCCACTGCCCCGTGCCATGTGGAGGGCTCTGCACAAGCCCTCGAGGCTGCTGCAGGCGAGGTGAGTCCCAGGGCTTTTCTCTTTTTTTTCACCTCCTTATAGGGCCTGAGCTGGGGCATGTGGGCACCATGGGGGAGTGAGGGGGGTTGGGGGGCTCGCGCAGAGCCCCCCATGCAGTGTGGGGCAGCAGGGATTGCCCCCCGACACCTGGCAGCACCTGGTGAGCACCGGGGCTTTTTATTAAAGTACCAGGAGCTGGGGCAGGTGGGGGGAGTGGGCGGGGGCCTGGGGGGTGCCATGCACCTGGCAGGGGTCCCCCCATGGTCCCCTCCTGCAGCCCCCCCCCACCCCTAGTACTTACCAGCTCAGAGTCAGCTGCAGCTCCCTGCTGTAGCCACCGGGAACTGCCCGAATCATCAAAGCTCTCTGAATCTTTTGATTCAGAGAGCTTTGACTCGATTCAGACCTTTAAATTGGTCCCCTGATTCAATATGGATTCGGAGATTCGGTCAACTCAAATCACCACCCGAAGCTTCGCACAGCCCTACTTCTTGCACCCCAGCTGTCACCAGGACACGGGCTGCTACTGCAGGAAGCTGTGCTACCACTACCAGAGCCTCAGTGGTGGTGGGCCTCTGACTGGTGCCTCTGGGGCCGCCTGTACCCCAGCTCTTGCTGAAGGCATGTTGTTTCTACCCCCATGGCTGCTTGAGTTAGTAGTGCCCGAATTCTGCTGCAGGAGCCCTGGAGTGAAAAGCAGGCCGGGGGCTTTGCCCCACAGCTCCTATTCTAGACTGGTCAGGGAGGGAAAGGAGAACCAGTTACCTCTCCCTGCCTTTTTACCAAACTGGCTCTGCTGGCTTTTATGTCTTCACCCCCAACCGCCCATTTGGTGGCACTGGCAGCAAGGGAAAGCTGGTGAGGCCAGGCCTGGGGAGGCTTTCCCTAGGGTAGAAGGACAAAGCACCTGCTCTTTCTTCACACAGAGCTCCAGGCATGTAGAGTGGGCAGAGGCCTTGCCCCGGGATTCAGTCCACTTAGCTCCTGGTGTCCTAAGGCAGCACCACCCCGCCTGCTTGTCACACCAGACTCCAAGAGTGAGAAATGGCAAGGGGGAGAGGAAAGGAGGAAGCTGTCCCTCTGCTCCCTCCACTCTGTTCCCTGAGACTGGGAAAAGAACAGAGGAGCAGCTGCTCCCTGCTCGCTGCCCATTCTCCAAACTGGGGTCTCTATCTGGGGAACAGAAAGGGGGGGTTGCCCTATTTCTCCCCTCCCCTCCTGGACTGGTCAGGAAAGGGAAGGGAGGAGTGAGTGAGAGAAAGCCCCCAGCCTGTTCTCCAAGCCAGGCAGTCCCTCTCTCTTCTCCAAGCTGGGCATTGCCCAAGTTGGCGAAGGGGCTAGGGGGCTTTGCCCCAGTGTTTCCTCTGTTCTGCTCCCAGAGGCTGGAAGGGGAGTGAAGGAGGATGCTTGCTGCCAGTTATTCAGAACAGGATCACAACTGTTCACCTGTGCCCCTGCAGGGACAGACACATGGATGTGCGCTGGGGCTGCCAGCATGAGCCAGGGTGTGGCATGCAAGTACCCCCCAAAAAAGGGAATGTGTCCCTCCAGCCCATTTGAGTTTATAACACCCCTGATATACAAAATTATACAGTGAACAAGGGATGGGGTGGGGGTGGGAAGAGGATAGTGTCATGGTTAAGGCACTAACATCTGAATGCTATCCTGGACAACTGGATCCTAGTCCTGCCAGTGCGAAAGAGTTCCCATGTGCTGCTGGGCACCTTTTACTGGCTAGTCATCAACGATATGCTCCTCATTCTCTAGGCTCCTGACTTGAAGCCATAAGATCCTATTTGCAGAAGTGCTGAATACTCACAATAGCACAATAGCAACTGAAGCCAGCAACTGAAGCACTTAGCATTTTACAGCACAACAGATATTCAAAGAAAAAAATCAGGTAATAGGCATCTCTATAGACCACCCAAATTAGAGGATACTTTTGACTGATCTCTGTGCCTCAGCTCCCCTTCTGTACAATGGGAACTACTGGAGTGGCTGGAATCACGCCCCTGGACCTAAGGAGGGTCTGACTCAAGCTGCTAAAGCTTTTTCTTCCAGCAGAGACAAAAGACAAATTATAAACTTCACTTCAAGTTAAGCTCTTTCCAATCACTGTACTATGAATGAGCAAAACACTCCAGTGAACATGCTGTCGGTCACAGAATTTCTGTTTATGATTTCTCTACAAGCCATCTGTGGTGCCCAGATGATGCTGTCTAAAAGATGTCTCAGTTTTAACGCTCTCACATCAGGCTTTGTGCTTTTGGACCTCTCTGAATCATTTCAGTGAAGTCTCCTCAAGAGATGTCTAGCTGTAGGCTGTCTTTTTCTCAAACAACTAAGCTGCAATCAGGAAACTGCTTGTGGATCTACTAGAATTGGTTTTGAAGTTCTTTTCAAAAGTTATACATGCAAACTTTGTGGAGATGATTACTGGCAAGACTGCTCTCTCGCTACTGAGCTTCAGGGATCAAGTAGCTGCTAGGGAAAGAGAGGAACTATAAACACTGTTTGCAGCAACCATGTGACTCAATAAGTGTTTGACACCAAGCACACAGTCATGCATATAGAACCTCAAAGACACCTTCAAGTCCCTGCACCTTCACATTTTCCTCTACTTGTAGATGCCTATTAAGTGGTGAACCCACAAAAATGGGTTTTAGGGGCATGAGCCCAACTGCATTAGAAACCATTTTGCACTGCATCTTCTATCCCACCAGGCTACAGCTCAATTATCTTTGATGGATGAACTGTTTTTCCCCAACCAGTTGCCAAATCTGAGGTCATTACTCTGAGGGATTAGAAGGTGATAATTATATAGATTGTGTATACAGTATATAGCCCTGCAAAAAGTAATGGATCAGGGCAATATACAGTATCTTCTCTGTGCTGTGTGAGAAGTGGATTCATAATTACATTTGTCAGAGAGCCATCTTATTTAGAGAAAATTCAGCCATCTCTACACAACTCTGCAATGTATATTGCAGACATACTCATCACTCTCTCAGAATGCATGCAGTCACTTGGATTGCCCTGAATTTGTGCTTGAGGTGTACAGGAAAGCTATTACTCCATATTTGGGGTTATTGCTCTATAAATCCTTCATATATAATGCTCACCTGCTCTCCTCACCAGCCTCTCCCCTCTGATTTTCTTACGGCTGTCAAATTTTCTCACAGTCCTTCCAAATGGACCAGAGGATCACACTATGGCTAAGTACAGATTGTCAAAAAGCCCAAGCCTGAATTTATTCAGTCTTTGCAGGTTAGTTTAAGCTGTAAAGATTGAACTAATAAGCAGATGAGTAAACAATCACTTTTGATTCATGAAATGCAGCCACATACCTGCGGTGGCTCAAGCCAGAAGCAGGGGGGGAATTCAAGAGCACAACTCTCTGGCACTTAGCCACCATGGGCTGTGTGCTTGCTTCCTCTTTCTGCTGCTCCAAGGTCTCTGGGATTTGCAGTCCATAATCACAGTAGTAGACTCTGTAGGATTGCTCATCACTTCCTCTTCCTGCTTCTAGGTGCCTCTGGGATTTATAGTCCATAGTTGCAGCCAGTACTTAGTAAGCCAGCAGGGCAGGGTAGCTCTGTTCTCAGGGGAAGGTGAGTTTAACCCTCCTCCCTGGCCCCAGATGGGATTTGTCTAGTGACCCAGTGAGCCAGCCCTCACTGCTCCAGCTAGGCAGCAGAGGGCCAGGGCCAGGGCCAGCGCCAGCCCTACTCTCTGGAGCCCAGGGCTGCAAAGCATACTGGAATGCTGGGGGACTCCAATGTAACTTGAACTAGGAAGGTGTCTTGGACAGAAGTTTCATAAACTGGTTTGATCTAAGTCAGTTAAATCTAATACTACATTCAACCAGGTTTATCTTAAATCAGCTTGGACCATTTTGAAACTGGCTTATATGCAGTGACCTTCTGTTCTGTTACAGGTTTAAACCAGTTTATGTGTCACTTCTGTCCCTAGCTTATTATGTCCAACATGGTCTTGGACTCAACACCTACCTCATCTAGTCCATTGCACACACAAGCTTTTATGGTGGGGTAGAGGGGAAGGGGAGTGAGGGGGGACTGACAGAACTCGAGCAGAGGAAGTCTTTTGACTCACTACAGCCAGTCCTGTCACCCTCAGTCTTCCTGTAGATGTTTCTGGTTCTAATTATCCTGCCACACTTTGTTGTAAGAGTAATCTGGGAGGTATCCTGCCTCTGCAGTAGGCAGAAGGAACTTGATGACCATGTCCTGCTGGACCAGTGGGGCCTTGGTACTCAGTGAATACCAGGTGATCTTGTCCTGCTTGTAATTTATACCAGTTGATTCAAGAATCCAGCCCATTCTCTCTCTCTCTCTCTCTCAGAGTCATAAAAAAAAAAACAGGGCTAGAGGAGACCTCACAAGGTCATCTAGTCCAGTCCCTGCTCAAGGCAAGGTCATCCCTGACTACATATCTGCTAAATTTTACAGCCTCCTCACCCTTATGCACACATACAATCCATCCAATATTACATTTTCACTTACTCATTAGACCAACAGACCACAACCGTCTCCCACCTGTGACAAAACCAATGGTAAAAAGCCCCCTAAGCCCACTACTTATTTCAGCCCTGTGTTGTTTCAGTTATATAAGACACATGGACTTTCTCAGAGAATACATTCTCCTTTCTTTCTGTCCTTCCCACTTTCAGAAAGACATGGTTCACCCAGATTATTTTATACCCTCCTGAAGTAGCTCCAGCATCTCCCACCTGCATTAAAGGCAGCACCACTAAACACACTGACTGCAGCTGAAGGGTTTGCAGGTCAATGCCCATTGACTATTGCCAGCTTCAGGAAGCAAGGATAACTTTGAATTACTTTCCTGGTTTGCAGAGAGTTAAGTTTGGATTAACATTAACTCTCCACTTCCTCGTTTGCAGAAGTTTGAGTTTTGGTGAATTTGGTATTCTAGAAGGATGCAAAATAATACAGTATTAAAGTTGCTGTGTGGGAACAAGGATCTTTGTCAGTGAATTTAGATAGCACCAATGCTGTCAACAATAATCAATAAGAAATACTTTAGTGTTTGTTTTCCATTCTTTAAACCCAGAAGCCGATAACAAGGTCACACAAGCATCATCGCCGTTTTATAGCTGAGCGTACTGAAGCACCACACAAATGACTGGGGTGAGTTGTCCAAGGCTACCTCATGAAACAGTGGCAGAATTGCAGTCTTGCAGCAGTGAAGTTTATTTGGAGATTAACAGTACTAATGCAAGGTGCAGCTTTGTGATTAACTCCCTTTACAGAATAGACTTGCACTGGTGCTGCTGCACAGCTGACTAAAAATGAGACAAACCTCTATTATGGACAAAGCCTAGGTTACAGGGTATCAGTGAGGACAAACTTCCCTTTCCCCTATTCTGCCTTTGATAATGGACAACCAGATCCAGCTCTTGGTGATGTGTTACACTAGTATAATTAGGAGCAGCTTCTAGTCTTAGTTCTGTCTCTTGCACATGACTGTGGCAATTATAGCGTTCATTAGGAAGCCCTTGGGTTTTTATCTTAGCCAAAACCACCTTTTTCCCTAACAAAGGATCTCAGAAGGAGAAGAAGGCATGTCTTTGGCCTACCACAGTCTTTTCTCTTTGAAAATGCAATGTCTGAAAATCTTCAGTCTGGTCTCAGTAGGGAGCCATTTTAACCAAGGTTTATATTCTAATAACAGCTGTAGTAGGTGGATTCTGCATGCAGTTGATTTTAACTCTTTATGACCCTTTGACTGCTTTTGATATTGTGGATAATAGGTTGCTTTTAAAATGCTTCATGCACAGAGATGCCTTTGCAGGACTGTTTCTGACAAGTTTTCATTCATATATCTCAGCAGGGTTTGCTTATTACCATAAACCTATTTCTGATATGGTTCCTGTGAAATACTGATTCCTGGAGCTCTAGATTCACACACTTTTCCCCATCTATGGCCTGATCAGAGTGGTCCTAGATCTTAACAGTCACAAGGAACACTTAGTACACATTATTTGTCTGTATTGCTATCATTTGGGAGGCACAATCATTATTCTGGTACCCATGGTGTCAGCTGCTGTACCAACACAAGAAAACAAAAGATGGCAGTTGAATCAAAGCCCTTGCAGTTGAAGTAGCAGAGGTGGTAGGAAGCTGAATACCTGTCCCACTACAGAAGTCTGAGACTCTGAAACTTCATTTTGACAGACTGAGATTTTTTTTCTAAACAACATACATATATTTGTTTGGACCCTGTTGAATAATTTAATTTCCTTAAGGTTTAAAATGCCCCTTTTGATGTTTTTGTTGCATTTTTATGTTGGTGTATTTTTTTAATTGCTCAATTAAATGGTTTGTCCAAACAGAAGGTTCTTAAAATGTGATGACATAGATACATGCCAATGCAACAAATCAAGAATTTCCTGACAGAAAAAAACAGTCCACTGGTAAGATTTTCACTAGCTCTCCTACGTAATATTTGTTAGGTTTGACTTCTTTCATTGCCAAGTCATATTTTATGGTGAGATACTCATCACCAACAGCACCTACTGGTTTATAAACGATATAAAGGGCTTTCAGCAGCTTCAAGGAATAAGCCACTGATGTATTTTCTAACTTACACAATTCTCTGGTGGTCTTCTTGCTTGCTGAAATTGGCTGCCCTGGTAATAGCACTTAGTGTGTTTCATGTGCAGTAATCATAAGCATTTGGTAAAGATGAGCACTCTTCTACAGATGCTGATTAGCAGAAAAGTTAAATGGCTTTTCTGGAAGCATTCAAGTGAGCCAATAGCAGAACCAAGACCAGAACCTATTGGATGACACTGACAATGAGTCATGTTGCTTTTTGAGCTAAGCAATTCTGCAAGAGTAGACCCAATATTTTTCTTCAAAATATGATTGAGATATTAGCTGGCATTATTAACTTTAATCCTTCAGGACTACTTTTATACAGTGGCTGTTGCTCTGCAGATTAATTTTAAATGTGGTTGGCTGTGCAATGAGGAAAGCTAGGTAACAGGAATGCCAAATATACAAGTCTTTTCAGAGAACTACTATACAGGCTCAGCTAGCCAACATTCAGGGCCAATTTCTCTGCTCTACCTATTTGAACAGAGTTGTGTTCATATTAAATAGCTGAGAATTCAATCCTCCAAGCCAATTTCCCAAGCATAGAAACATTTAAACTGGTTTCTTTTTACTCTTATTGTCTAAGGGTTTTGGCCTAGAACTTCACGCATCTAAGCATGCTCCGACATGTTCTCACCTGACCTGGGCCGTGATGTGGGAAACCTCATTGTACAAAGTACTGGGTTTTTTGGGTAGGGTTGAGAAGCTATCATTTCACTCTCAGAGATCAGAAAGCCCAAGAGAACTAGGAGATTCCAAGAAATTCCAATCCACTTCTAAGAGATTCATCTGCATTGGGCAGTTGGGGAGACATAGGAAAGGCAGCTCATAAGCCCCTTTTAGCCCAGGAAACTGACAGTACTAAGTTTATATCACAGATTGCCCCTCCTGATATACATGGAGCGTGTGTAGAGGTTGGACTTAGATCAGCCTAAGTGGGATTAATTCAGTATAACTGCTGAACTATACATAGTGGGAGGCATCTAGATCAACAAAAAAATAGCCATCCCAGTTTAACTAGTTCACCTGAGAATGTGCAGTATGTACACTTGGGTAACCAGTGCCTGATCTAACCAAATGGAGCACAGCCCTGGAGCATCCAGACTACGGACAGACGTTACACTTAAACCAGTTTAAGTGATCAGAAACTGGTTTAAACCTGTAATAGAACATAAGTTCAGTGCATACACGCCAGTTTCAAAATGGCTGAAACTGGTTTAAGATAAACCTGGTTGAATGTAGTATCAGACTTAACTGACTTTGGTCAAACCAGTCAATGCAATGTCTGTCCCAGACCACTTCCTTGTTTAAGTTAAACCAGAACCCCCCAGCATCTTAGATGCTTTTCAGCCTTGGGCTGGGCTAGGCTGTGCTCTCTGCTCCAGAGAACAGGACTGGCCCTGCCCCACTGCTCTCTAGCTGGAGCTCCAGCAGAGACTGCAGGCATAGCAAGGTCCGCCTGGCTTCCCTCTGCTCCCCCGACCCTTTCACTGCTCACTGCTCAAGCAGGGATCTCTCCCACCCATCTCCCACAGCACAGGCCCCAATCCTACAGACCCTAGACATGTGGTATGCTAGCTAATGCTGAGAGGCGTGTGTATGCCAGATTTCACTGGGACAGGCAGACAGAATAGTGTCTGCTTAGGGCTTTTTGGAGCTAATGAACGGATCAGCTGGTAATGTCCCTCTATTCCTTCCTTGGAAAAAAGCTGTTTAAGAAGAGCTTGAACTAATGAGAGAGGCTTTTGTTTTGTTGATGGGCTGATAATCACTGTTATCAGCTCCCTGCTGTCTCCTGCACCTGTCAGGTTTTCAGAGACAGTATAAAGAAGCAGGTAAAGCGAGATTGAAAAGCTCAGTATCATCAACAGATTCATGCACACCTCCCCTTTGCCTCAGAGTGCTAGCCTGGGGCTGGGGGCTGGCAACATTCCGGCCCCTTGTGCAGTGAGCAGGGAAAAGCCTGGAAACATTCAGGCTAGGGTGGGGGTTTAAACCCTGCCCTAATCAGAGGTCCTGGCCACACCCCCTCTCAGCTCAGCACTCTGGGAGGGACAGGAGGGCTGCTCTAGCACACCCTGGCTTCTAGCCTGAGCCACTGCAGTCATGTGCCTGCATTTCCTCAGTCCAGAGGGAATGGCTTTTCAGTTGCAAACTGATTCAATCTAGGCAAGTTAGACTAATCTGCAAAGATTGAATCAATTCAGGGTCAGGCTTTTTGAATGTCTGTCCCTAGCCCCGGCGTGTAAACCCTATTAGGTATGAGTCTGCTGCCCGTGGCACAAACTCTACCAGTTATGCCTCTGCCATAAATACCCCATGCAGGCTGACTGCATGGTGCATGTCAAGACCCTGAGACTGCCTCTAGGACCACCCACATTTTGAAAAGCTGCCCACAGCCTCTCTGAAAGACATGGCTACATGCATGTTTTTAGCCTTTGAGAAACAACACTGCTAACTGATCTGAGGAAATATTTAACTGGCTGTTCAAGAATGCTCTGCATTTAATAGGTCTTCTTTGTTATGCTAAAAGAAGAAGAAATAGAAGAAGTTTGAGGAAACCAGAGGTGAAAACTGCGCTAGACTTCCCAGGCCCCTGATGCTTGCTGCAGAACTTGCTAAGCCAGTTCTATTTCTTCCATTTTTAATGGTATCTTAGTAAATGAAAGATAAAATAAGTATGAGTGAGCTTCCCTGAATCTGAACTGTTGTGCCCCCTCAGGCAATAGAAGTTGTACCTCACCACAGCCGAATACTTCAGGCCTACAACAGAATGGCTTATCCACAAATACCTAGCAGTGGGGTAGTCAAAATGACTCTGTATGATGACACAGTTTCTGACGTGGGAAATAAGTGAATAGCCACATTAAGGCCCTTTGTTCAACTTTACAGGGTTTATCTGAAGTTGGAGGAGCTGTGGTAAGAACCAGAACCATTATGACTCATAAGTTCCTAATCAAAATAGTGTATGAAAAGCTGTTCAGATGTAAGGAGACTGAACAATGTCTTCCTACAAAAGAAAAATAATACACACGAGGGGAAGCACTTAAATAATTGATGTGCTTTGCTTTTATCTGCATGTAGGAATGACAGTAAATCTATGTACCTAGCACTAATGGATAGCATCGGTATGTCAATAATTGCTGATGAGGAAAAAACAGAAGTCAGTGATCTTTTCCTGAACTGAATAATCTTTCTTTCTTTATCTATAAGTGGCACAATAGTTTGGAAAATTAATTATATAAAAATGTAAATATTCTGGTCATTAATGGATCATTTTGATCTCAGCACTTTAGTGAACACAACCAACGTTTTGGTAGAAAAGAGTCCAAAATTGTTAAGGCCTTGTGCCCCTTGTTTCATCATCTGACAGTTTTTGCAGCCCTTGTGCTACAATAAGACAAAAACCTCTTTCTGCATCCAGTTGTAATCCAAACATTTCACTCTCTGTTCTAAACTATTAAAAGAGTGCAATTGTTCTGAATCTAATGTAGAAGACAATCTTCTGTGTAACAAAGGTGAAAAAATAGTATTTCACCCTGAAAAGGTGCCTAATCATTTCTAATTCTTAAGCCTGAGTTTTCTCATTAAGTGAAATTCCTTGTTCAAAAGTTATATTGGGCAGTTCATACCCAGCTATTTAAATCAAAAGGTCAGATGCAGCAATTCCCTCTGAATTGCTTATCTGATCAGAACAATTATGCAGCTGTTCCTACTACATTTTTGTGTAGGCTGAAAGCAGCAGAGAAATTTTGGTGTTCATCTACTGTAACTAAAAACTTCAGTTCTCAGGACTTTTTATGAGACACACTGCAAAGAGGGTCTCTCTCTCTCATTGTAAAAATATTGTAATGTGACTAGACAATACAGTGCTATTTAAAGTGTGTTACTATCTATACACACATGTATGCATTCATACATATATCTGTAAACTCTCTGCTATAAATAGGTCACTATTGTTTAGCCACATTACAACATTAGTCCTATAGATTAGTGTAACAATATGCTTGCAAATGCCCAGTCTAGCCGAATTCAACAGTAATCTTTATGATACGAGGCCGAATGCTGGCCTCAGGTACACCGTTCAGAACTCAGTGGAATCACTAGGGTGGTCTTTGCCTTACTGGATATGAATCATATTACTCCAGAGTTTGCTGTTGATATTTTAAACCCCTATTGTTGGAGCTTTTATTGGTCAAGTTTTAATCTTCCAAACAGTTGGTAGAAAAGATGCAACCATCAAGAGAACTGTTTGATCTCAATGTCCCTTCACATGAAAGCTAACTGTCAGCAACTGGGTCATGAAAAATAGCTTCATAACCACATATAGTGCAGTACTGATACTCGTATGTGTACACATACTCCAGAAGACCACATGTGGCCCTGGTGGAGTCTGTAGGTGTGTCTACACTGTCTCTGTGCCATGCATGACATCAGTGTCATGAATTACAGCCTGCTTATTTGCTCCCACTCCGTACATGCCAAATGAAAGGGAGGTGCCATGAGAGCGGTACTGGGTGCAAGCTGATCGGTGCATGTGGGGCTGACAGCACATCCTGCATGTGTGCCAAACAGTGGTAATGGTACTTTTCTTGGGCTGTAGCATGAGCAGAATGGATGTGCTGCATTTCCCTGGGGCTGTCCCCAGCACAGTCAGAGGTGGTGCAGACATGCCCTGCAGGTTTGGCTGCCACACAGTTATTTCTGCTGGTATTAGAAACATTGGGAAGAGCACAAGTCAGTTGTGATACCTGGCACAGGAGGCAGTGAGTGGTCTGGAAACACTGCCAACGTCCTCTCTAAGCAATTGGAGGTTGGGAAGAATACAAAGGGCATGGAGAAGAAACTGAACCTTCTGCTCTGGAAATGTTGGCAATTTACAGATCTGCAACCAGGTCCAAACTTCAGTTAATCTCTGCTATTTATTTCTTCCCTTATTCAGCAGCCTGCCCTCCCTCCTCCAAGCACATTCATCAACAATTTTCTGCAAAGAAAATATCCTGAGCCCTTTCAATTGCAAAGGTAATTGAGATATAAGAAACTTTTGCACCCATCATGCCACGTATGCCCAATATCAGTTTCATCATTAATATCAGATGCCAGCTAAATATTGTCACTGTCATCCTGAAATATCTCACCCCCAACTCAGAGTGCTTAACAAGCAAGCAGAGGTCAAGCCATTAAAGTCAAGGCCAACTCTGCTGAGGAAGGGAAGCTATTCTGGTCACCAGATCAACCCTTTGAAAAAGCAAGCAAAAAAAAATATACATAGGCTACTGACCTGCCTTTAGACAGTATTCATGATGACTCTCTCCTGGCAAGGAAATTGCACTGAACAGCTTACTCTGCACTACATAATTAATTGTTTTTCACTGTGCTCTTATTTAAGATTTTTTTTTCCCAATAAAATGAAAACAGAGAGAAGACAGAGAGGTTGCTTCTCTATTACCAGTTTCA
Source organism: Crocodylus siamensis (assembly GCF_052110815.1). Classification (NCBI taxonomy): domain Eukaryota; kingdom Metazoa; phylum Chordata; order Crocodylia; family Crocodylidae; genus Crocodylus; species Crocodylus siamensis. The sequence continues at coordinate 272,349,055 of NC_143396.1, read as the reverse complement.
AACCAAGGGCCCTGTCTTTGATGAGCTACCATCCCAAGCCAGTCAAACAAAGTTATTCCACTATAAATATGAAAAAAGCTCGGCAAAATAAAAGAGGTGTTTTTTAAATGGGCCATGTCTTCGTATATTATAAGCCTTGGCACAGATTTGCTCCTTGGTCTCCACAAGGATTTCCTTTCATGCAGACGATCTAGTAAATGTTTATAGTATGTATGGAAGTGAAATGAGGGGAAAAAAGCCAGGAAATGTCCTCTTACCACATAACTGGGTCTCTTGTGTGGGAAAGTTTGACATATCCAGCCATATCTGCTAGTGAATAACTGCTTCTTAGCTATAGGCACTTTATTTATTTATGTGCAAAGCACTTTATTTTGGAAATACAGTGCACAGAGTATGCATTTTGTTTCAGCTAAAAATTCATCTTTCATATACACATCTGCCTTTTCTGCAACCCCCTTGTCATTTGAAAAGGTTTATGAGTGTGTTTACACATTGTACAGGCAGCAGAGTTGTATCAGGAGCCCTTCCCAGAAATTCTTGTTGGGAAGCTCCAGAAAACAATTGCTGATTCTCTCACTTCTACAGAATCGGTCACTTCAGACCACTTCCCTGAACAGCTGAAATCAGCCTCTTGATTTATTCTTCATGCCTTTATTTAAATTAAAAAAAAAAACTTTGTAGGCTCTCGCCCAATAACCGCTACCCGAGAACATGTCATAACTAAAAGCATGTAGGAACTATGTTGATTACATGTGGTTTTTCCCCCCTGCTATGGCTCTGACTGCCTTCAAAACCAAGTGGGTTCGCGTGTGACTTTGCAATCTGAGAATGTGAACTGGTCGGTAGGACACTGTGGTAAATATAAATCTGGCACTTACCCACAGGCAGTCCCTCGCAGTCTGACATCATGTGAAAAGAAGTTCTCCTCAACGGTACTTAGGAAAACCACGGGAAAATACAAACTCAGTTTCTTCTGTTAGCAAAGGCAGGGGCAAAAAATAACTAACCATTTACAGCTATCCTTCTCCTGTACTCGACATCTACCCGCTCTGAGAGTTGGAGCAACAATCCTGCCTCTGCCTTCTCATTATGGGATATAAAGATAAGAATGTGCTTTTGTGCCAAAAGAGCATGCTATTGGTGGATAAATTTGTTGTCATCCCTCCCCTTCACCGGAGTTTCCTCTTTAATGTCACAGAGGCACATTACCCTATTTGAAAGGCCATAGAATATTTATGAAACAGCTTTTAAGAGCTTAGCTGAAAATCTGGACTGAACAAACTGACTAATTGTTACGTGGTGAAATCTGTGGTAGGGGCTGCAGTGCCAGGACATTCCTAGGTCTCCAATGAGCATGTGGGGCAGCAAGTTAGCATTGTTTTCCGGATACGTGGGGGAGCTGCGGCCTTGGTAAGCTAAAGTTCTAGACACATGGAGCCTGAATGGAAAGAAATGGTCCTGAACAGTCCTGTATTTAACTCCCCCTCCCCACCCCACCCCATTTCATGCAAGTATCTAGAACTCTTGGTTCAGAGATGATCTCTTTTATTAGACCAGCTAAGAAATTGCAAAAAAAAATGTCTTTTTCTGCAAGCTTCCGGGCTTACGTGCCCTTCTTCAGGCTCAGGGAAAATTAAAGGTGATAAAAAGTCCCCATAGGTAGGAAATACACTTCATTTTTGCATTTTTTTTCATTTGATGAAGTGTGTGTGAGCCCAAAAGCTTGCAGAAAAAGACAATTTTTTTGCAATGTCTTAGTTGGTCTAATAAAAGGTATCATTTCTGAACCAAGAGTTCTAGATTTTTGCATCTCTTTTTGTCTCAGGGCAGCACAGCTACCAAAGACATCCCTGTCTCATTTCATGACATTCTAAGCTCTATGGATGAGATGACTTTGTTCCTGCTTGTCCCCTTCATCCTGCTGAGGAACTCCTGCTTTAGGGAAACATCCTTGATATGTGAGGCATATTGTAATCTGGCAAAGCGGATCCAACCCTGAGGTGATGTTCACTTCCATCAGGGCCAAACTAGCCCCTAGTTGCTAGTTTAGAGGAAGGAGGTAAAGTGGCAGAAAACAACCGATACTCCACCCCCGGGGCATGCTGAGTGCAGCTCAGACGCATCATCTATTCTGTTACATGTGTACCACCATTAGCAATGCAGAGAAAGCTGAGCAGGAACCTTTCCCCACTGACTGAGATGCAGGAAGACTAAATGAATTGCCTAAAATCACATGAGTCATGAGCTGCGGAGGAAGGAACTGGAGCCAAGCCCTAGCTAAAGAGCTCTCTAACCACAGGACTGCCTTTTCTCCATCCCTTCTTGTTCTAATGGATTCCCCTGCTTTAATGAGGAATATCCCTGGACTCTGGCGAATGTTTGAATTGTGGAGAGATGTTTTAAGTGCCCCAACTGTAAATAGCATATTTTAAAATGTTCTTTTTTAATCCTTGCCTTATTTGTGTTGCTGTAGCATACCCTCAGATCACTTTGGACTTAGGACACCTTTTAAAATTGTATTGGCTGCTCTCTTAAATCCACACTTTGGCATTGGCACGTGAACAAGCTGCTGTAAGGTAAGTGAGGGTGCCAACATATAGTATGACAGCTACTCCATGGTGGCTGCTTGAGTATACACTCTTACCCTGTGGCAAACTTGAGGTTAGCTTACCCCACTGTCACTGTGGGGAAAGCCACCTTGCATTTGCCGCAGGGCGCGAGCGTGCACGCAGGCAGTTACTGGGGAGTAGCTGATGTGCTGTAAGTTTGTATTTTACCTTACGTCACAGCAGCTTGTCTGTGCTGCCATACCCTGAGGCACCCTGGAAAAAAATGGCTCAGTTTTCATTCATGTCAGTGGTAATTGTTCATAGTCAGCACCTCTGAAAGTCAAACTGCTTTTATTCAGGTACTTAATTTTAGGCACCCTGATTTGAAAATGTTGGCCTAGATTCCTTGTATGAGCTGCTTTTTTTTTTCCTTCTCTCTAACAAAGCTATTCATCTGTACTCATTTTACCATAATAATTTTGTTAGCATTTTCCTGTCAGCCACCAATGGAGCATGGCTTATGTGCTATTCACGGTATGAGGCTGGTAAGTAAGAAGCTAAATAGCTGCAAATGCAGAGAGCTACATGTTCCAGGTAATTTACTCTATTTTTCTCTGTGGTATACTTTTTAATGTTATAAATTTGGAATGCATGCTTTACTGTCAACTTTTCACATAAAAACTTTCATGATTTGGTATGTTTCACTTATATAAATGGATATCAAACATCAAGGGAAATACTAGTATTGTATTATTTGGGAAATGGTATGTGCCACTGTATAAAGACTGCAAGCTAGATCTTCAGCTGGTGAAATAGCTCCATTGATTAGCATTAGCTGATAATATTGCCCATGCTGCAGCATATTGGATAGACTTCAGGAATCAGAGCGCAGGTTACATATCTTGATGCCGAACAGTGTTAGGGCTCCTTAGTGTTCCCTCATTAATTTTTTTGCATGGAATTTCCAATTTCCTAAACTTTATTTTTAAGGAAATTAAAGAAATAATAACCACAGGAGTTTCATTCTGAAGTCAGTGGCTTTGTTTACCGTTAGAGATATTTGAGATCAGCGTAGAGTTATTTGGATGCTCCCAGATTGCATGTACCCAGCATCTCAGGAGGCCTTTTGCTATCTCTTTTGCTACCCTCCTGAAACATCCCATCCTGAAAACAGAAATAGACATAGGAGGCGAGTCCTTCCTTGTTATTTCATTGGAGTGGCCAATGGCTGAATGCGTCTAGAAATGATGAGGAATCTGAGGGGATTGCAAAAGTCCAGGCCCATCCATGGGATGGCCCTGTGCCTCCACCCAGCCTCTAGATCAGGCGTTGGCAACCACTGGCACGTGTGCCATTAATGGCACATGGAGATGTTTTTCCTGACACTCTGGGAGGCATGAAAGAAAATTGTTTAATTTAATTTTTTTTAAAGTTGATGCTGTGGTCTCTCCCATGCAGCCACAAGTCCAAGCACAGTGGCAGGCACCGGGGCAAAGCCTGTGTGTTGTACTGCCCCTGCCCCTTGCTCCCAGGTTGCGGCCTCCAGCCCGGCTGACCCCTGGAGGGAGCTGCAGGTGGACAGGGCTGGGGCTGGGGCTGCACAGGGTCGCTGCCCCGGAGGCTTCCAGCAGGTGGCAGAGCCCTGGGCTTAGGCAAGCAGACACGCTGCCCCACCCGGGTGGGGTAGCACTGGGGTCTGGGTGGCATGGAAGGAGGCACCGTGGGCAAGCCAGCCCAGTCAGGCCCTTAGGAAGACAGGGGCTGGGCAGGACATGGGGGCTGCCCGGGGGCTCTGCGGGTTTGAGCTGTGGTGGTGGCCCAGCCTGTGCAGCTCTTCCGGGATGGGCTGCAGCCACCCTATGCATGTGAGGATGCTGCCTGGCTGGGGCAGGATGCCAGGCTCAGGGGGCTTCCAGCTCTGGGAATCAGCCTCCCTGCATGCTGGGCACAGTGCAACCAGGGAAGAGCCATCCCTGGTGCAAGAGCCTGGCCACAGGAGCCCCTGGACACTGGGAACAGCCACCGTGGCTGCCCCAGCCTGCCAGGGCCCTCAAGGGGTGTAGCTCCCCTCAAGGGGCCAGAGCCAGGGCAGGGACCGCATAGAGCCGCTGTGCTACGGGCTCCCAGCTGGCTCGGCCCTGAGCGGTACCTGTTCCTAGAGCCTGGGGGAACAGCCTGTGGCTGCGGCTCCCACTCACAGTGTACCTGGCATGCGTGGAGACCAAGCAGGGAGCCCCCTGAGCCTGGCATCCTGCCCCAGCCAGGCACCATCCCTTTGCTGGCAGGGTGGCTGTGCCCCGTCCCTGCGGAGCTGCATGGTCCAGCTGGGCCCCACCTCTGGTGCTGCTGGGCCCCTCCACTGTGACCTGAGTCTTCAGAGCGCTGGGACAGCTCCTGCTCCTTGCCTGACCCCCACTCTCCTCTGACTGCAGCCTTCCCAAGGGCCTGGCCAGGCCAGCCTGCCCATGGTCACTCCCCCGGTGTCTGCTGCTCCCTGCTCCTCTCTCCCCCCTCATCATAACATGCTTAATAAGAAAGAAAAAAAAAATCACAAGTACAAAGGCAGTACATGATGTCATATTTATTGTCACCAGTTTTCGAATTTTAAGCAAACCTGGTATTTACTGTAAACAACAAAAAAGCAACATTTATGATTAACTGTATTAAATATGCAGAGCATCCTGCCATGACCCCCACTCCAGCCCCCTGCCCTAGTTTTGTTTTTTGGCGTGCCAGCATTCTGGCACCTTCCAAGGTAGACATTGTGGTTTTTTCGGCACTCCGGCCAAAAAAACGTTGCCTATGCCTGCTCTAGATTGAGGGCCCCTTCTCGCAGCTAGCCTGAAGCTCCATTGGAGCGTCTCCTGGCTGCAGCAACCCTTAAGTCTGCCAATGAAATTACAGTATAATAGGTGCTCATTATGTAAAGAGGATCATTTAGACCAGGGGTTCCCAACATTTGTGTGACCAAGGGCACATTAGAATTTAAAAGGAAAAGCAGAGATGATAGCATTTTTTGTTGGAATAATGATTTTTACTGATCATCAAAATGCACATGGGCACCCGAATAAACCTCAGGAGATGCCATGGCGTCCACAGGCACCACACTGGAGACTGCTAATTTAGATCCATGATGTATGGCTCTAGTAAGGACTATGAGCATCCTATCTAACCTACCTATTCCTCCTCCACATGAACCCAGACTCAGAGAGTGCCTTCTGTTAGCTAGAAGGAAGGGAGGTGATTGAGCTCCACTTCTGCACATGTAAATGAGGGGGAGACCTGAACATGGAAGGAAACCTCACCTGGGCCAGCTTTCAGAATTCTGCATTTCTTCACCTGTCGAACATCAGCAGCTAGTTGCCTCTTGTGCTCCTTACATGTGGCTTTGCAGCTCTCCTGAGCCCCCTGTGCTGCTGTACATTTTCCATTATAGTCATATTAGCCACACACAAGTGTGAAGTGCCACTGGATCCTTTACAACTATTGCCCATGACACAGTGTCATCTATCTTGTGGCAAAATTTCTGGGTCAAGAAATTTGGTGGCCAGATTTCTGGATCCATGGCAGCCCCAGGTCCTGCATGCTGAATCCAGTGCCCAGTCCCAGTGCACAGAGCCAGATGAGGGCAGTGCCAAGCCTATGGCCAGTGTGGCCTTATCCCAGTGTGGGGAGTCAGGAGGGGGGTAGTATTAGACCCCCAGGACCCAATCTCAGCACACAGGGTGGGAGGAGTGGTTCCCAGGGGCACCACATCCCAGTGCACAGGGTTTGGGGGGAGTTCTGAGCCCTCTGCATTCTTTCAACTTTCAAGTATCCAAGCACTCATACACCAGTATCATTTTAGTAAGTGGAACTACTCCCAGGAAGCAAGCTGACCCACGTTGTAACGCCGGCTGGAACATGGTCAAAGGGGCAGATCCGCAGACTTGTACAAAGTTTCTACTGGGCTTTCATGAAAACCCTGTGCAAAAATGCTTATGCAGGGCAGCCCAGGGGTGGATCCAGGGGAATGTGGGAGCAGCCCCCCTGCACTGCAGGGGTGGCTGCACTTCTGCTTTCAGCCTCCTGCCCCCTCACCCAGTGGTGCAGGTAGACTGCACTGTGGGAGTCTCTGGGGATTCTTTTGCAGTCAGTGAAACAAGTAAGACTCCCCCCTGCCCTTCCCTTCCATGCTCAGAGGCATGGCATTTCTCCCCTTCACCACCTACTGCTGCTGCTTTCCCCACTGTCCTGGGGCAGCTTCAAGGCTGCTCCTCACCATGCCAGCTAGTCTGTGTGGGGCCTGGGCTCAGCTGGGAACAGCAGCAGTGGTGATGTTTGGGGCCCTGTGCCAGCTCCAGGGTGGAGAAGGGCATGGTTGGGGAACCCATGCTCCTGTCCAGTGGTGGCATAGCTGTTCCCAGCTGCCCACAGCCTGGCTGGACCAGGCAAAAGCGGCTTTGAAGTTTTCCTCCACTGTAGGACAGCAAAGAAAGCAGCAACAGGTGGGGGAGAGAGAGAAGGGGCAGGGGAACCTGCCTCTGAACATGGAGGGAAAAAGGAGTGAAGTTTGCCATATGTGCCTTGTGAATGTTAAAGAAGTCCATAGTGGCTCCCATGGAGGCATCTAGTCTAGAAGGAGGGTGTAGCCACACCACCATGCCCCTCTAGATCCCCTCTGGGGCAGGCATAAGGGACAGTAACTTGGTCATATTAGAACTGATGTTTGCTTATACATTCTTAAGCTTGTGTCTTCCATGAGAAGAACTCCTATCCACATGTGGCTTTCTACCTTCCAGCCATATTGGCTAAAAAGTGGTTTTAGGAAAAAATTGCATTTTCTATTCAGAGTGAAAACTCTCTATTTCTACTTTATTCACACCTTCAGGAAACCACATTTCCTCAAGAAAAAAAAAAAAGTCCCCTCTGGGCACAGACCAAGCCTGGAAAATTTAAGCAGGAAAGGTGAATGCATCAGGAAGTTATGAGTAAAGCCTGGTTATCTGGAATGGCACTAAATGCAGGAGCTATAATCTGAGTTATGGGATAAAAAGAGAAAAAAAAAATCACAGTCCACATTATTTTGCTAGTTATTAAGCAAATATAAGAATATTAAATATTTATTGATAGTGGCTGTAGTCTGGGATTTCCAAAGGGAATGAGGCCCCTCAGATTCCATGGGAAGTCGCTTAGTGCAGGGGTGTCCACCTTGTGTCTCCCAGGCTGCATATGGCCCACAAGGAGTTAATCTGTGGCCCCCAGGGCTCTCACCCGGCCACCACTCTGCTCATCATCTGGCTGCAGCAGCAATCAGGAGCTCTAGAATCCCTCCAGCTTCCTCTTTCTGCCCTTGCCTGAGGGGTAGGGCAGGATGATGCAGCTTGCTGGAGGGGGAAGCCCCTGGCCTAGGGCACCCACATGTTGTGGTGCAGTGGGGCAGAGGAAAGTGGTCAAACCACAAGGCTAGCGTACAAGTGGGCATGACTATCACCAGGGTTCAAGAGTGAGTGTTGGGTGGAGGGTTTTGCTTGCTGTCAGTGCAAATCAGGCACCTCCCCACTGGGCACTCTGGATCTCACGAGGACAAAACTGCGATTTCCTGTTAGCCTGCAATAGGTGTCTCCCTACACAGACACAATGCTCTGGATTGCTCTCTGGAGGTGGCTTACTTTCCCATTGACTTTATGGCAATCTGAGGTACCTAAACTTGTTGATCTGGATCTTCCTTCTGGGACAATGCACTTAATATTTTGGCATTGCAACACCTAAGTTGAGGCTGCTCTGAGAACAAATTAGACCTGGCTTTTAGTGCCTTCCATGTAAAAGCAGTAACAAAGGCAGAGGCCCTCATGGACTGCATGAAATCTTTAGCCTATCTTGCTTTAACAGCTTCAAACCAACACATACTCTGAGCAGAGAGTAACCTGAGCATAAAGAGGGTATTTGAATTGGGAGTCTCATTTACTGCGGGTAAGTATTCTCCAAGTAGACAGCTTGTAATGCTTCCCAAGGATGGTCAGATTCTGGATTCACTTTTGGAGAGATGTTTCATAGCCACATTTCCTTTCAGCTTCTATGAAAATCCAAGCCCGAAAGCACATAAAAAGCAAAGCAGAAACCTACATTAAAAATACGTATTGTAATCATAAAACAGTGTTGATTTTGTCTTAGAGAACATGCTATAAGATTCTTAAATAATAAAAAAAAATTAGATGAGATTACTTATCCATGCTGTACCAGGAAAAAGCATACAGAATAATACAGATTGTCTGCCAGATGTCAGGGCCATGACAAAACTGCACTCAGGAACTTAAGGCCCACTGGCTCAGGTATTTTGATACATAAAGAGGCAACTTTGGTGAATTCTGTGATGCACCGAAGGGCAGGTGTAACAGGGAGCCAGGGGTTCCTATTACTTTAAGGGATTCTGCTACAGGCTAAACTGGCCATGTAGGAAGCAGGCTAACTGCTAGAAAGCTAGCTGCTAGAAAGTATCCATACCCATAGCAATAGGATAGGGGCTACGTGGGGTGGGGGAGCAACTATCCTGGGAGCTAGCTGCAAGCAGTAAGCTACACAGGGAGCAGGTATCTAGGCTGCTGAGGGGCAGAGCTGCAACTAGCTCAGCTAAGCCTCCACTGAGAAAGGCAGGCCAGCCATTAGGCCAAGATGAAAATCTCTGTGGGTGGCTGGAGGGCCACTTGCCAGGGAGAGGTGGGGCTTTGAGGCACATAAGGCTAGTGCCCGAATCTAGTCAGTTGGTCTGGCCCGGTAGGCACCAGGGAGAGGAGCTCCTGAGCAGGATGGTTGCAGAGAGGGACTGACCAGCAGCCAGGCTGCCTGTGAGAGATGCAAGTAGAGGACTAGGGACTTGTAGCCTGCAGGGAAGTTATTAACCCAGAGGGTAGACTGAATTTAAAGTGATTGTTTGGCTATTTGTTCTAGCTTATACTGGAGGACTGGGGACGACTGATAGGGGAGGAAAGGAGGCAACAAGGGGGTTTTGAGTCCTGTGAGGGTCAGGGGTGCAAGGCACAAAATGTCTAAGGCCAAGAGGGCTGGAGCTGGCACTCAGAGGGCTGAGACTGAAATGCCAGGCCAGAGCCAGTGGGCCCAGGCTACCAGTCTACAGCCAAAGTAACCTTTATGCTAAGGCTAAGAAGACCAAAGCCTATGCAAGTGAGTAACTGGCAACTCAGTGAAATAGCCCTTAAGGTGACCAGTACCCTGGGGCACGGAGGGGCCAAGGGGGGTCACTTATAGTTGAGGAACAGGAATGGATTTCAGTTGGGTATGGGAGGGACCCAGTGGCCGAAGTAGGCTAGGGCTCACACTTGGACCCTGGGGCAGTGTGACAGGTGTGCCTCTTCAGGGTCTGTCCACTAGTGACCCCACCCACCTGTTATGGGCCAACTGCCTGCCTTTGCCTGCCCATTTTATGGCCCCAATGCAAGGGGGCGCTATCTGCGGCTCCTTTCCCCCCTACACCACAGCTCAAGCCTTGCAGATGGTACTCACTTTGGTTAGTCTGGGCCTTACTATACTCTGGCCACCTGTCCTCCCTGGGCTCTCCGTGGCCCTGCTTCACTGGGCATTCCTCAATGCTGCCCCCCTCCCTGGGGCTTCTCACTGTCAACGCTGCCCCTCTCTCCGGGGCTTCTCACTGGCCCCCTCTCTGGGGCCCGAGTCTCCACGCAGCCACGGCTCCCCTATGAGGCCTCCTCCAACCCCTGATAGCCTCACCCAAACCTCTGGTTCTAAACTGCAAACACACAAAACACAAGCCCCTGGGCTATAACATAAAATCTAAGCCGTCCGGCTAAACATCATTCCATCCCTACCAGGGAATTCTCCACCCCATAACAGCAATCAGGAGCTGCTCGTGCAGTCAGGCTTCTCCCCTGTGTTTGCTCTGGCAAAGCTCCTTCTCCCTTGGCTGCTGGCAGGGAACTGCCAGCCTGGCCCCAGCCCTGGGGTTTAAATGTGACCCAGGCCCTGCCCCTTCCGGTCAGCTGACTGCTGGCAGGTGTGGGTCACCAGCTAACTTTGGTTGCCCTGGCAACCAGCAGCTGGGGCTCCTCACTCACTGCTAGGTCTCTTTCCTAGCAGTTTCCCCTCTCTAAAGGAGCAGGGCGCCTAAGTGCTCTGCGACAGGCAGCCTGCCTTCTACGGCAGAAAATAATTTAATCAAGGCATGGTAGGCAAGAGGAAAAGGGTTGGTACCCAAGGCTCCAGAGAAGGACAGGAGCCTCATGGCCACCAGGGGGTCATGGCTCCCCCTGGAACCCCATCCTGTCACAGCCTGGCTATGAGGTCTCTCTGCCAGTTGTTAGACTGCTGCTGATCACTTGTTACTGCTCAGGTGCTCATAGACAGGCATTTAGGCAGAGCAGATAGCTCTGTCTTCCCCTAAACCATCTACTCTGCCTAATTGCTGGGTTTGTGTGCCTGAGCAAAAGCAAGCAGATGGGACTTATTGTACAGATGTCCAAGAACTGGGAAGGAGATGTGCCTCAAATGAGTTTAATACATTTGTATATTTTACTAGGCATTTATCTATGTTTTTAGATGCCTAAATACCTTTGCAAATCTGGTATTGAGCTCCTAAATCATGTAGGCCCTTATGAAAAATTTTACTTGCAGGTCAAGGGTCCAGTCGTGCGAACATAGACACATATCACCTTGCCCACTGGAGTAGTCGCACCAGTAGCATACCTACAGGGGCATGTCTGGGGCAGTTGTTGCAGGTACCAACCTGTCACGGGGTGTGGGCAGAAAGTAGCTGCCACCCCTATGCATCAATGCTGCCAAGGGCATAGAACTGCTCAACTAAGCCTCTGAGAAGCACAGTGTGGCAAAGTGGGGGTCCCTGACCAGCCACAGTGCTAGTTTCCCCACCTGCCTTCGGGCACACCACCCACCTGTCTCTCCTGCCATGCCTTATTGTTAATGAATTATGTTGTTAATTAAGGTGGGAGGCTGCCCATTCTTGCCCCGATGCCAGGGGGCTCTATCTGCAGCTCCGTTCCTCCCCTACACTGCAGCCCAAACCTCACAGATGGCATCCAGATGACACAATGCTTCTGGCCTACAGCCAGACCAAGCTTAGGCCTTGTTGCCAGGCCTCAGACACATACACATTCATACCACTCTCCTCTCACTAGGGCCTCTCACTCTCCACCCCCTCTCACGGGGTCTCTTTCATGCCTCGACAACTTGTACTGCCTTGCTCCGTCTTGGAGCGGGCCCCTTAGGCTGTAGGCTTTAGCTAGCTCATACCTTGCATGGCAGACGTACCATCTTTTGGGCCTCTTCCACAACCCTCACTGGGGTAGTGGTCAGCCAATTTCCTGACCGGGCCCAAGCTTGCTCTGGCCTTCCCCAGGGCAACTCTATGAACTCACACACACAAGCTGGGCTCCCCACCCTCTAGTTTCCCCGTCACCGGGGTTCCACACCTGGCCCTCGCCGGGGCCTCTCCTCCGGGGCGTTCTTAACCCACACCACAACTGGTGCTTCAGGGTCTCACAGGGACTCTCACTCCCTCCCAGAGCAGCAGGTCATTGCACTTGACTATAGGTCTTACTTTCGACCCACACTCGGCCTCCCAGTGGTGGAGGACTTACCGGGGTCAGGACTTGCCCCTATCTCTCTGAGCCTTCTTACTCAGCCTCTGGACCAAACTACAGCCTCAGGTGTTCAGAGACCTTGGTCTACTCCCCTCACATAGGGTTCCTGCCATCTCCACCCCCTCACTAGGGCTACAGGGCTTCCCTCCCCAGGGGGCTCAGGTGGCTACAGCCATGACTGGCCCCAGGTACCTCTCCTCAGGGTCTTCCACCCCACGGGGCTCAGGTGGCTGCAGCCATGCCTGGCCTCCAACTGCCTCTGATGATAAGTGACCCCCCCAAAGGTGAGGGCTGGGGTTAAGGCACCCCTACCCACCTTTCACCAGGGTGGTAACACCTGGCATTTCCTGGGGGCTCCCACACCATTGAGAGCCCCACCAAGCCATCCACTCCCAGCAGGGTGTAGTTTTAGGTCATGCCCAGGACCAGGAACCTCTAAACTGTCCCCTGTAGCTCCTGCCCTTACCTCCAGGATGTTGCATGCAGCCTTGTAGCCAGGTGATGTTTCTGCCTGCCAGCAGTGAACTGCTCTCTTTATATAAGCGGCCAGAGGTCTAAAATGGCCACCACAATCAAGCACCTGCTGGCTGCTTGGCTCCACGCTTAAAGTGGCAGGCACCAACAGTGCCCTGTCACACACAGCCTAGGCATTTGGAGAATCAGACCTCTAGGCCTTCTCTTCATGGGGAATACACCCTATTTCCAGCCATGGATGTATATGCATTAATCTAAACAACTCTTGCAGTTAAGAAAGCTGTGATTTTCATTGGCAGGACCTCACATCCTGCTTGAGTCAGGCTGGTAAGGCTCTAGAATCACTAGTAGAAGGGCTCAGATAATCTCATTACTGATCTAGCAGTACAGATAAATTGTTCTCATTCCCTCTCCATTTATCTTTTCTGGCAGAGGGAAATCACAGTGAGTGAGAATGATTTCTTTAGTTAATCAAGTCAGATCTGATTATTACATTTGCAATTTTCCCTGAGATTGAACCAAGCATCTTTCAGTCCAGTCCAATTCTGCAGGGGTTTATATCGTGCATCAGTGTGATTTCCATGCAGTTTAAATAGAAAATAACAGAAATGCATTTTCCCCTTCTAATTTATGCAAATTCAGTTGGATTTTTTTTCAGCTGTGTGAAGAGATTCCTGGCTATTCAGTACAGCAGGATTCACAGGACCAAATAAGAAATGGGGGAGGGGAGAAGCTGAGAAATGGAAAGGAAAGAAGCTGTTGGCTGAAATTAGCTGTTGGCACATTAGCTATTGGCACATTCACCTCAATATATCAGTACCATACATTTAGCACATTAAAAAGAAAAATCAGTCCTGCAAGTTAAAAGTATCTCCAGGCAAGTTTGCTGTATGCATCAGGTGCTTGTGAAGGAGACACCACCAGCTCTCCAAAGCAAAGAACAAGTTATCCATTCTCAGACAGACATGCTTTTCTTCCACTATCTACTCTTTGTTTCCTTGGCAATATAAGGCAAAATTATAGATTGGTTAATAAAGACATTTTTCCTTGAACAAACATACTAGGTAAGATCAGTGGTGAAATGAGAGGCCTGATTCCCCTCTCATTTACACAAGTGTAAATCAGGAGAAACACTACTGCCGTCTTTCAAGTTGTACTGACATAAAATATACATAAGTGCATCTTCAGTTTCATAACAACCCTCCAAATGGAGGCCCTATATTACTAAGATGCCTTCTCCTACCCCAGCCATAGCATGCCTCTTACTGACATCTGCACAGGGGGTTGAGTGCAAGCTCCCAATGCTCTGGCTGCAGATAGAAGTGACAATTTTTGCCCGATCTGGGCACAAAAACAGTTTATAGCTATGACCAAACACAAGTGCAGACAACTTCAAAATAGCTAATTGGGTGAAAAACTGATCCCAGATTGCATGAGTAGTAAGATGAAGACATTTCAAAATAAAGTGACTTCTGTAACTTCTGTCTGCCTGACTTCTGTTGTCACCACACAGGCTTCCCAGGGCCATTCTGGTGCCCTGCTCACCCTGCCTTAGTTATGCTACTGCTTTATACAAGCAGAAGAATATAAAGGGTTGGAGGTCAGTTTGTTATCCAGCTGCTTGTATTGCGTCAGAGCCATAGGGCATTTGTACAGGACACAGGGGTTTAATTTTCCCTAAATTGAGGTGGCAGCTTTTTAAAAACACTGCTTCAGTTTAGGGAGAAGTAAACCCCCATGTTGTGTACACCCTTCTCAGAGCCCGATCCTTACCTGCCTCTCCAGTGACAGAAAGGGGAGAATGAGCTGCTAATGGGCAAAGTGCTTCCCTTCGCAGCAGTGGCAGCCCCCCGAGGTGGCAGCTGCCCGCAGGCACCGGGCTTGGGCAGTCCCGGGGGTACTGCAGCCACAGAGGGAAGTACCGGGCCTCTGTGCAGCTCAAACAGGCAGGCAGGCACCGGGGCGGGGGAAGATCAGGCTCGCTGCTTTTTTTTTCTTCCTTCTGTTGAGCCTGCCTGCACAGGCTGCTGCCGGGATGCCTGCACGGTCTGCCTGCACAACCCCTGAGTAGGAGTAGGAAACTAAACTCCTTGGAGGTGTTTTACTTAGCCATGCCCCAAAGTCATTTGATGCATCCCCAAGTCATTTAAGGTGCATTACACTGCCAAATGTGCTACAGCAGTTGGAATTAATATGCAATACGCCATCAAATGTGCAAACAGCAATACCATTAAATCAGTGCAAAAAGCATTTAACCTGCTTTAAACCCATTAAAAAGTATCATCTACGAACGCCCATAGACTTAATCTTACCTTTTGTCTACACAGTGAAAATTAAGCTTCAGTTCTTTACTACTAGTGCAGCGAAGAGATGACCATAAAATAACTCTTCTTTATCATGGGAATTTTGCCTGAGAAAAGCAAGCAGGTTGAGACCCAATTTATGACCAATAAGTTCCAATAACTGGGATTTTATTTTAGAACTATCTTTTGACATGAACTCGTTGTGTTTTCAGCTTGATAGGAAAAGGAAAGTTGTATTCTCCATGCAAGGTAATTTGTAAGGTTGACAGTATCCAATGCAGAAGCATGAAAGGGTATTCTCTAAAATAAGGAAGAAGGGTTAGTAGAAGAAGAAAGAGGAAGGAAGATAACAGCCACAGAAGATATTCAGACAGGAAACAATAGAGATAGAATAATACTAACTGCTGCAAATATGTAATATATACAGTGGAATTTACACTAGTTTTAGAGCTATGAGACCCTGCTATTAGAACAGGTTTTACTTTATATTTTTGCATGGTGGGGAATTGTTTTTAAGCCAGATGCTTATTGGTTGCAAGGGAATCTGAGCTTAGTATTCAGGAGAGAAAATGTCTCCATCATCTCCTCTGATGTCACCCTAGAGAGAAGATTAGAAGATTAACTATGTCAGGTGACACCAATCCGGCAGCAGAGAATATAACTTTGCACATTCAAAGAGAAAATGAGGAGGAAAATTTCAGCTGCCTCCAAGAAATGTGTATCTCACCAGTGGTATTGTTGCCTCACAAAGAAAATGCTTTATGCAAAGATGGCAATATACTGTAAATAAAATAAGAAGATCAAAGACTTGGAATAGGATTTATCTTCAAGAAGGAAAGAGTGGGTAGTCTGAAAGTCTCAGTAGCATTTTAGTCCCATCTATTTATAAGCAGCTGCTCCTCTGGGGAGGAGTTAAAAAAGGCCATTGAAATTAAGTGAAGAAAATATTAATGCAAACTACCATTTGAAAGTTAGGATTGGCTTCTAGCTGTACCAATTATTGTTGGCAGAAGCAACTGACATCCCATTGGGATTCAAGTAGAGCGTGCACGCTCTAAGACACACTTGCCGCAAGCATTTTTCGAAGTGAAATTTGTTTGCACTGACATTCACAGAAGGCAAACACAATAGAGTCATGAGCCTGCCCTCTTGCACTCAGTGATAAATGGTGCTCACCAGCACAGTTTGCAAGTTTTGCCCAGGACAGACAAATCAGCGTAGTCTCTTTTTGTATTAGCTTATGTGGAGTTCCATGCATAATCACAATTAGTGTTAACTGGAGTTACCTGTCAAAATGTTCCAGGTGTAAATGAGTAGTCTCAAGGGGAACTGAAGTAGAGAAAAAAGGAATTACTAAAAATTTAGGCCTCATCCAGCTGCCACTGGCTTCAAGGACAGGTTTACAATTCACTTCACAGGGACAGGATTAAGTCCTCTGTGTTCTTCTGTAGCTGATATTACTTTGCACAACCCTCATGGAAAAAGGATCTTCAAGCCTTGAAAGTAAATATTATGGTATCAAGTGGTAGGTCTGAGGAGCCAGCAAGAGTCTAGAAAATCTATAAGGTTTGGCAGCTGCAAAAATAACATTCAAGGAGACAGACAGTCTCTGCAATGAGGCAAGCCTTGACAGATTTACAAATGAATGAACTCTGCCAGGTTTTCAGCAATTCCGACCAAAATTCCTATAAATCAGCTTTACTGGGCAGGGAGGAGGAGCTGAAAAGAATCAATAACTTCCCCAGACAGCTTGGATCTCCAAGGTTAACTGACAAAAGGCTCGAGGGCTGGAATGTCCCGGGAGGAATTAAGAAGGGGTAATGTCATCCTTTCAGAAGGGAAAAGCCATCACTCTGGTTAGACATTGTAAGTGCTGTGGGGACTAATTGCCACAGTCCATGACCAAAGATTTCAGTTCAGTAATAAAGGAGGTTGAGGTGGCAGACATCAAGAATTATGGGATCATACCAGGAATATTGAAACTTCTTATAAGGGGGGGAGGGAAACCCACCCTCCTTTTGTGCAGTTCAATACTAATCAGAAAGCCACAAAGAGCAGGCTCTGAAGAGACGACCGTCCCACACCGCTTTGAAAGAATTAGATTTATTAAAAGTGGACCCACAGTGGACATTAAAAACATGGAGCATTAACAGGCCCCAAATACTGCCATCTTGTAATGAATAAGGCTGCACCCTCTTTTGACTTCCACCTCTGATCTTTTCCACATATGCACACTTAAATCAAGAAAGACAAGGTCATTCAGCAGGGCACAAAATAAATTGGCCACCAATTAAAAAAAGAAAGCATATCATGCGAGCAGTGACTACATGGAGATATCCGAGTGGTTATCATTTTTCTCTGGTTGAAGCAAACTGTATTGTATCCATTGGCACATGCTGACTACAACGGGCTTTAAAGGCGAGCAGAAGGCATGTAAATGATCAGACGCCTGCCCATCCATAGCAATCTTGGTTTGAACTGAATCATGGTAAATCATTGTTAAAGGCATTTTGCAGTTTCCAACTTCAGTGTCTTTGGAACCACTGATAGTAACGTGCACCAAATGGTGGTGTGGACAGATAGCAATCATTTTGAGTGTTCAGATCTTCAAGGTGCAAAGTCAAGGTCTACCATGAAAGGTGACAGACTGAATAAGAAACTGCTAATGGAATCAGAGTTGAATGAACAGCAGGAAAAACGATTCCCTTTGGTGTTGACGAAATTTTCTCTTAGATTCAGTATGACCCTGTTCACATGCAGAATCTTTTGCTTCTTTTTAAACATCCATCAATGATGTCTGGCAACAAGGATGGCTCAGGAGGAACTTTGATTCCGATTTATTTGTGAAAGTGTGCTCTTCTTGGGAAACACCACCACAGTGAATTGAAGCCTGTGACCTAGTTGGCAATTTCCCCTTAAAAGGCCAAGTTGCAATAGAAATAGGGAATGAAAAAGCCTATAACTCCTTACATGGCCTCTGTAGGTCAGAGTTCAGACACTGACGTAGGTTGAGAGAGGAGTTATGAAGCTTAAACACTGGCTGCCTCTGCTGTAATGTAATATAAGGACATTTATACACATGCTTCAGGAGTTGTGGTGGAGGGGGCGCTTTAATTAGAGCAGCTTCAAGAGTCCCTCTAATTAAAGTGTCCAGACGATCTTGTGTACCAGTGTTCCTGCACTTCAAAATGGCAGTGCAGCTGCTTTAACTAGTTAGTTAAAGCATCCCAGCTGCCATTTAGAAGTGCGGGGACACTGATACACAAGACTCTGGTAATTACCACACTCCAGCAGACTTGACTACTTGAGTCTGCTTCAACATGCTATGTTGCAGCAGCCTCACTGCTTGTGTATGCCTTACTCTACAGCACTTTCCATCTACAGATCTCAAAGTTCTCATAGGTCTATTAGACCTATCAACCAAATTTAGTCTGTTGACAAATAGAGAAATTCATTATATAGGCCTGTATGTCAATTTATCACATGAGCAAAAGTTCTTAAATATGTTATGCAACACTTGTTTATCGCTGTGGTCCAGAGATGGGGTGGAGTGAGTGTGTGACCCAGAGGAGTTCAGTGAAGGGCCAGGGGAGTGGTCCAGTAAGGGGCCAAGATCCACCTAGAGGGACCTGAGGTCTGTACAGGCCAGAGGCTGAGTGCAGCCCAGTGAGGGGCCGTGGAAGTAGTGGTACATTTGGATGCTATCTGCAAGGCATGGGATATGCTGAAGGGTTGACTCGGAGCTGCGTATATGGTCCAGTACACCAGGGCTGCAATTAGGGCAGCCACCTGCATTTTCATCCATTTACATCAAGGCATGGCAGAAAGTGAGGACAGACTGCCATAGAATGGGGGTTCGTGGGTGGCATCAGTCTCTGGGGATGCCCAGGGACTCCCCCTGTCACAATGGTGTACTGGTTGGGAACAAGGGGCAAAAGGCCCAGAGTGTGGGTGTGTGGCCCAGAGATAGGGTAGAGTGAATGTGTGGCCCAGACATGGGGTGATATACAGTCCAGTGAGAGGCTGGGTGAGTGGTCCATTGAGAGACCAAAGGGCCAAATTCCACCTGGAGGGATCTGAGGCCTCTGTGGGCCAGAGGTCAAGTGCGGCCCAGTGAGGGGCTGGGGGAGTAGTAGTAGATGTAGGTGTTATCTATGAGGCATGGGACACAGTATAAGGACAGTTTGGAACCAAGTATTTGGCCCAGTACACCAAGGCTGCAACTAGGGCAGCCTCATGCATTTTCAGCCATTTACATTAAGGCATGGCAGACGAGTGAGGGCAGCCTGCCCTAGAACTGGGCGGGGGAAGGGTATCAAACTCTGTGAGTGCCCGGTCCCCACTCTTCACCCCCCTCATCACAATCACCATCAAGAAAATGAAAGTGAAAGAATTATCTGGGGCTGGAGAAAAAAAGAGAGAAATAACAAAGAGACAAGGACAGAGAAGAGAATGAAGAGGGAGGAGGAAAGCAAGTGCCATAAAAGATCACTTGTATTTAACTTTATTTTGAAGCAATAAAAAGACACTTCTATACATATTGGCCACAAATGTGATTGTAGAAAGGTGGTTAGCTCTTTTAGTCTGAAGTCAGACACAAGACAGGGCAGAGTGGCACTGGCTCAAAGAGGCATTTAGGTCAGCTTTTAGCAACTGACAAAGTAGTCTGTCAGCTACAAAAGCTTATGCCTCTCCAAACCAGTTTGTTTCTAAGGTTCCACTACTGCCATATTAGATAGTGAATCTATATCTGCTATGGCTTTATTTTTGCTTCTGAGCCCCCACCCTCCACCCTTTGGCTCAGATCAAGTGTATCGCTTCTCGGCCTCTTGAAGGCTCAGATCAAGTATGTGACTGAGTAAGGAAATCTGGAGATGCCTATACAGATGTAACAAGGCTGCTCCAGTGTGCTGTAATTACAACACGTTGGAACAGAAAATTAATTTAGTCTGCTGAAGTGTGGTAATTACTGTGCTCCAGCAGCCTCCAGCATCTCATGTATCAGCATCCCCGCACTGAAAAATGATGGTGGGGGTGCTTTAAGTAAAGCTTGTTTGATGAGCTTTAGATAAAGCACCGCTGCCACCATTTTTAAGCATGGGGATGCTGATACACAAGACACTCCAGGTCCTTTAATTAGAGTGGCTGTTAATTAAAGGACTCCCCTCCCCGTGTCCCATTCCCGGAGCATGTGTATTAACACACTGGGAAGTTATGGGGAGGTTAGAGTGCATTAAAAATGGTCACCCAATCTAACTTAGTTCACCCAGGTGCAGACCTTACACTAGTTAGATGGATCTACATGTGAACTGTACAGAAGTTAAGGCTAGTTAGATAGTCTAGAAATGGATGACCTGATCTAAGTTAACTGTACCTTGGAGGCAGTCTAACTTAGCTTGGGTCTGAACTTGTGTATACTTCCAAGCACAGCTCCAGAGTTGGGAAAGCCCAGCTGCTGGAACAAGCTCTTTTCTACCCTGTACCTGGCACCAGGCTATTTTATTCATCCCCAGGTGGATTTGATGTTAGGTCTTTTAACTGTGGAGGCTTCCTCCAGTGGCTCAGGTAGCCTCTTCTAGGGTACCTCTCCTCAGTGTACAGCACTCAGGGCTGCTCTGCCCCAAATTCTACAGGGACGGTTTCCCCTTTAAGGCAGCCCCAGTTGTGCCACAGGGGCAATAATCATGACTTCCAGCCACCTCCCTAGTCAGGCCTAGTACTCACAGATTTCCATCATTGTTGCGGGGTGGCCTTTGCTCAGCCCTTCAAGCCTCAAACCTTTTTGGGGCTTCTGGCTTCCTGGCCCAACACCACCCTTGCCCAGCCCTACATGCTGGGTTTGGTTGCCTGATTCAGTGTGCAGGGTCTGGGGCTTCCCAGGGGCTTGGAAATTTGGCAGCAGGGGAGCTGTTCCACTCTTCCACCACTGCCATATTTCTGGACCAGTGGGAAGCCCTACAGGCCACATGACAGAGCAGCACAGGCCAGATCTGGCCCATGGACTGGGGATTGAGCTCCCCTGCTTTTGTTTATGGGTCTAAGGGTCTGCACAAATTGAGTCTCCCTGGCACAGCAATTCCAAGGGCTGCTGCTGTGTCTTAACAACAGCCCTACTTGGCCACCGATTTTAGTTCTAAATTATCCTTTATTCTCTTTTGGCACAAAATCTTCCAGGCCTGGAGCTTTGTGTACTAGATCCATCTCCGGTCTGTCTCTCTATTAACCTATGGGCAGAACAGGAATCAGTGGAAGCAGGTGAGTGAACTCTTGACTGCAAAATACTCAGCAGGGGGTTTGCATGAAATTACTACTGTATTGGGCAGAGCTGAATTAGGCTGGCTGAAATGCCGGCAGCAGTTAATGTGAACTAATCATGGGTCCCCATATTTTGGAAATGTTATAGTTGTATTATCAGAAAATTATATGGGAAAAAATTAAAATTATATGGGAAAAATTACAATTACAAATTATTGCTGGCAATGTGTTAACTTGCCAGGAATAGACAGGAAAAGCGAAACCCTACCAAGCTGAAAATTAAAACTTTAAGGAAAATTTTAATTTAGACAGTGGCAGAAACCTATGAGAAAGCTGTCTTGCAGCAGAACCCACATCTATTTACAGCCAAGTGTCAAGTTGTTTCTGCAGTATAGGGCAGTATGTCAGATGCACTTCCAGTCAGAGTGAACTTTTGCTTGAAGTGAAGTTGTGTTTTTTATGGGAAAGAAAGCAACAGAAGAGCTTTCCCTTTAAAATATTTATATTAGAAGGGGCTGCGCATTTCTGAAAAGATTATTTTTTTCCACTAACAGCAAAGGCTGGATTTTGGCCAGTCTTACTGGCATACCGTGCCATACACTGCAGGTAGCTTTACCGCATGAGTGGCAGTGAGACTCACTGCTCTTGGAAAGGCATTCGCTGCTCCCACCCAAAGTTGCTGAGTCCAAAGGCTGAATTTGGCTCACTACTCTCTTGCCAACAAAAATCTTCCTATTTTTCCCTTTTATTAACTAATAAACTCCACAAGATAATGAATTTCTCACCTCTCACTGGAATGCCATTCAAATAGAAAGGCCATGCCCCCGAGGAAGAGGCGGTGGAGTTACTTTCCGATACTGCTTTGCCTCTGACAAATTCTGAGCTGAACTAGGCCTTGCCATCCTGCTGTGACAGCTCCAGCAACAGCACTGTCACCTCCTGTGCTCAGTGCCGACAGGTGGGTTCCAGTCTCAGCTCTCCAGAATGTGGAGAGCGCTGCTGCCTGCTGGCTTTTCATACCACACATCCCCACTTACGGCTCCCCATCCATTTCGAGAACTAGCTAAAAATTGTTGTCTTTGTTTTTGAAAGTCACATTGGACTTTTCTCCTCCTCTCTCACGAACCCTTTTCCTCTCTCCGTTCACCCCTGCACCCAAGCCTCCCCTATCGCCCAAGGTTTCCAAAGCCCTCACTGTTCTAGCACTGTTCTAGCCCTGGCACGTACTTGCTGCCATCTTGAACTACTAGTGAAAGAGAATTTTACTCTGGTCCTGCTTGCCCTTCTAATCACTTTCTAAGCTATTTAAAATCCCATCAAATTTCAAGTATCTCCTTTCTCGTGTGGCTCCATTTGATTTCCATCTACCTCTGCTATCTGTTATTTACCTTGACTCCGTAAAAGAATGACCGTCTCTCTTGTGTTCAAGGCACTAGCCATAAGATTATTTAATAGCTCTGCCAAAGACTCCCCGTGTGATCTTGACCAAGACGTTTAGTGTATGTCCACACTGCCCTTGTGCCATACTCAGCCAACAAAAAAACCCTAACAGCACTCTAGGATATATGATCAGAAGTATCATATGAAAGTGCCAGGAAGTGATGCTTCCATTTTAATCTTCCCTGGTAAGTCTCCATTTGGCGTACCGTATCTAGGTTTGGGCCTGCCACTTAAGGATGGGGACAAATTAGAAGGAGTCTAGAGAGCAACAAAAATGATGAGAGGTCTAGGAACCATAACATGTGAGGGTAGAACCAAGACTGCGAAGACAAGGTTGAGAGAGGATTTGATGACAGGCTTCACAAGTGTTGTTATAAAAGGGATAGCAATCTATTGTTCTCTGTATGTACTGGAAACAGGATGAGAATAAGTTGGTTTAAATTAAAACAAAGGATTTTGGTTGGAGTTTTATCAACAACTTTCTAACTAGGGAGGTGGTCAAGCACTGGAACAGGTTACTTAGAGAGTTAACCTGTTCATTGAAACTGGTTAACCTGTTCTCCATGTTTGTAAGTACATGCTTGACAAATGTTTGCTTCAGCCTGTTCAGTACAGGATGATCCTTCCTTGTGGAGTAAACTGGATTAAGTGACCAGAGATCTCTTCCAGCCCTATTTTCTATGATCCTGTAACCACCTGAATATTTTATTTCTATAAAATATTTTAAATAAAGCTTATGTGAAATACAGTCTACTAAAAAAAGGTTTATTGGCACATATTCCTTATTATTCATTTTTTCTTATCTCATAAGTCTAAGAACAGCATATTTCTCTAACAAACAGATTTAATCTAAAATTGCTTTTCAAATTGATATGGGCATGGAGAGAATATTAGTTCAGAATCCTTTTGGTCAGATCTCAAGATGACAACTAATATGTGATGCAACGAGTGCTATAAATAATATTTTCAGAATAGAAGGGTAGAAGTCAATGAACGTTACAGATAATGATGAAGAAAGGAAGATAGCCCCATTATTTACAAAATGAAAACCTGGCTTAATGTTGTTTCTTTAAAGATACACTCAGAGAATACATTAAAAAGCAAACCTCTTCTATCACACACACATTCCTCCTGCACCTCAAAATTGTAATTAATGACACAAGAGGTTTCATTTGACAAGCTGCCCTCAGGGCAGACTTTTTATTTCTATCTACATCAACAGAGCTCTCTACTACTGTTTCCCTTGGCAAAACTTCTCCACATCACCCAGTTCCTTAGCAGAGTGAAGAGTAGATGTACAGCTTATCTGCATTTCTCTCTCTATTCATGAATATTTTGCATAGATACAATAGGACTAAAGTGTGTAATTTTTCAGAGATGAGTGATGATGCACTGGGATCCACAGCATGAGATTAAAGAAAAACTGCTGGTAAATTCTGCTTGCTTTGTGAAACAACCGATGCTAATTCAAATGGAATGAAATCTAAATTAAACACTGTGGGCGAGTCCAGATGAGCACTCATGTGCCTCTAGCCCTGTCTCACACCCCTTTGAGGTGGGGCAAGAGGCAGGTGCAGGAACGAAAAAAGGTTCCCCATGCTGCAAGTTTGCAGCGCGGAAGAAAATTACACCCCTAGATATCCAGGGGTCTAAAAAAACTGCTGCACAATAGAGCAGAGCAAGGCACAGTTTGAGACTGTGCCCAGAGCCAGCAGGGAGTTGGTCCTCCAAAAGGGACGCTCTGGTTTTGGCCAGAGCTTCTCTTTGGTGCTCCTGCTGCCCCTGGCCCCCAGTGCTGTCCAAGGTAAGTGCAGGGGGGGAGTGGTTCATGGGTGTGGGTGGGTGAGGGGTGGCAGGGGGATGTGGGAGGGTTTGGGGAGTGGCAGGGGAATGTCTCTGGGGCTGCAGGGGGGTGAGGACCTGGCCCAGATTGGTGTGGCTCGCTAGTCCGGCTTTCCTCCAGCACTGGGAGGCGTGCACAGAAGCCGCGCCTCCGGGAGCTGTGTGACCCACTGTGGTGCAAAGCTGCACTAGAGAGCCACATGGGGCTGGGCCAGGTCCTCACCCCCCCTGCAGGCACAGTGTGGCAGAGGTGGGAGCCGGCCCTGGGGCCTGTCTGCCACCCACCCTGGCCGGACCTAGCCCATGGTGACAGGACCCAGCACGGCACACGGACTCCACATGCCACACTGGGTCTTGCTGCCCGGCCAGGCCCTTCCTATAGCAGCAGGATCTGGCCCGGTGTGCAGGGACCTGCGAAGCTGAGCCGGGTCTTGCCGGCCCTGGGCTACTCGTGCTGCCTGGCTCAGCCCAGTGCGGTTCTGCCAGGCAGCACAAGCAGCCCCAGGGCTGGCAAACCCGGCTCGACTCTGCGCGGTCCCTGCGTGCTGGGCCATGTCGTGCCACTATAGGGCAGCATGAGAAGCCCAGGGCCAGGAGGACCTGGCTTGGCTCCACGTGGTCCCCAGGCTGCTAGTGCTGCCTAGCACACCCATGCGGCATGAGCAGCCCCAGGGCTGGCAGGACCCGGCTCAGGTCTGCGTGGTTCCTGCGCACTGAGCCGGGTCCTGCCATTATAGAAAGGGCCCAGCCAGGCGGCAGGGCAGCCCCAAGGGCGGCAGGACCCAGCTGGGCCCGGCACGCCATCCCCATGTGCTGCGCTGGGTCCTGCCACCACAAGACTGGCCCAGCTGGGTGGCACGAGGAGCCCCAAGGCCAGCAGGACCCAGCTGGACTTGGCACACAGTCCCCCCCACTGCTGCTCTGAAAGGTCAGTTATGAGCCCTGGGTGGGGGCCTCCAGGGTGCCTGGGACCCTGGGCAGTGGAGTTGGGGCCCTGTGGGGGATAGGGGCTGTGGTCTTCCAGGGGCAGACTGGGACCCTGGGTGTAGGGGGGCACATTCCATGTGCTGGGGGGGCTACTTCTGATCAGCTCCCTCAGAAGGTCCCCCACACCCATAGTCCCCCCAGCAATTGTCCCACACCTACCCACAAACCAACACACACCCTTCCACACACACCCACCTCCCCCCACACCCCTTCTCACCCTCTTCCTGCAAACACCACATCCCCCCATCACATACCCATCATGTGTAAAGAAAACAAAAAGTACACATCAACACATACAGGTATTTAGAATTTATTTTTTCATGATGATAGAGACACTGGTAGGCTTCCAAATTGCTTTAACATTGTAAATATAACAATAAAGCATTACCCAACTTATCTCTCTCTCTCTCTCTCTCTCTCTAGATATATGTGTGTATGTGTGTAGAGTGGTTTTTTGTTTTAAATGTGGAAGAACATGGATTTTGGGGTATTTTAAAAAATGGATTTGTGATGCTGCTGCAGCAGTCCAGCTGGCACAAGGGGTAGTATCCCCAGGTACCAGTTGGACCCCAGAAGCTCCTGAGAGTGAGTAGCCCTGAGCTGCTTGCCAGGGCAGCTTTTTGTATTCATGGGGCCAGGACAGGGCAGCTCTTTATACTGCTGGGGATGGCACAGGTGCTGGCCCTAGGCTCTAGCTCCCCCTGGGTGCAGATCCGGGAGGAGCCAGGCAAGGTTATTTTGCCCCAAGTGGCACAATTTGCTCCACAACAAAGTGCATGTCCAAGTATGTGTGCTGAGGCAAAAAGCCCCAGCTCAAATTTGCACAGCTTCTATTTGAGCTGCTGCAAGCATACATGCTTCCATGTGTTGACACGCCCTGTGAGTACAATTCTGGTGACCCAGCTGCACTCCCTTGGGCCTATAGTATTATATAATATCTAATATTATAGACAAAAAATCTTGAACTGCAGGCACATCTGAACATGACTGGTCTATGGCAGACACCTGATATTCTGCTGTTTCTGGGTTGTTACTGTTCTTGGATCTTGATTCTGCATTTTTCACTGATGAGGGTCATTTACTTCTCACCCTTAATGAAAGTTACCTGGAGTTTTTAAAATATGAGAAGCAATGAAGAAACTGTGTTCCAATCAAATTGTTTACTGTATGGACAGCATACCTTCCCCTCCACCAATTATCCTCATATGATTCATTCATGATTTAACTGGTATAAGATATCAATATCAACCTGTAATCACTACACAAAAATGCACAGAAATTAATTTTAGGCAGAACTGACAGTGCATGAGTGTCCTGTGTGGACAGCAGAGAGTTACAGATACTGAAATCCACAAAGTTAAATTGCAGATTTCAAGCTACCATTGGGAAGGAATTAGTTTCCCTGGAGTTCAGCAAAGGGCTTTTCTGGAGAGTAAATGATGAGGCAGGTCTGCCTGATTTTTTTACTACAGCAGAGACCATAGCATTCTGCAGTTACTCAGCAACCCTCACTCAGGGGATGGATGCAATCTTGGCACAAAGGACTGTCAAGCCTCAAGGGGATTTGTGCATGTAGACTGCTCGTATTCATGTCAGTGAAGTACAGTCACTCAGAGGCTGACTCTGTACTACTGGAGTCAATGAGAGCTTTGCTACTGATTGCAGCAATCTCCCCCACATGTCTTTTATGCCCCATAGCACGGCTTGATGCAGTCTGTTTTCCAACTCTTAAGTTTATTCTGGTGAACATCAGCTACTCTGGGTTTCTTCTGTGCCATGTTAAAACACTTCACCCAACACCTCTACCTCCTGAAATTTAGGGAGCTGACAGAAGTGACATTTGTCATGCTATCAGCTCCCCTGAAAGCGTTCTATAACCATGCTGTGACACGTGCATGGCTGCCAAGTGCTTTAAAAGTGGTCAATCATGCAATAAATTAACTCTTCTAATGATGGATCAGATGAAGGTGAAGGGGCTGGGCCTAGGGAAGAGAGGCTGTAGTCAGGCAGCTCTTTTGCTGGATCAGCTCCAAAGTGGAGCTCAATCCCTCCCACCGCCAACCCTGACTCAACAATGAACATCTGTTGGGTTGGGGTAGAGGTTGCTTTAACTCATGGCATTTTCTGTGAGGTGCCATGAGTTAGAGTGGGAAGCTGCATCTCTTTCAGTATCCTTTGTACTCTGGATAAAACTGAATCCACACCAGATTCAGCTTGAAAACCAAAGCCAGGTGAATCTTTATGAGGCCAAAGCCAAAACCTGGCTTATTTTTCATCTCCATTTCTGGATTGCTTGTGGTTTCTGTGACAGTCAGATTTTCTAAGCAGGAATTTCATTCTGTGTGAATTTCTCTCCATGTTGGTACTTTTGGGAGCAGACAGGCATTCACTGCACTCCATCTAAGTTTATGCAGTTTACCTTAGGACCCAGGGTAGCACATGAAGCCATTCACTACTCCCACGAACCATGTGGGAAAACCAGTGTAGGTAACTTAGGGTGGGAGGAAGAGGCAGGCAGGATCAGGAGGGGAGGCTAGCAGGCCCATAGAAGAGTTTGGTAGATCTGTGGTAAGGGGGCATTGCCCAGGCAAAGGGGGAGTCGGCGGATTAATATATCCCAGTTAGGGTTGGGGGGATGGGAATAGCACAGCCCCAGGCCTGTACTGAAAATGTGTACAGGTGTTCACGAGACTGGGTTAACTATTTCCTAGTTCAGATTACCCAATCTTAATCTTTTCAAATCCCTTTTCAAAAAAGGGAGGAAGAAGGGCCCAGGAAACTATAGGCCCGTTAGTCTTACCTTGGTCCTGGGGAAGCCCTTTGAGAAAATTATCCAGGTACATATCTGCAAGGGGAGATTATGCTTAGGGGAACCAACATGGTTCATTACAGGCAGATCTTGTCAGACCAACCTGGTGGCCTTCTACGACCAGGTCACAAAATCCTTAGATGCAGGTGTCACAGATGACATAGTCTTTCAGGAATTTAGGAAGACCTTCGACACTGTCTCTCACCCCATTCTCATTAAAAAATTAGGCGACTGTGGTGTTGATGCCTACACAGTCAAATGGGTCACTAATTGGCTGGAGGGCCGCACCCAGAGAGTGGTGGTGGATGGGTCATTTTTGACCTGGAGGGATGTGGGCAGTGGGGTCCCCCAGGGCTCGATCCTTGGGCCTGCACTGTTCAATATTTTCATCAGAGACTTGGATGAGGGGGTGAAAAGCACCTTATTCAAATTCACTGATGACACTAAGATGTGGGGAGAAGTGGGCACGCTAGAGAAGCAGGACAGGTTGCAATTAGATCTGGGCAGGTTACAGGGGTGGGTGGATGAGAACAGGATAGGTTTCAATACTGACAAGTGCAGGGTATTGCACCTGGTGAGGAAGAACTAGAAGCATACCTACAGGCTGGGGAACTCCCTTCTCGTCAGTGCAGAGGCAGAAAAGGATCTTGGAGTCATTATAGACCCCAAGATGAACATGGGCCGACAATGGGGAACATATACACAGGTAAGCAACAGGGCCCAGGGCACTGCTGTGATTAGGGGGGCAGCGTACACATCCACAGGAGGCCTCAAATGCCTCTACACAAATGCTCGCAGTATGGGAAACAAGCAGGAGGAACTTACCCTCCTGCTAGCTGACACCAACCCAGACATAGTGGGGCTCACTTAAACGTGGTGTGACCCAACGCATTACTGGGCGGTGAATATCAAGGGCTATAGGCTGTACAGGAGAGACAGGACAGGGAAGAAAGGTGGGGGGTGTGGTGCTCTACATTAAGAAGGAATACACATCCTCACCAGGTAGCACAGAGTCAGAGGAGGGGCACATAGAAGTGCTCTGGGTTAGAATACAAGGCAGTAAAGGGGAAAGAGACTTAACGGTGGGGGTCTACTACAGACCACCCAACCAAGGGGAGGAGCTAGACCAGGAATTCTTAAGTCAGCTCACGGAGGTAATTAGGTCAAAGGACGTGGTCATCATGGGTGACCTGAACTTTCCAGACATCTGCTGGGAAGAGCAATCAGCCAGGTCTGACCACTCATGTAGGTTCCTAGCCCAAATGCAGGACCTCAATCTAGCCCAGGAGGTGCACAGCCCCACCAGGGGAGATGCCTTTTTGGACCTGGTGCTGGCCACAGGCGATGACCTGGTGAGGAGGCTGCGGGTGCTTGACCACCTGGGCGACAGTGATCATCGCCTGCTGGAATTCGCCATCCAGTGCATGGTGGCAAAGGCCTACAGCAAGGCAGCAGCCCTAGATTTCAGGAGGGCGGATGTCCCGGGGCCCGAGGAAGCCAGGAAGACTTACCCGGAGAGTGGGACAAGAGGGACGCCGCGATGGAGGGAGAGCCCACGCGGCTCATTAGCCGTGTCTATGAACAGCTGCGGCTGGCAGCTGATGGTGACGTCAGATGCTGGCCAGCAGATTTAAAAATGGCAGCCACCACTCTGGAGGCGGCGGATGGTGAGGGGAACGAACAGCTGTCCAAGCCATCCCTGACGCTAGCCCAGTGGGATGGACAACGAAGAGCCAGCGTGCCAGAGAGGATGGTGGCCCGGAGAGAAGGAGTGACGACTGGATCACCGGCAGATAGATCCCGAGGTGCCAGATCGGGTGAGCAACGGAAGATTAAGACCACGAAGTAAGTGCCGAGGCGGTGGGTGCGGGAAGCGCTGAAGAGGGGTGAGAGGCCGAAGGATCACCTGGCGGGAGAGAGAGATCGGGGCGGGATCGCCGTCGAGAATAGGGGACGTCGATCAAAGGATAAGGGGGTGCAGCACTAAATATCCAGGAGGCGTTACTCCCGGGCACGATCATAGGGTGCTGGTGGTGGGTCAGCGACGTAGTCAGTATAGAAGGACCCCTTTGAGGAAGCATGTAGCTCATGGTGTGTAGGGTGACGGATCGGTGGTGAAGTATCTATTGCAGTAGGGCTAAGGCACCAATACAGGTGGGTGTGAAAGGCCCTATGTCAGGGCAGGAGTGACCCAAGGGTTTTGAGGAAAACTCAAAGACGAAGGCCGCTATAGAAGTCTGCAGGACCATCACTGAGCAGGCACAGGGAAGTGGAGGCCACAGGTGGCGTGAGGCCGGGGTATAGGGGTGGCAGGAGCCCCGTGTGTAACCGACGAGGCCCCGGGCCACCGAGGGACCTGTGAACTAACCCCGCCCCACTAGGGTAACAGCAAGTCGTGGCAGGAGAGAAGCGGGGTTGGCGACGCAGGAAGACAAACGACCACAGTAACACCCATGCCCGGGAAAGAGGGTGGTCACGGACACGGAGAGCCAGACTCCTAGTAGTGATTCACGAAGGCCCGTTGGGGACACTGGACTTCAATGAGCTAAGGAGAATAGTCGGGGAAGCACTGAGGTCCTGGAGGGGAGGGGAGCCAGGTGTCTAAGAAGAGTGGTTGCTCCTTAAGGAGATGATCCTCCAAGCCCAAAGGAAGGTAATCCCAGCACAGATCAAAGGGGGCAGGAGGGCGCAAAAGTCCCCATGGCTCACCAAAAGCATCCGGATGGGAACGTCTCCTAGCTAGAAGGGAGGCGCACACCCAATGGAAGGGAGAGGCCATCACCAGGGAGGATTATACTGCGGTTGCTCAGGGATGCAGAGTGGCAGTCAGGAAGGCCAAGGCGGAGATGGAACTGGGACTAGCTTCCTGGATCAAGGACAACAAGAAGTCCTTTTTTAAATGCACAGGGGGCAAAAAGAAGGTACCGGCTAACGTGGCGCCCCTGCAAGACACACTAGGACATTTGGTTATCACACCAGATGACAAAGCTAACCTATTTAATGACTTCTTTGCCTCCATTTTCCTAAGCAGGCCTCCCTCAGGCCCCAGGGAGGTGCACCTAGGCCAAGGGTCAGTGAGGATCTAGTCAGGGAACTTCTGGAAGGACTGGATGTATTTAAATCAGCTGGTCCGGACAATCTCCACCCCAGAGTGCTGAGGGAATTGGCTGAGGTCATTGCGGGACCCCTGGCATGGCTTTATGAGCACTCGTGGTGCTCTGGTGTGGTGCCAGAGGACTGGAAGAGGGCCAATGTGGTTCCCATCTTCAAAAAAGGGAGGAAGGATGATCCAGGGAACTATAGGCCAGTTAGTCTTACCTCGATCCTGGGTAAAGTTTTTGAGAGAATTATTCTAGCACATGTCCACCAGGGGCCAGCAGGGGAGATTATGCTTAGGGGCAACCAACATGAGTTCATTAGAGGCAGCTCCTGTCAGACCAACCTGGTGGCCTTCTACAACCAGGTCACTAAATCCTTAGACGCAGGGGTAGCAGTGGACATAGTCTTCCTGGACTTTAGGAAAGCCTTCGACACTGTCTCTCACCCCGTTCTCATTAAGAAACTGGGGGACTGTGGTGTCGACACCCACACAGTCAAATGGGTCGCCAACTGGCTGGAGGGCTGCACCCAGAGAGTGGTAGTGGATGGGTCATTTTCAGCTTGGAGGGATGTGGGCAGTGGGGTCCCACGGGGCTCGGTCCTTAGGCCTGCACTGTTCAACATCTTCATCAGTGACTTGGATGAGGGGGTAAAAAGCTGATGACACTAAGATGCAGGGAGATGTGGGCATGTTAGAAGGAAGGAATAGGTTACAATCGGACCTAGACAGGTTACAGGGGTGGGCAGACGAGAATAGGATGGGATTCAACACTGACAAGTGCAAGGTGCTGCACCTGGGGAGGAAGAACCAGCACCATACCTACAGGCTGGGGAACTCCCTTCTCGTCAGTGCAGAGGCAGAAAAGGATCTTGGAGTCATCATTGATGCCAAAATGAACATGGGCCGGCAGTGTGGGGATGCAGTCAGGAAGGCCAACCGCACCTTGTCATGCATCCACAGATGCATCTCAAGCAGGTCCAGGGAAGTGATCCTCCCCCTCTATGTGGCACTGGTCAGGCCGCAGCTGGAGTACTGTGTCCAGTTCTGGGCGCCGCACTTCAAGAGGGATGTGGACAACATGGAGAGGGTTCAGAGGAGGGCCACTCACATGATTGGGGGCAGCAGGGCAGGCCCTACGAGGAGAGGCGAAGGGACCTGAACCTGTTCAGCCTCCACAAGAGAAGGTTGAGAGGGGATCTGGTGGCCATCTATAAACTGACCAAGGGGGACCAGCAGGCAATGCGAGAGTCTCTGTTCCCCCAAGCACTACCAGGAGCAACAAGGAAAAAACGGCTATAAGTTGATTGAGAGTAGGTTCAGGCTAGATATCATGAGGCACTACTTCCTAGTCAGGGTGGATACGAGCTAGAACCAACTTTCAAGGGAAGTGGTGCTCAGTCCTACCCTGGGGGTCTTCCAAAGGAGGCTAGATAGACACCTTGTCTTGGTCATCTGACCCCAGCATTCTTTCCTGCCCATGGCAGGGGGTTGGACTTGATGATCTGCTCAAGAAATTGTTAAAGAGGTTAGCTTTGTCATCTGGTGAGACTACCAGATCTCCAAATATTGTCCTGCAGAGGCCCCATGTTACCCGGTAATTTCTTTTTACCCCTTATGTATTTAAAAAAGGACTTCCTGTCATCTTTGATCCAGGTCACTAGTCCCAGTTCCATCTCTGCCTTAGCCTTCCTAACAGCCCCCCCTACAGTCTCAAGCAATGGAGGTATAATCATCCTTGGTGATGACCCTTCCCTTTCATTGGGTGTATGCCTTCTTTTTAGCTTTGAGATGTTCCTGGATGCTTTTGGTGAGCCATGGGGGCTTTTGAGTACTCTTGCCTGCTTTGATCTGCATTGTGTTTGTCACCCTCTGGGCTTGGAGGATTGCTTCTTAAGAAATGACTACTTGTCTTGGACTCCCAACTCTCATCCCCTCTGGGACCTCAGTGCTTCCCTGACTAGTCTCCTTACCTCATTGAAATGCATCCTCCTGAAGTCCAGGGTTGCTGTCTTGCTGCAGGCCTTTGACACCCTGTGCTGGATGGTGAACTGACCTGTTCTCTCCCAGCAGACTATCCCACCAGGTTATTTGCTATGGTGGAGAAGGAGCATTGCCCACCCCTTCCACCTCAAGGAACTGTTCCACGAGGCAGGAGAGAAGTCAAGATTTGGTCAGAAAGACCATGCACAAAAATGAGTTCAGTGACCAGTGCTGTCTCTGGCAAGCAGGGAGTCCTGGGCTCCAATCCCTGTTCTGGGGATCTTTATGTAGTTTACTCCTCTCCTATTTGGTCCACAGTCACACAGAGCCCAGGCATAAGAGAGCAGCCTGGCACAGTACTTTTTGGA
Source organism: Crocodylus siamensis (assembly GCF_052110815.1). Taxonomy (NCBI): domain Eukaryota; kingdom Metazoa; phylum Chordata; order Crocodylia; family Crocodylidae; genus Crocodylus; species Crocodylus siamensis. The sequence continues at coordinate 272,315,337 of NC_143396.1, read as the reverse complement.
TGTACACAGTCCAGCAAGGCAAGGATGGAGAGAAACAAAGCAGCCTAATGGCTATGCAGAATAGATGATTTCAAAGGGGGGCTGAACTCTTTAACAGAACAGCAGTTATGGCCACCAACACCAGTCAGAAAAGCAAATCAAACCTTTTTTTTTCTTTTCATTTCTGCAGCCTTCAATGTGCTATGTTGCAGCGTATGTCCGTTTCCAGTCAGAAACTTCTTCCAAAGAGTGCAGCAAAAGCATTTGCTGGCACCAGGAATCCATTATCACAGCACAAGTGTGCAGTTTATCTGGACTGATTACATTAAGTGTTAAGTACTATGGTCTTTAAAGGCACTTAATCCTTTTACTGGTCAATGATGCAAGACCTAAACGTCCCGTTTTTAAAAAGTATTTAGTAGCCTAATTTCTGATTGACAATGTCAGTTATTTTCTTAAAACAGGAACATTTTTAAACCCTTGCCTTAAATACTTAAGCAAATCAAGCGGTAATATTAGCTAATCAGCTGCTAATGGCTCTCACTTAAACTCAAATGCAAAGTTGGAGCTTTGACTGCCAGTCAGTAATGGGAACTGGACACTAATGCCTTTGAGGATTTGGGCCTAAGTGCATCACTTAGACCTCACGGCCTTGAGCAAAAGAAACCTCAGCACCTATGTTACCGGTATGTCAGAGACAGTGAGACCTTCCACAGAACCTTTTGGAATAAATTCCTAACCACAGATGGACACACATTGCAATCCAGCACATTGTGGGCTGCAGAAGTATGAGGTGTCGATGGGGATAGTGGGAGTGGGGAGAAACCAGCTTGATTTTGCTTTTCCGACCAAGGTCAGTGTCCAGCCTTCTCCCCTGTGGAAGGACTCAGTGTTCTCCACAGGGCTCTGTTGATTCCACCCAGCCACTGGGCTGCCTTTCTCCTGGGCCTTGCCCTAGTGCTCTCTATTCCAGGAAGAGCCCAGGGCCAAGCTGGTCCTCCATACACAGGCTCTGTATCACTGAACTCTAAAAGGCAAAAATATGCCTGGTTGATTAAAGATAATGAGCTGCTGATTAGCACTGGAGAAGGCAACTCAAAACACTTAATTTGAATTGCCTTTCTTGTTGAGTTAATTGGAATAAAACACAAAGTATCTCTGCTTTATTGCATGCCTGCTTGGCTCAGAGCAATTCCACTAAGCAGGTTCACAATTAATATTTGTGTTGACTTCCACCTCATATTAACACAACAAGAGAGACTAATAACACCTTCCAGGAGATTCCCAGGGACTGAGCTGCTGTTAGACTACCAGTTACAAAGGTGCTGCCAGGACACTTGGGTTCAGTAACATGTAGAGGGCACTTTCCTCTAAAGCAACAGCTTGTACTAAATAAGGAAGACACAAACACTCAGGGCAAGTGTACACAGAGTGTTTGTCTCAGCAGTATTTATACTGCACTTTATACTTTAATATCTAACAGTTACTTGGTAAAAGTACAGGTGTCTTTGTTGAGGCTGCTTCTGGTACTGAGAACACGTGGCTGCAGTGACTAGGAAAAAATGTGTCTATGCAATGCTGGCAGATTCTGTCATTCTGGAACAGCCTTTTAGCAAGAAAACACCTAGTGAAACCACAGCAGAGAGTAGGTTATTTTTATTAATATTTTAAAAACACCTAGTTTCCATCTGTAGATACTGGGTTACTTTTAACCACATTTAAGTCCTTTATACATATATCACTGCCCTCTATCGGAGCATGATGGAACTACTAATGGGCTAACCCTCCCCCCATGCCCACTCACACAACTAGCTGACCTACAGAGATTGAACTATTAGCATTTGGCATAGTCCATATATGTACATTTGAACCAAAAGTTGAGTTAGAGGGCTTTCTCTGTAACCCTAAATATCAGGTTATACATTTATTTACCTCCTATTCTTGGGATACTTTATTAACGTGCTGCTTCTAGTTACCAGTCTTATCAGATTTGCTGGAAGATATCCACCTGCATCCATCTCTAAACTACTTTGAGTTGCTGCTTAAAATAAAAATAGAATTTGACTGACAGTACAGCAGTGGGAGAATCATAAACCACAGATTTAGGACTTTCTGTCTCCATGATAACTAAAATGGAAAAGATGCAAACACTTCTGTATGAATCTACATCTACAAAATGAGCTAAGACTATGGGCTAGTAGCTTCTAGAGAACTAAGCAAATCCTAATTTGGGCAGAATAGCTCTATATGCTGACCTGGCTTGCTGAAAGCTTGGTGACAGCTATGTCAAAGCCTGTATAGCTAGACAAGATATCTTAAGCCTTCTGCAATATAAAACTGTATCCCATGTTTATAGTTTAAGTTCTGAAAAAGGCCTGGGACCTGAAGAAGGGAATTTTGTGCCCCAAAGTTAGTCTAACATCTCCCTCTACTATACACTTGCTCCAGTAAAAGATTCAACAAACAAACCTTGTTTCTCATATTTTTTCCTGAGCCATCAGTTACAATAATGCTCTCGCCCTCCTAGTGTTGAAGTGTCAGCCAAGGTTACATAAAGTAGGCCCTGGATATGGCCCGTCTGCCACCGAGACAACCCTTGGTTTTGTGCTCATGTTGGGCTGCAGGAAATGGTGACGCTCAATTCTTGACTCGTCTGCAATTATCCTCCGTGACCTTCAATAAGCTGCTTAATTGTCTGTGGCTCACTTCCCCCAATATAAAATTGGGCTTATAATCCTTCTGTCGTCTGCCCTGCCTAATTGGATTGTCAGCTCTTCAAGACTGGGACTGTCTCTTTCTACATGTGTGCACACTACACATTATAATGTCCTCTGTCTTGACTACAGCCTTTAGGTGCTACTTTAATAAAGGGCAGTATCATCACACTGTGTTTCTCTCCCCATCTCTGTCTTCCCTATCGCCAAGCTATTAGGTCAGCCACAAACCAATTTAACTTCTATTTAAGGACAAATAATCCTTGTGAGTTTGCCCTTTATACACTGGGCTCCTCCAAGTTGAAAGACTTGTCTGAATTGAAACGCAAACTGTGCTCCATCCAGACCCCAGCTGCAAATACCTAATTGATGACAAAGATGCAAACAGTTCTTGTGCTTCTTGGTTACATCACAAAGGCAAACGTACAGTAGCAAATGCTTGGCCTAGTTCCGACTACAGAATGAAAATGTCTGACTTGGCTAATTAGTCTCCAATGTGGGAAAGAGGGCATGTAGTTAATCATTTAAGAAGCTCATTAGATTTGCCCCATATTCATTATTACATTCACAGAGGTCTTCCTTTGTATGCCTGCAAGTACCTCACAATATCTCCTGACAGCCATTCTGAATCTTTCTAGTAACAGAAAGCTAACCAGACTCACTGGGTCTTATTCCCTTACACCTGCTTTAGTTGGTGTTACACCATTGACTCTAATGGTGTGACTCCTAGTGTACACAGGTGTAAATAATCCCAGAACATCTGCCGTATGGTTTCTGAAGGCTGAGCCAATCAGAAGAGCCCATAAAGGCAACTTTGGGTTAATTTACACATTCTCTTTGAGTCTAATCATGTTGCCCATATTACCTATATTTATCAACTACTTGCAGGTTGCAGAAATGAGGGAAGAGCAAGTTTGCTCCACTCCTAAAATAGAAGCTTTCCTGTTGGAAAATAAGTCAGCAGAATATTGAAAAAAATGTCATTCTAGAAACACTAAACTCTCATCATTGTGCCCTGATCCACCCTACCACTTTGAATTTTCAACATGGTTTATATAAACCAGTATGAGATGAAAGAATATTTATTCAGTACACTTTAGAGTTGGGTAAACCTCTATTCTGTATAGAGGTTTAATAACTTTCTCAAAGTAATGCAGTGACTCCTGTCACTATACGAGACAGGAGTAGACCTCGACATTTGTGACTTTCCAGACCTGTGCTTCGTCCCTCACCCCCAAACCTTTCTTTTGTTCCAGTGTGTTCAGGGAAATGCCCATTTTACCACCATCCTTCTCCCTCCCCCCAGGTTTTCTACTCATTCTAAATTCTGTCTCGAGACGCACAGGCTCACTCCTCATTGAGTTAAGGAGGTTTGTTTGATGGCAGCACAGTCCTAAATAACCTTCAATTAGCTGCACTCTTCTAATGGCCTTCATTTATTTCTATAATTACATGAAGCATCAGCTATTGAATGAAAATGCTTCTGCCGTTTAATGAGAGGCCAGGATTTTTGTGCCTGATATCTTTTTACTGGATCAGCTGCATGGTTGGGATCAAGTTATACAAGCTTCTGAATTCAAGGCTTTCTTTATCACATCATTGTTGTTCATCTTCTGTTTAACTACATTTCCCTTACACAGGCATACATCCTTGATTCTTTTCCCTAAGTGAATCAGCAAGGCTATTACTCCACCTGTTGAAAAGAGCTTAAACCAGTGCTGCTTTCCTGCTGAGACAGGAGGCTGTAGTTTAGCACTAATGGGTGGTTGGTGCAGACAGCAGGCTCACTCTTCTACAGCATAAGAGAAATGGGAACTTGAACAGGAAACATTCGAAGATATCTGGGCAAAACCTAATGAGGAGGTTGGTTGTTTGCAGCAGTCAGGGGACACTAGCATTGAGTTTAATGAGAGTGGAGGCCTACCTGCAGCTTTGTCTTAAATATCATTACAAATTTGCCTCATAGATGCTACAGGGATGAACGGTGGTACACACCCCTAAGATAGAAGAGACTGGTAATAATACTAATGTGCGTGAGCAACACAATCATTTTGTTTTGTGACACTGAATAGCCACAAGCTGAAGGATTCGCATGGTAACTCTCTCTACATGCTCATCCTCACAGAAAAGATTAATTTCCATCATGAATACAGCAACAAAACCTTTTAAACAAAGGAACCTGCATTAATGCATAACAAGACCTTGCAGATTGGAGTGAAAAGCAACCATCTGGCTGGATGCATTAGACATTTCAGCTGTAACACTGAGACCACAGCACTTGGTTTAATTCACAATCATTAAAATGCTACCATTGTAACAATGGGCAAAGTAATACTGCAACAACTGACACAACCTGATAGACGATCTGTGCCAATTTTTGTCAGATTCATCTCTGTTCTCTCCTCAGGGCCCAGAAAAGACTCAAACATACACTTTGCCTTAGCAAACTGGTGAAAATGCAACACTGGGGATAAAATTGGTCGTGCTCATTCAAATCTCATGCCAAAGTCAGCTCATTCTCAGCACGGTCATCACGAACACTATTTTGTCTGCAAGATGCCACCCTTCACTGGAGCTGAGATAAAAAGATAGTCACCTGGACTGTGCTGTGTAGTTTGTGTCAGTGGGAAAGCCTGAACAGCAGGTAGAAAAGCAAAGCAAGAGCAAAATATAAGAGCAGACAGATGTGTGCTCCATTAGCTCATTAAAGGTGGGAATATAAGCCTGCTGGGACATGATTGTCCACTTTATGTCCTGATATTAGAAAGAAATTAACGAAAAGAGCCAAGGCAGTTTTAACAGCCGAGCTATTTAATTATGCCTTTTAATGTTGTCTTTGAAGCCATGGAGTGAAGGATGGATGAAACAGTCCCTCAAGATCCTTATTAGTTATTCCCTTCTCTGATGGCAATAATAATTACATTGTCCTACATTGGAATGAATGTTCCTAACGAATCCCGGCATTCCTAGATAACGTTTCCAACAGTACATGCTGAGATAATGATGTGGTAATTAAAGCTCATGCTGCAGGGTGCAGGACCCATGAAAGTCAGGCATGAGTGTCCCTGCTGGGTTCTGCACTGCACACTTGTCTGGTAGAGATAGGGCCAGAGCTGAAAACTCCTGTATTTTTATGGAAAGGTTAAATTTTGTGACTCATGCTCAGTTTCTGCCATGATTTATGAAGCAAAGGGTTGCTTTCCTCACTGCTCTAGACAGGACGTAGTCATAAAAAGTTGGATTTTAAGGCTAGAAAGAGACCATGGCAGTCATCTATTCTGACCTCACATGCATTACAGGGATCCATCATGTGAGGCTGGTCTGTTGAATGCTCTGATACTATTACACTTTGAAATGAGAGCATCACAGATGTATGCAGGAGAAAACACCAACAAAGCCCACAGAGCGCCAGTACTACAGACTTGGCGATGCCACTGACATATGGTATTGGCAGAGCAAAACTGCACAGAAAATGCAGCCCTCTGAGAGGCGAGCATAGCACCTGCATCCTCATTGGAAGCATCCATTATGCAGTATTTAACCAATGTCAGGTTGCAATGGGACTTTCTCTGGCAGCACCTATGACACCAACATGAATAATAAAGGGATTCATTAATCATTTAGAGAATCGCTATTACAGTGAATTCATCAGTATTAGACATTCACACTAAAGCCTTCCTCTTTCTGCTCATATGAAGCACTGACTTTCTGAGATGAACAAGGTCATACTGTACTTTGTCAGGATGGGAAAGATCCTATAACCACAGCAGTTTGAGGTTTTGTGTCCCACAGATCCTGTTGCCTCCCGCGGAGAAATCCATGGTTCTGTGGGTTCATTCTCTGACTGCTCTTTTGTATTAGGTGTAGCTCCTCAGTCACACAGCTTTGTATTTTTTCCTTTTGTTTTCCTGGATGCTGAGAGGCCACTATAGGGGCAGAACCTGTTGTTTGCTCAACATGGAAAAGAATATACTGTCCAAATGGAAAAGGCTGGGCCCTGCTTCGTGATCACCATAACTGGGTCTTGGTAACATAGCATGCCAGCTATGTCAAACTTTCTGACCAAAATTGGATACTGGATTATGAACCAGGGACTTCTAGACCCAGTGGCATGAACTGCTATACTTTGAGCTAAAATAATAAGTCTTGCTCACAGGACTGTACCTATCATCCTCTGTTGCTTGGGTACAAAGAGAAAGCTGTACCCCAGAGTCACCAGTTGGTTACAAAAGTTTACCAGGCCACATCCAGCTCCTGTTGAAGCTAACAATGTCAAAATCCACAGACAAGGAAGGTGCTGTTGGTGACCTGACCAGGTAAAAAAAAAAATCCATTGATATGGACTTCAAGATGAACATGAGCTGCCAATGCCTGACTGCAGCCAGCAAAGCCAACCACACCTTGTCGTGCATCCAAAGATGCATCTCAAGCTGGTCCAGAGAGGTGATCATCCCTCTCTACACGACATTGGTCAGGCCACAGTTGGAGTACTGCATCCAGTTCTAGGTGCTGCACTTTAAGAAGGACGTGGCCTGCCTGGAGAGGGTTCAGAGGAGGGCCACCTGCTTGGCTGGAGGGCAACAGGGCAGGTCCTATGGGGAGAGGCTGAGGGACCTGAACCTGTTCAGCCTCAGCAAACGGAGGCTGAGGGGGGATTTGGTGGCTGCCTGCAAACTCGTAAGGGGAGATCAGCAGCAAATAGGAAGGGTCCTATTCCCCCACAGAGCACCTGGGGTGACGAGGAACAATGGCCAGAAGCTGCTGGAGAATAGGTTCAGGTTAGAGATTAGGAGGCAATATTTCACTGCCAGGGTGGCTAGGATCTGGAACCAACTTCCTAGGGAAGTGGTCCTCTCTCCTACCTTGGGTAAATTCAAAAAGGAGTTGGATGAACACCTGTCTGACGTCGTGTGATCCCAGCATGTGCTCCGGCCAGTGGCGGGAGGTTAGACTAGATGATCTATTTACGTCCCTTCTGACCCCTAACTACTATGAAACGATGAAACTATGATCACAGAATTAGGACTACCGACTGTAAGAGCTGTTGTTATTAAATATTTTGTTTTACAGAAACACCTAGAAGGCTCTTTCTGTCCAATTACAGAGATAGGCCTTTGCCTGAGCTGCCCAGAACACAGAGGACAAGACTAGAGTGAGACGGCGAACAGGACAGGCTGGGACATTTCACCAAGTCAACCAGTCAACTTACCCTGCTTTCTGTGCAGACGGTTCCTGTTCATTCCACCAGGTGGCAGCAGACAGAACTTCTTGTCTCAGTAACAAGTATTGGAGCTGGCTGGGCAGGGGAAGTGGGGAGTGTAACAAGAAAGGCTGTGATAGCAGACAGATGACATTTGGAAACTAAACCAGTGCAAGCTCACAAGCTCTATAATGGATGGCATTAAAGGGATTCAAAGAACAAAGGCTTTACTAATCCATGCTTCATCCACCACATACCTACTGTTTTACAGTATCTTAATAACTTACAACCTGGGTCTGTGCTTGCCCGTTGGGCTAACTGCGGGATTAATATATTTTCATTAGTATGAATCTTAAATGGTTTAGTCCGGTGCAGTGACCATTTGAATTAAATGCTCCTGCCTTATTCAGACTAGAAGAAACTTGTGGTGCATCCAAATCACTGGTGCATCCAATAGCTAGCACAAGTCTCTTAGCAAGTTAAAGGTGCCTCAGAGATAACCAGGGGTGTAGGGTGTAGCTGTGTTGGTCTAAGGACATAGGCAGACAAGGTTCTTTGAGTAAATCTGATATCTTTTATTAGACCAACTCAAATAGTTTGAAAAATTCTTTGCAATTTGAAATTCTTGCAAGAAAATTTTTTCCAACTATTGAGTTAGTCTAATAAAAGATATCAGATTTACCCAAAGAACTTGTCTGCCTAAGAGATAACAAGACATGCAGCAAAATCAAGCAGAGAGTCCCCAGATCTGACATTATTAATGATGCTTGTCAATTATATGATGGAAGGCAGTAGACTTTATTGTAGTGTTACAACTTGGCTGTCTAGTTCAAATAATTTCAAGTATCACCTTACTGCCAAAGGAACCTTTCACCTTAGCATAGCATGTGCCATAAAGTTGATTTGCCATGAGGGAAGACATCTTTCTATCCAGGCATTTATACTCTTCTCCATGCTACAGTATCTGCCTCCCTGAAAGGATGCACTGTCCAGTGTGAGGTCATCTGGCTGACCTACGGGTATTTTGGAAGTGTTGCCTCATGGGGAGAAAAAAAGGAGAATCAAGACTCTTGAGTTGCATTCCTGGCTCATAAACACCATTTTTCTTCATTTCCTTTGTACTTAGGTGTCTGTTCATTGCTCTGTTTTGCAGTTTCCCCATCTTTCAAAAGGGCCTTTCAGTTCTTAGCTGACAGCCTGGGTGCAAACCATTCTTGTGTCTGTGTACTTACCAATATGAAAAAAACTTGGCTGTTTGCTTGGTGAGAGGAAGCAGGTTACTAGGGACCACTGAGCAGTGAACAGGCCAACTTACAGAAGAGTTTGCTAGGGAAAATCTGCTTGGAAAGAGGGGCAGGAAAAGAGGGGCGGTGGATTAAGAGACCCAGAAAAATGCCTGGGAGGACGTTGCAATACCAGAGCCTCTGCCACCAGCTCTTTCTCTGCTTGCACCTATGAGGTGTTTGTCCAGGCAGGACCACTCAGTGTTGAGGCTGCCACCCAGGTCCTGGTTTGGCATGGGGATGTCTGCAGCTTGCAGGCTCCTTCCAGTGACAGCCAGGTGGGGGAGTGCCTGCAACGTGAGCAGTGTCTCCTGGTGATGTCCCTCAAGGAGCAGGCAAAAGAGGTACAGGAGGAGGCAGCAAAGCTCTGAAACACGCTCTGCCATGAGGACTTTCATTGATTCAGTGCTGGTACCTCTTTTGCCTGCTCCTTGAGGGACATCACCAGGAGACACCGCTCACATTGCAGGCACTTCCCCACCTGGCTGTCACTGAAAGGAGCCTGCAAGCTGCAGACATCCCCATGCCAAACCAGGACCTGGATGGGAGCCCCAACACTGAGTGGTCCTGCCTGGACAAACACCTCATAGGTGCAAGCAGAGAAAGACTGTGGAGGAAGGACTATCAGAGCCAGAGCTAGAGAAGGAAGAGGACATGTCCAGACTCCCAGGAAAGTGCCTGAAGATGAAAGCTTGTGACCTCTGGCAGCAAGCAGAAATCATCTCTACCGGCAGTGGTTTGCCTGAAGAACATATATGGAGCCATAGCAGCATAGGACGAGCATGTTCTGTTAGTGGAAGAGGCCAGGCCAGGCATCCCAAGGAGGATCAAGACCATTGCCACCAAGAGGAAGTGATGGGTGGTAGTAGTTGGAGACTCCCTTCTGTGGGGGAATGCAGGCATCCATCTGCCAGCCTGACCTGTTGTCTTAGGAGATCTGCTGTTTGCCCAGAGTCTAGATTTGAGATGTCACAGAATTAATATGAAGACTCATCTGGCCCCTCTGACTGCCACCCCACACTGCTCGTCTATGTGGGCACCAATGATATTGCCAGGGGGAACCCTGAGCAAATCAAAAGGGACTACAGGGCTCTGGATGCAAGGGTGAAGGGGACTGGGGCTCGGGTGGTGTTGTCTTTGATCCTTCTGGTCAAGAGGAAAGGCCCAGGCAGAGGGGAATGCATCCTCCAGACCAATTCATGGCTGTGCAAATGGTGTCACCAGCAGGGCTTTGGCTTCTTCAATCATGGGATGTTGTTCCAAGAAGCAGGATTGCTAAGAAGAGACCGGATCCATCTGACAAAAAAGGGGAAGGGCATCTTTGCAGACAGGAACGTTAACCTAGTGAGGAGGGCTTCAAACTAGGTTCACTGGGGAATGGAGACCAAAGCCCTGAGATAAGTGGGAAAGTGGGTGACCTGGAAGAAGCACAAGCAGTGAAGGGGGGGGGGCAACAGGAGAGGCCTTCTCATTCTTCCTGAGAAAGTAGGGCAATAGGCCAGTTACATCAGGTGTCTGAACATGAATCCATAGAGCCTGGGAAACAAGCAGGAAGAACTGGAAATCCTTGAAACAGTCACAGAACTATGACATGATTGGAATAACAGAGACTTTGGTGGGATAGCTCGCATGACTGGAGCACTGTCATGGATGGCTATAAACTGTTCAGGAAAGGCAGGCAGGGGAGAAGAGGAGGAGGAGTTGTGCTTTATGTGAAAGAGGTGTATGATTGCTCAGAGCTCCAGTATGAAACTGAGATAGGCCTGTTGAAAATCTCTGGGTTTGGTCAGAGGAGAGAGCAACAAGGCTGATGTCTTGTGGGTTTCTGCTATAGACCACCAGACCAGGAGGACAAGGGGGATGACGCTTTCTTCAAACAGCTAGTGCAGAGTTCCTAGTTCTCATGGGGGACTTCAATCACCCTGACATCTGCTAGGAGGCCAATACAGCAGTGGACAGGCAATTCAGGAAGTTTTTGGAGAGTGTTGGGGACAATTTCCTGGTGCAACTGTCAGAGATGCTATCTAGGGGCTGTGCTGTTCTTGACCTACTGCTCACAAATAGGGAATACTTGATAGGGAATGTAGTAGTGGGTGGCAACTTGGACAGCATCGACCATGACATAATTAAGTTCAGGATCCTGAAGAAAAGAAGGAAGGAGAGCAGCAGAGTAAGGACCCTGGACTTCAGAAAAGCAGACTTCGACTTGCTCAGGGAACTGATGGGCAGAATCCCAGGGAGACCAGTCTGAGGGGAAGAGGAGTCCAGGATAGAAGGTTATATTTAAAAAAACAACCCCTACTGTGGGCATAGGAATGAACCACCCCAATGTGCAGGAAGATCTGCAAGTATGGCAGAAAACCAGCTTGGTTTAGCAGGGAGACCTTCAATGGGTTAAATCACAGAAAGAAAGCTTACAAGAAGTGGAAACTTGGACAAACAACTAGGCAGATGTATGAGAGTATTGCTTGGGCATGCAGGGATGAAATCAGGAAGGCCAAAACACAACTGGAGTTGCAGCTAGGGACATGACAGGTAACAAGAAGGGTTTCTACAAGTATGAAAAGATGAAGATCAGGCGAAGTGTGGGTCCCTTACTGAATGGGAGAGGCAACTTAGTGACAGAGGATGAGAAAACGGCTGAAGTACTCAATGCCTTTTTACATCATTCTTCACAGGTAAGGTTAGCTTCCAGACTATTATGATACTGCACAGGGCAGCACATTTTGGGAGAGGTAAGCTGCTAACAGTGGTGAAAGAACAGGGTAGGGACTGTTTACAAAAGCTGGACATGTACAAGCCCGTGGGGCTGGATGCAATGACCTGAAGGTGCTGATGTGATTTCAGTGGCACTGCCCATTATCTTAGAAAACTTGTGGTGATTAGAGTAGTCCTAGATAATTGGAAAGGGCAAAACAGTGTCCATCTTTAAGAAGGGGAAGAAGGAGGATCCAGGGAGCTACAGATCAGTTAGCATAACCTCAATCCCTGGAAAAATAATGGAGCAGGTCTCAAGAAATCCACGTTGAAGCCTTTGGAGAACAGTCAGCATGAAGTCACAAAGGGCAAGTCATCCCTGACTAACCTGATTGCATTCTAGGATAAGATGACTGGCTCTGTGGATGTGGGAAAAGCAGTGGATGTGCTATACCTGGACTTTAGCAAGGCTTTCGATACAGTCTGCCACAACATTCTTGGAAGCAAACTAAGGAAGTATGGGTTGGGTGACTGGACTGTAGGGCCAATACAAAACTGGCTGGGTGGTTGGGCTTAGAGGTTAGTAGTGAATGGCTGGATAGAAAACTAGCTGAGTAGCTGGGTTCAAAGGATGGTAATCAATGGCTCAGTGTCTAGTTGGCAGCTGGTATCAAGTGAAGTGCCCCAGGGATTGGTCCTGGAGCTGGTTTTGTTCAATATCTTCATCAGTGATCTGCAAGATGTGATGGAGTGCACCCTCAGCAAGTTTGTATATGATACCAATCTGGGGGGAATAGTAGATATGCTGGAGGGTAGGGCTAGGATACAGAGATCTAGAAAAATTGGAGGATTGAACCAAAAGAAACCTCATGAGGTTCAATAAGGACAAGTGCAAAGTCCTGCGTTTATGATGGAAGAATACCAACCAGCAGTACAGGCTGGGGACCTACTGGATAAGCAGCACATCTGCAGAAAATGGTCTAGGGGTTACAGTGGACAATAAGATGAATATGACTCAACAGTGTGCCACTATTGCTAAGAAGGCTAATGGTATATTGGGCCGCATTAGTAGGAGTATTGCCAGCAGATTGTGGGAAGTAATTATTAGGGCTGTGCAAAACGGCACTGTTCCATTTCGACTTGCGTTTCAACATTTCGACAGAACAGCATTTTGAATTTTGGTTTGATTCAAAACCACTGTCCCGTATTGTTTTGTCAAAACAGTTTCGCTGTTCCAACGCTGTTTCGATGTTTCACCCATAGGCTATAATGGGGAAGTACACAACAGCCTATAACTTTGTAATTTCTGGCTTGATTTGGATGAAACTTGCAGGAATGGTAGCTGCTTCTGAAGGCATGAAGTCTGCCAAGTTTCAAGGAGATAGGTATAGGGGTTTCAGGGAAACTGCACCTCAAACTCTTGAAAGCAAAAAACTCATGTCATGTGTATGTATTAAGCCACAGCAGGGTCAAAACCGCAGGCATGCTAGCCCCTGCTAAGGCCATGATGCCTGCCAAATTTCACAAAGTTCAGTGCAGGGGTTTCAGGGAAACTGCACCTCAAGTTGCAGACGAGCAAAACTTGTGACATGGGTGCCATGGTGCGTGTTAAGGGGCTTCAGGGTGATGGCTGCTGGGGTGGTGGCCCCTGCTGAGGCCACAAAGCCTGCCAGCTGTCAAGAAGATCGGTGCAGAGGGAATCTGGGTTCTGGGGCCCTGCACCTCTAGCTGCTGACACGCAAAACTCATGACATGGGTGGGTGACACTGTGTGTGTGTTAAGGTGTGCCCTAGCTCAGCAGACCCCAAGGCAGAAAGCAGACCAACTCAAAGAATGCTGCCTTTTATGCAGTTTTTCCATCCCTCCCCCAGAGCACAGGGGTTGGGAGAGACCTCAGGAAAGGATGACAATCACTGGCCAGCTACACAGTCAATAATGAGAGCAGTCCTCCCCTCTGCCCCGGCCCCCCCTTCTCCCTCCCTCTCCTTACTTTAGTTTCTGTTTCCCTGCAGGCAAGCCCAGTTTGAGCTTCAAAACTCGAAATGTTTAGAAAATTTCAAAACGTTTCGACTTGCTTTGTTTCATTTCAAGGCTGTTTTGAAGCTCTCTGTTTCATTTTGATTTCGCTGATTCGAGCTCAAAATGAGTCAAAACAGTGTCAAAACAAAACTGCCGGCAAAATTTCACACAGCCCTAGTAATTATTCCCCTCTATTCTGTGCTGGTGAGGCCACATCTGGAATACTGTGTCCAGTTTTGACCTCCGCACTGCAGAAAGGATGTGGACAAATTACCTAACCTACCTTTTCCATGGGGCCATCTGCAGGGTGGGGTTTCTGTGGAAGGGAAAGCAGTGGCTATGGAGAAGGGACCCCAAGCTCCATCCCCTTCTGCACAGCTTCTGTGGCCTTTCTACTTCAAGGAGGTGAAGGGGAGCAAGCACACCAACTTCCCAAGTACAGGCGCATCCCAAATGAATTAAGGCAAACCCTGGGTCTGGCCCAATGCCCACTGCAGTCAATGGAAAGGTTCTCACTGCTGTCAGTGGTTTTTACATCAGGCCTATTTTTAAATCCCTCCAACATTAATTGTTCATCTTTTATAAAACCTGATCTCCAGAGACCAGCTCTTCCAGGAAGAGTCCAATACAAGGGAAATGTTCCAAACCTCCTGCTCTTTTTCTCTCCCACACACTATCTGCTTGTTACCCGCCCGCCCCATGCTTACAGCGTGTTTGACTTCCTATGGAGCCAATCAGTTGCCATGTCTGATCTCAGTCAATAAGCATTTATTCTAATTGAAAACAGCATTGATTGGATACCAGGCAAGGAATGCAGAAATTCTATAAATAAGGCAGGGCGGAGGATGAACCAAGGTGATTGTGACAGTAGCCAGCAGAGTAATTGTTAATAGCAATGCTAAGGGGAAGACGAACCATCCAACGCTCTGTCACTCTCTGAATGCCCAATTTACAGTTCTCACCAGGGAGCTGACTGTCTTGCCTTGGTGATGAGTTAATTTCCTCTGACTGATAAACCTCAGAGTCCCTCACTACAACACCTTGCTGCACATGTTGCAAAAGAAGAATGGCTCATTAACATGTAAATCATGATTTATTTATTTTTGGCACCTCTAGGAAAACAATAGGCCCAACTCCTTGTCTTCTCTGGGATTTCCCCTGGAGGAAGAAGTTTCATCGATTGCTAAATGGAAAGGTCAGATAGTGAAGTAATTTAATTGAATGACTCTTCCAATAGCTTTTAGGCTTTAAATAATCATAGGTTTTCCATAGCATGCCCCTTGTCTGTCTCAGAACAGGGTGGGGTGCGATTCAGTCCCATCATAACTCATTACAGTAGGAAAATAAATCATTCAGCAGCATCTAGAAAAATTCTACCTGCAGCTAGAAGGCAGCAGATCTAATGACTAGAGCACAGTACTCATGGTTTTGTACCCAGCTCCTCCATGAATGTGGGTCATCATGGGAAAAAGACTTGCTCAACCAGCTGTAGTTTCCCGGGCTGTGCAATGAAGCTTTGTTATGGTTAGCTGAAATGGGCTGCTGGGAGTGGTGTGGGAGTGGACTTAAAAGTACTGCCTGTCCATTCCCTGTGGTTACCATCATGCACTGCAGTGCTCTGGACTTCCAGAATTCCCCACAGTTTCCTTCTGATTGGAATTGCACAGCTCATTCCTGACCCTGGATTTTGCAATCTGGTGCATTCAAAACAGAATGTAGCGCCAAAGAGGCAGCCTTCATGGAGATCCCTGCTAGTGGAGAGAAGTCAGAGAGAGAGCACAGCCCCCTGAAAAGCAGCTGTTTAAAATAAGCAGTACACACTTGTAGAGTAGGCCAGAGGAGGACAGATGTGGTGCAGGATGTGACCTGTGGTCCCATGTGATGCCTCCAAACTAAGCGCACAGATCAGGGAGCGGTGAGGTGAAGGGTGGGAAAGCAGCGCACGGTTTCTGCTGGAGCTGCAGCCAGGGAGCAGAGGGGGAGACCAGACCTGCTGTGAAGTCCTGAGAGCCCCACCCAGCCCGGAGAACATGCCAGGGTGCTCGGTGAGTCTGGTTTATCTTACACCAGCAAAGGTCTAGGACAGACATTGCATAAACAGGTTTGACCCAAATCAATTAAGTCTGATACTACATTCAGCCAGGTTTATCTCAAACTGGTTTCAGCCATTTTCAAGCTGGTTTATATGCACTGAACATCTGTTCTGTTATAGGTTTAAACCGGTTTGTGTGTAATGTCTGTCCCTAGCCATGGTAACTAAGCAAAGACAAATGGTTCAGAATGTGGGTGCTTGTCCAAATCGTATGGATCAATGGAAGAGACTGTGAGGCTCTGTGACCCCCTGTCTCTACGTACTTCCCCCTAGCTGGGACTGGCTCCTTGTGGGGAAAGA
Organism: Crocodylus siamensis; assembly: GCF_052110815.1. Taxonomy (NCBI): domain Eukaryota; kingdom Metazoa; phylum Chordata; order Crocodylia; family Crocodylidae; genus Crocodylus; species Crocodylus siamensis. The sequence continues at coordinate 272,299,053 of NC_143396.1, read as the reverse complement.
TGACCTACTGCTCCTCCAGTTCTCTGGTGTCTTAGATTAGCTGTTTTCCCATCTGGTGTCCTCTGGTTGAAGGGCCTGGCAGGCGGAGTAGAACAGATGGAGAAACAAGATGTGGCTGTCTTTTGCTGTACTCCACAGTGGACAGCATGACACAAAGCCCTTGCCTGCAATTGTTGCTTTGGTACCATGGTGCATATTATTGTACTGTTTCTAAGGGTTGTAGTCCCCTATTATGTTGGAGGCTGCACAGACCTCAGATATCTGCCTACTCTGATGCCTGAAACACAGTCACTGTTTGGGGGCCAGACATGACTGACAACTTGCCTGTCTCTGGGACCAGCCAGACATGTGAGCTTAGCTTGGGCAGGAACTGTTAGGCATTGGCAGACAGCAAAAGGTGGTGTTAGGCAGTTTAGTTGATAAGGTCTGAGGAAAAGAGCCGGGATTTAGCTCTTGGGACAGTCAGCCTGCCAGGAACTCAGACCAATACTGTGTCACCTGCTGGGAGCACTCAGCCAACCTTGATGTAAATTCGGGCCTTAGAAATTTGTATAGACAGTTTTGTTAGTCATCTCAACAGCAACAATTCTTCTCACTCTTCCATGGAAAGATGTTAGAGTTACACCATAATGACATCACGGGAATGCAGGGTTGTTACTGCAAGATGGACTATAAATATTAATAACTTATGTGCTTGGAAACAAAATGCCCAAATACAACACAATTTCCTCCTAACCCAGGTGCTTCCTTTTTACAGTATTCACAATGTTACTGAGGTCCATTCTTTTAATTTACATTCTAAATTTTTCAACTTTTGCAATGTATGACTCGCATGCTAACCAGACAACTACATATCTTAAATCAGTACATCTCCACTGAGATCGCTCCTATAGGCAGTGAGGGTATAGCTCATTGTTTAATAGACTATAAACATACCAGCAGAGGGTATAGTTCAATATTTAATAGACTAGAGCCCTGGAAAGCTGCTGAGTGTGTGGTGAAACTCGTTTCCCTAACTCCAGGGAACTGCCTGCATCATCCCTATGCTGTGCTGAAAATTCTCTTGTAGTGACTATGACAAAGGCCAAATCACTCTGGTGTAAGACAACTCAAACAAGAAGAGTTACACCAACCATCTACTTGCTTCATTAAAATTTACTACAAGACAAACAGATCCAAATTGTAAGGTTCTCAAAAGGAAATTAGATCCTCCATAGATTACTTTAAACATACCAGGCCTTTGGGAAAACATGGAGCAACCTCACTTAAATATGATACCAGTTTTCTGAAGGAATGACCTGGCAACAAGCATGCCTCACAGTTACCTGACAGGCAGTCAGGCTTGCTCATTGGTCCATCCCTGCCTCACCTGCTGCAGACGGGGACCGCTACAGGTGATTGATAGACAATGTCCACATGAAACCTCTGATCAGTGACCAGGAGATCCGAGGTCATGTCACTGAAGGAGGTTCCCATGTTAATTACTACCCTACTCCAGTTTGGGTGAAACCTAAGACTGGATGTATGTTCTTGTACAGGAAATGAAATGGAGGACAGGAAACTTTCATTTGTTAAGCATGCATCTCCGTTGCTTTCCTTTTCCAAGGGTCAAGGCAGGGCAGCTAGAATCCCAGCCATTGTCTATATTGGGGCAAACCCCAACTTGTAGGAATCCAGTTCAAGAAAAGGAGATTTTGAAATGTAAATTGTCCAAGCATTTTTAATGACAACCTATTGGGTCGTGACACAGAAAGCTGGAGTGTGCAGTATAAGGATCTCTGGTGAGGGAAGTAGCACAGAGTGCTTGTTGCCTTCCCGTCAGTCTGTAAAGTCTTCTCGCCCCAGGTTTGTTGTGCTTTCAGTGTCTTGGCCCAGCTCGGAGTATGGGTAGGATCTTGAGGCTTGCTTTCACTTCAGCTAACAACCTAGCCACTGTTCAGTCAGGCTGCAGCCTTGAATGTCCTAATCGTCTAAGCCTTCCCAGAGTTCCCTCTGTTTGCCCAGGACAGACAAATTTACCACAGTTCACAGTGAAGGAATCGCAGAGGGGCTCATGTTACTGCAAGACAGAGAATCATGGAATATGCTCCCAGAAATGATAGTAATGGATACAGACTGGGGAGTCTGGCACCGGTGAGGTGGCAGTGACTTGAATATGGCATTGCAGTGGGCCCCATACAAACACTGGATGTGACACTGCAACTCAGTCCCGTTGTGAGATAATTGCTGAAACAGCAACAATCTTTCATTTACAATGTACCCCATTTACATGTATGCTAGGGAAGTGCATAATTCAAGGAACTATAGCACAAGGCCCATCCCAGTTCAGTTCCTTTTGCTCGCATCGTAACAAAGAGCAGTTATCTCCGTATCAGGTAAGGCATAAATTGTTTCAGTGCATAGTATCCTACCCACCAGGCTATGAGCATTCAGGGAGGAAGAGGGGGGCCCTCTCCACCTTTTTTGAGGCTGGGCCACAACAAAAAACCTTTCCTACAAGACTCCTGGGGTTGATAAAAGCTGATTCTGAAGCCTAGTGGTTACCGCAGTCAGCTGGTAAGAGGATCTTGGGTTCTGGTCCCTGCTCCCAGGCCTGCTTATGCCTTTTCCATTAAAGAGTTATTTGCCAAACAAGGTAGACTCATAAGCAGTTGTAGAAGCAGGAATTAGAAACCAGCCCAGAGCCCCGGTTTCAATCGGAGGGATGATGACTGCCCTCAGCCCACCCGAGCCTCTGAACTAATGCCTGGGACACTATCCTGAGAAGCGGGAGCTGGCAGTTTGAGCACCCTTTGGCTGAGGAGGGATTTTAACTGTGGTTTACCATTTTAAGTGAGGCTGTTGAAATAAGCTGGCTGCTTCTGAAAGCTTATGCCATGCATCTGATTTAGTTATTCCATAAAGGTACAAAGCTACCCTGCCTTCTGCCTGTAAATAGGGGCCAGCCTCACCCTTACCAGCTGTGTCTTAAAAGCAAAGATCCAGTCAGTCACCTGTACAGGTAGCAGTGTCTTAGGGGCCTAAGCCTAAATCCCAATTTCACAGTCACCAAAGTCAGGGTTGCAGGTAGGCAGGTAAAGCCAGGAAAGGGGTTGGACACACCCTTCTCTCCAGCATTTCCTTCTGGCTGATACGACTGCCAAGTGTTGTGACTCTCAGTCATAGGCACCTAACTATCCTCCTTTCTGGTGCAGGGAGCTCAGGCATTGATGAATTCCTCTGCTAGAGCTCAGCAGCTACATTTTAGGAGTGGGAATGCTCAGCAGCACTATGTCCAAGCCCCTGTTTGAGCCTGGCTTAGTGGATCTGTGTCCTCATTTCCCTATGCAGACACCAACTCTGAAAATGCTCCCTGCCACCAAACTGAAAGCGAAGGAGAGACCAGCCAGGCTTTATTTGTACCATGAGCTCAAGCTGGAAGACTGTTCTCGTATTTAAATGAAGACAGAGTACCACCAAAAAGAAACATTTCCTGCCATTCGTTGCTTGTGATTAATCCTCCCTTTCCTCTACTAGAGACTAGATTAGCAAGGGCAGTGTCATACTCCAGCATCTGGCTGGGACTAGAAGGAACAGCATGCTTATGCATTATTAATACCCTAAAAACAGACTTCTGTGGCATGATTGTATACATTAGATCGGTGGGAAAGGTCCTTGATAGAAGAATTAATATTGGTATTGAAGTCATTTTACTGTGTTCATCCTTTGGAATAAACTCTTCTGTAGCACTAAATGATTTTTGTTAAAATGGTAAGACAGATTATGATGTGAAATCAGCTTTGATTACAAATTAGTGTCCAAACACTACTTCATTCTTAGAAGATATAATCTAATTGGGGCAGCATTATGCTGCTATAATGGAAAAAATGCAAATCCTAACCTTATCAAATGTGTAATCACATAAGAGCTCTTTAAGGGTTCTTAGATACTTCAGGAAAAGAAATGATGCTACACTACAATCTCACCGTTTACACATTAGGCATTGGCACAGAACCCAAAATTATAGTGGAAGCTTCCTAAAGCTTAATTTTGGAAGAGAGTAATTGCATTTCTTTGAGCAGCCCAGCCCCCCCCCGACAAATATGACCTGATTTAAGAATGTTTTGTAGACTCGAAGGTCTGAGTGATTTGGCAGCACTGTAATAATAATGTTTGCTTTTCTGTCTTTGTGTCATGCTGAGGGAATGCTATAAATTGGTGACACCAGTAAGAAGCCTGAGGAGAATGGCTTGAAATAGATATGGCTCCATTCTTTCAGGCAAAAATATAATGTCTAGAGGTACTGAGTCACAGATGTGAGGAGAGAGAGCTGTTCTGCTTCCTATAACCTCTGAAATGAGGGACTCAGAAAAATGGAAGGAAGGCTCATGTTTTCCACAGCCAACTCGTATGCACAGGTACTTACTATTTTTACATGGGCAAATCAGAACCTGAATGTGCAAATGGTTCCCAAGGCCAGGCTTGATCTGCACAATGGCCTCAGCTCTGTGTGCACACACAAATGTGCGAACTCGTATGTATGCACAATGCATTACTACTGCTGTTATTTTTCTTCTGCTGCTGCCATGAAACTCTGAGTGAGATCAGGGCCCCAACATGCTTGGTTCAGTATGTATACAGAAGGAGAGATGTTCCCTGCCCTGACAAGCAAGTGAAGCAAATTGTTTTAGGTTATGCAGTAGGTCACTGGCAAAGCAGAATAAAATAACTCCAGTTAGCTGATTGCCAGCCCCCTGCTTGTTCCCTAAACCATGATTCTTATCCAAAATGAACTTCACACATACCCCTTTTCTTCCAAGCTTGCCACTCCTTACCCCACACCCCTCCCCACTCTCATTTTGGGTGACCAGGCTCTGTGACTATGGATCCTGGTGTCATGGACCAAAAGAGGATGAATGGTACCAGGTTACTTGGCCTAACTCGGGCAGAAGTACCTGGGCTAAGCTGGAAAAATTGAAGCAGTGAAAGAAATCCTAGTTCTCAACCATATGATTGTCATACCCTCCTTAAAGGCTGCAAGAAAACTCTGATTGATTTTCAGAACAATCTGCTCTGGAAGAAAAGCCCGTAGAATAAAAAGGACTCATTTACACAGTGGGTTCAGTTCAAGTTAAAATCTCTCTGATTTGGACAGCATGAATGTCCAGCTGCTTCCCTAGCTGAAGCCTCTGTTTGCCTGAGCTGTTTGCTCTTCACTAACATGCACCCAGCCAGCCCTGCTTTGTTTGCTAGATTTCCGCACACCATGCTTGGCTCCGGGTAAGGAGGCAGTTTGCCCTGGCAGATCCTGCCCGATGACAGTGATAAATTCAAAAGCACGTGGAGCTTGTGGTTGAAAAGAAACCGTATGATCAGCAGAAGTTTTCTCCCCCAGCTTGCATGGCCACATTCATTATTGAGGCCAAGCAGCCATGTGGTTATAAAATAGATAGTCCTTGTGAGAGCTGATCTAACTTTCTGCAATTACCCTTGCATCTTTAATCACTCTCACCACTTTAAAAAGCAGCCGATCTGGCAGCCGATAATTAGGCTGCGCCTGCAGCAGGATGGCCAGCAGCCAGATCACATGTCTCCTTTCATCTGCATATTTATGCATTTAAAGGAGAAGAAAACTTTCATAACATTTTAATAACTAGTTTCTTCTGAATCCATAATTCTAGTCCTCCAGGCTGGTCCTAACTTCCTCTCTGATCTTAAGTAAGTGGAGAAGGGTTGTTGTTTTGCTGCTGCTATTGTTTTCTTCTGATTGGGTTTGGTTTTGGTTTCCCCTTGTTGTATTGTTTCAGAACCGTATACAAATGTAGGAGAAATGCTGAGGTGGCCCATATAGGGTATGAATCCTTAGCTGTGTGAGATCTGGCAAGGAGAAAGCGTGTAAACTTGTTCTGAGATTAAAAATTAATTGATTCCAGAGACAGGAACTGCTGGACTTCCCTGCATCTCTGTGCTAGATAGATCCTAGCTGGTTTACTAAACAATGGAAAAAATCTTCTACGTGCCTGTATTTCAAACAATACATAATGTGATATAAAAATAAAGGAACTGTGGACTTTGTCCCAGGTTACACTCATTAGAAAATCTGTCAGAGCCAGCATTTTAGCACCGAGTCTACTGAAGTGTCTGGACTGATATGTGACTCAGTGTATACCCAGCTAAACGTCAAAATAAGAGACCAGCCCTTGTTCCAAATCAGAATCTGCGGGCTGCTGGAGCTTGCTCTCTCTGGTTCATAATGCCAGAGAAAACAATGGGTGGTCAATCTCCCTCTGTGTTATGTCTTCAACCTCTCTGTCACATACAGACCCTATCCAGCAGAGCCCCCATGCATTTCCCATTAATTATGCATTCCAGCTACAGAATGGAGCCATGGGGCTGCCATTGTCCTCCCTTATCTCCTGGTAGTGAAGTGGAAGGGGGGTAATGCTGTGAAGGGGGAATTGCTGAGAGACAGCAAGGCTCACTTCACAGCAATGTGGCAAGGAAAATGTCTTATCTGTCTCCCTTGCCTAGAGCTGGCAGCTTCTCTGACAGGCTGTGTGAGGGCATCAAGCAGGATACTTGGCAGCAAGGCTTTGCAGGACATCTTTCTCATTGGGAAGGATGTGTCCTGGCTGTATGGTGACATGGTAATATGTTCTGTTACTGTTACAGAAGTACAAACATAGTAAAACATGGTCTAATAATTTATTTATTTATTAATTTTATTTATTTGAGTTGGTCTAATAAAATATATCAGATTTAGCCAAAGAACCTTGTCTGCCTATGTCCTTAGACCAATGTGACTACAGGTTACAGCCTACACCCCGTAAAACACGGGATGCACTGAGGACCAGAGGTTATTTCTTTAAACCCTATTTTTGCAATTGGCAGCAAGTAATGGCAAAAATCAAACACCTCTATGATATGCTGGAGAATGCTCAGCCAAGAGGAAACAAAACCAAATGAAATTCAGTTCCTAAATTTAGTTATTTCTCCCTAAAAAACCAAAAAAGAATAGTTATCACTTCCATATGGGAAGCACCTTTTATAGGAGAGCCTCTACATTTGGCAAGTATTAGTCTGCTGAAGCACAAATTAGGGAATGAAAGTTTTGACAGTCTTTCTTTCTTTCAGATTAGCCCAGTGAATAGAAACAGAAGTCCTAGTTCCTTGCTCCACATATTAGGGTTGCATTTCCAGAGTACTTCCTGAAGTCCCCTTAGCTTTGCCATTCTGTGCTGAAAAGAAAGCATGGACAGATGAATATGTTATATCCAGGCTGTCCAACTTCAAATCGGCCAGGGGGCCACATGCCTGCTGGGCCACACCAGCAGGGGCTGCATGTCTGCTGGGCTGCACCAGCATGAGCCATGGCCCCTTAGCATGCAGCCCCTCACCTGCTGTACTGCACTGCACATGGGTGGCCATTGCACCCCACATCTGGGTGGGCAATGCCCAGATGAGCATCTACACATACAAGCAACCCCCCCTCAGCAACCTCACTGCACTGTGCCATGGCGTGTTCCCCAACCCCACTGTGAGTTGTGCCACCCTGCACTGAGGCAGGAGCAGGAGAGGAAAGCTGAGGGAGGGAGGACAAGCCTAGAGACCGCAGCTGCAGCAGCAGCCATAGGGGGAGAGGCAGCTAGGTAGGAGGCTGAACATTAAGCCCATCTTAGCAGGGCTGCCAGCTGGACAGCCTGAATCAGGTAGTGGTGAGATGGGGACTTACTGCACAGCAGCTGTTCCAGGGTAACTGGTTTGTGCGTGACCCCTCTCTTTAATGTGGATCATTTGTTTGTCTGTCTATACTGCTTACTTCAGAAGTGGTTGCAATAATCACAGTAAAATGATAATTATGCCCATAGTTTCATAGTTTCTAGGGTCGGAAGGGACCTGAGCAGATCATCTAGTCCGACCCCCTGCCATGGCAGGAAAGATGTGCATCTAACCTCCTCTTAAACACCCCCAGGGTAGGAGCCTGCACCACTTCTCTTGGAAGTTGGTTCCAGACCCTAGCCACCCTGACTGTGAAGTAGCGCCTCCTGATATCTAACCTAAACCTACCCTCTGCCAGCTTGTGACCATTATTCCTGGTCACTCCTGGCGGTGCTCGGGGGAACAGTGACTCCCCCAATGCCTGCTGATCCCCCCTGACTAGTTTATAACGGGCCACGAGATCCCCCCTCAGCCTTCTCTTTTGGAGGCTGAACAGGTTCAGGTCCCATAGCCTCTCCTCATAGGGCCTGCCCTGTTGTCCCCTGATCATATGAGTGGCCCTCCTCTGGACCCTCTTCATGCTGTCAACATCCCTCTTGAAGTGTGGCGCCCAGAACTGAACGCAGTACTCCAGTTGCGGCCTGACCAGTGCCGCGTAGAGGGGGAGGATCACCTGTTTGGACCTGCTCGAGATGCATCTGTGGATGCATGACAAGGTGCCGTTGGCCTTCCTAACTGCCTCTCCACACTGCCGGCCCATGTTCATCTTGGAGTCAGTGATGACCCCCAGATCCTTTTCCGCCTCCATGCTGACAAGAGGGGAGTTCCCCAACCTGTAGGTATGGTGCTGGTTGTTCCTCCTGAGGTGCATCACCTTGCACTTGTCTGTGTTGAAACCCATCCTATTCTCGTCTGCCCACTCTTGTAACCTGTCTAGGTCTGATTGTAGCCTGTTGTATCCTTCCAGTGTGCCCACGTCCCCCCACATCATTTTGTCTGGATAGACAAACCCCAATATTTGGCCTCATAAATATAAAGTGACCAACATTCAGGTAAAAAAATACAGAACACAGTCCCAGAAGCTCTACAGCCTTCCAGAACTGAAAATAGTTTGTATTATAAACTTTGTTATAATATTATAGAAGTTTGTATTATAGCCACCCTATTGTGGTACAGTGCAGAGCTAATTGCCTTGGGTGCAGTGTTGTGTGACTATGACCATGCCACTTGCTGCTTAGAGGGTAACCACTAGATAGTCAGCAGATGGAGCTGAAAGGCAATATTAATGTATTTATTATTTATTTATTTATTCATTCAATTGATACACCTCCCTTCCCAACAAGGGTCAGGGTGGCTTCCAAGAAGAAAAATGGAAACAGGAGAATGACAAAACAACTTAAATGAGAACTACAATATCAACATAAACCAGAGACCCCTGACCAATATCTCAATCTAACTTGATTTGCTAAATGCTTGTCCAAATAGGAAGATATTGCAGCACTTCCAAAAAACTGAAGCTCATGCTCTGGCTGGCCTCAGGAAGGAGGGAGTTTCTGCTTTGGGAAGTTGGTCTAATAAAATATATCAGATTTACCCAAAGAACCTTGTCGGCCTATGTCCTTAGACCAGGGGCAGGCAAAATATGGCTCGCGGGCTGAATCCAGTCCAGGCCATTCTATCCAGCCTGTGGGACCCCTAAAAGATTCAGAAAATTATTTTTTATCTGTCCCTGGCTACCTGTCAAAGACGACAAGGTACAGCAGCAGCAGGACCCAGGGGGAGCCGGTGGCATGACCCAGCAACAAGGCCCACCTGGCACCACTCCACCCCTAACCCCCACTGGGAAGCCTGTGCCTAGCAGAGGCTTCTGGCCTGGGACCCTAGGGCTGTTCCCTGCCTCCCTCCACCCGAAAGTGCAACGCAGCTAAGAACATGGTGGGAAGGGAAGGCTGCTGGCAATTGCCCCAGTCCTAGGGCCTGGGCCAGGCCAGCTCCTGCTGCGTCCTGCAGTCCTGATGATGCAGCCAGAAACCATGTGGTGCTGGAGTGGCTGGCAGGCAGGTGGGGGTGGGGTGGGGAGAAGTGGCAGCGGTGGGCAGGAAAGTGGAGGAATGGCGGTGGCAGCAGTAGAAGGTTGAGTGGCAGTGAGTGGTGGATGGGCATGAGCACAATGACAGCTGGGCAGGAGCATGAGGCCGGCGCCAGTGCCCCAGGGCCCGGGCTGGTGGGGACCCAGAGTGTCTCTAGTGGGTTATGGAATAGAGAAAGATCCCACACAATTTACTGATTCATTTGATGTGCCTGGCTGGGGGAGTATTTGGTTGATTGCACGATTTCACAATGATTGCACACTTAATTCATACAGCACAATTTTATTATAAAATTCCTTGCTACACATATAACACTGCTTAGCTTTAAGAAATCCTTCCCAAACAATGCTATAAGAATTAGTATTACAAAAACAACTACAATTACAAGTAAAGATTATTTATACTTACAATCCTACAATTCCTAGAAACCAAATCCCCAAATATACTTTCATTCTTTAGCTGTGGTTTTAGAGTTGGTCTCAGCAGTGATAGAAACAAGTCCCCTTCCTTCAGTCCCACTTGGGCGGTCCTAGGCTTCAGTGTGAACGGGAGTTCTTGCTCACAGAGAGAGTGGTTCAGGGGATCAGTCTGATCCAGCCTGCACTTGCGATTCTTCCTTCGATGTTCTGCAAGTGAGGTTACCTCCAAATTGGGATTGTAGGTTACAGTTTTTATTGGGTGAGTTGCCGTCTTGGGCCCCTCCTACCCAAACCTGTCACTATTCCCAAATTTGGGCTTGGATCTATTAACAGATTTCTGCTGGGTGGTCAGTTTGTATTCTTGCTTTTTGGAGATTTTCCACAACACCGCTGTGACCTCTTTTGCTAACCCCTTTTTAAAAGCCCCCAGGTTTCGATCTCTCAGAACACTTGCCCAAGGGTCGCTTTTAGGTTAACTTTGTTAAAGGCCTCTAGAGATAAAATTCAAAAACCAAGACATTCAGCACATTTGCTGCAAGGCCTCGAGAGATAAAATTCAGAATCAAGACATTCACCACATAGGCAAAAACAATCAATGACCCTAGATAAAAAGATGAACCTAGCCTTTTTTTCTAAACTGGCTAATGGGTATTTATTACAAGCATTCAAACTATTATATTCAATATGACCCAGAGCAGAGTGGTGGGAATGCAGGGCTTGGTCTGGAAGGGGCTCTATGGGGCTGGGCTGGGCTGCGCTTGCAGGGAGAGGGTGGAGCTGGCCTGGCTCCACAGAGCCCATGCCAGCCTGGGCTTCCCGCTCCTGCTGCCCTGCTCTGGGCCCCTGCCAGCACTGTCTCTGCCAGCCCTGCTCACACCTGCCTGCCTGCTCGCTGCCACTTGCCCCTGCACATGCCACTGCTGCCACTGTCATTTCCCCACTTTCCTGCCTGCCACCGCCACTTCTCCCCACCTCCCTGCACCCACTGGCCACTCCAGTAACACATAGTTCCCAGCTACATCACTGGGACTGCGGGACTCAGCAGGAGCCGGCCCAGCCTGGCCCCCACAATTCTCAGCTGGCTCCTGCTCTGTCCTGCAGTCTTGGCCATACCGCTGGGAACTGAGGAGTGCTGGAGCGGTGGGTGGGGGAGGGAAAGGAGAGAAATGGGGAAGCAGTGGGGGCTGTGGGCAGTGCAGGAGGGTGTGTGTGTATGTGTGTTCATAGGACAAGTCCCACATGCACACCCCACCATACATATGTACCCACAAACCCCCTTGCACTACCATACATGCACACCCCACACCATCCCTATCACACAACCCAGCCACCCTTCCCCACACACAGCCCCCCACAAAGCCCATACCAACCCACACACATAGACACACATCCCCACATGCTCCCTCACCCCACATACACCCCCAACCCCATACAACCCCCCATCTATCCACATGCCCATAAATCTCCCCCACACACACCTGACATACCCACAGCCCTCCACAAATCTATACCCACCCCCAAACCTCCTCCCCCCACAACATACAAGAGTATGTCTTCATTTTAAGCTACTATACAAACACCTCTATGTACACTACACAAACACATGCAAATCAGGACAAAAATATTTTTTGAAATCAAATTAATGAATGTTGTAGATGTTCCAAAATGGCAAAACCCCCTGCTGAAAGGCGTACTTCTGGCAGGGGATAGGGGTCAGGGGATAGGGGGCGGGACTTCTGGTCACAAGATGGTGAACAGGGGGGCAGAGCACCTGTCAAGGGGCAGGGCTACTTCTACAGCCCTCAACAGTTTGCCAAAACTCGGTAAGCGACCCTCCCCCCCCGAAATAATTGCCTGCCTGCCCCTGTCTCAGACTAGCATGGCTACAACCAATACCCCTGAGTTGGGGAGTGACTGCTGAAGATGACCTCCCATGCATTTTCATTGAGTGGACTTAATGACATTAGCGGTCTGAATGGCTGCGTTCTAGCAGTGCCAGGTAGTGTCAGTGTGTCCTCTTAGCAAGTGCAGCAATTCTGAAATTCAGGATGAATTTGTCCTTGGGGACATGAGGACACAATCCCCAAATTTAGAATTGTCTCAGAAAATCCAGAGCAGCTGGTTTCTTTATGTAAATATGATCCCAATCCAAGGCATTAATTTCACTCCAGAGGGACAGCAAATCACCTCCTGTCCATTTATACAATGAGAAGAAACAAATGAGGGCAAGGTTAATTAAGAGTGGGAGTTCACACTCCTCTCACAAACATGGAACAGACCCAAATGAGGCACAACAGCTAGCTATCATCAGACAGTCTTCTCAGTTGTTTCCAGCTGATATCCTAGAACTTTTATTTTGTATCCCAAGGTTTCCTTATCAAGCTTTTAGTCTGAGCCACAAGTCTCAGCTCTGTCATCAGGAGCAGTGAAGGATGTCACAGCATGGTTTTTCCCATCAAAGAGAAATGAACCATTTGATACATTTTACGAACAGAGATAACCTGCATTGTATTATAGTTTAGGAATTCCACTGATTTGTTTTGGGAGTGGCTCAGGCCTTTAAATTCAGTTTGAGGACAGATCATGTATTTGTAGCACAGTAAGTAGGACAATGAATTTTACCTAAACTATACTGAAATCCAAGACAATCTCTGCACTGATTTGTATGGGGTTTGGACATAAATGCTGACTTCTATATGTAGGGATCTATCCTTTTCTGAGACTTGTCTAGTCCAGGCTGTGGAAGGTGTTAGCTGACACATGTTAAGGGCCTCGTGTAGACACAGCAAGGCATCTTCAGCACATATGGCTTTAACATAAACTATCTATACCAGGCTCTTCATGTGTCAGCTAACAACTTACAAGTCATAACCTAGACAAGGCCTTAATGTTTGAGGCAAATGAAGGTTAACAATAAAAGGCAAAATTGTCTTGTGGTCAAGGCATAGGGCTAGAAATGAGGTGATGTGTTTTATTTCTGATTATCATGGACATGTATGAAATATGGAAGATTCTTGGGGTAGGTTACTGAATTAAATTTAGAAAAAAATCTAGGTTAGTCTGGAATGGTTGTGAGCGGCCACACTAAAAATCCATAAGTATGTTATTGTGTCCTTGCTAAGCAGCTCTGCTTGGGCACATGGGGAAAAAGGGATGATGGGAAACCCATTGGAGGTCTGTTAGCACTTGAGGGATTTAGCTTGCATGCTCATTCCAAGTGTGCAGGTTCCCAGTCTGGAATGAAAGAAGCACCTGACCTCATGCAGCCTGTACCTCTAGCTAGGGCCAACCAGCCTGGGTTTAATGACATGATCAGATTCAGGTGAGAAAGAGTTTTCTGCATGGACACAAGGTCCAACAACCATGTAAGAGCTCGAGTTAACTCTGCAGTGAAGTTATTTGCAATGCATTGCTAACCTTAGTGGAAGGTGAGGAAACCTGCTTAAGGCACCTATAAACATACATGAACATGAAGCTAAATTATGCTATTGTAGGGTTAATACTGTGGGGTATTGGGCAAATGCACATATCATTGTTACTTGCATTGACTTAAGAAAACACAGAAGAATCCAGGTTGTAGGCTACTTTGCCATTAAATCACCATGCAGCGATGGAACCATTGCAGATCAGGAGGACATACCCTCAGATATTACTGCCACTCTGTAGAAAAGTATTTCAGAACAACATTTGCACTCTCCTGAGAAACAGCAGCTGGGATAATATCTCCTTGGGATCTGATTGAAAATAGCAGCATAGACACCTCAGTTATAACCCCTTCGTGGGAGAAGATTATCAAGCCATGTGGCAAAACTAGTCTCAGTGCTGTACCCAGGCCAAAGCCCCAGTGGCCATGAGTTTTGCCTGTCAGCAGCTAGAGGTGCAGGGCCCCAGAACCCAGAAGCCCCTGCACTTATCTCCTTGACAGCTGGCAGGCTTCGTGGCCTCAGCAGGGGCCACCACCCCTGCAGTTTTCAGCCCGCTGTGACTTAAGACACCCAGTCATCTATGTCACAAGTTTTGCCTGTCAGCACCTTGAGGTGCAGTTTCCCCCAAACTCCTGCACTGATCTTCTTGAAACTTGGCAGGCTTTGTGGCCTCACCAGGGGCTACCAACTCTGCAGTTTTCATCCTCCTGTGGCATAACACTTACACGTGACATGAGTTTTGCTTTCACAGATTTAGGGTGCAGTTCCCCCCAAACCTCTATACCTATCTTCTTGAAACTTGGCAGGTTTCATACTCACAGCAGAGGCCCTGTGAGTTGCATCCAAATCAGACAAAAAACAACAAAGTTATAGATATTGCATTGATTCCCCATTATACCCTATGGCTGGATCTCCAAAGCTTTGGAGCCGCTTCGGCCAAATCAAAGTGGGAAACTGACCTAGAGCTCCGGATCAGATCCCTGGCATCCGAAGTGGCCAGATGTGAAGCTGAATTGAATAGCTGCCTATTCACACAGTCCTATGTGTCACCATCCAAAGTGAAACCACTGCCCTAGATTATGTTGATACTTTGGAGGAAGTACTGAAGCTTTTCCTTGCTTCCCACACAATCACAGCTTTAGGATTTTCTTAGAATTTTTAAAATCATTCTGATGCAATCAAGCAACTTCTGTATGAAACTTCCTCAAGTGCCGGTATTGGAGATCGTCTTTAGACCAAGGTGATCTGTGAAGACAGATCCAAGGCAGAAGATGGCTAAGGATCATTTCATTGACAGCTTAGGGCAAAAGATTATACTCAAAGGTATATTAAACCCTCAACAGAGCAGTGTGTAACCAATGGCATATTATGCACAGCCTCCTCTAAAAGCACTCAGTTTCATTAGCCTCTGACACTGGACCACAAAGGAAGTCTTTTGTCCCAGTTGATATCCCAATTTCTAACCAGAGTCAAAACTACTTGCTCTGTGAAATAACATCCAAGCCTCCGTTAACCAATCTTACCAGGTAGAGAGTGTGACCAGCTGTATCACTTGAATCTAGGGCCACCTGGAATGCTTCCTTTGTTATAACAATTCTGAGCTGACTCAGATAACTCATCTGCTTGGATGATAAAGTAATTGAGAACTTAATTCATGTTTGTAAAACATAGCCATCCACAGCTGGAAGAGGTTAGACAGGTGCACAGTATTGTCTGTATCACGGCATGCAGCTTTACTGATTTATGGCATGTTATTTTTTTCTTTCTCAAGTTCTGTTCTCTCCCCTCAAGTGCTAGATCATTTATAAATTCACCATTTGCGCACACATATTTAATATGAGTCATTCATCATCTGCTGCTATTTATTAAATTGCAGTCTGTATCTTTGAAGTGAGCAATATTTTCTTTTACAAATATAGCTTTATCTCTGTTATTGGAACCTGGAATGAATTAGGAATATTAAAGTCTTTTGAAATGATATTCCTAACTTTTATGTACTGGGACATTTTCATTTACATTTTCTCTAAATAACATTGCCCTTTTGGAAGCCATGCTGGATACATTAAGGTAAATATTGTTCCTCCAGCACACATGGTTTCCATTGCAATTGGTCCCCCTGCTGTTTCCTTCTAAACACTCTTTCATGTTATATCTCCTACAATGGTGTTTGAAATACTGATCACTGATAGCAAAGATAAACTGGCTCAAGCAGCTGTGAGTTTTGGGGCAACAGTTGTTTAGATGCGTGTCTACTGTGGTTACTGAAATAAAGATTTTAGGTATAAATTGAATGTGTCATTAGAATGGAATGCATAAAGCTGCTTGATATTTTTATAATCTAGCGAAAAGACAGTAAATACAGAATGATTGAACTACGCAGAGTACACCATAAAACACCCATTTGACAGATGAGAATTGAACAGAATCTCCTACTGTTAACGAGGATATTATGTCCAAGTCATTATCTAACTGAAAGATCGCCAGAAATTGTAACAAGCAAGATGCTTGTAAAATGCTGAATCTGGATTATAATGGAGTATAATGGGTGCACCTACACATGTGATTAATGTGACACAATAAGCCGTGGAACAGTTTGAGCCAAAGTAAACTGTTCCTGAGTGCAGTGTCTACACATGTGCCTGGGACAGCAGCAATTTGAGCCAGGACAGAACAGGCTCCCCACTGGCTGACTGACAAGGCTCAATGTACACCTGTGGTCAGCATCTATGCATGAGTTTCAGTAGAGTTAATTACTCCACCATAAGATAGTACTGTTCCCTACAGTACTATTTTATGGCAGTTAATTTACTGCACCCTAATGCCGGCGCACATGTAGACTGTGACGCTTTACTGCAGAACTAATTAGTCTACTCTACATTAAAGCACATGTGTAGATGTACCCACTGTGTTGTTTCCTTAGAGTTGTACCTTCTCACCATGTGGCCAATTAGTGTTACTATCTCAAAGAGCACAAGGGAAGTGCTTGAGTTTGTGGGTTTTGGCAGAACAAAGTTTCACACACAAGGGTATGAATCTGCAATCACTGTATGTACTTTCTCTTCACTGTTAGGCAAGAAATCTGGTAGATTCAAATACTAGTCCAGCATAAGGCTAGAAGAAGAGAGCTATATCAGTTTTCAGATTGGAATAATCACATTTACCCAAAGAACCTTGTCTGCCTCTGAGTCTGTATTCATTTTTCACTCTAAACTGCTATCACTTCCAGAACACTGCATAATTTGAAATCATTCTGCCTGCAGAGCCAGTCTGTTGTGTACACCACAGGGAGCTATTCAAAGCAGCACATTTTAAAACTCTCCAGTTGTGCCGGAACAGAAGTGGGCCCATGCACGCATACCTGCACCCGGACTTTGCATGTGTACACTTCCAGTCCTCGGCCATGGGCAGTCTCTTCAGGGTTATGATTCACATTTGCCAAATGAATGAGAAGCATTAAGCTTTCTGGGTGCAAATTCTAACACGTGCAGGGGTGCTACTTTTTTGGGAGCATGCATGAAGATTCATGATAGGTGCAGTCAAAAAGGGTCCAAATTCAGCATGGATCTTACAAATACAGTGGGACTGCTCACCTGTCTGCAGGTACAGTTGTGGAATTAGCTTCACTGGAGCTTTCCAGAGAGACTGGACAAACATATACTGCAGCTGTGGGCTGCAGGAAGTTGCTCTCAGTGACTGTAGAGTTTGCCACCAGCTGCGTTTTTATATTTCTATGAGCTTAAACATCTTGCTTAATCAGTGGCTGTTTGCTCATACACTTGCAGAGGTTAAGGTTATACGAACATTTACCCAGTAATTTGGAGAGGGTGGACTTCAGTTCTGCATAGGTAGTTTCTGGCTTAGCAACTGCAAGTAATAGTAATGATTTAAAGCCTGAGCTTGCTTAGCATGTGCTCAGCTCTTTGCAAGCCCCATGCAGTCCTCACCCGCCGGATCTTTAAGGCTAGATTGCAAGCCTGGTCAGGAAAGTTACATATTTACAAACACCACCTTGCCCTGCACCATCTGCTGGAGGGCTGGGATTGACTCAGTCAGCAGGGAAATAAATAATACAAGGAAAACGGGCTGAAAAATGGACGATGTGTAGAGGGGAGGCTCATGAATTACATGATTACATCGCCTGTGCAACCCTGGCTCTGACTGATCATCAGGAGTTTTCAGGGCAGGGAGTTTTTGACACAAACTGAAACCCCTTCAGTCTTGCAGATTTCAGTTTCTGCCCCGTCCCTCTCTGACCCAGAGGTAGCCCTTGCCTGGTGCTTTGGGAGAACTTGCTCTGATTTGTATCTCAAGGGGCTGAGAGATATGGAATAAAATCTCATTAACTCTTGCTAATGTCAAGCAGCATGTGACACATGCCCGGAAGGCCTTGCTGAGTAGGGTCAACCTAAGACAATAGAAAGCCCCTCCCCTTCAACTTCTGCAGACCCAGTCTATTGGGAGGAAAGTCTTTAACTGTCCATTTAAGAAGCATTACCTTCACAAAGCCTACAGCCAGTGGTCATCATGACAAGGACAGCCCTATTGTGCTAAAGAGGGATTTTCATTAACTGGTACCTCTTTCTGGAGGAGAGGCAGCTGGGGTGCCTTACATGAGAAAGCTGCACTGTAAGGGCATTGGTTAAGTTAATAGAGCACTAATGAGCCAACAGAGGAGCACCTGCATTAAGAGAAACGGACTATATCCTGACTAACAAGAGTACAGCAGGAGGTGAGTGCTCAGCAATTAATTTGTGGGAGGAGGCCCCACACCAAATAACTGCCCCTTGGCTGCAGCAAGGCACAACCGAGTACGCAAAAGTGCACCCTCAGCATTAGACTGCAGGGAGCTACTGACTCGCTTCCAAACACGATCCTTCCTCATACCATGCAGGCCTACCCCTGGCACACACCGCTCTACCAAGCTGTCTGGAACTCCCTGCTGCAGGATTTCCCTCTGCAGATGAATTCTTGTTGTGATCTTGACTTTTCCTGAGCTGTGCCACAAAATGATCTGGAAAGGAGCTTGGGATGTCATGCTTCCAGACCTTCCTACCTGGCTCCAGTATTTATGACAACACAATTTGTTGTAGTTGGAAATGCAGAAAAATCCTTGATCCTGGTCAGAGGAAAGGAACTAGAGATCCCCAGTCAATATCTTATCCCAGCAACATAACACAAAAGCCTCTGATTCAGAATAAATATAATCATTCTTTACTGGCCAGAACGTTCATACATAAATATATTGAACATTTTGCTCAGCAAAATTTCTTCCACTGAAAGTAAAACCCAACAACCTCCAAGGTTGATACATGAGAAACCATTTCAAAATGCACACTGTCAGGCCCAGATTTTGGATCAAGATCTAAACTGGGCAACACCTGCTCTGTAAAGGGTTCTGAGCTAAACATCCATCTCCCTCACCCCTACAGTGAGCTGAACAACACCCTTGCTCTGAACAGCCCTTCCCCCCTTACATTTTGAATCTGAATCCAAACACTGAAGAACAGAGCTTCCCATTTACAGTGTTACTAAATCCCTTTTGGCAGCTGTGGAAGGAGCCCTCGTCAAAACTGGGAGCTCTGTGCTCTCTGAAGGTGCATTATTCATGGGTTTTCAAAGACTGATGAACTAACTAGGTCCAGTGTGTGAGTCCCTTGGGGCCATTTCTATTTCTTGGCTGACAGGTTGGTTCCTTGAGCAACAAGCTGAAGTATGGGAGATTCTAGCAATATTTCAACTAAAATTGGGAATGTTTACAAGGAAGGGCTGAGTCTGGGAGCAGGGCTGTGTGGTGGGGAGCGCTGTGCTGTAGGGAGTCTTGGCTTTGATCAAGGAAGCAGCCCTATGTGATACAATCTAAGCTGGCACAGAGCTCACCTCCTAAAGCTAAATAAAATATGTCATTCCTTTCAGTAGATGGAATTCTCCCCAGTGATTCCTTCCCAGATCACTTTGTGTGATCTCGCCCTCTTTAAAGTTTTTCCCTTGAGGAAGCAGATCGTTTAATGTAGATGGCAGCATTAGCGTCTGGTATTAAGTCTGGCAAATGACTTCGAAATGAGGCAAGTGAGCGCCCTGGAAAAAAAATCAAAATGCAAGTTGAATAGCTGTTCATCAGGCCCTGTGGTCTTTAGACTGCAAAGAGATATGAATGTAAGGCACCCTTTGTGTATACCCAGGATGGTCACTGGCTTCAACAGGAATGCACAGAAGTCACAGTCCATGCACACATCATAGTCCATGCTACAAATTTACACCAAAAAAGCACTCCTGAGTTCTGGATGCTCTCATTAATCTGAATAGATGTGGGACTCCTTGTCAGCACCTCAAAATCTGGCCCCATTTTGTCTTTCTTGGTGACTGAGAAATAAAGATTTACTACGAGAAGGAAAACTTTACTAGAAGAAACAAAACAGACTGAATGACAGCTTGTAAATCCCAGGCAGCGTACTGCAGAATCAGAGCACAGTAGAGATGGATGTTTTATTTTATGCAAGTTTTTATACAGTGCCCATCACCATAGTACGTGGATGCCTTCCGGGGGCACGTTAAGCATTGTTGTAAAACCCAGAAGGGATGCATTATATAAAACTCACCCAATCCACTGCTTTGTGAACCTGGCTCCAAACACAAGCTAAGCTCTACTGATTTGTCAGTACTTGAATGTCCTCTTCTACAAAGCTATTCATGTGCAATTTTCATCCAAGCTTGTAGGGGGGGATTAAAATTTCATTTTTTTCAAAACTAAGAACTTAAAAGGGCACCCACTTGTCATGTCAGCTGACAAAGCCTAGGACTCTAAACACCATCAGACAAAATGTTCATCTATTTCATTCAGTTCTTCACATTATGGGTAATAGTTCAGACCACTATTGAAATGTCAGCTAAATGAGGTAATTTATAGTATAATTCTAAAAACATGCTAGCCAGCTTCAATGGAAGCCTGTAATCAGGGATAATTATAGGAACATTTGTGAAATCCATTGGTCTGGGGATTTATTTTGATAAAAGGGATCAAAACTATTGTAAACTACGATCCTTGTAATTATAACAATAGCAGTCACCTTCTTTTATGCAGCTTCTTTCATCTCAGAGGACCCAAGGTTTTTTCTAAACTATGCATACCATACAAATTGGCTCACCCCCTAACTCCCACCAATGCAGCCATCTCTGGAGCACAACACAGGAGCTAGTTAACAGTTTTCACCAGTACTATTCAAGATTTTGAGAGAAGAAATGAAGAAAATGTTTGCATTTGGTTGAAAACACAAAAGCAGTGTATGGAGAGAGAACATCATAACTGATATGTGGATGGTGATGCTAAACACCATCACCTACACAACTCCTATGGCACCTTTAATAACTGTGAGGAGCGGTCTCCTATCTCAATAGCAAAATCATTCGCTTTTGCACTTTGCACTTGTAGAATTCCAAGCAATCTACCAAGAACATCAGTATCATTATCCCCATTCTACAGATGAAAAAACTGAGTTAGACCGATGACATGACTTGTCAGCAGTGCTGCCAGTAAAACTAAGACCCTGCAGATGCCAGGCCAGCACCCTGTCTATATTGTCCATGTTTGGTAGTACTTTGAAAAGGTACTTCCAAAGATGGTAGTTAGGGACCTGTTTAATTTGTGGTTTCATGGAAGCTGGGAAAACCGGCAGTAACTGTGATTCCTGGGAAATATTCCATAGGCTGCAATTTCATCAACCTCCCCACACCCTCCACACACACACAGTTTGGCATGCTGGGGGCCTCTCCACCAATCTGCGGCAATGGCGTGGCCTCTCAACCAATCTGTGGTGAGGGGCAGGGTTGCCAGGAAATGCCCACAAAAATTGGCCCTTTGTGCCATGAGCAAGCCGTGAAAATGACTTAATTTTGCCACAAGTTAAGTAGGTCCCTAATATCCTTAAGGTGCCTCGTGATGCCTCATCATTGTATTGATTCCCTGACTCAGAGAAGACAGCTACCTACAGAGTCACCTACATTTTTCCTATGACACTGTAGGTGATTTATAGCAAACTCTCAATCAGGGCAGACCTTTATTAGCTTACAAAATCTAGCCAGACAATAACTCAGCATGGTGACCTTTAGGAGGTCTACTAAGAGAGGACCTTTTACGCAGTGGGAATCACAGCAACTCTTGAATGAATGGCTTACACTTTTTAATAAACAGGGTCCAAAGAGAATCTTTCTTCTGTGGCATTTCTCCCACATGCTGCCAAACTTATGATGGCTCTAACTATTCATACTCAGAGATCTTGGCTGGGATTCTTAAAGTGAACTTGTCAAGCTCACCTGTCCATGTTCTCTGCTGAGTGACGATAAAACTTTGGCACTGTGGCTGGGAATTACAGATTCCTGCAGCTTCCTCTGCATTATGAACAGAGAGCAAACATCCTAGGTGGCTATAGGAAGGCCAGCATTTATAGTCCTGTGTTTCCCTTGTTCGGAATCCCTTTAGGGAGATATATTCTGGAAAAGAGGTACATGGCATTAAGGAAGCTTTTAATATGAATGGAGAAGAATATATACTGCAATATTTTGTTAAGTTGCATCATTAGTTTTATCCTTTGCATTTCAGCAAACCCCTTAATTTAAATGAGAGTGAACAAAATAAAAGCCACTTGTTCAAATTGAGTCCTTGGAGGAGCCAAGCAAATAATCAGAAATCTTCACTTTTGTCCTATTCTAGCCCTAGTGTCTCCCAGGTAGATAAGTAAGCAGTCTCTTGTTGTTCCTTGAGGAAAAAGATTAGCCACTTAACTCCCCAAAAGTAAAAGGAGCACAGAAGCATGAAGGGGGCCATCAGGCTATTGAGTCCTGTTCCCTGTGTCCACAGTCAAACATTTATCCCAAAAAGTCCTAAAATCATCCACCCCTGCCCTACACACACCACAAAGCATGCTGTGAAAACAGAACCAAAACTGCCATACAATAGACCGCAGGTGAAAAGCAGGGGAGAAAAAGACACAGCCAATACCCTGCCACCGCAACAGCAGGGACGTGCTTGCTTAATACGTGCCCAGAGGATGCTAGGAAGAGGATTATGCCTTACTTCACACAGGAAGGCAAGCCCCAACCCTCAGTTCCTTGCTAACCTGACCAGGGAGATGAAATTTCTTCCTGATCTCGAATCCGGTAATCAGTGGGAGCACTTGTACATGCACTTTAATGCACATCAGCCTATTTTAATGCATATTAAAGTGCCACAAGAAAACCCAGGGATGTATTTGGTAGCCATGTTGGTCTGAGACAAAAAGAAATGCAAAACTCTAGAACTCTTGGTTCATAGATAATACCTTTTATTAGACTAACTAAGAAATCACAAAATTATCTTTTTCTGCAAGCTTTCCAGCTCATGCGCCAAAAAAACATGCACTTTCACTAAATCTGCGTTATAATAGTCTGATGTGCCTTTTTCTAGTACCTCACAATAGAGGTACTAAATTGAATGCATATTAACAAAAGTGTATTAAAGAACGCATAGATGAGCCCAGTTTGCCGCTTAGTGAAAAAGCAAGACCCTCTAGCCAGGTATCCGAGGGCATTTTTACATGTGCTTTGGGATGTGGTGTCGAGCGCTTTAATTAGAAAGCTGTACTAATTAAAAGCACCCATGCATCATGTGTATCAGCATTCCCACACTGAAAAAATGATGGTGAGGCTCTTCGAAATAAAACTTATCAAATATGTTTTATTTCAAAGCACCCTGCCACCATTTTTTTCAGTGCTGGGATGTGCAGGGACACTGATACACGTGACACAATTTCCAATTAATAGAGTCTGCTCCAAAACACTGGAAATCCAGTGCTTTGGAGCAGGCTCCCCACATGTCTATAGGAGCTATGAGAGGTTTCCAAGTATTGGCAGGGCACCACCACAGTCAAAAGGAAATCTTGTGAAAAGAATGGGAAGTGGTTCTCAGATTTTAACCCACAGTCTACAGGTAACTTAAAGTGGGAAGTGGTTTTTTAGAATAACATGAAGAAAATGAGGTGTTGGACAACAAGGTGACAAGGAGAGGGGACTTCATGAAGGGGTCGCTCTTACCCCACAGGTCTAGACAAGTAGATTGCTGGAGGACTTGTTACAATTTGTCAGAAATGTACATTCAATTGAAATATGAACTTGATGCAGTCTGAATAGGATATGAGTAGAGTGCTTATAGCAGTACAGATTCATATGTAAACCAGACAGCTTGTAATGCATGTACTTTGCAAAAATATGCAACTGCACACAGAGATAATTCAGGACCCCAAAAAAACAACAAAGACTGCTCCAGAGATAGAGATGAAAGGTATCATGAATGCTAAATTATTTTTACTCACTTCATTAGGACTATACAGATTTGAACCGAGATCAGAATCTGACCATTGTTAAGAATCACAAAATCCGCCCAGCCTGACTGCACCTGCAATAGTTATAACACTTAAAGCCTTTGGAATTCTGTACCTTGTAATACAGGAGGCCTTTTCTGCAAATATATCCCAGTTTTGTACAAATGTAAAATCTTTTCAAAAGCTCTGAGGGTTTCATTTATTCCATATCGTAAATCACCTACATGAAAAGGAGATGACAATGGTGAGTAACTGAAGGAAATACAAGTTAGAGAGACTCGTCAAAGAAAGATTGGTTTGTAAATATTAACTTGTACCTGTTGCATTCAGAATATCACTTAGAAAGGGCTGCAAACCAGGAGGCGCAGTATGCGGCAAAAGATATGTGAAGAAATACCTACAAAAAAAGCCCAGAAGCTTATTAGAACTTAGTGACCTCAATTCATTATAACAAGTAGTCCTGTGTTCATTGCTATTTTACGTGGATTGTCTATTTTGGGAGGATTATACACTTTTCTATATAATAAGCCCACTACAGTCTGAGCACCTTAATTAACTTCTTCTATGTCATGTTTTCTGAAAGACTGGTCACTATACAATATAGCACTGCTGAGTGCTTTAAACATATTAATTTTAGAAGACTCGAGCAATTAAATGTTCATTAATTTGCTTTGTGAGACCCCTATTCACACTCATTCCCAGCCTTTTATGGCTTGAGCAGCAGCTATCCAACTTGAAAAAAAAACGCTCCATATGCTCTTCACCCAACACAACCTGGTCTTTTTCTTGCCTTAAAAAAGTTAGGCAACCCATTAATTTGAATAGCAGGGTAAACCCATTTTTGCATTCTTTGAACCATCCATTCCCTGAAGAAAACTCTGGCTCTCAGGGGATAATCATTGCAAGACTGTAATTTTTCCATTAGAGAATTCCCTTCTTTAAATAGAGTCTGTCGATCAGAGTAATATTAATGATGGGCTACCATGGTCTTCACCTGCAGATTAGTATCCAGTTTAATGCAGCCGGAGCAGTGGTAGGTGAAAGTCATTACGTTCTGATGTCCGACCCTGTGTGAATTTACTTTGCAATCTCAGCGTTTAGATGCCTGTCTGTTTTACTATCACCACTCTGCTCTGTTGCCCCCATCTCTGCAGAGCGGCCAATCATGGGACACAAAAGTAACCTAGCCTTTCTTGGACAGACTGTAAATTCAAGGAAGCTTGTGCTGCCACTTCCTTTGCAGTACAGTTAGAAGATTTTAGTCTCTGGGATGCTTTCAGCAGCACCTTCAGGAAGCAGGAAATTCATTAGGGAAAGATTTTTGTGCAGGTTTATAGGAGATCAAAGAAGGAAACAGTACAGGAAAGGCCTCTGTGCTCTTACTAGCCAATGACTAAGCTACTTTCAAATCCTACTTAATGAGGAAAACAATACCTTCTACCAAAAGATCCAAACAAATCTGCGTGCATGCAAATTTGGGAGGAAGTGCATGGAAGAAATATAAGCTACTGCTCACAATATAAGATTGAGTAGTTTTGTTCAAACATGCTGGATTTTTTTCTATTTGGACATACCGATATGCATTGAAAAGATTCTTCTTTTCATTTATCCCTTCACATTTCCCAGCTGCAGAACACTTGAGAATGAAGCTTTTTGTAGGGAAGTCTAGCATGCAGTCATTATCATCTTTGCATGACAGTTCCTCAGTGCTGGCATCATCCAAGTCTGTCACTTTTAGGTTTCCATCCACCATAACAAACTGTCTTGGCTGGAAATCCAAGAGGACTATTGAACCCAGAGGGGAATGTGCCAAGTAAAACAGCAATTTCACGAGACTAAGGCAAACCTGAGAAAGAGGAGATGAATATGTATGGAAAATAGAAATGAAAAAAAAAAAGCTATTAAATTGGAAGGACAACCAGGAAAAGACATTCAACAAAATTAATGACAAAAATCTCATACTTCTATGCATATTACAAGAACGTTACCAGTTCGATTGTCAACATTGCCACAGGATTTTAGTACTAGAGGCAGCCTAGCAATATTATGTACATGATATTTGCTGTTACTCTAAATAAAATAAAAACTAGAAAGGGAAACAAAGACAGTCTGCAGGTTTCAGGGCATGTATTGATGGCTACCCACAATCAGAGAGGTGTTTTCCATCAGGGTAAGTAAGGCAAATTGGGCCTCAAACCCAGGAACACAGGACTGGAAGCGACCTTCCAGCCCATGATGTCAGGTAACTAGGTAGGCAACATTGGTCCAAAAGTGCCCACCAAAACATCCACTCCAGCCCCCTTGCACACCGCAGCCATAAAGCACCTGGTACCAAAACAAGCAGATATGCCCCAAGAAGAGACCAAGAAAGATAACCCTAGCTGCTGCATGCATCCTGAATCAGTTATTCTCTAAGTAGCCACCCTACCCTGTGTTCTGCCTGACCAGACTCATATGCCTAACAATGTTCACCAGGGGTCCCATTAACTCAGTGGTGGTCTGTTCAGATACAGGGACTTGTTCACTCAGAATGAGATTACAGCAAAAAAGGGAAAACCCCATCACTATAGACCAGCACAATCACAAGAGCAAACGGTTCAATGATCTGCTCCGAAACAGCAGTTCCTATCAAGACACACACTTTACAGTCTTGTTCATTAAGAAGCTTCATAAGATCTTCTAATATGTAACTCCAGCATAGACTAATCTGGTGCCATACATTTCTGAAGGGCCTCAGTCACTTCTGTTATTAGGGTCACCTGCAATGTGTACAAAGTATCCTTGAGGGAACACTGGCAGGAAATTGTAAATCTGGTAGTGAAGCTGAGCTGTAGATACATGTATCTAGCAGGCTCTGACTGTCACAGCCATGTTTGTGGACACCGTGCCTCTGGGTTTTTTGTTGCTGAAGATCTTCTCATTGACTTGAATGCAGTTATGTTTTACCTTGGAAGCTATCTCCTTCCAGTGAAGCAAATACATAGTAACCATTACAAGAAGCCCTCAACTGAGGCCTCTATCTTGGCACAACTGTAATACAATTAATAATAAAAGTAACAGCTCCTATATGTAAATTACACCAGGAGTAAAGAGCCTCTACTTTTAGAGCTTAGGAAGACATTGGGCACAGGGACACTGATGTGACCCTGCCACCTACAGCATTGAGACAACAATGCATTATTGTTTGTATTATAGTGTGATACACTACTGGCCCCAACCGAGATCAGAGCCCCATTGCGCTAGGCACTGCACAAACACATACTGAGAGAGAGATCCTGCTCTGAAAAGCTTAACAGTATAAACAGATAATGCAGACAAAAGGAGAAAAAAAGAATAAGGAAACAGCTAACAACAGTGAAGCTGCAGCTCCGATGGTTAATGCAATTTAACAGGAGTGAAAACAAGATTATTCAAAGAGAATTTGCAGAAACAAACAGCAGTGTCAACAGGATAATCCTGTTTGTCAGCTCTCATCAGGGCTCTTCCATTTACTCAGTTTGAGGCCTAAATGCTACCGATAAAACTGCTTTTGTTTTCTTACTTTAAATCTCTCCTCCCAGGTGGTCTGCAGAAGCTGAATCATCTCCAGAGGGGATCCCAGCTCCAGCATTGCTGTGATCCTTATGTCTGGATGGGCACTATTATCATAGCATTGGCCATACAACTGCACAGAGAGAAAAGCAGAGGCAAGTATGAGTGCACAGGAGACATGATTTCTGAGTAGTAAAAGAAAAAATTAAATAAATATTGATGGCTAGGTCAGCCTCGTCTTTGGGGAATAGATTCAATGACAGGAAAAGGCATTTTCCTCTGTGCTGTTTGAAGTGTGTCCACACTATGTCAATAGTCAAATCAGATGCCAAAATACAATCAACTCTGCATCTGAAGCCCTGGACTGACAGAGAGGGCTGATCCAGTTACACTGATACCTGGCCGTAGTACTGCTGCTCCCACCAGATGCCAATCTTCCTGAGCCAGAAAGTGACCTGCTGGGTGAGACTTGCATTTGCCAGCGTATCTAACTTTATGTAGTTGGTCCAAGAGAAGACACCGCCCTAGGAAATCCTGGCCTCTCCCATAATTTCTGGACCATCAAACATGTCCATTCGAGGTCCAGAAAGACACTTGGATTAGTTTATAGGATGTGCATTGAACGGACTCCCACATCTGCAAAGGGGTGCTGGTTGTAGCCGTGCTGGCCTAAGGACCTAGGCAGACAAGGAATAAAAGCTACCACGTTTACCCAAAGGCCCTTGTCTGCTCCTCTGCAAAGGGCATCCCCTCTCGAGCCACCAGCGGTTCCGGAGAGCTCAGACCGCCTCCCCCGTAAAGGCGGCGGGGGCTGCGTGCGGCAGAGGCGCCAAGGGGAGCAGCCCCTGCTCCCTCCGCCTCGGCACGCGCCGGCGGCCGGGCTAGGAGCTGTGCGGGAGGGACGGCCTGGATGTGGCCAACCCGCCGCTCTGCTCGTCGCAAGTTCAGGGGCGTCTCCGTGGATCGCCGCGCCGGGCACCTGTGCGGGCGTGCTCGCGCAAGGATTCAGGGAGTCGTCCTGCGGGCACAACCACCCGCGCGGGGCCCCGGTACCTGCCTGGACGACGCCGGGGTGGCGCAGGCGGCGCAGCAGCACCAGCTCCTTGAGCAGCTTGTAGGCGGCCAGGCGGCTGCAGGCGGCGGGAGCCCGGTGGCGCCGCACGCAGCGGCTCACGTCCCCGCCCGCAGCGCCGTGCACCGCCTTGAGCGCCAGCGCGCGGCCGCCCGGCAGCTCCGCCCGCCGCACCGCCTTGGTGAGCCCGGCGCCCAGCTCGGGGCCCGCCGCCGCGCGCCGCAGGTCGCCGCAGCCCAGCGCCCCCGCCGCGCCCCGCGCCCCGCGCCGCCCCGCGCCCGCCGCCAGCCGCCGCACGTCCCGCAGCCGCCGGCTCAACTCCCGCAGCAGCGCCGGCGGCTCCGCGCCCAGCGCCGGCGCCAGCAGCGCGCCCGCCGCCAGCACGGCCACGAGCGCGGCGGCCCCGCGCGCCCGCATGAGGGAGGGAGGGAGGCCGCGCCGCCGCGGGGTCGGGCGCCTCCCTCGCGCGGCACCTGCCGGGCCAGCCCTCCCCAGACCGGCGCCGCGGGATTTTGCCATGGCAGGAGGATGGGGGATGCCTTCACGGGTGATGTCGTGTTAATGGCAGCGTGCCCAGGGCTGGGAAAGGCTGGGCTCCGGTCTGTGCTCAGCGGTAGGTGTGCGTACTGTCACACGCACGTGCTGGCTCTACAGTGTGTCCTACTCTCGGGTTAATGTTTGGCATCTTCGTTACTTCGGGAATCTTTTGAATCCACTCCTGTTGGTTTACATCACCTTCGAGAGCTTCGGTCATGCCCCGTGCCACCGTGTTTCCCGGCTTCACTGACGCACTTCTCGTGGTCCTTATACTCCTCACCCCGGCTGACTAACGCTGTATTTTCTGTAACCTTGTCTGCCTCTGTCCTTAGACCAACACGGCTACAACCTACACCCTTGAAAAATTTGCGGGATCGCTGCAAGACTGGGTCTTGATAGAGATGAGGGACTAAGGGGAAGGGAATAATACTATCCCTTGTTACAAAAGGAAGAAGTGATTCACGTTATACCTGTGTGTTGATGGCCACAAGGTTAAATATATCCGTGCAGTACCAGGACCTAAAATATTTGCCCAAGATCATATGCACTGAACTAGCACTGTAATACAGAGATACTCTGGCTTGCTTTAAATGATTTAGCTCGTGTATCACTAATAGTCCTGCTGTGACAGCAGAGAATTATCCATGGGTTCACTTACCCTGCAGAGAAACAGCTTGAAACCGGGTAACTGCTGGCTCGCTCTCTCCTCTGTGCTGCAATCTACACACAGCTGCAGTTGGTGGGAGTCGCAGTAAACATACTCCTGGCAGTCCCAGGCCTTTGCTTTAACTACAGCAGTGTTCATCTCATGAACAGGGGTGGAATATGTGTTCTCAGATAATATCAAGCTACTTCGGTCTGAATTGGCTGGTTTTCTCTGGGAACAGTTATAATTTCCTCCTACAGTTCATATGCAGCAATTTCAGTGTTACAGGGCTTAGCCTTCCTAATATGAGAGACTGAGAGACTGATAGTATTTGCTCTTATTAGACACATTCAGACTAGAGGATCTGGAAACTGTTCTCAGTTGCTTTAATAGAATTCAGTTTTCCAAACCCCTTAGGCAGCTTCACAGATTTTGGCTGTATTTTGTAATAACTTCAATGGGATCCATGAAACTGCTGTAAATAGCCCCGACTGAAAGAGCTGGACTGATATCAGTCACTCTCATGCACTGCAGCTTTAATCTTACTGGCATCCGAAGAGCAGCCATTCCCGTGTTAGCCTATTTACCAGAGGGGTCATGTTTTGCTTCTGTCATGAAAAGCTCCCTGCTTATATTGAACAGTTTTAACCCTTCCTCTTTAACAAGTCAGAGGTGAGTGGCTCAGACAAGGGCCTGAGGCCTTATCCAGACAAAACTTGCACCATTTTAGGTAAATCTGTGGCAGTCCCTGTGTGAATGCTTGTCTGTGGGTTTAAGAGTGACTTGTGCATGCACACAAGGCAGCTCCTTCTGGCTTCAGTGTTAGAAATGACTCTGCTCTGCTGGTACCTGACTAGCAATGTAATGTAGCCACCATGAAGAATAATGTGCAACACACACTAGGCACACGCAAGATCGAGAGGCTGAAAGTTGTTTGGTGCTTGCCTTGCCAATTTGTGGCTAAATCACATTTTTTAGCACTTGATGCATGTGGATCAGGAAGGAGTTGGCAGGGCATGTTTTCAGGCTGGCACTCCCTGGCAGTACAGATGTGCCAGAGGTGACATAACCATAGATTCATAGATGTTAGGGTCGGAAGGGACCTCAATAGATCATCGAGTCCGACCTCCTGCATAGACAGGAAAGTGCTGGGTTCAGATGACCCCAGCCAGACGCCCATCCAACCTCCTCTTGAAGACCCCTAGGGTAGGGGACAGCACCACCTCCCTTGGGACCCCATTCCAGATCTTGGCCACTCTAACTGTGAAGAAGCTCCTCCTAATATCCAGTCTAAATCTGCTCTCTTATGGCCATTATTTCTTGTGACCCCCCCAGGGGCGCCTTGGTGAGTAGAGCCTCACCAATTCCCTTCTGCGCCCCCATGATGAATTTATAGGCAGCCACAAGGTCACCTCTCAACCTTCTCTTGTGGAGGCTGAAGAGGTCCAGGTAATCTCTCCTTGTAGGGCTTGGCCTGCAGGCCCTTAACCATACGAGTGGCCCTTCTCTGGACCCTCTCCAGGTTATCTGCATCCCTCTTGAAGTATGGCGCTCAAAACTGGACACAGTACTCCAACTGCGGTCTGACCAGCACCCGATAGAGGGGAAGTATCACCTCCTTGGTTCTGTTTGTTATGCATCTGCTGATGCATGATAAAGTGCAGTTAGCTTTGCTGATGACTTTGTCACACTGATGACTCATGTTCATCTTGGAGTCTACTAGGACTCCAAGATCCCTTTCCGCTTCCATGCTACCGAGCAGGTCATTTCCTAGGCAGTAGGTGTGCTGGACATTTTTCCTCCCTAGGTGCAGCATTTTGCATTTCTCTTTGTTAAATTGCATTCTATTGTTTTCTGCCCTGTCACGGGCATCTCCCCAGATGAATGGCCAGGCCACAGTGAAATGGCAGAATGCTAGGCCATTACACAGGCCTCTGGACGGGTGACCCCTGTCACGCTCACGAGGCAGGGAAGTCAACTGCATCGAACTGCCATCGAAGCAGGAAGGAAATTGCAACATAACTGGCTAAGCAGAAGACAATGAGGGGACTGCGTGAGGAAGGGGCTGCTGACGAGTAAACAGAATGCTGGCAGGAAGGTAACACAATTGGCCAGTAAAAATAAGTGAAAAGGAGTAGGGGTATAAAAGGGTAGAGCCACGAGGCCCTGACGGGGGAAGTTCGAACCATAACTTCAAGCGTCAAAGGGCCCATGGGCCGATCACCCGCAGGGTCGCCCCCCCCCGCCCCGAGCGCTGCCTCGGGTCGTTCTTGAGGCCTCCGCGAAGAGACTAACGTTCCCAGCCATGAAGCCGCTCCTTTTGTTTGCTGTAGTGGTAAGCGTGCACGTAAGACTGTAGTCATTTATGTTTGTATTTGTCTGTCTTTCCTGTAAAAGACATGAGCTGTTAACCAAGTTTGGGTCTAGGGTCTTGGCTAGCAGCACCAAGGTCATCCGTGATCTTGAAAGCAAGGGGCCTTGACCTGAACCCCGTGACTCAATGGATGTAATTTCCCGTTTACCTGTTTGTAGTTATTTTGATTGATTATGTTTTAATTGTTAAATGACCTTTTAAGAG
The DNA here is from genome assembly GCF_052110815.1 of Crocodylus siamensis. Classification (NCBI taxonomy): domain Eukaryota; kingdom Metazoa; phylum Chordata; order Crocodylia; family Crocodylidae; genus Crocodylus; species Crocodylus siamensis. The sequence continues at coordinate 272,266,708 of NC_143396.1, read as the reverse complement.
ATATGAGCCGTTGACCAGATCTGAGACTAGGGTCCTGGCCAGCTGCACCAAAACCACTCGTGGTTTTGAAAGCAAGGGGCCTTGACCTGAACCTCGTGACCCAACGGACATTGCTCCTCGCTTTGATTGTTTGATTATTGTATCTTGTCATAGATTAGTATTATATAGGAAATCATTTGCTTGAGTTGTCAATAGTTTATAGGTTAAAGCCAAATAAATATTGCATATTAATCATAAACTGCGTCCTCATTGGTGTCCAGCCCACCGACCTAGCCACAACTGGGCATTTTCAACCTAGTGCAACATGCCCATTTGTCCGACCTGTCCAGGTCTGCCTGCAGTTGTTCCCTGCCCTCCAGTACATCCACTTCTACACATAGTTTTGTATCATCCACAAACTTGATAGAGTACACTCATCACTCCCTCATCCAAGTTGCTGATGAAGACATTGAAGAGTATTGGTCCAAGGACCAAGCCCTGCGGGACCCCACTACCCACTCCCTTCCAGGTTGATACCAACCCATCCACTACCACTCTCTGGGTACGACCCTCTAGCCAATTTGCCACCTACCAGACTGTGTAATCATCCAAGTCACAGCCTCTGAACTTGTTCACCAGTATGGGTGGGATACCGTATCAAAGGCCTTCCTGAAGTCTAAGTATATGATATCAACCCCTACTCCTGCGCTTAGGTGTTTTGTAACCTGGTCATAAAAGGAAACTAGATTAGTCCGGCATGATCTATCTGCTATGAACCTGTGCTGGTTTCCCGTCAGCATAATTTTTCCTGCTGGGCTCTCACATATATGAGCTTTAATAATCTTTTCAAAGACTTTGCCAAGAATGGAGGTGAGACTAACTGGCCTTTAGTTGCCTGGATCCTCCTTCCTCCCGTTCTTGAAAATAGGGACCACACTGACCCTTTTCCAGTCCTCCTGTGCGCCACAACTGCTCAAATATTCTTGCCAGTGGCTGTGCAATGATATTGGCCAGTGCCTTCAGTACCTTGGATGGAGCTCATCTGGGCCTGCCAACTTAAACAAGTGACTCTGCAACATCTCAGGGTCAATGCTTGGTAGTCTGGTGCCCAGCTGTTGCCTCTGTACCATGTGAGACTTGTCTTGCCCCTCATTTAGGAAGACTGAGGCAAAGAACTCATTGCAGAGTTCAGCCTTGTCCCCCCTGTCTGTCACCAATTGCTTTCACCTGTTCAGTAGTGGTCCTATTCCACCTGGGGCCTTCCTTTTACTCCCTGTGTATCTGAAAAACAATTTTTTGTTATCCTTAACTTGGGATGCCATCCTCAGCTCCATGGTAGCTTTGGCCTTTCTAACTGCCTTCCTACAACTGCGAGCTGAGGAGGCATACTCGTCTTTAGCAATCTCTTCCTGTTTCCATTGCTTATATGCCCCGCTTTTTGTCCTTAGGCTGCTCTGGATTTCTCTGGTCAGCCAAGGAAGCCTCTTGGCCCCTTTGCCCCGTTTCCCCGCATCGGGATCGTCTCCCTCTGTGCCCAAAGGATCGCTTCCTTAAGGCACAGCCGCCCTTCCTGGGCTCCCATCTTGCCAAATCTCCTACTCTGCAGTATAGGGCCTGAGGCAGCGCAGCCCCGATCTCTCCCCCATTCCCAGCATGGAGGTGATGAGCCTGGCACAGCTGTTTGCACTTTGCCCACTGCTTGCTGCAGATGCCCAGAGCCCAGGCTCATCATCTTTGTGCCGGGAGTTGGGGAGAGACTAGGGCTGCACTGCCTCAGTCCTCTCCCCCACTGCCTGCTCCAAGGCGCGCCTGCATGCGCTGTTGTGGAGCTCAGGCTGGAGCCCAGCATAGCTGTTTGGAGCCTCCTGGCTGGAGCCAGCCCCAGCTCTGGGAAGCTGCTGCCAGCCAGGAGCCTGCGCTGCTCCCAGCAGGCAGCTGGGATGCTGCAAGCCCTGCTGGGAGCAGCCTGGGCTCCAGCAGCTACCCAGAGCCAGCATAGCTGCTGGCAGGCACAGACCCCGGGCTGTGGGGCAGGGGCTTTGGATGGGGGGCAAGGGGCATCCTGCCATGTACCCCTTGCCCTCATTTTTTCTGCCATGCTGGCACTCTGGCACCTTCCGAGGTAGGCATTGTGGTGTTTTTTGGCACTCTGGCCAAAAAAAGTTGCCTACCTCTGGCTTACACACTATTAATATTTTAAAATAAAGCCACAGTATAATGCATTGTTTAATTATGTTTTATTAAACATGTTAATGGCATTTGCTGGTCAAGCTGGTTGTTACATATGCAGAGATTTATGCTACACTGAGACATAGGCACAGACTTTTGCTGCTTAGCTACACTTTGCAGCCTGTCAATGCTACATAGGTTAAGCTTAGACATGAAGTTACAGCTTACAGCCTCAAACTGCAAAGACTGCGGGGCACTATCTACAGGACCTATCACTGGATCTTGGCTGGGGACGCCAGGGACTAGTGTAATGGAAATACCAAATAAAAATAATCAAATGGTCAGGGAAAAATCATTTATGAAAGTGGCATTTGTCCCAAAGGAAGACAGAAAATTTAACTTTTACATTGCTTCCCACTGGAACTACATAGGGGATAGAATACAGGACCTTTTTAGATAGGGTAGAGCACCAATACAGTAGAGTTGTTTGACAAGGTAGATGCAAGGGTGAGAAAGCATGAGCATTCAGAAGGAAAACTAAATGCTCATTGACAATCTGGTTAAACAGCTGCATGTATTCCATCAAGAAACATTACATGAATTAGGAGGATAGGAGGTAGGGTGGCCATCATAGAGGACATTCTGTTTTTCTGCTACTCTGTCCTCTGTTGATATGAAACCCAACGCCTGTATGTCCTCTATTTTTCTCTTAAAGAGAAAACTTGTCTCTTCAAGAGAAAAATAGAGGACATAAAGGCATCAGGTTTCACATTAATAGAGGACAGAGGAGAACGGAACTGTCCTCTATGATGGCCACCCTAAACTGGGAGGCCATAGCATGCATTTCTTTGCTTATGTAAGGCAAAGTCTTAAACACTAGCGCAGAATATCTGCATTTCCTTTGTTGCTTTTAACCTCAATAGTTCTTTTTTAATTACAGTACTTATTTCTAAATCAAGCAAATACTTAATAAGGATGTGTCATATTCATGAATATTCATTGCCTTTGGAGAGCTATTAAGCATTTCTACCTGTGTTTCTAAGGGAATAGAAGCCAACGGAGTGCTGTATTGCTTAATTCCAGTATCTCATTAACATAATGATATCAAAGCACCCCAGGGAAAACACAGATAAATAATAATAATGATGTTTGCTGTTTGTTTGATTTACAGTAGTTCTTAAGGACTCAAGCCAAGATCCTGGGCCAGTTGTGCAAGTCATTGTTCAGCCATAGTGGGAAATGCAACCTCAGCCCCATAACTTTACAAAGACTGTAAAAGACTATAAAGTGGGGCAGAGGGATATAACACAGGAGCAGAAGGAGGATCTCTGCATTTCAGGACAACATTGGTTTGATTGTTCTTTAATTCTTTGGGTGGAGTTTTGATGGCAAGGAATTAGTTAAGCAGCAACACAGAAGAAAAAAAAGGGGACCCTTAATAGGGGTGGGATACAGAGATGAGTGAATGGAAAACTTCAGCTCTCATTAAAAAAAGCTTAGTGGACCCCTCCTCCGCAGCATGGAGGAGGGATCACCAGCCTGGATTATTACAACAGATCTTGCCTAATAATTTCCATGCAATAGCCTGGGCCTTGGGCTTTTGTGGCTCTTTGGCCATAGGATTGTAGAAAAGTAGGTATGGAAGGGACCTCCCTGGGTCAGCTATTCAAGCATTTTTCAACCTGTGGGTTGCAACCCAAAAGCGGGTTGAAAGAACATATGAAAGGGTCACAGACAAACTTAAAAAATGGATCATATTTTGCATACATTTTTGGAAAAAAACAGATGCTGCTAGTGCTTGACCATATGTTAACACTGTTGCATACTAATAAACAGGGATCTGGGTTTTTCATTTGCCGTGGAAAAACTTGGATTTTTTTCCGTTAAAGGAGAAAAACATGGGAAACTATGGGTTTCCCTTTGCAGGCTGGCAGAGTTCCAGCCTGCAAGGGGCTGCTTGGGGCTGGGTGGGGGCGGGAGGAAGGCAATCAGGCAGGGGGCACCACATGCTTGTGCACATGCACACAGACACATGACAGCCAGGCAGAGTGGAGACCAACATCTGAAGCTCCCTGCAGGTACGTCTGTGGGGAGCAGAGAGGCAGGGGCACAGGTGATGTTTCGGTGAGGCTTGAGGGGGGGGCATGTGCCCTCTCAGATTTGTGTGCCTACAGTGAGCATGGAGCTGCAGCCTGGCCAAACTCCCAGGATCTGGTGCAGGAGGGTGGAGCGGGGCAGTAAAAATCATTTCTGCCATCACCAGCACCAGCCACCAGCAGCACGAAGTAATGGATGGGGCAGGGCTCCACTACCCTCACCTCTGATGTCACCAGCCACTTGAGTGCTGGGCTATGGCTCTACTTTGCTGCCATGGCCCAGCTGCCGCCACCACTACTCCCCTCAGGCTGTGGCTCTAACCCGTCCATTACTCATACTATTGGCAGTGCAGCTGGCATAGGAGTCCTGGCAGTGCCAGTAGCAGCAACGAGTCTCACCACCCTGCTCCACCTACTCTCTGGGCTACGCAGACAGCTCCTGCCCATGCCAGTTCAGTGAGGCTGCAGTGCCATGCCCTCTGTGGGTACACTAATCTGAGGGGACATGTGTCCCCGCCATCACACCCCAAAAGCACAAGTACAGTTATTTCAATGCCTGTCTAGCTATGGCAGGGAACTCAAACCCTCTTACTAGGGCACAATGGTGGTGGAGGAGAGGGGACTGTAACAAGGAGCCAGGGGCTCCTGTCACCTTAAGGCAGCAGGCTGACCTGGCTGTGTGGGGCCACAGTGGCAGGAGTGCAGGCTGACTCTTTAAGTATGGGGGTGAAACCCCCGTGTGTGGCTGGGGAAAGATGTGACAGAACTGTAGGGCTTAGAGACATAAAAGCCCAGGGCCTGAGCCAGAAAGGGCAGTCAAACCCTGATTGCTTCAGGGAGAGGAATTCCCCAGGAAGCAGTGCCCAGGGATACCCAGCTACCCACAAGGGAGAGAGCGAGCCTAGCGCTGGGAGCTGTAGCCTGTGGTAGGGTACTGACTGACAGCGGGGAAGACCTTTGTGAAAGCAGTTTGCTTATTTCTGCTGTGCTGGTGTTTATGTTCATGTACATTTGTTGGGAACTGGAGGACTGGGAGTGGCTGTAGGGGCAGAGGAGACCATGAAAGGGGGCCCGGGTAGGCACCCTCTGCTGCAAGGCTGAGGCCCAAGAGCCAGGGCCTGAGTCAGTGGACCCGCGCTGAGGGGCTTCAGCTACAGGGAAAAGGGGCTGAAGCCAAACGGTTGAGATCTGGACAAGGACTGGGGTTTGAGGGGCCCAGTGTTAGCCAAGGGCAGAAAGAGAAAGAGAGAGAGGCTTTGGGTGCTGGGGTCTGAGACTCAAGCCAAGTGTGAGAGCCCGCTAGCAAAAACGGACTAGGAGGAGCACCCTCAGCCCAAGTCCACTAGCTCAGGCCCTGGCTGACTGAGGGTAGTCTCCCCTCTTCATTAACAATATCAAGGCCTGGCAGATGAGACATCAGGGAAGTCCCTAAGAGGCAGGAGCAAAGGCTGGGCAAGACTAAGGTGGCCATGAAGGAGGTGACATGGGAGCCCAAGATCATGCCCCGTCATACTACCCATAATAGCATATTACAGATTCTTACCTGTACCAGCCGGGAGGTAGCAAGTCTGCTTGATTTTGCAGAACTCTCCAATTTTCCTTCCAGTCTGTACCTTATATTTCTAGATGGCTTGTTTAGATATTCTAAGAAATGTCCTCTGATTGGTTTTATTCACACTTGTTTTACAGACACTTTTGGAACTGAACCGAACTGAACCAGTTCTCTTATAGTATTAATTGGAAGGTGTCAATTAGTTGGTATTTAGGTCTCAAATGGGAGGATTTCTTGTCTCTTTCCCTCATGTAATGTTGCTTGCCACAATCCTGTTCTCTTTCCAACTTGGTTTATGGTCTTTGCTAACAAGCCTGCTTTATCCCACAACTTGTCTAAGGAACTTAATGTTAGTATATGTATTATAACAAAATTACATCTAATACATTTTGGTTACATTAATCACTCCTGCTACTCAGAAACAGGCTTGTGGGTGTCGCGTCCGAGGACCGGTGCACCCTTGACCTGCGAGCCTGGGTCGGCACGACCGGCTGGACACGAGTATGATACAGTGGTCGTACAGGTGGAAAAGCGAGAGGAGTCAGGGAGTTTAAATGTGTTTTGGTTAAAGATTTATTGTTACTTACACCTAACATCTAACAGAAGAGTTGCGGCGTAGGAAGGAAGTCATGGTTACACAGCAAGAAAGGAGAAGTTCAGTTCAGCTTACAGATGCTTCGTCTTTGCACAGATCATAAACTGCTTGGTGCAGGTTTTCAGCAAAGCGTACAGGTAACTTTCATTTAAAGACGTTCGTGAGCTCTTGGAGAACGGACGAGTCGACAAAAATTTGGATACAACACCTGAATTTTTTTTTTTTTTGCCGTAGGTGGGGAGGGGTCAGCGACTGGCCAGGCCACTGACTATGTCTCCTGGGTGTGCGTGGAGGTCTCCGCAGAAGGCGGAAATCTTTCCAAAATTAAAGGTTTTCAGGTGGCCAATCACAACACACCAGGCTTGAATAATTACAGGACTGCCAATTATGACTGTCAGCAGGCTTTGTGTGTTCTTTACTTCTGCTCAGGTTTCATGCAAGAATGACTGCGCATGTATTTTACATTTAAGCTGGGGGAGGGCTGAATACGGAACTATGATGACGAAATATGTTATGTTAACCTTTTGACCTTTTTGCCATCAGCAGCTGAAATCAAAGATTTTTCTTTGACAGTGGGTTTTCCTGTGCAAGTCACACTTCTGTAGCTGGGCGCAGATCCCTTGAAAACAGCCACAGTTGGCAAGTGATTTTATACTTCTGCTTTACCATATTTAGTTAACAAGAACACTCTAGTAAGCTACACATAATTCACTTCTTATCATCAAAAGATATAACATCAAAGTACTACAGCTGCTACCTGTAATTACTATTAGTGCTTTCCAAAAAACAATTATCCACATCTGGCCTGGTCCAATATAGTGGCCTTGACTAACAGATTTTTATTCTACTTTTCCACACTACTGCTCACTGATTATATGCTGAGCATTTCAATCTAAGGAGGCTTAAATACATGTTCTCCATCATCTAGGCTTATGCTAGGCCCGCCATCTGCACTTGTCATTGTGGTGTTGCAGTTCCTGACCACGTCTGCAGTCTACAGTGTTCCAGCAATGACATTTCCTAGCAAGGCAGAACTAAAAATAGGTCTAACAAGGCAGAGGCATTGCACAAAGTCTGTGTGCAAAGACAGGGTACTGAGGAGAAGTGGAGGGAGAAAAAAGAGCCTGTGAAAGGTGGACAAAATTTGCAGCAAATACTCAGTCTGCAAAAGGGGAAGCATGTCTGAATTAAAACATGTAAGCAGCAGCTGGGAATGGATGGTGTCCATCATGTCCCAAGGTCTCTGATGTAGCCTTGGCTGTTTCTTACCAGATCTCCTGAGAGTTTTTGTCTGTCTTCAAGCTCATGTAGCTGGGAGAAGGGTGAAAGGAGACCATTATGTTTGTAGGCAGGCTCTTGCTTGCAAATGGATGCTATAGAGTTTAGCACTGCTCAGTCTGATGCTTGCTGCTCTATTTCACTTGAGAAATCCCTGTCCTTCCAGACCACAGACACTTGTACATGCTGAGATTACGCCCCTTCTCAGTCACATATGGGGAGTAAAACCCTTCATATCTCTTTCTCCTCTTCTTATCTGTTAAGACTAGGACTCCTCCCTCCATGGCTGGGGGAAGAGAGAGCAGGAGATGGCCAAGTGTGGTAAGAAGCTTTGTTCTGCTGATCCTACCTTGGACTAGCAAAGGGGGCTACTGGAGCTGAATCCTGGAAAAGCAAGGGAATCTGTTCCAGAACAAGGAGATGGTGTAAACAGTCACTCCCAGCTGCATCTTGTATGGCTTTGGGCTTCAAGTTACTTAATACTACCTGACTCAGTCAGTGTGTGTGCATTCTCACTTGTCACACAAGACCTCAGGGAGCTGCTTTTCAACACATGCTTGAGCCATCACAGTTGTTTTCCCAGAGGGGGAAAGACCACTTGCCATACCAGAGGCAGGAGACCAGATGAGTTCATACACAGTGTCAGTCCAGCTCCAGGGGTGTCATTGTCCCCTGTTTACTTCCTGGGATAGCTTAGGACTAGCGTGGCCATCACAGAGCACAGGCCGGTTGCCTTCTGTTCTCTTGATACGAAACCCAACACTTTTATGTCCTCTATTTTTCTCTTGAAAAATTTCAAGGGAAAAATAAAGGACATAAAGGTGTCGGGTTTCATATTAATAGAGGAAAGAGTAGCAGAAAACCACTGAAAGCAGTGGTCCTCTATGATGGCCACCCTACTTAGGATATATTTGCTCTTCAGCAACTAACAGATCTGGAAAATCCTGGCTTGCTTGTGCATTAAAAATGAAAGACTACCACCTGGTGGAAGTAGTGGGCAAGAGAAGAAGAGCACAGACCATCTGCAGACGCTTCCTCAGCCTCACGAAGGGTGTTTGTGCCCAAAAGCTTGCTAAGAAGAATTTTTCCAACTATTTGAGTTGGTATAATAAAAAATATTGGATTTACCCTAAGGACCTTCTCTGGGTAAGAGAATACACCTGAGGCAGTCTTGAAAGGGAAGCATTTCCTTTTACTGGGGCACTGTTTTTCCCCAGTAGGTTACTATCACAGGCAAGGATGAGGATGGAGATAGGGAAAATTATCTGGTCAGAAGAACAGAACCTAATTTTCACATCCAAAACTCAAACCTATTTGATCCAAGTGCCTCTACACAAGTGCTTATGTGAATTTAAGCCTGAGTCATGGGTCCAGAGAGATCTGTAAAACAATTAGACCAGGACTGGCCTTTGCCAAATTTTAACCTATAGTGCAGTGGTTCTCAACCTTTCTAGACTGGAGGCACTCATTTGATGTGAAGCGAATTGAATGGCACCCAATTTCAAAAACTAATTTATACATTACAGTACTTGCTTCCTTGCTGAGAAGCCTGGCAGTGGGAAAGGGAGGTCATCAAGCCTGAGCCTGCACTTATCTGTTTAGTTTATCTGCTTATCTCCTAACGTCTAATTTATCAACTCACACCTCATGGCACCCTTTAAAAGATCCATTGGCACCCCAGAGTGCCCAGGGCCCTGCTTGAGAATTACTGCTTTAATGAAAGGAGGTATTCTTCTGGTTTTTCCACACCAAGTTAGAAAAGGCAGTCCCTAACTAAAAGTCTGTTTTGCAAAGTTTCTTCTCAGTTTTCAGACCAAAGATGTTTAAATGGATATTTGAACGTTTTCCAAAATGTTTTCATACTTTTTATGGGAAGAACTATCTAACTTGCAATCTAGTAGCCGCTAAAATGGACTGGGAAATCTAACCCTGGATTAGTGAGAGAATTTAAACAATCTGAGGGAAACTCCAGCATTGACGCCATTTCATTCCTTTCCTCCCATCCCACTACATTTAAAGTATTCGTGGTTTCAGTATGCACATAACACCATCTCGTGGTTTGAGGGTTCCTGTATCCACAATTTCAAAGCTCTGTCCTGGTGCCAGCTGGAATTCAAACCTCTGTAGCAGTTTCGCCATCACTACTTTAGCTTCCATCTGTTAAAAATAGCAAACTAGCATTCAGCAGAGGCAGGGTTGGTTGCAAGTATTTAAATTCAGGGTATGACACAGTTCTGTGGAACCCAGAAACTTAGAACTAAACATGTTACAATATCATTGCAGCTGAACTACAAGAAAAGCTGCCTCTCAGAGTGGGTAGGAACAATACACATCTCAGTCACCTGCACCTTCCAAAATTGGAGAAGACATGCAGATGCAAAGATGTGGCAGTTGTTTAAGTTTTAGGTTTGCTTTGAAGACCAGGGTATAGATCAGAATACTTTAATTGAGACGCACTGAGTATCAACATTTAGACACCCACTGTGTGCTACCTTAGAGTGCAGGATTTGCTGCATTGCCCCCAAATGCTGCTTCCCATGCTCTGCCAAGAAATCATTTCTCCTAACCTGAGCAACCATGTCTGCACCTTCCCTTTCTGCTTTGCCCCCTTGAAGTCTCTGGTAGTTTGATGCTTCTGTCTGGACCACATATTTCACGGGTTTGTCCCAAAAGCAGGCCCACGACCCTGTCTGACAGCAATTCCTATCAAAAGGGGTTTGAACTGTAGTTAAGGGCTGTGTAAGGATTTAAAATCCAAGGAGATTAGTGCTCCTGAAACATGCTGGATTGGTAGCCTGGACAAGCAGAGGACTTGCACAACAGCTGCAGAATAAGCAACCACAGGCTGGCTTCTCCCCATCTGACAAATGAGTGACAGGACAGGCCTAGAGACCCCACCTGAAAGGATGAGGATCAGTAGCTTCACTATTTCGCTGCATTTCCTAATGAAACTGCACTTTCAGGAGTCTGCTTACCTGTGAGAATATCTGTCCAACACAGGAACGGGGTCCCAAAGAAAATGGAAAATAGGAAAAATATGGCCTATGAAGGAAAAAAAGTCACAGCATTTACTCTGGTGGTTTCACTGTAGAGAGAGAAGCTGGTTTTTTTAAATCAAAGATTTTATTACAACTACAATTTGAAATGTTTATAAATTACTTCCTTATACATCTGGGTCATAATAACCAATAGCAGAATGGCATCTTGAGTCTTTGTGCTATACTGCTGAGGTAATGATACTTTACCAGTGCGTGTCATTTATTGTTGTTTGTACAGCATCTTTCACAATGGAACACATTTTGATTTGTACCAATAGGTGCCACCCTAGCATAACTATAACATAAGCAACTATATCATCATCATCACCATCATCATTATTATTATTGCTTTCCTTTGTAAGGTGCTTGGACTTCTAATGGTGAAAGGTGCTGCATAAAAGCCACATATTACTATTATTTTGCAAAGTCTTGTGTTACTCTCAAAACAGGGAAAGTATACAATAATTATATACGTTTTCCCATCTAAATTATTTTCTTTATGCTTTGAGCAGGGGGTTAGACTCAGTGACCTGCTGAGGTCCCTTCCAGCCCTTATTTTCTATGATTCTATGATTACTTATTAAGTACTGGTGACAGAATGGTAAAAAACACTCACTTGGGTGCATTGTTGCTGAACCGGTCAGGATTGAAAGTCATTGGGTCCTTGAAGAACTTTTCCATCCTTCCCATGGTATACGTGCTGAACTGCCAACAGGATGCATGCTTGCATTATTCATGTGAAACACACTGGAAAAGACTTTTTGCAGGCTCATGGGTACAAGAAGAAAACTACTTGTTTCTTCCCACACATACTTAGACCGCTCTTGCCATCACTGGATTTGGCACAGTTCTACAAACAGGGTCCAGTGCCCCATTCACACCCCTTTTTCTTCAAGACCAAATTCCCTGCTGATACAACTTCACTGAAAGCAACTGAATTACTTCTGTGGAGAATTTTGGTCTTACTGTGTCTATCTAACTCAAAACCTGATTAGACCCACAACCTGCTGGGTTTGGGAGGCAGCTATCAGACTCACAAATAGAGTCACATTTGCTGGAATTCTGATGCCTTCAATGATATTTTCCTTTCCCGTCCAGCGCACGGTCCCAGGAACAGGAGGATATAATCGGAGAGATTCTTTGAGAACCTGTGTCAAAGTAAAATAAGAAAGAGTTAATTAATACAGTACCAGGAGAAGAAAAATAACATTCATTCTTCCTCCACAGCCTTCCACTTAGACTAATTGGAGGCTTCTGAATTCTGGAAGAAGAGCCAGTGATTCATACAAAGATTTTGATGGAGCAGACTTTTGGCCAAATCTCCTTTGTCTACTCCAGTCTCAGATTGAAACTAGCATTAAAACCATTAAAGAGACAAAGAGTCAGCAGAAAGGAACATCAGGTATTTAGGAGAAAGAAGACAGTGGCAGAGGACACCCACTTCTCTTCTTAGTACCTCATGTATAGGAAGGAATTTCAGGTGCAAGCCTATCACAAAAGAAGTGTCACATGTATAGATGCTGCACCCAGGAGCAGTTGACTCCAGCTCAGAGAGCTCTGAAGTTTATCATGTTGCATTAAGTGAACATGTAGATGTGCCCAGTGATGCTTAAACTAGTTTGGAGAGCTTCTGAAGAAACCTATTTGCATTCTCAAGAGGGTAGAGAAGTCTTTTCTTGATGGACACATATTTTTGATAGTCATCTACTGTCAAAATGTAGCCATATCTCGGATGGGACATGGAAGTTGTTATAAAAGCAACACTGCCACCTTTCAGGAAGCTGCGAAGAAAAAAACACTATATCCTGGTACAGCAATTAAGCAGGGACATGGTATTTCCCAATACTAGAGTTTAGTACATACAAGTTCACTGGTCTCCCTACCCTTGCAAAAAGAGATATGGGATATTCATAATGACAGCTTGTCATACCTCAGTTTTACCCCTCATTCCAAAAAAATAACCTCCTAGATGCATGATCAGGTGATCATGTACCATGCTTGGAGAGAGAGAGAGAAAAGAAGAAGAGAACTGGCACTTCTGAATTACCAATTCCTGGATTTTCCTTGGAAGTCTCCAATCCAAGTAGCAGTCACTGGTTACTTTACTGATGTAGCAAGGTATCAGCTAGAAATGCCTTAGCAATGACTGACCAAATATAGGTTTGGTTGTCAAACTCTTGGGAGCTTGTTGTCAAACTACCTGAAACAAGTAGGAAGGGAGACACCTAGTCCTATAGTCTGATTATATTTAAACTAAGCAGGCAGGAATAAAGAATTGTTAATTTTCCTTGTATAGCATTACACCAGTTTGGACCATCTGCTGGCTGTGTATGACATGGCAAAAGTGCCATCAAAAGGCTGTGACTGTTGTTTGACCTCATTCTGCAGTACCTGTGTTAAATACTGGAGATTCCCAAGGTCTGCATAGCTGATATTTCTCTTGGTTCCAATAAACTCATCCACTTCAGCCCGAAGTCTAGAGAAGACATTAAAAAGGATCTTTAGTTAGAGATACCCATTTCCTGCCAAGCAGCATGAAGTGTTTTTTTAAAATTTCCCTGATAATGAGCCTTCAAAATTCCTATTGCTTCCAAAGGGAGACTGCCTGAGTAAATGCATCAGGATCAGGACATTAGGAATATGTATAAGGTGTAGTATAATCAGAGCTGACATCCTCTTTGCAGAGATCAGCTTTGTACAAAGCAGGGGTGTCAAGCTCATCTGGTCCTATGGGCTGGATGAGTGGCACAGGGCTGGTCCATAGGCTGGATTGGATGTACAGGCCAGTCTGTATGGCAGATCCACAGTATGTCCTGGAGCAGCTGGAGGGGGGCCATGTGAGGCATGATTCTGCTCTGGTCATGCAGAGCTGTGCTGCACACAGTGCCCACTCTGGGACATACCATGCATTAGCTGGAGCAGGTGGCACACAAGGCCACCCAGCATGCCCCACATGCTGCCTGTGAGTCAACTCTGAGACCCACAGGAAGTACTGGGAGCCAGATGCTAGAGCTCTGTGGGCTGGATCTTTTGACCCCTCTGGTATGGAGCTTTGAAATACATTACTTAAATAGAACTGAAAAATCTTAATTGTCCCATATGTTATTATGCAGCATACTTGTTATTAAATATTTATTTTGGAACACAGAGGAGGATGGATTATTAATTGCTGCTCTTTAATAGTTCTCATATTTATTATTTGGCTTATGATGCTCATCTGGAACAGCATAGCTAGCTTTGCAAGCTAAGTATAGAACATATATACCTCTCCATTATTTCAGGTTGCCGAGTCAGCTCCATTATTGTAAATGACAACTGACTGGCCGTTGTTTCATGACCTAAAAATGAAGACAGCCATTAAAAAATAGCATAAAGCAATACACTGTACATAAAATAAAGTGAGTGAAACACTGTAATTGTGAGTAGGAAGATAGAGAACATGTTGAGGCCTCTCTAAAAACATGTCAGTTCTGAAATAGTTCATGCTGAATCAATGGAAAGCTACCACTGGAGAGAGACCAGTTGCCAATCCATATTCAATTTGTGCTTTTGCTGTCCTGATCTGCTCCCTAGAGGTGTGGGCTGTTGCTGAGTACTTCTCTTTGGTAGTTATTCCCAACTTCCATCCTTTGTAGGCTTCTTGTTTTAATTTCAAGAGGTCCATGACTTCCCTGTTGAGGCAAGGGGGTCTCCCAGCACTTTTGCTGTTTTTCTTATGAAAGGGAATGGACTTTCTTGTACCCCTTTCCTCACTGGACCATGGTCCTGTAGGGCCTTGTCAACCAATCCCCTAAGCTTGTGGAAGTCAGCTTTCCTAAAACCAAGGATTTCTACTAGTGGTTCACTGATAGATATTTTGGGGGCCAATACCGAAAGCTCTTTCCTGCTTATGCAGCGGGTCGGACTCGATGATCTATTGAGGTCCCTTCTGACCCTAACATCTCTGAATCTATAAGTTTCCCTTCAGTCCTCAGTTTGCTCACCAGGTTGTCCCCTTTGGCCAGAACCAAGTCTAGGAGCACCTTGCCCCTGGTCGGCCCATAGACTTCTTGTGTTAGACAGAGCTCCTAAACGCAAGTGAGGAAGCTTTGTGAGTGATCAGATCTAGCTGAGTGCTCATCTCACAAGATGTCTGAGTAGTTGAAGTCACCCATGATGACCATACTCCAAGAGCATGCAGCCTCTGCCAGTTCTCCAGAGAATTCCTGGTTGAGCTGTTCCTCTTGGTTTGGAGGTCTGTAATAAACTCCTACAATCAAATCCCCTTCCCTATGCTCTCCCCGTATCTTGACCCAGAGTGTTTCAGGTCACGCTTCTTTGGCCCTTTGCCTTCCAATCTTGGCTTCTAGGGAGATGTAATGTTCCTTTACATAGAGAGCAACTCCACTGCCCTTCTTCCCAACACGATCCCTCCTATACAGGGTGTATCCCCCTATGCCCGTGGTCTAGTCATAGGTAGAGTCCCATGTGGTCTCTGTGATAAGATCATATTGGTTGTTGGTTAGTAGGAGAGCCAGTTCCTCCTACTTGTTTCCCATGCTTCTAGTGTTAGTGTACAGGCACCTAAACCTGCCATTGGAGGCTGTAGGCTTTTGGCTGAGCAGGGGAATAACCTGTCCATTGGCTTGTGCCAGAGAAAGCTTCCTATTGTACCCTGGGATGCTGGTTTTGAGCTTGATTTTTTGGGTTTGTGCTACTGGTTGATGGCCCATCCCCCAGGGATCTCAGTTTAAAGCCCTATCCAGGAGGTCCACCATTCTAACTGAGAAAAGCTTCTTCCCCTTTGGCATAAGGTAGATGCTGTCCCTTCCCAACAGGCCACAGTCCTAGAGGTGCATAACATGGTTGAAGAAGCTGAACCCCTCCAGAGTCTTCTGTTTACTTCTATGCATCTATCCCTCCTGTACCCATGACCCGCAACTGGGAGGACGGAGAAGAAAACTACCTGCACCACCAATCCCTTGAGCGAAACCTGCAGAGCCCTATAGTCTCCCATGACCCAGCTCTATCTTTCTTTCTCGCCTGACCTGGGCCCTGCAGTGTCAGGCGTTTTTCACTGCTTGGCTACAGCTGGGGATTGGATATGGATGAACCAATTGAAGTTAAATCCAGACAAGACAGAGGTGATGGTGGTGGACAGTTCACATGACCAGGTGAGGAGGTGGGGTTGGGACACCTAGCATGTATGGGGTTCAGCCTCCCCTTGTCACTCTGGTTCACAGTCTTGGGGTGCTCCTGGTGGTGTTGGTGGCTAGGAGTATCTTCCACCAATTCCTTCTGGTGACAAGGTTGTGACCCTTTCTTTCAGATTGAGATATGGCCAACATTGTCCATGCTTTCATAACTCTGAGGTGCAACTACTGCAATACACTCTACATGGGACTGCCCTTGAAGACACTGTGGCAGGTACAGATGGTGCAGAACATGGGGCACACTTTTTGATGAGATTTTGTCATGAGGAGAATCTGACTCCAGTGCTCCAGAGTCTGCACTGGCTTCCAATAAATTTCTGGGAGCAATTCAAGGTGTTGGTTTTGGCCTAAGTGGTCCAAGCTCTAACTACCTTGGGGACCACTATCTCCTTTATTCATAGATTCATAGATTGTAAGGCTGGAAGGGACATCAGAAGATCATCGGGGCCAGCCCCCTGCATCAAGCAGGAAAGATAACTGGGGGTCAGTTGGGGTCAGGTGACCCCAGCAAGGTGACTGTCTTGAAGATTTCCAGGGTTGGCAATTGCATGACCTCTGGAGGGAGCTTATTCCAGTCTGGAAACCCTGACTGTGAAGTTTTTCCTAATGTTGAGCCTGAATCAGTCTTCCAGGAAGTTTTTCCCTCAGGTACCCTGGTGAACAGTTCCTCACCAAGACCTTGATGTACTCCCCTAGTGTAGTGGTAAGTTGCTACCAAGTCCCCTCTCAGCCTTCTTTTCCTCAGGCTGAAAAGTCCCAGATCCCTCAGCCTTTCCTTGTATGGCTTGCCATGCAAGTGTCTGATCATATGGATAGCTCTTCTTTGGACTCTCTCAAGCTTGTCCATGTTGTTGTTAAAGTGTGCTGCCCAGAACTGGATGCAGTACTCCAGCTGTGGTCTCACCAATGCTGAGTAGAGTGGAAGAATCACCTCCTTGGTTTTGCTGGAGATGCATCGACTGATGCATGGCAGAGCATTATTTGCCTTACTGGCTACAGTATCACACTGCCAGCTCATATTCACACTGTGGTCTGTTATTATCCCAGGTGCCTTTCATTCATGGTGCTAGTCAGTTCGGTGCTGCCAAGCCTGTAGGTGTGTTGGGGGTTGCTTGTCCCAAGATGGAGCACTTCACATTTCTCAATGTTGAACTTCATCAGGTTTTGATCTGCCCAACTTGCTAGCCTGCCTAGGTCTGCCTGTATCTGTAGCCTATCTTCAAGAATAACCGTGCTGCCCCATAACTTGGTGTTCTCTACAAAGTTGGCCAGTGATCTTTTCACCCCAACATCCAAATTGTTAATAAAGATGTTGAAAAGTACTGCACCAAACACAGACCCCTGTGGGACACCACTGCCCACGTCTCACCAAGATAACACAGATCCGTTCACTATGACTCTCTGGGTCCTATCCCGCAGCCTGTTTCTCACCCACCTGACTGTCTTGGAGTTAAGCCTACAATCCTCCAATTTTCTCACAAGGACATCATGGGATACTAGATCAAAGGCCTTTTGGAAGTCAAAGTATACAATGTGAACCTGCTCTCTCATGTCCAGGTGGTGAGTTACCTGGTCATAGGAGATGAGGTTGGTATGGCAAGACCTGCCCATGACAAAGCTGTCATTTAGAATCTTACCTTCCACAAGCTTATCGCAGATAGACTCCTTGATGAATTTTTCTAGGATTTTGCCCTAGGATGAAAGTTAGGCTGATTGGTCTATAGTTACGTGAGTCTTCCCTCCTGCCCTTCTTGTAGATGGGCACAACATTGGCCCTCTTCCAGGCCTCAGGGACTTCTCCAGAGTGCCATGAGTTGTGGAAGAGTTTCTCCAGGGGTTCCACAATGACTTTGGCGAGCTCCTTCAGCACTCTTGCATGAGGATCATCCAGTCCTGTTGACCTGTATATGTCTAATTTTTTTAATTGGTCAGACACCAATTCTATGACAATAGAAGGAAGGCGACTATTCCTACTGAGCTCATCCTCTACTTTACCTGGAGTGGTTTTCCCCTTGGTCCAGCGAAAGACCAAGGCGAAGTAGTCATTCAGGAGTTCAGCTTTCTCCTGGATACTGGGAAATGGTTCTCCTGAGTTGTTGAGCAATGGCCCACACTCCCATTGTTTTCTTTCTGTTCCCTATGTACCTAAAGAAGGACTTCTTGTTGTCCTTGATTCCCGTTGCTAATCTAAGTTCGGTCACCACTTTAGCCTGTCTTATCTGTTCCCTGCAAATGCAGGCCGTCATGGAATAGTCCCACCCCAAGCTTCCATTGTTTATAAGCCTCTTTCTTCTTTCTTAAGAGGACTGTGATGTCTCTGTTTAACTGGGAGGGCTTCGCAACCCTTCTGTTACTTTTTCTCTTCATGGGAATGGACTTCCTTTGTGCTTCAAGGATCGTGTCCTTAAGGAAGAACCACTCTTCATGCACATATTTTGCCTTCGGTCCCTGGTCTCACAGTACTTGCCCTACTAGTGACCTAACCTTGTTGAAATTTGCATTTTTGAACTCCAAGACTTCAATCCTGCTATCCAATTTGCTGCCTTACGTCAGACAGTGAACATGATAGTTTAATGGTTGCTGTTGCCCAGACTTCCCTCTATATTTAAGTCGGTCACAAGATTGTCTCCTTTGGCTAGGACCAAGTCTAGCAGAGAGCCACCTCTGGTCGGTCTATGTACCTCAGGAACCAGGAATAGCTCCTTGACACAGGTCAGGAAGGATCATGACCAATCCAGCTTGGGCAAGTGTTCCTCCCAGAAGATGTCTGGATAATTAAAATTGCCCACAACAACCATGTGACGTGCATGGGCAGCCTCAGTCAATTCTCAGGTGAACTCCAGATCAAGTTCCTCCACTGGTTTGGTGGTTTGTAGTATACACCTACAGTTAGGTCACTCTTGCCTCTCCCCCCCTGCAACTTGACCCAGTGGTTTCAAGCTGTCCATTTTTGAAGCTGATGTCAACCTCCAAGGAGGTATGCTGCTCTTTCACATAGAGAACTACGCCTTCACCTTTCTTCCCCACCCAGTTCCTTCTATGCAAGGTGTAGCTGTCTATATCTATGCTCCAGTTGTGTGAGGAGTCCCCCCCAGGTCTCCATAATCCCTACTAGATCATAATGCCCACCGGAGAGTAGGAGGGCCAGCTCCTTATGCTTGTTCCCCATGTTCCTGACAGTATATAGGCTGTATATAGGCACCTGAGTCCTCCCGCAGAAGTGACTCTGCCACTGTCCCTTCTACAGGGCTTACTTGTATGTCAGTCCCTGAACATGTCTGAATTTGTGTATCCCTGTCCCCCAGCAAGCTTAGTTTATGCTCCACTGTGATCCCTAAGGTCAGCCAAGAACAACTTCCTCCAAATACCATTAATACAACAAGCTCGCTTGGTGAAAATACATGGGAGGTCATTCTTGGTAGTTGCCCCTTAGCTCTGGAACTCCCTCCCCCTTGAGGCCTGCCAGAGCCCCAGCTTGAACATTTTCAGGAAGCACTGCAAGACCTTCCCATTTAGGCAGGTGTTCAGCAGGAAAGGTTGAGCTTAGGTCATGCTTAGGGACTCTTTGCTGTACAGTTTATTTTAATACTCTATTGGCTTTCATGAATTGTTTTGTTTCTCCTGTTTTATTTTTCTCTCTTTTTCATTTGTTTCATAAATTGTTTTGTTTTCCCCTGTAAGCTGCCTTGAGTCTATGTCAGGAAGCTGTTTTATAAATCAAATAACTAATTAAATAAATAGGTAGTAAAATAGCTACAAACCAGCAATGAAGAAAGTGACAAAGTTATCCAGAATATTTTCATCATCTCTGGTGTCTTCCAGAGCTGCCAAGATCAGAAACAAAGAAGTTACAAAAGCTCACTGCACCTCCTCAAGAACACTCCAGGGAGTCAGGCATGGACAGTGGGGTTTGTGGGGGGCACTATAGTGGTGATTTAGAGCCAGCTTCTGACCCAATATAAATAAATGAGATCAAAGTGAACCTCCAAAATAAACTCCCAATTGTAAGCCCCCAAGGTTTGGAACAGTCTGCCATCGGAGGTGGTTCAAGCACCTACAATGAACACCTTCAAGAGCAAATTGGATGCTTATCTTGCTGGGATCCCAGCTGACTTCCTGCCTTTTGGGCGGGGGGGCTGGACTTGACGATCTTCTGAGGTCCCTTCCAGCCCTGATGTCTATGAAATCTATAAAACCACCCCGTTTGGATCTTCAGCTTGGAAGAAGCATTCTGAATACACAGAGATATTAGAGCCAGGAATGAACCACCCCACATTTCAAGTCAGCTGGACTTCAGGTTTGAACTCTACAAAACAATGTATAAATTAATGAAATCAAAGAGCACAGAGTTTCCTACCAGCTGCTTTCAGTATCTGAGTAAGAATATCTACTCTGGCTTCTTCTCCATTCTGGATGTCCTCTCTCCTCTGCTCAATGCATTCCTTTCCCACACGGCGCAGCAGCCTCACGCTTTCCTGAATCTCCTTTATCAGTTTTTGTTTTCCTGGCATGTACTGCATATAAAATGGTACATAGTCATTTTATTGCTTTTGCAGCAGAAACTAAAGAGGGGTAGAAACTAGAGCTGATTGAAAACCTTGTCATAACTGTTTTTCAGTGGAAAACTGGATTTTTGACTAATTGATTTTTTTTTAAATGAAAATGCATTCCTGCTGTGGAAACACATTCTCTGCTTTTGTAAACAAAAATGTGCATCCTGCAAAGCTAAAACAGTTTGGCTGAAAACGATTTGAGTAGGCTGCCCTAGTACCTTCATGGCAGCTGTAGTTCAGTTGCCTTATGTACCATGGCTAAGGACTCCAGCACTTTCCCATTCCAGGCAAAGAAACTGTGATGCATCATGGGAAATATAGCCAAGCTGATGGAGAAGAACAGGAACACGAGGCTTCTGAACTGCAACTCCTACAGGCATGGAGGCACCACTTCTAAAATGAAACCTTCCAGCATTGATTTTGAACTTTGAACTGTTGCCAAACACTGAAAACATCTCCCAGAAAGAGAATTTATTTTCTGATCATCTCTCATAAAGATTAATGGTCTTTTTAGAAAGATACTAAGAATGTGTGAGTATAATAAATGCATGAGACAAACAGGGTTTTGTGACTTGTGTAAAGCTGTAAATCAAGCATCAGATTGTAGCTCAGAAGAGCAAACACTCATGCTTAAAGGAAGGCCTGGTGTTGAATTCTCATGTGTCATCACTGACATGATACTCCATGGGAAGACCACAGAGAGAGAGAGAGAGAGAAGATGCCAGAGAAGAACAACATTATTTTGTTCCTTTCACAAGGTTCATAAAGGGCTAGTGAAATTTCTTTGTAAGGAAAGAGGCACAAGAACCAACTCTACTGATGCTTCTGCTAACACAACTAGGTCTAAAGAACTCTGCTTCTTTCAACTCACTGACCACTATGCAAAGAAAGCAATTTTAATTTCAGTAGGAAGAGGTGGCTTGCAGGAGTGGAATTGGGACAGACCTTCAGTAAAGGGAGGCACATCTCACTTGTTCCTTTCATGATCATGCTCACTGCATGTGGGAAAGGTGTCTGGTCATCATGCAGTGCATTCAGTTCCATGCCAAAGGCTACCTGAGGATATTGAGAGCAAAAAGGCAATTTCTGATTAAAACCTTTTGTTTACTGGATCTGAGATTAAGCAGCAGATGAACGCACCCTACCACAATCCTGTATCATACTAGAAGCTTATTATTAGAGTTTACAAGCATAGCTCTAGTGAGAGGAAGAGAATTAGGGGCAGTCCCAGGTTTCAGACACCCTCTCCTCTGGGTCTCCCACTTCCTCTCCCTCCACCTGGTTTAATGGGGATAATCATTTACTACTATCCTCTACCCATCCCAAGCTGGCTAACATAAAGGAGAGGAGAGCCTAGGTAAGAGAAGTGCTAGAGTCTGCACCAGTTTCTAATAGCTTTCTGGGTGTAATTCAAGGTGCTGGTCCTGACCTTAAAAGAGTCTTACAAGCCCTTAAAAGACCTCAGACCTATATGTCCAACGGAAGAGGCTCTCCTTTGTTCCAAAACAACCTCCTGCAAGTACCATCTGTTCACTTAGAAGATACACGTGGGAGGTCATTCTCAGTAGTCACCCCTCAGCTCTGGAGCTCCCTCCTCCTTGAGGCCTGTTGCTAATGGCACAGCTGCTGTCTCAGTCATGAAATAGTAAATGGGATCACATGGCGCAACAGCAACTGTAAACTGACCTGTGTATGACAGGTGCCTCGAGCATCTGACTGCATCACTTGCCTAGAACCTGACCCAGAACATCTGGGTCAGACCTTTTTATTTAGCTAGGCTTTTAGCAGGCGGAGCTGTTTTGAGGATTTATCTTGAGAACTGGTTAATCATTTATTTATCTGTTTCTATGATGTGTTTTTGTGGTAAGCAACCCTGAGCCTTTATTGGAGAGGGCAGCAGAGAAATCAAATGAATAAATAAACATGTCAGGTTGACATAGAGAAGTGATTCTCAACCAGGGTGTCTTGAGATCCTTTCAAAATCCTTTCTTGTGGGGTGCCAAGAAATGTTAGCACTATTAGGCACTCAGACTTGACTCACAAGATAAACCCAGAGATTCCAAATAGAAATCCAGTGTTAACAACGTTCTGACTTGCTGTAGTCTTTCTAAGTTCTCTGCAACAGAAATATTTCTCTATTATTTTTCTGTAGTCAAAAAACAAGTGAAAATTAAAAGTGGGCATTCTCCCAGTGTAATAAGGGTTTTCCTGAGTCTAACAAGGGGCACCTTATGCTTAAAAAGCCCAAGAACCACTACCAGAGTGTGACACTGAAACAATACATCCACACATGGATTAATAGTGATGTGTCCTTTTGGGATATTGGGGATATGAGAAGAAACCGTCCTTAAGAGCCAACTCAATGTTAGAGCCCATGAGTCTTGTTTTCAAAAGCCCATGAGATACTAGATGCTTTTGAAAATGGGACTCTGGCTCTTTTGAAAATAAATACACTGGAAGACTCGCTTTGGACCACCGTTTTGTAAAAAGAGAATCAAGCAGACTCAGTGAGTAGTGAGTAGTTTTCATCCAAGTCTGAGTAAGGCTGGTGGAGTGTGATCTTGAATTATACTGACAATCATGGCAAGGCCCACTTGAGGTCAGCTGCAGGAAATGTGTCAGTCAGTCAGTACCTTGGCAAGAACATCCAGAGTCACACGGCTCATCATGTTGAGAATGCTAAGCTCCGTTTTTCCATCTGCTTTTTCCTCCAGCTTCTTCATCAACTCCTCTGCTTTTTCATTAAATGTATCCATCAGACCCATCAGGTAGCTAAACCGTTAATAAAGATTAGGGAAGGGGCTGCAGTGGGCAATCATTTTTTAAAGAATAAACATCTTCACTTATTTTTATATAGGAAAATTTAAAAGAAAACAAAGACTACTTCACATAATCCTCTAGCCTCAAACAGTCTGCATGCTTTTGCCAGATTAAAGAAAATAGCCCACTGCAATCTCTTGTTAAAGCAAGAGAAAAGGTATATTCTGCTAATGCTGGCTCCAGTGCTACCCAGTTTTGTCAGAGAGAAGAATGACCATGAACTAATCCTTTCATAGTAAGTGAATTGATCCAGAGTCACTGAGGCTAATGATCTGAAATGCATTATGCTTTCCTAGTCTTAGCTGTGCCTGAGTTCTGCACAAACCTGTACGTGACCAGAACAAAACCTAGCAATCAGTGGGTTTACTGTATGAGGCACAGTATTGCTCTTAAGATATCTGAGGGGTGCTCATACATGACATGAGACTGCTGCCGCCAAGAGCAAATTAACTTTGTGAATGCCTCTACTTAGTCTCCGCATTACCTAAAATTTTGGCTCCTTATCCCAGGAGGGTGATCTGAATTACCAGGCTTGGCTTCCTGTCCAGTGAAAGGGAGACCTAAGAGTCAGGTAGGGGAGATCCAGATCATGTAAGCGCTCAGCAGGGAGGCATATCCAGAATTCAGCAGAAAACATTAGACTGGAGTTAGGCATCTGACTGCTAGGGGTGACTTGCATCATCTGGTATTCCAGATTATCCAGGAAACCCCTGACGGCAGTGCAACACCTCACTAACAGTGACATTATGAAAAACAACCTTTGTATTGGGGGGGAGGTGGTTACTACTCATCCTTTTCCCAGCAGTTGAGCTCTAACTCAGGAAGTAGAACACCAGGGTTCATAGTCCTTCTTACCTGGAGGGAATTCAGATCCCTATCACCCACCTCCCTGACCACCAAGGAATGTCCTGACCACCAAGGTAGTCAGGAGAAAACTCCAGTCCTTCTCTTGAACCTGGGTCACTGTGCAGGCAAAAGTGCAAGATGGAGAGTGACTATGTAGCTTAGTAGTAATGGCACTGCTCCAGGAGGGAACTATCAGGTCCTGGGCTATGCTGTTATGTTTTTACCTTTTACATTACATAGTCATTGTTAAAAACCAGAAATAATCCTGGCAACAGGGACAAGACCCCAGGACTCTCTCCTCCCGCTGGAATGCCCTCTTCATTGGGTTCCTATCATGCTTCTTTTTTCTGACCTCATGAATCTTGCACTCTTGTCCAGTGGACCAACTTCAACTGAGGGGTTGGAGCCCACCCCATGTTCATTCTGGCCTGTAGCTAAGGAGGTGAGAATGGCCTACAACCCCGGTGTCCCTCTTCCTGAGTGCTCTACGTAAGCATCACCTTTGCTGTGTAATGAAGTGCAAGCTTGGTCTCAGCACTAAGCAGATGGGAATTTAGATTATCTTCAGGGGCCTCCCAGAACTGGATTAGGTTGAAACAGACTTTAGGAGGGACTTAGGTACACAGGTAGCCATCTTGGTTACTTCTGAGTATGTGTAGTAGATACTAGCTGAGGTCTACGGGCTTAGGAATCTAACAGACCACAATGGAGGTGCCTAACAAATCTATGTACCCAAGCAGTTTTGCCTGGGGTGGGGTCAGCGCAGATAGATTTTTTGTGACATGGATGTTTAATTCCACCTAGCCTCCATTTAGGGACCTGTAAGTTCAGTTTGAATCTGTCTAGGTGCTTAGATAGACACCTCCATGGGAACTTTTGCTGCTCATGTTGTCATAGTTCTTGTGTGGATGAAAACGGGAGAACCAAATTTGTCCCCATTTTATGGTCTGTATCATATGGACAGGTTGTGGCTGCTGTGAGAAGAAGATAAAACTTTGGATAAAATGACAAGTATTCATTACATGTCTGTAGCTATACATAAATTTAAACTGATTTGGAAAAAAGTGCCCATCGCATTTTAATAATAACTTCCTGAAAATGAGAGCATTTTTAGACAAATATTTGCCTTACGTTCTGCTGAAAGCAGGATCCACAATCCTTCGCTGCTTGTGCCAGTGATCATAGTCATAATCAGATACCAAGCCATTCCCTAAAAATCTAACATAAATGCAAGAATTAAAGAAAAGGAATCATTTCTACCAAGGGTGTCAATATATAGTTTTCAGTTCTTTTAAACCAAATATGTAACAATTCTTCCTCGTCTCATGGAGCACTACATTGGTTTGAATTCATTATTTGCTTCTTCCCACTGATGAAGGGGAGTATTTTAAAACAGAGCTGTAAACCTTTTGTTCTATGTGTATATAGTGCCACAATAGGGTGCTGGTTCTAGCTCATGAAATAAGGGTTGTTTTTTAATATTTTATTAGATAACACTTAGAATGGGGGTTAATTCCCTCTCAACATGGAAATACTCCAGTGCTATTCAGAATGATCTGATGTTTTAAAAGACAAGTGGAGTTTTTAATAGCAGTCTTGTGATAAAGAGAGGAATAAATTATACTGAGGTAAGAGGGTTTATTGTAGAGCAGTTGACAAGCAGTAACTGTTTTATATATTTGCCCCTATCTCATGCTAAGTGAAAGCTAACTCCGGGCGGCTTACTCACAAACCGAACCAAGGTATAATACCACCGTATGGCTCCCCCTTACCATGAGACAGAAGTAAACACATTAAACAGTTATTGCAGAATGGCTGACACAGTAAATTCTCCTCTTTAATTCAGAATATTTTTGCTCACACCGTTGTGCAAATTTTCATCTACTTTGGGTTCTGACCCCAGAGAAGCCTAATTGCTCTGAGGATAAAAGAACATCCCACAAGGGAGAGATGTGACAGATCCAGTTACAAGAATGCAGTATTTACTCCACCATTGTTCCAAGACACTTGGCTACATGAGCATCAAGGTAATGCAATGGTTGGTCAATGTCCACATGTGACTGGAGGTTAGCTCAAGTTAAAAAAAAAATCCAAACAAATTTGGCCCCTTTTCCACTTGTATTAAGCTCTAATTTAAGTTTATTACATGATGCTGTTGACTGGTTATTCAGCCTCTTGTGGTCTAAGATCAAGTGTAGTAACTTTATCTGGGCTGTACTGGTCTATTCCCCAGGACAAGATCACCTTTGCATGGTGTTGCGTAGTAGAGGGTGGAGACTTGTCCAATGCACTGTGGACAGGACCTATGAGAGTCTACGATAGCCTCCCATGGGGGGGATCTTGGCTAAACACCTATTTTATAGAAATGGGAGACCTCACCCTATCTTGTGCCTTTGGCAAACTCAAAGACCTCTAGGCTTGGGACCTTCACATCGGAAGCCTGCCATGGATTTTGGAGTATCTGAATCCCCAGAACGTACTTGCCGGTGGTAGCACTACACAGACTTAAATGATTGAATTCTGCTCAGTTGATATAATTCAGAATTGATATTAATTCGATCTGAGACATGAAATTAAAAAAAAAATTACCTACCTCACCCCAAGCAAATGACTGAGTTGACCATATACAGTTGGATCCTTTGGGTACTCTGGTGACATCAAGTATTCCTAAAATCAGCCAGGTAAATAAATATGACCTATGATCCATTTCCCAAACAGAATGTAAAGAACTTTTCAAGCATTCAACACTCCTATTGTATCAAACATCTGAAGGCACACAACTGTCTACTGGGTGGAATTATGTTGGCGGCTTAGATGTCTAATCTGTAGGCTTACCAAATTCAAGAATGCTTTGTATGCCTATAGCTAACCTACTTTCCTCCATAGATCTGAAGAAGTAAGCAGTGTGTAAACCTCATCATATTTTTATTAAAATGACTCCAAGGGAGAAACTGGAAAACTAAGGCTATGTCATCCCCAGCTCTTAAGTATACCTCACAAGAGGTGGCAAAGGCATCCATCACCTCTCAGAACCAGTTTACAAGACAGGTAGTGCCAGGCAAATGATACAGCAAGAAATAGAGCCCTGGTGTCCTCACTCAGACTCTGCAAGGCAGATACAGCCCTCTCATGTTACAGCAGGACCGGTTGATTCTAGTCAGCTATTGCATTTCACCATGAAGTACCTTAACTCCTTCAGGACTGAAAACTATTACCGAGACTCCATGGAAAACATTTAAACGTACAATGGGTCCATATGTCTCTGCCCTGCAAGCAAACAGAAGGAACAATGGCACAAAGTAATATAACAAATACTGATTCAATGCAGGTGTGAGAAATATAAACCATGGAGCGCAAAGAACTACAGTAAAGTGTTTTGGGAGGGTTGGAGAGCACTCCAGGCAATGCCTAGCTTGTGGCCTGGAGGGTAGAGCACTTTGCTAGGAAGCTACAGATCCAGGAACACATCTGTGAAGGGCCAGCAGGGGAGATCATGCTTAGGGGAAACCAACATGGGTTCATTAGGGACAGGTCCTGTCAGACCAACCTGGTGGCCTTCTAAGATCAAGTCACAAAATCCTTAGATGCAGGTGTTACAGTGGACATAGTCTTTCTGGACTTTAGGAAGGCCTTCGAAACAGTCTCTCACTCCATCCTCATTAAAAAATTGGGCGACTGTGGCATCGACTCCTACACAGTCAGATGGGTTGTGAATTGGCTGGAGGTTTGCACCCAGAAAGTGGTGGTGGACAGGTCATTTTCAACCTGGAGGGATGTGGGCAGTGGGGTCCCCCAGGGCTTGGTCCTTGGGCCCGCACTGTTCAACATCTTCATCAGTGACTTGGACACGGAGGTGAAAAGCACCTTGTTCAAATACATGGATGAGACTAAAATGTGGGGAGAGGTGGGCACGCTAGAAGGGAGGGAAAGGCTACAACTAGATCTGGACAGGTTACTGGGGTGGGCAGATGAGAATAGGATGGGTTTCAACACTGACAAGTGCAAGGTGCTGCACCTGGGGAGGAAGAACCAGCAGCATACAGGCTGAGGAACTCCCTTCTTGTCAGTGCAGAGGCAGAAAAGGATCTTGGAGTCATTATTGATGCCACAATGAATATGGGCTGTCAATATGGGGACACGGACAGGAAGGCTAACTGCACCTTGTCATGCATCCACAGATGCATCTCAGGCAGGTCCAGGGAGGCGATCCTCCCCGTCTATGCGGCACTGGTCAGGCCGCAGCTGGACTACTGCATCCAGTTGTGGGCGCTGCACTTCAAGAGGGATGTGGACAACATGGAGAGGGTCCAGAGGAGGCCACTCGCATGATTGGGGGCAGCAGGGCAGGCCCTGGGAGGAGAGGCTACAGGACCTGAACCTGTTCAGCCTCCAGAAGAGAAGGCTGAGGGGGGATCTAGTGGCCTGTTACAAACTAGTCAGGGGGGATCAGCAGGTATTGGGGGAGTCCCTGTGTGTGACTAGAAATAACAGTCATAAGTTGACTGGGAGTAGGTTCAGACTAGATATCAGGAGGCGCTACTTCACTGTCAGGGCGGCTAGGATCTGGAACCAACTTCCAAGGGAAGTAGTGCTTGCTCCTACCCTGGGGGTCTTCAAAGGGAGGCTAACTAATCACCTTGCCAAGGTCGCTGGACCCCTGTACTCTTTCCTGCCCAGAGCAGGGGTTCGGACTTGATGATCTGCTCAGGTCCCTTCCGACCCACTCTGACTGAGAGGCCTAAAACCTAGAGCTTCTTCTTTCTGGGAAAATGTCCAAACAGTTGGATTAAGGAATCAAGAGGGCCGTTCTCAGCAGGTATGCCTGTAGGGGCATTCTGTCTTGCTGCAAGGCACAACAGAATCCCCCAATGCGTGTAAGTGCCCAACCCTGTAGTTATGTGCTCGCATTCAGATTTAGCTTTTTATCTCTCTCTGCCTCAACTTCCCAATTGGTGATATTCACTTAATGATAAAAGCAAGTTTCTTTCTCATGTGTAAAACTGGGTTATACATGGCCTCGTTCAATCCTGAGGTGTTACAACTCACCATTGCATGAAGAGTCCATGCAACAGCCCATTTTTCCTTTGCAAGTTCCATAAAATTGGCAGGTGTCCAAGTACAAAGCTAGAGAGAACAAAGCTAGAGCTTAGTCAAGTCATAAGGATGCAGCATTATGGCTTGGAAGGAAACACAACAAACTGAATAAAATAGTGATTTTTAAGGTCAGAAATTACCTAGAAGAATGTGCAGTTTCAGCTCCTGTAGCCTCAGGGGAACTGGCCTTCCCTGCTGCATGAGCTGACACGTATACCACTGAGACTTCTGGTGCACCTGCTTCCCTGTAATCTATCTATCTATCTATCTATCTATCTCATGTACCATATACGTTGCTCTCATTTTTGTAACAATGCAGATGTTTATGGGCGTTTGAAATGAGCTTTGAAATGTTTGACAAAGGATAATGAAACCAGTAAGATGGTATGCATACCATGTATATTTCTGAGTGGATAGTCCATAACGCTTGTATACTGTGGCTGAATTTACTTAGCTTCATTGTTCTGGTTTCAGTTGATGGGCTATATGCATCATTTGTATTCTGCTTCCAACAACCCACAGCCCTGCCCAAAAGCCCCACCCCAATCCTCCACACTCGTTACAAGGCAGGACCCCGCCAATCATTCCACAGAGCTCTGTGCACTTGTGAAGGTCAATGTATACAGATTTAAAAGACAGCCTTTGCTGGCCAGTAAGTTGAGAGAACCTGTTGTCTGTGTAAGAATTTGAGACATTTGGGTGTGTGGACAGTAACTGCCCTAATGTCCAATGAACAGCCGTTATCTTACAAGGTTTCTGTGCCTTTCAGTACTCGAATCTATGCTGTAACTATATGAGAGAGATATTTTGTACGTGGTGGTAAATTATTAATGACAGTAGGACACTGGCATTAAGGGGTAGGGGTGACCATAATCAGCCCCTTTCCAGTGAAATCTACGTATTTATAGTCACCCAAATGGTGAAATAAGGAAGAAATCCTATAAGGGAAGGCACTAGCTAACATGGAGATTACAGAATGGAATAAATGAATCGTCTTTATTTAAAAGACACGGGTCACTTTCTTTCCTTCAGAGACAAGCTGGATATTCCCACCACCTTTGCACATATCTGAAAGTTTCCTGTTGCAATTTTGTTAAAAGCCAGCAAGCTGTGCTTAAGGAGATCTGTTTTCCACCTAAGACAGATAACCTTGCTGTTGTTCTCTTCTGAATGAAGAAGTAATGCTGAAATTTCCTTTCTTTATCTGAGATACTTTTAGGTACTTAAAAATATGAAGTACTCAACAATATTACCTAACCATCTATAATACATGTTTTCTTAATTCTTTTGTGTGTTTGAATGAAGCGCCCTTCTCATAACTGGACCAAAGAAGATTTGAGACATGTTATCAACTATTAGCAAACCAGTCCTCCTCTAGCTAAACCACTAAAAACCTGTTAGTATAAGTAGCAAGGTTCAACCCTTAGTTCCCTTTGCATATGGCTAATTCAATGTCTCTTGTCTTCAATGCAAGTATTTTCCTTCAAAATTTGTCAGCACTGCTAGACCTGCTGGTGGTAGGAGGAGTAGAAGAAACATTTGTGCAGAATTTCTTGCGTGACCATGGGCTCGTCACTTATACTTTCTCTGGGCCTTATTTCTCCAACTGTAAAATGGGGACACCTACTTTCTTTCCATGGATGCTGTGAGGATAAACACATTAATAATTATGAGATGCTCAAATATGTCAGTGACAGAGGCTGTCTGAACCATACCATAAATATTGGGAAAATCATTTATACCAGATTTTTTAGTAAGGTAGTATATGGTAACTCTGTAAGATTATGGACAAAGGAACTAATTACAGTAAATTAAAAGAAGTCAGGGACTTACCACGGAGCCCTTGATGTGAAATAACTGTCTGTATTATGTAACAACTGTCTCGTCCCCAGTGTTTCCCAGGGACAAGTAGCAACGGCACAAGGTGTGCCTGGGGAAACAAATGTCTGCGCTCATCTGGACACACCCAAAGGGTGCATCTATATGTTCAATTAACATGACACAATAAACTCTGGAGCTGTTTGCGCTGGTGTCAACTGCTCCTGGGTGCAGTTGTCTGCACATGAGCCTAGGACAGCAGCAGGTTGAGCTGGGGCAGAGCAGTCCCGGGCTGGCAGCAGGCTCAGGCCACAAGCCCTGGTTTCCAGGTGCCAGTGTTGGGCAATAGAGGGATTAGCTGGGACACGAGACTGCTAAAGTCCAGAGCCATGCAGCAAGCAGCCCTGACACACCCTTATTTACCCTGCTGTAAGATAGCACTGTCCCCAACAGGAATTAATTAAATAATTTATTAAGCTCTAATATTGGCACAGGTATAGACAGTGACATTTTACTACGCAGCTAATTAGTCAACTCCACAGTAAAGCGCACATGTAGATGTATACAGAATGGCCTTCAACTTGTCTAATATCTTTCCCAATGATGTAATTAGTCCAATAAGAGATGTTAGTAAACAAACCCTGCTTCTCACATGAGCCCGGATTATATCAACACATTCTGCATGAAGAGGAAAATATATGATCTGCTGGTGGGAGCACAAGTGTAGGAGTCAAAAGCCCAGCAGTTCAGTGCCAGTCCTAACATGGGCTCTGACCCGGGACAAGTCCTTGCTTTCATCTCTGTGTCACAGTTTCTCTGCCTGCAAAACAGTGATAAAGTCACATAACTCAAAAATTACTGATTTCATTAACTGTTTGCCCTTTGGAAGCTCCTAATTCACCCTGCTTCATATAGCTCAAATCCTACATTTAGTACAATCCAAATTGTGGCAATGGCAGACATGAAGTACCTTTACACCAGGTTTTCCCCTATATGAAAGAACAAATTCTGACACCATAGAAGCCAAGGGTGAAACTCCTAATGACTTCAGCAGAGCCAAGGTTTTATCTGGACCATGAGTATCACTTCCACAGGTTCTCAGGTTATCACACTTGACCCTGGGAAGTGAGTTGTCTCTCCACTCAGAACTGGCATAACCCTTTTATATAAAGATATTGCGATATTCAGAAGCCAGCTCGTAAGTCCTGCCAGCCAGCCTGGGGCACAATGTACAATAGGGGTGTGCAACGCGGGTCCTATTCAATGTAGTTTCGCCTCAAATCAGGGCCAGTGATTTGATTTATTGATTCGGATCACTATCCCTAATTCAATTTGATTTCATAGATTTCATAGATTTCATAGACATTAGGGCTGGAAGGGACCTCGGGAGATCATCGAGTCCAGCCCCCTGCCCAAAGGGCAGGAAGTCAGCTGGGGTCATAGGATCACAGCAAGATAAGCATCCAAATTACCCTTGAAGGTGTTCAATGTAGGTGCTTGAACCACCTCCGCTGGCAGACTGTTCCAGACCTTGGGGGCTCGGACAGTAAAGAAATTCTTCCTTATGTCCAGCCTGAAACGGTCTTGCAGGAGTTTGTCACTGTTCGACCTCGTCATCCCTTGGGGCGCTCTGGTGAACAGACGTTCCCCCAGATCCTGGTGGTCACCCCGATAAACTTATAGGTGGCCATCAGATCACCCCTGAGCCTACGCTTTTCCAGGCTAAAGAGTCCCATGGCTCTCAGCCTGTCATCGTAAGATCTGTTTTCCTGACCTCTGATCATGCGCGTGGCTCTCCTCTGGACTCTCTCAAGCTTCTCCACAGCCTTTTTGAATTGCGGAGCCCAAAACTGGACGCAGTACTCCAGCTGCGGCCTCACCAAGGCCGAGTACAAGGGGAGAATGATGTCCCGGGATTTGCTCGAGAAGCATCTATGGATGCAAGCCAGCGTTTTGGTCACTTTATTAGCCACAGCATCGCATTGCAGGCTTATGTTCATCTTGTGGTCAATGATGACCCCCAAGTCTCTTTCTTCTGTAGTGCTAACCAACGTAGCACTGCCAAGCCTATAAGGGTGCTGCAGGTTTTTCCTCCCAAGGTGGAGAACCTTGCATTTTTCAGTGTTAAACACCATGAGGTTCTCGTCTGCCCATTTGCTGAGCTTGTCCAGGTCAGCCTGGATCATCCGCCTATCTTCTGGCATGGATGCTTTGCCCCAAAGTTTGGTGTCATCGGCGAACTTGGCCAGTCCACTCCTGACTTCAATGTCCACATTGTTAATGAAGATGTTGAACAGTATGGGTCCCAGGACAGAGCCTTGAGGACCCCACTGGTCACAGGGCACCACGATGAGTGACTGCCATCAATTACAACCCTCTGGGTCCGACCACGAAGCCAATTTCCCAGCCAGCGGATCGTGGTGGAGCCAAGGCCACAACTGGCCAGTTTGGCCAAGAGGTGATCATGGGATACCAGATCAAAAGCTTTTTTGAAGTCAAGATATATGACATCAATCTCTTCTCCCTTGTCTAGGTGATAGGTCACCTGGTCATAGAAGGAAATGAGATTGGTCAAACAAGACCTACCCGCAACAAACCCGTGCTGGCTGTCCCTTAGGATGTTAGCCTGGGCCAGTCCCTCAAGGATGGCCTCCTTAATAAACTTTTCTAAGATCTTCCCCAGGATAGAAGTCAGGCTAATGGGCCTGTAGATAGCCGGATCCACTCTCCTCCCTTTCTTGAAGATCAGCACCACATTGGCCTTCTTCCAGTCTTCGGGCACTACACCAGAGTGCCAGGAGTTTTCAAAGATCTGTGCCAGGGGCTGGGCTATGACGCTCGCCAGCTGCTTGAGTACCCTGGGGTGCAGATTGTCAGGGCCAGCTGACTTGAAGGCATCCAGCTTCTCAAGGTGTTCCTTCACGAGGTCAGCATTGATGGAGGGTAGGGGATCCCCATCACCCAGATTTCCCTGTCCCATAGCAGGCATGGGCATCCCATGTGACTGATAAAAGACTGACGCAAAGTACCTATTTAATAGGTTGGCTTTTTCCTGGGCGTCAGTTGCCAGTTGCCCCATCTGGTTTAGCAGGGGTCCAACATTGCCCTTGCTTTTCCTCTGGCTCCCCACATACCTGAAAAAGGACTTTTTGTTGTCCTTGATGCTTGAAGCTAGTTGGAGTTCAGTTGCAGCCTTGGCTTTCCTGGTTTGCTCCCTGCAGGACCAGATCAGCGCAGAGTAATCCTCCTTGGAGGTGAATCCCATCTGCCATCCTTTGTAGGCTTTCCTTTTAAGCCACAGGAGGTCCGCTAGGTCCCTGGAGAGCCAGGAGGGCTGCTGTGCCTTCTTGCTGCCTTTCCTCTGTGTTGGAATAGATTTAGCTTGTGCATTGAGGATCGCTTCCTTGAGAAGCAACCACTCTTCTTGAACTCCCATCTCCCTGGGGTCATGGTCCCTGAGGGCCTGACCGACAAGCCTCTTGAGCTTGTCAAAGTAGGCTTTTCTGAAGTCAAGGACTTCTGTGTTGCTGACTGACTTGCCAGCTTTACGGCAGATGGTGAAGGTGATCAGCTCGTGGTCGCTGTCACCCAGCTTCCCATCGATCACTAGGTCGCCGATTAGGTCGTCCCCCATAGCCAGTACCAGGTCGAGCAGCACTTTGCCTCTTGTTGCCCCATAGACTTCGTGAGTCAGGCTGAATCTGAGTCTGAAGATTTGATGCCGATTCAGAGAATCAGAGATTCAGCCATAGGCACAGCTTTAAATATTTTTTCTACATACCTTGAGGTACCAGGCACAGCTTGTGAATGCTGTGAAGCTGGGGTGGATGGAGCATCCCATGGGAGTGCAGGGGGGCACCCTGTATGCTCCCCAGCAGACCTGGAAGTACTTGCAGTCCACGGGAGGGCCCCCCTGCGCGCTCCTCAGTAGACCCAGAAGTGGACTGGAAGTGCTTCTGGTCCACTTCTGGGTCTGCTGCCGAGCATATTGGGGAGCCCTCCCCAGCTCCTGTGAGACACTCTATGCGCCCCAGCAATTTAGTGTTAACGAGCTGCCTGGCACCTCAAGGTATGTAGAAAAAACTTTTAAAGCTGTGTCTATGTCCGAATCACTGAATCTTTCTGAATTGATTCGGAGGGTTCCAATTCAGTTTGGAGAGATTAAAGGGTCCTCTGATTCGATTTGGCAATTCGGCCATTGAATCGGGTTGAATCTCCGCCGAATCAAATCGGACCGAAGCTTTGCACAGCCCTAGTGTACAACTCTGACCAGCCCCAGGGGGACAGACACCAAGACTGACACACAGATAAGCCCCTATTCAGGTTCTTGAAACAAAAACACCAGACCTCCAGCACCCCCATTTGTGCAGGGGTCCTGGGGAAGCTGGCTTCCTCCTTACCTCTCTCTTGGGGGTCCTGGGATGTGATCATATTTCATGTGGATGAATTTCAGGTAGCAGCAGTAAAAGCTGAAAGCCAGGAGGGAAACTGAGAGCAACAGGAGCAGAAGCCCCCACATGGCCCCCAGCACATCCATCGCCTCTAAGAACACACAGCCCGGCCCCTGGCTTTGGTCTCTGGGCAGCTTTGGCCTCCCTCTCCTCTGCTCAGTATGTTTCAAGATGGATTGCTGTGAGTTTCCGGCTCCTTGTGAGTTTCTGGCTCCCTGCCTACAGACTTAGTGGGGAGCCAGGAAAAGTAATACAAGACTTAAAGAGACAGCAGCAGTGTGAGGCATTTCCTCCAACCCTGCTGCCTCCAGCCCAAGACTGTTACAGACCCCAGGAGTCTGCAGTAGCCACTTGCACACCATCTGGGCCATGCAGGGAGGCAACACACTGCACCTAGATCACAGCAAGAAAGTCTATTGTTGGTGTTTTACCACAGGAAAAACAAGGCAAATATTGGAGCAATGTAAATTAGAACTTAGTAGGAAGGGACCTGTCAGCCTAGAGCAAGTTCCACTCAGCAGACAGTTGGGGCTATATCTTATCACCAGGGATCCAGATTTTTCATTTCCCATGGAAAAACCGTAAAATGGGGATTTCCCCCCTTACCAGAGTAAAAAGCGGATTGCTCATTTTAGCAGAGAAACCCGTGGATTTTCCAGTGCTGCACCGAGCCCTCTGCAGACTGGCAGCGTTCCAGCCCCCAAGGGGTGGAAGGGAGCTGGAGGAAGGCAGTCAGGCACAGGACACCATGTGCAAGTACCTGCACACGGCTGCCAGGGAGTCTGGAGAGCAGCTCCTACAGGTAAGTGCCAGGGGGGATTGAGGCCCCCATAGGGAGGGAGATGGGAGGGCTGGGGCTGCTGCCCAGTCAGGCCGTGTGTGGGGCTTGGGGCCTGGGACCATAATGCACAGCCTTAGGGCCCTGGCGAGCAGTGGAATGGGGCCACAGATGCCTTGTTTGAGGGGTGGGAGGCAGGGGCTAGCTCCCCACCACTGCACGCCCTCCCGGGGGGGGCAGGAGAGACCTGTGCCCCCCAGATTTGTGCATGGGGCAGGGACAGGTGTGGGTTGTCTCCTGAGGCTTGGGCTCCCACTCTGCTGCCCTCCCCTGTGGCCTCCACAGCCCAGCGAGTGCAACCTGGTGCTGCAGGGCAGAGCAGGGACGCACATGGAAGTTGCTTGCCCCTGTGTGCTCTGTGCTGCCCTGGCGATGCATCCCCTGTGCACACAGCAGCAGTGAGGGACACAATCCTGTGCTACCACCCCCACTGCTGCTGCGCACAGGGGACGCAGCATCAGTGCAGCACAGAGCTTGCAATGGCAAGCAGCGTTCCTGCATGGCTCCTGCTCTGCCCTGCAGCACTGGGTCACACCCACTGGCCTGTGGAAGCCCTGGGGGAGGACAGCAGGGCAAAAGCCTGAACCTGCAGCAGACAGGCAGCATGCACCCTCCCTGGGGGAGATCTGGGGGGCAGGAATTCCCCCTACCGCTTGGGAGTGCACACAGCAGCAGGGAGCTGCTCCCACTGTCTGAGCCCACAGCAGGCAGGCAGCAAGCAGCTGCAGGGGGTGGGGGGTCGGCAGGCTCTGATCTGCTACAACAGCTGCTGTCTCCTACCAGGCAAAGGGGCTATGGGGCCAGGGTCTTGGGTTCACAGCCCCTGGGTTCCTCTGGCAGGAGGAGGGGCACCAGCAGGGCTCTGGGGTGGGAGTGAGGGGCACCAGCAGGCCTGGGGGAGGTGTGGAGGGTGGAGTGAAGGACACAAGTAGGGCCAGGGGGGATGGGGGAGTTATTTTAATCATGGATTTTGGGGGTTTTATCAGCAAATTTTGGGTGTTGGGGTAATGATCTAGATTTTGGGGAATGCTGGGTGTGCAGCTGAATAAAAGTTTTTTCCAGTGTCTCAGCAAAAGCTGCTGGTCACAAGGCTGGATGATATATTAAAAGCAACTAACTTGGCTAATGCTTAAGTAACCAGATTCTTAACTAAGGATAGGGTGCAAAGTGCATGATGTGTTGGGTAAAACTAGAATGCAGCCCACCAGCTCTGGTCAGGAGACAAAGCAGAAATATGGCCTTGGAGATGGTGCTGAAATCAGCAAGAAAACTAGAAAGAACCAGCGAGAAACCGCAAGTGACCAAAAGAAGCGAAGATCAAAGCTGTATGCATGCGCTTTTAGCAGAGACATGTAAATGAATGAAATGCATAGGCAATACCATGCTAAGGAAGCAAACAGTAAATAGAGGCAGAGCTTGAGATGCAAGGAGAAATGGGTGGAACTGAAGAAGGGACATAGGTGGGGTGAAGGTTAATATGTATGAACCAAGGTGTATAAATGTGGAAAAAACTATTGTTCGGGGCTGCTCCCTGATTTGTTTGTTTTTT
This sequence comes from Crocodylus siamensis, assembly GCF_052110815.1. NCBI lineage: Eukaryota > Metazoa > Chordata > Crocodylia > Crocodylidae > Crocodylus > Crocodylus siamensis. The sequence goes on along the minus strand of NC_143396.1, from coordinate 272,228,840 downwards.
GGGAGCTAGTGCAAAGTTGTCTCCATTCTGAATAAAGCTGTTGCGAGCTATGTATGCTAGTGTTTGCTCCCCGCTTGCTCTGGCTAATGAGTAACAGGATCCATGGGCAATTGGATAGTTGTCTCCCTAGTCATTGGGCACCTGTGGAGTTGTGGTCTAACAAGCACTACAAATGAAAGGGACCTGGGGGTAATAATGGACCACAGTATGAACATGAGCCGGCAGTGCAACGCTGTAGCCAGCATCATGCATCAATCAACACATCTCCAGCAAAACCAAAGAAGTGATTCTCCCACTGCAGTTGGTATTGTGAGACCGCAGCTGGAGTACTGCATCCAGTTCTGGGCATCGCACTTTAACAGGGACGTGGTAAAGCTTGAGAGTCCAGAGAAGGGCCACCAGTGTGATTAAAGACTTGCATGGCAAGCCATACAAGGAAAGGCTGAAGTATCTGGTACTCCTCAGCCTGAAAAAAAGAAGGCTGAGAGGGGACTTGGTAGCAGTTTACCACTACATCAGAGGTATACCTCAAGGGCTCAGTGAACAACTGTTTACCATGGCACCCTTGGGGAAACTTAGGAGTAATGGTCACAAACTCCTGGAAGACCATTTCAGGCTCAACATTAGGAAAAACTATTTCACTACTAGGGTGTCCAGACTGTGGAATAAGCTTCCTGCAGAGGTGGTGCAATCAACTACCCTGGAAATCTTGAAGAGGAGACTGGACTGTCACTTTGCTGGGGTCGCCTGACCCCAGTTGTCTTGCCTGCTTGGTGCAGGGGGCTGGACTCAATGATCTTCTGAGGTCCCTTCTGGCCTTACTATCTATGAATCAGTGTGGCAAGACCATACCATATAATTTTGAGAACAATGGATGACCAGCAGTGGCTTGGAACTTCCACAGGAAGAAGGAAACCTTTATGGACCTCAGTGGGGAACGTGCCATAGCCCTCTGGGACCAAAGCCTGTGACTGAGAGAGGTTGTGGACTCTCCATCTTTGGAGGTGTTTAAGACCTGGCTAGACAAAGCTTTGGCTGGAGATGGTCCTGCTTTGAGCAGGGGGTTGGACTAGATAACCTCCTGAAGTCCCTTCCAACCCTAATTTTCTATGATTCTGTGACTAAGGCAGTCATTAGCTATAGAGAAATAGGTTGCTATTGTGGTTTGGAAACTGGCTGTTCAAGAACTACTACAGATCTGAGGCTAACCAGTTTAGCATTGGAAGCCAACTGTCAGGCTGGAGATGGCGGGGGGTTGCACTGCTGTTATGAAAGCTGCTTACTCCTTGGTTGCTGTTGTCAGTGTCAGGAATGTACCTTAAATCAAAGTGGCTTTCAGATAATTGCATTTCCCAACAAGGGTTATGTTTCCATAGCATGCCCCCTAAAGAAGCTACTGAATATGCTAACTGCAAGTGGTCCTACTCCCAGGTGCTGCAAAGCTCGGTGGGCCACAGGGGAAGGTTCATGAACTGCTGTGGAAAGCACTGCAAAGGTGTACAAAGTTCTGTCACATTTGTACAAGTTAAATCCTTATTCTTCCATGACACAGTAGTCAACAGTGGACTGGTAGGCACGACCATTTTATGGGAACCCACGTATCTATCCTGCCATGGCTTCTGAAGCTGGACACAGACAACACAGGGCTGAACAGAACCATGTCAGTGATCAGAGAAGTTGGTGGAAAGTATATTTGGATACCTGAAGACCAGATAACAGTACCCGCAAAATCTCTTGGATGACAATATTGCTGACATAGCATTTTGCTGTGACCTGCTGTGCTCTGCACAATGGCTGTAAAAGCCAGTGGTGAGTATTTTTGCATGAACTAAGACGAAGCCAATTCCCACAACTACAAAGTAACATCATAAACAATAAAGGAACAGGGTCAAGGGAAGTAAGGGAAATTAGAGATGCCATATGCTCTCACTTCTATGCTACACATGGTGATTTTAATGTGTATTTACTTGGTAAGGCATATGTTGTTTTGTGGACTGTCAGATTATGTGCAACATATGCTGTTTCAAAGCTTGGAATCGCCTATTTGATGTATTTTTAAAAACTTCTGAGGGGAAGGGTCTTCTAAGGTACATGATGTGTTTTGTCTCGCATGAGGTTTAAGGATTATGGGGAGTGATGGCAGACTTCGTTGAATTAAGTACCAATTTGAATGCAATTCTGGTTCTACTTTGGAGTCATGGATTACCAGTTCAGTAGCTTGCATAAATTGCTTGGTGGTTTTTGGTTTGGTTTCTTTTTATGGTTCAATAAAATCTTTAAGCGAAGCTATGGCAGCTTTCTGTTTTTTTGGCATTCGGTGAAGAGCAGTAAATGGTTATGCCAACACAGAACTTGATTAGTCACAAATATTTGCAGGGAAAATAGTGCAGTCAGACCTGCTGACTACTTAGAGGAAGTAAATGTAATGTTTGGCATTAGAACAAGATGCAAACTTAGCCAAAGAAAACCAACATACACAGTAAAACAACAGGTACAACCTCTGAAAACCTTTAGGAACCCAGGCAGCTTCAGTGATGGTGAGGCCTGCAGCTGGTTCCTCCCTTATCCTCCCACCTCTTGTTGATTGTATACTGAAGTGAGGTACAGGTATACAGTAAGAAGGAGAGGATTTGATCCTTTCAGTTGCCAGAACTCTCCATGTCCTGTGGACTTACCAACTGTCTGCAGGTTCTCAGGGTAATTTGCCGAAGGAGTTGGAGGAGTTGGGTTCCTTGTAGCCAATTCATATCTCGGAGGATTGTCTATGTGGCATAATGACTTCTTGTCTAGAAATTACTATTACATATATTTGTTAAGCTCCAACAGTGTTTTATGATAACCATTTCCATTAGAATTACTTTGGATTAAGCATGGGAACAATCTTAGGATTGATAAACACTTGTTTTTACAAACCACCTGCTGTTTCCTTCACAAGTTAATTTGACAGGAAAATTTGCCGTTGATCCACTGATACACACAGACGGTCATTCAGAAAACATATTGCACTAAAGTAGCAATCTGCAGAAGAAACACTTAAAAACTGTTGTTCTGAAAATCAACTGAAATACTTTTAGCCAAGGCTATTCTTTGTCAGAAGTGGCAATAATATAGATATCTATGTTTGTGTCAAGTGGAATATAGATGACAGTAAATAGTGTTGTTTTATGAATACTAGAATGAACCTATAATGTAAAATGAAATCTATTATACCATTAAAAATCCAGAATAAAACACCTTTCAGACTGGCTTTGTGTCTTTACTGGGTGATTATTACCTGGATGCTTGCACTCTTTCTTTAAATCCATAGCAGGAAACCAGACAGGAGTCTGGGTAAAGATCTAGATGCTACATTCTATAATGAGAGAGTGAGAGGGGGAGGGAAGCCTTCGCTCTCCTCATTCTGCTATAGCTTCTTATTCAGATTTAGAGGAAAGCAACTTCTCATGCATGGTGGACTCTGTCTCTATGAGTCATTTGCGTCCTTGTTCTTTTGACACTGAGCCCAAGACATCGTTTCAGGGTTCAAATGCTCCCTGGCTGCCTTTACCATGTCACAGTTTATGACTGCAAGGAATGAGCAGATAAGCAATTGACTGTGTATCACATAAAACTTAATTGGGGGAAAGCAGCAGGCAGTTCTGTGGACCTAGAAATTAGAGTTCTGATAAATCTTGTAGCCACAGCTTGGAAATGGCCATGAGCACAAGCTGTGGTGTATGTCCTGTCAGAAAAACTAGGTTAGAAGAACATTATGACATTTGTAAGTAGAATCACTGAGAAGTTAGAGAACACCAGAATGAAGGCTTCCCCTGCAACCTTAGCTCTGCTCCATGTTGAGTGCCTTATGGTCCTCTTAAAGAAGAAAACAGAGATGTACACACAGTGGAAGCTAGGGATGGTCCTCAAGGAGGATTATACAATAGTAGCCAACACCTGTAGGGAAATGATCAGGAAAGCCAAGGCGGCAACTGAGTTTAGGTTAGCCACAGGAGTCAAGGACAGTAAGAAGTCCTCCTTATAAGCCTCCTATAAGGCTTGTAAGAGGATGCCAGGAATGACAGCCTCCTCACTGTGGATGCTGAGCGGGTGCAATACCAACTAGAAAAGCGAGACATTTATAAGTCAGCAGGACCTAATGGACTTCATCCAAGGGTGCTGAAAGGGCTGGCTGAGGTCATCGTGGACCCCCTGGCAAAGCTGTTTCAGAATTCGTGGCACACCAGGGAGATCCCTGAGGCTTGGAAGAGGGTCAACACTGTGCCCATCTTCAAGAAGGGGAAGAGGGAGGATGCAGGCAACTATAGGCCAATCAGCCTAACCTCTATCCCAGGGAAAATTCTGGAAAAGCTCATTAAAGAATCTACGTGTGATGTGCTTGCGGAAGGTGAGATTCTGAATGACAGCCAGCATGGCTTTGTCGTGGGTAGGTCCTGTCTTACCAATCTCATCTCCTTCTACGACCAGGTCTCTTGCCACCTGGACACGGAAGACAAGGTAGACATTATACACCTAGACTTCCAAAAGGCTTTTGATCTAGTATCCCACGATAGCCTTGTGGGAAAACTGAAAGATTGTGGGCTCAGCTCCTCGACGGCTCAGTGGGTGAGAAACTGGCTACAGAGTAGGACCCACAGAGTTCTCATGAACGGATCTGTGTCGCCCTGGCACAAAGTGGCCAATGGTGTCCCTCAGGGGTCCATGCTTGGACTGGTGCTTTTCAACATCTTTATTAATGATTTGGATGGGGGTGTTTAAAGCTTGCTGGCCGTTTCAGCCAACACCAAGTTATGGGGCATTGCGGTCATGTCAGAAGGTAGGTTGCAGATACAGGTGGAACTGGACAGGCTCGAGAGTTGGTCAGACCAGAACCAGATGAAGTTTACTCCTGGAAGACTGCTTCAGACTTAATACCAGGTAAAACTCCTTCACAATCAGGGTGTTCAGACTAGAATAAACTCCCTCCATATGTGCTGCAGTCACCTACCCTGGAGGTTTTCAAGAGGAGACTGGACAGGCACCTCACTGGGGTCACTTGACCCCAGTTGTCTTCCTGCCTAGAGCGGGGGGGCAGGACCCAATGATCTGCAAGATCCCTTCCAGCCCCTAACAATCTATGATTCCTCACAGACCCTATAGACTAGATCCAATTTGTTCTCATATGGCAAGTGGTGACATCTGTAAGAACAGTTTGGATCTGGCCCTATATTTCTTGCAGCTAATAGCGATCCTCCTTCTGTTCAAAAAGCAGGAGCATATGCTTTTTGAGTAGAAGGACCTGAACTTCCCAGCTGAAGTATGAAGTGGATTTCATGGCTTAATTCTATTTATTATTTTTTAATAAAAACTAAAGGGATGGAGAGAGGGTAAACACTGTTCCCTGACAACATGAATAAAATCAAGTATACTTCTGGAGCTTCTGGAGGGACTGGATGTATTTAAATCAGTTGGTCCTGATGATCTCCACCCCAGAGTGCTGAGGGAATTAGCTGAGGTCATTGCGGGACCCCTGGCACAGCTGTATGAGCACTCTGGCAAGGTGCCAGAGGACTGGAAGAGGGCCAACATGGTTCCCATTTTCAAAAAAGGGGAGGAAGGAGGACGCAGGAAACTATAGGCCAGTTAGTCTTACCTTGATCCTGGGTAAGCTTTTTGAGAGAATTATCTGGCACATGTCCACGAGGGGCCAGCAGGGGAAATTATGCTTAGGGGCAACCAACATGGCTTCATTAGAGGCAGGTCCTGTCAGACCAACCTGGTGGCCTTCTATGACCAGGTCACCAAATCCTTAGATGCAGGGGTAGCAATGGACCTAGTCTTTCTGGACTTTAGGAAAGCCTTTGACACTGTCTCTCACTCCATTCTCATTAAAAAATTTGGGGACTGTGGTATTAACACCTACACAGTCAAATGGGTCACCAACTGGCTGGAGGGCCACACCCAGAGAGTGGTGGTGGATGGGTCTTATTCGACCTGGAGGGATGTGGGCAGTGGGGTCCCCCAAGGCTTGGTCCTTCATCAGCGACTTGGACAAGGGGGTAAAAAGCACCCTGTTCAAATTTGCTGATGGCACTAAGATGTGGGGGGATGTGGGCACATTAGAAGGGAGGAATAGGCTGCAATCAGACCTAGACAGGTTATAGGGGTGGGCGAACGAGAATAGGATGGGATTCAACACTGACAAGTGCAAGGTGATGCACCTAGGGAGGAAGAACCAGCACCATACCTACAGGCTGCCCTTCTCATCAGTGCAGATGCAGAAAAGGATCTTGGAGTCATCATTGATGCCAAGATGAACATGGGCCGGCAGTGTGGGGACACAGACAGGAAGGCCAACTGCACCTTGTCATGCATCCACAGATGCATCTCAAGCAGGTCCAGGGAGGTGATCCTCCCCCTCTGTGTGACACTGGTCAGGCCGCAGCTGGAGTACTGAGTCCAGTTCTGGGTGCTGCACTTCAGGAGGGATGTGGACAACATGGAGAGGGTTCAGAGGAGGGCCACTCGCATGATCAGGGGGCAGCAGGGCAGGCCCTATGAGGAGAGGCTACGGGACCTGAACCTGTTCAGCCTCCACAAGAGCAGGCTGAGGGGGGATCTAGTGGCCGTTTACAAACTAGTCAGATGGGACGAGCAGGCATTGGGGGAGTCCCCGTTCCCCCGAGCACTACCAAGGAGTGACGAGAAATAACGGTCACAAGCTGACAGAGGGTACATTCAGACTAGACATCAGGAGGCGCGACTTCACTGTCAGGGCGGCTAGGATCTGGAACCAGCTTCCAAAGAGAAGTGGTGCTGGCTCCTACCCTGGGGGGTCTTTAAGAGGAGGCTAGATGAATACCTAGCCGGGGTCGTTTGACCCCAGTACTTTCTCCTGCCATGGCAGGGGGTTGGAGTTGATGATCTGCTCAGGTCCTTCCGACCCTACTAACTATGAAACTATAATTTTGATAAAATGGCTCTAAAGACGATTTGGGTGAATAGTTCATAATGCATCACTGGCCGTGTCTACACAAGACACTGACTGCACAGTTGTTATTGCACAGTTATTTAGTACTTGTATGAACAAGTGCTAAACGACTGTGCAGTTACTGGAGTTACTGCACAGTTGTACTGAGGAACGGCTTTTTTGTGATGCTGAATGCATAGTAGCTTGTGACTACTGTGCAGTAGTGTCACATCATGCTTCCTGCCATGCAACGGCTTGGTGCTTCTGCTACGTCAAGAGCAGGAAGACTTCAGATGGAGCAGTCTGTAGATATTGCAGGAGGCCATCAGGAGTCACATGACCCAACAGGGGAGCTGGGCTTCCAGGATATAAGCCCAGAGCCTGAGCTGGGGCAGGAATCTGATCCTGGCAGCCAAGATGTGGAGAACTCCTGAACAGCAGGACTGCAGCCAGGCTCCTGGCAAAACCAAAGCTGGGGTAAGCAGGCAGATGGTTGTGAGAGTAAGAAGGGTCAGACACTCACAGCCTGCAAGGGGCAAGAAGAAGAGTCAGCAACTTGTAGCCCAGGAGGGGCAAGTAGTGCCAGGGAGTTGGGAGGTCTCAACTGTCCTAGGAGCAAGGCTAAGACCCAGGAGGGGCCAAAGGTCAAGGAGAGACCACAGCTGGAGATTGCCAGAGTCAGGGAGCCTGGAGATCTCAACTGGCTGAGGAGTGGAGCCAGGGCCCAGGAGGGGCCAAAGGTCCAGAAGTCACTGCTGGGAGTGGAGTCAGGGCCAGTGGCCCAGTGTCTCAGGAGAGGCGGTAGCAGGATCAGGGACCCAGGGCCACACCTGGGAGTAGCTGAGATGTGCAAAGTGTCTGGGTGTGGGCAGAGAGACAGCTCAATAGAGAACAGTGCCATCTGCAAGGCATGGGTGTAAGGGTTGGTTGGAGCCACATAATTAACCCTTAAGGCAGACAGTGGCGACACCTGAGCTCAAGACCCCCAAGTCTCTTTCCGTTACGGTGCTAATGAGCGTAGCACTGCCAAGCCTATAAGTATGATGCTGGTTAGCTTTCCACACTGATTATATAAACTTTACTTCTCTTTCTCTTTCAGAATAATTCAGGAACCAGCCATGATTATCTCTGATTTATTCATTGGAGATAATTCATAGCTTGTTTGCCAGCAGTTCTTTGAGTGTATTTGACATTTAATCTTTGGAGGTGTTGCGATTGGACAAAGACACCACATGGTAGATTTCTGTTTCCTCTCCATCTGCATCCAGATTAGATTAACTCTCAGAAGAACATTCTACAAGTTTAATTATCTGTATGTAATTCCCTTTCCACAAATATTCTGCAAACCTAAACCCAAAAGAGTACCTTTAAAGCTCTGATCAAATCAGCTATTTATATTGTGAAGTCTCACTACATTTAAGCTAACACATTATATAAAGGTTATATTTCCTGTTATAGTATCTGATCTGGAAGCCCATACTGTACATACATATGTGCATCATACTGTGGATACATATATTTAGTCAACCTTGGTCCCTGTCAGTTCCAGGTTGACTGATGCAAGCCAAGAACAGTAAACACAGGGGTATTAAACTGCCACCTAGTGGAATTTTGATGGATTTACTAGATTCAGAAAAGCATAGAAACAATTTGAAAAGGGACATGAGCATCACGATATGGGAACTATTTTGGATAAGGGAGTTACATACGGAGAAATGGTGCTTATCAAATACAGGATCAGTCAAAACCACTGTATTATTTTGTTTGACAGGGACTCAGCCATGTAATGCTTTTTGTTTCCAAGAATTCTGTGAATATAAATTCTTCACCCTGTGTGGCAGATATGTGAGAGTTAACAGTTGGGGAAAAATGAGGCAGGGAATAAGTACCTTCCTTCAGGCAGAGTCCGTATTAGGTACAGGATTAGCAGTTCCAGGCTCCCAGTCTCAGGATGTAGCTAGTGATATGTGATCTAAATGTGAAGAGGAGGGAGAGGGTACAATCAAAACAGCAGTTTGCAGTCTCTGCCATGCATAATTCGCTAGCTTGAAAGATGCAGAGGTGTGTGTGCTTGGGATACTTCTACATTTGCCTAAAAGAAAGGACCATTTCCCCACCCTTTTTGAGGACATCCATCTCCAACATGCATAATGAATATTGCTGCATTCCATTAAACATTAACAAGATGGTCTGCACAGTTCCCACGATTGGCACTATGGAGCTATACCCTGACCTGAAACATTTGCAGCCCAAAACCTGTAGAGAGTCCTGTATGAAAAGTCCCTGGGCTCCAGGCTTATCCAAGTACTTGAAGGGAGTGTCATATCCACTGGAAACAGACATTTCACTATTAATATCAATAGCACATCACACTGGCACTAAAATAGAGTATAAAATAGTGTGTGTGTCTAATCTATGTTGCCTTCAGGAATAGTTGAGATAGCTCCTTCCTCTGACAGCCTTTTTATGAGCAATAGTTTTACATTGTATTAGAACAGTGGAAGTCAACCTTTTTTGGGCAGATATTAGCCAAATTAGCCTCACCCCCTCTGCAGATATTACTCTGATCCTCTCCCCTGACCAATCTTCTGCTCTGCTTTCTGCCCAATTTACTGCTCTGCTTTCTGCCTCTTCTGCCCTCATGCTGCCTGTCTCCACCCTGATCTGCTGCATGCCACACACAGGCACTGCTGTGCCATATATGCCATACATACCACAGGTTGGCCATCCTGTATTAGAACACTTTAAAGCATTATTTCCATATTTGTATATATACCATGCCCCCAAATATAACATACACCCTATTTTTACAAGGCGCCAAGAAGAAACTCTTCAACATCTTCATTAATGATCTGGATTCAAGTATCAGATGCAGATTAGTAAAGTTTGCGGATGACACTAACAATGGGGGAACACAGCCAAACTAGAAGACAGGCTGGGGGTACAGGCCGACCTGGACATGCTTGCAAGGTGGGCAGACCAAAACCTGATAGCATTTAATGTAGAGAAGTGTAGGGTGCTCCACCTTGGGCGGAACAACCAGCATCATACTTCTAGGGATGGCATTACTAAGCTCACTAGCACCATAACCAAAAGAGACTTGTGTTTTTACAAGGGGTGCATTGCCACGCTTGGGATGCGCGTACACCTGTGTGCGCCCCCTATGGATCACCCCTGCCTCCCACTTTACTCGGCCTTGGTAAGGTTGCAACTGGAGTACTGCATCCAGTTTTGGGCCCCACAGGTCAGGAGGGACATGGACATGCCCAAGAGAGTCCAGAGGAGAGCCACCTATATGATCAAAGGCCAAGACAGCAAATCTTATGACAGGCTAACAGACATGGGACTCCAGCCTGGAGAAGAGAAGGCTCAGAGGGGACCTGATGGCAGCCTACAAGTGCATAAGGGAGCGCATCAGGATCTGGGAGAACAGTGGTTCACCTGAGCTCCCCAAGGAATAACAAGGTCCAAAGATCACAAACTCCTAGAAGTCCATGAACATAAGGAAAAACTTTACAGTCCGTGTGTCCAGCGTCTGGAACAGACTCCCCCCGGAGGTGGTGCAAGCACCTACTCTGGACTCATTCAAAAGGTGTTTGGATGTTTCTCTTGCTGGGATCATTTGAGCTCTGCATATTTCCTGCCTATGGCAGGGGGTCTGGACTTGATGATCTCACGAGGTCCCTTCCAGCCCCTAATGTCTATGAAATGTTGGAAAAAAAATCTGAATCTGGTCTGAATTCTCTGGTGCTGGGGGCCAGGAGCCATGTGCCAGGGCTGGAGTCTGCACCAGGCTGCAACCACATGGCTTAGTAGGGCCCAATCCAGCACATTGGTACTGGGGCTATATGGTGGGCTGGGGCCAGAACTGGCATGCTGGCTTCAGAGCTACATAGCCTGCCAGGCCTGATCCAGCCTTCTGACTCCAGCTGCATGCTGGGCCCAACCCTGAGCACTGGTTTTGGAGCCATGTCCTGGGTCCAGGGCTGTGAGCCAAGACAAGCCTGGTGCTCTGGCTGTGGACCAACTGCATGCACCTTCCAGATCCAGAATGAGATTGGGGAGGGGGGGTACTCTATGCATCTAGAAATGTGTGCAGAGGAGGGTGAAGGGAGGGAGCAAGGGAAGAATTTATTCTTGTGGCTCCCAGAGCTGACACTCCTCCCCCGTAAAGACACTTCTGGACACATGGGGAGCCCTTTTTTTGGCATAGAATTGTTGCCTTAAGAACTTGGTGGGAGCTGGTTCTCCTCCCAAATGGAGAGCAAACAGCAGAGTTGAATTGCAATAAGGTATGCTTTAGTTTTCTCCAAACAAGAACCCCGTTATCTTCTCCAAACAAGAACCTAGTTAATTCTTTAATAAATCAGTTTTACTGGGTATTATAAAGTATTCACTGCAAGCGTGCATACAGATATAATCTTAGCAAGCAAGTAATTGCATATTACCAGTCCTAATAATACACATCTCAAGAGCTGGCCAAGTGTCTCAGAGCAGGCTGATTCCTTGAAGGGAGATCAGAAGTCTTCAGTTCTCAGGCATCGTTATGGTGAGGGGAAGGTGAAAAGGAATGGGGAAGGGATGAGTTTTCCTTTGTTCACGTGGTAATATTTATAGTCCTTTAGTCAGGTAGCTACCAATTAAGCCAGTTTTCTGTTTTTCAGCAACAACCTGAGTTATAACTCTACTTGATCATTTTTTCCTTCTCTTGGCAGCAAGAGGCTTCTGCTCCAGATATGGGTGGAAGCCGCCATAACAAACCCTTTTATCTATAACAAGTCTTTTTATCAAACTTTTTGCAGAAAAACAAGTTACACCCGACCTTTCTCTGTAGAAAAGCAGGTTCCACAATCACACAGCCTGTGCACATATGCTAACTCCGTGAATATACTCTAGCCCATTTATGTCAGGGCAACTAGGCCTTGTAGGCCTAAGGGACAAATTCAGTCCTGTCAAGCATCAAGAGGCTGAACTATCTCCACATAATGTGCACCCGAATTTTCTCCAGCTGGTTTTGGGGAGAAAGGTGCAGGTTATATGAAATAAAATATTCCAAGAACACTGTTCTGTGAATCCTTTCTTTATTGTATCCCTATCTATCAACTCAACAGCGACAATAGGACTGAATGAAGGCTTCCTTCTCATTTGTTTTCTACAGTTATGTATTCAACAAGAGTTCAAACATAACTCCTTGGCTAGAATCTACAATAATATCCAAAGATTGTAGATGACTACCCTGGCCCATGACAGGGCCCATAATAACAATAACAACAACAACAATAATGGCACCAGTTGAGGTGCCATTACCTAATTTGGTGGTAAAAGCAAATGACATTTTCCCCCACAACTATAAGCAGCACATACACCACATCTCACTAGACCCCAATGGTGGAATTTAAATGTTTACTTCCTTATTATTATTCTTGTGTAAATCACTTACAATATATGCAGAAAAATATCCATTATTCATTCTTATGTGAATACATCTTTTATGCCCAATGCTCAAAGATATGTAAAGATTTAAATAGTTTTTAAAACATATTTATTTCTAGAATGCCGGCTGTAGTATTATAATTTGTACTACTTAATAATGTTATTCACACTATAACAATAAATGACTGCATTAAAAATATGTATATACACACAAAAGCCCAGATACTGATGGAATAAAAATCACCAATAAACGTAACTTGTATTTTCAAATAACTAAGCTATTTTGCCCAGGGAAGATATAAAGGAAGAAAGTAATGGAGCAATGCTTATGTTCTCAGTCACATCAATATCAATCTGAATTAAAACCATTAAAAGAAGGGACTTGGCCCATTATTTCAAACATATTGTCAGAGGGGAAGAGATGCAAAATTAAGAGATAAATAAGAGAGTGCAAAAGGCTGACCTTTCATTTAGTGTTATGAAAAATGCCTTTTCAGGGATGCAGAGTCCATCAGAAGCAATAAAAATGTCCTATGCAATTGTCTTGTCAGTTGTTGACACAGAATTAAGTTGCTTAAGACACTGGGTATTTTACTAAACTTGGCTAAGATGCACTTTGCATAAGGAGGATTCAGCATTCTTTAAAGATAAAGACTTAGCATGCTTGTACATGTGACACCATTACCATGTACACATGATAAAAATATCAGTGGCTTAATGGCACCACACTGTACACATCCAAGAGTTTTTGGGGTTTTAAATGGGTTTGCAATGTTGCAAATTGCAACGACGCAGCTGTCAGCTTCCCCACCCACCAACCATGGGAGATGTGGGCAGCCTTGGCAAGAAAAAAGGATCTGACTTTTTGCCACTTCTGCCTTCAGCAGTTGCCTACTGAAGGCAGAAGTGGTGAGGGGCTCAATCCTTTTTTTTTGGCAGAGCTGCCTGTCTCTTCCTTGGCCGAAGGGTGAGCTGCTGGTGGGCTGAGCAGCCTCTGAGTTGTGGGGGGCCCATCCTTCTTTCCATGGTGGTAGTACCCCCTGGGGCCACCCAGGTGGGCTGCTAGCAGGCTGGGTGTTGCCCCAGCTTGGGGTCAGGGAAGAGTTGGATGGGGCCAGGTGCTACCTCTGAGCTGGGGCAGCACCCGTCTGGTTGACAGCCTGCCCAGGTGGCCCCAGAGGGTGCTGCTACCATGGACAGAAAAAACAAAGCTCCCCACAGCTCAGGAGCCACTCAGCCCGCTGGCAGCTCATCCCCCTGGTCGCAGGAGAGGTGGGCTGGATCTGCCAGAAAAAAAAAAAGATTGGGGGCCTCTTGCCATAACAGTGACAGAAAAATAAAACCCCTAAATTGGTGGGTTTCAATTAAAAACCCACAATGTCAATTTAGGGGGCAAAGAATGCAACCCTAAGGATTAAATTCCCATCATGTGTACAAGCGCCCTTAATGGCAGCCCACATAGAATGACACGACCTCTCCACGGCATACCACATAGAGTGACATGACCTTACATAGTTTCATAGTTTCTAGGGTTGGAAGGGACACTGAGGTGTCCTGTGCCTTAGATAAGTAAGTAACAGAGCTGTCAATCAACAGGCCAGTGCAGCTGCGGGTTGCTATGGCAACCAGCCGGTCAGATGACCAGAAGAGGGCAGGGCCGGGCCCTTTATAACAGCTCAGGCCTGGGCCCAGGAGCAGGAGCAGGAGCTCTGTGGCTGAGCTGAGCGGCGCGGCGCGGCCTGAGTGTGTGGTTGCAGCCTTACCTTGCTGACTGGCTGCGATGATGCTAGGGAGGAGAGAGCCCTGAAGAGAGGTACGGTGGAAGCCCTGCTGGGGGCTGGGAGTTTGCATTACGAGTGAGAAGGCTCTTTGTTGGTTTCGTTACAGCCATTTGGGCTCGGCTTGTGTTACAGTTAAACCGGAGGACCGGGTGAGGCTTTGGGGTGTGAGGAGGCCTCACGGGGGCTCCCCAGTAGCTTGGGGGTTCCTGGTGCCCAGCAGGGGCACAGTGCGTAGTGCCACTGTGGGCACAGCACGAGGAGTGCCAGAAAGGTGCCCCCAGGGTGGGGCAGTGAGTGCGAGAGGCGCGGCACAGGCCCCAGAGGGGGCAACAGGTGCGGCAAAAGGCCCCAGCAGGGGCAACAAGCACGGGAAGTGTGGCAAAGGCTCCACAGAGGGCGAGGAGTGGGATAAACAAGAGAGACAGGCCCTGTGGGGTGAGGCCTGGGCATGGCAAGCCCAGAGGCTCTGGTAGTAGGGTGCAGGTCGCAGCAGCGGCCCAGGGGCGTTGGTATCAGGGGTACAGGTTGCTTAACTAGCCCAGGGGCACCGGTAAGAGGGCGACAGGCGCATGACTGACCCAGAGGTACCGGTAGAGGGGTGCCAGTGGGGTGGTAGGCCCAGGTGGATTAAAAAGAGGCACCGGGGAGTAACAAGCCCCAGGGGCGCCAGGTGGGCTGGAGGCCCAGGGTGCCAGAAAGGGCACCAGGGCAGGACGAGCCCAAGGGACGCCGGAGAGGGCGCCGAAGGGCAAGGGACACAAACAACGTCCAAGGAACATCTGCAAGGCTTGGGGCATGCTAAAGGGGAGGTTGGAGGCACACATAGTCCTTAAGGCAGGGGTGTTCAGAGGGACCCCATATGGAATAGGGGTAGGAACACGCGTACCGTTCACCCAGGGATAAAGGCAGCCTCCCATATAAATTTAATTATCATCAAAGTTGTGGCGGGTGAGAATCAGAGGGTGCTGAATCACCGGAAGTGACGGTAGGGGGCGCTAGGGAGTGCACGGCCGCTCCTAGGCCCCACTCCCTCACAATCATCAACTCTGACCCCCTGCCATGGCAGAAAAGATTACTGGGGTCAAACGACCCCAGCAAGGCATTCACCTAACCTCCTCTTAAAGACCCCCAGGGTAGAAGCCAGCACCACCTCTCTTGGAAGTTGGTTCCAGATCCTAGCCGCCCTGACCATGAAGTAGCGCCTCCTGATATCTAGCTTAAATCTTCCCTCTACCAGCTTGTGACCGTTATTCCTGGTCACTCCTGGTAGTGCTCGGGGGAACAGGGACTTCCCCAGTGCCTGCTGATTTTTATTCCCCCCCCCCCGACTAGTTTGTAACAGGTCACTAGATCCCCCCTCAGCCTTCTCTTGTGGAGGCTGAACAGGTTCAGGTCCCGTAGCCTCTCCTCGTAGGGCCTGCCCTGCTGCCCCCTAATCATGCGGGTGGCCCTCCTGGACCCTCTCCATGTTGTCCACATCCCTCCTGAAGTGCGGCACCCAGAACTGGATGCAGTACTCCAGTTGTGGCCTGACCAGTGCCGCATAGAGGGGGACGATCACCTCCTTGGACCTGCTTGAGATGCATCTGTGGATGCATGACAAGGTGCGGTTGGCTTTCCTGACTGCATCCCCATGCTGCCGGCCCATATTCATCTTGGAGTCAACGACCTCCCCACATTATTTGCACAATCAGTAATAAGGCCATCTCTTGTCCTAAGGTTTTGCTTGAGCATGATTATGTGAAGAGAGGGTTTGGTCATGAGTGCTGTTGGCTACCTACAACTTTGACTGGCAGCCACATTCATATCCAGCACAAGGGAAAATCCTAAAAGAGAAAGCAGTCGCTTATATATAGAGGTGAAACAGAACCATTTTAAAGCAAAGTAAATCATGGGAGTCAACAGCACATTGTGATCTACAGTCTGAGATCAGATGGGTTTTGATCTAAGAACACTATTAATGATATATTCTCTGTTCCTCACCTTGAGACAGTCAATCAGTCAGCACAACATGCACTGCCTCCATGCCATATCCAGAGTTAAAACCCATAAAGAACCATAAGACTGGATAAAGTAAATTGGCCAGCCTCCATCTCTGTCAATAACCTTTTCCAGACCATGTTTAGAGACAGGACAAGTAATTGTGGAGATCATTAATATTGAGCAACAGCTTCTTGAGAAAAGACCAGGTCACAGTATGTTTAATAGCTGCTGGCAGCTAGTGCTCCCTGAGGGAGGTATTAATGATTACATGCTAGATTGATGTCAGTATAACTACAACTGGCTGAAGGATAGAGTCACACAGTCGCACACTCATACACTCACACACACTATTTCCCATGTTATTGTTACGGACCAACTGCAACTTCCATATTAATCCCTTTTCCAGTGGTATTAAAGGGAACTCTGCGATGAAATTTGTTCAAGGCATAAATATGGGATACATTATCTGAGTCCAAAGGTAAATTATACACATGAAAAACTCCAGAAATAAAATATTAAATGCACAGAAATATTCACAAATAGGGCAAAGTTGTTTTGGAAACATTTAAGTTGATATATTATTAGAAAAAATTTATTTTAAAAAGGTATTTTTGAAAAGTAGGTAGTTTCTACAGGGTCAACAGTGCGTTATGCACTTTATAGGTAAATCTGAATATATGGGGTAAAAATCTTGTTTTCATTGAAGCAAATGGTGAAGATACTTCTAAATTCACATGTAAAAATGTTCCTTGGCTTTGACAAAGGGCCAAGAATCAGATCTCCTGAGGCATGTCTATACCAGAATGGATTTGAGCACCTTATCTCTGGGCATGGTAGGTTTGTAGTACAACCAGACCCTTTGAGTTCCAGCCCTGGCTGACTACTTCTGCTGCCATGGGTTAGTCATTTAACTTCTCTTCCAACGAAGTTTCCTTATCTTACAATGAGGGGACTACTTACTTTTCCACAAAGTGCAGCTATGAGAATTAGTGAAAGCATCTGTGTAGTGCTTTGAAAAAGCATCATTCTGCTTGCATTAATTATCACTTACGGTGCCTTTCATCTCTGTGTAAAACCTCTTTCTCTTTAAAATGTAACTTTAGTGAGCATTCCTCCTTGATCCGGTCCTCTTTGTAAGGGTGATTTCATCTTGAAAACATGAAAAACAATCACCATTAAATACAAACCTATGCATTTTCAGAAAACTGATCATAAAATTGCCATATGCATCTTAATATGCATAGTATATGGACTAATGGCCCTATGCTCCCTCAAAAAACACAGCTGACAACCCATAAACTTTGTCCTTATTCCATTAAATACTCGGTTATACACCATGTATCCAAAAGGATTACTGGAATGTAAAACTCTCATATGATTACTCCATAAATAACCTGTGTAAACCTTGCAGGCCACACTTAACTCTGATGTAAGCAGACAACTTCAAAGAGTTTTACCATTTTGCAGTGCTACTTTTTGCCTTGTATCTCTGCATTTTTAATGATATGTGTGTCATGTGTACATATGAAATACAAGGGCCTTTACTACTGTAGAAAAAATTCTAAAGCTCCCACTGAATTCTTCAGAAGTCTGGAATATATCTTATGGTAAGTTCAAGTAAGCTCATGGTAAAGCTGTTAACATAATGTCCTTAATATTTTGTAATGATTCTGACCTGGTTGAGAGAGGTCCAAGCTTTCATAGACAACAACTTCATTTGTCACCTGGCAAAGTGGGCTGTTGCCTACAAAAGCTTATGCCTCTAAGGTGCCACCCTGCCCTATCTATAAAATAAAGTCTTACTTTTGTATTGGGGTGGCGGGGTTAGGGGGGCTTGTAAAGCTGCAGGGCTTGTGGGAGGCGGGGTATGAGTGTGCATGGGGGAGTTGTGGGCAGGTGTGGGAATGTGGGGTTTGTGGAAGGGTGAGAGTATGGGAGGGTGTGGCGCTTGTGAGGGTGTGTGTGGGCTTTGTGGGTGGCTGTGGGCCCTCCTGCCACACACTTTGCCCCATCCATGCACAGTCCCTGCTGCTGCCACCAGCAGCAGGTGGTGGGCTCTCAGGGTGCTCATGGCCATGGCAAACAGAGCCCCTCAGTAGTGTGCAGCTCCAGCTGAGTCCCAGGGGCTGCACATGGCACAGTATGGAGCCAGTTCAGCCTGGCCTGCTGGTGCATGTCTTCACATCAGACCAGGCTGGCTCCATGCCAGCACACATGGCTTGCAGCGCTGCAAGTAGGAGCTACATGCCATTGGGCAGGGCCAGCTCCATGTCTCCATGTGGGGCTTCCTGTACTCCAATGGGGCTGGGAGCTGCACATGAAGACATGGAGCCCACCTGGCCAAATGGCGCATGCAGTTCCTGCAGCTCCCAGTCCCTGCACCGTCGAGCCAGTCAGGCTCCGTGGTTCCATGTGCAGCTTCCTGACCCTGCTGGGGTGCAGGGAGCCCCACATGAAGGCACAGAGCTGGCCTGGCCCAGCCCAATGGCGTGTGACTCCCGCCTGCAGTGCTGTGAGCCCCATGTGCTGGCACAGAGCCAGCCTGGTTTGGCCTGAAGGCTTGTGCCGGCAGGCCAGGCCAGCTCTATACCACCACATGCAGCCCCCAGGACTTGGCTTGAGCTGCACGCTGCTGGGGAGCTCTGCCTGCTGCAGCCATGAGTGCCCTGACAGCCTACTGCCTGCTGCTGCTGCAGATGGCAGGGCTGTGCACCATGGGGGGGGGGGCACTGCTGGGGAGGGCCCCACACCCACCCACAAACCCCAGACCCAACTTCCCCCCTGCAGGCAGAAGCCCTGCTCTCCACTCACCAGCTGTTTAGTCATGTGCCACTGCTCTTGATGGCTCCACACGGAGCTCCCAGATGGAGTACTGGAAGCCCCATGGAGTTGGAGGCACAGAGCCTGCCTGGTCCAATGGTGCACGACCTCTGAGAGCCCATGCCTCCCACCAGCTTTCAGAGGCGCAGCCATGGGTCTAATGTTTTTTGAAGGGGACCTGTGGGCTGGATAGAATGGCCTGGCAGGCCAGATCTGGCTCACAGGCCATTTTTTGCCTGCCCCCGGGTTACTTACTCTCATCTTCACTGGATCAATCCAAGCATTTGGCGTGGCAGGATGTTTTCTGCCCCATGAGTGGAAAAACTTTTTTAGTTGCCTATGCTGTGAATCTGTTTGGGTTGAAGGACATGTTGGGGCCTTCTGGGTTACAAAAATTTTCTCAAGTGAATAGTTTTGGGCCCACCTTTCCTAAGGGAGCATCCCAGGACTAGAGAAAACAAAACTATATTTCAGAGCTTTCTACTAAATGATCCCTTCAACTTAAAACACAAAGCCAGGCACACTCAAAATTAAAAGTTACTTTTAATATTGGGTGTAACTCAATCAAAAGCCAGGGATTGGGAAGTTCAGGCTGAGATTCCTGATTCTTGTGTCTTTTATCGTTTCTAAAAACAGAGGTGCTAAAAACAGTGTGTCACTGGCAGCTTTAATACTGAATTTAATAATCTTGAGTCACAGACTCAGGGGATTATTTTAACCCATTTATTTTCTGTAATTCTGTAGTAAATGTGTTTGCTCCTGTTTGTACCAAGAAATCCAATACACAGAAAATAGGCAGAATTTTGTTGGCTACTCTTAATGGTAGATTTTCATTGCATAGTTGATCTGGGAGACCAGTTTTGTCATCCCTCCAGCAAAGCCCCACTCATTATTGTCTTTTCTATTTGTGCACTTGCCTGTGCATGTTAGGTGGCACATCTACAGGTGTTTAATGTTAAAGCACCCACAGATCCTCAACTCTGGTAGAGGAACTGGTTAGTCCTTTGTGGGGAACTACTGGAAGAACACTGGAGCACTATAAGGACTCAAGTGACTTTGCCTGTGTTCACACAGCAAAGTGGGCAGGTTCCAGACAGTTAAAGCAAAGCTATAAGCCAGTGACTCTCAACTAGGGTGCCAGGGCATGCTAGGGTGCCATGAGATCTTTTAAAGAGTGCTAAAGGAAATGAGAGATTAGCAGGTAAAAGCAGTCTCAGGCCTCAGGTGAGTTGGGGTTGGGCCCAGGGGCCCCTGCCTCTGAAGAGAAGATGAGATCAGGTCCTGGGCTGGGCTGGGCTGGGCTGGGCTGGGTGTGTGCAATGTAGCAGGCCATAGCTGCTGGCACCACTGCAGCCAAATTGAGCTGCAGCAGGGCTAGGGGCCACCCCTGGAGCTCAATTTGCACCGCATGCACCTGGCAGGCAGTGGCTCTGAACCCCAGTGCTGCTTCCAGTGTGGACCTGCGTGCAGGGGGGTCATAGCTCCTGCCCCGGGCCTTGGGGGCAGTGCATCCCGCTCCAGCGGCTGCTTCCGCTGCGCTGGCCAGAGACAGAGCCTGCAGCTGAGGGGCGGGACACAAGTCGGGGGGCCTGGACTGTGGGGGAGAGGGCAGGCCCAGGGCCCCAGTTAATCTTAATCCACTCTTGCCCTCTGCAAGAAAGTAAGCGCAGTAATAAACAAGTCTGTTTTTTAAATAAACTGCTATTCAATTCACAACAGTTATGGAAGAATGCCTTCAGTCCAGCAAGGGGTGCCTGAGTCTAAAAAGGTAGAGAACTGCTTTAACCTTATCTCCAGCAAAGGACAGTAGCCTGAGCTTAGAAAATGTTTTCATCAGGGTAAAGGGATTTTTCTGTGAAAATGGGGGTGTGGTTTGTTTGGGTTAAAATCCAGATGCAGTAAAAACATACCATTGGTTCTCTACTGCTCATTTCTTAAAAAAATTTAAATCTGAAATTTCATGTGTGTAACAATTTGTACTATTCTCTTTCTTTTTTTTGATCTACTGACAGTTCCAGGAATTCTTAGTATCAGTAAAGATTATATAAGAACTTAGTTTTCAGATGCATCTTGATACTATTGCATAGGGAATAAGAATGATGCCCTATACTTTACATACAGGTACACAAAGAAATTACTTCATTCAGTATTGCTATGAAGCCACTTCTGGGGTAGAAGAAAGTGCAGAGCAATGTTACAATGGTGTAAGGGAAGGAAAGAAAATCAGTGTTACAGACAATCTGAACCTTATAGAGGAGTTAGGAGAGAGAGAAAGTAATTTCTCATGTTATAATTTGGCTAGGGCTCAGATGTTGTCATGCTAACACATGAATAGTACATCTTCAGTTAACATCATTGAAGGTGATTTAAAGTCCTTGTTCTTAATTAACATCTTCCAGATGAGAGGTCTGCACAGTGGTATATTCTGATACAGAAACAGAATGTAAAACTGTATCTAAAACTAAATGTATATGTGAGCACATTATACAAGTGAAGTATTAAATCAATGAAAAACACTACCAAGAATCTTATTAAATAGTTAATGATGCATCAGGTACTTAAATGAACATTCACTTCAACACTTTGAGCATCCTTGACTCAATACTGTAGAAACAGAAATAGAAAGTAATAGATACCAGGATTTATTACAGACCATAAGGCCCCAAGGTACCATTATGATCAGAAGTATTTATCTTGCCTGTGGTATAACTACTATGCATATAAGACACACAACGGCTGTTCTCTCCCTGTTACTTTTTCCCCCTGATATACAATCTCCAGTAGATCAACTGTAGAAGCCCCCTCATAACCCCCATAGCAAATACTGAGATAGCAGACCTCTGTATTTGATATTGGTGAGGAGGACGGTAATTAGCTGCACCACTGCACTATCCTCACAGGCCACAAAATCAATAAAGAGGCACGTGGGCGGACTGAGGATTTTGAAAAGTGGGGTTGTAGATGGTGTGATGCATCTTCCCATAAAACACAAACTACATATTTCTCCAGGTAAAAAGGAACTAGAAGCTTTACTCGTGTGCTAGGGGTATAAGACTATATTATTCAGTTTAAGATTAAAGCAAAAAGTAATGTAACTTTATTGGAAGGAGTTAAAAACAGTATGCAGGACAGTGAAACAGGAGCTACATTACCAGGAACAGCTAACAGGCAGCAGAATTGCAGAACAAAGGATAGCTTGATTAGTAGAACATCAAGACCTTTAAGAAGGAGAGGGTCATTAACACCTGTGGAATTTAGAGTTTAGAAGGAATCAGTTAGGTTTTAATGAGTCATTAATTCATTTGACTCCCTTATTACCTGAATAGAAATCCTACTGCCACTGCCAGGCAGTTGGCTTTAAACTTGAGAAGGAGCAAGAATCAAAGGAAGGGTACAACTGCACCAGTGCACCCTGTCCGGATCCGCCTCTGGAAGGCAGTAGCTGTGGCCCTGTTTATAGAGTATTTAATCTGCAATGGAAAATTCAAGTATCTCTCTCAGCATGGGGAATCATGCTAAGGTTCTTTGCTTCATTTTTAGCTGAGATCTCAGATCATGCATGACTAGTTTTGATAGATTGATTTACACAAGCTATATCATGCCAACTGTTGATGAGCATAATTTACCAAAGTTCTGAATATCACACCGCTAAAGCTGGTTAAAATACAATTTAAAAAAAAAAGAAAAGAAAGAAAGGAGGGAAGGGCATTTTTGAAGGAAAAAAGTTTACAAACTTTTTCTTTCCACACAAGTCCTATCGTCTGGGTGCCAATGAATTCATAGATGAATATACAAAAGACTGACTTAAGTAGAACTTAAGACTGACTCATTTTAATGGTCGGACCCAGAGGGTTGTAATTGATGACAGTCACTCATCGTGGTGCCCTGTGACCAGTGGGGTCCCTCAAGGCTCTGTCCTTGGACCCATACTGTTCAACATCTTCATTAATGATGTGGACATTGGAGTCAGGAGTGGACCGGCCAAGTTCGCTGATGACACCAAACTTTGGGGCAAAGCATCCATGCCAGAAGATTAGGCGGGTGATCCAGGCTGACCTGGACAAGCTCAGCAAATGAGCGGACGAGAACCTGATGGTGTTTAACACCAAAAAATGCAAGGTTCTCCACCTTGGGAGGGAAAACCTGCAGCACCCTTATAGGCTCAGCAGTGCTACGTTGGATAGCACTACAGAAGAAAGAGACTTGGGGGTCATCATTGACCACAAGATGAACATGAGCCTGCAATGCGATGCTGCAGCTAATAAAGCGACCAAAAAGCTGGCTTGCATCCATAGATGCTTCTCGAGCAAATCCTGGGACGTCATTCTCCCCTTGTACTCGGCCTTGGTGAGGCCGCAGCTGGAGTACTGCGTCCAGTTTTGGGCTCCACAATTCAAAAAGGATGTGGTGAAGCTTGAGAGAGTCCAGAGGAGAGCCACGCGCATGATCAGAGGTCAGGAAAACAGATCTTACGATGACAGGCTGAGAGACATGGGACTCTTTAGCCTGGAAAAGCGTAGGCTCAGGGGTGATCTGATGGCCACCTGTAAGTTTATCTGGGGTGACCACCAGGATCTGGGGGAACGTTTGTTCACCAGAGCGCCCCAAGGGATGACGAGGTCGAACGGTCACAAACTCCTGCAAGACCGTTTCAGGCTGGACATAAGGAAGAATTTCTTTATTGTCTGAGCCCCCAAGGTCTGGAACAGTCTGCCAGCGGAGGTGGTTCAAGCACCTACATTGAACACCTTCAAGAGTAAATTGGATGCTTATCTTGCTGGGATCCTATGACCCCAGCTGACTTCCTGCCCTTTGGGCAGGGGGCTGGACTCGATGATCTCCCGAGGTCCCTTCCAGCCCTAATGTCTATGAAATCTAAAATGAGTATCAGAAGCTTTCAACAGGTTCATTAACTTGTGGTGAAAAATGCCATTGAAAATCTAATCCCTGGTGACATTTTTAGATTTCTGTTGCAATAGGAATAATATTCTACAAAAAGGCACAATCCTTGTTTATCCCTCCGCTTTTTAATTTGATTCATATGGAATAAAAAAATGTATTAATTGTTCTTCCTGTCATCATCTTTGCTTACAAAGGAGACACCATTCTTTAGCATCAAGGAGTATCAAAAGGATTTTCAAGAAAATTCAGGCATGATCATTTCAAACACATTTATTTATCATCTGTGTTAAAAAGACACCATCAACTTGAAAACTGGGACATTAAAAAAAATAGAGCCAAGTAATTGCAGAGTCTCAGCCGTTCTTTTGACCATAGTTGCTTTTCTGATTTTTACAAGCATGTTTTCCTTTTATCTCTCTCGCTGGTATATGAAAGAACAATAAACAGAGGAAAACAACCCTGACTACAAGTAAAAATGATTGTCCATAAAATGCTGTTAAATGCAGAAAGGACACAAATGAGAAAAATGTGTCTCCAATCAAACGGTTAGGGTTAGTTTAAGACATACCTATAAAAAGCGAAAATGAACAGAGGCCTTCTTTCTGCCCATTGCCTGCTCTACCCCTGCCCTGGTAAATTTATGGTGTTCTTTTGAGAATAATACTACAGGCTATAGACCCCACTATTTTTTAGCCTGTATAGTCATTTGCACAAAATGGGTGCAAAATGCTATACATATTTCTTTTCTGGTAGCACTTTACACCTGTATTGCAGAGATGCCATGGTTAAGCAAGGCCTAACAAATGGAGAATCAGATCCACATGGTTCTATAGCAAAGAGGATTGGAGCCAAAAGAATCTTGTTCACTTGCTGTCATGTAAATGGAAGTATCTCCCGTGAAATCAATGCACATGCACTGGTATAAGCTAGGTGAAAATCTGATGCTCCAAAGATAAATTTCAATTAATTTGTAGAATCTAACAAATAATTCTTGCAGGTATTATCCAGAATATGGAGAGGGCTCGTTTTTCATTAATGCAGGCACATTCAGGAGTAATAATCCAGTTTAATCAATGTACTTGCACCACAGTAAAACCAGTGTGAGAGGAGAGTCAGGTCTCCTGACTTCATGCTTTTTTAAACCACTGGGTGGAGAGGTAATACAAAAAGTTACTCTGGACTCCTCTTTGTTATATCTAACTTGTATGCGCTCAGAGATCATAGTTCAGTTGTTTCTACAACTGAACTGGTCACATTTGAAGACAGGCTGGCAATACAGGGTGACTTGGACAGGTTCACAAGGTGGGCAAACCTCAGCTAGATGTTGTTTAATATGGAGAAACTGCAAGTGCTCCATCTGGGGAGAAATAATCCACAACACACTTACAGGCTCAGCAGTGCTACACTTGCTAGCACCACATCTGAATGAGACCCGGGTGTCATGATAGACAACAAAATGCACGTAAGCTACCAATGTGATACTGTAGCTGGCACAGCTCATCAAACATTGGCATGCATCTACCAATGCATCGCATGTCATCTTCCATCTCTGCTCGACCTTGGTGAGACCGCAGCTGGAGTACTAAGTCCAGTTCTGGGGGCTGCACTTCAGAAAGGATGTGGAGAAGCTTAAGAGAGTCCAAAGGAGGGCCATGCACATGATTAGAGGCCTAGAGACTAGGTCGTAGGAGGAGAGGCTGAAAGACTTGGGACTGTTTGGGTTGGAAAAGAGAAGACTCAGAGGGGGCTTGGTGGCAGCCTATAAATACATCAGGGCCTGGGGAAGCATTTATTCACCAATGCCCCGCAGGGGAGGACAAGAAATAATGGGCACAAGCTGATTGAGGATCACTTCAGGCTAGATATAAGGAAAAACTTCTTTACAAGTCGAGTGCCGAGGGTTTGGAACAGGCTCCCCCCAGAAGTGGTATAGTCCATCCACCCGGGCGATTTTTCAAAAAGCGTCTTGATGCCCATTTTGCTGGGGTCATCTGATCCCAGCAGTCTTTCCTGCCCAAGTGCAGGGGGCTGGACCTGATGATCTGTAAGTCTCTTCCAGTCCCTAACATCTGTGAAACTACAGGTGACAGAACAGTTAGGCAGGCAATGTTAATACTGACATAAGCAAAAGGGGAATGAGCCATTTGAGAATGCTTTTTGGTAGAATACTGCTAGACATGCCTAAAGATATGCAGTGCTTCATTCAATCTGAGATGACAAAGGAGCACCTCTTTTTATTCCATAATCTCTTACCTGAGGATATTTTTTCTTCTACCTGTAATCCAATCCCTTGCCATATATATACTGAAATGATAATTCATTGTACCTTCTCTTCCCTCCAATACACACATTATGGAATGTAAAGGAACAAAAAACTATGAGTTACATAGACCAGATGTAGCATCCTCATGGGTAAATACAACCTTGTAAATGCATCCACTGTTTAAAAAGGGCAAGGGGGGAGGAGAAGAAGAAAGATGAGCTCACAGTCCATTTCTGCATTTCCTGCTGTGCTGTTATTAATTTTCAGTGTCTGTAACATCTTCGTGACTGCATATCACACCTGCATCTTCTTTATGGCTGCAGTTGTGTTTGCCAATGTCTGCATGTACGCACTCCAGCAGGTTCTGCTCCTGTCCCGAACACTGAACATCATCAAGAAGAATATTAAGTGAATCCCCTTCCCCAAACTCTGCTTTCTTGGTGGCCCTGACAACATAGGGGAACCCTAACTGATGACACACCACTGCTGCTGCATGAGAGTTCCACAAGTCATCACAGACTGTGCCCCACTCTCCATTGATGTAAATCTCCACCCTTCCCCGGTCTCTTCCTCTTGCTTGCCTGTTCATCAGTCGCACCGCACCATTCTGGGGTTGTGGAGGAACACTGGGTTTTTTCTTTCTCCGCCCTCTTCTCTCCCCACTCTTTCCTCCTTTCCTGGGCTTTGGGGACTTGGCTGTTGACTTTGGGGGCTTGGTTGTTGGCGTTCTGGTGGTAGTCTGCAATCTATTTTGATTTCTGAGAAGGTCCAAGAGTTGTTCGATCCAGTCTGGAGTAGTGGCACTCGGGGCTTCAGGTGTTGGCCGACCCCTCCCTGGAGCTTTGGTGGTGGGTCTTAGTTTGGGGGGTTGGGTTGGTATTTTTATAATAAGTTCTGTTAAGGAAAAATGGAGGTAATAATGAATCTGTAGAGCTATGGCAGCTAAAAATAACTACATAAAAACAGAGTTTACAGCTTATGCAATTCCTCTATGTGGCTCCCTTACTTGAATGGGGTAAGTAATGAATAACTTTCTAAGCCAATATTTAATCAGTTAAAAATTTCCACTGTTTTTAGGAATGTTTGGCTACCACAGATGACTGCACCACTCTATGCCAATAAGTCAGACAAAAAAGACGATACATTAACAAATTTCCATGCATGATTTAATAACAGGATATAAGGTGTCAGCCAAGGTGTGTGCATTTAGAGTCACAGTTAAACTCTGAAGTTTTATGGTTAGGAATAAAGTCCCCTGCCTCTGCTCCTGGCTCTCACAAAAAAAGCATTTGTAAAGACATGCTTCTACTTCTGCCGTCCTCTTCATTACTAATGATTGGATCATTACCAGATTGTGAGAGCTCTGGCCTCCCCACTGTGTCAGATGCTTTATTCAGTGGGGCTGGACTCATGAACATTCAAAATCAATTCTCTCTGGTAACTGGAATGTGCAAAAAGACCTGGGTTGCCAGGACGACACAAAACAAGTTTTTTTTTAAAGCAGCCTTGAACTACAAAGGGCTGAAAATACTTTATTGCCTCAGCTTCCAGAAAGTTACTAGACTTGCTTATTCATACAAACTCTACTTTTAACTTAAAAATAAACTTAGGCTAGTCAAAAGGGATAGATGCATCATTCAGAATAATAGTCAACTAAGTTCTGACGATGCCACATGCACTTGAAAAGATATCATCACTCCTTGACTTGTATCCTAGCACTTACTCCTCCAACTTCACTCATCATTCATTTTATAGTAAGCAGAAGAAAAGAAAGTGACAAAAATGTTTTCCTAACTTGAGAAAGGAAGACAGAACAAAACTTCTTTACCACTGTATTTTCTTAATGTGGAAGCGCAAACTGAAAAATCCTGAATTTTGAAATTTACATGGAAAATAACTTATAATTAACCAAGATTAAACTGTTTGGCATGAACAAAGTTAAGAACGTTTACCAATTGTATACTGAACATGCATATAAGAATATTTTTCTAAGTCTGAGATTTTCACATTTCTAGAGAGAGTATACTGAATGCAATCAGTGCTACTTTTTGTTTTGGTTTAAATGCTTGTTGCACTAGCTAGGCTTAACCCTTCAAGGCAGGCAAGCTCAACCTCTGGCCCTCAGGCCAAATTCAGTACATGGGGTTGTTGCATCTAGCTCGTGGGACTCTCCACAGGTCTGGAAATGTGGTGGCATGAGAGCAGCGACAACATTCATTGTTCCCAAGCTGGCGCAGAGCACTAGATAACGCTTGTGAACCAACTCTGCACAGCAAGCATGTGCTGGATCTAGCCCCTGGATCGGCCCTGTGCCGCTCATCCAGCCCAAAGGGCCAGAAAGTTAAGCACCACTCTATAAAGGCCTAAGTGTTTGTCACTGAAATCAAAGCAGTAGGAACTGTTAATGGATTTTTAAGGTTGTACAGTTACAATTAACTATAAAAAATGTGAAAGCTCCCTCCGGTAATATAGTATTAACCTACTCACAAACAAGTACAGGAAATATTGCCCAGGTGGTTAAATAAATACTACAGAATACAATGGATATAGCATTTCCTGGTTTTATTTTAATTGTCAAAACTTAATAACGCATTTTTTAATGCAAGTGACTAGATTCTATACCTTTAATTTACCTACATTGTTGACATTGCAATGTTTAACAGTACAATACTGCATCCAGGAGCAGACAATCAAAAAAAGCCTTAAGTAATCTATGAATCTTTCCAGAAATGTAGGTGATTAAATGATTAAAAAGATTCTTCTGAGAGTATTTTCATCATCCTTTTCCCACTTCCAAGTAGTGGGAGCTCAGGGTTTGGACAAACATAAATCTGGAGCTATTTTAAAAAGTGAAGGGGGACTCTTAATCTAAACACTGCAGCAGCTGTTATATTCCAACAGTTTTATGTGCACCAGTGGAAACAGGCATGGGGGAGGTCGACCATATAAATGTAGCAAAACTGCTCCAACTTCAACCCTGGATGAAGAGGTGCTAAGGCTGGAGTTGTTTTGCTAAATTTGTATCACTCCCAAGTTGTCTACTTGTAACTGGTAGAATGTAACAGCTGCTGTGCACTCCCAATCTGTAGTTCCCCTTTTGAAATGGCTCCAAATGTTTTTCCATTCCCTCACATCTTTTCAATCCTCTTTGCATCCTTCTAATAACACAATACTGAGTCTCCTACAGTGCACTTCTCTACTCAGAGACTCCCCATAATTCATTGGTTTCTCAGGGGAAAGTACCATTGAAAAACAGATCCCACTGCAGAAATGGTGACAGGTAACCCATAAGAACATACAAATGGCACATTGCTTCAGATCAATGGTCCATTTAGCCCAGTATCCTGTCCCTCACAATGGCAGGAGCGGATACTTAGCGTGATCAATCCCCTATTCATTACCCTTACTGGTTGGGGACACCAGAGGACACATCTTCAACAGTAGTGTTCAATGGCTATATATAGATCTATCATCCATAATCTGCCTGGTCCCCTTTTGAATCTGAATATGCTATCTGCATCTACCACCTCCCATGGCAATGAATTATCATGTGAGTTTTAAACCTGTCTCCTACAAATTTCACTGGATGCCCTCTGGTTCTAGTATTTTGGGACTTAGTGAATAACAGTGCCCTTTCCACTCTGTCCACACCCTTCATCATTTTATAAACCTCTATTATATCCCTCCTCATCCTTCTCCTTTCCAAAATGAAGACTCCTAACCTTCCTAGTCTCTTCTGGCATGGCAACTGCTCCATCCCCCTGATCATTTTGATTGCCCTTCTCTGTACCTTTTCTAATTCTACTACATCCTTTTTGAGACAACAGAGACCAGAACTGGAAAGTAATCAAGATGTGGGAGCACCATGTATTTGTATAATGGCATGATAAGGTTCTCCATTTTGTTTTCAGTTTCCTTCTTAATTATGCCCAACATTTTATTGGCTTTTTTGGTTGCTGTTATACATTAAGCTGACATTTACAGAGAACTATCTACAGTAACTCCAACATCTCTTTCCTGACAACTAGTAACAGCTAGATCAGAACCCAGCATCAAATACTTACAGTGGTAGTTATCTTTTCCCCATGTGCATTGGCTTGCAATTGTTGACAATAAAATTCATCTGTCATTTTTTTGCCCATTCACTTAGCTTGGTATGTAAGATCTTTCTGCAGATTTGATTACCCAGAATAATTTGGTAATATCTGCAAACTGATGATTTCACTATGCACCCCAGTTTCCAGATGATTGATGAACATTTTGAACAAAATTGGACCCGGCACAGATCCCTGAAGGACCCCACTTCTGACCTAAAAAGTGACTATTTGGCTCTACCCTTCACCTCCTATCTTTTAACCAGCTCTCAGTCCACAAAAGAACCCTCACCCCAGTCCCATGGCAACTTCATTTGTTTAACAGCCTTTGATGAAAGCATTGTCAAAAGCTTTTTGAAAGTCCAAATATACTATGTCAACCCCTTTGTCTGTGTGTTTAACACCCCAAAAGAACTTCATCAGATTGGTGAGGCAAGAGTTCCCTTTGCATGCTGACTTTTCCCCAGCAGATTATATGTCCACGTGACTGCTGATTTTATTTTTTATATACATTCTACCAACTTTCCAAGGATGGAAGTGAGACTCACTTAGTTCCCAGGATCACATCTGGAGTCCTTTTTGAAGATGGATATTATTATGTTAGCAACCCACCAATCCTCTAGCAGATAGGCCTTTTGTAACAACAGATTACATACTATTGCCAACAGTTCTGCAATTTTGCCTTTGAGTGTCTTTAGAATTCCTGGGTGAATGCCATCTAGTCCTGGTCACTATCGGTATTTAATTTATTGATTTGTTCTAAAACTTCTTCTGTTGTCACTTGAACATAGTCCAACTCTTCAGACCTATCTACTAAGGAGGACTGATCTGGCATGGGAATTTCCCTAGAACCTTCTGAGGTCAAAACCAATACAAAGAATTAATTTAGCTTCTCAGCCATGGCCTTATCACCCCTGAGTGTACTTTTTATACCTTGGTCATCTAACGGTCCCACTGATTCTCTCACTGTCTCCCTGCTCCTGATGTCTTTATGAAGTTTTATGAATAAGTTTAGCATCTTTTGCTAGACACTCCTCAAATTCTTTTTTGGCCTGCTCCATTTTACTTTTACGTGTGACCTGCTAGATTTCGTGAGTGTGACAGTGGTGCCTCCCTGGGGCTGTCTATTTGCCTCCCTGGGCCCTGCCACACCAATCCAGGGCCAACCGCCCGCCTTCTCGCCTGCCATGCCTTGTTGTTATTTTGATTGATCGAAAGATCTTAATCAAATGGGAGGCTGCCTATTTTTGGTCTCAGTGCCTTTGGCACTATCTGCGGCTCCTGTCCTCCCCTTATACCGCAGCCCAAGCCTCACAGATGTATCCAGTGTTGTTCAGGTCTGTCCTACTCCCTGCTGCGCAGACGCCCTCTGGCTTATCCCTCCATCTGTACCCTGGCCGGCGCCTTCTAGCTCATCTCAGAGTCCGCACCCCTACCGGTGCCCTCTAGCCTGTCCTGCACTGCCCGCTCCAGGCCTTCTCGCCCACGCCAACTCTGGGGCTCCTCACTGCCCCCTAACTCTGGAGCTCCTCCCTGGCCCCCTTCCTTTGGCTCTGGGCTCCGCACTGCCCCCCTGGCTCTGGGGCTCCGCACTGCCCCCCTGGCTCTGGGGCTCCGCACTGCCCCCCTAGCTCCGGGGCTGGGCCAATGCGCCCCAAACAAAGCTGCGTCCCCTCCAGTGCCAGGAGACTCCACGCTATTGTGGAGCTCCTATGAGGCCTTCTCCAACCCCTTATAGCCTCACCCGGTCCTCCGGTGAAACAGAAAACACAAAACGCAAAGCCCCCGGGCTACAACATAAAAGCTAGACCATTCTGGTCAAAATACGAATCTCTCCCTACCAGAGCGCGCGCGAGAGAATGCATCAGCCCCCACTAGGAACCAGGGGATGTTCCAACCGTCAGAGTTCTCCCCTTTGTTCTGGCTGAGTTCCTCTTCCCTCGGCTGCCGGAGGGGAACTGCCCTCCTAGCCTTCTGCCTGAGCTTAAGAAGGGCTAAGCTCCGCCCCTTCCTGGCTCTAGGTTTCCCTGGTTGCTAGGGCAACCAGCACCTGCGCAGCCCTGGTGACTGGCAGCTGCGCTTCCCCCTTCCCGCCACTAGGGGTCTCTCCCAAGCCGTTTCTGCTCTCAGTCGCAGGGCACCTGAGAGGTCTGCAACAGTGAGCTTTCCTGTTTTTTTTGTTTGGGCATGCCTCCCAAATTTTAAAGGATGCCTTTTTTCCTCCTTAACTCTACTATTAAATCATGCAAGGGCTTTATAGGATTGCTTGGTATCCTTTTTGATTTGTGGCGTACGCTTTTCCCAAGCCTCTAATATGACAGCTTCCAAGCTGGTTGCAGGCCTTTTACTTTTTGATCACTCCTTTAACTTCTTTAGAACTTCCTCATTTTTGTGCAATTTCCATTCCTAAAGCAGTATATCAGTATGGTAGTTGTTTTTGGCTTACTCTAGAATGCTGCTGGAATGCTGAATGGGATTAGGGTACGGTTGCTATTAAAGGGAGGCTTACCAAAAGATACCTCTTGAGCCAGGTGCTATGTGTTACTTAGGATTAAGTCAAGAATGGCTTTTCCTTTTGTGGGTTCCCAGAAAAGTTACTATATCCAAAATGTTATCTTCACATCTCACTCTGATGATGTGTTTACCCAGTCTATGTGAGGATAGTTGAAGTCTCCTATTATTATTGCTTGTTCCATTTTAGCAGCTTCTCTAATTTCCCTAATCATATCATAATTGGGACTACAATCCAAGTACTATATTCTTTTTATTCAAGAATGGCATTTCTATCCGCAGGAATTCTATGGTAGTTTTTCTTTCAGATAATATTTTTGTGTTGCTACTGTTTACACTATATTTAGCATACAGTGCCACTCCTCTACCTGTATCTCCTTCATAGTAAAACAGGGATTCAAACCTGGGGCCAGCAAATGGAAGCTGGGTCCTCAGTGCTATCACGGAACTGGCCGAACACTGAGGACTCAGTGTCTATCTGCTGACTCGGCTACCCCGGGTTCAAATCCCCAAATAGTAGTACTCTGTCACTTCTGTATTATTTGTAAGCTGGTATAACAGTATCCTGTTTATTATCATAACAGGAGGGATGTGGACAACATTGAGACAGTCCAGAGGAGGGCCACCCGCATGATTCAGGGACAACAGGGCAGACCCTACAATGAGAGACTGCAGGACCTGAACCTGTTCAGCCTTCACAAGAGAAGGCTGAGGGGGGACCTGGTCACCATCTATAAACTCACTAGCGGGGACTGGAAGGGTTTGGGAGAGACCTTGTTTCCCCTAGCATCCCCTGGCATGACAAGGAATAATGACCACAAGTTGTTGGAGAGGAGGTTTAGATTAGACATCCATAAGAACTACTTCACAGTTAGGGCAGCTAGGATCTGAAGCCAACTTCCAAGGGAAGTGGTGCTGGCTCCTACTCTGGGGGTCTTTAAGAAGAGGCTTGATGCGTACCTGGCTGGAGTCATTTGAGCCCAGTTTTTGTCCCGCCCGGGCGGAGGGTTGGACTTGAAGATCTACAAGGTCCCTTCCGACCCTACTTCTATGATTCTATGATCACCCTTCCATCAGGCCTCTGAGATACCTATTATATCAAAGTCACCATTTAATACAAGGCACTCTAGTTCACCCATCTTATTTTTTAGGCTTGTGGCATTTGAGGTGAAGCACTTAAAAATTTTGTCCCCCCTCATCTGCCTGTTACTGCTTGTGCTATTTGACTTGGATATTAGGGATGCATCTACACATGCACTTAATGTGCAGAAAGCTTACTGCTCAGTAAAATTTTGCACAATAAGCTTTCCTTGGGAGCATGTCTACTACACATGCACCTGTCAGGAGAAAATTTGCTCCTCATGGGAGCAGTTCATGGGGCAGGGCTACTCCTGACCTATGCTGCTCCCATATGGCAGCCAGGCTGGCAGGGGTCACCAAGGTCAGGCCTGGGCTGGGGGGAGAAAGCTGTTCCACTTCTAGGGCAGCTGCTTCCCACCCTGCAGCCCTGCCCCAAGCATCTGCCTCCTGCTATCTCTCTGAGATAAGAGCCAGGGCTGGGACACTGTCCCTTTCCCTGGCAGCTGCCCGCTGCTGGGGCCCAGCTCTAAGATTGGAACATTGTCCGCTTCCCTGGCAGCTGCCAATTGGAGTGTGGCCTGGAAAGTAGGCAGCTGCCTGGCAGATGGGACAGTTCTTCTACCCCCTGCTGCCTGGGAGCAGCTGGAGTACTGCGTCCAGTTTTGGGCTCCACAATTCAAAAAGGATGTGAAGAAGCTTGAGAGAGTCCAGAGAAGAGCCATGCACATGATCAGAGGTCAGGAAAACAGACCTTACGATGACAGGCTGAGAGCCATGGGGCTCTTTAGCCTGGAAAAGGGCAGGCTCAGGGGTGACCTGATGACCACCTGCAAGTTTATCAAGGGTGACCACCAATTTCTGGGGGAACGTTTGTTCACCAGAGCGCCCCAAGGGATGACGAGGTTGAACGGTTATAAACTACTGCAAGACCGTTTCAGGCTGGACATAAGGAAGAATTTCTTTACTGTCCAAGCCCCCAAGGTTTGGAACAGCCTGCCATTAGAGGTGGTTCAAACACCTACACTGAACACCTTCAAGAGTAAATTGGATACTTATCTTGCTGGGATCCTATGACCCCAACTGACTTCCTGCCCTTTGGGTGGGGGGCTGGACTTGATGATCTCTAAGGTCCCTTCCAGCCCTAATGTCTATGAAATCTATCTAACTGTGCACTACTGCACACTAACTAATATACAGTAAATCTACTACCTGTATTTACAGGTAGTAGGAAACCATGCATTAGCTTATTTTAATGCACAGTAGTTGCTGTGCATGGTTACACAGTGATGCCTTACTATGCAGTAGGTTAGTTTACTGTGCAGTAAAGCATCTTGTGTAGATGCACCCTAGATGTTCCCAATCAAAAACCCATGCTACTCTTCATGAGACAGGAAAAACAGGCATGAATGGGAAAAGGTCATATAAGAAGATAAAGTTGACATAAAATGTTTATTATGGAAGGGAGTGGTTAAATAATTCATACTCAAATGATTTATCTGAACTAATTTTTTATATTCAAATGCTTTATGTATAAATCAATGTTAAGAATACATTGAAGGGTGAAGCTCTGGGCAGCCTGCATCTGCACAAAGACAGAGAAATATATTTATTGTTTACTAACATGCATCAATACTACAAAACAAGAAGTTACTTACTCTCTTTTGGCACAAACTTTAGAAGCCTGCTTTTTACTTTCACTGGCAAAGGCTCAACCTGGCATTTTCTTGGTGGCGCTCTCCTGTGAAAAAGAGACATAATACAAGATGAATTGCTTTCCAGTAGTATCAGGAGTATTTTTCCTGTCCACTGCATCCTTAATGAATTTAGCATCTACAAGGAAAAACATTCTATTTAAATCACCCAAATAGCCTCCTTAACACTACAGAAAAATCCTATTTTTCTCCAGGTATCAGAGAGTTCAAATATTCACCAGCATATGAAATATTTTGACTCCATTTTAACCTACCATTGCCTAATCCATCAAGGTAAGAATCATTAGCAAGCTTAAGCAATATGGAAAGAGGTGACTCAAACTGAAAAGATAATTATAAAGCTACACAATATTTATTATCTGAAATGAGAGCCATGTTTCACATGCAAGTTCCTAAGCGATTTCCATAGAAACACGATGACATTAAATTATTTATATATTTAAAACAAAATCACAACACTTCACTTTGGACCATAATCAACATAGCAATAAAAAGGGGCTAGACAAAAGTATTTAAATGAAAAAAAAGATCTGGAAGTTGATACAATGAGTTGCTCTTTTAAGCAGCACCAGAAGTGCATTCACTTCATGTCAGATTTCTACATTCAGTGTGCCTTTTATAGAAACATTCCCTTAAGATGATGCATCAGTTTGGCACAAACTTGTTTGCCATGGCAGTGTCCCTCCCTGTTGAGCTTCTAAACGTGGGAAGCAACCATTTTTCCTCTCTTATGTTTGTCTTGTTACGTCGATGGCCTCTTCTGAGGATTTGCAAAACTGTGCAACAGCTGGATAAATTTTACACATGCACAAATACAGTACAAATCCCTACAGGAGAGAGTAGTGTGTATATATTTTGTCTGGGAATAAGAGTGCAGTAACTGGCTGTGAAGAACACCTCTCTCACTTACTGACTGCTAGATATTCTACACTCTTGTAAGCCATTCTACAAATCCTGAGCAGCAGGGAAGTGTGGGGCTGAGAACACGTATCAGTCATTCTTGAAGACTACATTCATTTGGGCACAAGTCTGAAAGAGTAACCCACTATAAAATAGCAGCTTAGTTTTTTAGAAGACAACAGGTTATCCTCACAATCAGCAAAAAAAAAGTAACCTGCTGAAAAGCAAGTCCATGACCACCAGCGGGTGCAGACAGCAAGCCTTATGGGAACCAAGAACATCAGTATGGTGATGCTTATGCTAGAAATAGATGTCACTAAATGAAGCAGATCATCTGTGCTGGGATATGTCTCAGCATAACTGATCCACTTCACTGAGCAAAACACATTGCCTGCTGTCCCACCTGTTGACATTGTAGAGTGAAAGATATGTTCCCCCACCTCCAGGGATGTGCTCCCAGCAACCTCTGTGGTTCCTGGGGAAGGGCATGTCTCTAGAAGCAGGGAAAGCCAGGCATATGTTCCCAGGATTTGAGGCACTCAATCCTCCACAGGAATTTGTGGAACATATAGGATTAGGCCCCTGAAGCTCTGGGAGTGCCTGCCTGGGGTGGTAGGAGAGTGTGGGAAGTTCTGGGATGCCCATGCTCTCCATAAAATACATAGATATCCATTGCAATGAAGCAGCATAATATATGCAACCAAATTTATGAACAACTATTACCTGTCACTTTGTACCACTATTAAAATTTTTATGGCAGCACAAAGACAATGGAAGACCACATCTGTTCCCACCATTTGGCAACAGCTCTCCATTTTAAGGCCAACCCTGATTAAAACGGTTACTGTCTGACGAGAAGCTAAGGGAAATAAGAGCAATTTACTTAACCCACAGTCATCAATTACATTTGAACCCAAGTCCAAAGAATCAAATTCAATTTTTGTAATAAAAGCTTTTCTTACCGAGATGTGTCTACTATCTTGTAAACTACTCCATTGGGAGCAGTGGCACTTGGAATCCCAGTAGACATGAAGTAAAGTTCTCCTTAGAAAGATACATGAAAACAGATATGAAAGCTTTCCATGAATGTTAGTCCTACACAGAGTGAAAGCACTATCTCTGCATCATACAGCAGCAGCTTCAGTGCCAACAGCATAGCTTCAAAGGAAACTCCGAGAAATGTATTCATATCTTTGTTACAAGTAATCAAACAAAAAATTATTGGTATTCATAAAAATATTCTAGAGCCATAACATAAGAAGTACTTTATGTGGATATATGTTTACACATTAACATAAACTATTTTGACAAATTTTCATTAAATATTAAGACATCCAACACACCAACTATCAACTGAGTCTTCTGTGCAATCACTTCATTCATTTAAAAACAATTCCCTCCTGAATACTGTATGTTAACATAAAATGAACTACAATTAAGATTGTTCATTTATCCCATTGGATTAATTTATGCAGGAGCAACACTATGATTCCTGAATCTTTAGTCTGCTCTCATACATGGGATGTGTATCTCATGAGAAAGGCAATGGGATTGTCACAGCTCTGATCAACTGAACAGTTAGGGCTGGACAATCATCCAAAAAATTTGGCCAATATTTGCTTCATTTTTAATTTTTAAACAAAGTTCTTTTGATTGTGTTTGCATCCCTCTCATGTTCACTTTGTGCAAATAATCTAGCAGATTCTGGCCAGAGTACAAATTTCAAAGTGCCTGTTACACAATATTCAAGGTAAGTGAACTTCCAAGTAGAGAAACAGGACTACTCATCTCAGGAACCCAGCTTAGTAGTAATCAGTCTGTTTGGGTACACACCACTTGAGCAATACATTGACACAGAAAAAGCAGATTATAAAATACAACAAAATGGACAGGATGGTTATGTACCAAGAATTAAATTGCAAACATTTTCAAGTAATTGGAGAAAAATGCTTTTTAATAGTTCCATTTTTATCAAGTAGGTTAGATGAAGATTATTCATACAGCCCCATCTACCCTGGAGAATTTGATGCCACAGCTCACTGATTTTCCCACTCCCTTTGTCGACCAGCCTGCCTGATAAATCACGGAAGCATAGAAAAAGTAGGGACCTCAAGACATCAACTTGTTAGACACTCTGCCTGAGACACGAACACCTCTGTTTAAACCATCCCATACAAGGTCTTGTCTAACTTATTCCTAAAAACTATACAATCAACCCCTTGCACAAGTACAAGGCATGTTGCCCCTAAAATGCCAAGAGTATCCTAACTTGCCATAAGTAAAGCAGGGGGGTGAGGGCTGTCAGTGTCCTGCCATTGCAATAAGGTTGCACTGCATTCTTCACCTCTAGAGCAGTGGTCTCCAAACTTCTTCGATCGCACACCCCATCAGTAAAAAATTTTTGAGCATGCACCCCCAATATATGTATATTTATATTCGCGCACCCTATCAGTAAAAAATTTTTGAGCACGCACCCCCAATATATGTATATTTATATAAATGTACATATAAATAGAAATTCTAATATTTTCTTCCTGCACCCCAGTGGATTGTCTTGCACACACCC
The DNA here is from genome assembly GCF_052110815.1 of Crocodylus siamensis. NCBI lineage: Eukaryota > Metazoa > Chordata > Crocodylia > Crocodylidae > Crocodylus > Crocodylus siamensis. Next base: position 272,189,849 of record NC_143396.1, on the reverse strand, counting down.
CACTTTGGAGACCACTGCTCTAGAGCATAAAGAAGATACTCCATGGCCTCAGACACATTGTAAAGGATATTCTCTGGGCTCCTTGGGGTTCATCACTCAGGAAAGCAAAAAGGATACACAAGGCAGTTGAGCTGGGGAGAGGGAAGGGGAGGGTGAAGGTTAACCTATTAGATTCTTTACGGAGTCTCCTGAGAGCACAGTGAAGATGAGAAAAGGAAGCAGCAGCAGGAGAGCCAAGATCAGGTCAACACAGAAACTTTAGTGTACCTCATGTGGAAATCCTGAGGTCTTTACCCTGGTTTTGCATTGTGTTTACTTATGGAAATCCCCCAGGCTCTCTCATATTTTGTCCCTACAAGTGCCATGACTCATGTGTAATTTTCCAAATACCTGCATCTGATTAAAGTCACTGCCCTACTCACAAATTCAAACATGCAGAGAAACTGAACCAAGCAATCTAATCCTTACACATGTATAACATCTGGCAGTGGTGCCAGTCCTTTGGTATGAAGATGAGTCTTCCAGTACATAAGGAAATCAATGGTGAATCTGTAGCTGACTGAGAAGGCTGATTAATGATCTGAATGTCTGACTGCAGATGTGGCAAAGAGTTCTATGAGGAAGGAGTTAATCCTGATGATGTCAGGTCACAGCTCTTTCCCTTGGTCTCTCTCATCTATATCTGCCTCTATAATGAGGCGAGTTTGCTCAGAATGACTGGTGTCTTGTCAAACATCATGGCACCATTGGAGCAATTCAGTCCTTGAGTCTCCCAGGTATGATGTTAATATCACATTTCTTCATATTGGCCTTCAAGGTGTCCTTGTATCTCTTATTTTGCCTGCCTCTAGAGCGCTGACCATCAGTGATTAGGAGTATAGGACCCATTTTGGAAGATAGTTGTCAGGCATCTTTACAGCATGTCCCAGGTACATAGTCAATCAGGTACCAGTGTTCTGAGCTGGGGATGCATCCCTGATGTCTTCTGTTTGTTGCTTTGGCAGGATAAGGAGTTCGTGATGATGAGATCATGTTCTGAACACTTGTTCAGGAGAAAAAATCCATTTGAATTGACTTTCCCCACCCCTTCCTTTCCCAGAGTTCCTTTCCATAGCTGAGGATCCCTGCCCACTCTAGCACTAAAATTGCCAAGAAGGATTATCTTATCTTCTTTAGGAACAGATGATAGGACTTGGTTCATTTTAGAACAGACTTCTAGATGAAGTTTTACCATCTGCATCAAGGGCAGGGGCACTGATGGCTGCTGCATGTTGTCTGTTAGTCAGTTGAAGACGACGGGTCATGAGATGCACCAATTCTGGCACCTGAGTAATGATCCTGGGCTTGATAGCAAAACCAACACCATCTCTTTTCCTTTCCAAAAATGGTAAAAACAAAACAAAACCCTATTTCTTATACATGCCATACACAAACCAGTGGTTGACAACATTTTCCAGCAGTGGGCTGGGGAAACCCAGCTAGGGTCTGAGGTAGACCAGCTCCAGGGCCTGCCCACGGCTGCTTCTCACTGGCCATGGCCTGGCACAGGCAAAGATCCTGATCACCTGGCTGTGACAAAGCTCATCCTGGCCATAATGTGGGCAAAGCCTTCCACTGCCCAAGCCTCCCAGCTCTGCAGACAAGATCAAATAGCTCCAGGGGCTGGATTTGGCTCGCAGACCCTAGGTTGCCAACCTCTGATGTAGGCACAGTTCCATTATCTTCCTTTAGTGAGTTGGTTTTCAAGATTAATTCAGTTTTACATGAATTCCATAAAATATATGAAGATGTATGTTTGCAGTTCCATGGGAGAGTATTAAGTAATAACCCTATAAATGAACATTTCAGTAAGGAAGGTGCTAGCGAAATCACTGACAAGTAATGTTATAAACCAAACTCTCTGCAGATGCCCAAGAAAACCCAAAAGAAAGAAATATACTAAATTAGAGATACCTTTTCTCTCCATTTTACTAAAATGAACACGTAAAAAAGAGCTAAAAATGGGAAAATTGTATATGCAGTTATTCTCCACCATCTATGTCAAACATCATCTGCTCAACCTTTCAGGAAAAACAATGATTTTTAGAACCATAATTCAGAGTTCTTGGCAAGAGTCATTACAATCCGAAGCCAACAGACATTTCAATGGATAAAAGCACAAAATCCCAAATTTCAAAGTCATCCATGCTGCTGCTTAGCAACCACACTAAACATTTGTTAAGCAACTCTAGTCTGTCTACAGCTATAAATTATACAGTGTGTTTGGCCTTTCAGTCCCAAGCAATTAACAAGATCTGTGTTGTAACAGACATAACCAATGACAAGTTTTGCCCTAAGATCCTCTATTCCCTTGACTTCAGATCATATGAACTCACTCGTGCAGTATAAACTATAGGTAACTTACTTTGAGATCTCTCTAAAAATATATTTATTTAAAACATAACTAAGGCCAAATCCTTTTTCCCTACCTAAGCAAAACTCTCATTGACATTAACATAAGATTAGCTGGAGGCTGAAGCTAAAAGTAAAGATAACAAGTGTTTTCAATTTGTAGATTGCCAGATACTCTAACAATGTAAAACTCATTTGTAAATTTCCTTTCAATTAAACAATATTCTAGGACAGTCTAAGCAAGTTTCACTATAATGTGCTTATTGCAGATTATTTTCTGTTACCCATTAATAATGTCATGGCCAGTCAACAGGCAAGCCCAAAGCATTAACTTGTATCAAATACCATTTTTCTTGCACAGCCTGCTAGTACTAAGGTGCAGTTTCTATGGTTTTCTCAAGAGTAAGTTTGAGTTTTCCCTCTCTAAATTGTCTTTAAACATATTTACTCCAAGTATTCACTGTCTTCTGAAATGATAGTAGTTCAGGAGGTAAGGTAAATGAATCAATGTAAAAATATGCCAAGCGGATTTCCTGATCTCTTGTGACTGAACTTGGGCTGGTCAGGGAAGATGACACTACCTGAAAATTATATGTTGCATTTTTTCTGGTAATTTTTTCTGGAGAACCTGTTGTCGAATGCATCTATTCTGTGATTTCTGTAAGAGCTACCTCCCAGAATCTGTATCCCTTAATCTATAAAAGTATTTTCATTCCTAGATGCATCTTATAGACTAACTGAATCAGAGATGCATAAGCTTTCGTGAGGTGCATCTCTACCTTGCTTTTTGCCTGACTTCAGACTAACATGGCCAGTGCCGTAGCAAGGGAAGAACGAGCAGAGCAACTGCCCTGGGCGCTGAAGCAAAGGTATGCTAACAAGCGCTGCCCAGCCAGGGTGGGGTGCAGAGCACAGCCACAAACAGCTCATTTAGTGGGGCACAGAGATGAGGGGAGGGCTTCCGCCTCTGTGTGCACTCCCAAGCAAGCACGGGGAGGCGTCTGTCCCCCGGATCTGTGTGTGGGGCAAGGGCAGGCTGCTACTGTGGGCTTTGCCCCAGGCATCAAACTTTGTTGCTATGGCACTAAATGTGACTAACTACCTTCTCTCTACCCACTCCTAGATGTTTCACTTGAAGACAAAGCAAAATTCAGTGTTATATTATTCAATTACCTGCCTCATCTTCTGCAAAAGAGATGATATATTGATAGTAGTTATTGATAAGACCAGGGAACACACAAGTCTGCCCTGTTCCCATGCAAATTTCATTGTATTGCCATTGTCCAGTAGCACGGTTCTCTTTCAGGGACATTAAACGTCTGCAAGACAAAAATAAAATTAACTTGAATCAGGCAATTGGCAAAGATACATTTAGTCCATCAGTGCCAGATGCGATAATAAAGAGTACCCAACCCTGTGAGGGGATGAATGCATTCAGTTCACATTAGACGCAATGTGAGCCTTATCAGTATCAGATAATTGATTCTCATGCATACATACAGCACACACTTCTGGACAAATACTTTTGGAACTATTCTCTGCAGTTGGACACTTTGCATTGGAGAAGTCTTTATGGATACACCAAATGCAGAATACTCATTTACTGTACTCTGCTTTTATCATTTTACATAAACGTCAAAGTGATATACATTTGCTTGTACTTGCACTGAATGAATCAGAAACATCTACTGCTGTTGTGGTAATAACATTAGTGCACACTAATATAGAAATGTGGTATATAAAATAGGTTACTTGAGTCTCTTGTAATAAGCAGTAAGGGTTTGCACTCAGGGTATAACCAGCAAGTAGCAGCAAGTCAGCAAGGGTTACACTGCATAAGCATTTGCAGACATATGCAGCATAAGTAGAGAATTTCAGCTGGAGTTAATGCTCGCTGAGTGACTGGAACATGCACTTACCCACTCATAAAATCACCAAATATGTACAGCCCATTCAAGTTTGGAGACTCACAACCCCGATAGACATAGCCTCCTGTAACAGATTTCCCCATTTTGTGTGGATAAGCATAAATTGGAAGCACATCATCTGTGGAGGGGAAAAGATACTTATCTTGCCTTGTTTATGTATGAGGCAGAGTCACTGTTCTACATATGAGAATGATAGATAGTTATTAAATTGGATAGTTATTAGATATGTACCAGTCCCTTGTTATGTGATAAAGCAACTACTGAATAGAATCACATTTACTTCTGTTTTCATTTTTATTTTAGCCTCTCCAAACGACCCTGACTAATGCCTTCCCTCACCCTAACTAATGCTTTTCCTGAAATGGCTGTGATAACTAGGAGCTGCTAGTTGACCTAAGAGGCCTAAGAGGCTGTGTAAAATAATTTCATGAAGGATAATTCCATGCTCTGTGATTAACTAAACATTGCCACAGGAGAGGCTGAGCTGCTTTCCTGAGCCTTCCCTTCCCTCTGTCTTCGAACAGGGCTGCAAGGAATTAGGATGCTCAGACCCTGTCAAGACCAGAGCCAATATCTCATCTCTCTCTAAAGGAGAGGACTTTAACTCTAAAGAGAATCAATAGTTATGATAAGATGCTCTGACAACATCACACTCTTCATGTAAAATCCTCCTGAAAGGCCCACAAGGCATTCCTAGGGTTGAGAGCATGCTGTGATCATTTTGTGGTCCAGGATAAATGCTTCTGTCTTTCCTTCCCCATCTTCTCTTCCATTCTGGGTATCAAGACAAGAGGTGTTTACTTTTCCCCCTTCTTTTCCTCCTTCATAAAAGCTAGGAAGCAGGAGAAGGAAAAACTATTTTTCTCCCTAGCATGTTTTCCCCACTCTGTTTTCTCACAACCCTGAAGGCTTCACTCTGCCAGCTCTGGCTTGGCATATCCTGCAGTCCCCCCTTCAAATGCCCCTATGATGTTCAGTTGGCTCTGTTTGACCATCAAACAGCTGAACTGTGCTCACTGTGATGCTTTAGAGTATCCAATCTCTCATGTACTACTACAGTCACACTAGAACTAGTACTGATAGGACATAAATGGAGATCTAGCAGCTCTTCTGTCCCAAAGATTATAACTCACCCCATTGGTGACATGGGATAGTGTGGGCAAGGACATCACCTCCTTTGGTCAGGTGACAATTCCTTTGTGTAGGCCAGAAAACTAATAAACCATTCTTATTAAGAAAGCCATCTCTACTATATAATATGGCACCTGATCCTGAGAGATCCCAAGCACCTACAACTCCCAAAGAGCAGGCCCAAAATGACATGTACATCACTCACAAATCCAGGAAGAGGAGAAGGTATTCTATATGCACTTTGTGTACACACTAGAGGACTCATTTACAGCATGTTTTTCTCATTTGTAGCACAACACATGCTCTTCAGTATGTGGATCAAAATTTAGTCAGCTAGCATCTGTATTGAGTCCAAGTGTTAAAAATTAATTTATGAGCATTTTTGCTTTCCAGCAGGAAAAAAAGCATGTTGCATGTACAATAACTTTTTAAAAGTAGGCAAAGCAAGCAATCCACCTACAGGATTACTTGCATGCAGAAATTCTTTTTCTAAAGAAACCATTTGTGAGTTATGGAGAAAAAGCAGCACAATATTAATGTTTCAGGGACAAGGGAGTACTTTAAGTTAATGCAAACTGTTCCTACTTTGCAGACTTTTGATAATATGTAGCTGATGTAGCAAAATTAAAAATCATCCCATATGCACATTTGTGCAAATTACAGCAGCTCCATGAAAATTTGGCACAGTTTGGTATAATAAGCAGCACATTGGGCCAAGAAGTGGAACAGCCAGGGCATTAGAGCTAATATCATTTTTCTCATAACTCTTAATGGTAATGTATTAATGGTTATTTTATGTTTAGTTGGGTTTTTTTAGCTCAATTCACTCCCAGGCCAAGATTGCATCTGCCAAGTTTAAGCCATAAAATACATGTTTTTGCAACTGAACAATAAGCCTGTGAAAGGAAAAATTCAAAATGAAAGCACAGGAAGCAGCACAACAGGATATTAAGGTCATTTCTTTAGAAAGTACAATTACCTATTGAGGAATTGGTGCAAAGTTTTTTATCATAGCAGCTGAATCCTTCCCTTGCCCTCCAGCCATAATTTTTTCCTTTCTCTACGATGTCGATTTCTTCAAATTTATTCTGTCCTACATCTCCACAGAAAAGTCGCCCTTTCCCTTCCTTTGTATAGGGTTCACCCCTATCAAAAGAACAGCGCCACATATTCCTCACCCCATAGGCATAGACTTCAGGACGAGCTGTTGGATCATTAACAAATGGGTTGTCTGAAGGAATTCTATAGAGAGGCCCACGGTCATTATTGTCCACATTGATCCGGAGTACTTTGCCTAACAATGTTGATCTGTATTTGTACAAAGAAAAGAGGGAGAGAGAGAAAAGAACACCTCATTAAAAATGCATTCTTATCCAAAGATAAGTATTAAAAAAGTATATTTTAAGACTTCAGTTCTGTTTCAGAAAGTATACATTGTTCGATGCACCAAAAAAATCATGCCATTGACTATTATGGGAGCTACCCTCCTCTTTCTGAAGTAAGCTATAGCTTTGCAAGGGATGTAAATGAGAATAGGATTTGTACCATTATGCAAAAGAAAAAAAGAGAGGTAGTTAGCTGCATTAGTCTGAAGTCAGGCAAAAGCCAGGGCAAGGTGTCCCCTTGGAGCAGCAGTTCTCAACCATGGTGTCACAGACTGCCACTCAATGTTGGCACTGCTAAGTTTGCAAACACCTACATGATTCAAAAGATAAACACAAAGACTTCAAATAGGAATCCACAGTGTTGAAAACATTTGGATCTGTTGTGGTCTTGTCAAACTCTTTGCAACAGAAGAATTTCTCTCTTATTTTTCCCTAGCTAAAAACTGATTGAAAGCTAAGGGTTGACATTTTCCAAGAGGTGCCTTGAGACTAATAAGGTTGAGAACCACTGAGATTAACTGGTTCAGAGAGAGGAATAAGCTTTCATAGGCAAAACTTCTGTAGCTTTTCATAACTTCCCTGGACATTCCATCACCTCAGAGAAGTTGTTTTTTAAAAAAAACTTTTAAAACCTACTTGAACATGAAACTGCAAAACAAGAAATCATCCACAGACTGAACTGTATGAGGCTTGGTCTCAACAAAGACTATGGATTCTTATGCCATTACCTGGACTAGCTTTTAAAACCCTATTTCCCTAAATGACTTAGTGGCTTTGTTTACCCCTGTTAACCTATTCAAGCCACCTTCATCTCTCAGCAGTGTCTCCTCTATCTTTTGCATTTAAATTCCCTTCTGTTTAGAAATCTTGCTTTCTACAAGTCCATTCATAGCAGCTGAAGGAGGTCATCTCATACATAAATTTATACCTCTCTGAACCAGTTAGAAGGGGACAATTTTCCCTCCCTTCTGCAAAAGAAAAAGTGATTTAAAGGAAAAAAATGAGGCCCTGATACTGCAGACAGTCATTTATTTGTTTAACTTTAAGCACATATCAGTTTGTTTGACTTTAGTGAGACTACTCATAGGAGAAAAATTAATCTGTCAGGTAAGAGTTAGCAGAATTGGTGTCCAAGTGAATTTATTATTCATGAAAGATGTGGGCTGGACAATGCTTCAAACTGCAGCTGTCTATTTATCCCAGAACAGTGGCAGCACAAGCTTCCCCACTGTGACCCAGAAGTGAGGATTAATGGGATCCCCTCCAGTGTAACAGCAGTTCCCCTGCCCATCCAGAGACTGTCCTTGTTGCTGCCAGCAAAAATGCCAGTTCTGGGGATACAGGGGTGTAGGCTGTAGCCATGTTGGTCTAAGGACATAGGCAGACAAGCTTTTCGAACCCGAAAGCTTGCTTAATAATTGTTTTCCAACTATTTAAGTTGGTCTAATAAAAGATATCAGATTCATGCAAAGAACCTTGTCTGCCAATTCTGGGGATGGTTCATTTGCTAATGTTCTGGTCACAAAAACCAAGACCCTTACATTTTACTTGGGTCACAGAAAAGGATTCAGATGGTAATGACATTTTACAACTATCAACTAGGCAGATTTAAACTAAAGGTTTGTAGGTGAAAACCTCTCTTGTCCCCTGTTACCAATTAACTACACCGAAAAACCCCCAGAAAATTGGATTAAGTTCAGAACATATGTAGGTTCAATAGGTGCTTACATTAAAATCAGAGACAATTTCTGTAATTTTTTCTCTAGAGAAATTAAAATATGCTGCTCTAAATTCAGTTACAGGAATAAGCATTATATATATGTGCACATATGCATACGTGGTGCATGTTTATGTATACATAACGTTAAGGAAACAATAAGCATAAGAAAAATACAGCTGTACTTCCCATAGCTTCTCTCTTCTACTTAAAAAAAGGAAGATGCAAGCAGCACACAAACACTTAGACGCTCATACTTGTTTTGAGCATTTCCAAATGTCCCAAAAGGATCACCAGCCATTCCTCCATCCCCAGTAAATATGTAAAGATAGCCATCATCTCCAAAGAGTAGCTCTCCTCCATTGTGATTAGAAGCTGGCTCTTCTATCTCTAGAATTATCCTAATCAAAAACAGGAATGAAGTATTATCAGTTGGACAAATTATAAGCAAAAGGCATATTAATTTAACACAATCCTTTACATACAAAATGGTATGAGTATCAGTTCAAATGTTTCCACTCTCAGATTACAGAATATTGGTCACCACAACTCTAGAGAAACTAATGGAGACTTTTTTCTTATGTATTATAGGCACAGAGCTAGATTTTGCTCTGAACATACTTTTTAAAATGATTCATTTTTTGACCTGTACAATAAAGAACACTTGTCATCTGGAATTCTAGAAATTACAATGGTTGAGCATACTTAGGTTATCCCACAAAAAATTTAATAATATGGAACCATATTATGGAACAGTGCTATAAAACCTATGTAACCATGTGATATTATCTTGTATTACTCTTGTCCTAATCCTTTTTCTTCCTCCTGTTTTTCTCAGTTTTTGCACCTTGTTTTAAATCAGATTTAATGATCCAGGCTTACTTGTGCATTTGTATGGTACATGGCACAATGTGGCTACAATTCTTACTTTCAAATAAATAACTCTTTAAAATTATTAAATAATAATTGTATTCGATGGTAGAGATTCAACTTATTAAGTAGAATTATATAAGCAATAATTTACCTGCTCCTGGAATGTGTTAATTACTGAATAAAAAATTATAGGGACTTTTTAAAGGGAACATACACAACCAGTATACTCATAGAATCATAGAATCAATGGGTCGGAAGGGACCTAGACAGATCATCGAGTCCGACCCCCTGCCATGTGCAGGAATGACACCGGGGGTGGCAGGGGTCATAAGACCCCAGCCAGGGGTTTATCCAGTCTTCTCTTGAAGATCTCCAGTGAAGGTGAGAGCACCACCTCTCTGGGAAGCCCATTCCAGGCTCTGGCCACCCTTACAGTGAAGTAGTTCTTCCTAATATCTAACCTAAACCTATCCTCCCTCAGCTTGTGGCCATTGTTCCTGGTGACTCCAAGGGGGGCCCTGGTGAACAGACCTTCCCCGAGTCCCTGCTGGTGGTCCCTGATAAGGCTGTAGGCAGCCACAAGATCCCCCCTCAGTCTCCTCTTATGGAGACTGAAGAGATTCAGGTCCCTCAGCCTCTCCTCATAGGGCTGGCCACGGAGGCCGCCAACCATACAAGTGGCCTCCTCTGGACCCTCTCCAGGTTCTCCATGTCCTTCTTCAAGTGCGGCGCCCAGAACTGGACACAGTACTCCAGCTGCAGCCTGACCAGCGCTGCATAGAGGGGGAGCAATACTCCTCCAAAACGTATTATAGTGACTATTGTTCATAACAACATCTAACAGTTGAAAGGAATTTGAAAGAAAAAAAAAAAGTATCTCTTGTTTTCTGTCTGTTTACTTAAAGCATTTGGCATTCAATTCCGGGTAGTAAAAAAAGTAAAAAATAGAAAGATGTGATTGCAAAGCCATAAAACTTGGCAGTGTAATTCACAGGAATAAATATCTGCTTGTTTTTACCTTTGCTTTTAAGGCCAATTAGATTTTCAGGTTTACAGCATCTCTTTAGATTCGTAAACTTATTTCATTAAAGAACAACATTTAGGGAGCCCTTCCACTCCTGAAAATTCCTAAAGAACATAGTAAACAGCCAAATGAACTATCTAAGGATCACATTACCCACTACTGAACTTTGGCACAGAGCAGTGCTTCAGCAGTACATCAACTATAGAAATGAAGAAAGACGATGTTTTCAATAGAAAACTAAATTCCATTCACCTCTCCCAGAGCAAAAAAAAAAATCAAAGTAGGTCAAGACAAAATGACTTCAGTAGTAGTTATGAAACAAAAACAGACTATATCATATTCTCATGCTTAATGCTAAAGAAAACTCAGGTAGCTCTGCACAAGGTTACAGGACTGTGATTCACCTACTTCAGTGAAGTCAATGGGCGTCATACCAATAACAAGACCATAGTTTCATTCTTTAGGCTGTAACAGAAGGATGGGATGTTACAAACTTAGAGCCAGATGGGTCCTTAACTTGACAGCACATAGGAATACATGTTCACAGGCTTGAGTCCTTTATCCATTTTCCAATATCTACTATACAAATTTAAATTTATTTTAAAGATTCACTGCTTCTGTGTTGCTTACAGTAAACTAATCTGACTTTTATTTAAGCTGTTCCTCTTATCCTGACCACTGCCTTTCGATAGACTGTGAACCCTTTGGAGCAAAACTCATCCATCCTTGAGTGTTTGAAAGTACCTGGCACATCATGGATCCTACCATAAAAATCTTAAAATAAATACAACTCATTGCTGTCATAAAAATCACAACTGTGTGGTAATAAGATTTACAAACCAGTTCTGGACTCTCTTTCTCTCTCTCTCGTGCAGAATTCCAAGTATGTGTCCATTTTAAGTGTGTATCAACAGCAGGATCAGATTAGTCAAACTCAGAACTATAAACATTGTTAAATACAAGAAAAAGCTCCGTTTCCAAATGCTTCACTTAAAGGTTTGGTCTGTCTCTTAATTCACCGTATAATCTAATGATACACCAATATTTATGAACCCAAACCTTTTACATTATACTTAATGGTGCCCCATTATAGAACAAGGAGGAAGAGCCAATTCATTGTATTATGAATGTTTTTGTATTATTTACTAACCGCAAGTACAAAAGCACTTATGGTTATTAAGTGTGAAATACATTCTTTTTAATGAGTTCTGTTAGGACTCCACAGTTTCATAACCCCAGGCATATTTGTTTAGCACATATAATAACCAATGAAATCTGACATAATGTCTCATACAAATGTATAACAGGATGTTGTACAGAAATAAATTGTTCTTATCCGTGTAGCTCGGATACTTGTTTTGTTTTCCCCATTACTGTAGTACCTGAGAACCTCACACTCTTTAATGTATTTATCCCCACAACATTCCTGGAATTTTCCAGCTGGGACACTGAACCACAGAGATCCTGAGTGACTTGCCAGAGATAGTCTGAGACACAGCAGGGAGAAAAACATAGGTTTCCCAATACTTAAGCCCTAATCATCCTTCTCACTTCTGTGCTTACCACAGTCACATATAAAAGCAGATAATACATATACATAATTATAAGCATAGAGAAAGAAACTTGAAAGGCAGAAAGAAGGGAGAAAATTGAAATTAGGGCCATGTGTAAATGAAATGACAGGCATGTGCGCACAACACTTTAAAGTGGATTAAATGCCTTTGCACTGCTTTAATGATGTTGGTGTTTCAACACCTTGGCGGCGGGCTCCATCCAGCTCTGCAGGAAGCTGGTGCAGGCAGCCTGGCAGCAACCCAGGAAAGCAGGCTCTGATCACGAAAAGTGATGAACCTGACCTTTCTACCCCCTCAGAGCCTGCCTGCCTGCGCTGCATGGGGGCCTGGTACTTCACTCAGTGGCTGCGGTAATCCTTGCAACCGGCCAAACCAGGCGCCTGTGGGTGGGTGCCGCCTGCGGGTGGGTGCCGCCTGGGGGGGCTGCTGCTGGGAGGGAAGCACCAACCCACCCTGCAACCTAGGGACTGCTCCACCCGCCAGCAGCTCACCCTCCCCTCCCCTGCCGGAGAAGCAGGTAAGTCAGTGGGGTGTGTGCACAACACAGGGGTTTAATTGGCCCTAAATTGAAATGGTGTTTTTTAAAACTCACTGCTTCAATTTAGAGCCCCTGTTTCACCTACACATGCCCTAGGACAACATCTGGAGAGAGATGGTTAGTCAAAACAGGTAAATCCCAAATGGGCAATCTATATGAGGGTAGTACCAGAGGAAAAAGTTCTTTTAGATCAATATTCATTTAACTGTCGGTAGAGAAAGAGAAATAGGTTTCTTTAGATAAGCATAAGCAGTAAGTAGAGAAATTTTCAGACCTGGTTGGCAAAACAGTTATATGTTAAAATAATAAAAGTTATTTCCTAGTTGTTTTAAGCGTACTGAGCTGTAGATTATTACTCCTATGAATATGATTACAATATGGAATATTATCCCAAAAGCATGGGATAATTTAAAGAAACACAGCTTATTTATTTTAATCAGTATGCTTTCAAAAATGACATACATACATTTTGAAAGTATGTTCATTAAAATAAATAAGTGGATAACATCAAAAGGAATGTCATAATTCAGTTAAGTACACTGGGCCCAAATTCATCTTTGCTGTAATAGCTTTGACTTCATTCATGCTGACTTAAATGACTTTTCAATACAAATACATTCAAACCACACAGTGGAGAATTATATTTGAATGTGTGATGAAAGTTTTCCTCAAAAAACCCAAAACAATAACAAAAAACTAGGAAACATACAATGCAAGGAAATTAAATACCTAATTTTTAAGGTGAATTTAGTGAAAAATTGTGACATAAAATCAGGAAATTCAAATATATTATTCTAGTGAGTTCAATTCATGTAACACCCATGTCTTTTATATTGTTCATATATGTACCAAGTTATAGAAGAGCTACAGTTACTCTGGGAAACAGACTTCTGAATTTTCTGATTTTTGTACATTAAAAATCTAAAGTTAAATGTCATAATAAAAAGAAGTTGGTCTAATTTAAGCCAAATAAATATAATCTACTATAATTAGTAGTAAAAAAAATGCATGTGTTGTCTTCTAAAATCTTAAATGAATTTGAAAGATAAATGTGTATACAATACCTTTCAGAACCATGGTCCAAAGTATTCATGTCATCAGAAGAAATTCTGAACTCGCTGATCCGGATTCTCTCTTCATATTCAACTTCTATTGAATAGTAGACATACACTTTACCATTAAATTTGAATTTGGGATGGAAGACAATACCTAGAAAACCTCTCTCATCTCCTTCCCAAGGCGATGTAAGTACAGCTTCACTGATGTTTAGAAATGGCTTTTCAAGCCTTGACCGATCAGGAAGGTAGGTCCAAACTAAGCCAACTTGTTCAGCAATGAAGAATCTGTGAGTGCCATCGTTAGCGTGCACCATAGCAACAGGATTCCGCAGACCATTAGCCACCTCCATTAGGCACAACTGGAGACAGCCCTCCGAGTCGGCTGTCACTAGCCCAAGGTTATGATTGAGATTTGCATTTGTTAACAGGCGTGGGAAACAGTAATCTACATCGTCAAGGGACAAATAGTGGCAAAATTTTGCCATGTTGTTTTCCAGTGCTGCTAGCTGTTTATCTGTAGAGAGGTAACGAAACATGGACCTGCATTTTTGCCACACCTCCACACAATAGTCTTGACAGAGCCCTGCTATTGTCCTCATAGGAGTGGAAGGATCCTCAGCATCATATAAGTGAGCAGCATAGGGGGAGCATTCCTATAGGGAGAGAGAATTAACATAAAAAACAGTCACTTTTTGAAACTCAATTAGAAGTAGCTCAAAACAGATTGCCAAAAATTCACCTTCACTCAACAGCATGCATTTAAAATACTCTCTCTAAACAGGTATATTTACACCAGAAAAAAATCTCTGAAAACAGTTCATCACAATAATAATCAAGCTCACATACTGCTGGCAGGTGCATAGTTTCAAATCCAGATCCAGCATGCAACATGCACAGATCAGACTGACCCCACCACAGACCAAGTCAGACCCAGCAGTGGGCCAGTCCTGCATGCTTGACCCACATGGAATACCACAGGCTGGATGACATGGCCCCACAGGCTGGAACAAAAGTTTAACATAAGATATACTAACATAGATCTAACACAGGGAAAGTGAAGTTGTCTATAGCAGTGGTTCTCAACTTTTTTTGCACCAGGACCCATTTGTAAACATTGACAGCCAGACCCGTTCTAGTGCCTCCCACTCCCAACCCGCTGCCCCCTGCTCCCAGGCCCCAGTGTGTGGGGTAGGGATGTGTGTGTATATGGCAGGGGAGGGTGTGTATGAGGCATGGGAGGCCCCAAGCAGCTCTTTGCAGGCTGGAACTCTGCCAACCTGCAAGGGAAAAGCCACACTTTTTCTCCTTTAGAGAATTCATTTTTAAAGTTTGTTGATCTATTTTTAAAGTTTGTCTACGACCCTTTCCTAAATTCTTGAGACCCAATTTTGGATCACGACCCATGGGTTGAGAAATGCTGGTCTACAGTGAGTTCTATGACCACTCATAGAAAAATGCTGATTTGGCATTCCATTGTTTTAATTTTACAATTCAACAGACACAATCATGGAGTCTCAACAGCAACTGCAGAACTGGAGTAACACTGTGAAACATCAGGCAACAAATCTCCAGACTGACAGGAGATGGTAAAGATCAGCTAAGGCAAAGCCTTCTATGATTTTCACTGTGTTTAAACTGATGATAGCAGCATGCTCCCCTGTAATGATACAGAGTGCAAAAGGGCCCTGGATTTGTAAACACAAACTGCTTTTGCATACCTAACTGCCTGACCTAATAAATGCAAAATGAGACTATGAGGGCACATCCAGATGAGCAAGTATGTAAACTTTGTGGCACTTCAAAGGCTTCTGAGGCACTGCAAAATGCATGTGGCACACATGAAAGGATTCTCCGCACTGCATATTTGCAGCTGGGGGCAAAATTAGATAACAGGAACTCCCGGTATCTAAAAAAATGCAACAAACAAATAACAGGGCGATGCACGTTGCTGCAGTGTGTGCCACCCAAAACTGGAACCTGGATAGCCGGAGCCACACTCCAGCTGCTGGCCAGCCTCTACACGCCCAGATCACCACCACTGTAGCCCTGGGAGGCCCCCAGGACACCAGGTAAGGCTGGTGGGGCCCAACCAGGGCAATCTGCCATGAGCCAAAGTGCACGTGCACTGTCATGCCTGGGGACAACTAGCAGTGGCACAACTATGTGCCGCTGCTATTAGTCCCTTGGAAAATGCGTGTTCCCATTCATGGGGACATGCCCTTCGATTGTAAGTTTCTAGGGGCAGAGACTGTCACTCTGAGATTTGAGAGAGCCTAGCATAAAAAGCCCTGAATCCCAACAGTGCTTATACATAAGTTCTGCAACATAAACAACAGTTTATGAACAAAGCCAGTCTTAGGGGTGGTCAGCATGGGTGTGCGCCAAACACACACACATACACATACACATGTGAGCAGCCCACACTCACAGCAGTACTCTTCCCCTGCCCTGCCCCAGCTGATTCCCAGGCAGGAAGAGCAGTGGCCAGCCCAGCCCCCCAACTGCCTCCAGCCACTGCTAAGAAGATGCGGGGTGGCCACTTGCTCCAGTCCGCTCACCTTGCTCCCACACAGCAGCAGTAGTGTCTATCTGCCTGCCAGCCCAGGGCACCATGCCACTTTGCCTCCCCATTAGACTGTGCCCCATGCCCCTGCCCACCTGCCTCTGTCTCTGCCTCCAGATGCACCACTGCTTTACGGGAGCTAGGAGGAAGGCACCAAAATGCAAGTTTGCTTAGGTGTTTTTATCTTGTCAATGAATAATGCAAAAACTTTGAGTTGACAATTAGTTTCAAGAAGACTGTGATCGCATACCAAAGGGTGGAAGAAGCAATACCTGGCATCACTCTGCAGGATAAATCTCTTGGTGTCATTGACAGTTTTTCCTTAGTTTGTACAATCAGCAGGAATCTTGATCTGACCAGAAACAGGGTGGGGATTGCAGCTGGCCAGGAGTGTATGTGTGTGGGGGAGTGAGGGGGCAGGGAAGGGGTTGCAGCAGGCCAGGTGCTCCAGCTGGGAGTCCTCCCTCCGCTCCCAGCCGGCTGCAAACCCCCCCACCATGTGACACTCCACCCGCCCAACCAGTCTGAGTTCACCAGAAGCACCTGCAGTCATACCTGCTTTATGGTTCAGAAATATGGCCTACATATGCCAGGCACATCAAGAGACTGAACAGCTTCCACATAAGATGTCTGAGTAAGATCCTGAAAATAAAATGTGAAGACAGAATAGCAAACACAAAGTACTGGAGCACACAACTGACATGTAGAAACCACTATCAAGGCAAGAAGGTTGCGATGGATCAGCCATGTAAGGAGAAAGTGAGGAAACTGTATTCCCAAGAATATTTTGTATTCAATATTCAATATTTTGTGTTTCAAAGTGGTGTCACCCTCTATGGCAGCACCACAATCTGTGGAAAAATGATGTGAAGTCATTCAACATCAATGTAGAAAGCTTGGATGAGGATGCAGAATCCTGTCTGGTCTAGAGGGAACATATAGCACTGGATGCAGCTCAACATGAAGTGGCTTTGATCCAGAGGATGGAAGCAAAGCAAGAAAGAAGGCAGTATGCTGTTAAATCTGGACTCCAACTCAGACAACATATGGATCTGTGAAACTTGTAACAAGTTCTATCACTCTTGAATTGGGCTTATCAGCTACAAACAGATTCATCAGGCATCTGACTAGACCTCTTACATGCACACCATGATCCAGAGGATCGATAATTGACTATATAACATACTGGACATACACAAGTTTAATCATCAGCTAAGTACTATTATAACCCCTGCTCTTGAAGTATTTTCTGGTGGTTGGATGGTTAAGACATCTTGCTACACCTCTAAGTGCAAGAGTGAACTTCATTCTGGACTCAAGCCAAAGGTTTCCCTGAGACAACCCTGCTGTTAGTATCCAGGCACTGAGGATGGGAAGTCATTGCCGTGTGTGCTCTTGCCTACAGAAACAGGCATGTTATAACCAGGGTAGTCCTATAGGCTGGTACAGTTGGGCAGATCTTTGAACTCTTTTGATGTATTAACATGCTCAAAGTTAACCGTCTATCTGGCTCCATTTCCACAGCCCATGAATCCTAAATCTTGGTCCTGAGTTACTTTGCTTGGGTTCCAGCCCTTGATCTTATTTTAATTGTTATATTCAGGTAGTCTTAACAGTAACTTTCCATTGGCTTCAGACCAAAGCATGACCAAAAGTTTAAAATTCTCTTTCCTCCATTATATATTATATTAGAACATTTTCCTCCAAATCCCTGCGGAGTCAGTGGACAGGTGCCCAACAACTTTTAATGGGCGCTTGATTAGACCTATACCGTGAACAAAATTGAAAAACGCACCATTTAATTAAAAGAGTTGGCTACATTTATTAGAAATTCTTCACCTAGTTAGACAGCTAACAACTGCAGAGTTAAGAACATATTTATTAACATCAATTGCAAAAGACAGAGTCTAGATGGGCATTCACATCTAGCAAACTTTTTTTTGCTTATAAGTAAATGAGGAATAAATATAAATAAGTGACCTGAGGAAGGGTATTTCATGCCTCAAAGCTGATCCAATACCTCTCTAAACTAGATAGGTGATCCAATAAAAAAATATAATCAAAAGGCTTGCTTCTCTTTGTTTATAAAACCAGTTTGGCAATTGTAAATACAATTTCTTAAAACAGTGTTTTCTTTTCTCCCTAATCTTTGATATTTCCTACGATTTCAACCTAAGACACAGATTAATGTTACCCTTAAACACAACAGACCTTGGTTTTTAGGACATTGTAATTTGGTGGGAATCAAAACTTATACACTCCCTCTCCTTACCAACATTTTCAGAAGATTGTGCACATACATAGTAATATTTTCATCACCGATAGCTCATCATATCCTCAGCCCCTTTCCATCTGTTCTGTAGCACTAAAGCTTCCTTATCTGGCCCCTTGACAAAGTTTCATCCATGACAGAAAATCTTTGTGATGTGAAATATCTAAACCTGTGCTAACCTAGCTCCCACCTAAGTTATAGTGGGAAACAGAAACAAGACAGACCAGTCTAATTAAATTATTACCTAATGTCCTGAGAGTAGGGACCATGATTTAGGATTCCCCCTTTCTAGTTGAGTGTCCTAACCATAGCCATGCTCCTTCTTGTCCAGTTTTCTGGTCCCAAGATTTTTATGTTCCGGTTTCAAGGGAAAGTCTCCATACAATCAACTCTACAGTCTGGTACCTAGATAACTCACCTCAGAAATGAAGGATATGCTTTAATCCTCTGACGTTAAGGCAAGCATTGAAGCCAGGCATTGCATAAATAGTGCCAGAGGCAGGAATCAGAACCTTGGAGCCTTCCTTCCTATTTTTTCTTGACAATCTTCAACTCCCCCTGCTGGTCACCAATCCCCCTTCCCCTTTGCCCCACAACTCCAACCCAACTCAGCTCTTTATTCAGCATAAAGTGCCAGCATTTAGGCCTCGGAAGCTATCAGGCAGCATCAAGCCACTTGAAAACGAAGCTTCGGGTCAGGCAGTACCCTGCTCAGACTTCAGGACAGTCCTCTGGTCACAGAGGTATGTCATTTGAGGTGACCTGAGATGGATTTTACCCCACAACCTCAGTCCAACTCAGCTTCTTATTCAGTGCAATGTATGTAGCACACAGGACTGGGGAACTGTTAAGGGCACCATACCACAAAAAAACCAAGCTTCAGGTTGGGCAGCACCCTGCCCAGGTTTCCTCAAGACAGTCCCCTGGTTGCAGAGGTGTATCATTTGGGGTAACCAGAGGCAGATTTTGCCCCATTTCATATATGTACTGAACTTTTTAAAATTTCTAAATTTCTGACAACGACTGGAATATTTTATAGGTGATACGATCGTGTATTTTTAATTAGCAAATACACGTGTTTGATGAAATAAAAAGCTCTTTGTCTTATCTCATTCATTGCTAATACATTTATAACTGCTGAAAGAGAAATTCTGAAAAAAGGAACTGGGAACTGTAAATAAGGAACTGGGAACCAACTGCAAATAAGGAACTGGGAACCAACATGGAGGGACTACTGCCACTGTTGGCCTGCTGAATAATCCTTGCAAAGCCAACAAGTCAAGGCACTTAAGGGAACCCACCCCTGCCCCAGCCCTGGAACGAGCTGTGGGCAAGGCAAGGGCTCCAAAAGGGCACTTGTCTGCCTATGCACAAATGCCAGGAGCTTGGGGAATAAACAGGAGGAACTTGCCATCCTGCTTAACACAAATAATTACAACATCATAAGGATAACGGAGACCTGGTAGGGCCCTACCCATGACTGGACCACAGGTATAGACAGCTATACCCTGTACAGGAGAGATCAAGTGGACAAAGGGGGTGGGGATGTAGCTCTCTATGTCAAGAAAAGATATGCGTCGCTGCAAGCCAACATTGGCATCCACGGTGGACAACTGGAGACCCTCAGGGTGAAAATCTGTGGGGAATGCGGCACAGGGGACACAATGGTGGGAGTCTATTACAAACCTCCGACCCAGGATGAAGATCTTGACCAGGAGTTCGCCAGCGAATTGGCAGAGGCTGCATGTTCCCAGTGCATGGTTGTCATGGGAGACTCAACTACCCTGACATCTCATGGGAAGAGCGCTCGGCCAAATCCGAATGGTCGCAAAGCTTTCTCTTGTGCATGAATGTGCTCGGACACAAGAAGTTGACGGGTGGATTGTAGCAGGGCACTGAGGTGCCTGCTACTTGTGGATCAGCAAGTAAGGAACCCAGCTGCTGGTTGCCAGGCTAACTGGTGGGAGTCAGCTGACCGGAAGGGGCAGGGCCTGGCTCCTATATAACTCCCAGGCAGAGGCCAGGCAGGCAGTTCCCTGCCAGCAGCCATGGGGGTAGGAGCTCTGCCTGAGTGAGGGAAAGGAAGAGGCCTGAAGGACTGAACAATGCAATACTGGTGAGAGATGGAGAAGCCCTAGAGTGGCTTGAATGTGGTTATAGCCAGATGGCTTAGGTTTATGTTATAGCCTAGGGGCTTGAGTTTTTCTGTTTACTGTTTACAACCGTGGTTTTGGTGAGGTTATTAGGCGTTGGAGGAGGCCTCACAGGGGACCCACGGTGGCATGGGAACCCCAGCCCCAGAGCAGAGGGGGCAGCAAGAAAGATGCCAGAGAGGGCGCAGCATTTTGGGGTGCATTGACCCCAGCCCCAAGAAGGGGAGCAGAGAGTTGGAGGCCAGGTAAGGCCGAGGCCGCCTGAGCCCTGCGGTGGGGTTCGAGACCCTGAGGAGGAGAGTTGGGGCCAGGCACGGCTATGGCCACCTAAGCCCCCAGCGCGAGAAGCCCCAGAGCAAAGGGGGCAGCAAGAAGCCCCAGAGCCCCAGAGAAGAGGGGGCAGCGTGAGAATCGCCAGGCAAGAGGGGCAGAGCAAGAAGCCCCAGATGGGGGGACAGCAATTAGTGAGTGCCAGATGGCACAGAGAGAGACAAGGGCTGCAGAGAGCCCATGCACCAGAGGGTGCTGAGAGAGACAAGGGCTGCAGCTAAGACCAAACAATGTCCAGTACAACAGCGAGACTTGGGGCGTGGTAAAGGGGTAGTTTTAGCCACACATAGCCCATAAAGCTGGGGTGCCCGGAACCACATTATAAGAGTAAGACTCAGGGTAGCAGGAGGACTGAGGATGAGAGGCAGCCTCCCTTTAATATACAGAAGATCAAGACATGGAGGGCGAGAGTGAGGGTGGTTTGAGGCAAACTTAGCATGGTAGGGAGTGCTAGGGAAGATCACAGCCATCCCTAGGACCCCGCTCCGTGACACCGATGAGAGGTAAAGCGCTGCTCGACCTGGTACTGGCTACAGCAGACGACCTAATCAGTGACCTAAAGATCGAAGGGAAGCTGAATGACAGTGACCACGAGCTGATCACCTTCACCATCCGCTGTAAAGCTGGCGAGTCAGTCAGCAATACAGAAGTCCTTGACTTCAGGAAAGCTGACTTTGACAAGCTCAGGAGGCTTGTGAGTGAGGCCCTAAGGGACCATGACCCCAAGGGGAGAGGAGTTCAGGATGAGTGTTGCTCCTTAAGGGAGTGATCCTGGATGCACAAGCAAAGTCTATCCCATCTCGAAGGAAAGGCAGCAAAAGGGCACAGCAGCCCCCTTGGCTCTGCAGGGAACTAGAGGACTGTATGCGTCTAAAAAGAAAGACCTGCAAAGGATGGAGGACTGGATCCACCTCCAAGGAGGAATACTCTGCACTGGTCCAGAGCTGCAGGGAGCAAACCAGAAAAGGCTGTGACTGAACTCCAACTAGCTACAGGTATCAAGGAGAATAAGAAGTCCTTTTTCAGATATGTGGGGATCCAGAGGAAAAGCAAGGGCAACATCGGACCTCTGCTAAACCAGATGGGACAACCGATAACTAATGCCCAGGAAAACGCCAACCTGCTCAATGGGTACTTTGCATCAGTTTTTTACCAGCCCCAAGGGGCGCCCCTGCCCATTACAGGACAGGAATGCCTGGGTGAGGGTGATTCCTTACCCTCCATCAATGCTGACCTTGTGAAGGAACACCTTGAGAGGCTGGACACCTTCAAGTCAGCCGGCCCTGACAGTTTACACCCCAGGGTACTCAAGGAGCTGGCAAACACCATAGCTCAGCCCCTGGCACAGACCTTTGAAAAGGGAGAAGAGACTGATGTCATATATCTTGACTTTAAAAAAGCCTTTGATCTCGTATCCCATGATCACCTCTTGGTGAAACTGGCCAATTGTGGCCTTGGGTCCACCACGATCTGCTGGCTGGGGAATTGGCTCTGTGGTTGGACCCAGAGGGTAGTAATTGATGGTAGTCACTCATCATGGTGCCCTGTGACCAGTGGGGTCCCCCAAGGCTCTGTCCTTGGACCCATAGTGTTCAACATCTTCATTAATGATGTGGACATTGGAGTCAGAGTGGACTGGTCAAGTTTGCCAATGACACCAAAGCATCCACACCTGAAGACAGGAAAACGATCCAGGCTGACCTGGACAGGCTCAGTAAATGAGTGGATGAGAAGCTCATGGTGTTTAACACCGAAAAATGCAAGGTTCTCCACCTTGGGAGGAAAAACCTGCAGCATCCTTATAGGCTCGGCAGTGCTATGTTGGCTAGCACTATGGAAGAAAGAGACTTGGGGGTCATCATTGACCACAATATGAACATGAGACTTCAGTGCAATGCTGTGGCTAGTAAAGCAACTAAAACACTGGCTTGCATCCACAGATGCTTTTCAAGCAAATCCCAGGATGTCATTCTCCCCATTATACTCAGCCTTGGTGAGGCCACAGCCAGAGTACTGCATCCAGTTTTGGGTCCCGCAGTTCAAAAAGGATGTGGAGAAGCTTGAGAGAGTCCAGAGAAGAGCCACGCGCATGATCAGACGTCAGGAAAACAGACTTATGATGAGAGGCTGAGAGCCATGGGACTCTTCAGCCTGGAAAAGTGCAGCTTCAGGAGCAATCTGGTAGCCGCCTATAAGTTCATCGGGGTGCTCACCAGGATCTGGGGAAACATCTGTTCACATGAGTGCCCCAGGGGATAACAAGGTCAAACAGTCACAAACTCCTTCATGACCATTTTGGGGTGGACATAAGGAAGAACTTCTCTACTGTCCAAGCTCCCAAGGTTTGGAATAGACTGCCACTAGAGGTGGTTCAAGCACCTACTTTGAACACCTTCAGAAGAAATCTGGATGTTTATCCAGTCGTGGTGGATGGGTCGGTTTCGACCTGGAAGGGTGTGGGCAGTGGGGTCCCGCAGGGCTCGGTCCTTGGACCGATACTCTTTAATGTCTTCATCAGCGACTTGGATGAGGGAGTGAAATGTACTCTGTCCAAGTTTGCAGATGACACTAAGCTATGGGGCAAAGTGGACACGCCGGAGGGCAGGGAGCAGCTGCAAGCAGACCTGGACAGGTTAGACAAGTGGGCAGAAAACAACAGAATGCAGTTCAACAAGGAGAAATGCAAAGTGCTGCATCTAGGGAGGAAAAATGTCCAGCACACCTACAGCCTAGGAAATGACCTGCTGGGTGGCACGGAAGTGGAAAGGGATCTTGGAGTCCTAGTGGACTCCAAGATGAACATGAGTCGGCAGTGTGACGAAACCATCAGAAAAGCCAATGGCACTTTATCGTGCATCAGCAGATGCATGACAAATAGGTCCAAGGAGGTGATACTTCCCCTCTATCGGGCGCTGGTCAGACCACAGCTGGAGTGCTGCGTGCAATTCTGGGCGCTGCACTTCACGAAGGATGCGGATAATCTGGAGAGGGTCCAGAGAAGGGCCACTCGTATGGTTAAGGGCCTGCAGGCCAAGCCCTACGAGGAGAGACTAGAGAAACTGGACCTTTTCAGCCTCCGCAAGAGAAGGTTGAGAGGTGACCTGGTGGCTGCCTATAAGTTCATCGGGGGGCACAGAAGGGAATTGGTGAGTATTTATTCACCAAGGCCCCCCCGGGGGTTACAAGAAATAATGGCCACAAGCTAGAAGAGAGCAGATTTAGATTGGATATTAGGAGGAACTTCTTCACAGTTCGAGTGGCCAAGGTCTGGAACAGGCTCCCAAGGGAGGTGGTGCTCTCCCCTACCCTGGGGGTCTTCAAGCGAAGGCTAGATGTGTATCTAGCTGGGGTAATGTAGGCCCAGCACTCTTTCCTGCTTATGCAGGGGGTCGGACTCGATGATCTATTGAGGTCCCTTCCGACCCTAGCATCTATGAATCTATGAACTATGAATCTTGCTGGGATCCTATGACCCTGATGATTTCCTGCACCTGGGGCAGAGGGCTGGACTCGATGATCTTACAAAGTCCCATGGGCCACATTTTGCCCACCCCTGATATAAGCCCAGGGCCTGAGCTGGGCAGGCAGTTTGACTTGGAAGTCATGGAGAGAGGAGCTCCAGAGCAGAAAGGCTACAACCAGGCTCCTGACTAACACCTGAGCTGGGGTAAGCAAAACCAGTGGTTTAGGAATTGAGGGAGTGGAGGTCTCAACTGGTCTAGGAGTAGGACCAGGCCCTGAGGAATAGGGCCCAAGGGATCCATAGCCCACGAGGGGTAAGAACAAGCAGGGCTAGGGAACCTGTAGCCTGCGAGGGGCAGAATTTGTAGGAAGAGACAGAGGCCTGAGCCCAGGAGGAGCAGAGAATTCAGGTCTAAGCCCAAGGCGGGTGGAGAGTGTTTGAGGTACCAAGGCCCAAGCCCATGAGTTAAAGGCACCAGGGCTGGAGGCCCCAATGGTGGCAGAGATAGCTCTGGGTTTAGAGACTCACTGGACTGGAGTTAACCCCAGGGTGGAAGGCCAATGGGAAAGAGAATGACTCTACTGGACAATGGGGCTTAAGGCCCAATGATGAGAAAGTGATTATTAATATCTGAGAGGTCTGGGCATGGCTAGATGAGAAGACCATGTAATTAGCCCTTAAGGGCGAGGAGCAGTGATACCTGTCTGTGTTCACAGTATGAGATCTCAGGTGGGGAGCCTGGGGGCAGGCTCCCTTTCATTCTAAAAGCATAACTACATCAAGGTGTGGCAGGTAAGGTAAAGTGGGGATTGCCCAAAGAAACTAAAGAGGACAAGGGGTGAGGGCAGGGCTCTGGGGGGTCATGGCCACCCTCCCTGTGGGACCCTGTTACAGTCCCACTAGGCCTAAATGAAAACCTAGGATCTGCTGCTTTGTCTTCACCCCCTTTCTTTACAGGCACCCACTGTAGACAAAAGAATTCAGCAGCTAGCACAACTGCTGCTGCACAGGCCAGACCTGAGTGTGCCAGTGCATTGCTGCTGTGAGCTGTAACTACGCTGAGCCACACTGCAGTTCTTTGATCAATGCTTTTAAAGCAATGGGTCCAAGAAGTCAAGCAGTGACTTGGTAGTGACCGCACCACAGGACAACGGGAGAGTTTAGAGCAAAGAAGCTCAATCTTGGGCCCGTGGAGCCAAGACATCTGGCCTGCTGGGATCCCCACAGGCTGGAGAACTTGGCAGTGGGGAGCGGTGGAAGCTCCACATGGCCATATCCAGTCTTGTCCAGGCCACTGCCCACATGGCAGGATCAGAGCTGTGCCCACCCCTGACACATCCAGTTCAAGCTGGACTGCACTTCAGGCTGGATTGCTTCCTCCCCAGCCCCCCCTGATCTGCACATCTGGATCAGGGCAGAAACAGTTCATCCTGGCCCCGGTGTGGATTGCTTCCCATCCTCCCATACATACAGATGGGGGTCTCTGTGCCCTGCCCAACTCCTGCTCCCCCCACCCCCACATCTGGATCAGGGCCACTCTGCCCCCACCGTGTGGATAGATGAGGTTCAGGCTGTGCAACCCCCCCTCCCCCACTCCCCCCCCCACCCCTGGATCAAGTCCACGGGTCAGATCCAGCCTGCAAAGGGTCCTGGCACTGTCCACAGGGGGGAAAGGGGCTGGGCACTGCTAGGGCAGGTCTCCTCGAGGGAGACAAGAGCTTGGCCCCGAGCTCAAGAGCGGGTGTACGGAGCCGGCCAACCCCTTGCTGATCCTCGCTGCCCCTCGGATCCAGGGGAGCCGCACCGCACCCAGCCCCGGGGGTGGGGGACCCCCACTCTGCGGCTCCGGGGAAACATCGCAACTGGTTGTCCCGTGCAAAGCCCCGGGCTGGGGCGCAGCGAGCCGGCCGCGTCCTGGCGGCCCCCGCTCGGGACTCGCGGGCCGGGCCGGGCCGGGCCGGGCCGGGGGCGCTCACCTGGCAGAGCAGGTCCTGCAGGTGGCCGGCGCAGGCGTTGTAGGCGGGCTGGTCCAGGCGGGCGCTCAGGTCGTAGAAGCGCTGCAGTAGCGCGCGGTCGCGCTCCGCGTCGCAGCAGCCGAAGGCGGAGTAGCGCGCGCACAGCGCCAACGGCCGCGCCGGCCGGAACGGCGGCCTGAAGTCCAGGCACTGCGGGTGCGGCCGCCCCGGGCCCAGCGCCGCCAGCAGCGCCAACGCCAGCGCCAGCCAGGCGCGCCCGCCGCCCATCGCCCCGCCGCCTCATGCGATAGATACCCCCGGGGCCGGGGCCGGGGCCGGGGCCGGGGCCGGGCCCGCTGGGCGGCGCCGCCCACGTCAGCGCCGCCTGCTCCCGCCTCCCGGGAAGCCCCGATGGAGAGAGCCTCGGGCAGTACAAACGCGGCCCGGAGCGGGACCCCTCCGGAAGGACGAATAGAGCTGCCTGCTCCAAACCCGTGCTGTGCGGCTCCCCGGCTGGACCAGAGCCCGCTCTTGATACAGTGCAGAGTTAAAACCTTTGTCCTGAAGAGTTTTGAAGACTGGAGAAGCTCTTTGCAGCCATAGTCATAGAGGAGCAATCCTCTTTTTCTCGCGAAATGTGAACAACTTCTTTCTTCTTCCTGTTTCTTCATGTCACCAGTGCAGCCTTTCTATATGGGCTGGTCCCAATATTATGCACAGGCCACTGCTTTTGGTGCTGGGGGTGCACTGTGGTGCTACAGGGCATCTCGGGACATGAGCCATGGTTTGCTTCTCCTGGCAATCACACAGATACATTGGTTGGTTGCGTAGAGCACTGGGCCCCCACATAGGGTTGGTGTAGGAAAAGCCGCCCATGGACCGCTGGGTCGTGGCATGAGCTCTCCACTTGGACCCCCGTCCGTCCGCCTTGGTGAATGGCTTCTGCCTCCAGCAGTTACGTATGGGGTTAAAGCTGGGCGGCAGGGCAGCCCCCGTGTGCCCTGTCCCACTCCCGAGCCGGTCCACAGTATAAAAAAGGTTGGAAGCCACTGGCGTAGAGGCCCCATGGTTTCATGAGAAAGTTGCATCTGCCGAGACCCACTCTCAATCCGTTCAGGCTCCGTCATGTGCACCACTTGTATTTGGAGCTGCGTGCTAACTCCTTGCAGATGGTAATTCCTCGCCAGCCCCATTCAACAGTTTTGTCACCCAGTTTCTCCCATTCTTTTTGCCAGAGGGTAGTTCTGGCTGAGTCCAGTGATGTGGTGAATAGTATGGTAGAGGACAAACAGCTATTTTTCAATGAGAGATGTGAACTCAATATATGGCACACGAGAAAATGTCAGTATGTGCCTTTTAACAATAGGATGATCATTTTGCAAATAAATGGAGAGTTCTGAGCTTGATGGCAGCCAGATTAAAATCTGCCAACTACATAAAATACCCTTAAAACCCTGTCTATAACAGTACTGTGTTGCCTAGATTGAAATGAGAAAATATCAAAAGCTTTTAGACTTTTTTAGACTTTCCTGTCCTATGAAATTGCAGCAGATCTACTAAGCTGCTATCATATGTAAATAAATGATGGCAAGTGCCCATTCTGATTCCAACGGCTATAATAATGTCTCCTTTCCACCCCACAACGGTAGTCTGTATTGCATAGTTGCAGAACAGATACTTTAAATCAATGATTCTCAACTTTTTTTGTACCACGACACATTTGAAAACATCAATGGCCAGTCCTGACCCACTGCCCCTCACTCCTGACCCTCTGGCCCTTGCCCCTAGGCCCCCAGTGTGTGGGGCAAAGGGTGGGTGTGTGGCAGAAAGCCACGTTGGTTTGTCCCCAAAATCTCTGCCCTGTGGCAATGTGATAAAATCTCTGTGCTGTGACCATTTGAGTAGGGTGGGCTCAGCAGAAGAGACCACACCCTTACCCTGTCTCTTTAGGTAACTTGAGCTGGCTGCATTCCTGAGGGAGGGGGGAAACCTGCTCCCTCTGCCTAGGTGACTGGTACCTGGGTGAGGGGTTTCTACCTGGTGGGCTGGAAACTGCCTGGTAACAAGTGATGTATTTCAAATTGGTTGGCTGACAGCCAGCCGGGGCTGGCCTCCACTGGACCAGGTGAATGAGGTCACAGGGGCTATATAAGTTAGGACAGGTGAGGAGGCAGTCTCTTCAGCCATGAGGTGAGGCTGGAGCCATGAGGGGGGGACTCAGAGGAGCATAAACATCTGAAAGGGCCCTCTCCCCCAAAAACTCATGAACCAGGAACAGCCAGATGCTAGAAAGGATCTCACCAGCCTCTGGATGAAGTGTGTGAGTAAGCTACTCGAGATCTGATAGATATCTAGCTGGCGGTAACTCAGACGCACGATCAAAAGACTACCACAGCCAGACTGTTTGCTCTTTGGGATTTCTAGGATATTGCTCAATCTTGTACCCTATTTTCACCCTACCCCTGTAACCAGTAAAATCTTCCTTTGTGACTGGTGTGGGAGACTTATTGAGGGGTGGGTCTAAATTATGCCTAAGAGACCCCTTAGGTCTGCGGACTAAGGGAGACTGTACTTTTTGCCCCTGGACTTGGGGAAGTGCCCCAAGTGCCTGTACTGGGTCGAGTACCCATAGGACATTAGGCCTGTGTTTCCCCAAGGACAGAGGGCTGGGAGTGAGTCCATTCTTGGGGTGGTGGTGGCGACGTTACCCCCAGGCTAGCGTATGTGCTCCAGGAAGGGGTCGGGCCGGACATAAGGCGCCCCTAGGGAGGCATTTGGAGCCTGGCAGGTGGTCAGGCGCAGGGAGGTGGGCGGCTCAACGCAGGAGCGCCCCCTACTGGCCCACCACAGGGTGTATGGGGCAGGGGGGGCCTCAAGCAGCCCTTTGCAGGCTGCAACTCAGCCTGCAAGGGAAAAGCCACTGCTCCCTACATTTTTCTTCTTTAAAGGAGAACCCATTTTTAAAGCTTGTTGATCCATTTTTAAAGATTGTGACCCTTTCAAATATTCATATGACCTGCTTTTGAGTAGCGACCCATCGGTGAGAAACACTGATCTAAATTATGGAGGGGGGCACGTTTCTTTGTTTGTTATATAACAATCACAAGTAGCATAAATCAGTGCAATGCTGCATTCTGAAAATACGTGTTTTTAGACCTTGGCCTCAAGGCTCTGTTCAGTGCAGTCAGCAAACCCTCAGAATGATGAAAATATAATGAATAAATAATCATATATAGCATTTATATGACTTCCCTTAGGCTACGTTAGGAGTGGAAGACATATTTATAAGCAAGAAAATTCAGGATCAATACTAGTGGTTTTTATGGTACCTAATTTGTAAGTAAGTCTGGTATCATAACCAAACCATATTACATGTATTTGTGAAGAACCAGAGGGCATGGAGTGTGGCTTTTACATTGTTTTTTTGTTTTTTACCTCAACTACTGGGACTAAGCATAGACTGGTCTGGTGCTTTCTTTAAGTTAGAAGATCCTGCAGAAAGTTTTAATGGAATTTGTCTGCATCTGATCCAATGAGCCCTTTCTGGCAGCTAATAATAGCACCCCTGACATGCCCTGTTTTCTGTGGATATTCCTTTAGGGATGGGAGGGAGCATCAGATGTATGCTACTCTGCGGCAATGCTATACAAGGGCAGTAACATAGCTGGTTACATCAAACTTTCCAGCAGTGTTACACCACTATAATGAGACCCAAGTTCTACTTTAATTTCAGGCTACCCAACCACAGGCATTTTATTACATAGTACTGGTAAACATTTACTTGAGAATGTGGTGGAGTATTTACATGGCTGTTACTTTGTCATCTGTCACATCTAATGTCACATTGTTGGTCGTTAGTACAAAGCACCTTAAGTCCTTTATATCTGTTACAATACAGATAGGAAGCTAATATTAAAACCCAGACAACCTATTGAAGCAAAACATGTGGCAGTTCGTGCTGCTATGCTATTAATACCTGCTTGAATAGGAAAGTATTGCTGTATAGTGCATATGGGATATCTTGGCAGAAGACCATATGTACTACAGCCTTTCATAATAGCCTATCTTCCTCCCTATGCTTGTATACTTTCTGCTAACATCAGTGAGAGTAATGTACATGTGTAGACTATCAAATGTTCCTGTTGCCTTATCTCTGAATTCTCTTGATCTAATGCATTTGTGTTTGTTTTTTACAAACAAAACTTTCATCTCAAACTCCCAAAACCACATGGACCAACAAGCTGTCTCTGTCATCTCATCTGTTGCACCTGAAAACTTACATTTGCATTCACAAATGAGTAATTAGGCCTGCAGTTATCCAGTCTCAGGCCTTACAAGCCCAACTGGTAGCTATGCATGTTTTCACTGTTTATCTACACTCCTGGTAGATGAAAAATTGATAGCTCGTAGTCTCTTATTATGATTTTAATAACAATTTAAAAAGCACATTCATTTTTGTAATATAACTTAACATAATAAGAACATTTCATGTGCAGAATGTGTTAAACAAAACTTACTGTATACTAACAATTTCTCAGTATTAGTTTATTACTTATAATAACCACTTTTTGTTTGATTACAGTAGCTACACAAAATATCAAAAATATAAAGAAAATGAAATGTGCATATTTAGAAGCAAATTTCCAAACATAAGGATCCCAAGTGATTTATCTGTCCAGTGTTGCAAAGTGGCATGATCTCCAAGAAGGAAGAGCCCCATGACAAATCATTCAAGTTGAAAGTATGCATGATTAATGCATGTCCAAGCCCTGTCCAACATATCTTGGTTTTTTTTTCAATCTTACAATAGATTTACTGTGTTATTTTACCTAACTCATTTTATCTCTGTCTAAATTTATTAATACTTCCATCACTTAGAAAAGCTTTCAGGGGTTAAATCTGATATTTAGAGTTGTATTTGTCTTTCTGAAGCCACAGCTGGATCACTTAAGAGGGATTTAGGACATTGAGTTCAAGTGCTAAGTTTTTTTACCTGGAAATAATATTGGGTATTTGTCCCCTGCAGACCAATGACAGAATATAAACATAAGCACACTTGACCAGTGTTTTACTATTACTATGTTAGCATTTGATACTTTGTTACTTGAGTTTTGGGACTGAAAAATGACCATTTTATCTACCAAATAGATAAATACTTTGTGCTGGTTATCAAAGACCAGGTTTTCAAACACTGTTTATAAGCATTGGTCTGCTCCTGCTCCCACTGAAGTCTATGGGAAGCCTTGGATTCAGGATCTAGGTGTGTATTTATGATGTAGATCAAGTAGGTAGGTTTGCAGATGCAGTTTATGTTGGCAGACTAGATAATCACTTTAACTTGTTCACCCCACAGACATTTAGGCGTAAAAGTCTCAGGTCCTCAAAAATGACCAATGATTTGGGGTGACCATCCTGAGGCAATTAACAATAAGACAGTGGGACTGCAGGTATATAAGCACCTCAAAATGATCAGTCATTAACCAGCCTCAGACTTAGACTCCTTGAAGCTGAGGCACCAAGATTTTTTGGCCAGATTTGTAAATTTTAGAATTCAATTGATTGATAAAATATTGGGCAAACCAACAATGGTTTACATTACCTAGAAGTGGTAATGTAAACCATATATCATATGTGTTTATTAGTGATCCAAAGGCATCTCTGTCCTATCAGTCTTTCATCAGTCCCATGGGACGCCCATGCCCACTACGGGACAGGGAGGTCTGGGTGGGGGAGATCCCCTGCCCTCCATAAATGCTGAGCTTGTGAAGAAACATCTTGAGAAGCTGGATACCTTCAAGTCAGCCGGCCCTGAAAATCTACACCCCAGGGTACACAAGAAGCAGGTGAGCGTCATAGCCTAGCCCCTGGCACAGATCTTTAAAAACTCCTGGCGCTCTGGTGTAGTGCCGGAAGACTGGAAGAAGGCCAGTGTGGTGCCTATCTTCAAGAAAGGGAGGAAAGTGGATCCGGCTAATTATAGGCCCATTAGCCTGACTTCTATCCTGGGGAAGATCTTAGAAAAGTTTATTAAAGAGGCCATCCTTAATGGACTGGCCGAGGCCAACATCTTAAGGGATAGCTAGCACAGGTTTGTTGTGGGTAGGTCTTGCTTGACCAATCTTATTTCATTCTAGACCAGGTGACTTATCACCTGGACAAGGGAGATGAGATTGATGTCATATATCTCGACTTCAAAAAAGCCTTCGAACTGGTATCCCATGATCACCTCTTGGCAAAACTAGCCAAATGTGGCCTTGGGTCCACCATGATCCACTAGCTGAGAAATTGGCTCCGTGGTCAGACCCAGAGGGTTGTAATTGATGGCAGTCACTCATCATGGTGTCCTGTGACCAGTGGAGTTCCCCAAGGCTCTGTCCTTGCACCCATGCTTGTTCAACATCTTCATTAAGGATGTGGACATTGGAGTCAGGAGTGGACTGGCCAAGTTCGCCGATGACACCAAACTTTGGGGCAAAGCATCCACGCCACGTGAAAGGCAGGTGATCCAGGCTGACCTGGACAGGCTCAGCAAATGCGCAGATGAGAAACTGATGGTGTTTAACACCGAAAAATGCAAGGTTCTCCACCTTGGGAAGAAAAATCTGCAGCATCCTTATAGGCTCGGCAGTGCTACGCTGGCTAGCACTATGGAAGATAGACACTTGGGGATCATCGTTGACCACAAGATGAACATGAGCCTGCAATGCGATGCTGCGGCTAGTAAAGCGACCGAAACGCTGGCTTGCATCCATTGATGCTTCTCAAGCAAATCCCGGGAGGTCATTCTCCCCTTGTACTCAGCCTTGGTGAGGCTGCAGCTGGAGTACTGCATCCAGTTTTGGGCTCCTCAATTCAAAAAGGATGTGGAGAAGCTTGAGAGAGTCCAGAGAAGAGCCATGCACATGATCAGAGGTCAGGAAAACAGACCTTATGACGACTGGCTGAGATCCATGGGGGTCTTTAGCCTGGAAAAGCGCAGGCTCATCTGATGGCCACCTATAAGTTTATCAGGGTGACCACCAGGATCTGGGGGAACATTTGTTCACCAGAGCGCCCTAAGGGATGACGAGGTCAAATTGTTATAAACTACTGCGAGACTGTTTCAGGCTGAACATAAGGAAGAATTTCTTTACTGTCCAAGCCCCCAAGGTCTGGAACAGTCTGCCATTGGAGGTGGTTCAAGCACCTACTCTGAACACCTTCAAGAGCAAATTGGATGCTTATCTTGCTGGGATCCTATGACCCCAGCTGACTTCCTGCCCTTTGGGCGGGGGGCTGGACTCGATGATCTTCCGAGGTCCTGTCCAGCCCTAATGTCTATGAAATCTATCATACTGTCCCTTCCATAAACCTGTTGAGTTCCACCTTGAAGTGATTTAGGTTCTTTGCCTCTACTATGTTGCTCCTCTAAATGGCTACAAACTGTTCCTCACTTGTTCATAACAAGTCTGTAGCCATTTGATCTCATGCCAATGTTGCCTTTTAACTTAAATGGCTCTTACTCCCCTTTTCACCCCCTGAATATATTTACTGAAGTTAGTCATCTCACCTTTGAGCCTTCATTTTGCTAAGCTAATGAAACCAAACTCTTAATGTTCCTCTCATAAAATAGGTTTTCTATTCCCTTAACCATCTTAACAGCCCTTCTTTGTACCTGTTCCAAATTAAATGGATCTCTTATTGCTCTAAAAATACTCCTTCTATTGGCATATTCCTGTGCTCTGTGTTACAAGTCATAGTAAATTCTTGCATAAGATGCCATATCAGTTTCACAGGTGGCATAAAGTAGCATAGTTCTCATGTTTTCTGGTATTCCCAAGGTTTCTATACTAACACTATCTGTCTTACTGTCATTCCTATTCATTTGCACATATTCATGAGAGATTTAATCCCCAGAGTCTAAATAACGTTTAAGAAACATGTTTTCTTATCAGCTCATGCAGTGTGTAGAGAAATGTAGAGATCATGAGTGGTATCTTTTCCCTATAAAAGAAATGGAGTATTATGTAATCTCACATTAATGATGCTGTTATATACTGTGAAGGATTTCTTCAGCAGGTTTATGGACAACAAAAAAAGATTAATATATCAGACACTTGTTAAAGACACTTGTTAAAGAGTGCAATTGATTTTGCAATATATGCATCCTTTGTATTCTATATTACACATAACTGTTAAATAAGCTTGTAACAAGAAATGGGCCAAAAGCCATGCTCATTAAACTGTGCAAACAAGCCTTTCCAAAAACTTACTTATGATATAAAACAATATAAAATAGTCTGCAAAAATGTAAGAACAATTACAGGACTATGCTTCTTTCATTAAGAGACAAGATGATTAATGGTAGAGTTGGGACCAGAAGATCCAGTTTAATTCTGACTTCATGTTCTGATCCAGGGCTGTATTTAGCCCCATCTCTAGATAACACTGAC
Organism: Crocodylus siamensis; assembly: GCF_052110815.1. Classification (NCBI taxonomy): domain Eukaryota; kingdom Metazoa; phylum Chordata; order Crocodylia; family Crocodylidae; genus Crocodylus; species Crocodylus siamensis. The sequence goes on along the minus strand of NC_143396.1, from coordinate 272,155,062 downwards.
TAAGACTTTTATTGTTGTTAATTAAAAAGAAATATTTATGGACTAGAACAAGTAATAAAGCAAGTAGCAACCAGTCCTGTCATAGCACCTCCTTTGCCTAAGGATAAGAAGCTGTAGACAGTTTGTTCAGATGTTTTTCCGTAACTGAAAGAATATGTAGCCAATAAAAGCATGCTGCGATTGGGGAATGGGGGTGGGGATCCCTGGAGTCACAAGCCACAGGAGATCATACTGAGGTGCATGTTGGTACCTGTGCTAAGACAGAGATTGTAAATTGTGTGTTCCTGGAATCCTCCTGGCATTGCAAAGTAGTACATACCATTGTCAGAGTTAACAGACCCTCAACCTCACTTTAATTAATGAAAATATCTGAAGACCAGATGTTCTTCTGCCATGAGCAAAGCTATGGAAAAGGAAAAAAAGAAAAACAACTTTACAATAGTCTCCCTGGACAAGATCATGCATCCTTCCTTCCAGAAGGATGGGAAAACAGCCCCATATAGCAGGACACATCCCCCTAAAAAACAAACACTTCTAGGTTCCACAGAGAATCCTGATCCAGCTTCATAGCTATTGGGCTATCCAATAGTTCCTTCCAAGAGCTTCTCAGCATTAAGTTGCTTATGCTGTGAAGCACCTACTGAGCACTTAAGTGGGCTTAAGCAACAAAGTATAATTCTTATTTTGTCCTGTTCCAGTTCTGAAAATCCATTAATGCATGGACACTCAACCTTCGGCTCATAGAGCCATGGGATCTGCCTTGAGGGGGTCTCCATAGGTTGAAAAATTTGGCAGTGGGAGAGTGGTGGAAGTTCCATGCAGCCAGATCCAGCCTTGCCTGGGCCATTGCTGCTCCCTGTTCCTCCTATACATCTGGATTGGGGCCAGGATGTTATACTCCTGCACCCCGCACTGTAGGAGAAGAAAATGATCAGGAACAGTCAGCATGGATTCATCAAGGGCAAGTCATGCCTGACCAACCTGATTGCCTTCTGTGATGAGATAACTGGCTCTGTGGATGCAGGAAAAACAGTGGACTTGATATACCTTGATTTTTGCAAGGCTTTTGATACTGTCTCCCAGAGTCTGCCTTGAATGAATGAAGTGTAAGGTGGATAGAGATCTGGCTGGAACGTTGTATTCATTGGGTAGTAATCAATAGCTCAATGTCTACTTGGCAGGTGGTAACAAGTGGAGTGCCCCACCAGGAGTTGGTCCTGGGGCCAATTTTGCTTAATATCTTCATTAACTATCTGAAAGGTGGGATGGATCGCACCCTAAGCAAGTTTAGAAATGACACCAAGCTGGGAGGGTATAGTAGATACGCTGGAGGGAAGGGCTCAGATTCAGTGACCTAGACAAATAGGAGGATTGGGCCAAAAAACCCCCCTAGGGTTCAGCAAGGACAAGTGCAAAGTTCTACACTTAGGATGAAAGAATCCCATGTACCCCTACAGGCTTGGGATCAACTGGCTAAGCAGCAGCTCTGCAGAAAAGCAACTGGAGGTTACAGTGGGCAGTAAGCTGAATATGAGTCAGCAGCATGCCAAAAAGGCTAACAGGATACTGGGCTGTATTGCTAGGAGCATTGCCAGCAGATTGAGGGAAGTAATTAGAGGAAACTCTTGCTATTCGCGTGTTTGGCATTTGCAGTTTCACATATTCGCAAATGCCGAACCTGCATCAGAAATACACTTAAAGGAGTTCCTTGGGAGCTCCGCACTTGATGCTGCCATGCCCCTGCCATCTCTGCCATGTTTCCGCCATTGCCAGAGCAGCCATGCCCCTCTCCTCCACCAGCTGCCGGGGGCACTGTGTTCATGAACACAGTACTTTATTCACAGATTTCACCATTTGCGGGGGATACAAGAACGTATCTCCTGTGAATGGCGAGGGTCTCCTGTATTCCCATTTAGTCTGCACTGGTGAGGCCATATCTGGAGTACTGTGTCCAGTTTTGGGTCACCCACTATAGAAAGGATGTGGACAAGTTGGAGAGAGTCCAGTGCAGGGCAACCAAAATGGTTTGGGGACTGGGACACATGACTTATGAGGAAAAGCTGAGGGACCTGGACTTATTTAAAAGTCTGGAGAAGAGAAGACTGAGGGGGATTTGATGGGAGCCTTTAACTATGTGAAGGGTGGTTATAAAGAGGATGGAGCTAGACTGTTCCCAGTGGTGACAGATGACAGAATAAGGATCAATGGTCTCAAGTTGCAGCAAGGGAGGTTTAGATTGGATATTAGGAAAAACTTTCTCACAGGAGGGTGTTGAAGCACTGAAATGGGTTACCTAGACAGGTGGTGGAATCTCTATCGCTGGAGGTTTTTAAAGCTCAACAAAGCCTTGGATGGAGCGATCTAATTGGGGATGGTCCTGCTGAGCAAGGGATTGGACTAGATGATCTCCTGAGATCTCTTCCAACCCTAAATTTCTGATTTTATGTCCATATCAGGTCCACTTCAACGTTTTCCCTCCTCAACATGTCCTAACTGGGGTCGAGCTGCTCCTTGCCCCTCCCCCTGGCACGTGTCTCAAGGTTGAGCTATACCCACCTTTCCCCCATGGCTGGATCAGGCCCCCACTGTACTGGCCACACATATTGGATTGAGCCTACTGGCCAGACCTAGTGCTTCCCATTTAGCCCACAAGGCAAACAGGTTGGGCACCACTGCAGTAGCATACCCACTCCTGTAACACCCCATCATTTTACTGTGGCTTTTCAGTGACTTAAGAGAAATCCATAAAAAGCCAGTCTTAAACCACTCACCTTTTGTACTGACTGTTTTTCAGGGACTTGTGCAGGGTGCAATAGAATCACGCTTAGGCAGCTAAATCCATTTATACACCTAATAAATTAACTAGAATTTGCCCCTTAGTGGCCACACTGTCATTGGCTTTCATTCCATTTCTGTAACCCTATGAAATGAACAGAGACAACATTATCTTCAAGGACAGATATAAATTTGTTGTTTCCTTACAGAAGCATGTAATCTAAAGAGGATTAGGGGTAGCATGTTTTTTTCCTCACTTCTTAAACCAACACTTAATCTGGATTAAGTCTCAGCCACTTCACTCTGGTACAAGACCCAGGCCTGAGAAGGATGGAGGGGTGTTAGCAGATCACAGTCTAAATTTGAGTTAGCAATAGGCTAAACTTGAAAAAAATGTAATTTTGGGGCTGTAACAACAGAAGTATTAGATATAAAACATGGAGGTGGAGTGGAGGGAAGTGATAGTGCCATTCTACTTGGTACTGCCTAAATCACATATAGGCTATTATATGCAGTTCTTAACTCTGCAATTTAAGGAAGACTTGAAGAAATTAGATAGACCCCAGAGGCAGGTGACAAAAAATGACAAAGATGTTGGAAGGCAAGCTGTACAATGAAAGGTTGAGAAAACTAGACATGTTTAGCTTGGAGAAGAGGCAATTAAGTAGAGACTTGATGCAGTCTTCAAAGATCTGAAAGGTGCCACTGAGAAGAAGGAGAACATCTGTTCTCCCTTGTTGCAAAGGGCAGGATATGAAACAATAACTTTAAACAACAACAACGTATAGTTTAGATATCAGGAAAAGCTTCCTTAGTGTCAAAAGCAGAATAGACTGCTTGGGAAAGTTGTGGAATTTCATTCATTGGAGGTTCAAGAAGAGCCTGGATAAACATTGGACACGGATGGTTTAAGACTAATATTTCTGCATTTGTGCAGGGGGTCAACCAGATGACTCTGCAGGTCTCTTCCAGTTCCAGGATTCTATAAACCTCACCCTATAAGAAAAGCGCCCTTATCACTTGCCAAAGTCAAGCTTCCTCTTGCTTGGTCTCTCTCTGGCTCCACGATTCCTGCATTCCTGTCTACTCATTCGACAGGAGTAGAGAGTAGTCTAAGTTCAGTGTCGTCTCCACCCTTGTCTGTTTTCTGGTGGGTATAGTAGTCTCCTCAGGGGCAGAATATGTTGAATCCCCTCAGGCTGAGTAGGGTATCAGTGAATGCTCTAGCTGGGAGGTGATTTGGGTAAAATCACTATTTAAAATCACTGAGCGAACCAGTTGCCTGTATACAAAGAGATGGCTTAGGTGCCTGTGCCTAGGTGCAGCTTTCAGGCAATGGATTCAAGTCTGGTAGGCATGAACCTGCAGAACTAGCATACTCCTCTGTCCAATATTTCCCATTGCTTATTTTTGCCAATCCTTGCCACTCAGAAGGCCGAAATGTTAGGAATCCTGATCTTTGAAGGTTTCCTGAATAACTTAACTTGTGCTTTTGAATTCCACTAATGGAGCTGGACACCTAACTTCCTGGCATGTGAATTCTCATCACTACCAAGCTCCAGTCCCTTTATGAGTCTCATTTTCTGTTTCTAATTTTCTTTCTATAAAATGGAGATAAAATGGACATCCCAGAGAAAGTTGTGAGGATAGGATTTATTTAAGGTGATGAAGGCCCCAATTGCCTCAAGTTTTAATAAAGTGTTTATTATTTATTCTAGACACCATCAGTTTTAAATTAAAAATTTAGAAGTGTAAGCTGGGAGAAAAAAAGCATTTACAATCCTGAAAATGTAGTCACTGTTACTAAAAATATCAGCCAATGAATTACAGAGCAGCTCATTTTGACCACGTAAAAAGGCTTCTAGAAAAAGAAAAATTCCTCTTTTACAGTGATGACTCTTGCCCTTTAAAAAACAGCCAGATGCAATGCTGTCTACCCACAGGGTTCTTACGCAATGACAGCTACACTGACATTTGCTGACAAGCACTGCTTTTTGCTTGTAAAATCAGCTTAGTAAGTACAAAATTCCTCCAGACTTTAAAATGACTTACTATCAACTCCAGATACGTGAAACACTAAACAAAGCAGTCTCATGCATTACCATTACTATTTATTTGGTTAGAGCTGCACACGAGATTGCTTCATGTCCTAATTCATGAAAGTGCCTGGGCTCCTGTCTATTCTAGCCGGCATTGCAGGATATATCTGAACATTTGTTAATGTATTTCTATCTAGACTTTTCTGATGTGCTCATAACTACATTGTCTGCACAACTAACAGTACTACAGTGATATACACCATAGTTGTTTTGTTTATGAGTTTCAGAACAATGCTACAAAATTACACATGAAAGCAACATGCCTGCTTGTACACACACACACACACAAACATACACACACATATACACACATCCTGTGCCATATCTCCCTGTCAATCTCACATCCCTCTTATCTGCAAATTCCTCTCCCACAGGTAGAATTTTTCTTCATTAATCCTATAAAACAGATCCTTCTATGAAGCTCTTTCTACCATGTCACAGAACCAAGCTTTTAAAACTAGGTCATGACAGTTTTTCCACCTTCTCAGAATGATTCTCTTTATATAACCCATGGAAATTTAAAACACGATGTAGCTTCATAGATTAAATAAAAGCCATGTAGCAGATATAACTTCCATATAGTCAGTTTTTCCATAGCGTTTCTTTAACATCTAAAATAGGTGACCAGAAAGCTCTAGTATTAGGACATTGTCAAATAATGCATGCCAAACTACCAATCTGGGTCATTATTGCCAAAATACATCATTGTCCAACTGGAGACTAGATTTGAACAAATTCAGGAATCCAATCTGTTCTTGAAACAATTTAAATGGTTACAACTTAGATTTACTAAACATTTTACAATGCAATCCAGAAAATATTTACCACAGTCTATTATTTAAGGCAGAACTGTCCAACTAAAGACTTAAACTGTGGCCTGTGGGCCCAGGTGGCTGCTTCTTGTGCTGCCATGCAGAGATGGAGAGCCTAGGAACCTGTGTGCCACTAGCACAGGTTGTGCAGGGATAGGTGGAATCCCTAGGGGATGGTCCACTGAGCATGTGACCTAGGGTGTCACCTAGCATGGTGACACCAGCACTAGCTGCAGGCCCCAGCTTCAATGTTGGACAGTCCTGATTGAGGGCCTTGCTCTTGCTCTTTTGATATCCAGGATAAAGATACAGGACTAGGCTTTAAATTTGCATTTTCACCCTTCTTAGTGGGACTGAACTGAACAAGTCAAGGAAGTAGCACAAGTATCACTCTAAAATATTGGGACTGGACGGGCAGAGGAGCAAATGAGAAAGCAATAGGAAATGACTTAGCTTTGAGCAGGAATGCAAATAACTTACAGTTGCAATACTTTTCACACAATGGTGGGAGTCTACTACAGACCTCCCATCCAAAGTCAAGAGTTTGACCAGGAGTTCACCAGGGAATTAGCTGAGGCTGCACACTCCTGGTGCATGGTTGTCATGGGAGACTTCAGCTACCCTGACATCTCATGGGAAGAGCGCTCGGCCAAATCCGAGCAGTCGCAAACCTTCCTCTCATGCGTGGATGAGCTCTATCTGACACAAGAAGTCTATGGGCCAAGGAGAGGTAAAGCGCTGCTCTACCTGGTACAGGCTACAGGGAATGACCTAATCAGCGACCTAACAATCGATGGGAAGCTGGGTGACAGCGACCACAAGCTGATCACCGTTACCATCTGCTGTAAAGCTGGCAAGTCAGTCAACAATACAGAAGTCCTCAACTTCAGGAAAGCTGACTTTGACAAGCTCAGGAGCCTTGTCAGTGAGGCCATAAGGGACCATGACCCCAAGGGGAGGGGAGTTCAGGGAGAGTGGTTGCTCCTCAAGGGAGCGATCCTCAATACATAAGCTAATGCTATTCCATCTCAGAGGAAATGCAGCAAAAGGGCACAGCAGCACCCTTGGTTCTCCAAGGAACTAGCGGACCTCCTGCAGCTAAAAAGGAAGACCTACAAAGGATAGGGGATGGGATCTATTCCACACTGGTCCAGACCGGCAGGGAGCAAACCAGGGAAGCCAAGGCTGCAACTGAACTCCAACTGGCTACAAGTATCATGGACAATAAAAAGTCCTTTTGTAGATATGTGGGCAGCCAGAGGAAAAGCAAGGGCAACATTGGACCCCTGCTAAACCAGATGGGACAACTGACGCCCATGAAAAAGCCAACCTACTAAATGGGTACTTTCTGGTCTTCTTCCATCAGTCCCATGGGACACCCCTACCCATTACGGGACAAGGAGACCCGGGTGAGGGAGATTTCCTGCCCTCCATCAATGCTGACCTTGTGAAGGAACACCTTCAGAGGCTGGATACCTTCAAGTTAGCCAGCCCTGACAATCTACCCCCCAGGGTACTCAAGGAGCTGGCGAGCATCATAGCTCAGCCCCTGGCATGGATCTTCAAGAGCTCCTGGCACTCTGGTGAAGTGCCCTTCAACTGGAAAAAGGCCAATGTGGTGCCTATCTTCAAAAAAGGGAGAAAAGTGGATCTGGCAAACTACAGGCCCATCAGCCTGACCTCTATCCCAGGGAAGGTCTTAGAAAAGATTATCAAAGAGGCCATTCTTAACAGACTGGCGGATGGCAACATCCTGAGAGATAGCCAGCATGGGTTTGTTGCGGGTAGGTCTTGCTTGACCAATCTTATTTCCTTTTATGACCAGGTGACCTATCACTTGGACAAGGGAGAGGAGATTGATGTTTCATAGTTTCATAGTTTCTAGGGTCGGAAGGAACCTAAGCAGATCATCTAGTCCAACCCCCTGTCATGGCAGGAAAGAGTACTGGGGTCAAACGACCCCAGCAAGGTGTGCATCTAACCTCCTCTTAAAAACCCCCAGGGTAGGAGCCTGCACCACTTCTCTTGGAAGTTGGTTCCAGACCCTAGCCGCCCTGACCGTGAAGTAGCGCCTCCTGATATCTAACCTAAACCTACCCTCTGCCAGCTTGTGACCGTTATTCCTGGTCACTCCTGGCGGTGCTCGGGGGAACAGTGACTCCCCCAATGCCTGCTGATCCCCCCTGACTAGTTTATAACAGGTCACGAGATCCCCCCTCAGCCTTCTCTTTTGGAGGCTGAACAGGGTCAGGTCTCGTAGCCTCTCCTCATAGGGCCTGCCCTGCTGTCCCCTGATCATGCAAGTGGCCCTCCTCTGGACCCTCTCCATGCTGTCCACATCCCTCCTGAAGTGCAGCGCCCAGAACTGGATGCAGTACTCCAGCTGCGGCCTGACCAGTGCCACATAGAGGAGGAGGATCACGTCTTTGGACCTGCTCGAGATGCATCTGTGGATGCATGACAACGTACGGTTGGCCTTCCTAACTGCCTCCCCACACTGCTGGCCCATGTTCATCTTGGAGTCAATTATGACTCCAAGATCCTTTTCCGCCTCCGTGCTGACAAGAGGGGAGTTCCCCAACCTGTAGGTATGGTGCTGGTTGTTCCTCCCCAGGTGCATCACCTTGCACTTGTCTGTGTTGAATCCCATCCTATTCTTATCCGCCGACCCTTGTAACCTGTCTAGGTCTGATTGTAGCCTGTTGCTTCCTTCTAGTGTGCCCACGTCCCCCCACATCTTAGTGTCATCAGCAAATTTGAACGGGGTGCTTTTTACCCCCTCATCCAAATCACTGATGAAGATGTTGAACAGTGCGGGCCCGAGGACCGAGCCCTGTGGAGCCCCGCTGCCCACGTCCTTCCAGGTTGAGAAGGACCCATCCACTACCACCCTCTGGGTGCGGCTCTCCAGCCAGCTGGCGACTCATTTCACTGTGTGGGTGTCTATACCACAGCCCCCCAGCTTCTTAATGAGAACGGGGTGAGAGACAGTGTCAAAAGCCTTCCGGAAGTCCAGGAAGACTATGTCCACTGCTACCCCTGCATCTAATGATCTGGTGATCTAATCGTAAAAGGCCACCAGGTTGGTCTGACAGGACCTGCCACTGATGAACCCATGTTGGTCGCCCCTAAGCATGCAGTCTCCTGCTGGCCCCTCCTGGATGTGTGCCAGAATAATTTTCTCAAACAGCTTGCCTAGGATCGAGGTAAGACTAACTGGCCTATAGTTTCCCGGGTCCTCCTTCCTCCCTTTTTTGAAGATGGGAACCACGTTGGCCCTCTTCCTGTCCTCCGGCACCACTCCTGAGCACCACGAGTGCTCGTAAAGCCGTGCCGGGGTCTTGCAACGATCCCGGCCAATTCCTTTAGAAATCTAGGGTGGAGATCATCCGGACCAGCTGACTTGAATACGTCCAGCCTCTCCAGAAGTTCCCTAACTAAATCCTCGCTAACCCTTGGCCCAGGTGTGCCTCCCCCGGGGCCCGAGGGGGACCTAGCAGGGAGGTGGCTGTTCTGGTCCCTACTTAGGAAGACGGAGGCAAAGAAATCATTAAACATGTTAGCTTTGCCGTCTGGTGTGATGACCAAGTTTCCCATGGCATCCTGCAAGGGCCCCACATTACCCGGGACCTTCTTTTTACCCCCTATGTATTTAAAAAAGGACTTCTTATTGTCCTTAATCTGGGAAGCTAGTCCCAGTTCCATCTCTGCCTTGGCCTTGCTAACTACCCCCCTACATCCCTGAGCAACTGCAGAATAGTCCTCCCTGGTAATGACCCCTTCTTTCCATTGGGTGTAAGCCTCCTTTTTAGCAAGGAGACATTCCCGGATGCTTTTGGTGAGCCATGGAGGCTTGTGTGCTCTCCTGCTCCCTTTGATCCTCATTGGGATTACCTTCCTTTGGGCTTGAAGGATCGTCTCCTTAAGGAGTGACCACTCTCCTTGGACACCTGGCTTCCCCCCCTCCGGGACCTCAGTGCTTCTCCAACTATCCTCCTTAGCTTGCTGAAGTTTGCCCTCCTAAAATCTAGGGCCGCTGCCTTACTGCATGCCTTTGCCACCTTGCGCTGGATGGTGAATTCCAGCAGGCGATGATCACTGTCACCCAGGTGGTCAAGCACCTGCAGGCCCCTCACCAGGTCATCACCCGTGGCCAGCACTAGGTCCAACAAGGCGTCTCCCCTGGTGGGACTGTGCACCTCCTGGGTTAGATGGAGGTCCTGCACTCTGTCTAAGAACCTACGTGAGCGTTCAGACCTGGCTGACTGCTCTTCCCAGCAGATGTCCGGGAAGTTCAGGTCCCCCATGACTACCACATCCTTAGCCTTCACTACCTCTGTGAGCTGACCCAAGAATTCCTGGTCAAGCTCTTCTCCCTGGTTGGGAGGTCTGTAGTAGACTCCCACCGTTAAGTCTCTTTCCCCTCGACTGCCTTGTACTCTAACCCAAAGCACTTCAGAGTGCCCCTCCCCGACTCCTTGCTAATTGACGAGGATGTGTATTCCTCCTTAATATAGAGTGCCACGCCCCCACCTCTCTTTCCTATCCTGTCCCTCCTATACAGCCTATAGCCCTTGACATTCACCACCCAATCATGCGTTGAGTCCGACTACGTTTCCGTGATCCCCACTATGTCCGGGCTGGTGTCAGCCAGCAGGAGGGTGAGTTCCTTCTGCTTGTTACCCATACTACGAGCGTTTGTGTAGAGGCATTTGAGGCCTCCCGTGGATAGCGTGGATAACGCTAGTCCCAGCGTTACCCTGGCCCCTATCTCTTACCTGTTTATTCGCTTCACTCGTTGGTTTGAGCTGGACTGTAGTTGTGGGTGCTGTTTGGTCTGGCAGTCTGATGTTTCCTATGCTCTCATCTACCCCTTCCCCAATGAGCCTAGTTTAAAGTTTAAATGTTGTATATCTTGACTTCAAAAAAGCCTTCGACCTGGTATCCCATGGTCATCTCTTGGCAAAACTGGCCAATTGTGGCCTTGGGTCCACCATGATCCGCTGGATGGGGAATTGGCTCCATGGTCAGACGCAGAACATGGTAATTGATGGAAGTCAGTCTTCATGGTGCCCTGTGACCAGTGGGGTCCCTCAAGGCTCTGTCCTTAGACCTATATTGTTCAAAATCTTCATTAATGATGTGGACATTGGAGTCAGAAGCGGACTGGCCAAGTTTTGCTGATGAAACCAAACTTTGGGGTAAAACATTCACACCTGAGGACAGGAGGGCGATCCAGGCTGACCTGGACAGGCTCAGCAACTGAGCAGATGAGAACCTGATGGTGTTTAACACTGAAAAATGCAAGGTTTTCCAACTTAGGAAGAAAAACCTGCAGCATGCTTACAGGCTTGGCAGTGCTACGCTGGCTAGCACTACAGATGAAAGGGACTTGGGGTTCATGATCATCATGATGCATCAACAGGGGCATCACTAACAGGTCCAGAGAGGTCTTGCTGCCACTCTATGCAGTGCTGGTCAGGCCACAGCTGGAGTAGTGTGTCCAGTTCTGGGCGCCACACTTCAAGAAGGACGTGGAGAACCTGGAGCGGGTCCAGAGGAGGCCACTCGTATGGTTGAGGGCCTCCGTGGCCAGCCCTATGAGGAGAGGCTGAGGGACCTGAATCTTTTCAGTCTCCTCAAGAGGAAACTGAGGAGGGATCTTGTGGCTGCCAACAACTTTATCAGGGGTCAGCAGCAGGGACTCAGGAAAAGTCTGTTCACCAGGGCCCCCCTTGGAGTCACCAGGAACAATGGCCACAAGCTGAGGGAGGATAGGTTTAGGGTAGATATTAGGAAGAACTACTTCATGGTAAGGGTGGTCAGTACCTGGAATAGGCTTCCCAGAGAGGTGGTGCTTTCACCTTCCCTGGAGATCTTCAAGAGGAGACTGGATAAGCACCTGGCTGGGGTCTTATGACCCCTGCCACCCCCAGTGCTCCTTCCTGCCCATGGCAGGGGGTTGGACTAGATGATCTGTCTAGGTCCCTTCCGACCCATTGATTCTATGATTCTATGATTGATCAGAAGATGAACATGAGCCTTCAATGTGATGCTGTGGCTAGTAAAGTGAGCAAAACATTGGCTTACATCTATAGGTGCTTCTCAAGCTAATCCCAGGACGTCATTCTCCTGTTGTTCTCGGCCTTGGTGAGGCCGCAGCAGGAGTACTGTGTCCAGTTTTGGGCTCCACAATTTAAAAAGGGTGTGGAGAAGCTTGAGAGAGTCAAGAGAAGAGCCACGTGCATGATCAGAGGTCAGGAAAACAGACCTTAAGACGACTGGCTGAGAGCCATGGGGCTCTTCAGCTTGGAAAAGAGCAGGCTCAGGGGCGATCTGGTGGCCACCTATAAGTTTATCGGGGTGACCACCAGGATCTGGGGGAATGTTTGTTCACCAGAGTGCCCCAAGGGATGATGAAGTCAAATGATTATAAACTCCAGCAAGACCATTTCAGGCTGGACATAAGGAAGAATTTCTTTACTGTCCAAACCCCCAAGGTCTAGAATAGCCTGCCATCAGAGGTGGTTCAAGCACCCACATTGAATGACTTCAAGAGAAATTTGGATGTTTATCTTGCTGGGATCCTATGACCCCAGCTGACTTCCTGCCCCATGGGCAGGGGGCTGGACTTGATGATCTTCCAAGGTCCCTTCCAGCCCTAATGTCTATGAAATCTATGAAATCTATAATCTACCTACATAGATAAACAGTAATAAATACCCAGTCATTAATAAGATTAAGGTTATGGGTAATGGAACATGTTTAAAGTCCCATGTGCACCCCAACATGCACTTCTGCTATGGGATGATGTTCGAAGGGCCGGATAAAAACAGTCAAATCTCTCCTAAGTCCACCCATCCACCTCCTTCTCCCAAGAGCTCAAAAATCTGTTTCATCATCTTGGCTGCTTAGAACATGTTGTCTACTTAGTGTCCGTCTTGCTTAGACTATAAGCTCTTCTGAGCAGGGTTTGATTCCAATTTTCTGAATCTTGTACAGCTGAGGACATTATTTGTTAAACAGCTGCAAAGAAAAATATCACCAACATTAGACTTGCTTCAGATGAGAACAAATCCAAATGCAATACTAATTTAATCCAAACTGGTTTGCCTATAATAATTAATAACAATAAAATGATGCTTTTGCTTCAACAGAAGTATCCAGGTAATGCATTCATCTTACATTCGTAATCACAAATATAATCAACCAAAACAGTAAATAAACCCAAACTGTCAGAGCAATCTGATAAGCTCCTATCCGATACTAGAAAATATTCATATTGAAGGGGTACCTATGATAGCTGCTCATACTGATATTCAGAAACCTATTTCAGCACCTAAACACTGACACCTAAGTTGGGAATTTTTGCCAATTTAATTTCTGCCTTTTTTTACATAGTTTTAGGAAATTAACTAAAATGCATTGACTGGATATTTTGAAAAGCATGATTAATTTTATTCCAATGAGATCCAAGATCTAAAAGAATTTCTAAGTTACCATATCTAAGTTTTGTGATAAATAATCATGAAGAATATTTTCTAAGATCAAGAAATTTGTATTTAATTCTGCATGCCAAATTAATGGGAAGAGAGATTGCATTATATCTGTATCAGCCAGCATTAAACATGGGCAGATATTGTTTATTGTTAAGCAAAGATTAGCTATCACTCCAAAACAAAAGACTGTAATGCACAACTCTGTAAAATAGATGCAAGGGTCTTTGGCTGTAGCTGAAGAGCACACTACACCAGTTGGGAGGTGAAGAAAACAGGAGAGGACAAGTGCCATTGAATCACTGTTGAATTCCATTGATCTGGATTTGGGCCATGTGTGTGCCTGACCAATCTCTGCTGTGAATTAGAGCAGTCTGAAGGCTGTTCTAATACAAACTGCTGCCCATAGCTTCAAGAGGTCTAATAACAGGTGGGGATTTCTGAGGTGTCAGATCCCTGACTGCATCTCCTTTTCCTACCTGGGTTCAGTGTCATTGTAGAATCTGACTTCTCCAGGGAACACTTACTTTGGTTTCAGGGACAGCTGTGCAGATAGAGTGGTGCAAAGTAGTCCTAGAGCTCAGGGATTCTGTACATATAGCTTGAGAAGCAGAAAGCTGGTGAAGTTCTGATTACAAGTTGTCAAGCCCATGTAAGTTTTGCTGAATGTGTTTGGTTTATTTAACCCATATGTAAGCATTTTAAATAATTTAGAGGCTGTTATATTAAATAGACAGTGGCAGAAACATTTATTATAAGACACTGCATGAAGGAAGCTGGCCCTTTAAAGTAACACTGGATTGAAGGAATATATTCATGCATTCCCTGAGTACTTAGTATTTATCAACTCAAAGGATAGGGAAAGACCTTCAGAATTAAGGACTTAATTACTAACAAAGTTTATATTTATAAGGGGAAAAGGATTTCAAAGAGATTATTTTATGTGTTCTTTAAGAAAAAACATACCTCTAAAAACAAAATATCCTTTACCTAAGTTACAAAAAGTAGTCCTTGGATTATTAAACAATTAACCACGTTAAAAAACTTAGGTTACTTTTCATTATCTACACTATTTGTTTAAATTTTATAATTCATTGAGCATGGATATAGAAACCAACTAGTCGGTTGCCTAAATCAGTGTCATTTTCTGGTTCTTATGTTATTAGGATGCTACAATTTCAGGGTTGTAAATGCTGCAGCAGAACAGTTATGTATGTCAAATGAGCATCTTCAGGTAATTCTACAATAAATACATAAAACACAGACATTTTTGCTATTTGTTTCACATCAGATCAAATTCTATAAAGCCTGAGGTCAAGATTAACTTGACAGTGACTATTTACCTCCTAGGCCCCTGGCAGTCATTAACCTTAAGACATGATTAAACAGTCAATCACATTTTAAATAGTAACCCAGTCACATGTTCATGCACATGTTCATGCAGTAAAACAGGGAATTAGCCACAGTTATCAAACAAAATATGCAAAAGGTTGTGGCTGGTTCCCATTGTACCTTTAATTGAACATGTGGCCAGTGCTGATCACCTGACTGGAGTTCTCAGAGTTGGGAGTGCCAGTCTTCTGAGGCTGGGAGCACTGATCAGCTGTGCGCTGGATCTCTTTAAGACTAGTGTGTTCCCATGCCTGGGAGTGCCAGTTAGCTGTTTCACACTCCTGAGGATGTGAGCTGACTTAAACCCTGAGCCATGGGAGCACTGGGCACTAGGGCTGTGCAAAGCTTCAGTAGCCAATTTGATTTGGAGGAGATTTAGCTTGATTCAGCGGCCAAATCTCTGAATCCGAATCAAATCAAATAGGGAGACCTATTAAAAGCTCCAAATCAAATTGGAAGCCAGCAAATTGATTTGGTGCCGATTTGGAGATTCTGCCGTAGGCTAAACAGGCACCAGTCCTTGAGGACACTGGACACAGCTGCCTGCAGCTGGTAAGTCTGTCATGGCGGGTCAAGGGGAGAGGGAAGAGGTACAGGAGAGGGTAGATCAATGGCAAGGGAGGGATTGGGGCTGGGACAAGCTGCCCAGCTGCGGTGGGGGGCTCCTGCCACTGAATGCCACCGGTCCAGGAGGACATGGGAGTGGGTGTGTGCCCCTGGATCTGCATGGGGTGGGCTGGCCTGGGCTGCACTCCAGGACGCTAGCCCCAGCCCCCGTCACCAGGCTGCACTCCATGGGATGAATGGAGCCAGGGCTGCACTCCTGGCAGCTAGCCCCAGCTGCAGCCTGGAGCACAGCCCTGGCTCCACCTGCGCTGCAGAGCATGGTGGAGCGGGGACTATGAGGGTCTGCAGCCACCCTAAAATTCCCCATAGCTCCCCTGCCACCACCACCCCTCCCCAATCTGGGTACATGTGCCCGCCACCATGCCCTGTAACTGCTTACCCAGCCGGGGTGCTGCAGGGAAAAGCTGCAGCTTGTCTGGGAGGCACAGGGAGGCTGGAGTGGCTTCTGCTGCTGTGCACCACTTGTCTGAGGAACCGCAGTGGCACTGTCCTGTGCCATAGCTCCCACTCCCAGTGCCTTCCCCCCTGGAGCGAGCCATACCTGCATTGTGACTCCCAGCCCTGCCCCCGGTGGACAACCAGCAGCAGAGCATAGCCCCCACTCCCAGTGCTGCTGCGTCTGCATCCTGCACCCCCCCACCCTGGCTGGACAAGCTGCAGTAGGGCAGACCCCTGCTCTCAGCACCTTTGGCCACCCATCCAGAGCACAGCCCAGTCCAGCCTGCCCCGCACAGATCCAGGGGCACACACCCACTGCCATGGCCTCCTGGATTGGTGTGCAGTGATGGGAGCCCCCCTCCCCGAATCCCACTCCCCCCCTGCCTGAGCTGGGCAGCTTGTCCCAGCCCCAGACCCGATCCCTCCCTCATTGTGGGGGCATTGATCTGCAACCTCCATACACCCCTTTCCTCCCCTCTCTGCCTACCACAACAGACTTACCAGCTGGAGGCAGCTGCATCCAGCATCTTCGAGGACTGCTGCCTGTTTAGTCTATGGCTGAATTTTCTGATCTAAATCGGCTGAATTGAATCGGGACAGTGATTTGAATCACCAAATTGAATCACTGTCCCTCCAAATCGGAAGAATCTGAATCCGAGTCGATACTTGCTGCTTTGCACTGGCCTTCTGGGCACCTGGCTTGCTACTTACTAGGGCTATGCAAAACAGCACCATTTTCTTCACCATTTCAAGGGCACCATGTTTTGTTTTGAGTTTCATTTAGTTTCAAAAATACTGTTACATTTCGTTGAAACGGTTTTGCTGCTTCAACACTGTTTTGCCATTTCTCCCATGGGCTATAATGGGGAAACACAAAACTGCCTATAACTTGGTCATTGTTTGGCAGATTTGGATGAAAACAGCAGGGATGGTAGCCCCTTCTGAAGGCATGAAGCTTGCCAAGTGTCAAGGGGATAGGTACAGGGATTTCTGGGAAACTGCACCTCAAATTCTTGAAGGCAAAACTCTTGTCACTTGCAAGTGTGAAGGCACGGCGGTGAAAACTGCAGGGATGATAGACCCTGCTGAGGCCATAAAGCCTGCCAACTTTCAGGGAGATAGGTGCAGGGGTTTCTAGGAAACTGCACCTCAAGCTGCTGACAAGCACAACTTGTGACGTGTGTGTTAAGGCGCCCCCTCACTGGTGCTGAGGCCTCCTCCTCCCCTACAGCCTCATCTCAGCCTTTAAATGACAACAGGTGAAATAATAACTCAGTGAGCAGCAACACAGTAGCACCAGCAGCATCTCAGGCAGCCAAACTGTGACAAAGCCTTTCTTTCCACTCCTGCAGGAGCTTCTTTTCAGCACGTGTATTAAAGTTTGCCCTTACTGTGTCCTTCCCCCTTCTTCCCCCTCCCTCTCCCTATTTTCTGGTAGGCCCAGCTTCAGCTTTGAAACTCAAAACATTTCAAAACTGTCAAAATGTTTTGACTGGAAGCCCTTTGTTTCATTTCGATTTTGCTGTTTCGAGCTGGAAATGAGTTGAAACAGCATCAAAATGAAACCCTACTACTTACAGGTGCCGGGGGAGCCCAGGGTCACAATTTGAAGCTCCCTCTGCACTGGAATTAGAGTGTAACTGAGATCTGCTCCCCAACCTTGCAATGCATGTGTAGCCTGGAAGGAAGTGTGATTGTTGGGATCAGATCCCATCATGCCTTTTACTGAAAGTTTATCAGTGGTCCTAGTTTAAGAATCTATTTTGCATGGTGAAATGTATTTAGTACAAGAAATCCCTCTCTTTACTAAACATAATTATTGAGTCCTTTTCATTTAACATGTGGTATATGGTCTACACACATTTCCCTCCTACAGAAACCCTAATTTATAGAGGACTCTGTCTCCTTTGGCTAACCTATGAGCCTGGCCTAGTCATTCTACTTAATAATGATTCATCTTATCCGTTTCCTTAGGAAGAACAATTAGGATGTTAGTCACACTAATGAGACAAAAGAAAGGTTCTATAAATGGTCCCAGTGTTTCTATTGCTCTTTGATCTTTCTGTAGCAAGGCCAACGTGTCTCCCTTTATTTTCCAAAATAGGGTGATTTAAAAGTTGCCTTTGAGCAGTTCAATATTATTCTTGTGTTGAACAGGCAATATCCCTGCTACATCTATGTGTGAGATTTGATGTCAACCCTTATATCATGAGGTGCTTTCATCCAGCTCAGGGCAGAAGAGTTTTAAATATCATCCATCAACCACATGTGCTGCCTGTGAGACATTGTTTTTAGCAATTCTTCAGAAAGAAATGACCACTCTGATGTGCTCAGATGAAAGAGGAAGACTGATTTGAAAGCTGGATTTCACTTGATGAATTATGCTAATAAAGTAAAATGGGAACAGACAAAGTCTAATGGAAACTAATGTTTCCATTAGTTGCCCAGGGTTTTTTTTCCCTACTTTAACTGTGTTATGTCAGGTTCACAGTTCAAAGTTAGAAAACTTTGTAGGCAAGGGCTTGAGAACAGCAAGTAATCAGCACTTAGCAACTTTAAGCTGACATCTCTCAATAACACTACTACTAAATAATCATATTTCATCTATACATTGTTCTTCTGTCAAAGGACCAGATAGCATTTATCTACCTACAGCGCATATCTTTTCACCCAGCACTGATGTTAAGGTACAGCATTGTAAACGTAACTGACAGGAATGTCATATTTAATAGCTTCCTATCTGAAACCATTTCAGTAATGTACTTTGGGCTTTCATTGATTTCAACTGGTTTTAGATCAGGCCCTTAGGTTTGGACAGGTGTTTGACAGCCACTTAAAAATATCAAACTCTTATCTTAATATTTTGAAGTTGTTTTTACTGGTGTGCTGCACTTTAGATTATCCCACTTGTCATAATGGTTTCATGGGGAGCTCATGTTCTTTCCACATGACTATTGTATTTACTTGCTATCTCTTATCTTATATTACAAAATCTTTGTGGACAGGTACCACTTCTTTGTGTGTTTGTACAAGAGGATGTTATAGCAGTGATATGATACCAATACAAATGATACCATCAGTGACTGCATGAAGTTAAGAGAAAGTTTTCAGCCTGGGAGGGTGAAAACAGGTTATCCTCAAGGCAGATTTTGTGTGGGCAATGTCAAAGCAAGCTGCTTCCTTTCTCCCCTGGTAATGAGTCCCAACTCTGATCTAAAGGAGCATATCTCACCACCCCCATCCCCCACCCTGACCTCCATTACAAGGACATCAGAGTAATCAATCTATCTCCTTGTCTATTCATTGTTTGCATGGATGAGGCTATTAATTGGGCTTCTTATTGTGAAGATGGTTATCGTGGCACAGACACCTGTCCACTAGCAAACGGACTAAGGACACCAATTCATTTAATCCTGGCCACTTCACAGCTGTCAGATGGTAATGACCTACAGTCATTGCCAAACTTGTCTGAGCTTGAACCGGTTATGCAGAGACAAAAGAGCCGTCTCCCATTATCACCAGTCCCAGGAGCTGTCCAGTCCCTCAGCAGCAGATGTCTCGTTCATTAGGGTCAAAAGAGAGGCGACCACATATCTAAAAAGATGGGCTACAAAGAAGTGTCACACATTAGTCCTGAAGTATCAGGTCTGATCCTGCACTCACTGAAATAGCAGATCCCACTTTGATTTCAATGGATGTAGGGCCTGATCCTCAGGACTCGGTAATTTAAATCTAGAAGATCATGTGTCAGAATACTGGCATGAAAATGAAATGCTGGCTTTACTCCTTGTCAAGGGGGGGAAAACTCTAAACCAAAGTGATTACTTAATGCTAACTCTTAGAAATGTTATACTATTACAGAAATACCCTCATTTTTTTGACACTCAAACACACATCTATTTGGATTTCACTGAACAATGCACTTTCAAAGGGAAGAGTTACTTAACTTTTTTATTATAACATATTAAAGAGCTTGAAGGAGATCCATATAATGCAGCCGACTAAGAGACACCAGGCCAGGTTATCTGCTGATATAAATGGACTCCATTAATGTCAATGAAGCTGCTCCTGTTCATCCCACCAGGGAGTTTAGCCTATCTTGTTTACAGTAAGGCTCTGCCAGCAAGATTAAAATAAATAGATGCTGCTGTCTAAAGTAACTGATAAATAAAATATTGAGGAATAATCTCGTTCTGAGAAGATACAATGAAATACCAACAGCCAAAGATGGCTTGGTTTTGGCACCAGATCCCTGGAGTCTGATCTTGCTAACCCCTACAGTAAGAAGCAGTAGGCCTAGGAGTGTTTACAGGAATAAGCTTTAAGATAGCATGCTACTGAAACGGAAACGGCAATAAATCATTGCCTGAGGAGATGATGTGTTTGTAAAGGAAATCCTCCCCATCCCCAGTGCTGGTAAGCCTTCTTGATAGAGAGCTCAGCCTTTTCAAGAGAAGCCAGTTGCCAAATGTGTCTTGCTGCTAATGAAGCACCCGCAGCCTGGGAAGCTGTATTGCCATATGAGATGCCCTTCTAGCATATAGGGTTGCTGGACAAGTGAGAGCACACCTGTTCTTTTCTTGGTAACCAGGCTTTTGCAAGGGGGTGGTTTGAGAGTGCAGACAGCTTCTTCCTGGAGTTGCTGCACACCAGACTGTTTCAATGGCAGACCCTCCTCCCATGCTGTGAGCAGCTTTTCTTGTCAGTCAGGTCAGGTGTAACAGAAGAACAATAAAAGTGCAATTGTTTGGCACAGTGAGCTAGCCACATGGTTTCAAACAGCTTAGCTCAGCAAAATCTCTTATTCCCGCCCCCGCCCCCCCTTTCAGGTGCATTATGTCCTGAAAGGGGGAATAGGAAAAAAATCTTTGTCTCAAGATTGGGCCGGATTCTGATCTCATTTACACTGAAGAAAATCTGAGCTGACTCCACTGAAGTCAGAAAGGAGGCACAGCTGGGTACATGCAGAATCTTGCTCTGTTCCCCAAAGGGTGAGAACACTCTCTGCCAGTGCATAGTGGTGGTGTGGGTATTATTTATCATTTGTACTGTAGTCTTATCTAGAGACATCAATGCTTGACCAGCCCCATCCTACGCTCTGCTCTGCATTAGGTACTGAGCAAACAAAAATGAAAAGAAACAGTCCCTGTCAGGAAAGGTCACTTGGTTAATCAGGCAAAGTCCATAGGCTGGCTTCATAGGGAGCTAGGAGTCAAAACCAGACCCACAGTCAAGAGTCAAGACCAGAGTTCCAGGTAAGCTGGACACCTAAGCCAGTCAGAGTGAGCCAGGAGTTGAAGCACTATGGATCAGTCAGGAGCAAGAATCAAAGTCTTTGCCCAGCCAGCATACTGCTATTTGGGACAAGCTATTAAAGGCTGGAGTGGTTGGGACCTGTTTCCCACCACCTCAGGGGCTGGTTGCTCTGATTACTCCATTAGAATCTGCTGGGCCCAGGGCACTGAGCTGAGCTTCAATGGGGCGGGGGGTGGGCAGCATTGGTTCCCTGCAACCTCAGAGGATCCATTGCCCTAATTTTTCAGTTGAGAGCATCTGGGCCCTGACCTGAGCTCATTACAGTCCCTTTCATGATTATTTACCCTCTGGGACACCAAACCTATCTAGAGAAACCATGGCCAGTCCTGTATACCTTCCTGCTGAGCTCGGGTCTGTTGCTGACGAACAAACTCTGCCCACTCACTCCAGCTCTCTGAGCCCAGGTCTGGCAGTAACCTAGGTGGCCAGAGGGGTCCTGATCATATACCCACATACCTGGGACCAGTCCTTGACTCAGTAGGGAGGCAGTGCAGACATGGCCTATGGCTTTTTATAAGCTGGGGGAACAATATAAAAATACGAAGATTACTGAGTGTAGAAGTAACTAATGTTTCTCTTAACCCACAGAAATTAAGATTTTAGAACTTTTCCTGTTGTCAATTATTAAAAAACAAAGTTCTTGATCAAGGTTTAGGAAAGCTTTAGGTCTAGGAAACTTGTAACGGGCTAAAAAAATCACAGCCAGAATTTTTACTAATATTAAATTGACAGCTCCAGTAATGGTACTTCCACAATTTATACTAGCTAAGGATTTGGCCCATAGTGTCTTTCACCTCTAGGACATTTATCTGAAAATTGTTCATTTCAGTAGCAGTCCAGTTCTGTCAATTCGTAATGACACAAATGACACTATAGGTCACAAAAGTACAGTAGTAAAATGCATATCACGTTATTTAGATCCACATGTTAATGGATATGGATCCAGAATACAAAACACAATAAGCACCATTGGTAGTATCTGGCATCCTTGCTGGTGCTTCCAGCAAAGGTGGAACTGCCTAAACAGAGGAAGTGACTTGCTTATTGTCCCAGATGCTGTCTATCTATCTTCGCTGGGTCATACTGTGGTAGGTTGCTTATACTGCTTCTGCCTTTATCATACTTATTTCATGCAAAGGGGATTCAGTTTGCAGAGCTGTCAATTCTGTAACATTTACGAACATTAAATTTATGTTCAATGAGGGGCAGTAAGGGACTAGGTTAACCAAGTTCAAATTCACAAGCACAGGTGATTGATTAAGTCTGGTACATTCCACACACCATCAAAATACAAGCCCACAGAATGCTTTAAAGTAATATCTATTGAAGAAATTAAAATGTTATCCAAAATGTAAGTTCTTTTAAATTCAAAATGTGTCTATTTTGCAAATGAAAAGAAAAGACTTATAATAAGTTCATAAATGTAGGAATCTACTGCTCTGGCTTCTCTGCGGAAGAATGACTCATGAACCTGAGAGATGAGCTCCTAGCCATTAAAGTTATCATAGCCCTAAGGCAATTAATTCCTTTCTTTCAAAGTTTTACTTGCATGGCAACAACAGATTTGTGACAGAAAACAATGTAAGAATGAGAGACGGGAACTGCTCAGAGCAGAACATTCAAGCCCTTCTTAGTAAACGACACAAAAGACCATGCACAAAGAATGCAAAAAAAAAAAAAAAGCCAGTGAAACCCAAAGGAACTTGATAGTTCAAGGAAAAAGCACAAGCCAAATTAGCATGGCTCTAAACCACAGAGAGAGACAGGGACCATGCCAAACTGAATCATGTAAATGACAAGTGTGCAGGAAATTTAATAATATACATTGCCAGGCTAAGGAACAGAAGTTGAACTTGCAGTTATCCCACTGAAGCGTGCAATAACAATCCTATTACACAAGCACCACCTGGGGCTTCCTTTGGCTCAAATGGTGGGAGAGTGGAATTCTTTCTCCAATTTGTATGCAGATGGCATCACAGTTTGTAACTGTATCCATGTCCCTTTGTGGGTTTGAATCCCATACAGATGACAGAAAAATGTCAGTCACCTGCCTACCCAGAACTGCTCATTGCAACTGCTGACCACACGTCAGGTGAAGATTTCCTGAATTAAGTCCCTAAAGACATTGTATGAGAAGAGCACTGGTTAAGATGGCCTAGAATTAGACATTCCAGCCCTGTTTTGGTTTGCACATACATGTCACTCTAACTCACGAAGCAGCAGGCAACGTGTTGACATTTTCAAGACTTCTTTTCCCTCGATACCTCTCAAGTCTGCTGAGACCCAAATGTCAGACACAATGAGGGTCACAGATCCGAAACAAGGGACAAGAAAGAAAGAACAGTTCAAAATTCTATAAATTATATGGGATTGGTGTCTTTAGCATGAACATGAAGAGATGAGCTGGAGCTGTTGCATCTGATTGGAAGTTCAAGCCCTGATACCCTAGAGGGGTTGGGAAGAAAGAATCCTGGCTCAGATCTCTGTAAAGATAGAGATTATTTGCAAAATTTAGATGTGGTTCACAATTCAGTATTTCCTTAAGATTCAGGTGTCTCTGGATCAATGTTTTACCTATAGTTAACTTTGTCTATAACCTCTGCTTCCAAAGTCAACAATGTTTTAATGTTCATAAATATCAGGCATGAAAAGTGAGAGGGATACTAAGGCCAATGTAACACTAAACAGGGGTCCTAAGTGATGGTTCACTCTGATGAGGGGTATGGGGTGGGGGAACTGTGTTTCCCGCTTAGGAACAACATACTAGATTGCAATGGTGAATACTCAGAGCAACAAACAGAGCAGAGATACCACACAATGAACTTTGACTGCAAAAAAAAAAAAAAAAATTAAAACCCCGGTGCAGTTCTCATTTAACAGTGCTGCTTAGATTGTCAGTGCAAGAAGGAAATTTTATGGAGTGTTTTTCTTAGTGAAATACATAAGCTGTTTGCTGTGACAAAGTTGCTTTCGATGGCATGAACTATTCAGGCGCTCATCTGGTATGTGGAGGTCATGTTGGCATTTCAGGGCATGATCCTGCTTCCTTTCCACCTTGAACTGTCAAGAACAGGGAGGTAGGACATTAAAGAAGACAAATTAAGTTCCTCAAAATGCTGTCTCACATACAGAAACTAAAACATACTCCTAAATGTAGTATCAAAGAAGCTTTAATCACTTTAGCTTACGTATGTATTTTAAAACGTTTCAGTCACTTAGAGGTCCATGTTCCTAGAGGTCCACATAAAAAGTGAAAATGTTAAAAAGAATGTAATGTAAATTATTGTTACTGTATGCATGTGCACTACTGTCCTCTGCTGGGAAGTACTGGAACTGTTTGTGTCTAACAGCCCATATGCCACTAAACACTAGGGCTAGGGTCAGAAGATACACATAAACCAGTTCAGTGGCAATGTGTAGGGGGTGCACAGGGGTAAGAAGGGATGTAAACCTTTATGCTTCTGGGCATAAGCCAAGCAGTAACAGATGGTGCTTGGAAAGGAACTTACCTTATGTGCAGGTTTCCTCCGTGGACCTCATAAACATCTGGTCCTGACCACATACAGAGACAGGAGCTGGACCACTATTCTGCTTCAATACCTAGTTTCACCTTTTTGCTGATTTTGTGTCAATTCTGCAGGAGAAAATGTCCTAAGTTTTGTTTTTTGTTTTTTAACACTCACGGTTTACTTCCAAGCTCTTTATGACACAAGTCATTTTTAAATTATAAGATCCTGGCAGATCAGGTAACTCAGCTAATCAGTATAATGCTGCCATTAGCTCATATACACTCTGCAATCCTGTTGATTAAAATGTCATAAGGGCAGTCTGGAGATTTTCTTGACACCTGAACAATGGCTTTAATATCACATGCACAAAAATCAGCTTTCTGATTATACTCTGCAATGGGATTTTTTTCTTCCACTTACCCATCAATGAAATTTGCCAGAGCTTCAAATATGATTCTGAGAAGTGTCGATCACCTGTCACTTCCAGTCAGCAGCTGCATATACCTATTGCTTCTTAGACTTAAGTAAAATGATACAGGGGCTGGAGGTTATCTAAAGATTAGTGTAATAGTCTCTTCCAGCAATAGGGAAACCATCCCACTCACTCAGTAGAAGTGGTTGGAACATTTTAATGTAAACAATTTTGATGAAAAATGTAAATGAAATACTGAGACTTTTGATGAACCCTCCATTTTCTAACTATAGCTCTAACACCTAGTGTATGTCTATACCACAGTGACTACCACAGACTGAACACTAGTAGCAGTAGAGCGGGGATAGCATAGAGATCAGCATAAATTGACTATCCAAACCTTTATCTAGCTTCTTGGGTCAACTTTTTGAGTTCTGTGTTACTCTGACTAGCATTTACAGGGACCCTAGAGAGCTAGTTAAACTTCTTCTATACTATACCTTAGTTACAGCAATGACTACATTGTTGACATACAATTAGACATGGAAAATAGCTGGCTTGGAGTGCGCCTCACAGTAGTATGAAATGTCCCCAGTTGGAGTGATCTGGACCCAATTATGCACTCAAGTGAACACAAGAAACTTAAAAAAAAATCTTTCATAATGTAGACTACATCTTAATAGAGAGATTGTCTACTGGGCACCTTCCTTCCCATTTACCTTTGTATGAACCACAACATTTGGTCGTGTGTCTCAGATTGAACCAACACATTCTCTGACAGTGTGTTTAGAGAGTGCCAACAGTGGCTGATGACAGCCTTGACTATTAGTGAACTTATTGTTGTAGGCTTCGTTGCTTCAAATTACTACAACTGACACAAGTTTTTATCACCTGAATCACAAAGGAAATGGATGCTATTAACTTGTAAGAAGAATCTCCTCATTCATTTTAATAGAAATTTTCCAAGTAGACTGAAGAAATGATATGAAGGAGCTGTAACACCTGAACTCAGTATTAATACATACTGCATAAATTGGTTGAATACTGGCTTTATTCTGTCTCCCAGTTATGGAGGCAACTGATGAAGGCTTTCATAGGGTAGTCCTGCTGGTCTGTTCCTGATTATATGGCGGGTGAGAGACAAAGGAAGAAAGAATTTAATGTGATTCATTTCCTGGGAGTGGTAGCTTTCAAAGGATCTGGCTGTTTAAATTAGAGCAGAAGAAAGGGACAAATCTTATTTGCATAGAGTAGTATTGCGTAGTTTGCTTCATCATACAGCTTTGTTACATGTAACAGAACTTTCACCATCTTAACCTGCCTTACGTATTTCAAAATACTAATCAAAGGGTGGATCTACATGTTGCCATATAGCGACGTTGCTACAGCATCGTGCTTTAGTACTTCCTTTTGGAAATACTAAAGCACGGCACAGTACAGGCGGTTACTACACTGTGCGAGTGGCATATGCTTAGATTTTGGTGCTACATTGCCATAGCGGTGTTCTATACTCAGGGAGAACACCACTATGGTGACATAGCTGGTGATCATGTGTAGACACACATGATTGCTATGTGCTGCATTGCTATGTTGCTATAGGGCAACGTGTAGACACACCCAAAGATTAGTCCTTGGCACTGATTTATGAGAAAGACTTTTAGGGCTGAGGTTTTCTAACTTGGGGAAAAGATTCATAGAGTTGTGATTCCAGGGAATAGATCCTCAGCTGGTATAAGATGATGTCAGTCCACAGACCCGAGGTCCTTGGTGTTCAATAGCCAAAGGCTTCTTCTGGACTATGCCTGTCACCCTAGAATATCCAGATTATTACTTCTCAGCCAAGTCACACAGGACAGCCACTTTGTCTGCAAATGTATTAACAGAGAGTCCCAGAATAAGGGAGTGATATGGTAGCAGTCTGCTGCAAGGAATTTGTTGTGATACTCCTTCTCTGGGTTAAACTAAGGTTTGCAAAAGATTGTCTGACATACTGGGCCAAATTCATGTGTGGGGGCAGCAGAACAGTGAAATCTCCAGAAGCCAGTGTGCTCGTTTGCTCTGTTTTCTCTTCTTGTTTCCAGCTCTGGGGGACCAGGAAGAACAAGAGAGACGCTGGCAATTTGAGGTTATGTGTTGGCAACTCGAGGTTCAGTGCTTCCTGGGCTGCCTTGCAAGCATGCAAGGCAATTAGTAGAGTCTGGCTGGGATGTCTGCTTCTTTCCACTGAGACCAAGGTCTCTCCTGAGACAGGGGTCCTGGAAGATCCACAGGATCTCTAGGGGGAAAAGCATTAGCGCAGATCAGAGCTGTAGTGCTTTTTTGTAATACAAGTTTAGCCCTGTAGAGGGAACACTTGGGTAAGATGTCCTTTTCTATGCTGTTAACAATACCAGGGACCACATTCGTCCTTGAAGTTACCCACTAAATACTGTGAGATAACACCTAGGATGAATCTGACTCAGTAATTTGTTCCTTAAAATCCTCTTCATTTTTTACTTCCCTTAAGAAAATTCATGTAAGAAAATTTACTTTTAAATTCAGTACAAGGGATAGGCTTTGATGCTGTAGTATGTGGGCATCAAAAGCTTAGGCTGACATGTATATTAAAAGTACTTCTCACTCACAGCTTGCGGAGGGCCCCACAGACAACTGTAACAAACCAAATGCCTAGTGCATTGCTTATGAAGTGCTCCTATATTTCATCTTAAATCAGCACAAAAGAAACATAATTCTATCTGAACAACAGAGAGAAGCTAGCTTTGTTGATGTTTGCAAAAAGCACAAATCCATCAGAAATTCCAAGGGCAGGCATTGTTTGTAGTGATAAAAGCAGTAGATCTATTTGACAACATAAATGGATAACGGTATGTTGCATGGATACAGTCACTGCCTTTCAAAAATGTCAAAATGCTTTGCAAATATGCCTCATAGCCCTCCCCAGACACACTCTATGCATGGATAAACTGAGGTACCAAGAAACCATGAGGAGCACAAGTGACAGAACTGGAAACAGAATACCTCCCTTGCTCTAATCCCCGCTCCCTGATCACCTTTCGAAGGTGGAGGCACTTCCCTCTTCTTGGAAAGCTTTCTAACACCTAAATTTACAGATGTGGGCTGTAATAGTTTCTTTGGCTGAGATCCCTCCTCACCTAAAGTAGGTCTGTTTGCTGTGAATGGATGGCTGTGTCCTTACATACTAAGTATTAACTATCACAGGGATCTCCCTTCTCTGTACAAAGTAACATTCACTCTTCATTTTTACCTTGGAGCCCTTATTTACCTGGTTAATTCCTTTATCAAGCCAACAATCAAGCAATTTAAAAAAGCTTCATCCAGAAAATAACTCACCAACACTTCCCTGAAGAACAAGTCCAACCCCTTTTGGCAGTTAGCTCAAGAGCTGCAAGTCAAGGGCAGCCCTGGCAACATGCCACCTAATCCAGTCACATCCAGGTTGTATTTGCACCTGCATCCGTCCAGTCACCAATGGCTTCTTTCCCCAGTGCTATCATGGAATGATATGTCTAAGCAATCCCCTTTTTGCCCCTCCCCTTTCTTTACTTCTGAGCAATTTACAGATAAGTGTACTGGTGAGGATTGAGCAGTCCTAAAATCACAGAGCCAGGAAAAGCACTTCTCGCTTCCTGTAAGAAAGGATGTGATTAAAGCCATGTAAATAAAAGGCCTGGCTCAGAAAATGCTCAGTTGCTCGCAGACATGATGCAACCCTTATAGCATTGTGATTCAATGGACTAGAAAGTAGGAGACCTGGTTTTTGTTCCCTTCTTTACCCTGAGCTACTGCATAGCCAGGGTTAAGTCACTTTTTAATGCTGGGTTTCTGTGGAAGCATAATGAAGACTTTACTTTTCGAGACTGTCAGTGAAGAGCAATAGGGAGGGACTGTTATTATTCATGACTAGATAGGAACCAGGATGTAGTAAGCAGGATCTGAGTGTGGGCTCCCTATAAATACAGAGCTAAGCTTAGCCTTGGGGAAGGTGTGGTCCATGGCTAAATTGATTCCCTTCCTTGTAAGGCATGGTGCCTCATAAAAACTTAAGAGAAACATATCTGCTAATAGACCTGAAGCATCCACTCACCCCAATATCTGGCAGTGTAGCCTTCCTTTCCTAAGTTTGCATGGTTACGTGGGATCCAATCAACCTAATTTAAACCCAGCAAGCTTTCTACAGATGTGTTATTAGGCCAGGGGTTATTTTGTACTTAAGCTAATGATAAGATGCAACCTAAGACCTCTTCTATAAAAAAAAGTGTGCTTTCTTGATGTTACACAATGCTGTTTTGACAACACAGGCTCCTGCTTTATAAACCAGTACTGTACGTCAGGCCATGCTACCAGTAAATCCTATGCAGGACAGTTTTGTTGATAAGCCCTGATCCTTTGTGCAATCCAGGTCACTCTAGAAACCAAAAATTTTGATCTCTTTAATGGAGTTTATGACCATGTTAATGACTATATTTAGAAACATAGGACATAGGACTAGAAGGAATGTCCTAGTCTAGTCCTCTAATCTTGCAAGCAACCATGTACTGTAATTTTTCTCAGACTAATTGAGCTCCAATCAAAAACTAACTGGGGGGGGGGGGGGTTACCATCACTACTTCTACAGGACACTGTTCCAGAATATCATTGCTCTTATAGTTAAAAGCTTTCTTCTAAGCACCAGCCTAGTTTTATTCATGGCCAGTTTGACTCTTGTGAAAATACTGTCCCTTAACTTGAACTACTTTTTCCTCTTCCAGATATTTGCCCTCCAAGCATTCAGTTGGAGAACAACTCTGTCCCCTCCTCCACCTTTGTTTTGCTAAATTAAACATGCTAAGCTCTTTTAATCTCCCTTTGCAAGATAGGCCCTCCTTCCCCCAGATCATCCTACTAGTTCTTCTCTGCACCCAAACCAGTTCACATTTATTTTTCTTGAGCAGGAACAATCAGAATTGTATACAGAATCCCAGCTGAGGTCTCACCAGATCCATGTACTTCCCTGTTTCCACTAGACTTACCTCACCTGCCCTTTTCACATTAACATTTGATATGTGTGATATTGGGAATGTAAAGTGTGATATCTTCTATGCTCTGAACACACAGGTGTTCTCCATCTCAGACTTGTATTATTCTACAGTCTTTAGGGGCCAGGGATAAATGTCATTCCCTTGCAGCAATGGAATTAGCAATATTCATCCAAAGGAATGAGCAGGGAAACCCCTCTCTCATGCTTTAATGAGGAACTGTCTTAGTTTGAAGGGGACAGGAATGAATGAGCACACACTAGCACAGAAATATATTCAAGAGGTTGCAACTTTATTGAATTAAACTCAACACTATACAACTGATAGGCATAAAATGAAACTCCTTGGGCCACTGCTCTGTGTATCAAGAAGCAGTGCAGTAGACATGATGTTGCCCTTTCCCAGAAACAAACCAAGGCCACAGGCCCTTACCAATTTTTCACAGAGGTCAAGAGACCAGGAGTGCATTATGTTACTGTTGGGGTCAAATGAATAATTTACTAATGATACTTTTGGATCTGAAGGGTGATGGTTCCTTGAAGCTTTTTCAGGAATCTGTACCTAATAGGATGCTCTAGTCTAAGATGAAGTAAGATCGTGTGGGAAATGGCCAACAGAATCAGTTGTAACTGAGTCCTGATGCATTTCCCCTTTCAGAAGAAGACACACGGCTAAAGCAGACCAGGAGAGAGGTGGCATAGTTCAGAGGACAGATTGGAAGTTAAGAGGCACAATGTAATGACTTGGGGAATTTGTCTATGTACAACCTATGAATTCCAGTTGATTTTATGAACTGTCACTATCCTTATGTCTGATAACTGACTTTTACTGTGTTCTTCCTTTTACACCTTGAATTAAAGAGATGCAGCAGTAGCATTAGTCCGTCTCTTCATGTGTGGGTCAGTGGTTAAAGCCTATCAGCACCTGAACAGAGTTTAATGAAGGAGGAACAAAAAATGGAAGTGGCTCGTAGGAAAGGCCGGCGTTCTCTGACTGCTGTTGCGATGGGGTGGGGGTGGAGGGGTACGGGACTCAGATTTGAAAGAATTCCACAAAAGCAGAACCAAGACATCAGTTGTCAGTACTGGGTCTTAATATGACAAAGCTTGAGAAACTCAAGGGAGAAGAAGGCGGCGTGGGCAGAAGAGGCTCCTTTTCCATCTCTGACCAGCTAAAGAAGAAGGGAACAGGACAGACTAGACTCCACGATTCAAAGGAGAACCCATATGCAGGAAAAATTCCTTAAAACACTGACCAAAGTCCAAAGAATGCTCCAGAACCCTGGATCAAAGGCATCAAGCTGGTTTTGGCACCCAAGGGGATACAGACTATAGGGTCCTATTTCCATGAAGAAGTAAAAAACAGAGAACCTGTGCCCAGGAACTGTGCCAGACAGGCCAAGGGAAGTCACATTGCTGGAGTTTATAAATAATTATGACTCAGGAGACTTAAAGATCTCAGGGGAGAGGCCCAAACACAGCAGCTTGGTGAGTGTCCAACAAGGTAACTTTACTTGAATTTTCATCCATAAAATGCTACTAATTTAATACAAGACTCTCTGTGCCTTGGTTTCTCCATCTGTAAAATAGGTTGAGCAACATATTCTGGATCAGAAGCAGCCAATAAGGGCAGAGCATAATTATTTATTATTATGCAGCCTTTATGAGATACCCTCAAACGACTGTATGATCTACCCAGTAGTCTACCAGCATAACATTAAAACACTCTGCTAGCTTTTTACTCAAGGAAGACCCAATAACAAGTTCTGCAAATCTTCCCTCACTCTTTCCTGCTGAATTACTGTAGCTCCCATCCCTTCTACAGTCCATCCTTTCTCCATCTATGTGGAGCCAACCCTCCTCTTAGGGGAAATGTAGGCCCTGCACTGACTTCTGTACTCACTGCAGGCCTGGGTTGCCCTGACCTATCCTGCCTCATGCTCCTGCCTGGGTTCAGGGGGGATGGGAAGGCCATTAGCTGCAGGTTGAAAAATGCCAGTTCTCAAGCCAAAGCTGGCAACTCAGTGGCCCCACCAAGGCTAGCCCTTCTCCTAAGCAGCCTACACACACACACACACACACCACCCAACCATGGTATGGGCAAAGATTTCGCCCCACACACACACCAGACCCCCCCAGCTGCATGGGCCAGATCCAGCCCACAGGCTATAGGTTGCCAACCCTAGCCTAGATTTGTGACATATCCGCCAATCTTGTAGCTATAGACAAACTGACATAGCACACAGACCAGTAATCCTCAGGTTATGATGGAGAACGGCCCTCAAAAGGGGAAGAGCTGTAAAACAAAGAGTAATATTTCTTGTGGTACCCTAATAACTACTCTGGCATCTTGGATAATGGACTGGAAAGATCCAAGCACCTAAAACTGACCTATCTCTCTCCCACACCTTTAATTCACTTTTTGAGAAATGGGTGAGGTCTGGGCCACTGCATACAGCTGACTATGTTGTGTCAGGTCCCCCAGGGCCTTTTCTAGTTCCAGGAGCTGCAGCTTCATGCTGGCTGATGACACTTGACTTAAGTGACCAGCCCTTCAGTATGGTCTGGTCAAAGACATGTCTAAGATAGTTGCATTATTGTGGTAAGAGAGTTGGCTAGCATAGTAACAAAACCTTGGGTGAGGCTGGCCTCTCATGCTACAAGCAACCAGAGTAGTGGTGTAACTGCCCCTGTCCTGGCTGAATACTGGGGACTGAACTGGGAGCTTGTGGAGCTAAGAACAAGAGCAGCTATAGTTTCCTGGCCCAGGGCTGGAATAGACAAAGTACTCTCTCTGGGTCAAGCACAGTGGGGGGCCCTGTAATGGCTAGTCACCAGTCAGTTATAGTAGCTCATCCTGAAGTTGTAGAGGTGCAGTGACAGGCGCTAGAGAGGCACTGAGACACATGCTAACAAAGAAAACTGACTTGGTACCAAAACCACATTACGGTTTGGACAAATATGAAACCAACATGAGAACAGAAGAGAGTGGAGGCAAAATTACTTGTGGATGATATCTTGTATTGAGCTGTATGGCTGGGATACATATAGGCAAGCCATTTGGGTATCACGGTACCTTTCCTCAGGCCTTCCAGGGAGAAGGGCTGGGGAAATGAGCCTGCCAATCGATGCCATGGTGCTGCTTGGAGGAGAGAAACAGTGAGGTGGGCCGTGTGGGACAAGAGCAGGTGGGGAGGAAGGGAAAGGCAGTGGGAGGACATGGACAGAAGCAGAGGGGCCTTGGCTGTATCTGGACAGGAGTCAAAGGTACAATGATTATCTGCCTAGGACACGCATAATGCGTCCTTCAAATCTGGTAGCTGAGAGGCCAATGAAATGATCGAAAGGCACGTAGAGATGCATTGTTAGCTGCCTTAGCCTGCAGGCAGCAGGGAGACTGGCACCTTATAGACTAACCAAAGCAGAGGGACAGAGACCCAGACACTCGGGGTTTCACAGGCTGAAGTTCTCCTCATCAGATGCTGTGCAAGGAGGCACCCAAAGCAGCGCAGAAGAAGTGGGGAACTCAGAGGAACTAGCGCACATGCCTGCCCCTGCCCCTGCCCCTTGCAGCCAGCAGCCCGGGGTCAGCACCGACCAGTGTTAACGACCAAGACCCGACCAGGCGCTCCAGTGTCACCTGCAGCCCGCGGGAACCAGCCACACTGGCACCTCAGGCGCGGAGCCCCCCACCCCGGCTCTTCCACCCTGGGCAACCCCTGCCGCTGGGCCTCAAGCCGCTGCTTATCCCCCGCGACCTGGGCCAGCAGCACAGGGGGGCTGCGCTCCCGGCTCTGCCCTGAGGCTGCAGGCGGCTCCCTGCCTCCGTTTTCCCACCTGCAAAATGGACACAAAGAACCCCCCGGCGCGGGAAACAACCCCAGCGCGAGCAGACGCAGGAGGTCCCTTTAAGAGCGCCCCAACCCTACCTTTGCCTTTGTACCTGCTTTTTTGAAAGCGCCGAGCCGCGCTCGCATTGGCGGGCGGCAGCCGTCACTTGCGGTCGGGAGCCCGCCCCCGGCCCGCCGCCCGGCCCCGGCCCCGGCCGCGCGCAGCCAATGCGGCGGCCCCGCGGGCGGGACAGGCGGCGGCCCCGCCTCTCCCGGGCAGCTCGCAGCAGCGCGGCCGCGGCGGGGACGGGGCAGCCTCGGCTCCAGCGGACCCGCACCCGGCGCCTCGCCGCGCCTCGGCCGCAGCGCAGCGCCCCCGCCGCGTGCGGCCATCGCCCGCGCCCGCCCGCCCGCCGCCAGACTCGCCCGCCCGCCCGCCCGCCGGGTACAAAGGCATTGACATCATCCGGGAGCGCAGGGGCAGGTTTCTCTCCCTCTCCTGCATCAGCAGCTCTTCAGCCTCCCTGGGTGCCTGGAGCCGGGCTGCGCTTTTATCCGCAGCTCCTGCTCCCCTTTGCATTGCCGGCGCCGGAGGGGTGGGGTGCAGGCGAACAAGTGAAAGGCAGAGGCTGCGGGGTGCGCCCAGGGGAAGTGCATCCATTCACTTGGCACACTTGCACCCCAATTCCCCGCTCCTTGCTTTTCTCTTTTAATCCATTGTTCGCTTGGTTTTGACATGGGGGCCGTGGGGAGTCCAGTCTGGTTTGGATGTGTTGGCCTTATCTGCCTGGTCCGCTTGGAAGAGCTGTAATATTTCTTCCCCCCAAAACATATATATATTTTTTTTACTAAGTCCCCAGGGGGAAAATCGGATCTTTTTTTTTTCCTCGCAAACGGACACTGCTCTAGACAGGAACATGGCCAAAATTTCCTTGGAGGAGTCGAAAGAAGACTTGAGCAAAATATCTGAGGAGGAATTGATGAGATGGAGCAAGGAAGAGCTGGTGAAAAGGCTGCGGAAAGTCGAGAATGAGAAAATGAACCTGATGGTGGAGCACGGCAACTTAATGAAGGATGTGAACCGGAGGCTGCAGGTTCACCTGCACGAGATCCGGGGGCTGAAGGAGGTCAACCAGAAACTGCAGGACGACAACCACGAACTGAGAGAGCTCTGCTGTTTCTTGGATGACGATCGGCAGAAGGGCAAGAAGCTGTCCAGGGAATGGCAGAGGTTTGGGCGGCACACGGCCAGCGTGATGTGGAAGGAAGTTGGGGTGTATCAGCAGAAGCTGAAGGAGCTGGAGGCAAAGCAGGAGTCTCTCATGAGGGAGAACATGGAGCTGAAGGAGATAGTCCTCATGTTAGACGAAGAAAGAAATGGAGCTGGCTCCAGGAGCTCCATAGACAGCCAGGCCAGTTTGACCAATTTGAATGGGGGCTCTGGCACCAGGGATGTGGGGGATGGCAGTAGCACCTCGAGCACCGGCAGTGCAGGGAGCCCAGATCACCACCACCATCACCTCAACCATCACAAACCTGTTGACAACAAAGCTGGAGCCATAAGGAGATCTATGGACGATTTGTCTGCACCTCTTCACCACAGGAGTATCCCCAATGGCCTCAATGGTAAGTCTGTTCCTCTTTCCTACTATATCTCTGCTTCCCTGCTATAGAGACGGAAGCAATCGCTAGTGGTTATGGGACTGAGTCAGGTGCAGGTTGACTCTCAGGTTCTTTCCTTACCTCTGCCACTAATTTCCTTGGCAAGCAACTTTCACCTCTCTGTGACTCCATAAAACAGGGATAAATGATATCTGCCTCAAGGGAGTGTTGTATAAACGTTTGGACAGTGCTTTGAGACAGGCAGTGCCGTAGGAATGCATGTCATCATTTATGATAAGCAGCAGCAGTATTAGAATAAGAGATAATTGCCCTTCTGGGAAATATGGAGCTGTACCCCCCTGTGCTTATCTGTGGTTTTATGAAACCTGTTAATCTGATGACTAGTGCAAAGCAGAGTTCTTCTGATGAGTTGTACTGGTGTTTAAATGCTCATTGAGTGCATTGTTAATGACTGGGGCTGTGGGATGCATGTTTTTATTTTAAATCCTGGCAGACAACTCTTTTTTTTTTTCCTGGACTAAAACATTGATTCCTAACCCATATACCCCCACCCTTTAGTGCTTGTTTTATCTTTAGCTGTTTGCTTGCTGGTCGGTTGAGCTTGATGAAAAGCAGAGTTTGGGCTGTTGGAAACAGTGGTCTAAATCCTCATCCACCCAATAATGGATAAAACCATCACCTGTTAGTTCCGTGGGGCTTTCGCTGGCAGACGATCTGTCTGTGTCCAGCTGAACAGTGCTTAGAAGCTAAGCAGGGCATTGAGTGCATGGGGATTGGCACTGCCCTCCTCTGAAGCAGAGCGGCCTGTGAGGACGGGATTGTTGTTTATAAAACACAAACACGGTCAGGATGGAACAATCTTGCCGTAGAGTTGTGACAGGCCTCTTTCTACTGTTCTCATTCAGGCAAAGTTTCTGTTCAGCTGGGGATTTATGATCAAAGTTCACAGTCCATCCTGAATTGACTTCAAAACTGTAATATGTTGGTTGAGGGGGGAGCAGGAAGCGGGGAAGTATTCTGGAAACCGAAAAGATTTCACATTTAGACCTGAAGAACTTCCAAAGGGAGCAGTTTTCATGAGATAAAATGATAAGAAATCATGCTTCTGCTTAATTTTCTGTATATTGCTCAGCCATTTTTAGCTTCCTCAAACCCCTTTACATCCAGGATATTCGTATGATTTGACTGTTCTCTAGTAAGCGGGGTGCATGCTACAGCAGCTCCCTTCTCCATGCCTGGAAACTTCAGCCTCAGTACTGCCCGCTTGTGACAGTCAGGCTTGAGTGACATGTCGCAGAAGAAAGGGGGGTGCTGACACGATCAACCTCACCATGTTCCAAATGCGGGAATATTGTGTTCAAAGAGAGCAAGGGATTGTCTTGTAGCAAGAACCGTACCATGGAGCACAGGGTGGCTTGGCAGAGTTGCCAAGTCACTGAGCCCTCAGCTGGAAGGAGTCGTGGCCCCTCTGGGGGGAGCGGAGGACTTGGCCTCTTAACCTCAGGCGCTGGTTATGCACTTGGAAGCCTCAGGAGGGACATGAGTGGGCTCTGCAGCCACTCAGCACTTACCAGCTTGATCCCTGAGCGCTGCTTACCCTAAATGCCTCACCCCTCTGTCTTCCTTTGCAAAATCTGTTTCCCCTAGGACAGCTGAACAGAGCACACTTAACCCAGGAGAGGATATAGTGATTTAGAGTCTGGTGCTGCCATCAGGAATTGCAGGACATAGGCAGTTTCTTGAAATATTTTTCTTCCCTCCCTATCCTTCAGTCATGAGTCTGAATCAGTTTGTAAATGTGTGCTACTACCTAGGCTTTTGAAGCAGGTGTTTGGATCTTATTTAATGAAGCTTTGCTGCTTACATTTGAGATGCTTTGTCTGATGTGCATTTGGCAACGTTTAATACTAAATTTCTGTTCTGTGGAAAGAGAACCTCAGAAAGCTCTTTTTTATACCCCAAGCCAAATTCCCATAGGTGTCTCTCTACTGACTTCAATAGAATGACCTCAGGGCTGAGTTTGTCGCATTCACATTAACCAGGTATATTTTTGTAACTTGGATTGCTTGCTAATGCCCTGCATAAGCATGCATTTTTGTTGGAATGCCCTGATGTTACTGCTTAGATCCCAAGGGCACTGCAGAAAAACAGGCAATTGCCTCCCTTTGCTTTTGCAGGGAGGAGAGAGCCTGCACTTGCTGGGCCAGTGGGGTGTGGGTGTGGGATTGAGGAATGTTACCTTTCCATGCCGACTTTCCCCTATGCATCTGTTCCCTCCAACTTGCCATTAAGTGTCGCATGTTGTAGGATGGGAGTGCCCTGCCCAACCCTTCTCTTACCAGGAAGATTGACACAAGTGACTGCAGCTTGTGAAGTAACTTGCCTGGGTTTTCTCTCTGCCTGTGGATGAGGAAATCCATTCAGCTCTGCAAGATGATACTGCTAAAGAGGTATAAAATGCTGAATGCATTGCAGAAGCAAGGGGCCATAACATGGATACCTTTGACCTGCAGCAGTTCTCTCAGGATATGCTTGGCAATAGGAAGGATGAGGAAACAATGGGTTTAGAGGACAGAAGCATTGCTCTCTCCCACAGGGCATGTGTGTGAGGAACTTTGCCCTGATAGGATTATTTCAAGGAAACTCAGTCTGTTGAAATTAAGCTTCCATTTCTGTATGTGAAAGTAACCACCTAGGAGAAAATGGATCTCTGGCTCCCAGAGAGAGAGCGAGAATACACAGCTGCATTAGTCCCTTGGGTTTTTTTGTGGTTTGAGATGTGCAAGGTGGTCCCTTGGGGCAAATCCTGACAAACTTCTCACTGGGATCTTGCTTAGCTTAATACCTGCTAATGGGGCAGATATAATCAATACTCTTCAAACTAATAATCCTTGGTGAGATGCAAATAAGCCTGATCTGGCCAGTTAGGTAGCAGGGCTGTAAAATGACTTAAGTAGTTTTCGTCCTTGGATAACATCAGTATTCAGTGAAGGCCATATGACTGA
Organism: Crocodylus siamensis; assembly: GCF_052110815.1. Lineage (NCBI taxonomy): Eukaryota > Metazoa > Chordata > Crocodylia > Crocodylidae > Crocodylus > Crocodylus siamensis. The sequence continues at coordinate 272,116,693 of NC_143396.1, read as the reverse complement.
ATGTGCTTTTGGAAAAACTGGTGAATGCATATGCAAATGTAGCCTCTTATCTGACCACTTTTGACTGACAGCAAGAAGTCTGGCACTGAGGCTTGCCTGGGACTGTGTTGGAATTTTATTAAGACTGCAATACAATGTGGGAGAGTGAGACAGGTGAACAGAAAGAATCCAGTAAGTCAAGTTTGTAGCTGAGCTGACGATGAGAAACCTCTGCACTAAGGGGATTCTTTCTGTTTGCACTGGATAAAATGGAAGGTGCATGATGGAAAGCAGAAGCTCATTTACGTACTGGAAATCTTGTTTACTTTCTTGCCTCACTGCAGAGCAGCAGTGGTGCTAGGGTTTAATTTCTTGGTACGGCTGGTGGACTAGAAAGCACTCTGCCTGCACATCCCAAACAGTAAATGTCCCACAAATGGTTATTTGAAAGGTAGGTGTGACAGAGTCCAAGACAGGACTTGTTTCTCAACCTTTGTGGATTTGAGGGACCCCTCACTGAACTGAAGGCACCCCTTCATAACTTCTGTGAATTGGGTGGCACCCAGCTTCAAAAACAAATTTCTGTATTACATGTGCTTACCTTTTTGTAAAGGCATTGGGCAGTGGGGGTGGAGGGTGATCATGTGGGGACAAGCCTGAGACTGAATTTATTTATTTAGCTTATCTGCTTATCTCTTCACAGCACCCTTCAAAGGATCTGACAGCACCCCAGGGTGTTGGACACTTTGGTTGAGAATCACTAGTGATTTTACAGGGTTCCCAGAGACATTGGGTATTGGCTACAGCTGAGGCTGTGGACTTTGACTGGGGTGTACCAGTGCTCTTGCTGGGAGCAAAGCTGAAGGTTCTTGGCTAAAGGGTCTTGCCCATCTGCTCAGGGTCAAACCAAAAGCCATATTTGGGGTCAGGAAAGAATTTTCACCCAGATTTGGGGGGGTTTGCCTTTCTCTGTAGCCGGGGGTATGGCCATTTACTGGGGACCTCTTGAGCATATACTGACAAAATTTCATAGGAGCAGGACATTGACAGTGGCTCCCCTGCTTTACGTGTGGCAGGTTAGGGTGTGAGGTCTATGTTGAGTCAGGGCTGGTGGTACTCTTTTATAGAATTTTGATTAGGGTTGTATGAGATGGTTGGGATAGGGATGATCCATTCCTGCTTCAGGCAGGGGGCTGGACTAGATGACCTCTGGAGGTCCCTTCCAGCAGTAGTGGCCTTAGGGGAGGGCAAACTGGGTGACCATTGGGGCCCCACACTTTAAAAATCAATTACACAAAATATTTGTATTATCAATATTGTATTAAAATACTTATATTGCAGTTTTATGGATAGGGCAAAGTGAAATTGAAATTGAAAATGTCCGACTCACTTATAGGTCATCAAAATTAAGGCTCTAAGAGGCCCCAAATGACTCTTGCCCACGGCCCCAACACCTCTAAGGCCACCACTGCTTCCAGCCCTGTCTTTCTATGACTATGAGATACGATGCTGAAATTGCATGGGCCTAATGGCATTGCCCTTCCCTTCAATTTTGTTTGAGGCTTTCCCATGCACTAAGCAGAACTGGTTTCAGCTGGGCAGTGGCCTTATGGAGTCAAAAACACTGGGTTGGTTAAACAACATCTAGATGAGGTTTCCACAAGTAAAAGGAGTCTAAACCACAGCCATCCGTCCCATTCTCCTTCCATCAAAGCAAGTGTTAGAAATGAAAGGGGTTGTTTTTTTTTAAGTCCCCACTGGACATCTTCCTGTTGACTTTAAAGGCCATAAGTCAAGTCCAAGGTGAGAAGATGCATTTCATCCCTTTTCTCCTCTCCTGAACATGCATACTCTGTCATATATATGCTCTTTCCTTGCCTTCCCTCCTCCCCACTCCTTTTTTTATTTTAAATGCTTCTCAGTTTTGTAGCATGTGGGGGCCCTAGTAGAAAGTCAGTGTACTCCAGACACTAAATGCTAACAACAGATATGGTATAAATATGGGTGATGACACAATCTGCTAATGGTAGAAGTACATTAAATCTATCATTACTCTGGATACTTTGTCAAAAGTCCAGCTGGCTTTGATTTGAACTAGTTCAGCTGAGCTGTGCTTGGAATAAGGGCAAATACAAATTGTGGCTCTTCTTCTCATTGCTAGAGATTAGCAGCAAGGCAGATGCAGTAATTCCCAGCACGCACAAGGGTCTAGGACTATTTTTTTTTCTCCCTTATGGGCTAAACTTTGTCCTTGGAGGTTCTCACTGAGTTTGCATTGCAGTTGTATGTTCTGCATACACAATTTGTCCCTAACTGGTTTTGCTATTTTCAGTACCTCCTTGCCTCTCTTCAGTTTGATGTCATTTTAATGTATTTATCTACCCACACCAGTAGATTTGACTCTTTAAAAAAACAAGTGGTCCTAAAGGTCTGCAGGAAACCTGTAAATCTGGCATTTAGGCTATTGATTAATATGTCTGCTGTAATAGTGCATCACTGCTATCCACTTCAACAGAAGAAGAATTATCTCTGAAGGGAGAGAGGTGGGAAGATCACTAGTTTTATTGATTCCCACTTGTAAATGTTCCCATATTTTACTAGAGGGTACAATATAATATATTTAAAATGTTGGCAAAGAAACATTTATTAAAAAGAAATAGTTGTTCCCTGTAGGTTGGCATTGATCTGACATGTAGCCACTACTGTGCTGCTTTCTTCCTTTGTCTTTCCCATTCCCTGTAGGCCAAAGTTCTTTGTTTGTATTAGAGCATATGTAATTAATGCTTTATAGTAAATGTGCATATTTATGAGGCCTGAGACACTAAAAAGAGATGGAGTCAGGGAACAGTTCAGAAGAAACCAAGGATATAAGTGTGGGGACCACTCCATATCTCTAGGGCATAGGCATTTTGGTTTGGTATCAGTGGTATCCTGTTAGAGAGTGACTTGGATCAAACAGCTCTGCTGTTCACACCCACATTTTCCCCCTCCCCTCCCCCCCATGTGAATTATGAATCGAAGGCAGTGGAATCCAAACCCTGACTTTAATTTCATGGAGAGCCTTTTTCTTCATTATGAGCCAAAAGGACCCTCTCAGCAAGGAGGCACTGGATGGGTGTTTGGCAACTTGACCAATATAATATCCTGTGATGCTGACAATATTCAATTTCACAGTGCTTTACAAATATTAATTCTTTGGTACTGCTATGTTTGCCATGACAGATTTTCTAGTACTGCAAAGCAGGAGCTACTGATCCCTTGGGGATAAGTAAGAAACCTTACTGTGGGCTGAAACTGGGAATGTAAGACCTGACCAAAATCACTCTTCTTTTAAAACACCCTCCCCCCCTAAAAATAAAAAATAAAAAAAAAATCTGTAAGTTTCCTATTGTAGTCTTAATGTGGTATTAAAAATGGTGAGGTTTCAGATGCTGACACCAAAATTGTGGTTTGGGTCTCTTGAGACCAGATAATCATTGTCCATTAATTTGGGGTATCTCCATATTTTGTGTGACCAGTTTAAGACACCACAAAGGCTGACTCTTTCTTACCTCCTGCATCCATTGGTACTGAGTACATACTCCCCTGGGAGTTTTGACTGCTTTGTACTTACGAAATGTTGGCCCTTGATGTTTAAATTGGGCATTGGCATTTCGTAGTATCTACCTTGGATATTTATGCCCTACTATGTGGCATCTCTCTGTTGTTGTTCTTTTTCAATCTTGTTCATACTTTTGGCTCCCCTTTCCAAAGAGACATTTTGTTCTTAGCTATCTTATTGGGGAGCAAAACCTCCCAATTAATTAAAAGGCAGTTTTCTTGATGAAATTATCCACTTATATCTGTCATAAGCAATAAAAATAAAGTAAGTGAGCGGTGTTCCTTACAGTGTAAATGACTTGGTTCCCCTGGGAGCTTTTGATCAAATAAAAGTGGATTCTGTGAAACAGTGATCTGATTAAGTGGCAGTTGTTGTTACTCAAAATGCAGGTTTGGCTAGTATTTAGCACATGGGAGGGACTGAGGGAGCACGGGCACTGAACTGAGTTGTACTTGGTTGAGGTATCGCAGGTAAGTAATGGACTTCTAAAAGCTTATGGGATAATTATGTTTTTCTGTGGCCATAATGACCACAGAAATGGGAAAAGAGGAGCACGTGGGTTATGTTGCGGTGTCTGTGGTCACACCTTAGGATAGTGTCAGCCAACTTCACTGGCCAGCATATCACAGATTAGCTCCACATCCTCCCTAAATGCCATGCCAATTCCCTTCCTCTGCCCAATCTGCTGTTCTGCTCCCTACTCTGTGCTCTCTGCCTGATCCTCCTGCTCTGCCCTCTGCTCCTTGCCTTATTTGCTGCTGTGCTGCCTGTCCCCTTCCTGATCTGTTGCATGCTACACTTGGAGGCTGCTTGTGCCACTTGTGGCACCCCTAGTATAGGTTGGCCACCCTGCCTTAGGATATGCCACAAACCACAGTGACTGACAGTTCCAGTTGCCTGTTGTTGCTGCCTGGTGCATTAGAAAGAGTGGGGCCGGAACTCTTATCTGTGGGCACTCGGATAAACCACAGATGAGATCTGTTGTTGCAGTCCGTCCTGGCTATTCTGACTTTATTCATCAGGGCTGCCTTGTGTGCAGGTGCTCTGAAGGGGAGAGGGAGGAATTCCATTGTTGGTCAGCACGTAAACCCACAGCCTTGGCACCAGCATCTTGCTATACTTTCCAAACCACAGAATAAAGCAAGTGAATGGATTAAAAACCCATTTAAAATAACATTTTAAGTGACTCAAGGAAAGCCACTTAAGGCTGAAACACCACGCTCATTCATGGTTACTCTATCCTGGAAACTCGTTGCACTGCAAAACACGAGCTATCACTGCTTGTAGCATTGAGGTGGATTAGAGTGCAGATGCTCAACCTTATCTGTAACGTGTATTGGTTATATGGATTTCTGTTCATAGAAATAGTTATGTGCAGAGGTTTCACTGCGTGTGTAATGGACAGAAAACTGTAAGCAGCACTGGTAGGCACTCACATACTAACATGTCTTCCCAGAGGAAGTTGACCCATTTCTGCAAATAGATAACTGCTGGCAGAAAGAAGTAACGCTGTATCAGAGAATCTGTCTTCCCATTGCCTACTGAATTGTGAAAAAAGAGGAAGGTTAGCTGTATGTTTTGAATTAACAGTTGTGTGAGCACGCTGCTCTTCATAGAAACAGAAGTATCGTAACTTGTCTATGTTGGTAAAGCACCATTTTACCTGAGGGAGGTTTGAGACCATGTCAGTTCAGTTTTTCTCATGAATGTTTTTATTTGTGAATGGGGTGGGCGGGCTGGGAAATGATCTTGGGATACTGATTGGTCTGAAGTGGTGTTGAGGCACTTAGTGCTGTAGCATCTAATGGTGTTTTTATGTGTGCTCTGTGGGAGGTATTTAATTAGAGTGGCTCTGAGAGCCGTTCTAATTAAAGCTCTGAGCATCTTGTATCAGCATCCCCATGCTTCAAAATGGTGGCAGGAGTGCTTTATCTAAAGCTTATTGAACGAGCTTTATTTAAAGTGCCTCTACCACCGTTCTGAAGTGCGGAGCTGCTGATGCATAAGACATGGAGGCTGGCTAGAATGTGATAGTTACTGAAGGTGGTAATTGCCAATTTTAATCATGTCTCCTCTGATTCGCTGTAATTACAACGCATTGGAGCAGCTTCCTAGCTTGTGTGTAGGCACCCTAAAGTCTTTCTTGTCTGTTAAATCAGGTGGTAATTGGACACTGAAGGGCATGAAAGACCTCTCCTTTCTTATGTTGCTGTTGCAAGAGCTGATCAGAATAAGTCTCTAAATAGGGGCTGTTTGGTTCTTCCTGCTTCTGAAGGGCAAATCCCCCGCCCCTACCTCTATGCATGTCTAAAGAATAGGACTAATACTCTAGCAAAAGCAACTGTCTCTATCATAAATTAAAATGAGACTACTGGCTACCCCTGCACAGGGCATACAGTCTAGCCTTTTGCACAGGGCAGTGGTGCTCAACATTTTGGTCCTGCGGGCCAGACGAGTGATGCAACACCAGTCTGTGGACTGGATAGGATCCCGTGTACCAGCATTGGCCCTGCAGGTCTGGATCAGGCTTGCACAACCTTGACTTGCCCCTGTGTGTTGGGATTGGGCGCCAGGACCTCGTGCACCCAATCTAGTATACAAAGCCGTAGCCCATGGTGTGGTCCATGGATGGTGGGGTGCCTTACAATTTGGATGAAATGGCACCAGGAGCTGGATCTGGGCCACAGGCTGACAGCTGAGCACCCCTGGCATAGGGAGTGAAAGATGTGGAATTAAAGCTACTTTTTAACACACTGTGACCTACCTTTCCTTGTCTCATTGACACTATCACTTTTTAGGATGATAGAGGTCTCATAATGCTATCTTGTTGAACACAGTCCTGCACCTTCCTCTGACACCTTAGGCTCCTGTTTCCTGATCATGAGGTGGACTATTATTTATTATCATTGTACTGAGGTATTTCCTGGGAGCCCCAGTACTAGATCAGGACCCCAGTGTATTAGGTTCTGTACAAACCACGAAAGAAAAGCTGCTCTGGCTGGGAAGACCTTATATTCTAGGTACAAGATGAGACAACAGGTGGACCTTGGATTTCTGTTACTGTGCAGCCTGGTGAAACCATTCTGAACCAGGGAAGAATGCAACTCTTTGGTTTTCATGGTGTTTTAAAGGATCTGACTCCTCAGTGATGTATTAGCCATTTCTCTGGCCTGTTGACGTTTTGTATTTGGGACTAGCTTGTGTGATATTATCATAGTGTGGCTCCCAAAGCTATGAACATGTGGCTTTGGGAGTAGCAGTTGTGACTAGAGGGGCTTGCCACCTCAGGCCACAGGCCATTTACCTTTTGCCCTGTGATCTGTATTCCTTCAGTAGAACTTGTATGTAGCCTTGCCAGGTCAAGGAAACTCGGGTCACTGCAAAGCAGTTCAGCTGCCCTTTCTTCTTGGTGTAGGATGGTTCAGGATGTTGTGTGGCCTTCTTTCTTCCCTTGCAATAGCCCCAAACCTCTATGCTAAACTTGTCATGGATCTGGCCTCCTGCAGAGGGGAAAATGCGGTGCGAGTGTTTGTGAAACAAGCCAGAAGAACAGCAGATGGGGGAGAAGAGAGCTGACGAGGAGCCCAGTTATGTCCACGGTAAAGGGGGAAAGGGGGCTTCTGGCTCCTGAGGGGAGTTGAAGTTCTTTCCACTGCAGAGCTCAGTCAAAACTAAGCTGTTCCTGCATTTTGCCACTGCAACAGGAGCATTAGACACCATACTGGGCATGTCTACATGTGCAACTAATGTGACTGAATAAACTCTTGTGCAATTTGAGCCAAAGTAAACTAATCCTAATGTCACTGTCTACACATGCATTTAAGCATAGTTATTTACTCTGCTGCTGGATAGTACCTGTAAATTGGTCTATACCGGCCCAATTGCTGTGCACGTATAGATGGTGATGCTTTATTGTGCAGTAAATTAGTCTGTTGTGCAGTAAAGCACACGTGTAGATGTGCCCCTAGTTTCAGATGGTCTCAGGAGGGGTGGAGAGAGCCTCCTTGAGCTGGAGTGTCCCATACCCGTGGGTTTGGCACAGCTGTCTGCCTAGCCCTGGAATAATAATGAAGCTTGTGCTGTGCAGATATGAGAGTAACCTGCAGAGCTGCTGCTGTGCCACACTGTCACTAGGCACTTATTTTATAAAAGGAGGGGATTAGGATAAAAAGGACAAGTCAAAGCAGATCAATAAAAACAACTATTTTTTTTTTTTTAAAAAAGGTAACCCTTTTGGCATTTCTGATTCTTGATGCTGAGTATTTCTATGGAAACCAGCGTAGCAAAAGGTTTGCTGTCAGTGTCCTTAACTGGTCTACTTAAAAGTAGATGGATGCTGGCTGGATTCAAAAGTATTTGCTCTCTTACCTACAGCCTTCTACCCAGGCCCTCTCAGTCTGCACTAATACATATAACAAAGTTGTATCTGGCTTTCTTTGTTGTAACTGCAGGCATTCACTAAAAGACTTTTACCAGTCTTTCACAGTTTTTTCCTTTTAGCTTGTTATGTACTTCATTTGTTGCATGACATTTGTTGCCATTAATTGTGTTCTGCTCCATGGACATCACCCCTGCTGCTGTCTCTTCCCCTATCTTGGAGTGCAAAGGTATTTTATTCATTTCCTTAATAAATGACTTTAACTTTTTGGATCAGGTTCTAAACACTTTTATTGATATGATGTGGCTCTGGGCCCATTTAAATCACTGGAAAGATGCCTAGTGACCTCTGGAATTTGGATCAGAGTCTTGTATTACACTTGTTTAAATCTTCTTAATATATATATTAAGTGGTAGTTTGATTTCTCTCTGTCAAAGAACCTGATGAGGTTATATATCTGTATTTTCTTTAGTACTCCGTTTTGCCATATCCGCTCTGTGTTCAGCTTGATGGAAGTTCCTTTTGGTTCCGTTTGTGATGTGGCTTCTGCAGTTAATGTGAAAATACCTTTGCTAGTTGATGCTAAGTCATTTCAGCTCCTGATAAAGGTATTAAGATGATCTTTTATTTATATATATATATATATATATATATATATATATATATAGAATCTTAAGACACTTTTATGAAACAGTGTGCTTTTGTCTTCCTAGCTGCTTGTTTTTATCATCCTCTGTAGTGCTTGAATTTGTAGAGAACTCTTGTATTTATATTTTTCCCAAAAGCTGAATATAACTTTGATCTATGCTTTGGATCTGCAGAGTTCTTCTTAATCCCTTCCCACTGAGTTAAAAGCTTGTTCACAGTTGAATGTGATGCAGAGGTATAGGTTATATAGTCTTCACCAGTGGTTCACATACCCCACAAAGATGGGGTGTTGTGCAAAATACAGATTAAAATGTCCCCTTGTTCTTTCTGTTGATTGCAACTCAAATTCAGCACTGCAGTGAGTTGTTTGATAATTTACTGATGTTGAGAAGTCTGTGCATTGCTGTTCCATAGGCCTTATGTTCTTCCTTTCTTTTGTTGAATTATTCAGTCTTTCAGATGTGATTTTTAAATTTGGTTTGTTATAAACAATTGTAGATGGTTCATCTATTGCTGTGGACTTGTCTCTCCCAGTTGTGATCGCCCTTGCAATATAGCTTTGTCTTGAACTCCTGGCACATGCAAATCATGCCTCCTGCCATACCATGTGTGTTGCAAAAGACACAAATTTGGGATGGGGGATCAGATGCCAATCATGCCCTTTCTATTTGCTGGTGCAGGGGGGGCCAGGGATCACGATCCAGAGCCCCCCTTCACTGGCAAATTGAAAACCTGGTGGTGCCTGTTCATCCGATTGTTGGCCTTGGCCCTGATGTTTTCACATTCAATTTAAATTGCCATATAAAGTCAGCCATAAAAAATGTTTTACATATAAAGATATATCAAATGATACTATCAACATGATAGTCATACCATAAATATAATGTATAGTGGGAGCCGTAGAGTTTGTCATCCTTTCAGCTGCTTGTTTCACATTTTAAAATGTGGGGATCCATTTTTCTTTTCTTTTCTTCTCTCCCCCCCCCCTTTTTTTTTTTTTTTTAAAGCCTGAACATTCACTCCTCTTTGTCCTGGAACATGATAACGCGTGTCTTGTTTCTTGAGAAGTTCTTCTTGCAGTGACTGAAGGTTCCACCTCTAACTGTAATTACTTCTGCAATTTGCAGTCCTCCAGGCTATGTTGGTACATCTAAAGATGAACAGAGTGATATAGTACTATAGTGCCTAGTACTATATATTTAACCACCTTTTAAATGTTGGGCTGTTTTCTCTTCCCTCTCGCCCCCCCCCAGTGGTTTTCTGGGGGTTTTATTTAGTTTCTCTGAAACTGCAATTGCTATGGTTGATTTTGTTTTTTGTTTTTTTTCCGTGTTCGAGTCTCAAACCAAAATAAAACCCAGAGCCACTTTCTATGCAACCTGTTGTTAAAAGGTCTTTTGTGGTGGTTCTAACTTGTGCTTTGTAATGACAGCTGCTGGAGAGAAGACAGATTTATGTCTGTGGCACTGGATCTGTAAAACGGGATAATACCCAACCTTGGTGTGCCTGAGCTTGGCTAGATTCTAAGCAGTTTGGGGCAGGCACTGGTTTTTATGCGTTGTTGTGCTGGGCATTGCACAAAGACCCTACTATTATTTGGAGCTGTTTATCACTGTTACTGATATTACTATATTGGTAGACTCTACAGACAGAATATGTCTTGAATTTTACCAAGGTAGCGAAGAGATTTTTCTACTACTTTGCAGTAACCAAAGCTTCATATTCTCTAAATTTCCTGTTAACCAATAGTGAAACTGAAAAGGGACTTCAAGTCCAGCACCGTTTAAAATTTTGGGCAGTGTCTTACTGCATGCATCTACCCCGCCAAGGACAACGGGATCCTGACCTCATTAAGGCCTCTAGATACTATTAAAAGATAACTGTTAGTAACAGGAGTTTCTCACATGGCATTCTCCAGTGGATACGACAGAGTACCAATATAGCCCATAGGAGATGGGCAAGGCTGAAAGAATAACAGGTAGGCTAACTGTCTCTGGCAGGTGGTAGCAGTTGTTGTCCAGCTTATGGTTTTAAAAGTGCTTAATTTTATGTTCTCTTTGTTTTTTATGATGATGATCTTACTGCCTTATGCAGTTCAGGCTGATGCATGGTTCCATAGTTATGAAGAACATTAAACTTCATCTACCATGTTCCTCTATCTTGGTACAAACTAATAATGTCTGTGCTATAACGACTGAAGATGCCTTTCTTTTCCTTCACAGCTAAACTCCCACCTGGCCCCTTGATTGCTCCATTTCTGACTCCCCTAATTTGTTAATGCCTAATAAATTCTGAATTAGGCTTCATCAAAGTAAGTCTTTTTTGTCTGAAGCCAATGTTTCTTAGCATCACCTGGTTCTTATTCTTGCATGCATGGTGGATTTCATTGGGAGGATCTATTTGTCAGTATACCAGCAAATCATTAGAGGGGTGACAAGAATGCAGTAATTCTTCCTAGGCAATTATGTATGGCAGGTTGTTAGTGTGAGTGTAGGAAGTTGAGTGCCTTGATTCTAACATGGAATTGGAACCGTAATGACTTTGCACTCCCACAAAACAGAAAGCACTTCTTTTTAAAATGACCCAAAACATCTTCTTTTTTTAAGTACAGATTTTTTGCAGACAATTTTCATTAAAAAATAGATCTGTGAGTCACTCTTCTTTGTATAAAATATAATTACTGCAATATTGGCTTCAGAAAAGGGACATTTGTGACTTTGCTGCTAACCCCAGCTTTTGCTTCATATCTTTTAAATTAGTTGAGTTAAATAACATCTCAGTTCCAAAGGGCTAATTATGTTTCTGTTTGTTTGCCTTGTGCAGTAAATATTTTCTATATGTAAATCCAACCAGTGTTTGTGGAGGGGAGAAGGATCACCCCAAATGAGCACTGTTTAATTATTAAAAGTGTGTGTACAGTTCCTGTGGGGGGGGGGTGAAATGCATTACTGAATTCAGTCATTTTACTAACTTGCAGCTGAATGAGGTTGGAAAAAGAAACTGTCAGACATCCTGTGTATGACAAGTAATGAACATAATTTGCATCTACTGAAAATTAATTCCTTGATGCACTTATTGTAATTAATTGGTTTTAACTTGCTTAAAGGACAAATACTTGTATTGGTCAATTCTGTGTTGCAGATAAAGGGGAATTTTTTTACTTTACTTTTGTTTCTTAGATGTGCATGGGGAGAATGTTCCTAGGCACAGTATTTAACAGTGATGTAACAGGGATTGCTTAAAAGCAAGGCAGATGTAGGAAGATTTTGAAGGGGAGTTTGTATGTACCTGCACAAGTGTGTATGCAGTATTTTTGCTTGTTTTCAAAGGTATAGGCGGAGACTTTTCTAAATGACTTGTCATTTTGAGGGCATCAATTATCTGAGTCCCCAGAATGAGGTACACTTAGGACACCTAATTTTTTCAGAAGGGAGGTACTCAGCATTTGCTATGATTGGGTCCTGTTAGAGTGGCAAAAAATCAGGTGCCACTGGTTTCCACCACCTGAAGTGGCTAGTCACTTTTTATAAATCTCAGCTGCATTCCTTTGTGATTGACAGCCTTGTGACAGCTGTAAATGCATTCAATAGGAAATGGTAGCGGCCTTGGCCTGTATTGTAGCTCTAATGAGCCTTCTCATTCCATAGCTATGGAGATGACCCTCTTCTGTGGATTTTTTGGATAGATCACTTAAATGGGAGCTGATTTTGTTGTTCCCACATGGAAGACTTCTGCTTTCCTTCTTTAGTTGCTGAACTTACGCCTGTGTTGGCTTCTTGGCCAGGTTGGATAGGGAAAGTTTCAGATAGAAAAACTTCAGTTCCACCCTTCTGTTGAGTCCTGCTTGCACAAAACTGGGATCTGCTTTTTGACGATTCCTAGTGAGGAAAGGCATGCATTTTGGGATGGGTGTCGATTCAGACTTTTATATATAAATGCAGTCTAAATCTGTGTGTATTTCAAAGAAGAGAATTCTGTGTAATATTCAGAGAGAAAATAATTGGATGTGGCTTTTTATTTATTTATGTATGTATTATTTGTTTTTAACTGGAAAGCTGGATTTTAAACCAAGATCATACCAGAACAAAATAAAAGGAAACCTGATAGAAATGAAGACTGTGTTTAGCAACAAACCAGGAACTAGAATTGCCATTGATCAAGAATTAATTTTCAAAGCAGTAACCAAAGAAAGCATATTAATAATAGCTAGTGAAGAAGGCAATGCAGCACTTATACTCTAGACAGTTCAAAACCATTTGAAATTTGGGGAAAGTTTGTATCTGAAGTCTGTAGCTTCTCCCATCTCTGCTTTGTGGTGCATATAAACACACATGCTGTCACAGCTTTAAACCTGTTCCTGTTTGCCATCTTTGTCCCAAGTGGATATAATGCAAGAAGACAGGAGACCTGTAATTATAGAGTTTTGAAAATACAAACAAGATTCAGTTCAAGACATGGCACAAATGGGGAAGCAAATTGTGCATGTTTGCGTAAAGCTGACCCAGTTGGCAATTCAATGACAAAAGCGTACCTGTATATTTGAAATGATAGATTTAGGTTCTGAACTGCTTATGATTAGATTAAGACAGTGTAGCAAACTTTAATGGTGCATGAAAAGCTATTGCTGGATTTCTAGTGATATGTACTTTTCTGCTTTAGAACTGTGTGGATAATCTTTATGGTTGTATAACTGCTTATAGACGGGGACCTCAAGTGTTTTTTAGAGACTTGAATGAGTTCAGGCTCCCAGCTTGCTTGAGGAGAAGTATTTCCTTCCTCCCCCCCCCCTTTTTTTGTTTTTGTTTTGTTAGTTTTTTGTCTTTTTCAGATTTGATTTTGACTAGTTTTTCACACAGGACATGTGGACAGAGAAGAAACAGAGCTCATACCTGCAGCATCCCAGTCCTAGGCCTTATCTACAAGATAGCGACATCACAGCTGACAGAATTGCGGTGTTTACTGCAGATTCCATCTGCAGGGCCGGCAGAAAAGTTGTGTTTGCAGGACTGCTAGTGGCCATTTTAAAGCAAAATGCATAATGTAACTTATTAATAACAATTTATAGTTGAGTTCTTTGTTACCTGACAGTTCCACAAGCTGCTCAGTCCAAAGGTAGCACCATACTGGAACAAAATCATAGCGAACTTGTTTTCTTTGTTCAGACTAGTTGGATCCCTTGTCCTAGTTGAATCATGCATTCCTTGTGTACCCCAAACTCTTCTTATCTTTGAATGGGAGTTTCAGATGGGAATGACGTGAGGTCAGCCTGGTGCAGTATCAGATGATCACTAATGTCAACAGACAGTGACAGTGATGCCTCTGAAGAATAATTTGAGAGTAGATGGGGAACTTCTAAAGAATCTAATGTCATGATGTGTTGCTTCAAGCTTTATTGTGAGTGGCTCTTGTATGTTAGAGGCCTTCTGTAGCTTTCAGTATATGCTTTACTGACCACTTAGACTGCTTGTGAAGATAAGCTTGTTTTGATGGAGAGCTCATGTTATATGACGCCAGTAAGAACATGTGTGATATGTGTATTTTAAAAAAAATTCAGTTATCATTATTTCTTAATTTTTGTGTGTGAGTTTAATGCTTGAGAGAGGATAGCTACCCTTCTCTATGTGGAGATGGAAGTCCTCTGATTAACCACAGGGCAGGTATTGAGGGAGTCCCATGTTCTTCATGTTGCTATGTTGTATTCGTGCCCTGAAAAGATTACTTCCATCTGTCCAGTCATTGGACTTCAGTGAGATGGTTTATGAGGAGTCTGTAAGGGTTATAGCTTACTGGGTGGCTGTGGCTTTGGTGTGAACATTTCCTTTTTTATACGTAAAGTAGATTGAAGGGGTTAGGATGTGAGGGTTTCATAGCACCTGATGTTGCCACATATGACCAAACTTCCTTGTGTCTTCTGTAGCTCTTCCCTGGGACTTAGATGTAGAACTTTTTATTCTCTGCAGCTTTATTATACGAGTCACTGGACTACCCTTTTAAAAAATAAGCTCTGAGAAACTACTTCTTGCATTTCTGATAATGACATAAGAGAAATATTGAGATGAAAGCTACAGTGTTATCCGGTCCTTCCAACTCATTCTTCCTCGTACTCCGTTTTTGAGAGAGGCTGTTTCATAAGAAGGTGAAATAGGTTTTTCTCAAGCATAAAATGCATCTCTAGAACTTCGCTTACTGTGCCCTTCCTATGAAACTTGAGCACAACTTTCCAAACAAAAACACAGGAGTGGGGTTACAGCAGTGATTCACAGTCAGGGTGCTGCAGCACCTTGGTGTGCCACTCCATCCTTTGAAGGGCCCTGGGATGTGAGAGGAGATAAGCATGTAAGTGCAGGCTGAGGCTTGTCTCTGCCTATCTTATCTCCCACCCCCACTGCCTGGTCTTTATGTAAGGAATTAAGCACTGCAGTATTTTAATTGGGTATTGAAGTTGGGTGCCACTCAATTCGCAGAAGTTATGAAGGGGTGCTGCGAGTCCAGTGAGAGGTGTTTCAAGTGCAACCAGGGGGTGTTGTGAACTCAGAAAGGTTGAGACCCACTGGATTACAGTTTTCCAAGTAGCTTTTCAATAAAAGCAGGTAATATTCTGGGAAGGCTTCCACGTAGATACTTATCAATGTGTTGGCATTCAAATAGTAGTAGGCACTATAAAGATTTTCTTTCTCTTACCTTCAAGGATGATTGCTCTGTAACATTGTCTGGTTTCCCATGTATTTGGTAGATCCTGAATCCTGTTTAAGAAAGCTTATGTCTATCTCATTCAGTTAGTCTATAAGGTACACCTCTATGCTGCCTTCTGTTTAGCTCTGTTGAAGAAGACTGAGAGCATAGTATAACTGCTTAACGTCTCTGGGGCTTTTGTCTGAAACTAGTGAAATTACACTAATGATGAATTTAGCACCATGTTTTGATTATATTTTGTTCAGGTTCTTGCGTTATGTAGATGGTAGGAGGATAGCTTGTCTGAAAAGACTTGAAGATATTCACTGTGTAAAGGGCAAGCAAAATCAAAAGCAGCGCAGTTTGAAGTACCAGCAGTATTCAAGCCTTATTATCAGAACTTTTTCTCTGGGCTTTTTTTGCTTTGTTTTGTTTTCTTGTATGACAGGGTTAAAACTCCTGGGCCCAACAATACGAGAATTATGGTACATGATGTGCTGCAGAGCTGACTACCATGTGTCTGTCTATTATTACCCTAAGGAAACTGTCTCTTTGTGTGAAACAACATTAAAGCAGTTTGCTTTCTCTGTAAGGAGGTTCCAAACTTATGTTTTCTGTTTGATCTTGATAAATAAAATAAAATGACATGATACATTGACACGAGCCACTTTCTCTGTACTGCTGCTTGAACGCTGCATACTGCTAGTTTTCTGGCTTGAAACAAACTTTTCTGAAATAGTTTGCAGCAAAGAACTGAACTCTAGCTGTCAAACTTGAAAACTTGGCACAAGGCAAGAGATGCTAGCACAGTAGTACAGAGTATTTTCGTGCGTTGCGTTGTGTTGTGTTGCTTCCTTGTTGAGTTGGAAAGGCTCTTCATTGACAGTGTAGCACTTAATACAGCCCATATGGGGCCCCTACAGGTGCCCCTATGGCACCATTGTTACTGCACCATCATTTAGTACAGTGGCTCCCAAACTTTTTTTGCTGCAACCCTAAATCCGGGTCACGACCCGTGGCCCTGACTCACTCATGCCTGATGGCACCAGCAGAACCTCAGCTGGGCGAGGATCTTGGAGGGCAGCAGCAGCAAGAGCCACGTGCACTGTGCGCTGGGGGAGCCCTGCAGGTGGGAGGGGAGGAGCAAGGGGGGGACCCCCTGCAACCCTGACTTAGGTTGTACCCTGAGGTTGGGAACCACTGAGTTAGTACTTACTTCCGGAAGTACTAAATAATGGCGCAGTAATGGCCTGTACTGCGCTGTGGGTGCTGTGCACGGTTGTTTTTGGATGCTGTCGCCATAGTGATGTGCTGTACTGAGGGGGCACGTTGCTACGACGACGTAGCTTGCAGCATTACTGTTTTTGCCCACGGACGCTATGTTGCTGTGGCTTGTTGCTATAGAGACGTAGCGTCATGTACACGCGCCCACTGTGTAGTGAAAGATCTTGATAATTCAAGAAAATGGTTATTTATCTGGGATTACCCTACATGAAAAGCTTATTTTGGGCGGGAAGTAAGCCAGAATAACATGTTCTTATGGTTGAAGATGATGATTTAAAACCTAATCTAAAAAGGCAATCAAAGTCCTTCCAGTGGCTTCAGTGGGATTTGGATCATGTTTGTGGGGCTGCAGCTTATCATGCTGCCTTTTGTGAGGAGTCCAGTTTTCATTTTAAAAAACCCGAAAACAAACCCAAAACACACAAAGGTGCTTTTAGTGGTGACAAGCCCATTATTCTCAACAAACTCTCAGGCCAGCTGAGTAATGACAACTCCTTTTTTATTTTTTTTATTTGTTTTTCCTTCCCCAAAAGGGAACCTGCCCGTCTGCCTTTCAAACTCTCCAGTCAGCTAGCAATTCCACAAGCCATTTCCCCAATGATTTATTATGGCAGGAGCTACAAAGTAAACTTTGGTAAATAGATTTATACATGTGACATTGCAGTGAATGGGAGCTTTATACTTGGCTATTCCATTGCTGTTTATTACCATATGATGTTTCATTGAATGAAATTATATAACTGCCTTGACTCTTCAAGGGCTAGAAACAATTCGAGTCATTCCTATCATCTGTTTACCAGAGCATCACAAAGAGGGAATGTTTTAATGTGGCTGTCTGGTTTGCTGTCAGTCCCCATTCTCCATCCTGAGAAAGTTTGACTATAACAAGTGGATTTCTTTCTTTTGGCTTTAGTCAATGTGGTCATTCTATTATACCAGACATGGTTTTGAAGCCAAATTTAGACTTCCTTCCCCTAAAGAGAACTTCTGTTGTAGAAATGACCTAGTAGACTTAGGAGCTGGCTTTACAGTTTTTTAGGTATCCTGTTTGTGGGTGAGACATATATAGACCCCCTATTCTGTGTCTTCCTCAGCTGGCCTAAACCATTTTACAAAACAGACCTCAGCTGGAGTCATTCTACCATAGTCAAAGGAGCTAGGCGACTTGTCACCAGCTGAGAATCTGTCCCTTTTGTTTGGGACAGATCCTGTTCCTGTGAATGATTGTTAATTGGGTAAAACCCCCCATTTAAAATTTCATTTGACTTTTTTTTTTTTTTTTTAAAAAGATCAGTCAGGTTCTAAAGCTTCTTCTAAAACAATTTGCTACCATGTTCCAAGTTGTATCTATATTTTGGGTAAAATTGGCTCTATGCGAAGTCCATGGCAAAGCTTTTGTAGACGTCAGCCAGGCCACGATTTAAGTCTTTATTCATAGAAAGTTCCACACCTCAGTCTTGGGGAGGTTGCATATTGTGTCTTTAATTTCTACATGGCTTTTCTAAATGATGACCTCTTTTGTGCAAGGTCAAGCCCCATATTCCTGCAGTGTGTGCTCTGAAGCCTCATTCATAAACATCTCTCTGAACATCAACCTTTGTTCTGTGTCCATGGATGCGAGAGAATCACAAACAATGGCAATGCTGAAACAAAAGTGATGATTGTTCAGGGATCGTTGAGGCGGGAGGTCAGCTAGACTCATCAGCCTGTTGCGGGCTGGGCCCCATTGTCCCAGTAATTGGATTTCTGCTGATGGTGTCCAGGCGCTGGGAATGTGAGTGAGTGAGAAGGCAGAGCTGATGAGGAGGGAAGGGGAATGCTTGCCAAGTGCAATAAAGAAAAACAACACAGAAAACCCCCAGTTATTGTAGGAAGCAAATGACTAGAGTCCATGGTGTTTGCTGTGGACGGCATGTGGATGTCCGAATGAGCCCTAATTGTGTAGAAAGGCACCAGATTGCAACTTTATTAACACTTAAATGCAGAGATAATGGTAGGCAATGACACTTATTGCTGGATCCTGAAGTTATGAATTCCGGTACTGGACTCTGAAGGGCAGGGATGTTCATGCAAATAAAATGCCCATTCCTAAGAGTGTGGCTCACTCATTTGTAGGCCAATTTGTTCATATACTAAGTTACTGTGCTAGTATTCCCAATGACCCAACTGTAGACAAGCTGACTGGCCTTTCTGTAAGGGTTTATGACTTGCACAGTATGTGAAGTTGCTTGTCCAGCCTGCACAAGGGCTGATTGCTGTTGAATTGCGTGTGAGCAGGAGTGAGTAGTATGGAAAGCAGGTGGGTCATTTGACCTCCCATGCCATTTTATGTAGTAGAGCTGATAGCTCTGGGAAGAACAAACTCTCCAGAGGCTTTTGGAGTTGTTCCTTACTTTTCCCCACCTTCACCTTTTGGAGCTGAGGAAATTCCTGTCTTCTGGAGCTGTTTTGTTCTCTTTCCCTTTCTGCCACTTCGGGGGAAGTCTATGCTAATATTTATGGTTTGCCTAAGTCCCGAATATTTCCCAATCCAAGCCACGGGATCCATTCTTCCCTCTCGTATTATCCCTTACAGCTTGCACCATGTCTGTCCCGGTGGTGTACCTGCAAGATTGCTCTGTTTTCACTAACCTGGAGCATGGGCAAGGATATCTAAAAGGGGAGACGAATGGTCACAAGGATGAGAAACAAACCTGGCGAAAAGGTGTAGGCTGTGGTGTCCCACGCATATTAAGCATTCTGGATAGGGACCTATGTCAGGTTGTACCTCTGCCATCCCTAATGCTGCCTGCAGAGAAGAAAGAGTGTGATGAGGAACTGCAAATGTGGACCTCACTCTAGCTCAAAAGGAAGTTTTTTAATGCAAGGCATCGGCTAATGCACAGCTGGCCAGTCTCATGAGCTGCTCCCTGAGAAGTTCTGGCCCAGTGCTAGTGCAGGTGCCAGTGGCCAAAGCAGTCCACTACCTGAATTGTGCGTATATCTCTGGCCATATCTTAATAAGCATAGGGAAATATTTGGCAGGTTTGCTCTATTACAGGTGTCAGCAACCTTTGAGCAGCAGCAGGCCAAATTAAAGAAGCTTAGTCTAAGGCGGCTGGCACTGGCTGCTGGTGACCTGCAGCTGCTGGTTTGCCCTGCTGCCATGCGCTGCTAGATAGCACCTTGTGCTGCTGAATGGCCCTGGCACCATATGTTGCCACCATCCCTGCTCTGTGGGCTGGATACAGTTCCTTGCAGGCTGGATCTGGCCCATGGACTGTAGACTGTCAACTTCTATTCTCTTATCAGTCTCTGCTTCCTTCCTTATCCTTGTGGGCAGCACTCATTTTTCCTGTACAGCCACCTAGACAGAGCTGAGGCTAAAGTAAGGTGGTCACAGGAAATGGCTTGCTAATGGCTGTACAGTACCTCTTTACTTGAAAGATGAAAGCAAGCTGGCTCTGACACAGATGTGCACGCACAAGCACTTAGTCAGTCCTATCTAAGGGAATCTGTTGTGGAAGTGACCCACTTTCGCCTCCATAAAACAGCATTGGCAGAGTTACTGCATCCCATCATCCCTTGCTCATAGTGCTCCAGGCAATTTCTGCTTCTCTGGTGTTCTCTTTTTAGTCCAATGAGTTATACTTTGACTACAGATCTGCATGTGTATCAAAGCACCTGCCTATGAGGTGGAACAAGGAGAAGAGCCTTAGTCAGGGACAGCGTGCACTTCCATCAGGAAATGCCTAGCTGGTGGTCAGGAAACTCAACAAGTTTTCTCTCCGAGCTTCCTCTATATTTGTATATCAGGGTTTGTCTTCACTCCACAATGAAGAAGACAAGGTTTTATTTCCTGGCCCCTGGATTTCATAAGACCCATCCAGAACTTGAGAATATATCTGCCCCTACACCCTGGCAGAAGGGGTCCCTCGGGGTGGCTCTGGTGTGTGTTAACTTGGAGGTTAACTTTTCTGTGTCTGTAATTCATTCCTCCTTCCTTTCCGTGATTCGCTCCACAGATTTAGAACCCTCTATCTAGTTGTCCCTTCCCATGTGGGGAGGCTTGGCAGCACCTGATTCCTTTCTAAGAGCTAGAATAAAATGGAATCTGATTATGAGGTTTCCAAGCCCCTGAGCAAAGCTCAGGCTAAATCTGGCTTCAGATCAAATTCAGTAGTGGTGTAAATGATGCAAGCTGCACATTCAGTGCAAATGGCAACAATATAGCTTGCATTGATTTGTCATGTCCTTTCATCAAATTATAGGAAAGTAGGGCTGGGAGGGATTTCACCATTTAGCCCAGCCCCGATTCTTCAGATGTGTCAAGTGGGGGTGATTTCACCACCTTGATGTTCCATGAGTTGGAGATTGAATTCAGACTTTTTAGGGGATTTGACTTGAAGTCAACTCACACTTGTACTCACTTTTGCCCTGAGAGAGATTGGCGATAGCACAGCATAAATGTAAGTAGAGATGTCTTGCATCTTATTTGTTCTGTTACACACTGAGGTAGATAATGAATGTAAATCACTCATTTTCCTCCAGAATTTATGCCTTTTTCCACTTGCCTCTCTCTGCTAATGAGCCTGCAGCAGATATGGGTATATCTGCTCCACAGCTTCATCACTGCAGAAGGAGATCTGTATAATCCTATTGGAGTTTTATATTTTTTCAAAGCAAAAGAGAGCCCAACTCTCACGAGACTCGCATGGTACAAACATTCAACGTCTTATGCTCCCTTCTGACTCGGGTTGGTGAGATGAAGATGTCATCCTGGCATCCTCCCAAGGTCTTGGATCACCCACCATGTGATCCAAGACATGCTCTAAAGACAACAAAAAAAAGCAGGTGCTTGAAACCACTTGTACACATCTTTGAAATAACATCCTTCTCCCCAAAACAGCCCCACAGATCTGAGGAACACACTTGGCAGTTTCAGGTATGTTTTGTTCTCTGCTTGCTTACTTGTCTTTAAAGATGGGAGGGCACAGTGCTTGATTGTAACCTTCCTATGCTGCCCTTGAAGTTTTTCAGACCTGTCTGAACTACTGTCTTGCAATGATCAGTATCTTTGAAACAAACCGCTGGAAAAGGATCTGGCAAATTCTTTTTTTCTGGAAGTGGATCTCTGGATGGTATGTACTTACTTTAAGAAAAATCATTGTGCACCTGGAGGTTCCCCTGACATATCTCTAAATTTGTTCCCTTTAGTTCCTAGGCCTAGTGTAGGGAAAACAGAAACTGGTGATCTTGGAGTATTTGAAGTTAGTGGGACTAGTTTGTCTGAAGACCTCTGTCCATACCCAGTTTGTTTAAGGACTGGGGCTGAAGTAAGATCAGAATGAGGGCCCATATATCTATAAAATGCCAGTTTAAATGTGCACTAAAGTGAGCATATAACTTGATATCAATCCAGGGATGGAAACATAATTCTATTTCTTTCCTGATATTGTTAGCTCTGACCTTTTCAGATCCTAGTGCGTGACAATTTTTAATGAAGATTTTAGAAAAAAGAAGTCGGCACTTCTAAGAGACTGCAGACAATGTTAAAATAATACATAGGGTGAATGCCAAGAATAGTTGGGGGGAGGTTTCTCTGTGAATTAAAATTTTGTTCACCCTCTAGTTTCATGTACCTTGGACGCTGCTGCACTGTAAAGGGGCACATGTATGTTGGTTAGGGGAGGGGGATTGTAACCTAAGCTGAATTAAATCTCAGGTTAAAAAGTCATCTAGAATGCTTTGGACTCTTCACAATGTGACATCAGCAAGTCAGCTGTGAAACCAGCTTGGTAGAGGGTACAATAGGTCAAGGGATGTCAGTACCTTGAAATATTAGAATGGATGATTCCTGAGCACAACTCAGGCTTTATTTTGTTGGTTTAGATTATAGCAGTTATTAGATGAATAACTGAATTCAAGTAAAAAATAAAAATAAAGTAAAAAATGCAGACCAAAAGAGAGACATTGGAACCTTTCCTGATCTCCTTAGGCATTATTGTCATCTCTGAAGAGAGTTGTTATTGTCGGTTCTTAGGGTAGTTGGGGCTAGATGTCTTCAGACTATACATAGCCACAATTACTGGCTACAAGTTGCTGAAGTAAGTTACTCCTTTATTTGCTATTTACGATTATGTCGGATGATGATGATGGTCTTTGGAACTTTTATAGCGCTTTCTGTCCAAACAAACTGAACTCTAAATAGTTTAACAAAGCAGATGTTAGCATACATGCCTTCATATGTATGCTTGTCTTGTACCTAGTCATTGCTGTAATGCGGGTCTTGGGTGGAGTGTGACACAATATCAGTGCCAGCAACATACTGTATACTACAGCTGTGTGAAATTTTGCCGGCTGTTTCAACATGGTTTCAACTCATTTCAAGTTCGAAACAGCGAAATCAAAACAAAGGGCTTCGAAATAGCCTTGAAACAAAATGAGGTTAGTTGAAACCTTTTTGAAGCAGCCAGCTGGTGGGAGATGGGGGAGAACCAGGGCTGCACTCCCAGCAGCTCCGCAGCCTCATGTGGCTCAGCCAGGCGGGGAATGCAGCCCTGGCTCTCCCTGCCTCCCGGGGCCAGGCTGCAGGAAGCTGATCGCAGCGCAGCAGAAGAGAACTGAGCGATTAGGCTCAGTTCCTTTTCCCAGCATCCCGGTCCCAGGCGGCAGCACCCAGCTTCCCTCCCTCATCTGGCAGGCAGATCAGGGGCCCGCAACCATGGGAGGCCTGGCACAGCCCCTGCCACCCTCCCAGGGTTGCGGGCCCCTGATCTGCCTGCTGGATGAGAGGCTGTTTTGAGCTTCCCCATAATAGCCTATGAGTGAAACATTGAAACAGAGTCGCTGTTTCAATGAAACGAAACGGAACAGCAGTTTCCAATCGAAATGAAATTCAAAACGAAATGCTGTTCCACTGAAACCTTGAAATGCAAGTCAAAACAGAATGGTGCCATTTCGTGTACTGGTAACAACGTTTTTAGAAAGAAAATGAAATCTAGTTCATCTGTCTGGACAGAGAAGATGCATACATGGGTTAATGCAAATATGAGTTGAGATTTACTTAGTGCAACAGGACTAACTACTGTGGCAAAAAAGTTGCACAAGTTGTATAATGACTGCAGGTGTCCCACTGTATGTCTTGTGCAGTTAGTCGTTATGATGACAAAGGGGCAGGATCTTGGACTCTTAATTCCCAAAGGATAAAACTTTGAGCAGTTCAAGTGCTCTGGAGTGTTATTCAAGTTGATGTGAACCACCAAGGAAAGTGCCCCCACCTGAATCCTGCTGTACTAGAAGCTTGCGGGGGAGGTTTGTTTATTTGTTCGGGTTTGTTTGTTTTTGTTTTGACCTCTCCCATTTACTAGCTCGCATCTGATGACCCTGTGGGGCATGCTTCAAAAGCCATTTGTTTGTTAGGGTTTCAGGGGAAGGATGTTCCTCAGTGGTTTGTTTTGTTTGTTAGGGTCAGGGGCCATCCAGGAGATTGTTTGGTTTTGTTTTGTTTCATTTTATATCCTTACGTTGCTGAGGTTAGTTGTTACCTGAATTTAGTTATTTAAAGATGCTGTGCAGCAGAGGTTAGTTTATTTGCATGGTAACTGATCTTAAATTTTGGTAAGGGCACTCAAACTTTTACACAGGTATCCTTCTGTTTATATTAAAACCCCCCCAAACCAACTACTAAGTAGATCTGACTCCACTTTGGTTAGGAAATTTCAGACCAGCATAGTCCAGGGTTGTAAGTCCACCAAATAAATAGAACAAATCTAAAGAGATACCATGAAAACTCCTCCATAACTAATTGTAAAGATAATACATAAATCAAGGCTATCTCTTGCATTTATCCTGCTGGCATTCCATTGTAGATTGAGGATTACTTACACACTGCTAAAACATCAGCTTCCTATTAATTTTTGCCTTCAGTCACAGATGTATTATTTTAAGTGTAAAATAAAACATTATTTTACAGATATTAAGTGCATTTACATTTTATGAAAAGTAGCGTCCTGCTGTCTGAGCTGTTAGAAAAGGATTGCTGTTTATCTTATCAAGAAAACTTCTTACCCTTCCTGTGGGTTGCATCTGAAAGTGGACCCTTCTTTCTGAACATTTAAAGCTTATAGGACATAAGAATCCCTCAGAGAGATCCCCTTAAGCAATGAAAACAAGAGCTAAGAAATACCAGGCACATTCTTGTAAAGAAGCAGACCACCTAGAAGATGCTGACCTAAGAGCTCAGGTGCCCCAGTATATTTTGTGAAGGTGGAGTACCAGTGACAGAGCTACAATCTACGTTCCCACACCAAGGTGGACCTGTGGGTGCCATGACTTATGCTGTACTGTGAACCAAAAGCCTGCTGTAATTACACCTTACACCTGTGAGTAAGGCACCCTGCTATTGCTTTTCTACCAAAATTTAGATTGTAACCTTAAACCATGGGAAAGCATTTCTGTCTAAAGAGAATTGTTATTCAGTTGGAACTTTCCCTCCTCCTTTTCCGCCTCCTTTATTGCCTAAGCACTCTTTATTAAAAAGCAGACAACATGATTTCCCAGGTACCAGTAGAAGAAGGGGGTTGGTAAGAGTGGTGGGTTTGAGTGGCATTGGCTAATTTTGTAATAGTTCACTCTGTGGGTATGTTCCTCAGATACATAAAGATGAAAATTCTCTGTAGGTCTAATTAACCATGTTTCTAGATAGTAATTACTGTAAACTACTAAATGACACTGAATTTATGGCAAAAATGGTATTTTCTTTTTTTTGAAAAAATCTGTTTCGGTCACTGAATAAAATTCCATGCATTTGGAAATGCAGTCCAAATACCTGAATTAATTTCAATGGAAATGTCATTTGCAGTAAAAGGATTCTGAAGAATTTGATGTTCTGACAGGTATTACTGGCACATAGGCAAAATCTGCACCGACTTCTTTAACTACAGCTCTGGCTTAATAATGAAAATAAAACAATGCCATATCTCTCTCTGCTAGCCAAGCTCTCACAGGAGCAATATAGATTCATTATTCTGAGGTGCTTGTACTTGCATTTGAATGATACCGCTTTTCTAAGTACTCGGGGAAGTTGGCAACACAGACTAAAGAGGAAGACCTTGATAGTCTGAGTTTTCATTGATTTAAAATGAGTAACATTTACCCTGCTGCATTAAAAGATACAGCTACAAAGGCACATTTTGTTTTCTTCCAA
This sequence comes from Crocodylus siamensis, assembly GCF_052110815.1. Lineage (NCBI taxonomy): Eukaryota > Metazoa > Chordata > Crocodylia > Crocodylidae > Crocodylus > Crocodylus siamensis. Next base: position 272,090,944 of record NC_143396.1, on the reverse strand, counting down.
GATAAGTCCTGTATGTTTAAGTGGTCTACATGAAAGCATAGAAAACCACATCTGTCATTGGTGGAGTTAGGATGCAAACTGCCTGGCCACAAGTCCTTTTTATGGATGGTATAAACATGATTTCCTGCCCAGAAGGTAGGCACGATGATTGATGTTGTGAAGCAACTGTTGAGATTTAGTGGAATATCTGTTTGAAGTATTCTGCCTTTTTTAGAGTCCATAGAAACTGTTTACCAAACACATCCTAGTTCCAGTAAAAATAAGGAAATTCCACTAGGAGTCTGGTGTGTGATGAGTCCTTGGCTCATAGTTGTGTTGAAAAGGAACTCAGACCACTCTAAACAAGAGCCAGAATTGCACAGAAGGGTATGTAGGGAATCTGACCCAGAGGGTCAAAAGCCAAAAGGTCAGCAGTGGTCCAGTGGTTTTGAGCTTGTGCCCATAGTCGAGGGCTCTGGTCACCTTGCTGCAACAACTTCTCATCTGTTTATTCAGTTGCTATTTTAATTAACACTCTGGTGGTGGTAGTCCCACTTCTGAAATACGGTTCCATTTTAAAAAAAATTATAGTATGTGGTACTACTCGTTCTCAGAGGGCCAGAATCTGCTTCTTGTTCACAGACTGAGGAGTTGGTCACTGTGGGAGAACTCGTGTTGGTTTGGATACAAGACTTACGCCCCATCATTCCAACGTAAATTTTTTTAAAAAAGTTGTTGTATTACAAATGCATGGTAAATGCATACTTCTAGGTGAAAATAAATGCTTGCATATGAGGCAAAGTCTCTGCCTAATGATGAGGAAAGCAGTAAATTAACATGCTTTTAAATGTGTTGGGCCTGGTTTTAAAACACTAACTTGCATGCTTTTTGTGCCTGACTGACTTCACAGTTACTCCTGCTGGAAACCTAAGTGGTCAGTTAGGCCTTGAATATACTCAACTTGCATGAAATTATAAGAACTCTGAGTCAATACCCTGTGCAGTTACATGTGTGGGTCTGAAAGCCAGTGGCCTGATTTTTTTTTTTTTTCCCAAAGGTGTGGAGCCACCTGCATATCAAATTGATATTAATAAGTTGTAGAAATATGCACTGCTTTTGAAAATCAAATCCCAGGATCTATGTGATGACATATCCCTATTTAATATTGGTGTCAGGCTTTCAACCAGAACGAGAATTACAGGGAACAATTTGCAGGCAGCTGTAATATATTTAATATACCGAAAGTGGAAAGAATAGATAGATAATTATGGAAGTTTTAGTTTTTATTTTTTTTTTAATTGAGAAGGGGCCCCAGTAAGTATTTGGGGAAGCAGAATGCAGACCTAAAATTGTGCTAAATATTTGCTGTGTAGCTGCATTAGTTATTTTGGTGTTTTCAAGTTTTTATTTATTTATAATATAGAGTCATAGGGTTGGAAGATACCTTGAAAGCTATCTAGTCCACCTATGTCTTTCTAAAATAGCCTCTCTGAAATCTATATTTGATATTCATTGTCTGTGGATAATCCTTATCTTGCGTAGATAAGTGTGTTTAAGTTGTTTTTTTTTTCTAGTGGTATATGAGGTGCATTATGTATGATACTTGTATCAAGAGATATAATAAATGATGGAAAATGATCACTGTGGACGATAAATTCTTTAGAGTGGGAAAGTATAAAAATAATACATAAATGTTGCATAGTACAAGCTGTCAAAGCTAAGTATAAGAGTGGCATATGATGGAATTTCTCTCAGTTTCTTCACCCATCTTGTTTGTGTAGATCAAGGTTAAACTAAGGTAGTGCACGTTTCCCATATGAAAAGCCATGAATCAGAATAGAGAAGGAAATAAATGGTGTCATTCCATTCAAACTCTGCTTATGCACTCAGAATAGCTGAGTGTTTCTCCTCCTGCAAAATGATCAGCTAAAGAATGATTAACACACTGTATTTAAATAGTCATCATTAGGCTGACAAGCCAAACTGAAATGAATGGCAGTAGTTTGCATCCTGTAATGGCTGTGTTGACATGAACTTTTTTCCTTTAAAATTTCCCACTGTTGCTGCCACCAGTTCAATGGGAATGGGAGAGACTGACTGGCTGGGCTTTTGTGTGTGATAGTCCTGTACAAAGCAGGTCTGGCAGGCCTGCCAGAGCTACCGGGGTGTTATCCTGTGTAATGCCCCAGCCCTCTCACCCCCCCAGCAGAGCTGACCTGATGATAGCAATGGCGGGAAACTTAGAGAAGTCTGGTATCTGAATAATTTGAATGAATCTGGTATATTCTTTTCTGGCTACTTGTTTTCAGACTCAGGAATATAGAATGCATTGAGTTTTCTTTGCTGCTCTGAGGGATAGAAAATGATTTTTCTTTTTAAAAGGAAGCTTAAATTCTGTAGAAATTGTGGAGCCAACAGGGAATACCTGAGAGGATGTGTCAGTGCATTGAAAGCTCTGGAATATGAATATAATATAGCTGCTGCTGATCAGAGGAATGTTTCATGGAAGTGCTCCCTGCTAGAAAAATTTCTCAAAGCAATCATGTGATATGACTTAATCATCAGAACTGTGCAAGTGCCAGCAAAATGTGCAGGCTAGCTCCATTACAGATCAGTGCTCAGCGGGAAGACCTATTTGTAGGACAACTCGGGAAGCAGAATTCGTAGTTGTTAGACCTGCTGGACCCCTCATCACTGCAGACTGGGTTGAGATCACTTACATTGGTTTGGATTACAGTATTTTTCATGGCTGCTCCTGAAGTGGTGATGACATTGGCCTGTAAAGAAATTTCTTCTGTAGCTAGAAGCATCCAAGTGGGAAATCCTAAGTGTACTAAAGAAATGGACAGCTTGACTCTGACTCTACTTGCATCGCATTTTGATCTGTGCAAGCTTACTGATGTTATGGGAGCTGTTTCTGATTGTGGGCTGGAATAAGTGAGATTGGAATTGTCTGAAAGCTGTAACTTGACAACTGTCACGTGGCTCCTTTGTGCCAGTAACTGATCTTGTTTACTTGGCAGAGAGTTCTTATGAAGTTGTTGCTGTCATGTGCCAGCGGATCTTATTCTTTTTCCCCCTCCACCTGAACATAAATTACCAGGAAAAGTCCTTTTCTGAATGCATTTAAAGTCTGCCCGGGCCACACCCTGCTTAAGGAGCACTGTGGCTACAGGATACATCCTGGACGGCTGGCAAGGGAGGGCTGTTTACTGTTCCTGACAGGCGCCGTGCCAGGGAAGAGAGAGGACCAAGGCACTTGAGCCTTCGTATCAGTGTTTCGACATTGTCTTCATGTACATGGATGAAACTGATGGGCTTTTTGGGTAATGCAGTATGGGATGGTGTTTATGTTTTAATCTTTCCTCACACCTCATACTGCTGGTGCTGTTAAATATTCTTTGGACTTTCAGTTGCTCAGGCTGAGGCTGCCTCTGATTAGTGTGTGGCTGCATTTTTGGGAGAGCCATCCTACAGTTTGATTATTTATTAAACACTTTAGATCAAGGGTGTTCAGCCCCTGATGCTGTGTCATCTGACCTGTAGAGGTTCCCCGTGGATGGCCCTGCGTGTTTGTTCAGGCACACAAGGGAAGCATGGGGCTTGACCTCAGGACATGGGCCTGCGCAGGGGCAACACAGGGCCCCACAAGCCAGTTCCAGTTTCCAGGGTCCAGTTTGGCCTGCAGACATGCCCTATACCTCTTATCTAGCCCATGGGGCAAAAAGGTTGAGTATGGTTATTTTAAATCATTAAAGCCCTAATTTTGGGGCACTAAAGTATGGGTATCTTCACATCTGCTCTGTGATGGGAGGGGGGGTCCCTTAATTAGAGCAGCTCTCATTAAAGTGGTTGCTGCATCACCTGTATTAGGCAACCCCACACTTCAAAATGGCAGTAGGGGCACTTTTACTAAAGCTCATTTGATGAGCTTTAATTAAAGTGCCCCTACTGCCATTTTGAAGTGTGATGGTTCTGAATACATGTGACACAGATGCTGCTGAAGCATACTAGGTAGCATGGCCCTGAAGACTCAATTAATTGAGTCTACTCTGATACATGCTAATTAATATACATTGAAGCAGACGTCCGGCATGTGTATATGTGCCATAAGGCTCTGCCTAGTTCTTAAAGAGGGCCTGGACAATTATTTTGGGTGGAGGGCTGCTTTCCAGGTTTCGGCAAGCTTTTCAGGGCCACATAGGTAGCCCCACCCCCTGACAGGTGCCCTCTTCCCCTACTGCTTGCCATCTTGGGACTGGAAGTCCCGCCCCCTAACCCCCTGACCTTTGCCACAAGAAGTCCCTCCCCTTGTCCCTGGGAGTACTCCTTTCAGCAGGGGGCTTTGCCATCCCAGAACCTGAAAAATACCAAATGATATTCTAAAAATAGAACACTTACAACATTGATTAATTTGATTTCAAAAAATATTTTTGTCCTGATTTACATGTGTTTGTGTAGTGCACGTAGAGGTGATTGCACAATTTCATAGATTTCATAGACATTAGGGCTGGAAGGGACCTCGGAAGATCATCGAGTCCAGCCCCCCACCCAAAGGGCAGGAAGTCAGCTGGGGTCATAGGATCCCAGCAAGGTAAGCATCCAATTTACTCTTGAAGGTGTTCAGTGTAGGTGCTTGAACCACCTCTGATGGCAGGCTGTTCCAGACCTTGGAGGCTTAACATGAAGTCTTACTCTTAGGTTGTGGGGGCATGGGGGGTGGGTATAGGCTTTTGGGGGAGTGTGCAGGTGTTTTGTGGGGGTGGTAGGGGGTGTGGGGGGAAGGGGGCATGTGGGTGGGTGTGTGTGGATATGTGGGGTGTGGGTAGAAGGTGGCTAGGGTGTGTGAAGGGGTGTGGGAGTCTGTGTAGGGCAGTGCAAGGGGGGGTTGGGGGTGTATATGTATGGTGGCGTGTGTGGTGTGGGACTTGCTGTATGAATTTTCTCTCTCTCTCTCTCTCCTGCGCCTGGGTACCAGTGCAGGTCCAGTGATGCAGCCGGGGACCACATGGTGCTGGGGCAGGCAGAGGCTTCTGGCTGGGGTTGGGGGTGGGGGGCTGCTGGGTCCTACTGCCCCTGGCTTCTGTCATCTTTGATAGGCAGCCAGGAACAGATAAATATTAATTTTTAACACTTTTTAGGGGCCCTGCAGGCCGGATAGAATGGGCTGATAGGCCCAAGATTTGGCCCCTGGGTTGGATTTTTCCACCCCTGTCTTAAAGCCTAGGAATAAGAACTGAAAACTATCTCTTCAGTTCTAGGCTCCATCCCATACTGCTAAAATTCCATGGTTGTGGGTGGATTATAAGAACTGAAATAAGTGGTTCTGATTCTTTTCCAGAGCCCAGTCTTAAGATGGAGAAAAAGGTTTCAGGACCCCACTCCCATTTAACCATCAAGAAAAGGGTGAGGGAGTTGTGACCCTGCTGAATCTGTTTGTAACCTGCTGGGTTGTGATACATTGACAGAGGCATACTGACAGATTACCTGCCGGGCCAAGGTTATCCCTATTTATAATTTTTGCTGACTTAATCTACTGATGGAAATCTCCTGAGCATTTTGGAATGTCTTCTGCTTTGTTCTTTTTCCTGTTCACTTGATGGCTGGACTGTGCCATAAATATGGAGTAAAAGCAGCACAATACAGTTTTAAGCAACAATACATTTGTTAGCTTCTCAAGTCAGACATTGTATCTTACTCTCTTTTGTGTAGCACTGATCCCACTGAAGCAGTCAGTAAATAACAACAAGCCCAAGTAATGCAGATGGAGAAGATTAAATTGTCAGTGCTTGCAAGTAGTACAGTCCTCTCGGATATGTCAGTCCTAATGTTAAACCCAATCATGAGTTCTTCAGCTTGGTCAAAATCTAACTAAAATGAATGCTGACGGTCTTGCTTGCGTGTGTTGCACTTGCCATGTCCTGCTTTTGGAAGTGGATGTCAGTGTACTTTTGGGGGGTTTCAAAGATCTATATTTTAAGGCTCATACAAACGAGCTGTAAAATGCACGTCCTATGCCCTGAGCTCCATTGGGTGCAGACATTTAACTCTTTGCTTGCCAGCCAGAGTGAAAAGATTCTGTGTTCCTTTTGAAATGGAAATTTGAGAGGCAGGCAGGACTGAAATAGCTAGCAGGGTATGAATAAATTACAGCAGAACAAGAGGACTTCAACACCAGAGAGGTTTGTAGATGTATGGCAGGGCCAATGTATTGTTGTCATCTATTGTTGTTTTGTTGTCCTGAGGCTGCTGTGTCACATGGATCCTGTGTTCCCCGTACCGTTATACCAGCCTATTCTGTGCTGACTGCATGTTCTTCACAAGCCTTGCTAGCAAAACTGGCTCAAACTTGCTCTTGCTGCTAATCTTCTTACAGATGATAAATTATAATTGTGCACAATCTGCTGCTTATTGTGGGGAAACACTGGGGTAGTTGGTTTATTATCCTTGTTAAATAAGCACCTGATCACGTTGGGGAAACAGATATAATTAAGCAACACAACTGATTCATTAAGTTTTGCCCTTTTGGGTGGTTTCTTTTTGCATTTTAAGCTTTGCTTCTTCCTTTATTTGGTTGAAAATAGGAAAGGCTGAAAAATATTGGACTATACACTGGATAATGCAAACACTTTTTTTTTTGTCAGTTAAAATATTAGATCATTATAATGATTCACAGCTGAAATGTCAGAGCTGTTTAGGAAGAGAGGGTAGAAAATGTGGAGAGAGAAGAAAAATAATAGGGCTTAATCTCTTTTCTTGTCATACTAATTGTGAACATTGGGAGCACTGCAAATGAGACATCTCTTAGGTCTGCTCTGTTGATAGGCATTGTACCAGTTTAGATATTTTCATTATGGATATGAGGACAATGATCAGGAATCCTGGCTTTCTCTGTTTAAATTCTCTGATTTAAAACCCCCGAAATCCGCTTTTTTCCATGATTCAAATGAAATGCTGCTATATATATATATAGAAGGCTTCCAAATTGCTTTAAAATTGTAAATATATCAATAAAACACTGGGTTCAACTGATAGATATATCTATATCTATCAGTTGAACCCAGTGTTTTATTGATATATTTACAATTTGGAAGCCTTCCAGTACTTCAATCTCTATAATAAAATAAATTATAAATACCTATAAATGTTGGTATTTGATTTTGGGTTTTTTATTATAGAAAATCAAAACTTCCCCTGCTCCCTTTGCTCACCGGGATGTGGGTCCAGCTGCAGCTCCTCTCCCTTCCCCCAGCTGCTTTGTGGTGCTGAGCAGCTCTAATATGCCGGTCCCCCGCCATTGCCATTGCCTCTCATTCCCCAACCACAGCCCCCTGGGCCCTGCTGCTGCTCCTGTTTCCCCAGCCCTGCTGGAGGGGGCGCCCAGCTGTCAGGGCTACAGGGCGAGGGACCCAGGTCCACAGTCCCCTGCCCCCTGCAGCAGTACTTGAACCCTGGGTGCCACCTGCAGGAGATGGCAGCTGCGGCAGTGGAGCAGAGTGTGGAGCCCAGCTCTCCCTTCCCCATGGGTGGCATGGTCAAAGTGGAGCCCATTGTGGGGGACAGATACGGGCTGCCTGCTACAGGCTTGGGGTTGCTTGCCCTAATGCCCTACCTCTGGGGCCTCTGGAGCCCAGTGGGCAGGACCTGGCGTGGCAGAGCAGAGGAGAGCAGGTCTGCATGTGGAAGCTCGTTGCTGCCCCTGGGAGCTCCTCACCTCCATGGCGAGGCACCCCTTCCCCATCTGGCAGCAATGAGAGGCACAATTCTACCCACAGCCCTTTCCCAGGCCCTGTGGCCATGCATTCCAGCCCCAGGCCTCATGTACTGCCTGGGCTAGGCAGTAGCCCCAGCCACAACCCTGCCCAACTCTTTCCCTCCCTCACTGAAGGCCTCTTGGCGCCCTGCCACTGCCACCAGACTTACCTGCAGGAGCTGCTCTCCAGGCTGTGTGGTGCCCATGTGCATGGGCATGCGTGCACATGGTGCCCCCTGCTGATCACTCTCCTCCCACTCCCAGCCTCTTGCAGGTTGGAACTCTGCCAGCCTGCAAGGGGAAACCCACCATTTCCTGTGTTTTTTCTCCTTTAAAGGAGATAATCGGGGTTTTACCTGGTTTTTCTGTGTTGAATGGAAAACTGGAATCCCTGATAATGATACAGTTACTCTGGTAGAACTCCTAGCTGGGATGTGGTTATGCTGGTATACTTTGCTGGCTTATACTAGATAGAACTGTGTTGTATAGCCTGTGGTGGGATTAAACCCAAGATCCTTGTCTTTGATGGACTTGACTTCAGTTGCTCCAAAATACTACGTTTACAGCACCCCTCAGAGGGTAGCCAGTGAGGACAAGTAACTTGAATGCAAACCTTTATTAGAATGACAAGAGACAAATGTTGTAACAATGGACTGGAAGGAAAAAGGGAAATAAGGTATAATGAGCAATTGTCTACTCGTGTATCCTGTGGAAAGCCCGTGGATTAGACACTCCAGTGAATACTCTCTTCCCTACTTCAGACTTCTAAGGCCCTCAAACGTATGCTTTTTTAAACCATATTTGCATATGCATAAGCTATGCCCATTTTAGCACTTTTCTCCACTAATTTCAAGGTACAGACATCTCTTAGCTTATTTACTTAGTCACACTTACTAATCCATCAGCTTTATTGTCATGAATATTGACCTCGTGTTATGAAAAGCACATTAAAATATACTTGAAATTAAAATGGCTAATGTTTTTATTTCTCATCAAATACCCAATGTTAAGAAATATACCTCTTCTGTGACAGTGTGCGCTTGTTAGCTAATCTTTTGATTATGACTTCAGTACTGGTCAGCTACTCATGCTTACTAGGCCCAAGCCAGGCCTCTTCATGTCAAGCTCTCCATATACAGACCTTTAGTATTGTGCATTACAGCATTCGTATTTCTTGTAGAGGCTGACCACCATTGTTGTAACTACATCCATACTGGGAAGGTTTTGTATCTCTCTTTCTGTGTTGGTACAGTTGAAGTGGTATGAGCTTTAATTGAAGCTGGCGGATGTAACTACAGTGGCAAATGGCTCTTCTCAGTGGAGTAGGGGAAAGTGTTGTTTGTTGTGTAAGGGGAGAGGGACTGGCATCCTCTTAATGTATTTATTTTTTTAAATTAAAGCTGATTCTCATGCCAGCGCTTTTTGTTTTTCATAATGTTTCTCTGAAAAATCACAGCTTGTGCTTCAAAATGGAATTAGAGATTTCTGGGGAAAAGGTTGCCCATGGCATGGGGCCTGAACCCACAGCCCTCACTTGGGCATAACTTCTACTGACTTCAAGACATACTGCTCCTGCAGTTTCACATGACATTGCCAGGAGTTATGTCCAAGGAGGGACTTGCAGGAGCAACCTGCCTGAGAGTCGGTGGGTGTGTTATGCCTGGCTAAAAATGGAGGGTCACATCATATAACTCTTACTATGCAAGTAAGGATTTTGAGTAAGAACCGAGTAAGCTCCATAACAAGAGCAGTAAGGAATCTGTTGCCTCTTAGTAAAATAAGATTTCATTTTGCTTCAAATGAACTTGCTAACAGTGCATTTTGGAAAGTTCACCACAGCAAATCATTTTCTGAAGTCTCTTGGCCTTTTCAGAGTTGCAAGTAGATTTAATGTTGTTTGTTCTGACTGATTGTCAAAAAGATAGGGAGGGATGGAGTTGGGGACTGAGGCAGCACTCAGATGTGCACAGTTCTCCTGTAATACTATAGTGCAGGGGCGGGCAATTATTTGGGTGGAGGACTGCTTACTGAGTTTTGGCAAGCCATTGAGGGCCTCGTGACAGGCAGCCAGGGGCAGGTAACTATTAACTTTCTAAATTTTTTTAGGGGCCCCACAGGCCAGACAGAATGGCCTGGTGGGCCACATTTTGCTCACCCCTGGGTTCGACTGGGTAAACAATGGCTGCCCAGCTAACTTAGCTCACCCACATGCAAACCTTATACTTACACAAATGCAGACTCAGGTAGCAAATTTAATAGTGATTAATTACTGCACAGTACCACACATGTAGATGCAATCTGGCAGCAAATTTTGCTGCTGGCTCTGTCCTGCCGTTAGGGTCCAGTCTAAGGCCAGCTCCTGGCAGGGACCCTCCCCTGGCCTAGGACTGAGCTGTGGCGTGGCCGTCCTTAACTGCAGGCTGTAAAAGCTTGCAGCCATTTTGTGCTCTGGGGCACATCCCACAGGCAGCCTGAGGTTAGCGCCCTGCTGTCAGTGCCTGCCTAGGGCTCTGTGCTGCAGTGTAACCCTGCTCAGCCTTGCTCAGCGTAACCCTGTTCAGCCTGTCTGGCCATCAGTGTAGACAGTTCTTCCTGCAGGTTGCTGTAGCCCTTGCCAGCACCCCAGGGCTGCCTGCAACTGGCATCTGGCAGCAGGGCCAGCTGTACTGGCCTGCTGCAGACCCCAGCAACTTGCCCTGCACCTACAGCTGCTGTGGGGCATAGCTGGTGCTACCCAGCTGCCACTCCCTTGTTGTGTCCCTGCAGTGACACTGCTGGCAGCTGCCCAGGGCTGGCAATAGAGGTCCAGAGAGCAACAGGGGCCCAAAGAGCCAGTGCAGGACTTGGCAGCATGGTCTCATCCTCCCTGTCCAGACCCACCCCAGTGTATATGCACACCTGTGCTTTCCACCAAGGGCCCCAACTTGAACCAAGAGAAGGTTGGTGACCCCTTGGCACCCTGTGGCAATGCAGAGGTGCAGAACTAGTTCGAGGTGGGGTGAGCACTCCAATGCCCATTTTTATGAGGCCTTGTAGGGCAGGATGTAGGAGCAAGGCCTTGCAGTCACAGCAAGTGGCTGTGATGAACCACAATCATGGGTCTGGTCATGGATGAAAGACCATAACCTTTATGCAGCAGCTGACCTATATTTTGGCACCCTGGGACCCAGGCTGCAGCTATGCAGTTTACACCAGCACGGGCAGCCAGCCCGAGCTCCCGCTGTGCCCTGACCCTTCCAGTGATGTGTCACCGGAGGAGGGACCCGTGGGCATTCAGAGTCCCACCTTACCCAGCTTCCCAGCTGCTCAGACCACTAGCATCTCAGGGAGCCCTTACCAGCACCTGCTTCTGGAGCTGCATAGCCTCAGACCTGGCCACAAGGAATGGCCAGCCATGACACACTGGCTGTCAGCAGCACCAGCTCCTTCTTGGGGGCCACCTTTGGCTGGGTGCCTGCATGCTGTGCACCGTGGGCTGAGGACACTGGGTGCAGCTGGACACCATTACCAACTGGGAATACCACACTGAGTCACTAGCTTCGCATGGTAAGCCCTGCGCTATGGGGAGGGCCCTTCCTGCCCCCCACACAACACCTAGAGAAGCAGGACATAGTTCAAGACTCTGAGTAGCTTGTGTCCCCCCAGCCTGGTGGGCATGTGCCTCTCACACCCTGAGGAAGGCATTGATGCTGGCAGTGATGTCTTCCTCAGCAGTAGGGGGCAGGGACATGCGGCACTGCCACAGGTAGTCCTCGTGGCGGCAGAGATTGCAGGGCAGCCTGGGCTTGCCCCCTGCACTGTTGTTGCTTGCTGTCCAGTACCAGTGCACAGGTTCACCCGGGGCACCAGGAAGGTCGTGAGCAGAAGGGTGTAGTGCAGGGGCAGGCAATTATTTTGGGTGGAGGGCCGCTTACTGAGTTTTGGCGAGCCATTGAGGGCCTCGTGACAGGCCGCCAGAGGCAGATAACTATTCATTTTCTAAATTTTTTAGCGGCCCTGTGGGCTGGATAGAATGGCCTGGCGGGCTGCATTTTGCCCACCTCTGCTGTAGTGAGACTACCTGTGAAGACGAGCATTAGTACTGGGATCAGGCCCTTTTTCAGAATGTGAGTTGCCTTGGTATTGGATTGAATTTGAAATGTCTAAAGAAATGCATCTTCAAACCTTAATTGGAAATTTTGCAGTGTCAAAGCCTGGGCATATCAGAGGCATTGTGTGACAGCAAAATTGCTGTATATTGATTCATTATTCATCTGCAACATTTTTTAGCTACAGTGCTGCTTTTGTCCATGAAGGGAACTATGATGTGTAGCTGCTGCAGAACCTACAAGCCCCCCACTCTTCTTCTTTCTTTCTTTTTTTTTTTTTTTTTTTAAAGTCTGGTGAGAAAATCATATTGCTTTCTCTCAAGGGCAGCATTCAAAGCACATTTTCCTTCCTTAAGATCCAGAAGAACAAGGTTTTATTCTTATCTGTGAGTCAGTTTTCCAAGGGTTTTTTTTTTTTTTTTTTTAACTTCAGTACTATTTTCAAACTGTTGATTAATATTTGTTTCTTAAATACATCGAGGATGTATTAGAACAGTGATTCTTAACCAGGGTGCCACAGCATCCTGGGGTTTCTTCAGACTTTTTTGAGGGTGCCACAAAGTACCATGTAATGTTATCATGGTTAGGTGTTACAAACATGATTTGCAAAATAAACCCAGAGATCCATAGGTTCTCAAATAAGAATCCATAGTGTTAAAAATGTTCTGACGTGGTGTGGTCTTTGAGTCCTTTGCAACAGAAGAATTGCTTTATTATTTGTCCATAGTTGAAAAACTAGTGAAAACTGAGAGCAGGCATTTTGAGGGATGCCTTGGGTCTGTCAAGGTTGAGAACTTCTGTGCTAGTAAGACAGGCTGGTGTGACCATCTGTGACTCTTGAGACCAGTGTGACTAATTGGTACAGTCTCACTTATCTTTGCTGTTACCTTGTCTGCTTCATCCCTCCTCATTTGTTGGTTTGCTCACCTCTTGCATCTAAACCCAGTCTAAACTCCTAGGAAAAGGACAGTGTACCGGAGGATCCATACCATGGGGCTGTTGCTCCTTCCTGGTCCTTGGGTGCTGTTGCAACATAAATGACCGTTGGGTATACAGAGCATGTACTGGGGAACATGCTGCCAGTCTTGGAGTACTTACACTAGGAAGGCTTAATCCTCTATCAGGATTTTATGCAAGAGACTGGGACTCTGAACAGGTAGAGGAATGCAAGGTAGTAGATTGCAGTGCAAAAGCAGAGGCTTGTTTGGGGCAGGCGGTGGTGGTGGTTAATATCAGTAACGTGCCTTTACAATGTGATATTAACCACATTTTGCAGCCTTTAGCACAGACATATATTCTTGTGCCTTAACACCTTGTTGGGGAGACTAAGGATGAAAGCATCTGCACAGCTGTTCTGTCTCAGAAAATATGGTATACAAAGATTTCTGGGGGGGTGCCCACACCTCCCCCTGTTTTTTATGATCTTATATGAATGATGGTGTTTGACAAGGAGGTGTTTTTTTTTAATATTCTCAAGGCTGTTTGCCTTTTGGCTGACTGGGTTTTGAGGGGTGGGTGTTGTTTGCTTATGTTGCTTTGTAAGTGGCAAGAGATAATTTGAACTTTAATTAAAGGTTTGTTTATTTATATTGATCAAGTGAGCCCAGCTGGCTCAATGCAGAAGTCAAGCTCTGAGATCTGGGAATGGATTTAGGGTGCCAGAGCTATGTAGATTGAGGCCCTGGAAAGGAAGTAGGATCTCATCTTCGTACTAGGCCTTCCTAGATTTTTGGCTTGTTCCCAGCACAAGCAGGTAAATGCAAAAGCATTGGGAATCATAAGGGTGGATAGGACTTCAAAGGCTGTCTAGTCCAATAGCACAAATACAGGGTATGCCATTCTCATGCTATTGCAGACAAGCTAAATGAGAATGATGGGGTCTTGTCGCATCTCCCTAATCCTAAAACATACTGCTTCAGTGGATGAGCTCAATGATCTTCCAGTGTTATAAGCCAGAAAGAAGTTGTTATTCCTCACTAGAGAAAGGGATAAATAGTGTGTTTTTCCTACCTTTTTGTGAGGGGTGGAGAGCACAGCTCTACTCGAGCTCTTACATGCAGCCCAGGTGTGGGAACACTGTCTGTTTGAACAGAACGGTGAAAGCAGCACAAAAGTGTCTCCATGCTACAGACTCCAGCTTCTCATGCTTTTTCCTCTGTTTACTGTGACTTCCTGCCCCATTTCCCTTCTGCGGCTCTGTCCCTTCTCAGTTTGACATCTAAGATGGAAAGGCTGTTAGATGCAACAACGATGCAACTTCATGGGGGGTGCAGCAGGTGATGGGGTTTTTAAGCCCATGCTAAGTGGACACTAATCTAGGGTAGCTTGTACTCAGTGGGTATGTCTACATGAGAAGTTTATTGTGCATTTGACTAATTAACTGTGAAGTAAACATCTGTCTACATGTGTGTGTCTTTTATTAGTGTATTAGTTTCATGCTCCCTCTGTAGCAGGGTAGTTAGTACTTGTAAGTACAAGTTTTTTCATGCACAGCAGTGCATATGTAGACACCAACCTGGGTGGCTGGGGTATGAGGGTGCTTCATTGCAGGGGGCGGCCTGCTGGCTAACCTTGCACTTAAGCATCCTTGTGCCCCAGTCAGCCCTTCTGTAGTACATTGAGTCTGGTCGGAGCAGCCCTGGGCTCCTTACCATCAGGGGCTGCTCCAACCGGGTTCATTGTGCTGCAGTCTGGGAACACGTGCAGGCATGATAAACTCTTGAGCTTATTGCTGCATGCTAGTAGACACATGAAGATGTGCCCAGTGTTCAGGAAGTTACTACTTAGTAGCTGACAGGGTACAATCCCATTAGCTTTACCATTGGGTAAACTGATTTGTATTTATACTCCGGTGGACTAGTGGTAACAATGAATCGATGTTAGTTGGTTGGTCACAGCAGGCAAGTTGCCTTATTTTTGTTGATCTTCTCATTGGCATTCTTACTGTTGGAAGTACAGTTGGTAACACTGTATTTCCATAGTTTTCTATGGCCACTTTTGTTTCACTGTTCTTCTAAAGCATTATAACTGGTCGTATATCCTTGCCCATCCAAATATTAGATTTTATTGACCCGTTGAAGCAAAACAAATGCTGTCTAATCACTTAAAACTTCAAATGTGCAGAAGTATGTCATGAGCATTTAGTATCTTGCAGAACTGAGCTCCTAAATCAATAGTACCACTACTTTTATGTAGGTCTTGTTAAAGAAAGTGAAAGAAATCTTTAAATCTCTCAAGGCTATCCTTTAGTAGCCAAGCTGGTAAGACTAGTGTAAGTCCATCTTATCAGAAAAAATCCTCTCTGTTCACACTGCATGAATATATCCTTGCTAATGATGCTTAAAGCAGTTCGTTTCTCTGGAGGCCACCAAAATCACAGACACACACTCATTAGATGGCACAAAAGGTGTATTTGCAAATAGGGTCAGAGCAGAGTCAAAAACTCAGATTACTCTGAACCCACCAAGGAATTTTGCAGGCTGTATTTATCTTTTCCCTCCTGGGCACGTGTGCAGAAACAGGAACTCTTACAGCTCACTTCCGTTTCATACAAACATACATGTGGTTACATCACTACATGCATCGCATGTATAGTATAATTAACTACTTAAGTATGCAGGGCGGAGAGGTAAATATGCATCAGCTAATTAAGCATGCTCAGAGACTACTATAGGTCACCAAGAGTTCAAACCGCCCCCCCTTTCAAGGACACAGTCAGTTGAATTCCAGCTTCTGTAATCTGTATGAGAAAGGCTAGGAAGAAGCTGGGGGAGAGTCTGTGTTTTAGCATAAGAAAAAGCTGTGGCAAGGCTGGGAAAGGAACAAAGTCCTTGGCAGTGTTTCTTTCTTATCGGGTGCAAGATGCAAGCTGTGCATTTCTAACAATATTCCATTTCTAACACTAAGATGCACTTCGAGCTTTGAAGCCAGTTTATCTCAGGCATGAAGAACCAATGCTTGTGCAAGTCAATGGCCGTCTTGTTGACTTCAGTGGATGTAGCTGGATCACATCTGTTAGCTTCTTTTAACATATCTGGCTTTTCTCTAGGATGCATTCTCATAGCAAAGCTATTTTTACTTTCTTTGTTGTTTCTGAGGTTTGATTTTCATGCTGAACTATATCTTTTAAAGTTGAAATGAACTATGAATAGTTTTATTGAATGCTGGGAGGAAGTTCTGGGGTGTTTTTATTTACTTCATTTATTTCCTCTTTAATGCTGTTTTGGTTTTATTTAAGTACTGAAATGGAAGGATAAATGTGGCTTGTTGAGAACAAAGGTCAGATGGTGAAGAGGAAGGAATGGTGTTGCTGTCCCCAAACCCTAGTGCCTGAATTTCTGAAGATTCCTACCAATACTTAGTGTTTGCAGCAATTAGCAATGTGAGTTAATATCAGTAAGCCACAGAGTCTCTGCTACCTATTTGGGGCATTCTCGGTTGTCATAACTATTGCTTCTGTCTGCAGAATCAGCAGGCTGGTCTGCATTTACATTTGAGAGGCTTGTTCGATTCACAACACATGAATAGAACATGAGTTTCTTTTTTAAAATAAGAGTTGCATACTCTCTGTAGCAGAAACTAAGGGGCTGCTACAGGAGTGGTGGTATGTGGGTAGCAGCTTCGAGGTACCTCCGGTTATGGAACTTTGCTAACACTATTGGGAGCTTCAGTGAGATTATTTGCAGTGGTAGAAATATGATTTTTTTTTTCCTTCTGTTACTGACTCTAAAGTACACAATGTGGCAAAATCCCCTTTTGAAAGTTTTGGTGGGGAAAAAATATTGATTTAATGGCACTGTATGTTACGTGAAACAGACTCCAAATGCATTCATTAGGATCCTGAACCAAATGGTCATGCAAATCCTGAGATCCATGCAACGGCATTTTCATATTTAATGTTGACACCATTAAAATTCATCAGTTTGCTGACAAGAGTTGTCTTCATTAATTTAACGAGCACCACAACATTCCTGAGATGCATCATTACATCTCATCATGTAAATATAAACTATGATGATTAGGGGTGAACAACTAGCCTCAAAAAACTAATATTGCTGAAAAATGGCCTACCATTTAAAAGAGCTACTACAATAAGCTGCCAGAATGCATCTTTCGATCTCCCGTTGTTAAAACTGCAAAGACTCTTATTAATCTTCATAGCACCTAATTTCTTTAGGACCTTTTTATGCAGATTTTAGCTGGAGGCTTGTTTACATTTGTTGAATGTTACAATGCCTATTATGTGTTTGAATACCCAATACAGAGTCCTGTGGTAACATAACAATTAAGGCGAAGGTTATTAAATTTGGTGGACTGGCATGGTGAAGCTCCAGGAACATGTTTTTCAGTATAAAGGCGAACAGAGCAGACAATTTTCTTCCCTTGGCAGGAAGAACCTAGTCTTTCTCCAGTGCATTAAATCTGAGGGTTATGTTGAAGTAAATGTAGCAATTAAATACTAGTATCCTGTGTGCTAGCACACAAAAATATTTTTTTTTCTTTCAGTCTGTGATCTAGATAATACCTGCCAAGCTGGGCTTGTGCTCCAGATTTGTGGTCAGTCTTTACTGCTTAGGCATTAATTTAAGACTTCACTGAAGCTAGTACAATGTCTGAGGATGAAAGCAGGGGAAACGGGTCCAAGGAGTCAGTAAGTTCCTAAAGCATGGGAAGCTGCAGCTAAGCAGACTCTTCCCTCCATCAAAGGCTCATCTCCATGCTGTGTGTGTTGAGCGGTATGGGTATCATTCTCATTACCTCTGTCTAGTTGTGAATAGGTCATTTCTCTTTTTAACTTCATGATCGGTTTGGAGAATTCATTGCATTGGGGTGCCTTTTGTGGTGTCTTGACATAACTGCATTGTCATTTTTTGTTTCCTCAAAGTCATTTGAAAATCATGTATAATTAAGGTTGTGGTTGTGTAGAGACCATCAAAGGCTGATACTTTGGCAAAGTAATGATTGAATTGACCTTCAAGGGATTGTATGGCTTTCAATGCAATTTATAATCTCTGGTCGTTCGTAAGTGTTATCCACATGTTGTTACTGGCTTGATTTTTCTCTGAGGAATCCTGAATGAATATGAAATGCAGTCAGCTATTTTTTGTTGTTGGTAGGCATTCTGTGCATACACTGTACAGAGGAAACTCCCATATGTATGCAAGTTAGGACAAGAGTTGGGAGGCACTATTACTTAATTCAAAAATTTTAAAAGTTACAGTCTTGACTTTTGGAAAATGTTTACACATACCCCATACAGGTAACCTAAGTTAAGTGGTATTCTGGACCAGTGAGTTCAGTATCTGCAGTGAATTATTTGAGTTTGTAGAAAGCTTCCTAAGTTGCCTCTTTAAAATCTTGACACATTGCTCTAGATTTATATATCCTTTCTTTGCTCCCAGGTATTCAGCTAAGTACAAAAGAGGTACACACTTGCAGTCAAGATTTCTCTGAGATCTATGAAGTGGTGTTTTTTTTTTTTTTTGTTTTTTGTTTTTTTTACCACAGCCTGTAGAAGTGTGGCCAGAGCCTTTTTGGCTAAAGGGCATTGGTGCCTAAAGAAGGATGCTAGTATGAGTCTTGGCTGTGGAGCAGTGATAAGCATGGTGGGACACTTGCATCGGTCTTAAGACACTAGCTAACTAATGTTATCTCTGAGACTTGGATCTGTAGAAGTTTTTAAGGCCTCCTGTGTAAATAGGTCTAAGGACCTCTAGTATTTATTTCTGCATACATCCCCCATAGCTGCTGTTTGGGGTAGAGCACATCTTTTAGAAGCTTCCTTTCTAAAATGTTGGTTCCAGAGCTGGGCACTTTGTTCCTGTCATGGTCTCATTGTTCCAATATACTGAGGGAAAATCACTTCTTACTTAATATGCATATACAAGTCCTCTAACTACTTTGGAATTTATCAGCATTAATTCTCTACTGAATTCCACAAAGCAAGTCCAGAAGATCATTTCAGTTGGTTATATGCAAGCAACACTGAAAATACAGTGTAAGAAAATACTGGAGATAAAACAAGAGTCAGGAGATTCCAGTTACAGTCATAGAGCAAAATGAAGCCAAAGGGAATCATTAATTGTTTGACGCATTTAAAGAAACTTGAGGGAAGTGGCTTTCTAAGCGTGATTTAGCTCTTCACAGTGTCCCTGTAGTGTAGTTGGTGGCCTATTAATGGAGAAGTTGAGCAGTGAAGTTATTTGTCCAAAGTCATGGAGCAAGTCAGTGCTCAAGCAGGGAGAGGAACTTGGCGATCGTGGCAAAGTTACAGCTGAATTGGTTTCTACAGTCATATGCATTGAGCCCTGGATGACGTTCCTCTCTCTGTCACCACTAGTTGTTAAACACAGCTTCAGTGTTTACTCTGTTGGTAGGTGGGCCATAAGCCAAAGTCTAGAATTGTGAAAGTTTTCAGTGCTGTAGGCAAACCTGCTGATGGTATTGTAAGACAAGGATAGATTATTATTATAGTTTTTGAGGCAGTCCTCTTAACTTCCCACCTTTTATGTCTTGACAACAATTGTAAAGGTTGGAGCGTAATTATCTTTGTGTAATGGAGTTGAATTTTCTACCTGAGCTTTCATTTTTGCTGGACAGTCTTAAATCAAAAATCAGCCTCTTCATTGCTTCATTGGAACAAATTCATGCTGCTGAGCATGCAGGTCGTAAGATATGAGAGTGACCAAACCACCCATGTACGGATAACAACCTTCGGACTGTTTGTAGATCATCTTTGGGGGGGTTTATTTCCTCCCCCTCCCCCTGCTCACCCCCTTATTTCCCATACTTGCTAAAATTTCAGATCTAGAATACCTCTTCCAGCTCTTGCCATTTATGCTTGCTAGGAAGTGCTGGCACAAGCACAGTAAAGTGCCATCCACTTATTGCTGCAGGATTAAACAGTAAAGTGATTTGGGGTGCCAATTACTTGGGTAGGGTATCTCACCTAGTTTTCAGTCAAGGCTTTGTTGCTATACACCATGACATTTATGGCCTTGCAAATAAATTGGATTAAAAGAGCTGAAGAGTGTATTTTAGATTGTCAGGAGAGGGGAGAGAAGTGACAGGGTAGTCTAGATGTCTGTTAAGGAAGGTGGCTAAATGTCCTCTTTCCTTCCACCTTGAACTTCTCCTATCTTGAAAACCTAAATTAAGCAGTGAGCAAAAACAAAGCAGAGAGGTTTGGAAAAGATTAGTTCTAGCTGGCTGACTTCAGAAGGAAGGATCATTTTTAAAATAACAGAATTATTCCTTTGAGGCTGAACTGGTCGAGGACAATTGTTCCCTCCCCACAAAAACTATAAGCTTTGACCTTCTTCAACCTTAAGCACAACCCCAGCATGCTGGGGGAATGAGAAACAGGCAAGATGCGTTGTATTATATTGTATTTATTTGTATTGATATTTTGTCAGGAACGTGTAATGGGCATTGTGTCTTTGGTGTTAGAAACTCATCAGAGAAGCGGTGACTGTAGCTCTGAATAATCTTTTTCTTCTTCACTCCCTTTCTCTCCTAAGCGTGGATCACATGACACTTTAAAACAGAAAAAATAGTACTGATGACGCACAAAATGAAAACATTTTTTTGAGCAAAATTTAAAATTGTTGTTCCTCCATTGAGTTTTCCACTGGATCCTGTTACGGCATACGGGCCGAATGAAAAATGCAATGCTGTTATAGTGGTGGGAAGAGACAGTTTCATTGTTTGCTTGTTTTTTAGTTGGAGGGTGAGAGGCGTTCACATGGTGAACAGTCATAATCCATTAGCATCTGGAATCTAGCCTGGTGCTCTGAGATGCTGCCTTAGAAAATGAAGAAGGAGGGAAAAATATATTGAGGCATCCTATAGCTACCCTAGAGCAGGTGTTTACCCAAGAATTGTGTCCATGAAAAGTACCCTGTGTTGGTTGTAGGAACCTCCAGCCATGGACTAAGCAAGAGTACAAGTAAGACCTGGATTGATAACGTTAACTGTGCAAAGGCTCCAAATTAAACTATAATGAGGGCTGGCTTTCCATTTAGAAAAAATACCTTTCCTTCAGTCTCTATAGAGGAGGTATTTTAGGCATGTAGTTTTAAGGGGCTTTTTTACTCAAATGTTATAAATCTCCCATACGCCAACTTCAGAAAGCATGGCTAAAACTGGGTGAAATAGCCAGCCCAGTGATCCTCTAAATACACTATTGGTTACAATAGCCTTAATCATACTTTTATATAATCTGGAAAAAAGATTGGCAAGTCTTGAGAGATGAGACATACCTGTCAAAATAGTATTAAGTGTTGAAGTCTTGTCAACTGAATGGGAAAGATATGGTGTGGAGGAAGACTTTTTATGGTAGGAGTGGTAATCTACCACACGGCAGCAGCAGCATGTGTGTGTGTGTGTGTGTGAGAGAGCGAGTATGCGTGTGTGTTGGCATTTGGACATTTTGGGTCTATAATATTCATATACGGTGAATAAAGTGAAGATTTCCCAGCATCCTCGATGGCACTGAGGAAAAAAAACCCAGTTGCTTCATTTGAAAAACATTCTGAATTTGTTGGATTCAGATCTACCAGTACAGGTCATTTGCTTTCCAGAAGCAGCATTTTATGCTTTTCATTGGACATTGCTTACAGCATCAGTGGACAGTGCGAGGAGAAAATGTGCTCATTACACATGAACTTAATTGAGAGTGACATGGCTGGGTATTAATATTAGTCTTGCCGCGGGCTTTTCCTTTCCTTTCTGTTTTTATATTTGTGCAAGTAGTTATTGAGCATGTTATCCACTTGCTGAGTTCCACAGCAGTGCTGCCAATAAAAGAATATAGATTTCTCAATCACTATTGCATGCTCTTGCTCGTGCTCTCTTTAAAGGTACCATCAAGAATATCTCTTCTTCAGATGAGAGGTCAGCCATGAGACTGGCAAATGCAGTAGAATAACTGTTTGTCTCACTCTGAACCTCCTGTTCCCCGTGCTGCTGATGTGACTTTTGATTCCTGAATCCATTTTTAATATTTCCATTCTTAATGTTTTGTAAATGGCTTATGAAATATAGTTTGGCATTTATTTTTGTGGAGAGGGAGGAGGTAAGGGAAATTGCAAAGGTTGATTTGGGGTTTTCTTTTCTCAAGGACCCCCACCCTAAAGATGCCTGGAAAGAAAAATGGAACATTCCGTTTTCAGCAGCTCTGGCAACAAGATATGCATGCTGGGAAGGCTGGTAAATGCAGCGCTCTGATTGGCTTGGAGGGAAGCAGTGATTCATAAAATTAGTAGGATGGACTCCTTTGTGCCTAGAGCTTTCTTATGTATGCCAGATGAAAGTTTTGGGTTTTTTTTGGGGGTGTGAGGACCCCCCTGTGATCTGTGTGCCATGTTCATAGACCTGAGAAGAGACTGGCTGATTGTTCAGGGCTAGCATGGATGTGAGTTTAGTGATAATTTGTGACAGTACAGTCCATGCTTCCACACACATTGTCCCCTTGATTCCTGCTGTTCATAGCCAGGATGAACAATTAGCTGGAACGGTTTGTTTCACAAGTCAGTGCCATCTGTGCAGGGCCTATTGTTTGATGGACAAAAGGATTTGGAGGGGATGGGGGGTTATGTCTTTAAAAATAATGATTAAATTGAAGCCAAGACACTGTCACCTGCTGCTAACTGAATCCTGGGACACTTGCATTGTTCGCTACTGAAACCATTTAAAGTTTAGTGCCACTTTTTATTGCCTGAAAGTATGCAAGTGTTCTAAAGTGTGACATTTATTTAGGTTCAGACTCATGTAGTAAATCATTCTGCTTCTGCACTGTGTTTATTATTATTTTTTATTTTACAGTCTGACAGTTTTATCTCCTCTGTAATTAAACTGAATTATTGAAGGATTTGAAATGAGTGACTGTTGTTTTGATAATTAGAAAAGAGTGTTTCTTAACTTGTTTTACGACTTGATAATTTCTTTTTGTTTTTTGCAAGGTGCATGAGAACTCTTCTACAAGAACTTGAACATTTAAATGACCTGGCTTTAATTTTTGTTGACCAGAGTATGTAGGAAACTTTGAGGTGGTAGTGACTGTTGTTTTTAAGGTGTCTGCAAGCATCAAAAACCTGTGGAGAAACAGTAAAGCTGTGTCCAGGTGAGTGCAGCTGTGCAGTATGTAGTATCACAGACGTGTCTGTGGTGCCACATACCACATATTCAGCTGTTCTCCATGATGTGAGGTAGCAGTGCAGGAGGCTGTCTTGATACTGGGAGATCCCAGGGTAAAAAAAAAAAACTGCAAAAAAAAACTGCAAAAAAAAAAAAGAAAAAAAAAAAAGGCAGGGGGACCGTGTGTGCTGCCCAAAACTGGAGCCTGGCTGCCCAGAGCCATGTTTGGGCTGCTGGCCAAGCTCCAAGTGGCAGGATTGCCACTGCTGCAGCCCAGGGTGGACCCCAGGTAAGGCTGCCGGGAGTCAGCCCAGCCTCCACTACCCCACCTGGGGTAGCCTGTTGTTCGCTAGAGGGAGTGTGGCCCAGGTGCTCCCTAGGGACAAGTAGCAGTGGCATAAGGTGTGTCACTGCTGCTTGTTCCTGGGGAAACAAATGCCAGTGCTTGTGTGGATGTGGTGTAAGAGTTGATCTGTTTACTGCTACCAAAACACATGACTGATCAGAAGAGTGAATAAGAGAACTTTTTGTAAAGTCCCAGCATGTACAAGTAACTTCAAAAAGTACTTAAAACAAAGTATATTTAAAGTACCATTTTTATAAAAGTAAAATGCTCACTCTTCCTTATTTGATGGAATAAACAGCCTGGAGCACTGGAATTTACTATTCTGCATATAGTCCCATGTTCTGGTGGAAACAGTGTTGAGATTGTATCTGAGAGAGATTTAAGTAGAAATATTGAACCAAGTTGTATCTACAGTTACCCTAGTATAAACCAAGAGAGACTTCATATTGTTGGCCCTCTTTCATTTCATGGTTTGTGATATATTTGGTGCCTTTTTCGGATGTAAGAATTTCAGAGTTTGTATTTCTTTAAAAGGTTTTAGATTTGATGCTTATAGAAGACCTGGAAGATGTGAGTCATGAAGGTTCAAAAATACCAGAAGGCAAGCAGAAGACTCAAAATATATGTTGTTGTTGTTGTTATTATTATTTTAAATCCCATGAGATTTAAGTCAATTAAGCCTTTCAAACCCCTTTTTTAAAGATCTGACTCTGTGCGTGTGTGTGTGTGTTGTCTTTAAAGATTTACATGGACAAGGTGCCTGTAAAATCAATGGCCAGAACCAAAAAAAACCAGCAGTCTTTCTCCCACTTCAGTTCTCGGGTCACTTCAATTCACAGTTTATATAATTTCTTTTATTCCATTCAGATCAGTCTGAAGTATGGTGTTCAGTACTGAAGTATGATGGGACACTGATCTATAAGTTAGGCAATACAAATAAATTGTGGTTCTTGGGTGCTAGGACATGAGCACAGAAGCTGCTTTGGCACGCTGTATTTACAGCATATTGGAACAGACTTGATAAATCAAGTCTGCTTGAGCATGGCAATTACCGTGCTCCAGCAGCTTCCCGCATCTTGTGTATCAGCGTCCCTGTACTTTAAAAATGGTGACGGGGCACTTGTTAGATGAGCTTTAGTTCTAGTGCCCCCACTACCATTTTTAAGTGCACGGACACTGATGTATGAGATGCTGTGGCATTTTAGAGTGGGTCAAGCAGCCACTCTAATTAATTGAAGTGCCACCCCTTCTCCCCTCGCTCCTCTGCACCCCCCTCCCCCCAGGAGCATGGGTAAAAGTGCCCCTTGTATGTAGGGATTTATAGACAAGGATCTCCTAGGCCTGGACTGAGACCACACACAATCATTTCACTTGTGACATGCACCTGTTGGTCTGTTCCTATTAATCAGTAGAACTTGGCATTTGGAGAGCCAGGGTGTTTGCAATGGTGTAAAAACATGATGAATTGGAGAGTAATATAGTTGCTGTTGTTCAACATGTTTTTATTGAAGGTTTGGTATGACATATAATGTTGTTTAAGCCATCCTTCAAATCAGTGGTGTTTTGATATAATGGGTGCATCTACGTGTGTCCTTACTGCGCTGTCATTTAGTACTTCCTGTTGGACGTACTAAATGATGGCGCAGTAACAGCTTGCACTGTGCCATGTGCATGGTGCAGTTATTTTTATCTGCTGCATTGCTGTAGTGATGCACTGTACTGAGGGAGCATGTCGCTGTGGTGATGTAGCTTCCGTGTTGTGGTTTTTGCCTGCGGATGTGAGGTTGCTGTAACATGTTGCTACGTCACCGTAGCGTCACATGTAGATGCACCCAATGTGTGCTACAAAAAAAGGTACAGTAAGGATCAAGCGATGTCAGTGTCTATCCAGAATGGGGAAGACAGTGCTTGTTTCTCTTATGTCTTAATCGAAAGGCGCCTGCACGAGTTGGCAGTCTACCTCGGAAAGAGATGACAAGCTGAATTGACCTGGTGATCCTGGAGAGGTCAAAAGGTAAAATCCTGGCCTCTCAAGTTAGTGGGAGTTTACTCCCATTGACTTTCTGAGCCAAAATTTCACCTGCGGTATTCTGAACCCAAGAGGTTACTGCTTCCAGCATGGCTGCACGGCAGTACATGAAGCTGCAAAGAACATGCTGTTTGCCCAGGCTTGCGTTAACAGAACTGGATTGCTGGCTGAAGTGTCCAGCCCAAAATCATTCAGACATTTGACACTGTGCACACTTGTGGTTTTTTCTTTTCATTGATAAACATATCACACTTCCTTGGCAGCCAGTATTTTGTTATAGCAACAGCAGTTTCCGTGTTCCCGACCACTTACCATGGGTGAGAAGGTGGAAGAGGCAGGCAGAAGCTTAGAACCAGCTGCTTGCCTATAAGTTATGGGCCATTAGTATGCAGAGGGAAGGCCCAGGACACTGTGTTTTGGGGAGTGTCTTTTTTCTTTTGGGGAGGGTGATATATGTTATGATCCATATATAAATGCATTCACCTCAAAACTCCCAGCCTGCTCAGCCAACTGTTGGAGGTTTTTTCCTGGTTTCTCTTTTGAAATAAGACTCTGGTGTAAGGTGTGGCATGTTTGCTGGCCACAGGCTATGACCCATAAATCGGGAAGATTTTTTTTTTTCCCCTGTGTGAGAACATGAGGATTTTGGCATTCAATTTGCAACTCTTTTGCTGCTCTGCAGCTAAGCCACAGAATGACTTTAGAAAGGTGAGCTTCTCTGAAGACTTGGAAGATGTTTGTTGGAATGAGTTTAGATATGAACTGAATGCTCACTGTGGCTCCCAGGATGATTGATTGATATTTATATTCCCAAGAGCTGTTTTATTTTATGATCTCTTAAATGCTTGTGGAGTAATAGATATTGGCACTTGGGATGCCAACACACAATCTAATCTCTATCTCACTCAGCCTCTCTTTGTATGAGCCATTAGTCTGTTAGATCAGTGGTCTCCAAACTTTTTTGATTGCACACCCCATCAGTAAAAAATTTTTGAGCACGCACCCCCGATATATGAGTGAGGGCGCTACTGTCAACCCTTCTGCGTTGTGGAACTCCCACTCTTCCCTCAGCATACCTTGCGTACCGTACGTGACGCGTGACTGTCCGACATACGGACCAAGTGAGGGTGCCAATGTCAATCCATATATTAAATGTTAGTAAAGCTTAATTTCTTTCTTATTTTTTTAGATAAAAAATAAATATAAATAGAAGGTCTAATGTTTTCTTCCTGTACCCAGTGGATCGTCTTGCGCACCCCACTTTGGAGACCACTGTGTTAAATGGTAAATCAAAAAAAAATTATTTCATGTGAAATATGTTGTCAGTTCATTGCTCATATTTTCTTATGATGCGAAGAGCACTGCAACTAATCATTTGGATTATCCCACTTATTAATGTTCAGCAGAGGCTGAT
Source organism: Crocodylus siamensis (assembly GCF_052110815.1). Classification (NCBI taxonomy): domain Eukaryota; kingdom Metazoa; phylum Chordata; order Crocodylia; family Crocodylidae; genus Crocodylus; species Crocodylus siamensis. The sequence continues at coordinate 272,064,199 of NC_143396.1, read as the reverse complement.
GAAAGCTTTGTGGACAGCTCTGCCAATTAGATTTCATAGACATTGGGTCTGGAAAGACATTGCAAGATCAATGGGTTCAGCCCCCTGCCCAAGAGGGAGGAGGAAGTCAGCTGGGGTCAAATGATCCCAGCAAGGTAGACATCCAAGTGTTTCTTAAGTGTCCGGAGTGAGTGCTTGCACCACTTGCGGGGTGGGGGCGGGCGGGGAGTCTATTCCAGGTTCTGGGAACTCTGACAGTAAAGAAGTTTTTCCTTATGTCCAGCCTAAAACAGTGTTCCAGGAGTTTGTGACAGATCTTGTCGTCTCCCGGGGTGTCCTGGTGAGCAGAGGTTCTCCCAGTTCCTGATGCACACCACTTATGTACTTATATGCAGCCACCAAGTCCCCCTGGAGCCTTTGCTTCTCCAGGCTGAAGAGTCCCATGGCTTTCAGTGTCTCATAAGACCTACTCTCTTGGCTTCTAATCATGCATAGACAAGGTTAGACAATTAGCAGGTGAACAAATCCAGTAAAATAAAATTCCACGATAGTGTAGCACAAAATGTACTCTGTCCATTTGTTAGATGCGCGTGGTCAGGCTCTGATTATGTATGTTCTTTTTAACTGGTAAATCTTCTGGAATATGTTTGCCAGACATTGTGGTACCACCCTGCTGTTTTGTGCATGTGCAAGTTATGGGCTATCTAGAATAGTGGGAGTCTAACGTACTAAATACCCACAAAGCTTACTTCTGATGGAGAAACTCAAGTCCCCAGAAGAAAAGCATTTTTAGTACAGTCATTTGTGACATTGATTTGTTGGTTGTTGCAAAGATACTTTAATCCAGTAATGGGCATATATAGTGAAATAATACTCATCTTAAGTAGAAAGACCCGCTTCCCATGTGAAAATGGTCTGACCAAGGACTGCCACCCAGTTGATTTTAGATTTAGGGTCAGATTTCCCTTTTTGATGTCTGTCTAAAATGTGGCCCTTGTGATGGATGTTGATACATGAGAACCTTTTGAAAGCTGGTGCACTATGAATTTGCATTGAACATCCTGCTCTTTTCACACCTTTGCCCCTGGCTCAGAGTACATGGAATGCTGTTTATTGGGAAGATGCTGTTGATGTGCACCCTGTGCAGAATTTCAGTTTTAGGCAGATGAGCTGTTTTGTATGGAACAATTAATATTGCCTGAACTAGTACTTTAACTGCTAGGTGTGGTTTCTCTTAGAAATCCTGGCAGGGGAGAAAAATCTATTCATAGAATCATGGAAATCGGAGGTGGAAAAGACTACTTGGATTCTTCAGTCCATCTGCTTGGTGTTGGTGTGAAATAGTTCCCTTTTCATATATTTTCTGGTGGTTCATGAAGAGCTGGCTGGCCACCTGCTGTTGACTTTTGTTCTCTTGCTTTCAGTGGCTATATCCAATTTAAAAAACAGGTAACTACATACAAAACAATTTCCTAATACCATTTTCCCATGTAAGCAGTTGCTGTGGTTATTGCTAGAAGATTATGCAATTGCAAAAGGGAAGGGAAGTCTCTCATTCAAGTGTTGATGGGAAGGGAGATGCCTGCAACAGAATTGTTTTATTTAGATGGGGCTCCTTTATTGTAGAAGTGTGAGAGAGCCCCTTTCTAATAAAACCCGTGGGTCTCTTACCAAAAGTTGTTATCTGTAAGGTGAGTGAGACTTCTCTTGATTAGAAAAAACAGTGATCTTTTTGTTCATTCAAGTATCAGGCATCTTTTTGGTACTACAGTATATCATTTTGTGGATTATAAAAGTGGGAGGAGTAGGGATGAACATACTTCTCTACAAAACATTTGGGGCCAGGCATTAGTGACTGTTGAACTCCATTGACTATTGAACTCAATGGGAGTTGCACCAACCCACACACCGTGGTTTAATTTTGACCCACGATTTCTGCATTCACATGATTCACCCCTGGCCTGTGAACTCTTTCCCAAGAGGTAGCTTTTTCTGCAATGACTTTTCAGTCCCTTTCTTGGAAACCACTGCGTTTTGATTTTTAGTTTTCCTTGAATGTATATTTGCAATTTTTGCAACGTGACTGTACCTACTGTGTATGCTGTGCAGTATGAGTCTTTAAAAGACACTGTCAAGGCTGTTATGTCTAAAATTAGACCTGCTGGCTGTGTGTCTTGGCATGCTGGCAAAATGTGCATGCCTCATGCTGTTGCTCCTTTCTCTCTCCCTCTCTCTGCCAGTCTCTCCATTCTTGTGAGCAGTGAAGGCAGGGTGCTGAGCTATCATCCAGAGAGAGCAGGATTCCCCTGTGCACTTGAGTGAACAGAGCTCTGGTATGCAGAGTACAGGGCTGGAGGGGAGGGGTGTGTGCGTGTGTATGGTTGCATTGCAGCGCTACACCCTAGATTTCTCTTTCAGGGTCATCAAAGAGATTACTTTACTTTAAAATAAATAATTCCAGGTTGTAGCTCTTGTTTTAGGAAACAGATTAATTAGTATTTGTGGGGAGGGGTTAAGGATTTAAAATGATGCCTTTGTTCTGTTGTCCTTGATGATGTCCTTGCTAAAAAATATATATATAAATAAAAAAAATCCCACAACAAAAACAAACTAGCAGTAGTGTGGGTGTGCATCATTTTAATATCTTTAATTATATCCTTACAAATCAATGGCTTAGTAATGATGATAAATTCCCTACACTTTAAAAATGCTTTTATGTAGGAGAGGTTCCACAGCCTGTTTTTGTTATAATAAAGCCTACCTGCTGGCTTCGTGTTCCTATTCGAACACTGGGTTGCTTGTTAAGGTGCTATATGCTGTTGTTTGTGAAAGGGCTTTATTATGTAGACATCCTAATCTGTCAGTACTGAGCCTATGCCTGCAGGATTTGAGTATTATGAGTTCCCTCTAAAAATGAACTCAAATGGAGAAAAAGTCAGAAATATAAATTTATGCTTTAATTTAAAAGTAATTACTAAGAGCAGAAGTATTTTCTTTTCCTTGTGTACAAACTGACATTAAACCAGAATTTTTAGATCAGGAGGATTTATAAAGAAAATCAACAAAGCAAGACCAGGGTTGGTATAATTTTTAGTCTATTAAGAATTGTCTGTCTTCACTCCTCCTTCAGCCAAGCCTGTATTAATCTGTCTGAAAGCTTGAATTCCCAATAGGTCATCTGACACTGTGGTATAGTGTGGCAGTGACCCAGTGGGGGAGGAGTTTTGGTTTTATGCGGGTATGTTGCTTCTTCCATTTTTCAGCTGAACTAGAATTGAGCTTCTACTGGACCAGAATCTATGTAAAAATACAGGCTCAAATGATAAAGGATTCTCTAGTACAGACGCAAGATGCACTCCTTGGGCATACCTGTCTCTGCATGTGATTGTGTTCGTCTTGAGAGACCCAGTACCTCTCTAAATGTGCATAGCTCATCTTACTGTAATGAGATGTATGTGCTTGTGTGAAGGAGAGGCCACTAGTAACCAAAATCATTCCTGATATGATTCCTTTGACTCCAGTGAAATTAAATTGTTCCTGGATCCTTATCTGTGTAAATTTTAATTCAGATGGAGTCTACTTTTAATTGCACCTGATTTTATTACCAGAACTAAAGGATGCTGTAATACCCCAAACATGCTGAGTGGGTACATTCACTTCCTTAAATTAATATCTTTAGAGTCACAGAAAATTATGGTTGGAAGGGACCTGAGGAAGTCACGTAGTCCATCCCCCTGCTCAAAGCAGAACCATTTTAATTAGATCACTCCAGCCAAGGTTTTGTCTCCCTGGGTCTTAAAAACCTCCAAGGATGGAGACTCCGTAACCTCTCTGGGTAGCTTGTTCCAGTGATTTACTATTGTCTGAGTGAGAAAGTTCTTCCTAATATCTAAACTCAGCTTCCCTTGGTGCAACTTGGGAACTTTGTTCCATGCTGCATTATCTGCCACCACTGAGAACAGTCTAGCTCCATCCCTTTTGAAACCACCCTTCAGGTAGTTGATTCATAGTAGGTAGGGTCAGAAGGGACCTGAGCAGATCGAGTGTGACCCACTGCCATGGGCAGGAATGAATGCTGGGATCAAATGACCCCCCCAGCTAAGTGATTATCTAGCCTGCAAGACCCCCAAGGTAGGAGCAAGCACCACTTCCTTTGGAAGTTGGTTCCAGGTCCTAGCCACCCTGACTGAAGTTGTGCCTCTTGATGTCTAGCTTGAACCTATTCTCAATCAACTTGTGGTCATTATTCCTAGTTACTCAGGGTAGTGCTTGAGGGAACAAGGCCTCTCCCATTCCCTGCTGTTCTCCCCTGGTAAGTTTATAGATGGCCACCAGATCCCCTCTCAGCCTTCTCTTGTGGAGGCTGAACAGGTTCAGGTCCCATAGCCTGTCCTCGTAGGGCCGCTGCCCCCTGACCATGCGAGTGGCCCTCCTCTGGACCCTATCAATTGAGGGTTGAAGACTGTTAGTAAATCCCCCGAGTCTCCTTTTCTGCAGACTAAATAAGACCAGTTCCCTCAGCCTCCTTGAATGGTATTAGTGATTTCCTGTGTGCCCTACACATGTGTGTGCACATATACATGTTTACCAACTATGTGAATCTCTAGGAACACAGGCATTTTATTAGATGCCACTGGAAGCATAGGAGTGAAGGGAACTCCTTAATCATTTCAAGCTGTGGGCTGGAATGACCCAGTTTTGGCCACTTCCATCACTGTGGTTTCTCCCCACTGTCATGCAGGAGAAGCTCTACCAGCGGTCCATGTCCATGGGCTGGTTCAGTGGGTTGGGTCCATTCTATAGGGCATGGCTTGCCAGCCATTGTCTAAATCAGGGGCGGGCAGTTATTTCAGGTGGGGGGCTGCTTGCCAGGTTTCGGCAAGCTGTCGAGGGCTGCATGAGTAGCTCTGCCCTTGACAGGTGCCCTGCCCCTTGGTTGCTATCTTGTGACCAGAAGTCCTGTCCCCTAGCCTCTGACTTTGCCACCAGAAGTCTCTCCCTTTGCCCCCAGAAGTACTTCTGTCAGCAAGGGTTTTGCCATCTCAAAACCAGAAAAAATCCAAATTGTATTCTAAAATAAGTCAACAACATTCATTAATTTGATTTAAAAATATATTTTTGTTCTTTGTCAGGCAGCTAGGAGCAGATAAATATTAATTTTCTAACTTATTTAGGAGTCCCATGGGCCAGATAGAATGGCCTGATGGGCTGGAGCTGGCCCACAGGCCATATTTTGTTTCTGTGGTCTAAATTCATGGAGTCCAATCCCTTTCTGTCATAGATGACCATAGCACAGAGGTGGGCAATTATTTTGGGTGGAGGACCACTTACTAAGTTTTGGCAAGCCATAGAGGGCCACGTGACAGGCAGCCAGGGGCAGATAAATAGTAATTTTCTATTTTTTTTTTTTTTTTTTTTTTTTTTTTTTTTATTATTATTATTTTTTTTTTTTTAGGGGCCCTGCGGGCTGGATAGAATGGCCTAGCAGGCTGTATCCAGGCCTTGGGCCGCATTTTGCCCACCCCTCCCATAGCATATAATACCTTTTAATGAACTCATAGTTTCATAGTTAGTAGGGTTGGAAGGGACCTGAGCAGATCATCAAGTCCAACCCCCTGCCATGGCAGGAAAGAGTACTGGGGTCAAACGACCCCAGCAAGGTGTTTGTCCAGCCTTGTCTTAGGCCCCCAGGGTAGGAGCCAGCACCACTTTGCTTGGAAGTTGGTTCCAGCTCCTAGCTGCCCTGACAGTGAAGTAGTGCCTTCTGATGTCTAGTCTGAATCTACCCTCTGCCAGCTTGTGACAGTTATTTCTAGTCACTCCTGGTACCACTCGGGGGAGCAGGGACTCCCCCAATGCCTGCTTGTCCCCTCTGACTAGTTTGTAACAGGCCACTAGGTCCCCCCTCAGCCTGCTCTTGTGGAGGCTGAACAGGTTCAGGTCCCATAGCCTGTCCTCGTAGGGCCTGCCCTGCTGCCCCGTGATCATGCGAGTGGCCCTCCTTTGGACCCTCTCCATGTTGTCCACATCCTTCCTGAAGTGCGGCGCCTGGAACTGAACGCAGTACTCCAGCTGCGGCCTGACCAGTGCTGCATAGAGGGGGAGGATCACCTCCTTGGACCTGCTTGAGATGCATCTGTGGATGCATGACAAGGTGCGGTTGGCCTTTCTGACTGTATCCCCACACTGCTGGCCCATGTTCATCTTGGCATCAATGATGACTCCAAGATCCTTTTCTGCCTCTGCACTGACGAGAAGGGAGTTCCCCAGCCTGTAGGTATGGTGCTGGTTCTTCCTCCCCAGGTGCAGCACCTTGCACTTGTCGATGTTGAATCCCATCCTATTCTCGTCAGCCCACCCCTTTAACCTGTCTAGGTCTGATTTGTAGCCTCTTCCTTCCTTCTAGCATGCCCACATCCCCCCACATCTAGTGTCATCAGCAAATTTGAACAGGGTGCTTTTTACCCCCTCGTCCAAGTCACCGATGAAGATGTTGAACAGTGCAGGCCTGAGGACTGAGTCCTGTCGGACCCCACTGCCCACATCCCTCCAGGGTGAAAATGACCTGTCCACCACTACTCTCTGGTTGCGGCCTTCCAGCCAGTTGGTGACCCATTTGACTGTGTGGGTGTTGACACCACAGCCCCCCAGTTTCTTAATGAGAACAGGGTGAGAGACGGTATCGAAGGCCTTCCAAAAGTCCAGGAAGACTATGTCCAATGCTACCCCTGCATCTAATGATTTGGTGACCTGGTCATAGAAGGCCACCAGGTTGGTCTGACAGGACCTGCCTCTAATGAACCCGTGTTGGTTGCCGCTTAAGCATAATCTCCCCTGCTGGCCCCTCGTGGACATGTGCCAGAACAATTCTCTCAAAAAGCATACCCAGGATCAAGGTAAGGCTAACTGGCCTGTAGTTTCCCGGGTCCTCCTTCCTCCCTTTTTTGAAGATGGGAACCACACTGGCCCTCTTCCAGTCCTCTGACACCACACCAGAGCACCACGAGTGCTCATAAAGCCATGCCAGGGGTCCCGCAATGACCTCAGCTAATTTCCTCAGTGCTCTGGGGTGGAGATTGTCCGGACCAACTGATACATCCAGTCCCTCCAGAAGTTTCCTGACTAGATCCTCACTGACCCTTGGCCTAGGTGCGCCTCCCCTGGGGCCTGGTGGGGGGCTGATCTGGTTCCTGTTCAGGAAAATGGAGGCAAAGAAGTCATTAAATAGGTTAGCTTTGTCGTCTGGTGTGACGACCAAATTTCCCATCGTGTCTTGCAGGGGCCCCACATTAACCGGTACCTTCTTTTTGTCCCCTATGTATTTAAAAATGGACTTCTTGTTGTCCTTGATCCGGGAAGCTAGTCCCAGTTCCATCTCTGCCTTGGCCTTCCTGACTGCCCCACTGCATCCCCGAGCAACGACAGTATAATCCTCCCTGGTGATGGCCCCTCCCTTCCATTGGGTGTGCGCCTCCCTTTTAGCTAGGAGATATTCCCGGATGCTTTTGGTGAGCCATGGGGGCTTTTTTGTCCTCCTGCTCCCTTTGATCCATGTTGGGATTACCTTCCTTTGGGCTTGGAGGATCATCTCCTTAAGGAGCAACCACTCTTCTTGGACACCTGGCTCCCCTCCCCTCTAGGACCTCAGTGCTTCCCCGACTATTCTCCTTAGCTCATTGAAGTCTGAAATCTAGGGCTGCTGCCTTGCTGCAGGCCTTTGCCACCTTGCACTGGATGGTGAATTCCAGCAGGCGATGATCACTGTCGCCCAGGTGGTCGAGCACCCGCAGCCCCCTCACCAGGTCGTCACCTGTGGCCAGCACCAGGTCCAACAAGGCATCTCCCCTGGTGGGGCTGTGCACCTCCTGGGTTAGATGGAGGTCCTGCATTTGTGCTAGGAACCTACATGAGCGGTCAGACCTGGCTGACTGCTCTTCCCAGCAGATGTCTAGAAAGTTCAGGACACCCATGATGACCATGTCCTTTGACCTAACTACCTCCGTGAGCTGACTTGAGAATTCCTGGTCTAGTCCTTGTTTGGGTGGTCTGTAGTAGACCCCCACCGTTAAGTCTCTTTCCCCTCAATTGCCCTGTATTCTAACCCAGAGCACTTCTGTGTGCCCCTCCTCTGACTCTGTGCTACCTGGTGAGGATGTGTATTCCTTCTTAGTGTAGAGCACCACACCCCTGCCTTTCCTCCCTGTCCTGTCCCTCCTGTACAGCCTATATAGCCCTTGATATTCACCGCCCAGTCATGCGTTGGGTCCCACCACGTTTCAGTGAGCCCCACTATGTCTGGGTTGGTGTCAGCCAGCAGGAGGGTAAGTTCCTCCTGCTTGTTTCCCATACTACGAGCGTTTGTGTAGAGGCATTTGAGGCCTCCTGTGGATGTGTGCACTGGCCCCCTAATCACAGCATTGCCCTGGCCCCTGTGTATATGTTCCGCTCGTCCGTCTAGGCTGGGCTGTACTTGTGAGTGCTGCTTGGTTTAGCGGTCCAAGGCTTCCTCCTCCCTTGTCTTCCCCTTCCCCCAGTGAACCTAGTTTAAAACCTGCTGGGGGAGATCGGCCAACCTAGAAAAGAACACACACTTACCTTTAGGGGAAAGGTGGAGCTCAGCCCACCCGAGCATGTCTCTCATCGTGATGTGCAGGTTGTTGTCAAAGAAGCCAAAGCCTGCCTCAGGACGCCGTTCCTGAAGCCACCAGTTGGTCTCTGTGATGCATGGCTCATGCCATCTTCCACGTCTGCTCACTGGAAGAACAGAAGAGAAAACCACCTGTGCGCCTATCTCCTTCAGCACGCCCCCCGGAGCACGGTAGTCTGCCATCAGGTGATCAGGGCTTCTCCTGGCTGCATCATTAGTACCCACATGGATTAGGACCTTGGGGTAGTAATCAGTGAGCTGGATCACAGCCTGGATCATCCCCGTCACATCATGAATCTTTGCTCTGGGTAGGCAGTAGACATCGCGTGTCGAGGGGTCCTGGCGACAGATGAGGCCCTCTGTACCTCTCAGGATGGAGTCGCCTATGACGATCGCTCGACGCTTTCTCCTCTGGGATTGCGTAGCTCCTTCGGCCTGTTCAGAGCATGGAGAGTGTGGACTTGCCTCCTCTCCCTCCTTCTCCTCCAGTGTTGCCAGGGCCTTGTACCTGTTCTCCAGCCGGATTAAGCCTAGTCTACTAATTTCCAGCCTAAATTTAGTTGTGACTGGTTGCTATGAGTTTGTTCTTGTCCTTTTATCTCAGCCACTGACCATTTTGCTGCCTGTGCTGTCCTGCTGCTGTAGACAGCTACCTATTTTCTCTGAAAATTAACAAGCATCTGTTCCAGCCAGGCCAGTGTTATATTGAATAATCAAATGCTTATTGTATTTGTTCACTTCGTGTTGTTTTACAAAACAAGGATCATTAAATTAATAATTTGTAGGTGAAACTACCTATGTACAGTGTATAAAAAAAAAAAAAAAAAGAACTGTAGTGAAGAGGATACTCATGGGGACACTGAAAGCTCTAGCAATATTTGAATTTTACAGAATATAGAGTTAAAGTACATATTTGAATTGTTCTAGCTTACATGAAAAGGTGATGCAATACTCTGGTCTGAGCCAGTCCTAGTTCAGTTCAGGTGTGCATGATGTAAGCCTTGCAGCTGTTCATCTTGCAGCTCTGTCAATACCTTTCAGTTTTTCTCAGCTTTAACATCTGTAAGGCCAGTCTTGATTGTAGGTCATTCTGTGGAAATGACCAACAATTGTGCTGAATTGCGTACTGTATTTTTGTGATGCGCACAACTGGGAATCAGCATTCCCATCTATGCTTCTTAGCCAAGCATAGGAAGGAATCTAATCTGCTTCATCAAATGGAAAAGGCTAATGGCTTATTTCCCCGCAGGCAATGTTGAGTACGAGTAGAACTTCTTCTACTGGGCCAGGGGGAACGAGAGCTAGCATGGTGGTGTTATTGTGGCAAAGAACTATGGGGCAGATGAAAGGTCGATGCTTGGCTCTTCTAAAAATTACTTTAGTGATGCATAGGTGTCGATCCAAAAAAAGCACCTTGAAAAGCTTTTCAAGATTTCAAGCTTTTTAGTATTCCTCAGTTTCCCAGATGGAAAGTAGGGAAGCTGATACTTACCTACCTCTATGGAGAATGGAGGCAAACTTTTTTCATATGCGTTCTACATATTGCTGTCCTCAAGTGGAGCGTTACCACAAAAGTACCCAATATTAGTAATAAGGATAATGTACATACATAGTTGAACCCAAGCAAAGTTCTGACCATGTGTCATAAAACTTAACCATTTAAAATTTTGTTAGCATGTCATGCTAACTTGTACTCATGCAAAGAAAGACAGGGGTCAAGGCACACAGCCAGAAATCTAAAGGTGTGTCTGTGTAGCACAATTCAAGTTTAGCAGGGCTAGCCTGTTAGGGAAGGATGTATCGTATTATAAGGGGGAAATATGATCGGTGCTATATGTTGTACAACAACATCAGAAATGCCAACCTGACCAAGTAAAAAAGTTATTCTTACATTCCTTCTTCTGGATAGCAATTTTAGTTGATCTACCACTGTTTCTTCAGGTATTCTAATATATTTTATTTTTAATACTCTTTATCCAGATATAGTTAAAAAAAAAAAAAAAAACTTGGATAGGTCTGAGCAGTATTCCATATATATATAAAGCTGTAGGTCATGCAGAGAGATAGTGAGCAGCAGCTTCTGAATAAAATACAGAACCCCTAACTGCCTGCTCTGACCACTGGACACACAAGCCTCTTCCCTGCAGCACAGGGAGCTTTGAAAGCTAATATTTTCTATTTTTAGCACTTTTGTACACTCAGGGAGTGAGAGAACATGAGAAACCCTTTTAGTTGTGTGGTGTATATTGATGCACTCTGCTGGAAGGTGCATGTGCTGGAAGGGGGTTGAAGTGGGGCCAGAGGCTCAGTTTTATGGACACAAACCCATTGTGTCATTTTGAGACCAGTGGGCTTCTTCCACCCTCACCCCATTCTGTTTGAACAGATTGCGACTGCAAACCTTTGTCAGAGAAATGCAGTGCCAGATCCACCTTTTCAAAGGCTGACTAGCTATGGGAGCATCATCAGCAGTTCTTTTTAGGCCCCCCAGGCCAGAAAATCTGCTGGGAAACTGTTTTTATTATTTAACTAATGATGACTAATAGGTGAAAGCTCCCGAGTGAGAGTAGACTGCTGTGCAGTGCTGCGCCTGCCTGAGGAACTGGGATGTGCCCTGTCACCCAAAGTCCGACCCTCCTTGAAGCAACAGTAATAGTGACTAAAAATAATAATCCTTTCATATGCACCATGAAAGTCATCAGTGTTTTGATGCATTTCAAATTTGCTCTTTTTTTTATTTAAAAGTAATTCTAGCTATGAAGAGAGTACTACAACATTTGCACTATAGCAGAATTGGACCCTAAGTGCACGAAGCTCAGAGGAAGTAGGGTTTGGGGAGAGAGAGACCAGTTGCTAAGTTATTTGTAAGGCACTCTCTCATCCATCTCTCCCTCTTCTGCGCAGTTGGGAATGTTCTGAATGGCAGTCGTCTTTGACTGCTCTGGCCAGGAACAGGCCTTCTCTCTCGTCTTCCCTCCCACTCCACCATCACATATGTGTGTAATAATGGGAAGTGTTGAATTCATTCTTACGCTGATGTGAAGTCTCATGCATGATCAAAGATCCCAGAGCATGGCTTCCTGATCCCAGAGCTGCTGGCTTTGGCTCCCAAGATTTTGTTAGAGCAGGGCTCAGCAGTGTATTGCCTTGGCCTACAGAGCTGGGGGGCTTTGGAGGGGTTTTTGATGCCAGGGGGCTTTTTCTTGTGCCTGTACTGGGGCTGGGCAACAAGGAGCTGCACTTATACCATAGTTGGGGATAGGAAGAAGCAGTGGTGGCGCCAGGTCAGAGCGCTGGCCCTCCTCAGACCCAAGCTGGGTTGTTGTTAGGGTATGTTGTGGGCAAGAGCTCCAGTCATTGACAGCCTGCCAGTTGGTGGCTAGTTGGGTGGTAGGAACACCCCTGCCACATCTCCTCGCATCCCTCTCTCACTGTAATACCCAAGGCACTGCCCCACTCCCTCCCTTTTTCCTACCTTTTGTATTCAAATCACTTCACTTGATGCACTGTTCTGTGCTGTCCTTTCACAGCATCTAATGAAACAAACTCAAGTCTGACTTGGCTAGCTACCTCCTCCTGCCCCTGTGCATCAATCCCTCCTGTGAGGGGGTGACAAATACAGGAGAGTTGGCTATGCACCAGCTGTGCTGTGCTATGTGGGACCCCCTGTGCTGGCCAAAGTATTCCAAAAATAGCATGCCTGCTGTCTGTGAGGATTTCCTTCAGCTGAGTATTGCATGCTGCCCTGCCAGTGCATGCCAGCATAGATGCAGCTACAGAGCAGCCCTTTCGCCAAGAAGTAGAACTCTTATCTCTTGTGTCTCATTATTTAGGAACTGTGCTAATTTGCTAAAACATGTTTATTCTTGTACTTTGGAAAGTACAGGCCTGACAACCCTTTTGTTGCATATTCATGAGGCTCCCAAGCTGTGTCAAGCCTATCTTTTAATGTGAAGACCATTTTTAAAAGTGTTTTTTTTCCCAGCTGAAACATTGCGCTCCTCCCTGCCTCTGTTTTTTTTAGGACAGAGGCCTACCTTCTTCCAAAATAAGTTATTAGCTTGCATGCTCTGAACAAAAATGTTAGCTCAGCTGTAACAGATGGATGGATATGGGTATCGTGTGGCAAGTTAATGAATAATATCTATCACCTAATTTCCAGAAAGTGGGCATGTAATGAGGCTGGTGCAGTGATTATTACCTCTCTAAATCATGACTTCAGAATTATGACAATCCCACCTGCCCCAAGGATACAGGACAGCCAGACAATGATGCGTGTTTAATTACTATGCGAGAGAGGCTGTGTGCTAGGGAGCATACTGCTGTCTCTAAATTACCTTCTGCAGAACAGGTAGTAGATGAGTACAGATCTGGGGAGTGGAGGAAGAAAGCTGCATCTAAGGGGCTGTGCTGGGTGCATACTTTTGAGCAGCCCGGTGGTACTGGTGTGGGCTGTGTAATTTGGACAGATCCTCACCACAGGACCTGAAAGGGCAGAGAAAGTGCTTGAGAAAGGGACATGGCAGCATTGTTCAATGGTGCATTCCTCTTTGGCCTGAAGAATAGTGTCTGCAAAACCATGGATCTTGGTGTTGGGAACTAAAGCAATAGCGCGCTCTCTTCCTGTAATGGATTCTTACCGCATTACCTGGATTAGCTTAACCCCAGTGGATTAACCACTTTGTTTTTCTCTCTCCTACTCAGTCACCTTGCCTCTCCCTGCAATGTCCTCTCCTCTTTCCTTCCCCTTCCCTACCCTTTGTATTTTAATCACTGTTTTCTTTTTAGAAGCTGTTTCCTGCGGTCCCTTCATAGTCCGTCTGATAAAGTAAACTGCTGCTTACAGAAGTGTATGCATCTCTGATTTAGCTAGCCTTGTAAGCTTCAAATTTACTCTGCCTTTTGCCTGACTTCAGACTAACGCGGCTAAGTACCTTTCTTTCCTATAACTGCAAAGCCTTTCTTCTCCTCTCTGCAGCTCTTTTTGGCAGTAAAACTTTGTCCTTTCTCCCAATTCTTCTTCTGTTTTTCTCTTCATCCATGCTGTGGGCAGTGATCTCTTTCCAGTTCTGGGCTACGCAGGTTTCTTTACTCCTCTGCTTTATAATAAAGTGTGGTGCCATTGGTTCTGTGGGAGCAGGAGGGCTGTGTAAACAGGGAGCCCTTCTGAGACGGTCTCCTTTGAGAGTCGCCAGGCACCTGCTGTTTAGCCTGAAGAGCTGTCCTGGTTTTTATTTCAGAGAAGGGGGCTTCTTATTTGACCTCTCCATGGCTTCATTTTAACTGACGTGTTTCTGTTATCTCTACCTGCTTGCCTTTCTGATGTGACATGATCTTCTGAGGAACAAGCAGAAGTGGATGGCGCAAGAGGCTGAAGGCAGGATAGTTTTGCACCTTACAGACTAACTAAATCACAGCTGCATAATGTAACCTTTTATAAAAGTGGGCTTATTTCATCAGATGCTGTGAAGGGACTGCAGGAAGCAGAGATTATAAATACAAATCAGCAATCAGAATACAGAGGGGAGGGAAGGGGGAAAGGTAAAAAGGGGGCACTGCTGAGAGAGGCGAGGTGGGTTAGAGAGAGCAAAGTAAAGCAGGTATATGGGTTATAAAAGCTAATCCAGGTAATGGGATAAGACTCTGTTTTAGATCATACTCAACACAATTCAGTCTGTGCATGATTTCTTGTTCAGCAATTTCCTGTTCAAGTTTATTTTTTAAAGTTTGGTTGTCTTGAGAACAGCCACACTGAGGTAGATGTTGGCATGTCCGGGGAGGTTAAAGTATTCTGCTGCAGGCAGCGCATTGTTCTGGAACTGATGTCAGATCAGGTCTGTTCATTTTGTCCAGGGCAGGCAGCAGTGAGGTACTGTAAGCTAGTGGTGGCATTTATGATGTTGGTAGTGGTGTGGGTAAATGAACCGTGGACGTTTTAAGAATCTGTGTTCTTTGGTCCAGTGAAGATGTGGTCTGCGTTGATGAGGGGGCACAGTTGGCATCTGGGTCTGTTGCACAGCCTGGCGCGTGGTGAAAATAGGAGTTGAGTAGTTTTGTTGCAAGAGCCATGCTGTTTGAGGTTGGGGGCTGCCTGTAAGCTATGGCCAGTTTTTCCTTTGTAGATTTTTTTTTTGAGATGGTCCTCATTTTCCGGGGTGGGGGGAGGTCATTAGTGATGTGTCTGAGGTGTTCAAGCTGGGGGCTGCAGGTCACAACGGTGGGGGGATTCTCTTGTCCTTGTCTCAAGGTTGACATTGAAGCAGTTAGGAGCAGGGTCTGAATCTGGCTCTGTTGATTTGAGTGGTTATAGTTTTAGATGCGTCAAAAGTGTTCAAGCTGGGGGCTGTAGGGTACAACCATGGGGATCCTGTTATTCTGTGTAGATAAGCTAGTACTGCACTTCCTGACCTTCTGGAATAGATGCCTATTATGTGCACACTCTATGACTGACGAGGACATTGAACTTTGGTGCTCGTGTCCCCTCTAAGCCTAAACCTCAAGCCTGAAGTCAAAATCTTCAAGCATTGCCTTCTGCAGCACCGTCATGCACGTGTCCAGTGTGCAGTCTTGTGTTTGTATGAGCTTCTCTTCTTTGTGCGTTAGATGAGGGGGTAGTGATCACTGTAAGGTAAGTCGGAACAGTTTTAGCCCCAGAGTGAAAGTGGCATGCGATTGTGTGTTGCCTGCCTAAGCAGAACAAAGTGCCTCCACCAGGGATCCTTGAGCATCTGAGGTTCAGAAGCTACCTGGTAATTGGACAGTAGAATCTGGATGACTCATAGCTTGGGGGTTCACACCCCATGTAATTCACAGTGAGGGGCTGAATGAAGGACAGGCTGTTTGCTGCAGCTTTTATTTCTAAGGGCTCTGTTTCTCCATCCACATATCGCCAGTTCTGCCACCTATTCAGCGAAACAGTGCCTTTGGAGCAGGGGCGGAGGGTGTGGGGGGCAGATGTACCAGGCAACTGGAGTACCACAGTGGTTCCATGGATCTATTCACTGTGACTATACAATCCCCATCTGGTTTGGAAACCCTTCTCTTTGCAAGGGCTGTGGAACCTTAATCCTGTGAATTATGATTCATGGGTTAGGTGTTGGTGCTTCACTCATGACCAAAAATGTATCTCATCAGTAGGAGTTCCAGCACTGACTGATGTGGGATTTGTTTCACTGCTCCTCTGATCTTCAGGGCCGTGTTAGATGCAAATTGTTCTAAGCTTCCTACTGACCAGCTATCACCATCCCAGGTGAAGGCTGAGATGCTTATAATCACAAACTCTTTCAAATCCTGCTCCAAGGCTCCTTTCTGAACAGAGAAAGTACAGCCCTGGATCTTACTGAACGTGCCATTTCCTGTGCAACCTGCTGTTGATTCGCATGACACCACCCAAGGAGATCAAGCATATGGAAAATCCTGTTTCTGGAGCACACGAGTGTGCATGCATTGCTATATGGACATTACAAACTCTCCTAATAAATGATTAACTAAGCAGGTTCCTCTTGATCATAATACTAATTCCATTCCTACAGTCAGAGCCCTGCTAGCTTTTTCATGTACCTTTCTTTCTCTGCTATTAAATTTGTGGATTGTAGGCAGTGATTAAATTAAATATGCTGTGGTCACTTGGCCAGTCTACCTTGAGTAATAAATTGTCTTCACTAAGTGCTTGAGAATTTCAAAATTACACCTGTTTATAGTAGGCCTTTCACATACAAAGGAAGGCTAGGCAGAACCATTCAGAAAAGTGTATTATCCCAGGCACAGAACTGGGATGTCTGCCCCTCAAATGGGGATAGGGATTGCAACTCAGCACGATGTATCACCTGAATATTGGAAGCAACTGGTCATTGCAAAAGCAAGCCAGTTCCCTCTACTGGACTGAAGCAGCCAATTTATCTGTATGACACAAGCTGTAAGTACCCATCGGAGATTTTTCCTTACATTTCAGTGGTTGGGGTGTGTGTCTGTGGAGTAGGTCTGGTGTTCTAACTGGCTAGGGTGTGTAACTGTGCCTTTGTTGTACTAGCTAGTTTGCCTTGAGTGAATGAGCAAGTAGAGCTTGAAGGGCTGACATGCCTTTGAGGAAAAAGAATCTGCATTAAGGCAAATGCCAAAAAGTTGCATGTATTCTTGCTAGAGGTAGGGCTACACCCTGTGTACTTATGTGGGAAGCCAGTTTGGCTCATTACCCCATACTGTTAATAAATGTGTAGTATGTTCAGCCTTGCAAGAGGCTGTGGGTAGGATGCAGGAGCAGCTTGCAGACATCATAGGGCATCTTCTGTGGCTGAAAGGCCTGGGTCATGTGAGCTGGTAGTGAAAAGGCTTGGCAGTTCAAGTCTAAGTGTGGGCAAGTAATCTTATGTCTTGATTAATATATATTTTTTAATTTAATTTGTATTTAATTTGTATTTAATTTAATTTGTATCCATGGCCAAATAAAGCAAAACTAATTCCAAATCCAAGTGTCCAGAACCATAAATGGCCCTACTACTGGCAAACATCCTCCACCTGGGGCTTCAGATGTTTCCAAACCTCTGGCGGACATCCTATTTGCACACCCAAGCCCGGAGGTTTGGGGTTCAGATGCCCCTGAGTTTTGCTTGCCCTTGGCCATAAAAGCCTTGGAGTACACAAGGGAGGAGACTGTCATTTCCATAAACTGGGCTTAAAGCTGCTGCACTTTGGCAGGTATTGAACCATGCTAGAAGAGCAGTTCTCCCGGGGTGCAGTTCAGGAAAATTGCCTTGAATGCAGATGCATGGTATTTCCCCTGCCAGGTTAAGAAACCACTACACTTTTCTTGAGCCTTTTTCATCTCAGCAGTATTCCTGCCCAGAGCAGGAGGAGGGGTGGACTCAATCTTTTGAGGTCCCTTCCAGTACTTAATTTCTATGATTTCTCAGTTTACCCAGACTCTCTGAATCAATGGAGAGACCCACCAGGTCATATGGGCCTTTTCTATGCGGACCTCCACCCCTATATAATATTCTCTTCCCCAAGGGAAAAATATTTTGCATGCCCCGTGTGACAAAGTTAGTTGGCCCTGGAGCTGGTGAATAGGCCACTTTTCTCTCTGTTATTTCTGGGAACTGTCTGCAGGGTCATCTCCTAAATCCCAGGGTGGATCCTCTGTGGAAGGAGGATGGTACGGATGAATAGTTTGAATTCAGAACTTGGCATATTTCAATGCAGATTCTTAAACAAAACACCTGATACTTCACCCAGCCCTGCTTTCAGCCCTCTTGGAGAGCTGGGATAACGTTTAGCCAGAACTTTGTTTTACAAGTTTGCAACTGAAAATGTCCAGCAGTGTCTTCTGATTCCTTTCTTCAAGGCATATCCCAGTTGAAGTCAGCAAAGGCAGCACTACTGTGTAACAGTGAACAGCGTTCCTTAACCTGTCACAAAGATTGTCTCTGTTACACCAGTGCTGCTGCTGCTAATTGATTTATGTGAATACCATAAACTTCTGCTGTGGTGGTCTCCATAATAAAATTGCCATTGCTGATCTGTGCTTGTATTTGTCATTGAAACACTATCCTGCTTATGGAATTAGCAGCTATATAAGCCTGCTGCCTCTAAGTGGGTTCAGTGTAATGCTCATTTGGAGTTGGGTATGAGCAATAAGCAAAGCAGAGAGCATAAGTGTATAGTTCTACAGTTAGAGACTTGTTATATTTTAACCTGCTATGTAGGGAAAACCAGATTTGAGAGTTTTCACGTCCTCTCTAACTTCCCAGTTTAGAATGGAACCGTGGGAAAGCTGCCAGGGCTTTAAAATAAATCCTTTCTTTGTAAATCCCTTCATCTGACTGACGGGGGCAGACAATTGAGTATTACCCAGTTTATTATTGTTAGTTGATTAAATTTCTGTTGGTCAACACAAATAGTATTGTTTGAACTGTGACCATGTGAGGGAAATGGGCATCGCAAAGCCCTCCACAGAGAAAGGAAGGGACAGGCTTTCATTTAAAACTCAAAACTCTTTAGAGAGTGTGTGTGTATGTGTATGTATGTATGTGTATGTAGGGGGAGGAAGGGGGGGGGAGGGGACAGGAAAGGATAAATTCCTCTGTGCAAACCATTTCCTAACCATGCTTTACTAGCTTTCAGAGCTTGATCCTGCTAAAAATGGCTGCTTGCCCCTGTGAGTGCTGTAGGATTGGGCCCTGTATTTGGCGGGGGGCAAACAGTGACAAAGGGGGGTCTGATGGCTGTGGACAAATATGTAAAGTGAGGGAGCAGCATTGTGTGGAGTGGTCCAAGCATGTCTAACTAGGATTAATGGGATGAAATTAGGCGAGGAGAAAGTAGTTGGGGAAGCATTTTCCACAAGGTGAAAGCTCATAAGCTGCGCAATAGTTTCTCAAGAGACGTGAGGTGGCTTGTTTATACAAAACATTTAAAACTGGACTGGGCTGAGGATAGTCATATTCTAGCAGGGAGATGAACTAGGATACGTTCATTGCGATATGATGTGTCCCTGCATTCAGCAGTTGCAGTCCAAAACCAGGTCTGGTATATTCATGTCTTTGTGTCTGTCTGTCTTGGTGTGAAGGCTTCCCTCACTGTACTGCCCAGGTCACTGCTAGAAATAAAGCACTAGGGAGCCAAACTCTCAAAAAATGCTACTATGGATTTCAACAGTGCTTGCCAGCATGCCTCTGTCAGCCAGAGAGCTTTATACTCGTGACTTCTGTATCATGCAGCTGCTGCATTTCATGGATGTGCAAAACCATGCATTTTTGTACAGCAGTAGCTGTGTGACTGAGTGAGCAGCAATTTTCATATGCTGGCATGTAGGTGACACAAGGCTCTTCAAACGTGCAGCACTGGGTTTCTAGAAAGTATCGTACAATTTTCTTGTTTTAAAGTTACTTAACATAAATGTAAATTGACTCTTTTCCAGTTTGGAACCTGTTTCAATCTCCGTTGCATGTGCATAGTTTTTCAGTAAGTAGTTTGGGAGCGGTCAGCCCTCAGTCCAAAGTACTCGAATTGAAGGTAGTAAGGCCATTAATAAATAACTGAGGGACTTGGCTGCACAATCGTTTTGATCCAGTTAGTTTCAGGATGTACTGTCACAAGCACAGCCTTTCACGAAATGCATTTTCTTTAGTTTATAGTATAGGCTAATTGGCTCTAGTGCTAGCCTTCACTACCTGAATCGTAATAGGTTAAATTTTATTCCCCCTGGTTGCTAGGGGTTTAAGTCTCTCTCTGAATATTCCCAGACAAGGGTGAGTGAGCAACCTTCTTCTGCAGCATGTTCTTCTCTAATAATTTAAGGACTGATCCTTAGAGGTGCTGAGCATCTGTGCCCCACTATGTCTGGCCCCTCTGAGATCTTCCTAAGACTCGCAGACAGATATGGGATGAGGATTATTGTCAGAGTGACAGCACAGACATGCCAGAGAGATTTAGCTCTTGACTGACCTTCTGCTGCTGAACTGCTTGACCTAGTTTTATCGAGATGGCTTTGTATCATTGACCAGCATTTAATCAGTTATCACTTAAACTGTGCCCCCCTCCCATTTTCTCATCCATGGAACGGCCTTGTCTTTCTTTCCTTCCCTCTCTCGCACATTTGACGATAGCTATTGCCTATATTATTTTCTTACATTTAGTTTGATCTGTCTCATATTTTATTGATCCAGTTGTATTCTAGACTTTAAGTGGACAATGGTGTCCCCTCTCAGCTTTTACCATCAGAAAATGTTTGGGTTCATTCCAGTCTTTCTTTTAAGGCATTCCTACTATTAGTAGGTTTATATTGTTATTCTATTGTGTCATTGTCTCTGAGAATCTGGTTTCTCTGCTGATCCTGGTACCAGGTCACAGCTGACTTTAATTTTTTATTTTTTTGGATGGCTTAAATTTCAGTTCCAGCTTCTGGTAGTAGCTAGCCTTAGGGAGCCATGCACTGTAGCCAGAACGCAGTGCTCTCCAGCTGCTACTCCTGCCTGCCTTGCCTTCTCCCAGCACAGGCACATGAAGAGTGGTTAGTGTAGGAATCGACTACACTGATTCTACCTCAAAAGGGGACTCCCCTCTGCTTATGTCAGGAAAATACAGCCACTTTCTCATCTCCTTGCACAACCTGAACAGCATAAAAGAAAGACTATGGGGATCTGTTTATTGGGTTATAAAAATGGAATAGCATTGTTCCTTGGATGAATACTTGGAGGCCTGTGCTCTACCTGCTCCCAACCTGCTGCTGAACTATTAAAGATTGGGATGATTATTCCCAGTTAACCAATTTTGTATGCTTGATAGCTTTCATATGTGCCTGTGTCTCTTATCTGTATCGACTTCTTAAAGGCATTAAAGGGAAACACACCTTCTTTTTGTGGCTGTGCTGTCACTGGAATATGTTTATCAAAAGAGTTAAATTATGAGGCAAATGGCATGCAGATAATGTTTAACTAATGTGGACGGAGGGGGAGTACAAACCTGAGCATTTTCTGATCTGATAGTGGACTGCTGTAGCTGGGGGGGAGGGGAACCCTCAATAAAAAAACCCAAAAAAACCCACCACCAAAAACCCCTTTTGTTGGTTTCTCCTCTCTATCCCCACCCAAAAATGTTTAGGCCCCTCACTTCTTACACACTACCTGTTCCCCTCCCTGCCTTTGGGGTACATTTAAGGCTAGCAGCCAAATCAAATGCCTTTTTTGTTGTTGTTTTTTTCTGTTGACTTGCCTCAGCTCAGTCTGGCAAGGGGGGACAGATCTGAACAGATACGTCACCCCTCTTTAGCCTAAGTGGGACTTACCAGCCAATATGCTTTTGGTCCCCTATCCCTTAGAAATCCCAAGAATGATTTGGGCTGAGGAGAGTGGTGGCTGACTCAGATCTGTGCAGTTACTACTCCGGAGCATGTTCGTTCTGAATTGCCAGGAGGCAGAATGTGGAAACCTCTGTACATCCCTGGCCCAAGTGATTCAAGCCATTTGCACCTACAGAAGTGGTGTCCTTGGACCACTAAGAGATGAGGTGACCACTGTAGAAGGGACCCATGTCAGACCCGTGTTGGGTTACAGTGTGGAGAGCTGTGGGGTGGACCTGCTGTTTCTTTTGCAGTCCCAGTGTAGCCAGATCCTCTTGCCCAGTGATAACATTGTCTTAAGTTCCTGAGTGTGCTTCTGCACAGGGGAGAAGTGGGGCATGAGAGATTGCATTCTTCAGAACAAAGCTCTTACTGTTGGGACCAGAGCTGAGCAGTGATATTATTCCCCCCCCGCCCCCAATTTCACAAAAATGTTCAAGAGTTCAAAACTTTCCCTGTTCTGCAGCAGCACAAAGCTGAAACCTTTTGACGGTTTTCATGAAAGTAGTGAGGGCACCCAGTCCAAACGTGGGGTGACTAATTGTGTTTGAGACTTTGAACTGTGGTCAGTCTTCCTGATCCCAGGCAAAGGCTTTTATGGTGAGGCTTTCTCTGGTTTGGTTTTCACCAGAAATTCTGTCTTGGACCCTGAGGTAAGACTTTTCTCAGGATTATTATGTTTCAGAGAAAAGGTTTTTGGTTTTAATCGGCAGTTTCCAACGAAAGATTGTGTTGTCTAAAAATTCCCAGCTAGATACAGTCAGAACTACTGATGATGCCTCAAGGCTCTGTCCTGGGACCCATACTGTTCAACATCTTCATTAACGATGTGGACATTGGAGTCAGGAGTGGACTGGCCAAGTTCGCCAATGACACCAAACTTTGGGGCAAAGCATCCATGCCAGAAGACAGGTGGGTGATCCAGGCTGACCTGGACAAGCTCAGCAAATGGGCAGACGAGAACCTCATAGTGTTTAACACTGATAAATGCAAGGTTCTCCACCTTGGGAGGAAAAACCTTATAGGCTCGGCAGTGCTATGTTGGTTAGCACTACAGAAGAAAGAGACTTGGGGGTCATCATTGACCACAAGATGAACATGAGCCTGCAATGCGACGCTGCGGCTAGTAAAGCGACCAAAAAGCTGGCTTGCATCCATAGATGCTTCTCGAGCAAATCCCGGGATGTCATTCTCCCCTTGTACTCGGCCTTGGTGAGGCCACAGCTGGAGTACTGCATCCAGTTTTGGGCTCCACAATTCAAAAAGGATGTGGAGAAGCTTGAGAGAGTCCAGAGGAGAGCCACGCGCATGATCAGAGGTCAGGAACACAGATCTTACGATGACAGGCTGAGAGCCATGGGACTCTTTAGCCTGGAAGAACGTAGGCTCAGGGGTGATCTGATGGCCACCTATAAGTTTATCAGGGTGACCACCAGGATCTGGGGGAACGTCTGTTCACCAGAGCGCCCCAAGGGATGACGAGGTCGAACGGTCACAAACTCCTGCAAGACCGTTTCAGGCTGGACATAAGGAAGAATTTCTTTACTGTCCGAGCCCCCAAGGTCTGGAACAGTCTGCCAGCGGAGGTGGTTCAAGCGCCTACATTGAACACCTTCAGTAGTAAATTGGATGCTTATCTTGCTGGGATCCTATGAGCACAGCTGACTTCCTGCCGTTTGGGCAGGGGGCTCGACTCGATGATCTCCCGAGGTCCCTTCCAGCCCTAATGTCTGTGAAATCTATAAAATCTATGAATCCAGACTTCTCTTTGCTTGTGTTGGCCAGAAACTTACTGTATTGCAAGTATACTCTGAAGTAATGACAGCAGACAGCTCAGAAAAACCAAGTGAATTATTTTAGTTCCTTTTCTGCATATGTTCCCTCTGCCACATACAGACCTCGAATGCACACAGAGAACCTGCTCCAAATCTGCAAGGAATTCAAGAAACAGCAACGAAAATGATCTGGGGACTGACTGATGAGGAAAGATTGGAAGTGTAGTAGTAACAGAGGGGACATAGCACTAGCACCCTTCATCTAGTTGTAAAGGAAGAAGTTGAATTCTTTATAGTGGGAGAAGGCAGTTGGAGGAAGAGATGAAAATAAAAGGAAAACTTTAGGCTCATGCTGAGCAAAAAGCACCTGGACAGTGATGTGTATGGA
Source organism: Crocodylus siamensis (assembly GCF_052110815.1). Lineage (NCBI taxonomy): Eukaryota > Metazoa > Chordata > Crocodylia > Crocodylidae > Crocodylus > Crocodylus siamensis. Next base: position 272,040,575 of record NC_143396.1, on the reverse strand, counting down.
GCTACGGAATAGCCCCAGTCAAGAAGCATTTAGTGAACAAAAGCTTGTACTGAAGGGAATGGGTCTGCCCTGGCAGGGAGATAAGCTGGTTGACCTAAGTAGGTCTTTTCCAAGTCTAATGTCTGTGGAAAAGAGTTTCTGCCAGGCTGCCCTGTGTCTTCGATCTGGAACTTTTGAGAGTTCTGCCTACTTTTTTTTACTTTTCTAATTAGCCCGTAAACTGGTTTGGACTGTCCAGCCCTTCTTTGGCTCAGTGTCCTTTTTCCTGCCAGCTCTTTCAGCCCAGTCCAGTAACCTGCACTCCCATTCTGCAGCAGTGGGTGTCTGTGTGTGGGATAAAAAATACCAAATTGCACGCGCACACACAGCCTGTGCTGCCCATTCAAAGGGTTGTGGGCTCTCGCAAGCCTCCAGAGAGAAGGGCTTTGATCCGATTCCAGACCTTTCCTACTGAGGCATCGCTCATGAATGAGTCTCTTCTCTAGGTCTCATAGTGTGCAGCAGACAAAGAAAAGGGGACAAGGGAAGGAGTGGGGGGAGGATTGTTTACCCTCATCAGGAATGGTTGAGTGGCCTGAGTCAATAGAGCCTATTTTTCATTAACCTAATCGTTAGTTTTGCAAGCTGCCAATTAAATTTTTCCTGCCTGTACAGAAAAGGGCATCATTTGCATGTTTGAGGTTTGGTTTTGTTTTTTTTTTAAGTCGGGGGCTCAATGAGTTTCACAGGGGTATTTGAGTAATGGAAATGAAATTTTAATTTCTCTCAAGTTGACAGAGGAGGATTTTTGAGTTTTAATTTTCACACAACTTAGATTCCTGGCTGTTGAAGATCGTGCAGACATCTATTGTGCTGAGCAGTTAATTATGCAGTCTTCCACCAGGCTTGTAAGGGCTATTGTCCAAAAGAGTCTTGTCAAACGGGTGCAGAGACTCTTTTTCCCCTTCACGAGTATGTTTTTTCAGGACTTTGAAAAGTTATAACTTGTATTTTTTTAAATGAAAGATAAAAACTGTTGCATGGGCTTTAGAATTTAAAATGTTTCTGTGTTTGTTTCTGTTTTTTTTAAACAAAATCAATTTCATTATTAAATAATCTGTATCCTTTCATAAAGATTGCTCCTTAAACAATTTACCAACCCCAAGAGATTCTGTAGTTATGCTCCCTGTTGAGCCATGTTGTGCTGTCTGTCTTTAAGAAGCATCCCTTTGAAGGCAATGTGGACTTCTGCAGAAACGTGGGTCCTGATATTATGGACAATGCTAGCATTAGATAGTCCCAGAAGCAAATGCTATGTACTGTAGTGAGCTTGGGCAGAATAGGAAGGCATTAGGCACTGAATAACTTGTTCAAAATGGCCTATAGTGGTTCCATGCTTATTTTGGCTTTAGCAGAAGCTGGAAAGGCTCAAGGTCTCACCTCACTTAAGTCACTGTTGCAATTCTTATTGATTGTTAGTGGATCAGACGTGCTGTATTTCTGGGTCCTACTTTTATTGTCTTGGAACATACAAAGGTTAAACTATTTGTGAGGCAGCAAATTATTCCGGGAATTTTTTCCAGTAGCGTATAAAATAGCGTAGGATGAAATAATAAATCATAGGTAGGAAGGGAGGAGAATTATTTCTTGGTAACTGATTGGTGTTCTTAGTGAAGATGTGATATTAATAAAAAAAAAAAAAAATGTGCATGCAAGTGTGGAAAAAATCTTCAGAGAATCTCTTTCCAGAAGTGACTGACTTTATATGAATCATTATGGTAGCTGTGTGTTTGATTTCTGCATCGGACAGCAAAACCTGGCCACCAAAGGGACTTAGAATTATATAGGATGTATTGCTGAGAACCGAATTTGCCCTTCAGCATTTTCTTTGCCCATCCTATGCACCACTACTGCTTTTAACTTCTTGATGGAGAAATTAGGGTAAAATAACCTCATGTATCCCCTTTCCTGAATTATTATTTGATTTAAGAGTATTTCTCAGACTCTCTTCCCCATTGTATTTTAGCATTCACAGTACTTCTGTGAGATGGGAATACAGCTAAAAGGGAAACAAGAGTATAAAACCAAAAAGAAATTAATTACCAAGCTAAGATGTGTTTAACAAAGTACGCTTCTCCCTTCAACGTGGTGGTGCTTCTCAGTTGTTGCATTATGATGCTGGCATGAGCCCTACAGGATCTTCCATTCCTTAGCAGTAGGGCTGGGAGCTCTGCAGAGACCACAGGCAAGATGTTCTTCTTTGCTAGCACTGACTTGTGTCTTACATTTCACTTGTAAACCCTTTGCACAGGGGTTGCTCAGTTTGCACGGCATCTCTGACAGCAGGCTCCTGGGCCATAGCTAAGGCTCTGAAGCACCACAGACATAGAAATAATAACTAGGAATAGGCTCTGTGCTTAGCACTAGCACAGGGAGAACCTTTAAATTCCCAGTTGGTTGTGAATGACTAACAGAGCAGGACTGAGTGACTTGTGTGAAATTAGGGCCCCAAATATGGTACATGTATGGTATGAACTTCTCATCATAGAACTGCTAGAGACCATTAACAAAAGGCACTGCTCCCCACCGTTGTGAGGATAATTTTGAAAATATGAACTAAACATGAATAATATAGTGTTCTCTGCGTGGGTTTCCAGAAGGCCTGATATAATAACACTGAAGGTTCATAGCAATTGGGCATTAACCCTGGAATTTAATGACACTCGCATCAATCTTTAACATTAAATATATTCATTCTTATTTTATTGAACCATACAGCTTGTATGCATCTCCCAAAATTCTTCTCAGTCCTCCCCAGGTGCCCCCAGCTGTTAGAACATCCAGCATATTGATAGCAGAAATATCTATGGGCATGTGAAAACCAAAGACTTGTATACATTGCAAAGTAATCTGAACCCAATAGCAGAATCACTAGCATGTACTTTGATGTCGATGTTCAGGTTCAAATTTAGTAGCTAAAAGAAGTCTATCGTTGCTGCAGATCTTCCAGCATGCTGGAAGTGTGATGTTGAATCCTGAGAAGTTGCTCCTGCTCCAGCATTGGTTTTGTGTGTGTGTGGGGAGGGGGGGAGGGCATCCATTAATAGCTGACTCGCTAGCAGGAAAAGGGATTGGTCCAGTACCAGACAAGGAAAGGTTCCTTTTAGCTAAAAGAGCAGAGGCACGGAGCTGGAGGAATAGGTTTCCAGGCCAGGATGCCCAGAGGAGCGAGCAAGAGTGAGTGAATTTCTGTTCTCTGGCAACTGTCTGCATAGCATGAGGACTTGAAGCAAAGGGAGATCCCATCCCGTGCTTGGCTGGAAGGTTGATGACTGTGATATAAGATGCTGATAAGCAAGGATTTTTCTGTGTTGTCTTTTACTGGACCAGCTGTGTAGCTGGGAGAGCTGTTTGATGAATGTTTGAGCCCTTCCTTAAGTGTAAAGAAGTAGGCTAAGCTAATTATTAGCGAAAAGCCTCCATGCAAACAGTCTGCTTGGAGGGTTGGAGGCGAGCTGTGAAGTAGGAAGTGAAGAAGTATTACCAGGAGCCATTATGAGACCAAATAAGTGCAGACAAAGTAAGTAGAATTGTGTCTACATGTACATTGCTAAAGGTTTTAAGTAGACTAGAACTATCATCTTTTAGGGACTTGATTGCTGTCAAAACACCACTAGGAAGTGGTAGAGTGCCTAGACCATCGTGCCTTCCAGGGCTCAGTGCCCAGGGCTTGCCCAGGGTTCTAGCTGGGGAGGCGGACCCGGATTGGGGCAGGGGGTTGGAGTGAAGAGGGTTGCCATGTGCTGGGGGGCCGTGTGGACCTCGGCTTGTGGTTCTTAGGGGGCTGGATGCTCAGGGCTCTCCTTCTGCCTCCAAGAACTCCTTCGCTTTTCCAACCACTCAAGTAACCTTGCATTGCCAGCAACTGCCTAAAGATGTGTGTGCAGGGTGGAACCTGCAGAGCAGGGCTGGCTGCAAGAGTACAGCAGAGAGAGCAAGGATCAATTAACAGTTATCAGGCTAATTCATTTCACATTAAGCATGGAATTGGGAGCCATTCTGTTCTATTAAGTGCCCATTGTGCGAGGGCTGTCTCTTCCCATCACCACCCAGCAGCTGACATCTGTGTACTGTTACAGGTACAATCACCTATCCTGCTTGTGCAAGGGACTACAGAGCTTCCCCCCCTTGCAAAACCTGACTCCTGGGGGGAGCAGAGCTGGGCCATGGCTGGGGGGGAACAGGAGGTGGGGTGGGGGGCAGCAGTAGGGCCTGGCCCTGGCCAGAGCAGTGAGGCAGCAGTGGCCCGATCCCACCTGGGGCCAGAGAGGGTTAGGGGGAGCAGGACCAGGTCGGGAGGAGCAGAGCTGCGTCGGGGCAGGGAGGCAGTGTGGCCAGGTCAGGGGCCAGGGAGGTGAAAGCAGCCCATTGCCTGTGAGGGGATGGGGGAGGGGGCGAGACTTTTTTCCCCACCCAGGAGGCCAGGGCTGGGTGAGGAGCTGGGCCAGGGGTCAGTGGGGCAGTGGCAGCCCATGTCAGTGGGCCATGTCAGCTGGGCCAGGGGGCAGTGGCAGTGGCTACCCCAGCCAGTCAGAGGTGGTGGGGAGGCAGCTATGATCTCCACAAAATTGGAGCCTGGGGCTGTGGCAAGTCTGCAAAATTCTACCCTGGGCTCCTCAATTTGAGTAGATTCCTACCCATTGCCTTTCACTGTCTTTGGGAAGGGGCGCAATGAGGTGCGATGCAGTTTGGGATGCCTGGAGGACTGAACTGGCATGGAATGCTCAATGTCCACACACGACATGAAACTGGTTCAAGAGAAACTGGCTCAAAACAAAGCATGATTTTTCCCATTGTGCTTCTGAAACATTCCAGGCAGTTTAAACTGCTCTGAAGTGGCGCGTACGTCTAGACTCGTTGGGTTTAAATTGTATTTAGAACTTTCTAAGCATTATTGTCTGTTCACACCCCTAGTTATTGGCAGAGGGAGACCATTCAAGGAGGAAAAGTAGTAATTACCTGTGAAGTGCAGAGAGATTAGTAGCACTGTTTGTTAGGTTGTAATGAGCCATGAAGCTGCTGTCTGTTAGCCTAGACATTGGGAATCTGATTTCTGTAACCAGGCCTGTCTTCTGGAGGTGTCTTGTAAATTCCCTTTGAGCATAAAGATTGTAAGGTCAGAGAATGGGATGGTGAGAATGGGAATGGTGGTTGTTTGAGAAATGTGCTCCTGTTGGTGCTTCTATGTTCTTGCCTTTTTATATTTTTTTGTCAAAGCTTGTTCTGGTGTGTAGTTGCTGTCTGGTTTCACCCAGATAGTTTCCATGAGAGCATCTAGTACACTGGGACCCCTGCCAGACGTGCAGGTAAAGGGCATGATGGGACCTGATGTACAATCCACACAGTTGTACTTTTTGCCATGCCACACACATGCGTGGCAGGAACTGTGATTGTGGGATTGAGCATCAGATCCTATCAGACTTTATTGCTGGGCACAGGAGGAGCCCACAGTTGTGATCATGGACTTCTCCTGCACCAGCAAGTAGCAAGTTCCTCTGGCTGATCTGGGCTCCCAGCTGTGGAGGCAGACCTTGAGCATCTTCCCCCCACCCCCCAGACTGGGAGCTTGCAGCTGATATGGCTGCCAGCCATGGTAGCACACCATATGCTTCCCATGGCTGGGACTCCAGATCAGCTGATGGGGCTTCCAGCTGTGGGACACATGATGTGCCCTTGCAGCTGGTTGGGACTCCTAGCCATGAGGCATGGGCAACAGTGCATCTGGTGACATGTTCAATTAATGGCATGATAGGAGCCAGTCACAAAGTTACTACACACTTTTGTGGAATAAATTATTCCTTGTTTTATGATACCATTAATTGTTTTGACATGTGGCCGGGTTACAACTTTAAATGTGATTAACTGGTTAATCATGTCTTAAGGGTGGTGTGCATCAGGGACCTGGATAAGATCTATCATATGTTTTATGATATACACGTGTAGGATGGATTCTGACAGCCTTGTTATGAGGGTTGTTGATTGTTGTGATGCTGGAGATGTGTTGATAAATTCTGCATTCATTACCAAGATTGTATTCCATTTGAAATCTTTTGAGCAGAAGGGGGTCCCCCAGTCCAGTCCAGAGAGTCCAGAGGAGAGCCACGTGTATGATCAGAGGGCAGGAGAACAGACCCTATGATGAGAGGCTAAGAGCCATGGGACTCTTCAACCTGGAAAAGCACAGGCTCACCGGGGGACCTGGTGGCTGCCTATAAGTATATAAGGGGTGTGCATCAGGATCTGGGGGAAAATGTGTTCAACAGAGCACGCCAAGGGATGACAAGGTCAAATGGTCACAAGCTCCTCCAAGACTGTTTCAGGCTGGACATAAGGAAAAACTTCTTTACTGTCCAAGCCCCAAGGCATGGAACAGATTGCCTCCAAAGGTGGTGCAAGCACCTACTCTGGACTCCTTTTAAGAAACATATGAATGTCTGTCTTGCTGGGATCCTTTGATGCTAGGTGACTTCCTGCCCCAGGGCAGGGGCTGGACTCAATGATCTTCCGAGGTCCCTTCCAGCCCTAGTGTCTGTAAAATCCATGAGTTTGTTTTTGATGTTGAGTTAGGTCAGATATGGGGATTGCTTGAAGGGCAGGAGTGGGGGCATTTGGAATATTTTGGGTGATTATAGCACTGCAAGGGGTCTTGCTGGGGACAGGGGAGCATAAGAGTAATGTGACTCTGGATATCCTTTGAAAATAGGAATAACATTTATCTCCTTGTCATTTGGGATTTTTCCTTTTTGAATCCATTTGAGACTTCTGAAGTGCAGTCATTTATGCTCAGAAAGGCAGCACAAAGTGCAACACTGCTACTGTTCACTTGGTGCATCTACACTTGCAGTTAATGTGACTGAATATTACCTGTGATATTTGGCTCAATTTGAGGCAGAGTAAACTAATCCCAATGTCACTGTTTACCCATGTGTTTAAGCAGAGCAATTTACTGCACTGCTGGATACCACTTGTATCTGATGGGACTGTTTGACAGTGCAGTAAATTAATCTACTGCTCCCTAATTGCTGCACACGTGTAGGCGGTAATGCTTTACTGCACAACAAATAAGTCTGCTGTGCAGTAAAGAGTCTCATGTAGACATGCCCACATTATAAAACAGTGATTCTCCAGGGTGCTGCAGCATGCCACAGAATGTTAGCACTGTTGGGTGTGCAAATGTGATTTAAAAGATAAAACCAGAGATTTCAACTAGGCATCCACAGTGTTAACAATATTCTGACCTGTTGTGGTCTTTTTGAGTTCTTTGCAACAGAAGAATTTCTCTGTTTTTCAGAGTGAGAACAAAGAGCTGGGATTTTCTGAGGGGTGCCTTGAATCTAACAAGGGGTGCCTTGAGCCTAATGAGGTTGAGAACTGCTACTGTAGTGAATGGTTTGACTCTTTGTAGCTAGTGGAAAGCCAATAATCTGCTTCAGGGTTGGGTTGTCTTTTTGCTTGGTCATGTGATCAAGTTACCAAGATTAAAGCAGCAGGAGGAAGGAAAAGAAGCGTAAACAACTGAGGGTGCCTGGCAGGTCATTTTAACCTTTTCCTAATCATTAAAGCTGCAGAATCCCATTGTCCGAGTGACTCTCAGTTCTGTTTCTCAAGTGGGAGCTGTTGACAGAACTTCCTGTTCCCTGGTGTCCTTTCAGATGTATGTAAACTCAGTTGAACATCTGGAACAACCCTCCCCCACTGGCTGTTGAGTCCCCCCCCAGAGGCAGTGGTCCTGTGTTCATTGTTTTGGACTAAGGATACTAATCACAGTGATGACAAGTGGCTTGATGTCCAAGCTATCAAAAGCAGGGCATTTATCTCTTTCTGTCTCTAAATTTAGATACCTCAGAGATGGTCCTTGTTGAGGCCAGATTGCAATGGCTCAACTCTTGTCCATCTATATTAATAGCTTGGATGTCCAAGATAAAACAGATTATATTGATCGTCTAGTTCACTGGTTCTGTATTGGGCAACAAATTGTGTCTTTTATGTTTGGATTGGAAATCATGTGTGATGCATTTATTGTGCTGCAGTGTAGGTCTGAGTGGGAGGCAAAGCCCCGCAGGTGGACGTACATTGAATTTGGAATGAGACTGACAAGTCCAGGCAGAGCCTCTAGTTTGCTGTCCTCATTTCCACTCCTCCTTTTCTCTTCGCTCTTTTTCAGATTTTAAAAATACAGTGTCTCACCCGCTACTTGGCTTTAACTTCCCCTTTCCTTTTTCTAGCTGTTGTATCATTGATTTCCCGGTTCATATTAAATAGTAAGCAACACCCAGGAGAAGTGCTGGTACTTGGGAATAAACAAATTGCTTGAACTCTGCCTGGAGGTTGCAAACTGTTCTTTCTTTAGGATTGGCTTGATCTCAACAGGGGAAGCCAGTATCTTACAAATGACAACAGCTTTTTAAAGAAACTACTGCAAAATAAAAATCTGCCCATGCACCTGTGATGAACTGGCTGTGTTGTGATGGGCGTCACAAACATGGCATCTGAATGTTTGAGTTTATACTACAAGATGCCTCAAGTTCATTCAGCAGTGTAGATAGTAAAACAGGTTCTCACTAGGTGCAATACAGCACTGCTCCATTGAAACTGATGCCTTTTTATGCCATCTGGCAGTCTGGTCGCCTACGTATTGAACATCAGTATTTCTGCCACTGCTGTTTTCCTGTTTTGTTTTTTTTGTTTGTTTGGTTTTTTTTAAATTCAGCCCTTGAGATGCACGTTACACAAACTTCTTTTTGAAAGTTCAGTGGTTAACAGGGTCTAAAGCTGGGTTCTCACAGTTCTCACCCACAGTCAGGAATTAAATGAGAGCCTGTAAGGCCAGACACAAGGTCTTTGTTTGTATGTGCCTATAGTCTCCAAGGAGGGTAGAGCAGTGTAAGCAGGAAAAAGAAGTTCATGGATCAGTTCTATATGACTGTGGTATCAAATGTTACTGTTAAAACCATTAAGACACATCCTTAATGTTACTTGTTCCTGGGAGTCCCTTGTTTCAGAGTTAAAGACTTCATTTCATACTTTTCTGGATTATTCTTTCCTAAATTGAAACGTCTCATAACTTTCTCAGGAGGGCTGAGCACAGACTGTTGGGAATCAATACGCTTTGCGTATGTTGACACTTGTATCTGGTCATTTCCATAGCTTCCTAGTTAACCGTGGCTTTCATTTCCTCACGTCAGTGACTCTGTTTCAGGAGAACTTTTATAGTATGCCATGGTAGTTTCAGATCTTGGTAGTTGACTTACAAGAATCTCTCTGTCCATGTTTGAGGAGCAATAGCAGAGTAGTCTAGTCTGCTTCGTCAGAGAAGAGCACTTAAACAAGTTTCCTGCCAACTGATTCAGGAGAGGGAAATAGAGCATCAGCATGATGTCAGTCTACCAAGAGAGAAAATTCAGGGGCTGCTTTTCTGATGGGATGAGAAATACTATTATACTGTGGTATTTTCTTCCTATCCATCTTTTCCTAATGAAAACCTGATATGATTTCAGAAGCTGTTTGCAGTCTTAGGGCGCATCCAGATGTGCAGGCACATGTGGTTTGTGGCACCACATGCATTGCATGTTAAACTGTGCATGGTGCTGTTAATTTGCAGCATGGGGGCAAAACTTGCTGCTGGGATTTCCTGACAGCAAAAAAAAAAAAAGAAACCTTGGAAAAAAGTGGGGCAGAACATGTGAAAATAGCATGAGCTGGGATAGACGTAGGGATAGGAGGAGCAGGCAGCCCATCTTGATGTGCAGTTCCCTGCCTGGCTGGGATGCAGTGTTCCTCAGTGCAGGTGCTGTATGCTGGCTAGCTCTGTGCTGAGGCAACCTGTGCCTCAGCCAGCCCCCCCCCCCCCCGCAGCACATGGAGCCTGGCTGGGAGCTGGGCATGGTCCACAATAAAGGACATGTCCAGGGATGTTGGCAAAAGGCCTTATGCTGTGTCAAAAGGCGTGGCACACATTTGTGTTGCTACCACTTGGGCTGCTGCAAGCACATGTTTCTGCTTATGTGGATGGGGCCTTAGTGGGCAGATATTTTTACAGTGCTTGAATATGATGCAATGTTTGGAAGATATACAATGAAAAGGTAAAGGCATAAGTTGTGGGGCTGGTGGGGGGGCATTATCAGTCTCATACAGACTGACTTGAGGCTACTAAGCCCTTAGACAGGCCTAATGAACTGGAACAGAGTTGGAAATGTGCGGTCTTGAAAAACTTTTGAACTAGTATTTAGAGACTCACTTGGGAATGTTAATTAAATATCCCTGGTGGCATGTGTCCAGGGCCAAAGTGCAGTTTGTCCTGGCATAGCGATCATCTGTGGGTCCCTTCCAGCCCTACTTTCCTATGAACCAAAAAATGTTCATGGAATAAGAATTACTAATTGGTTATCCTGGGACATCACCAAGTGCATCTGAATGATTATCCCAGGATTTCGTCATTGAATCAATGGCACAAAACCAACAGTGCTGTCAGCCACTCACTGAACCCTGATTAGAAGGACAGGGTATGTACACCTCCAGTTACAGGGACTAATGCAATATCTATTCTAAGCCAAAAGGTGGTCAAGCATTGGAACAGGGTATCTAGAAAAGCTGGTGGTATTTCCATCCTTAGAAAGTTTCAAAAGTAGGTTCGATACTTGACCTGGATAGTTTAATCAGGAAGGATTCTGCCTTGAGCATAGGTCTGGACTAGATGACCTTGGGAGGTCCCTTGCACCTCTACTGTCCTGTGATCCTAAGGTTGAGATCAGGTTACTTTAGGTGTTTATTTGCCTGATATTCAAGGTAAATTGCTTGTTTAACGTTAAATTAAAATATTAACTGTTCCATCATTGAGAACCAAGTGCATCACAGTGACCCTTAAACATATCAGCATTGTTCCTACAAGCATATTTTAGTAACATTTGAATGAAGGATTTGACTCTGCAACCCTGGGAGCACAGTGAATAACACTTGCATGTGTTGTCTTATTGAGGTCAGTGTGTTCTGTATCTGGCCTTGTAGAAAGGCACATTTTGAAGGCCATCTCATCAGTGGACTGATATTACTCTGCTGAAGTAACTGAAGCTATACTGATTTACACTGGTGGAAGCGTCTGCCTATCAAGAACCAACATAAGCAAACTGAAAGAGAATCTCCTTTTGAGTGTCCTGGGGGCCTGGGTGGATCTAGGATTTTGAACAGGGGAATGCAGATGTTGGGGTGCATCATTCCATATAACAGCATATATTTTTGTCCAGTTAAAAAGACATATACTAGGGGCCTGGGGCTATTTTATTCTACTTAAAATCAAAACAACAACAAGTATAAATTTATTGAAAATATGGATTAATTTTCTGTTGTGTATAAAAAAACAAACTAGGCAAAAATAATCTAAAGATGCTGTTTCTTTAGCTATGTAGTCATTAGAGTTAAATGCCTCTCTGTCTTTCTATTCCCCCACAAACAAAATCTAACCATCTTTAAGCATCTTGGCAGTGCATCCAATGCTTCACTTTAACTTAGATAGTGAAAAACTTTATGTTCACCTGAGTTCATATTTTTAGCTAGAGCTAAAAACAGTCTGCAACCCTGTTAAATAGGAGCTACATTACTAGGAAGAGCTAACAAGAAGCAGAGTTGCCGAAGAAATGAAGGTGTGATTCACAGAACATCAAGACCATTGAAAAGGAGAGGAAGTTGTTAACACCTGTGGAATGAGATGTTTGGAAGGAATCAGGGAGGTTACAATTAGCTATGAAGTCAGTTGACTTCACTGACAACTGAATGAAATGCTACTGCTGCCAGGGAACTGGTTTTAAACTATGGGGGACCAGAAATTAAAGGGGGTTGCAACTGCACCACTGTACTTCCCTTCTGCCCCCCTCCCCTACTAGATCTGTCTCAGTCTGGGGGAAGCTAGTTTTGAAGGTTTTTAAAATCAAATTATGAACCTTTGAAAACTGTACTTTCTGCATATGGGTTGCCCGTGTCATGGGGTTTTGACATTCTTTAGCAATACACAGACCAGGGGTAAGCAGTACCCTGCATGCACTTGTTGCCAGTATGACTGCCTTTTGAAAGGTAGAAGAAATGTGTGGGGCCCATGCCTCTATATGCTGAATGTCTTATAAGGTAAAAGACACATGAATGAATGACCCCCAGTAAGATTTCATCTTCCAGGTCCTTTATTGTCATGTATTTCTTCTCCCAGCCAAGTCCAGGTTTACCCACCTATAGATGTGTTGAAGGAATGTGTGGGGCAAGTGGAAGGGTTTGATTTGGTGCAGGAGGCCAGCTGGACACCTCTGCTGACTGGAATGTGGAGGTGGAAATTGCAAGTCGGTGAGTTTTCCCACCCTACCACCAACACCAAGAAATGTGCCTCTGCTCTAGAGTTAACTTAGGCTCCTATTTGGGTTTTGCTCTTTGCCTTCTCCTTGGACATCCTTTTACTGTAGCTGATAACCTGCCCATTTTTCAGTGAGGACACACTGAGCTTAAATACTGAGACACCCCTAGTGCTGTTCATTAATTGCCCTGTGCACACAGACAAACCATTTCTCCCTCATTTAATTAGGAAAGATTTGTACAGTAGTCTGATTACTGTACTAGGAAGAACCATGGGAAATGTACCAAGAAGTCTTGACTTGGATAGCAGAGCTCAGTATCATTGATCATACAGTAGCTCAGTTTTAGTGTTTTTTTTGTATGGTGACTCACAACTGGGACAGGCTAACCTGTGTGCCAGTTGTCTGAGTTAATTGGGGGTCTCTGGTCTGAGTAGTCTGTGGGGAGCCTTGGTGACTGCACCAGTATGATCCTCCTGGACAGTTTGGGAGGAGAAAGCAGGCACTGGGCAAAGTTACCCACCCACTCTCTTTCCTGGTCTCAGGAAAGTTGTGTGTGGGGGGGGGGGGGGAGATGGGGTCAACAACAGCTTAAGTTCTCCACAGGAGGAGTTGAGTTGTGGGGAAACGGTATCTCTGGAGTTCCCTGGTCTGGGGAAGGCACAGGGGAAGCTGTTGCTTGACTCCTCTGGATCATGGAGGAGTTGAGCAGAAGCAGGCAGTTTGGGTGCAGGATTTGTCCTCCTTCCTTTGGTGTTCTTCCCTGTAGTTCAGATCAGTGGACACTGCTGGTGATGGGGACTGCACTTCATAGAGGACAAACCATCTTGGTTGGCATTGTGGGGCGATAGAGGGATAAAATGCTGATGCACTTTCATGTGGTTAAATCTCCTATGTTTGATTTTTCAGTGGAAGTTTTTTCCATGGGGAGGGGGAAACCATGGCAAGTAAATCTCCCTCTTGCTAATTTGTGGAATGTCTCACAATTACAGGTAGATTAAGTGTATGTGTAGGGGGGAAAGACGTCTCAGTGTTTGGGGATAGAATGCAGTAGATTTGGGACCTACTTTGTCACTTCTGTTCAACATGAGGGGCAATTCTGTGGCTCATGATTTGAAGTACACATAGTAATGGAAAATCTGCATGCAGGTAGAATACCAGTAGAAAAAATCTGGTTTCACCTCATCTAGTTCATCTTTCTGCTTGGTCATAATTACTTCTGATAGTACATCGCCTACAGCTTATTCCAAACTAGTTTTGCATGTCCCTACCCAAGAGGCAGGACTAGAACTTTTCCCTTGGGAAGCTGTATGTGGAATCATTTAAAAAAAAAAAAATCCAGCCTGTTCTTAAATGACAGAATCCTAACTAGTTGTTGCCACTGCACAGCAAACTGCCCATGTGTGCACTAGTTTAGTTAATTCAGCAGTATGGTATAATTGCAAATTAGCACATTCACAATGGTTGTTCCATAATTTTCTGTTATAGACAACGACATTAGCCTTTTCCTCTCTGTCTGTGGTAGGCTGATCTTAATGAAGTGCCTTTAATATGGATTTTGATTAAACTCCCTTAAGTGTTCAAAATAAGAAATCTTTAGAAGGATGTTTTCCTTATACAGATGTTTCTTGATATGAAACAGGGGTTGCAATGAGAACCTGGGCTCTGTGAGTGCTTGGATTTGTGAAATGATGTACAATGGGAACACAACTATCATTTTTCACTCCTGTCAAAATGAACTGATGGCTCATCTTATTTGTTTGTCAGGAGGAATTTTCTGAAATCTAAAATGAGGAACTGTAATGCCTTGTCTCCAACAGTCCCTGCCTGTGACTTTGTGTTCCTGGCGCAGAGAAATTATTATTTTTTAATTGTAAAACAGGTTCTGATTTGTATTTTTAAAAAGGTTTCCTCTGGAGGGAGACAAATTCCCTTTCTCCCTCAAAGGCCATTTAGTTAAAGCAAGGTAGAGTGATTCTTGTCCCCTTGGTTTAGCTGTAATGAGCATTAAGTGGTTTGTCTGCAGAGAGAGGAGTTACTCAGCTAGATTACATCAAAGTCGTATTATACCCTATTCCAGGTGGAATTTTTTTTAAGACCAGTAAATATTCATGAGGGTAGATAATATAAGAATGCTCCTTTTATGAGTTCAGAGAGTAATTCAGGCACCTCTATCAGAGATGAAGTTATGAACTACATACAATTAGTCCTTTTTTTTTCCCCAGAGGCACAGTAGAAAAGGGGGATGTCAGATTTTACAGCTCTATAAACAATATAGCTCAAGTGCTTAAATTCGATAAGTAAATGATGACTGTTCTATAAGTAAATGGTTACAAAGAGGGTGGAGCCACACTGTTCTAAGTGGTGGCAGATGACTGAACAAAAAACAATGGTTTCAAGTTGCAGCAAGGGGAGTTTAGGTTAGATATTGGGAAAAACTTTCTCGCAAGGAGGGTAGTGAAACACTGGAGCAGGCTACCCAGAGGGGTTTCGGAATTTACATCCTTAGAGGTTTTTAAGACCTGGGTAGACAAAGCCTTGGCTGGGATCATGCACTGTATTTATCCAAATGCAAGACAGCTCTGAATGTAAGGTGACCCCCAGCCCCCAGTAATTAGATTCCACATATGGAAAATTTATAGATGTAGTATAGCTTTCCATGTATGGAAATTAATTATTGGAAGATCATTTTAAATTGGTCCCCCCCCCCCCCCCACACACACACTGCAGGTGGTGGAGGGAGAGGTGATGAGGGGGGCAGTAGGGAAAGGTGGTTGGAGACGGACATTGTAGGAGGTAGTGGGGGGGGGCATGTGGTGGGTCAGGTGGTAGGGGGCAGGCAATGTGGAGGCAGTGGGGTAGGCAGCTTGCCCCCTGTTGCCTGCCCTCCGCCCCCCTTTCCTCCTTTCCACAACACTTGCCTTGCATTGTGCCTGAGCCCTGTAGTCTGACTGCCCTGATTTCCCTCTTCCCTCCTCCACACCATTTCTGTCCCCCTCAGCTTGAGGTCCCCATGCTCCTTCCTCTCATCTCACCCCCACAAAGTCTCTTCTCCTGCCGGTCTCTCCCCTGTTGTCCTCCCCCCCTCTTACTTTTCCCCCCACCAGCAGGCTCAGTCCCTGCTGCAGGCAGGGGCACAGAGCGTGGCTCCAGCCTTGTCCACTAGCAGCGGTGTGGAGCCAGCACTGCTGCCATGGGGCTGGGCTGGAGCAGCGATGCTGACACCACACTGCTGCTACAGGGCCAGGCTGAGGCCATGTTCCATGCCCCAGGCTGCAAAAGGGACAGAGCCTGCTGCTGTGGAGCAAAGGTAAGGAGGAGTGCAGCAGAGAGGGAGAAGCAGTGTGTGTGGGAGACTGAGGGCTGTGGCAGGGCATGTAGAGGCGGGGAGAGGGGTGGCAGCTACAGCCTCGGCTCTGGCCCCAACCCTGGGCAGGGCCCAGAGCCACAGCAGCTACTTGCCCCCCACCCCCTGCTGCCTTGTGCATGATTATAAGGTGAGGAGGCTTTTTTCCCATGTTAAATGGGGCTGGGGGAAAACTTATCTTCTAATAGAGTAAATACAGTAGTTGGGGACAGTCCAGCTTTGAGCAGGGGGTTGGACTAGATAACCTCCTGAGGTCCCTTCCAATCCTAATTTTCTATGATCCCATGACTAAGTACAGGTCTTAACACCAAAGTCTTCATCAGTTTTGTTTTCACTCTTAACTGCACTTACGGGGAACATTGGCACTGTGGCATGTCTCTCTCCCTAGTGTCTTCACCAGCACCTGTTTCCTTTTTCTGCTTCCTTAGCCACTCCCACCGCCTTGAAATTGGGAGTAGGGGACCTCCCACAATGAGTCAGCACAACTTAGTCGGCAGTTTTGTGCCGGGCTCTGATGTCTGCTGGCAGGAGAATCCAGACTCTTGATCCTGTTCTACTTCTTCCAGCCTCCTACATTTAACCCACATGAGCTGTTGCACCGTTTCTCCTTCCTATTCCCTGTGTGACTTAGGGCAGCACTACACCAACAAATCCTGCTGTTCCACATGCGCTTCCTAACGTTTTCCCTATGTTCTCCATGCTGTGTGACCAGTTAGATCCCAGATGGGGAAAGGCTCCTGTAAGGGGCTCCCCCCAGGTAATTTTCTCTGTCATCTAATCCTAAAATGTCAGTACCAAGGAGAGACAGGCAAACAGAGCAGGGAATCTATCCCTTTCTTCTCTCATTTGAATAGAAACTTTTTCTCATACCATAAGGAAGAATAGAAGCAATGCCCTTGGGCAAACAAACTTGTATCGTGCTGCATTGACAAGAAAGATTTTTGCTTTTGAAAAATGCACTGCACAGAATGACTGACTGTCAGGAAGTTGAACATGTGTAATGGGAAGGATATCAGGGTGGGGTGTAACATTTTGAGTAGAAGTTCTTCTCCCCTGGTTTATTTCAAAGGCAGACATCTGCTAATACAATTGCTTGTGAAGAATTCAAATGATAAGAGCAGAGCAGGACTGACTGAGCAGTATCCATAGGGAAGATGAGCTCCACTGTAGCCTGCAAAACCCACATCACGGCAACTGTAAGAGTTTAGCACATTGCATAATTGACCACACAGAGTTCCCTTATTTCTCTTTCCTCCCTGACCATGCTGGCCACATACAGAGCCTATTGATTTAGCTGCCTCTCAAACTAAACCGAACTAAGGTACTGTGTCTTCAGCTGGTACAAATCAGATGGTTCTATTGCAGTGCCCTTTTACATCAGCTGAGAGTATGGCCTGAAGATGTGCCATTTACATGCTATGAAGTTTTGGATTCTGTAGAGCCACTGAAACCAGGGGGAAGCCTGTGCATTTGGAGTTTGGGTTAAGCATTCCTAAAGGCTGAACACATGACTTATATGGTGATTGGGATCATTTGTTTAATTTCTAATGATGATTGTGACGGGGGGCGGGGAGGGGGGGGGATATGAGCCATTAACATTCCAGCTGAGCAGTATGTTGTGGGTATGTATAAAATGCTTTTTTCCAATGTTCCTGGGAGGTTGCAGGGTGGAATTCACTGATAACCAGGAGGTCAGAGGCAGAAAAATTCTGGGAATGTGGTTCTTGATCTAACGTGGGAGAAAATCAGCCTAGGTCTTGCTGCTGAGCACTTGCGCCTGCAGGTTGGAGAGTTATGGGATCTTTTAAAATAAAAATCATGATGTTAACTGCTCATCTGGCACCTACCTCACATAAAGAATGTCCATAAGGTGTTGGTGATCAATCTCGGAGAGCACAGTGGAGAAGCTGACAGCTCTGACTTGTGTTTTCTGTGCTCTGTTGGAGGCAGATCATTTACTGCTGGCAAAATAACTCATCTGTATTCTTTTGTTCTCTCTTTGCATTTATTTTACTCTGATCACTTTTTTCTTATGGAGGGTGGAATTTAAAGATCAAGTCATTATTGAATTTAAACATGGGTTTAGCGTGTACAGGGTGGTGGTTGATTAGATTACACCTAGTATATCTCACACCTGACTTTCAAAGATGGCAGTGCCCACAGCTTCAGGTTGCCCTGAGTATGTGATGGGGCAGAGGGCAGGGAAACTTTGGGTACTAGAGGCATAATTTGAAAAAGGAGAAATCCATTTCGTCTATCATTTTGTCCTTTTTATTAACTGGTGTGCTCAGAAACTATGGTCTGCCAGAGAATAAATCACTTTCAGAGTCTAGGACAAGCTGGATTGTAAAAACTGCATGAGTGCCTTTCCATATACTCAACATAACCTACAGTGGTTTTTAAAACATGATTGTGGTCAGCAGGTTTCTAGCATGTTTACTCTGGCTACTGTGGATGGGGAGCTGAGTGTTTTGGCCTAAAGACTGTTACTATAAGTTGTTTGGGCTAGGAGCGATGGTTTATGCAATCTTAGTTTATGACTGGTACAAGACAAAAAATGTAATTTATAGGGTAGTGCTAGTATTTCTTTAGGAGTCTCAGGGTACAACAGTTCATGCTGCTCTGGGAAACTGAGCAAAAGTCCACCTATATGCTGTAGTGATGGCTGAGCTTGCATCTCACCTTACTGTGCATCTTTAGGGCTCATATGAGGACTTCTTAGCCACAGTAGCTCTGTGCATGTCTGTGTAGACACATGTGCACGCAAACCCAATCCAAAAAGAATGTACAAAAATATGTGCAGTCCAGTGGCATCTAATTTCTAGGTAATCACTGGGTAATCACACCATTTAACTGCAAAACACTACATCTGCTTTTTCAAACAACTTTGGATACCTCTGAAACCTTTAATTTAAGTCAAGGATATGTATGTGTTTCACTAGTAATGTGCTCATGATTGGCACTGAGCAGCCTGTGGCTGTTATTGTTAGGGGTCTGAGAACTTATGTGGTTTCAAATAGCTTTTTTATATTTTGTTACGAAGAATATCCAGAATCACTTGTTTAATACAAAGCAGTTTTAACACAACATGAATACATTTCTCTGGAAGCTATTTAATATTTTCTGGTAGATGCTTGTAAATCTTACTTAACTTGTTGTGATGCTTTCTTCGCGTGCAGCTTGGCACTTCATCAGGCATATTCCAGTTTTTCTCATGAATAGTCAAAGCACCTTCAGAGATTAGGTTTCTCTTCCATGCTAACGGGGCTGCACAGCATCTTAAAGAATTTTCAAGGTACTTGGTGTCTCTACTGGGAGCTGATGTTTCCACAAATGATTGTGACTGTGTAGGACTGACCTTTAGAGGGAGCTCATACATGTAAAAGCTCCTACTGGTGCACCTTGCTTACGTGGGTCTGTCTCTGAGTGGTGCTTTCAAAAGCACGTAGAAATCAGCATGTCCCCTCCAGATTCAAGTTAACTCACAGCCCGCCAGCATCCTAGGTTGCTCTGTAGCCTCCCCTCACACACACCTTGCGGTGTGTGGTCTAGCCTTGGCCCAAACTGTCTGCTCCAGCTGAGCAGGGAGATGTGTGCCCCTAGCTTCTGGCCCGGGCAGCCACCGCAGGCATTTGGCTGCATTTCCAGAATCAAAAGTGAATGTCTGCTCACTTGCTTATTGGTTCAGTCTATGCAGTTTAGACTAATTTGTGAAGATTGAATTGATTCAGCCTTGGGCTTTTTGACTGTCTGTACTTAACCCAAGAGGTTTGGTTTTTCTCAGTCATGGTTAGTATGAGCCACTGTGGGTTGTGGCTTTGCACCTGTTTCAAAATAATTAAAATCTGGTAAAATGTGTTTTACAAAGAATGTTAAGAATATTGTTTTGCGCAGGGTTTCCACTTGCTTAAGCAACAGAATTAACTCAAAACACTTCACACGTGCTGTTACCAAAATTGGAAACAGAAATAAGGTTCTTCATGTTCACGCACGCAAAAGAAAGTACAGCAAATGGTTAAATGTGATGAGAACAGCTAAATGATTTTGCCCACTCTTTCATTTTTATTGTGTAAAATTTGCAAATATATTGCTTCAAAGCATGTTTCAAAACTAAAAGCAGATGTTACTGCTGTGCAGAACCCACCCACAGAGCTCTCTGGCAAGCTATCTTATGCACCAGGTCATCCTATCTCATGTTGCTGTTTTATTGTAATGCTAAACGGGCCATAACACTATCCAGGTTGAATACAGCCACTTTATGTGAGATTGCATTTTACTGCCCTATTGCTATTTATGCCTAGCTTCACTTACTTCTGGAGTAGCAAGTTAGATCACATTAGCAGGAATTTCTGGCTATACCTGTCTGTCTGTGTCTGCACTTCAGGTTTGAGGTCTTGCTGTACTCTTGTTGTTCGCCTTGTTAATATATCGAATTCCAGCTGTGACCCCTTTTAGAGAACTGTGTGATTAACTGATTTTTGCTTCACTAAATAGCTGCAGAAATAGCAGGAGAGGGGGAATGAACTTTACCCAAACTGAAATATTTTTACTTTGACTGAAGTTTTAAAAGACTTTAATAAAAAATTGAGGGGAATTTATAAGCAAAAAAAAAAAAAGTGCTGTTTTGAAACAATGAAATGAGAAAATGTATAAATGAGAATTTTAGCTTTTTCAGAATCTTTTTTCTTTTCCCCCTGAGAGAAACGATTCCTTTGAATTGACATGAATTTAATACTCAGATCAGTGTTCCTGAACCTCCTGTTTTAATAGAAATTTGGGCCAGAAATTTTCAGTCTGCTCTAGCCCAGAGCATTATTTTTTTGGTTCTTTCCACAGGAAGGGGGGGAAGAAACAAGGCTTGTTGTAGAACGGTACTACTGAGGTTAAAGCACAGGAGGGTTAATCAGTTTTTCTGTTTTCTCTTTAAAGATTCATCTTCCAACTATATCAGGCAACTTGAAACAAAAGTCAAACTGCTGGAGGATGACAATAAACTCCTTTCTCAGGTAGGTTTTCTAATAGCGTGATTGCTGTCAATATTTGGTGTGACTTGATCCTGCCATTAGTTCCATGCAGACTGACAGACCCTCGTGCTTCACTGGGGTCAGTGAGGCCCTGTAGGAGTTCATCTGTCTACTTCCATTTATTCAGTTGTGATCATAGACTCGTAGGAACATAGGGCTGGATGGGACTTCAGAAGGTCATTCGGTTCACCCCCCTGTTAAAGGTAGGATCATCCTTGTCTAAGTCACCCTAGTCAAGAGCCTGTCTAACCTTCTTTTTTTAAATGTTCCGAGATGGAGACTCTACAGTCTTTCTAAATAGCCTATTCCAGTGCTTAACGATCCTCACACTGAGAAACTTCTTCCAAATATCTAATCTAAATATCTAACTTTGTTGCAGGTTTAAGAGCCTTGCTTCTTGTTCTGTCCCATATGACCACAAAGAATAATCTATCATCATCCTCTTCTAATACCTGAAGGATGGTTATAAAGACAGTTATCAAATCCTGCCTGTCTTCTCCAGATCAAATAGTCTCAGTTCTTTCAGCCTTTTACTGTTAATCATGTTTCCCAGACTTGTTTCCCAAAGGTTTTAGCTCTGCTTTACAAACAGTCCCCATGAAAGATGCTATCTCAAAGTTGTATGTGAAAATAATAAACTGCTAAAACCTGTATCCCTAATAATAAACTGCATGAGAAGGAGTGGGGAGAGAGTGTAAACCAAGAAGGTGAATGCATGTGAGAGAGGATGTTGCTGAGTTTTGGAGAAGTCTGTCACAGCTGTGGTAAGATGTGTGGAGGAACACAAAAGGGCCGCATGTGTCTATTGAGAATGCCAGTGTCTCCATGAGCTTTGTTACAGGGTGCTGTCTTGATTGCTAATCTGTGTTTGACTGCGTAGGATTGGATTAGAAGCTGATAGTAAAAGGACACCACTGGGCCTCACCCCTTGTAACTTCTAGTTATGATCCCTGGGTTTAAAAGCAAACGCCTCCATCAAAGCTAAGAATGTTGTGCTTGCATCTATCCTTCCAGGCCCGCCCTGCCTGCCACTGCGCTGCTTTGT
Source organism: Crocodylus siamensis (assembly GCF_052110815.1). Taxonomy (NCBI): domain Eukaryota; kingdom Metazoa; phylum Chordata; order Crocodylia; family Crocodylidae; genus Crocodylus; species Crocodylus siamensis. The sequence continues at coordinate 272,018,771 of NC_143396.1, read as the reverse complement.
TCTTTTTACTTCTCTGCTGCTCTGGCATGAAAATGCAAATGAGAGATCAGTAGGGAAGACCACACTTACTAACTGGCATTTCCACAGACTCCAGCGTAGAGCCCTGGGGACCAAATCCTCTGTTGAAATAAACCAGAGCAGATTAATTGAAGTCAGCTATATGATACAGCTATATTGTACCTATTTACATCAGCCTCCAGTTCAGCTTTGTATTGCCAGTTCTCTTGGCTTCTCCCATTATCCATGTGCTTTCTTATTAACTGATGGGGTTTTTTAGGTTTCTTTATTTCTAAACCTAATTTCTGTTATGTTCATTTTTGTGGCTCTCTCTAAAAAAACAAACAAACAAAAGAAAAACCCCAAACAAAAAAACCCCAGGTCAATTTCTGCCCGATTTAAAGAGTCAGAGTAAATATTTAGGACGGGTTCCTTGCATTAATAACATCACTTTAGATTTATTGAAACAAAGATTTTTTTTTTTTTTTTCCTGAAAACAAAAAACCCTGACTTCTCCCATTTTACATTGTTCTGCTGGCTGCTTCCATTTCACTGAGAGTGAGCCATGAAAACATCCCTGGACCAGTTTAGTATTACTTTTGGTTTTGCTTTTGGGTTGAGAGAGATGCTGAAATGTTCATTTGATAATCAAAAGTCAAGCTCTTTCCCCATTTGGGCATAATGTTTACATCTTTGGGATTTTTTTTTCTTATTAGTGTGCTGTTTTTGTAAAATCTTACTTTACAAAAACCTAAATTCCAGGCTGTGGTTTGTCCCAACTGTGGCTCTTTAAATTCCTTCAAGTTGTTGCAATCATTAAATGGCAAGTCTGGTGTTAAAGCAAAGGAGTCTGTTAATCCGCATCATCAAGTTTTCAGCTCCAGGTGCCAAAGAGTTAAAGCTCAAAAAGGCACTTGGTCAATAGTTTCCAAATGGCTGTCAAACATTAGTCAATTGCTAATTTAATTTTGGCGCTTGTTTTCCCACCCATAACTTAGCTGGTGGCAATTTAAACCCTGAGACAGTTTCATTGGAAATATTGATAAACAGATGGGCCATGTTGAACGGTTGCTAAGAAACCAGTCATGGATTTGGTAACTGGTTCCTAGTTCAGTATGTCCTTGGCTTGATGACTGCTATCAGTAATGTAGGGAGGGATGCAACTGGGTGCCAAGGGCACAGGGGCAGTGGCAACTTCGAGTTTCCATGCAGTCACGATTTGCATAGCTACCAACAGCAGCTGCTTTCTTTTGCTGCCCCGCCGGTTGGAGCCCGGAGTAGTTGCCCTGATAGCCCACCCCAGTTATACCACTACTTCTTATCTTCTGCAAGTCATGGAGATGGAGTTGGCTGGCTGTTTTTATGAGGTCAAAAGAGTGACAGGTAATTAACAGGTGAAGAGTTCATGGGCTAAAAAGATGTCCAAATATTTTCCTCTCTCTGGCAAGTTGCTGCCAGCTAGATACTTGAAATGTGTTTTTTGCATTTTTTTTAACGTAGACCTCACGTGAGGCAACCCCTTGACATGCTCAGGTTTGAAAGATCAGATTTTATACCCTGAATTCTTATTTTAAGAAAGCAGAGTCTTCACAGATTATCTTTTTAGCAGCTTTTCATTTTTATTTTTTAAATAAAAGTTAACCATTTAACAGAAAATGACTGCAGTCCCTTTTTTTCCCTTATATTCAAAGAAAAGTGAAAGGGGCACTGTCCCGTTTGGTCATTTGGTAAATGATTCAGCTTAATACATGGATGAAAGGCTACTAGCTGAAGCTAAATGCTGGAGGAAAAGGAAATTTTTTTTTGAACTACGATTTGCTACTGATCTGTCTGTACTGTGAAGGGAATCTGCTGTTAAATATCCAACTCAGTTTTCAGACTTGGGGGCGTGAGTTTATACTTCATTTCACACTGTTTCTGTACATCCAAGTAGTTGTGGCGCGTTCTGCACTGATGTTCTGGACCCTTTAGTATCTATTGATGTCATGTCTTCAGTTATCCAGGCCTTCGTGGCTGCATTACTGCAAAAACACTTAAAACTAGGAGTGCAGTGTCCTTAAACAAACTAACTCTGGACTTGCATGTGCAGCAACCACCTCCTTTGTAATAGTGGCAACTGGGACTTGTGGCCCCAAAACTTTATTTGCTTTTCAAAACATCTCTGGCTCTTTGAGGCACCAAGACCACTACTTAAAATAGCCTCTTCTTTGTGCAATATGTGTTTGTCTGCCCTAGGCAGTTATGTGCCCCACATTACAGTGCTAATAGGAATGATGAAATGGTCCTTCTTGAGGTAAAATTCTTGGGAACATGAAAGTTTTCACTGTAGCTGGTATGAATATGTGGACCTTTTTCCTGAAATTCATCTTCTTCAATATTATGTTCAAAATTCTTTTAACCTCGCCCTTTAAGAACATCAATAAAGAAGGGAAAGGACAATGATTAAGAAGTGTGTGTGTGTGTGTGTGTGTGTGTGTGTGTGCGCGCGCGCGTGTGCATGCGTGCGCACACCTACTTGCATTCGCTGTCTAGCAGTCGTCTGAGGAAATTTAGCCCACTTTTGTGGATTCTTTCTTGCATTGTTTGACTTAGGGCTCACTTCATAAGGTAAGTAGGGGTTACCATATTTCCAGTTTCAAAAACGAGGACACCTGTCAGGGGTGGTGGTGGGGTTAATATTATTTTGGGAGGGGGGCAGTGATATGCCCCCCCCCCCCCGCCGAGACCTACTCCTGCCCCTTAGTCCCAACCACAGTACCCTACACCCCAGACCATGCTGGCGTCCTTCACTCCTGACCTGCAGCCACCTGCCCCCCTAACCCTGCTGCACACGTAGTTCCCTGCTACCCCTGAAGAACCCCCCTTCTCACTCCTCCCCACCACTGGAGGGGCAGCCATCTCCCTTGCCTCTCCACTGTGCTGCAGCCCCAGTGCCCAGGTTTCCCCAGCACCAGCAGGCACCTGCCCCCCTCAAATCCCCATACACATGCACTCCCCAAGCCCTGACCCTCCAACCCCCACCCCCCACAGACTTACCTGCCTTCAGCTGCTGGTGCACGCACACAGATGCACATGATGCCCTTGCCTCTGATTGCCCTCTCCTGCTTCTTCAACCCCACCAGCTCCTTGCTAAGGCAAGCTGGGAAGTGCCACGAAAAACTTCATTGCTGAGCAGAACAGAATCCTAGATATTTCAAAAAAACAAAAACAAAAACAAAAAGCATAGATGGAGATGGGAGGACCCAAAAAGGACACGGCTGGGAAAACCCAGATGTTTGGTAACCCTAATGGTGAGAGACTATGAATGAATCTCATCAGGCATAGTCTTGGCCTTGGTCTTGGTTTTAATGTTGACAGGTACCTTTTAGTCAAGGCTCTGTTGATGTCACCAGACTTGTTTGTTCCCATCCAAATCACGTTTTAACTCATCTAAGCCTCCTTCTTTGTATATTGATATCACAGCAGTGTGTAGTTCTTCCTTGTGACAGGAAGCTTTGCCACCAGGACACTGAAGGAATGATGAAACTTGACAGCCTAAGTAACAAACAGGGCCTATGCTTCAAGGGATTAACAGATGAATTGAAGAGTGGTTAAGGAAGTCTTCCTGGCTTCTTGCCAGATGCTAAACATAGGACCAAAATACTGCTTCAGCTAGAGAAACTTTGGCTGCTGGTGCTACAAATGATATTACAAGGTTTATAAAAAGATTTATACTACAGTAGTCTTTGATATAGGGTCCATTTATCAGCTGGTGCTTCTTGACAAAGATTTGTTATTTGACCAGTTACTTAACATGCTGAATACCTTTTGTCACTTCAGACAAAGTTAAGTTAATCTAAGGCTTCTCCATGTGGCTCATGCTGCTTTCTGACAAATCTGCCATCTGTGAACACATAAGAAAAAAGAGCACTGCCCCATTGGGACTGATGATTTGCATTCCAGCCTTAAGTTTGCTATTCATGCTGTATATATTAACACTGAGACAGGTGTGGCAGGATACAAGCTTTTCTTATTCTGATGGCTCTTCTAAACAGATTCATAGGAAGACTTCCCCAACCTCTCCCCCATTTGGAGAAGGGCTGAAAGCTCCCATTCTCTGGACCATGGCTGAGGAGGGTGAAGGAACATGAAGAAGCTTTCCATTCTCCTCTCATTTCCCTCTTCATTCATGATCTCCACATATTATGTCCTTCCTACATTGTCTCCACTTACTGGAATTTGCAGCTCCTTTTCAGGGCTAGTCTTGGTGATGCTGGAAGTAGCAGTGTCTAACTCTTGAGTGCTGAATTCCTTAATAAAGCAAGACCTATGGCATCTCCTGTATCACCTTCCTTGCTATTCAGATTTATCCTTTACAGCCAAAGCTGTGATTACAGCTTGTTCAGCTGAGCTGCAGGTGTCCAGATGGCTGCCTTGAACCCATCTCGGACTGTCCCAACAACCAGAGTTGGTCCTCAACCTTTCCCTCCCCCAAAAATAAAGAGATCCATACTCAAGTTTTATGGGTCTGAAAGGTTAGGTTGGAGTAGCTGTTGTGATATTCAAGGTATCCCCTTGAATTTTAGGAATAATAACAGTGACAGATCTTCAGTCATAGTTCATGCATGTTTTCCAAGCCTCTCTGCACAAGTGGAAAGGCTAGAAACTCTTTAAATGTATGTTAAAATGTATGCAGACAAGGTTCTTTGGGTGAATCTGATATCTTTTATTAGACCAACTTAAATAGTGGGGAAAAAAAATTTAAGCAAGCTTTTGGGTTTAAAAACCCTTTGTCAGGCTGAGGAAGTTTCTGCAGTTGGTGTGCGCTCTTCCCAGGAAAAACCTGGGCATAGGCAGGGCCCAGGAAGAGCACACACCTACTACAGAAACTTCCTCAGCCTGACAAAGGGTTTTTAAACCCAAAAGCTTGCTTAAATTTTTTCCCCACTATTTATGTTGGTCTAATAGAAGATATCATATTCACCCAAAGAACCTTGGTGCCTATGTCTTTAGAGGATCACAGCCACAACCTACACCCCTGTTACAATGTATAGTTTCATGGTCCTCAGCGATGATGACTCTGCTCCCACTCCCCACAGCCAGAACTTATATATCATGGGTTGATTGTCAAGACCTCATGTGGTCTATAGTCTCTGTTGGGCTTGGACTGGCTCTTCTCTTTCAGAACTGTCACACCAAAAGGATTCTTTGCACAAGGGGCCATGAATATATTGCACACCTCTTCTTGGAGAAGGCCAGTTTTAACAGCCATTTCAAGCTAAGCAACAAGGCCACAAACTAACTGGAGTACTGACAGTGGGATCATTAATGATACAGCTTTCATCAAGTATAGAGGCCCTTTTTGGGACTGGAGGAGGAGAGTCTTGTCAACCTTATGGGTCATAGAAAATGATAGTATTTTTTTTTAAATGCCAGAAATACTGAAGTATCCCTCAAGATGGAGGCAAACATACACTCACAATGTATGGGTGTAGTGGGGAGGGAGGGGAGGTAGAATTCACAGGATTGCGTATTAGCTGATCTAATGCAAATGTTTTGCTATCCATTCGTATCCTGTAGTAAGTAAAAGCTAACTGCAGTAATTGATCCCTGAATTAAATTAGCTAAATTATTATTAAGTATTAGCTTTGCTTACTTCAAGTCAGGATTGGACAGATAAAACAGATGCACTATAAGGTTGTCTTCTCCTTTGAATACTGTACAGTGTACTGGTTGTCTCCATCCACACCCTCAGTCAGTGTCCCCGGTCAGAGCAGCATCAATACCAGTTGCAATTTGGACCACTTCTCTAGAAATCTGTCTTAGAATATACAGTCTTTAGTCTTTTGAAATATTGGGCTTGTTCTTATTTTCAAGATATTGTATTTTTTTTAAAGTAGCAGCTATATGGATAACAGGATTTGTAATAATACTTGCAAATATTATAAACAAAATTGAAGTTAGGTTCTTGGACTAGGCTTTCAATGAGGAGATGTGATGAGTGGCTTGATCTTTTCTAGTCAATTTTGTCATTTACAGATGTACATTACTTGACTGGAATTTTCCAAAACATTTGTCTGAAAATAAAGAAACCGGGCCTTAGACTTAAGAAACGACAAGAACTATCAGAGTGATGATGGAATGGGAAATAAACATGGCCTGGTGAAGGAGTTGGTCTCTTTCTTGAAGATGGGGGGCGTAAAAAAGGATAAGAGATTTACTAGCAAGTGCCAGGCTCTGAAAAGTGGATTGCAATTTTTTTCCTGTTTTTTTAAATATAGGCCACTTCTGTGTCAAATCTGCCATTAATGACTCCCTCTTGTGCCTTTGCCTCTCAGCTTGTAGAGCTCATATCAGCTGTTAACATTTGGGCTTTCCTTTCAAACTCAGCTTGTTAGTTTGGTTGTGTGGCAATTACTTGTGTGTGTGTGTGTGTGTGTGTATTCCACAAATGGAAAAATTACAAACCTGTCTTATTTCCCTAAAGGCCTCTTCTGTTTGCATGTGTGTGTGTGGGGATTGTTGTCATTACTTTAATTTAAGATATCACAAGGGAAATTTGATTTTTTGGAACAGAGTGCTAGTCAGATTTGAATGCTTCCCATATGTTTGGCTGCTTATTTAAATTCAGAATCATTTTAAATAAAAATACCAGGGAGAACATGCCCTAAATTATTGTATTACCAATTTTTCCAGCACTGTTTGAAAATTTTAGCTGCTTGTTAACTATGCACATAGGCTTTTGATTAATTATATTTTTTTCCTTAATGATTTTGGGCCTTGTCCAAATGTTCCCTTGAAGTCTATGATAAGACTCCCATGGACTTCATAGGCTTTGGAGCAGGCCCTTGCAGTGTGGGCATGATTCATAAAGGACTAGATTTTCATAGGACATTCTTTCTCTGGACTGTGCAGTTTTCACTTAACCATCTTAATTACACACATTACATGCACAAATGCCTCTTGTGCACATGCTGCAGGATCAGCAGTGATTGTATGGTACTTCCTGATAACGTAGCATAAAAATGTAATGAATACCAGTATCTGTATCAGTGTTTCTTTTCTGCTCTTTCTTCGCTTATCTGAGACGCCCATCTATTGATATACCTAATAAATTATCTATTAGAACCCCACCAAAAGACTTGAAATTAAAAATAAAATGATCAACACATATATATTGAAGAAAATGTTCTTGCATAATGCATGGTTTGCTAAAAGCAGCATAGGGATGTTGCAAATTTGAGTTCAGAAAAAAACTCTGTTCTCTAGGACAGTGGTCTCCAAAGTGGGGTGCGAAAGACAATCCATTGGAGTGCGGGAAGAAAATATTAGCACTTCTATTTCTATTTATATAAATATACATATATTGGGGGGTGCGTGTTCAAAATTTTTTTTTACTGGTAGGGGTGCGCGATCAAAAAAATTTGGAGACCACTGCTCTAGGAGATGTTGGACTGGCAAAGTCCATTAATCCAGTGGGAGTCATTTTATAGATTTGAGTAGATTCTGAATCAGGACCTTGGACTGCTGCCCTTGTACTTGTTTACTACTTCTTACAGTGATGGGCTTCTTCACATTGGATATAAAAGACGAGTTGCCTAGGTTATCAGGTCCGTGATGAGTGCAGTTGGTGGGAATGTGCAATGCTGCCAACTCCTGTGACTTTTTTTTTATTCTAAGTCTTGCACTATTTATTGGCAATTTTATTTTTAACAACAACAACCTGATGAATCAGTTACAATGTAAGCATCTCAGGTTTCACGTACAAAGAGAGTTTGTAGCCCTAATGGTTGCAGAAAAAGGCTTGATAAATATGAGCAATATTATTTAAATGTAATGATTTCTGAAACCAAGAGACAAAACATGTGATTTTTAACCCAGTTCTGTGATTTCCTACAAGATTCATGAGTACAAGCTTAGAGTTGTCCCTATGTGTCTCGCTGGGGAAGGTAGCAAGATAAGGAGAGATGCATAAAGCTGTCCCGTAGTCCATTTACTTTTTCTATGGGACATCAAGAAGACTGTTTAGTAAGGCTTAGTTTAATGTCCAGCTGTTAACACAGGATTAGTCATATCCTGTGCTTAACCAACATTATTAAAAATGTTATCAGCTGCACTTTTATCTGTTTTATGGGGACAGAGTTTAGAAAAGGCCAGTTAATCACAGCAAGGAAGGCTATGAAGTAATATTTTATAATTAGTAAACAGGTGCAAATATACAGACTGTCAGTGTTAGAGGCTGAAAAGCATTTGAAGAATGATACAGAGAAAAGCCAAAGATAGGTTTGAGAGATGGTTCTAAATAATGTTGCCTACACGTTGAAATGCAAATTCAGGATAAATTTTGACAGATTTGAGATTTTAAAAAAATCTGAAAAAGATCCTTTGTTTATTTTTGCGGGCTTGAAAGTATTTTCATTTTCTAGGGTATCAGATGGATCATCCTTCAATGCTGAAATTCTTTATCCGCGTAGCAGGAAGGCAGTTTCTCTTGATCCTGACCTCATAAAATCATAAGAAAGATATTAGATGTCATCTAGTCCAACACTTTGCACAGATACAGGATATGGTATTCCATTGTACTCTGTATAGATGGAATGCTTTACTCCAAAAGCATCCCAAATAAACAGGATATATTCATCCTTACCTTGAAAACCTGCAGTGAAGGAGCTTTTATAACTTCTGTTGGGAACTTGTTCTGTTATTGTTCCCTTACTCTTGCCCACTGTGGCATGGGAGAACAGTGCGGAGTGGACGAAAAAAATCAATTATGGAAAAAAAAATATTTCTCTTCATCTTGAACTTTGGAGCAAGTCTATACATTCTTAATTAGTAGTGCATTGTCGTCTTTCTTTCCATATCTATCCATCTGGAACAAGCTACTGATCTCAGTGTTTATATTCCAGTCATAGAGAATTATCTCCACCAAGTTCTGTAAAACTATTTTAGATGATAATTATCTTAACAGACTGTTTTCCAGTCCATTCTGTATTTTTACAGTACTCCTTATTCTCTTACGTAGGCATTGAAGATGCCTTTGTGGACAGCCCTTCTGTTTTTCCTCTTGTACTTATTTTAGCCCTTCTTCAGAGTTAATTCCCTTCTCCTGGTCTTCATCTCTTGATCCTAAATGTTTGTTGGCCAATGTGTGGGGTTTTTTTTTTTTCTTTCCATTGCCATACTCCTAGGTTAAGGCACTCATCACCAGGTTATCGAGTTGATGTCCAAACATGCTCTTCCCACCCTCTGAATTGGATTTCAGTCCTTTTCTGTGGAACATCAACCCATTATCGAAGAAACCAAAGCCTTCCTGCTGGCATCACCGTCACCAATTGCACCTTTCTTTGCTTTTAGAATGCAGTGATGCCTAATTAGTCTCCCTGGTAAAGAGAGAAGCCCATGAGAATAAGACCAGTACCCCAGGCTCCTGGAAATCCACTCTCCAGAGCCTCATAGCATCCTTTAAACTGCTTGGGGTCACTTCTGGCAGCATCATTAGTAACCATGTAGATGAGTAGGAAGGGGTAGAGGACCAAGGGCTTGGTGAGTCATGGCAAACTCTCCAGCATGTCCTGAATGTAAGCTAAGGGGCATGTAGCGTGTCTCCAATGGATTCTAGATCTAGGCTACAAATAGGTGCTTCCATTTCACTCAGGAGGGAGTCCCTTGTCACCACTATCATCATCCTTCTCCTTTGGGTGTGGTGATTGTAGAACCCTTATTCCTAGAGCTGTGTGACTTCTGCCATCTGCTAGTTCCTCTCTCGGTATTAGTAGGGCCTGCTTCTCATCTCTTCTACCCATTCATTTATCTTGAAACACTCTGAGCAACACCACCTATACTGAATTTCTGACAGTGATTGCATGTTTCTGTGTGTGTGAGAGATTCTGTGGTTCTCTTTTGTCTTCTGAAATCACAACTGCCAGGTACCTTACTTCTTCATCAGTTTCTCCTTCACAGTCCTCTGTTATTCTTTGGTATGCTGTCTGCAGAAATGGTTCATGCCTCCACTCCAGAAAGTCCTCATTCTCTCCACTGTTATCAACATGGCCACCAGCTTTGTGCAAGTGAAGACTATTTCTGTCCTCAAGGAGGACAAGGAATATGGCACATCCCACACCGAGGGCAATTAATCTACCACTAACCATGCTTTGTTCCTTAAGCACCTGGATACTGGGTTGGGGGGAGAGAGAGCAAGAAAAGCAGCAAACCAAAATCTAAGCATTATTATCCAAACTTGTTTTCAGAAATGGATAATTGTTCATGTTTCAATTACTTTTTATAAAACAAAAAATAAACTCTAAAAATTTGTTGGGAATTTAAAAAAAAAATTGTTCAAAATGTCTCATAAAACATCACCACGTAGGCATTAATTTAGGTATTTCTTTCTGTCCTTTCAATTTCCACTTCAGAGAATAGTTTAAGTCCTTGTATAGTCCCATTGATATCAGTAATTGTACAACTGATGTAAGAAAAGAATCAGGTCCTTTAGGTTTCAGAGCCATCAGGGATTTGAGCCAACTTAGCTGTCATTATGGGGCAGCTAAGATGTTGTTCTAATTTATGGCAGCAGAAACTCAGCATGCTGTTAGGTGCGTACCCCCACCTCTGCTTTATCTGCTTTTTTTTTCTGGAAACCACCACTAGGTTGGAGCTTGGGTTTGACTGAGCTTGTTGACTCCTGCCATACGTGGTTGAATTTATGCTACTAGGTGGTTCCCTTCTACAAGAGGGCTTTTCCATTAAACTGCAGCAAAGTGGCTAACAGAGTGGGGAGGGTTCATCCCAGTGTTTATTCTGTTGTCTGCTTCTCCGTTACTGGGTAAAATGGCTGATTACGTTGCTTGCTAACATATTATGGCCAGCCTCTACTGCCCTGAGATTCCCAAATTCATTGCTCATGAGCCATAGACTGGTCACTAAATGGCAATGAAAACAACTCCACTTTTGTGTATTCTGCTGAGGGAGCTCCTACCATAGCCTCAGCTGTTTCCAGCCATGGGCAAAGACTGCCAGTTCTGTGATTAAAATTATATACTGTATTATGGTTTGAGACGATTATGTGAGCCTTGCATGAGTTACTGGTCTGATCTTTCTCTTCTCATTTAAAAAAAGGGGAAAAAAAGACAGACATCCTTGAATATTAATGATGTAGTAAATCTGCTCCCTGTCTCAGTTTCCACAGAAGACCGGGTATTGTTACTGCTACTGTTTTATTGCCTATGCCCCATGGAGATGCTGATATATATATTTTTTTACAATAGTAGTTTTACATGCTGAAATTTTCTGCCAAACCTCTTATTAGCAGTATTTTGCTATTCATTTAAACCTTCCCCACAGCATTCTCTCTTCTCTGTCAACTAAAAACTCCAGTTCACCACTTCAGCTGAATGACATCTCTGCTGCTTTCCCTCTTCAAATAGTACATGAACATCTCACTGTGGAAGCCAAAGCCAAGATGTAGGCTCTGAAGTCTACACACGCTGTTCTTTTCCTACACCAGCTTTATTATTATTCACATTAGTGATCCTGTTCCTGATTTGCTTTTGTGCCAGTAAGGCCAGGATCCAGCTGTATTGTAAAAACCTAGATGCATATGTGCATGCATATGCACGTACATACACATTTGCATGCAACTTGAGATGGGCTTTGAAACATCCCAGCCTTCTGTGATGTTTTCTCTCAAGGGTCCCCTCTATTGTTTTAAACCAGAGAAGATAAGTTAAGAGTTTTTGGTGAATCACCAGTGGTATTAACCTGCGCCCTGCCAGCAGTTTAATGCCTGGATCATTAGCCTTGTGCAAGGCTCATAGAACTGTAGCATGGAATCTAGTCCTGGCTGTACCACTTATCTGCTGAATATCTTTGCACAAGTCATTTCCGCACTCTCTGCCTCAGTTTCTCTAACTGTAAAATAGGGATAATGAAATTGATCACACATTTGTAAAGCAATTCGTGAAGCAGCAAAAATTCTTTTATTTAAACAGAGGATTCTTTAGTTTCATCCCTAAACTACAGTATTTTTGAGACGTTCCTTTTTATATTAGCAAACAAACGCTTGGGTCCCAGTACATGCACAACTATTTGCTGTGACTTCCAGCATGCAGGTGAAGTCCTGTTGAAGCTAATAAGACTCTTCATGTGTGCGGAGTTATATGTGCTTCGCTGGGCATTGCCTGCCTGTGCTTTGAAGCATGATTTGTAGCAATAACTTTTAATTGGTGAAACTTAATTTAGTTACTAGTTAACTTTATGTGGTGAAACTGTACTCCAGTACTATTGGTGTGGAAGAAATGAGGTTTGGCTTGTATTTATTCATGTTTAAAAATGCAGTTATAGAATGCATGGTTTTGATATGGATATTTAAGAAGCATAATATTGGCCTGTAAAATGTTCAAAGGCAAACTTGAAGCAGGTAATCACACAAAACTTTCATCAGCTGCAAGGGGCAGTGATTTTAGCTACTGGGAGTAGCAAAGCATGCATGGCTATCACTGTTTGTCATCTTTGAATGCTGTTTTTTGCGGCCAGAGCATGCACTCTTAAGGGATTACATCTTGGATCTGAGTTTGAGAACAGTACTCTACTGAGAACAATGTATGTACATGGGTGTGTATTAAATCCGTTTCAAAGGGAGTTGCATGGCTAAATGCTGTAGTATTAAATGTATTGGAGTTAATGAAGTAATTCTGGGATAGATTCTGCTTACAGAGTAGTGTATCCAAGCACAGTTGTGCCATTGAATTCACTGGGTGAAACAACTACTAATCATTGAGTTAAGGGTATCACTATTGGCCTCTTGTATGTGGAAGTTACTGTATTCAAAACAAAGATATATTAAAATATGAATGCTTATTTGTCTGACAAGGGGTTCTGTGAATCTTTAATTCACCAATGATTTGTAAAGGGTTTTGAGTTCAAATATTATTATTAACATTATCTATTGAAAGCTTACATACAAAAACCTTCTATTTTAGTCATCTGTAATAAAGATTAAAGTTCTCCATGACAATAACATGTCATTATTTTAAATTAAGATATAAAGTGCATAATATTCTTTTGTTCCCTCCTAGCTGGCTGACCGCAACTGCTTGCCAAGAAATTTCATTAAGGTAGAGAGATCTAACATAATATATCCATAAAGCTATGAGCTTTTTTGAAATTGGGGGCTGCCTTTTAATATTGGTGCTGACTATTTTGGGCTCCATTGGGTTTTGCTTCAGATGCTAATGTTGGCAATTTCCATTTTTTAATCATCTGAATGTATTAATAACATACTCTTAATTATTTCTGACTTGCACTCCACAGTGGCAATGAAGATGTGTCAGTTTGTCCAAGCTCAGCCTTATCAAAAATTTAATATTCAAATCAAAGCTATTTACTAACAGGAAAAGCTGCTTACAGCTAACTGATTTCTGAACCACTATATTTAGAATATCAGCAAAAAATTCAAACTAAATCTGAAATTTAATTATCCAGATGCAAACAGCTGATTGCTCAGTGTCAAAACTGAGGTAACATCAGCTAGTAGGAAAACAATTATGAGATAAATTGCTGCTGGTAAGTGATAGTGATGCCACAGCAATAGGCAAGTGACTTAATGTATTATACTACTGTCCTTAAGTGTGGTTTTCCCCCCCCTAAATTAACTGTGTGAGTCCTACAAGGCAAACCTTTCTTAGTAAATTGTGCCTAGGCAGTGCAGAAGACAAGTTTTCTCCCTTCTGATCCTTCTCTTTCTTCTAGCAACTCTGCATACCTAACTGTCAGTAATTATTTGAGTAGGAAATCCCTCCTCCCCCATCACCCCCTCCCTCCTACTTACCTTCCAGGAGCTGAATCCAGTGCCCAGAATGTGACCTTTACCCATGTCTCCCAGCTGGAGCCTGCAGCATGACATTATAGAGCTAGCTAGAGTGAAGCCAGAATACTCAATACAGGTGAAGTTCTTTGCTGTGTGGAAGGCTAAGACGTACACATCAATAAAGTTCCTTAACTGATTCAGATGACTTATCCTGGCCTTACAGATAGGGATGACTTTCACGCTAAGTTTTTTTTAATTAGGCAAAAATCAAACTCTGAACTGTTGGAAGGACAGCGCAGATGCTGAAAATGGAAATTGTCAGTCTCTCTAAAGGTGTGGATGCTGGTGTAGTGTGTTCAGTGTGGCAAAAGCAAATTTTTTGAAAATAATGTTAATAATGGAATATGGTATATTGCAAGTTTTGAATTCCATATAAAATCCAAGGCTTCAGAATAATATAGCATGGTAAAATACATGATTTTGTAAAGCCCTCTTGAATAGGAGGTGAAAGGCAAATAAGTGATCCTTATCTTGGGGGATCATTTATAACACTTATTAGCTTTCAAGTTCAGGAACTGGGATCTCTCTTGCAAGAGTAGATGACTTGAGTAGTGAGAACCAGTCAAGGAAATGTTGCATTTTAGGTGATACTAGCAGTTTCCACTCATGCTTGGAGATCGGAGATTGGAACACAGGTAAGAAAACAGTAACATAATGTCTCTCGGAGACAAGGATTTTTGTGGGTGATAGCTTCCAGTGGACCAGACAGAAGTGCAGCTCCCTGGTCTTATAGTTTCATGGTTGTTAGGGGCTGGAAGGGACCTTTACAGATCATCAGGTCCAGTCCCCCTGCACTGGGGCAAGAAAGACTGCTGGATCAGATGACCCAAGTCAGGGTGGGTGACCACCTCAGTGCGGGGTAGGGGGAGGGGGAAGCTTGTTCCAAACTCTCAGCACTTGACTTGTAAAGAAGTTCTTCCATATGTCTAGCCTGAAGCCATCTTCAGTCAGTTTGTGACCATTATTTTTGGTCCTCCCCTGGGGGCCTTGGTGAATAGTTGCTCCCCCAGGCCCTGATGTATTTATAGGCTACCACCAAGTCCCCTCCAAGTCTTTTCTTCACCAGACTGAATACTCCCAAGTCTTTCAGCCTCTCCTTGTATGATCTGGTCTCTAGGCCTCTACTAGTGCACGTGGCCCTCCTTTGGACTCTCTCGAGCTTTTTCACTTCCTTCCTGATGTGCGGTGCCCAGAACTGAAATGCAGAACTCTAGCTGCTGTCTCACCAAGGCTGAGTAGAGAGGGAGGATGACATCCTTGCCTTGCTCAAGATGCCTTGGTAGATGTATGCCAGCATCTGGTTAGCTCTGCCAGCTATGACATTGCATTGGTGGCTCAAGTTCATATTATTGTCAGTCATGACACCCAGGTCTCATTCAGTTGTGATGTTTACAAGGATAGCACTGCCGAGCCTGTAAGTGTGTTCAGATGGAGCACCTGCCATTTCTCTGTATTAAATGACATCAGGTTGAAGTCTGCCCACCTCTGTGAGCCTGCTTATCTTTGTGTGTGGCCACACTCCCGCATAATTTGGTGTCATCACCAAACTTTGCCAGTTTATAGAAAGCACCATGAGTTAGACCATCCCTTCCAGCCCAAAAGATGTTAGCTGTTGGGTTGGGAGAGTAGGCAATCAAGCTCCAATTTAGAGCCTATCCAGTGAGAGACACTATGAGTCTGCAGCTTCTTCCCCCTGCTCCAGCTCCAGCTCCAGCTCCAGCTCCAGTGCTGTCTCAGGATGGGAGGGGGAGGTCCATTCTGGGGTTTGCCTAGTTGTGCTGGAGTGGAAGAGTGGGGGGGCAGGTGGATTGGAGGCCCCCCCACTGCCCCTCCCTCCAGCATGGTGGCAAACCCAGAATGGACTTCCCTTACCTGTATTCTCCCCCTTCTATCCTGAGAGAGCACTGGGGATGGGGCTGAGTTGCTTCAGCCCAGTTGCCAGAGCAGACAGAAATTAATGAAGGCGCTCTGCTTTGGAGTGCCTTCATTTGAGGCCTCTTATAATGGAGGTTCATTAGTCATATGATTGGAGTGCTCCGCAACTGTGCTCTTCTGTTTGGGCATGGGTGTAGAGCACTTTCAAGGGGCTGATTGCATGGCAAATGTGATTTCTGTCTGCACCTAGAGTGAAGTTATTCAATCTTTTGAATGCAAAGTACTTTTCATTATGCCTGAGTGAAGAAGCCTCAGCCCCTCACATTTGAAGAAATGCCTTGAAGTTGGACAAGCTTTCAAATGCATCACAACCATACAGTTGGTCCAATAAAAGATATCATCCACAAAAATCCTTTCCCCTTGTATAATTTCTGGATTGTCATGGCTACAACATCACTCCAACACTACTGTACAGCATCTTTCAGTTATTCTTGCTTCAAAATACTACTTGCTTTACATATTTGGTTGGTGATTTGGAATCTGAAGTGTATTCTATGCATGTATAAGTTTGAGGTGGTTAGGTGTGTTAGTCTGAAGGCACTCAAGGCAGGGTAGATATGCACCTTATAGACTAACTAAATAAGATATATATAGTACAAGCTTGTGTATGTGTGCATGCTAAATGTGTTATAGTGCACACATGCGCACATATGCACGCACATGTCTATATATACGTGTGTACACACATACAGGCGTATGTGTATATAAGAAACATTTGTGTATACATGTAGACACATATACATAGATATATACACATATATAATGCTATCCTTTTGCAGCATCTGATAGTGTGAACTCAAATTCACAAAAGCTTGTGCCATATATATATATATAGAAATATATATATACGCCATAGATGTGGCACAAATGTTTGTGAATTTGAGTTCACATCATCAGATGTGGCAAAAGAACAACATAGAGCAGTGATACTAAATCTTTTTGCCCTACGGGATGGCTGTGCAGTGCCCAGTTTGTCCACAGGCTGGATCTAGCTGGTGTGCCAGATTGGGTGTGAGCGGCCTGATCTGACTGCAGTGTGGGGCTAGTGGCAACCTGGCTCTGATCTAGCCATCTGGGGGTGAGGGAGAAGGGCATAGTTTGACCATGTGGGGCATGAGAATTTGGTAGTGGGGGTGAGGTTGGTAGTATTACTTGCCACTACTCCCCGCTGTCTCATTGCCCATCACATGGGGAGCCCCATGGACTGAATGTTGTGGCTCTGTAAACTGGGGGTTGAGCACCTGTGGCATAGAGTAGTGTATAAAATGGAGTGAGTGATGTTTAAGGCTTCCAGTACATCTTTCAAAATTATCTTGCTAACTAAAGAGTTACAACAGTTTTGGAAAAGCTGTTTTCATGGAAGATGGGTTGATGCAACATCAGCATTAACTTGTGGAAGACTGTCGCCCACGACTGCCCCAAATTGGGGAAGAGTCTACTGTAAGAAGCTCAGTACTTGAAACCTTATGACAAGAACAGGAGATGGAAAAGTGGGAGCAGCAGAAACAGTGTGTTCTGAATCAAGAATCTTGAACAACCCACCCCATGTGGAAATGTGCCTGAGTTGCAGTAGTCTGTTGATCCAGGATCACCAGTCATCTATGGACCCACAGATGAGACAATCATGGAAGACGGTCATTCATGACTGCGAGGGTTGGCCGAAGACAGCAGTCTGACTAGATCTCTTCTATACGAAAGTTTTGCTTTTTAACTTAGAATAAATACTAATGAACTACAGGCCAAGTTCTGATTTTGTCCTATTTTTACATGTTTCCATGGCCATTGACATGATTTCACAGAGGTAAACAAAAAACATTGTTAGGCCCTGGTCTGTCGTTTTGCTAGAGAAAAATCTTTTTCATATGGAGGAAAAAATACCTCCTGATGTAGTGGCTGATAAGCTATATCACTTTGTCAGGCAATGAGCAGAGCAGTATAACTTGCAGTCTACTGTCTGTTTTGCTTAACATCAGTAAGTTACAGCAGTCTAAAGACTAAGCTTGTAGTACTGCTGTAATAAATAGACAAATAAATAAAAATTGTGAACCACTGGAATGTCTGCAGTTTGTGACATTGTTTGCAGTTCTCCAATTGTTTCTCGTACATCTTTCCATCCCTTCCTAAACGAAGCACTTGGCAATAAATAAGAACTCCAAACACGTACAATATTGTTAGAAGATGCTTTCTAACAGTGTGGAACTTCATGAGATTGATGCTTTGTTCTGTTTTCTATTCAGCTGAGACTAGCTTTAACAGACCATGGGATGGTAGAAGAAGAAAAAAACATCCACAAGTTAAAAAATAATAACAATAAAATAATAAAGCATCTGGGGGGAAAAATTTAAATTACTATTCCACTAAAGGTTCTAATATTTCAGTGGGATGCAGATACAAACTGGCAATTTGTGACCATGTTTTTATGTCCTGTAAAGACATTCAGCTATTACAACTGAAGATAAAGGAGAGAATAACGTTTTCAATTAAGGGCCATTATGCAAGTCCTATTTTGAATGCTAATTCCTTAATTACTAGAAGCTGACAGTGTCATTTTCTAATATTCCTGAGTTATTTTAGAACATAATTCTAATTTAAATAGTTCCCGTGGCTTTACTTAATCCTGTTCGTAAATGCAGAGAATTATCTGGATGACTGTCAAGCAAATGTGTGTGTCTTTCTGTATTTAATTTTAGTGTAGGTATGGTCTGCTTTATTTCATCATGGTCTATAGGAATTAGGTTCTGGTCATTTCTGTTTTTCTCTCCTGTCTGGCAGAAGCTGCAATGAAGTGCAATCAAAAAGATAATTTGTCTAACTTGTCCTAAATTTTTTCAACACTCATTTGTGCAGTTGGTTCAACATGGCAATAGTTCTGACTTGATTTCATTAGACAGGAGGAAAAAAAAAATGAAAATAAATGTTTCTTCTTAGTACCCTTGACCTTAAAACAGCAACATAAACATCATCCATCTTCTCATGCGCTTTGTGTTATTTCCAAATTGAATCACTCAGCACAGCAGGTCAGAAGTCACAGGTCACAATTTATTCTTTCTGCTAACAGAATAACAAGCTTTGATTCAGATTTCAAATGTGTGCTAATGTGCTGTTTTTAATTTATTATTAGAATCATTTGATTTAAAAAATGGAAATGTTTAATAACATTCTCACAAAATTGAAGTCATTCTATGTGAAAAATTTCACCATTATACTTTTTTGTATCCTTTGCTTTAAATAGAATTTAAATAAGATCTCAAGTCCTGTTAGAGTTCTGTGAGAGTGCTTTCTTGAGCCAAGACTTCAGGATTTTGTCCAGTTTAAATCAGTTATAAATTAGTAACAGTAAAGTTGTGGTGGCTGTTATGCTGGACAAAATTATTCTGATTAATTTAAGCTAGACAGATCAGGATTATCATTGTCTTGTAGTATTGTTATCATCATTTGTCATCTTGTAGTATCATCATCTTTCTGGACATCAGGAAGGCCTTTGACACTGTCTGCCTCCCCATTCTCATAAAAAGTTAGGCGACTGTGTTATTGAAACCTACACAGTCAGATGGATTGTAAATTGGCTGAGGGATCGTACTCGGAGAGTGGTGGTGGACGGATCGCATTTGACCTGGAGGGAAGTGAGCAGTGGAGTTCCCCAGGGCTTGGTTCTCGGGCCTGCACTGTTCAGTTTCTTTATTAGTGACTTGGAAGATGGGGTGAAAAGCGCTCTGTTTAAATTCACAGACGACACCAAGATTTGGGGCGAGGTGGGCACGCTAGAAGGGAAAGACAGATTACAGTGGGACCTGGGTAGGTTACAGGGGTGGGCAAATGAAAACAGGATGAGATTCAATACTGACAAGTGCAGGGTGCTGCACTTGGGCAGTAGGAACCAGCAGCATACCTATTGGCTGGGGAACTCTCTTCTCGAAAGCACAGTGGCAGGAAGAGATCTTGGAGTCATTATTGACTCCAAGACGAACATGGGTCGACAATGTGAGGACATGGTCAGTAGGGCTAACCGTACCTTGTTGTGCATCCACAGATGCATCTCGAGCAGGTCAAAGGAGGTGATCCTCCTCCTCCTATGTGGCACTGGTCAGGCTGCAGCTGGAGTACTGTGTCCAGTTTTGGGCGCCGCACTTCAGGAGGGATGTGAACAACATGGAGAGGGTCCAAAGGAGGGCCACTCGCATGATCCGGAGACAGCAGGGCAGACCCTACAAGGAGAGGCTATGAGACCTTAACCTGTTCAGCCTTCGCAAGAGAAGGCTGAGGGGGGACCTGGTGACTGTCTATAAACTTACTAGGGGGGACCAGCAGGGATTGGGAAAGACCTTTTTCCCTCCTGAGCGCCTGCTGGAGTAACAAAGAATAATGGCCATAAGTTGTTAGAGAGTAGGTTTAGACTAGACATTAGAAGGCACTATTTCACAGTCAGGACAGCTAGGATCTGGAACCAACTTCCAAGGGAAGTGGTGCTGGTTCCTATCTTTGGGGGTCTTTAGAAGGAGGCTTGCCATTTACCTAGCTGGGGTCATATGAGCCCAGTTTTCTCTCCTGCCTGGGGCAGGGAGTTGGACTAGAAGATCTACAAGGTCCCTTCTGACCCTACATCTATGAATCATCGTCATGTATCATCATTCCCAAAGAATAAGGAAATAGCTGAACTTGGAGACCATGGATGAACTGTCAGTGTTGGAAGGATCCAACATGAGAGTAAATGTTTAAGAAGGAACAGCTGTTGCTCCATTGTTTCCTTTTATGATCAGGTCACAAAATGCTTAGATGCAGGAGTTGAGGTTGACGTCATTTACTTGGATTTTTAAAAAGGCCTTCATTACAGTGTCTCGTCTCATCTCATTCTCATAAATAAGCTAAACGGCTGTGACGTAGATGAGTACATGGTCAGGTGGATGGTGAATTGGCTTAGGGGTCACACCCAGAGAGAGGTGGTAGACAGGTTGGTATTGACCTGGAAAGATGTGGGCAGTGGGGTCCCCCAAGGTTCAATCCTTGGACCAGTGCTGTTCAATATCTTCATCAGTACACTGTCCAAATTTGCAGATGACACCAAAGTATGGGGCAAAGTATACACGCTAGTGGGCTGGGAAATGATTCAGGTGGATTTGGACAGGTTGGAAAAGTGGGCAGAACAGACTAGGATGCAGTTTAACAAAGATAAGTGCAAAGTGTACTGCACCTAGGGAGCAGAAAGAATCGCCAACACATATACAGATTGGGAGACAACTTTCTCAGCAGAACAGCAGCAGAAAGGGATCTTGGAGTCACAGTAGACTCCGAGATGAACATGAGTCGTCAGTGTGACAAAGTGATCACTAAAGCTAGCTGCACTGTTATCATGCATTAGCAGGTGTATCATGAACAGGTCTAGGGAGGTGATACTTCCCTTCTATGCAGCATTGGTAAGGCTGCAGCTGGAGTACTGCATTTAACCTTGAGAGGGTCCAGAGGTGGGCTACTTGGCTGGTTAGGGGCCTGGAGATAAGGTCCTACAAGGAGAGATTGAAGGACCTGGATCTCTTCAGCCTCTGCAAGAGAAGGCTGAGAGGGGATCTAGTGGCAGTCTACAAACTTGTCAGGGGAAACAGCAAGGAATAGGAGATACTGTGTTTTACCAGGGGTAGAAACAATGACCACTGTGGGAGCTTGATGCCGAATTATATAGGACTGAATTAAGCACAGGCTCAGACCTGTTCAATTTAAAACTTTTATTGTTTCACAAAGTCATAAACTAAAGGAGGTCTGTTGGTTCACGAGGTTCCCAAATCAAGCCCTTGCTCTCTAACCCGGAGGCTAGGTGCGGCTGCCTGATTCAGTAGTCTCAGAACTGGTCAACAGTTCATTTAAAAGGAGTCCCTTATCTTTTTTTTAGGCAAAAGATACAAAACTGTCTCCATGGTGGAAGTGAGGCATCTAACATAACTTTACTATTAGTTGTATATGATAACACTTATACATATGCATTTTCTAATTCTTACTTCTATTGGTTATTTAGTTAACTTATCTATATTATAATATCAGGTGATACGCTTTGTATTATAATCATTACGCTTCTTATGTTAATTCTTAATGACCTTTATATTTCTTATGCTAATTTTCTATAACCTAAATACATTATTCATCTATATGTTTTGCTGGTTTTTGCAGGGTTAAAATGTCAAAACTGACATAATATGCGGTTGTTTTTTCGTCATTGCAGTTTAGCCATGCAGTTTCCTATTCTTAACAATGTAAGCGGCATGTCTGCTATTTTTATCATTGTTTAAAGGTCAGAAGTTCAGTATTTTCATCTAAGAGTCAGAAAGTGATTACCAGAATGTCAATCGCTGACTCCTCAACCTCCTTGAAGCATTCTGGGAGTTTTAGTGCATTTTTTTTAATGCTAGGCCTTGCTTAGCATAAGCACTCTCTCACAATCACAAACTGACAGACAGCAGATTTAGATTAGACATTGGGAAGAACTTCTTTACAGTAAGGGTTACCAAAATCTGGAATGGGCTTCTAAGGGAGGTGGTGCTCTCCCCTGCCTTGGGGGTCTTTAAGAGGAGACTGGACAAGCACCTGGCTAGGGTCATCTAACCCCAGCGCTCTTTCCTGCCCAGGGCAGGGGGTCGAACGTGACGATCTACTCAGGTCCCTTCTGACGCTAAACATCTATGAAATTTGTTTTTTGGGTGGATGAGGCCATTCTCCATTGTTCTTTGATTTTCATGATTGGAGAAATGTCTATGAGAAGCCTGATCCAAATCCTACTATAATTAATACACAGTAATTACATGCCTTTAGTTGGATCTTCAACAGTAAGGGAGTGCGTCTAGAACTCCTGGGTCTAAAAGCACAAGTCTGTATTGCCTGAGCTAAAGGATTCATTTTTGTTAGCCAAGGTTGTACGAGTCTCTTCAAGTTCTACCTGTGACCTTGTGCACACAAGAAGTTGATGAATTCTAGGTGTAAAACAAAGGCTGGATTAGGCATAGATTACTGTGTGTGCTTTAGAATTAATCTTGTTCTTAGAAAATTGTTTCCAATAGGTAGAACTTACTGACTATGTTAAAAAATAGGACCAAACCCTATTAATTTCAGTGGTGCAAAGCTTTTAATTGTATAGAATGTTTTCTTCCCAGAGAAAGATGTAGAAAAGCATGAGAAATGGTTTTTCCCTTCCTGTCAAATTTATCTTTTGAGACTTCAAAATATTTCCATTTTGCTTGGAGATAAAACCAAGAGCTTTTTTCCCTGTTTTTTGTAGAAAATTGCAGAGGCAGAGGCCTACCCCAGAATAGCCAGTGAACTTGGTAGTTAGGATGCTATCCCCAGATGTAGGGAACCAGGTATTCAACTCCTTGGTCTGAATAAAGCAAAGGAGAAACCTAGACTCCCGCATTCTAGGTGATTTCCAGGATCATCAAACTATTGTCTACTGCAGAGGGGAAGGGTGGGGACATGTTTTTTTTTTCCTGCTCTTCAGCATAGAAAACTTTCCTTCTTAAAGTTTAAACAAAAGTGGCACGTTCCCACGAAGGGCTTTAGTTTTGAAGAAAAACTATTTTGTCAGGACATTCCCTTGGAACGCTTAAGAAATGTGAAATGACTTCACCTGAGCAGTGATTTATTATCGACATGCTGCCCATTAATTGAGATAATCTCCAAACAGTGATGGGGGAAAGAGATGATCAGCAATTGTAGTTTTAAAATGCCATTTTGACTAGAAGAGCAATTTAGGAGACACTTCCATCTTGATAATGAAAATTGGGCAAGGTAATAAGGGATTTCATTTTGTGAGCGAACTGACAATGCAAGTACCAGGTTTTTTAATTTAGATTTAAGTGGAATAATGGTTGATCATTTTGATGCATCATTAGTCATATTGCTTGCTAATGAGGGATTCACATTTTGTCAGAGTTAACTTTAGACATTGATAGCCAAGTCCAATGAGCATGTAAATGTTTAGAAAGGGTGAAGAACGTACTCAGAGTAATTGCACCATTTTAATTTAAAATGCTTTTCCACTGCAGCCAAAAAAGGAAGAAGAGTGATCTTTTTTCTTTAATGGAAATAATCATTCTGACTTGTGATTGATAGGCTGCTGGAGGAAAGCAATTTGCAAGGAACAAGTTAGATTTTGAAGTATGTCATCTTAAAACAGAAAACAGGAAAATAAGAATTCACTTCAATCTTGAGCATAACGTGGACAGAAGGTACTGAACCAGTACTTGGTGACTAGTCTCCATCTGTTCTGAGGACAGATATATGGCAGTTGAAGATCTTCTGCTGCAGGGGTTGGCAGTGCTTTCTGGTGGCAGGTCAGAATGACCTGGCTTGGGTTGAAGGTGAGGACCCAGCTGTGGTGCGGTGCAGTGTGGTGCAGTGCTTAGCTACAATACTGCCAGAATGTTCCCGAAGCCTCCACTGCAGCCTGCATCCAATGTCGCCACAGGCTGCATCCAGCCTACAGGCCATAGATTTTCAACCCCTGCTGTACTGTCACCTATCAATATGCTTTACCTCTGGCCTGGAAAAAAAACACTTCCGAAGGCCTTCATAACATTTGTTGAACGCCATGTGAATTATACCAATGATCTGAAGTCTGTGCATCTCACCAACTGCGACCACAAAACAAGGGACTTGGTTATATGCAGAATAGGCATCAGTTTAATTACCATTTGTTTTAAAACTGGTTTTAATTAACCCAGTACAGACATCTGGGAGATTCTTGTAACATCTAGGAAAGACAGAGATGTTCTCGGCCTCATCCCTAAACCCCAGAAAAGCATTTGCTGTCTCTTGGAAGTGGAGTGGGAAGGTAGGATATGACATGAACCATTATGATTCCTCAAGCAAAAAACCTAAAAATTATTGCTGTGCAACTTGCTTCTGTCATTCATCTATGCATGCTCATGTGCATTTAGCTCAGATGGAAAAGGGAACAATTCACCCTGCCTACAGAATCCAAGGTTTCATGTAGGGTAAAGGTAGCTAACATTGCTGGATCCAGTTTGGGTACTACTGTATTCGTTCTCTTTGGGTTGTGCACAGTAAGTGAGTGGGAGATGCGAACATATAAAACCAGACCATGGAGGAATAACCAGCCAGAACAGAACTGCTGTTCCCATGTAACAGACTGGTGCAGGCTACTTCCTGGCATTGTTGTTAGGAAATTAGTCATTGTATATGACCCTTCTTTCTCAGTACTGGGCTGGTAGGCATGTTAGAATTGCACAGCTTGACTTGCTCTTGACAAGGGAAGCAGGCATTAGGCAATGAGAACCTTTTAACTTGGGGATGGGTGAAATGTCAGATCCGGCTGCCAGCTGGACTCCATTTCCCAGCAGCCCCTGCGTGCATGGCTGGGGCCAGACTCCATGGAGATCCCAGCTACAGCTGCACTGTGATAGCACAAGGCTGGGGTTGCCACTGAGACCAGCCCCAGGGTGCTGGCAGGACATGTGACAGGATAGGGCAGGGGGCTGTTTCTGAGCTGCTGGGATCTTGTGGCGGAGGCAGCTTGGTCAGGGCCAGGATAGAGCTGCGATCTGTAGCCTGCATGCTCCAGGCAGGGGCATGCAGGCAGTGGGCTGTGGCTCTGTTCCAGCAACAGACCACGCAAAGAGCTGGGTCAGAGTTGCAATCTACTGCCTGCACATCGTTGCCCGGAGCGTGCAGGCTGCAGATTGCAGCTCTGTCCTGGCACTGACCAAGCTGCCCCGGCACAAGATCCCAGTGGCTCCGGAGCAGCTTCCTGCCCTGCCCTGCCCTGTGCCCTGCCAGCATGGCTGGGGCCAGACTGGCTATCACAGCACAGCTGCAGCTGGGGTCTCCATGGAGACCAGCCCCAGCCCTGTGGGCAGGGACTGCTGGGAAATGGAGTCCATTGCTGGCTGGATCTGGCCCACAGGCCGAACTTTACCTGCCCCTGTTTTAACTATAGCAGTGACCAGGCCACAAAATTGCTGTCCTTGGATCTTCGCTTGCAAATACATATGAAAATGAGACCATGATCATTTATGGTGCTACCTTCTGGCTTGAAGGAAAGCCTAAGCTCACTATCTGCAAAATCATTCCATAATAGTTGATTAAAGACTAATTGAGGTAGGTAAAAGCCACCTTTTTCACAGCTTGTAAAGGGAAAATTGATAGGGTTGAATGGGTTATGGGAGTGAATTCATGATTATATCAGAGCTTTTTAAAAACAAGGAAGTGTTCAGAGGTCAGGAAACCTCAGAGTTCCCACATGGGCCACTTGGCTGCAAGGAAAGGGACTCTGATGGGAGAAAATGGTGCATCTTCTCTGAGTGCACGGAATGGAAGCAAGCAATGGAAGTGCAGTCACCACATGACTGTCCTAAAGGTTTTGGTTGTGGTCAAGCCCTTGGGGTTACCGTGCTTTTTATATACAGTTGAGCTGATTTATGAGACATTCCATTAAATTTTATTGCACCAGTGGTTTTTCTTTAGTTCTTTTGAAGTGGAAAATATCATTTCTGCAGCAAATGCAAGTCAAAAGTCTTAATGGAGCATAAAAATCTAAAAGGTCATGCTTTTACAGCTTTAAAGCCAAGAACAATACATTGCTTGATATACTTAAAAATCTGTAAAGTTAATGAGCATGTTTATGAGTGGTGAAGTAATGATATAATTCTCATGCCAGATCCTTGATTTTTAGCTTCTGATATACAGGATCTTTAATGGGTATCCTTTTTAAAATAATTCTCATTCTAAGAGTGTCTCGTTATGGATTCATGGAATGAGAGGGCTAATAGTCCAAGACAGGCTCCCTCATAAGAGGATTAATCAGTGCTCTTAAAATACCTGGTCATGTTCTGTTCCGAGTGAGGGGTTGTTTTTTTTGGGAGTTTTTTCAGTGTAAATGTGTGTTATTTATAATATCTGTGTATATGACATGTAGCATATCTGTTTAGGATGCCTTGTGTACAAGAAATTCTTAGTCAAATAAAAAATGTCCCTCTTGCAAACAAGACTATGCAAGCTTTAATAAATGCGTGTGACAACATTTAAAAACTCATTACTTTTTCAAATGCTTGTAATAGAAATAGCCAATGTAGACTTAGTGGAAAAACTAGAAATGTTTTCTCCTAAAATTGTATGAGTGTCAAAGTAGGTAAGCGGTCAGAATTCATATATAATTTTCCTATTTGCATCTTAACAGAATTTTGATTCAGTGATTCAGAATTCAGGTGGAGCTGGACAGAAGAAAATATCATCTTAGGCTGCCTATATATATATAATAGAGTAGATAGTAAAAGCTTAATTCTCAACTGCTTGCAAATGTTTTTCCAGGTGTTGACAAAAGGAAAATCATTTAAACTCAGATGGTCATTTTAACCATCATTTCAAGAAATCACTATGGGAACAGACTGCAGTACAGAAATGGTCATAGAGAAAAAGCCAATAAAGAATGCTAAGCAGAATGAGCATCTTTTTTTTTTTTTGCTGGCTAATAATACAGACAGTCCTATTTTCTTTCTTTGTCTTTGCAGCAGTCTAGCACCGGGGATTTGAGGACTCTAAGAAAAGGGTTATCCCCGTACCACTCTGAATCACAGCTGTCGTCATTGCCGCAGTATCAAGATGCCATGCAAAATGTAAGAGCCTTTTAGTTACCTGGGGTATTTATACAGAAAAATCTTGAGTTTTCAGCAGAAGAGAGCTTGAGCTGAGAGGCCCTAAGTGCAGTTGCTGGCAGGCTGAGAGCCAGCTTTTCTGAACCCTGTCGTCTGTGGTGTAAAAGGAAGGGGAAGTGGACCCTTCAGCATTCATCAGTCTTAGCAGCTGCATTTTTCCAGAGCTGGGGGAGTTCCTGGAAGTGCTAGCTATTACCCGTAATAGAGATCTCTGTCACCCAGTCTTAAAACAAGGTGAGGGCCAGTCAAACAGGTGGCTTGCTTTTCTTAAGTTGCCTTTTCTGATTGACTCAGGTCAAAAAAGCTGACACTGAAGAAGCAAAAGACACCCGGTCCTGTGCCTTAACAATTATTCTGTGAGATCTTTAATGCTTGAATTCTTGGTGCTTCATGTTTACTCTTAACCTTTTTGGCATAGCCAGTAGGCTTCATGTAACACAAAATT
Organism: Crocodylus siamensis; assembly: GCF_052110815.1. NCBI lineage: Eukaryota > Metazoa > Chordata > Crocodylia > Crocodylidae > Crocodylus > Crocodylus siamensis. The sequence continues at coordinate 271,990,900 of NC_143396.1, read as the reverse complement.
TGCCTGTTCTGCTTCCCTTAAAATGACAAAAGAATCCTGATTGACAAAAGCGAAAAGTCCAGAGAAAGCCAAACATTATACTGTTGACTTTAAGGGCTCCTCTTTCTAGTCCCACACCACCCATGAATTGCTGGGCAAAATGTGCCCAATGAGACTGTACCGGGATTGAAAGTCCTAGAGGATCATTTTAAAAATATTTATCTATGCACTTTGGAATATTATATTTGTTCAACTACATTACAGCCAAGATTGTAATTGGGAGCGTGTGATGTGGTGTCGAGTCACGTTCTGGTTATAATTGACCTGATCTTGCATACAGCTGTACCTGTTCTTTATCATTCAAGATCCTGAGCCCAGTCATTCTTATTGCAATAACATGTGTGGAATTTAACAAAAGGCCCACTTATTACTTCGAGAGGTATTGATAATGATAAGTCTGAGAACCTGCTAGATTTTGCAGTGCATACTGCAGAGCTCAGCATTGCCTCATTATGGCAAATGTCATTTTAGAGAGGTTTCCAGATTCAGCCTTCCTTGTGTAAATATGATAGGGGGGAAAAAAAATCACAATTAGGCAAGTACTAATTCTGTGTAAGGAGAGGGAAAACATCAGTCACTTTGCATATTTTAATAAGAAATATTCAATAGGTATAAACGTATAGATTTTTTTCTGTTGGATTTTAGTGTTACGAGAAGATGACAACAACTTGTAAATTAAATAAATTTAATAGAATTCACTTATATGCCTAGCTTCATCCTACTTATGGTATTCAGGTGATTTGTGAGAGATGAAAGGATCAAGACTATAGATAGAAAACCAATGGCAGGAGTTTTGTTCTTAGAAGATTATGCCTGTGGAGGAAAGCATTTTTGCTTCTCTTCAAGCATTCTTAACATACAGATTTGGACAGAGCTGCCTGACTCCATGGGAGTAGAAATTAGTCTGCAGGGATTTTTTTTCTGCTTGAGGTCCAGTTCATATAAGACACTTGAAATCTTGCTGTTGCCAGGGGATGCACAGGGTGTTGGTCTGGTGAAAGCTAATAGAAAGGTGTCATATTCAGTGTTAATTGAGTGTTAGTGCTTCCCATTATTACTTAAGAGAAAGTGATGGCTTTTCTAAGAGGTCATAATTAAAACCTTTCTCAAGAGAGTATTCCTTGAGTGGACTTCTTCCACCTTGTTTCTAACATTTCTTCCTTTGTGGAAAATTATTGAGAAAGTTAAAGCAAAACAAATCCCATGTTATTTGCATTCTTAAATGTTGTTTTTATTTTATATGTTTTTTTTAGTTCAGGTCACTTTGCTTGTAGGTTCCTGAGTACTACATAAAGAAATATCTGTGTTAGTAGCTGGTCCCCTTTCTGGTGAAGGAAAAAGATCTGACAGCCACGCTGATTCCTTTAGACCTCTCTGCCACCTTAAGATAGCGAACTGCAAGTCATTATGAGTTTGCTTGCAGACTTGTATAAGATCGCACAGAAGCTCTTTTCCTTTCAAGAAAGTCCAACAAGCAGAATTAGATAAGTTGTGTTCTGCCCTTTGGGCTCTGTTGTGCAGAAGTCTATTCTGTCCCATTCTGTGCAATATTCTGGGAATATTAGTGAAGAGTGCTGCAATGTCTTGAGTTGTATGTGATGCACCTCTGTACATCTCCAGAGGCTCTGACCCGTCTGTTGTAGATCAGTTTCTGATGCAAACTAAACCATGGAAGGCATCCCAAACTGGGTTCAAACCAGGGTTGCACCTGGAATGTGTTCAGAGTTTGCAGCCAGTGCAGTAAACTGCTGTCTACTTAACTCCTGCACAGAGTGCAAGAATTAAGTGGGCAGGAGCACATCTACACCCTGTGATATGCACCAACTATCCAAACCTTTTGGAAGAGGAAGTCTTAAATGCTGATTTTGACTTATACAGTCCTAAACGATTTAGATCCTGGCTGCTTAGCAGCTCATTTTCTGTGTGGATTCTTTCTCATCCCAGGTAAGCTGAAGGACTCATATTAGCATCTTAGCATCCTGCTGTTTTATGCAGGAGGACACTAATGTCTTGGCTTTCTCAGTGTGAGGTCCTTGAAACTTGAGTGAACCCACTGGTCACCACAGTGCAGACTTTGGTGATCTTCGGTTTGTACTGAAAGCAATACCATTTTCCATTTACCATTTGAGGAATTGCTTAGTCCGAGTTGTATGGATTTCTGTTCGTATGTTCTGTCTCAAGATGTTTGGGGAGGAATTTTATTTAAATAAATCTAACCAGGTTTTGAAAGGAATAAATGATGGTGACATCAGGTACTTGCTAGTTGCATCATAGTAGGAGATAGTCTTGTGGTTGAGGCATGGATTTGAAAGTCATGAGACTTAGATGTGTATTTCTGGCTCTCCTTTAGGCTTTCTCTGCGAACCTACTCACTTCTCTGTGTTGGAGGTCCTCATTCATGAAATGTGATGGTTGGGGAAATAATTACCAACTTCATTAGAGATGTTTTTGAGGTGTAATTAATCTATGTCTGAATAGTGCTTCAGGATATGCTCACTGAGTACAGACACTATCATTTGCTTTTTGCATCTCAATTTCCTCTCCATCACTAGAGAGGAAATTTCTCAAGTTCTGTTTTGTTTGTATATTGTCTCTAGAACATCTAAGGATGGATCAGGCTCATGAGATGGAACTGGAATTGTAACAATTCACATCCCTCATTCTCGTAAAGTGATAGCACTACTATGCTTCACTGTTGTGTGCCTTTAATATTCTCCCAAACAGACTTCTGCCTCAGGGGTGTGGGGGGTGAAGGTCTTTCTCCCACAGAAGCAAAGCCACTTTAGCACTTCAGCTTGTGTGAAATCTCACTTTGTTTTCCTGTGCATTTGCTGTCAGGGACAGGGCCTTGGTCCACAACTAAACATGATGGTGAAAGCCAACAGACTCATAGCTCAAGACAGTGAGTCTAGGGTGAGTTTAAAACACTTGCACCTGATTTGATCCAGGGAGGTGCCTCTGCTCTGTCACTTTTTAGACAGCTCTAGGACTTTGTTGAATTCATAGCAGCATCCCACAGCTGTTTCAAGGGACATAGTATTTGCATACAAATCCAATCCAGTCCATCAGTCAATCAATAAATAATGTGTGCATATAAATAAAACCTGATTTGGGAAAATAATACCTACAACGTGTAGATTGTCCCTGCTGAACAGGGGAACATTAGCAAATTGCTTAGGTGGCTGTTGGAGTGGAAGAGCAGAAAACTTTATGGCTCTTATTTTGTTTTAGGAGAACCAGGATACTTTTGCTGTCTGGAAACAGTAAAAAGTGACCTTTTAAAAATGGGGATCACAGGGAGGGCCAAATTCCTAAATATTGACATTTAACCCCAGGATTGTAAAGGGTTTGAAGCACCATTGGGTCATTTTTGAGGGATTTTCTTCATAACCATATTTTTTCCTTCTCCTTTTTTAATAGAGATGCACATATTCACATGGCTCCAGCAGCTGAGGTCTTAAGAAAAACATGATATTCTATGATGCACCTAATAACATTGAGTGGAGTATGTACTTGCTAATATAATTAAGGGAAAGTTGTTACCTTTCGAAGATGTACTTGACTCCCTTCACTTCTATCAGGTTGTGCTTGTTCTGGACTGCTCAAATGGGAAATAAGCGGTGGGACCACCCTCATGATAAATTGTGATACATTCCTCTAAATGTTCTTTCTTATATTTTTGACATATTACTGAGTTCACATCTCAGTGAGATGGATGTAGCAGTTCCTGCTTATTAGAACTGTTGTTCCAGGCTCTCCACAGCCTCATTTATGTTCCAGTTATACTGAGTTTTCTTCCCAAGCGGCTCAACTTGCCTTTTATTAAAGTGAAAGCTGAGATCCTGCAAAATGGCAGCTTCAGAGAAGTGCCAGTACAGTGCTTATACCATGATCCAGCCTTGTTAAAAGGTAAAGCCTGTTGCTGCAGAGCTCTCTTGGATGAGTACAGACCATTCCAGTGTTCCTAGGAACATTCCCCTGTCATCACAAGCAGTGATGATGACTTCTGAACCTGCATGTAAATTTATCAAGCTGAGAGTTAGGGTTTTTTCCCTCTTGTTGATAGGGTTTGTAAGTCCCACATGAGAATAAAGGAGCAAGACCTCAGCTGAAGCCCAGACACAGATCTCTTTTAAGTCTTAGGTACTTGACTGCTTCCAGGTCCACCCTATAAAGACTCTGAGGCAGGGAATAAGTCAGGTCAGGTTGTGAATCTTCAATCCCATTTGACACTTGAGGGGTAAGTATGGTGGAGCTGAGACGAGGACAACAGCGTAAGAGGTAGTGGAGACTGCAGGGTGTGACTGCTTGCACAAGAGACTGGAAGTGTGGTCTTCTGGGCTGTGAAAGAGGCAAAACCCACCTCGCTCATCTACACTTCTGTGAGAAGGCTGTTCCAAAACCTTATGGCACCGAGAGTCAGAAACACCTACTCTCCAGCCTAGGGGTATTCATGCTCAGATAATACCTGTCTTATGCCAACATTGCCTTTTAACTTAACTCCCTCTTTGCTATTTTCCTCATGATACATTTTACAGAGCAGTCTTATCCTTTCCCAGCTCTTGTTTTCGAAGGTTAGATAAACCAAGTTCTCTTTTGAGGGAAGAGGCATTCCATCCTTCTGATCATGGCACTAGGTTTTTTCTACATTTGTTCTAGTTTGAATTCATCCTTTGTGAACACAGGGTGACCAGCATTATACACAGGATTCAAGATGAGGTCTTTCAAGTGCCTGGTACAATGGCATGACTCCTTCCCTGTCTCTACTAGATATGCCTCACTTGAGGCGTTTTAGGATTGATTTTTTTTAAATAGTTGGAGTTCATTGGTAGCTCACAGTTATCCAGTGATTGGCTAATTCATCTAGGTATTTTCTCTTCCTTTCTTGTTCCCCACTGATTAATCCCCATCTTTTATCATACATTCTTGTTGTTAATTCTTAAGTACATGACTTTGCCATTTGTACTATTAAATTTCATCCCAATTTCATTATTTTAGTCCTCAAAGTCGCCCAGTTCTCTCTGTTCAATACTCTGAAATCATCTGAGTTGCAGAGACTAACAGGTCCAAGTATAGACTAATAACTACAGAAGTGTTTTTCTTTTCTTAAATACATACATGTTTGTCCTTCTCCACTCAGTTGGTACTACCATCAGTTTGATGCTATCCTGCCTTGTGTCATCAAGAAATATTACTTGCAGGCTCCTATTTTGTGCGTCAGGGGCACTAATGGGGTTCTTTAAACAGGATTCATCCCAGGCTGATATTGGAGGAACTCCCCTAGTGATTTCCTTTGCACCCAGTTCTCTTTCAGCTTAACTGGTAATTTCCCATGTAATACCACAGCAAATGCTCTACTTGGGTCCAGATAATTTAGAACTATTTCATTATCTTTGTCTCAAAAGTCAGTTCCTACAGAAGGTAATGGGTTAGTTTGGCACAATCCAGCTTTGGTGAACTCATGCTGTGTACTTCCCTGACTTTAATCTTTTCTTCAGAATTTGTTCCAAATTCTCACGTGCTGTTGAGGTCAGACTAACACCTCAGTAGGTGCCAGGATAACTTGTTTTCCTTTTCATAAATAAAAATATGACAGTTGGAGTTCTGCAGTCAACCACTCTGATACGACACTTTCCTGACAAACCTTTTTGCTGACTTGCAGTTTCATGTGTCAGTGTTTTGGCACCATGCATATGATGATTTCTTTTCCCAGGCCTCATTCCCAGTAGCCATCCTGTTTTTGCATCCATGTTCTACATCATCCTGCTATTGAAAGCAAGGCAAAATATTCATTTAATTTTGGGTTGTAGCTGTATTATCTTTAACTTCTACACTATCCTCATTGCATAGGATCCTCAGTACTTATTTAATTTATATAGCTGAAGAACTTTTGTTTTAAATTCCTTTGAATCTAGTTCAGTGTGACCTTTGGGAATTCTTACTTTATCCTTACACATTCTGATGTAGCTTCTTTGCCAGTCAACCCTTTTGCCATTTTCTGAAGAGCTCGCTTTGTTTACTCCAGACATTGTTTTTTTGAGATGGTAGTTCACGCACATTGGGCCAGGAGCCCTCCCCTGCAAGTTCTTCCCCTGGCTCGACATGTAAATTCCATATAGATTTTGCATGTGAATTAGGGATTCCAAGTCTTTTAAGTTCCAGTATTACAGCTGGGAATATTTGGGCTCTGCCAAATTGGTAGTATTTATTTTCCTGTGTATATCTAGGAAGTTAGTGTAGGAATGACACAGTTCCTAGTAGTAATTATATGTAGTAACATTGAAGAGATCACAAAGCATATTCAAATCTGACTTTGGGGATGTATAAGAGGCCCACTACTGCTCCTCCCGTTAGGTCTCTCTCATGTTACCTTTCATGAATCAATACAGAAAAAGGTAACTTAATAGCCTGGGCTCATGTTCCTACAATGAAATATCTTCACTCCACCAATTAAAAAACCTGATTTACCAGAGAGGAAAGTCATTGGGATTTGCTTTTTGTTACCAGTCTCCCAGAGGTATAATTTGGCTTGTCATAGCAAACAATGTAGCCATAAAAAGAATTGTACTTTTCTGTAATTTGATTCATTATCTTGAATCTTATAGGGTGTAGGATTTCAGGAAAATGTGTCAATTTGCAGAGGTTTTTTTTCAAAATTAGAAACAAAATTAAATTCATTATAATTATGTAGAACTTTTATAGCACTTTGCTAACAAAGATAAAATATGTTTGGTGGCCTATGTGTGTTTATTTACATATACATATATAGTCTTTAGGTAAGACTGTTTACCTATATGAATATACATATTCACACACAATATCCATACTTTGTGGAATTGCTTTTGTTACTGTGTAAATATATGTACTATGTTCATAGGAAACTCATTCATTGCTTATAGAACGCCTTCTAGATATACTTCTGAAAAGTGCATTTTCTCTTTCCATGCAGCGGATGTCTTTATTATTAAATGAAAAAAAATACTTTTGTATATGTACGGGGGAAGCACTTGGATAATACGGTGATCTGTACTGTATGTAGCACATTCTAAAATGTATGGGATATCTCCTCAGGTTGCTGCTGAGGTTGTGTGGGAAGGCAGGATAATGGCAGCCAGAATTCATACCACTGCTCTAATGAGAGTCCTGTCTGGTCCTTTGTGGGTGGAAAGTCAGTGACCCCCACACAAGACATCTTTGATATGAGGATTGAGTAGAGTAGAAAGAAAACTGGCATAAGAATAGGAGATAATTTCTTCTTTTGTCATTTCTCTCTGAAGGGAAATATCATGAAGCTGATGTTCGATATAATCACCGAAATCCATAAAGGATGAGACCGTAATCAAAATAAGGGATCATAGGAAGGTAGGGTTGGAAGGAACCTCAAAGGTCATTTAGTCCCTGATCATGGCAGGATCATCCCTGACTAAACCATCCCATCCAAGTGTCTGTCTAATCTGCTTTTGAAAGTTTCCAAACATGGTGATTCCACAGCTATGCCAGGTAGCCTCTTCTAATGCCCATACTCAGAGAGTTCCTCCTGATCTCCAGCTCCAGCTTGAGGCCATTACTCCTAGTTCTGTCACTTACAGCCACATAGAAAACCCATCTCCATCCCTCTCTACAATCACCCTTCAGGTATGTGAAGACTACTATCTAATCCTCCCTCAGTCTTGTCAAATTAAATAACTCTAGTTCTTTCAGCCTTTCCTCGTAAGTCTTGACTCCAAGGCCCCTAATCATCTTTGTTGCTTTGTGCTGAACTCTTTCTAATCTGTTCATGTCCTTCTTGAAGAGTGGGCCCAAAACTGGACACAGTCTTCCAGGTGGAGAGTCATCAGTGCTGAACAGAGAGAAAGAATTACTTTCCTTGATTGCAAGTGACACTCCCATTAATACAACCTAATTTTGGCTTTTTTTTGTAATAAGGACATGTTGCTGGCTTGTATTCAGCTTATGGTCCACTGTAACCCCAGGCCCTTGTTTGCAGTACTGTAGCCTAGCCACTCATTCCCCAGTCTGTTTTTGTGCATGTGGTTATTCCATTCCAAGTGCAGGAATTTGCACTTGTCCTTGTTAAATTTCATCCTGTTGATTCAAGACCATTTCCCAGTCTAAGTCATTCGGGATCCTAGCCCTACCTCCCCGTGTCCACAATTCAATCCAACTTTGTGTTATCCACAAATTTCCTAACAATGCACTTGATCTCAACCTACAAATCATTAATAAATATGTTCAGCAATACCAGACCCTGGACAGACCCCTGGGGAATCCCACTTGGTATCTCCTCCCAGCTGAGCATTGAACCATTGATAACTGGTTGGATCATCCTGCTCAATGAGTAGTTAAGTATCCATCTTATAGTACTTTTGTCTGTATTTCCTTAGCTTGTGAATGAAGATGTTCTGGGAAACAGTGTCAAGCCTTGTTAAAGTCAAGGTATGCCACATCCATTGCTCTCCTCTCACTCACAGACCCTGTCACCTTATCATAGAAGGAAATAAGGTTGATCAGGCATGACTTATTCTTAGGGAATCCATGCTCTCTGTCTGATCACCTTGTTCTCCTTTAAGTGCTTCACAATGCATTCCTTGACAATCTGCTCCACAATCTTTCCAGGTATGATTCCTGGATCCTTTTTCCCCTTCTTAAAGACAGGCACTAGATTTGCCCTTTTCCAGTCATCTGGGATCTCGCTCAACCTCTGTGAGGTCTCCAAGAGGATAGCCAATGGCTCTGAAATTACCTAAGCCAATTCCTTCAGTACCCTAAGGTGCACTTGGCCCTGCTGACTTGAAAACTAAGTAATTCCTAACCTGTTCTGCCGTTACTCTAGGCTATTTGTCTCCTTCCCTATCTCTGCTACCAACTGAACTCATCAGCTGTTAGCTGCCCCCCATTTATGAAAACTGAAGTAAAAATGCTTAACTACTTCAGCCTTCTGTGACTAGCTTGCATTCTGCATTTCATAAGGGAGCTATGGAATCTCTAGTCATCTTCTTACTTTTGACATACCTATAGAATACCTTTTTATTGCCTTTTATGTCCCTTGTCAGCTGCATCTCACATTGTGCCTTGGCCTTCATAAATGTCTCCCCGCATGCCTGTGAGATACTCTTATACTCTTCCGTAGTACTATGACCAAGTTTCCAATTTTTATAGGATTCTCTTTTGAGTTCCAGCTTTTTGAAGAGATTGCTGTCTAGCCAGGTGGTCTCCTATTGCACTACTTCTTATCTTTTTATCAGCATAGCTTGTTTCTGCACCCTAAAAGAGCCTCCTTAAAGTATGGCCAACTCTCCTGAACTCCTTTCCCCTCAGACTTGTCTCTCAAGGGATCCTACGAACCAGGTCCTTAAATTTTGTTAAAGTTTTGCTTTTCTGAAGTCCATTATCTTTATTCTGGTGCTTCACTTTCTTCCTTCCTCCCTGATCTTGAACTCTATCATTATGTGATCACTGTCGCCCAAGTTACTTTCCACCTGTTACATGCTTAACCAATTCCTTCCTGTCTGTGGGTAGGAAGTCGAGAAGACCTTCATTGGCATCTGTACCATCTGAATCAAAAAGTTATCCCCAGCACATGCCAGGAACTTTCTGGACTACTTGTGCACTGCTGTGTTTCCCTCTTAGCAGATGTCCTGATAATTAAAGTTCACCAAGAGATCCCTTTCTGTTGCTGTGCTGCTTAGAAAGTCACTCCCAGCCTATAGGTGATTTTTTCTCTCTAGATGTAGCACTTTGCACTTATCCTTGTTAAAGTGCATCTTATTCTGTTCTGCCCCCATTCCCAACCTGTCCATACCCGCCTGAATCTGTTCCTTGCCCTCCATCCCATGATCACCTCTTGGCGAAACTGGCCAATTGTGGCTTTGGGTCCACCACGATCCGCTGGCTGGGAAATTGGCTCCGTGGTCAGACTCAGAGGGTAGTAGTTGATGGAAGTCAATCATCGTGGTGTCCTGTGACCAGTGGGGTCCCCCAAGGCTCTGTCCTTGGACCCATATTGTTCAACATCTTCATTAATGATGTGGACATTGGAGTCAGAAGCGACTGGCCAAGTTTGCCGATGACACCAAACTTTGGGGCAAAGCATCCACGCCAGAAGATAGGCGGGTGATCCAGGCTGACCTGGACAAGCTCAGCAAATGCGTGTATGAGAACCTGATGTTGTTTAACACCGAAAAATGCAAGGTTCTCCACCTTGGGAAGAAAAACCTGCAGCATCCTTATAGGCTCGGCAGTGCTACGCTGGCTAGCACTATGGAAGAAAGAGACTTGGGGGTCATGATTGATCACAAGATAAACATGAGCCTGCAACGCGATGCTGCAGCTAGTAAAGCAACCAAAATGCTGGCTTGCATCCATAGATGCTTCTCAAGCAAATCCCAGGATGTCATTCTCCTCTTGTACCTGGCCTTGGTGAGGCCGCAGCTGGAGTACTGCGTCCAGTTTTGGGCTCCACAATTCAAAAAGGCTGTGGAGAAACTTGAGAGAAGAGAAGAGCCACACGCATGATCAGGGGTCAGGAAAACAGACTTTACGATGACAGGCTGAGAGCCATGGGGCTCTTTTAGCCTGGAAAAGCACAGGCTCAGGGGTGATCTGGCTGCCACCTACAAGTTTATTGGGGTGGCCACCAGTATCTGGGGGAACAGTTGTTCACCAGAGCACCCCAAGAGATGACAAGGTTGAATGGTCATAAACTACTACAAGACCGTTTCAGGATGGACATAAGAATTTGTTTACTGTCTGAGCCCCCAAGGTCTGCTATCAGAGGTGGTTCAAGCAGCTACATTGAACACCTTCAAGAGCAAATTGGATGCTTATCTTGCTGGGATCCTATGACCCCAGCTGATTTCCTGCCCTTCGGGCAGGGGGCTGAACTCTATGATCTTCCGAGATCTCTTTCAGCCCTAATGTCTATGAAATCATGTTTACTTTGCCCAATAATTTGGTGTTGTCTGCCAGTTTGGATAGAGTGCTTTCCATGCCTTCATCCAAGTCACTGATGAAGATACTGAACAGCACTGGTCCGAGGACTGAACCCTGGAGAACTCCACTGCTGACTTTTTTCCAGCTCGAAAATGACCTGTCCACCCCTCTATGTACACCCTATAAGCCAATTCTCCACCCACCTGACTGTGTACAATTGCCTAATTTGTTTATAAAAATGGGATGCGACGCTGTATCAAAGGTCTTTTTAAAATCCAAGTAGATGACATCTACCTCAACTCCTGCATCTAAGCATTTTGTGACCTTGTCATAAAAAGAAACAAGGTTAGTCAGACAGGATCTACTGCTATGAAGCCATGCTGCTTACCCTTCAGAATTATTTTTCCTACTAGACTCCCGCATATGTGATCTTTAAAAATGTTTTCAAAGGTTTTCCCAAGGATAAGGGTGAGGCTAACTGGCTTATACTTACCCAGATCATCCTTTCTCCCCTTGAAAATAAGGGCCACATTGGCCCTTTTCAACCTTCTACTTGGTACTGCACCTCTGAACACATGTACAGTGCCTTGATATATAGAGAAACACCACCTCCTTTTTTTTTTCCTGCCTATCTTTGCTGAACAAGCTATACCATCTATGACCATACTCCAGTCATGTGAAATATCCTACCATGTCTCTGTAATCCAAATTACATCATAATTCTGTGATTGTATTAGGACTTCCATTTCTTCCTGTTTGTCCCCATACTTACTGCATTAGTGTGTAAACATTTCAAGTATCTGATTGTCCTATCCTCTTCCTGAGAACATTGGTAAGGTTTCTATTACTGCTTCCCCTTATTAAGTTTTTATCCAGGTCTCCAGTCTCTCTACTTGTTTCCATCTCCCAGTAAATCTAATGTGAAGCCTTTCTCACTAGGTTAGCAAGCCTGTACATGAAGACACTGTTCCCTCTCTTTGTCAGGTGGACCCCATCCCTTTCTAGCAGTCCACCTTCCTGGAACATCACCACATGGTCAAAGAAGCCATAATCTTTCTGGTATTGCCAGAAAGGCTATGGCTTCCTCAACCATGTGGTGGTATTCCAGGAAGATCTCTAGGATGTGTCTGTTTCTTGCCAGGTCTTTACCTTTGACTGGAAGGATTAATGAGAATGCCACCTGGGCCGCCTTTCCCTTCACCTTTGCACCCAGAGCCACACAGTCGCTTTTGATCTGCTCAAGATCACCCCTGGCAGTATCATAAGTGCCCACATGGATGAACAGCATGGGATAGTAGTCAGAGAGCGAGATGAGTCTGGGCAACCTTTCTGTTGCATCTTGGATGCAGGCTCCTGGCAGGCAGCAGACCTTTTGAGCCTCCAAACTGTGTAGAAGGGAGTCACCAGCCACCAGCATCTGTTGCTTCTTTTTGGTAGTGGTGATCTTGATCCTTGCACCTTGGAGATGCATGGTTTGGCCTCCCCTGCTATCGGACTGGGATTCTGCTGATCCAGTGTAAGGACTTCATACCTGTTCTCTTCTGGACCTGAAGCTCTCCAAATAGAGGGGTGCTGTCTGTTCCCAGAGGTGAATCTTCTGCCATCCTGAGAGTGTGCATCTTTCAGTGCTTTCTCTAGCTGTCCCTCTTGCATGATGCTGGAGGTGTATTGAGCTGATGGAGGCCTTAGGCTTATAGATGTTTCAGAGCCTATCTACTACTTTCTGCAGCTCCCTCCTGATTCCTTAGAGAATCCACCAGGAGGCACCTCTCACACTGCAAGCACTCCTCCACCTGGCCGTCCCTGGCAAGGACATGCAGAACGCAGTCACTGCAAAGGCAGACTAGAACCTGGGTGAAAGTCTTGGTGGTCAGGGGCCATGCCTGCACAGGTACAGGCAGAGGCAGGGGCTTTGACACTGCAATGTTTTCCAGTCATCCCACTGATTTTTCCTTTTAGCTCCTTCATCCCTTCCACTGGTATATCCTGGGGAAAAATCCCTCTTTCTCCTTCACCTGCTTCCACTCAGCAATCTTACAGAGAGAAAAAGTGGCTGGGCAAGCTCTTCAGTGAAATCCCTACTCATACTCTGACTCAGGCTGTCCTGGTAGCTGGCCCAGTTGATGGTCCTGTATTGCTGGGATTTGGCAAGCCTTGTTCTTTTAAAGTGGAAGGTAAGCTGTCAAAGGCTGCAACATTACAAATAGCTACATTGCAAACTAAACTATATGCAGATGTGGTTTAGATTGCAATGTAGCAAACTCATTTTAAATCATTAACAAAACCCCCTCACATGTACAGCCTGACACAATTAAACCACAGCCAATTTTTATCATGTGTACAAGTCCCCAGTGCGACGTAGTAAACTCTGAAGCAGTTTGAGCCAGAGTCAACAGTTTCCAGGCACATATGTCTACAAGTGTGCTGGGACAGCAGCAATTTGAGCTGGGATGGAGCAGGCCACCAGCTCTCTGAGCTGACTGGGTGCAGTGTACACCCATGGTCAGAATCTACACATGTGATTCAGGACAATTAATTACTCTGTTGTAAGAGAGTACTTTTGGGGTTGCGGTATCTTACTGTGGAGTTAATTAGTTTACTGTGCCCTAAGACTGGCGCACATACAAGCTGTGACACTTTACTGCAGTGCTAATTAGTCAACTGTGCAGGAAAGTGTACATGAGGATGTACCTTCCTTGTAGTACGTAACTGAGTAGCAGTAGCTAATTAGCTAAATGTGCTCATTGTTTTGTTGAGAGACATACAGGGTTTACTTTTACCTTTGCCCGTAATTAGCAGAAACTGTTTCATAGTTTCATAGTAGCTAGAGTCGGAAGGGACCTAGGTAGATCATCTAGTCCGACCCCCTGCCTTGGCAGGAAGGAGCACCGGGGTCAGATGACCCCGGCAAGGTGCTCATCTAACTTCCTTTTAAAAATCCCCAGGCTAGGAGCCTGCACCACTTCCCCTGGAAGCTGGTTCCAGGCCCTAGCCGCCCTGACTGTGAAATAGCGCCTCCTAATATCTAATCTAAACTTACCCTCCGCCAGCTTGTGACCGTTATTCCTGGTCACTCCTGGCAGCGCACGGGGGAACAGGGACTCCCCCAATACCCGCTGATCCCCCCTGACCAGTTTGTAGCAGGCCACAAGGTCCCCCCTTAACCTTCTCTTGTGGAGGCTAAACAGGTTCAGGTCCCGTAGCCTCTCCTCATAAGGCCTGCCCTGCTGACCCCTGATCATACGAGTGGCCCTCCTCTGAACTCTTTCCATATCGTCCACGTCCCTCTTGAAGTGTGGCGCCCAGAACTGGACACAGTACTCCAGCTGCGGCCTGACCAGTGCCGCATAGAGGGGGAGGATCACCTCCCTGGACCTGCTCGAGATGCATCTGTGGATGCATGACAGGGTACGGTTGGCCTTCTTGACTCCCTCCCCACACTGCCGGCCCATGTTCATCGTGGAGTCAATGACGACTCCAAGATCCTTTTCCGTCTCCGTGCTGGCAAGAGGGGAGTTCCCCAACCTGTAAGTGTGGTGCCGGTTCTTCCTCCCCATGTGCAACACCTTGCACTTATCAGTGTTAAACCCCATCCTATTCTCATCCGCCCACCGTTGCAACCTGTCAAGGTCAGCTTGTAGCCTATTGCACCCTTCTAGTGCACCCACATCCCCCCACATCTTAGTGTCATCAGCAAACTTGAACAGGGTGCTTTCTACCCCGTCATCCAAGTCACTGATGAAGATGTTGAACAGTGCGGGCCCGAGGACCGAGCCCTGCGGAACCCCACTGCCCACGTCCTTCCAGGTCGAGAAGAACCCATCCGCTACCACCCTCTGGGTGCGGCCCTCCAACCAGTTGGCGACCCATTTGACCGTGTGGGCATCGACACCACAGTCTCCCAGCTTTTTGATGAGGACAGGGTGAGAGACAGTGTTGAAAGCCTTCCGGAAGTCCAGAAAGACTACATCCACAGCAACCCCTGCGTCTAATGATTTGGTGACCTGATCGTAAAAGGCCACCAGGTTGGTCTGACAAGACCTGCCACTGATGAACCCATGTTGGTTGCCCCTGAGCATGCATTCCCCCGCAAGGCCCTCCTGGATGTGTGCCAGGATAATTTTTTCAAAGAGCTTACCCGGGATTGAGGTAAGACTAACTGGCCTGTAATTTCCCGGGTCCTCTTTTTTTCCCTTTTTGAAGATAGGGACCACATTGGCCCTCTTCCAGTCCTCCGGCACCTCGCCAGAGCACCACGAGTGCTCATAGAGCCGCGCCAGGGGTCCCGCAATGACCTCGGCCAGTTCCTGTAGAACCCTAGGGTGAAGATCGTCCGGACCAGCGGACTTGAACACGTCCAGCCTCTCCAGAAGTACCCTAACTAACTCCTCGCTAACCCCTGGCCCAGGCGTGTCTCTCCCGGGGCCCGAGGGGGGCCCAGCAGGGAGGTGGCTGAACTGGTCCCTACTTAGGAAGACAAAGGCAAAGAAATCGTTAAATATGTTAGCTTTATCATCTGGCGTGATGACTAAGTTGCCCATCGTGTCCTGCAGGGGCCCCACATTACCCGGGACCCTCTTTTTACCACTTATGTATTTGAAGAAGGACTTCTTATTGTCCTTAATCCGGGAAGCTAGTCCTATCTCCATCTCTGCCTTGGCCCTCCTGACTGCCCCCCTACATCCTCGGGCGACTGTAACATAGTCCTTCTTGGTGATGACCCCATCTCTCCATTGGGTATATGCCTCCCTTTTAGCAAGGAGACATTCCCGGATGCTCTTAGTGAGCCATGGGGGTTTATGTGCCCTCCTGCTCCCTTTGACCCTTGTTGGGATTACCTCCCTTTGGGCATGGAGGATCGTCTCCTTAAGGAGCAACCACTCCCCTTCGACATCTGATTCCCTTCCCCTCTGGGTCCTCAGCGCTTCCCCAACGATCCTCCTTAGCTTGTTGAAGTCAGCCCTCCTAAAGTCTAGGGCTGTTGCCTTGCTGCAGCCCTTTGCCACCTTACGCTGGATGGTGAATTCCAGCAAGCGATGATCACTGTCTCCCAGGTGGCCCATCACCCGCAGCCCCCTCACCAGGTCATCACCCGTGGCCAGCACCAGGTCCAACAAGGCGTCTCCCCTGGTGGGACTGTGCACCTCCTGGGTTAGATGGAGGTCCTGCACTCTGGCTAAGAACCGACGTGAGTGATCAGACTTGGCTGACTGCTCCTCCCAGCAGATGTCTGGGAAGTTCAGGTCCCCCATGATGACCACATCCTTAGCCCTCACTGCCTCTGTGAGCTGACCTAAGAATTCCTGGTCGAGCTCTTCTCCCTGGTTGGGAGGTCTATAGTAGACTCCCACCGTTAAGTCTCTCTCCCCTGGACTGCCTTTTACTCTAACCCAGAGCACCTCAGAGTGCCCCCCCTCTACCCCCTTGCTAATTAACGAGGAAGTATATTCCTCCTTGATGTAGAGTGCTACTCCTCCACCTTTCCTTCCTATCCTGTCCCTCCTGTACAGCCTATAGCCCTTGACACTCACCGCCCAGTCATGCGATGAGTCCCACCACGTTTCTGTGATCCCTACTATGTCAGGGCTGGTGACAGCTAGGAGGAGGGCGAGTTCCTCCTGCTTCTTCCCCATACTTCGAGCATTCGTGTAGAGGCATTTGAGGCCTCCAACGGTTGTGCCCACTGACCCCCTAGTCTCAGCAATGCCCCGTCCCCCATCACTTACCTGTTTCTCCCTTTTGACCATTGGTCTGGGCTCGCTGGCTGTTGCTGGGCCTGGTAGTTCATCATCTCCTCCGCCCTCATCTTCCCCCTCCCCCGACGAGCCTAGTTTAAAGCCCGCCGAAGGAGGTTCACCAACCTGGAAGAGAACACACGCTTACCTTTAGGGGAAAGGTGGAGCCCATCCCATCCCAGCATGTCTCTCATCACGATGTGCCGGTCATGGCTGAGGAAGCCAAAGCCCGCCTCGAAGCACCATTCCTGTAGCCTCCAGTTGGTCTCCGCTATGCACATCTCGTGACGTCTGCCTCGACCGCTCACTGGCAGGATGGAAGAGAAGACTGCCTGTGCGCCCATCTCCCTCAGCACGCCTCCCAGAGCATGGTAGTCCTCCATCAGGCGATCAGGGGATCTCCTGGCCGCATCGTTAGTACCCACATGGACGAGGACCATGGGGTAATAATCGGTGGGCTGGATGATGGACTGGAGCATCCCCTTCACATCCTGAATCTTCGCTCCGGGCAGGCAGTAGACCTCACGTGCTGAGGGATCCTGGCGACAGATGGGGCCCTCCGTACCTCTCAGGATGGAGTCACCAATCACGATGACGCGACGCTTCCTCCTCTTAGGCCTCTTGACTCCCGCCGCCCGCACAGGACATTGTGTGCGCAGAGTCTCCTCCCTGGAATCTTCCACTGTTCCCTCCTCCTCCAGGGCTGCCAGGGCCTCATATCTGTTCTCCAGATGGACAGGAGGAACTGGTGCCGCAACATGGTTAATAGCCCTGGCGCGGGAGACCGTCTGCCACTCAGCAGTGGAGGGCTCATCCCGGGCTGCCCTCTCCTCTGTCGTACCACCCTGCAGAGAAAGAAAATACCTATCAATTTCCTCCTCTGCCTCACGGATTCCCCTCAGCCTGCTAACCTCCTCCAGGAGCTCCTGCACCCGCTCCTCCAGGGTCCTAAGGCGGATACCTACAGGACAGGTGCAGGAGTCCCCAGTCCCTGCCCCCCCAGACCTTGCCGGGCAGTTCCCGCAGGCCAGGGGGTTGGAGGACGGCAGCCCCCCCGAGGGCTCCGTCTGGGTGGAGGCCTCGGACAAGCCCCGGGAAGGCTGCGCCCCCCGGGCAGGCGCCCTGGCAGAACTCCGTGTCGACACCATCGCAGGAGTTGCTGCCCTTACTAGCAGAGCAGGGGTCAGCCTCTGGGCCCCGCCTGCTCGCCCGCCGGCGCAAACGCCGCCGCAAATGCCGGCGCGCTCTTACAGACCACGCCTGTTTGCGCGCTCTGTTCGCGCGGCTCGGGAGCGCGGCTCCCTACCGGCTCGGCTAAGAGGGACCCGGGGGGCTTCCCCTCCGGATCCGGCTCAGCTGCGCCAGCCCCTCAGTCCCTCAGCCCCACTTACCTTAGGGGGATCAGCTGCTGCTGCCCCCTCAGCTGCTCTGCTCGCCGCCGCCGCTGCTACTGCTGCACTCTCCTCCGCTCCGGGTCCAGAAAGGAGGCACACGTGTGGGAAGGACACACTGTATTTGTCATATATAAGGTGATTGACCACAAGATGAACATGAGCCTTCAGCGTGATGCTGCAGCTAGTAAAGCAAGCAAAATGCTGGCTTGCATCCACAGATGCTTCTCAAGCAGATCCCAGGACATCATTCTCCCATTGTACTCAGCCTTGGTGAGGCCACAGCTGGAGTACTGTACTGGAGTACAGTTTTGGGCTCCACAATTCAAAAAGGATGTGGAGAAGCTTGAGAGAGTCCAGAGAAGAGCCACGCACATGATCAGAGGTCAGGAAAACACCTTACGACGACAGGCTGAGAGCCATGGGGCTCTTCAGCCTGGAAAAGCACAGGCTCAGGGGAAATCTGATGGCTGCCTATAAGTTTATCAAGGGTGCTTACCAGGATCTGGGGGAACGATTGTTCACCAGAGCACCCCAAGTGATGACAAGGTTGAACAGTTACAAACTCCAGCAAGACCGTTTCAGGCTGGACGTAAGGAAGAATTTCTTCACTGTCCGAGCCCCCAAGGTGTGGAATAGCCTGTCACCAGAGTTGGTTCATGCACCTACATTGAACGCTTTCAAAAGAAATTTGGATGCTTATTTTGCTGGGATCGTATGACGTATGACCCCAGCTGACTTCCTGCCCCGTGGGCAGGCGGATGGACTCTGATTTTCCGAGGTCCCTTCCAGCCCTAATGTCTATGAAATCTATGAAGCCACACTGCAGTGTCCAGAAGCTGTTCCTTGGGAGGGTAGGGGGGGAATTCTATGTTGTATGTGATAAAATATGGTAACAACTGGGAGGAGAATTAGATTGAGGTCATTTTTAAGGAGCCTATCTTATAATCGTAAAAATCATCTCCAATTCATATGTGTTGTAGCACTGGGGAACCCGAATGAGCTTCCCCTCTGAGATCACATTGTCTTAAATATCAATTGTGCATCTTTGTAAATAGAGAAAAAACATCACTCTGAGGGAATCATGCCACTGTGCTCCTGGATTTGTACAATCAGTACCCACTGTCCTCAATTGGAGTTTTCTACAAGGATCTTAGAACAGGATATAGCCCATCAGGTCTGCTGATTGCCTCTCTCTGAGGCAGCAGTTGTCTGATGAACACAATTCCTTTTTTAATGTAGGGCAAACAAGGAATGAAGAGCACAGCAGAGAGAAGCTTATTCCTGCTGACAATGCTGATAACACCATGATGCTATTGAACAGACAAAGAGAAAAAATTAAGGCAGTCTTTTTGCTGCTGCAACAGTAGGGGGTGAAGAAGGGAAAATAAAATAAAGGTTTGTCAGTAGGGCAGCAGAATTTGCAGTGTAGGGAATGCTATTCGAAAGCTTCAGAAAGCACATCACTAGCATCTGCATCTTTAAAGATCATTGCTTATATCATCAGTGATTGTAAAAGCTTTAAAAAGACAGTATTGTTTCTCTCCACAATACTCAACAAGAAGTTATCCAAGGACAGAGTTCCAGGATCAGATTAGCAAAAGAGACACACAATTCACATTTCCATCTCCTTTTGGTTGTCATCCCAAACCTCTTAGACTGGGAAGAGAGGTGAGAAATCTCCCTGTTTTGTTTCTTGCTTTTGGACAGCACCTGGTGGATAGTTACTTTGGTTTTCTCCCTCATGCATTAGTGTGATGACATCACTGTTAGGAAGTCCTTCTGGCCTCAGTCTTCTCCCAGCTGTTTACCAGTAATGGCAACAACAAAGCTGTAACTTAACCTTAGAAAGGTGGCAGGCAGTTAGGAGCTGCCTAAAAGAGGATTGCCAGATCCAGGTGTGCAAAAAATCATGCACTCCCTTCCCCTCCTCCCCCAATCAAAAGATGTGGTACCAATGTTTAAGAAGAGGAGGAGGGAGGATCTAGGAAAGTATAAGCCAGTCAATTTGACCTCAATACCGGGTGAAATTTTGGAAAAAATTATAAGAGGTCTGTTTGTGAGACTGGCAGAAGGCATGATGCTGAAGGATAGCAAACAGGGTTTTTTTGTGGGCAGGTTGTGTCTGACCAAGCTTGTTTCCTTCTATGAGCAAGTAATGAACCGATTAGATGTGGGAGATGTGGCTGATGTCATGTACTCGGATTTTAAAAAGGTCTTTGATATGGTCTCCCATGATGCTCTTGTTAAAAAAAAACAAAAACAACCAAACAAAAAACAACTGGGGGATTGTGGGCTGGCAGAGTCCATGTCGGGTGGGTTGGGAACTGGCTAAGGGATTGAATGCAGAGAGTGTGTATCATCTTGGCAGGAGGTGGCCACTGGTGTCCCACAGGGTTCGGTTCTTGGCTCCATGCCGGCCAAGTGTGCTGACGATACTAAGTTATGGGGAAACTTCATCTGGGGAGAAGTAACCAGCAACATGAATATAGGTTAGGAGATGTCCTGGTCAGCATGATGGCTGAAAGGGACCTCGGGATTATGGTTGATCACAGGATGAACATGAGCCACCAGTGTGATGCTGTACAGAGCTAATATCATCCTGGGATGCATTAGTCAATACGTCGTGAACAGGGCTAAGGAAGTGATACTTCCCCTCTACTTGGCGCTGGTGAGACCCCAGCTGCAGTACCATGGCCAGGTCTGGATGCTGCACTTCAAACAAGATGTGGAGAATCTTGAAAGGGTCCAGAGAAGGGCCACAAGAATGATTAAGGGCCTGAAGAGCAAACCTTATGAGGAAAGATGCAAGGGATCTGAGACTCTTCAGCCTGGGGAAGAGAAGACTGAGGGGAGACTTGGTGGCCATCTGTAAGTATGTAAGGGGTGAATATCGGGGGCTGGGAGAAAAACTGTTCATTAGGGTACCCCAGGGGAGGACAAGGAACACTGGCCATAAACTGTTAGGGGATGGTTTAGGTTGGGTGTAAGGAAGAACTTCTCCATGGTAAGGGTGACCAGAATCTGGAATAGACTTCTCTAAGCGGTGGTGCAGTCCCCTACCTTGGAAGTCCTTCAAGAGGAGACTGGACAGACAACTTGCTGGGATCATTGGATCTCAGCAGTATTCCTGCCCAGAGCAGGGGCGTTGGACTTGGTGATCTTTCGAGGTCCCTTCCAGCCCTTAATTTTTATGGCTTCTGTGAATAGATTAGCTTAAAAGTCTTGAAGATTTCAAAATAATTCTGGCCTGTTTCTCTACTTGCCTTCTGTTCTTTGTATGCATTTTCCTGCTTTTCTCTGATTTACTTCTTTTTAAAAAGGAAGCTGGGATTCTACCTGAGGGCAGAAGACCTGATGCTGTCAAAGGTGTGTGGTTGCATCACATGCTGACATGCCTGAGCTACGGTAATTTTAATTTAGCTGGCTTGGGTGGTGAAAGCAGTGATGCTATGATGGAAGAGGCCTTAGGCACTGAGAACATACACAGGGTCTCTGCAGGCTTTGTGCCATTGGTGCTTTAGTGGCTGCTATTTGGGTAAGAGAGAGTGCTGATTAAAGCTACCTCAGGTGTGTACTATGGTCACCATCCTGAACCCCCTGATTCCAGGAGCTGGGGCTTTAAGAAAAGCAGCCAATATCACATTTATGGCAAAAAGGCCATGAAATGTAGAACAGTTCTGGCAGCTTGGCTCTTGGACCACCCAAAGACCTTTTTCAGCACCAGTAGGAGAGAACACAAGAGTGGAAAAACCCTTAATCCTTTCAATAGGAGCTTCCTTAAAGTCTGGAAATACTATTCTAGGTGTCTCTCTCGTACTTCTTTAATAAAGAATTCTGAAAAGGACTATTTTTTTTTCTTAAAACAGTATCCCTCAGTGCCAGTCACTTAGCACTGCATTAATGCACTGTAATTGTCTGTTCGCTGGGGGGGGTGCGGTAAGAGAAAACCTTCTATTATGTTATTGCTATTGGTATTCGGACTTGCAGCTTCTTTTGAGTATATATTAGTTGACAGAAACTACTCTAAATGCATCATACTAATAATGGTTGGTATGACGTTTAAGAGGCCAGGTTGCCTATGTGATGCTGTAGGGTTGTGAGGAGGTGTATGTCTTTACACAGCACATAACAAATTGAGGTGTGTTGCACCCTTAAATCAAAATCGGAACTCGGGTGTTTTGGGCTAACACCAGTGGAATTTGGCCCGAGGAGTTGAAAGCGTTGTGGGGAGTCCAGGGAGGTGGCGCTCTGGTCTAGCATTCATGCAGGACAGGTAGGTAGAGTCCATCTAATCCTGTCTGTATGTGAGAGTTGGTTGCAAAAGAATGTCCAGGCTTTTCCTTTATCCTCTTTTTTTAATGCAGCACCACAGGAGCTCCCCTCCCCTGGCCATGCTCTCTGAGATGTGATGCATGCCCGCAGGGAGAGGGGGTGCTTTCCTGCTGGCTGTATTGGAGGCTGGGTCTAGGAGGCACTGAAACAGTTAAGTTTGTTTTTTATTAATCGGATGGGCCATGTAAGCCCTTTTTGTTGCTTAAGTAGATTTCATTCCACTCTGCCAAGGCCCTGAAGATAGGTTTTGTCTGACTAGTGGGTGGCGGAGCTATGCAGCTGGGCACTGCCTGGCTCCTGGACATACCCGATGGTTAATTCATGGATTTGAGTGTTTACAGGGCCAGCTGCTCTGGATGGTTAATAGGAGGCAAATTAAACAACGCTGAAAGGGGATTAGCATCTGGAATAAAGTTTCTTGAATTTGGGAAAGAAGATGCTAATACCAAGGACTTGATGGCTCAGTCCTTTCCAGCAGCAGCAGTGAAGTGTTTAGGGAAGTACAGTACTAACCTTCTGTTGAAGACAAACTGTCTTTCTATGATTTCTCCCCATATTTCCTTCTGAAGGAGACGTGCTCTTTTACTCGTATCCTCTGGCTTTGGGAATGTAGGACAGTGCAGCCATTTAAATGTACAAGACACACAGCGCTTTGGTTTTAAATTGGATGCCTGCATTCTTTCTGAATAGTAGGCATGTGATAATGAAGTGTCACCATTGCTTTGGATCAACTGCGGTGCTGGTGAGCGACAAACCATGCAGATAACTGTTCAGAACAATTTCAAAGAATCTCCCTTCTTTCTGGCTATAGCTATCCTAAGCAAGTGCTGTACTCAGGAAGGATCGCTGAGGGGGACCGGTGCAACAAACAGCGGGGTGGCAAGGAGGAATTGGTCTATATAGTGCACTTGGCTAAGTGGATCGTAAAGGAACCTGTAATGGTTGTCACTCAGTCTCCCCTCCTTAAGACCACATAAATATCACCAGTAGGAGGTAGGTTTGGTTGCTTGTCAGAGTACCTTCAAGTGGTGCTGTCATCATCAGCCATAAGAGGAGCTGGTTCTCTCAAGTGCACCACATAGCAGTAGCAAGATTGTGCTACTGGCATGAGCTGCATACAGCGAGATAGAAGGGGGCTTCAAACCAAGGGAGGGGGAAATGTCAGCTTTGGATCATGTCACGCTTGGGATGCACTCTGCCCTGTCTCTTGGTTTCAGCTATTAACCCTTCTGTGTTTGCAAGGCAGCCAGAGGAGGGAAATGAGGTGCCAGCTGTGAATGAAAACTTCCAGATTTGTCAATGAGATGGTAAAGAGCATCGTATTATGGATAAAAGAAATTTTGAGGATGACTGCCTATTGTATTTCAAATCCCTTTTAAGAGCCTGTTATGCACTGAAGACAAAGACCAAATATGAGCAACCTAGTGTACAGAAAGGAACTGACCAGAGCCCAAATAGATCTCCCTTCTCTTCCTTATTTTGGGTCTTACTCAAGAGCTCTCTAAATCAAACTGAGCAAGGCTTTCAGTTTAGTAAAGTGATTTTTCTGTATCCGGCACAGCTCCAATTCTGATATGCTTGCAGTGGGCACGTTTTTCCCCCTAACAAGGTAGTGGGAATATGTCAAGATCAAAAGGAGAGAAATTTTCGGCACAATCTCTGAGCTGCTACTCAGTGGGTGACAATAACATATTAAAGCTGAGCTGTGAGTTTGCACTTTCTGTTTCTGAATGAATCATCCCTCAGTTTAAAATAAGTAAGTGTTGGGTTATTTTAAGTAAGTTTGCAGAAGTTGAATTAATTGCTTTGTAAATCCAAGTATTGTTGAGTCTGGGCTAGTCACTACCTGTAGAACCTCGCACTTCCATGCAATGTTTGTCTTTTGAATGGATTGAGTTTCAGCAGCAGGCACTTCATGATTGTGCCAGCAAGGTTTGCAGAATGGCCATCTGCACATGCAAAATGGGCAATTGCACATCCATGCAAATTGGGTCTCTCAGTGAGCGAGTCACCAAGCTATGATTGCGAGAGGTCTTGTTTCTGGTTCCAAGTGTTCTTTTTTCTCAGTTGTAGATGACCAGTGTAGCACATTACCTGGGTCTCCAGTGTGCAGAACTGCTATGCGGGGTGCAGTTTTATTATCTAGTCATCTTACACCATGAACGGGGACGTAGTCACAGTTGCATACATTTACATTGCCCAAGCCATTGTGTAAACTGACTGTATGTTGCACTTGTGGATGTAGTTAAACTCTGCATATACCAATGAGTGTTTCCATAGTAACTGATGTACCTCAGAGACGGGGTAAAAAAGGACACGGAAAGATCAAGATAAGTGACATAGCATGTAATGGTGTGGAGTGCGGTAACAATATATTCTGTAGGTTTTGATTCCTGTTAATTCTTTATTAAGCTGTTTTAAACTACAGAACACACAATAAAATTATCAGCTAGAGCAGTGGTTCTGAATCCTTTTGGACTTGAGGCTCCTCTCGCTCGCAACCCACAGCTCTCCATCCCTGCAGCCCTGCCGGTGTGTCTCACTCCTGACCTGCTGCTCCCTGCGCATGGGGCATGGGGTGGGGGGTTTGGGGCAGGGGAAGGGGGCATGTGCATCTCCAGATTTGTGCACCCACAACAGGCATGGGGCTGCAGTCTTGCTGGACTGGCATGGGCAGGAGCTGCCTCAGTGGCGGGGTTGTGGCAGGGGAGGCAGCGGGGCAACAAGACCTGCTGCTGGGCCCCCTGCACCAGCCATGCTGCCTACAGCACAAGAAGTAACAGACAAGGAGTGGGGGTGTGCTGCTCTTTCCACCTCCTGCCTCCAGCTGCTCACGTGCCGGGCCACGGCTCTGCCCTGCTGCCATGGCCTGACTGCTGTCGCGCCCCTCAGTACCATCATGAGGAAGACATTGCGTCTCTCGGGCCCCCTCTACATGCTACTCATATTACACAATTAACTGGTTATTGGCATGATGAATTTAGACTCACTACATGTGCAAAGTAATTGTCCCTCCATGAAAAGGTCCATCCAGCTACAGATAGAGCTTGAAAATGTGTAAAAAATTTATAGTTGGTTTCTATTCAGTTTTTATTTGAACATGCAGCAAGAAACGTAGCCATGCCTCTGCGGCTGGGAGCCCCATCAGCTGAGTCCCACAGCTGACCACCATGCACTGCCATGTCTGGGAGTCCTGTAGCTGACAGGATTCCCAGCCATGGCAGTGACCCATATGTTGCTGTGGCTACTAGTACCGTCAGCTGACAAGACTGCCACCACGTTGCTGTGGCTGTGCGTCCCAAATGCGGGGATCTCAGCCATGGCACCACGTGGGATACTACCACAGCTGTGAATCTATCAGCTGTCGGACTCACGGCTGTGGAAACATGCTGCTTGCTGATGCAGGGGGAGCCTGGGATTGTGATCCCAGGCTCTCCTAGCACTGGCAATAAAGTGTGATAGGATCTGATGCCGGATCTTACAATTCCACTCCCTGCCATGCGTGTGTGACATGGCAGGAGGCACAATTGTGTCGATTGTTGATCAAATCCTATCACACCTTTACTTAAAGGTCTAGCTGGGCCGTCTGTGTCTCAGTTTCCAATCTTCGAAGTGCAGATAATGTGACTTCCTGATCAATGATGTATGTGAAGCACCTGGATGTCAAGGTGATGGGTATAAAACAAAAATCTGGAAAGAAGCCAAACAGAGCAAAGTAAAAACTGCAAAGCCACTGGGACACATTAAATCCATACCCAAGTTTTATCCAGTTATTTGTGGACACATCTCTAATTCACTTGTAGTTGTCATTAGTCAGTTGCAGCCATATAACCATGCATTATCGCATGTGATTATATTTAACTTCAGGTTTGGACACATGATATGTTATTTCTGGGTAATTTGGCTTTTCTTCAGCGTAAAATAGAACAGATATATAGGCAAAACTTTAAACTGATCCAAGTCATTCCACTCCAGGGTGAAGTGACCTTCAGAAAGTGAATAGTATCTATGTGGCAGTACAGATTGCACCTCTGTATTGTTAGTAAGTCTGCTCCCCTAGTCATTTTCTCCACAGAGTAGTAACTGCTGTGTCCTGAGCCACTTATTGGCCAATTGCTACTGTTATACCCACCATGGGCAGCAAGCTTGGAGGGCAGGTTGCATGCCTGTTCCTAGCTACTTAGTACAATCTGATGTCAATTTCTTCAAGTTAATTGTTACATGTCTGTACTAGAGGTGCGCCAGTGTATCGGTCCATATTGGATTGGCACCAATGAAAGGAAAATTGACATTATTAGCAGTCAGCTTTTTTGGCTGGTGTAGCTGATAATGTCATTGATAAATACCATGTATATGTGCACAGTTGCAGCATTCATGTGGCCAGGAATGCAGCCTGGCAGCTTGGAGAGCAACATCTGGCTGGTAAATCGGTAGGGGGGAAGGGACATGTGGGGAGCAGATCGAGGACCCCACAGCGAGGGAGGGAATGTGGCAGGGACAGGCGCTGCCCGGGGGGGGGGGGGGGCAGGGCACAGGATGGAGCTCCAGGCAGCTAGCTCATTGGGAAGATACAGGGTGGGGAGGAGGGGTGGCTCCCTGCTGCTGCGTGCACCCCTGAGGGAGGCATGAGAGATATATGCCCCCTGGATTTGTGTGCAGGGCAGGGGCAGGCTGCCTGCTGTGGGCTCAGGGCCAGGGTCTGTCAGCCTTTTCCTGGTGGGAGGGTGGGGCTGGGCCTGCACTTAGGGAGGGGAGGGGTGAGGTGGGTAGCAGTGGTGCAGGGGGGAGGCTACGGAGTGGGCTACAGCCACCCTAAACTTCCCTATAGCACCCCCCCCCATAACCTCTCTTCCCAGCATTGCCCCTACCCCACCTGTCCTGAGCACAGCCCCGCCACCTGGAAGAGCCTGCTGCAACCTGAACCTGTTCAGGGACCTGAACCTGTTCAGCCTCCACAAGAGAAGGCTGAGGGGGGATCTTGTGGCCTGTTATAAACTAGTCAGGGGGGATCAGCAGGCATTGGGGGAGTCACTGTTCCCCCGAGCACCGCCAGGAGTGACCAGGAATAACGGTCACAAGCTGGCAGAGGGTAGGTTTAGGTTAGATATCAGGAGGCGCTACTTCACAGTCAGGGCGGCTAGGGTCTGGAACCAACTTCCAAGGGATGTGGTGCAGGCTCCTACCCTGGGGGTTTTTAAGAGGAGGTTAGATGAACATCTTGCTGGGGTCGTTTGACCCCAATACTCTTTCCTGCCACGGCAGGGGGTTGGACTAGATGATCTGCTCAGGTCCCTTCCGACCCTAGAAACTCTGGTCCCGAATCTGCAATAGGCAGCCCGCCCTCATTCTGTGCACAAATCCTGGGGGCACATGCACCTCTTGCCTCCCCTGGGGGTGCATGCAGTGGTGGGTAGCCATGCACCCTCTGTGCCCCCCAGATGAGTTGTCTGTGACTCTGTCCTGTGCCCTGGCCAGAGACTACTCCAAACTGCCAGGCTGCATATCAGCTATTGAATGGTATCTGCCGATATGGCTGGTTAATAATTGGCCATCAGTATCAGCCAAAAAAATCTTTATCAATGCACCCCTAGTTTGTACAGGTAATATCCAGACACTTATTGGTTAAGCTGTAATATTTGAACATTGAGATTCATGTTATTCCCCTTTTAAATAGGGATGCACCGATATATCGTGTGGCTGTCAGATTGGCACCAATAAAAGGAGAAATGACATTTATTGGCTATTGACAATCGGGATTTGTAATAGAGATGATATCTTTTATTAGACCTGTGAAGGTCTGTGATGATGCAAATTACCTTGAAACAAAGGCAGGACCAGGATCTCAGGTTGCAGGTGTTCACAGGTATCGGCTATTGGCTTTTTTTGGGTTGTTGTAGCTGATAATTATGGCCTCGTGCCTGGAGCACCCCGGCAAGTGTACTCTGGTCCCTGTGCCCTGCTGACGGCCTGAGCCTGTGGCAGACTACGGGTCCTGGCAAGCAGGTGGCACCAGGCAGCAGTCACGGGGCACCGCCCTCAGCAACAAAGGGACAGTGACTGGCTCCTATTCTTGCTGCTGCTGCTGCTGCTGCCACTTACATGGCAACACCATGCATACAGCAGGGGCCTGAGTGCCAGGGCTGCTGCAGAGATGTTGGGCTGCATGCGGGCAGGATAAGGTGCCGCACGAGGGACATTTCCACTCCCCTGGGCACCAGGCGCCTCTTCAAAAATGGCTTCTCCCTGGCAGTTGCAGGAGCTCAGCTGTGCAGGGCCCACCAGCACCGAGGCAGTGGCATACTCTGGGTCTCTAAATATGCCTGGTGCCGCTGTCTGCGTGAGGGTCTGCTATGCCTGCCTAGGATGGCAGCAGGGGATGCATAGGGAGCGGGGCTGCAGGTAGGAGCCATGGGTGAGGGAGCAATGTGCGTGGGAATAAGGTGGTCATTGCCTTCCTCATCGAGGACCAGAGCAGGGTTTTGTTAATAGTTTAAAATGCCTTGCATTGTTACTAAATATCAGTTATTGGATTGACATTGGCCCTTATGGTTCGTTAAGTATCGGCCAAGAAAATCTTTATTGGTGCACTCCTATTTTTTAAATAAAAAGTGTACCTGATTTTGAAAGAAATGACAGAAATTAATCCAGGGCAAGTGAAAGCTATAAAATTCAGAAGCCATAATTTAATCACAGACTCCATTCTATTAATAGCCTAAGATGTTGTCAGCTCCTGGGAACTCCCTGGACCGTGACAGTCTAGTGAAGCAGAGCCGTCATTAGGGCTTTCACTCTGGATCTGAAAGCTGGTTAGTTTATTCAGGAGCCAGTACACATTTCCCAGCAGTTCAGAACCTGAGGTAGAACAGAGTGTATGTTGGGGGAAATAATTAAATATGCATATAACGCTTAAATACAGAGTGAAATAGAGGAGAAAAAATTGAAAAGCAGCCAGGACCAAGATCTCAGGCCTTTTACTTCATTTTTCAAGGAACTGGAAAAAAGAGGTTTGTCATGATTGAGCAGCCAGTTAATTTGCCAACGCATATTAAAAATAGTCATTTGGATTACATTGGTAGCAACTCCTCCTGTTCTGAGTGTTTCAGAACATTAATGTATCTTTACGTTCTGATAAAATAATCCTATAACATGAGAGAGATCCTAATATGCCTCCACACTGCAGGGTGCTAGAAAAAATTGTTTGTGGACAGTCTTCATTTTGGTCCCATTTTCCAGGTGGGTGCTATTGCTGTTTCTGTTCAGGAAGAGAATGGTAGACAGACACTCCAGTGGAATTGATAGAGAATACTCATATTTTCAAAAATACATCTTTGTGTCTGGAGGCCTGCATTTTGAAATGGTACCAGATGGCTTGGTTACAAGGAAGGCATTATCACTTCTGGTCACCTCAGTATATATGATCTGAAAGTGTGACTCGTTAGCTCCTGTGCATTGGAGCCATGCTGGATGCCTGGAAACAGCTACTAGGGAGACAGCAGGTAACTTGCTGGTGTAGATCACTGGTTAGTGTTTTTTCCAGTGGTTGGTCAGAATTACCCAGCTTGGGTCTGAGGTTGGCCCATACTAGGACCTGTCCACCATCACTTCTGCCTGCTGCCCCGTTGTGGTGCAGCACAGATGAAGCTCCCTACCATCTGGCTGCAGCACAGTGGTGTAGATGAATCTTTTGTCAAAAAACCCCACTAAAGCCCTCTGGCTCAGTGGGTAGGATTTGACCTGTGGGCCATAGGTTGCCAGCCCCTTGTGTAGATGTCAAGGCCTCTATGACTGAAGGTAGAGCATCCAGTATTTTCAGAAAGCTGCAGTTCAGGCTTCTTCCAAGTTTTGGGGTAAAATTAACAGGAAGTGTTGGGAACACTGTTGTGGCAATACATGGGTTGTCCAGATTTTCTTGATTGTGGATACAGGACAGAAGCTCAAAAAGGATGTAGTAGACTTAGGAAAGGTACAGAGAAGAGGAACCAAAATGATATGGAGTATGAAGCATCTGGCCCACTGGAGAAAAAGGTTGAGCACCACTGCTTTAGATCAGTAATTCTCAGCCAGGGTGCTTTAGCCTTGAGGGTGCTTTGAGATCCTCTTAATGGTGCCACAGGGTGCCATAGCACTGTGTAGTATGCCAACATGATTCACAAGATAAACCTAGAGATTTCAAGCAGGAATTTGTAGTGTAAAACACATTCTGACCAGTTGTGGTCTTCCCGAGTTTTTTGCAACAGAAGAATTAATCTAGTGTTTTTTCCGTAGTCAAAAAATGAGTGAAATCTAAAAGCTGACACTTTCTTTGAAGCGTAGCTTGAATCTAAAAAGATT
Organism: Crocodylus siamensis; assembly: GCF_052110815.1. Lineage (NCBI taxonomy): Eukaryota > Metazoa > Chordata > Crocodylia > Crocodylidae > Crocodylus > Crocodylus siamensis. The sequence goes on along the minus strand of NC_143396.1, from coordinate 271,960,137 downwards.
GAGAATCATTGTTCTAAATATACCCTGTTCACATGCTGTCTCTCTAAAGCACCCACCTCTCCTGGAGACCTAGTACTGGACTAGATGTTTCATGTTCTTAAACTGCTGACACATTTTGTTCATTGATTTTTCTGCTGTGGGCCAAGGAGACATGCCTCTACTGATTTTATTAGACTTGTCTGCTGCCTTTATTGTCATACAGCAGGTAGAAGAGGCTATAAGCCTTCCATCCTTCACAGGAGCAGAGCAAGAGGAAAGACAGGCCACTCCAAGGGCACTCACCTTGGGGGGCTGTTGCAGGGTTCCTCTGTCCCCTCTCATACTCGGTGCATATGAGCCACCATGAGGTATAACAGGGTGATATGGGTGTCTGTGCAATGTGGATGATACTTAACCATGTATCAAAATTGTACTGGTATACCAGTGATGCAAGATATAGGTGTCCCAATGACCCCAAGAGATTAGAGGTTGGATGGGAGTTAGTTGCCTGGAGATTGATTCAAACTAGAAAGATAATAGTAATAGTTGGAGAAAGCAACTTGGAAGAGTGGTTAGAATAATCTCAACATCTTTAATTTGATGGTGTATAGCTATTGTTTGTGAATGAGCTTCACATATTTTATTAGGCACAAAACTGCTACTTGATGCACAGATAGCAGCTGATTTCCATCTTTGGTAAAGCAAATGCAACCTTTGATGTTTTGAGCCAGGGGCTTTGAAAATGAACTTGGGCCTTTAACCATCTCAGGGTCATCTTCTCTTACACACTTAATTTCCCCCTCTACACATCATTAATGTGGCAGAGCCATACACATGCTTTATCATTGATGCTTGCTAGGTCCTCATCTTGGGTGCATGGGTATGTTGCACGTGTGAGGAGGTGGTCAGCAGTCTGTGATGCATCACCACACTCACAAATTGGACTATCGTTTAAACCAGAGGCAGGCAGTTATTTTAGGCGGAGGGTTGCTTACTAAATTTCAGCAAGCCATCGAGGGCCACATGACAGGGGCAGATGTATATTAATTTTCTAAATTTTTAGGGGCCCCATGGGCTGGATAGAATGGCTGGGCGGGCTGCATTTTGCTCACCCCTGCTTTTAGCCAATTTTATAGAGTGTGTCATTAAAGCATCCAGCTCCAAAATGAATCCTGTTTAGTTTAGTCCGTAAGTTGTGAGGCAGCTTCTACCCAGGTGGAAAGGGTGTTGGGTTGCCTATGAAGCACTTGAGATGAGAATCAGTCTCATCCCACCTTCTGTGATGTTGTTCAAGTATACAGAAGGTGCTGCTCTCACCTTCACACTGTTGCAAAAGTACCCACACCTCCCATCTGAATGAGTTTCTCAACTTCAGTTGCTTATGCCCTGGTTGCTTCAAGACTTCACGAAGCAGGTGTTCCAGGTTTTGTTGGGCATGCTGAGAAAGGCCAAGAGTTGCCTTCTGTTGTTTTAGTTGGGGAGGTAGTGTCCCTTGTAGTACTGGCAGCATGTTGACGGGAGTATATGTTACACACCCCATTACTATTCTCATTGCTGAGTTCAGGACAACCTCAGCTTTGCTGCTGTGCCCCCATGCCCCCATGCTTGGCAGCAGAATTCAGCAGGTGTATATACTAGTGCAAGTGCTGATGTTCTTAGAGTGGTGAAATTGGTTCCCCAAGTTGTTCCTGCCAGTTGTCTTAAAGCACCTTCTTAGTTGTTTTCAGTAGGTGATCTCCTATCCAGAGTTACTCCCAGGTACACTGAGTTGTTTCATACTTGGTAGGGTTGGAAGTGACCTGAGCAGATCATCAAGTCCGACCCCCTGCCATGGCAGGAAAGAGTACTGGGGTCAAATGACCCCGGCAAGGTGTTCATCCAGCCTCCTCTCAAAGACCACCAGGGTAGGAGCCAGCACCACTTCGCTTGGTGCCTGCTGATCCCCCCTGACTAGTTTGTAACAGGCCACTAGATCCCCCTTCAGCCTTCTCTTCTAGAGGCTGAACAGGTTCAGGTCCCATAGCCTGTCCTCGTAGGGGCTGCCCTGCTGCACCCGATCATATGAGTGGCCTCCTCTGGACCCTCTCCATGTTGTCCACATCCCTCTTGAAGTGTGGCGCCCAGAACTGGATGCAGTACTCCAGCTGCAGCCTGACCAGTGCCGCATAGAGGGAGAGGATCACTTCCTTAGACCTGCTCGTGATGCATCTGTGGATGCATGACAAGATACGGTTGCCCTTCCTGACTGCATCCCCACATTGCCTGCCCATGTTCATTTTGGCATCAGTAATGACTCCAAGATCCTCATCAGCGCACAGGCCAAAAAGAAGGGAGTTCCCCAGCCTGTAGGTATGCTGCTGGTTCTTCCTCTCCAAGTGCAGCACCTTGCACTTGTCAGTGTTGAAACCCATCCTATTCTCGTCCGCCCACCCCTATAACCAACCTGTCTAGGTCTGATTGCAGCCTATTCCTCCCTTCTAGTGTGCCCACTTCTCCCCACATCTTAGTGTCATCTGCGAATTTGAACAGGGTGCTTTTTACCCCCTCGTCCAAGTTGCTGATGAAGATGTTGAACAGTGCGGGCCCGAGGACTGAGCCCTGGGGGACCCCACTGCCCACATCCCTTCAGGTCGAAAATGACCCGTCCACCACCACTCTCTGGCTACAGCCCTCCAGCCAACTAGTGACCCGTTTGACTGTGTAGGTGTCGATGCCAGTCCCCTAGTTTTTTTTTTTTTAATGAGAATGGGGTGAGAGACAGTGTCGAAGGCTTTCCTAAAGTCCAGAAAGACTACATCCACTGCTACCCCTGCGTCTAAGGATTTTGTGACCTGGTTGTCTGTGAAGGGAAGTTCATTACAATTCAGGTCAATCTTGATACTCTTATGTGCCATAGCATTACAGAGGTGGAACAGTGATACAGTAGTTTTTGTTGGACTGAGATTGAGTCTCCACTGGGCAGGTAAGAGGCTACTGTTTCATATCCGGAGACAAGGTAGTTTCTGTTTTTGGATGGACTTGTTGAAGGTGGACAGGGCCAAGTCATCTGCATAGATATATGTTTTAGCTGTGGAGGGTGCAATGTCAGATATATAGATGTTAAAAAAGGTTGTGCAAGCACTGATCCTTGTGGCTCACTGTTACGCATATGCTTGTATCTGCTTCTATCTGCTCCACTGGTGGAGAGGATGAAGGATCTGTTTGATAGTGTATCCACCATTCTCTTATCTGGGATCAACTTGAATAGTTTGTACTCTAGTCTTTTCATCCAGATGATATCATATGCAGCCGTTAAATCATATGCAGCCCTCCTTTAGAAAGGCATCTTCAGTGTTTTGAATAAGCCTTACTACCTGGTCAGTAGTGCATCTGTTTTTGTGGAACCGTGCCTGCTGTGGTGGTAATTGTGGATAAGTGATGTCAGTTATTTAGGATCTGTTCAGAGCTGTCACCATCTTGTCTGGACTGAGTAGTTCAGTGCCTGTACCACACCTATGCTTGATCAGAATCCACCAACAAGGTGTTTCTGTGCTAAGTCCCCTGAGGGACTCAGTTTGGTAGATGTGCTTTGTACATAACTAGCATACGGGATTAAGCTTCATATGCAATACACTGGTGGTCACAGCTATCATTAAAAGCTGTAGATATTGGAGGGAGGAAATGCTCCCCTTTTATGTAGCTGCCTCGTGGTCAGAGCACTTGCATAAGATATGGGAGACCTGAGCTCAAGTTCCTCCCTGGGTAGACAGGGACGGAGCACCGCCACTTCCCCGGAGGAGGGCCAGGGCAGGGTGAGGGCAGCAGCACCCCTCTGCGGGGTGGGAGGCGGTGGTGCTCTGTCCCCACCCCCCCTGCTCTGTGTCCGGCCACACGCTACCCCCGCCCCTCCTCCTGCAGTCAGCCTTGTGCTACCCCCCTCCCTGGCCGCTGGGGTACTTAGACTAAACAAGGTTGAAACTCCCTGGACTAGTAGTTAGGACGTTAGCTTAAGATTTGGGAGAGCTGGGTTCAAGTCCCGACTCTATCACCAGCTTCTTGTCTAATATTGGGCAAGCCACTTAAGACTAGAGCCACAGACAGACTTAGATGTCACATCATTTACTTTCAAGGCACCTGGCCCTAACGTGAACTGAACCTGCAGTCCCAATGCAAGGCCTGTGGAAAGTTAGGTGCCCCAATGTGGGTTTGACAACAGCCAGCTTGCTAAAGAGGGTCTGCCTAAGCTAACCAACAGTGAAGAGAGGGGTCTTTCTTAAACCCACCCCTTGCCAAAGTTTAGGGCCTAATTCAGGGATGTGTATAGGCACCCCTGGGATCCATCTGGGATTTCCCTCTCCGATCTTGACCTTTGTGTTCCACTCGCTCTTGGCTCTTGAGCTCTTTCTGCCCCACATCTCATCTGGTGTGTCCTGCTGCTTGATAACTCCTCATTCCTTCTTCACCTCTTATTCTCATTTTCCTGCTGCTGGCAACTGCACTGTCCTTCCTGTTAAGCAGGCTTGTTATTTTGGTGCCAGCTTAAAACCAAGGAATCTCCATCCGTTGCTTCCCCCAGGTTGGTGCTGGTAAACTGTCAGTTTTTTCTCTCCAAAATCTTGCCAGTGCTGCCGCCATGAATCTGGTTCTCCCTCACCTCTCATTACTGTCCTTTCTCTTCTAGCTTCCTTGGCTGTTGCTGCTAGAGGTCTGCAGAAGGTCTCTTAATGGCTCCTGGTGAAATCAGTAAGAGTTAGGCACCATCTTTTAACAAATCTGACCCTTTGTCTTTTACATGTCTGTACAGAGCCTATTTCACAGTGGCCACTGTAGAAATAATTAAACACAGAATAAATGTGATGATGATTACTAAGCCTAAACTGAGAATTGTGTTTATTTTGGAAAGAAGTCCTCTTGAGTCAGACTCTGAGTAGTCAGGATGTATCTCCATCTTCGTGCAATTTTTATGGCTAAATTCTTGGCTGGTGTATTGGGTACAGCAGCAGAGACTTGAGATGAGTTTTAGCCATTCATCCCCAACAGCAAGTTTGGTTCTTAGTACATTTTTTGTGATCTAGCATACACTATGCATTATTTTGATCGCATTTGTCTTCAGAGCACTCAGCACACTAATGGCATTATAAAAATAATTCATTGTAGTAATCTGCTGTGTTTGACCAAATGGTTTGGAAAAATCTGTCTCTAATTTGTGGTGTACATTTCCTTTATATTCATCTTCCACATACATTTTCAGAGTGGATATAAGTATGGAAATACTTAGTATCTCATTAATGCTTGTAGCATGGTGAGGAAGAAGTTACCTTATGATTTTGCTGCCTCTAGTGAGAGACCTTTGATCTACTTGATTGCATTTAGAAAGCCATGTTCAGGATGTTGCATGGTAGGCTGATAATGAGGATTCTACTTGTAGTAATCAGCAGAGTTGTGTGTTAATATCTTGCAGGACATTTCCTGTGCTCTAGTCAAGAAGCACTTTTGAGAAGGGGTTCAGCATCAAATATGGATTTATAGACACAGAGTCCTAATTTTGCTTTTAGCTGCTGTGTGATTTAAAATCTATATTGTATTAAGGAGAGAAAAATTACATTTTTGAGGCCAGACATTGGAAGAATGATACAGCTACAGATGCCCATGACCTTTCATTAAAGACTGATTCTGCAGGGTTCCAACTGCATTTAGCAAACCTCCATCCACGCCTCTCAATTTAATATGAGGTGACAACTGGTAAACTAAATAGATCCATCACTTGCATTTCCCCTCCTTTATCATTTTATATTAAAGGAGCTGGTTGAGAACTGAAGACTAAAGTCCTTTCTTCAGCAACACGGCAGTCATAACCAGGGATCTCAGTTTTCTGTTTCCCATGGAAAAATGGAGAAAAATGTGGATTTCCCCCTTTACCCGAGGAAAATGTGGATTTCTCATTTTAATGGAGAAACTCATGGTCTTTGCAGTTTTGCAAAGAGCTCTCTGCAGGCTGGCAGAGTTCTAGCCTGGGAGGGAGCAGGAGGAGGGCAGGCAGGTAATGCATGGCCCCAGGGCCCCAGTGGGGAGTAGGATGGGGCTGTGGGCATCTTGTCTGGGGGGCAGGAAGGGCAGAGCTGGCTCCCCACTGCTGCACACACTCCTGGAGGGCAGGGGGACCCATGCCCCCAGACCTGTGCATGTGTTCGGGGTGAGGGCAGACTGCAGGCTTGGACTCCCTGCCTGGCTGCCCTCCCCCAGGGTCTCTGTAGCCCAGCAGGTGTGACCTGGCACTGCAGGGCACAGCAGGGCTGCATGGGGAAGATGCTTGCTGTTGTGAGCTCTGTGCTGCCCTGGCAAGGCGTCCCTTGTGCTGTGGCAGCAGCGGGGGTGGCCATGCGAGGTTATGTCCATCACTGCTACCATGCCAGGCAGGTGATGCATTGCCAGGGCAGCGTAGAGCTTGCAGTGGCAAGCATCCTTCCCACATGGCTCTGCTATTCTCTGCAGCGCTGGGTTGCACCTGCTGGGCTGTGGAGGCCCCAGGAGTGGGCAGCAAGACAGGAGCCTGAGCCCGCAGCAGGCAGCTTGTGTCCGCCCCACTTGCATCTGGTGGGCACAGGTCTCCTTCCTGCCCTCCTGAGAGTGTGCGCAGCAGTGGGGAGCCAGCCCCACCCCACCCAAGCCCGCAGTAGGCAGACAGCGGGGTGGGGGAGCTGGGCTCTGCTCCACTGCAGCAGCTGCTCCAGAAGGAGGGGGCTGTGGACCTGGGTCCCTGGCCCCATAGCCCTGGCAGCTGAGGGATCCCTGCAGTGGGGCTGGGAGGGCAGGGGCTGTGAGTGGGGGACGAGGGGCACGAGCAGGGCCAGGGGACTGTTGGGGGGAGTGAGGGGCCTTTCATTATAATCCCAGATTTCAGGATTTTTATCAGAGATTTTGAAATATTTTATCAGGGAAAACCAGGATCTGTGGTCATAACTAAGTCAGGAGTTAACTCTTTCTCTTATCCGCACATTGAGCTACCACCAGACCTTTTGGCATCAGGTGCCAGATGTGAGTGTAGTCTGATTTCCTAGTGCTGGTTCCTCCGTTACATTTACCTTGCCAGCAGAAACTAAAATGTGACTAGCAACTTGCTCACAAAAGCCACAGAGCAGCCCCCCGTGAGTAAATGGTTTTAGGTCACTACCTGCATGGCTTGGATATGACTCCAACCCCATCTTGACTTACTACCCTGTGTCCAACAGAATGGACTGTCCTGTTTTCTTATCATGTATCAATACTTTTAAAAATAAAAAAGGAATGAAGGCTCAAAACATTTGAGAAAGTGAAACACAGCAAACTGGCCATTGTTTAATCCTGTGGGAAATCATTAAGCTCTGTATTAGTATAAAAATGATAGGAATAGATGTTGTCTTTTTAATCTCACTAATGACCATAATGAGTCCCCATGTGCACTGTATGGGCACAGCATTCCTGTACTGGTGCTTCACACCACTGTGCTATCCTCATTTACTTTCACAGACCAACAGCATAATCATTCTTTGTTTTTCCTAAAGGATGTGAAGACTAAATATGAGTTTGTTAATAGATTCATTGTTGGTCTCTGAGTATTACAATGCAAATGTTTTAATACGAATGACAGGAAGGATGTGTCTCCCTGAATGAGGATATTGTATCGCATATAATTCAAGACCAAGACCTTGAAAGAGAAAGCCCAACTCCCAGGTGCTTACCAAGTTCTCTGGATACTTTAGGAAAATAGCAATCTTTCGTGCAATCCTTAACATGGGTAAGCTGGACTGTATAAGGTGGAAATAGACTCTGCCAACATCAGGTTTGGACATCTGTTCATCTTAAGGCTGCCTTCACAGTTTTCCACATAGCTGAAGATGGGTACTCAATTCCCATTTGAAAATGTTGCCAAGAAACCAATAACCAAATGCCAACTGTTTCTTTCTTGCCAGATACCATGGTATGCTGGAATACTATCTTGTTTGGACTGTTCCATTTGCAGGGAAGGATAAGAACCTCTTTGACTTTGCCTATGTATGCACCAAAATTATACCACTACGAAGAGAATTGTTTCTTAAACTGATTTAATTGAACCTACCTGGACACATTTGCCTCAATTGATGTCTGGCTTGCAGGGCATGTCCAGACAAGCGCGCACATGCACTTAGCGGCACCACAAACTGCAGGCAGCACATGTGACAAGGTTCTCCATGCTACATATTTGCAGCGCGGCGCCAAAATTAGATGCTGGGAAATCCTGGTATCAAAAAAAAAAAAAGTAAAGAAGCGGGGCAGCACAAGTAGCTGCAGTATGTGCTGCTTGAAACAGGAGCCTGGCTGCTCAGAGCTGTGCTGGCTGCTGGCCAGGCTCTGTGCACCTGGATCACCACCACTGTAGCCTTAAGAGGCTCTCACAACCCCAGGTAAGGCTGCTGGGGTCAGCCCAGTGCTGGCCACAGCTCTCCCTACCCACCTGGGGCAATTTACGACACACCAGAGCACATGTGCAGGGGCATTCCTCAGGGACAAGTGGCAGTGGCACAACTATGTGCCATTGCTGTTTGTCCCTGGGAAAACTCACATGCATGCTTGTCTGGATGCACCCATGTTGTAATAAACTATGTTGTGTTTAATGAAATGAGTTTTAAAACAGATTATTTTAAATTAAGCTCCTTTTGTGTGCAGGTGAGGCCTTTTGCCTTTCCAAGGATTCAGTGTGTGGGATGATAGTAGTTTTGATCTTTCTACGTATTTTCCTCCTCTCATTTAAAGCGCTCAGTTAAAGACACTGTGGCTAAGTACAGACAATAGACTTTTACTAGTATAAGTCATCAGAAACTGGCCTATACCTATAACAGAACAGAAGATCGGGATACAAAGCAGTCCATACCCATAACACAACAGAAGTTTGGTGCATAGACTGGATTAAAAATGGCAGAACCCGGTCAAAGATTTGCCCCCCGTCTTCCTCCCCACCAGTGTTCGCTACCAATCTTAAAGAAAACCGCGTAACTTAGATTGATTCCATCTCGGGCTTTATGAATGTCTGTACCTAGCCTTAGAGAAAGTGTTTTTTCCCTATCTTTTCCACAGGGCCCAACTCGTATGACTCCCGATCTTGCTTCTTCTCCTTCAGCAGGATATGTCCCTGTGGGTCAGAAACCTGAGGCTGTCGTGCATGCTATGAAGGTAGGTATGCGTCCAAGCCACACGCTAGGTGCACATACATAGTTGCACCATTAAGAATTTTCTTTAGTCATAGAATCAGAGCAACTGGAGAGGTTTAAATGCTGGTCAGCCAGATGAATGCTGACTGACAGCTGTGTCACCTCAAGTAGCCGTCTATTTAGAATTTATGAGCGTGGCCAGTTACTGGAGGGAAGTGCAGGGGAAGGGGGGCTTTCGAGGGAAGTTCATGGTGCTGCAGATGTGTTACTGTTTGACCTAATGTATCCTGGTGAATCTGCATTTCAAGGTATTGGATTAAGCAGTAGTGAAGGTGCCACATGAGTGACAGTGCTTTGCAGTTTTCCAAAGACAAAAAATACAGAGTTGTTTACATACGTAAAAACCAGGGCTACATACACACCTGGACACCCGAGTCATCAGTGGGAATTGAAACCAGGACCCTTCAGCAGAAAGTCGCAGAATCTCCACCATTTTGAGGGAAGGACAGCAATAAAGTCACTGAGACCAGCCATTAGATGGAGAAATACTTGCATATATTAGATAGACCATATAAAATCATGGCTATTTATGTCCCTTTGTATGCTGAACCATGGCTGTGTTTGAATTGGTTGGGAATTTGCCAGTGAATCAGTGTAATTGGAAAATATTGATTTGTTGAGCACAAAATGCTTTGTATGAAACGTCAGAGGTTAGACATGCTTTCAGGAAAGGCAAAAGCAGGTTTCCAATGGAATTTTCCTATGGCTCCTGGTAGACTGTCCCAGGGGCCAGAGACCCTGCACTTCCAAGTTGCCTTAACAGCTAGAGACTTGGTGCTTTCAGCATCCACAGTCCCACAATACACCTGCCATGTAGACTGTACCAGGGCAATAAAACCAGACTTGGCAGGGTCAGGAACCAGTGACCCATAGTAGCTAAGGCACTTTGCTTTGTGTGTTTCTTCATCTCAGTTCTGAATGACATCAATAATTTTCATGGTTTTGAAGTGGGGCAAGTCTTCTGAAGTATTTTCAGCTTGCTTGTTTGTGTTGGCCCAGAGTTTCCAGCTCTAGGACAGACCCATCAGGTGGCAACAGTAAGACTGACAAGAATGTCAAGAATCCCAGCAGTGAAGCTGTCAGTGTAGCAGAGCTGCTGCAAGGGTCAGGCAGCATATCTGAGTTCAGAAACACTGCATGTCAGTATCTGAAACAAAAGTTGGAATTTCTGGTTTGTGGGAAATGTTGAATTGAGGTTTGGTTTCAGCCTGGTTTGGATCCCACCCAAATGTTAAAAAATTCTTGCAAACCAGAAATCCTACTAATCTGAGAACACCACCTAGATCACATCATTTTCTGTGGGTGAGACCAGATCAGCCAGCACCAAACCTCCCCAGGCCTTTAATGTTTGAGCCTGCAGTATAATTACTGGTATGACCTTCCAGATTGCACACTGCAGTTCCATTCTGCCCATGTAGGTTTCTCCTGTGGTTTCTGGCTGAGATTATTCTTTTTTTTTGTGTCCTTAATTGCTTTTGTGATGTCAAACAGTTGTTATGCTCCATTCTAAACTATGGCTGCATTTCAGATGTGGGTGAATTCATTCCTGTGTGTGTGTGTGTGCATGTGTGTGTGTGCACACACTTGTAGGAACAAAGTATACACATACTGTAGGCTAGATTCCCAGGTGGCCATTGCCTGTCTGTCGGTGCTGTGTAATCACTGATATCCCCCAGTACTGTCTGTGTGAAGGAGCATGAATATACATATTACAAGATTTATTCCAGGCCAGATCCTCATCTGATGTAATTCAGTGCACCTTCATTGAAATGGTATGTGCATGGATGTACTTGTGGGGGAGGGGTATGTTTCAATTCCCTATTGCATGTGTGTTGCAGAACCATACGACAGATTTAATATATTATGCCCCTTTTGACCTTGTTACTTGTTAACTACTCACTAATCCAGTTCCCTTAGCACTTTAATACTCCAAACCACCGAGCAATCTCAGATAGCAGTTTTAAAAATCAGTCTGCTGCATGCATGTTTCTTCCTTGTTCCCATAAATGTAGACTGTTCCCCACCTATAACCCAAAACCAAACAAAAGCCCCCAGTTAGATGGAATCCTGAAATACCTAGCACCCAAACTGAGCAAGGTTCTAAAGTCATAATATTTTTGTCCATAGAAAGCTGGCTACATGGCCAAGATGATGGAAGAGCCTTTAGTTATTTAGGAAGGGGAGCAGCTTGTCAGTAGAACCCCAGGAGATTTGGGCTTTGAATTTCTGACATCTTATTTAGAGGTCATTTTGGGGGTTTTTATGCCTCTCCATAAGCATCCTGTAATTGGGCTCATGGCAACAAAGGTGTTTTATCTTGTGTCTGTGCACATATGAACATTTGATAACCTGTAGGTTGTTCGTGGCTTTGATTGGATGCAAGTTCCTTTTAAAATTTTCTGATATATTTTCATTGTGCTTGATTGTGCCTAATACTCGGAGCAGAAAATGCTTGATGATTTCAACGGTTGTTTCTGCTAACAAGAATAAAACACACACATGCTAAGTCTTAACATCTCGTATCCAGGCTGTTTTCTTTGGAGTAGACTAAACCTGCTAAAGATGTTAATTGCATAGCAGAGCAGATTCCTGAAGCTTCCTGGGATTTGCTGTTTGGGCATCAAGAGCCTCTCCTACTCTTGAGCTAGGCTTTACAAGCCTCAGTGTAGACCATAGAATTAGCTGGACGAGGAGGTATTAAGTGTAGGCTGCAGGTAAGAGGTCCTAAATAATACCGTTGTGGCCACACTGACCTAGGAACCTTTGGCTGTGTGGATCAGAGACCGCTCCATAGTAGAAGATACCAGTGGTTGTTTGGAATGTGTAATAACTGTCAGTGGTTGGAAAAAACTACAGTAGGATCATGGAAAAATAGGGTTTAGAAGATGGCTCTTTAGAAAGTCAGTTAGTCCAGCCACCTGCTGAAGGAAGGATTATTCCTGACTAAGCCATCCCAGGCAAATGTCTGTCTAATCTGCTCTTCAGAACTTGCAAGGATGGGGATTGCATGAATTCCCTAGGTCGCCTGTTTCAATGCTTGACCACCCTCAGAATCAGAAAGTTCCTCCTAATCTGTAATATAAATTTCTCCTGCTGAAGCTTGCAGCCACTGCACCTCATCTTGTCCCCTATGGTCAAGGAGAAAAAACCCATCTCCATCCTCTCTGTAATCACCCCCTTCGTGTATTTGAAGACTTATCAAACCCCTTCTTCAGGCTGAAAAACCTTAGCTCGTTCAGCCTTTTTTCGTAAGTCTTGCCCCTTCATAAGTCCCAGACCCCTAATCATTTTTATTGTTCTCTGCTGGACTCTTTCCAATCTGGTCACATCCTTCTTGATGTGTGGGGTCCAAAACTGGGCACAATATTCCAGGTGAGGTCGCACCAGTGCAGAATAGAGTGGAAAAATTACTCTTTTGATTTGCAAGTGACCCTCTGGTTAATACAAGCTGTTGGCCTTTTTTGCAATAAGAGCACACTGTTGGCTCACAATGCCACAATCCTAAAGCTGAAGCTGAGCTCTAATTGATGGGAAAGAGGAAATGCCCCATCCAAACAGGGTATTCCACAGTTAGCTATTTTTCTCTGAATAGTACTGTTAAGAGACTGGAATGGTCACTGTCCTATCTGGTGTGTAAATCATATATATGTACTAGGAGAATAAAAGCCTTCAGTGAAATGGGTGCCAGCTTGATCTTGCTGTTCATTCAAAGGCATGCCTGTGGAAGCAGCCTGCCAATTTTCTGAAGGGGGCATAGAGGTTAAGTAGCAACAAACCAGTTTGTAGGCCCTGGTTCTTGAGGCATCTGAAAGACAGCATACCATGTGTGACTGATTTACTTAAAACAGGAAAGCCAAATTCTTTTCAACCACTTATACTCGCATCAACTGAGAGCAGAATTTGTCCTTTAGGGAAAAGACCTGAGGGCATTTAGTCGGTCCACCTGCCAGAGCAACATGGGAATGCAGGGTAATGAACCACGTGCTTTGTGCAGTCCAATTATGAGATGCAAGCAGTGATGCCGACACCCTTTGACGTTATTCTACAATCAAATAGATCTCGCTGCTGGGGATTTTTTTTGCTGATGTTTGGCTTAAATACTTCTCTCTCTTAGTTTCATCCTATCCCATGATTCAGCATCTTTTGATTTATTTTTTTAATATATGTGAATGTTATAGGTGGATCAGCAGTCTTGTGGAACCCGTGAACTAAGTAAAAAAGGAGGGAGACATTATTACATCAAGAGCCCTGACAGGGATTGATGTGTGTAATATAGATAGATAGATAGATATATTACAAATGTTCTATCTAGAACATATCTTTCTGGAAGTTATCTCCTCCGTTCGTAGAATCACAGGCGAATAGGATTGGAAGGGACCTCAGGAAGTCATCTAGTTCACCTGCCTCACTCAAGGCAGGATCATCCTTGTCTGAACTATTCCAGACTAATGTTTGTCTGGTCAGGACTTGTCCTGATAATCAGAGCTTTCAGATGGATTCCACAACCTCTCCAGGCAATGTATTCCTGTTCTTAACCTACCCCCTGATTGCCCTTATAAGGGGGATCCTTTTCCCAGCATGCCATTCTGGGAATGGCACTCTAAATACAGCAGAACCCAAGAATTGCTGCCCTACAATAGCAATCTGGTTACTGCTTGTTTCAGTTCAGTAAGACCTCTGATCGTCAGTTTATCATCCAAGTTTCCCTTTCCCATCCAAGACTTGGGTTTGGAAGCGTGCTCAAATCCTATACTGCTCTCAAATTTCTTGTGCTTATTTTGTTTCAGGTAAGTTAATAAAGGCTTGTCCTTCTCCCAAGGTGCTTTTATTAAATTGGAAAATGTCACATTCTCATGCATATGTTTACACTAATGTGATAAACAAATTGCTTCTCCCACCACAACTAACAGACCTTCTAGCACCTTAGGAAAACCTCTCAATATGTTAAATGACCTACTTTGTAAATGTGGGGGGGAGAGGATGAGTTCTGCAGCATGTCTGGAAGGTTAACAAATGTGGTGGACCAAATTCAACAGTTAATAGGTACCAACTTTATCAATGATTTGGATGGGGGAGTGAAAAGCTTGCTGGCCAAGTTTGTGGACAACACCAAGTTATGGGGCAATGTGGTCATGCCAGAAGATAGGTTGCAGATACAGGCAGACTGGGACAGGCTCGAGAGTTGGGAAGACTGGAACCAGATGAAGTTTAACACTTCCAAGTGTCAGGTGCTCCATCTGAGAACAAATAACCCTCAACATGCATGCAGGCTTGGTGGTGACAGCTTGACTTGAACCATGGCCAAAAGGGACCTAAGAGTTGACCATTGCATGAATATGAGCTATCAGTGCGAGGTGGTGGTCAGCAGGGCAAACAACATGCTGGCATGCATCAACTGATGCATCTCTTGTAAAACTAAGGAGGTGATACTCCTGCTCCACTCAGCACTGGTGAGACCACAGTTGGAGTATTGCATCCAGTTCTGGGTGCCGCACTTCAATAAGGACGTGGAAAAACTTGAGATGGTCCAGAAAAAAGCCACCCATATGATCAGGGCCTTGCAAGGCAAGCCACATGAGGAAAGGCTGATGGACCTGGGGCTCTTTATCGTAAAGAAAAGGAGGTTGAGAGGGGACTTGGTAGCAGCTTACCGCTGTATCAGAGGACTGCATCAGGAGCTTGGTGAACAACTGTTCACCAGGGCACCCCTGGGGAAGATCAGGACCAATGGATACAAACTTCTGGAAGACCGCTTCAGGCATAATACCAGTTCACAGTTGGGTTGTCCAGACTGTGGAATAAACTCCCTCCAGAAGAAGTGCAGTCACCTACCCTGGAGATTTTCAAGAGGAGACTGGACAGTTTGCCTCGTTGGGGTCACCTAACCCCAGCTGTCTTCCTGCCTACAGCGGGGGGTCTGGACCCGATGATCTGAGGTCCCTTTCAGCCCCTAACAATCTGTGATCTATGAAACTGGCTACTCCTTCCCCTGTTGATGATAAGGCAGCTCCAGCCTGATTATGTGCCGGTCACAAATGTGACAGTATTACAGAGGGTCAAGGGGAGAGATGGTCTTTTGAGGAAATGAGTCCCAGAGTCATTTGGAACCTTAAACGTCTGATAGTACTACCCCATTAAAACACACCTGCATTTAAAGCAAAGAAATAAGGTCTACAGCCCCTCCAGAGCTTTTGAGCTTAGACGCAGGGTTTTATTTTAAATTGGAATAGTAAAAAATATCGTTAATTTTGTTTTCCTTTGAGACTCTTGTGCCTGCAAAATGGATGACTGACAGAAGCAGCAAAGACTAGATTCTACGTGAACTATAATTAATCTAACCCAGCGTTGCCCCTGGACACTTACCCTGTAGATGCAGCCGGCATTCAGCTTACTGCAAGCTGTTTCTGGTGCTCTGCTTTGGGGTTGGCTAATGCAGGCTGTTGCTTTCACAGCTGAGCGATGGAGGCGTATGGATTCTACACAAGCTTGCTCAAAGTGCAAGTCCAGCTGGGCCAATAATTAATTATTTCCCTTTTAAGACAAAAATAGACATTTTCTCTGTCAGCACGTAAGTGTCTCTCACATGCTCCCTGACTAAAGATGTGGATAATTTAGGTTAAGTTGAGGTTTGAGCTCAAATTCCATTGGTTCCAGATATGCTGGTTAAATTATTGGTTGGTACATTTTTAAAAGTAGGTTAAGAGCCCTAGGAGAATGACCTATTTTTGTAACGGAAACATTTAGCATACAGCAGGATTGCTGCACTGGAGCAGACCCATGACTAATCTAGTTAGTATCCCCTTGCTGACAGCAGTTAATGCTGAATACTTCACTCAAGTGAAATCCATCCTGTAATGCATCTAGTTATGCAGTTCACTTGTATGCTAACACGCCTGCATGTACAACTCTACCTACAGTCACATGTGTGCGTTTGCATAATGGTCCATGTGGTGAGGTTTGAAGATCTCATTCCCATGAGGCTGAGATGGCCACCTCAGTCTCGTGGGCGGTGAAGCCATGCGTGATGGAGTGAATCCCAAACGCATCAGCAAAATCTCACTTCAGCCCCACCCCAGGTTGTATGACTTGCTGTATATTTAACAAGAGAAGCTATTTAAATATGTTTAGAAGGCGTTTAAAATGTCTGTGCGTGCTACTTTGTGTTGTCTTTTTCCATCTAAAAAGGCAGGCTGCCTTAACACTATTAGCCTACCCATCTGGGTCCCAAGAGGAGAGAGAGAAGAAAAAAAACCAGACCTATGCATTAACTAAAGATCAGTTTATGTTGTAAGGTGACCTGATTTGACAACAGCTGTCAGCCTTTAATCCAGTCATTTAAGAAAGTCAGTCAGAAGTAAGCTTGGCTACTGTGCTGGTCCCCACAGGAATGAGCCTATTTTTGTGCTACGATAGTCCCATACTCCTATGTTTAAAATGCTTTTCTCCCCCTTGTTGCTTTGCTAACAGCCCAAGAAGGTGACTGATTTGGACCCCACCCCAGCAAACATTTACACACATAAATAACTTGGTGCATATGAGAAGTCCCATTGAGACTCACGGACTAATTTACCATTACAACAATTAACCTAACCATAGGAAAAGCCGGACCCTATATGAGGAGCTTTTGCCCTAGGGCTTGGTCTTCTCAATAGTTTTTATACACAGTAGACTAATTTCATTAGGGTACAGTTAAATTGGTACAACTCCAAGTGCTGATGTAGTTATGCACTGGTACAACACAGCTGTATACTGGGATTTCTCTACGTTTACCAGAATGTATGGTATGGGACTAAGCATCTTTCCCTGCTGGAATGGCATCTGAGATGAAGGACTGTACCATTCAGCCTAGTTTCAAGCCGATATAGTTGTTAAAATGGACAGAAACTGTCTGAATCCAGTTCAGGCTTAACTTCTGATAGTATGAAGGAAGAGTGCTGTGCTTGGGTAGAGCTGAACTGAAGTGAGTGCATCTCCAGCAGCAGCAGCTTACAGCTTTGGGGGTTAAACACAGGGTTGGAAGATTATTCCTGTTACAGAGGTTATGTGGTGTAGCTGGGAACTGAGTCAGTGTCTCCCAACACAGTGTCTAGACAACCATCCCTTCATCCCAGGGTGGGTCTGTATCAGCACCGTGAAGAGTGCTCACAGTGAAAGGCACTGTACCCACTCTGTGCACATTAGAGGGGCAGAATATAAGGGTGGGCACACACCCAGGCCATACTAAGTTGGCCATGTGGCTCTTGGTTGGGGAGGTGGAGTACATGGAGCAGGCCCAGTGCGTCTCACTGGGCTGGTACAGACAGACTTTTATAGCCAGTAATTGCAGGTAGTTTTAAAGATTTCATTTAGGAAACTGCTAATTTTTTCAGCTAAAGGGGGTTAATTTGGTTGTGTTCTAAGATCGTAGAACTTGCAGCTGAAATTGCAAACTAATGCTTTACAGAGGGGAACTTCCAGCTTTCCAGTGGCAATTAAAGATCCTTTTTCCCCACCCCCTTCCTAATGGTTAATGAGGTATTGAACTTTAAACCCATTGCTAGCTCAAAATGAAACATTGCTTGCCTTGCTCCTCTGACCGGTATCATTTGAATAGAAGAGCTACTTTTCTGTGAGAGAGGGGAAAGGAAAAAAATATTTTTGTGGTAGTTTTCTTGATGATGATGACTGATCAGAAGTTAGAGTTAGGTGTATTTCCAGTGGCAACGAAACGACGGGCAGAGTGCAGGTGAAAAATGCTGGACAAAACAAGTGATCCAAAGGTTCCTCAATTTACCACTTGGAGCCTAGTGTGTGTGGTGTGAAGAGTGACAGGATTCCCCGGCAGACAGGTTGGGGATGGAGATTCCTCTCCCCTCCCTTAGGTAATAGTCTATAAGCACTGAAGTATGGGGAGGAACAGGCTTTATAAGCGTAAATCCTGATAGTGAAATTCCAAGAGACTTGATTTGATCTTTGAGAAGTATAATACTTTTGCAATATGTTTGTCTATAGGTCCTTGAAGTCCATGAAAATTTGGACAGGCAAATGCAAGATAACTATGAAGAAGACCTGAGTGAAAAGGAGAAAGCAATTGTTCGTGAAATGTGCAATGTAATACCTCTCTCCATATTTGTAGCATTTTCTGTAGCATTGTTTTGGTTCCATTGTTTTGTAATCCCTACCTTGTAGCCTCTGTTCTGTGTGCGAGTCCTGTTCGCTTGTTTTGTTTGAAACCCACGGAGAAATTCAGTCATAAGAGGAATAAATAGAGGCTCTGCTAACTTCCTCTGTGGGCAGGAGCCACATATCAAATACTAACACTTGATTTGATGCACTTGGCAACTTTTGACTAGAAGAAGCATACGGTTGAGCGCTCTTAAAAGATGCAGACACCACCAGCCTCTCAACCTGTGTGCAGGAGTTGCTTGTCCCATTGTTCACCTGTCTAGAAGACTTCAGTTCTCAGCCTTTTGCACTGACTCCGATTTGGAAGAACTCTTGCTGTCCCTGGCTTGAGATCAGGACTCGCTCCTTGTGCTGCAAAATAACCTGCAATGTTGTAAAAATGTAGTCATTCAAACAGAATGATGCTGAATCCCGAACCACTCTGGTGTTAGAATTAGAAGCCTCTTATTTGAAACTCTTTGACACACAATTACATGTGGTTTTATTTTGTTGGCACCATTAGTGTTTGGCTTAGCAGCCACATTGTAAACTGAGGTTGCCACATAATGTAAACTGAGCACTAGATGCCAGAACGTTGCTGTGTCTGAGGTGCATTTACTTGCTGCTGCTGCTGCTCTATTACCTTGAACTCCAGACATAATTATTTAATAAGAAAAATGACTTGGGTATACATAGCTGATGAACAGTGAGCTCTGAACTGCTGCTAAAATATTGCCCAATCTGAGTTGCATGCTTCTGAGAGTTTTTTTGCTCCACAATAGCAGACTTTCCAGAGCAAGGGTGAGGACTCTTGGATCCTTCTTTTTGAAATCTATATTGCAGGTCAGAGCATTACTAGGACTTCTGGGTGCATCCACATTGCAGAGAAGAGGCAAATTTTTCCTTAAATTTCTCTCGGTTGCAGTGGGGTGTTTTAAAGCCCTGAAATGGAAGAACATTGCTGGAAAGCTCAATGTCTTATTTTCATGACAGCATCCTTACAAGTATGCCATTAGGCAGTTAGCACAGAAACAAACAGCTTGCTCGCTGGGTATTCTTGCTTTACCCTATACAGAGGCAAATAAAAAATTATTTCTAGCCTGTCCTGAAAAGGGTGAAAAGGATCATTTCTAGTTCCTCCATATACACATGCTATAGTTAATCCCCCGCTGCAGGACATGAGGACCTTCCATTTTAGATATTTAGAGTTGTAGGTAAATTCCAATATTGAATAAAAAAAGTGGTCCTGGTTTTTTAAAATTGATATTTTTTTAATGCCAGTTTCTCCCAGCAACAGTGCAGGAGGCATGCCAGCTTTGCAATCCTACTTCTCACAAAAGTCCATGATTTATGGGTTGATTTTTTTTATTATTTTTTTTTAATTTAAAGGAGATTTTGTTTATCTAAACTCAGAGACTTTTTGATTGACATTTGACAGGGTTCATAGAAACGTTACTGCATCCTTTCCTACCCACTTTGCCCCCCAGTGGTCCTTTTCTGTGTTAACAGATTATAAAATCTGCTTTTAAAGGACACGGCACATAAATAACATAAAACCATTGAATATGGTTTTTTGGAATAATTTCTCTTAAAGGAACATCATTTTGTTAGTGTGCCAGTGCTGGCTGAGCACTGAATTTGGCTTCTGAGCCTAATTTATTAGTTTGGTATGATTACCTAAGGCAAAACTAGATCTAATTTCAAGACTGACTAATTAGATAAACTCTGGAAAAGCTGTGCACAGTAATTTGATGCGTAGGTGCCATCTAATGGCTGTGTTTAGAATTACAGCAGAGTTTTAAGAACTACACTTTAACATAAATAATGTTGCTCATCAACTACAATCCATTTCCCTCCCTCCCTCTTCTCCTGTCTTTCAGGTTGTTTGGCGAAAGCTGGGTGATGCAGCCAGTTCCAAACCATCCATCCGGCAGCACCTTTCTGGAAACCAATTCAAGGGTCCGTTGTAGGAACATTGAATTGAGTACTGGGAGCCACTCTGTAAAGAACGAGAGTTGATTTGTTTCTAGCTGCCAGTTTTTGGGGGTGTTTTTTTGGTAACTGTCTATATTGTAAATATGGCAGCTAATGGCCTAGTCTGCAGGCTTGGGCGCTCTGGAACCTGCGTTTAAATGGGTCAACCAGACTTGTGTCATTTGTATTGTAGTGCGAATCTGCTTTGTTGTATGGTCTGTATGTAGAATTACGTAACACGAGAGAATTTGTAGGAGGAAAAAATGAAACCTTAACCTGTGGCGATGTTACAGTTTGTATCGCTTGTGTCCACCTGCTTGTTAATCGATTCATACCTAGGCTGGCAGCTTTCAGCCTCCCGAGGAAAGAGCAGTCTGAATCCGTTGGCTTCTTGGCCTGCCGGTTCTTGAGCTACTAACGCTGCTTCACGATCCGTACTTTTGGCGGGGGGGACATGCAGCTGTTCTCAGGAGATGCCATAGGAAATACTTTTGTGGAGCAAGAATACAGTGAGAAAGCACCTTGTACGTTGAACTCTGCTGACCATGACAAGTAAGTAGCGGACACGAAGAATAACCCGAGGAGGCTCCATTTCAGCTGCCTAATGAACTGCTCTTTGTGGAATAAATGACACTTAAGATTTTTGTAGTCATAATGTGAATAACTTTCAGTCCTTTAGCCACACACACCAGTATTCAGTATAAAAATGGTAACACTGTTCCTATAAAGCTTTTGCTGTAAAACTTTAACCGAGAAGAGTTTCCTCAGCAACGTATATGGCGCACAGTATCTGTGAAGGAAGTTCATCTGTTGGAGCCCGGTGTTTCAATAAGTAGCTTGCTGAAAAGAGCGTTTTAATGGGCTTGTTGAAGTTCCCAACTAAATTGGTTACTTTGCAATGTAACCAAAGCAACAATCTTTCAAAGCTAAATAAAAACTATGTAAACACAGGCTGCCAGATAAGACTGCTGCTGCCATTTAAGCTTTATTTTTGTTAATGAACCAAAATGCGTGGGTTTTTCTCTTTCAAGCTGCTGTATATAACACAATATATTTCATCCTTTTTTATTGTGGAGTAGCTGCTTGCACAGCCATAGTAAGTCTTCCCCACCCTCCCCCACCTTCCCTTTCTTTCATCTTGTCACCCCATCTGGTCCTGTATTTCTTTGATTGTTCCTTCCCTTTCCCCCCAGATTGTTCACAGGAAACTGGGCTTGGTTTTTAACCCACCATTGTAATATATGTTTAAAGGGAGATGCCTGTAAGCTTAATGGCACCTGTTCAAAAATTGCATTGGTTTGAAACTTTCATAACTTCCAGTTGTGTCACTTTCCCTCTAGAAGAATTGGTCACAATTGCCTAAAACGCAGTTGAATTAGCTGGAAAGGTTATTGCTGGTAGAGGCATCTGTTTGTATTAGCTGTGAGTTCTGGACTAGGGTTTGCCTCTTACTATGAAGCACCTATCCAAAAGTAGGGAGGGAGCTAGTTCTGCACGTTGTCAAAAAGGTGTATATCCCGTTGTCTCTAATGAGACCACTCGCTTGAGTAAGGACTTTGCAGGATTGGGTTCTAGATTGGTAAGCAAGAAGGAAGATGGACAAAATAAACATTAACTGATTAATGTAAAAAAAAAACCCTTGTTTATTCGGGACAGAAGTCTAACTGGGGACAAGAAATGAAGAACGAGAGAGGAGTGATTGATTAAAAAACAAAACAAAACAACCCAACCAGCTGATCGTTGATTCAGGATGGTTCACTTCTTGCTAAAGGCTGTCAGGTGCTATTGTGTTGACCAGTGCAACTCTATAGTAGCTTTATGCATTCAGTGTAGCCTAGAAAAAAATATCTTCAAAGATGGCATTCTGCTTACTTTTAAATATTTGACATCTTTAAAGGATTCCAGCTTTCTCCTCTTTGACTTCTTTATTTTGCCCCATTTTCATCACGTGTCTGTCTATACTATCCATTTGTGACTTTTCTTCATTGTCCTGAATTTTTCTAATATGAAGGGGTGATGCAGAAATATGGCTTGCTCCTTACAGAATAAGAGAGCAAGGGAAGGTTTAATTTTTCCTGTGAGCCATCAAATGTAAATAGGACTGCTTTAGTCCATCTATTTGAATAACCATTTTAATTAGCAGTATCCAGCCCTGAGGATTAGGCAGTTTTCAAGGCTTTTGGGGCAGAATTGACTGACTTTAGTGAACTGCAGCTAAAGCAGGGCATTGGCAATAGGCTTTGTAGATTTAATTGTACTGATGAAGTGTTTGCTGTTTTAGGAGTATAATAGATTAGCACATAAGCATTTAATGATTCCCTCTCAATAAAACTATGAGCTACACTAGCCAGCTTACTAGTTTCACTAGCTATGAAGTATTCACCCACATTTTTCTTTAATCAGATTTTTCTCTCAAAATCCTTTTGGTAGCTTCAAGATGTTCTGGTTCTACTTGCAGATTACAAACTCAAAATGCAGGGGAAGCAGCACTATATGTGAGGCCCATTTGTTCTGTAAATCTTTGGAGAGCTGCCTTCCAAGGCAGTCAGTATTTTAATCAGACAACTGAAAGCTCCTTTATACTATTATGGTAAGAGTATATTTTGTAGTCTCCACTCCTCCAAAAAAAAATGTCCTGCCCAGGCATATGCATCAAAGGTCTGGGTGGCCCTCATGCATACACCATGATCCAGGAGGAACAGCAGTTGCCACCACGTTGTGTAGAATTCTGTTTGACAGCCTACCCCCCAAATATAAGACGTGCATTGTGGATTTTACAAACATCCATGAAGTCTAGTGCTGTATGTTTTCTTTTTTTGAAGCTTGCTACTCATCACATTAGCTCTGTTTGAGCTAAAAGTGTCTTCCGGGGGGTGGAGGGGAAATGACACTCAATGACTTTACAGGATGACTTGGGTGCTAAATTTTCAGTTGTCTAAAAGTGTTTTATATGCACATTCAATTCACTTAACTATGCTCCAAGTCTGCAGTGAAACTACCTGAGAAGCTTTGTATAATAAGTTGGAGGGAAAGCTCCCTTGAAATAGTGGCCATTAAATTGATATGCTTGGGGCTACTAGCTTTGTCTCCATACTCAGTCTTGAGGTCCAAATTCCTGCAGCTCTGCGACAAGCAAAGCTCCCACAGACTTCAAATGGAGTTTTGCCTGCCTTAGGAAGGTGGAAGCGGGACCATAAGTTCTTTGAGAGACTGAAGCAAACAGCATTTCCATGCAAATTTTTGCAATGCTGTGGTATAACCCATGTCAGGTGGCTCTTTGCACCTTTAATAAGACTGCTGAGCACAACCTTGTTTAAAAATGGCACATTTTTATCCAAATATTATTAGCTATAAATCAGTGTTAAAGTGACCTTTTATCTTTTTAGAAACTGGGGGGAAAAAGTACTACTGATCTTTTTCAAACAAAGTGCATGACTGTAAAGTGATAAAATTGTATATTTTTCATAATGTGGGAAAAGTCTATTTGTGCTGCTCTTGAAATCAGTTTGAAGTTATGATTTCTGTTAAACCTGTGATCTTTACAGCCCTGCTATATTTTCTGTATATGATTTACAAAAAGAGAGAACTGGAGAAAATTTGCACCTGCTGTTGTGTACATAGCAAAAATCTTTAGACTTTAGCACGCATTTATACCTTTTATTGAACCACTTTGGCTTTTTTGGGGGAGGAAAAAATAGTACAGATTTTTTTGATAATGTGTGTAAAACATTCATTTGAAATATTTTAGTAAAAATGAAGTAAGAGATTGTGATAGTGTATACTTTCAGTTGAATAAAATAAAGTACATTCTTTGTAAAATATGAGTCTAAATATTGGTAGAACACTGCTGTTTTTTCTTAAAGTGGGTTGTGAATATCAGCTGTAGAGCACCAACCCGTACTGCTGCAACAGAACATGCTGCCACAATACAAGCAGGAATACCACTCTTAAGGAAATGGTTTGCGCGGAGATGATTTGAGAAAGGAACAAAGACTTCCCACTAAATTCAGAACCAATTTTATTTGGGTAAATGAAGTAGTCCCACTCATAACCAAGGTGTAAATCACAGTATGTTATATTCATACCTTCACACTTAGAAAATATATATATTTATGTACAGGAATTTGTTAATAGGTGTAAACATACATTGCTTTTCAAGATACCGGTACATTCCAAAACAAAAATATCAGCAAGGCAAAGACCTCAAAATGATTTTAGTCAGCTAGTAGTTGGAAACATGTATTTAAAATAAAGTAACTCTCCAGTGACACTCAATATTTAATTAGGAGAACTGCTCAATGAAAATGAAGTTTCTCACTCTAGGTGGAAAGTTAAGGTATCTGACTATTTTTATACTCAAAAAGTAGGCACTGATTTCTAGAAGGAAATTTACTTCTTATTGATATAATTGAGCCAATATGGCTGGTTAACATTTTTCCTAGTACGAAGTAATCCAATGCTGGAATAACTCAGAAAACTCAAGTTTAAACTAAATGTATAAAGTTGGATTTTAATTTGCTTTGCAATACTTATACTAAAAGCCTATAATCTAACTATTAACAATACTGAAAATAGATAAAACTAAGATTCCATGTTCCATAATGTTCTTGTATTGTATCGGAAGCTAGATTATACAAACTGTCCTCCTATTTATTTTCACGATATGGTTGCTTCTTAACTATTCAGCCTCTTAAAATTATTCTTCCAAGTTAAAGGATTTGTACACAAGTATCTCATGCTATCTCATCCACGTAGCACGTCCAAGTCCTGCTACAGGAGGCATACCAGGTGGTGGTATTGGAGGTGGCACTGGTGGTTGTCCACCAGGAGGAACCGCAGGAGGGGGATAACTAGCTGGTGGCATTCCTAGCCCTGGAGGTGGTGGATGAGGTGGAACTGCATGAGTTGGAGGCAGTCGTGGAGGAGGGAAGTTAGGATTGTATGTAGGTGGAGGAGGGTACCCAGGAGTAGGTGGTGGGAGATTGGGTGGTGGGAATGATGTTGGGGGGGGTGGAACAGGTGGTGGAGGGTTAGGAGGATACACATGAGGATGGTATGGTAAATGAGTTGGTGGTCCATAGGCTGGTGGCAAAGCTCCGTAAGTTGGTCCTTCTGCTTTCATCATTGACTGAAGACTCTGATAACCCTCCCCTGACATATATGAATTTGTAGTCGACATCCCTGTTATGTAGCTGGTGGGTGGTGGTGGTGGTGGGCGATGAGGCAGAGGTGGTGGCTGGTGTACTGGTGCAGGATGAGTTGGAGGAGGAATCTGGACCTTTGGCATGTCTACAGAGTCCACCGTAGTAGTTTGTTCTGCTTCTCCCATTGAAACGGCAGTTGTTAGAGGTGGCTTGCGCTCTGAAACAGACAAAAAGCATAACTGATTCTCCTGCAGCACAGCAGTTAAAGGATTCTGCCGACACAGGAATTTCAGGGAGTTCCATGTCAAACGTGGACCTCATTTTCTCTAGCTACATGTTGATTATTTGGGATTGGAATATTTGCATCAACTCTATCAGACCCTGGTAACACTTAAAAAACTAAGGTTGAGAAAAGGGCAGGTACTACTATACTGGTCCCTCCCCTGACAAGTGAGCTGATTTAAGCTTGGTCATTTCTTTAAAGAAAAATGTGAAATTTACTGCCAAGTTTAATCCTACCTATGCTGGAAAATGCTGGCTTCTTAAAATCAGATGCAACTCTTCACAATTTTTAGTGCATCTTGTTAACAAATCTGGTTTCATCATACAGCTTCAGAGATCTAGGAACATGCATTTAATGCAAGCAATACCAACCCAACAGAAGCTGATGGGCCTTGTTCAACTGGATTCTTGATCACTGACCAAAGGAGAAGAATGACCAACCTGCTGGCACGCTAGACAACTGTTTTCTCCCTTACACACAACTCGAAAAGCTTGCTGCATAGAAAAACTGACCAAATAGCAGAGGCAGGAGAGGAAAACTGAGTAGAACTGAGGGGGCAAACCTCTGATAGGCATGCCACAAGCTAGCCCCATGTCCTTCCAGAGTGCTACTCCAATCCTCTTCCTCTGCTTAACTGCTGCTCTCTTCTTCCTCCGCTTCCAGGCCCGTGCCCCCTGCCCTATCACTGTTTCTTTGCTCCCTCCAAGATCTGCAGTATGCTACTTGTTGCATGTGTCCTGCAGCCTGGCCACCCCTAGACTGGACTATTAGCTTTTAAGACAACTCTTACATGTGCAAGGTGCCAAACAGCACAACTAGTTTAAAAAAAAAAAAAAAAAAAAAAGAAAGAAAAAAAGTCAGAATGGGTTTAGGAAAATGCTCAAACCAAATGAGTTTTTAGCTTTCATTTTCTACACACTCATTAGATTAAAAGAAATATTTGGTGGGAAGAGAGGTTAATCCCCAAATAAGATCAGACTGGTGAAGTTTCAGGCTGACTGGGATAAATGTTAGGAAAAAGGAAATATCTGGTTTGGCTTGAATACTTAGTAGACTAGTGTTTCTCCTTAATGGGACCCAACTGAAACATCCCTTCAAAATAGAGCAGCAAGCCCAGGCAACCCTCACCATTCGTGGGGGATGTTCTTGAGCTCCCCACAAATGGCAAAATCTGCAAATGCAGCACTGTGTTCAAAAAGCCACGTAGCAGCAGTATTACAGAGCTGCCATTCCACTGCTGACTGACAGAAGAACTAAAACAGCAATAAAAGAAGGGAGAGAGAACCCAGGCTACTTGTGCTATTCTTCAACTGCTGAATAAGCAACAATTTGAACTAAGACAGCAATTCTTTCACCCAAAGGTAAATCAGATTGGCTCTGAGCCTAAGCCCTAAAAAAAAAAGTGAGAACTAAGAGAGCATATGTGAAACAAAATCCTGTATGACACTCCCATTCCCCATTGTGGCACACAAGGGCAAACTAAATGAAAGTGAGAGGCAGGATTGGAAAAAAAAAAAAGCTAAGCATTACAGCAGTGAGTATCATTTAAGCCCTGTAATTATTGCCTGGTACAGTCTGCACTTAACTTTTGGATGTAGTACTATGTAAAAGAACACAATCATTACAATGGCCTAATATTTTCTATTTCCAATCTTGTTCCACACATTTTCAACTTGTAGTGTCTTTTGACAGATGATGCCCAGCCACAATGACAACTGGGGCCTTTGCCAATCAGAACTTTTAAACTAAGGGGTGCCTGGGACTGAGAGGTTCACACGTGCTCAGGATGGATCTGCCACGATGAAACGGTGACTGCTGGGATTTGGATGATGTTTCAGGGTTCCCAAATCCAAGGTGTCTAGGACAGTTTCTAGAACTGCTGCAGATAGTCTGCCGAGTCAGGGAAGTGTCACTGTGCCACATTACACTGTTTCCTAGGTTGTCTTTGCAAGCAAAATTGTTTTATGTAACCAGAGAGGACCAAGACAAATTCCTAACCAATTTAGCTTCAGTGGAGTTGGGATTGTTTATCAGCCCTTAAAAACAGGCACGACCCCAAGCAGAGCAGAAAGAATGCCCACAACTTAACATAAAGACTACAGCTCATTCAAGAGAAAGACCAATTTACAGACCCTTCTGCTCAACTGCCAGGTATGTACAGCCAGGATTTACACAGAATTATGCAGACTGACTGTGATGTTACTAATGCATTTAGTATACTTATGAAGACCTGGAGCTTTACACATGAGACAAGTGGGAAAAGAGCAAGTACTGTTCCTTTTTTATAGTTCTAATACACACCCTACCACTATGCTTTTCTGCTTCTTGTCAGTACCGTTAGGAGCAGTCATTTTAAGGTTTCAAAATGCAGCACGCACTATAAAATATTTATGTCATATCTTAGGGTCAGTGGAAGGACAGCTAATGTGTCAAGGCACTGGAAACACATTTTACAATACTACAGTTCCTTTCAAAAACATATGGTGTGCGCGCATCACAAACTACTCTGGCAGAAATCATTCTCTTTTGGGAGATCAGCCAAGCAAAAAGCTGTTCCCTGCTGCCTACTATTGTAGAGGAACCAGAACCTGTGTGCAGGTACATATACTAGAGACCTGGCGTGGGACATGGAGACGAAGGGATGCCTACTGTTCACATGGCACCTGTTGGCTTTTAAAAGCCTCCATGTCTCTTTTTACCTGCTATTCAATGTCTTGGGAAAGCCAAAGGGCCCTTGTTTCCAGAAAAAAGCATCAATGCAACAAAAATGGTCTGCTATACTTCCAGAACCTATAACTTGGCTTTCCATGGCACTGTTCTCTGGAGGCTTCTCTGACCTTTACACTGGAGTGGACCTTAACCAAACAACATAGAAAAGGTTCACAGATTTGACTAGGCTCTTAACTGCTGCATTCATCACTATCAAAACCCTTAGAAAGGCATTCAGAGAAATTTCTGTTTACAGGATAAGCCAATGAAGATGCCCTAGATAAGGCAGACAGGCATGTAAATAAAACAAATGATACTAACCATCTGCCAAATCCCACTGATTTCAATAATAAAAGATGCCTTTCTGCCCAGTTAAGTGTGCCAGCTAACTGGTGCAGGAGCAGCCTGCTCTCAGCTCCTCATGTCTCATTAAGACTCCTTACCTTGTTACCTTGCCTCTTAATTCAGTTGCACCTTTGCCAACAGCAAAACAATGACAGTAACTGAAAATGGCTAGAAAGGTTTACAGCCCAGTCTGCATGCCAGAATTTTTGATTGTCAAACAAGCCTGCTTCATGCAACTTAGACTGTCATCAGGATAGAAGAAAAAAAGGGCGTGGTTTAAACGGTGGTTGTTCTTTTACCTTAACCCATTATAACAATCACAATAGATTAAATGTTCCCTCTTTATGCAAAGATCTTAAACCTCAGAAGTTAAGGCTTTCAGATATATGACGAACTTAATCTATTTCTATACATCACTACTGCAACTACAGAACTCCTTATCCAACATGTACCACATACAACAGGTGTGATGAGCAGATCCTCCGACATAGAGTTGAAGCTTTATATGGACTTGATCCTCAAATAAGTAGTCAGATCCTTAAAAATTTCTTATAAAACCCTACCCAGCTACAAAACATGCCCATTTTGCAAACATTTGTATTGCCATTGAAAAATCTCTTCAAGACATCAAGTTCAAGACATAGTGCAGCTCTTCCAAGGCGAAATAACAATGCTACAATGCTGGTTCCTGTATAATATTCCTAATACTGGCAGTTGTTCTACTATAGTTCTCCAAAGATTTTTCAAACTGGTGAAGAATACATAGCTTTGAATGTTCAAAGCCTCAAAGATAGCTATTGCCAAAATTACAGCAAAATGCAACCTATAACCTTACTTCTTCCATTCCATTTTTTTCCTCACAAATACAAAAAACTTTGTCAAAATGTATCTGGTATTAAACTAGCTTGGGTATCATCAGTCTCAGATATAGCAAAGCAAAAAAGTTTGGGAGACGGAGGCCTGTTCCAGCTACCATACTAGAAAGGCATGCAGCTGCTCCTCACATTAGATAGTTTGTTACCTGTCATATTTACTCTTCTGGGTAGTTTACAACCAAAAAAGCATTTTTTCTCTTGAATGCTCCTTGCAAACCTGACCAGTCTCCCAGCTTTTTTGGGGGGTTTTTTTTGAGTCTTCAGAATGTTATTTCCATCAAGATAACCTTCCCAGATCACAAGAAACCCACATTGCTAGGATGCAACTCCCTCTAGAGCCTCATCCACAGTGTTCTTAATGTTGCCAAAGGGATTAAAGCAACAGGAGACACTTTCGGTTCCAGTCAACAAAGAAAAAATTCAAGCATTCAACTCAGAGAGCTCCAATAGGAACAATATTATGGGATATACTGCTCAGTAAAACTTACCTGGAGGTGGATGCACAGGGGGTATTGGTGGATGAGAGGTCTCAATTTTAGGAATTTTAGATGGTGGTGGAGGTTCTGGAAAAGAAGATGTATAGAAGCTATGATTATTACAAAATTAATAAAAATATTTTAAAAAATATACACACCAAATAAGACATAACTTTCAACCCGAAGGCAACAATTGAGCTTTCAGACAGATTAGAATTTATTGGATGTTGTAACATACATTAAATTACTAAAAGGATCTCTCTACAGTAACTTTTCTCTCTACATGATTATAACCAGCTAGAGACATGGTTGCATAACCAGCTATGAACAGCAGTTCAGGCATGGCAACCCAGAGTAGCAGATCTGGAACACGTACCCAGACACACAAACCCATCCTAAACTGCACAGCGAAGTAACAGCTTTATAGTTGGTATTAGAAGCAAATAGCATTTCGTGTTAGTTCAGAGTTTTGACAAGGGAAACATATGGTTAAATGCAAGTCACTACAAACTAGATTTGTTGAGAAAGGGTAAAAACTGCATCTACACACAGTCTTGCCAATAAATGGTTACAAACTTAAGTTATCTTGTATTGCAGATGGAACTTTTACAGTGTTCAGTGTTAGTCCCACTGCTACTCAATACCATGACACTTTCAGTCAGCATCACGATGCTACAAGTTACTGAGTACTGGGTGAAAAACTACCTACAAATATTTATGTTCTTTAATTAGAAGATGAGAAAGGTTTGTTAATTTGATTAAGCAATACAGGACTCTTAAAAATATTGCTTATGGAACTTTTACAACTAAGACTTTTTTATTGAAAGAGTCTGTATTTAGGACTGCATGATCAGTGCAAACAAATTATGGAAGGAAACTAACCAGAGGAGATGTGCAATTTCCTTGTGAAAGGTATGGGACAGAAAATACCATATTTACCTGATGCCTTGGCTTCTTCCTTTGGGGACACAGGCTGTTATTGAAAATAGAGTTCATATCAAAATCAAGAACAACATAAGATCTGAAACATTCTGAAATTACTTATAATTAGCAAATATATTCTACTAATAGGATTCAGTTTATTAAGGCCCGTTATACCTGAATTTCCCTATATCTGTTTTCAACACATGAGCAAGAACTTTGTGCTAACAGAACACAATTCTGTTCTCTTTTTTCAAAATAAAAAAGTACAAGAATAATGATTTTCTAAAGCTTTTAGCAAGAAGTGTTGGACACCACAGAAAATGGTGAATCAGGAAGCATAAAGCTGGGAGTTTGGATGGAAAGTAGATAGTTACAAATGAGTATATAAATTAACTGGAAAATGCAGCTACTTGAACCATATCATTGCCTGCTGCAATCCCTGTTGGTGAGTGTCACCAGCTAGTTTAATCTAGTCATAATTTACTGCAGACACATCATGGGCCACCAAATTAATCAAACACCAAGAATCAGGAGATTTGGGTTCTGGTCCTGCCTCTCCCTCACATTCCTTGTGAGAACTTTGCTAGGTCATTTTCCCTCTTTCTGCTTTAGTTACCTAATCATTAGGTTGTAAAGTAATTTGGAAAGTGCTTCAAAATCTTATACAGAAAGTGCTGTAAGAGCCAACTGTTACCATAATGTCACTAAACTGGCATACCTGCCAAACTCAGACATGTTCTACACATGTCGGAGTTAGACAAATAAATGTTTTCAACACTAAAAGAAGGTTTTCTTTGCAACATCCTACCATGGCACTGAAATTCCATATCTTTATTTTTATTTTATTTTTTAAAAGGTGTCTGAATTCCTCAATATTCCATAAGCTTTCTTGCAAACTAAAGTTCACACTCCTAGACCTCGCAATTATGCACAGTCAAAATAACCATTTAAAACCAATGGAGTTTGAGAAGTTCAGTAGTCTAACAGGGATTTAAACAAGAATTAAATACCCCAGAGCCAGGCAGAGTTTTAAAAAGTCTACAAAACCATCCTGCATGATTTTAAATGCAGACACAAGTACACTCCTGCAGACGGCCCTAAGCTGCTTTGCTTCTAGCATGCATGCAGTGTTATTCTGGTTCCATCCCCATAACCACAGTGTCTCCCAATAAGGCAAGATCCTGGTTCTAGATTTAACCTGACTACTATCATTATGCCAGTGATTCTTAACCTGGGTACCGCAGCACCCTGGGGTGCCTTGAGCATATTTCAAGGTTGTCCTGCAATGTTAGCACTGTTAAGTATGCAAACAAGATTCACAAAATAAGCCCAAAGATTTCAAGTAGGAATCCCTACTGTTAAAAGCATTCTGACCTGTTGTTGGCTTTTCCCCAAGGGGTGCCTTGAGTCTTAAAA
Organism: Crocodylus siamensis; assembly: GCF_052110815.1. Lineage (NCBI taxonomy): Eukaryota > Metazoa > Chordata > Crocodylia > Crocodylidae > Crocodylus > Crocodylus siamensis. The sequence goes on along the minus strand of NC_143396.1, from coordinate 271,927,665 downwards.
GTTTGAGAACCACTGCATTAAGCAAACATGGTGCTTTCTTTGATGCCTAATTTAAAATTATACTGATTCTTTCCTAAAGCTTACCATGAGTAAACAGTTCTATCCCCTCCATATAAAGTAGTTTTCCAGAGGTTCAAAATAGCTGCCCCCAAAAAAATCTAACACACACTAAATAACTATAACCAAACAAACACAGAATTTAAGGGTGTCACATCCCCACATATCTAAAGAACCTCTTGTAACCCATTTTAATGAAGTTCATGATTTAATAAGATTGTTCTGAAAAATAAAACACTACAAAGCCTCTAAATAACATGAACTGTAACAAAACTAAACAACATTTTTAGCAGTATCTGCTTTTCTGTGTGCCAATCACTAGGGCCGTGAGCTGTTTCAAATTTCAAGCTGGTTTTCTAATTGTTTTCACAAGGATGCCAGTTTTCTGTCAGTGATGACAAAGGACCAAACATTATTTAAAAAAAAAAAAAAAAGCAACTATGTGAGAAGAACTCTGAAAAAAGGCTGTATATACCAAAGGTTGGCATGTATTATATAATTCTAATTATCTTCCACTTTAATACTGCTGCATCCCCACTTTTGTTGCTACTTCTAATCCAAAGATTTTAACTGCAACTCTACATACAAACAGCACTTGTCCAGTTGTGAGCAACTTACAAATGTATAAACCATCTCAAATCTTCAGAGCGACTAAGAAGCCACAAGCTTTTGTAACTGCCTATAATTTTATGTAGCTTTTACATTACTTGTCTGATCACAAGTAAAGCTACATATATGTTGCATACCCAATTATGAAAATGAATGCCCATTGCAATTTTTCTACCACTGATGCACAAGGCCAAAGAATTTTACCCTGGTAAACAACTGTCCGGTGTTCCTTGCCCTGCCGATACTGGCCAACATATTTTAGCAAATTCTAATGAAATGAGAATTGTTTTTTGTTTTAAAATTAGTTGTTCAGTTGTGTTGCAGGCTGATAGTCCCAGGTTCAACAGTAGTATTTTAACAAGTGTCGGACTAGACACGCTGTTTGAGAGTAGTTCATTCTTATCAGTTTTAAATGTTGTGGGGTTGCCTCACACACAACTGTTCCTTTGGTACTTTTAAGAAATCCATATAAATATCAGCCCCTACTTATAACTTAGCTTTGCCCCATGGTAAGAAGATCAGAGTGCTCAATTGACCAGTGATTCAGGTGCAGGTGATTTATACAGACATTTGTTAAGGTGATGATAAGGAGCCACCTCAACTGGCATGAAGTGTCATAACTCCACTAAACTATGACAATTGGCTTAAGTGATTAATGCATCTCCCAGGAACATACCTTTATCCTGTATAAAAGCTGAAGTGAAAGTTACATCACCCCTATTTATAGGAACTATTAGGCTGTCTCAGGAAGCCATATACTCAATTCAACCAAAAAATGTTCTGGAGACAAGCAATTCTCTAAACAATATGCACCTTGTTGCTGCCCCATCATGCTGTGGTTAGCCGGGGATTAATTTAGCATATAACTACTATTTTGTCAGCTGCTACATTCTTTTGTACAACCCTGATGCCAGTTCACCTAAAATTTTATACTGAATGTGGGTCTTTCTTACTTCACTCCGTAGTTTTTACAATGTTATTTTCCCTCAATTTTCCTCAAAATAGCACATTATAAAAAAGCTTATTTCCATACTGAATTACTGCGTAGTGCTATATAGCTGCAAGCTCCTTCACAGATCTGGCTCCATTTCATCAGCAGAAATTACTGTACGTATTATAAAGAGTAATTCAGACCCAAGCAGCTTTGTTTTTTTCCTGGTTCCTGTTTCTAGGATGTTATATATCTTTCTCCCACTTTTGTATCATGCACTCTATCTCCTGCTTCTCTGCAGGGTGGCTGCCTCTTGTTTGCTCAAACTGAACCTGAATTAGCTGCAGTAGGTCATAATATAAGCCATTAAGAGCATACAAAAGGATTTATTTTGAGGATCTAGAACCATGGAACACACTCATCCTAAACAGACTGGGAGAACAGCTGTCGGAGGCTCTTGTGTGAATAATGCCCTGGTTATTCCACTGATGTCTGAGTAGGTTATCAAAACACCCAGGCGATACAGGAGATAATTTTGCTAAATGCATACAAGTTTGAGGACTAAGAGCTATACTTCAACATGGGTTTACTTAGGTTGCAACTGGAATATCCAAGATTTTTGCCTAGGCTCCAGTGTTCTCTTTTATTTGAATGGGTTACACTATACAATATAAAACAGAAGACTTGAAATGCATAAAATTCTTTTTTTTACCTATAATCATAGGAATATGCAAAACTTTTAAATAGTTCCAACGAAAGCGTCTAACAACAGCAGAGCTCCATATTTTCAGTCTATTCCTTAGGATAGGCTGATAAATATAAAAATCGCAAATATGCTCATTTTGGAAGACTTTCCTGATGGCCAATACTGCAAACTCAATCTGGTTTCTGAAAGCAGAGTTAGGATTGCCACTTCTTTTGCATCATCTCTTGGAATAAAGATTCTCCTAGTCAACCATGCAAACTCCCATCTTTTCACTGGTATGCATATATGGAACAGACTACAGCATAGCAAACAATTTGGGTGATTATAAAGCAAGGTGCTAGCAAAGTAGTCTTGACAAGAGTAAGAAGATTCTTTTGCCACTAAAGCAAAGATGCCCGTTTCAATACACCAAGGGGACAGAACTGAAAACCATTTGCTATACTCACATTTCAGAACAGAACCATTATTTGAGCCAAGAAAAAAAGAACTCCACAAAAACCCACAGACAACTGTTCATACATTACAATAGAAGTCTGTTTGCCATTTATGTTTGTTGGGTGTAATGTACCATGTACCAAATTTGTCTGTGTTGTCAAAGCTGTTAGTTAATAAATATTAAACACATATAACAATAAGGCTGTATCCTATGAAATTAAGATGTTTGCAACAAAGCAAGTCTGATAAAATAAGATTTGCTGCATTCCAAAGTCTTTGGCAGGGAAAATACATTATTCACTTGAATATAAAATACAAGTTCAGGTCAACATACCGCTGGTCTCTTAGCCTGCCTGGGAGGACTTGACTGGGGAGAAGGCTTTTTAGATTGCTGTGCTTGTGTCTGTTGCTGCTGCTGCTGCTGTGCTGACTGTTGGGACTCCTTTTGCTGTGTCTGTGACTGCTCAGAACTCTGAGATTGCTGTGATGGCTGTATTGCAGGCACCTGAGGTGTAGATTGAAGGGATGGTGGCTGTTGCAGTTGGTGTGGTGTATGATGAGGCATTTGCTGTTTCCCCTGTGAGTATAGATCCAGGATCTGGTGACAGATGTCTAACAAAAAAGAGGCCCAAAGGTTACACATTTCTAACAAGAAAGTTAACATTGATTTGAATCTGTTTCCAAGGGCACCATTTTCAAAATCATACTTAGGACTGCAAATATTTTCCCCATTGCTATAACAGACCACTAGAACTGTAAGCATTTTACATTTTCTTTGTGCACTTGACAGAATTTGCTGTGTAGTAAAAGTAAATTTCAATTTTCTTTTTAAAGCAAATTTCTGTCTGTATGGGAGCAGGGGTCGTGTGTACCACAGGAGAAATAAATATATTTAAGGCAAGAAAACATGATTTTAAAAAAAAGCAACCAAGAGAATTCTTATAGAAAAGCTGTAGCAACTGATGAAGGTGTGGATTCAGGAGATCTGGGTTCAATTTCTGTCAGGTTTCTGATTCAATCAACTCTCAGACAAATCACTTCACTCTGATTTCTTTTTTTATAAAAATGAAATAATTCTCTCTTCTATATTTAGATTGAAAGAACTTGGGGGATGCCTGCTATCAGAGCATCCAAAACAAAAGAACTATAACTGCAGCTGGAGCCTTTAAATGCTAAGTAATGGAATAAAAGGAAATACAAAATAAAAAGTGAAAAGCAAATGCACCCAGAGAAAGAGAAAAGTATATAGGTATGCACAATGATGATAAACACTGGGGACGATAATAATAAATGCTGTGATAAAGTTCTCTTTTATGATATGGGAAATTGTATAAAATAATATAACAGCAAGCCTTGCTATAACCTGAAATTAAGTTGGCTATGTGAACTGAGAAGAGACAGTCTGGGAAAGGCTCCTTTAAAAAAAAATTAAGGAGCATAATATATGCATATCAATGTTCCCTCTAAGGAGTAGCGGTCTGTGAGCGTGCCACCTCGGTCCGGCATGGGACACTTATCAAAGGGGGCTGGGGGCCAGAGTCACGGGCCAGAAGCTGGAGCCAAGAGGCTGGGGCTAGATCAAAGAGGCTGGGGGCCGGGGGAAGGAGGCTAGAGCTGGGGGCCAGAGGGAGCTGGCTGTGGGGGTGGAGGCTGGGGCTGGAGGCCAGAGGCTGGGGTCGAAGGCTGGGGCTGGGGGTTGGAGCCGAGGCGCCAGAGACTGGGGCAGAGGCGGGGGGCCGGCGTGGGCTCCACCGGCTCTGGGGAAGCGCTCTGCTCTCCTGCATCAGGGCCGGGGAGCGCAGCACTTCTCCAGGGCTGGCGGAGCCCGCGCCAGCCTCCATCCCTACCTTGTCTCACCTCAGGGAGGAGCTGCTGCCTGCCCCAGTGAGGCTCTGCTGACTCCAGGACACTGCTCCACTCCCCTGCCCTGACGCCATGTGCCTCCTTGCTCCCCGAGGCCATGCAGCAGTGTCCTGAAGCTGGTGGAGCCTCACTGGGACAGGCAGCAGCTCCTCCCTGAGGTGAGGAAAGGCAGGGATGGAGGCTGGGGTGAGGGGCTGACACAGGCTCCGCTAGGTCCGACGACGTGCTCTACTCCCTGGCCCTGATGCAGGGGAGCAGAGCACTTCCCCAGAGCCAGCAGAGCCCTCACCAGGCTCCCGCCCCAGCCTCTTCCTGGCGTACGGCCTTGAAAAGGCTGTGCACGGCCACACTTTTAGTTGCATGCAGTCACGCATGCGCACACCTTAGATGAAACCTTAATGCATATATATGTAAGAAGAGAGATACTGGTGTCCAAACAGAGTTTTATATGTACACAGCCTGGGTGGTACTGATACATGACTTGATGGCTTATGAAGGACAAGGTTCAGTTGTCCAATAGTACAGAGGTCAGTGTACATCATTCTACGGTGACACCAGGGAAGAGACTTCCTTTGGAGCATCAATTTCTCATTCTCCATTAGGGGAAATAATGTTGTATTAGGCAAGGATGGGAGCTCCATGCTATTTCTCTTCACAAGCTAGTCCTGCTTGTAAAAATGTTGTTTATAAGATGTCGGGATAGAACTAACATCTGAGTACCTTTAAAGGTCAGAGGAGTTATTATGTAGTTTTTACTCCATCTTTTAAACTCCAATTGCCTCCCCTCCATTGTAAGATGTACTGCAGTAAAAAATGAAATGTAGCACAAATGAAAATTAGCAAATCAAACACTGAACAGAAAAAAAAAAAATTGTTCAGGCACAAAGATACATATATACGCCATGCTAAGACCCACTGAAAACCTGATCACTATTTTACCCTTTATTCCTTGTCCTATTGGTAGAGTCAGTTTTCTTGGAAAAATAAAAGCAGAACATTTCTGACTACTGGGCTCACCACTGAATATGTCCTGTGCCAGACACACTTAAATAAGATTACTTTGAGCAATAAGTGTGATTATGCTGTTTAGGGAAAAAAAGCCACCCAAACCAGGAAGTTATAAGAGAAACTGACCAGATTCCATTTTTTTTAAAAGACTGCAAGTATCTAATTTGGGGGGGGAAATCACTGCTGGTACCTTCCAGAACATCAACAGGTACATCTTGAACAAACTGCTCCCACCATCTTCTGTACATTGGCTTTGATGTCCACTCCTGAATTTCAAACTTGCATAAACGGCCTGCCAGATACATAACTGCAACAGCTATGATCTCAGGTTCCCACTGCAGTGACAATGTAGTGCAGAGACTAGAATATGAAAGAACAGCCAGTTTAAGTCAGCTCCAACAACTACATCACAAATTGGAATATGTGGTATTTACTGATTAGACCATTAAGATGACCATTTTAAGATCTTATTCAAACAGTGTTAATGAACAAAACTAGGAATCTGTTTGCTAGACAAGCTAATTTGCCAGACTCAATACTTTATGTAGTACCAGTAATCAGAAATTAAGTTTGATTTTACCTGTACAAAGAACTTTACTCTCAGCAATAATAACCACAGAAAGAAGTGAACAGTTAGCTGAGATATTTTAGATGTAGCTTGACACACCAGCGTAAAGTTTTCACAATGTAAGGGGGAGGGAGGGAGGGAGAAAAGGGTGTGCATTTAACTGCATCAAATTCCAGCTTGGATAATTACATTTTGCTTAGCCAAAAAAATCCTTTTATGATGTCAGCTGGAAATGGTCTTCTGACCTAGACATGCATGCAGGGCTTCATTTCAATTGTGAAAGAATGCCTATCTTTTTTTCCTCCAGTTCTTACAGATAAAATGCATTTAAATAAAGCAAAAACAACAAGGAAAGAGAGACAAGGAACAATAAACAATTCTACAACCAAGTCCTCAAAGCAAAGTTTTAGATTACTTAAATTTTTAGATCCAGTTCCAAAAATTTCAGCAGGTCACCTCCTGATTGGCCTTTGTAGCACTGAATACAATAGTAAAACTGATACTACTACAGCTCCTCTATTATTAAATGTAATCATGGGAAACTAAATTTGATTATTTAGTTCTAGCCAGCTGGTTACAACAACATTTCAGGCTGTTCACTCATTACAAAAACACAGAGAAATCAAAATACAAAAAGGTAGCTTAGGTTAAAGCACAGAACAAAAAAAAAAAAAAATCTGTATATTATGGATGCCTGAAGTCCATAAAACAGAAGTATACTTTGATAACAATGGCTCATTTAAAAATTGTTTTAATAGTAAAAATGCAAAAAGCAGTTTTAACACTTGCAAGATGTAAACTTTTAGCAGATTTTACACGTTTAATGTTGCAACTATAAATATATTTATATTTATGTTACTGTAGGGAATCTAACTCATTTTAACAAATGCTACATAGCAATCCTTTTAACCAGGCAAGAAAGAAAGAGAATCTTAATTGAAGTACCTATAGTTGAAATCCACATTGGTGATAGTAATGAACAACACTGGCTGAATTCAGAGCTTTCTCAAAGCACATATTCTGAGATATTTGTTAAAACATCATATAGCCCCTACAATCACCTCCATGACATTGTCGTCTAACATTGGACAAATTTATGGGGAAAAAATATTTCTGTAGAACAGGGGTTGGCAACGTTTCTGGGCAGAGTGCCAAAAAACCTGCAACTTTGACTCGCAAGATGTTGGTGTGCCAGGAGTGGATGGGGTAGAGAGCTATGAGGGGCCTGATCCTGGTTGAGCTGTCCCAGACCCTTCTTTGCCATCTGCCCCAAGCTGCACAATACTGAGCAAAATACCTTCACATGTGCTATGCTCTGGCACCTGTGCCAGGAGTTGCCTACCCCTGCTAATAGATGCTAGCCCTGCATGCTTCACTTGGGATCAGAAAGTGAATTTGCTTTCTGTTCTCCCTAAAGTATCTTTATCCATGATAAATATGATGTAAGCCTAATTGTGTGTGCTGATGTGCTTGGGCCCAACACCTTGCTCATCTCTAAAAGACTGTTACCACCATCTGTGCAACTGCTTTACCCCCACTTGCCTTATGCAGGTATCCACAGCTTAGCGCACATGCTACCAGTCTCAAATGTGAGAACCTAACATACCTGAATAAAATCAAGCTATTTTCAGAGAAGCTGTTCCTCAACACTGTTGAACAAAGCCAAAAGGAACTGTTGCTTCTCACACCCCTTGGTCAATCAGGTCACTTTTTGTCTCTAGCTAGGCACCTGAGCTAGAAAATACGAGCCTAATCGCTAGAGGTGCACCCATACATTGGTCCGATATTGGATTGGCACTGATATAAAGAAAATTTAATATATTGGAACTTATCAGGCTGATAATTTAGCCAATAAATGGTCCATGCACGAGTGCAGCCACGGCGCAGCACAGTCGGCGAGGAGCACAGTCCAGCAGCATTGAGAGCTGCCTCTAGCTTGTAAGTCTGGTGTGGAAGGAGGGGGAAGGGAAGGAGCTGCGGAGGGTAGATCAAGGCCCCTGTGGGAAGGAAGGCATGGGACTGGGGCAGGGGCAAGTGCTGTCCAGCCGGGCAGGGTGGGCACAGGATAGAGTGGGCGAGGGGTGTGTCCCATTGCTGTGCGTCCCTTGGCCAGGAGCCACTGGCTCATCTGGGAGGGCAGGGGCCAGGGCTGCACCAAGCTCTTCCTGGTGAAGCAGGACTGCGTGGGGGGCGAGCCTGCAGCCACAAATTTGCCATAGCCCCCTCCCATTGCAGCCCTGCCAGGAAGAGCTTGGCCACTAAATTAGCAGAAATGACTCAATACCCAGAGATCACATCTATTAATTGAGGTGTCATATTAACATACCAACCTCTTAAAAATAAAGCCACACTTAAAATTGCAATTGGGAGTAGTTTGCTCAATTTAGCAGTTACAGATGGTAAACTAAGAAGAAACCAAATATTTTGTTTTTCTTTTCTAAATGCTGACTGATGTAATAGACTTGAATAAAATTATTTACAGCTCAATATACTTTCCTACAGCACCAATTAAAATATGTCACACAACAGCTAACTTTTTGAAAAATCCTCTCTCCCAGTTCAAGATAACCAGTTATATACTTCTCTTCCTACAGATCATTAAAGACCACTCAGATCTGTTTCTGTGACTCAAGGGTTTGGCCAGCTGCTTTTGGATCTTATTTGGGGTCCTATGTCTGGCTTTCCCTCTGGTGTTCCCAATCTACTCTCTCACCCTTGAATAAGAGTCTTTGAGTCTTTTCTTTAAAGGAGAGAGAGACCCAAGTGATTTATAACATTTCTGAACTGCCTCCACTGTTTGCAGAAAACGTATAGCTTGAGTTCATCTAGGTGGAATTAGAAAGGTCAGGGTCCAAAATAAAGGAAAGTTGTGGTAGGTAACTGAAATACTTCACTGTCAAAAATTATAAAAATGTGTGGAAGCAATTTACCTGTCATTTACAAATGTCCATGCCATCTGAACCAATTTCTGGATTTTGTTTTTATCTCCTGAAAAAGAAAAAGATTGAATGATAAATTAAAAATGCTTGAAAATTTTTAATGGCATAAACTAATAAAAAAAGAAAGACTTTGGAATATTTGGAAATATCCCCAGAAAATGTTAATGCTCTTTGTTTAATAGTTGCAAGTGAATTATTGAAGCTGCAAGACTGTTTTTATATGTCATCTCTCTGTAAAACATTTACCTTTTGCACTAATTTTTTTGAGCTTTCTGAAATGATAGGGAACCCAACATTTATCTTTTAAGTGGAAAGAACACCAAAGTGGTGGTTTTCTGTTCAATGGGATAGAGGCATTCTTTCTTTTGGAGTGAAAAATAGAGAAATATGACATTACAGGACAAGAGCATTATAGGATTGTTATGTAGGATGAGCAATTGATTTCCAAGGCTCTGGATTTTCCGTTTCACGTGGGACAACAGGGAAAACTACAGATTTCCTGTTTTTAATCAGAGAAAAAATGGATTTTACTTTTTAGCAGAGAAACCTGCAGATTTCCTGGTTTTGCAGAGAGCTCTGCAGGCCGGCAGAGTTCCAGCCTGCAAGAGCTAATTGCAAAAACGGTGGGGAAATCCCAGCCCTCACCCAAGGCTTGGATCAGGCTCACTGTTGGTTCCTGGAGCCTGTGAAGTAAGTGGGGCTTGGGGGTTGCAGGGCAGGGCTGGGGGAGGGAAGCTGGCTAGGGGCTGACCCAGATCGAGAATGGGGCTGCGGGGCAGTGTGCCTCTGTGCTTGCTCCCAGGAGCAGGGCCAGGCAGGGCAAGGGCAGCAGTGCTCCTCTGCAGGCCATACATGCAGCAGCCAGCCAGGGGCAAGGGCAGTGGTGCCCTTCTGTGGGCTGTACATGCACTGGCGGGCCAGCTGGATCGGGAAGCTTGTACACAGCAGTGCCACTGCCCCACACCGCTTCGCTGCATCCAGTCGCACACGCAGCTCTGCGTGAAGGAGCATGGCATCGGTGGTGTGGGGTGGTAGCAGCCACTGAGTATGAGCCCCCCCCAGTTCAGCAGGAAGGTGTGTGTGGCCTGAAGAGGGGTACTGACCAGGGTTTGGGGGAAGGAAGGAGAGACAGGACTTGCACACAGCAGCTGGCCACTGTCACAACCCCATACCACCGATGTTGCACTGCTCGCCCACAGAGCCATGATGGTGCAGGGCAGTGCCAGCCACTGTCTGTGATACTCCACCCCTGCTCCTGGGAGCAGGCACAGAGACACTCCCTCCCACCCGCTCCAATTCTCAATCTCCCTCCAGCACCTTCCCTTTTTCTCATCCCATCCCTTCCCCTCCACACACTTACCTGCTGGGGGGGTGTATGTCTGTCCCCATGTGTGGGGCTGGGGAGGCTGTTGGCAGGGGAGGGGAGAAGAGGGGCACCAGCAGGGCTGTAGGGCAGCAGGGCTGTGGGGGGCCTTTAATTTTAATCATGGATTTTGGAGTTTAATCATCAGAAAATTTGTGATTCTTTATCAGGGAAAACCAGGATCCCTGGTGACTTCTGATGACAAGGAATTGAAGTTGAATGGGTCTGAGCATGAAAAAAGAAAGTATAGCTGCAAAAAGTACTTTTGCCTGGGTTATCAGGGATAAGGAAGCCAGCATCAAGACCTTCTGAAGGCGTTCCATGACAGGAGAAATGAACTACTGAGATCAACTTGTCTAAAAACAGCAGTGACAAAGTGAAAAAGAAATATGATCTACTAAGACTAAATGCCTTAGTACCCTCATTTTTGCTGAGGATGATATGCCAAGAACATTTACTTTTGAAAATATCTACTAGCTCTTAGTTTGTGGGGTTAGGCAACCTCCGTTTGAACTCCCTTCAGGAAAATAAGATTAATATTCACTTTTCCTTTATCAGGTGGATTAGTGTTTGTAAATAACTTCAGGTCAAATTGCTCTTTTAGTGGTATTTGTACAACTATTACTGAAGTATATTAAAAATATTTTATTTATTATTGATTACCTTTGAGTTGTTTGGCATACTTGAGAAGGAACTGATAAGGATGTTCCACTTGTAAATCAAACTTTATAGTCTGTAGCAAGATTCTTTCTAGAACCATTACTTCTTCCTAGAAAAGATGAGAAAGTAACCATAAATGAGATTACCTCTTCTTTCACTCATTAGCGTTTGATATTTGTTTCAAATATGGCTATACAGCAGTGGTCTCCAACCTTGCTAAGTAGAAGATGACACCTTTAGCATTTAAAAGCAACCTGAGATCTACTGTGCACAGCTGCCACCCCATCTCCCCCCAGCAGGTAAGTCTGTGGGGAGGGAAGGTGGGGGGCAGATTGAGGTAGAGGGAGAAAAAATTATTTGCGGGCACACCTCTCCAGCGGGTTTGGCCCATTCAGCCTGGGCTCTACTCAACTTACCCCTGCTCCTACCTTTGTGGCACTGTCCCTCACCGCTGGGACCTCAATCTAGCCCCTGCCCCATCCCTCCCCTACAGACTGACCTGCTGGGCTGGGGTGCATGCATGCATGCGGGCACTCAGCCCCTCATCCCAGCCTCAAGAGGGACCCCAAGAGGCTCTGAGATCTACCACAAGAGGCTCCAAGATCTATTGGTGGATCGAGATCCACTGGTTGGTGACCACTGCTATACAGTATCCCCAGGGAAACAAGGTTTGACTGCTCCATTACAGCTGCCTCAAGTAGTAAAACAGAAACTTCAACCTAATATTTATGAGAGATGCCAAAGTAAATAAAATCAGAAAATTAGGCAAATTTTCTTTTTCATTTTACATTCAGTATTTTTAGGAGAGCTTTCAATATTGTGGTGTAAAAGCCGAGTAAAAAGGGAAGGAAGAACAGGGGAAAAATAGCAAAACTGACAGCACATAAAGCATCAAATGCACAAAACAAAACAAAGACTTCTGTATATAGTATTTCCTAAAATTATTTGATTTAATTCTTAAACAGGAGAGGCTGGATTCACATAGGGTAATCTGACATCAATTTTTTAATTAAATCTCAAGGTGCCATTAGGATGATCATGATAAACAGCTAAGCATACTTAACAGGATGAAACTATAACCTCTGCCTAAGTGAAAAGGCTCAAGGGTATTTTACAACTTTCCCTTCATCTATTATTTACATAGAGGCATCAAAATCAACACAAAAAAATAAATTATGGGCTTTGGATTTAAAATATCACTACTTGTCCACGGGATTCTAAACTCTACTAAAAAAGTCAACAAAATAAAATAAACAAGTTAGCATCTGTTTTCTTAAAGGATCTTAAAAACTTTGCAAGTCATACATAATGACTGCTGTTGTAGAATTTGGGATGGCAGATCAGGCAAACTGACCAGCAATTTTCTGAATAGACAAGCAATTTGCGGCGTCTCACTTCAGTATGATCATCCTGACAACCTTACTTTTTCAAAACTATCAGCTAGCCACTCTGTGAAATATAAGAACCTTTTAAGGTGTCTCAAATTAAGCACCTATAATCCAAAAATCACCGTGTTTTTAATGGTAGCTTTTTGTAGCAACTGAAAAAAAAAAAAAAAAAAAATCAGTCAAGGCAACTGAAACTACTAACATACTGTAGAGAATAAGAAATTTCTTAGAACTCATACCATACACTTGCTGAACTGAAAGGAGTTTTGAAAAACTAAGTTTTCCTATGAAAATGGTGAGAGCTAAGGACTTTTGTGGGCAACTTCTTGTATTGGATCAAGTGTATAGTTAGGCTGATACCCGAAAGCTAGTCTGTGTCCCTCCTACTATGCAGTTGGTCCAATAAAAGATACCACCTATAAAAATCCTTGACTCAGGTTTCCTTATTTCTTTTAAAGGGATAGCCTATAATTAAAAAAAAAAGTCATATTTCTCTGAAAAGTTGTAGTAATTATAGTTTCAAGTTTGCCCCTAAAATTTTAATAACTGAAAGAAATTATAAGAGTATTTACCTAGCTTTCCAATCTTGTGTATTTATGTTGTCAGCTTAATATATTGTCTTTTCCCCAAGAAATCAGGTTCTCCTGTGCCTAAGACACCATTCAAAGTAACAGGAAAATTAAGAGACTTAGGCTTCCCTTACAAATTTAACTACACTGGAAACTAAAGGCAGCAGCTTTGTCCTCAATCAAAAGAGGAGTAAGGTGCATTAAGCAGCTAGCTATCACTTTAATTTCTACTTGTCATGCAATAAGAGCAAGCATATGGCAGTAAGTTTGCATAGTCTCCTATGGTAAAGCCTCATCTTTTTGACCCATGGTAAATTGTTTTTATGTCCATACCTTTATGAAAGTTGAAGTTGTCAGTCTCCCTTCAAATGAGAATCTAACTTTCCTGCTGCTATCTCAGAGAGAAATAAAGCCTTAGCATATGAAGAATATTAATATATTTAGTAGATTAAATTAAGTTGTTATTACATAGACAAGAATTTAAGCATAACTTATTTTTACCTTTGGGTCATCTCCAAACTGTCCAAATTGCACATCGTTTAATAAACTACGAGCAGTTTTGATTATATCTTTACATTTTTTGGGTGTTTCTTCAACTTTTCCTGCCAGGAAGAGACAGCAGGCTCCAGTCACCTACCGAAGAAAACTTTTGTTCAGAAAGGTGTCTATGTATTTAAATGTAGCATCCTAAGTAAAACACTGCCAATTTCAACTACCAGGCTATAAGATGCTCTCTGTCATAGAACAGTTAACATAATTAAAAGCTGATGCATTGACTATAGTAGTAGAAGCTAAGTTGTGTGTAAAGTAAAGTAAATATAGGCTTTTGGATGACTGCCCATTAAGCAACATTTTATGATTAAAAATATAAACAGTTTCTGCCTTAGCACAAAATGATCATTGCCTCATGAGGGTTTTTAAAATGTAATTATGAAATTTTTATTTTTATAGAGCATTTACCAGAAGCTGCAAACCATAAATTTTAACACTTTCTTTGGAATGAGATTAGCATAACAGAATTACAACAGCAAGGCTTATTTGCAGTAGGTCATTTAACTGACTGAGTGTACACAGGGAGAAATGGTAAATTTTAAGGTTTGATATTCAACATAAAACATTTAATTTTCATTTCAAGGCAACATGTTTAAAGGATCCGATTTAACCTTAACATTATAAATCACACAAATTAACATTCTCCATATTAGCCTTTTTCTGACATACTTATACGACTTCAACATGTAATTTAAACTTTACACACACACACTTTAAGATGCAATCTTGACAACAGTTTTCAGAACTTTTTATCCATAAAACATGACACTTCAATAACTGTGTCTCACATCAGCCATTTGCCACCACCTTAAATACTCCATACTTAAAACATCCATTGCACTAAAGAATCAATCCTGTAAACTTACATATCTTGGGAACTGCTTGAAGGAGTGAAACATATAAAACCGATGAAAATATATTATTCCAGTTGCCAAAGTGTCATAGTGTCTATGCTACAGGATAAGGATTTAAACAGAGCATAAAGAACATTTAAAGTAAGAGATGGATGAAAGAAGCAGAGAGAGAAATATCCAGCTTTCATCCAAATAAATTAAAACTAATAATGACTGCATTTAATATGCAGAGGATATAATTCACAAAATAACTTTCACAAAAATCACTTCATGAAAATATGAGGCTCCTTCTCTAAGGATCTTATGAGCTGGCATGGACAGAGAGTCAAGACGATGCTTACACAGGGGTCCACATAATTCCAGTCATGTAACTTAAAACCCACAGAACTGGCTCAGAAAAATGAAATAATTACAGTAAGCCTTGAGGTGGGTCATGTAACATTATAAAGTTCTCATGACACCCAAATCATACAAAGGGTAGAAGGACTCTGACCTGCCTTGATCCTTTTGAGCATATATTAACTAACTACTACCCAGCCATTGCAGTTTAAGGGCATCTGCAGCGCCCTTTACCTTCTGTGCTTTTACCTAGTGTTTCAGTTATTGCTGTGTGTTACAGTTATATGAGAGGGCTGAAATGGTGACTTGGGGAATTCCCTAGATAAATGACTGAGAAAACAAAGGACTGGACTTGATAGACCTGGAGGCCTTTCATGTTGCTCAAGAGGTATCCAGTGGAAAAAGTTCCAAAATTTAAGCCTGAAGGATTTGTGCAAAGGCTTAAGGTAAGAAAGGTACTTCTAATCTCCAAAATCACTATACAGTACATGATTGAAAGCTCTATATCACATTTCCCCTTTATGCTGTCATTTTATCAACTGAATCCTTGTCAATCAAACAGAAGAAATAAATTAGAGTAGAAATACAATACATTAAAACAGATATTTAACTGTCAAAGATGTTTTGAGAAGATGACTAAAATTTCAAGAATGAATCAAAAACATACGAACTATTCTTGCTAGTAATAATTTTTCTAGTGTTGTTATTCTGTAATGCAAATAGCTGCCTCAAACCAACTCAAAGGATACAACCCAAGACGTGTTCCCACATCAAATATGAACCGGGCCCCTTCTCGCCGGTATCGTGCTTCAGTAGCTGGATCAAGGCCTTCTAGCTGTGATGGTGTATGCGCCAAATCTTTTTTATCCCAGTACCAACATGGTTTTGTGTGGTCCAGGTTTGCCAAATTTACAGATGGGCTGGAATTTTCTTTATTCTCCTTCATTTATTGAAGTAGAATGGATCCTGCTTGATAAGGTTTTCAAAGGGTAGATTTTCAAGTAGCAGTTCCAGAGCCTAAAAAGAAAGACGTGTCTTTACAAATGGCGCCAAAACAAAAACATTTCCACCCTCAGATAAGCCATTTTCTTTACTTACACAAATTACGTCAGCAAGTTCTAAGACCTGAAAGTGACCTCAGAAAGTGGCTGATTTTGCTATGAGCACGTAAACACAGTAAGTATGTAAGTTTTTAGATTAAATTTACAGCACTGACACCATGATCTGACTGCTCCCCAAGTCTCTCTACAAATGTTCTTCAGGTGACTTGTCCTCTTTGAAAGTCCACTATTCACCGCGCTATAGATGACAGAACCAGCAAAGGGACAATAACATCTTGGCCCGGGTGTTCTCAGCCACCTGGAAATTTCCTTTATGAGCAGTGCCCATGAGGTGACGTGGCGACTCCGGTCACCAGCTTCAAAAGAGCCTACGATCGGGAGCTGCAACCAGAATGACCTTACCTCAAACCAAGTTTGTTTCATTTTGCTTAGACCAGTGCTGCCCACCCATGCGCCCAGCTTCTATGGCAGCAGTTCCCAAACATGGCCAGACTGCACGTCACCAATTTAAAATAATGCAACCTTAAACACCACCAGCAATTTTTTGTCATGCAAAGTAACTATAATGCATCTGTTAAGAGTACTGCTAGTGGTGCCTGTACCAGAGATTGGGAACCTCTGGCCCAGGGGATGGGGCAGCTGGCAGCGCCCCAAACGTCCATCCCGCACACAACCGATCCGTTTGGTTTTGTTTCTCAAGCTTCCGCCCTCTCCCCCCCGCCGCTCGTCCCGTGCTGCCCTGGCTCCTGCCCTCTCCCTGCCCGCCCCAGCCTTCAGAAGGGCTGCAAGGGCGTCACCAGCGAAAAGGCCCGGCTCGGCCGGAGGAGCTCACACGCTTCCAGCTGCCGCCTCCGCCCTGCCTGGGCCCAAGCTACCCCCACCGCCCAGCTCTACCTGTCCCCGGCCCTGAGGGCCCGGCCGGGCCCCGCAGCCGCACTCAAGTCTCGATCAAGAGCGGGAGCCACCCGGGACGACACAGCCGCTAAGGGCGACAAGGCCCGCACTTCATGCACAGCGCCATCTTGGGCAGAGCGTCCAAACCCCGCCGACGTCACCACGTCCGCGCCGCGCACGGCCTCCCCGTTCGCGGACCGCTCCCCGGCACGCGGATTGGGAGAGGCTGGACTGGCACCCACGCCTACCAATCGGACGGCAGATCCCAGGAAAGGCCAAGAGCTCACAGCCAATAGGCATGCAACCATGGGAAGGGGTTAACCCCTCACCAATGAGGGGCGAGGGGGCGGCCGAGCCCATTGGTTGGCGGCGGCAGGAAGGGGGCGAGGCGCAGCGTGGGGGCGGGGGCTGTCGGCTTAGCCAATGGCGGCGGCGCGGTCTGAGGCTGGTGGGCGGGCGGGGCCGGCGCTGGGAGTGTGGGGCTCGGCCGCTGCCTGCCCCTCCCCAGCCCGGCGGCAGCAGCAGCAGGCGCCGCGGACAGCTCGGCCCGCGCCCGCACCAGGAGTTGTCGCCGCCGCCGCGCGGGAGGTAAGAACCGGGCCGGCCAGGCCTGTCCCGCTCCCGCGTTCCCCCGCCCCTCCCCCACTCCCCTCAGGCGCCTCCATCCCCCGGCTCGCGGGGCCTGCTGCTGCTGCCGCGCCCGCCCCGCCCCATCTCCTTCGCCCCGTCGGCCTGGGGCGGCCCCAGCAGCTCGGAGGCTGGCAGAGCTCCCCCTGCCCCCGGACACACTGCCTCTCGGGCCGGGCCGCTCGAGTGCGGGGAGTGAAAACGCCCCCGAGAGTAGCGCCCGGCCCATATAGGGTGGGGAGGCAGAGCCTGGCGGGAGTGTCCGATATCCTCCGCTCAGCTCTGCCCGGAGGCCCCCGCAGCCCAGACCGGGCCCTGCTGCCTCCTTTCTTGTTTCTGCAGCTCCCCCTCGGGGGACCCCCTGCTGGCCCCTCCCCGATGGGACATGGCAGCCCGGGCGGCGTTTCGCAGTCTGGCTCCTCACCACTTTTTTTCCTGTGACGTTTCACTCGGTGTCTTGTCCTGAGCGTGGGCCGGGCCAGGCCCCGCGTGGGGAGAGGGGCTATAATCGCAGGGGCGGGTCCACACGTGTGAGGAGGAGCGAGCTCTGTGGGAAAGCGATGGTGAAGTCTTGTCAGTTCGCAGCTCGTGGCAACTTTCCCATTGTAGCGAGTAAATAAGCTAGTTATAGGCGTTTGAGCCAATGTGCTGACTCCTGCCCCAGGTCTAAATGAGCCGGCGTGGAAGTATGCTGAAGGTACGCCTCTGTGGGCAAAAAGGCAGCATGTTATCAACCATGTTAGCTCTGTCAGACTAACTGAACGTGACACGGCTTCACACGTGCTAGCCTGTATTTGAACAGGGCTTTGAACTGTATTAAGCTAACTGGATTGAGTTAATACAATTGATAACCGCATCCTTGTGTGGGTCAAGGGATAGCCAGGGCTAGTTCTAAGATTTCAGCACAAACGCAAGCCTATGGGGTCTAAATGAGGCCGTGTCTCAGTAGAGGGGGGCTGGGCTGCAGACTGAATTGAGATCTGGTGACCAGCAAGAACGACACATAACAAGAAACAGAACAGTTTATTTCGAAAGGCACAGGGAAATCTATACATAAATATTTTTTTTATATATTTAAATAAGCTCAGGTCTTCAGGCGTAGCATTGTTTATATGTTAATGGTATATTAAATACAGTGTATAGACATAAACTATTTCATCAAAGTGTGTGTTTTCTCAGGCTGAGGTTAGAATTCATGTCACAAGTGCACATATTATTGGGGGGATTGTATTTGGAAGTGAAAGGTGGTTTGTTTTGCATATGAAGGCTGTGAAAGGACATAGTATTTACTCCACCAAAATGATATAATCAGAGTTGAGAGACAACCTGATGTAGCGCAGTGGGGGGCCAACATTTTTGGCAGGCAAGCCACATACTAACCCTCCACTCTCCCCGAGTGCTACTCAAATCCCCTTCCCCTGGCTGATCTGCTCTTTCTTTTCCCTGCCTCATGGGCTGCTCTGTTCTCTACTCCCTGCCCTATCTACGACCGTGCTCCTGTCCCTTTTCCTAGTTAGCCACATGCAGGGGCTGCCCATGCTACTAGTGGCATGTGTGCTGCAGGTTGGCTACCTCTGATTTAGGAAGCAGGATGCTAAAATGAGTCAAACCCCTGGGTTTTATAGGCATCTCTACCACTGACGTGCTGTGTGAACTTGAGCATTTATCTGTGCCTCATTTTCTCCCACTGTAAAATTAGGATCAATTTCTATATAAAGAACACATTGAAATCTCTGGTTTTAAAACGCTGCATGAGAACTAAGTTTTACTGTTTATGAAATAGTGATTAACCTTGTTTCTAGTGATTGTGTTTGATGAGAGAGATAAAGAATCATAATGCTTACTTACTGAATATTTTCTGTGGGGGACTCTTCAGAAGGCACCAGTTCAGGAACTGGATACAAATATAAAAGACTGTGATTTTAAAACTAGTGCATTTTATTTTTTTTAAAGAGTAGATATTTTGATGCATCTAGTTTAACAGTTGTGCTGGCAGAGAACTTCAGTGGGAGGTCAAGGAGAACTTATGACTGTCAAGAGACAAGGCTTGACAGTCCATGTGCGCAGTTGTAACTGGCAAATATGTTTCCCGAGAGGATCACTGGCATACTTATAGCTAAAAGTTCTCTCCCAACAATTCAAACTTTTAATGAAAAAACAAACAAACAACAACACTTATTCACTGTCTACTTGAGTAGCATTTGGAGATGATACTCTGGTGGAAATCCCATTTTCTGGACAGGAGCAGGTACTGAAGGACTTGAACCTCTTTTCAGCCCCTTACTTTTGAGTGTGGCTAGTTCTTGTGCTGTAGTGTGTTGCATTGATTTCTAACCAAAAGTCTTCTAACTAGTGGTGTGTAGTTAATATTTGGATTTGTCAGTATTTCTGTTTTTTCAGTAAATATGGTCAGATTTGGTTAATTTTATTTTGTCAAAAAGTATGGTATTAGTAATAGCACCTTATTTGTAAATATGTTCTAGTTAAAATTGAACATGTGGCTATTTTATATATGGCTAAGTCTGGTTGTTGTTAAGCCGACATTCTGTTTGAATGGATTCCTGTTTGAAATCTCTGGGTTTATCTTTGGACTCATGTTTGCACACCGAACAGTGAGGCACCCTTGAAAGAATCTCAAGGCACCCCAAAGTGCCACACCACTCTGGTTGAGATGAACTTCTTTTGATATAGTTTTTTGAAGGCTGGCGACTTTTTAGTACTTTTCCAATTTAGTACATTTAAGCTAATCGATAGAGAATGTTGCAGAAACTTTCAAAGGCAACATTTTTCCCCCTTTTTTAATGAATGTAATACTATGAAAAGCATTCCTAAACAGCCATCAAGGCTGAAGTTTTCTTTTTACTGAATGGGTACTTAAAAGTGCATGCCCTACCTACTTTCCACCGATAGCCTCAGCCATATGCTAATGATAGAAACTCTGATGTTATGTGATACAGCTTTTGATAGAGACAGCGTTTCTGAAATTAACTCTCTCACCTTAATTGCTTAACTCGGTGGAGACATTTCTCCTTCTTAGGCCTGTTGTCCAGGGCTTTAAAAAAATAATTAAGATTAAAATACTTTTTAAAAATTAGAATATCTAACAGTCATTGCCGTGCCATTCTTTTTAAAAAATGAAAATAAAAGGAGAGAGAGAACACTTAAAAACTGCAAGGCTGTAAAGTCAAAAACTCAAAAGTCAGAAACGTTTGTTCTGTTGGATTCAGTCCAGATTCTGAAAGGACTCATGCCCTTGATCCTGCTGCCCCTGTGTCTCTAGGATGTGTTTGTGCCACTCTGTTTCAGTCCACTTTTCAGTCTAGCTATCTAGCTCTTCCCTTCTAGCTCTTCCTTTCTGGCATCTGGCATCCTGTTTCCCCTCCTCTCCCATCCCTACCCTTTTTGTACCTGATGTATCCCCCACTTCTGTCTCTCTTCCCATTCCCTCCCACCTTTGCAGTGGTGACACGTAGAGGGTGCATGTGCACCCCCTGAGACTGCTGGTGCACCCCCTGATGGCTGCAGTAGGTGCTTGGGCAATGGGTAGGTGGGAATGCTGATGCCCTCCCCCCTGCAAGCACTGGCTGCTTGCTGTGCTCACTGCACCCAGTTCTGGTGCCTTGTATCACAGTGGAGCCCAACAGTGAGAAACATCAGTTGGAGGGAAAATTCTGCTTTGTCCTCTTAGCCCTGGCCAGGAGCACACTCACTGTATCTTGAAACTAACAAGAATTTAGCTGTCAAACTCTAACAAGTCTCCACTGAGTGTGAACTGAAGCTTTTCAGTGTCTCAAAACTTGGCTGTATTTGGGCAGATTTTCTTGGGATGTTAAAAGGCACATCCCTGACACAGGGTGGAGTCTGCTGTAAACTGGAGTTGCTAGAATTTTTTAACAAAATGGTTGTAGAACTTTTTTAATAGAGGCAGGAACATATATTTTTTTCTTTATCACATTTTCAGGAATAGCTGACCTGTTTCAGCTAAACTTTACAGAAAAATTCAGTCTTGCCTGATATGGATAATATTGGATATGGTTGGCAGTGTTTGTCTAAAGTCAGGGCTGTCCAACTTCTAAGCAGCCAAGGGTGGAACCAGTAGGGGCCATGGGCCCTTGGGGATGCATGCTTCCTCTGGTATGCCGTGCTGTGCTGCCCCCCCCCGCCACTGTATTGTGCCTCTCGGGTGCCCCAGGCAAAAGGCTCCCTCAGCACTATGTACTTCTCTTTGGGGCTGGGAAGGGAAAGGGGAAGCGGGAGGGAGAAGAACCATAGAGAGAGCTGGATGGAAGGTTGGGTGCCACCATTTAACTCCTCCTGTGCTGCATTTGGCCTGTGGGCTGCCAACTGGACAGTCATGGGCTAAGTTATAGACAGCTAAAAATAGGATCTTACTGGCATTGGATATCCTTAGCTATTAGTGCTGCTGCTTGTACCACATCTATTACTTATCTGTTCTTACTCTGGTTTGGTATGATTTGAAAGATTGACTGATTGGTTGGGATGGGCAAGTCTATCACCAAACTCTTCACATCTCTTCGTTCATGGTAGAAAGCTGTATATTATCTCTATCAGGGGTTGGCAGCCTTTTCCAGTTCTGGGCTGGTGTGACTCAACTCATGTCTGAGGTAGGTTGCTGTTAAAATTCAGCCCTTTGCTGCCAGTGCTTTTTCCTATACCTGGCCCCAGCAAGAGCCAAAAGTTTTTGGATCCACAGACTGGATTCTATGGCTCTGCTGGCCATACCTGTCCATGGCTGGAAGCTGCTGACTCCTGGTTTGCATCATTTTTCCCTCTTCTGATTGTTAATTCTAATATATTTTCACTAAAAAACTTCGCAATTTAATGTATTTCAGGTTCAAAAGACAGAATTTGTGCATTTTAAAGAAAATTAGCAATACAATTTTTAAATTACGCCTCTGCTTTAAAGTTTTATATCATGTTAAATAGTCTGACAAAAGAATTAAGAGGCATGGTTAGCTGTGTTAGTCTGGAGTTAGGCAGAAGGCAAGGCAGTATAGCACCTTATAGAGTAACTTGTTCAGAGAGGCTTGACCTTTGTGGGCTACAGGCTACTTCATCAGATGCTTGTGAAAAAAATGGTTGTCTTCTGCTGTTTTATAGCATGCCATAAATGAGCCCTGCACCTTCCATGAGTGCTCCCTGCTCGTTTTGCTGCTTTCCTTTCTGCTTCCTGCCCTATTTGTCACTGTGCTGCCTATCACCTCCCAATCAGTTGTGTGCCACAGACAGAGGCTGTCCATGCCACTTGTGGCACCCATGCTGCAGGTTGGCTATCCGTATTATAAAAGGACTTGCAGAGAGCAGGGGTATTAGCTGTGCTGTGTCATCAACACAGATTACATTGTCACTGGATCAGACAACACAGATTATAACATCCAGGTTTTTTACCTGCTCCTCTGTTAGTGTCAGATATGCTGTCACCTGCCATCATCAGTGTAGGTCTGTTGTTTACATTGGATAAAGAGGGCAATTCCTAGGTGGAAGAATGAATAGATACCAATCTGTCATCTGTTCTAGAATGATACAAAAGCCTGTACTAGTATACTTTAACTTTCCTTGATGCTTCATCGCTGACCTCGGAGTAACCATTTTTAAACAACAAAATGTTAACAACTGAGTTAAACATGAAACTACAGATCAAGAAATTGTCCATGAACTTGATTGTGTAAAGTATGGTATCAGCGGAGACTCTGGAGTGTTATCGCATTGTCTGGACCAGCTTTTATAACCCTGGTGTCCCTTAGTGGCTGAACTGCTTTGTTTATCCCAGTGGTTCTCAACTTAGACTTATGGCACCCCTTGGAAAATGCCAGCTCTTAGCTTTCATTCACTTCTTGACCCTAGAAAAACTAATAGAGCAGTTCTGCTGCTGCAGTGAACTCAGAAAGATCACAGCAGCAGGATGTTTTTGACACTATTCCTATTTGAAGTTTCTAAGTTTACCTAATAGTGCAAATATTGCACAGCTATAGCTTGGCTGAAAACCAGTGGTTTTTATCCCCTTTTGATCTCTTCAACTCATCTTTATCCCAGTCAGTACTGCTCTCTCCTTTGTATTTAAGTAACCTTATTTTTTTTCCTGTGGTACCCCTTCTCTCATCCATTTGTAGCATCTGATGACAAAGGCCTGTAAAAGCTTCATGCCTCTCTGAATGAGTAAGTGAACTGCCACTCTTTCCTGCCTTCTGCCTAAAAGAATTGAAGGCTAGAGAAGAGCAAATTTTTAAATTAAAGGTTAAAAATATGCTTACTTTATAAGTGAAGACTTCTAAATTATGCCATTTGTGAACAAGAATATTATATCAAGAACCAAAATAAAACATTAACTGTCCATATTTGTTTCAAGGGAAATTCTGAGGTGAAGACGGAATTTAGATTTTGCTTTTTCATTTATGTTCGAGTGTGACCTCTTTCTTTCTAGCAGTGAGGCATATGTTGAGAGATGATATACTGTGATCTAGTTGTTGTTTTCCAGCAGAAATGAAACCACATGCATCATTATTAATATAGACCCTTATCTTTTTATTAAAAACTTAGTAGAAATACTATATTTTCTTTTTTTTTCTTTTAGGTTCTCTAAATCCCAATATTTATAACAACCTATAAAAAGTGTTTTCTTTTTTAATTCTGCAGATATCACTGTACAGATTAAATATTCAAGTAAATCAGAGCTGTTACCTCTTAATGGTAGTGACTCTTCACATTTTATGTATTCAGTTGAAAATAGAAAAAATATATTTATTTAGTATACTTAGACTATCAGATTTTGATTGAAAAGGATATATTAGAGTTATGAACAAGACATTGTTAAATTATTTTATGTGGCCTGGGTTTTGGAATAACTTAGCAATTAAGTTCTCTGTCACTGCGAAAACTGGCATTCCCTGCGATTTTTGCACAGACTCACCAGAACAACTTATTAAATAAAATGCTGGCTCCCCAGTTGGAGCCAGTGGCTGCTGCAGCCTGGCCTTGCAGTCCGCTGGTGGGGGGGGAAGCAGTCAGTACAAATGGGAGCAGCCAAGCTGCTGGCCACCCTCTCCTCCGTCTGCTGCTGATTGGCTGAGAGGACTGCCTTTTGTGCAGCCCTATCCTTCTCTGCCAATTGGCAGTGAGGGGTGGTACTGCATGGAGGTCTGTCCTCTCAGTGGCTGGGGCAGGGCTGCCAGAGCCCCTTGGCCATTCAGTGGTAAAGCAGGGAGCGCCAGGGGTCTCACTGCAAAGACGCTGGGTGCTGTGAGCAGCCCACAATTTTTACTTCACCTCCGTGTGATTTAAGTACATCCCTACTGATTGGAGTCTCTGGTTGTCCCCTAAGATTTGACTTGACAGCATTTTTGGATGAACTAAGTATACTTGCTTTCTCCCTACAAAAAGTATTTCAACTGCAGGTGACCGAAGAGGAAACTGCTAAGCAGATGACTGTCTTAAAATTAAGAGGTGGCTTGCCTATTTTTCAGAGTTAGAAATATTGGAATAGTTTCTCTAGCCTTCTAGTTTTCAGTATCTTGATTCTTGGATGAAAGGGAATAATTTTGTGCAGAGTTGGTCTAGTGGATTGAAAGTGACTAAGTTCATAAATTCTATTGCCTGCTCTGTGCCTTCAGACAGCCAAAAGGTTTCTGCTTCAGAAATGACCTAATGCCATTTAAAATGTATAGAAATGGAGCATTTTTATCTATTAGGTCCTTTATTAATCCTAGCTCTCAATCTCATGTGTTTTTAAGATGGAATAATATTGTGCAGCATAAGAAATAGTAGTTAAGTGTTAAAGAAATATCTCTCTTTGTTGGGAACATTCAAAATATCAGTTATTTTATTTTTATTTAGACTTAATAACCAAGTAAAAATAATTACCCAGATGCTAATATGGAATGGATAGGATTTTTTTTCATAACCTAGATAGACAGACAGTGCAAAACTTTATATGAAAGTTTAGTTCTGTTTTCTTGATTTAAACTAAGCTTTGAAAATAGCTTTACCTTGTTTTGAAACTAAGCCTACTCAAAGATGGTGTGTTACTCTGCCTCTTCAACACCTCATGCATAAGTTTGAACACCAACTATAGTGGTGAGAGCAACTCATGGCAGTAGTTTCATGTTGACTTTCAGCAGAATGAAGTGAAAGTAGATATTTGTGCACTTCCAGAGTACCCCTTTAACAATGATCATAGATCTAAAATTTTCCTGTGTTGGGTGGTACCCATGACCCTTTGCACGAAATGTGTTAAAGAAGAACTATTCCGAAACAATTGCATCCATGTGACGGGCAGTTAACCTAGTTCCCTCTGAATCTATGTATACACATGGCACAAATTCCAAAATATGTGCCTGAGATTTTAAATTCCATGGTGCTTTGTCTTGCTATTAGATTTCATACATATTGGGGGGGGTTCTTGTCATGCATTTTGAGATGCAAGTAAAAGCCACTAGAATTTTGGCTTCTTGGTTCAAACTAGCAAATTTCTATTATTCTGCTCCAGTATCCTCTGTTTCTTCTGTACCTTGGTCAGCTAGCACCATTTTAAACCATAATAAAGGGAATGCAGTGCCTTCATAACCATCATAAAGGGAACCCAGCTATATCTTGCTGTACTAAGAATTGGTCATATTTAGAAGTTTTTGTATGAATACTTGAAATCACACAGATAGGTGGCTTTGGAAAGTAGCTGCTGATTGTCTTGGTAGAGTAGGAGGATAAAATAAAGTGGCTAATTTCTAATGAACTTTGCCTATAGCAGCTGTTCTCATAGCAGTGTCATTTCTGGTCTTAGGAAAACTGAGGAAAGGATGCTGCTATATATGATGACCAATTGTGGTGGCTGAATTTCAGGACAGCAAAAAGTGGAGATCTCTGGAACTGGTGTAGTGACATGCCACTGTAAGAGCTTCCCTCAGCTACTCATCCACTACCATCTGGAAGCTCATCTCTGTGCTCAGTAGTAATTGGTAGGCACAGAGGTATGTGCTGCTGTAAAGGTTGGTTATAAAGCCTGGCAGTTCATGAGAGGATATTGTTTGTTATGCGTGATGGGGGCTCTTGAATGGTATTGGGCTACTGATGTAACTCACCTTGGGTGCGTCCAGATGAGTGGGGCAAGAGGCACGTGCACATCTCAAACCTCTTTGAGGAGGGGCAAGAGGCACATGCAAGAACAAAAAATGTTCTCTGTGTAGCAATGGCTGCCTCTCCCCAAGCCTGCAGTGCAGGGAGAAAATGAGACCCCTGGATATCCAGTTAAAAAAGTGGGGCGGGGCGTTGTCCTGGACCATGCCCTGAGGCAACCAGAGGCTGGGTCCTCCATGGAGATGCTCTGACTGCCAGAGCGTCTTCGTGGTTGCCCCTCCACCTGGTGCTGAAACATGTGGCCTGGCAGACAGTGTGCTGCAGCACCAGGGTTCCAGTAAGTAAGAGGTTGGGGGGGGGGGCAGCCCCTGCCAGCCCCTCTCCCCATCAGCCCCCCCAACCCCCAGATCACTTCCCTGCCCAGCCCCCCAGCCCTGCCAAACCTTGCCATGCTTGGCCTCCCCCCACCCCCCAAAAAAAATCCTGGCACTTACCAGCAGTCTGGCTGCTGTGTGTGTGGGTCACTGGGGCCCTGCCCGCACAGTGCGGGGCAGAGGGATGGCCTGAGCCTGGGCTTTCCTGTCCTGTGCTGCCCAGGGAGTTCTGCTAGGAGGCCCCCCCACCCCGCTTCTAAGGCAAGTAGAGGCTTTTTTTTCTGTTTTTTTTTTTTTTTTTAAGTGATGGTGCCTGGGGTTGGGGGGGCCACTATGGGAGCCTGGGGGTGCAAATGGGAGGTGAGGTTGGGCGGGGCAGCCCTTGGAGGGGGTCTGGGGGGGTGGGGCTGGGAGGGGCAGCCATGGGGTGGGGGGATGGAGCCAGGTGGGGCAAAGATTAGGGGCTGGGGTAGGACGTGTGGCACCTTGGACCCAGCTGGAGGTGGCTGGCCAGTTAGGAGGACATGCTTTAACAGTTCAAAGCAGGCCACCACACTGGGAACATCTGGATGATAGCTGGCCAGGCAGGGGCACACATGGAAGTAGTGCCACACAGAGGCCAACTCTGCAGCCACAGCCCATTGGCAGCCGGCCCAGAGGGGCAGATGCCTTTACTGGCTGTGCAGTCCCCATCCAAGTCTGGCAGGAGCGCAGCGGGTCACAGCCAGGCAGCAGCCGCCACTGCCAGACTGTTGCAGTGGGTAAAGGGTGCAGGAAACTCTCAGGGCTGCTTCAGCAGTCAGGCTGGCACAAGGGGTAGTGTCCCTAGGTATCACCTGGCTGGGCCCCAGAAGCTCCTGGGCTCTAGCTCCCCCTGCCTATAGATCTGGGAGGAGCTAAGTAGGGTTATTGTGCCACTTGAGGCATAATTTGATCCACAATAAAGTGCATGTCCAAGCACGTGTGCTGAGGCAAAAAGCCCCGGCTTAACTTTTACAGTTTCTATTTAAGCTGCTGCAAGTGCGCATGCTTCCATGTGTGGATGTGCCCCTTTTGTCCCCATCTAGGCCTTGGATCACAAGCAGAAAGGGATGTTTCTCCTTGGTGCTCTAATATTGAGAACAATCAGGCCTTAATGTGGCCATTATGGAGGCAGCTTTTGAAACCAGGGTGACTGGGGGGGTTGTTTTGTTTTGTTTTTGTTTTTTTAATGCATCAGTTTTTCTTAATGAAAAATTGAACTTCTGCTCCTAGGGCATTACCATCTAATAGTTCTGTGATTCTCATGGACACTCTGGCAGATCCAGTTTACCACCTGCTTCTCTTGTTTGTGACACTTTTTAGTGGATACTTGAATGTGTGAAAGGAGCTGTTCAGCTCTACCCTTAGTAGCTGCAGAATAACAGTGGAGTGTGTATTTGGAAGGCTAAAAGGGGAATGGTGGTGTCTCATGACCAGGCTGGAGTTTGCAGAGCAATGTCTGCTTGGTGTGACAGCTGCACAACATCTGTCAGAGCAAGGGAAACGGCTCTGCTAAGCTGTCAGAAGCAAAGGTGTTGACATTTTTAGAATTATGGGCAGTCGGAGGCTTGCTCTGAAATCTTCAGCAAGTTGTCAGGCACACAAGGCAAACTTATTTTGTAGCTAAGAGATGAAATGTGGAAGCATAATATTGTTATGGATTCTGGCAGGGTTTTGTACTTTGTGTATATGGATTTAGTAAAACTTAAGTTTATTTTGCCTTTTAATGGCCTGTAGTTGTTATTGAAAGGATGTTTCATTATGTGCATTGGATGTATAACTTTAGGAATTGGTAGTCCAAAATAACCTTTATTGAATATCTAATAGTTTAAATAAAGCAAACAACCTGAATAAAACTGCAAGCTTTACCTACTGTAACAAACCCCGTTGTCACTGGGCATGGAGTAGGAAACAGGGTGCCTTTCGCCTAAACTTTAGGAGGTGTGCTGCCATTTCCATTGCACACTTTTCTTCACTGGTAGGATGTGACTGGGTGGAACCATGGCACTAACTTTTTCAGCAGGACATCTCTTTCTGCATATACCTAGCTCTCAGACTTTATAGATTTCTTTTTAGATTTTATGGGTCGGAAGGTATCTCAGTAGATTGAGTCTGACCCCCTGCTGTGGACCTAAACAGACAGACAACTATCTTAACAGTGTATTTTGTCTCTCTGGCCCTATCTCTGCAAAGAGAATTTTTCTGCACTGGTCTGTCATGTGCTTTGTTTTTTTTTCCTGGTGTACTGACAAGAGCTCCCAGATGCTGCTTATTTTGTCTTAATTTCTTGTTTCGGGATATTGCAGTTGATGATGTTTTTGTTTTTGGAGCCTGCAGGGTTTGAAGACCAGGAGCATGGGGGAGGTGAGAAACTGGGAAAAAACAGTCGTACTAATTCCACTTTGTGGTAACAATAAAATACTGCATTTCCCTCCAATTTTGGAATTTTCATCTTTGCATATGAACCTTGTTCCAGCCCTAGTCTGCTGGCATGGGGGCTAGCTGGGGAGGTAAGTAGATAGCAGGGTTAGATTTGGGTGTGTGTATGAGCCCATGATGAAGGGTTTGGTAGGTGACAGCAAAGTTTGGAGATTAGGACTAACAAAACAACAGGTGCTGTTTTATATGTGTGTACTAGAAGTGCACCGATACATCAGTCCCACATTGGATTGGCACTAATATAAAGAAAATTGATAGCATCAGCAATCAGCTTTTTTGGCTCACGTGGCTGATAATGTCACGGATAAATGACCTCGTGTGTGCGTGCGCCTGCAGCGCAGCACACGGGTAGCTAGGAGCACAGCCCGGCAGCATGTGGTTGGTAAGTCTTTTGTGGGGGAAGGGACTTGGGGTGGGGGTTAGATCGAGGCCCCCGCGGTGTGGGACTGGGGTTGAGGTAGGCGCTGGCCAGCTGGGGCAACACATGGGATGGAGCCATGAGTGTCTTGTCCAGGGGGCACAAGGGGGTGGCTCTCACTGCTTTGTGCACCCCTGGGGGAGGCATGGAGGGCGTGTGCCCCTGGATCTGTGCATAGGGTGGGCTGTGGCTGCAGGCTGCAGCCTTGGATCATAAGCAGAAAGGGGTATTTCTCCTTGGTGCTCTAAGGCCGGGTTCATCCCGGTGTGGGGGCTGGGCCAGGCTGTGTTCTGTTGCATGCCACGCCCTGGCTGTGCATACCCTTGGGGCCTCTATCTGCCTCCCCCCACCCCCATACCCCTTCCCTCTCACCTCCCCCACAACGGACTTATCAGCTGGAAGCAGCCAGGTGGCATATCGGCATATCAGCAATCAGATTGGTATCGACCGATATGGCTCCTTAAAAATTGGCTGTCCGTATTGGCCCAAAAAATCTGTATCGGTGCACCCCTAGTATGTGTATATATAGTGAATTATAGTGAATAAGTATATGATAGTGAATTAATACACGTTCCACTAAAGTTGTTTGTTTTCTTTGCTTGAATCTTTAATTGAATAATATAGCTCTTGGTTCCTTGCTTGTTAATGAAGCTTCCTAGCTTGCTTTTTTTTTTTTTTTAACTGGAGAAAAATATGTGCCGTCTTATGTTGTGCTGCACTATCTGCACACCCCCCCCACCCCCCATTTTCAAAATCCTAGATTTGCTTATGATTATATGATTGAAGCATACCTCTGCAACCATCTTTCATGTTGGACGAAGATCCCGTACTGAGGCATGAAGGTGCAGAAAAGGGGCCTGTTCAGAAAGGAATTGAGCAGCCTAGTAGGATATACCATGGTGGTGCTCCCCAAACTGGAACTTCCAGAAGTGTTGCAGGACTGGAAGGGCATTAAATACACAGGAAGTCCTGTGAAAGCTGCTTTGCTTTACAGTGGGGATGTCAAAGCTATGGTCTGCAGTGCCCCAGCAGCAGGTCCATGGTGCTGCCCATTGGTCTTACACTGGACCTATACACTGTGGTACCTGGAGGCCAGTTCTGGGTGTACTGTATGCAGAGTGTGTACCAGACTGACCCTATGCCACTCGTGAAACCGGCAGACTGGCCCCACGCCACTCATCTCGCCTGCAAGGCCTGATGACTTTGACCCCCCTGCTTTATAGTGTTTGTCAGAATTCAAAGCTAGTTTGCTTTAATGTTGGTTTTGTAATGCCTGCAGATGTAGAAAAGTGCAATGCAAAATAGAGTTCTGCAGTAACTGTTATGACCTGAAGGACTACAATTGCCAAGAGCTTGTTTACAGCTAAGAGTGCCTTATAATTTTTGTGTTGATGTCTTGGCAAATTTTATCTCATGAATACCTGAAAACTCAATTCATTGCTCAAACTGTGAAGCAAAGAACTTTTTTTATATCGCCTTATTTCAATAAATTTATCTGCATTAAAAGGTTTCCAATTTAAAGCCATTGCAGTGCAACAAGCTTGAATAGGGATTGGGGGGTAGGGAGTGGGGTGGAAGGGCTGCAGTGATCAACTGAGAAGGAGCTGGAAGAGGAAGGAGGCTAGTTGGAGGGGTGGATAGGTGCTAGTACAGTATAACAGCTGTAGGATATTAAAATGTTAGAGAAAATACTGTGTTATTTTGATTTTTTTAGTGTCTCTCTTTTCCCCCTCCAAGAAAAGCATAAAAATTGCACTCAACAGGTCATAGCTGACCTGTAGTTGGGTCCCAACATGTTTTGACTTGTACTTTTGGCCTTTTTATGCATGCAATAAAAATACCAAATCAGAAGTTTGTTTAATGTAGCTTTTATTTTAGTGTGTTTTGTGCATTTTAAACCTTTGGGTCCTCTCCTTGGTTACTTGCTGCTTCTGTGGAATTTAGTAAAGGGAATGACTTTTTATTTGTAGTTATCGATTAAATGCAGGGGAAAATCTCATTTTTGTCAAAATGAAGCTTAAGATACAAGTTTGAATTTGAATTGGAATAATATGGTAATTGTTGCAGAACTGAAATAAATGGTGTCTAGGAAGAGAAAGGGGCATAATAACTGCACACTTGGAAAAGTGCCCAGCAACATCTGTCAGGTATCCAAGCAGAGGCTTGTTAAAATCATGTATATGGTTTTTATTTAGCATAGTATGCATTTCTGCTAGGACTATGTATTACCATTCTGGATGTCCATTTCGGTGTTGGTAGCTATCCATTGTCCTCAGGCTGTTGTGTGGAGAAGGGAGCCTGGCTCTCAAGGGAAATCTCATCAGAGTCCTGGTTTTGCT
Source organism: Crocodylus siamensis (assembly GCF_052110815.1). NCBI lineage: Eukaryota > Metazoa > Chordata > Crocodylia > Crocodylidae > Crocodylus > Crocodylus siamensis. The sequence goes on along the minus strand of NC_143396.1, from coordinate 271,895,564 downwards.
TGAGGACCAAGTTTCTTTAACAGTGTTCTCCCCAGGACTAATTCAATCCTGCTTCTCAAAATAAGGATGGATACAGCATGGCTAGCTGTTTTCTGTCCTTGGTTTTTGATAATTCTGTTGGAGCACCTTTACTTTATGATACTTTTGAGAAATGTCCCCAGTGACTCATTTACATTGCTTCCTTTGCTCTGTGCTTGTATACTATCATATTACAATGGCTGCTGTTAAGGCAAGACTGGATTTTCTTCTCCAGCAAGATCACAAGGATATCCTTGACCTTTGCCCAGCTTTGTCAATACATGATGCAAGACTATTTTGTTCAAGAAGGTATGAGTCTTGGGATATGTCATCATAAATGTGGTACTCCTGGCAGTGAATCTGCATTTAAATAGGGAGGTGACACCTGGGTAACAGTATGGGACATAAATTGGAGGTTTTCCAGCATTGAAGCATGGCTGCAGCCATGGGAACCTATTTCTGTACTACCTCATCCTCAAATGAATTCAGATCACTTTAAAAATAGGTTATTCAGTTTGCAAAAGCTAATGCGTTGCAAACATGGATGGATTAGAAGGTATGAAGATAAAACTAAGCAGAACCAACACAAGTGTCTCAGTGCATGGACACATACATGGACTCAATTGCCATTAAGTTGCTTGAGGACATCCCACTTAGGAGGAATTATTGTCCTAGTTAAATAGTAGTCTTCAGTGTTAAGCATCTTTAGCTTTAAATCTGTTCCTTGGAGACATCCCAGTTAATTGGGGGGTGTGTTTATTGCTCAGTTTTGCATTATTTATACTCTGTTGAACATAACACAATTCAAAAGAGAACTTTAAAAAATCTCTGTGATGTTAGAGAGTGAACTTACTCTTAGTCATGCCCAGTCTCCACCATTCTGTAATTGTTGATATTTTGTCAAGAAAGGGCCATCAAGATACAGAGGAAATGTAATTCAGGACCTATAAAACAGAGGAAAAGGTAGTGAAACATAGCATAATACCCTTTTTCGTTCTTCATGCTATTCACACAAAATACTGAAATATGTAATTTTATTTTGGGGCACTCTTTAAAAATTAGTATAAAGGGGATTTGATGGCTCGCGATCCTTAATGGATAAAAAGTATTTATGCCTCTAGGTTAGTAGTGAGAAAAAGTTAACATCTAATGCAGGGCTGTGCAACTTGTAGCCTGCAGGCCATACAGGGTCCCTGAGGGGCTCAACTGTGGCTCCTGGTTCAGGCACCACTCCCTACATGCATGCCCCCACTGCTGCCCATGCTAGCAGTATCCTGCTGCTAGTCTCTGGGCTCCTGCCCCATCCTCCAGCTTTTTCTGCCTTGTCCCATGGTCCAGAGAATTGGGGGACCTAGGCTGGTGATCCAGGGGTGGGGGGACACCATACAGCCAGTAGGGAGGAAGCCTGTATTGCATGTGGCCCGAAGTGGGGGATGAGGAAAGGCATTTGTCCTGCACGGCATGTGGCCTCCAGCCACTCACAAGTTGAACAGACCTGGTGTAATAGACAGCCTGTGTGAAACAAGAATGTGCATCTAGATCCAATTTCTAGTAGACTGATGTACATCTCCTACAGCACTACCACAGTGGGCCTGAATTGTTGCTTTGTTTGGAAACTTTGTGGAAAAGCCTTTACGGGAGAAACCAGAAGCTCTAGTTCAGTTTCTGTTAAAACAGATGTTTACTCCATGGCAGTGTAACAAAGATTGTCTTACTATAATAAACCTTAGAGCTTTTAATCCTTGGAGCCCTATACTTGTCAGTAATAAGGAGGAAGTAGCATAGATACTACTCTTACTATTATTATGTAACTGTATTCTGACAGATATGGGTGAAATGGTTAAAAAACATACTGGTTTTTGCTGTGACACAGCTAATGCCAGTATTAATGTTATAGAAATGAATGCAGTGGTGAATTATAGGACCTAAAGTTGTCAGTGTAGGACAGTGGTTCTCAACCTTTTAGAACTCAAAGCACCCTTCATCCAGCTGGAAGCACCCCTCAAAAAATAAGATACCACCTCCTACTTTTCACTCATTTTGACTACAGAAAAATGATAGAGCAATTTTTCTGTTGCAAAACCTCAGAAAAACCACAATAGGGAAGACATTTTAAAATACTGTGGATTCCTATTTGAAATTTCTGGGTTTATCTTGTGAATTATGTTTGCACACCCAGCAGTACTACCATAGTGTGGCACTGTTGAATGGCGCACAGAGCATCTCAGGGTGCTGTGACACTATGGTTGAGAATCACTGGTGTAGAAGCAGGTCTAGTGTCTGTGCCATACTTGCTTTGTGGATATTATAGAGAGACTTCAGTTTCTAAGGTTATCAATATGAGATGACTTGGTTTATGTGTGGAGTCAGAACTGTTACCTTTTTACAATAGTTTATATTTTAGCACATGGACTTTCGGAAGCATGTGGTACATAGGGTTTTTTGTTTAAAGAGAAGCATAGATGGATACATAGCACAGTAAACTGGGTGCTCTTGCTTTGCATAACCATTTACATAGCTCCTGATTTTTTTTCCTTGTTGGAAGGTTAGGTCTTAGCATAGTGTATTGGAGAGTTTTAAATTGAATGAGAGAGGCAGTTTTGGACCCTTTCTCTAAGATACGCATACATCCCTTTAGTGTTCATTTATGTTGAAGGGGTTGCTGGTATTCTTTGGTTTGGAGGAAAAAGACATTTGCAGTTGTCATATTTCTCCTTCTTCCAGTACAGAACAAAAAAGCAATATATCTGCAAACAGTCCTAATGTATTTTACAGCTGGGCTGATTGAAGAACAAGGAGATCATGTGACTGTCTTGTGTCTCAGTCTGCAGCCCAGCTGTAAGTTTGGTAAAAGGAGGACCTCACTGAAGACCAGATGCTATGTCTGCTTTGAAGTTTTTTGACTAAATTACCCAAACAAAAATATTACTTAATGGTTTCATTCTTGTTGCACTTTTGTTGATAACTGTTTTTTAAAAAAATGTAGCAAATGCATACGCTGTGAATGGTAAACATCACATCCACTATACAGTACTTTGCAGCTGTGATGCATCTTAAGTGGCAACCTGATGTGCACCATGCAGTTTCTTTCCATTGAATAAATGCAGATACCGTACAGTCTGCTTAAATCCTTATGGTTAAATGGGCTATAAACCACTGTTTTAGAAGCGCACACCTGTGGGCAAAGCTTTTCTACTAACGCTCATTATTAACAGCTTATTCCTTTACAGATACACATAGTTGGAGGAAAACTGATATCCACACTAGGGCCGTGCTACCCTTTAAGAGTTAGTGGTGCTAGTCAGTTAGAAAAGTGCATGCCATGTAAGTCTACGTGAATTAGTATTATACACGTTATCAAGCATATTTAATATTAGCCATTTTCACTTGGATCTAAGGTCAAATAGTGAAAGTGAAGGGAAAACTCAGGTGTTTGCTTTTACTTTTTTAGTATGGAGCTATCAAATTCCATTTACTTTAATCTTAGTGTTTGTCTTGTTTTCCATATTTTTTGGTATGAAGTGAGTTTTGGGCCCTACAAGTATACAGGTTTACGACAGACTTGTCTTCCTATTTTTAGGTAAAGATTATCACTCAATCTTTAAAATAGAGCACATTCACATGTGTGGGAACACTTCCCCTACCCCCTCATCAAAAATACTTTTTTCATGGGCATTTACCTCTTGCAGGAATTAGTGTGTGTGGGCTGGCAACTGCAGAAGAGTGAGAACTGGAATACTAAATTATCTGCATTGTCCTAATACCTTATCTTCATAAAATGCATAAGAAATTTTATGCAGACTCAGGGTGGGATATTTCCATCTAGATAATCTGATACAATATTTTAAATATAAAAAAAATAGCTGTGTGGGACATTTTGAACTTGAAACGTATTTTTTTACCTCATAAGTTTTAAAGTGTTTAGGGGAGTAGCTGTTGTGTGTGTGGACTAGGAAATTATAAAAAGTGTTTAGGGGCTATGAATGGGTGGTGTCACCTCAGTTCAACTCCAGGGAGCTCAAAACTTGCTTAATAAAAAGGAAAGGCATACATTGATGGAAGGTGTACAGTGTATGCAGAGCTATGCTCTGATCTTTTAATGCATAGCATTTTTAATTATACTTTACATGTAAACATTGTTCATATGATATACTTAGAGAATTTTTGTTAGTATCTAATAGATGTTTTCGGGGGGGGCGAGGACCAATGAGCACAAGCTAGTCAACGAAAAGTTTCACCTAGACATAAGGAAAAATGTTTTCCATACAAGTAACTAGAATCTGGAACACTTCCAGCAGAGGTGATCCCTTTCGGTGTTCAAGGGAAAGCTAGACGAGCACCTTGTTGAGCTCGTTTGAGCCCACTTACCTCCTGCCCATGGCAGGGGACTGGAGTTGATGATCTAACCCTTCGAGTCCTTCTTTCTATGATTATTATTCTGATCATTTTTAGGAGTGTGTGTTACAGTGAAACTGTTCTTATAATCTTTTTTTCCCTTCAGGTAGTTAGTTAGTAGACTAGAGTTAAATTGTAACTCTTTCAGAATTTAACTATTTGTTTGGATAACTAACTTTATGGTTGAATTTGGTGAGAATGGTGTGTTGCATTGTAAAAAGATGCTGGAATTGCCATTACCTTAGTAATTTGTATGTAACTGAATTTCTTCTGAAGACTTTTTTCTAGAAATATATTTCTCCTTTGAACATACATGCTTGCATCCACGGTGACTTATTCTGTTGTATCATTGTTCTTGAAACTTGGAATTTACAGCATTTATTTGCATATGGCATAACTCTTCTCCCTCCTCCCCCCCGGCTGGTCCCATCAGTTCTCCACAATTGGTATGCAGGTCTTAAGTGAGGGAGGTCTTGTTTTTACCTTTCCTGGAATGGAAGCAGAAATAGGGGGGAAAAAAAGTAAGCAGGCAGTGTGCTAAAATAGCTGCTGTTTCCCCTTTCACGGGGGCAGAGTTCATTGTTAACCCTCTTGGACACACTAGTGAGGCAGTACCTTTTGCCTGAAGAGCCACTGAGTTGGCTGAGGGTGAGTGAGCTGCTGCATGCAGTGTCTCGATGAGGCTTGTAGTCTGGAAGTAACACTTTTATTTATATGAACTTACATAAAGAACTATTTTCAATAAATAAATAATAATCTTGTTGCTGCCCTTGCAAGGGTCTGGAGCCTAGCCTTGTTGATGTCCTGCTGCAGCACAATGTTCCTGCTGCCTTCTGGGATGCTGCACTTCCTGGACACTCTGTTTTCAGGAGAACTTCCTCTGTCAGTCCTCTGTTACCATGGAAAAATCTTTTTTTTCTACATTCTGCTTTCTGAAAACAAAATGTGTTCTATTTGGGGCATGTGGTATGTGAGAAAATATGGTAGTTAACTGAACTCTCCCAGTTTTTAAAACTATATTTAAAAAAAATTCTTCTTGTATTGGAAATAAGTTCTGAGGAAGGATAGAATGTGTTTCTTGGATGTACAAAGCTGCTCTGCATTTTTCAGCCTTAGGGAAATAAATGTTGCCTTCTACTTGACTGTGACACTTTTAAATAGTTTTTTAATGGGATTTTCAGAAATCATCTGAACAAATAAGTTCTTTAGGTACACCTTCAGGGAACAGACACAGGTGAAAAAGATCAAACTTGAAGACATAAAGGTGTATGTAGCAGGATGGGCTGTCCACTTTGGCTGTGTCCAGATGAGCATGGCTGTACAGTATGTAGTTCTCCAGACCCATCTGCAGCACCACAAACCATACGTGCAGTTGTTCCCTGTGCTGCTGTCTTTCAACCGGGGGCGGGAAGGGGCGTGAAGTTTGACCCCAGGAGACCCCAAGGTCAGAAAAACCCATACCAAAAAAAAGTGGCATGTGGCAGCAGTGTGCGCTGCCCAAAACAGGAGCCTGGCCAGTCGGAACCAATTGCAGGAGCACCATGGCTACAGCCTCAGGAGACCCCCAGGATCCTAGGTAAGGCTGCTGGGGCCAGCTAGGTTGCTAGCTCCAGCCCCTCTACCCCACTGGGGTAACCTGCTACACGGCAGAGCACACGCCAGAGCATGTGTGGCATGGGTGTTCCTCAGGCACAAATGGTAACAGCATAAGGCGTGCTGCTGCTGCTTGACCCCAAGGAAACAAACAGCTGCGTTTGTCTGGACATGGCCTTCAGGGAGTTAACAGGGTTAGGCACCAACTCCCTTCTCCATGTTTTGGCTTCCCTAAAGAAATAGGGAGAATAAGGGAGAACGGGGATCCAGGTGATAACTGCTTACACTGATTTTTTTTTTTGGGGGGGTGGGGGGCTCCTATTCCAGGGAGAGCTGTTTAGCTGTGTGGGAAAAGTGGGGGGGCAGAAAAGGAAGGAAAGAGTCAAAGGAAATGAGGCTTTGACCACAGTCTTCCTTCAGTGTGACCAAGGCTCTGGAAGAAGGGGTGGGGGTGGGGGGGCAGCCTGCAAAAGAGCAATCAGTGGGTGCAGCCTTTTGAGCTCACCTCTCCAGTTGGTGCAGATTAGCAGCCACAGGAGAAATGAAGGAACAGAAGTCACCTTTCCTGACACTGGAATAGCAAAGATATGGGAGGGGAAGTACCTGAAATGAGAAACAATATAGACTATATTGTGAACAACTGACACATTACACAGCATATACAAGTTAGTGAATTAATCAATAAGGGTGATATGTTCATGGAAGATGCATATTTTTGTCAGTCCTGGTATTTTTGTAGGCATGCTTATAAATGTTGTGGTGGATAAGGGTCAGTCAAGAACAGAGCTGGGCTCCATTGTGCTAAGCACTGTACAGATACTCTACAGTAGATGTAGATGGGCTCTGGCCCAAAGAACTTAGTCTGATGGAAGAGATGGGGTGAGAGGTGTAACATAATAAGCAAACTGAGCAATGTAATGACAGCAAATAATATGTTCCATTACTTTCTCAGGGGAAGGAAGTTATTTAGAAGGCGATGAGCTAAATTGCCTACCCTTGGATGCCTGGGAAACTTGCAGCTCTAGAAATCCAAGAGTGGGGGAGCATACAAACATTCTAGCCTGCAGCCACCCCATCTCCTGCAAGCAAACCAGGGTTGGGCTTCTCTCTTAGGGGAAATGCCTCTCAGCCCCTGCTCTAGTAAGGTGAAGTGGGGCAGCAGCATCTTAACTTCTCCCGTGATCAGAAGTTGAGCAACTGAGAAAAGTTCCTTGCTCTTTCCAAAAAATTCTCCACTTTTGATGAGGTAGATCTTGCCTCGGCAAGAGTTTCCCTTGCCAGAACAAAGACCTGTACTCTTTCAAGAATTCCAGCAGTGGAAAAATGCTCCCCACACCTTCTCCAGACCAAGAATCAGAAGGAGTTGAGCAACAGCTGCCCCCTGCACTTTGCCCAGATGTGGATCCCCACCTGTGTCAGGGGAAGGCAGAGAGAGTGTTTCCCTGCCATGCGATTCCTCATGACTACAGGCATTAGAACCTCTTGTGCAAGTGAGATCTTCCTCATCAAAAGTGGAAGACTTATCTTGTGGATCCATGAGGTTTCTGCTGTGAGAAACCATGCATATTCCTGGTACCTGTATGCTTGCAGTTTCTAAGAGGGGAGCAGCATTTCTCCTGCTAGAAATATAATCTGTGTCCACAACTTAAGTCTTGATGGCTTTATTTACTTAAAATGAATGCCAGTGCATACTAAACAGAGCTCTTTTTGCTGTGGAGTTGTTTAGTTTTAGTGATGGAGTAGATCTCTTTAATGGCAGGGGTTGTAAGTGTAGGCTGTTTCTCTTAACACTTACATTGCTGCTTTTTATGTATTTACTGGTAAACTACAGGGCATTATCTGATAATAGTGCCTTATGTTTAACTTTTTTCTTTTGTGCTTAATTACAGTTTTACTCTAGCAATACTGTAATGAACTTTGACTTAAGTGAATAAAGTTTGCAGGAATACCTTTTTTTTTCTATGAAATGACTGGAACTTGTATAGTAGTAGTCTGTTTTCCCTAAAGCATGGTCTTAAAGTCCATATTTTAGAGTCTGACAATCTCAACTTGGTGATATACTTGTATAGGACTGTAATGTTGAGACAGACAAAAAATCTGTAAAACCACGTAGCATTAGACCTGTGAAAAATACGAGTTATTTTAAATATTCTGTTCTAACAGGAAATTGCCAAACTAAGTGCTTTTGGGGTGAAATTTTTGTAGGAATCTTTTGTTCGCTTCTTAAAACTATTAAGTGGAAGAGAGCTTTTTACAGTTCATTAAGGGAATGCTCTTTGTGAGTTACTAGAATCAAAGTTCAAAGTCTGACAAAACAACACATCTCTTTGCCAGCAGTATTAAAGGAGGGGAAGATCTTTTAAACCTATCATATCTACTGTTTTGGATGCTTCCTTCCCCCCAGCATATCTGATAGGCTATATTTGGAAATGTAGCTGGGCTGCTTATTACCAAGCTTATTCATCTCTGGTGTCAGTGTGTCCTTTCTGCAGAATATTTCTGTAGTTCTTGGGAGATGCTGTTTTATATTGAAAGATGACCTGATACTTTAAAATCCTATCTTGAGAATTATACCGATATTTGAATATTATGTCAGTCTGTCTTCTGCCTGTTCACAGTGGGCCGTAAAACTTTAAACATACTGTGTTGCCATCACTTTTTCCATGTATATGTAGCTAAAGATCATAAGACTATGTTCTAAGTAGTCATAGGAGCGTGCAGGATTCGGTGCAGATGGTAAGTGTTGCTGAGCCACTCTACGGTGGTGACCACAGTGCAGTTGGGTTTGATATCCATGTAGGAGGGGAGATAAGAAAATCTACCACAGTAACATTTAACTTTAAAAGGGAGATCATAACAAAATGAGGAAGCTAATTAGACAAAAGGGGCCCATAAGGAGGTGAACACTTGTGAGCAGTGTAAGAACTGCTTAAGAACAGCCCACCTGCTGAGCTCCCCTCAGGCCCCAGGGGAGGCACACCTGGGCCAAGGGTTAGTGAGGAACTAGTTAGGGAGCTTCTGGAGGGACTGGACGTATTCAAGTCAGCCGGTCTGGACGATCTCCACCCTAGAGTACTAAAGGAATTGGCTGAGGTCATTGCAGGACCCCGGCACGGCTTTACGAGCACTCGTGGTGCTCTGGTGTGGTGCCAGAGGGCTGGAAGAGGGCCAGCGTGGTTCCCATCTTCAAAAAGGGGAAGAAGGAGGCCTGGGAAACTATAGGCCAGTTAGTCTTACTTTGATCCTAGGCAAGCTGTTTGAGAAAATTATGCTGGCATACTTCCATGAGGGGCCAGCAGGGGACTTCATGCTTAGGGGCAACCAACACAGGTTCATCAGTGGCAGGTCATCATTGACTCCAAGATGAACGTGGGCTGGCAGTGTGGGGAAGCAGTCAGGAAGGCCAACCACACCTTGTCATGCATCCACAGATGCATCTCGAGCAGGTCCAAGGATCCTCCCCCTCTATGCGGCACTGGTCCGGCCGCAGCTGGAGTACTGCATCCAGTTCTGGGCGCCGCACTTCAAGAGGGATGTGGACAACATGGAGAGGGTCCAGAGGCGGGCCACTCATATGATCGGGGGCAGTAGGGCAGGCCCTATGAGGACAGGCTGCGGGACCTGAACCTGTTCAGCCTCCAGAAGAGAAGGCTGAGGGGGATCTAGTGGTCTGTTATAAACTAGTCAGGGGGGATCAGCAGGCACTGGGGAAGTCCCTGTTTCCCCCGAGCACTGCCAGGAGTGACCAGGAATAACTGTCACAAGCTGGTAGAGGGTAGATTTAAGTTAGATATCAGGAGGTGCTACTTCACTGTCACGGCAGCTAGGATCTGGAACCAACTTCCAAGAGAAGTGGTGCTGGCCTCTACCCTGTGGGTCTTTAAGAGGAGGTTAAATGAACACCTTGCTGGGGTCGTTTGACCCCAGTAAACTTGCCTGCCATGGCAGGGGGTCGGACTAGATGATCTACTCAGGTCCCTTCCGACCCTAGATACTATGAAACTATATTGCAGGTTGCATCTGCAAATCAAAAAAATATAGGAAGTGAACCAAAAGAGAGCCAATGGTTCAGTGCCAGAGTTTGAGGCACTGAGTAGAAAAAAGGCTTCTTGCAAAATGTGGAAGTCAAATCAAATCCTAATAAGGAAAATAAGAGCGGGCAAACTTTGGCAAATCAAATGTAAAGCTGTAATAAGAGAAGTTAAGAGAGAATTTGAGGAGAAACTTGCTAGAGACATAAAAAGTAACAAACATTTAAGTACATTAGAAGCTGAAGGCCTGCCAGGGAGTCATTTGAGCCTTTGAGGATCAAGGTCTGAAAGGAACGCTTGAAGGGCCATTGCTGGGAAACAGATGAATAAATGCATTTAGTCTTCACTGTGTAAGATGTTAGGGGAAATTCCTTTACCTGATCCACTTCTCAGTAAGGACAAGTCTGTAGAGCTGACCAAACAGAGGCTTCATTAGATGACTCTGCAGAGGAAATTGATAAACAAAATGGTAGCAATTCACTAGGATCTGTTGGCATTCATCCTAGGATCCTGAAATAGCTCAGTTTGGAAATTGCTGAACTCTTAACTGTAGTATGCAACCTGTCACTAAAAACAGCCTTGGTACCAGAGGACTGCAGGGTTTTCAGTGTGTATATTTAAAAAGGGATCTAGAGGGGACCCAGGGAACTACAAGCCAGTGAATCTAATGTCTACTCCTGGAAAACTGGTACAAACCATTAAAAAAAAATTGTTCTGTATATGGATGAACATGACTTTGACAAAACTATGCTGATGTCTAAGTGAAATTAGTAGATTGGTGAAGCACAGAGTTCTTTTGAGGATGTGAATAAGCAGGCGGATTAAAGTGATCCAGTTGACATAGTATATCTGAATTTCCAAAAAGCCTTTGACAAGGTACCCTATCAGAGGCTCTTAATGAAGGAAGGTAGTCATGGGATTACAAGAAAGATCCACTTGTGGATTAGAAATTGTTTTAAGGATAGAAAACAGAGTGAATATAAAGAGTCAGTTTTCAGGATGGAAATAAGTAAACAGCAGCTTTCCCCAGGGATCTGTGTTGGCACCAGTGCTGTTTTAACATGTTCATAAATGATCAGGAAAAGCAGAGTGAGTAGCGAGGTGGCCAGATTTGCAGAAGTCACAAAATTATTTAAAGTGGTAAATTATGCCAAGATGGACTGAGGAATTACAGAAAGATCTTGAAGTGTTGAGTGAATGGGCAACTAAATGGCAGATGAAATTTAATGTAGGTAAGTGTAAAGTGATGCACATGGGCAAAAATAACCCAGGCTATACCTACACTATGACTGTATATTAGCTGTTACCATGCAAGAAACAGATACAGGAATCATTGTGGACAGTTAGCTGAAAACATCAGCTCAGTTCTTAGCAGCTGTTGAAAAGGCAAATAAAATGTTAGAGATTATTAGGAAGGGAATTATAAACAAAATTGAAAGTATCATAATGCCTTTTTATAAATCTACAGTGCATCCACACCTTTAATATTGTGCCCAGTTCTGGTCCCCACATCTCAAAAGATATAGAACAACTAGAGAAGGGCAATAAGAACGCTTAGTGTTATGGAGGGGACATGAGAGACTAAAGATGCTAAGCCTATTCAGTTTAGAAGTGGCACTTGGGGAGGGATATATAAAGGGTTTACAAAATACTAAATGAGGAAGAGAAAGTAAATGGGAATTTATTATTTACTGTCTCAATAAAAGAATTAGAGGTCATAAAATGAAATTAGTAGGTAGTAAGTTTAAAACTAACAGAAGAAAGTTCTTTTTCATACAGTGTGTAATTAAAATGGAACTCATTGCCACAAGATGTTGTGGAAGCTGTCAGTTTAACCAGATTCAAAAAGAGATTGGACAAACTTTTGGAGGCAAGGTGCATCAGTAGCTATTGAGCAGAGGAGTTTAGGGTTACAGTCTCTAAATCAGTAATTACTAACCAGTCTATCATAATTGACTCATCGATCATGGAGCATCTGACAGTCTATCTCAGTCTGGGAGGGTTGAGTGTATGTGCGTGCATGCACGCATGCATTCAGCCCCCCCCAACCCTCCCCCGGGCTAAGATACAGAGCTGCAGGTGCTCTAGGAGTGGCACAACACCACATGCATCCTGCTGCTGGGCTGAGCTGTGCCCCCTGCCACTGGGGCCGAGCCAGGTGAGCAGGACGATCCCCCTTTGCACCGAGGCGCACCCCGCACTGCCAGACAAGTGGAGCCATGGCTGGGCCATGTGGTGGGAGGACTGGAGCCCAGGCGGCTTGTCCAAGTACGCGGGGGACTTTGTGTGCCGAGCCCCACTACAACTGCTCCAGGAGCAGTACAATGCCATGTGCGTCCCACAGCTGGGCGGGCAGGGGGCACAGCTGAATCCAGCACTGAGACATATGTGGCATTACTCCCAGGACAGCTGCACCAGGGCTCAGCATGCAAAGCCCGGTGTGCAGCGGCAGCTGCCTCCACCACACCCTGCACACAGATCTGGGGAGCCACATGCTTTCCATACCTCCCCTGGGGTGCTGCCCTGCTCCTGCATCTCCCAGATGAGCTGCTTGGGGCTCTGTCCTGTGCCCTGCCCCACCCTGGCTGGGCAGCGCTTGCCCCTGCTCTGCTCCCTCCCTCACTGTGGGGGCCTCAATCTGCACCCCCCCAGTCCCTTCCCTCCCCCATGCCCCTTCTCCCCCCTGCAACAGACTTACCAGCTGGATGCTGCTTTCCAAACTGCTGGGCTGCATATTGGCAGTTAGATTGGTATTGGCCGACTTATGGTTGATTAATAATTGGCCATTGGTATCAGTCCAAGGAATCTTCACTGGTGCACCCCTACAAATGGCATGGTTTTGTGGGTGCCGCCTTGACACAAACTCAAATAGCAGCCACTGGGTGTAATTAACATTTTTTCAGTACATCTGACATGTGGAGGGGGGTGTAAGTAATTGTAACAACATGTAGTAGACCTGACCAGATGATTCAGAATTGTTTTGGGATGGTGAGTCATGTGGGAAGAAGATATTGATGGATAGGTTTCTGATAAGTGAGCTGGGTATAAATACCTAGTTCAAAGTAAATACATAGTTCAAAAGAGAGATGACTTTTTAAAAGGCAATTTATTTGGTATCTTAAAATATCAGTCTGAAGTTGCTTTTTTTTTCTTTGTGAAAAAGACCTGTTAACTTAATCATCCAGGCAAGATTTTGTTTCCATTCTGATTTCTAAGGAGTCATGGTCTAACAAATAGATCTTTCAAAGAGAAAATGTAGAATTTGGATAGGAAATTATTATTAGAAAAAATATTGTTATTATAAACAGAGAAATCCAGGGAAGCCTAAGGGAAAAAATAGAGGCATATAGGCAGTGGAAGCAGGGGAAAGCTACTAAGGAGGAGTATACCTACTTGGCCTGCACTTGCAGGGAGGCAATTAGAAAGCCCAAAGCAACTACAGAGCTGAGGCTGGCAACACAAATTAAAGACAACAAAAAGTCTTTTTTTTAAGGTATGTAGGAAGTAAAAGGAAGGCGCACAGGGCAACACAGGACCCCTACTGAACAAGCAGGAGCAATTAGTGACAGATGGCAGGGGAGAAGGCTGAACTCTTAGTTACATAGTAGGTAGGGTCAGAAGGGACCTGAGCAGATCATCAAGTCTGACCCCCTGCCCTGGGCAGGAAAGAATGCTGGGGTCAAACGACCCTGGCTAGGTGATTATCCAGCCTCCTTTGAAGACCCCCAGGGTAGGAGTGAGTACCACTTCCCTTGGAAGTTGGTTCCAGATCCTAGCCGCCCTGACTGTGAAGTATTGCCTCCTGATATCTAGCCTGAATCTACCCTCGGTCAACTTATGGCTGTTGCTCCTTGTTACTCCTGGTAGTGCTCGGGGGAACAGGGCCTCTCTCATAGCCTGCTGCTCTCCCTTGGCCAATTTGTAGACGGCCACCAGATCCCCCCTCAGCCTTCTCATGTGGAGGTTGAACAGGTTCAGGTCCCGTAGCCTCTGCTCATAGGGCCTGCCTTGCTGCACCCTGACCATGCGAACAGCCCTCCTCTGGACCCTCTTGATGCTATCCACATCCCTCCTGAACTGCAGCACCCAGAACTGGATGCGGTACTTCAACTGTGGCCTGACCAATGTCGCATAGAGGGGGCGGATCACCTCCTTGGATCCGCTTGTGATGCATCTGTGGATGCATGACAAGGTGTGGTTGGCCTTCCTGACAGTGTCCCCACATTGGCGGCCCATGTTCATTTGGGCATCAGTAATGACTCCAAGATCCTTTTCTGCCTCTGCGCTGACAAGAAGGGAGTTCCCCAGCCTGTAGGTATGCTGCTGGTTCTTCTTCCCCAGGTGCAGTACCTTCATAATTTCATAGTTAGTAGGGTCAGAAGGGCACTGAGCAGATCATCAAGTCCGACCTCCTGCCATGGCAGGAAAGAGTACCGGGGTCAAACGACCCCAGCAAGGTGTTCATCCAGTCTCCTCTTAAAGGCCTCCGGGGTAGGAGCCAGCACCGCTTCTCTTGGAAGTTGGTTCCAGATCCTAGCTGCCCTGACAGTGAAGTAGCACCTCCTGATGTCTAATCTGAATTTACCCTCTGCTAGCTTATGACTGTGTTATTTCTAGTCACTCCTGGTAGTGCTCGGGGAAACAGGGACTCCCCCAATGCCTGCTCGTCCCCTCTGACTAGTTTGTAGCAGGCCACTAGATCCCCACCTCTGCACTTGCAGGGAGGCAATTAGAAAGGCCAAAGCAACTACAGAGCCTCTTGTGGAGGCTGAACAGGTTCAGATCCCGTAGCCTGTCCTCACAGGGCCTGCCCTGCTGCCCCCTCATCATGCGAGTGACCCTCCTCTGGACCCTCTCCATGTTGTCCACATCCCTCCTGAAGTGCGGCACCCAGAACTGGACTCAGTACTCCAGCTGCGGCCTTACCAGTGCTGCATAGAGTCGGCGGATCACCTCCTTGGACCTGCTTCTGATGCATCTGTGGATGCATGACAAGGTGCAGTTGGCCTTCCTGACTGCATCCCCACACTGCTGGCCCATGTTCATCTTGGCATCAATGATGACTCCAAGATCCTTTTCTGCCTCTGCACTGATGAGAAGGGAGTTCCCCAGCCTGTAGGTATGGTGTCGGTTCTTCCTCCCCAGGTGCAGCACCTTGCAATTGTCAGTGTTAAATCCCATCCTATTCTCGTCCGCCCACCCTTGTAACCTGTCTAGGTCTGATTTTGTAGCCTATTCCTTCCTTCTAGTGTGCCCACATCCCCCACATCTTAGTATCATCAGCAAATTTGAACAGGGTGCTTTTTACCCCCTTGTCCAATCACTGATGAAGATGTTGAACAGTGCGGGCCTAAGGACCGAGCCCTGCAGAACCGCACTGCCCACATCCCTCCAGGTCGAAAATGACCCATCCACTACCACTTTCTGGGTGCGGCCCTCCAGCCAGTTGGCAACCCAATTGACTGTGTAGGTGTCGACACCACAGTCTCCCAGTTTCTTCATGAGAGAGACCACTGCTACCCCTGCATCTAAGAATTTCTATGACCTGGTCATAGAAGGCCACCATGTTGGTCTGATAGGACCTGCCACTGATGAACCCGTGTTGGTTTCCCCTAAGCATAATCTCCCCTGCTGGCCCCTCGTGGACATGTGCCAGAATTATTCTCTCAAAAAGCTTACCCAGGATCGAGGTAAGACTAACTGGCCTGTAGTTCCCCTGGTCCTCCTTCCTCCCTCTTTTGAAGATGGGAACTACATTGGCCCTCTTCCAGTCCTCTGGCACCACACCAGAGCACCACGAGTGCTCGTAAAGCTGTGCCAGAGGACTGGAACAGCTAATTCCCTCAGCACTCTGGGGTGGAGGTTGTCTGGACCAGCTGATTTAGATGCATCCAGTTCCTCCAGAAGTTCCCTGACCAGAACCTCTCTGACCCTTGGCCTAGGTGCACCTCCCGTGGGGACTGAGGGGGACCTGGTGGGGGGGCTGATCTGGTCCCTGCTCAAGAAAATGGAAGCAAAGAAGTTATTAAATAGGTTAGCTTTGTTGTCTGGTGTGACGACTAAATTTCCTAATGTGTCTTGCAGGGGCCCCACGTTAGCCGGTACCTTCTTTTTGCCCCCTATGTATTTAAAAAAGGACTTCTTGTCCTTGATCCCGGAAGCTAGTCCCAGTTCCATCTCCACCCTGGCCTTCCTGACTGCCTCCCTGCATCCCCGAGCAACTGCAGTATAATCCTCCCTGGTGATGGGCCCTCCCTTCCATTGCGTGTGTGCCTCCCTTTTAGCTAGGAGACATTCCTGGATGCTTTTGGTGAGCCATGGGGGCTTTTGTGCTCTCCTTCTCCCTTTGATCAGTTTTGGGATTACCTCCCTTTGGGCTTGGAGCAACCACTCTTCTTGGACAACTGGCTCCCCTCCCCTCCAGGACCTCAGTGCTTCCCCAGCTGTTCTCCTTAGCTCATTGAAGTCCACCTTCCTGAAATCTAGGAGTGCTGCCTTGCTGCAGGCCTTTGCCACCTTGTGCTAGATAGTGAATTCCAGCAGGCGATGATCACTGTCGCCCAGGTGGTCGAGCACCCGCAGCCCCCTCACCAGGTCGTCACCTGTGACCAGCACCAGGTCCAACGAGGCATCTCTCCTGGTGGGGCTGTGCACCTCCTGGGCTAGATGGAGGTCCTGCATTGGTGCTAGGAACCTATGTGAGCGGTCAGACCTGGCTGACTGCTCTTCCCAGCAGATGTCTGGAAAGTTCAGGTCACCCGTGATGACCACGTCCTTTGACCTAACTACCTCTGTGAGCTGACTTGAGAATTCCTGGTCTAGCTCTTCCCCTTGGTGGGGTGGTTTGTAGTGGACCCCCACTGTTAAGTCTCTTTCCCCTTTACTACCTTGTATTCTAACCCAGAGCACTTCTGTGTGCCCCTCCTCTGACTCTGTGCTATCTGGTGAGGATGTGTATTCCTCCTTAATGTAGAGTGCCACATCCCCGCCTTTCCTCCCTGTCCTGTCCCTCCTGTACAGCCTATAGCCCTTGATATTCACCGCCCAGTCATGTGTTGTGTCCCACCACGTTTCAGTGAGCCCTGCTATGTCTGGGTTGGTGTCAGCTAGCAGGAGGGTAAGTTCCTCCTGCTTGTTTCCCATACTACGCATTTGTGTAGAGGCATTTGAGACCTCCTGTGGATGTGTGCACTGGCCCCCTAATCACAGCATTGCCCTGGCCCCTGTTGCTTACCTGTGTATATGTTCCGCCCGTCGGTCTAGGCTGGGCTGTACTTGTGTGTGCTGCTTGGTTTAGTGGTCCAAGGTTTCCTCCTCCCTCGTCTTCCCCTTCCCCCAACGAACCTAGTTTGAAGCCCGCCGGAGGAGATCCGCCAACCTAGAAGAGAACGCATGCTTACCTTGCATTTGTCAGTGTTGAAACCCATCCTGTTCTCATCTGCCCACCCCTGTAACCTGTCTAGGTCTGATTGCAGCCTATTCCTCCCTCCTAGTGTGCCCACTTTTCCCCACATCTTAGTGTCATCCGCGAATTTGAACAAGGTTTTTTTCACCTCCTCATCCAAGTCACTGAGGATGTTGAACAGTGTGGGCCTGAGGACCAAATCCTGGGGGATACCACTGCCCACATCCCTCCAGGTCAAAAAAGACCCATCCACCTCCGCTCTCTGGGTGCAGCCCTCCAGCCAATTTGCCTACACAGTCAGATGGGTCTCATCAACGCCACAGTCATTGTGTCTCACCCCATGAGAATGGGGTGAGAGACAGTGTCGAAGGCCTTCCTAAAGTCCAAGAAGACTATGTCTGCTGCGACACCTGCGTCCAAGGATTTTGTGACCTGGTTTTAGAAGGCCACCAGGTTGATCTGACAAGACCTGCCTCTAATGAACCCATGTTGGTTGCCCCTAAGCATAATCTCCCCTGCTGGTCCCTTGCAGATATGCTCCTGAATAATTTTCTCAAAGAGCTTCCCCAGGACTGAGGTAAGACTAATGGGCTTATAGTTTCCTGTGTCCTTCTTCCCTTTTTTGAAAATGGGGACCACATTGACTGTTTTCTAGCCCTCTGTCACCTCAGAGCACCATGAGTGCTTGTCAAGCTGTGGTAGAGGTCCCACAATGACCTCTGCCAATTTCCTCAGCACTCTGGGGTGGACATTGTCAGGACCTGGTAACTTGAACATGTCTAGACCCACCAGAAGTTCTCTAACTAGGTCCTCACTGACCCTGAGTCTTGCAGTGCCTCCCCTGGGTCCATCGGAGATCCCAGTGGGGGGGATGTCCCAGTCCCTGCTCAAAAAGATGTAGCCAAAGAAATTGTGAAAGAGGTGTGAATTGGCTGGTGTCATAGCAGAACTGCTGACAGCTGTTTGAGCTCTCTGGTTGGGTCCTGGAGGACTGGAAAAGGGCCAGTGTGGTCCCTATTTTCAAGAAGGGGAGGAAGGAGGTTACGAGTAATTATAGTCCAGTTAGTTTCACCTCTATCCTTGGAAAAGTCTTTAAGAAAATTATTAAGGATTATATTTGTGTGAGTCCAGCGAGAAAAATAATGCAGCATGGATTCGCAGCAAATAGATCGTGCCTGACTAATCTGGTTTCTTTTTATGACCAGGTCACAAAATGCTTAGTTGCAGAAGTAGAGGTGGATGTTGTGTACTTGGATTTTAGGCAGGCCTTTGATATGGTATCTCATCCCATTCTCTTAGGTGATTACACAGTCCGGTGGTTGGGAAATTGGCTTGGGGGATGCACCCAGAAATCAGTGGTGGATGGGTTCATATTGATCTGGAAGGATGTGGGCAGTGGGGTCCCCTTGGTCCTTGGACATGTACTCTTCAGTGTCTTCATCAGTGACTTGGATGTGGGTGTGAAGTGTACTCTATGCAACTTTGTGGATGATACTAAATTGTGGGGTGAAGTGAACACACTGGAGGGTAGGGAACGATTGCAGTAGAACCTGGACAGGTTGGAAAAGTGGATGAGAATAGGATGCAGTTCAACAAGAACAAATGCAGAGTGCTGCACCTAGGGTGTAAAAATATCCACCACATGTACTGGCTGGGGAATGACCCTCTCAACAGCACAGAAGCCGAAAGGGATTTTGGAGTTGCAGTGAGTCGTCAGTGTGACGAAATCATCAGCAAAGCTAACTGCACTTTATCATGCATTAGCAGATGCATGACAAATAGAACCAAGGAGGTGATACTTCCCCTCTATGTGGCATTGGTCAGACCACAGTTGGAGTACTGCATCCAGTTTTGGGCATTGTACTTTAAGAAGTATGTGGATAACCTCAAAAGGGTCCAGAGGAGGGTCACTCGTATGGGTAAGGGTTTGTAGGCTAAGCCCTATGAAGAGAGACTAAGGGACCTGGATCTCTTCAGCCTCCACAAGGGAAGCCTTAGAGTTGGTCTTGTGGCTGCCTACAAATTCTTAGGGTGGTGCAGCAAGGAATCGGAGATGCTCTGCTCGCCATGGCGCCTCTTGGGGTAACAAGGAACAATGGTCACAAACTGACAGAGAGGAGATTTAAGCTGAACATCAGGAAGAACTTATTCACGGTAAGGGTGGCCAGAATTTGGAATGGGTTTCCAAGAGAGGTGGTGCTCTCCCCTACCTTGGGGGTCTTTAAGAGAAGGATGGATAGGCATCTGACTGGGGTTGTCTGACCCCAGCACTCTTTCCTGCCTAGGCAGGGGGTCGGACTCTGATCTGTTGAGGTTCCTTCTGACCCTAATATGTATAAATCTATGTCCATCTGTTAGTAAAAATCTACTCTAAAAATAACTGCTGTTACAAAAACATGTTTGCCAAGACTGTACAATGGACTTTGTGGCCTAGGAAGTTCCTTTTTTCTCCTGAGCTCCTGCAGTGAAGCCCATGCACTTTGTTAAACCAAATTTTTGCTAGTTCCTGTGATGGGTTTGTTATGTGCTGTCTGAACAGTACAGTATTAGGCAAGGGGCTTGTGTTCTGCTAAGAAGATTCCAGATCATAAAATAAATAGATATATTTCCCTTATGAAGTTGATTCTGGTATTGTACCAAACCCATTTAAATCTATTATTTTTTATTACAGTTTAGGAGATGAAGTCCACAATGAGTTACTTTTTAAAGCTAGTTCTCTTTATCTTTATTTTTTTCTGTTTTATTTTAAATATTATCTCTCTCTTCTTATCTTTAAATACAAATAGTCTCCTTATTGACCACCTTTTCACATGAACTATAGCTTCGTAATTTATTTATGTAATCAGTGAGGTAAAACGATTCCTTTTTTTTCTGTCTCCTTGTATGAAAAATTTATGACAATCTCAGATCCTTCTAATTTGTATATAATATCCTCTTTCCCCCTCTCCTAACACAATTTACAGCCAACTATGCCAGTGGTCACCAACCAGTGGATCTTGATCCACCAGTAGTTCTTGGGGCCTTTTGGAGTTGCTCTGAGCTTGGGATGAGGGCCTGAGTGCGTGAGGGAGGGAAGGGGCAGAGGCTAGATTGAGGCCCGTGCAGTGAGGGACAGCGCCACAGAAGCAGGAGTAAGTTAGTGGGACCTGGCCAGATGGGACTTACCTGCTGGGGTGGTGCTCCATCAAATAATTTTTTCTCCATGTTCCTTAATCTGCTCCTCCCCACTTCCCCCCCATAGACTTATCTTTGGAGGGAGGAGGGTGACGGTGGCTCACAGTAGATCATGGGTTGCTTTTAAATACCAAAGGTGATCTCGTACTTAAAAAGGTTGGAGACCACTGGACTATGCAGTTACTCCAAGCTCCTTAAAACCTCCAAGGCAGTTTATAAGGTTCTTTATAAATATCCTGCACAAGAAGGCTTAAAAAATGAGAGCACCCACCTCACACTATTTTTTATTAGATTTTTGTTCAGCCTTGCTTTAACAAGTGACTTGAGACAGGAAATCAGAATTGCTCAAAATCATCTCATTTGTCAGAAATCCCTTTCCTTTTGCACAACATTGGCATCTTGAGTAATATAAACTGCATTGTCATCATTGCAATAATATTGCATTGACATAATTGGAATAGTTTAACAGCATCTATACATAATACTAATGGTTCTATAATTTGGTCATTAATATTTATATCTGCAATATGTATAGTACTTAGTATTACATAATTGTTCAGTGCTATAGAAATACATACTATACATTACACTGCAACTGAAGGCACAACCTCTAACCTCAGGAACTTTCAACCTATGTTCCCAGTCATACATTTAGATCCATGAGACAGACCCATCTGTTCATGCAGAGTCCCATTGGTTTCTCCAGAATTAGGCTATAGTATACTTGGGAGTTAAACGTTGGGTAAGTGAGGGGAAAGAATTAT
This sequence comes from Crocodylus siamensis, assembly GCF_052110815.1. Lineage (NCBI taxonomy): Eukaryota > Metazoa > Chordata > Crocodylia > Crocodylidae > Crocodylus > Crocodylus siamensis. The sequence continues at coordinate 271,874,184 of NC_143396.1, read as the reverse complement.
ATAAAATGTCTTCCAAGTTGCAGTGATGGCTATGCATGCATTGAGTTCCTCATGCATGCATCAAGTTCCAACTATTTAAGCTGGCCTAATAAAAGATATTGGACTTACCCAAAAAACCTTGTTTGCCTCAAGTTCCTCTTTTAATTCTGAACAGGAGTTAACAGTGATAGACATAATCAAATAAGTGAAACTACATCAGAATAAACTTGGCTAGGGCCTTTATTTGAATTTCCTTTAAATTCTTTGAACAACAAAGATGCAAATCAGAGTTGAGCCCACCTCCTCCCCCAGGCCAAAACAAGGCTTGCTAAGCTTCAGGATCATAGAAGCATATGTCTCTGTCATCTGAGGCCCAGCTCATTCTTGTATTGGTTCTGAATGCAGACAGTAAGCTAGAAGGGTGCTTTCTGTCTGCATTTAGAACTGATACAAGAATGAGCTGGGCCTCAGTCAACCTTTGAAAAAGGATGACTTTTTCCATTTGTTTGTTTGGCTTTTGATGCTTATAAACAAGACTTCATAAAGAGGGTTACATCAGTTGTTTGAAACTGGAAAAGAATGGATACCCTGCAACTTAGACATTTCAGGTGTGTTGTATTAAATGGGCATGAAAATTATATGGCATAATCTCTTAATCAGGCACATCAAGAAGATTTGAAACGTTACTGAGGCTAACAGCTTGAAAGAGTCCAGTAATATCTGATCGTCTAAAGCAGGGATGCTCAACCCCTGGCCTGCAGACCAGATCTGGCATCTGACCAATCCCCAGGGCTCAATTTTGGCACTTGGGTGCAACCTGAGGCCCATCCCAGGAGTGGTGTAGGGCCCAATCCTGGTATGTGAGGCCCAATCCATCTTGCAAAATGGCCCTGCACAACAATTCTGGCTGGCCTGGAGGTCCAGAAAGCTAACCACCACTAATCTAAAGATTACTGCTGGGTGAATAACAACTAACTGTACAATACTTATGTTGGCTATTAATATTGCTGTATTCTGAATGCAAATATAAGCAACTGTTGTGCATTTTTGACACCAGAAGTATGCAGACATTGAATACTTCCAGAATACTTGAATAGCTATGAAATGGAATGTAACTGTTTTGGTCACGGTCAACATAGATAAGCATTTTTTCCCCACTGCTATTAAATTAATCTAGTAATTCAACTGTCTATAAACAAAACTTATGTTCTATCATATAGAAATGTTTATGGTGAAATATTAAAGTATCCTGTAAAGTAAAATAAAATAAACAACCTCCTATAACTCCACAATGCCAAGCTTATGTAAAATAGCTTACAGACAGCTATATCTGTAATGATTAGTCCCACTCTAAAATAGTCTTAAGGGGCTCATCTACACATGCTATTTAATGAGCATTAAAGTGTTATAAAAACATGCTCTATGGCTAATCCCCCTACACCCACCGACACACCCACCAACATTGCCCCACCCCCAGTGTGGTGTTAGTGTGCGTGTGGGTGTGGGGGCTGCTTGGAAGGGGTGGGCCCTTGCATGAATGCTGTATGCCCCCGGTAGCTGAGGTGGGGCACGGCAGTGCTGGCAGCAGCATGATCATGGTGGGGGTGGGGGTGGCAAGTGCCGACTCAGGGTAGGTGATCACATGCCACCAGCAGCGGCGATTGCTGACTACTCGCAGATGCCACCGCTGGTGGGGGGGGGGTGTGGCGGCAAGCGGCAGCTGCCTGAAGTCTGAAGGAGTGCACCGCTACACTCAGGGGGGTGCATGTGAAGCCTCCTGCTCCTTCTCTGCTGTTGCCAGTGTGTGTGGGGAGAGTGGGGGAAACAAGCGGGGGGTTAGGGAGAATGAATGGGGGCTGGGGCCAGGTAGGGTCCTCCCCAGCCCCCCTACTTACCTGGCACAAAGCCAGTCCAGGTCCCTGCAGCTTGCACTGCTGCCTGCCCTGCACGGGGAGGCCGTGTGCTTCAGCACTGGGGAAAGGGCCAACCACAGAGATGCTGTGGCAGGTTACCAGAGTGTCTCTGTGGAGGACTGAGCCTCTGGTTGCCTCAGGGCATGGTCCCAGACCATGCTCTGACCCGCTTTTCCCCCCCAGGGTATTGTTTGACCCCTGGATATCCAGGGGTTTCATTTTTCACCCATGCTGTATATTTGCAGTGCAGAGAACTTTTTTTTGTACCCGCACGTGCCTCTTGCAGTGTCTTAAAGGGGTTTGAGGTGCTGTAAGAAGCATGTGTGCTCATCTGGATGCACCCTATGTGTTTTTCCACCCTTTTGTAATGTTAACTGTAGTTTTATTTGGAAACTTTATGAACTTTTATTTCAAACGTGCCAAGCTGCCTGTCTTGCATTCAGGCTCTCTCAAAAATATTTTCTGCATGCTTATCTGTCTGTATGAGCTAGCTATGATGCTTGTTTTTCTTGAGCATCTAATATTAGTTGGGTTCTGTTGCTTCATATTTCCATTAGTGTTTTGTTGCTTAGTAATCTGAGACAATTTGTCCCTTTTTCTTTTCTAGTTTGGAAAATGGGGAAGAAGAGCAGAGTCAAAACACAGAAGTCAGGTACAGGAGCCACAGCAACAGTTTCTCCAAAAGAAATGTTGAATCTAATAAATGAATTATTACAAAGTAAGTTTAATTTGTGTAACGCCATGGGAGAGTGCACTGAGTGAACAAAAATATCTTTATGTTCTTTTAATAATGAGTGCAGTTTTTTTTCAGGTGGCATAATTATTTGGAATATTTTTTTTTTTTAAATTAGTCCAAATTTCAATAATGCAGTCTGTGTGGTGGGTAGTGCATACTTCATGCAGTCTCCAGGCTTATTCTTCTTACCTATATAGTGCCTATATTGTTTTTAAAAAATGCTATGCAAGCCTACTAGGCAAATCAGCTGTGTTTTAAATTGGCTGGCCGTGGGTGCATCTACACATGCAATTAATGAAAAATGATAAACTCTGGAGCACTTTGAGCTGGAATAAATTGCTCCTGGGTGTAGCGTCTACACATGCACCCGGAACAGCAGTAATTTGAGCTGAAGGGGGAGTAGGCCTGTGCTGGCCCCCAGCTGGTCAACATCTACATGTGTTTCAGTGCAGTTAAGTACTCTGCTATGAGACAGTACTGTCCCCTGTTTTTACAGTGGAGTTAGTTTACTGTGCTCTAATACTGGTGCACGTGTTGATGGTTATGTTTTACTGTGGAGCTGAGTAATTATCTCTGCAGTAAAGCACATGTTAGATGAACCTCTTGAGGATTATACAGTTCTGCTTAACAAAATGGAAAATATTTGAATTAATGGCTTATGGTACCAGTGAAGGAGGGGGATTACTAGGGCTGTACGAAGCTTTGGTCACTGATTCGATTTGGCCCAGTTTGATGGCCAAATCTCTGAATCTGAATCGAATCAGGAGACCCATTTATCTCTCCGAATCAAATTGGAAGCCTCCAATTCAATTCAGCCATAGACAGAGTTTTATATGTTTTTTGAGGGGGGTTGGTTTTTTTTTTTTTTTTTTTTTTTTCCTACGTACCTTGCGGTACCAGGTGCAGCTCATAAACGCTGAGATGGTGGGGCAGATGAAGCACCCCATGGGAGTATCTTGTGCTTGTAGAAAAAACATATAAAGCTCTGTCTATGGCTGAATCGCTGATTCTCCGAATCGGAATCATCAGAACGGTGATCCAAATCAACTAGTTGAATTGCTGTCCCCTGCATCGGGCCAAATCAGAATTGACTGCTGCCCTCTTCACGCGCCCCTAGGCATTACCTGTGGAAATGTTGACACAAATTTACAGAACTGTGTTCTTCATTGATACATCTCTGTTCAAGGGGCTAAAAATATCTTCTGTTTATGTAGTTTTATTATTCAGCTCTGGTTCCTAGAGATATGGAACGAATAGAACAGAACTCCTGTTTAAAGGATTTTGAGCACACCCAATGATTTCTCCCAGTCCTTCTCTTTGCTTAAAATATCAGTCAAATTTTTGCTACTGATGAATTTGTCAGCTTTGATGGTACTTGGATGGTTTTGTAATTTGGTTGTTGAAGGACAGCAAGTCTTTGACATGGCAATAAAAAAAAATCTGATCTCTCTCTACACTATTGTCACAACAGTGGCAGCAACAGCATGCACCACCATTAAAAAGTGTGTCCTAATCTTACTATTGTTGAAATATACCCAAATGTGCCGTGCTAAAAAAAAGTCTTGAAATCACTGTTGCTTGGGCTGGTGAGCCCCTTAAGACTATTTTAAATATAAGTTAGCAGAGCACATGATCAGTACATTTTTAGCCTACCTATGTTAACATAATGGTGTAAGACATCCCTACAGGGGAACCCCCGCTCCCCCCAAATAAATCTTGTTTTGGACTACATCACCAATTCTGCAGTGCGACTTAAGTGAGCATGCCATTTTCTTCATCTTTTTATTTTAATTTTAAATTAATATTTAGAAAGCAAAGATCTTCAAGCATGAAAGTCTAGTTTTTAAATTGGTTTAGTAAGGTAATCTTTGCTGTTGATGTAATCCAGAACAAGATTTCTTTTAGTTCTCCCCTATAGGGATGTCTTACACCATTGTATTAACATAGGTAGGCTAAATATGTGCAATGCTAAGCTTTATCTTGGTGATTCATCACTGTATTGTCCTTCTTCCGTTACAGTAAAGATCTTTACTGATTCAGAAAAACCTTCTGTCCCTTTTTTCCTCATCCTATATAATTCTCAGTATTTGATCTTATTTCTGAAGGCAAATAAACGAATGAATCGAAATAAAACATTTTTTAAAGCAAGTGATATAGGAGAATTTCAAACATCTGCTATCTACACATTAAAGATAGGAAATGTATAATGTTGTAGGAAATACTGTGTACCTGTGTTTTAAGTGAAGAAACATTTCCCAGTCAGGTTCAGCAGCAGGGAACCGAAAGCAAGGCTCTTCTCCACTGAATGAAGCGTATTCCGTTGAACAATGTTCTTATATGGGTATTTCTGTTTCCAGAATGCAGCAGCCCAACCCCGGGTCCTGGAAAAGAGTGGGAAGAGTATGTGCAGATACGAGCTTTTGTTGAGAAAATCCGCAAAAAACAAAAAGGTGGATATGAAAACAAAGTAAAATGTTGTGCAACTCTTGCATCATGCACAGAACATTCATTGTACTGTCGTCTATGCAAAATACCTAATCAGATGTGGAAAAGCAAAGAACAATTTTCCCAACTATTTAGTTGGTCTAATAAAAGATATCACATTTACCCAAATAATCTTTCCAAACATAGGAAAGAATGCTACTTAAAAATAGTATTTGACAAGATCAGTAGACTGACACAAAGTTGAAGTCAATATGGCATCCACAAGCAAATCTTACATCTTGCATAACTATATTTTCCCCCCCATTTAAAAGGTTGTGTGAAAAGGGCATTTTTATTCAAAAAGAAAAAAAATTATAGGACAATTTCCTAATGGCTGAGTAAAAATGTTTGTGATAATATCACTGTAGCCAACGTGTGACTAGAGTTCTTTATCAGAAACTGAGTGACACGTTAGTAGCAGCAGTGATTTGCATTAATCACTTGAAACTGGGCAAAAACTATGCTACTTGTATGTCCATTTTTATCCAGTGACTATTAAACGCAAAACACAGAAATAGTATGGGGGTGGAAGGGCAGAACAGGGGCCAAAATCCAGGACTCGTCACCTTCCAGAGCAGTGTCTTTGTCACTCAGACACTCCCTGTTTCTGGCCTCACAGGGACCAGTTTCAGTAGGAAGAGTAGAAGTTTCTCTTGGCCATGCCTAGCCCTTCGGCTGGTGAATAAGGGCACTTTTAGCGGAAGGTGGGAGATACAGATTTAAACCCCCCTCACGGTGCTGGGGGCCTAAAATGTGGATCTTCCAAGTACTAAGTATGTGCCCCAATAACTAAAGTATTGGGATAAAAGGTATGAAAAGCCTATTTCATGACTTCAGAAAAACCTTTCTAAAGGGCGTAATGTCTGTAATCTGCATAAGTGGCATAAAATGCTGTTCTGTGCAACAGATGTTAACTCTGCAAGTACTACATACCTGCCTAAAAGTAGAACTGGATCGGGGCTCATGCTACTTGATTTCTTTGCATTTCAACATGAATGATATAGTGGCAAAAAGAATCTTACAGAGGATGGAAACAGTGTGAATATTAATATTACATTACTAGATGTGTTTTGCATTGAAAATGTAGAATTGATTAGCCATAGTAATCTTGTTCCAATAACTCATTTACATTTGTGTGGTGGGCATATACTTTTCCCCAGTTGCGTTTATTTGGAGGGAGCATAGCAGTTAGGCTGCAGAGGGTTTTCTGTGTCACTAAAAAATACAAATATATCTAACAGATGGCATGTATCACTAATGCAAACAACCTACTCTTGATTTACCAAACAAGTTTTAAATTATTAGAAGAATTGTGCCAGTTAGCACATGCTTAAGTCTGCATTCTACAGTGCTCTTGAATAGGATTGATTGGAGACTATGAAGCCGAATTACTTAAGTTTTTAGAACACTTTTACTATGAGCTCATAAGAACCTACAGTTTTATTTTTTTTAATGTTTTTCATGGCTTCTGAGCAAAATTTTACATGTAAAAGAAACGATATTTTGGTCAATATAAGCATTTTGTAGCAGTACATGCAACATGAAGGGATTGCTAACACTCTTTGAGTAGGAAAAATGTATGTTTTAAACAAGAGGAGTGTTTCTGGAGTGGGCATAGAATAATTCTAAATGCAATCCTTCAGCCTTATACAGTAGTAAATGTTGTGCTTTGTTCATTTAATGTCCTAGAAAATGTAAACATCTATCAAATTCCATGGAAGTTACACAGTGAAGTGTGAGGCCATGGTTCTAAATATGTTCAATGGAAGATAACAAACAGAAGTTAAGATGAAATGAAGGAAGTGTCTCAGCCCTATACTATATACTAAACTCTCACTTCGTTCAAAAACTATTTTGTCAATGATGGCAAATATAATTTCTTATTAACGTATCTGTCAAAGATTAGAGCATTAGCAGTGCTTGTACTGTCATTTTACAATAGAAGTTGGATTTAAAATATACAGTCAAAGTAAAATCAGTAAGTTTTTTACTTCCTTAAATGGATATTCTGAAGTTTTTTCTTTTCATCATGAACAGATTTATCAATGCTTAATTAGAATCTCTTTGCAGACTGCTTGGCAGTCATACACACGAGTGCTCAGTACATTTGGCCTCAGCTTCTTGGGGATTATGAATGCGTTTGTCAGAAGCAGGGGGCTGACATGAGAGACTGGATCTGGGCTGGGGCTAGGGAGTGTGATCAAACCCTCTGTGTGGTGTTCAGCACAGATAAAGGTTAAGGAGGCCACCTCATGCAAAAGATATATACCTGGGATTTTATTTATAACTTTATGCTTGTAGGAGAACTGGAAACAAGAAGCCTTCATGGGAGGAGTGTAGTAAGAATCTGGAGGAGAGCTGTATATTAGGGTTAGCCTTAGGATGATCTTCTGGTAATCAAGGGTTATACCAGTGCTGTCCAACTGTTGGTCTGTGGACCACATGCAACCCCAAAGGGATACACTGCAGCCCCAGATTCCTGGACCAGGCACCATCCTTTCCTTTGTTCTTTTGCTGCTGCCACTGGAGTCCCCAGGGACCTATGGATCCCAGCCAGCATTTGTCAGTGCTGTGCAGTGGGTCTTCTGCCATGCAGTGGAGGAGGGAGTGGCGAAGAGCTGTGTTGCATACTATTCATGGACATAGGGGGCCTGTGTGCTGCAGCATACCTACGAGGTGGGACCCAAGCACTGCAATGGGGAGGGCTGGGGGGATTATTGTGGCCCAGGTGTGGCCCTCAGTGTGTGACTGAGCAGCTTGCAGTCCTAGCTTCTGCAGTCCTCAGAAGTTGGACATTCCTGGGCTATACAGTTGAAGCTTATGCACACCATGCTAGAGGAAGTTAATGCTTGATACATGATGGGAAAGAAGGATCGGATGGAGTCATTTTAGAATACCCATCTCGCCAGTAAATTGCTAAAGTTGTAGCCTACTGCTTAAGTCTGTCACTGTATCTCTCTTTATTTACCTGCATTTTCTGCTTAGTGCATTTATTATCAGCACTCAGCAATAGGATGTCTTCATTCTGACCTCAGTTAAATGAGAAAAGGAGGGTGGCTTTCTTGCATACTTTTTCTCAGGCTACTTTGAGTGGCTGTGTTTCAAAGATGACTGGTAAGCAAATCCGGCAGAATGTCTGGGTTGACTAAAATTGGATATGACTATTATACTGCTGAGTCACTTGCAACAAAGACTAGTTTTGACAGCCTCTTCAAAGACGGTCTTCTGTGAGATAGTTAAGAGTTTGTTTATATGTGCTTTTATATTAGATTTTTCTGGCCTATAGGATCTTATTTCTGTATCTTTTTTTAAACTGTGTATAGGTTTGTCTGTTACCTTTGATGGGAAAAGAGAAGACTATTTCCCTGACCTAATGAAGTGGGCCACTGAAAATGGAGCTTCCACAGAGGGTTTTGAAATAGCTAACTTTGAAGAAGAGGGATTTGGTTTGAAAGCAACAAGAGAGATAAAGGTGAGCATGCAAACATTTAACTAGATTAGAAAACCATGTTTGAAAGTATAATGGCAAGATACTAAAACTATACTTTTTCCATTTCAATTTCTGCACACTGTGTATGTAGTTAACTGGAACTAATTCTTTTATTGTAAATTCTGTTCCCGAGAAATAATGTTAGAGCAGTATTTTTTTGTATAATTAACTGATAAGCTTTGTGAAAATGTAAATATTGATTCACAAACCCATATTTATTCACTTACACATCCCTTCTTAGAACTCGCATGTTTCTGTGTCATGCAGAAGAACATTACAATATTTATTTCAGGGTTAATGGAAAAAAATACTGATACCTTCTGGTCATCTGATATAGTATTATTAAAACTCTTTCTTGCTATGATTTGTGCATTTGTTTATTTAAACCTGTGTTGTAGCTTTTACTGTCATAATGTTAAAAAATGCCCATCATATTTCAATTTACTTTGTGGCAGATGGTAGAAGAGTCTTGGTTAAGCTTAATTTTAGGATTTAAAAAAAGGGGAGAGAGGAAAACCTCTAAATTGATTTTAAAAGATGTGCTTTTTATATTTGAGATACTCTTGTTATATTTCATGTAAATTATAGATTAAGCCTTGAATTTCCTTGTTATGTTGCTTCGTATTTCTGCTACTCCTCCCAGGCAGAAGAACTGTTTCTTTGGGTTCCTAGAAAATTGCTGATGACGGTTGAATCTGCCAAAAATTCAGTGTTAGGTAAGAATAACTTCTACACTTCCTGAAAAGTATGTGCAGGACCATATCGGTGGAGGGTCTTTTGCCACAGGCCTGCAAATCAGTACAAGAATGGCTTAGTAATCTAAACAGCAGGTTTGAAATACCTAGAGTTTTGAAGTGACAGTGACCAGAATTTAATTCCCCTGTTCCTGATGTACACTGGATAGGAAGGTACCTTACCTTGGGGTTTGCATTTTAATGTGAATGGATTTTAATTCCTGAATATTTGTAACAGTTTGTAGAGTATTTGGTGATGAAGTGTGTTTTAAATGAAACTACTGAGCTGATATCTTACCTTTAATTCATCTTTTTCTTAGCCAGACCAAAAACATAACTTTTTGATAAAATATATATAGATGTAGTGCAGGCTTTTAAGAAGAGTTATTCCACCACTCGGTTTAATCAACTTCAGCCAGCTACATACGCTGGCAATCTCAATATTTTTTGATAATTTTGAATCATATGAATTTAACAAAAATTTAATAACATCTTGCCTTTGGAAAACATGACACTAGTCACTAAGTCATTAATCCTCCTCTCCTCCCCCCCTTCCTTTTTTTTTAATGGATTAATTCAGCATCGTTGTATTCTCAAGATCGAATTCTCCAAGCCATGGGCAATATCACACTGGCATTTCATCTTCTTTGTGAGCGAGCCAGTCCTAATTCTTTCTGGCTGCCATACATTCAAACTCTCCCTAGTGAATATAATACTCCTCTGTATTTTGAAGAAGATGAAGTTCAGTATCTTCAGTCAACTCAGGCCATACATGATGTCTTCAGCCAATATAAAAACACAGCTCGACAATATGCCTATTTCTACAAAGTCATTCAAGTAAGTAGCTTAAACTTAATTTGTGGTGTTCGGTGTTTTTCTTGGGAATTCTGAAGAAAAGAAGTAACACGCTGGCAATAAATGAATAGATCTTTTCAGTTTAAAAAGCTGAAGAGATCGGAGTCATTACATAATTTCTTCTTTTTTGTGTAAATACTGTTGGAATTTCACATCAGTAGGTTTGTTAAAATGTAAAATACATTTAAAAGAAAGCAAAATAATTTTAATTGAAGTAGGAATCAACTAATTATGTAAAGGTATGGACAAAACCACCTTTTAACTCCTTTTAAAGAGAAGGAAGTGCTACTTGGGAGAACCTAATCTCTTACAATGTAACTTTGTGACCCGTACAAGATAATGTTACAAGGTAAAGTTGTAGTAGTTTTGATACACTTTTATTGTTACAGCAGCATGCATTTGTAATGTTGTAACAGCTGATATTGGTATAATTTGATATTACTACAGTTTTATTACGTTTTCTGTATCGGGGTGTCACATACGACCTACAGGCCAGATCAAGCTCTGTCATCTGGTCCATGATATTATCTGTTGCACGTGGGGTTAGTCTGTGAACCTGATCCAGCCCCTAGACCAGCCCTGTGCCCCTTACCATCCTCATGGCTGGATGGTTTGATACCCCTGGGTCTCTATCATAAGTCTGTCTTAAATTGGTGCATAGCAATATATGACTACTTTCAGCAGATTTCCTTTAAATACAAAAGTGGTGTCTGTCTGGTAGAAAAAATGTATCTGTAGAATAATAAGACAACTGCTTTATGTTAACTTTTTTCACTGTACTTTTGAAGTATGCTTTTAAAAGTTTGTTTGCAAACTCAAGTCAAAGAGAGCTACTACTTTGATTAAGCTTAGATGTCAGTCAATATTCTGAGTGAATAGTGGTGCGTCTTTGCTAAGGAAAGATCAGTAGCCGGCATATTTCGCTACTTGTGGCATAATCCACATATAAGGGACACATGACACTGTTTTCAAGTTCACAGTAGGGTAGACTAGAGGACACTTCTTTTGATCTTTTTTCTACTTTCCAAACTTTAATAAAATAAGAATTTTAGTCATTCAGACCTTTCCTACTAATAATTTGTTTGTCACCTAAGATCAAAAGTTATTCAGATGGCAAATCCTTGACCAGAATAACTTGGGATGATGCCTCCCATTAGAATGCCATTTTGTCAAGCACTGAAACTCCTATATGAATTTGGGGATAACTTTTAAAACAAATAATGAGCAGAGATCCTGGGTTTTTTTCCATTTTAAAAATTGCAAAATCTCTGATTTTGAAAAAAAGGAATTTTAAAAAATCCAAAATCTGTGATTAATTTTAAATCACACTCGCACTCTCTTTCAATTGAACACAATATGTTCTATTAATATTTAAAAATTTGAAACAATTTGAAAGCCTAAAAGTGCCTCAATCACTATAATAAAATAATTTCTAAGTACCTATAAATTTTGGTATTTGATTTTGGGTTTTTTATCATGGAAAATCAGAGCTCCCTCTGCCCCCTTTGTGCATCAGGATGCAGGTCCAGGACCCTCACTCCCACCCACAGCCCTGACAGCCCTACTGGAGGGGGCCCCCAGTTGCCAAGGCTATGTGGTCACAGCCGCTGCCCCCTGCAGTACCCGAGCCCCACTTGCCACCCAAGGTGGAGTGGAGTGTGGAGCCTGACTCCTCCCCTGTGGGAAGCACAGCTAGAATGGATCCTGTGTTTAGAGATGGAGGTGGTTACTGGCTGCTCACTGCAGGCTCAGGCTCCCCACTCCGTTGCCCTTCCCTCAGGCCTTCCATGGCCCAGCAGGCGAGACCCAGCATAGTAAGGCAATGGGGCTGAGCAGGGAAGCTCGTTGCCATTGCTGTGAGTGCCGTGTTGCCATGGCGAGGTACTCCCTGCCCGCCTGGTAGCAGTGACAAGCACAGCTCTGTGCCACTGCCCCTGCTGCTGCCAACAGGCAGGGGGCATTTCTCCAGGGTGTTGTGGGCCGTGCAGTGGCAAGGAGCTACCCTGCCCGGTCCCACTCTGCCCTGCCGTGCCAGGTTTCACCTGCTGGGCTTTGTTGGAGGCCCTGGGGGGAAGCCAGAAGGGCAGGAAGCCTGAGCCTGCAGCGGGCAGCCCGCCTTCACTCCGTGCACAGACCTGAGGGGCACATGTCCTCCTGGAAGCATGCACAGTGGTGAGGAGCCAGCTCCTCCCCCCATGCCCCCTGGATGAGCCTCCTGTGGCTCTGTCCTGTTCCCCACTGGGGCCCTATGGCCATACTTTCTGGCCCTGGGCCCCAGCTGGGCAGTAGCCCCAGCCCTGCCCAACTTGCTCCCTCCCTATGCAGGCTTCGATCCCCCTTCCCTCCCCACCCCCCCCACCCGACTTACCTGCAGGAGCTGCTCTCCAGGCTGCCTGGTGGCCCTGTGCATTTTTTTCTTTCCATTTTCCCAAGGGAAAACAAAGGTCCCAGCCACTGGGAATTATTAAAGATTCTCATTTTCCTTCCATACACATGGGTGTTAAGTTCACTTTCCTGACCAGATTTGCTTTACCTGAAATTCTCCTGTGGCATAATTTCCTTCCTGCTTTAAACTCTTGTATAATGTAGCTGTACTATTAAACAGCTGCTGTTTCATCCCAAGGTAGATTGCACGCTAGTAGTAGATGAAAAATCTGGATCCCTGATAATGAGTTACTACTTCTATAGAGATTTAACACCTGAGGTGAGAAGGGTGCTCTCAGGGTGTAGGCATTCCACTGCATCTGTGCAGAGCATCTTGTCTTCTGAAAAGTAAAACTGACTTTAACAAGTTATTGTCACAGTAGAGTACTACTCGCCATTAATAATGGTTTGCAGAACTACACACCAAGTTTTTGATCCTACAGCTGCTTCTATAGGTGTTTATATTTACTACCTTGTCTAGTCCCATTTGTTTCAATGGGATGATTCTTGATGGTGAAGCTATGCATACATGTAAATATTTGAATGCTCAGAGCCTTGGGTTATTAAAAATAGAGAAGGCTGATGCAGAAATATCATTTTGCTGGAAAAGGAGATTCTGAATAGCCTATCAAACTAGAGATGCACCGATATATTGGTCACATCAGATCAGCACCAATAACAGGAAAACTTAAAATTATCGGCAGTTGGCTTTTTTATTCAGTAATGTCACCAATAAACGCATGCCATGCAGCAGGCAGGTGGGGAGACCATCTGTGTGGCCTGTGCCTCACCTTATGCATGTAGCCTGTGTAGTTTGTGGCTCCATGGGGCTTTGAAGTTGGACAGCCCTGAATTACAGAATAGGTAAATCAATTAATTTTGTTTCTTCCTATCCCCTCCAATCTCTCCCCTCCCCTCCCCCCCCCGGTTTAAGGAAAACCTTTTTATTCACGGTTCAAGTTTGTAGCAAGCTTGAGTTAGATTAAGGTTTGTTTTTTTTTTAAAAAACGTAGTGATGAACATGCACAGCAGTTATATCTGATCAGCCCCTTCTAAAAGGTAAATTATTTTTAATCCAGCCTTTGAAGCTTTAAAATATTTGATGTGTTTTTTATGTTTAAAATGTCAGTATGTTAAATCTCATGACGATAGTTCTGTATTTAAGACCGTTTGTGTTTACCTTTGACAGATGATGCTAGATTAGAAAATGTGATGGTTTGGGGGAAGAAAAACAACATGTTTGGTGTGTCTTAAAGGCAAAGTATCTAAAATTAATCTGCAGTTGGTTTTAGAACAACACTAATAGATGTCTTGTCTATGTATTAAGATTCTAATATCCTCGTTGGTAATACAGGTATATTTGTGTTTATCTAAAGTTTGGTAGGCTACTCCTGGCTTTGTTTGTGGTGTGGATTTACCTGATAACCATATCTGGTGAATGAGCTTTAGTTAAAGTGCCTTCACTGCCATTTTTCAGCATGAGGATGCTACATGCAACTCTAGAGTCTGCTGGAGCATGACAGTTGAGGCTGCTCCGATGGGCTATAACTACAGTATGAAAGTGCTCTGCTACCTGAGACTTATCCAGGACTCTCAGGGGAGTGTTGTGGGGGTGGCACTATATGTTTTTGGAGAGTGGCCTTTGGAATGAGTTGTTTAAAACAAAGGTCCCAGCCACTTGGAATTATTAAAGATTCTCATTTTCCTTCCATACACATGGGTGTTAAGTTCACTTTCCTGACCAGATTTGCTTTACCTGAAATTCTCCTGTGGCATAATTTCCTTCCTGCTTTAAACTCTTGTATAATGTAGCTGTACTATTAAACAGCTGCTGTTTCATCCCAAGGTAGATTGCACGCTAGTAGTAGATGAAGTGATCCTTTTATGGATTGTTTATATGTAGGCCTGTAGTGCTTTGCTTTCGTTTGGAAAGGAAAATGATGTATTAATATCTGGCTGGCTTCATTTGTATGTTTCGGCTCCCTTCTGCCATCCCAGCAACACCAGGCAACTGTAAACCCATTTAAACTGTCTGGTTAAGGCAGGCTTTACAGCTGCTTTGCATCACTACAGTTGAACACAGCAGCCAGAACACACCAGTGATTCTGATCTAGTGTATTTATTAACTGATAGTCTGTAATAATGTACTAGCAAGAGTCTCCAGTTTGTGTGGCACCAGGGAGTACAACTGAATATATTGTTCATTTTTATAATTATCTTGGATGAAAATTAGTGAACAGTTTGTATGGATTTTGTTTTTTGAAAAGACCAGTTCTAGCCTTTGGTGTATGTATATATTAGCTAAAATAGTTGAACCCTATCTGCTTATTTTAGAGCAAGAATGCACTTTGTTATCAAAGATATTTCTAAACAGCAGCGCAAGTGATTAAGTGATGTTCATAGTACCCTTAAGAGATTGTGTTTTCTCCATTTTTAGAAGCTGAAAAACAGGAATTGAAAGCCATATCTACCTTAGTTTGTTTGCCAGCATAGTAATATTGGGAGAGAGGGAGGGTTGCGATATACCTATGTGAGTAAAAGCTCTAGCTAAGTACAGTTACTCAGACAAAATAGTATATGCTGCAGCTACCTTTAGAGTTTGCTGCTATACTTTTAGGTTAGTTCTACAATAGAAGATCTGCTAGTTGAGCTCATTTTGCGTGTGGGGTTGCAGTGAAAATTGTTAACAGATTTGGGTTTAGAATTTCTGGTTTACTTTGGCTTTCTTACTACTACTGTTTCTCTCTGGGCAGCAGCAATATACAAGGGCTATAAGTGGGGGGAGAAAACAGCTGTCAGACGCCATGAGCCATATTTGTTTTGGGGTTTGTGCCTTTTCTATTGTGTGATGGTTTTGATGGAGGCTACATTTATGTAACTGACAGTGGAATTAGGGCTGCTATTTCTGAATAGCAGGAGTAGCTGCTACACAGTAACAGAAATTTAAATGTGAAGCAAAAAATTAAATCTCCTCTCTTAATCTGTTAGAAAAATGCAGAAGCTACAGATTAGCCTCAAGTGTGTCACCCTGCTCATCTCTAGGTCTGTAGTGTGATTTTTTTTTTTTCTTTTTATAGGACTCTTATCAGAATAACAACTTAGTATTTGCAGTATACAATAAAAAGAAGTGTGGGAGGGTTTACCTTGCTTGACAACAAAACACCGTCTCATCATTCAGAAAGGTCCAAAAGATTTTGTAAGATAATTTTATACATCCTCAAATAACCCCCTCCCCCACTTTTTTGACCTAATTCAAGCCTTGGAAATTGTTGTGATTCTCCCCAGTGAATGATTTTACAAGTAATGATCAGTTGGGTAATGGGTTGGAGAAGAGAGGGAAGAAAAATTTAAAGGGGGGAAAATTGCTACTTAGTGTTCTGCCCTATGTAGTCTGATGCAAGTTGTGTGCTTTTCAAAAGGAAATTTTTAAATTTTGTACACCCCTGGTTGTCAATATTTTATGTGGTTTTTAGTATAGAAATGTGTATATAAACTGGCTCGTGTGATCAGGATTCCAGAACTGTGTGGGCACCCATGCTCAACTTTTGGGTTCAGTACATATACTTCATCATCCAAAACAGTCCGCCAACTTCTTCAAGGTTCCTGTTGGCTACTCCACCACAAAAGGCAGAACTTGTAGTATCTTAAAATAGAAGATGTTTTGGTAATGGCTGCAAATATTAGAAAGGATGAAAATACTGAGTGAAGTAGAAAGATTTTAGCCCTTCATTCTGGTAAAGTTAACAATGTCTCTACTGATCCTTGGATTAAGGAATTAACAGAGCAGTCAATTAGGTACTTGTCTCTCTTCACAAATAAGGTTGCTGGTTAGTTGTTAAAACAATTGCTTTCGATGTGCCTGCAGATTTAAATAATTTTTGACCAGTGGTAGTTTGTTATGTTTCACTAGCTTCTCCATAAATGATGGCATAAGTGTGCAGTTCTAAGTCCTTCCCAACACGGTTAGTCTGGATACACATGAAGAAAGGGCAGACTTCTGCATTTCACAGCTGTTACCAGCTAAGTTGTAGTCTGGTTTGATAAGCAAAAACAGGTGTGAGGCTGAGCAGACAAAAATAACTCCGGTGCATGTTAACCAGAGCCTATAAACTAAAGTGCCACCTTTTACAAATGTGTAATTTGATACCTAAAAAAGTTTAGGGGGAAAAAGTTCTTAGATGAATTTAAGGTGTACTTGCTGCTATATTACTTTTTAAAAAGCAGCAAATGGTCAAATCAGTAGCTCAAAAAAAGAGTCTATTATAGTTTGTTCCAAAGAGAACTTTATATATAAAAAGTGTTTTCTTCTCTCGTGCGTGGCTAAGTGTGTAATTTCCATTAACTTTTATGGATACTTCATGTTAGCCAAATAGTAAAAAACCCAAATGTTCATGGTTTAATGTTGTGATATTTTGTGCACTGAAATGTGGTGTAATAAGCACAAGAGGGAGCCATATAGTTTACAGACATTTACTGTGAGATTTTTATTTTTTCTTTACAAATATATTATGGGCTTTTCTGGAGGAATATGTAGTAGATTTTTTGTTCAACTTTTTTTTCCTGCACTTGGACAACTTTTTAAAATCTAGTACAGAGAAGTCTCTACAGCAGGGGTTGGCAACCCCTGGCATGGGTGCCAGTGTGTGGCATGCAAAGGCATTTTCCTTGGCATGTGTACCTTGGCACAAAGGGTAGAGAAGGGGTGAGGGAGGCACTACTGTAACAAGGACCAGGCCCCTCACAACTCCTCTGTCGTCTGCCCCGGCACACCATCTTACAAGTCAAGGTTGTTGATGTTTTTGGCACTTTGCCCCAAAACATTGCCAACCCCTCCTCTGCAGAGATCACTAGACAGCATTAGAATGAGAAATGCTGTATAGAAAGGAGAACCTCAGAACACCACTTTAATTTTCTC
Source organism: Crocodylus siamensis (assembly GCF_052110815.1). Lineage (NCBI taxonomy): Eukaryota > Metazoa > Chordata > Crocodylia > Crocodylidae > Crocodylus > Crocodylus siamensis. Next base: position 271,856,654 of record NC_143396.1, on the reverse strand, counting down.
TCATGCCAAACCATCAGTAGCTGTAGATCAGAACTCCTCCTCAGTAAGCACGGTGAAAGCATCTGTTCTTAATGCACCTCCATTACAGGGCAGTTATGTAATTTTAATAATATAGTTTTAAAATGATGATACATATGTAACACGTATATAAAAACATTAACATTTGTTCTCAAATTAAAGAAACTAAAGTTCAGTGCAAAGAAATATTAACATCTGCCTTTGAATAAAGAAAATGTTTTAAATTCCTGTTTTGTTTTTTTTTAAAATGTCAAGGGTTGCTTTCTTCATAACCTGATATCAGCAGATGCAAGAAATGTACATCTCCCCATTGCATTGAATTAATAATCTATTATAATTGGTGTGTTCTATTTATAGTTTTATAGTTAGTAGGGTTGGAAGGGACCTGAGGAGATCATCAAGTCTGACCCCCTGCCACGGCAGGAAAGAGTACTGGAGTCAAACGACCCCAGCAAGGTGATTGTCCAGCCTTGTCTTAAAGACCCCTAGGGTAGGAGCCTGGACCACTTCGCTTAGAATTTGGTTCCAGATCCTAGCCGCCCTAACAGTGAAGTTGCGCCTCCTGATGTCTAGTCTGAATCTACCCTCTGCCAGCTTGTGACTCTTATTTCTAGTCACTCCTGGTAGTGCTTGGGGGAAACAGAGATTCTCCCAATGCCTGCTCGTCCCCCCTCAGCCTTCTCTTGTGGAGGCTGAACAGGTTCAGATCCCTTAGTCGCTCCTCATAGGGCTTGCCTTGCTGACTCCTGATCATGCAGGTGGCTCTCCTCTGGTCCCTCTCCATGTTGTCCACGTCCCTCCTGAAGTGTGGCGCCCAGAACTGGATGCAGTGTTCCAGCTGAGGCCTAATCAGTGCCGCACAGAGGGGGAGGATCGCCGCCTCAGACCTGGTCATGATGCATCTGCGGATGCATGACAAGGTACGGTTAGCCTTCCTGACCGTGTCCCCACACTGCTGGCCCATGTTCATCTTGGCATCAGTGATGACTCCAAGATCTTTTTCTGCCTCTGCGCTGATGAGAAGGGAGTTCCCCAGCCTGTAGGTATGGTGTTGGTTCTTCCTTCCCAAGTGCATCACCTTGCACTTGTCAGTGTTGAATCCCATCCTGTTCTCATCCGCCCACCCCTGTAACCTGTCTAGATCCGATTTGTAGCCTATTCCTCTCTTTCAGCATGCCCACATCTTAGTATCATCAGCAGATTTGAACAGGGTGCTTTTTACCCCCTCGTCCAAGTCAGTGATGAAGATGTTGAACAGTGCAGGCCTGAGGACCGAGCCCTGGGGGACCCCACTGCCCACATCCCTCCAGGTCGAAAATGACCCATCCACCACCACCCTCTGGGTGCGGCCCTCCAGCCGGTTGGCAACCCATTTGACTGTGTAGGTGTCGACACCACAGTCCCCCAGTTTCTTAATGAGAACGGGGTGAGAGACAGTGTCGAAGGCCTTCTGAAAGTCCAGAAAGACTATGTCCACTGCTACCCCTGCATCTAAGGGTTTGGTGACCTGGTCATAGAAGGTCACCAGGTTGGTCTGACAGGAAACTTATTATAACTTATTAGTTTGACACCTCTGAATTAATAGGATCATGGGCTGGATGTGGACTTCAGTGCTTCCCATGGGTTGGGTGACCCACCTCCTGCAATGTTGGAATTAACCCCAGCATACTGACACAGCAGCTCAGGTGTTAACCTCGACAGCTGCCTGGGCTGCTGTGTCAGCGTGGGGCTTAACACTGCTGCCAGTCAGCTTGCTGTCATTGAAAGGAAATTTGGTGCTAGTTAACCAGCACCCAAGGGTTTTAACACTACCACTGCTGCTCAACACAGAAATTCTGGGGCAGGGGAAGGGGCAGGGAGTGGCCTTGACCCTGCCAACAGTTTAGGCTCCCTGGGCTAGATCTGGAAGTGGGTCTTCCAGACTGTGAGAAGCCCTATGCATGGATCCACATCGTGGGGCAGACGTTTGACACCCTTGGTTTAAAAACCACTTCTTAGTTAAAACACGCTAGCTTGCTTTGAAAACTTGTTTTCCTGTTTACTCTTAGTTGGTCTGCATTTCATGTATATGGTATATTCCAACAGGAAGTCTTAGAAATGCTGGCAAATGTTAACTTTTTATGAGAAATGCTAGCACTGAAATTTTCTCTGCAGTTTATTACATAGCCATGCTGTATGCTTCAATGAGGGTCAAATCCAGCAATTAAGAGTTGTAGGAATCGGGCCCTAAATAGAAGTGAAAGTTTTCAGGCAGTATATTAATTGCTTCAATTATGTCCATGTCCAGCTGCCAGCTTTTATCCATGTTGGCAAGTTTATTCAAACAAGTAATCCTGTTGGCTTCAATAGGTTTAATCACATTAGGAAATGGTCACCAAAATAAGCAGGCAAGCTGTACAGTGTTTGATTATGATTAAACAAAAAATAAAAGTTCTTATACAGTGTATATAACTTATTTTGTTGGAGGTTCTTAATAGTTTATATAAACTTTTAAACAGTGACCAGTATCTTCCATAGAGCACTGCTATACTAGTTTTATACTTCAGATCTTGTTGGCATTAGCAGCAGAGCTGTTATAGTACAGAGCTGTTGATTCTGGTCCCCATGAACATACAGGTTTTTAAGTGGTCTATAAACATTATTCTGACAAGTCTTTCCCAGCCTCTACTGTGGTGATAATATGATCTGCTGTAAAATGTATCTGGCGAGTGCTAAAATAATGTTTGACCTCAAATCTTATTAATTCCATTAAATAGAGTGAAAATACAGGGTCCAATTAATAGCATTTAGGATTTAGAATATATTTTGAAACATTTTTCCTTCAGCATGTTGCAGATTTTAGTGGTACATCTTTGAAGTCTGATATTGCCCAGTGATACTACCAGATGTCATCTGTAACTCCAGCTTTGACTCTAAGTTTGAGTTAGCTGAGGTGATAATCAGTAAGAAGCACTATGTAATGTATGTGAGCCTCATGTCAGACTACCTTGGTGGACTTAGCTGGGCGGCCGGAGGACTTAGCTGCTGCTGTTGCTTTCTGCCCCTTCTTGCTGCCACCTGGCTGTACCACAAGCAAAGCACCTGCTGCCAAACACCGTTGAAGCCATAGTTTTGTGGGTCAGATCCAGCCTATAGGCTGTACATTGTTGACCCCTGGTCAGCTTTGTTTCCAGTCAGTACTGGAAGAGTGTGCATCTCATTGACCCAGGTTGTACATTGCATTTAAGTTATCTCACATTTTTTGTGGAGTACAACTGAAGGTGTGATATTATCACCTATTAGCTAGCCTGTTAACTTGCATGTTTTAAGAGTCTAATATAGGAAAGTCACACTTCTTTAACATGTTAAATTGCTCAGCACGTTTTAAAGGCAGCAAGCCTTGCCTAAAACATGTTAGCACATTAGCTAAAGTTTCTAAATCTTGTTCTCAACAAGGCCATATAATATGCAGTCAAAATCACAGGTTTTGGAAACTACATTCAACCCCATTCCATAGCATGCATGTTTTTCTGTTTCATTTGTTTTACCTTTTTTACTCCTCCTTGGGGTGACCAAGCAAGTAGCTTTTTTCAGAGCTAAAATCAGTGTTACTCTATAAAGTGGCTGGGCGAAAAGATAGAATGGCTATAAAGTCAGCAATGTCCTCCTTGCTACTTGCCTACTATAAAGACAATGAGAGATTTAAAAATCACTGTATGGGTTATAAATAAAATGAAGTGGATAGAAATGTGTGTGCACCCTTAAGATTGGCTAGTCTGAATTTCATGAAGTGAGAGGTTTTATCCAGATCAAAAGTAAACCATTATGTACTTGTTATTAGAGTGTATTTAAAGCCCCACCTATAAAAGTTTGGTGGGCCAGAATATGAGATTCTATTATGTTTTCCTAGCAACAGACTGAATATGGAAGATTTTACTTCCGCTTTATGCCAACACTAGCAGTTCTGGTGCACCTAGATAGCTGCAACTATAGCACGCTTGTATCTAGAGATTCTAATTGTGGCTTTTAAATTTAGTTACATTTGTATTGATGGTCTCTTATTTTGCAGCAGGCTTTTTTTTTTTTTTTTTAAAGGTTCAGTTTTATTTTAAACTGGAAGAATGTTAGAACCATGAATCAAGTATCTTCTTTAAAAACAACTTTTATGTTTAGTGGGGAAAAGAGAAGGTAGGAGAAGGGTGAGTGGGAGAACTTTTCCTTTTAAAAATCACAGTTTTGATTTTTGGATGTGGGTGTTGTCTCAGCCTTTAGACATTCATTGCTAAGATACTGTGTCAGACTTTATTTTAATTTCTATATGGTTTGGATTATGTTAAATTAATCTAAATCCCCTCTTCCCTCTAAAGAAACAAAGATGCTATCCTTTAAAACATATATGCCAGCACTAAACAAAATTGTTTCTGCACGTTTTAAACCACACTGGGGAGGAAAATTTATTTTCCATAGAAAATATTATGGTCTTTTAAGACATTCTTTTTTGGAAGATAGGATTCCCAGACCCTCTTTCTGGCTGAGAATGCAGATGAGCATCTGTTTCTAACGCCAACAACATTGTTGCCGCCTTGTCACTATGTTGCATTTTTCAGGAGCAGCTGGCTTTATCCCTAGAGATGTTGCCTCTGCCTGTTGTGAAATTGGGAGCCCTGGTAGAGATGAAGAGATCATCGTGTTACTTATAAGCATAATTTTTGTGTATAAAGCGTGGATTTATTGTGCAGATTTAATATTTTTCTTGATGTAACTGCACTTATGAATGTTCAATAAACTTTAAAATGTGATAGCAGACTAATGTATTTCAGGGTAGAATGCTCAAAGGATATATTCTTTAAGCACTGCAAAATTATACAGGGGACTTATCTTTCTTAAAATTAGTAATTTAACTAAATTAAAAAAAAGGAGTATCCTCTATAGTCAAACTTGGGGGTGTTGCGCAGCACAACAGAGGACTAATACGTGATGTGAAGTAAACCAACATTTAATTCTTTGTACTGTCATTTGGATGGGAGTTAGAGATGAAACAGTGAGTTCTGTGTTTGAAAAAAAAAAAAAAATTGCTATTTAATCTATAGCAAAGGGAAAAATGATAATGCAGGTAATAGAGAAAGCTTCCCTGTCTCTTCAAGCACTTCATTTCAGACTTCTACCCCAGCATTTCTGTTGTAGTTGTGATCCGCTGAATTAACTAACAGTGGAACCTCATGATATATATCTACTGTACAGAGGCATCATTGTAACACAGATAGGCAAGGTGAAAATATTAAACCTTGCACCATTTCAAGAACCTGAAAAGTAAATGAAATTTCCCAATATGTTTGTTACACCAAGGGCACATTATGAGAACTTCCATAGCAGCTAGCTGTATTACAGTATGTGTTTTATGAATAAAGTTCTTCAGATTCTAGAGCAATCAATCTAATATTTGTGGGTAAAAAATAATTTAAAATGTGACTTCAGCAAAGTACAGAAATCCTTTGCTTTTCACAGCAGTTGTCTCGCTTCCTTGCCACACTTACAGGATTTAATGCCACATCCTGAGTAGCCAGTAATTTTGAGTTTTCATGAGTCTTTTAATGATGGACTCTGTTTTCTTTTGGCAGGATGTGTGAGGTCAGGTGGGAAAAAAAGTGGGAAGGGAAGGGAGCCTGAATTTACCATACTAAACAGAGGACAGACTTGTTGAGAGTAATCATCATGCTTCCTTTATCCATCTTTGAGTTCATGAAAAAATATTTCAGTCTGAACCTGGCCAATGAACAAGGGATTTTGTTTTGTTTTATTTTACCTTTCTTCTCTCTTCCTAAAATGCTTTACTATGTCTTCCTAATGAAAGTTAAATATTTTGTTTGGTATCCCTTTAAGTATGTTTTTAATATATGTATAAATACAAGTTAACAAGAACTCTAGTTGAGGGAAAAGACTGAATAATCTGCACGTAAGATATTGTTAAATGGCAGGTAAAGGATAGTGGCAGTATAGTGTGCAACTGACTGGTGTACATACAATGGCTTCAGGTGGATTAGTATTTGGGCTGTCAACAGAGTTAAGCAGGCCTTCTGGTTTTATTTTTGATTTTTTTTTTTTTAATTGTGCTTCCCCCCCCCCCCCATCCTGCACCCACTTAGAGTTCCTTCCACTTTGTTCCCTGCTGCAGCCCCAGGCCTCCGCTAGTCCCCACTCACCCCAGCTCCTGCTGCAGCAAACCCAGGAACAGCTGACGCCACCTACTTGCACCACAGCAACAGCCCAGGGGCTAGGGTGCATGGGGCTGAGTGGATGGGTTCGGAGCACAGTGCAGCCCAGCAGCTGCAGGCAGCTGGCGTTGGCCGCTCCCAGAGCTGCTACTGCAAGGGGTGGGGTGTGTGGGGGCCCTGGCCCCATGACCCTTTCCCCCCACAAACTTGTTTGTGGGGGGCGCCTGTGCCAGTTACATAAAAGTTAATTTATCTCACTATAATGAATTTTGGGTATAAAGAGGGTCATCTCATAAGAGTGAATTTGCATATACAAAACCTGCATAAATAGAGGGAAACCTGTATTAAGATCATCAAGCTATTTAACATAAACTATTAAATTGGATGGTGGTATGTGATATGAAAAGGAGCGTGGTATTTCTTCACTTGGGTTCCCCTTCACAGCACCAGTGGTTCGAAACTGTAGAATTATATATATATCATATGGAAATTTTCCTTGGGTTTCAGTTTGGGTTTTGTTTTGGTGGGGGGGAGGGTTGTCTATGTGTTCCTTTTTTAATTTATTTTGTGTGCGTGTGTTCACTCTAGTCCACTCAACAAGATGAATAAATTTACAATGAAAATGTCATTATTACACTTTAGGATGGGGTGGGTAGTTATTTTGGGCAGAGGACCATTTACTGAGTTTTGGCAAGCAATCAAGGGCCTCATGATAAGCATCCAGGGCCAGATGAATATTAACTTTATAAATTTTTTAGGGGCTCCATGGGCCAGGTAGAATGCCCTGGTGGGCTGCATCCGGCCCACGGGCCACATTTTGCCCACCCCTGCTTTAGGACAATGGTTGGCAACCTATACAAGCCACAGGCCAGAACAACTCACCTTCAGTCCCGTGCAAGCTGGGCGGCTTTGGAGGCATGTCAGTGGTGGAGGACTTCCCCTGCAGTAGCATGAGCATGGCTGAAAACTGCCTGTCCATGATGCAGCTCCTCACTTGTAGTCCCTGCATAGATGTGAGCACGGACAAATCCCTCCAGCTTTGTGGGCTGGATTTAGTCCACAGGCTGGATGTTGACAACCCCATATTTAAAATATTTTGCATAACGAGGGACCTACTGAGTTTGAGGTGGCTACCTCCCAATTTCACGAGCAAAACATGGGGCTAGCAGCCATTTCATAGGCAGAGCATGGTGGACCAGCCCATGTCTCTGGCAGATGGGCCCCAGGGGTCCCCCCTCTTGCTGCTGATTGGCTGTGAGGGCTGTTTTGCAGCTCTACCCTTCAGCTGATTGGCTGCAAGTTTTATATGTTGTGGCTGTGTGCCCCTCACTGTCAATTGGTATATGATGGGCAGCCCTCATAGCCAGTCGAAGGCAAGAGTGGTGGGGGGGGTGGCAGCCACCTTGCCGGCAGCCTCCTCCACCCTTCCCACCCTAGCGTACTACTGCAACATCCTAGTTTCATAGTTGGTAGGGTCGGAAGGGACCTGAGCAGATCATCAAGTCCGACCCCCTGCCATGGCAGGAAAGAATTCCGGGGTCAAATGACCCCGGCAAGGTGTTCATCCAGCCTCCTCTTAAAGACCCCCAGGGTAGGAGCCAGCACCACTTCGCTTGGAAGCTGGTTCCAAATCCTAGCCACCCTGACAGTGAAGTAGCACCTTCTGATATCAAGCCTGAATCTACCCGCTGCCAGCTTGTGACTGTTATTTCTAGTCACTCCTGGTAGTGCTTGGGGGAAACAGAGATTCTCCCAATGCCTGCTCGTCCCTCCTCAGCCTTCTCTTGTGGAGGCTGAACAGGTTCAGATCCCTTAGTCGCTCCTCATAGGGCTTGCCTTGCTGACTCCTGATCATGCAGGTGGCTCTCCTCTGGTCCCTCTCCATGTTGTCCACGTCCCTCCTGAAGTGTGGCGCCCAGAACTGGATGCAGTGGTCCAGCTGCGGCCTAATCAGTGCCGCACAGAGGGGGAGGATCACCGCCTCGGACCTGGTCATGATGCATCTGTGGATGCATGACAAGGTGCAGTTGGCCTTCCTGACCACAGCCTCACACTGTCGGCCCATGTTCATTTTGGCATCAATAATGGCTCCAAGATCCTTTTCTGCCTCTGTACTGACGAAAAGGGAGTTCCCCAGCCTGTAGGTATGCTGCTGGTTCTTCTTCCCCAGGTGCAGTACCTTACACTTGTCAGTGTTGAAACCCATCCTGTTCTCATCCGCCCACCCCTGTAACCTGTCTAGGTATGATTTGCAGCCTATTCCTCCCTTCTAGCATGCCCACTTCTCCCCACATATTGGTGCCATCTGTGAATTTGAACTGGGTGCTTTTTACACCCCCATCCAAGTCACTGATGAAGATGTTGAACAGCGCAGGCCTGAGACCGAGCCCTGGGGGACCCCACTGCCCACATCCCTCCAGGTCGAATAAGACCCATCCACCCCCATTCTCTGGGTGCGGCCCTCCAGCCAACTAGTGATCCATTTGACTGTGTAGGTGTTGATGCCACAGTCTCCTAGTTTTTTAATGAGAATGGGGTGAGAGACAGCGTTGAAGGTTTTCCTAAAGTCAAGGAAGACTACGTCCATGGCTACCCCTGTGTCTAAAGATTTTGTGACCTGGTCATAGAAGGCCACCAGGTTGGTCTGGCAGTACCTGCCTCTAATGAACCCATGTTGGTTGCCCCTAAGCATAATCTCCCCTGCTGGCCCCTTGCATACATGCTTCAGGATAATTCTCTCAAAAAGTTTAACCGGGACCTAGGTACTGGCCTATAGTTTCCTGGGTCCTCCTTCCTCCCTTTTTTGAAAATGGGAACCACATTGGCCCTTCTCCAACCCTCTGGCACCACACTAGAGCACCACGAGTGCTTGTAAAGTTGTGCCAGGGGTCCCGCAATGATCTAAGCTAATTCCCTCATCACTCTGGGGTGGAGATCATCAGGACCTGCTGATTTACATACATCCAGTCTCTCCAGAAGTTCCCTGACTAGGTCCTCACTGACCCTAGGCCTGGGTGCACCTCCCCTGGGTCCTACAGGGGGTCCTGGTGGAGTGGGGGAGGGTGACTCAGTCCCTGCTCAGAAAAATGGAGGCAAGGAAATTGTTAAATAGGTTAGCTTTGCTGTCTGGTGCGACGACTAGATTTCCTAGCGTGTCCTGCAGAGGCCTCACATTACCTGGTACCTTCTTTTTACCCCCTGTGTATTTAAAAAAGACTTCTTGTTGTCCTTGATCCAGGTAGCTAGGCCCTGTTCCATCTCTGCCTTAGCCTTCCTGACTGCCCCCCTACATCCCCAAGCAACCGAAGTATAGTCCTCCCTGGTGATGGCCCCTTCCTTCCATTGGGTGTGCGCCTCCTTTTTAGCTAGGAGACATTCCTGTAGGCTTCTGGTGAGCCATAGGGGCTTTTGCCCCCTTTTTGCCCCCTTTGATCTATGTTGGGATTACCTCCCTTTGGGTTTGGAGGATCATATCCTTAAGGAACGACCACTCTTCTTGGACACCTGACTCCCCTCCCTTCTGGGACCTGAGGATTATTTTCAGTAAGTTTGTTTGTTTTGTAGGGTTTTTTTCCTGCAGATTTCCCTGTCAGAGCTGGATTTCATGAAATCCCCAAGATGCATATGAAAATCCAGGGCATTTTGTATGTGAGAAAATATGGTATTTTTCTGACCACTAGAAAAAATGAGGAAAATTGGGTGGTGAAAGGATTTGCTGCAGGAATCCAATACTTTGATTCTCCAGAAGAACAGAGAGCAATAAAGGAGAGTGATGAGCATAAAAGGGGAACATCAGTTGGAACTGCAGTGCTTGCTCGTGTAGCAAGTTCTAGTTCAAGATCTAGAGCGCTTGGATGCAAGAGCCACGGAAGTCTTCTAGATGCTCTCACTGGCCTGAAGGAAACAGGTTTAATATCTTCTTAGTATTTCTGCTCATGATGGGGACTGAACAGTTGTGCTCTTACCTTTCCTCTCCTCCCCTCCCCCTACCCCTTTGGCTTTTCTTTGTTGTTTTTAAAAGAAAGCATGCACACAGTGTGGCAGAAAGCCACCTTGGTTTCTCCCCAAAATCTCTGCCCTGTGACAGTGTGATTAAGATGGGCCAGCACAGAGGATTCGCACCTCAGCCTATCTCTTTAGGTAACTTGAGCTGGCTGCATTCCTGAGAGAGGGGGGAAACCTGCTCCCTTTGCCTACGTGACTGGCATCAGTTACCTGGGTGAGGGGCATCTACCTGGTGGGCTGGAATCTGCCCGGCAACTGGTGATGTATTTCAGATTAGTTGGCCGACAGCCAACTGGAGCTGGCCTCCACTGGACCAGGTAAATGAGGTCACAGGGGCTATATAAGTTAGGACTGCCCAGGAGGAGGGAGCAGCAGCTATATGGGGGACTCAGAGGAGCATGGCCATCTGAAACTGGCTCTCTCCCCCAAAACTCATGAGCAAGGAACTGCCTGCCTCCAGAGGGGAAACTTTACCGGCCTCTGGAAGATGCTTGTGAGTAAGCTACGCGAGATCTGATTAGTTATCTAGCTGGCAGTAACTCAGATGCGTGATCAAAAGGCTACCTCAGCCAGACTGTTTGCTCTTTAGGATTTCTAGGATATTGCTCAGTCTTGTACCTTATTTTCACCCTACCCCTGTAACCAATAAAGTCCTCCTTTGTGACTGACCGGTGTGGGAGACTTTATTGAGGGGTGGGTCTAAATTATGCCTAAGAGACCCCTTAGGTCTGCAGACTAAGGGAGACTCTACTTTTGCCCCCGGACTTGGGGAAGTGCCCCAAGTGCCTGTACTGGGTCGAGTACCCGTAGGACATTAGGCCTGTGTTTCCCCAAGGACACAGGGCCAGGAGTGAGTCCAATCTTGGGGTGGTGGCAGCTATGTTACCCCCAGGCTAGCGAGTGTGCTCCAGGAAGGGGGTTGGCCGGACGTAAAGCACCCCTAGGGAGGCATTTGGAGCCTGGAAGGTGGTCGGGTGCAGGGAGGTGGGCGGCTCAACGCAGGAGCGCCCCCCTACTGGCCCGCCACACACAGTTGCAAGGCAACATGCTCCTCAAAGGTACAAATCCATTGTCTGTAGTGTGGGGTTATCCACCTGAGATTATGCCTGTATATCATAATCCTTTTTCAGTTCTTGTAATCAAATGGGAGGAAGCACCCTTTCAGACTGAAGAAGGGCACTAGTTTGGAAAAGATTAAGAATTATTAGTCTGTACCATGGCTGGAGGAGAAAAAGGCATCATTTTATGTCAGGCAAATTCATGGGTCCCCCAGCTGTTACTGATCTGACAGCCCTTGGGCTCTAAAACAGGTAGGTATTATCATGTTGGGGTGTGTTTATGGGGATTCTTACAGCACAGCTTTATTGATTTGGTTGTGGAAAGTGCAGTGAAATTCCATTATGCTAGGAAAAGTTATTCTACTCTGTGTACACCAGGTGGATCCTGCAGTTGCATATGAACGATATAAGTTCAGAACCGTGCCATCTGTATAGTGTATGAGATCAGTAGAGCTTACTGACAAATATTTACAGTACTCCTAGGATACTCATCAAGTCAGAAAGTGAATAATTTAACTTTAATCAGTTGCAATCCTGTAGTATCCTTTAGAGCATGGAATTCTACTCTGATTCTAAAAATTATGAACTGGGATAATCTTTCTCACCTTAGAAAACCTTGCATCTTACTATTTAAAAATAGCTGTATGTCTAGCTGTTAAATGAAACAAATTTATTGTGATATTTAGGTAGGAGAAATCTCACTTCAGCTGGCTTTTTTATTTTCTATCTACCATTCTGGACCAGTAGTTTACTTCATTAGGTTAGGTAGCATATATCCAATAGAAGATGAGAATTCTTGTTTCCCTGTAGATCACTAGGATCCTCTTTATTGAATTCTTTATTTTGCTTAGCTTCAGGGCAACTGCAGCCTCAACAGCTCCAGAGAGAAGAGTTTCTCTTCAAGGCTCCTGCTTCAAAGGATTTACACAGCTAGGAAAGGGACAATAACCAGCAAGTGCTGACAGATCTTCCTGCTTCTGGTCCTGTGTGTGTGCATCTTGTGTGTATGTGTTTTTCATACACCTACACTGTGGCCTGAAACTATCAACTGACATCCAGTTCAGCTTTAAATGAAATTTCCCTGTGTTAATGAGTACATTGGAAAGAGAAAAGACTCCATTGAGGAAGGGAAGGGAAAAATTACACTTGGACAAAAAGCAAACCCTTGAGCTTTAAATTTTTTTAAGTTCAAAGGAATTAAATCTAGCAATGTAGAAGCTTAAATTGTGTTTTGACTTTAAGCACCTCGAGTATCCTTGCATTTTTGCTTTGAAGGCCACAGTATAATCTCCACGCTGTATGGAATGCTTTCCTCAGATGATGGAAGTAGTAAAGGCTGTGTCTACTTCAGTGATGCCCAAGAGTTTCTTGAGGCTATTGAAACCTGATTTAGCAATATTGATGCAGAAATTGTCTTACTGCTTTTCCTCTGGATGTGAGCAATTGAAACTACTCTTCTCAGAACTTCTACCTTGTCTCTGTTAACAAGAACAGGAACCAAGGCTGCATTGGAGTGTCTGTCATCATGTAATCAGTAACTAAGCTGCAAAGCAATGCTGATCTCTTTTCTTGGGTGTTGATTCAGCAAAGCTGAAGTGTTTGGGCTGAAGTGTTTTGGAGAGTTAGGAACTTGATGACTACTTTTGCTCTTGTCCAGGTGATAACGTTCTGTAATGTGGAAGAGAAATTCTTCAAGGAAGTGCCATTATTAGTGAGATTGTTTGTTTGTTTGTTTGTTTGTTTGTTTGTTGATGATCAATATCAAAAGTCCTGGTGGCCCAAAATTTTTTTTTTGTTTTTTTGGGGTGTTTCTGAGGGCTTTTTGGGAGGCTTTTTTATGTGTGGTTTTTTTGTTCTATCTTTGTCCCTGCAGAACTAGGGTCACCATGTTACTTTTAAGAAAAACTGGGAGTTCTCCCCCCCGCCCGCCTTATGCCAAGGGAAGTCAGGCTGGAAGCATCTGGTGAGGGCAGGCAAGCTGTCCAAGAGGGCCCATTCCTGTAGGGAGCCATCAGGCATAAGTGCCCCAGGTCTGAGCTGCCTTGCAAAACTGCAGCTAGTCCAATGGCATGGGGGTGGCCACAAGGGCTGTGCAAAATTTCACCCAGCATTTCATTTCAAACCTGTTTCAATGTGTGAGCTCAAAACAATGAAATTGAAATGAAACAAAAGCCTTCGAAATGAAACAAGGGTACTTAAAACATTTTGAAAGTTTCAAAGCATTTTGAGTTTCGAAGCCAGGCTTACTTGGCTTGAGTGCCAGTCCCAGCCAGCAACACCAGCCTCCTGTCATCCAACAGCCAGATAGGGGGTCCACCTGCACCCCTGGGAGGGCTGCAAGGGCTGTGCCGGACTGCCCCTGGGGGTTGCAGGCCCCCAGTTTGCCTCCTGGATCACAGGAGGCTGGTGCTGCCAGCTAGGGCCCGTGGCAGCACTGATCTTCCCAGTGCTGGCTGTGGAATAGCCTATGGGGAAATGTCAAAACAGTTTTGACGAAAGGAAATGGAACAGTGCTTTCAAAATGAAACTTGAAATGAAAAGCAGTTCCGTTGAAATGTCAAAGTGGAACAGTGCTGTTTTGCACAGCCCTAATGAGCGCCCACCCACAGCTTGCCATCAAGGGGACATGGAAGCCTTCCCCTTCACTCCAGCCCAGTACATGCAAGCTCTCACCTGGCACAGGGCCATCTAGCACCACATGGGCTCCTGACTGCAGCACCAGGATGGACATGCAGACACGCACAGGGAGTGCCAGGCTCTGCACAGACCCAGGCACATGGAACCCCTGCTGCAAGCATGGCCAGATGCATGGCTTTGCTGCTCCCTGCATGGGCAGTGCATGCAAGCACCTGGCATGGCAGCAGCTGCAGCCAGGCAGCGTCTTGCTGCTGTTGCTGCAGCCAGGCAGCCTCTTGCTGCTGTTGCTGCAGCCAGGCAGCCTCTTGCTGCTGCTGCTGCTGCCGCCGCCAATTGGCCTGATCCAGCCTGGCTGGGACTGTAGTTCTGGGGCAGAGCCCAGAGCGCCTCCCTCCAAACTTGTGTTTTATAGGTCCCCACCAGTAGCTAGGAGGGGGGAACGGATCCCCACTCCTCTCAGGGCAGGTCTCCAGGCTTCTCTACTCCCACCTGCCCCCAGGAAGCCTCACTCTCACCTGGGCTTCATGCGGCAGTGCCTGCTCCCTGTTCCTGACTGTTGGGCTGTTAGGGGGTGAACTTGTGCAGTAGAGTTAGTTGGGGGTGGCTTTAGGGGTAGGGGACATGAGTGATCGCCCATGGCATCGTGGTCAGGGGGGACTCGCTCACACCTCTACTGATATCAGTGCTCTTGCCCCTCCCTGCTCCGGCCAATCCTGGGACTATTGCTTCAATTTTTACCAGCTAGCTGGGACCCCAAGACAGCCTATGAAATCCAGGAGTGTCCTGGCCAAACTGAAACGTGTCACCCTATGCAGAAGCAACGTAAGTTTTTAATTGCTTTATAATAGGAAGAAAATATTCATAAACACAACAGCTATCAACAGAAAAGCTTTGCAGAAGGACTCATATTTCATATTTATACAAAGGCAGTTGGTAACAAAAGTGTGCAGAGAAATCTAATGTTCTTTAAACACTTATTAAATACAAAGGTAATTGGAAGCCTTCTTGTGTTGTGTACAGTTGGCTATACAAACTGTCTTTAAACTGAAACTCTGTGAGCATAAGAAAATTAGAAACCTGTACCCACCCTTTTGAGCAAGTCCTTCAAAATGGGGACACGTGCCTCCACAGGCAGAGCAGATGTAGTCCAACACCAGCTTGCTAGGTTGTAATAATATAAGGTGACCATAGTTGTGTCCAGCCAAAAATACATGAAAAAAATCAACAGGAAATACTTCTCCCAAGAAAATGCAAGGGTGAGCCTTCATTTTTTGAAGTTGCACAGTTGTACCTCTTGATGTCAGTTGTCCAAGAGAGGGAAAAAATATTAAGTGGCTAAAACTTTTTTTTTCTTAATCTGGTTGCCATGCTGAGTGACTGACTGCTAGACTGGTAACATTCTAGGTGACTAGAATAGCAGCCTGTCTCCCTTCAGAGTGGCTGCAGGCAATCTGGCAGCAATCACTGCTACCTTTTAATTTTTCTAGTTATTTTGAGACATCTTTCAGCTGTCTCAAAGTGTGGCTTGAAATTTTGAAGGGGGAAAGAGGGTTGTTAGGCCAAACAGCATTATGAGGAAGCGTGAATTTAGCACCCAGTGGATGACTGTACACCACCCCTTTTTGCTGTGGCTGTCACCCCAATTGCCAACTCTGACAGTATTTTCACAAAAGGGTAAATAACTTTTAGTTAAATATTGCTTTTTTCTTCTGATTCTTTCAGTAGAATGTCAGGGCCTTTATTTAAATGAAGAATATTCACATCTTCTTGTTCCCATTTTAAATTAAAACAAAGCCAACTTTTTAAAGCTATTCAAAGCTGTTTCACAGGCTTGATTAGTTTGAATTAGGGTGTGTGTAATGCCAAATGCCTCATTTTATAGTTGATGCATAAAGGTCTGGCTGCATGAGTCTGCAGTAGCTGGATCTGATTTTGTTCCTTATTTGTTTGTTTAGTTTAAATACATGTCTGTGTGTTGGGTTTTTTTCTGATCAACCTGAAGAATTTGCATGCTATGCAGCAGCCATCTTCTATACTTTATTAAATATCTGTCAATTATAAATATCAAGGTTTTACATTAATGTCAAGATAGTACATCAAAAATTCATGGAATATGTGACTTTTTCCAAGGGTATTTAATACTTAATGCATTTGTGTCATTTTTCTTTCTAGATATATTGACAGGTTTTATTAAGTGTTTGTTAGGGAGATTTCATTTTTACCAAGGGACTATAAAGAGAAGCTGCATGCTAAATCAATTTTTTAATCAGAATATTGTTTTTTTTTGGTCTTGTAATCTATAGAGTTGGTTTTAAGTTATATTCTAAAATAGTTTGGGGCAGAAATTTAATATGACCAGATGTGCTGACTAAGTATATTTTAACTACTTTAAAATAGTTACTGTGATATTGTGTTGTGGAAAGTGTTATAAATATGGTAACTGTGTATTTATAATTTTATTTGGTCTTGCATCTTTTACTGTGAGACAGTATCATCTTGCCCTTTGCCCATATAAAATAAGTTTAACTATGTTAAGAAACAGTGGTCTATAATCTCAACAAATGAGGAGGGACACTGAGAGTTTAATGGAATATAGAGCCTTCACATATACCTCACATGTTGAAATGAGAACTCCTTTTTATAGTTACTGGAAGTTGCTGCTGGTGGTTCAGCTGCCTGTGTGAAATGAGCCAGTGGCTTCAGTGTAGTTCATTGTTGTCAAAATTCTGTCACGCAAACTACTCCAGCAAAATTTAATACTAATTTTCACTTGGGGTAAAGGTGAAGTACTCTCTTGTTGTCAGTAATAGATGCTCATTCTAGGTTATCATTCAGGCACACTGGCATAGTTGCTTTCTGTGTAATAAATGTACATAAGTTACATGTACTTTAGTGTGTTCAATTAATGTCTGAGGGCACATTTTTTCACTTGAAAAGAAAATTTGAACAATCCGACTTTATTAAGCGTTTTAACTTCTTAGTATCTTCTGACAATTGAAAACGGCTGTTTTAATACTGTTATTCATGCTGTCTGGCACTTGTTTTGGTGGGGAAAAGAAGTCTCTTGTAAGAATTAGGTATACAGGTTTTCCTTGCTTTATGCTGTACCTGCATTCCTGGAAAATGGTGAATCACTTGAATTTGCATAAAGGGAACCCACTTTACACTGTAACAAATAGGGATACGTTCCAAGACATCGACTACTGACCCCCAGACCATTTCTACCACATTTACAAAACAATTTTGGTACTCACCAACAGCAGACAGTACACACAAGCACAAGGCACTATTGTAATGGGGATGGCAACTACAGAAACACGTCACAGACCATGACCAAGGAGCACAGATCCACACAGACTATATTTTGGTGTGTGTCACTCCTACAATGCACAGCACAAAGCAGCTGACTGCGGGCTTCCACCACACATAAGTGAATCACCTAAGTGACTTTACCTCGCATATAATGAATTTTTAGTATAAAAAGGGTCATTGCATAAGAGCGAATTCACACGTACAGAACCCACATAAAGCGAGGGAAACCTATACAAGGAAGACAAATGCTTTCCATTGATTTTATCTACTTAAGTTAATTCTTAACTCCTTAAAGGTAAGGACTTTAGTCCCTCTGACAATGATTGTAATGTAAAAAAGCTTCGTTTTCATTCAGAAGTAAGGAATTTTGATTTGAAGGAAGAAAGTTTGGAAGGATGCTGGCCTTGCATGGCTGTGATGTGACTTCCACTCAAGTTCACTTGGAAAAAATCTAATAATATAATTTGTAGCATTGGTGACTACTCTGCTTCAGTACCAGTAGGTGGCATCAGTGCTACACTTACAGCATCTTGCCCAGTGAACCTGAAACACAAAACTGAAGCTAACATCAATATGACAGTTGTTGAAAAAGTATGTGGCTTTGCAAAAGCAAAATTCTTTGTGCAACCAGGAAACACAATTTTGTGAGCAGTTGAGAAGGGAAGACTTGTTTCTAGATAGCTTAAATATATATGGATTGAATATAAAGGGAAAAATAATTAATCAGAAGTTTTCAGGTGTTTCTCTGTTCACAGAAATTTTTCTTTAATCTTTCCAGGCACAGAATAAGTTTTAGGACTGTGATAATTAATAGTTAATAATAGAACAAGACATGAATGTTCTAAGGCAATACTTTTAAATTGAAACTTACTTGGTTAATATCTTTAATCCACTTGTGAATAACAGCTTTCTTGGATGCTTAGTTCATTATACCAATTTTAATTTTTTTTAAGACTATCTCTTGGTAATCAAAATCGAAATTATGTTGCCATAAAGGATGATATAATTTGGGCACTGTAGAATTGTAAACAAATGTATATCATTTCAATTGTTACAATATTCTAACTCTGGTATTGGCTGACTGGATATAACCTGTCTCCTGAAGTATGCTGCCTGTGATTAAATACTGTGTTAATGCTTTTCTCAGGAAAAAGTCATTTTTTGTAAAATATCCAGTTAAGTTGGAATCTGTAACGCAATATCCACATTGTTCAATGTCCACAAAAATCCCACCCAAATGTGGAATTTAACAATAGGATTTTTTTAAACTAACTTTTTTTCCTTAAAAATATTACCCATTTCAGAGACAGTTCATCCGAAGGGTTAACTATAGGGATTGGGGAGAGCAGACACCTGGGACCTAACACCCAATTGGCAGTCTTTTGTAATATATAATTTGCCTAAAATTGCGCACTGAGCACAAGCTTTTGTTTTCTAATTGATTTACGGTTTGAGCCACTTTTACCTCATCCCCTACTGTCCTGCACACAGTGCCAGAAAGTACATTACAGTGAGAGATGATAAATTACCATGCACTTGTGATGCTAATGCATCAAGAGTAAAAACTGCATACTACATGGAGCTTCATGCATTAACACTGTTGCAAAGATACAGCCAAGCAAAAATTCATTTGTATCTTTAGAAATAACCATTTGTTCATTTGATCACTTACTGCAATCTACCCATCATACTTAATTGAAACTGAAGATTAAAATTATGCTGTTATAGTTTTCCATTTGTTAATTGGAACAAAGTTTTAAAGTCTCTTGAGAGCCAGATTTTTAGAATGTTTATGATACATTAAATTACTGTATTTTGGATGTTTCTGAAAGAAATTGGAATCTTTCTTCTAGATATGTGTTTGTGTACAGATGAGTTTAATGCAGCAAGCAACTAATATGTGTAAGGCACCCAAAAAACATCAGTAGTTGAGATTTCTGAAGTGTAATATACTCTCTGCAAATAAACCTTTTATGGGAGGGAAGGAAGATTTAGAAATTCATCCTACATATGCGAAATACAAGAATTGTAAAATTTGGTGAAACCTAATTTATTTTTGTCTTAGGTTTTCTGTGGTTGATTTTTCTACCTTCTCAGAGTCAGTCTACCTTAAATTTTTATTTTTGTGTGGTGTCTGTGGGTTCCAGTCTTGAAATATGAAGAAACAGATTTATGGCGGCTGCTGGGCACAACAAATTAAGTTGACAGTGATGTATGAGAGCATAATAGCATGATGATCCCTCTGTAGCGCGGCTGGACGCCTCCTGCTTCATTTGGCTCTTGTTAGGATCTGTTAGGCAGCTAAATAATGAAATTCTGCAGACTGATTTCTGATTTTTTTTTTTTCTCTTTTCACCTTTTTTTTTTTTTTTTTTTTAAACTTCTATTTTCCAGACCCATCCTAATGCCAGCAAACTGCCTTTAAAGGATTCTTTCACTTATGATGACTACAGGTTGGTTTGCAATTTTTTAAGTGAATCTTGAGGTCCTGAAAACTGAGATGCTTTGTTGGGTATATGTGTGGGAACCCTACTGTTACCATTTAAAATATCTGTGTATATCATATTGCTATACTTTTTTTGAGAAATGCCAAAAGGCACAGTGAATAAGTGTGTATGTTTTAATAGTTGCAAAGAAATCTGTTGTGGGGAAAAATAGTTAATTTAAGCAAATGGAACATAAGAGCCTCATGTGCAGTAAATAAAGTGCGTTAATCCACAGTGTAAGAACATTTACCAATGGCTTTGTGCACATATTTCCCAAAAGGTTATAGCTGGTATGAGATCTGGAGAACTTGTGCTGTACATGTGAAGTCTGAGTATCTCTTGGAGGTGTCAGAAATTGTGGGGTTGAGGTGAGGTTCAAGGTACTTGAGTTGAATTAAATGGTAAAATACCATAAATAATAAAGATTCACGAACTTTCCTAGAGACCTTGTATCCCTTTTGTGTTTTAATCACTACTTTGGGATGGTGTCTCCACAGTGTGCCTCTTCCAGTGGGGGCAGGCCAATTTAAGTGTCAGGTTGATCAAAATATGAGTAATAAAGTGTACAGAAGTAATTTACTGTTCAGCTTTCTAGTTCCTCAGATCATTTTTATGGTGCAGTTAGTTGACTGAAGTGTAGTACCTAGAAAATTCTAATATTTTGTGTTATTTGGAAATGCACAGTTTAAAAAATGTTTAAGTGGAGATCTGAATGCTGCTTTTTCATGAGGAGGAAGCTTCTCACGTTGATCATTCTAAACCATGGGTGGGCAGTTATTTTGGGCAGAGGGCCATTTACTGAGTTTTGGCAAGCCATCGAGGGCCGCATGACAAGCAGCTCAGGGCAGATTTAATATTAATTTTCTAAATTTTTTAGGGGCCCTGCAGGCCAGATAGAATGGCCTGGCGGGCTGCTTCTGGCCTACCTCTGTTCTAAACCATTGTTTTAGACTGGATTGTGTCTTATTAGCTGGCCAGGTTTAAATAATGACTTCTTGAAGTTTTTTTTTTTTCTTTGCAGATGGGCAGTTTCCTCTGTTATGACACGACAAAATCAGATACCAACTGAAGATGGTTCTCGAGTTACCCTGGCTCTGATTCCTTTATGGGACATGTGTAATCATACCAATGGTCTGGTAAGGATTTCTTTGGTGTGATTAGGAAATAATATAACTTTAATATACTAAGGAATTTCAGTAGTGTATTTTAATGTTGCTTTTCATTATGGTTCTTAAAATTGGGCTTCCATCTTTCCAGCTGACTCAAAAGCTGACTTTTCTAAAGAAATCTAATAATTGAAAGTTCTTGACATAGCAGTTTCACTTTCTCATGATTAAGTATCTTTTAGATATAATTGTAAACAAGGTGTATAGTTACTTTCTTCTTAGGTAAGTTTAAGAAGTAAATAGCTTTGAGAGAATTATCAGTTATGGGAAGACATCTTTCCTGTCAAATTTGAGTATTTCTCATTTTCACGCATACACAGTTTTGTTTCTGGTAATTCTGCCCATGGTATCCACAAGACTAGATGCATTTTATATTGAGAATATGAAAACAGATTGATGGAGGTTGTCTCTCAAAGCCACTCTGCCCTGGGTACCACTAGGGAAAGAGGATAGAAATTTGAAGCTAAGCAGTGCTGCCTGCTCTCTAACCATGCCCAAAGAGCCTTGTTATGGAGGTAGCAATGACAAGAGCAGAGCATACTTCAACAAAATCGGTTTATCTGTTAGCGCATCAAAGAAAAAAAGCTAAAATACGACTTTAGGGCATATTAAACATTTAAAAGGTGATGTGTATATAGAAAGTCAGACCTACTGACATATTTGTCTCATGAATTTTTACCAGCTTATAGAGGACCATGTCTCAGCTTCACAAAATGGTTGGTTAATGCATGAATTGAGGAAAATGGAAGTCCACAAAAGGATAGTCTACCAGCAGTCAGTTGATCATAAAGCTTCTGTCTGCTAAAGAATGCACACTTGATTTTGCATTATTTAGTGGGTTGAATAACTTGATGTAAACAGCAGTAAATGTGACTTGGTCTTCTCTATTCATGTAATAAAGTCCCAGTAAGAAAGTGTAGATCTGGATGACAGGACAGTGTATTGGCATAAGTAGAACCTAGGGAAGCGGACTGAAGTAGTAGTTTGCATATCTCTGTTAGCTTATGTTGCAGTAATATTAATGTAATGTTGCCATGATGGTCCAGGAAGAATGCAAGAAAGGGAGCAATGATACTTGAAAACATGTCTGTCCTTTCCAGCTAGACAGTTGGTCAAGTAAAAGGTGTTTCCCACAAACTTCACTGCCTCCGTCAACCAGCCATTTGAGAATCTGGGCAGGTGAAACATTTATCCCACTTTTAAAGTTGTGGTGGGAGAGGCTTACTGCAGTGTACCTTATTGCAATAAACTTTTAAGCTACTTTGTGACGCCATCCTGTGGAACCCAAAGCTCTCAAGAGCATGGAAGGTGACTCAGCAATACTTTTGTCTTTTAAGAAATTTACCCTAGAAGGAGGGGAGAGAGAGAGAGAGAGAGAGAATACATTTAAACCTAGACAACGAAGGTAGTATGCATACACAGTCACTTTCATTTTTTTACTGTTTTCCACAGGATCTAGTTCAAAAGTGGTATAGAGGGGACTGAATTTTGTTAACCATTGACCAAAAAAAAAAAAAAATTCCTCCTTGATGTAGAGTGCTACTCCTCCACCTTTCCTTCCTATCCTGTCCTTCCTGTATAGCCTATAGCCCTTGACACTCACCGCCCAGTCATGCGATGAGTCCCACCACGTTTCTGTGATCCCTACTATGTCAGGGCTGGTGACAGCTAGGAGGAGGGCGAGTTCCTCCTGCTTCTTCCCCATACTTCGAGCATTCGTGTAGAGGCATTTGAGGCCTCCAACGGTTGTGCCCACTGATCCCCTAGTCTCAGCAATGCCCCGTCCCCATCGCTTACCTGTTTCTCCCTTTTGACCATTGGTCTGGGCTCGCTGGCTGTTGCTGGGCCTGGCAGCTCAGGGCTACTCGCTCTCAGGATCTTCTGGGACCCAGCCAATTTGGTATCTAGGGACACTACCCCTTGTGCCAGCTGGGCTGCAGAAGCAGCATCCCAATTTCACTCTTTAAAATACCCCAAAATCCATGTTCTTCCACAATTAGAACAAAAAGACACTATATACATAACTGGGGCAGCAGAAGCACCATAGAGATGCTCTGGCCAGAAATCAGTGTCCCTCTGGAAGACCAGCTTCCCAGTTACCTCAGGGCATTGTCCAGGACCATGCCCTGCCCCACTTTTCCCCTCCAGGGTATTTTTGGATACCTGGGCATTCAGGTATCAAATTTTGAGCACGTGCTGCAAATATGCAGCACATGGAACATTTTTCAATTTGCCTCCTGCGCCATTTCAAACTGGTTTGGGATGCTGCAAGAGGCACATGAGCAGTGGCATACTGATTGGGGTGGGGGGGAAGAAATTGAGGGTAGTGGCTGGAGAAGCCAAGGTGCCTCCCGCATTTTGTGTCTGGCCCACCCACCATGTTGTGGGCTTCTTTTGCTGTTCTGGCTGGACATTCCAGGCACCGCCCCTCCCCCCCGCAGCTGGTGTGCTGCAGTGCTAATTGACCCACAGAAGTGCCATGGGGTGGGAGCTGGGGCCCTGCACAAGCTGATTTGCCTTGGGACCCACATCCTGCTCAGATCGTCCTGGGAGGAGGGGAACACGTGAATGCAGGCACTAGCCCCCAGGCACTGGATACCCATGGGACGCCACTACATGTGTGCACTTGTCTGGATGTGCCCTTATAATCTCCTATAAGACTACTGCAAGGCAAAAATTTGAAACATTAGAGGGAATACCTAGATTCTGGCAGAAGGAGTCTGTCTTGGGGGAAGCTGTAATGTGTTTCCCCAAACTGCCAGTCTTTAAAAATAGGTTTTCCAAGTGGAACATTCTGCAAAGTCCAATATAGCGCTAGACTAATTTACATGAAGGAAAGAATCAGACAAAACAAGAACTAAGCTGCTTCCTTCTCCAGAAGATAGATAAGTTGGCTCTTTCATGTTTTACTGCTGAAGCAAACCAGTTAGTGAATTTTAATTTTTGTGCAGAACACCCAAGTAGTGACCAAGTAACCAAGTTGCTTGGTTAGTGATACAGATGGTCTCATTCCAACAGGCAAAACTAAGCTTATTCATTCAAAGCTCTGGCAGTACCAGTAATCAACCTCTGACTGTCAAAATACAATCCCACTAAAGAATAACAATGAGAAATGCATGAAGACAACCATTTTGACATAGTTCTTAGATGCAGGCTGATCTAATTAGTAGTGTCAGAAGCACGAAAAAGCTGGATGGACCTAACTCCAAAAAAACCTGAAAGAGCATTTCATTATCAAGCTGCTAAAAAAGAGAACTGTGGGACAGAGCAAGAATAGGGATATTATAGCTGATTGACTGAAGTGGCATTTCAGTACCATCTTTGGAACAGACGATATAGTGTTCAGACCTAATCTCTGTAGCAGAAAACAAAGTTCTTGCAGTGGTCGGTGTGAGAGCCTTGTTGCACATTCATTTTGGGAGCCACTGGGAGCTTTTAACCCCTGGATTGTCCACACAACACCTGAAACTAGTTTTAAGCTTGCTTTAGGTGCCTTAAAGTTATGCCACTCCTGGGCATGTTCATCTTGGATCTATGTTGCCCACCTTGTGTTCTGTTAATGTGTGGTCACTCCCACCCAAGTTGTAGTCCTCCTGCATCCCAGGATGCAGTGTCCCTTTCCCTACCTTCTGTTTTTGTGTGGACAAACTTTCTACCCCCTGAACTCTACTGCCCAGGGGACAGTTCTGGCACCAAGCCAACTCTCCCTTCTTCTCCCGGGGGTGTACCTTCCCACCCCAGAGATGCAACAGAGCACATGCCAGCTAACCAGGTTGCAGGTCATGGGTGGGTCCAGGAGTGGGATTTGGGGGGAACAAGGTAGGGAACTGGATTGGTTCCCAATGACCTGGGGCTTCCTTTCCAAGGCAGGGGCAGTTGTTGGCTACAAAGCACCAGGTCACAGGATCATCATAAAATTCTAGTTTATTGGACGGATGCAAAAGTCAGACCATAAACCTTGGTGCTGATCCCCTCAAACACGCACACATTCATGTACAAGTACACGTATATGTACGTACACACACGCGCGCACGCACGCACACACACAAGCTAGCTCTGAGCATTAAGCGCTGGTGTCAAGATATACGTATCCCCAAGCACTGGAGTCTACTGTCAATGGCTAGTTGAGGCTTCTTTCAGTGTGATATTGCTTCAGAAGGGGGTCACCAGCTGGTCCTTCTGGCTGGACAGGCAGGGTGGGTCAGGTGAAAGAGGGTGCCCTTTGGGGTCATCCTTTGCTGCCTTTTATACCTCTCTGGCAGACTTTGACTCCCCAGTTCTCAGGCTTACCCAATCCAGGGGCTGTTGTCCTTGAGGGACGTCCCTCTTGGTAGCTGCTGGATGGCAGCTGTTAGCTGCAGGGGTCAGGTCCACAGGTATGTGCAGTCTCAGGAGTCTTTTGATGAATTTTGATTGATTCACTGTCATGATGAATAGAGCTCTGGAAGTGGTTGATCAGGGGGTATTTCAGCCCCAAGGGTCTGTTTCCAGCATTGATTAGTTCAAACGGGGGTTCCGTACCTTTAACGATGAAGTTTCCTGGCTCTTTATTGATTCTTTCCTCTCCTTGGTCTCTGATTTCATAGGTGTTAATTGCTGCTCATTAACATACTTATCCAGACTAGCTACTGTGTTACACAATCAGTCATGATTCATTCAGGGACCTGCTCCATACAGAGATTCCTGCTCTTGTTAACTTTGCTACATGGTACAACTTACTTTTGAACTTAAAGTACATTTGTAAAAGCATCTACAAGCTCTGTTTTCCCTACACCTTATATAAAAATAATAGTAGTATAATAAAAGAAAAAGAGAGAGGAAGGAAGAAAAGGTAGAAAAGAGAAAGCATCCCCAAAAGGGGGCAAATACTAAGAGGAGCTTTGGCCATATGAAGGAGCTTCACATTGGGGCAGACAAAAGGGTTTCTTGCTACACAGTAGCTCCCCTAAAAGCACCTTCCCTCACTGCTCCCACCTCCCATCCACCCTGGGAAACATAACCAGCACTTCCCCACACCAAAATGACAGATCTGACTTTGTTAAAACATGAGACCTTTTTAAATTAACTTCCTTATTTCTTTTTAAATTATTTTTTTTTTATATACAGTATAAGCTCATAAATCCAGCATGCTCGGGACTGAGCGCCTGCCGGAAATGTGAAAATTCCGTTTTTTGAAAATGGAGCGGTGGCAGGGGGAGAGGGGAAGTAGCAGTGGTCAGTCCCAGAGCAGTGGGCCGTACATGGAGCGGGGTGGTGGATAACAGCGGCAGCCGCCATGTGCAAGCTTCCGGGGAGCAGAGAGAAAAGCTTAAAATGTGCCGGATTTTCGAGAATTCATTTTTTGAGATCCAGATTTATGAGATTAATGCTGTATATTTTTATCTTATGCTTCATTTCACCACCCTTCCCCTATGTCTGTTTTCTTTTTACTTCCCAGTTCATTTATCCACCCCTATCTCATTAACTCGCCACCTCCCAGTTTCACGTTCCTGCCCCTCTTCCCCTCCTATTTTGCACCCACCCACCAAGAGCAGGGACAAGCCTGTCCTGGCACACTTGTCCTGTAGTGACAACTCTCACTCCTCCTCAGGGCCCTACTTGCCCAGCCCTGTAATGGCAAGTCACACCTGTGCAGGTGGGTGACAATCAGAGAAGGTTTTTAGCCTGAGGCAGTGGTTTTCAACCTGTGGTTCGCAGACCCCTAGGGGTTTTACAGACTTCCTTGAAGTGTCCATGAAAGATGACTGTGATCAGTCAAAAGTGTGTGAATACCCACACTTACAATTCAAAGGGGTCCTCACCTCTATTTGAAATGTTTTAGGGGTCCACAAGTGAAAAAGGTTGGAAATCACTGCCTTACAGTGTGACTGCTCCAAATGAGCTAACACTGATCTACATTTGAACAGCTCAAAGTGCCAACTGTACCAAGACCCTTTAAGAGAATTTGTGGCTCTGCAGTTTGTCCCTCTGGTCAATGGACTATTTTACTACAGTGTACCTGTGTAAAAATTGAATTCAGAAAACTTAGAGAAGTTGCTCCTTGATTGCCCAATTATTGCATACTTTTTTTCTGTCCAGACCCCTTTAGCTCTTACGATTAGTATGGGTTCTTTGTTGTGTGGGATTATTCAAGTGTGTAACTATAACAAAATAATTTTTGTTTAAAAGTTTTAGGATGACTTTACTTGCTAGTGAGCACATTTAGTTTTGTGACTTTCTTTTTTTTTTCTTTTTGAAAGGGATTTTATTCCAAAGACAATAAGGAGTACTTTTTCCCTCCTCTGCTGTATGCTTTTACAGAAAAAATCCCTTCAATTTCTAAGATTAATTACTTAACTTCAGATAAAGGGAATTATTTGCAAGTAAATTGGAGTTCTCTGAAGATGGTATCCCCTAAAGAGTCATAGTTGCTCCTTTTTCATTGAGAGAGAGAGAAAAAATGCACTGATATTTGAAGGATATGAGACAAAATAGCATACTCACTGTAGGTCTCTAGCGTACCTCACAGTAGTGTCTTAACATTCAAGAACTTTATAATAAGCTGCTGGATTTAGCTCAGGACCAGTGAGTGTTGGTCTATGGAGGGTACTTTCCTCAGAGCTTTCCCTTTGCTTTCTTAAATTTCTCTGATGCAGAGATTTTAATGTTCCTAACTAAGAAATTATTGTTTTATAATTCATAAACATTTAATATCATCTATGCTATGTCAGGTAAAGGAAAATATGTGCATGTGCAGTTTCTTCTGTTTAAATTCCACTTTAATAAAAGGTAGTTTTATCAAAACAGGGAAAAAACAAATGCAAGATGCTAAAGATATGTCTTTTTTTTTTTTTTTCTTTGGATAGATCACTACTGGCTACAATTTAGAAGATGACCGATGTGAATGTGTAGCACTTCAGGATTTTAAAGCTGGAGAGCAGGTAATATGAACAGTTATCTACACCTTGGTTTTTGGGTGAAGTATTGTGCAACATTGCATTGTTGCCCCTGAAGACGAGGGCACAAGATAACTGAACACATTGTAATTACCTGCAATTAAAGCCTTTGTATTTTTCAGGTACAGTTAATGTATGTAAAGATTTAATATCAAAGGTGA
Source organism: Crocodylus siamensis (assembly GCF_052110815.1). NCBI lineage: Eukaryota > Metazoa > Chordata > Crocodylia > Crocodylidae > Crocodylus > Crocodylus siamensis. The sequence goes on along the minus strand of NC_143396.1, from coordinate 271,828,685 downwards.
GGTCTTGCATAGCAGAGATTTTGTTGTACTTGGTTAATTTTTGACCAAGTTCTAGTAAAACTAAAAAAATTAAATTAGAATAAAATATATCCTTTTTTGCATCTGTAAAGATATCCTCCTTAAGACTTATGGGCTGGTCCAAACATTTAATCACTGGGAGGTGTATACAAATATTAGATACCAGTTGAGACATTTCAAAATGAAATTATTAAAGGACAATACCTCAGTTCCTCAGTTTTCATAACCAGCAGCAGGTCGCCGTACATTTCTTTATTGTTTAACTGGTATGTGTTAGCCTAATGGAGGTGACCAGCCTACAGCACACGTGTCACAAGTGGCACAGACAGCATCTCTGTGTGGTACATGGTAGATCAAGGAAGGGGGCAGACAACTGGCTGTAGTAGATAGGGCAGGGAGCAGAAAGCAGAGCAGCAAAACAGTCTGGGAGCCAAGGGGAGAAGACAGAGCAGAGCATCTGATTAGATGGCAGAAGTGGATCAGTGTGTGTTCAGGGAGGGTACAGGGCTTAATTTGTGACATGTATGCTGTAAAGGTTGGCCCACTGGCTTAAGAGTTATCCAATTGCCAAATAAGGGGTAGTGTTACCAACCAACATAGGTGACAGAGGCCATTTTCCGTCCCAGTGATTATTTGACCTGTACCATGTTCATCCCAAGGGCTTAAAAAAAAGAAATATACCTGAAAGTAATTTCCCTGGCCTTGGACTAATTGGTCCACCCATTCAGACTGAAAAACAGTGAATCCAAAGCATAGGAAATGTACTTATTGTTGAAAATAAGTCTTGAAGAAGTAGAAATAGAAGAAGCTCATTCTGGGGGTTGCCTAGCCGGCACTGGAGGGTGGGGCAGGTGGATTGAAGTGCCCGCCCCCCCCCCGGAGGGGAGGGCTCCAGTCTATCCACCTACCCACCCCACTCCAGCGTAGGCTGCGGAAACCCTGGAAGGGACCTCTCTCCCCTGCCTTCTTCCCCTCCTATCCTGAGAGAGCACCAGAGCCTGGGAGTCGGAGAATGGAGCTGGGGGAAGAGGCTGAAGAGACGCAGCCTCTCTCCCTAGATCAACTCTAAAGTGGAGCTTGGTCACACGCCTTCTGGACCCAACAGCTAACAACTGTTGGGTCAGAAGGATTGGTCTAACCTCATGGCTCTTTCTGTGAAGTGGTGTGAGTTGGACTGGGGAGCTTCACTTCTGTTTGTGGCTGTAAGATTGCTGACTTCTGTTTACTCATGAATTATACAGAAGTTTCATCTGACATCGAGTGTACATTGGAGTTGATCTAACAGACTTCTACACTGGTGTGTTCTGAGTTCAGGGTTCTTTTCCTTTTGCAGTATTTTCAGCTATCACAAGTATTTAAATATTGCCATTTAATATTAGAAGTTCCCCAAGCACTTTGGAGGGCAGTGTGCAGAGTTTTGTTAGCATGTTTATATACTTACAGTAATCTCTCCAATGTACATGGGCAATCCAGGCACGTGGGATTATCTATAATATTTTATGGATTAGGTGCATTAAACTACTAACCATTTACAGCCTAGGGTAGGGAGACATATAAAATACTGATTCTCAACCAGGTGTTGCAGCACCTGGAGGTGCCACGCCATCCTTTTAAGTGCTGAAGGATGCGACACAACATTAGTACTGTTTCACAGGAGAAATTCAGAGATTTTAAAAAAGGAATCTATAGCATCAGAAACATTCTGTTCTGGTCCTTTTTGACTTCTTGTGATGTTTCTTTGCTATAGAACTGCTCCTTTATTTTCTGTAGTCAACAAACAAATGAAAGCTAAGAGCTGGCATTTTCTGAGTGCTCTGAGTTTAACAAGGGGTGAGAATCACTGATGTAAAACTTAACAGAAAAAAAAAAATTGCATCATTAATTGGTTAAGCATTGGAACAGGCTACCTAAAGAAGTTTTAGGATCTCCATCCCTGAAAATTTCCAAGAAGCCGATTAGACAGACACTTGACTTGGGATGGTTTAGCTGGGGGGGTCCTGCCTTGAGCAGGGGGTAGGACTACATGACCTTATGGCCCCTGTAGCCTTACTTTTCTGTGATCTTATGATTAGTTTTGCTTGGCTTGGAGAAGAACAACATTGAACTCTCACCTTGTAAACTGGGATAGGTGGAAATTACTATTTCGATCTGAAGTTTACATTCATGTCTAATGACAGTTTGGATTCTTAATGGATCTTGAGTCTACCTCTAAAAGAAAGTATAGACATATCTAGAACTTTCATACTTAGGTAGTGTTCTTCTAGGTATTTTATAAGAAATAAAATACTTGTTTCGGTTTACAATTCCATTATCAAAAGAAAGGATAAATGCCTTGGTGATTACCGACTGCAACAGATAATATAGTGACTTGCTCTACTGAGAATTTTATATAGCCATTGTCAGGTAAAAACTCAACTTAAAACTATAACATTCTTTTTCTTTAATTATTTTTAAGCATTTACTTCAGAGTCTTACTGCAGAGTATATTAATTCACATATATTTTTAAAAATAACATATATTACTGAACATGTTCTTAACGGAACAAAATTGATTTAGAGAGTGTTGGGAGACCAAGGGTAATATAAAACATTCACAAAAAAATGAGATGTGTCAGTATATTTAAATAGCAGTTGCCTCCCTTTGTAATGGGGAGTTTCCATTCTCTATAGAAATCCACATCAACTTTTGGACACCTCTTACTTGAAGTCATATAACAACATTGCCAGCATTTTGAATAAACAAATGAAAACAAATATGCATTTCAGTTCTGTAGCCTCATAAACATCGTGTTATTACAATAAAATAACTTTTCCAGGAAATAACTTTCAGCTTATATCAGTTCTTTGAGTTTATCTTTAGCTTTTTTTCTCTCTTCACTGCTCTTTTCATCCTTCTAGATTTACATTTTTTACGGCACTCGGTCAAATGCAGAGTTTGTGATCCACAGTGGTTTTTTCTTTGATAATAATTCACATGACAGAGTGAAAATAAAGCTTGGAGTGAGTAAAAGTGACAGGCTGTATGCTATGAAGGCTGAGGTTTTAGCTCGTGCCGGCATCCCAACGTAAGTAAAACAATGAACTGGGTTTGATATTTGAATATTTCAAAGTGTATGAAGTCCAGTTAAGCATTATTAAATATGTTTTGTAATAGTTTGCTTAGGCCTTCAGTTTATATAGCAAATTAATGTCATAATGAAGTTTTAATGAATTTTTCTCAGCTGTAGCATTGTGTAATCTGGAGTATACAGGAAGGGAACATTTTTGGTTTTAATACAAACTTGAACAGAATCAGCCAATGGTTTAATTTGAACCTATTTGTGGGGGGGTTTTTCTTTCTTTCCTATCCCTTGCACATACATTACAAAGTACAGTTTGTGATCTGTATAAGTAACAAATATGTCTTCAGAAGAAAGTCCTTTCAGTTCAGGCTGCAGTATGATGGGGAAGATTTGTATAATGTTACTTTTTCATGAATTTATTATGAAAACCATACAAAAATTAATTCTGAGTTTTCCCCAAAGAACAAGCAGTTTAAAAAAAAAATTGTTTATCTCTTAAGACAGGTCAGAGAAGTTGTTCTTCAGTTTCTCCTTAAAACTGGTTTGACCTTGTTATTTCAACATGTTCCTGAGGAACACTGAATTTATTAAACATTGTATTTTCATGTTAGAATAATGAAGTTACCACAGTTTAACATGAGTTTGGTCTTTTTTAGTTCAAGCGTTTTTGCCTTGCACGCTACTGAGCCTCCTATTTCTGCCCAGCTTTTGGCTTTCCTTCGAGTGTTTTGTATGAGTGAAGGTAAATAATTTGCAACAATTTATGTTTATATGTGCGTTTTAAATGGAAAGGTGACAGATGTATGAAACAAACTGAAAATAAGTTTTTTAAAGTGAAAGATTGAGAATGGATCTCTTTGTGTGTGGGAATATATCAGAGAACCTGGACCTCCTGGCTTCTCATGAAACATAAGTTTAGACTTTAGACAACTGGGACTTTTAAGACTGCAATGCCTTTAAATACATAAAATTGTATCAATCGACATTGTCATTTGGCATAGGGACTGTACTGATGCTTCTAGAAATTGTTGTGACCTTCTGTACAAAGCTTCAGATGATGTAAAATCCTTCACTTTGAATGATGCTATATATGTACATCACTGCTTTTTTTTTATCCCCCTGTGATTGCAAAAAATTAACTTGCTCTGTGGTCTGATCATTTTTTCTTAAGGTTTAAAAATGGCACACCAAGACTTGGAAGCTTGCTCACACTTAATATGACAGTATTTCAGCTTTTACCACCAGATCTGGTCATGGGACTAGAAAATTCCAAAACATGTAACAGAAAATCCAGAAGAGATATCTTAGAGTTGAACAGCTTGAACATTTAAAACTGCATTTTTTGTAGTTCATAATCTATGATAAGCTTAGTTTGTGAAATAATACAGTGTAAGGGTCCAACTTTCAAATATGTATTCATTTATAACTGATTTTATAGAACTTTATAAAAGAAACCTTGGTATTATTAAGGTGAGGATGATTTAAAGGACTTCTGTAGCATTGTCAACTTCTCCATCAGTTCACTTTCTGCCATTCCTACCTTCAAGACAAGAGCCTCTCCTGTGAAAGTCAGTAGTAATTGTAGCATTTAGCTTTGTCCTGTTTTCCATAATATGAGTTACAGAATTGTTGAATTACTTATTTCTCACTAAGTAAATATTTACCATCTTCACAGTTAGGTAGAGCCTGGAGTTCATTTGTCACATATTCATATAATGGATTTATTACTTTTGGAGAAGTTTGGGAGTAGATTGCAAAATTTGATTTATCAAAATGCTAATCTTTGTAGAGTTAAACAGTCTGTCTGTTTTAACCTAGAGTTCTTAACTGTAGATACAAATCCATGCCACAGTTGTTCTCATGGCTTATATATATGATGGAGTTTTTCAGGTAGTTGGGGAACCCAGAATAAGTGTTGTGCATGATATGCTTTGGACTTCAACTTGTTTTGATATGTCTGGCTTTATGTACCAGGATAACTGGGTATTTGTGTTTGTCCTGGTCCCAAGCTTTGATTCCCTTTTAAAGGCAGGATGTCATAATTATGTAACAAGCTGGCTACTTTCTCTGAGTCCCAGATGGGCATGCATTTTCTTGGAGGAAACATACTTATGGTATGTTTATTGCTATAAAATGAATTGATGCATCCCAGTATGAAAACTGGTAATTGTCTGTACTCAAGCTTTTCATTGAGGAACAGTATTACATGCAAGTGGTTGATTCACTAATGAAGTCCTGTTCCCAGTGACCCTTTCATCAGCGAATGGAAATGTCACTCAATTCTGTTGGGTTAGCATTTTCTTACCAACTTCTGTCAGATGTTTACTTGAAGTTTGTGATAAACTTTTCTTCAGGAGAGAATTTTGATGATTAAAAGGAATAAGATTTAAAGAATGTATGCAGTGCTGTCATAAGCCACATGATGTCTTCTAACATATTGGAAGCACTTTTTGACCAACAGCTGTCAGTTTGTTCAACTAAAAGAAATTCCCTTTGACAATAGGAAAAATAACTGTACTAGTATTTATACATTCTTTCCCAGCAAATATTTCTATTGTCTACAAATACACACAACTCTTTCATGAAATACTCTATTTTGCTTGTCATAAACTATTATGTAGGACAATACATCTGTGATAATCTGTGAAGTAAGAGTTACGATATGTATGTTTGGCCAAAATATTCAGTACCTTATGTCAGAATAAAGTTGAAGGTTCATTTTGCTGTTAACCTCCAGACTTCCAGATGCCACTTTGAGAGTAGTACCAAAAATAGGCAGATCATTAGATAACTTCTATTAAGGGAAGAGATTTTTCTCTTCATAATATCAGATCATATTTTTGTAAATAAACTTTCTGTGACTTTTAAACTGCCGAAGTAAATGATGAGATTATTTTTTTAACAGTTTGTTTTTTATATTTACTGCAGAAGAGCTGAAAGAGCACTTGATAGGAGAACATGCAATTGACAAAATCTTCACCCTGGGCAACTCTGAATTTCCAGTTAGCTGGGACAACGAGGTTAAACTTTGGACATTCCTTGAAGCTAGAGCATCCCTTCTTTTGAAAACCTACAAAACTACTGTGGAGGTAAAGGGAGCAAAACAACTTGTCATTTTATGTAATCTCAAGTTTGTTGCATAGTGATCCTAGCAAAACACAGTCCCTTTCTCCCCCCTGAACAGCATCTCTTCATCTTCAAGTTGTTATAACTGTTTATGTTACCTGTGCTTTTACATATAAACCTTCCCTGCATTAGCATAAGAATGTGGCTGGGCTGCCTGGGCAGCAATGACTTCCAGTTGCCTCTGCCACTGTGATTACAGGAAAAGTTGGGGGGGCACGGCATTTTCCCTACCCACTGCCATCACTACTTGGGGTGCCTGATCCTGTTGTCCCATCCTACTTGCACCACTGCAAAGAACTAAGTAGCCTTTGTTTTTTCTCTCCTATATGTGATCAGTTTCAACTTCATGTTTGTGAGTTTCCCTGGTCTAATCTGTAAAGAAAACATACCATTTCTTATTCATGTTTGTTCATCATATTTAAAACTACTGACATGCTATGATTCTGCAGGCTTATCAATGCAAAGTACCTCTTCTCTTTAATGGACTTAATTGGGGCTACATAGAGGCACAAAACTTGCCCCTATAGATAAGCCTGCAAGATTGGAGGCCTTGCCTTATGTAATTAAAGGCTCCTGGTTGACATGGAAGTGAAGACCTGATGAGATCTCATGTGGGATCCCCACAATCACTCTTCTTGCCATGCCACTTGTGCATGGCAGGAGGCCCGACTCTGGGATCCAGCATCACATCCCATTGCACTTTATCACTGGTGCAGAGGTAACTTAGAATCTCCTGGTGCGCTCCTATGGCTGGGAGCCCCATCAGCTGATGAGGCTTCCACTGCAGTTGGGAGCCGCAGCCTGGTCTGTCAAGTAGTTAATAGTTTGCTCAAAACCAGCCACAAAATCATTACACATTTTTTGTGCAACTTTTGTTGCTTATTCCTTGTTTTAGCCACAGGTTAATGAAATTAGTGGTGTGATAAGTAACAACTTCAGATGTGATTAACTGGTAACATGTTCCAAGGGCCAAAGACCCATAAGTTGTATCGTTTATTTTGGTAACACGTGTTTTTTTTTTTTTCTTTTCTCAAGGATGACAAGTCCTTCCTGGAGACCCATGACCTTACTCCTCATGCGACAATGGCTATCAAATTGCGCTTGGGTGAAAAAGAGATTTTGGAGAAAGCAGTAAAGAGTGCAGCTGCCAACAGAGAGTACTATAACAAACAAATGGCAGATGGAAACCCCCTTCCAAAATATGAAGAGAGCAATATAGCCTTGCTAGAGAACACTGTGGCTGACTCTAGACTCCCAATTGTCTTGAGAAACCTAGAGGAAGAAGCAGAGGAGCAAGGGAACTTAAAGATTGGCGAAGCCATTGATGCAGAAGTCACAGAGAATGGGTTTGTAAATGGTGAAAACTCTCTACTTAATGGGACCAAATCAGAAAATGAAAATCTAAATCAAGAAGAAAGTAACAGAGAGACTGAAGATGCCAAAGAATCTTCTTCAGACAGCACTGATGAGGTTAAAGAATAGAGAAAATATAAAGTTTGACTTTATTGTGAAATTAAAATTAGCCGAAGTTTATGAACAGTGCATTTACATTGGTGTGTTTCTTTGTTAACATTTCTCTTTCTGCAGAGGAAAAATGTTTTTGCTGCTTTATATAAGAAAAAATGATTTTTTTTAAGTTATTTAAAAAATTTAGCATCCTTTTTCAATTAAGATTGCCATCTTGCTTTCAGGAAAAAAACCTGGGGAAAGAGGTGCCTTTGGAAGATTTTGCAGCCCTTTGTGGAACAAATGTATTTTCTTCCTGGGGAAGAATTAAGCTCTTCTATCTGCTGTGCTTTTGTTGTTCTGTCACTCTGACTACCGAAATTAAAAGCTTGCTCTGCCTCCTGCCAAGAAAAGCAGAAGGCAGGACTGACTCGGTATTCAGCATGAAGGTGGGAGAGCAGTACAGCAGAAAACTGGATAAGAGGATCAGAAACTTAGGAGACTGGAAGAAAACCTGTTTAAAATCAGGTGCGCTAGTCCAAAAAAAGGTAAGGTGGCAACCTTATTTTCAGTAGTTTTAAATGTTGATGAGAATCCTAAACACACACACACAGTGATTTCTAAGGATTTCCATTTCCTTTTTTATGTTTTGTTTTTACTATATTAAGAACATTTCATCTTTCTTCCTTAAATCAAAGTTAGGCTACTACAGTACAACATCCACCTAATTTTAAAGGCTGACTTTTTTTTCTTTTAAAGTGATACCTTTTTATTTACAACAATGGAGGTGGAAATGGAGAAGTTGAAAGCAGCTAGGCCAAGCCACAGTTTTAATCTGTGTTGTTCAGTAGGGTCAGGTCTCAGCTTCTTCCGGTTTTCACAGTTAGCTGGAGATTTTCAAAGCTAATTTTTTTGACTGAACCATTATTAAAGGTAAAATATGATTTAATATTCCTGTCTGCTATTCTTTCATTTTATGTAGTTGGATACAATGCTGAATGTGACAGCAGTTAGCTTATCTTATTTTAAAACTTCATCTTTTGGTTGAAATATATTTGCTACTGTTTACCTAAAGGAAGAAGAGTGAGCAATACTGTTTTTTTGGTTTGGGGCAGACTAAAACCAAGTTTGCTGCATGTGTTCCCACTTATATTGTGTAGCAGTCTGAGGCACATATCTTGGCTTACCAATACAGTGCCAATCAAGTCTGTTATCCAGCAGTGTTAGTTGTCCCTCTCCTCCATATAGTAAATTCTGTGTAAAAATTATTCCAGCATTATAGTGCAATACCAAAATGATGGTAGTTTCAAGGCTTGGCTTTGAAATGGCCTATTTTAATATACAGCTTAATTCTTTTGCTCAGTTTTTAAGAACTTTCCCACTTAACAAAACTATCTTTAAAAGTTCTAAGGAATGGAAAGACTGGGCAAAGTATGGATAACTGTTTAAACTTAAATATAGCAACTTACTCATTTAGGACTAGTGGCAGTAAAATGCCAGTGGACATATTTATTGTCTTTTATTTATTAGAGTTTTGCTTCTTTTACAACTTGGAAAAATGTGCTTTTGCATAAATCTTTGGTGCAATACACATGACAAGTAGTGACTTCCATATTGCCATAGCAACTTCGGTGTTCAACTGCGAATAAAAAAAAAGTTAAATAGCTTTTTCTAAATATTTCACTGAGAATGGTGTTTGGCCATTACACATGGGGATATTGTTTTCCCATTAACTAGAGGCTGGACCAATATTTTTGTAACTATATGCTGCCTGTAGGTAGAATAGTATGTATTTTCATTCTGACAGTTTAAATGTCATGTAAGTCACCACTCTTCAGGTTATTTTTATTAGAAACAGTATTCATCCACTTCTGCTTCTGCCAGTTCCATTGCACATATATCAAAGAAAGTGAGATGATAACACCCAACAACAACTTGTGTTACCTGAGCATTATAACTGTAATCCAAAATTTAAATGATTTGGTTTGATACACTGTATTCTGTTTCAATGTTTGCTGTTATCTATGGCTTAGCAAACTCTGGTAACCACAGGATAGATCGTGTGGGTTTTCTTGAATAAACTTAGTTCTACAATGTCTTTAGTGGTAAGTGTATTATACAAACAAAATCCAGCATTTGGCATTGACATGGTGTTTGTGTTAAAGGAGGAGAAAAGAACTATAGCTGGTGCTCAGTACAATACTAAATAGAGGGCACACCATAAACGCCAAGTAATCGTAATAAGCAGAAGAAAGCACTGATATACTGTATGATTTCAAACTCCTATTTCTGGTGCATATTGGTGTTACCTAGAGAAGGAAAACGCCATGCTGAGTACAATAAAAGTGCAGAGTAGTCTAATCTTGCAGTTTACATTCCTAGTCAGCAAAATTAATTGATTCCTTTAGAAATGCTAATTGAAAACTTCCTTAAGCCTTTGAAAATCGGGGAAAGGGGAATGATAAAATTGGCACTGACAAGCCCTCATTGCCATCTGTCATGAAAACAGACCTATCAAAGCATTTTAAAGTTAACTTTCTTCTTAATGTTTGGGTAAGAGGCTGTTCACACTATTCCCAGGCTAAATGCCAAATGTTGCTTCTTCTATTTAGTTAGTAGGAAGCAGTAAGATTTCTCGGACTGTTCTCCAAAAACAAAATAAAATAAAATAATAAACAAAATGTTTGAATTCTGCGTGTAACCTAGCTACTGATGGGTCGTTTCCCTAACAACCCGTGCTTTTTGGCTTTGTACAGCATAACCATGTCCTTATAGCAGAACTGATGAGACTTTAAGAGCTAAAATTATAAGGTAGAGCAGCAGCTTCTGAATTTTATTGGTTCTCATACCACCTTTTTAAAAATGATTGCAAAATGAATGGATAGAACATCAAGTACGCATGCCACACATGCATAACACAGTTTGGGACTCCTTGGGCCAGTGTAAGGTAAGGGCATTTGTTCAAGTTACCATGAGGTGTGAATTTACAGCCCATCAGCTTCTCCTGCATGGGTGTTCTTTCCTAGCGGGAAATTGTGAGGTAACTCACTCCACTTTCATTGAGGTCAAATTACCTGACACAGCACAGTGAAAGCATGCACAGGGGCAGTTACTGTGGAATAACTGAGGCACTGTAAATTCACACTTTAGCTTACCTTGTGACAAGTTGTGTACCCATAACCCTAAGAATGCAAGTTTACTTTTAGGAACTAGCCTAAAATTAGGTATTTCTCTCTAGACATTTTAAAATTGGCCCTCAACCAGACAATAGAAAGAACTTCAAAGAGACACTGCATGTTGTACTGTGAAGTGCGTTAAGACACAGTAAGTTTGTTGCATGTGATACTTTAGATCTTCTGATTTGTGTATTAAAAAGAACATTCTTCTGCTTTTGCTAGTTGTACAGCTTGCCTGGGAGGTGGCAGAATTCTGAAACAATTAACATTTCCTAAACATCTCAATTGTAATCCAAATGTAAAAGATTTGGTTCAATCTGATGCATTACATTTTATTACAGTATAAACTGCTTTTTTTTTTCTGGAGAAAAATGGGAAGTTCACCAAATTTTCAGTATCCAGTCATCCCATTTTTTCTCATAGATTACCTGTGCCAAATAAAAATGTTAAAAATAAAAAGACGTCCAACAAAATACTTCTGAAATAGTAACATTCCAAACCTGGCCCCAGTTTCTTGGCAGATTTAGCTGGTGTTACCTGAATGGAGATTTCAAATATGTCTAGAGAGGGCTTTAGTGATTGATCTTCTAATGTGCAAGATTTCTAATATGCTATATTATTACATGTGCTATGCTATGAACAGTTTGCTTTCACGATTACAACACTGAGAGAGTATAGATTCATAGGTGTCTCCACAGTCTGCTGCTGCCATCTCTTCTTTGCTAGTGATTATTCATGCACCTTGGAGGCCATGTTCAAGATTTTCATGCATCAAGATGAGAAATGAAACTCAGAAAAACTTTATTGTGGAATAAAAAAGCAATAAAGATTCATATTTCCCCCCCCCACACACAGCTAGAATCTTTTGTGGGGCTCCCTTAAAACAGAGATGAACTTGTGACAGCTATGAAACTGAAAAAGGCACAGCAAAATCAAGCATTGCTTTTGAATTGGCTTTTACAGTGATACAACTGTTTAAAGACAAACAAAGTGAGACGTGCCTGCTTGCTATCAGAAACATTTGTGTTCAGACAGAACCTCAGAATGGAGATGGAGCACACACTTGGAATCACATAAGCAATTTATGCTGATGATTTGCTGGGCTTGGGTGCATATGCAGTGGAAGCAAATCTGGCACAGGGGCTGGGCTTGTTTCTCAGCAATAGAGGCACTAGCATGGCCTTTGTGTTGCATATTATTCAATGTTACTAACTTGCTTTTATTTTTGTAATATCTAGAGATCAGAGTGTATTTACAAATTAAATCATTGTTAAATCACGTGACAGTATGAATCATGACCTGACCATATACAGAACAAACTAAGCTTATCTGAAAAATGATTATCTGCACTGTCTTGGAAATGAGTCGGTGTGTGTGTGTGTGATGACAGGACTTGAACCATCACAAACCAAAGGATGTCCAATTTGTGTCTAGTGGTCTTACAATGACCAATTAAGCCAGTAAAACCCCAAAAGTTCCATTCTGCCCCATTAATGGGAAGGTGCTGATGTTGATCATGGATTAGGGACTATAAGCAAAGACACTTAAGAGAGAGAAAAATGAGTGACTGGTTGAATGCTAGTTTGGTGTAAAAGCTGGGGGTAGCTTCACTGTTTTTAGCGATCACTTTAAGTTGCTAGATTCTAGGAAACTTTTGAATTTGAGTGATCACTAATCTGGATTCAGTTAGTCATGTTTAAAATAGCCTCTCCATTTAATGCTATGAAAACAGAAGTATTAATTGATATGGAATTTTAAATAAGTTATGAGGCTTTCCAGTGATTAATGAATGGAGTTTCCTTCTAAACTCAGTACTTTGCTCTTAATGCAAAAAAAACATTTGTGGGGGCATTTTTTTTTCCTGTTTGCTTGTTTAGGGTTTTTTCTTTTGGACATGACTAAGAAGAAACTTGCGTGAGATGATGCTCATAACAACTTTGTAGCTGGTATGGAGAATACAATAGCCCTATTTTTCACTTGCGTATATTGATTGTAAAGTCATGGAGGTGTTATCCACTAAAATGTTCCTTTACAGATATGTTCAAATTAGGTGGCTGGCAACTACCTAAAACCATACTGCTTTTCATCAAAACATGTCAATTATGCAGAACAAACTTTTCACAGATATGTATCAGGTTTGGTGAATTTTTTGTTAGGAAAGCTTCCAGATCCAGGATTAAAAATATCTCAGAACCAGAGTGATGGATAGGTCAGATATTCACCTGAGATGTGGGACATCAATGTTTGTCTTTGCTTTAATTAATATTCATATAATGCAGAACCGCTCTAATGATCATTAATGAGGCACACAAGACTTGGATCTCAAGTTTTCCAAGTTCTAGGTGAATGGCCCTCATCACTGCCCTATTGACTTCTTATCCCTGGATTTCCCAATAAATCTTTGCAAAATCCTGTGCTTGTCCTGGTGCAGAACAAGAACAACTTGGTCATTAAAACATGGTAAAATGTAGCAATATACCTCCCCTCTTATGCCTTGTTTTTCTATTCAATTCATCTGCTTTTGTTTATAAATTAAACATTTCAGTAGTTTATTGACATGCTTCTGTGGCTTTACAGAAAGATTTTTAAAATCTGTGAGAGGATGCCATATCACTAACAAACCCAGACCAATCTATATTGAAATGTTAACCTAGAAGGTAACAGTTCATTACATCTCTGCTGCGTCCTCCAATTTTTTGTTTTTATAAATATCCTTTTTATAAAAGCTGCCATTCAGCTGTTTGTTGGCCTTCTTTGCAAAAAGAAAGGGTATGAAGTCTCTCCACTCTCCTGTTCGTCTTGTAGATATCCAGGTGTATGAAGTCCAGTGATAAGTGCCTGTTTATCATTAGGTCAAACTCGCTTTCCCCAACATTATTCCCTGTCAGTCACCATGCTAGTGCTGCTGGCTACTCACCCAGCATTCCTCATTTCATTGCTAATAAATGATGCATGTACTTGTGGAGTCCAAAGGTATAAATAACATACTTTAAAACTGAAACAAATACACACACAACTTGACATACAGTGCAAAGGATTCTCAAGAATAATACTTCCAAGGAAGCCACAGTGCCTTGCAGCAATTAAATCAAGTGCTTGGATGCTAAGAATGGTTTATTATAATTGCACATAGGTAGTAATTTATTAAAGTGGCTGTTTCTTTTGGCATATGTCAAAAAGGTCAGAGTTTAGACTCTTTTGGACATTAACCTAGTCTTTTGAAACTCTGAAGTTCTACTTTTTGGTCATTAATTTCATACATGCTAAGATTGTGACAATTAACCCACTTAATAAAGGTCAAGTTTAATTTTTTTCCAATTTCTGGAACACTTAACTTTATTCCTTCTTGAAAATGGGCAGGTACAGAATGATAAATAGTTATTAAATGAGTACAAAGATGTAGTTCTGCTGTCATGATAGCTACTGAACAGTCAGTAGCAAAAGGAGTAGAGCTGCTGTGTATTTGATGTAAAAGAGGAAAGCATAAAACAGATCACAGAAAAATGAAATGAAAAAATGTAAAGCACAATAATGTGTGTAAACCGACTTCAGCGAATGTTCCGGTTAAAGGACAGTAGCTTCTAATTATCTGCTTCTCAAGCTTCAAAGATATAATTTGCCTATTTTAAAATCTTTTTCTGCATGTATACACATGATTTCTCCATACACCCTCCAACCAACATCCCCTCAGCCCAGTCAGCATTTCAAGTACATGTGCAAGAACTAGTGAAATGGAGAATGAAATAAGGAAACTACTTATATTCACAAAAGACCAGAACATTGTTCTGCTGAAGTCCCTGGGGATTTTGATGTGGACTTCACTCTTCCCTAGGGTTTAGTAACAGTAAATCCTTCCTTCCTTCATTCACTTTGGAGAGTAGCATCAGCTTCTAGCCTACAGAGGTGCATGGTACCACTACTGCTAAGGAATTAAAAATTAAAATGGAACTATATGCTCTCTGAAATCCTCTGAGAAGTGCTATAGATGAGCTACTTATTATTAATTGTGAATTACATCATTCATTGTGAAGACATTTGCAAATGCATCAAAAGCAGTAATTTCACTTGTTAATAAAAACATTACACCTTTAAGTGCTGAGTGATTGTATAGCTTGGAGTCCTATTATCCTGTATCATCTCACATAACGTCTTCCCCCAATATCAGAAGACAATTCAAGAAATCTTTATAAAGGCTTCCATGGTAGCTTTATAGGTTTGATGCCTAACTTTCTAGCTTAAAACTAGATGTCATAGTCACCAACTTTCTTATTTTGTTAGAACTCTAATTTGCAGTTTCTGGCTAGACTAACTTCAAGTACAGCTAAAGTAAAATAGTCAATTCTGGGTGCCTATACACATACAGCCAGGCTGCTCTGATGCACTGTAATTGCAGCGCATCAGAGCAGACTCTAGTAATTGAGTCTGTTGGCGTATGGTAATTACCGAATTCCAGCAGACTCCAGGATCACATGCATCAGCGTCCCCATGCTGAAAAATGGTGGCGGGGGTACTTTAAAGCTTATGCAACAAGCTTTAGTTAGCGTCTCTGCTGCCATTTTTCAGCATGGGAGAGTTGATACATGACACTTTGGGCACTTCAGTTAGAATAGTGATGATCCTGCTAGCTACCTGACTTAGTAGCTTAAGAAATCAGATTTTTCTGTATCTCTCCTGCATTTCTTTGAGACATTGTACATCTGTATCCTATGCCAAGGCACGTGTGATCTGCCTGGCCAATTTTCTGCTGTGTCAGGCCAAGATGGTGACTGCAAAACAGAAACCAGCAGGGGCTAGCTCCAGTTATGCCTTCCAGCTCTTCTGCTTTCTGGTCCAGGCACCTGTCACATTTGAATGTCCACACTTACTTTGTAACAAAGTGCAAACTAGTTTATATCATGCTAGGCCCTCTGCAAGGTAGAAGATGGACAACTGGTCCTGCATGTGTCACCCCATGGGGGGAATGGGAAGGAGGGTTTCAATTTCTGGTGACATTTTTTCCAAGCTCAAGTGTCTCATGCTTGGCCCCTGGGATGGCTACACATCTGTGCACTTTCACTGTTTCTTCTCATTATTTGTATAATAAAGGTTTAAAAATTTTTTAAAAACCCAAAAAATGCACACAGGTACTTGCATGCACATGCATGCTTTTTCTCATCTGCAATTTCTTCTTGCTAATATTACAGAGCTAGCTATATTCAAGCAGTTTGTCTTAGCAGGATTATATTTAATTAATACATCCATGTGTGTTTTAATAAAACACTGAAACAATCCTATTTAGAAATCTGGTTGTGCTGTTTGACATAGTTGCACACTATATAACAAGTACTCTATTAGCATGGGGTTGGGTTTTTTCGAGAAGTTCAAAACACAAAGCTTATTAAAGTGACATTTTATAATGAATTTTTCAGATGAGGAAGTTTTATCCCCACTTTCAGCAGGCAGAATATAATACAGGAGACCATTGTGCTGGTAGGTTCAAGGGCTAGAACTGTTTCCCTAACTCCCTCTGCTTTGGTCACAACGTTACCCTTTCTTTTGATTACTACAGGTCGAAGGGAAAGCATTGTAGAACAACCTTCAACATCTCTGCAATAGAGAAATAAGAATGCACATACAAGGCTTTTAGAAATGTGGTTTGTGGTTCAAGCAGACCAAAGATGCTATAGTTCTGGACACTTAAAAAAAGTGGTGGGGGTGGGGTGTGGTACTGCAGGAGAAAGCAACTCTACAGCAGCATTGCCTTGGTTTATTCGAAGTAACTACTAAGCATTCAAGTAACAGTTCATTGTAGTTCTGGCCACTTCAATGAAGAACTGTGCTCAATGAAGCCAAGAAAAATAAATAAATTTGGCTGTATACAATGTGAAAGGCACATGTTTGCATTCTATAAATAAGTATGCAGAAATCTTCCCGTAGGCCAGGTCATGGTAGAGTCATCTAAAGATGGTGCTTGTTGCATTGCTTTTGGTTCATTTTTTGTCCAACGCTGGGGCAGAACAGTGGAGATGGTGGGCAGGAGCCTAATTGGACTGAATTGGGTTGGTACACATATTGGACTGAAACTTAGATAATTGACTCAGTCCTGTAACTTGGGCCTGCGGACATGTAGCTTGAAAACCATTTTTATAATTGGAACACAGCCACAATTTTTAGTCGTTCCCTTAATTTATTAAGTTTACAATATATGTTCATGACTTAACTCTGCTTCAGTTATTTCATGTGTTGGGTTCATCTCTGGTAAACTAGAATAAATCCTGTGTCCCCATGGACAGGGTATCTACAGTTATCCCTTAGCTTCTCAGGTGCCCACAAAAACAAAAGGACAAGTGAGGCGGTGGCCTGCCATCTGAACTGATTCTTGTGAAAGCTACTATACTTACAAGTGAAAGCAAAGTCTGTATTATCTTACCAATTGTACAACACAGCAATATTTCAAGAGCCTAGCTCTGAGACTTTAGGTGCAGAAAGATGCATTTACTCATTTAGGGAACTCCTTGAATTTCCTCCCTGCATAGTGGTGGTATTGCAGGTGTTATTTTGAGCAGCCAAGTCTGGAATTGGAATAACAGGACCACAGTAACAAACGTAAGTCAGTCAGACACTGTAATATCCCATCTTAAATTATTAAAAGTCATTTTAAATCTTAGGAATAAGAAGAACCAGGAGGCATAGGACCATATTGGTTTCCTTGGTTTGTGTGCATGTTTTTCAGCCTTGTAAGAGCTCTACAGAAGCAGCACTCCTTGGCCATTAGAGGTATCAATAGGGGACTTGTTCATGCTGTAATCATCCATTACTGGTATTCCAAATACAATGAACACATTTGGGGATCGCATGGTCTCCGTCCTCTGACTTACATTCCAAACACACTGGGAGGTGGGGAGGAGGCCGGAGGGTGGATAATTTCCCTTTGTTCTAGGTCTATCCTGTACATGCAGCCTCAGGAGGAAGATGGGAACTGCAGGTTCCTGTGAGCAAGGGGTAGCTCTAATGCATGTTAAGTGCCTGGTACACTGCAGAGGTGACTGTGACTAATGGTTAAAGAGCAAGTGCACCAAGCAGGCACTAAAATAAAAGCTTTTGTTTTCGCTTTTGTTCCTTTTGAAGTTTTTACGTCTTCAGGGACCCTCAAGTGCAGGTTGCTTTCACCACTTTCATACTGCTGAGAACTCATGATAAAATTACATCCCTTTGTCAGAGCTCTGGGTAGAAGGCACAGTGCCTCAGTTTTTCTCAGTACTTAGTGGGCTGGGAGGTGGCGAGGGGAGGGGTGTGCAATCTGGCATGGGTGCCACGAGTGGCACAGGCAGACTGTGTGACACATAGCAGATCAGGGATGAGCAGGGAGCATAGTAGCAGATGGCACGGGGAGCAGAAAGCACAGTAGCAGAGCAGCAAGCAGGGAAGGGGATTAAATGGCACTTGAGGAGGTTGTGAGGTTAATTGTAGTATATCTGCCCAAAAGGCTGGCCCCTGCTGGGTTAGATGACTCATTTTCTAGAGTGAATGTATAGAGGAATATGAATTGTATAGGGACAAAACCCACCAATCTGAGGTCCAGAATTTCAGGTCAGCTCAACTATATAGCTTAGATTGAGATGCCCCCAAACTTCAGTGCTGGTTGAAGCAAAAGGGGTGAGTAGGGTGCACCCCTAACTTGAATAAAGTTAACATAATCCCATAAAACAAAAGGTTGGTTATCCCTCCTCCCATGCCCTGTATGGCATCCATTAAACAAAACGGCTCACAAGCTGAGTTTCTAGCTGAATCTCACCAGCCAGTGACTGGCATAATGTTTAATGTACTTTTTCTTAATTCTCTCTCCTCCTTCACTTCATGCTTATCTTGCTTTAGAGAGTGTGAAATTTTTCAGTTCATTATGTTCTGAACTGTTATTTAATTGAAGCCCCTAATGTTAAGTCAGTACACATTGCACACCGTCATTTAAAATATTCCAGCAGTGCACAATTTTTATAAGTGGTTCAATTGGAAGTGATCAAGGTTTGAGACTTCCAGCCTCTAAAGGCCTCTGCTGTGGTAATGTGAAGTGCTGCTCTCAATAATTTCAAATCGCTTCACAAGCAGGCCTGGCACTCCAGCTGTCTTAAATGGAAGCATAATTTCTCAGCACAGTGCGTGCCCCAGAAACTTCCCTTAGTTTTTCACAGAAACAATTTAGGGAATTTCACTCTGTCCACTCACTCGCTGTGGACTGGAGAGGGAAATCCCTCTCTCTAAATATTGTGTCAAGTGCCAAGCTTGCGGCTGCTGTCCGTCTCAGATGCATCAAAGCATATGTGCAATGGTATCAAAAACGTGATGGTTTCTCTCCCTCAAAATACTTTTCTCCAGGAGCAAAGAAACTCCTGTACCTCTTTCACCTTCATGAGTTCTCTATCCTCGAGGGAAGTAAGATGAGCTATGGCATCCGAGCCAAAGGAGAAGGATCAGGCTGCGATTAGTCCCAGTGTAGCTGTGGGGGACAGACGCATCAGACAGAAGAGGGTTTGCTATTCAGAGATGACTTTCTTGGGTGGATCGGTTTGAAGTGTATGCTGCGTGAACTCTGTGCTCGAATGCAGCCGGTACCACAACTTGCGAGTGTGACCCTGGAGGGAGAGGGTATGACAGACGAGTGCATTTTTTCTTGTGTTTGTAATAGGCCGTGAGCTGACAGAAAAAGGGAACGCCGTCCAAGAGGCTAGCTGCAATCCAGTTCCACAGGGGAAGGGTGAAGCTCAGTGCCCCCTTCCCCGCTCCCTCTGCAAACTCTGCTTGTGAATCCTGAGCTGCCTGCTGTGATGGAGCAGGCTGGTGGTGGCAGGCAACAGGGCTGAGTACAAAATGCAGAAAAGAGACTGTCCCTTCCCAACATTATAATTTAAGTCTGAAATCTGAGTCAGAAATTCCAGCTTTATTGAAAATGCTCAGTAATGTCTAGTAATGACCCAATCTAACTAAAGAACAAGCACTTGTTAAAGGTCATTTATATGAGCAGAGAAAAGCATTCCTAGTGCTGTCATCTTTCACTTTAATTAATATCAAATGTGTATGCTGTTGGCAGTGGCTTCAAATACCATAATGCTTGGAGACTGGACTTCCGGTGACATTTTAATGAAAAAATGTAAATCATATTTCACTACCACTATCATATAGGTGTTCATTAGCTAATGCCAAATCCCAGTGGACCACCTGTGGACGTGCAGCTGGCCTCTCTGAACCTCAGTTCCATTTGTAGGAAGCAGTACTATTACAGCAACTATCCCACTAGTTGGGGGCATGTAGGATAGGATGTGCCCTAGTGAATCTCCCTTGTGGTGCATCTAACTCAGGGGGTGGCCAACCTGTGTGTGGCATGTGGCAGATCTGAGGGAGCAGGCAGCACCACAGGGCAGATGGGGCAGGGTATGGAAAGCAGAGCAGCAGACTGAGTAGGGAAAGGGGATTGCAGTGGCACCCAGCGAGGGCAAGGGACTCAATTTGTGGCACTCCTGCCAAAACAATTAGCCCCTGCTGATCTAACTGAACACATCATGGAAAAGAGGCACAAACTAATGTAGTTGCACAGTGGAAAATGCCCATCCTGCTAGTTAGACTAGACCAACACGGCTACAACCTAAACCCCCTTCCTGCTAGTTAAGTTTTTTGACTTGGAGAGGTCAGCACAGGATGCTTCAGAGATAAGTGCCAGAGGTCCAACAGTAGGTACATGTGGGGTAATAAGCTCCTATGAAAATGTTCACATTAATCCCCAAAAATTAGAGATCAGTTTAAACCCAGAGATTTTACGTCCTTTCTAACATAGGTTAGCATAAACTCCCTTTACCTCTAGATTCATAGATGTATTATAGGGTTTCAGGCCAGAACAGACAATTAGATCATTTAGTCTGGCCTCCTGTATATTCTCCCTGTGCTGAGCACAATAATTTGCGTTTTGCTAACATCAACTTTCCAGAAAGGCATCCGGACTTCATCTGAAGACCTCAAGACGTGAAGAATCCATTGCTTCCGTTGGTGGTTGGCTCCAATGTTTAATTGACCTCATTGCTTAAAAACTTGTTCCTTATTTCTACTTTGATTTGTTCAACCTCAGCTTCCAGTCCTTGGTTGGATTATGTCTTTCCCTGCTATATTAAAGAGCCCTTTAGTACCTGGAATTTTCTCCTCATGAGCCTACTTGTACACTGTAATCCTGTCTTCGCTCAGTCTTCTTTTTGATAAGCTAAATAACTTGTGCTTTTTAAGTCTTTCAGCGTAAGGCATATTCTCCAACCCTTAAATCATTATTCTGGCTTATTTTTGTGTTCCCTCTTATGTTTTACAACGTTCTTTGCAGAATGGGGACACTAGAACTGGAAGTAGGAGTCCACGATCGGTCTCACCCATGCTGCATGCCAGTACTTTTCAGCTGGGGTGACACAGGGTGCCACACAATATTAGCGGTGAGGTGTGCCAACACTTATACATGTTTCACAAGATAAACCCTGGATTTGAAATAGGAATCAAATAGTGTCAAAGACAATCTGATCTGTTGTGGTCTTTCGGAGTTCTTTACAACCAAAGAATTGCTCCTTTATTTTCCCATAGTCAAGAATGAGTGAAAGGCAAGGGGTGACACTTCCCACCCCTTTGTGTGAAGCCACCAGCCCTAGCAAGTTGCTTCTACATCCTTAGATAACCCACTCAGGACTAGTTGGCTAAGTTCAGCTCTTCTTGTGCAGTGCGATATCACACCACCATTAATAATGAGTGCCCAGTACCAGCTCATGTGAATTGTGTTGTTTGCTGTGATTCAGCTAATGGTTATGCAAGATTTTTCACACATTTTTTCCATTTTGTTTACTAACTGTGTTTCCAGTTAATGCACTGTGAAGAGTGAATTAGTTTTTGAAATGGGGTGTCACTAAAATCAGAAAAGTTATAGAGGGTTGCCATGAGAATAAAAAGGTTGTATGCAGAATTGTGCTATATACAGAGGTAACATCACATTCCTGGTTGGTAACTCTCTGTAAGCCATCTCAGCCCTTTTCACTATAGCAGCTGTGGGCAATGTTTCCCAGCAGCAAACTGGAATGACCTAGCTTGGGTTTGAGGCAGGCCAGTGCTAGGATCTGGCCACCTCTTCTTCCCACCATCTGGCTGCAGCATGGGATGGGAATCTCCTTGTTGCCCAGCCACAGAGTAGCATGGCGTGGTACAGATGAAGCCCCCTCCACTGGATGCCTCGAAAGCCCCAGCTCCAGAGGCCAGATCCAATGAGATGGTTCTGTAAGCTGGATCCAGTCCACAGGCTGTAGGGTGCCTGCATTGCACTTAGAGCTTGTATTGAAATGCTTGCCCACTTATGATCTCCAAATTCTTCTCAGAGTCACTGCTTTCCAGCATGCACCCCTATTCTACAGGCACAGTTTACATTCCTCATTCCTTGCATTTGACTGTATTAAAATGCATTTTGTTTGAATGGGCTCAATTTGACTGCCAGGTCTTCATCTTTATTTTGCCATGGTTTGTATAGTTTGCAAGTTCTTTTCCAACAGAGTTGTTTTTAAAACTACAATGTGTTTTTAAAACAGAAAGGATAAAATCCATCCTTTCTACCTGCTCAGAGAGGTGTGCTTGAATAAACATTCAAGGGTCTAAATTAAATTTTCCTCCAAAGCACCAGGCCCCAAAAGCTCCAGTTTTCACACTGGACCAGAACTCTATAGCTCTGGGGAGAAGCTGTCTCCAAAGTTATTCTTGTTATTGATGCACAAACTTATTCAATAAATAAAAATGTTTGTCTTTTGTATTAGGTGATTTTTCATAAGCAGTTAAATACAATTCTACACATAGACTTAAGGGAACATGTTTACTGTGCCTCTTCTCTATATCATTCCTCAGTGGCTAAAAAGTGATGACAAATCATTAGCACCAGACTTCTCAAAATCCCTCCACAGCTAAGGAAAACAAAATGGCCTCTCAGACTAATTTTTTTTTTTTGCATCATGGCAACTTGGGTGTAAATTTGCTACCTGCCCGAGCAGTTACTGCACAGTAACAAATGTGTAGACGCACTACTGCACAATAACACTGTGTGTGTGGTCTGACTTGGGACTACCTTACTCCCAAGTCAGTCCACACACAGTGTTACTGTACTGTAAACCCTGTAGTGTGTAGACACCAGCTTAAAAACTGCTGCAAATGCACATGTAGACACATCCAATGAGACATAAATATCCCTTGTATTATAAATGGTCAAGCTGAGGGAGAGAGGTTAGGCAATGCAACTGAAGTGCAGAGGAAGGCAGTTTCAAAACCCATGTCAACATTTGGGATTTCCTGCTCTGATGTTTGACAACTAGATCATAAGCAGTGCCATGCTGGGTGAGACCAATGGCCCATCTGTTCCAGTATCCTGCTGGGGCAACTGGCAAATAGTAGATCCTTTAGAAGAAGAGTATTTGTACAGGGCTTATCTAGAGTAATCCATCCTATCGCAATCTCTCCAGCATCAGTCATTATTTGTTTAAGGATGTTAAAGGACACATCCATGACTGCTTTATTTAATAGCTATTAGTGGGACAGTCCTCCATGAAATTGTCTAATTCCTTTTGGAACCTGGTTATACACTCTGCTTCTACAGCTCCCTCTGGCAATGACTTCCACAAGTTAACTATGCACTGTGTTAAAAAAAAAAGATACTTCTGGATTGTTCTGCTGCCCTCTCAGGTATTAACAAATGACCCTCCATAGGATCATAGGAAGATAGGGCTGGAAGGGACCACACACGGTCATCTAGTTCAGCCTCCTGCTCAATGTGGAATCGTCCTGACTGAACTATACCAGCCAAGTGTCTGTCCAACCTGCTTTTAAAAACGTCCAGTATGAAGATTTCACAAGTTCTCTAGGTAGCGCATCCCAGTGCTTGACTACTGCATAGTTAGAAAGTTCCTCCTAACCTCCAGCCTAAATTTACCCTGCGGCAGCTTGAGAACATTGCTCCAAATCCTGTTCCCTAAAGCTACAGAGAAAAACCCATCTCCATGCTCTTTAAAATCACTGTTCAGGTATTTGAAGACAGCTATCCCCACCCCACCAGTCTTCTGTTCTTCAGACTAAATAACTTTAGTTCTTTCAGCCCTTTCTTATAACTTGTGCTTTCTAGACCCCTAATCATTTTGGTTGCTCTGTACTGGAGTCTTTGCAGTTTGTCCACATCTGCCTTGAAGTGTGGTGTCCAAACCCAGACACAGTACTACAGGTGAAACCTCACCAGTAACAAAACAATCATTTTCCTTGATTTGCTGGTGACATCCCCTGTTAATACAGTATGCTGTTGGCTTTTTTGGCAACAAGAGTGCACGGTTGGCTTGTATTCAGCTTAGCTCTACTGTAATCCCCAGGTCCGTCTCTGCGGGCCTGCAGCCTAGCCACTCATTCCCCAGCCCATATTTGTACATGCAATTATTTTGGCCCAAGTGCAAGACTTTGTACTTGTTGAATCTCATATGATTGATTTCAGAGCATACTTCATAAGTTCCACTCTAAAAATAGAATCTGTATTATGGCAGAAGCTCAAGAGCAGAAAGACTAACCTTTTGCCTTGGGCTCCCTTGCATAAATGGAAATAAGACGGATACTAGACAAAAGAAGATGGGAGCTCTACTGTATGAGCAAATCTTCTTCCCAAATTCCCATTGTTCATATTATCTGATTACTCAAATACATTTTCAGCAAATGTTATAGTGGGGTATGTGTGCTATATACTGAACACAGCTCAACCTGGGATGAAGGTTATTCCTTTTACTTGGAGTATCCACCTCCCTACACCTTCTAATAAATCCTGAAGAGCTAGAAGTTGAAACATCATAGAAGTAGCACCCAGGCCAAGTTCATGTTAGAGGCCAATTAAAGTCCATGAGCATTTAGCTGGAGCTATGCACAATGGCCTTATGGGCTAGGGACAGAAGTTACACATAACCAGTTTAAGTCATCAGAAACTGGTTTAAACCTGTAACAGAACAGAAGGTCAGTGCACATAAACCAGTTTCAAAATGGCTGAAACTGTTTTAAGATAAACCTGGTTGAATGTAGTATCAGACTTAACTGATTTGGGTCAAACCAGTTTATGAAACTTCTATCCCAGATGCTTTCCTGGTTCATGTTAAATCAGAGTCCCCCAGCATCCCAGAATACTTTCCAGCCCTGGGCTGTGCTGTCTGCTCCAGAGAGCAGAGCTGGCCCCACCACTCTGCTTCCTAGCTGGAGCACTGAGAGCTGGCTGACAAAGTGGGGGCAGGTGCAAGCCCAGCTGGGGATGCAGCCCAGTCTACAGTGGGGGAACTGCCCCTCCCCCCCAGCAAACCACTGGTGGGATCTGGGGCCGGGGAGAGAGGTTAAACACATCTTCCTCCACTCAAACTTACTGTTGGCTGCAGCTGTGAACTACAAATCCCAGAGGCACCTAGAAGCAGGAAGAGGAAGTAATGAGTAACACTGCAGGAGTCCTGCTGCTGTAATTCTGGACTGCAAATCCCAGAGACCTTGGGGGCAGCAGGAAGTGAATACACAGCCAGAAAACAGTGTTCTAATGCTCCCCCCGCCCGCCCCCCAGCTGCTGGCTTGAGCCACTGCAGGCATGTGGCTGCATTTCCTGAATCAAAGGTAAATGTCTGTTCACTTCTGTTTCAATTTAATCTGTGCAGTTTAGACTAACCTGAAAAGACTGAATTGATTCAGCTTTGGGCTTTTTGACTGTCTGTACCTAGCCATGGTGACACCCCAAACACGTAACTTCATCTCACTATATTTTGGCTTCCAAATCATAAAGATCATTCTGGTCTTGTATGTAAAGAAGTCAGTAGAAACAAGAATAAATTGTCAGTCCTTGCCACGCTGTCAAACATTGCATAAGGTGTGAACAAGTTCTGCCATTGAGGGCTGCTCTTTGCATAGGGCCCATGAGTTTGTCCCTCTATGATCACCTTAGAGGCAGTTTTGCTACACTCCTTTTGCCTGTTCTTCTTGACAGCTGTTGAATAGCTCACCCTGCCATGGTTAGAGGCTCTGGCTTCATCCTTAGTGTATGTTCCTGGCAGAACTTGGCCACAAGTGTGTAAGATCAGTCATTTTAAAATCAACTGCATTACATATTGTTTTTTTATGTGCATGTGATTGTATGTTTTGGTGCATGGGCATTGATCTAATTGGCCATAACAGTTTTGTATGGAGTTGTTATGGTATGAGAAAACACGCATTGCTAACAGGCAATAAACATAACATTAATTATTTGTGTTTTAACCAGAGGCTGCAATTGAACTGGGGCCCCGTTGTGCAAGAAAAAACAATGCCACAGAGCTTATGGGCTAATAATTTTTCATTATTTGTGTGCATATTCAAGTTCAGCTGTTTCAAATCCTAACAAGTTTGCTACTGAAAAGTGTAAAAATGTCGAAAAGCAGATTTCTAAACAAAGAATCACAACTCATTTTATTTTTAAATTTATTTTCCCCATTAATATCCAAAACCACTGGTTCACACTATATGAACAAACAGTCTGCAGGGCATCAGTTTAAATAACAAAGTTATTTTTGCATTTAGAGACTTGCAAAAAGGAGTCTGATACAAATATATCTTGTATAACATTGAGGGGGAAAAGATTTTGGAAAATGCTTGAGCTTTGTTACGGGGTAAAAATGTACTTGCGTTTTTGCTCAAACGTGGTTTTCTTACTGGCCTATGTATCAAGTGAGTCTCAGTGCATTATTTTCTTTAGATTGAAATTGTTCCTTGCATTCACCCATTGTTTCAATGCTAGCATATTTCTGAGATTCAAAGAAGTATTTCTTTTCATTTGCATTTTATTTTACTTCCTTATCCCTTCTTGTGGTTGTTATGCACATTTCACATATCTCATTACAATGAGAAAAACTATTCTAATTCAACCATTATCATTACACCCATGGGAGCATAAAAACAGAAACAGAGCCTGGTGCAGGCTCCCCAGCTCCAGGGAAGTGCTCTGCTCCCCCGCATCAGGGCCGGGGAGTGGAGCACTTCCCCAGAGCCGGTGGAGCGCGCACCTTAAAGGAAACCTTGTTAGGGACCTCAGGACCTCTTTTGAATCACTATTCAGGTAGTTAAAGGCTGCTATTAAATCCTCTCTCAGTTTTCTCTTCTATATACTAAATAAGCCCAGTTCCCTCAGCCTCTCCCTGTAAGTCATGTCCCCCAGCCCCCTCACCATTTTTGTTGCCCTCAGCTGGACTCTCTCCAATGCGTCCACATCCTTTCTGTAGTGGGGGCCCAAAACTGAACACACGACTCCAGATGTGGCCTCACCAGTGCTGAATAGAGGGAAATAATCACTTCCCTTGACCCACTGGCAAAGCATGTACCAATTCAGCCCAGTACGCCATTAGCCTTCTTGGCAACAAGGGCACACAGTTCACTCACATTGGGCTTATTGTCTACTGTAACCCCCACGTCCTTTTCTTACTAAACCCTGGGGCACTCCACTTGATAACGGCTGGCTGCCCAGCTAGACATCGAGCCACTGATTATTACTAGAGCTGTGCAAAGCTTCCATCGCTGATTTGATTCAAAGGAAATACAGCCCAATTTTCTATCCAGTTTCTATCCATTCATCCAGCCTGTACTTCCATAGCTTGCCTGCAAGAATGTTGTGGGATACCGTACCAAAAGCCTTGCTAAAAATCAAAGTACACCACATCCACTGGTCTCCCTGCATCCACAGAGCCAGTCATCTCATCAGAAGGCAATCAGGTTGATCAGGAATGACTTCCCTTGGTGAATCCATGCTGCCTGTTTCTAATCACCTTCTTCTCTTCCAAGTGCTTAGAAATCCTTGAGGACCTTGCACCATGATTTTTCCAGGGACTGAGGTGAGTCTATAGTTCCCTGGATCCTCCTTTTTTCCTTTATTAAATATGGGCACTATATTTGTCCTTTTCCAATCATCTGGGACCTCTCCCAATCGCCATGAGTTTTCAAAGACAATGGCCAGTGGCTCTATAATCACATCAAGCAACTCTTTTAACACCCTTGGATGCATCCCATCCAGCCCCATGGACTTGTATATGCCCATCTTTCCTAAATAATCCCTAACTTGTTCTTTCACTACTGTTAGCTGCTCACCTCCTCCCCAAACTGTGCTGCCAGGTGCAGTAGTCTGGGGGCTGGCCTGGCCTGTGAAAACTGAGGTGAAAAGTGCATTGAGCACTTCAGCCTTTTCTCCATCCTCTGTCACTAGGTTGCCTCCCCCATTCAATAAGGGACCCACACTTTCCCTGATTTTCTTCTTGATACTGAGATACTTGGAGCAACCCTTCTTGTTACCCTTCACATGCCTTGCTAGCTTTGGCCTTCCTGACTTCATCCCTGCAGGCCTGAGCAATGCTCTTATACTCCTCCCTAGGGTTTGTCAAATTTTCCACTTCTTATAAGCTTCCTCTTTGTGATTTAGTTTACTGAAGAGTACCCTGCTAAGCCAAGCTGGTCTTCTGCCACACTTGCTAGTCTTCCTGCACATTGGGATGGTTTGTTCCTGCACTCTTAGTTTGGCTTCTTTACAGTACAGCCAGCTCTCCTGGACTCCTCTCCCCCTCAGACTTGCAAAGAGTTAATACAGGAGGTGTCTTACTGCTGCTCAGAGCAGAGGGTGTGAGGATTTCTGAGGCTGGGTCTCATCACCTGGCAGGCTCTCAGTGTTGGGTAGTGGCCTTAATTTCCTGATCAGGCCATCACCCTGCTAGCTTCCTCTTTTTCTGTCACTCCAACTTCAGGCTAGAAGCCAAGACACTGGGCTTTGCTACCTAATGCCTTGCACCACACCACACCACAGTTCATGCTGAAGCCTAGGCTGCTGAGGCTTCATTGTTCTTGGCAGCTGATCCAGCAAGATGAAAGCTAAACTTGCTATTCCTGCCACATTCAAATCACTCCTCTATTTGCTGTGTAGACAGAACTTTAATATCCGCACAATCCCCTTGAGCTTGAGAATGGCACAGACTGTAAACCAGGTTAGTATTTGGCTCATGAATTTGTAGTGCTTCTTCAAACTGTACCTAACAGCAGTTTTGCTGCTAGATACAACTGAAAATAGATGACATAAATGCTTCTACAGACCTAATTACAGTGGTCCATGGGGCACTCACTTGAGTGGTCCATGGGGCACTCCCATCTTGATCAGCCAAGCACCATCAAAGACAAAATTGGACTCAAGCTGCAAGATTTTGATCCAGATTTCTAGATAGAAGTGTCTGGATGTGATAGTTTAATTCCCTCTGTTATTAAAAATAGAGGTTATTTGCAAAATGTGGAGCCTAATCGAGATCTATATCTGCATTGTGTGTACCCCTTGAAGCCAGGCACTGATCTGATCCAAGGATTTAGCAAGGCCCTCTCTGGAGCAAACAGAAGGGGAAACACAGTCAAAATGCCATGAATGAAAGAAAGCAAGTATCAGTGCATTGTAGTTAAAGGTGCAATTAAAGAAGAAATACTAGCAAGCTCTTTGAACTGTGACATATCTGCACAGCCTTCAATTAGCACCACTGTTAGCTCTGCTTTCACGCAGCTTAAATCATCTGCTTTTGAACTGATTTATGTGGAGAGAGTTGCACTAAAAAAAAAAAAAAAAAAACATTTTTACCCAGAGTGCCTCCCCAAGTGGAGAGGTGTAAAATTCATTTGAAAGACAGATTGTGAGGACAGTCTCAATTCTTAAATATGCAAATTTCAATAAACCTCTCTGGTTACATGGCATTTGGAAATGTTTAAATGTCTGTAAATGCTCGAGGCCTCCAGCAAACAAGTTACTTCAGAATATTCCATGAAGTTTCAATGAGGTTCATGGACCCTAACGCCACAGCTGATGACTACGCGGCCTTCATAACTGCAGTAAAGTGCTAAGTGAATAAAACTGAGGCTTAATAGTCAGGTGACTTAGGCTCCAGTCTGAGTTCTGCCACTGACCTAGTGTCTGGGTGTAGGCAAGTCACTACGTCTTCCTGTGTCCCCTGTAATATGGAAATAACAATATTTACAAGGAAGATACTTAGAGACTTTGACACAGTCAGCAGAAGTAGAAAATTAACTGGTGTCTAGCTTCACGTACATTCCCATCTCAGGTGCACAATGTTGCTCTCAAAACAAATACCGTAGGACAACAGGGCTCGAAGAGGTATGTGTTCAGAAGCCCTATTCTGTAGAAGACAGTTTACCCTGCTGTCTCTTGTTTAGATTTAGAAATAAAGATGATGAATTACTTTAAATGAATAGGAGGGGAGTCATGCGCCTTTCCTAATGAAAATGGGCACCGATGCCTGCTTCATGCACAGATCTCTGTGCAAAAAAAAGGGACTCTATTCAGACTGTAGTAACTTGGATCTTTATTTTAAGGGCACCATATTCAGTCCTGCTGCTTGCAGTCATACAGTGCATTGTATGTAGGATTACCATACCTCTGAGTTTTCCCAGACATCTTCTTTTTGGGCCCCCTGACCTCCATTTGGGCAGTTTTTTGAAATATAAACAAATGTTTGGGATTTCCTCCTCTAGTCCTTTTTCAAGATGGATGCTGGTAGGTAGAAGAACTTCACTTCCCAGCTTGCCTACTGGCAAGCAGGTTGGGGGTTCAAGTTTACCATTTCCTGTGGGAAAACTCAGAAAAATGCGATGTCGCTTGTGGCAAGTGGAAGCAGGGGGAACCATGTACATCTGCACGTGCATACACATAGACACACACAGGGATGCACATGCAGACACAGATGACCAGCATACAACCAGGTAGGATGGTGGGAGCAGCCCCAGCAGCTGGATACAGGTAAGTCTACAGGGAGTTGGACTGTCCAGGGCCCCCAGACTGGGGAGGGATGCAGGGAGGGAGGGGGTGTGTGTGTGGGTGGGGGTTAATGTGACAGTGAGTGAGTGAGTGGGTGCTGGGGCTGTAGCAGGGCAGGGGGGCCAGGGGGAAGTTGCCTGCCCCTCCAATGTGGGGAGGAGGTGGTGGGCCCTTTGGGGCAGTAGGGAGCTGCATGGCTGGGCTAGCTGGGAGACATTGCCTGGGGTGGTGGCCATGGCCAGGTGTCCTGGCACAGTACAAGAACCCCAACCCAGGCAGGGGGTGCCACAGCTCTCTGCTCCTTCTTCCAGCCTGTGCTGGGGTTCGACTCACTGTGCTGCCACCCGCAGAAGCTGGAGCTGCTGCAGCCGCCACACTCCAGCCTGGGTGGGATGGGGCAGCTGGGGTCCCCCTCCAGCAGGGCTGGGGGGAGCAGAAGGCTGTGGGTTGGGGGCAAGGGTCGGCAGCAGGGATGGGAGCCTGCAGATTGAGACTGAGGGGCACCAGCATAGCCCAGGGGGGCAAGGGACTCTGGGTCAGGAGTGAGGGGCACTGGGAGGGCCAGGGGGCTGTGGATCAGAAGTGTGGGGTGGCAGGAGGCATGGGGGACTGCAGGCTGGGAGTGAGGGCAACTGGCAGGGCCAGGGGGCTGCGGATTGGGAGTGATGTGTGCCCCCCTGACAGGTGTCCTCTTTTTTGGAACTGGAAACATGGTAACCCTAAATGTATACTGAGAGCTGTTGTACAATTCCCCAAGGACGTGGAGCCACCTGGAAGCTTCCCACTCTCACCCTCCAAATCATCCCTCTGCAAGCTCTGTTTCAACCTGCAGGTTGCTACAATGTCAAATGAGCACAAACCGTGGCTGAGCACATAAGATTTGCCAAGGATTCACTTGCATACCAGCAACCAGGCTTGGAGCTACTGCTCAAAGGTTGATTTGGCCCCTGAGGAAATTTGTTGGGCTGGGTTATGGACATCACAAAGCCATAGGAGTTGGTGAGGGACATATGCAGCAACTGTGCTTCTAATCTCAGCAGTTGCTTTTGTCTTCCAAACAGGAAAATAAACTAATGATAACATACCTTCT
Organism: Crocodylus siamensis; assembly: GCF_052110815.1. Classification (NCBI taxonomy): domain Eukaryota; kingdom Metazoa; phylum Chordata; order Crocodylia; family Crocodylidae; genus Crocodylus; species Crocodylus siamensis. The sequence continues at coordinate 271,796,921 of NC_143396.1, read as the reverse complement.
ATCATGGCAAAGACAGGAGGAGAGGAAATAGCATCTACAAGATTGCTTCAAATGAAACAGAGAAGGGCTCAGAGGAACTAGGACTCCATGGCTGTATTCCGCATTCCTCACTCCAGAGACAAGTCTATGAAGGAACGCTGTGTCTTTAATCATTTAATTTAGTTAATTTAAAACTTTGGGATGCATAATTTATTTACAGAGAGGTAAAAACCTCTAATTCCTGCATTTATTATTGTAATGCACAATATTAGAGTAAATTTCTCTTACCAGTGAACTCTGCACACTGTCGAAGTGTGTTAGTATTATACACATCATGCTTGAGCGAGTATGTTCAAGGGGGTTTCAGACTCCAATTCACATATACTGTCCTCCATAAATTATGTACATAACTTCCATTTATATACAAAAGCATTGCAGAAATTATAATACAAATTAACTTACACTGCACACATTCCCAGCCATTGTCTTATGCCCCTTACCTAAGGAAAGGAAAAAACCCCACATTTCTCACTCCATATTGCAAGTGAGATGATTTGCTTTTGATAATGCTGAAATATTGCCTTCCTTTCCATAAAAAAAGGACAATTAAAGGAGTGAATTAACTCATTCACTGCAAAGCTGCTAAAGCAGCTAAAGTGTTTGATAGAAAAAATTTCTTATCGGGAGTTACTTGTCCATAGAAATGTGACAAAATAGTTCCAGCTCATAGTAATTTAATTATCAAGCTTTGCTTCTTTGTCTGAATACCTGCCACTTCTCAGGGACCTTATCATGAAACTATTAGACTTTTATGGATGTATTGGAAAGATTCCAAATCTTTTATGAGGCTTGTCAACTAATTCTGACCACCTGATATGTAAAATGTACAAGTATATATAAGCACTGCAAGTCCTCACTGGGACAAAAGGAGAGAAGTGGTTCTGGGGCAGTAAGCAAATTTTAAATAAGGGCAGTAAATAGTATTCAAGTTCCTGACTCAACATTACCCCAATTTAAATATCAACCTATTCACCTACAGTGTCCACTAAGGTTCCACCCATTTCTTTTGTGACCTGAATACAGAGATTTTTACTGGGCTGTCCACAGTGAAGTTTAGCGTAATTAGTGTATAGCCCCTTAGTGTGTATAAAAAATTTAGGTTATTTTTTGCCATATGCACTAGCTGAATTTCATCTGCCATCATGGTGTGTGGTTATGGCCTGGTCAGTAGGGCTGTGTGAAATGGCACCGTTCTGTTTTGACTTGCGTTTCAAGGTTTGACGGAACAGCGTTTTGTTTTGAAATTGCCGTTCTGGTTTTTTTTGTCAAAACTGACTCTGTTTCGATGCTGTTTTGATGTTTCACCCCTTGGCTATAATGGGGAAGCTTGAAACAGACTCTCTCATCTGGCAGGCAGATTGGGGGCTCACAACCCCGGGAGGGCTGTGGGGTCTCTGCCAGTCCTCCTAGGGCTGCGGGCTCCTGATCTGCCTGTCAGATGAGGGAGGGAAGCCAGGTGCTGCTGCCTGGGACTGGGGTAGCTCGATTGCTCAGTCTCCCTCCCCAGCGCTACAGTCGGGCTGGGGAAAGGAACTGAGTCCAGCTGAGCTGAGCTCCTTTCCCAAGCCCAATAGCACTGGGAAGGGGAACTCAGCTCAGCTCAGCTGCTTTCCCTTCCCCAGCCTGATCGCAGTGCTGGGGAGGGGAACTGGGCCCAGGCTGATCGTTTTCCTGCAGTCTGGCCACTGGAGGCGGGGAGAGCCAGGGCTGCGCTCCCAGCTTGGTTGAGCCACATGGAGCTGCTGGGAGTACAGCCCTGGTTCTCCCGCCTCCCACCACCTGGCTGCTTCAAAACATTTTGACTAGCCTCATTTTGGTTCCAGGCTATTTTGAAGCTCTTCATTTCATTTCATTTTTGCTATTTCAAGCTTGAAATGAGTCGAAAAGGTGTCAAAAACGAAAGAGCCGGTGAAATTTTGCACAGCCCTACTGGTCAGGTCTTTCTGACATAGCTCATGCTGGCCATGGCTACATGAGACACGGATTGTGTAGTCGTTACCGCACTGTATTGTATAAACAAGTACTAAATGCTGCGCAAGCGCCGCAAAACGGCTTTTCCGTGATGCAGTGCTATTGTGCAATCAGCATCTCATGTAGACATTACGGCTGTGTGAAGCTTTGGGTGGCAATTCGATTCAGAGGAGATTTGGCCCGATTTGGTGGCTGAATCTCCGAATCCTAATTGAACTGGGGACCAATTTAAGCATCCGAATCGAATCAAAGGTCTCCGAACCTAAGGGAAAGATTTGGAGAAGTCTGATAATTCGAGCAGTTCCCAGTGGCTGCAGCAGGGAGCTGCAGCTGACTCCAACTGGTAAGTACTAGGGGCAGGGATGGGGAGACTGGGGGGGGGGGGGGGAAGGGATGGAGACCATGGGAGACCCCTGCCACCCCTCCCAACCCCCCACTGCCCCAGCCCTCCCTCCCCAGTTCCCGGTACTTTAAAGAAAAGCCCTGGTGCTCACTGGGTGCTGCCGGGTGGTGGTGGTAGTGGTGGTGTGATCCCCACTGCCCCTCGAATTGTCCGAATCCAGAGCAAATACTAGCCACTTCACACAGGCCTAGTAGACCTGGCCCCTTTTGACCAACTGAAAAGTTTTTTTCATTAGGGGTATTTTCTAATTTACTATTTACATTCTTTACTCCCAGGTCACTAAGAAACATCCCTTAATACAATCTTCGGGCTATTCAACATAAAGTTCTAAGACTCATTCAAACCATGAACTGATCTGTCTAGTTTTTGTCCAGCTTATTTGACATAAGCTTTAATTTACAAACAAAGCTTTGTGTGGCAGGGCTTATGGCCTAACTTGAGAGAGCGGGACCCAGTTCTGCCTCCCCCAGTTGAAAACTTCCTCTCCCCTCAGCCCCTGAGGGAGAGCCTCCATTCCTCCTTCCACCATTGTGTTCTCCTCTGTGCTGGGGGGAAGACAACCCCCACCATGACAGCAGCTGGAGATGGAGCAAAAACAGAAAGAACCGGCCCACAACTCTGCTCTCAGAGGTTAAGCTTTCCTATTCAAGTACCTGTTTTATGGGGACAGGACATACAGGCATGACATACCAGCTGTCAAGTGTAAAAGGAGATGGGGCATCTACATTTCCATCAAAGTGCCTTACACTATTGCTTCTGTGGCTTCATAAGTGGGAAGCAGGTTTCCAGTCTGTCTGCTCAGCAGTACACAGGACACCTCTCTGTCTTTTCCCCGGAAGGACGAGGAAGAGGCAGGGATGTGGCTCTTTGTCAGGCACCTCATTATGGGGCAGTCTAGTCCTGCTAGGATTAGACTGTGAAAAAGTGCAAGTCGGACACATTTCATGCTACAGGCTATGCCTCGTAGATGCAGTTTAACTCTGCGTCATACCTCCATTGTGGAGATACTATATTCCACTTTCTAATGCTAATGCCACCTTTTTTTTTTTTTTACTGACAGAATTGCATAATTTTATTGTTCAGAATGTGGTGCTCGGACAGTGAAGGTTTTGAGTATGAGGCATTTGGCATCCGTGATGGTTTAGCGGTTTGAAAGCCAGTGTGCAGTCTGTATCCTTAACCACTGATTAGGGACCATTTCACTACACATGCACAGCCACTCTGCACCCCTGACCCCTGTTCTCCAGCATACTTACCTGAGACCGAATATGCCAGAAAGTGGAACGCCCCATTTTGAAACTAGGGATACATGGTCACTCTACATGGGACAGCAGAAGTGGAAGTGATCTTTTCTTCAGCACTAGTATACCTCTGGCTGCTGTTCCTGCACCCTCCCCCTTGGAGGAGCAGAGAAGGTGCTGGGTGGTCATGGTGTTGTCTATGTAACAGGATGGCATCCTAGGGGTCGTTGTGATCTCCCTTAAAGCCCCTTTACCGTGCCAAGCTGCCTGAAGGGCATCCTCAATTCTCACCCACTACATCTTTGATGTTAAATATATAATAGGGAGGCTGCCTTTCTGTCCTCTTGGACACATTTTCCTGCTGTACACTAGCCCCATTCTGTAGTGGGCATTTTGGTGCACCCCAGCCTTATGGGCTATGTGTGGCTCCACCCACCTCTTTACCACACCCCAAGTCTTGCAGATGGTACCGACATTCTTCGGTCTCGCACTGCGCTTCACGGGAACTCCGCAGCCCTGTCTTGCGTTGCGCCTCACGGGCGCTCAGAAATCGCTGCCCCCTCTCTGGGGCTGGGGTTCCCATGCTGCCATGGATCCCCTATGAGGCCTCCTCCAGCCCCTGATGGTCTCACCCAAGCCTCCGGTGAAGGGCAGCAAACAAAACACAAGCCCCTGAGCTATAACATAAACCCTAGCTACCCAACTATAACATTATTCCAGCCACATCAGCGGTGCTCCATCCTCCCCCCAGCTTCAGAGCTGTACCTGCAGACAGGCCTCTGCTTGCTCTGGGAGAGCTCCTTCCTCCATGGCTGCTGGCAGGAAACTCCCCTCCTGGCTTCAGGCCTGGGATTTATATAGGAACCAGGCCCTGCCCCTTCCAGTCAGCTGACCAGGTGCAGGTGCAGGTGCAGCCACTTCCTTCATTAACCGGTTGTCCTGGCAACCTGCACCTGGTTTCTTATATCTGCTCTCAGAGTAGCAGGCACCTTAGTGCCCTGCTACAGTCTAGGATGGAGAACTGGCCAGACCATGGGTCTGCATTGAAGTGTCTGCACAAACCTCAGCTGGAACTGGTGTAGACCACGTGGAGTATCCCAGGCCACGTCCAAGATTTTGTTCTTCCAAAGTTGGTCACTTTACAGGGAAGGGCTCTGGGGAAGGCAGTTCTTCCCTATTGCTTTTGGGGTGGTCTGTATGTGAGTTTTGCAGGTCTCGGGGACAGAAATATGACTGGCAACTGCTGCAGAGGCAAGGGGGTAATAGCAGGGAAAAATCCTGTCCTTCTCATTAGCCCTCTCATCCCTTTGCACACATGCAAGACCTCCCATGCACCCACAAGGGCTATGCACACTAATTGTGGGTTAGAGCCAATGATACTAGTTCTGTAATCAGGTCACATTGGCCAACCATGAAATGGATCTCCTGGGAGCAGAACTCAAGTTACCTGTGCAGGTGTATTCCATCAGGATTATAGGTATTATGAAGATATACCGTGGCATTTGCCTGGATCATGGACTCTCATGTCTCTTCAGCTGTGCTCGAGGAGGAGGAGTTTCTCCCTTGACATTTTCACAGCTCTGGAAGGAACAGGAGGGAATGGTGACTTTGAGCGCAGCAAAGACAAAGAGGTGATCCTGCCCCACTGGGCTTTGATAAACCTAGGCATCAAGCCACCACTTGTTCTTACAGTCTCCCTACTCCCACATATGCACAGGCAGCACTATTACAATTTTTCCATATTAATGCTTCCTTATTAACTAAAATGCCTTTGTTTTCTATTAAAATTCTTATTTTTAAACCTCTTTTTAGAATTCAAAATATGTAGGCATGTGCTTATTGTTCTGTCAAAAGCATCAGATTTGTAACGGTTGAAGGAGGAAAAATAGTCCATCATTTTAAACTTATTTCAGTTTTTTTTCTTTTCATCATTTTCTTTTACTAAATTACTCTTTAATTATTCATTTCTCATATATTTTGCTCCGTTTCATCTGCGTGAGAAGATCAGCTAAAATGCAATTATAGGTGGGATTCATTCTTTGTCATATATTGCAAGCAATAAACCGAACAACATGAATAGGGTTTTGTTAAAAACAAAACAAAACAAAACAAAAGCCCTCAGATGTGTAAAGGTACACATGCACCTGCCTCCTGTTGATTCCAAGACCTTCACTCGTCTGGCACTGAGAGACTGATCTCTTCTGCTATAATACTTGGCTCTTCCTGTGCCTAATCTTTCTGTTGGAGTTACGGAAAAGCTGCTGATTTTGCTGGGAACAAAATCATGGCCACACAATATGGAATATTTCACAAGTATCTTAACAGATGCACCTTTACAGGACCCCGTTGAAGCCTGGGGCTGAGAGATTAAGTGACTTAACCAAGGCCAAAGTCTCAGAACCTACTTCTAACTCACCTACTCAGTCTTTCCCATCTGCTGTACATTCAATTCTCACTGCATAACTGAACAAACGAGCACACTGTAGGCATTCCTGGCTCCCTGTCCAGTGTTCAGATTGCTGAACTATGCCTCTGCAGTCTAGATGCCAGATATTTTTATTAGATGCCCACTGAGAACAGGTTCCCAACTGCGCTAATCCCTATACAGACATATGAGAGGGAATCTCTTAACTGAAGAGTTCAATACAAATAGACAAGATAAGGCAATGAGTCTGGGAAAGGGTTAAAATGCACAAAAGCAGTGGCTGCAAACATCACAGTAGGGCTGTGAGTTCATTTTGCTTTTCTTTTATTTGAATTGTTTCAGTGGCTCCACATCCTCCTCCCACTGAAATCCCTGAGAGTTTACTGACTTCAGTGGCATCAGGACTGAGGGCTGGGTTTCCAGAGTTAGGCCTTACTCTCATGGTGTGATACACGGGGGCGGACTTCAGTGCCTAGTGGAGCTCTGTGGAGGCTCAGGGGCTCTGCCTGCCACACGTCCCATCAAATCCTTCATCTGAATAGCACCCAGTGCTCTGCTAAGCTCCTTGCTCAGTTGCCTGAGATTATACCTCTCTTGCTACCCCATCTCCAAAAAAACCCAGCTTCCTGAATTTCTGATTTGCTGCGATTGACTGACATGGCAGAACTCTAATCTGGCTAATTAAAAACCAAAAAGACAAAGATAGATACAAAAAAAAGAAGAAAAAGAGGAGAAAAAATTATAAGGTAACTGCACTGGGCTGTCAGACACGGCTGGGGAAGAAAGCAGTGATGCCTGTCTCTATATATGGCATAATTCCTGATGAATTATTCATGAGGTGCTGTGATCAGAGATAGGTTTAGCCTCTGCCCTTCTTAAGGTCATTGAGAGTCTATACCGTATGCCCTCCCCCTAACGCATTAGGCAGCTATCCCAAAGACGGTATCTTTGCATGACTGCCTCTTCCTCCCAACACATACACATGTAGCCCCTATAATGGACAAGCACATGTATTATTAAGCAGCAGAAAGCATTGTACAAGGCTGACGGCACACATGACTTATTTACACTGACCTAAAATAGCTGCACTTTAAGCGATACAAACACAGAATACTTTAAAGTGCTCCGCAGAGAATTGTGAAGAAAGAGGAAGCCTTTGGCTAAGCCTTAAACATTGCTTTCTTAAAAATTGGCATCTTCCCTTTCATGACCCTGCCATTTGTTTCTTACCTGGAATGACGTCCTCTCATTTTCTCTGCTGTTTGGAGTATTAACAATTATATTAACAGTAATACTCCCCTTTGTCAGTGCATTCAGCTTTCAGGAAACTGGTTCCTTTGGGGTTAAAACCCCTTCTCCCTAAGGCTAATATGGTGAAGAAATCCCTGGTTTTCCACCTCTTTTAGCACAATGAGCCAGACCCATTTCCTATGGGAAATGGGTTTGACGGCCCTGTTTCAGCCCATCACATAGACCAGAGACGCACAAGGCTGACACAGTTTGGCTCCATTGTCACTCACTGTCTGCTTGGCAACGAGGACTCAGCATCCATGGAGTGTGGATCTCCACTCACCCCTAGAGAAGGTTTTGTGCCTCCGAATCAGGACAGAGGTCACTGTCAGGGCAGCCTGGGGAAGGCTCCATTATCTTGTGCCCTGTGAATATGCAAAAGACTTGGGGGGCTGAGAAGCGGGGGGGAGGAGAGATCAATGAAACATTAAAGCGGGGGGCGGGGGGGACCCTTAAAGATTATTTAACAGAAAAAATATCCCAAAGTCTGACTTATATGAAATTTATTTTTACACCAGCAGCTGTCAGTTCAAAGAACAAAAACAAAGTAGCCATCTGTGCTTAATTTCATAAATCTACTGTAGATTGTCACATGATAGTGGAACTTGGACAAAAACATGTCACGTGATTGGGTCCAGTCACTTTAAAGTAATACTGTCATCTACAGTCAGATTTAACTGCATCTTGCAGGCACAAAGCCCATCTAAACAAGCAGCAACTTGCCATGAACTGACTATGAGGTCAATTTGACTGAAATCTGGATTTCAAAGGCTTGGGCCACTGATTTTTTCCCCTTTCTTTCCATGTATTTTTTTTCTGGTGAATATGCAGGCAATGTTTGCATCATGTTTTCAGTAGTTAATCAAACGTATAAACCAATCAGATAACATCAGATACGTTTCCCGTCCTCCTGATTTATGCTGAAAACACAGAGGTACAATAGAACTGAAGTGATAAGAAATGCAGAAGACTGAGAACTGCAGAGAGAGGCAGGAATGCACATCTTTCACCATGAGTCTTGCCCTGCCTCTTGAGCTGAAAAAAAGGGACTTTGTCTTAAACCTCCTCAGTTCATAGCAGGCAGGTAAACTAGGAAAATGTAAAGGCACAAAATACCCATCTGAGAGACAGGGCTAGCAGAGAAAGTCACAGCTTTATTTACCCTTCCAATATGTATTACTAGGAAAGTGCAAGTGAGAGAAAGTCAGAGGGGGTGTAATTAAAATATAGATCAAAAAGTCACATTTTTCAATTTGCCATGTTAAAAAAAATAACAATCAGCTTGTCATATTCTCATTAAATAACAGATGGTCGAGCATGAGTAATAGATCCCTGCCTGACGGAAATATGCAAACTCTTTTCTTCGGAGAGTTTTTAATTTAGGCTATCTGATCCTATCAAATAGTCAATAATAATCTCAAGGTGAATGTATCTGTATAGTATTTCACTGTGTGCGTGTGTGTTGTGATGGTGGCAGCAGGGACTGGGGGAAGGTAAAATGCATCTCTACAATTACTATATTTACTGAAATACAAGATTTTTTCCCCACAATTGGCATGGGGAAAAAGTCCTTCATCTTATAATCACATACAATTAAATCTTCCTAAATACATTGTCTATGATTAAACTGATGCTGAAAGCAACATGTGCTTAGTAATGAAAACCAACTATGAAGCTGTTTATATGCAGCCAACACTGAGCATGACTGTAAAAAACAGGGCCCACAGTGAGAAAACATGTTGATGTAAACCTACCATTCTGTATCCAAGGCCAAATTAGCCAAAACGACTTCCAAACACAAGGGTCCAGAACCATAAGTGACCCAACAACCGGCAAACATCCTCCACCCACACCTGGGGCTTCAGATGTTTCCAAATCCTTTGGCGGGCATCCTACTTGCAGGCCCAAGTTTGGAGGCTTGGGGTTCAGATGCCCCGGAGTTTTGCCTGCCCTTAGCCATAAGGCCCTCGGAGCAAGCAAGGGAGGAAACTCTCATTTCCATAAACTGGGCTTAAAGCCGCTACACCTTGGTGGGTATTGAACCATGCCAGAAGAGCAGTTCTCCCATGGGGCGGTTCAGGAAAATGGCCTTCATGCACACAGATACATGGTATTTCCCCTGCCAGGTTAAGAAGCCACTACGCTTGATCTGAAGGATAAATTAATGTAGCCCATCTGAATAAGACATACAGTAGTCCCCATTAAGCGCAGTCCCTCTTTCAAGTCATGGTGAGCTATAACATTGCATAAAGTTCACCCAGAATCCCTCTGTTAGCTCCCCTCTCAGCCTGGTGCTGATTAGTGTAACCCATGAACTGAAGCTGAACCAGATTTCCCTGCATATACATTTTTGCCTCACTTCCATATAATTTTTTGGAGCATCCCAGGACTTGTGGCAAGAACACCTGGTTACAGTCATGAGTGGGGGCTAATTAGCACATGGGTCCTTTGTGGGGGTATCTGCAGTACACACACGTACTGATCGGTGCTGAGCTGTGGGGTCACCATAGCTTGAAATATTGTTGACTTTGGTGGGTTCTATCCCAATGAACTATATGGTAAATCATAAGCCTTTAGTTTTGGGCTAATATCATGCATAGTATGGCTATACAAAATGTTTACCATGTAGCTGATTAATTAGCTGTGCAGTAAATGTTGTGCATCTACATGTGTGCCCCTATTAGGCTGGAGTAAACTAATTTACTCTTCAGCAGGATAGTACTTATATTTACAAGTATAAGACTTGTAAATACAAGTACTGTCGTGCTGTGGAGTAAAAAATTCCACAGCAGCACATGTGTAGGCTCTGGCTGGGGCACAAGGGTGCTTCAGTGTGGGGGCTGCCTGTTGCCTAGTGTGCCCCAGCCAGCCCCACCACAACATGCTGAGTCAGGGGGAGCAACTCTGGGCTGGTAGGCTGACCCCCTGGTCTCCCTGCTAGTCAGGGCTGCTCTGACCTGGCTCAACATGCTGTGCATGAATAAACTCCAGAGCTTATTGTTCTAGAGTTTATTGCTCCCAGAAGTACTGTGTATTCAAATGCTCAGTTTGTACTTCATATAGGTAGGTGCCAAAGTGCTGCTTAAAAGTGTGTTTATGTAGTACCTGTGCTAAAACTTGCAGCAGTTTCAACAAAAGGTAACGTGCATCCATTTTGGATAAGTGTATGTGTACTATATGCAAATTGCTATATCCATGTGAAATGTTAAGGTTATTGTTTTCAGATAGAGAGCAGGATCTGACAGTAGGGAGAAGGGGAAAGGGCTCCAAGGAAAGAAGTTGAGAGAAAGCAGAAAGCAAAGGGCTACCTGACCCCCCCCAGATTTATTTTCCCTTCTATAGCTGTGTGAGGGAGACAAATTCAAGGCAAACCTTCAATAATTTGATTCTATACCTGGAAAATTATAACACATTTATACATTTTCAATATATAGAATCTAGTTATTGGGGGCTATCTTTTAATTAGGGTCATCTATTCAAGCAAATATGGTATCTGCTTTACAAAGACATGCACTGGCTTTTTTTTTGGTTCCTAAATCTTCTGCCATCTCAAATGTAATTAAAGAATAACTATACCCATGCTGAAAGGAAAAGGCCATTTATATGCTCATTTATATAACACAACAGCAGGCTCATAGATCAGCATATAAAATCTTTACCATTATGTCAAATCGCACAGATCAATAGCTTTCTGACTGTGAGAGACTTCCACTCAGGCTGGAAGAACCAATGGCTCTACTTACACAAGGTCTCTGGAGAGAGCATCCCAATCTGAATGAGGAGCACTAAAATCCAAGTCGAATGATGCCTCTGTAACCTAACCTAGGTCTTCTGAGCTGAGTCGCTGCAGTGTAAACCCCATGGACTTCACTGCAGTTACACCAGGTGTATCAGCATAAGCACTGCAAATGCAACTGTGAGCCTCAGCCAATATCCCTGTTGTACTAGATGCTGTTGAAACAGAACAAGACTGTCCCTATACCAAATTGTTTACAAATTAAGAATAAACCAAAAGACAACAGATGGATATAGGCAGATGGGGGAGAACAGGGAAGCAATGAGACAGTATTGGTCAGGATGATGGGCAGTGCTCTCAGCACACCAGCTGCCTTACCACTGTCAAATGATTGTAGGCCAAGTGACTGCTTGTGTGGATATCAGTCTTAATCCCAAATACAAAGACACATGCCATTTTCCCTCTGCTCCTTACCTAGTTTTGGTCATTTGCAAGTTCCAATAAGGCACAACTAAATAACTATAAGCATCTGTATGAATATTTAATAATGGGAGCAGCTTCATCCTCTCTAATCAAAGCTACAGGTGTAGCATGAACAGCCTGAAAGGTTTCAGTATTCCAAGAACTCTTTAAACATGAACGAATTCTGTAGAGACAGGAGCCATTTTGGTCTCACTTGCTACCACCCAGTCTGTCTTTTGGTAATGACAAATTATATTTTTCTCCTTTGTTGTTGTTGTTTTTCTGTAATCTAAATTAAATATTTTTGAAGGACAGTAGATGCTCTGGTCTTTGTGGATGGAAACACCACAACTATGGAGAAAAAGCAGCAATCCTTGAGATACCTTTGTTCTGCTGAGAGTTGGGGCTGGACTGCTGACTAGAATAATAAATGTTAGAAAGGAAAGAGACCTAATGAGGTTTCTTAGTGTCTTCTTCCCGCCAATTGAGGATTGTTCAGCACAGGATATTGGAGCTGAACTTCAATTAAAAAAATTAGAAAATAAACCAACTGCGGAATAAAAGATTAGCCTGCTTCAAGTACATTTTGAATTATCCATCTGATGGGCTCAGACCACCCTCATTCAAGCTCTTGAAATATCTGGGGTCTTAACAAATCTCTGGGTACATCTATACGGTACAGTGTAGCACCTTGAAGAAATACATGGAAGCGGGAGAGATATGTTAGCACAGTACATTAGCCTATTCAGAGCTCTGTACTGACAGAGCTATACTGTTTCCACTATCCACAAGAACTCCTTTAGACAGCATCAAATTGTATGAGGTAGATTTACCCTATGTGCTATATATTCATCAGCAATGAGCTTGGTATTTTGGAGCTCTTGGGACTCTCAGATCCCTGGCAACAGGAGAGATACCAGAGCATTTGGTGACATAATGATCTACCTCTCACAAGACTTGGAGTTGCTGTGAAGAAAGATGTACCTTTCAAATGACCAGATGCTTGGACTGAGTTCTTTGCCCCAATCAAATCAAAGGGCATTTTGCTCCTCTGACTTCTGTGTTTTCACCCTTAGTTATTATTCCAGCCAGTGCTTTCCTAGTCATAGTATATGTGTCTCTTCAAACCTCTCAGTTCCTTTCTAAGGTATTCCAGTTCCAGAACTTTTTGAAGCTGCTGAATGCTTTCTACATGTCTTTTAGATAATATTAGCATATATTCCTACCTGCTTCTTATTCCTCGGGAATTGCCCATCTTGTCACATCAGTCTCACCTTTCAGCTGTTCATTTCTTCAGCAGTTTTCCCCTGCCTTTCTTCCCCCTCTTGACAAGATTGTTGGAGTTATCCTGAGGTTGCATGTAACCACATGCTCTCTTGATCCTTGGCCTTAATGATTAGCTTAAGGAGTCTCAAATGCTCCTGTCACGCCTATCACTTCCTCTGTCAACTTTCCTTTTTCACATAGCAGCCCTCTATCATGCCTTAAAAAGGATTTGTGACACCTGCTCTTAAGAAACTAAGGGCCAGATCCTTCAGTGATATAAATCAGAGTAGTCAATGAAGCAGTAGCTGAAGATCTGGCCTTGAGCCTTTCTCTGGACATCTGTGTATATGAGTTTCTGATGCACTTGGATTTATTCAGGATGAGGAATCTGTAGAGTCAGTTGAAATAATCCCTTTTACATAATGATTTCTGATAGCTTCCAGCCTGCTTTCACTATGCAAGCAGGGCCCATACACACCTTCCATCTGCAGATCAACATCATAAAGCATTAATTTATTGTTGGACATCTTGTTTTTGACACTGTTGATGAGCTTCCCTCACCAGCCCATCCAGATTACCTTAATTAGCACTACATGTCCAGCTGCCCATCCTCCCATTTCCAGTGTGGTACAAATTGGGTCAAGGTTTTCATAATGATTTATCTTGTCTATTAGCAGTTTTGCATCTCAGTACTTGTGCCAGGGGTCAGACCCCTTGCATGTTCATATATTGAACAACTGACATGAGAACAAAGGAGGTATTTAAAGTCTGTTTTAGCACCTTATCAAACATGTCTAATTCTCTGTGGGTGAGGCCAGAAAGAGCAAAGTAATATTCACTGCCACGGAGGTGTACAATATAGAGGATGCTCATCTGATACACTTGATCAGTGAGGAAGGACAGGCTGGTGGGGAAGGTACTGAACTGGCCTCAGATCTGAAGTCAGTCCCTGCTGTGCCACAGACTGCCTAGGCAACCCTAGGCAAGTTGCTTAAATTGTCTGTGCCCCAGTTCCCCAGGTGCAAATCTTGCACATCGTTTTTAATTTCTCCTACCCTTTAGCTGCCTTTCCTGTCCATATTATAAACTCTTTGCAGGAGGGACCGATTTTCACCGGGCGCGTCTACACTTGCAATTAATTTGAAGCAATAAACTCATGCACTGCTGCAATGTAAAAAAACTCTGCAGCAGGATAGTACTTGTATTTACTACCTTGCTGCAGAATTTATGTTTACTCCAGCCTAATAGCCCTGCACACACAGACATAAGATGTTTACTGCAGAGCTAATTAGTCTACTCTGCAATAAATGTCTCATGTAGGTGCGCCCTGTGGGTGCGTCTACATGTTTATTAATGTGCTGTAATTACGGCACGTTAAGTTCAGTACCTGTAATGACTAGTACTAACTTAATGCACTGTAATCGGCGCTATTACAATCAGTGCAGATGAACAATCTTTTTGTGATGTTAATACTCAGTAGACTAAATCTCCTGCACATTAGCACAGGTTTTGCCTGCTACAGACTAGAATTAGTCTACTGTACTTGAAACATCTCACATAGACGAGCCCACTGTGTATTTATCCAGTGCCCAACACAAGCGGCCATGATGTCACTTGGGGTCTCTGTAGCTCAGTGGTTTTCAAGCTGTGGTCCATGGACCCCCGGAGGTCTGCAAAAGATGACTATGATCAGTCAAAAGTACGTAAATACCCACATTTACGATTCAAAGGGATCTGTGCCTCCATTCAAAATTTTTTTAGGGTTCTGTAAATGAAAAAAGGTTGAAAACCACTGCCCTAGGCAATTTAGTACTGTGAACCCCACCACCACTTAAGAAGGCAACATAGATTTTTCTGTACTATACAAATACATATATAGAGACATAAAAATAAGCATATTCATATTTAAAGTATCAATATTAAGGGTAAGCCAATCTGAATTCAATTGGCTTATAAATTCTATTGGCTTCTGCCTCTGGCAGTTGCGAACTGTCAACCAAAATTTGAATCAAACTGGAACTGAACATTTACTTGAGGGTTCACATAAAAAATTGCTATCTATATACATTCTTTTTTTCATGCCAATGGTCCTCCAATGCCTGGCTGGAAAGAGAAACGGAAGTGAAATGCAAGTCCAGTAAGTAAAAAACTCTCTGGCCATACTGAAATGAAAACGAGCAAACCAAAGCAGAAACCTACCTTATTTCTTTTGGCCATGGGATCTGTGATGTCTAATATACTGATCTTCATTTCCCAGTTGACCTTTGGGTATGACACCACACACTGGAGAAGACCAGTGTACTTATTTATTCAGTCTCCTGTTGGATTAAATTTAATTTTTGAATCGTATTTGTTGAACTCCAAACACAAGGAGACTCCCTGTTCCACAGTAATTGCAAATAAATAAGTAAGTAAATAAATAAGTAATGATAGTAATGAATGAATCAGAAGAATCTCTGGGGCTTCTGATCTAACTGCACCCAGTGGGAACCCCATTATGTGCTTTTTTGGTACTTGATGAAACCGTCCCACTATCCTTCCAGGCCCCTTCTGATTAGTGAATAAGAAATGCTGATCTGAAGTCCTAGATGGCATTGTGCATGCGCAAGGTCTGTTCTAATGCTGTTATAAGCCATCCTCCTGATAGTCTCTTTCCTTGAAGGACTCTTTCCTTGAAGCAGCAGGCTTTGTAGGCAGGCTTCTCTCCTTCTCCAACCTTTTCTTATCATCAGGGCATCTGTAGTACTGGAGGATGTCTGAAGTTTCATCCTCCCACTGTGTTTTCATGTCCACACATTTTTTCCTAATGAAGAAGGATTCTAATACTTCCCATTACCATGGCAGGTGGGTGGAGGAACAGCCAGTCTTTCTTTTCCTTGGCAAAGTGCTTCTCAGTTGCTGTTACATATTGTGAAGCAGCGAACACAAACATTCATTCTGTTCCTGTCTCAACCTAATGATCCACATTGTTGGGCTTCTGTAGGCATAGTAGTGCTCCAGCTAGATTTCCTGTGTGGGTGTGAGACCCACAGGAACTTCAGTCAAAGCATCATTCTGCTCAAACAAGCTGGGGAAGCCTTCTTGGGACTGCCCTGAGTTGCAACATTCACATTGACCTTCCCCTGCTAGCTCCACATAGGGACTTAGATGCCTAAGAGCTAATTTCAGTGCCTCTGTAACTTCTAGGCACTGTGTAGATCAGCAAAACCCCAATTCAATTGTAAAGAACATATCTTGTGCATTGGCCTTCAAGCAAAGTGTAGATGGTGGTAAGAGTTTTTGGAGCTGGCTAACATTTGGTCCATACCCATTTTACCAAATATCCAGTCATTTACTCATCTGATGGCTGGGCAACCTGTTTGCCCATCCTGCTATGTGACCTGTTTGCCCATCCTTCAAGTGCCCTCTCTCCACATTTAATTTAGAATAGAAATTTAGATCCAAGTCTTCCACATTTCAAGAGACTATTCTACTCTTTGAATTAGAGTTAGGCTTGAGGACCAGGGAGGTCTTCAGATGTAAGAGACCTCTGTTCCAAATCAAGCAGAGTTGGGAAATTAAAGCAGTTCTCCATCTACAAGGTAGGCAATCTACCCACTGGTTAACAGAGTAAAATAAGGTGTGTATAAGCTACATTGTATGTATCTTCCATTTCCAGAGGAGGTTTTGTGGGTGGGAATTCCAGCCCAGAGCTGGGCACTTGACAAAACTGGAGGGGTGGGAGTTAGGTCCTACTCCTCTCCTTAGCATTTCTTACTGGCTGGTGTAGGCAGGCAGTCAGCTGTGCTGCATGTGAGCACCTGTGAATTGTTCTTAAGTAGCTTATTGTCTTCATAAGTAGTATAGGAAACCTAATCACCTACCTCAGGGCTGAGGATTTCAATAGGTAAGAGGTAACCTGTGTGTTAGATATTGCAGCACACTGGTCCTCTTTTTATTGCAGTGTAAGGACATTAATCCTCAGGGAAATCCATACTTCTGGCTGGTGCATGGAAACAAAGTAATACAACTGATCACATCTCAAGATGCAATGGTACAGTTCTCCTTAGACCTTTGGCAATATGTTGCCCTTTTGACTAAAATTAAATGCTTGAGGTCTCTGCACAGTTGAGTTTTACTGGTTCTTTCTTCTAAGTGTGATGATTTAGAGGAAGAGTCAGTGTTAATAGGTGAAGGGAGATGTTAAACTCTCACACTTCCTTTTAGACCAAGAAGGTTATAAATCAAACTGCTTTTCAGTTACGAGGGCTATGGCCAGGAGCAGATCTAAGCTTTTGAAAGTGAGGAGTGGTGAGGCAGAGAGCTCATTACCTGGGGGGGTGGTATGACCAGTGGTAGAGACCAGAGCTTTCAGCAACAGAAAGCTTGCTAAGCACGGACCGCAGCTACCTAGTTTTGCTCTTGGTTAAAATTTCTTATGAAAAGATAAGAGTATTTCTAGAAGAATTTTAAAGGATTAATGTTTTTTTAATTTTGTCTGAAGCTTTCCTCAAAGTTTAGTTTTATTCTGGAAAAAAAATCAGTATTTTCCCCCCAAAAAACAGATTTGTTTCTGTGTGTAAAAAAAAAAAAAAACCAAAACACTACACTTTCTGTCACCTTTTAACTTTTCCCACAAGGGAAAAAGAAAGGTATTTAAAAAGTTTTTTTTTAATGCACCAAGACTAAAGGGGGCGGGGAGTTGATAGCTTTTGCATTTTCAGCAGAAAAGAGGAAAATGTAAGTAGCAATTGGTCAGGTTCTCAGCCCAATTAAACTCTCCCTGCCTTAGGCTGGTGTGATGCAGAAGATGCCACCTGACAAAGAGAACTATTTTGTAATTCCTGTTGTAGAATTGGAGCCTTACCATATTAATATAAGGCTAACGCATCTCAGCCTGGAAGGGAGCTGGTAATATTTGTGACATTTTGTTACATACAACACACTCCTTGTTCTGCTGCACCAGACAAAAGTAAAGGAAAATCTCCATGTGATCCACAGGGAGCAGAATAAGCAGGCTTGGCTCCCTGGCTGCTGCAACTCAGAGACTCAAAGAATTATCTTTTTTTCTTCATTTTGCTTTTCAAAAACAAAATGCATATTTTATTCCAGGATGCAGAGTACACAGGAAAATACAGTTTCCAGGAAAGGGTTCGTCCCATTATTCAACTAAATGAAAGTTACAGGACTTAGCCAATTGTCAGTGCCCTTTACCTGGATTCCCTGCCCCCTCCCCAAAATGCTAGCATGACTCATGTGAAAGCCTTAAGAATCAATTGCTCCTGCTTTAAAAAAAAAAAAAAAGAAGAAGAATTTCTCCAGTGATGTGATACTTATGATTGATCCAAAGTTTAGCATAAGCATTCCTTACATACTTGTATCTCAGGTGCAGGCACAACAGCCAACAGAGAAACAGACATGCAAATATTCTTTGTGTCTAATCTTTCATGGGGATTTTTCCATTTGCTGCCTGGGAAGGTCAGGTCCACTTCTTGCAAAAGGTGGTTGCAGCTTTTGGCACTTTCCATTTAGTATGACACCATGTTCTGCATCACTCATCCTCAAGCTGTATATCATAAACCAATTAATGACTTCAATGACATTTCTGCACTCTTTCCTGAATCCAGTAGACAGTGTAAGGAAGCTCACAAGAGTTTTGCCTCTTTTGGTTCCTGTTCTGAGGGTCAGCAGGTTAACTCTTCTATCTTTAATCAAAAAGATGAGGCCAACAGGAATAATGTTGTAGGCTTTCCCGGTGCTGATTGTAACCTTTATTGTTGGTTAATTGACAAAAGTGGTAAAAGTCTGTTTCGGGATTTCTGTTCCATAAAAATGTCTCCTTTGCTGAAGTATCAATTAAAAGCCTTAGTTCAGAGTTTATTCTTCTTGCAAGCAGCTATTTGTTCAGTAGTAATTGTCAAGATTTTGACATTAAATACAGTAATTTCTCCCACTATGTTTAAAAATCACTTCCCAAACACTAAGTTAAATTTCTTTCCCGCTTTCTGTAACAATGAGATTTCACATTTAAGTGTGTTAATAAAGCTATCAAATGGATTGTGAAATTCACCAAAACCAAAATGCAATCAGCTCTATTCCAAAGCCTCCAGCAGGTTACATTTCTTTAACTGAATATATGCCAGGATTCCTTCCTACAAGGGTAAAACACAAAACTGCTTATTTCCAGCACAATCCCAAACCAGTGTACTGTGGCATTTTCTCTCCAATAATCTCTTAACTATTATCAACCACACCTTGCTTTCATGGGTTTCTAACACAAGTAGATAGCAGGAAAGCTTAATTCCTCTGTATAAATCTGGACATCTTGGGGAGGGGGGTGGAGAAACTAAAGCTATGAAAAAGGACTAAAAGAATTTCTTTTTATACTAGCAGACATATTCTGAGTACAGCCAATAGTAGCTGATGATTAATCAGCTGTAAGTCAGGGTAGATTTGCACCTTATAGACTAACTAAATCAGCGATGTATAGCATAAGCTTTCATGAACCTGATCTCACTGCATCAGATGCTGTGAACAGATCTGGCCTGTCTCACTGAAGTAAGGTAATACCGAAACAAGAATCTTTGCATGCAGTGCTTTTTGCTTCATATGATAAAGATACAGGAAGCAGAGCCAATCTTGGTTGTTATTATTCTTTTAGTATTTTTTTTTAGAAAAGAAAAAACTGCAAAAAATGTGAGCAGTTATGACCATTGCCCTGTGTCAGAGCAGAGAGAGAGCTCCTTGGGGCACAGGTCAGGCTGGAAAAGCAGGCTTGGATTTTTGAACAAGGAACCTGCTTCCTGGAGTTTGCTTCTATTATGTTCCAGAAAACAGAATCTGGTGTCCATTCATTGTACAGAAACAGAATTGTCACAAAGAACTACCTTGCTTCCTAACTTGCTTTGTGTACCTTCTTGAAGGAAAAGGCTCCAAAAGCTTTTTTTGCACAACACAAAAAACATGCAATTGTTAAAATATAATGCCCCTACAATGAGAATAGAAAGCAGCAGAATACAACTTCAATTTAGCATTATTAGCATGTCAAAATAAAATCCCTATCCTCTATACATGTAGTTCCAACTTTCCGTCTAAATACATGTGTTGATACTTTGCTATGGATATTTTTCCACCTTGAAGTAAAAACATTAAATGGTCCATATATAAGAGGATCTCTGACATCAATTGGTAATGGATACTGAACATTTTAAAAAAATGTCTGAACAGTTTCTGCTCTGCATGAAACCCAAGTATGTTTGGCCTGACCTTCCTTGGCTTCTCTTGTCTGGAGAATAAATTATGAAATTTTTAACATTCCTACAACTGTAACATCTGGGCCTCATTGTTTCATAATATTTTAAAAAATGGGTGTCAGCATTAAACATACTTTCTATTCACTGCACTCATTTTCCTTGTTTGCTATATATTTTTGAATCAATATGTTCATGCATAAATTTCAATGTGTCATCTCCTGCTTCACTCCCAGGGGACTGTTATCAAACCTAAATCTGGAGGTGTCCTAACAAAGTGATTCTGCCTAGAAATGCACCAAGGATACAAGTATCGTGTTATGCAGGTAGCCAGGATAGTCACCCACTCAAAATATGTTTAATGATTTTGGCTGCTCTATTAAAAAAGGCAGAAATTGCTCTAGTATCGTTGTGGTATTTGCTGCACACTCCGTCAGAGTTGAACTGTGCGATTTTAGCTCTTGTGCATCACTGAGTTGAAGGGACAATGGCTTAAACACAGTTATACATATTAGGAGACAACCACTTATTTAAGGTAAATCATCTTCCTTCACTAGATATCAAATAAAATTCTACAGTTGAAAAGATTAGGATCTTAGGATGTTTTTTAATCCTTTGTGTTTGAATCGATGGCTGAACATACCACATTACATGCAGTGTAGGAAATACACTAAATATTTTATAAATATTCAAATATCAGGGAATCTTGAGACATGTTATATTAATTCTAATGGCTAAAACTACATGAAGGACAGAAAGGGAAGGAACAATACAGGTGTAGTTGTGCCTCAGTTAATTGAAGAATTTTGGGTTTGTTTTATGTCATAGTTGGAAACAAATGAAAGAGGTTTGCTGTTTAGATAGGAAAGGACAATGTAGCACCATTTACAAATTTGCACCTTTTAGTTGTGGATGACTGTCTCTGACTTATCTCCTTGTAAGATTTCAGATGGTTCAGGATCAGGTGTTTTGTTCAGCTTGCTCTCTTGCAAGTACACATACTATATGGGATCTTACCCCAATCACAGGACTTCTAGCTGCCCTATTGTTTTCTGTGGTGGCAATACCTTGACCCATGCCCCAGATCACTGACAGTAAGTGCTCTGAAAGTAGCTGATTTGTGGAGTGCTGGATGTGATGTATGATGGACATTGGTAGAAGATGACTAATACTAGATCCACGGATAGATTTGCAATCCTCAGTGAAAACTGTAGCCCTGAGTTAGGTACCTAGGCTCCCTGTACAATGAATGGAGGTACAGGCTTTGTCCCTATGCAATGCACAGGAATGAGATCTCCAGAAGTCAGCAATAGGGGCAGCCAAATTTAGCTAGAGGAAATGCTGATGAAATGATGCCTTGCCTTTTAAAGGGAATTGGGCATTTATATATAACCAGCATTATGGGGCAGCTGCCTTCAAAGTTCTGAACATCTAAGTTTTGGATTTAAGTGCCTAAAGTCCTTTTATCCTGAGGAATTTCTAATCAAAGTAATTAGAAAGACTTGGCATCTAAAGGTAGGTACCTAAATCCACTTTTAGGACCCTGAATAAAAGTGACCTCCTCCCAGAGGTCCCAGATGCCTAGAATGCCTATTGTAAATAGTGACCGTGAGCATGTGAGAATTTAGCACTTCTAAGAATCACTGCATTTATATTTAGGTGCTAGCCAAAGAGTTGCATGTTGACTACTAAACAGTCAAATTGAAAAATGGAGGTCTCAGCCTCTCAGAAACTCCCCACCTACAATAGGATATTCACAGTAACTTTTATTATTGGAGTGACCCTACACTTCAGCAAAGTACTGTGAGAATATACTTTAAGCCAGGGGTGGGCAAAATGCGGCCCGTGGGCCAGACCTGGCCCACCAGGCCATTCTATCCAGCCCGCAGGGCTCCTAAAATTTTAGAAAATTAAGAGTTATCTGCCCCTGGATGCCTGTCACGTGGCCCTCAATGGCTTGCCAAAACTCAGTAAGTGGCCCTCTGCCTGAAATAATAGTCCGCCGCTGCTGTAAGCGCTAAAATAACCCTACTGAGGTCAATGGGACTGCTCCACAGCTTAGAAGCTAAGCACATGTTTAAGCACTTTGCTGAACTGATATCTTAATGCATCCTTGGGGGTGGGAGGATTTAGATTTTTAGTTGCATGGTGTTTACTATTAGTTTATTTGATTTATTAACTTACAGTGTTGCAAGCAAAATAGATCAGAAATTGTGCGTTTATGAATGTAATTTCTCTAAACTTAATTTTTATTGTGAGTGATGCATAACATGGGATAGAGAATTGAGCAGGGGCCAGCAATGTATGGCCTGCAGAGCCACTAGATCCAGCCCACCGAGCTAAGGGTCTTTGGCAGCATTCTGGTGGCATGGTGGGTGGAGCGCTTTGCCCATGTCCAAGCCAGGGCTGGATGGCAAGAAGCTGTGCTGGGACCAGGCAGCAGGGATCTGCAGCCCTACCACAGCTGAGGAGCAGGGAAAAACAGCAGTGGCAGTGGCCAAGTCAAAACACCAGCTGCCCTTGGACCTGTGCCAGGTTTCTGACCCACAGCTCTGAAAGGTTGCTGGCTGCTGGACTAGAGAAAAGAAATCTGTGAAAATAGGCGATGATACCCTCCAATGTTTGATCATCTAGAATTCAATTTCACGACATGGGGAAGGATTTACCAGGACACCTGAACTGCTTGGCAGTACCAGATCCCCAACGAAAGGGGATTTTTATAGGTATATAGGTGATTAGCTCCATATCCAGTGAGAAATCTGGCCCAAAGTGGAGCCAGCATGTTCTGGTGAACCTGCCTCAAAGCTTTTGATGTGGAAATGTACCTCTTGCTGAAGGGGTATGTCACCTCAGTCACAGCCTGATTTCCTGCTCAGTAGAGGAATAGACTTCATTGTGCCTTGATTTAAATATGCAGTGAAGTTGGATTTTTGTTCTTTATTTGGTAATTAATTTATAAAGCGCCCGTCTCTCAGCAGTATTGGGAACACTGCACAAAATGATATAAAACTCTGCGAAGTTGGGCACCGGAGGGGCTGGCATGCACTCTGCCAACAAAAGGGACACGAACAAGGAGAAGCAGGTAGACTGAAGAAAGATTACCTGGATCAAAGAAGAAACGACCTGAATAGGAAAGCTTCTTGCACCCATCTCGACAACAGCCACACAGAGACCCAGTGGACATCCTCAGGGAAGAAGCTCCATGATGGAGTCCCTACTGAGAAAGTTCAAACAGCAAACCCAAGTGTAGCAAAACTATATGGTAAAGAAAAAAAACAGAGAGACTGCAAGTTCCATAAGGCTATGATTATGTGATATACATATTTTTATTCAAGATCAAAGTGTTGTTTTTAATAGTTAAATATTCACGGATGCAAATGAGGTTTCATTTGCATAAAGTGATAATTATGTTATTCATTAGGACTTGGTAAATGTTGTGTTCAGCCTCTACATTCATTTTGCTGTAGGGTTACTGAGAAACAAGTTTATGAGTTTGATGGGAAACCTATTGTGAAGTAAGTGGTGGAGCTTATTTTTGCGGAGCAGGGGGGGAATTACCTAGCTCCTGCATTCTCAGTATGGCATGTCCAGTCTAGCCCATTATATCAGCTAATGTCTGTGGGGAGGCCCAGGGCTGCTGTCCCTGCAAGGTCATCTGTCAATGCCAGAGGGGGAGGGGGGAAGCTGTCAGTCTCCCGGTATAATTGTGTCTTCCCAGCTGCATTCTCTCCCTGCCCCACCCTGTCTCTGCCCATGAACATGGTACATGTTGCTGTGGGAGAGACCCCTCTTCCCCTCCCCCCTTCACACACACACCTTCCCCTGGGTCAAAAAAACAATGGAGCAGGGAGGACAGGGCAAGTCTGCTCTGAGCTGCAGACACTTGATAAATGGGTGGGCAGGCAGCGAGTGACAATATGCAGACAAGTGATATCATTTGCAAATGGATTCAGCAAGGGAAGGAAGAATATAGAAGGGGGAAAGACAAAGTCAGGGGCATGAAAAAAGGCTTCTCATTAACCCTTTCCAGGAAGGTGGAAAGTATAGTATTGCTCAGGGGAAAATATTGGAGCATAATTTTGCAATACCAAACCAAAAAGCCTTGGTAGAACTAAATGCCTGTTGGAATGAATAGGCTGGCATCGACCACTCTTTTTACAGGCGTTTACCATATTATAGAGGCTCTTCTCTCTGAAATTGGAGATTTGGGGCTCCTTATCCTTACTTGAACCTAGAGAAAATCCAGGAAGAGGCCTCATGACCCAGCTCCCTCCTCCTCATTCTAGGCTGCGTATTATGTGCACCGAATGGTTTTGCAAGAAATATATGGCCAGCAATTGCATCTTCTCCTTTAGAAACTCCAGCTTCTAGCACTGCCTTTGCTGGACAGCCCAGCCAAGTCAACCTGCTTCTGAGCAAGGATCCTGAGACTACTTCATCAGGCTGTAGAAATGTATCTTTTATGAGAAGGGGTTAAGGGAGGGGGGAGGGGGGAAGAGGAGAAAATGGCCAGAGGAACTGAAGCTGGATTGGCAAGTGGAACAGAGGAGTGCTTAGCTTTTAAATATTTATGAGTTTAAAGACCTTAGAATGATTGTGCCAAATAAACACATATATTCAAATTCAGGGGGAAAATGTGTTAAATAGAACCTATACAGGATTGGAAACCTCTTTGTGATTGATGGTCAACAGGCAGGTCAGACTCACCAAGAAACATAATGTGCACAGGACGCAACAATTCCCTTATCGTGCAATTATTTCTTTAACTGTGTTAGTAATATTCTGTTTCTGAGACAGGCTCCTCTCTCTCTCTCCCTCTCCCTCTGTGTCTTACACACACACTCTCTCTCTCTCTCTAGCACTGACCACACAAAAAGTGAAAGTATTTTTGTAATCATCTTGTGAATTACTCACCAAGTTTCATCAAATGCCGCATCCACGTGATAGCTTTTATGCCTTTCCACCACAGTGAACTGGGCTTATATGTTGACATCAACGATGCTGCCTAACCTGTTTGGATCAGTACACTAAAGAAATAATTTTGACTGGGCAGACTATTTAGAGGCCAGCAGCACACAGGTTTCATAGTTTCATAGTGGGTAGGGTTGGAAGGGACCTGAGCAGGTCATCAAGTCCGACCCCCTGCCATGGCAGGAAAGAGTACTGGGGTCAAACAACCCCAGCAGGCATACAATCTCGGATGGCCTTTAGGGCAGTGTGCTTGGCAGCATGTGGAGCAACCCACCAAGTTACGCAGTGAGGTTCTCTCCTTGCTGCAAACAGTGGGCAGAACTGGTTCAAGTACAGACAGAGTGAAACACTGTTAGTTTCTATGGTTACAAATAAAATATTGACCATGTAGCCAACAGGCACAGACCATATTTAGAACCAACTTACTACTAAACTCAGAATTTTCTCTCTTTTAACAGAAGAAATTCAGGCTACTGGATTTGTCCATGAGAATACTCTCATTGACATAGAGTATACACCGCTTCCATAGAGCTCAGGGGAAGAATGTGCCCAAGTTCACCCCACAAATCTGCACTCTTCCTCTCCCATACGCCAAGTCTGTTGCCAACCTGTTGCAACCCCATAACTGTCTGATTAAAAGTTAACCCACCAATCTTTACTATAGATCATGGGCCAACATAGACCACAACCAACAATCCTAACTCACAAACAATCCATAATGGAAAGCAATTATTCTGTTAATTATAACATTGTTAACTGGGGTCTGTATTTTGAAAGAAGTTCCCAAAAAACAGAATTTCTTGTGATACATTCTCTCTTCTATGTTTCCTGCCATTCTTAAGCATAGCATGAACTTTGAAGAGAAATATTTCCAACCCTTTTCCCTATTAAAAATGTCTTTTTTTTCTTTTTTTCTTTTTTTTTTCCTGGTTACCCAATGCAGTCATCATATTATAGCTATTCTATTTAAATGCATTAAAAATAAAGATCAAATAGCTAGATCCTCCATTAACTGCCTCATTATCCTATTGAAACAGGAGTCTTTCTGACTTTTACTGTGGACACAGCCAGGAAATATTAGAACCTGCCTGGCATTAATAACTTGACACACACACATTCACACACAAAAATCTAAATGGCCAATTAATGGCTGCATCTAGCTTAATGGTACTTATTAACTTGTATTACCTACACCAACTGCTAATGGTTTTAGAACTTCTTTCACTTGATTCCTGCTTTTTCTTCTTTTCTTTTGCACCACATTAGTACTGTATTTCTTTCAGAAACTCACTCATTGCGAGGGGGAGGGACACAATGACCTGATAACCTTTTCCTGTCTCTAATTTCTATACATACTCTTCCTCATTATGACACTCCTGCACAATAAAATGTAGATGATCAGACTTGGCAACTGAAACATCCCTTTCCCCCTTAGCTTTCTTGATGTGCTGTTGGTCCTGATTTATTTCCACTAGAAGCACATCCATTGCTCTTCAGGGTACTGAGAGAACAAGGACAGGAGAGGGTGGCATTGGTCATTAAGGCTAAATAATCCATTAGCTTTCTGTTCTCTTTTTTCTGAGGAGACGTTTGTATGGACAGTGGAAACCACAGCAAAGGACCATCTTTCCTAATGGCAACCACGGAGTTTCTGACAGTCATAACTAGATCTCTCATGCAAACCTCCAGGTGCTGGGCTACTGGCTTGCTCATGGAAACCCTGATATCGGCAGTTCCCAAAGGGTGTGCCATGGCATACTGGTATGCCACAAGAGTTGGGGAAGTGTGCCATGAAAAATGGGCTGCATGGAACCCCAGCTCTGGTGGCTCCATGCAGCGGGATGAGGGCACACAGGCCAGATCTGGTCTGCAGACCTGTGAGTGAGGTGTGCTGCCAATTTTAATTTGGAAAAAAGTGTACCCCCGGTATTAAAAGTTTGGGAAACACTATTTTACATCTTGTTAACATTTGATCATATCATATCATTGCTGCAGAAATACATTTAGAAGTGCTTCTGGGCAAAGCCAGCTTAATTAAGGGAAAGATGATTCTGTGTTTAACATTTTGGAGACTGGGATTGAAGAGACTGGTGTTTCCTGCGGATTGCCTTTGTATTTGGGGAAAAAAAAATCTGTGCCTCAGTTTCCTCATCTGGAAGATGGGTGTAGAGAACACTGTAGTACAGATCTTTTCTGCCTCCAGTTACTGTGTTTCTAAGTGGGACTGAGCAGCCTAGAATTTAAGGTTTCTAGGGACCATTATGCACATGTAATTTAATCCTAGACTTTCATAGATTTCATAGACATTAGGGCTGGAAGGGACCTCGAAAGATCATTGAGTCCAGCCCACTGCCCCAGGGGCAGGAAGTCAGCTGGGGTCATAGGCAAGATAAGCAAGATAAGCATCCAATTTATTCTTGAAGGTGTTCAACATAGCTGCTTGAACCACCTCTGAGGACAGGCTGTTCCAGACGTTGGGGGCTCGGACAGTAAAGAAATTCTTCCTTATGTCCAGCCTGAAATGGTCTTGTAGTAGTTTATAACCATTTGACCTCGTCATCCCTTGGGGCGCTCTGGTGAACAAACGTTCCCCCAGATACCGGTGGTCACCCAGATAAACTTGTATGTAGCCGCCAGATCGCCCCTGAGCCTGCGCTTTTTCACCAAGTCTCTTTCTTCCATAGTGCTAGCCAGAGTAGCACTGCCAAGCCTATAAGGGTGCTGCAGGTTTTTCCTCCCAAGGTGGAGAACCTTGCATTTTTTGATGTTAAACACCATCAGGTTCTTGTCCACCCATTTGCTGAGCCTGTCCAGGTCAGCCTGGATCGCCCGCCTGTCTTCTGGTGTGGATGCTTTTCCCCAAAGTTTGGTGTCATCGGCGAACTTGTCCAATCCACTTCTGACTTCAATGTCCACATCATTAATGAAGATGTTAAACAATTTGCGTCCAAGGACAGATCCATGGGGGGACCCCACTGGTCACAGGGCACCATGATGAGTGACTTCCATCAATTACTACCCTCTGGGTCTGACCACAGAGCCAATTTCCCAGCCAGCGGATCGTGGTGGATCCAAGGCTGCAACTGGCCAGTTTTGCCAAAAGGTGATTGTGGGATACCAGATCGAAGGCTTTTTTGAAATCAAGATATATGACATCAATCTCTTGTCCCTTGTTCAGGTGATAAGTCACCTGGTCGTAGAAGGAGATGAGATTGGTCAAGCAAGACCTACACGCAACAAACCCGTGCTGGCTATCCCTTAGGATGTTGGTGTTGGCCAGTCCAATAAGGATGGCCTCTTTAATAAAAAGTTTTCCAGGACCTTCCCCAGAACAGAAGTCAGGCTGATGGGCCTATAGTTGGCCAGATCCACTTTCCTCCCTTTCTTGAAGATAGGCACCACATTGGCCTTCTTCCAGTCTTCAGGCACTATACCAGAGTGCCAGGAGTTTTCAAAGATCAGTACTAGACGCTGGGCTATGATGCTCACCAGCTCCTTGAGTAACCTGGGTTATAGATTGTCAGGGCCGGCTGACTTGAAGGTATCCAGCCTCTCAAGGTATTCCTTCACGAGGTCAGCATTTATGGAGGGCAGGGGATCCCCCTCACCTGGATCTCCCTGTCCCATAGTGGGCATGGGTATCCTATGGGACTGATGAAAGACCAATGCAAAGTACCCATTTAATAGGTTGGCTTTTTCCTGGGTGTCAGTTGTCCCATCTGGTTCAGCAGGGGTCCAATGTTGCACTTGCTTTTCCTCCGGTTCCCCACATATCTAAAAAAGGACTTTTTATTGTCCTTGATGCTTGAACCTAGTTGGAGTTCAGTTGCAGCCTTGACTTGCCTGGTTTGGTCCCTGCAGGACTGGACCAGTGCAGAATAATCCTCCTTGGAGGTGAATCCCATCCTCCATCCTTTGGAGGCCTTTCTTTTTAGCCTCAGGAGGTCCGCTAGATCCCTGGAGAGCCAGAGGGACTGCTGTGCTCTCTTGCTGACTTCCCTCTGAGATGGAATAGAAATAGCTTGTGCATTGAGGATCGCTCCCTTGAGGAGCAGCCACTCTTCTTGAACTCCCCTCTCTCTGGGGTCATGGTCCCTTAGGGCCTCACTGACAAGCCTCCTGAGCTTGTCAAAGTCGGCTTTCCTGAAGTCAAGCACTTCCGTGTTGCTGACTGACTTGCCAGCTTTACAGCAGATGGTGAAGGTGATCAGCTCGTGGTCGCTGTCACCCAGCTTCCCATCGATCACTAGGTCACCGATTAGGTTATCCCCAGTAGCCAGTACGAGGTCAAGCAGCGCTTTACCTCTTCTTGGCCCGTAGACTTCTTGAGTTAGGTAGAGGTCATCCATGCATGAGAGGAAGCTTTGTGACCGCTCGGATTTTGCTGAGTGATCTTCCCATGAGATGTCTGCGTAACTGAAGTCACCCATGACAACCAAGGTCCTGGAGCATGCGGCCTCAGCCAGTTCCCGGGTGAACTCCTGGTCAAGTTCTTGACTTCAGGTGGGAGGTCTGTAGTAGACTCCCACTGTTGTGTCCCCTGTGGCATGTTCCCCACGGATTTTAACCCAGAGGGTCTCCAGTCATCAACCCTGGTCGCCAATATCAGCTTGCAGGGATGCATAACTTTCCTTAACATAGACAGCTACATCCCCACCCCTTTTATCTACACGATCCTTCCTGTACAGGGTATAGCCATCTATACCCATGGTCCAGTCATGGGTGGAGTCCCACCAGGTCTCTGTTATCCCTATGACATCATAATTATTTGTGTTAAGCAGGAGGACGAGCTCCTCCTGTTTATTCCCCAAGCTCCTGGCATTTGTGTACAGGCAGGCAAGTGTCCCCTTGGGGGCTCTTGCCTTGCCCACAGATTGTGCCAGGGCTGGGGCAGGGGTGGGCTCCCTTAAGTGCCTTGGCCTGCTGGCTTTGCAAGGGTTGCTCTGCAGGTCAGCAGTGGCGGTAGTCCCCCCGTTCCCCAGTGGGCTTAATTTAAAGCCTGGTGGAGCAGGTCAGCCAGTCTGGCTGAGAAGAGCCTCCTCCCCAGGGGAGAGAGGTGGAGGCCATCTCTTCCCAGCAGCTCGCTGCCTCTCTTGCCAAAGAGTGGGCTGTGGTCATGGAAACCAAAGCCTTCCTCATGACACCAGAGCTGCAGACTTTGGTTAACTACCTGGGTCCTCCTCTTCCTCCTCAGCCCACACCCGAGACTGGGAGGATCGAAGACAATACCACCTGTGCCCCCAGACCCTGTGTAATTATCATCATTTCACTACAGATCATTTCATCATTTACTGTGAGGTCAGCTTCATAACAGACACAGCTCATTGACTGGCTTTTCTCCTGCCTTCATAAGCCATAGAATTTCACCTAGCAATGCTTGCATCAAAGCCATAACTTCTGTTTGAGCTACAGCTTCTCTCTTCAGGCACAGCTTCTCTTGATATAAAGGACTCTAGGTGATGGAGGCTCCAGCACATCCTTTGGTAGGTTGTCCCAGTGGTTATGTTACAAAATTTGGCACCTTATGTCTAGGCTGAAGTGTCTGAATTCAGATTCCAGCCACTGAATCTCTGTATGAATTTATCTGTTAGATTAAAAAAAATAACACTAAAAAAACCCTTTCTACTCTCAGAAACTGTCTTTCAATCTAGTTAGTTATGGATTGTGATGAAGTCACTTCTTAATTTCCTTATGAATAAACTAGATTTAGAGATTTAATAAACTCAGCATGCATAAGGTTGTTTTTCTAATCTTGTAGCTTTTTTTCTGACCTTTTCTGGTCCCAGGCACCACTAGCAATGCCTCCAGGGTAACCTATGGGTCTTAGTCTGAGAACCAGTGGGTGCATCTACATGAGAGACTTTATGCGCGGTAGAATTAGTTTACTGTGCATTAGCACATCATGGCCAAACCTGTGCTAATGCACTAATGTGCATCAGAATTAGCCTACTGCACATTAAGCATCAAGATAAGACCATGTGTTGTTGCTACTGTGTACTACCACCAGCTACCGCACATTTATATGGTACCTCATATTAGAAGTACTAAACTTAATGTGCAGTAGCAAAGGCGCATTAAAGGCATGCCCATTGGAGGGAATATTTTAAATTGTAGGTCACTGCTTTCTAACCCTGTTTGCCTCTGCACTGACCATTGTAGCTTATGTAAAATGCATTGCTGACTAAAACCCAGTTTCTACACAGGTCAACATTGTGAAAAAACCCATCACAGGAGAGAGGCCAAAGGTTTAACAGACGTGAAAAATCAGCTAACTTCTTGAACCTTCACGTGTTCCAACCAGCTCAGTGTGGAGGTACATTTATATGGCCAAGATGCACATATTCTGTGAATAAAGAGGATATAAATCTTCTGGTTTATAAGCCCTGGCATTTTTCACAAGAGTTAAGCTCACTTTAAACCAAAAGGAAAAATATCATCCTTCACTGTATATTAAATAAGCATCTCAGAGACAGGGATATGTTTTCATTATGAGGGTATGTACCAAGCCTTACGCAGTGGTGTTTCAGTCCCTGACTGAAACATAGACACTATGGCAATGATGATAAATATTACTACCAATAAATGAACATAGTAATAGGGTACTTCAATAATAAAAACTGTAAACACAAATGCAAACCCCCACCACCATTTTTCACAGTTAATGTTTGTTCAAAAATCCTTAGCCATTTAAAAATATTCTGACATTCTAACACGCTGAAGATCAAATTCCTAGAATTCATCTATTTTGCCTTCTCGAGTTAGATGCTAACAACATGTTAGTACTAGACGGAGGGCATTATTTGAGTTCCATGTATAGCCTGAATTCCAGACAAGACTGAAGCCAATTTTATTTATGTTTGGTCTTGGTATAATATCTTTCCATCATTCAGTTGTCTATGTCTAAACCCTGCAGAAGAGGTTTTTGGAATAAATGTCTGGGTATTAGTGGCTAGAGAGCTAACAGCATAATTACTTTTGTAGTCTTTATTAGTTGAAATGTTTATTAGAAAGGTAACTTTTTACCAAATGAGTGATGACAAGCTGTGTTTGATTGAGTGTTCTTTGCTTTTTTAATATTGTTAGCTGCGTGAATGGGTTAAAACACTTCTCATCTTCCTGAAGCTGAAGGCTATAAGAAATCCCAGGGGTGAACGCTTCTCCTTCCACATTTGTTGCCATTGCCAAGAAGGATCCCTTAAGATTTCTCCCCCCATCACTTAAGGGTTGTGATGATTTTTAATGTCACTGCCTAGATGGCCTGAAGATTTTTATCTATTGCTCTTACAGGTCACCTTAATATTATCTCACTCAGAGGGGGGAAAAAAGTTTCTAGTGGGATAATATTAAGTTATACAGCATGACACAAGGTCAGACCATGAGAGATGAGAATATATGAATAAAGCCAGTGGCCATGAGAGTCACCACTTAAAAAAAAGGGATGAAGAGGAGAAAAAGGAACAAAGAGTAAAAAAAAAAAAAAGCCAGTGGAGGAGAAAGGAAGCAAGCGGGGAGGGTAAAAGTGAAAGATTAAAATGAAAAAGCATGAGGGTCAGAGTGAATGGTGTAAAGCCATCATTCTTACCACAATGCCAAAATCAGCTTCATACCATATGCTGCCTGGTGGCCTACGTTCAGACTGAATAGGCCCCAGACTGTTTCTTTTCTCTGGGACTCCATCTTTTTTAGAATACATCATCAGTACATCTCCATCCTGAAGGCATATTACACTAATGCATCATTATTGTGATGGCTGAATGATGATGCGCTAGTGCAATACATCACTTTAGCAGCATCGTACTCTGATGAAATGCGGCCGTGATACCTAATCAGGGACAAGCACAGAAGATCCAACTCTTAATGAGTCAAGAGATGTAAACTCCTCAGAATTAAAAGAAAAGCCTAGGATAAGGGCATCCAGGAAAAGAAAGCAGACCTGATAATCCTACATCCATGAGAAATCCTAAAGTAACTTTTATATACATCAATGAAAGTACCTGTGAAAGCTGCCAAAATGCAGTTGCTAGTGGTGAACAAGTGTCATGAATGACTCAGGAACATGGCAGACTTGAATTGGTCTGTGATGTTGTCCCATTAGTAAAGCATGGGAACATGCAAATTAGGTGATTACAAATTAGATTGAAATTAAATTAAAACAAGAGAACAATGGACAAGTTTTGCAGAGAAGAGTAAAAGCAAAACTGCTTCCTCTGCAGAATAGTACATGTAGGTGTTTGTCTTATATCCTTACAGTGCTCTTATGTTTTGTAAAAACTAGAGGAAATGAGGCTATGACAATTCATACCAACTGAGAAATCTTCCCCCGTGTGCTCACTCTGTGAAGGCTAACTCCTGAACCAGAAGTAGTGCAGCCATGTGAGTAAGAGAGGCAGAGCTTACTGGAAA
Organism: Crocodylus siamensis; assembly: GCF_052110815.1. Lineage (NCBI taxonomy): Eukaryota > Metazoa > Chordata > Crocodylia > Crocodylidae > Crocodylus > Crocodylus siamensis. Next base: position 271,763,485 of record NC_143396.1, on the reverse strand, counting down.
GTTTGCAGTGTTACTGTAAAAACTAGATTCACGTGTAGACAGCGACGTCAGGATTCACGTGTAGACAGTGACATCAGGATGTCAGTTTACTCTGGCTCAAATTCTGCTGGAGTTTATTCATTTGCATTAATTGCATGTGTAGAGATGCCCAGAGCTAACATAGGTGTGTTATGTCTGGTTCAGAAGCTAGTGCTATGTGTTTCAGCACTATCCATTGTTTCTCATCATGTCTAAAAGTAGTGATACAGACAGACTTCATTTGTAAGTTTTCATAAAAAATATTAAATATTAGTATTCTATGCAGGCTTCCAGTTGGCTTGAGACCAAGCCTTTTCTTTATGAGAGTTGCAAATGGAGCTCTATGAGGTACAGCTGAGCATAAGAAGACTCCATCTTGAAGAATATGTTTGCAATGGTGTGCTGTTTTTGCCATAGGCCATTATATACTCAAGAACTGTATTTACTCTCTGATATTACTCCATTGGGCATTCTGCATCACATTAGATGGTGGAGTAAGTCCAGGGTAACTTTGTTGTATAGAATAAAATTGCTCCAGCCTATGTTGCTGAGAGCAGACTTTGTTCCAATGGACTTTTACCAGATATTTCTGAACTGTAAACTGTCAAGTGTTAGGGAAAGGTTCCAAGTCAGCACACTGAGACATCATTTTTTCATCAGCCTTACAAAAATCATTGTTCACCTAGCATACTTCAGGTATCCTTTAATGGACTTAATATACTGCTTTTTCACAAGGGAAATAATCCTATCACAGGGCTGCAACTATATTAAGGAGCATTGGTTTGCAGCGTTCATCATATAAAAACAGAGTTGGGCTGTGTGCATGGAATTTGACATTTGAGAATGGATGTGGTGCAGCATGAAAATCTGAGGCTTTGCAGGAATGAATGAATTTTGGCACCATTAAACAATATTTTTTCTTTTAAAGCATGAGTCTTTGGGAGCCACTCGTTGGCTGTAAAATCTTCTAATATATTTCTTTGCAAATTCCTCTCTAATTTAGAAAGCCCAACCCTTCGCTGTCTGTGAGATTTGGCAAAAAAATAGGGTTCATATTCTGGAGGAATAACGGGCAAAGTGTTTTCATAGCAACATTATAATAGTGTGTGCAAACCATCACATATCGATGTGACTGGCTCTTCACAAATATATACATCATCTTTTCCAGGTTCTTAAGACTAGTTTATATTTCCTGTATGACAATAATCAGGAATTGGAGGCCTTGTTAGTAGGTCAATGGTAACAGGTTTAGCAAATAACTGCCAAGGGATACCTTAAGGCAAACTAGCCCCTGACAGGTTCATCTTCTCTGCTAAAGGTGGGGGAGACTGCTTAAGCCATGAGAGCAACATCCTTGCCTCCACTGCCTAAGTATGGCAAAATCTCTCTAATGCTAATCCATGTTGGAGATTAATTTCAGATGCTCAGCTATTGACTTCCCAACCCAATATAAAGACCTGCAAATTAGCTTGTTCTCAGGATACTTTCAGTTTATCTGGCATTTTTTGCATTTTCCCTACCAGCAATATAGAAACAACAGCAGTTTCTCACATGATTTTGAAGCAGAGCTGAGACTCGGTTGCAGCCCTACTGCTTCTGTGGCTGGTTGGGATCAGGAAGAGTAGAGGGTGATGATAATCACTTTGCCAGCTGCTGTGCCAGAAAAAAGAAAAAATAAATCTAAAAGACCATCCCTGACTTGAAGAGGTTACAATCCATGTATCAAGTGTAAGCAGATAGGAACAGACAGAGAAACACAAGTCAAAAGCAAGACAGTATGGGTTCATACGATAGGCAGTAGTCTCAACAGATCAGCAACCCAAAAGTCATATTTTTGCAGGTGTAGGAAATATTAAGTTTCTATGTGAAGGATGCTAGTGAAGTACCTTTGCAGATAATTAGAGAGAGGTCCTCCAAAGTGTGAGGTGTAGCATCAAACTGTTGATGAAAATGCTTCTTAAAAAGTGATGGAGGCAGGTGTCATATTCTGAATTAAGGTGTGAATCAACTTCCTGGTAGCGCACAAGAGATAGTAGGTAGTGTGGGGGTAAGTAGTGAAGGACTCTGCAAGTGAAGTCAAGAAGTTTCCATGTGCTGTTTTATCAAGAAGGGAGAGCCAGTGGAGAGAGACACAGAGTGGGGTTAAACTGTGGCTTCCAGGCAAAGGAGCTTGGCAGCAGCATCTCTGTATGGACATTAGTGTAGATTGCATTTATCAAGGCAGACAAAAGGGTGCTGAGCAATTGATGAGGCACTGGAAGAGAGATGTTTTAGCTGTGTGAATTGACAGAAAGGCCCTATCTTAAATGCTCTGCAGACAGAATAGAGAAAATGCCAGATAGCTTGTTCTCAAGATATTTTCAGTCCAATTTGCAGTCCCTCATATTGGGTTGGGCAAGAGTTGCACGTTGCCTGGATGACAGAACCTAGAGAGAGATCCGAGTCAACAGTGTGTTAAGGTTATGGCCCTGGTTAATTTTGGCCTCAATGGCTGAGAAAAGGGTGGGGGAGATGACTGAATTTTCTATTTTAGCTATGGTGCACTTGTTCAATGCAGTTGGTGTTTTGGTTGAGGTTTTAGGCTGGTAGTTATGTTATCTTGGGCCCGGGATGGAACTTCACAGCTTCTGAAATCTATGCTCACTCTTCCTGTCTGGAGCCCATGTCCACTGAAAGAAACTACTGGAAGGGAACCTGACAGTTCATCTCTGGAGAGGTTATAATGCCTTTATATCAGCCAGAAATATTTATGTGGAAATCATAGATGCAATTGCTTTCCTTTGGTTTTAAGCAAGGGAAAACATTAGACAGCTTTAGAAAAAAAGCACACACTGCTTTCACTTACAGTGACTGTTTCCGTAGTTCACAGGAAAATGAGGGGGTGGAATCATTCTCACATAACATGTAAAAAGAAAAATTATCCCTTAATTATTTCCCTTGTGCATAAATACTGTAACCATTCCAGTCCTATTGCTTTTTTCACAACCAGTTGCGGGGAACTGCTAAGCACCCATAGGATTGCCTAAGCTTATCCACCGCTGAGTCAAAACCACAAAACTGGAGGTTAGTCTGATGGCTTTGAGCTGCTATCCCTGATGCTTGCAGCCTCTTCCTATTCTTGGGAATACTTTACAATACTCAGCATGTTTGCCCATATCAGAGTCAGAGGAAGTCATTATAGCACCCTGCTGCCCACTTCTTTAGCAACATGCCAGACTTGTATTCCACTCCTTTCCTATAGAATAGTGAATCATATTCAAGATTTCAGTTCTTCTTTGTCAGGGGAGTCAAAAGCCTCAGCCACGAATATCTAAAATATCTCCTAAATCTCTAGGATAAAGACCATAGCTGACAGCCCCATGCCTCAGGCACAATGGCTCTTTCTATCATAAGGGTAAAGCTTGTCTGTGCTAGAGGAAGTTTTTCTAAGGAGCCAGAACAAGTTTGTAGGATGAACTTACTCAGAGACCAGGGCCACTATAAATCACTACACACTCTAGCCCCTTCTGCTCCAAGTGCAAGGCGCATCTCCTCAATCCTTTCTTCTAAGACATAACTTTAGAACAACACATACAATTTCAAATACACATGCTCAACATAAAGAACCCCAAACAACCTCCCCCCAACACACTGAGACTGAGAGAAAGAATGATGCAGATTTTACTTATGTCCTTAGGATCACAGACTGTGGTGCTGGAAGAGGCTCTGATTATGGTGATGAGGACAGCGGAAGAACTATTGTCTTCAGTGGACTCTGGATCAGTCCCTAAATGCAGTGCAGTAACTCTGCATGGGTGGGCTGCATATAGTTGTACTGCACAATTATATCTCCACACAGGTAGTGACTTCAAAAGCCATTTGCAAGGTGAAATGAAAGGTTTGTGAACTCGAGAAAGAAGGGAAGGAAAAGGTCCTATTCACACTCATGGAAAATAGGCTCTGGCAAAACCTAAATTCCTTTAGATTTCATAGGCAAGAAAAAAATACTACTTTAAATGCTTCTGAAGTCAATGTTGCATCCTGTGGGTTCAAGCTAACTCTAGCTAAGTACTTCTGCACTGGAAAGAACATACTTTCTCTGTACCTCGATCAGCATCTAACATCTGAATCAAATTATAGGCACACCCCCATTCATTAAAAATGAAACTCTGGTCTGTCTCTGCTGCACCGTACTCAGTGCAAGTCCCATAAGGAGAGTGCTGATCGCTACATTCTGATCTGAGGATACAAATGAAATGCCATACATCTTAACACAACCACAGTTTAGAGTAGGGGAGTTAGAGAAAAAGTTATCAACTCTGGAATGCCTTGTGGAGGAAGAGGAAGGTATTAAAAATTAACATGCCCAAACATAATGGCATCCTAAGTATCACTAAAATGAAGAAGCATTGAACAGAAGCACATGAAGTGGTCCACAGACGTGTTAGAGGGCTCAGCAGGAATGTGTAATATCCTTACATTGTGGTAACAACATTCACCCTGGAGGAAGCACATTAGCACACACAGGTTACTGTGAGGCAAGGTGGAGTGTGAACCGAGAGCGCAGTCAGCTACCTCACGAGAACTGCTTGTACATGCTCTTACCCCTTAAGATAGTTGATCCACGTTTCATTGAGAAGTAAGCTACCTGGTGCGCACTGCAGGAGAAAAGCACGTGTACAGGTAGGGGTGGGTCCAGAGGGGGTGTACGGGTTCAGTCACACCCTTCTTTTGGACTACATTGTGGGAGCAGCAGTCAATGACTTTTTTCTTTTAATCCTCTCCCCTCTTGTTCCTCCCTCTCCTGCTGCCACGGGCACAGGGCAGCTCCAGAGCTGTTCCTGTCTTGCTCCAGCTGGGCTGTACAGGGAGCTCAGGCAGCAGCAGCAGCAGACAGCTTTCCTGTATAATCCTCCAGGTGTTTCCTGCCAGCCCAGGAGTGGGAACCTGCCTGCTGCTGTCCTCAGCCAACCCCAGTTCCCTGCAGCCTCAGCTGGAGAGAGAGAGAAGTGGCCAGGACAGTGTTGATGGTGGGTACATCTCTCCTACTTGGCTGGCAGTGAGGGTGCAGTCCTCTCTGCAGCACTGGGCACTGCTCCTGCCCCCACCTCTTAAAAATGCTGGCCCTTCCTATGTGCACAGGCACTCAGTGGAGGAGTAGCAGACCCTTGTAAATTCATACTTCAGCTGGCCCTTAGAGACTACAGGCCAGATCACATCTTAAAAACCCCAGTGAGTTTAGTAAGATGTCAGGAAACCTGCAAAATCACTGAATTATGTTTGCTGAAGACAGGAGGTTTTGAGTCCGAGTGACATCCTGCTTTTCCCTGCCTTTCATCTTTGTGATAATTTTGGTGCTCTGTGGATCAGATTTGGGAGTAGGGCCAGGAATATCTGCTTTCCATAGCAGTCTGATCCTCAGACTTGTAGGTATGTTGCAGTGTGAGCTACCCGTCTTCTCCCTACAAGAGAATCCCATGGAGAGAGACTGCATTTTCCCAGAGGAGTTCCTGTGTATATTCATATAGCTGTCCTGTCAGACACTGTCAGCAGCAACTAGGGCTGGGTCCAAATAACTGAGTCTCTCTGAAAACTACCAAACTAGTGGCTCAAGTCCTCATGCAGAATTTCTAGCACTAGTAGATGCCTCCTTTGGGTGGCCTTAAAAAGCAACACTTCCCTTTTCATGAGCACTGTCTTTGTATTACGCAAGCCTGCACATGAAACAAGAACAATTTTGCTAAGGAAAAAAGAGAGGCCAGGATTAACCTGGGAAAACACAGCAACCATATGGCTCTATCATACTGCAACCTTAATATTTTTTTAACTTGGATTGTGTTTCCAAGTCAAGCACACACAAGTTAAGAGTAGCCAGATCTAGCATTTCCTGTTCAGTCTTAACACCCCCATCTCCTCTTGCACGCACAGGTTATGAAAGTCCTTAATCACATGATCAAATGCGATTGTTGCCACAGGACTCCATTTGAGAATTTGGGGGGGACGGACGCTCTCTTTCCACTCTCAGTTCAGATGCTGTAGCTTAGGCCCACTCACAGAGCCCCTGACTGCAACTGCAGGAAAAGTCCTACTTTGCCTTGCACTCTAGGGTGCTCAGTATAAATGAAATTCATTCAAGGAATTCATCTGTTAAAATCTAGGACATCTCCACTGAGTCTATGGAAACTTCCATTTTCCAAAGCCTTTTGACTTGGCCAGATTTTGGCAAAGATTTCTAGAGGGCCAGCAAAAGTCACTCCAAGTGGTAGAAGGCAAGTACCTGACACAAAAACTACCTCCCCCTACCCAAACATCAGGTCCCTGGTCTGAATATGGGAGGTGCTGGAGCTTCTCAAGCAAAGGTTTCTAAAATGTTTACCAGGGACATAGCCACGAGTTTGCTCTCAACCTCCCTTTCTCAGAATGGCTGGATGCAGAAATCCAACTCCAGACAGGCACTCCTCTCCACATGGGAATTTCAGCCCACTTGTTTAGTTTGGCAAAATTAGAAGCAACTGCAAACAGTGCTGTAATTAGAAAGGTCAGGCACTTAAATTTAACAGGCAGTGATAACCACCCCACTTTCAATAAATGATAAATAAAACACACCCAAGATAACTGGCTGCAGTCGGTTAACTCAGTTCCCCACCTGGCAGTGTGAATGTCCAACTGGCAAGTGTCCCTTTTCCCATGTAACTTCCCCCAGCCCTGTCCATTAAATCCCACCCACGGTTTAGTGTTATTGGGCAAGGCAAGACCACAGGTTTTGAGTGCATGCAGGCAGGTCTGTCTCTAGTAGGGGTGGCACTGCCTAATTCTGTTCTGTGGCTCTACTGCCTAACACAGCTGTAACGCCTTCAGCTTTATTTAATGGAAACTTAGAGAGACTGCAAGAGAATGTAACTGCCTTGCTTCCCTGCGTATCATCTTCTCACGAGTCTGTCCATACAAATAAGACCAGTTTAACTGCTTTCAGTTCAATTCTTCCAAACCAGTTCTGAGTTTGTATTCACTTAGGGTGATTTCGAAGCATCAGAGGAATTCTGCATATCGAGCTTATGCCCATGAGAGAGTGCCTTCAGTGTCTTCTTGCTCTTCATCAGATCGTAAGAGAGAGAACTTCTCTTCCATTATAACAACTTGGAGTTTCAGGTAAATAGTTTATGCAAAATGAGTCAGCTCTGGCAGTTCTCCTCTCTGTTCCTCAACCAGTGGGAGCAGCTGGTGAATGAATTTGGCCCAGAAGACTGAACAAGCTACCAGCATAACACCCCTCACCTCCCAAACAGTGCCATGAGAATCCTTTAATGACCAGGACTAGCGAAAGCTGAGTTTTATCTCCCATTTCAAAGGCAGGATTTCCTACACCACAGCAGTCTTCAGCACTATACTACAGAAATTAATTACAGGGAAGAGGGACAGCTGCTGAATTACCATTTTCTGAACCAGCATCACCACCGTTTCTTTGGAAGTTTTTCCTCCAATCGTTGCTTTACTTGGTGTTTCACTTTTAAATATTCATAAACAACTTCAAATAGCCTGCTTCTAGGGGCTGCCTCATGTCTGCTGGTCTGGAGTTTCAGTGTTTGAGAGGACGTGGCCAGGGGCTGATCAGAAAGATAAGGTAGTTTGCAAGAGTTGATGAGTGGGCCAGTGGTTAGGTTGTTAGTGTGGAGCTTGGGTTACCTACGGTCAACTTTGTGCTCTGCTACAAGCTTCCTGTGTGGCCACTGAATGGGCATTTAACCTTATTTGTAAGTGGGACTAAGTCTCTACCTCATAAGGGTATTGTACAAATACTGACACTGAAGACTGTGAAGTGGTCGAGTACTATAGTAATAGTAGGTAGATTGCTGTAAAAAAACAGTTGTGCAGCTGCCTTTATTTCTACATTAAGGAAGCCCTTTAACTTGTAAATCGCTGAAAGTTTTGCCATTTTTTGAGTAAGTAGTTTCTTACTAATGTAATGCACATGCTTCAAAATAACTTATACAAAATATTTGCTGTGTAGAACTCAATACCTTTAAATTTACTTTTCTTCTAAGACACATGGGTTTCTCTTTTCTTTATTACTGAGTAAATGAAGGAATTATCAGCAGAGATAGACTCCTTGGTTAAATTTCCAAGGAGGGTCTAAGGAAACAAAACTTTCTTCATCAAGCAAGAAGCTGTTTTCTGATATCTTGGAGACAAGGGCAACAGTGTGCAGTAAGAGGGAAGATGCCAAACTGAGAATTAGATCTTCAGATCAGTGATGCAAGATAGAAAAACAAGATGTAACATATGCAAATATCATTTCTTTTCTGTTTCAGCAGCACAGTCCCTAATGCTATAAAAACTGTCTTGGGGATTTGTGGGAACAAAACTTACAAAATAGCGAAAATGCCTGCCTCCAGCTCATCCTAGTATTTTGATGGGAGGACCACTTCATATGGCGAGGCCAAGAAGATATGTTCAGGCATCTCTGGGGTGCAACATGGCAGGAGTTTGACAGTCTGTTCAGTAATTCTATGCAACAGTGTAGGACAGGAAGTAGAAAATACGCTATACATTTGGAAAACACAGGGAGAATTGAGATATGTAGAACAGCATTGGCTATGCTGGAATTTAGGCAGAATACCAGGGCTAACCGTACTCCTGGGAACAGTGCCATGGTATCTTTGGTTACCACATGTGGTCAGCATCTGGTTTCAGATCTCATGACTAGCACGTCGACCATCTTTGAGGATAGGTTCCTTTTGAAGCAGACCTTCAGCCTGTCCGTATGTGGTCTCTTCTGTCTTTCTCCTTTTTGGGTGCTTCAGAGATTAAATACCTCCACGTCATTTATCCATGTGCAGAATATATCTAAGATTCAAACAGCTCCCAGCACACCTGTGCAGCCTGAGGTGATTACATAAAAGAAGCTTGTAAAGCTATACCCACTTTTCACTTGTTTTATTCACTGGCTAGAGATTTCAGAGATGGAACAGTGCACAGCTGGCTTTTGGATGCTAATACGCTACACAAGCCAACACCAGTTCAGCACACAGGCAGAAGCTTTCTTGTCTCATGGCCCTCCACAGGCAATAGAAGGGAAGTGTGTTGGCAGTATAACAACTGGCAGCAGGATTGGCACAGTGGAGCTGTAAATACTGTGTAGGCATGATTTTGTAGGTTGTCAGGGTGAGAGAGGGTCGCTGTGCCTCGGGGGGCTTTTAACTACCTGAATAAAGGCATAGGGAGTAGGTCTCTGCTCATTTACAGCACAAGCAGATGGGTTAAGGGCATTGTAGCAGCTAAATAGCGTGATGGGTTAGGTGTGGCCTTAGAGAGGCAGGCCACAATTACTGTAGGTAGTCTGGAGGGAGTGGTTTGCCCACGCATACCACATACTTGGTGAGGGACAACACATTGTGCAGCTGTGGGAGCAGCCTTAAAATCTGCCTCGTGGTTTTCCCAACCTTTGCCAGATTTATATCTAGTACAGTGTATTTCCCCCTGTGCCCAGGTATACTAGTATGGCACTTGAAGGAAGGGGAAAAGAGCTAAGACTCTTTCCACACACTTCCTAGTCCTGACACACCAGCTTTCACAGAGCAGGGTGGATATCACTTTCCCATTGGAGGCTATTTTATCCCTGTGCTGTTGCCGGCTGTTTAAATAGCAGGTGTAAGGGGTGAAGAAAGTGCCTTCGACCCTAGTATGGACAGACAAGGCATGCCATAATTTGGCTCTTTGCTTTTATTCTTTAGGGTCACAGGGAAGTCCAGTTTCCTTTGGACCTAAAATAAGTCTCTCAAGTGAATTTGCCATATTTCACTATTTTCCAGTCCTACACTGTGACATGGATGCCATGTTAGGCCCCATTGATACTCCTATTTGCTTCATCTGGTCAGGGAGTTCACTTGATCAGACATTATAGCATTCCTATAATGGGCTCTACAGCCAGGATTTTCAGAAGGGCTTGGGTAGCCCAATTAGTTCAGCCCCACTTTAAGTACCAACATATGTTGCCAGACTTTCTGAATTGCTCAGTATGTTGGGTATGGAGACCTTGTGAAAATCTAGCTGGAAGTGTTTAAATGGGAGGGAATGTATGCTGAGCAGGGTTGAAAAACTTGGCCTCAGTTGTGTGTGCTAAACAGTCAAAAATGTAGACCTGTGCTCCTTGGAAGGTTGGCTCTGTAGGCCACAGTTTTCCTAGATTAGCAGCTGCCCAACTTCTCCATGGGGTGGGGGGAGGGTGGGGGTGCACTTCCAGGCTCACAACCCTACTTCTGTTTACAAGACCCTTTTCTGAAATTGCATTACTGTCAGGTACTCATAAGTGCTGTGACCTCTAGTTTCGGAGCCAGTGTCCTAGATTCAGCTTCACAACTCCAGCTGGAACCTCAAGATAACCAGTCAGGCCTCAGTCCCCAGCCTTCCTTTAGGCAAAACTCCCATATCAATTTTGCCCAGGCAGGGACTGCACAAATGGTCAAAGAAACTGGTAAATAACCAATACACTATGCATGTGCTATAGATCACTTCAACTAATGTATATCTCTATTTTTTTAACCAAGATTGATCAAACTTATTAAAAAACTTGAATTTATAATAGTGGGTGTTTATATAAGACCCTAGATGAAACAATGGATAGATAGATAGATAGGACTGCATATTGATATATTCCAAGTTTTAGATTCAACCCCATTTATAGCCTTCCAGTGTAAATAACTGTCATTTAGAGTCTGGAGATGGACTTACACTACACAATTCAGCTCTGAATTGCAAATGTCCCAAAGGCTGGGAAGCTCAGAACTGGGATTTAGGCTTGGCTTGTTACAAGGATGTGGGCCCACAGGAAAAAAAATGTATTTAATGTATTTCAAACACTGTGGAGATTCCAGGCTCTTCCACTCTAAGGTTTTTTTTCCAAATGAGTAAAATAAAATCCCTCACTTGGAACCTTTTCTTCTTTGCTATCACAAAGTCATTACTACTTCTGATTTTAAGAGACAATTTTTTGTCCTTTTATACATATGTAGGTCATGCCCAGATGAGCACAGCCATGTAGATATGTTGGAGGCACCACATACTGTACATTCAGCTGTTCCCCATGCTGCAGTGGAGCAGTGTGGGGGGATTTTTTGACTCCAGGATATCCAGGGGTCAAAAGACCTGTGCAAAAAAAAAGCAGAGTGGCACATGGGTGGGCTGTGTGCACTGCTCAGAACCAGAGCCTGGCTGGACAGAGCAACACTCCAGCTGCCAGCCAGGCTCCCAGCAGCAGGATCGCTGCTGCTGCAGCCCCAGGAGGCCCCCAGGACCAGGGTACCCTGCTGCCTACCAGAGGGTACATGGCAGGTGTTCCCTGGGGACAGCTAGCAGTGGCGCAAGGTGTGTCGCTGCTAGTTATCCCTGGGGAGCCAAACATGGCTGTAATGTCCCAGGATTTTCCACGGGGCTGTCCCAATGGTATCTAGAAGAGAATTAAGTCCCTAATTTGTGAGAGAACATTTTTCCAGACAGCAAACATCTATCTGCTTCCATATGTTTCCACTATAGTTCTTTATGAATCATGTTTAGAACTATTATTTGTGTGCTTTTAAGAGTCAATAGAAGAATTACAGCATCTTTAGTAATTAGATTTAAAAAAAATCCTCTAGGCCACCAAGAAGCAACACTGAAAGTATTTTCCCCAGGGCACCTGATTGCAGTAGAAATTGTCTTCTTAATTTGCAGATCTCAGAAAAGTCAGAAGATGGCAGCAGCTCATTCATGCATTAAGCAATCCCTAAATCTCATGTACAGAGCAGTTCTTCCTTAAAGTTATCCTTGTTATGCAACCGCATAAGAATCATTATTTACTGAGCACAAACATTCTGCTTAGCCATGTTGTACAATAATCGAAGCTTTTATTCCTCATCTCCTCTTGCTTTTTTTCTTTGTCATCGTTACTGTGGAGAAATGGCTAGAAAAGGAAAATACAGTTGGAACAATTTGCAAATTAGATCCTTTAATCTCAACCATATATTTTGACATACTTGAGATTTCTTAATTATGTTTCACAAATATTATTGTGAAGAAATGAACATGTAATTTTATGTTCACCAGGGATACCAGACATAAAAAGGAATTTTCATGTATTACTCGTGTTCCTGCAGAGGAACTGTTTCATACTACAGTGTGCTAATCTACAAGTCCCAAAATTTCACACAAAAAGCAGCAGTATCACTTCACTTCTCACCAAAGATTGAAGAGCAGCAATGTTGTAGTAAGTCACTCTATTATTAAATTTTCACTGCTTTGGCAAAATATACTTCAGAACATTTAAACTTCTGTATGAACTGTTAACAGAAATACTAAAATTGAATTAGTATTTTAAAATTAAAACTGAATGACAGCCATCAAAATACATAGGAAAAGTGGTCCAGATTCTGATCATAATTGTGTTAGTATAAATCTAACATAACCCCATTGTCTCGGGTAGATTTACATCAATATAACTGACATCTGATGGCCCATTAGTTTTTGTGGCATAATATCCTCATCACTGTGGGTGTTCACTTGTTAATTCACAAAATTCAGTCATTCTCAATGGGCCATCCAGTCACTTGCATAAATAGAAGAAAGTTTACTGTATATGATATTTCTTTGATCAGCAACAGCTGAAATTGTATACCTCAGTAACAAATTCACCAGAGAAGATGGCTAACACTGTGGCACTGGACTGGGATATTTCCCTCCAGCCTCATTCATATTGCTTTATTGACATGTTAATGACAAAGTGCATCTCTAGGCTCTAAGAAGCCCAGAACAAGTCAGAGAAAGTAGAATAATACCTAGTCTTAATTAGAACCCAGGTATTTTCTTGACACATGCTTTCACTGTACTTAGCAGCTTCAAATACTTTTAAGTTGATTGATTGCTCACTGCCTTGATTGATTGATAGAGAGACTCTGCTGGGCTCATAGATATACCCTTGAAAGAAGGCTTTTGATGTCAATATGAACAAAGATAATGATAGACTTAAAAACAATGCCAAATGCTGAGTGTATGAATTAAGCATAATGTGAGTATAAAACGTGCCTGGCACTATTCTGACTATGTACAAGTACAATATGACATAAAGAAAGATATGTTGTGTACGAGTGAACTTCTTGGCTCATGGCACACTTCTACGCTCAGGAGAATTTGCAGGTGAATCTTCTGACTGTCTGCAGATCCCAGTGCACGGGCAGGGCAGCAGGAACGAATCCCAGTCATTTCTTTCCTGCAGCACAGACTTGGTTTTGGAAGTGGGTTTCTGGATCTGCCTCTTTCTGAGATAAATGGGCAGATCCTGACAGGAACCTGGATTACAAAGGTGCCTATACATGAGCAGGGAGGCTGCCCTGATACGCTGTAATTCCAGTGTGTCGGAGCAGACTCGATTAAGTGAGTCTGCTGGAGTGTGTGCTCCAGCAGCCTCCTGCGTCTCGTGCATCAGCCTTCCTGTGCTTCAAAATGGCAGTGAGGGCACTTTGTCTCTAGCTCATTCAACACACCGCTGCCATTTAGATAAAGTGCCCCACCACCATTTTGAAGTGCAGGGACACTGATACACGAAGCGCTCCAGGCACTTTAATTAAAGTGGCCCTCTGAGCCACTTTAATTAAAGGACCCCCCACCACCCACACTTCCGGAGCATGAGTATAAATGCCTAACATGCTTCTGCAATGGCACTGGAGCATGTGACATGGAAAGGAGGGTAGTCAAAGGGCAGAGAAGATGGAATAAATATTGGTAACATAGTGTATAATGTAGGGCCATGGACTCCTACCCTTCTCAGGAAAAAATATTTAACAGCAGCAGCGAAATACAAAAAATTTAAGGGACACCTTGATCCTCAGATGCTGCTGGGCCCATCTTCCTGGGCTGTGTTTGATCTCTGTTTCTCTCTCCATTCTGCACAGTGACAAATGTACTGCCCACAGAGTGCAGCACAGCAGGATGGAGCCTTTTTATTGTGCAAAACGTTCACAGCCAAGCCCCAAGCATGAGGAACTTGCCTGGCATCAGGTTTCAGTACAAACTTGAAACTCAAACTACATTTGTCAAAAGCTCATTAAGATTTCCAGTCCTGCGAAGAAATCTGCCTGCCTACCTATTCACCAATCTGGATTTCTGAAGAGCTATTTCCACAGCATTTAGGTTCTGGGCCTGTACACCAATTTGGCTTAAAACCCTACAGAAATAATTATTCTTCATGGTGTGAACAAACACAGGTGAAACTTGATGATCAAGTCAAGAAAAAAAAATGCCAGTCTGAAAAAATTTCAACGAGGGGACCAATTCACTGAAGTTTTTAAGCACCTCATGTGAAGTACCTGAGTAATCTCATTTCTTTTCATGTTGAGTCAGGGCCCAAACTGGGTCTCTTTGAGTCTGAAAATGCAAACCAAAAGGTGGGGGTGGTAATTTCTTGCAGATCTTGAATCATGTGAATCCCTGTGAAATGAAACCAAGGTGTTTCACATAACTGCTTTTTGTCACTTTGCTTAATGATGTTCTGGGAAAATTGAAATTTGTAGCAATCGTGCTTTGCACTCTCAGTGCCTTCCACTCAGAGATCTCTCATCACTTTGCAGATCTTAGCGGAGTAGTTCACTGGCTTTGGATCAGGAAGAGAGAGAGGTAGGTAGCCATGCTAGTCTGAAATGGGGTAAAACACAGGATAGATTTGCACCATACAAACTAACTAAACTGGGTTTACTTCAGTAAGCATCTCTAATTCGGTTAGTCTCCAAGGTTCAAGTCTACCCTGCTTTCTTAGGGTCAGGAAGTCACTCTTCGGGCTAGAACCCAGACCTCCTCCCTCCCCATCTAGAGCCATATCCAAATCAAGATCGGTCAAGTAGTTGCTTCCAATCAGTGTGTCACATCTAAAAATGGGGCACCTGGCCAGAAGAGTGAAATGGACAGGGTTAGGCATGCAATATCCTTGTATAGTCAGTGGGAAGGGTGAGGCACCTCCAAAGGGTGAGTTAAAAAACTTGTTGGTGCTTAAAGGAGACAGTAAGCATAAAAGTCTGTCTGAACTCCTGCCCCTCTCCAGAGCTTTTGTGTCTCCATTCACTTGCACCTGATCCCTCTTCTAATGATAGATCCCTCTCTGACTAGTGGTGGTGCCATCCACCTTTTGCACAGTAGCCTAGTGTTAAGAGCACTCTCTTGGGAAATGGGAGAACTGGACTTTAGACTTTCTTCAGCCTTGGGACACAAATGCACTCTCCCTCCCTTCACCCATTTCCTAAGAGAGTGCCCTAATTACTAAGTTCTCCAGTAGCTGGGTTAGTACTCCCTCCGGTTGGAAAAAGCTGGCCTACTCCTGCAGCCAAGAATAAAAGGGTTGAACTAGAAGGACCAGAAGAGGGAGCTGGACTCTGTAACCCAGTAAAGCGGCTACGCCCCTGGCAGGGGAAAATCCAGAGTTCTGGTCTCTGCTGCCACTTATTTCTAATTTTAACTAATGACCATCTAGTGTACAATGCATAGATAATCCAAGGTAGTCCCCTCTTCACTGGGCTAGAGCCAGGCTCCCAGGGTCTTGCTTTTTCTCCTTCTGGCCCCATGCCTGTTGCATTCCTTTCTGCTCAGTAACCCAGGTTCAAGAGGAGGGATTGTGAATGCTCTTAGGATATTCCCCAGCCTGGTGGGTGTGGCAACCCCTGGGAGGTAAGTGATGTGGTTTTGAATCCACTGAGTCTGATGGGGGCCTGGAACCCAGACTTCTCATCTCCTGGGTGAGTGCTGTAACCTCATGGAATCTCGTGCAAAGGCTGGGTGGCAGCAGCACTGCTACCAGCTGTGTTTTTGAATGAAAGTGTGTGTGGATGATGTGGTTTGTGCTGAACTCAGAGCAACTGGTGAGAGTTAGGCATGCTCAGAGGAGACAAAAAGATTAGATCTCTGGAGAGATGAAGCAGAGTTTAGGTACTTTTCCAGCACAAGTCTTGGAGTAGGCATTTAGGTGTTTAACCTAAGTCTAGGACCTGGGAACTTGTGGTCCAGAATGGAGGCGCTGACTTAATTTAGATACCTACTAAATTCTGTGGATATCAGAACAGAGTCATTGTGGTTCACTGTCTGGAAATTAAGCGCATAAATTCTGCCTCAATCCTACTTAAGCACCTCCCAGACCAATCTGGATTTGGTCCCTTGTGTTTTAAGCACAAGGATTCACTGTGCTCGCTTGAACGGTGTACATTTCTACTTCTACCAGTGGTATACAGCGTGACCCTTGACGTACCATTGTCGTCGTTAAGTGAATAAACTTACGCTGGACATACCTTGTGTGCCTTAGTGTACTTAATGCCAGCTGGCATGCGTGTTCAGCAAACACACTAGTTCCCTGCTTCCTAGCTCTCTCCTTATGGCAAAGAGGTGGGAAATTATGCAGAGACTTAATGAGTATCTTAAACTCAAACCTGACTCTTATGCAACATGTAAAGATGTCCCACAATCGCATGTTTGTTTCATGGACCAGACCCATGAACTTGATAGTGACAGAGCCTGAGCAGCTTTTACAGATGCTCCTATGGGTTCTTCCTGAATGCAATTAGGATTGAATAAATGTCTGTTGTGTCCAGGTATACAGGACAAGAAATGTACAATGTTCAGCTTGCTTCACAAATTTCCAGAGGCTCAGAGGGTCATTAAAAAACAAAAGAATTGAAAATAACCAGCTTAACCAAGCTCAAGTTCAGTTGAGTCATTATGTGTTAATGCCCAACCCTTGTTTGTTTTCTATTTCTCATTTGAGATCTTTGGCTATAGAAGGTTAAAGATTACTGAGATAACGGACAATAAATGTGTCTGGCATTGTGACTTTTGACCCATAATTATACTTGCAAGGAATCTGTATCCAGTTTTATTTAACATCCTGCAGCAGCAAAAGTGACAAGGGTGTGAATTAAAACCTTAACCCCTTTATTAATATCAAAGTAGGGACAGTCATTTCTCCCTCAGTCATGACAAGCTCATGCCCTTGCCTTTCCCTTTTATCAGTAGTATGGGCTTTAGTGCAGCAGCATTGCCCAACTGTTTCTCTGCCCATTAGAATATAAATGGTTTGGTATTGGAGTGGACTTAAGAAATGACTCGGAGTTTCAATATACACGCCCAGTTCTTTACTGCAGAATGAAAAATTTCCTTCTCCTAGAGAAGCTTTTTAAGTGGATATATTGTCTCTGCCATACCTTTAGGCTGGAGTCCTATCTTAATACACAAAGAAAGGTGCTGCATAGACTGTGGCAGAAAAACACCCAGACACCACCCTTAATTTTGAAAGGTAGCACTGAAGGGTAGGAGGGAAGATTTCCACTCAGGCTTTTACCTCTCTGCTGGAGCTACTAGCATTATATGCCATGGGTTTCTGTGTAGAAGACAAAAGCCCTGTCACCACTAGTGATTGTGGCCATTGGTGGCCAGCAGAGCTACTGGAAGACTATCACCTCCTAGTGTAGTCAGCCCGGACTTTGAATTGTATTGGGGCAGCTTACCTACATTTAAATTCATGGTGAGTTGTGCAGAGGCATATCATAGATTTGCCTGTCTTCATTAGAGTTTGAACCATTTCAGCCACATGGACAGGTTCCTGAAACCAGGCTAGGTTCCAATGTAGACAATGCCTCTGTCTATATTTATGCTGATAGTTAGAGTCACCAACACCAGCCATCTACACTGAAAACTCCTTAGCTAAGTCCCAAGCAGCAGTCCCTGGAAGCTCTACTGAACTACAGGGTGCATCTACATGTACAAATGCTTTGGGGTGGGTTTACTCTAGAGCAGGGGTTTTCAACCTTTTTTAATCTAAGTACCCACAGTGGCTGGACCCTGAGCGGAGGCGGGGGGAATTAACACGTGGCCAAATGCTGAGCAGGGGGCGTAGCTGGGAAGGGAAGAGGGGAGCGTGTGGCTGAATGCTGAGTGGGAGGTGGGGGGAGCATGCAGCCAAATGCCAAATGGGGGGGAGGGGCACACAGTCGGACACAGAACAGGGAGGAGGGGACTGCAGGCGGGTGGGGATGAAGCGCTGCCACCTCCCAGGAGCAGGGCTGGGGCAGGGAAGCTCACCAGGCTGGGGAAAGGGCAGCAGCACCCCGCTATGGGGCAGGGAAGCTCACTAGGCTGATGTGTGGCGGTGGTGGCCACCATGTGTAAGCTTCTCCATTCCACACAGGGGCACCGCTGCACTCACCCTGCCCCCGCCCAGCTTCTGCTCCTGGGAGGCAGCAGCACTCTGTCCTCACCTGCCCGTGCGTACCCTCTAGGACCAGTACAAGTACCCAAGGGGTATCCATACCCTGGTTGACAGCCCCTGGTCTATTTTAATTTAGAGTAAACCCACCCTGGGCAGGTATCTACACATGTGGGGAAACGTGAGTAGACTTACTGCTTATGGCAGCAGTCTGCTCCTCCTGCTCACCCTGCACCTCCCTACCCCCTGCAGCAGCCAAGGGGAGCTTTATGATGGTGATGGAGCCCACCCCAGCAGCAGGCAGCATCTGGGGGCAGGGAGCAATCTTGTGCCCCCAGCCGCCCGGCTGACCAGGAGCAGATTTGCTCCCAGTTGGCTGTCTACACATACCATACTGCCCTAATTACTCCCAAGTAAATTTGCTACTTCTATTTACAGGTAGCAAATTTACTCACAGTTAGAGCAAATTACTATGCAGTAAGTGTTTGCACATGTAGACAGTGACACTTCCTGCACAGTAATTTGCTCTAATTATTTAATTATTAATTTGAGTAAAGTGTTTTGTGTAGGTGCACCCACTGGGCACATCTACATGTTCATTAATGTGCCTTAGATACTGTGCATTTAGTTTAGTCCTTGCTTAATAAAGTACTAGCTAAATGTGCAGTAACTACAGTTACTGTGCAGGTGCACCAGGACATGGTTATTGTGATGCTTACTGTGCATTAGCCTAATAACACTGCACAGTAGGCTATTAGCACAGTTTTTAACCACCATGCTACTGTGCAGTGTTATTAGGCTAATGTGCAGTAATTGTCTCATGTAGATGTGCCCACTGAATGTGAGGTTAATTCCACCTCTGTTTACCTGCTAGCGTGGGTAGGATTCACTTCTTCAATATTCCCTTTCAATATTGTGTTTGGAAGTTACCTTCATAGGAAGTTGGCCAACAGCCTTCTCAGTCTTGACCCTTCTATATCCCACTTTCTCTGTCTACTGCAGAAAAAGCATGACACCTACAGAAGGAAAGACAAGCTGTTTTCAGGCCAAATTCTGGAAGTGTTCCACAAAGAACCTAGGACACATCTTACTGCTGTGCTCAAGAAATGAGAATCCAGTGTAGACAGCTTTTGTGGGGACTACAAGATACAGTGTACAGATGGAAAAGGGCAACTTGTATGACTTGGGTTGGATGAGGGTGAGTTCTATTTTGACCCTATGTATCAGTGTAGATGGATATCTCCTAAGATCTCTGCAGGTTTGTTGCATATAGCCATCAGAAGTGGACAGGTCTTAAACAAGCTAATATTTGAATTAGTAATGCAGAAGTGAAAATCACCATAAAGCTTACCAAGTACTCCAATTTTTATAAATGATCATGTTTAAAAGTTTTAAAACCTTCCTAAGAGTCAGTTTTTGAATCCTTTGCTGACATGAGGAATACGTTCCTCATCTGAGTAGTCCTGTGGAAGTACTAGTGAATGGGATGCCAATAAAGTTGCTACTCATTGGTAACACCAAGAACACCAAGCAGTTCATAACCTAGCCCTTGGTAGGAAGCATCTGAAATTCCTGCTCACTTCCAAACTTGAGTCTAGTGAATGTGCAGCAGTTCTAAAAAGGGCTAATGATTTTATTTTGCTTTTGGATTAAGGCGCTTGTAAAAGGAAAATTTGAGTGCTTAATTTTAGGTTACCTTGGAAGTAAACAAGCAGTAGGTTTTTCTGTTTTGATGAGCATCATGTATTTTACCATAACAGGATACAAAGAAGACATTTACTCTGTTGTGACTAGAGTAATGAGCTGTGGCATCTTTCACCTCAAGGCTGCCAGTTAAAATTCAGGGTATTTACTGAAATTTGCTACTAGGTTCCCTGTGGTCGAGGTCCAGTTGAGGTCCACTAGACAGACTGTCTGCTAGACTACAACAGAATGCTCCAGGCAAGGATGCTTAACAATCTTCCAGTTTGGGTTTAAAGCCCTACTTGTAGGGATATGCAGGGAAACTACAATCTCTCCTCTAGTGAACATTTGATTTTGTATACGAAGTTGACCCATTCCAACAGGAGAGGCAGACAGAGTCATCCCCCAAGAATACCTCATGGCCTGGTGGTTAGCACCCTTCTTAGATATAGCAGACCTGGGCTCAAGTCCTTGTTCCAAATCAGGCAGTGTAAAAGTTTGAAAATCAGGTCAGTGCCCTAGCCATTGGATTACTGGGGATATGTATGTACGAGGGGGTCTCTCTCTATCTTCTCTTATGAAAGAGCTGAGTTTTAGGTGCCAAGCTCTAAGACAAGGTTCACAGGTATGAATCCCAAGGAGGGAGAAGTACCCAACTACTTCTGAGGGGCAGAGAGAATGCCCTGCTGGTTCCCTGTTCAAACTGCTGACGTCTGTGAATCTTACTCTTAGGTACTTCATTCTCCAGTAGTGTAACTACAGGGTTGGAGGCCAGCAGACGGAGAAAGATTGGGAAGATGTGAGAGAGGCACCAGTCCTGGGCACCTAATTAGAAGGGGTGCTGGAATGATGCTCCCCTTTCCCAGAGTCTTTGCTACACATGGAGAAACCCTGGCACTCTGGCCATAGGAGCCAAATTGGAGAACCCCACACTGCCTGGCTGTAGGACCTGTGTGCTGGCACATGGCAAGAGCAGCCTTGCACTGCCTAGCACTAGAAGCCAATTTGGAGAGCCATGGGAGCTGTGTGCAGGGACATGGCAGGGGCAGCAGGTGTTTCTGAGACCCTGGGACAGGTGAGACCCTGTAGCACAGGGGTGGGTAAAATATGGTCAGTAGGCTTGATCCAGTCTGCTGAGGGATTTTATATGGCCCATGGCAGGTCCCTTGGTCCTGCCACCCCTAGGTGAGCAGTGGCCAGACTCACTTCCCAGCAGCCCCAGCCCATCTGCCCCACACCCACCACTGGGAGTGGGATCCATGCAGGCAGGGCTCTTGGCTGGGTGGCTGGGATGGGGCCATGGGTGGGCAAGGAAGTGGCATCCAGGAGTGAGACAGGTGGGCAGGGTGACTCCAGGATCTTGGGGTGGTGGCAGCATGTAGCCAGGCCCTGGGGTAGAGCCATGATCTGCTGCTTGCACGGCCCTGCAATGGGCGCTGCTTCTGCCGGCAGCTTCTGCTCTGCCCCAGTGCTGTCACTGCCTTGTGATTCTAGGGTCTCCACTGAGTTTTGGAAGGAGGGAGGTTTGGTGAGCTGTCGAACTGGGAGGGTGCTGTAGTTAAAGCACATAATTACAGTGTGTCAGAGTAGCATCCTGGCTCGTGTACAGGCACCCATAGTGGCTATGTCTATGCTGCTTCCACGCCTCTCCTTACCGTACTGCTGAGTAACCTGATCTTACCCACCCATTCCTGCTCTTCTCATGTTAAACCTGGAAATGAGGCAGTGATGCTGCCCTGGAGGTGCTGCCTGCAGACACTCTTAAAATTTCTGTTTCCAAAATGTTTGAGAACCACAGTGAAGAAAACTTTCAGGGTAACATCAGTGCTTCATATCTGGGTTTGGCACAAGAAGAGTAGGGTATAAGTGGGAATACCACTGCGGCAGTATAGGCATACCTACTGTATATACAGTGTATACAACATGGCCATGACATGTTTTAACCATATTACTAAATAGCACTACCAACATGAGAATCCTTTTTTTGCCACATGTAGGCCAAGTTAGACACTACTGGGTGTGTCTACACAAGACACTACATCGCCATAGCAACGAGCTACAGAGACATAGCTTGTTACTACGGTGATGTAGCGCTTGCAGGCACTAGCCATAACACGGATGCTACTGCGCAGTAGCACTGAGCTACTGTGCAATAGGGTGGTTATTGTGCAGTTATTTAGTACTTGCTAAATGACTGCGCAGTAACAACCGTGCAGTTGAGGGCATGTGTAGGCATGTCCACTGAGTTGTAACTAGCTTGTATGCCATAGTAGCGTTTGATAACAGAGATGGGACCTAAAACTAAGGAGAGAGGGATTTGTAATGTCATATTTGTTCCCTCCCAACTGCTTCTCCTTTTGAGTGCTTTCCCTGTCACAGAAAGAGTTAAGTGCATCTTGTCAATGATATGCAGTTATCTGGAACTTTTGTTTATACAGCAAGGCAATAAAACCTTCAGTGCTCCAGACTGGTGTAAGAAGGGTCAATACAAGCTCTAGCAGTTGTATATAAATTAACCTTTTAAGTGTGGCCTAATCTATAATGATTCCTTGACAAGAATTATTTGGAGAGGGTGTCTGCAACAAATTATAGCAGTTGTAGCTAACTGTAGTAATGCAGAGCTGCTGAAAGCTCAGCTGCCTCCAAAGATGAGATATCTGAGTGAACATTTTGAAAGCGTTTGACAATGGATTTCTGCAATACTTGTAAGAACTAGGGAGTCTCAGGTGATCTTATGGTCTTAAAGTGCAGATTAAAAATATCAAAACTCTGAATATATACATGAAGGACAGTTGGAAGTGTTTTGCTTACCGCAGTGCAGACAAAATATTAAAAGGACACTCCACTTCTACATACTGTAGTGGTCACCCAAGAGATCTCATTTTATCTGTGCATTAGGATTTTGCCATGATTGTCTTGCAGTGCTGCTGAATGGAGAAGTCTGCAGTATATTTGCAATTATCAGAATAAAGAGTGAAAAAAACCCCCAACCTTTTCCTTCCCATTCTCCATTAAACATGCCTAATGAATAGCCTTATGCACATTGTAATGGAAATACTGAACACCAACCTCAGCAAAAGATCTATTTGTTAGTTATTATAGTTAGCAAATTCTCAATGGGATTCAGCTGTCCCATGGTGGATGGAAGGATGGCTCCCCAGTAACCCAGGAACGGGCTTTCCGCTTGAGTAGGGGATGGAGACTTGGAATATCAAATTATGGCCAAGTTGGAAAACACAAAGTAAACTGACCAAAAGGAGAAAAGGTATCTACATAATTCAAAGCCATGTGAATAGACTTTCCCAAAAAGTTGTCTCTGGTAAACCAGCACTGAATGCATGTCTTTTTCAATGAGCATCTGCAAAGTTTCCAGCTGTGAAATTGTGCAGAAATGCATGCTTGTCAAAACCTGTCTTAGTAGGGTAAAAAATATACATAACACTTGGCTCTTAGAAATGGTCAGTCAGGCCCAGCTATAATCCCCAAACAGTTCTTTCCCACTTTGCTGGACATCTATCTAGCTACCTACCTATGTAATCCCTTTATTGATGGAAGCTGTAGTGGGGGAGGGGACAGATCAGTCTGGATAGGCCCTGCATAAATGTTTTTTTCCCTTAGCATCCACTGTCTGCCACTGAAGTACAGGATGTCAGCCTGGATCGGGGTGGGCAAAATGTGGCCCAGGGTCCGGATGCAGCCCGACAGGCCATTCTACCCAGCCTGTGGGGCCCCTAAAAAATTTAGAAAATTAATATTTATCTGCCCTGGCCCTTGATGGCTTACCAAAACTCAGTAAGCGGCTCTCTGCCCAAAATAATTGCCCATCCCTGGCCTAGATGACCTGTGACCTGACCCAGCATGGCATCTGCCATGGATTAACACCAAAGCTGAATTCCTTGGGGGTTCACCATGTGGCAATCATAGATATTCTCCTAAATCCAGTTCACTCCTGTGGTATTCCAGTGTCCATTTGTAATTGGTGGGAAGCTGTGTTCAGTTTTGTCATTTCTATGTTTGCATGTATCATAGTATTTAATATAAATGTATTTTTGGCATACGTTTATATTATAGCCAAGTTTGTATTAGTGGGGCAGTGATTAACTTAAATGGTTATTACCTGTTTACACTTAGAAGAGACAGTGGCTGAGAATTAACATTTTACTTGGGTTGATTACTTGTCTTCCCTGCAGATGGCAGGCACTGGGGACACCTATACATGTGGCAGAGCAAACTTGATTAATCAAGTCTTCTGGAGCGTTTTAATTAATGCAGTCCAGCAGCCTCCATGCCATGTCTATTTCAGTGTCCCTGCACTTCCAAATGGTGGCAGGGGTGCTTGAACTAAAGCTTGTTCAACGAGCTTTAGTTCAAGTGCCCCTGCCACCATTTTGAAGCATGGGACACCGAATGCACATGACACTGTGGGTGCTTTAATTAGAGTGGCTGCCACCCACCCCCACTCCCAAAAGTGTCCCAAATGTTTCTATATCTGTAACAAAATCTGAGCTGTCTGGGCTAAGCTTGTAATTTTCTAACAAATGAAGGTCAAAATCTGTTACATACATAATCTTCCCCTCTCTCCTCTATGGTGGCATAAATAGGACAGGATAACTGGGCAACTGCCCCAGGCACTGACTTGTGGTGGGGAGGACCAAAAAAAAAAAGTGGTTGTCCTGGCAGCCACGTGATTGAACCAGCAGTAACCAGAAGTCATCACTGCCCTAGTGCCTGGTAGTGCCAGCCCCCAAATATATGTCAGTGATATTGCCTGGAATGTGTCTTATCTACCTAAATCATTGGGGACCAACCTTTTTGGCAGGCCCATAATTTAATTCTATACCCTCTCCAAGTCCTACTGTGAGCCTCTTTCCCTGCTCAATTGGTTGCTCTACTTTCTGCTCCCTGACATGCATGATCTGCTGCTTTGCTTTCTGCTTCTTGAACTGTGCTCCTTGCTCAATATGCTGATCTGTGTTCTGCTCTGTGCTTTATCTGTTGCTGTGCTGCCTGTTCTCTCCCAGTCTGCCAAGGGAGATACACAGAGAGTGCCCATAGCGTTGACCACCCCAATCTAGTAAGTTTAATATGCTCAAGAATAGCAGCTGCTGTTTCAGGCAGGCTGCCTTTTACACCAGAAGCAGTATAGCCAGGTCCATACGGCACTCAAGCAGATTAATTAACATGATGGTAGGCTAACTGACACTGGCGTTCAGCTTTGCAAATGAGCCTTCCCCAGCACTACAAAGTTCCAGTGACATTGCTTCTGGTTTAGAAAGCAGGATATTCACTCTGTAGTACTGTAAGTTTAGTAGCTAGGCACAGCCTATGTCACTGCAGTATTTAGCCTCATTTTCCAGTAATTAGGTTCGTGTGGTGGATCAAACAGTGAGAAACAGTGTAAGATTCATCATCATGCAAAGAGAAAGAACTTGGGCAAGAAATTTATGCCCTTAATCTAACTGAGCACTTAAGTCAATGGGACAATGCCTTTGCTTAATGTTAAACACGTGCTTAATTGTATTGCTGGATTGGGATGCAACATACATTCTTAGTTGCTGTTCAAGAATTTCACTTTCTGGGAATGTTCTTGCGATGAACAAACAAGAAAGTTGATTGTACAAATGTTGGAGGAGTGAACAACAACACATGTGTGTGTCATCGAGTGGAATTCCCACTTTTTAGTAGTGCAGACAAAACAATTTACCATGCAAATATAGAACTAATTTACAGTAATAAAAATTTGACATCTGCAACCTATTTCTTTGGGTTGAAATGAACGATGAAATCTTCAGTATAATGACACAAAGCCTTCACTCCATTAGTATTTCCAGAATGGGGATTATCTGAGTGGACATGAAGTGGGACAACTTCCCACTTAAAGTAGAGCCCCCTTCAGAATAAAGTTGCAGGCATTGATGATGGAATAGGATTGTGGCTGGTCAGGGGATAACTACAAGGATTTCAGTTTCCAGAGTTCTCACTCTGATGCCTTTCATGAGCTCTACGTTTACTAAAAAGAAGTAAAAAAGAAATCATAAAAGAGAAGTACTGGAAAATCAGGTGCATACGTGAAACCAGCCCCTGGCACTGAACTAACTTAAATGGCTAGCACTTATGAAGCAGATAATCCAGCTTCTCATTGATCTTGGCAGTGCTAGTAGGGGGCAATATTTACATTTGGTTGGATTGCTCTTGGACAAATTTTCTCCGCAGTATTAAACACAAAGAGGCTTTCCATTAACACCAGGGAAGCAAAGCTTTTTATTCATCTATTTTTTCATCTATTTTTAAAAGTATATGGCCTAATTCTCTACTCTGTTGCTGGTCTTATATGGGTATAACTGTACTGAAATGAGTGAAATGGCACCAACATAAAACCTGTGCAATAAACTGAAGAGTCAGACCCAGAGTACAAAGGACATAGACACATGACATATCTACTATGGAGTCAGTTAGCTCTATGTAAATGTAGATGGACACATGACACAACCTTATACTAATCTAAGTCACTCCACTTGGGGTAAAGTTACCCTTTAGAAAGTAAGGCGTAATTATGTATAGGTAGAAGTTTCACCAAATGTTCCAGTTATGTCTACTCGCATAGCCTATTTAATGTTTGGGTAGCTGACCACGATCAATAATAGTGCCTATTTCAGGTATCTATGGATAGAGAGCTGGCTATATGTTCTTTGTTGATTAGGAAGTAGCTTTACTGTACAGCAAAATCCAGGGCATATTACTTCATTGTTATTGTGTTGTGTCTGCACTCTAAGAAGCCTTCATGCTTTTGTAGCTAATGAGGAATCATTGCCCCCTTTTCAGGAAATCAAAGCAAAATGATAATCTGCGCCTCTGCCATTTTCCCCAAGAACCCTCTTTTCTAGGGTCTAACCACTATTGCTTTTCCATTAGTGCAGCTGCTGGTTGTGACTCGTCTCACGGTAATGATTGAGTCTCCTTCACTTTAGCATAAACTTTTGGAATTTCCCTGTTCATGATCCCAAAGTATGTAAAAGGGGACAATGTAAATGGAAGCTGAAGTAACAGTATCCAAGGAATGGCAAGTGGTAAAACCAGAGGGCAAGCATTGTAGTAAACAGATTTCATACAGGCAGATTTTACTGTCAAGATGAAGGCATAGACCCAGAATCAGTAATGTGCCCACTGCCCAGCTGTCTCTAAGTGTAGCTGAAGAATGGCAAGAAAACACAGAGCGAGTTACTTGCAGCTCCTTGGTCCCTGGTCCATCCTCATCATCCAATCTGAGCAGCCTCAAGAACTTCTGATTTATACTGTGTGTGGGTCTGGCTGTCTGGAACCTGGAAGGAGAAGTAGAGGTTGCAGGAGGGAAGAGTGTTGAGGAGGAACAAGGGTGCCAGTTTGCATAGGTGTGGTTTGCATGCTACTTGCTGTTGCAGCAGTATTGCAGAAGGTTCACTTGATAAAGAACAAGTTTCATTTTGGATAGATGGAGTCCTGCCATGTTATTGCCCAGCATGCAGTATATGAAATATATGGCAACAGTGAGTCTAGTGAGAGCCACAGAAAGGAGGGGAAATGTAATTTTATAAACAGAGTAAACCGGCAGCAGAAAATGATTCAGAACACCAGCAATGCTGGATATTAAGACAAAAATCCTTGAACAAGCATAAAGCTGTGGAAGCCAGGACTGAATCTATGTACAGAGCTGACCAAGGGAGATAGAGATGAGAAAATGAACGCAAGATTTTTTACTGTCTCTTTGGGAATAAAAAGACAAGAAACGAGTGAAGTACCATTGCCAAGCATAATGCCTGAAAAACTGGAATAGCTGATAAAGGTGTTTGATCAGAATTGTGCCATCCTCCACCCCCAGCAGAATTAGGTTGTAGAGGGGAACTGTTGGTTGTTTTTTAATTTGGGTTTTTACCTAAACCTAAGAAACTAAGAGGTGGCAATATAAACTTATATTACAGGGTGAGAAATCCACCATCCACTTGTAACTGTGGATACATCAAAAGATTCCTTAATTAGAGAGACCAGAGACATATGACTCCAACTTATAGGAGACTGTTAAGAGAAACAGTTCTAACCCTAGAGAAAAGCCTCCAAGTAGCAAGGGAGGCTGAACTGGGCAGGGAAAGTACTGAAACACTAATGGTGATTAGTGCAGAATAAATACATAAGGAGCCTGGAGCCAGACAGATCAAGCAGTAACGCAGGCATCACAGTCCATTGTATGTGCTTTCGAAAGCAGTATAAAGGACAGAATTTTTTTTAGCTTGTAGGCAATGATGATGTGTGGGAAATAGTTTGTGTCCCAATGTCACAGCTATCCTGGAATTAAAAAACAAAGTACAGGCAGTGACTGAAGACTCAGAAAAGAATATCTGCAGTGTGATCTTAGCAGATAAAAAGCCCTCAACACATATGCATCCTAGAATAAAGCTCCCAGCCTTTCAACTGCCATATTTGCAAGTATGCATTTAGATCAATGATGAGTTCAGTTCCAGCTGCATCATGAACCCAGATGCAGTATAATCTGAGCAACACAGATAAGTAGCAATATTAGAGTACATAAATGTGACCAAGTGCTGGTGATGTGTAGTAAAACCATTCTGAGGCCAATGGTCAAATGTCAACTGTTGATAAGACATGAAACCAGAGATGATATAACTTAGAGTTTATAGTAGTTAACACAGGATTACCTCCTAGTGCTGGGCAGCAGACTAAAAACAGACCACAGATTTGATCTCAATACAACACCAGATTGGTCTCCACATGAGACAGGTGGGCCCTATCCAGTATTTTAATAGAATTTAAGGGCATATTTCAAGGAGACAGACATCCAGAGGGCAAACCTCCATTTGCAGCTTGGAAGACAGGTCCATTAGCCCTGATGGAAACTTTGAAGAAAAAACTGGCAAGTCTGGAGAGAAGAGATGTTATTATACCACTGAAACTAGTACCAAATGGGTCAGTAGCCTAGCAGTTTTGAGAAAAGCTTCAGGTAAACTGTGGACCTGCACTGATCCAAAACCACAGAGTACTGAAAACAGGTTCATTCCCATAACCAACAGCTGAGTATGTACTACTTGATTTATTCAGGGCAAAAGTGTTCATTGCCTGTGATGTCGAGAGTGCATGGTAGCATAGTGAAATCAGCTGGATGGCTCGTTTACAACCTATACCACTCCTTCTGGCCAGTAGCCATGGTCATGAATGCCCCTATGGTATTCCAGCATACATTTAACCAAAAAGCAGAGTCCCTACTCAAGAGTGTAGCTGATGACATTCCTTTCATGGAGAAGGAAATGTCAAGAAAGAGGAAATTCACAACTGTGCTTCCAGGCTGTGACAGCTCCTAAGTAGGTGCTGAGAGTGGAATGTGAGGCTGTAGGCAGACAAAGGAAAGCTGAAGAAAATTGAGGTGACCTCCATTAGATATGTGTTGAATACAGAGGGGCTGTTGCCAGACACCATCAAACTGAGAATCCTAAAGAAAATGCCTGGACCAAAGGTTGTGCAGGAAGCCCAGCATCCTCCCACTGTACTTGGCTTTGTTGAGGCTGCAGCTGGAGTACTGAATCCAATTCTGGACTCCACAATTTAGGAAGGATGTGGAGAAGCTTGAGAGAGTCCAGAGGAGAGCCACATGCATGATCAGAAGGCAAGAGAACAGGCCTTATGAAGAGAGGCTGAGAGCCATGGGACTCTTTGGCCTGGAGAAGCACAGGCTCAGGGGTGACCTGGTGGCAGCCTATAAGTACATAAGGGACGTGCATCAGGATCTGGGGGAACACCTGTTCACCAGAGTGCCCCAAGGGATGACAAGGTCCAATGGTTACAAACTCCTGTAAGACCGTTTTAGGCTGGACATAAAGAAAAACTTCTTTACTGTCTGAACCCCCAAGGCCTGGAACTAATTCCCCTCCAGAGGTGATGGAAGCACCTATTCTGGACACTTTTAAGGAACATTTGGATGCTTATCTTGCTGGGATCCTTTGACCCCAGCTGATTTCCTGCCCCTTGGGTACTAGGCTGGACCCGATGATCTTACAAGGTCCCTTCCAGCCCTAATGTCTATAAACTCTATGTAATCTATAATGTATAAGGATGGCAACTATCTTTAAAGTGTCTCTGCATCCCTCTCAGGAGTCTATGAACCTGCGAAACATTTAACATGTAATGATACAATATGGGAATGGTTAGAAACCCAAAACAGGCATTTGAGAGAGCCATATGCAAGGTACTGCAGCTCTGCACAGTAGTCAGAGCTGCAATATGATGCTTCAGAAGGCATCCCAGGAACAGCACTGATACAAAGCCAACAGCCTATATCACTATAGTCCTGAATGATACAGAAAAGGACTGGGTTGAGACAGAACAGGAATGACTGGCTGAGCTCTCTGGTCCATCTTGGAGTGGTTCCATCTGTTCACCTCTGACCACAAGGTGTATGTGCAATCTGATCACAAGCCTTCAGTGAGCATCATGAAAAAAACTACCAGTTGAACATGCCAGAGAGTTTAAAATTATCTTATTGCGATGGTCGGGTTATGATGTGAGGATAAGGTACTGCCTGGAAAGTCTCTATTGATGGCAGCTAGACCTCCCAGAGTACATGACTCTCTGGAACAGAAGAGAGACTCTATCAACATGCTCTCCTCACTTCTTTAAGGTAAAGTTTCGGATAATCCAAAAAGCACAGTTCGGGTTGGGGTGCTATAAGCAGTAAAACCAATTCATATTCTAGGGCTGGGCAGACTGCAGGGAATAGGTGACCTGGGAGGCATGGTAATAGTGCAACTAAAGTGTCTTGCTATGGGTCAAGAGGTGCGAGTTCGAACTTATCTGGATTGGTGCCAAATACTATCCCTGGTTAACTCAGCAGTGAATTGGTATGTGTTTTTTTCAGTTTGGGATGTCAAAGGCAGTTGGATGCTATGCTAGTCATGTCCATCTTTTAGTTTAGGAACAGAGAATAATACATCTCTTCTGGGGGCAGTTCAGGTTGACCTTTGAGGTCCCCTTCAACTTTATGAATCTGACAGA
Organism: Crocodylus siamensis; assembly: GCF_052110815.1. Classification (NCBI taxonomy): domain Eukaryota; kingdom Metazoa; phylum Chordata; order Crocodylia; family Crocodylidae; genus Crocodylus; species Crocodylus siamensis. The sequence continues at coordinate 271,732,566 of NC_143396.1, read as the reverse complement.
TGTATCTGTAAGACAGGACACCATGAGATGAATACATGTTTCACACCTGGGGATAACAACATGACACACCTGGGGATAACAATATGACAAGCTGAGAAGTCTCCTTATTGATCGGGCATCCATGACCAGTTGAAAATATACATAAAATAGCATGAGACGTGCAAGTATAGTAACTGATAGTAGAAGGAGCCTCCATAGCCTCATGAAATCCCATCTTGATGCTGGGAAAATGTCAAAAGGAATCTGTTACTTTTAATGACACTTGCTACTTGGACACAGTAGATTAGCACTCAGTTTCTTGGAGCTCATCTTGCTGGAGGACACTCAGGCAGGAGCTGTGATCAGGAAACTGAAGCTCAGGTATAGCATACCTGACACCAGAGGCTTAGCAAGCTGCTTTGGTACCCTGGGCAAAGCATGGTGGGGCCAGATGCATACCTGGTTGGGTTTGTGTCCTGGGCAGTTACCCAGTGCCCAGGATCCAGAAGATGGAGGCAAGGAGGCTCTAAGGTCCCAGGTTCTGTTTTCACAGAGAGGGGGAAGAATCCAAGGGAGCTCTAGCGTCCCAGCAGGTACAGGGGAAGGTGTCTCCAAGTCAAGGAGTTAAGCCTCTTTCCTGCTACCTCCACAGGTGCTGCTGAATATTGTGCTGAGCAAAGATATAAAACCCCTAATCTGGCAGCAGGGGGTCTGCCCTCTGCCTTTACTTCCTGGCTCTATCCCTCAGAGCCTGGAGCTGCTGGAACATTAGAGCCCCCTGCCATCAACCACTGGCTCCTTCTCCTGTTCTGTGCAATCAGAGTCCATATCTGCCAGAGTAGCAGCATAGCGTCATCAATTCCAGAGCCCCACAGCCTCCGTTACAACACTCATTTCCCTTAATCAGCACCAGGGGCTCATGTCCCTATTTCCTACTCTTCGTTAGGCTACTGCCCGATGCGCTGTGTGCACAGACAAGAGGCTACAGTGCTCTATAAATTCAACTGGTTCAGCAACAAGCCGGCAGTTGAACAGATGTCTCCCCCTGAGTTCCTTCCAAATCAGGACAAGGCCGAATTGGAATTAAAGACAGCTAAGAAAGTCATGGCAAAGGTTAAACATGCAGGAAGAGACTCTAATGCTAATGTTGGGGCATTGCAATATACCAGTGTGGTGTAGAACAGTCCTAGCACAGATCTGTTGGGTCAGAGAACCAAGGCTCTACTTTTCATGGAGCTCATAGAGTCTACCACAGTCCAGTGAATGAATAATGGACAAGACACATGAACAGGTTCGATCCTAAACACCAAATAGCCATATGAAGCAATAGAAAAAGGCAGCAGTCCAATTTACAGTGGGACACAGTACATATGAGGTACTCACAAAAAATCCTGCCCAGTGTGTATGTAAGCTTGTGTTTTATACTAGCATACAGACTGGGGAGCATTTTCTGCCCCATTTGAAATCAGTGTACAAGGTAATAGAGAATCAGGCCCAGCGACTCTATGGTATTGCTTTATAAAGTGCACTATATATTTCACAGTAGACCTTTTACAGTTAATTTATATAATCATCAAAAGTTATTCCCTTAGCCTATATTTTACATAGATGGCTAAATTTGTGGTTTGCCTACTATTCCAACAGGCTGGCATGCAGCCACATGATTTTACATTGCTTTTTCCAGATTATGGGTTGGATTTAAAAACTAGTTACACCAATCTTAATCTGGAATAATTCCATTTACCCCAGAGTGAGATAAGAGTGTGGTCCTCTGTGGGTGCATCTACATGAAATGCTTTACTGCATGTAATCTAATATTCAGTAAAGTGTCAGTGTCTACACATGTGTGGGTTTTACTGCACACAAAATTAGGCTAATGTGCAATTTGCTGGTACCAGTTAATAAGAGCACATTACCTACTGTGCAGTAGTGCACATGTAGACGCTGACCAGGAGCAATTTGCTCCCAGTCAGCCTAGGCAGCAGGGGGCCACAGGGGCTAGGGAGCTGTCCATGGCTCTGGTGCTGTTCAACTCCTGCCTCCCCCCAGGAGACGGGAGTTGGACAGTGTTGGGATGAGAGAGCTTTCTATCCCTGGTCTCATTCTGCTCAGATCCTGGCTCTGCCCAGGCATGGGTGGGGAGTGTGAGCTGACTGGGGCATGTGCTGCATGGGCAGCAGAGCAAGGCTGAGGGGACAGTGAGCTCCTCTGTTCCCTCAGCCCTGCTGCTGCTCACACAGTGCACACTCCAGTTGGCTCCTGCTCTCTGCCCATGCCTGGGGGGAGCTTGGAGCTGATCAGTGCCAGGACCGGGGCTAGACTCAGGGTGTGAAACAGTTCTGGGGACTGTTTCCCCCTCACAATCTCCCCCCACCCCAATTCCTGGCACTGCTTCCCTTCCCTCCTTCCTCTCCCCCATTCTGGCATTTCTTAGCCCTATAGTTTCACAGTTTCATAGTTTCTAGGGTCGGAAGGGACCTGAGCAGATCATCTAGTCCGACCCCCTGCCATGGCAGGAAAGGATACTGTGGTCAAACGACCCCAGCAAGATGTTAATCTATGCTTGGGCATGAGGCATTGGCCCAAGCCAGTGACACTGAACTAGGCTGTGATCCCAAGCTCTGTGCTGGAGGATCTGTCCCCTAGTGGGAGGGACAGCTATTTCCTGTTCTCAGACAATTCCCCCTTCCTGCTCCCTGGAGCTGTCCCCTACTCCTGGACAGCTCCTTCCCACTCCCTGGAGCCCAGGCCTGGCCCCTGTGTCCTGGCCAGTCTGGGGCTGCTCCCCAGGGGGACTGAGGGACCCTGGAGCTCCCCCAGCTGCTGCAGGGGACAGAACAGGGAAGTGGGGCAGGAGCATCCTTGGACTGAACTGCTCCTATTGGGAGCAAATTTGCTCCTGACAGGGGCGCATGTATAGATATACACCTGCGAGCACTTTAATGAGCCTGACTTTTCTGAAAAATTCAGGTGCATTAATTGTATGTATAGATGCACCCTCTGTCTCCTTGAATGTGCAGCACCAGCATATACATACATACATACATACATACATATATATATATATGTTCCTATTCACATATACCTCAAATATTGATGAAACAGAGATTAACATTAATACAATAACTGTACTCTTCTCACTTCTGAAATTTCAGAGGAATCAGGTGTGCCCTTTGGTAGCAAAGCTCTGTAACAAATCTTTGCTCATATAAAATGTACTGCTTACTTGACTTTTGCTTTGCAAAAAGCCCTCAGATGACCCATATGAAAGCTACATATAATAATTACCTTAAAAATAACAGGAGGGCTGTAGTAGAGATTTTAAGATTGACATTCACGGTGATAAATGTATTGAAGTACAGAAGGCATCAAGTGCAAAACGGGGCCTAGTTGTACTTTTTACTCCAAAACTTACCATAAGTAAATTAAGCAATGTCCTCAAGGGTATATCTTATTGTAGGTATTTTATGAAACATTAATCAAGGTAATGCATAAATGCATAAATAGTTTATAAAAATATGCTATTTAATACTCTTTGAATCACTGTGTATTGCTTGTATTTTGGTTACAACTAGGAATCAGGAATCAGGGCTGTCTTGGGGAAGGCATTGTAAAAGCAAGTTATAAGAAAATCTCTCCCCCAGAGACTATATACATTGGTTGTCAGTCACTTACCTGTGTACTGATGTCAAGTGCATTTTGCTATTGTAAGTAATATTTAATCTAGGATGTAAAAGAAGGAAAGGGGGTGGGGTGGGGGATGTTAAACTGATTGAAGGTGATGATTATTACTAGTGATTCCTAGCACTTTTCATCAATAGATTTCAAAGTAGTTTGCAAAGGAAGTATAATTATCCCTATTTTACAGATGGGAAACTGAGACAAAGTAACTTTTTCAAGGTCACCCAGCAGCTGAGTCAAGACTATAATCCAGTTCTTATGAGTCCTGGTCCTGTGCTCTAGCTATTAGGCTATTGGGACTAAGCTTTAAAAGGTACTTGTGTGCTACATGTGCATCTCATATAGCAGGGTTTCCAAAAGGACCAAGTGACCCTTTAATAACCAGTTAATTTCAGTGGGAATTAGAAGCCCAGGTGCTTTTGAAAATCCCACTGCTTGACAGCATATTTGGACACTTTAACTACCTTTAAAAATCTGGTACAGAGTCTCTGCCTCAGAGTGTTTACAATTGAATTAAAAAAAATGCAGAATGTGAACCTAAAGGGGGAAAGCAGAACAAACCTGATAGCAGTAAAATCATACAGTCATGTAGTTATAGCACAATTTGATAGTTCCGAGTCATTAGAAATTGTGCCCATTCATAAATAATAAACCACTTCCAAATCTTACTGGACCATGGCTGCCGGACTGGCTGGTTTCCTCACGGTTATTTTGGTATGACTTTTTTCTCAGTGTGTACATCACTGTGATTGGTCACCAGAACTTGTGCAGTTTGAAACAACTTCATAAAATTCAAACTGGAAAGACTTCAGAAAAGAACTATAACAATGATCCCAAGTCTCAAGAACAATTCAAACCTTTTAAACCGGTATACGTTTCAGGTGGTAAACTGCCCCAAAAGTGCAACCCATCAAAAATGGGTATGAGGAGCCTCTCATCTGGGGCTCCCAATAGCTGAATTGTTAAGGTACTTGCCCAGAAAGCAGGAGGCCACCAACCCCTTACTGAGATAGGGTGAGTCCTCCTCTTCCAATGTTCACTACTCACTGGTTTTACTGGGTACCATTTCATGACTCATATTTTCTCAGCTGGAGAGATGCAGGTTCAAACCCTGCCTGGGTAAAGGGAGCTACATACCGTCTGATGCTCAGTAGCTATGTGGACACTTATGCATCCACATATCATAGGGAGTAGGATCACAAGCTACACATAACTGCCCAAAATGGCAGTTACATAACTGCAAAACTGTCATTTGGGCATGTAAAATAAATAGACCCTAATGTCCCAAAAGGTTGCATACTTGGCCTCCTCAGAGAAGCTTATTTCGCAATGTTAGTCAGAAAAATCAAAATACCAAGCATATGGGAATGTACCTGTGCTGATGCAGCATTAATTCTCTTTATAGGATTTCTTCAAGTTAAGCCAAAGCATGTCAGTCTGTCAACAACTGGCTATTAATTCTGTCCTGGCATCAGTGCCGGCTGGCACAGTTGCTGAGGAAAGGAGGAAGAGAACAGGACATGGCTGGGCTGGACTATACCCTGTCCTATTTTCTTTTCTGTGCCTCCACACTGTAACAGCAGTCAAGGAAGCTAGTGGATGCCAGCCCTTGTTATTGACAGAACTGCAGCCTTTTGTAACCCCATCCTGTGCCATGTGATGAGGCCTTAGCAATAAACCATGAAACTCTTTCCAGTAGTGGCAGTCATGTACCACACCCATATTATACTCTCCTTTGAGGGAAGCTAGAACCAGCAGTGGGAAGGCACCAGTCCTCCTGCTTAGGATAGTTCAGGGACTGCTATTGTGCCTGGTTCTTTCACAGAAGGCCCTTTATGCCCTCACACCCTCACTGTGCACCTGCCTAATACCAGGCACCAGTTTCCCCTCAATGCCATGGCTGTTCTTTGTCAGCTAAAGCCTTAAACAGCTGTCTCCTGCTGTCATGCCTGAGAGCTAATTTATTTTAGTATCATTCTGAAGGAGAACCTGAAAGATCATCTATCCAATGAGCAAACAGAAGCATCACTAAGCCCAAGCACTTGAAAATCATGAGATTGCCTTAAATATCGTGTAATTTTTTTTTCTCTAAATAGATGGAGAGTGTACTTGGATTGTATTACACACTTTTACTTATGGAAGTAAAAGGGCAAGAAACTTGCTCTTTTTAAAACAGAGTCTGAGCCTACTAAGATGTCAGGAGCTAGAGCTTTAAGAAAAACACCAAACGTTGCATGGCCCTTGATAACGTGATGAGGGTTGGTCACACTGACACAGTGCCATGGGTTTGGTTTTTAGTCATATGGGCAGTACTTAATGTATCCTTTTAAAAGTTAAGGGAAAGAGCAAACGTGTGCCTCCTCTTTGGGAGGCTGCTGTGGCACAATGTAGGACTTGTAAGGGTCCACACTGCTTGTCTGTTCTTTCCCAGTCCCACTTCGTCTCCTGTCTCTCTCCTGCCATGACTTTGATGTTTTCTATTGTTGGAGGGGGGTTCTTGGGGTCAGTAGCAGCCTTACAGGTAGCCTGGTCCATTCAGCCAAAGCAGTCCCCTACCTGGGCCCTTTGCTCTCCCCTCAGTCCCCCTCCTTCAAGGATAGGTTTCTGAGGATTTGTCAGGGCTTCAGCTACTACAGTCTAGGCCCCCTTTTTCTTTCTGGTCAGACCCTCTGCCTGGGTCCACTGATCAAGCCCTCAGCTCCCAGGTATCAGCCCTCTCTTGACAGCCACCCTTCATGGAGGGGATTCAGCCTCACTATGGCCATCTCTGTCCCTTGGCTTGGGGACAACTTCTGGCCCCTATAGCAGGGGGGCACACCACAGCACCCCTGTCCATGGCCTCCTCCACACCTGCAGACACAACTCAGTCCTCTAGTCTCAAGTTCAAACAAAACAAAAACACAAGCCAGCGGCTTCATAAAACAAAATAATCTCCCTCCTTGGGGTTGATGTTGTTTGCAGGCCTCATCTTTGTGACTGGATCTGTTGCATTCAGCAACCAGGTGCAGCTGATTGCTTCATTAGCTGACTGGCCTTATGAGGCCTGGGTTTGGTCCACCTGGACAGCCACTCCTGACTGTTTTTCCTGGCCCCAGGTTTCCCACATTCTTTGGCCCACCTAGTAACAGGGGGTGCAGACAGAAGTGCAACTTCCAGCTGTCACTCAGAACAATTTCTGCAGTGTTCTGAGTTGCAACATTACTCCAGACCAAACAGAAGTTTACTGTTGGTCCAGGGGACAGGAAAATGTAGCTGTGGGCTAGGAGCCTACAGCCAGGCTCTTTGCCAGTGCTCGCTGTTTTCAGTATGGAAGGGGAGGAAAGGCAACCAGGGGAGCTCATATTTGGGGTTCCCCAGTGGGTGGTGAAGGCTGGGATGGGTCAATTGGAGACCCCCCCCACCTTAGGAGGGGCTGCAATACACATGCCCCATCCTCGGCTGGTGGGGGCTGAAACTCCTCCAGGCTGAACTCCCTCTGCTCCCTTTTCCCTTCCCATTCTGAAAGCAATGACAAGCTAGGAGCTCAGCAGACACAAATTACAAAGTGGCAACATTTTGTAACATCATTATCTGATACCTCACACAATGAGGGGTCCGATTTTCACCCAACTGGCCATTTTTGAAGCTGTTTACAGCCTTGCACTTGTGTTTGGTCACAGCTATAAACTGCTTTTTGTGGTCAGATCAGGGAAAAATTGTCACTTCTGTCTGCACCCAGGGGCATGGGTTGGTTCCCTGTTCCAAACAGGTACTTTCATATGTCATTCTGCCACTTGCTTAAACTTTTATTCCCCTGAGTCTGATGAGACTGATACTGTTTAGGCCTAGAGACCTAGAGTGTTTTTCATCCTTAAGTGAGTCAGTCATCTTGGTATACCAATCCTCATGCCTCCTGGCAATAGGCTCGGAGCCCTGGAGACCTTGGGTGTCAGAGGGCTGCTGCTGCAGTTTCCTGTGCCATCATGGTTGAAAAATGGAGAGAGTTACAAGAGAAAGTGGGAGAAAAGATGGTATCAGCAAAGTGTAGCTAAGCTCTCCAGTGAGCTGTGAAGGATGCAAGGAGCTTGTCCATGTATCAGTGCTGTGGTGAATGATACTTCCACGTTCTATCACAAGACCCTGCCTGAGATGGTTTCAGAAAGCCAGGTAAATAACAAGCATGGCAGTAGCACCAGCAAGTTTTCATGTCAGATACATATTCAGACACTAGCATATCTCTGGAATTGACCATCTACCAGCTGCCTGATGCCTGCTTTATGAGCTGCTACCACTTAAAAAAAAAGAAGCTGTTGAATCAGTGCCGTCAGTAGCCCAGTTTGTTCTGTAATGATCAGTGGTACAGTAGTGGGAGAAGAAAGAGTTTGCCTTGATTTTGACCTGAGGAATGGGGGATTATTAGGCAGGGACTGACAGCATGTTTTTGCTGCTACTGCTTCTAGCGTACGGTGCCTCATTGGAGTGGATGCAGAGGCGTAGCAGGCAAGCAGCAGGAGAGTAGGATGCCACATGGAGAGGAGGAGGAAAAGAATGGTGGAGGAGGAGGCAGAAGGAGATTCAGTTTTACGAACCTCCACTGCTGTTTTTCCATCATGCATTTAATTTGGGGGCAAGGGGAGGAGGTGTATGGGGCTTTTGGTTGCATTACTGTATTGTTATTGCATAGATTCACATATGTGACAAGTACCAGTATGCTTAGCACTATGCATAAAACCAAACTTACTGAGAAGTTTGTAATCTAAGGCCCTGATTCTGCAAACATGAATAATTTTACATACACAAGTTAATCCTACCATGGGACTGTTCTTGTGGGCAAAGTTTTACCCTCACCACTAAAAAAGATGTTTTCTTACAATAAGGCAGATAACATTAACTAGGCATGTCAATATAAAACCCAAGTGGTACTAGGTCCCATCTGTAATGTTTACCACAAGGGAGCTAGTCAATGTAATACCATGTATATATATATCAAAGGTGTCTATCAAAACACTTTCTGGGGTTATAAAGATGTAGTGTTTGCAGGACCGGCTGAAAATGACACTTAATAGCAGGTATCTAGAGGAGGCTGTCATTGTAGAGCATTGTTTAGTCTGACTCAGATTAGCATTTTTGGGAGTGTATCATTGACCAGGGTGTGTAGTTGCAAGGATATTTATTATTTTCCTTTTGAGTATTTATTCTTTTAAAAATGTTATGTGGCAGATATACATGAGGAATATGTAGCTTTTCTGTAATTTTAGGGGTGGGTCTTGAATTTTGGGGGAGTTGGAACAGAACTTAAAAAAAGGAAAAAGATTATTGTTTAAAAGTAGTTTTTAAAAAGCCAACCATGGCACTTGGTGTGATAGCCAACTGCAGCACCACAGGCTCCCTTATTTTCAGTGGCTGCATCTACATGAGACATTGACTATACAGTACAAGTATTAAATGACTGTGCAGTAACCAGAGTTACAGTGAAGTAGCATCCACAAATGGCTTTTTGGTGATGCTGACTGTGCAGTATTGCATCATGCTTTGTAGCACGCAACACCACTACACAGCAGTAACAAAGTACTGCACAGGTCAGCATCTCGTGTAGACATGGCCAGTGAAGCTGCAACAGCATCGGACAAAAATCACAGAGATGTACTGAGCCCACTATTCAAAGGCAGCCCCTAAACTCCGTGACAAGAAGCAGGTACTATTCTGGGAGCGTGCTTTTCATAGGCTAGCTTTTGATGAATGGATCTGATCTTTTAGCTCTCTGCTACAACATGCTGCTGCTGACCTCTGTATGCCTGCAGCTTTAGAATGAGGTTTTCACCTGGATTTCTTTAGCACAGAGGCTAGCAATGGGAATTTTTCTTTTTAAAATCTTGGAGCCAAGTTCTGTGTGCTGTTGCACTGAAGTGACTCCTGCCAGCTTTATATTTCCCATTGTAAGTGTTTCCAGATTGGAATTCTCCTAAAAGCCAGCTGAAGAGCAGGGTCTTGAACCTTTGTATCTAGTGAAGTGGGAACTTGTAAGACCAGGGTTCAAATCTCTGCTCCAGAGATTTCCTGTGTGGCTGTAAGCAAGTTGCCTAGATCTAAGTTACTGCTCTTGTACAGTATTTAGGCACCAAATTCCCATTGATTTTAATAGGAATTCTAAGTCTTAACTTTTTGTACCTCATTGGTAACATGGGTATCATAGTATTTCCCTGTGTCAGGGTGGTATTATAAGGATAAATCTTTACAGGATTTTGAGGTGTTTACACACCAGCATGAGGGCCATAGAAGTACCTAAGAATCTGAATCTTGAAGTTTTCCTCTGTCTGAGATTGCTCCAGCCTCATGCCTGGAGCTGAACTTCTTGCAGTTACGTTCCTTCCTCCTAGTCTCACACACGATGTGCTCCTTGCCAAAAAATGAGGCGCTTCTTCCTTACATACTCCTAGTCAGTCCATATTCTGCTCCCCCATCTAGCCCCTAATTTGTTTCTCTTCTTGTCCCTGAAAATAACAAGAGTTTCCTGTGTGAAGCAATTAGTTGGACTCGAGACTTCTTTTATTTCTATTTCTCCTGTTCCCCAAACTCATCCTTGCCTGCTTCTTTAACTCACTACTGTCTCTTTCAAAGTCGGACCTGATTTCTCTGGTTACCTAAATGCCCTTCAAGGTTTTCAAAAGAAAAATGTTTTCCGTGGAGCCTAGGGAACTGACTGCAATCTTTGAGTCCGGTATGTGTAAGGATATCCTTGGGCCCAAGGCATTCAGGGCTAAAAACTGGGACAGGTGCGAAGACAGCTGCTATACTAACAAAGGTAAAGAAACAGGCTGAGGGAAAAACCTGTCTTGGGTGCAATATATGTACAACCTAATGGAACTTGAGACATCTTGTATCCTTGACGGTGCTCCCATTCACTTTCACACCCAGTTTGAAATTTAAAGCACAAGCTGGCTTACACATTCCAAGTTCTTGCCTGAATCATTTTTAATATCCCTCATTGTGTCAGAATAGCACAGCTACAACTTAATTGCATAATATTGGGCAGTAACACAGCAATGCAAGATGTCATATACAAGTGCAATGGTTTAAAAGCGGGGGGGGGGGGGGACCCACAATGCTACAGTGAGCAGGGCACTTGCACTTGCCCTAAACAGTCATGTGTTTTTTCCTAACTTTTTCACAGGCTAGTTATATGATCTTTCCCAGGTTATTTAACACCTCTCTGCCTCACTTTGCTCACTCATAAAAAAAATATTTCAATGTATAACTGCATTTGTAAAACACTTTGAGATGAAAAAGATATATAATGCAAAGTAATGTTATTATGTATTAGTACTGTTATTTCCAGGGAAAGTACTGTGCATTTTCTACAAAGTAACACAGATGGGTTCATGTTTATTATGTAATAATTGTCTTGTGCCCTGACTATAGGTAGGGCATAGAACCTGCTCTTCTGTAATATACAGTAGTCTCTTTTGTCTTTAATTAAATAGGACTCCCTTGTGGGGGAATATACTCTATGATTGCACATGTTTACAGTCTCCAAGTAACTTACCATCAAATACACTAATGAAAATCAATGCCCCAAAGCAACTTATTTATTTTATCTTGTACTTACTTGCACCTCCCTTTCATCCTCTCTCTCTCTTTTAAATTTCCAGTTTCTGTTTTAAAAATTAAAGTGTTGAATTAAATATTTTCATAGGTATTTGCTCCAACCATCTCTTCTCTTGATCTAGGGACATATACCTATCTATATGCCCTTCCCTAGAAGAGTAACCCCTAGGGATACAATAGAGCATAGAGAAGATACAATTTAATAAAGTCACAATAAAACATCGAAGGCCTTTCATACTTTTTCACTTTCTTTAACTCAATTTATTTTTCATTTCATGGACAGAGATTTAGTCCTGGTATTAGTTTATGATTTTGCTGAAAGAATTACTCAACACATACAAAAAGGAATTATTTTTATTATTTATTTTGTGCCATGTATACCATAGGAAAAAAAAAAGGAGACTTGAAATCACTTCAGTACCGCTGTGTTTTTCATTACAAAGTTATTACATATAGAAATTACTCCAAATTATCTGAAATGAATGGAAATTATGAGGTTTAAATTCCCCAGGTTACTGCAAGCACAGCACTGGAAATTTATTTTGTCATCTTGCTGAACATAATTGCTACAACAAAATTTCTTCCATTTTACAACCGCAGCATAACTTATTTATACCAGTGTTGTTGTAATTTTACATCAATAAGTTGCATGGGAAGGAGTACACAGGTGGTAATTGAAAACAATAATTTGTAGTGGGGTCCAGGTGGAACACTTGGCTCAGAAAAGACTTCAGTTACTGTTCTGTAAAAGCTTTGCATCACTGTGGCCTTTTACCATGGTATTATCATACCTCTGGTCCGTCAGGCACTGAGGTTGCCTAATCATCCTAAATTACATTTCAAAGTGTCAGCTGAGGTGAGGGGAACAACTGATCTATCATTATGGCATTGACCTGCAGATCAGAGGCGGGAGGCAGAAGCAATGCATGTGGGGACACTGTAAAACCAGAACCACAAAAGCTCTAGGCCTGATCCTAAAGTCAGAAGAGACCCCATTGAAGCCAGGGGAGTTATGCAGGTAGAATACTGCAGTAAAAGGTGATGAAAATTCAGTCCCTTGTGAAAAATGATGACAGCCAATCCCAAACACTGCCCCTTATTTTTCCTAAGTTATAACTACTTCCTTTTATCACGAAAAATGTGTGGCTTCTGGCTGTCAAAGGTAATACCATTATTTGATTATTTTCTACTGAGAAGTGATTAGTTGCCAAAAACACAAACAGTTATATTCCCCATGTTAAAGTGCTTCATACATTGTTCCTTTCCTTAGAAATAAGAATGTGCACTTCGGGTGCAATATATAATCACTCCCAGGCCAGGCATCTTCACTTCTAAATTCCGTAACTGTTGATAGGAATAATGAAACTGCAAATGCTTGTAGTGAATCTGGAGGCTGATGAATTTACCAGTTTGAGTTGAGTTGTCCAAGTTAAAAAAAAAAGAGGAGTTACCATAAATCTGCCCTACTTAAAGACTGCAAGGCAGGGGGATCTTAGACAATGGAACAAAGATAAATGAATTCTTTTGTGATGTCCAGATTCATATTTTCATGATCTGAGAGAGACAGGCTTGAAAGGATTTTGTCATGAGTTCAAGCTAAGGATTTTATTGCCAATCCATATCTGAGGAGGCTTTGCTACTTGAAACAATCCCAAAGATTTCAAATCCCCATTAAAGATTTCAAATCCCATTAAATTATGTACGGTGGGAAGTTGATTGAGAGTAACATTAAAAAGCAGAGGAAAGGAGCATCCCTGTATCCTTCAAATATTGAGGATTATCAGTGTACAACTGAGGGGAGATCTTTTTTTCATTCTTTATGTAAAACTGAGTCTCTACTGCCCCTCTAAATAGAAAAAAGTTCCAGATTTAAAGCACTGAACATGTATGTAAACTACTGCCTATTAGATATCACCCACCCTCCAAGTGGGGCTCAGCTTTTGGTACAGTTGCATTAGCACAAGCTCATAACTCACAGTGGGGCCCTGGCTTAAGGCACAAGGCAGTGATGACACTTTCTAGGCCAGTGATTCCCAACCAGGGTACCACAGCATCCTGGGATGGCTTGAAAACCCTTCAGGGGTGCAGCAGGGGTACCACACAATGTTAAGCACTTTTAGGTTTGCAATATGAGTCACAGTTTATACCCAGAGATTTCAAATAGAAATCCATAGTTGTGGTCTTAGTTCTTTGCAACAGAAAAACTGCCCTTTTTCTGTAGTAAAAAAAAGAGTGAAAACGAAGAGCTGGCATTTTCAGATGGGTGCCTTGAATTTATCCAGGGTTTCCTCCAGTCTATCCAGGGGTGCCTCCAGTCTGAAAAGCTGAGAACTACTGCTCTAGGCAGGATTTTCCAAAGGCACAAACAGCCCTTGCGGTGAATTCATTAGAGAACAGCCCCAGATCTATTTCAGAAAGTTTCCCCAACAGTGAATAACTTGTGCCCACGTCTGTCTCCCTTGCTGGTTTCAGTGGTGATCACAAAGGAACACCAGTTGCACACTCTGCTTTTCAGGCATGACTCATGGACTCCCCTTCTCCTTGGATGCTGATGAAGAGTGCTCCCTATAGGCACACACACACACCCTGCAGCTCGTCCCAGATTTCTTTTTTCCCTGGGAAGTAGTTGGGGAGAGGGGGTGGGGGGAGGACGGGAGGGAAAATACAAAACTGACTCTAAGGAAAGGATTAGAAAGAGATGCTTCCAAGTTATAGGGCCCTATCCTGCTGCCACTGACGTCAGTGGAAGTTTTGGCAGTGACTTCAGCGCAGGGAAGGACTAACGAGGGAGCCGGAGCCGGGGCTTCAGCAGGGCAGTGCAACTTACGTCGCTCGCCTCTCTTCCAGCTCCTGCAGAGGGGCAGTGAGTGAGCCTGCCTGCCTCACGCTCCCAGCACGCCCTTCTGTTTCCCCAGCTGATGTGTGCTTTTGTGCTTGCATTTTTTTGGTTGGGATTTTGTGCAACTGGCATGAGGGAGGGCAGGATCAGGCCCCCGTATTTGGGCTGTCACTGAATGGGTGCTTTTCACATTTGGAAAGATGATGAAAGCGAGGAGCTCAGCTGGACAAGGCAGAAGAGTCCAAATGAGCTAAGGTTGTAGAGGGGAAGGTTGCTGGAATATTACTTTCCAAAGCCAGTCCCGAAAAGCGTCAGCAACAGATAGAGAAAATGAAGCAGACTGGAAGGAAACCAAATCTAGAGAAAGATAAGAGGGGGCTTTGCATCCCATGCGGTGTGGGAATAGGGCTGGGAGTGGGGCAGGAGGCTAGGCGTTATCCTCTTTAGCCTTCAGCTGACATGCACGTTGAAATATTCCTGTGTTTTCCACGTTCAGGAGGAAGGAAATTAGGGGAATAAATGGTGCAATTTCTATATATTTTAACAGATAACGAGAACAATTTTGTTGTGCGCCATAAATTGAAGAAACACACCAAACAGTTCCTCTGATTGAGGTTTTGCAGCCCTGTTTACTGCAGTTAAGTGATTTGATGCAAGAAAAAAATTTACACATTTTGAGTTATTATATCACCCTGAAATTTGATGCTACTTAACTATGTAATTTTGAGAAATTATATGAAATCATCGCAGGAAAAAAAATATTCCAGGAAGCCCCAAAGACCTCTTTTTCTGTCTTTTTTTTTATGGGTCTGCTATGAGAACTCACAGAAATCCTTGCGCTGGATGCGAAGGCAGAACTGCCACCTCGGGAGTTTTATTAATATGTATGTAAATATGATCTGGTTAGATCCTGTGTTTCTGTATCTCCTCGCAAGGTGGAGCGGGTAAGTAAGGCGATCGGATCAGTGCCCTGTGTTTATTCTGATTTCCACAAACAACGTGCAAAGATTCCCCAGGAATATGGAACAAGCCGGCTGGTCTGAGCCCAGGCTGCTCACACGCGCACGCACACGCACACACGCGCGCCTGCATCTCTTCTCCAGACCTACTTGCTTCTCACTTAGCTCGAGCTTTTGGAGCAAAGACTGCGCAGCAACCAAAGTCGCAACAGGCAGGATCTGGGGCGGAAGTCTTTATTTTCCTGAAAACTTCTGTGGCTAGAAGGGGGGAAGGTGGAAATGTGCCCAAATGGGGCCAGGTGACAGATCAGTCCTGTGGTATAGGGTTGCAACCCTGCCAGAGTATTGGGAGTTTCTCTGTCTCTCTCTCTCTCGAAGTTCCTGCTATTACTAGCCATGCCAAATTTCCGCACTTAGACATCTTATAATTAAAAAACAGAAAGAAAAAAAAAGAATCCCAGAAGCTAAAATATCTGCTCTTTATTCAGCGCGCCTTGTTGTACATAGAATGAAATGGCATATTTAACGCTGCATTAGCTCCTTGTTCCTGATAGCAAGGAGCATAGACTGGGGTGAGACTTTGACTCGTTAAAATCCAGGTTGGAAAAAATGTGATCAGCAAATTGGCACCCCATTTTTGCATTGCTGCTAATTTAAAGCTGATCGCCTTTTGAATGGCTCTTGGTTTTGTTGCGTATTATTATTTACCCCCCCCCGCCCCCCGCCCGGTCCTTTTCAGCCGGGTTCTTCGAAGGACGACGAACCCTCTCCTGGCTTTGGGGCAGGAGGTGTGTTTCGGTAGGTGTCCAAGCAGGGTGGCGGCGAGTGCGTGTGAGGCTCGCCTTTCTCATCTGATCGCAAGGTGGAAGTTGCACGGCCCGCTTTTCTTGCAGGCGGGTGCTGCGAAGGGGAGAGGGAGAAAGGGGACTTGGACAAAGCAGTGCGATAATCAGTGGGACAGAAATGCTCCGGCCAGAGCGCTATTGTGGCTGGCGGCCTGGGGGAGGGGTGGGCAGAGCCAGGCCAGCGAGCCCCCTGGGAGCAGCAAGCCCCTCTTGTTTGTCTGCTGTCACCGATTGGGACTTGGATATCGACGGAGTGAGAAAACAAAACAGTGGGCCAGCTGCAGATGGAGGCGGGGTCGAGGGATAGGTCAAGGTTAGAAAGAGCCTGCTATTGATCTGTCTTTGAACGCGAGACAGGGAAAGCAAAGAGACTAAAGGGGGAGCTGTGAGACAAGACATTAACAGCTTTCAGTGCTAATGATCACAAGTGCCAGACAGGGGAGGAAAGAGGAGACTGAGAAATCACTCTGGAATTTTTTTCCCCCTATTGGGATACATTTTAGGAGCAGGAGGAGGGAGCGAGGCTTTAAAAAAGACCCCCGTGTTAGAGCCCTGGGCTGTGGCATGAGGAGTGCCCGCGTCCCCCCAGGCGCTGCCACTGGAGGGGACGAAGGAGGCCGGCGTGGTCAGTCATTGCTGTGCCCTTATCTTTGATTTGATGCCCACTGTTAAGGCAGGACTGAATCAACAGAGGATGGCCAGGAAGCCGCCTGATACGGTTGCCGCTGAACGTCCTGCCCCGCTCTGGGAGCGGGCGCGGCAGGCTGGACTCTGCCCCGGCCCCGCTCCCCTGGCCGGCGAGGACTTCCCGCGCGGGCCGAGACACACGTGGCGCACACGCGAGCCGCTCGCCAAGGCCGGCAGGGTGCGAGGGAGGGGAGGGGAGCGGGCAAGAGAGGGAATCAAGGGGGAGGGGGCTGGGGAGGACGGCGGGAGGAGGGGGCTACGGACACCTGCCCCGAGCGTGCGGCCCGGGGCAAGGCGGTGCCGGTTTGGGTTGTGTGGCCATTTCGTTGCCTGGCGGTGGGAGCCTCCCAGCCGCATTCCGGGAAGGGCTCCGCTGACCCCAGTGGCATCCATCATGCTGACACCAGGTGGGGCTGGTGCCTTCTCGAGCTGGAGGTAACCCGGGCTGGAGCTGCAGGAGAGGGCGGCTTTGAAAAGGATCCCCCGGCAGGAAGATGCCGAGGCACCGTCTCCCCCGGCCCCGGGGCAGGCCCCGCGGGCTCTTCCGCCGGCAGCTTCCCCCTCCCTGCGGCCCCAGCCCCAGCTGCCCGCCCCCGCCAACCTGCGGGCAATGGCCGCGCGGAGCGGAGCGCAGCCTCCCCGCCCAGCTGCGGCTGCCCGCCTTTGTGAGCCCCGGGACCCCGCGGGGACGCGCCTCCCCCGCGCCCGCCCCTGTGCGGGGCAGAGCGGCGCACGGCCAGGCCGGCTCCGGGCCCACCCCGGGCGGGCCTGCGCCCCGCAGCGGCCCAGCTGCGAGCGGCCGGTCTGCCCCGCAGTTCGCGAGAGGCGGCGGCGAGCGAGGCTGCTCAGCCCAGGTCTGCGCGGGGCAGCGCGATGCGCCCCCGCCCCCCGGCGCTCGCCGCCACCCCCACATTCCTGCCAGGCTGAGAGGAGGTGGCAGGAGGGCGGGACCCCTTCCCCCGCGCGGGGGCGGCCGCTCCCTCGGGTTTGCTCCCGCTGCCTGCCAGCCCCCAGCCCCTCGCCCTGTCCAGACGTGGTGCTGAAAGCGCGGGAGGAGGGGCAAGGCAAGCCGGGGCAGCGGGGCAGGGAGCAAAAGTTGGGCTCCAGGAGTCCTGAAGCGAGGAGCGCGCTCACCTGCGCGGGAAAGAGGAGGATGTGGCAAGTACAAGCAGGGGCTCGCCCCCCCAGGCAGCTGCGCGGCCCCGGCTGCCCCCGCTCGCCCGGGGGCGCCCGCGCGGCTCGGGGAGGCGAGGGGGCGAAGCGGGGCCCCTGCAGCCCCGCGCGCCGCGGAGGGAGAGACCCCCCAGCCCACACAGCTCCTGCCTTGTTGGGAAAGTGTCGGGAAGAAATGCCCGGCGGCTGCCGCGCTGCCTGGAGCAGGAGAAGCCTCGGAGCTTGCAGGGGGGCAGGAGAAAGACGGGCCACGGGAGGAGCGCCCTCCCGCCGGGGTCCCCCCGCACCTCATGGGGCCTGGGCGCGGGGCAGGAAGGGACCCAAACCCACGTGGCCGGAGCCAGCCCCCGCGGGGTGGCGACCCCCCTGGCCCCAGCTGTGGGAGCCGAGGCAGCAGAGCCCGGTCGCCCCGCGCGGGCGCCGGTCTGCGGGCGCTCCCGGGGGCCGGGGCAGCCGCAGCGCACAAAGCCCGGCGCTGCTCCCGCGCAGGCATGTGTAGTTTGTGTCTCCGCGTGTGAGTGAGTGTGTGTGTGCGCCGCTTGTTCTCTTGCAGGGTACAATGTTAAAAAGCCACCGCTAGTCGCCCCCAGTGCTCCTACTCTCTGGGTCTTTTTTTTTTTTTTTTTTGTCTCTAGTGCAGATTAAACGTCACGTCCGCACTTGAACTTGAATTTTATCCCATTGTACAGAGGCAGCCCCAGCCATAGAGAGACAGAGCGCTCCCAGAGAACCAGGACTCCGCCATCTTCACATTGCAATATATAATAGTAATAGCCAGCACCAGCCCAGCTGCACTAGGGGCTTCCTTCCTTCCAGTCCCAGTGCCAGGCGAGGGGAGCAGTGAGTGCCAAGTGGTGCAGAGGCACTGGCAATGCAAAAGCACTAGGGCAAAGCAGTGCTACCTGAACTGGGAAAGAGGAGACACAGTCCTGCTGCCCCTTTAACAAAACAGCCCAGCCAAGGGTCCATTTCTGACAAAAAAAAAATTTTTTTTTTTTGGCATTTTTCTGGGGTGCGCGTGGGCAAGCCCCAGCTCGACTTTTTTTTGTGTTTTTTTTCCTTTTTTTTTTTTTAAAGACTTTTTTTCTTCTTTTTTTTTTGCCCTTCTGCTGGAAGAAGTGCACTTGCCCATTGGCCCAGCACTCTGGAGACAGAGAGCGAGAGAGAGACAGAGCGAAAAAAGTGTCACTCTCGGTGCAAAGCCTCCTAAGTTCACGAAGAGATTTGGAAGTGCGAGCGGTGGAGGAGAGAGCAAAAAAAAAAAAAAAAAAAAAAAAAAACCAAACCAAAACAAAAACCCGAGGCAGAGCGTGTGTGAGGGACAGCGCGAGGCACCAGAAAGAGCTTTTTTTCCCCCTTTCTTTTTCTTTTTTTCCCCCTTTCTTTCCTCGTGATGCTGATTTTTAATTGAGGGGGAATCCCAGCCCGTGCACCGCCGCCGCCACAACAAAGAGGGGGCCGCTTGTCTTCATTTTTTTTTCTTTTTCTGAAGAAGAAGCAGCAGCAGCAGCAGCAAAAATCCATCCCGGAGAAGGCAGGAGAAGAAGACAGACACATCCAGAGGAGGAGGAGAAGGAGGATCGGCCGCCCCCCCGCCCCCCACGCGCGTCCCCCCAACCCAGTGCAGCTCTCCGGGCGATGCCAGTGTAAATGCCAGGGCAATGTCCCGTCGCAAGCAGGGGAACCCGCAGCACTTGTCACAAAGAGAGATTATCACACGTAAGTTTGCAGGAGCCGGCGCGGAGGCAGGGGCCGGGCGGGCAGCGCGGAGCGGGAGCCAGGCAGGGAGAGGGGCCGGGAATGGAGGGGGAGGGCGCGCGCGCGCGGCGGCGGGGTGGGGGGAGCCGGAGCCGGAGCCGGAGAAAGGAGAGGAGAGGGGTGGGAGACGAGAGGGAGGCAGGGGAAGCAAAGTTTGCAGAGCCGGGAGCCGGCGCAGGGCGGGAGCGAGCGCGGGGAAAAGTTGGCGAGCGGCTGCCCTGCCCGTGCGGGCGTGCGGGGCAGGCCGAGGTGGCGGCGCAGCCGGGGCTGCAGGTGGCCGCTCCGCGCGCAGGTGCCGCCGGCCCCGGGGCCCCGCGTGGCGCCCGCCGCCGCCGCCGCCGGCCCCGCGCGAGTGGTGGGTGGGGAGCGCAGCGCCGGGGGGCGGGGGAGCCCGGAGAGCCGGCCCGGGATGGGATGGGATGGGAGGCGGGGGGAGGCTGCGCTCCGCCAAAGCTCCCACCGGAACAGGGGGGCGGGGGGGAGCAGGGAAAAAACCTTTGGGGGGGACGCTGGGTCCGAGGGACAGGTCACTGCGTGTGTGTGCGCGCGTGTAGATGCGTGTGTGCACGCGTGCAGAGCAGGCACCTTCCCTCCCCCCCGCACATCCCCGCTTTTTCTCATTTTTAGCCCTTTATTTCCCTTCCTTCGCCTGGCACCCGTCTGAGTGCAATGCGAAGCCAGCCGTCCTTTAGGTGCCACGAAGGTGGCAAGCACTCCCTCCCCCCCCGCCCCCAGCCCCCTCAGCTTCAGAGGTAAAGAGGGGGCCAAAACCAAATCCAGCCCAAGTGCGGGATGCCCGAGCAGAGCCCCCCGGGCCGGGCGGAGCGGTGCCGAAGTTGGCGGAGGAGCGGGCGCGCGGCGCGAGCGGGGCTGAGCCTCGGCGCCGCCGCGAATCCGAATATTTATGTTCGATTTTAAAGAATTTAAATAAATAAATAAATATATCCCGAGCCTCCCTCCCCTGGACAGGCGAGGAGAGAAGCCATCTGCCAGGAGCATTTGGTGGTTGCGATCTCTCCTCCTTTGTTCCCGCGGAGAAAACTGGGTTTTGTAAGAATTTGTTGGAAAGAGGATGATGAGGAGGAGGATGGTGATGGTGATCTCTCTGTTTCTTTTTTTTTCCCCTGCCGCTAGATATTTTGGGTGGCGTCCGGGTTCTGCCATTTCCATTTTTCTTTTTTGTTTATTTTATTTTTGCTTCTCTGGTTACTTTATCCTTTTTACCCCCTTCCCCCCACCCCCCCCCAGCCATCAGCTGGTGCAACACAAATGAAGATGCATTTGGCACCTTTCGGGGGGGAGGGGGGCGGTGTTTTTTCATTCAGTGCTATTTTGTAACCAGATTTGCCTCCCCGTTAAAAAGGTGGATACTTCCCCCAAATCTCTTTGTTAATTGCATTTTTTTTTAGAAAAAGAAAACCCAGCCTGTTTGGAAATTGCGTTTTCCTTTTTTTTGGTTGATTTTTTAAAAAACATCTGCACCGTCTAAGGCAATGTCTCCCACTAATTTCGTGTCTCGTTTGCAAGAAGAGATTTGGTTTGGAAAGGGGCTTGCGGGTGTGTGTTTGTTGCACACATTTGAATGTATTGAGAAGGGCGAAACATTTTTGGGAGAGAGGGGAGCCAGGTAGGTTCGTTCTTGCATTGGATCTCGTTTCCTGATCGCCTTACTCGGAAGTAAATAACGAGGCAGAGGAACAGTGAACTCGGGGGTCCAAGGAGCTGCTGCACAATGGGTTTGGAGGGGAGGAATGGAAGGCAAAGCTGCATGCAATTTCCCCCCTCCCCTCTTGTGTTTCTCTATCTCTCCATCCTGAGGAAGCTGGCGGAGAAATCAGGATGCATACTGAACAGTGGCAGAAAAAAATAAAGGTATCAATTGAAAGAGGGGGTGGGAGTAGTCCGGGGGGAGGAGGGGAGCAGGAAATACAGGCATTTTAGCACACATCCACCGCGACTGAGCTGCAGACTTTCAGTGGGGTGCTTTGCCAGACAGGAGTAGTTCTACCAGTTTTCAGGAAGGTTTAATTCATCATTAAAGAGCTGTCCTGTGAATGGAGGAGTTTGCAGAGTATCATGAAAAAAAACAACACCCAGGAATGAATTTGATATTGGCTTCTGAGACCTGTATCATTTGATGTTTAGCTTTGTCTTTTTGGCATCTGTCAGGAGAATTGCCTTTCAGGATGACTTGGAGTCCTGTGCCAGGCAAAAAAAAAAAAAAAAAAGGGGGGGGGGGAGAGGGAAAAACAGAAAAAAAAAGTTTTCTGACCCTGCTCCAGTGGAGTTTATTGGTTTTCATGCTATTGCTGCTCAGAGAAACATTTAGATCTTGAATGTGAAACCAAAAAAGCAAGTAGACTGCAATATATATTTTTTCTCTAAAGTTGGAATTTAGTTAAAACTGCAAAAATTGAGTGGCCTACTGCTCCTCCCTACATTCAGCATACATCTGCGTACGATAATTTTTACAGGGAGAGTGCAAAAGGGGGAAAGACATTGAAAAAGAGCAGCTCAGGACCTGTTGTTTGTGAGGATGGAGAAAGAAAACTTAGTACTTGAGCTGGCTACATTTTTAGACAGTGGAAAAAGAGGTATTATGCAAAAGAGTTTATGGCGAGCCTTGGACATGCTTCATGCAAAGATAGATTAGGTTGGTTTGGTTCAAACTGCTGGTTTGCCACTTTTACATTTTTTTAAAACTTGAGCGATATGTTCTTCATCTAATAGTATATTTTTAGAATAGACGGAAGTGTGAAAGGAGAATCCATCTTAAAAGCCTGGTGCTACTGGTTATGCAGAATAATGCAAAATAAGCAAAATCAATAAGATGATAGAAAATATGGAAGAAGCACATAGCAAAATCATACAATTCCAGATAGAGCACAGGGTTTCCCAAAACAGGATTTCTTCAGTAATTGGTCAACAGGTTCCCCAGGAAGATTAATAATTTACTCTGCATATTTATGCAAAGTAAGAAAAAATAATGCCATTTTTAGCATGTAAAGGTTTTCCAGATTGCTTCTATGTTCAGGAAACTTCACTTAAAATGGATGTAGATTTGGTTTAATTCATGATCTTTTTTATCAGCATGAGAAACAATTTCATTTGGCATCATACACAAAGAATACAAGATACCGCTAAAGTTTTAGAGAGGAAATGATTTTTGGAGATGGCTGCGAATTTCTAAATGCTTGCATAGTTGTGAATTCAGAAGCCTAACGTTTTTTAAAAGACACTGCATCTTGCTTTTAAATAGGACAATAACAAGATCTGTTCTTTCTGAATCTCTGGGTTCCATTTTATTTAAATATATTTACAGTTTAGTCATGAGATAAAAAATCGTAACTTTTATGTTTTCATAAGCTTCCAGGCTTCTAAAAAAATTTGTGTTTTTAAAAGAAACTGACATACTGTAGTAGTAGGTTATGGGTCTGTATTGCTTACTGTTTTCTGTTTGATTTGCTTGGTGTTTCAGATAGATGTAAAATGGCTAAGAAATCATTTCAAGTTTTTTTGTTGGTAGACAAATACAAGGGACTATTTTGTCAAGCTTATTTAAACGTTTAGCAAACACAAGTCGACAGTTTTTCAGTGTGGTTGTATTTAATAGTAATGGTTTGTTGAGTCCTTGTCTAGTGCAAAATGTATCTTGCTCTGTTGAACAAAGGGCTGTCTTGTAGCATATTTGACAATAATTATGACTTAGATGAGTGTGTGCTAGGTGAAATAGTACAAATTATAGATATCAATTACTGACTTCAATCGACACCTATTCTGCTCCTCTCAGTTTGCTCTTAGCATAAATCTTTTAGTTTAAAAAGGCCTTCTTGAAGGCATTTATTTCGCTTTCAGATTTCCAATCTAGTTTGCCTTGCACTGTATACTGTTTGTTGATATAAAATACTTTTCAAAATAAACTTTGCTGGTATTTAGTTGAATTGCAAGTCTCGGTTGTGCCCACTGCTTTTAAGTGGCATGTGTTGACAACTAGGGGGAGCTCATAGCCTGTATCATAGTAGATTATAGTTCAACTCATACCATAGTACTGGTAGATGGGATACAATAGGTTAGGAAATAATAGCTGTATCTGAGGCAGTTTATGTTGCTGCAAAATGTTTTAAGTGTAAAGTTGTAGTATTGATTTTCATGCAAAGATCTATATGGTGCTGGATGAGAGGGATTTGCAAGGGAGATAAATCTATTTTTGGCCAAATCATGACTGATTAACCAGGCTCCTGCAGACAGAAGTCTTTAATTAAAATTAGTTTTTAACAATGCCTTTTATCGTCAACATATAATCTTTAAATTCTCAGTTTGTTGTTGTCAGATAGTGATCAGGCTAATGATAGCCGTAGGTATGTGAATTAGCGTGCATTGTAAAAATACATATGCATCTATTTATCTGCCTCCAGTGTATATATAAACAGAGAGACCAAGATAGAGTTTCCAAAAGAATGTTTTGTACAATAAAAATGTGCATGCACATGCAATTTTATGTGCTTACATGTCTGAAAGCTACATGTATATGGCAGTTTATTGTATCTGTTTTTTTTAATAGCTGGTATCACTTTTGATCCTTGACATATGTCTTGGCATTTCCTACAAATAAAAATAAGGATTTCCCTAAAGAAAGTGTCACCTATAGCATGGAAAATTTTCTGTTGAATAAGTGTTAGGGCTATAATATACAGGGTTTGGTCCATTCTCCCCTTTAGTCTGCCTGTACATTGTCAATGGACTTTAGTGGGACGCTTTCTTGCCCAAACATATAATTTAGTGGCATAGCATAGCAAGCTTTGATCACTGGATGTCAGGATATAATGTTTGCTTCACCCAATCCAAGGAATTCATCAAGTTATGGAGTTGTTAGCAATAGCATATTCTTATTTTAGGGCAGAATATGTCGATGGAGGTTATCCCATGACAGGAAAGAGTGTTTTTATTCTAACCTGAAAGAGAAATAAATTAGGTCAGACAAAAGATCAGGGCTGTCATCAACTGTAGAAAAAACCTTCACTCTTGAGTATAGAGGGACAGCAATTTATCTGATGATTTCTCTACTTCATTTAATATTTGAATTGAACAAGTTGGAAGCTTAGAGACAGCAGCCAGCTCATTTGACAGACCTGTAATGTAAAGAGTACAGTGTCTTAAACATCGATGATGCTAATGTTCTCAAGCTATGGGAAAATCTTCCTCTCCGCATCCTCCCCGATACCTCAAACTTTGCTGATAATAGCTTTTTTAAAATTTCTCAACTGTTAACTTTTATTAACAGAAACAATAACAACTCGCATATACTAAATAGGTAGATCCCACCCTGAGATTGAAGCATGTTAAAAAGTCTCACTGAAGAGACATACTGCGCCAAAATAGCACTCTACACCACTTCCTCACTAGATCGTTTTCTTCTTCTGGTTGCTGCCCCATGATAGGTGGTTCCCTCCGGTTTGTAGTGTGCACCTCATCTAGCTGAAATTATCGTTAGAATTCTGTCTTTCTAGGTTTCTCTGAGAGGAAAAATGAACAGTGGTTGGGGGCTAGAGGGTGAGACATACTGAAGTTCCTACTGGTGTAAAAGCCCCTTGCGAAGTGCGTGTTGGCGTTGTATGCGGATAGATTTCTACATATCTTTTGGATGAGGGGGGAGAAAAAGACATCAATAACAATGTGCAGTGTTGATAAAATGTATGATTCATTCAGCTGTACTTACTACAAGACCTTCCTCTTTCATGTTTATTTACTTTCATAAAATGTAGCTATGCAGGCTCCACACTGTTCCTTTGCACCCATGGTTACAAGCCTCAAAGGCAGTTGTGCATTCACAGTAACTTACAGCTTCTAAACATCAGTTAAATGTGCTTACAGCTTCCCTCCCAAAAAAGCTGTTGCCTAGTCTGTACTGTATACCCTCACTAGAGCTTTAAGCATCAGCTTTTCCCAAGGAATATATAAAAAATGCCTAAAGCAGGCTATTCGAAAACAAATTAAAGCAGAGGGACACACTTCACGCGTTGCAGGCACGCGCCAGTGGAGGGGGGGTTAGAAGAATATCATCATTTTACTGGCAAAAGTGACACCAGATCGGGGATTTGATTAATGGTACAGCATTCACAGGGACTTAGTTCTGTATTTTTGACATATGCAAGTCTTTTGTGTAGTTGCCTCAATGCAAGAAATTCAATTTTTTTTTCGGAAGCAGCTGATAATTTGTGTGTGCTGGATGTGCCCAAGGTACTTTTCAGTGGCTCAGTACTAGACAGCACAATATAAAAAGGAAATCCAAAGTTAAAGGGGAAAATTACTGGTTTATTTAACTTTTTTATGACCCTTTTTACTAAGCCACTGGAATAAGTCATAAATTCATTGACCGTTA
The DNA here is from genome assembly GCF_052110815.1 of Crocodylus siamensis. Classification (NCBI taxonomy): domain Eukaryota; kingdom Metazoa; phylum Chordata; order Crocodylia; family Crocodylidae; genus Crocodylus; species Crocodylus siamensis. The sequence goes on along the minus strand of NC_143396.1, from coordinate 271,706,682 downwards.
TAAAAAATATGCTTCAATGAAAGTCACAAAATGGCTCGACAAAGTTGTATACAAGTAACAGAGATTCATGACCTATTCAGAAACACAGAAACTATTTTTTTTAAAGAATAGAGTTCAAACTTATTATAGACATTAGGAACAAAATACCTAATTTGATCATACTTTGAAATTAATTCATTCATTTTTTTGTGCCTAAGCTTTTGCAACTCAGGGATTTTTTTTCCAATCCAGTTAAAAAATTATGCCAAAATGCAGCTTTTCCCCACTCCTTTTTGTGTATCTGGTATCTTTTTTCTTTCATTCAAATAAAACCAATCTATTCACTTGGGAACAAAGAATGCTTTTATATCACATCATCACGATCCCTGTTTTATCCGTGAAGATTTACAGCATTTGCAGTCTGTATTAGAACCTTTGCATTTTAGGCTCTCAATAGCAATAAATCTTTATTTTTTTCTTGAATGTCTAGCTTATTTAAGAACACATATATCATCCCTTTCTGCAGCGTTGTATATGCGTAGCTTCTGATTAAATAACATCTGATGAATGCCCAGAATCCAAGTATACCTTTGGATATGCCTGCCTTTTGTTTTGTTCAGTATATACATTATTATTATTTCTTTCCCATTCCCTTTTTTTTTAGAGCATGATATTTTCCCCCCAGTTTCTGTGGTTCTAGAGATGTTTGTTCTGTCTCAGGTGCAACCGAGGGTTAAACTGCTCTCTGAGAGGTTCAGTATATTTCTGCAAAAGGTGTTTGACGTACTGTGTTGCAGAAGAGCCCTCAAACTCACAGCTGTGTGTTCTGTTTGCTAATGCATTAGAGCTAGATGGGTTGTTGGCGTCCCCCCCCAACTCCTTTGCTGTCTATAGTGATCGAAAGTCATTAACATCTGAAGGCTATTCAGTGGGCTATACAAAGCAGTTGTCTCTGTCCAGTACCTAGTGGACAGCGTACACATCATACCAAAAAACTCTGTTTAACCACATTTAGAACAAACCGGCAAGCTTGTGAGAGAGTTTCAGCTGACTGAACGGGTCATAAAGTCTGAACTATCTTCTCCGCCCAGAGATAGTCCCTACAGGTCAAGGTTGAGGGAGGTTGGCAGTTTGGGGATACTTAGACAGCTGCTGCTGTACTGTTCCTGTCCTGTGGATAAGTGGAGAATTTCTGTGTATTGGGCTGTCATCACACACTTTGCACAAGTGTGAGAGTCACTTTGAAATAATACAAAAAATTGGAGTCTTTCCATCAATAGGGCTTTATGCCCTGTTGCCTTTTTTTCTTTACTAATCCACCCTCAGATTTCTTTTCATGAGGAATTGATTTTCAATTGTGTGGATCAGAAAAATTAAAAATTGATGTCAGCTAAAAAGCATCCTGTGCTGTTGAATGTAATGTCAGTGCAATCTAGATATAATGCAGTATCTAAATCCCTGCAGCTCACATCTGGGAAGATTAAAAGAAACTGTAAGCAGGTTATTGGTCAACTTTTGCACAGCGAGGAGTTGAAGCCTGTGCTTTTTGAAAGTATTAGGCTTAAGCAGGTAAAATTGTGACACTGATCACTTTGATAACCGAGCCACAGTGCATGCGATCTGAGCTGTTTCCGTTAAATGCGTTGATTTTGCAGTAAGTGTGACATGCAGGTGTTGCTAAAGGGACACCATTTTATGTCTGCTTTGTGGACAACACCCTAAAGAACCAGTCATTTTTCTGTGCTTCTTACAAGTAAGATTTTAAGATAAGGGTTTGGTTTCAAAGCACAGGAGAGATGCCCACATTTGAGTGCAGTGAATATTACATGGATTATGCAGCAGCACACGTGCTGGTAGCTCCATGTACAGGGGGTGTCAGAAGGAAAGTGTGCACCATATCCTTGAAGGTAGAATTTCCCTGTAGATAGGGTGCAGCTGGCAAATGCCGCACGATTCATCAGTTCATCATTACAAAACGCAGTCAGATCTGGTTAATCTGTGCTTTGCTCATCTGGGTCTGTGAAAGATTTACATGGTAACCAATCTCACAGTACCCATGGCAATAGGGGCACCCACTAGCGCCTCTATAGTTAAGGCTGTGGCAGTGGTTCTCTCGACCGCTGCTTTTATTGGTTTGCAAATTGGCTGTAGAAAATGAACATGGACAAGAGATCTGACACCCAAACATTGGCCAAAGACCAATTTTTTCTCCTCTTTCTTTATGCTTTATGTGACTCCATTAGCAGGATAATTTGAAGGAAGGTGGTTTATCACTTTCAGATTTTTTTTTTTACTTCTGGCCTTGCACTACAACTAAACTAGTTTAAGAAAAAGAAATGTAATAAGCGATGTACTCAGCCATGGAAGATGCTTGAGATCTTTCTGCTGAGTTCCATGGTCTGTGGATCAGGCCCAATTTGTTCTGGCTTGAGTTATTTTGGCATCCGTGTATTAGATCCAGACATTTGAAAATCCAGATCTGTTGCATCTGTAGTACTTTTAATATTGTGCATGTGTGTGTATGCGTGTTTGTATGTGTGCAACATACCTAAGGAGGCACCATGCTAACGGTAGTGGTAATGATATTGTGGCGGAGGCTTTATGTAGAGTTTGGGATGAAAAACCCACTTTATTTTTAATGAAGACTGTCATGATAGAATGGTGCTTGGGGATAATGCCAGGAGTCCAGCAAGGAAATATAATGCTTTCTTTACTGTAGGAGAAATAATATAAATTCTCAAAATGCATTAAAAACATAAAACAGTTGAGTGACATTGGTTTTAGATGATATCCACTTCTGATGCCATTGCTATGCCATGAATCTCTATGTACACAGTAGGCAAATATTGCCGTAGCACTGAGAGGAAGGCTTGGAGGTACTGTGAGAGTACTGGGCACACCTTAGCGCACCTTGAAGAACTGTGGCACGAACATTGGCTGGAGGCAACTAATTTTATTTTAGTCCTTTTCCATGTGAGGAGAAAAGGCACTTTTAATTCTTTCCTCTCTTTTTATGACTTTACTTTTTCTTTGTTTTAAAATTCTATTTTAAATAAATAATAATTAGGAAAAACACACAGAAAAAACAGCAGCTCAGCAACAGAAGTGAAACCGCAGAGCTAAGTTGAAATAACGTGAAGTGTTTCATTTAAACCCACAAGCACTTGTAGAGTCAGAGCTTGGATTGAGTCTCGGGTCTGAAATGCCCTATTGGTATTGCAGGACTCTTCAAACACTGGAGGACCTTGCTTGTTGTATTATCCAAGTGAAAAACAGCAGGTTAAGGGTGGACTTTCAGCCTTTTTTGGCCTTACCTTTGTAAATGTAAGCCTTTGGTAATGTTATTGGAATGCAGATTTTTAGTTGCTTAATTGAGTCATAAACGGGAAGCCTTTTCTTTTGCAACTGCGTAAAATGAATATGCAAATTGACACAGATAAAATACATTTGAAGATATATTCAGTTTTTTTCCTTTTTTTCCTTTTATGGCCATTTTCCATGTCCCATATAAGCAGTCTTAAATATAGCTTTTGTACTGTAAGGTATCAGATGGGTTTCATGCTTGATAATTTATTAGTCTAAACTCAAATGCAGCAGAGTGAAATCTTTTGATACTTTGGAACCCAGTTATCACTGATCGTGAGGGCTTAGAGCACCAAGAAAATTAAAAGCTGATTTTCTTCAATGTGAAGACTGCCAAAATGTGAAAGAATAACAGATGTTATTTTAAAAAGTGCCATTGCAGAATACTTGGAAAGAAAGTGTGAGGATGTATAAGTGAATAGGCATATCTGGACTTAACTAGTATTCAAATGAATAGTAGAAATTAGAAGACAGAATTTAGAACAGTTCAACTGCTACAAACTTGCTCATGTTTTTTACACAGGCATGGTCAGGGCCTTTTTCAAATGCGGCAGCTTTACTACATTTTCTGATGGTCAGAACTACAATAACAGGGGAAAAAATATATCCATCAAAATATAATAAAGTTTAGAACCATGTGCTTTTTTAGCTATGGTTATACATCCCAAAGTTGGATCTTTGGATTTTGAGAGACTCAGTTAATCTGGAAACTAAGCAAGCATGTCATAGGAATCTGGGAACAGGTATTTTCCTTCTTCTGCCACCTTCCTTTCCTGTAATCCTTGGTTTAATTCAACTCTTGCTTTTTCGTTGTCTTTTCCAGCTCTTTGTCCCATCTCCCTTTTGTGTGTGTGTGTGTTTTAATATTTTGACACTCTGCTCCCACTTAATAGGAATTCTTTCCAGAAATGGTGCACACATTTCTAAGGGACCCTTTTCACAGTCCTTTTCTTTTGGCTCTAAAATTATGTATATGTAATTGGTAATTAAAGGTGCAAGCTCTCTTCAATATAAACAATATTGCTCAATGTTAGATCATTAAAGGGAACAGAAGCACTAAATAATTACCTTTTGCATTGTGACACACTGTTCACAGAAATTCACTCTCTTCCCAGCAATCCCTGTTCAGTGCAGGGTTATGATTACATTTTCACTAGGGCACAGCATCTTTTCATAAAATAAATTGGTAAATTAATTACGTAGTATTGTCTTCAAACTCCTTTTAAACTTTGATTAAGGGAAAAAAGCAATTAATGGTTTTCAGCGCATGTATTATGCTTAGCGTATAGTATCCTTTGTAGATTTATTTGTTACAAGTTAGTGGAGTACATTCAAAGCCCTGCAGTGTCCAGCTTCTGTCCAATAGGATGTTTCTTGCTCATACATTTATGTGGCGTCCCAGTCCTGTTCTTCTAATTGCTGATATAAAAAGCATTAAATTCCGATAGTCTTGTTTTTTCGTCTATTGTAGGCTGTTAGAGGGTCATGCTACATAGGTGCTATGGCTGATGTATATACTACTAATCAGTTGATTCTTTTTGTAAGATGTAGATGAGGGAGAATTATCCTCTAAGCTATCTTCACTGAGGCACAGAATATTCAGGAACTTCTCAGTCAGGATTTGTGTTTCAGTCCCTGCCCCTGCCCTTTATTTGATATATTCTTCTGTTGTTTGCTAAATAGTTGTACAAAACTCCCACAGACTTCAGAGAGTGGAGAACTCAGTTCTATAGTAGGAGCTTCTATTTATCCCAGCCCACTGCTTTGAGACATTTCTCTGTCTTCCCTTCTCCAGAAAATTGGTAAATTTTCTGTTTCCTAATTGTGATTCGATTATGATGTCTCTAAACTTGCTTATTTACATACCGCTTGCTCCTGTGTATTGTTTGGAGCAAGTTCTATAGTCTTTTCTTAGGCAAAACCCCCTCAGGCAAAAGTCAGTGGAAATTTTGCCCGAGTAAAGACTAGGGTTTGTATAATTTGTCAGTTATGCCATAGAACAAAAAACCCGTTTTGCCCTAGAAATGGATTGTGAATTACAATTATTTCATACTGTATTAATTAGCTTGAAAACATTAATTTAAAATGTAGAACACTTAAGAGAGAGGTTTTGAATCTATAAATTACATGTTTTTTAGAAACTGGTTTGGGTTATCTGATAAAGAAATGTTTTCTGAGTCTGAAGATTTTTCAGATAGTGATATAGAACCCATATGCTTCAAGTCTCTATCAACTTTATAAGGATTTTTTTACTATCTAGAGTAACCATACAGACATTTGTTACTAGGGTAATGAGCAGAAGATTCCAGCCCATATTTCTACCTGCAAAATAAATGACACTTTCTTTTTCTCTCTCTCTCTGCAAATGCTTTTGTAAAGTCCCTGTCACAGGCCATATCTTGCTCACTCTACTCATGTGAGTACTTTGCCATAGCATACTAATTTGCTGCCATTTGACAGTTCTGCCGCCTTTGTAATTAAATGAATTAAGTGCAATTTTTGTGTGTGCTGTGGGGGTCCCAATCCTGCATTTTTCAGGGCATCCAGAAAACCCCACTGACATCAAGGAACAGTTTTGGGGGTAAATAGATTGCAACTGGGGCCCATGCTGGATTGCAGGGACACGTGTTAGGAATAAAAAGGTGGGACAAAAAATGACCATTTCAGAAGGAAAGTCGAGGAATGAACATTGCAAAATGGCTTTTTGCTGGTATTATTGTAATGCTGGCAGCAGTTAGAGGGAGCTGTCAGGAAAGCTGTGCCAGGTCAGCCTATCATTTTGTTTCAGACAGACTTGGTTGCAAAATATATTGAAATTATTATGGGGAGGGAAGAAAGAAATGGAAAAGAAAAGAAAGATACAATCAGGGTTTTTTTTTGGCTAAGCTGCTCAGGGTGCATCGTTCAGATTCTGTGAACATTCAAACCAATTTCTTTCTTTCCTCTTCCCCCTTCCCCTCTTTCTTCTTGTCCATGTAAAGCAGAGGCTGACCATGTGGAAACGGCAATCACCGATGAGGATGAGAGCCTGGCCATATCAGAGCCGGGTGGCATCAGCATTGCCGCAGGTGGGACAGACCCTGATTTGTTAACCTGTGGACAGTGTCAGATGAACTTCCCCCTGGGAGACATCTTGGTTTTTATAGAGCACAAGAAGAAACAGTGCAATGGCACTGGTGGTGCCTGCTATGAAAAGAGCCTGGATAAGAGCAGCCCTCCCCCCTCATCACGCTCCGAGCTCAGGAAAGTGTCAGAGCCAGTGGAAATCGGGATCCAAGTCACACCCGATGAAGAAGACCGTCTTCTCACGCCTACAAAAGGAATTTGCCCCAAGCAGGAGAACATTGCAGGTACAGCATGTTTTACACTCAATCAACTGCCTAGGTAATCTTTTAAAGAGAGCCCTCTAGAAAGTGCTATGAAACAAAGGCTTCAATAGCAGGTCTTCATAGGAGCCAGCTGCCTGGAGGAACCTCACTACTATCCAGAGCTGCAGCAGTAATATTTACCAAGTTTGAATTCAGTTATACCTTTTGGTGAAGGGTCAGCTGGCAGTGAAAAAAGCCTCTACATTTGAAGTTGTTCCAGGGTAGCCCCAGGTGTAGTTTGCACACACACACAAAAGCAACTGACTAAGGGTCAGAGGGGCCATTTCCATATTGTCCATAATCAGATGGTAGTCTAGGAAAGATAATGAATACTGCACGTTTGGTAAATTCATTCCAGTGGTGGAGCCTGGTAAACCTTGTGGAAGAGGCCAAGTCCCGATCCCACTGAAGTCAGTGGCAGATATTTCATTGACTTCAACGGGAGAATTTGACCCTGAGGGATAACGTGGGGTTTGAAGAAGAGCTTCTGACTCTGCCTGTTTTGGGTGAATTTCAGCCCCATAGTCCAGGTGAGCAACTGAAAGGGCTGTGTTTAATTGTGTCCTGTGTCTCCTAGGTTTGAATAGATTTAGACTGAGAAATAGGGAGCAGTGGAGCTCTGACATTGAAATGCATGTCTGAACAGGGGCTTTTGAAAGCAGAGAATGGAACGTTCACCCATGGGAGCTGTCCTGGGTGAGCAGATTATAGGCATTTTCTTTTCTGAAATGCTTGGACATCTTGTAGAAATTGGTTGTGTAGTTTAAAGCTTGCCCCAAGGCAGCTTCAAAATGTGCAGCCAGCTCTTATTCGGCAGATCACCCATATCTCACTGACAGGGGCATTGCATCCACCTGGATGACCTGTTCTTAAACATTTTCTGCAGTATATATGGCATGAAAATGGTTTTCCTTAGCATCAGGTATACAAGCATCTTCCTTTTCTCAGTACTTTCCATTCTCCTGAGTTTTCCTCAATAACTAAATGACACTTTGCTAATGATAGTTGCAGGGAAAATCTCACTCTATAATAACTTTGGGGTTTCCTGTAATGCTGCATGTCAGTAACTTGCGTCAAACTTGTCATCTTGTCTACTTTGCCCCTCCAGTACTGTAAACTGTAAGCAAGCAGTCCTTGTTTCTTAGCGTTTTGATGTAGAATGTAGAAATGGCGGCAGTGAATCAAATCCGCAGGTCCGGGATGGTTTCGTTGGCAGTGAGCAGTTTGTAACCCCTGGCCCCCATCTGTGCGTGATCTGAGTTTGGCTTTTTAATTCAAGTGTTAGAGAGATCTTTACTGTGTCAGTGGAGGTCCCTGATATAACTCTGCTATCAGATGTCACAGGAGTCAGGACTTGTCCAGGATTTGAACTGTTTTGGGTCTCAGGTGTTCCAGGTGGGAATCCTCTATTAAGAGGAAGTAGATACGTCACTCAGATGTAATGTAGCTTTTTCCATGTGACAGCTGCCATTTTGGCTGATAGTAGGGACTGAATCAGTGAGCCTCCAAGCTCCAGCGTCTCTATCAGCAACCTACAGAACCAGGCTTTGTAGGTTGGCACTGTAACAAACACACATCTCATCTCCTTATTTAATTCACTGGCTTCCTGGGCTAGATCTTGAGTAGCAGCTACTTAAAATATTGGAATGTGGTTAGTTGGAGCCTACCTTTGACCCAGCTCCCCAAATTTTTAATTGGCTATAGAAGCCAGACATGTGAGTCTGTATGTGAGGGTGGTAGCTTTTGGGGCATCAGCAGTGGCAGCATCCATAATATCTTTGTAAGTACATCAGTTCTCCCACCAATTTCATGTGATTCCATATGTTCAAATACCTTGTGAAAAGGCCAGGACACACTCCCTTTATCATTCAGTCACTGATTTCAATAGGAACAGGAGACAGCTCAAAGCATGCATTCGGGACTTGATTCTGCTAGCTGCAGACACCTGCAAAGTGTTTAGCATGTGTGACACATCTTTCAGCACCTATCAAGGGGGAGCCCAATGCTTAGCAGGATTGTTTCTGAAGACCTATTCTGTAGATGTGTATCCAGGTTTAATCCAAAAATAGTCTACACCCAAATTCAATCCATAATTAAATACAACAATTGCCTTTCCTATCCTGAAAGCTGGTGCCTTATTTCAAGTTGATTTTGACCAAACTCCGTGCAGGCAGTGCATCAACACATTGAAGATCTGTTGAGGGAAAAACATTCCTATTTGGAAAAGGCATTGAACAGCCAATCTGGAGCTCTTACTCTCATACAAAACTGAAGATCAAATAAAAATGTATATGAGACATTTTGAATTTAAAAAACTAAAAAGGTTTATGATTTGATTGGAATTTTCTCAGCACTGCATGCAGATAGGGACAACCATTAAATATTGCAATAATAATGCTTTCTCAATTAGGGACCAAACTCTTTGATAAAAAGGTGCAGTGTCCTTCTATTTTTTTTAATAGGAGCGGATAGTTTTCAATAGTAGGATAAAAGCCTCACATTACAGCCATGGAGGGTAGCCATGAAAAACCCACAGAAGTCATTCACTGGAAAGGCTTTAGTGGGATATACCAAGCCCCTTATTTATATTTCAATAGAAAGGCTTTCTGCATTAGCCAAGAAAATCAGAATCTGCATTTAACATTAAAGGTATTTCCCAGTGAGAGGCTGTAGAGCATTGTTGTTAGATTTGTTAAAAAAAGAGACTAAATACGATTTCATAAAAGGGAAACTTAATCTCTAAGGCAGCTTTCCCCCACCCCACCACCCCCTCCCTTTTTTTTGGTAATAATGCAAGAGCCTACAGTATTTTTACTTTATATGTGACGAAAGATATTCTTAGCCTTTCTGAACTGCGACAGGAAGAATGAATTTCTTTATTCCACCAAGAAATATGTAAAATAATCCCTTAGAAGTATGGCAAGATATGTTTGTTCAAAGCATTTAAAATGTTATTTTAATCAAAGGCACAAAACACTCTACATGCTGTGTCAGCTAAAGGAGACCATTACATTTTAACAGCAAATCATGCTCCTTTTTTTCTCGGAACTCTCCCCCCCACTTTGAAACTAACTTTTTTATTAAATAAAAAGAAAAAGATTAAAGAATAAAAACTTCAGTGGCTCAAATGTCTAAAGTAATTTAATATGTTGGAAGCATTAATTATTTTAGCTTAATTGAATTCTGAGGACTGCAGTAGTTGCATTTTTGTAGACAAGCTCTGTTTATTATTTCTTTGTGTAGATTAACAGTAAAGGAAACATAGATAACTTTCAGTTATTTATTGTAAAATAAATGTGTCAATTCATGTGTAAAGCAAGCTGTTCAAAGATAATTGAGTCTTTATATTTGAAGAGGGAAACCAGAAATCACCCACTCGCCACTTCGGCTCCCTGAAATACGCTGCCACTGCTGCTGCCCTCAAATAGGTTTCAGCTACTCTCCTTGATCTTGTGTTATTTTTGTAGACCTTCTTATTCAGTCGAAATGATTTGTGTGGCCTTCCTGTTGTGACTAAGCTGCAAAACGTTACAGCTCCCCGTGGCTGAGTGTAGCTAAGGTAAGTCAAGCACTGAGCTAGGCTGAGCCACAGAACTCTTTTACTTTTTGGGTGTGTGGGTGTTTCCTGTCGACGGTTGTGGCATAGGGTCTCATGGAATATTAATCCTAGTTCAGGATCTTGATTCTGTAGTTGTGAACATTTCTTTTCTTTTCTCTCTTCTTTTCAAATGATAGGGTTAATAAGCTTCCATATTGCACATTTTTAGCTGGATTCCTGGCCTTATATGCCAAACCCCTGAATTCTTTTCTTTAATACACCCTGATTTATCCAAGTCCATCTTTCTTTAATATGCCCATGGATTTTTATTCTTCCTTTCTCTGAAACTTTACAGTCCTCAGTTAAGCCAGGAGTGACTCCCCTTCGGGTGCTCAGTTAATCGCTCTCGGTCATATTACTGGTGGCCTTCTGTATTGTGTGTAGCTAAAGGCAGGCAGATGAACCTTAATGTACATGAGTGTATGCCTATATGTCCATTGTAGATTCATAACTGATATTTCTATACTGTAGTAGCGGAGGAAGCAACTTTATCTCCTCAATCAGTGTTAGGTTTAGAGGCCTGCTGATGCTGAAGTGTAGAGTCTTCCCCTAATGTGTAACTCGCAAAACCAAGTTTAGCTGATCAAAGCTGATCAAAGAGTTCTCTTGCAGTTATCTCTCCTTGTAAGACATGTATTGGTATGTTTACATGGCGTCTGTAAAGACAACTTGAATATGGGCAGTAGGTTCGGCAAAGTTTATTTTAAATTATCTGACTATTCTCACTGTTATACTGAATGACTGGTACTAACAGACTTATCAGGTCCGTCCACAGCAAATGAAGCAAGGCCAATGAATTAGTCAGGAATTGTCTATCACTAATGCTTATATTTTGTAAAAGTTAGTTAAACTGGAACAGGTCTGAATAACAAATGGCATTTTGTTTCTAGCCTTACCTTCCCTGGATAGGTTCCATGGTTTTCTGTCTGTAGTTCACAACTATAGACCAGGGAGCAAACATTTCCAGAGAGTGGTAAAATGAAGATGACAGCAGAGACTCATTAAGACAGCAGAGTCAATTTCTCCAAAGATAGTGCTAGAAGGGGGGAGTTGATCTGAATTCCTCATCCATCCAGTTCAGGCCACCAGTTCTGGGCTCCATACATTATGTACTCGAACTAGATGCGGATCATGAAAAAAGACTCCCTGTCAAATGCAGGATTTAACTGCAACCCCTGCTCCATGAATGTTCATTTCAGGCTTTTGAATGGTAAAACTGCTAGTGAGAGAAACTAAATAACTCGCATGTGCTGGAAGCCAGAGATAAACACTGCTGCAGGTTGCCATGAAATAGGCTATTTGATATATTTGGAATTGTTATTTTTCTCAAATTAAGATTAGTTAAATCCATGTGTGTTGTGTGAGTGATTGTTAACTCAATGGTATGGATTATCCTTTTTTCAAATCATGACAGCTAATTATTATTGCTGTCTACTCTGAGACATTCACTTACAATGTACCATTATGGACTCATGCACCCATATTAACTGTAGGACTCAAGACAGCCATTGCGATGCCTCACCATGCAGGGCAAAGGAAACAGGCACTGGAAAAACCTAGTTTGATTGCCCATGTTATCAGACAGGTTTGAAACAGGTGGTCTGAGCAGGACTGAGCTGGTACACAGCAGTGGGAACCAGTCAGCAATTGGCTGAGCTTTTCTTTAGGAAGCTGACTGTGGCACCTGATCCCAACATGAGTAGCTTTTCAATCCAGTAGTTGAAACAGGGGTAATTTATCAGAGTGAGGAAACAACGTCTTAAGACAGTGCTGCATAGGAAGGAAAGAAAACCAAATATCAAGCTGCCATAAAAAATTCAGGGTACTAGGAGCATTTTTTTCTTAGGCTTCTCTGAAGAAATCATGCCAGACCTGATTCTCTTGTCATCCTCATTGATTTTCCTCTGTTGACAGTAGAGCTGCCCCTGATCCACTTTGCTCTGAGACAAGCCTCCAGATCTATGATTTGATTAGGTGTTTATCAATATATTTTGCAAATCTGTGTATCCAATGGGGGTGGTGGGGGCCGAAAAAAACACCTCTCTGTCCCAAACCCTGTGAGATTTGAGACTTCAGTGGTGCGGTGGTTTAATGAACAAGACTTTTCCCTCTGGAGACGTAGTTTGAGGTCCTGACTTTGGTCACAAGGAGAAAAACAACTAAAACAATGTCAGTGATCTCACCCTTATCTCTCTTAATGCATATCACACAATGTGTGCAAAATAAGGGATGTTGGGGCTTCCAGATAGACCAGCATGATAAGAACAAATCAGGACTAAGGTACCTTGATGTCAGGTGAGGAAGATTGCATGGTGCCTGCCTGCATTACTCTGTAACTCATTATTATTATTCCTGTCTTCAGTGAGCTGTAAATCTACTTACTACTTTTGGGAGGGGACCTATTTCAAAATGAGATGCTGTAGAAACTTCAGTGACATAATGAAGGGTGAAAAGTTTAAGCCTGTTAGAGACCAGAATGAGACCTTTGTGGAGGGAAAAATATCCCGCAGCAACCTGTTGCGGGTATTCTTGCCCTGGTGATGGCCACTGCCATACTTATTGTTATGGATTAGATGACTCTTGCCTCTGATCCAGCATGGTTATATCTGTGTCTCTAGACGTAGATTTCTTACTGGTTACTTTAAGCCTCAGAATAAAAAAACCCTTTGCTTGGTTCAGTTTTCTGAGTCAGGAGTTATAATGTCCTGGTGGATGAGTTTCTGCTTCTAAACATTATGCGGAATTGTCCCTTTATGGGACAGGGAAGTTTTCAGGGAAGGAACAGAGTTGTTACTTGACCAACTTTCTGTTATTGAAGTGGAAGAGTTCGTTTGCCATAGCTTGTGGTGGCATGGATGTGTTACTGGTAACCACAATCTTGGTAGTGCTTATGCATTATGAATTGTGTTAAGGAATCAGTCAGACAATGGGCGTTAGAGTGATGCAAAGAGTTGATTAGCACAGGGCCAGAAATCAGCAAAACTTGGGTGAAAAAGGAAAATATTTAGCAAATATCACTTAATCCTTATGCACGTGCATACAGTCTCACGCTTATCCGCACATATGCTGCTGTGTAGCTTCAGCATAGATGTGGTGCCTTGGGAAGGTATTTTTATGAGGAGATGCAAACTGGATCCGCGAAGAGCTCCAGCACATATAGTCACAGTATTTATTTGCCAGTTTACAGAGTATCCTACAAAGGCATAATAGAGTAAGTATAGTAATCTTAGAAAGAGCTAAAGGTGAGAAACTTGCTTATTATGAAAACATTTTTTCCCTTATTTGATTTTCACTGTATCCATATGGCATCATTCCAACACTCTTTTTAACGTCTTGTTCAGCTGTCCTCTGGGAAAACCAGACACCCTCCACCTTTGTGAATTTCAATTGATGTCAGAGGTCCCAGTGGCACTTCGGTCTTTTGTTTTTTTGAGTAGTCCAACCTATCAAAGCAAACAAATAGACCAAACCATATTTCCCTGCTCTGCTGATGATTAAGGTGAGAAGGATTTATTTGTAAGGAAGTAACTGAAATTTACCTACTTAGATATTTTTGGGAGGAAACAAAATGCTATATTAAAGGGTTGCTGTTTATCAACTTAAAATCTAGTTAAATGAAATAAAAAAAGAACTAGAAAGGTACTTGACCCTGATTCTCTTCGCTAGTTTTGTGGTCTATCACATTTTCCTGTTTTTCATAACTGTTCTTCTCTGTCCTATTGCATTGCGCTAGGCCCGTACAAACAACAGGGGAAACTGACTAAGTGACTTTAGGAGAAACAGTGAAAATGACTACTCACAAAGAGCAAAATTCACAAGCATGATGCTCCCAATGCACATGGGTGTAACTCCATTTAAATCAGCAGCGTTACTCTGAACTGAGTGGGATAACTGAGTAGTGACTCAAGGCCAATACGCTGTCGCAAAGTAAAAATACTGGAAAAATAGTGGCAAATATTATTTTTCTATGCTCTCTGTCTGTTATAGTCATTTTAGATTTTACTTGTGGCAATGCTAGGTAAAATCTTTTTGGACAGAAGTGCAGTTTTTCAGGTTGTTGAGAGAAGATTGAAAGTCATACAGTACGCGTGGCCAAATTCTTTTCTCTCTGACAGTGGTTTAAACTTTACAGGTAACTCTTGAATCACTGGTGTAAGAATATGTATGTTCTTTAAAAAGCAATAGGTGTTGACTCACTCCTGACTTACCTGGGAGTAAGCAAGATCAAAATCTCACTCATTGGTCATGTTTAACTGAATGTATTAGGATCCCTCCTGAAATTGCACAGGGGAAGGGAGGTGAAACAAGTAAATATGTCTGTCCCATCCTTACAAGTTTTTAAGGCCTGAGTAGACAGATCATTGGCTGGGATGATATAGTTTGGGATGGTCCTGCTTTGAGTAGGGGGTTGGACTAGATGACCTCCTGAGCTCTGTTCCAACCCTAAGTTTTTGTGATTCTCTGATAAATGATCACTATTGATAGGTTGATGTATTTTTAATGAAAATATCATGGTGAAAGATGAACAAGGATGGGCCATCCCATCATTAGTCATTTTCCTGATGGCCTTCTAATGGACTGTAAATTAAAAAAATGAAAAACTGTTAAATAAAAACAATAAGAACAATAATAATAATTAGTAGTATGCATGGCTGGTGGAGAATGGACTGTAGAAGGAAAGCTGTGAGAGTTTACAGAGGAATTTGAGACTGCAGGAAGCTGTTCGGAGGGCACAGAAACATGCATGCATTATATTACAGAAAAGCCAGCTTTCAAAGGAAAATTATTTGATGATTTGAGACTGGCATATGATCAATACAAGTCAGTGTTATTGCTTTATGATATATAAATAAATAAAAACAAATAAATTGTCCTTTGCCTTAGCTATCCTGCTGTTGTAGGTTCCCATCACATCCTTTGTATGATTGTTTTGATTTCTCGGCCCATATTTGAACCTTTGCAGCATAAACACACAGTGACCAAATAAGCTGTGACACAAAGGTTGCCCCTTTCCAGGGTTTCTGAGATTGGAACATTTTTCTATCATAGCTAAAAAATCATGAAGTAATCATACATTTTTGTACAAGAAAGGCTTAGATTTCTCTGTCATGTCATATAACTCAGAGGGCATTGATTTCAGGTTGAATTTCAGCTTTGACTTCAGTGGAGAATTGTGAGCCTGTGGACAAGTAGGGAGTTGTGAGTGGGGAGGGCAAGACATGAAAATTAAAAAAGGTATATATGTATAGTAGCAATTCTTAACTGACAGCTATGGAAACCCAGAGCCCTGGAGAAACAGGATATTTTGCAGCTTGAGAGATGTGTGCATCAAGTCCAGCAAAAGCATCATTTCCAGAGTCATTCTTCTCCCTATCCCCTTCCACCTTCAAAATGATAATTGGTGGGCTGTGCTGCATAAATGGTAGAAAAAAAGTGGGTGGGGTATCTAGGGATTTGGTGTCTAAGCTCAGGAGCTAAGCCGGAAATCCCAGAGATGTAATGAAAACAAAACGGACTTTTCACTTGCGCTGTGGCGTTCTGGCAGTGAGAACGCTTTCGTGAGCCAATGTTTTCATTGTAGGTTTTCTCGGGAGAAGTAGTGGAAACGAATCGTTAACCCCTTAACAGGAATAAATGCGGTTGCGGCAGCAGCAGCAGTAGCAGAGCATTCTTGGCTCTCAGTTGCCATGTTGGAGGCCTCGGGAGGTATGGAGGAGGTGGGGGTAGACACTGCTTGTAAGATGTTTAATAATCTTAATGGCAGATGTGAAGTGGTTTCTCAGTGGTTGATGTTTTTTCCCTTTTTACATGTATGCCTTTGCAAAAGATTCAAGCATGATCAGCACAAACCACTGTTGAGCTCAACAGCTCTGAACTCTCTATATTCTGTTCTTGCATTCGTTAAACACATTTCTTGAACAAGAAAGGGAGATCTTGCTCACCGGTCTTTCAGCAAGGTCAGGGAAGTTAGACAGAAAATATCTACCATGTACAGATTCCAGGCTTCTTTGAAAACACAGGATATCCATTTATCTGTCCATAGATCTTTTTGGATAGTATGCCAGCTTCTACTAGCAGGAGTGCATTTATTAAAAAGGAAGATTATTTTTTGGTAATTAAACTAATTTTACCTTATCAACCAGTTCTTCTGAAGATAGTCTTCTTTCCTCCTCATCTCCAGTTCAGTTCCCTCTCCTTCCTGCATACTGTGTTTTATTTTGATACCGTCTTTCACCTTTTGATCAAAGCTGGCACTTATCATACCTCTCTCTCTCTCCACTCTCTCATTAGGATCTTTTATCTGAATTTATTCTTGCAAACACTGTGGAGCGTCAGGCACTTTCCTAGCTTGAGAGTGTCTAATCTAGCCTTTAGAAACTCGCAGAGTAATTAAAATCATTACACACCTCCTTCGTGGTGTCCTAGAGTCTCCTGTCCAGCCTCACCATGCAAGCTTCTTGGAATCTCAGTGCCATGCATAATTTGGGCATAATTGCACAGCTGCTGCACAGGGCCTTGTCTCTGCAGCTGACCTTGGTCAGTGTGTCTGGCCTCTGAATAGATGTTTGCCTTCTTTCTTTCCACTTTGACAGCTCCCTCCCCTTCACCCCCCTGCTCCCTGCACTCCTCCCTAGCCTGCTCCCTGTCTGTTCTCATTCTATAAACACCACATTGGAGAGGTATTTGTGAATAAAACTGCCTCTGCAGTGAACAGAAGCGGATGGCAGAGCGAGGGTTTATATTCTCTATTTTCCTTTCAAACCTGTAAATAAGCAACTCATGCTATCTACTAAATGACTTATTTGGATCTTTATGCTTTTTAATGGTGGTGGGGGAGAGGGGATAAAGCAAGGGTGCAGAGAAGGCTTGGCAGTCCCCTTCTTCATTTAAGGCATTTATTATTTTCAGTATCAAACTTGTAACCAGCTAATTTAACGGTAAAAGTCTCTGTTTGAGTTTTTGATTGGGTACCCTGAAATCTACTACTACAGCTGCTGCTAATTCTTGCAGGCAAAATCCAGATTAGAAATTCAGCACCTAATAGTTTTATTTCATTTATTAAAAAAACTCAGCTAATGTTTTCACTCTTCCCCCTGACTTCCCCATTTTCCAGAGTGCTAGCTCCTGTTACTGTTACTAGCTCCTAAAAAAAGTTTGAATCTGAAGGGAAGTTTCCTGGGCAAAAAGTTGCCTTTTTTTTTTTCAATGGTGGTAGCTAGACTTGGCCCACTGCCAGTTTGTCTTTCAACAAGTAGAGAGCCATTCCAAGCTGAAATTTATAGAGCAGAGTCCAGGTTCAAGGGCTGAAGCCCGCCAAGAGATCCAGCCTCTTTGTTACTGATTAATTCTGCAAGCAGTTCAGCTGGTTTGCTCACTTCTGCCTCTTTTTCACAGCACTGCATTGCTTCCTAGGCAGCAAGGAGGCTGCTGCTGTTCCCCTCCTCCTCTCCCTTTTCAGCAGCAGTTTAGCAGTTCCCCCCTCACTGTCTTAACGACTTAAAGTTCATGATGGCATCTTTATAGAAAAAAATAATAATTATAGTAAAAAAAATATGACTCTGCCTCTTCTGATTTTTCTACTGCTACCTCAAGTGTCTGGAGCTTCCCATATCACTGCAGCTCCCATTAACGATTGTTTCTTGGCAGCATTTGGACCCAAAGTTCCCATGTTTTAATTAGTTTACTCAAACGCGCACAGCAGGGGGAAACAGTCTCTTTCAGCTTTACCTGCAGAGGATGTTTCCCATTGCTGTAAGTGGTTTCGCCGTCACAGTAGGATTATAACCAGAGAAGATGTCAAGTGGTCTCAAGGTGGAGCCCCAAAAGTGGGAGAGGGGAGCCTAGGTTAAGACAGTGGCAAAATTAGGATAGCACTGGAAAGTCAGTGTAAAATATTTGTGGCCCTGATCCTGAAAAAACTTAATGTGAAAACTGGGCCCCACTGAAGTCAATGGGAGTTTTCCCATCAGCTTCATCGGAGCCAGAATCTCATTGTCTGTGTGCTCTTAGCTTTATGTATGTGAGTAGTCCCATTGAATTCAACGGGATTACTCATGTGCATAAAGTTAAGCATGTCCATAAGTGTTTGAAGGATTAAGAGTTACATTGGTATTTTCAGACCAAGTGAAATGTGTGTGCGAGGCTTTTAGGGAACGAAATGCATGGCATTAAAAAAAGGAAAGTGTTGTGGGACTGCCATCTTTAAGTGCCTTGGGCAAAAACCTTGGTTGCTATTTAAAAATATCGGCAGACTAGCATGTTACTAAGTGTGACACAATTAAGTCCTTAAAAGTATGCGACAGTGACTCCCAAGAAAACAAAAGACTAAGACGAACGGTTGGTAATTCATACTGTTTTTCTTTTTTTTCTTTTTACAGTAACCAGAAACAATTCTGAACAGAGATGTTCATCTTGTTGTAGTTCTTTATTATTCTCTTTTCCCAAATCTACGTCCTTAAAGAACCAAAAAAATCCAGTAGTTGTCTGAATCGCCTGATGGGCCTTTACCACAGAGCTTGTAAATTCTTGTTTAAACATTTCTCCAAAGCTGTTATTCAGGAAATAAAAATGTGTACTGTTTGCCTATAGCAGATTAAAAGTTTACCTTTAATGTGACAGCTTCTCAAATCTGGTGTCGGAAGCATGTCTCTATTTTATGGTTTTATGAACCAGCTCTGGACCAAACACAATACATTTAACTAAGAGAGAACAGGGTAGAATTTGTGGGTTCCTTTTTTTTATTTTTATATTTAATAACCGGAGACTTTTTGTGTGTCTGTCTCTTAAAACTTCTATGTGTACAAAGGGCAAGCATGTGTAAACCAAACTTTGAAATTTATTAATAAATGGTTAACCTTAAAAATCTTAAGTTCAGCAAAATGCAATGTTTCTTCTAATCGGAGGACAGCTCTGTAATGATCTGGAAGAGAAATCTGTGATGATGGCTTTTTTTTTAAAGAAACATTTATAATTTCAGCACTGGAAACTCAAACACACAGACTGTAAGAAAGCTTTCACATCTGCCTCAGCCTGTGTGTTGATTCCCTGGGGTCCCATTTATAACAATCTAACAAGATAGAATCTGCCTTTGAATATCAGTAAATATGGCTAAAGATCACAAAACTGTACTCATAATTGTTCAAGACTAAAAGATACAATATAGTGTTTGATTAATGTTTATAGTACAGGGTTTCTTTGCAGAAAAAGATAAAACACTGAACTAAAAAATAAAATCCCAACTCATAACAATTTCTTTCCCCCCCCCAAAGCAATCCCATATTGCAAAGTTCATCATTTAAGGAAATATGCTTTCTTTTAGGTGTTGAAGCGCACCTGATTGTATGGGGTTGTTGCTTGAAAGAGATACACTCTGTACTTCAGTGATACTGTGTAGGAACTAATGCCAGTTTAGCATCTGCTTTACTTACTTCAATGATTCAATGCAACCACCAGAAATTATTTAGCAGTGTTCCCTCTAGATTACACTCCATTGGCAGGGCATTTTGATGATGCCTGGGACTAGCGCTGTCTTGGCTATATTTTCCCTGTGGGCAAGGCTAGGACTTCAGACTCCAGAACTCTTAATTTGACCATTAACATTCACTAAAACAATTCATTAATGGAAAAATATGTTTGCAGAAATGGTCTAAGAGATTGTTGTCAAGGTATACTTTTTGTCTTGGAAGGAGTTGTGTTTGTCAGCTAGACACTAATCTGGTTGAAGCTTCTACAGCTCTTAAACGTTTCGCACAGAGAGATCCAGAATGACAGCAGTAGTTGTGTAGGTGATATTTTACCATGTCACCTTCCATTTTTGCATTGTCTTTTGTGGGATACTTACTGCCCTTGACTCTTGTATTATTTTGGGGGAGAATGCATGATGTAAATGCTTGTTTGTCTCTGCTTCCCTATCAGACTATAGTGGCTAGTTAGTGCTTTCAAAAATCTTTAAAATGTAAAGACTTAGCCTTTAAAATAATAAATATTGAGTTTTTAAAAAAATCTGTATTTCATGTGTGGAACGAGAAAGAGCACCCAGCCTGCTCCTCCATTATAAACACTGTTCTAGATTTGTTTGTACTACCTTGATGAAATAGTAAAAATGGTTTGCCCTCCGATAACGCTGGGTATTCAGAGAGAGTGACAGATTTGTGCAACAGCATGCTCACATGTTTGTTCCATGTAGTTTACCCTCGTTGGTTTCTGTCTGTGCAGAGCCCAACACTGGGCAGTAGAAAGCCTACCTGGAGGAACAGGGAGCAGTAATATTGCAAAGGCTAGCGCCAGCTCATACAACTAGAGAGCAGAAGGAGCTTCTTCAGAACATGATGTGTCTAGGACATCTGGAAGATGTGCTGATTGAGCTATGAGGAATTTTAGAATGACAAATGGGGGTTTTAGGGTTGGGGATTAGGGTGAGAGGTAGAGTCAGCATGGCAGAATGTACATATTTCCCAGCAGAGATTGGTTTTTATTGAAAGGAACAATGTGACCCGTCTGGGTGAAATGCTAACTCAGATATTCAAAGCACCTTCTTGGCAGAAACACCTTTCCTAGGAGATAATTATGCAAGAACCTTTGCTCTGTTTAAAATCATGCTTGAATACCTCTTCGTACCACTTATAGGCACTAAGATATATATGCCAATTTACTGCTACCCTTGTGCCTCCACCAATAGTAGCAATGATAAGTACACAAGTGTAGAGTTTAAGCTTTGTGTCATTTGACTCTCCTCGGAGCAGGACTACATGACTTGGTGCTTAAAAATACTGAAGGCCACTGTCCCTTTTTCTGCACCAATGCTCCTAACATAGCTCCCATCACTAGAGCAAAGGTAGTAAATTTTACTGAACCCTACTCAGCATTAGCATTTGTGAAGCTTCTTCCTTTCAGTCATTCTACAAATATCAACAAATAAATCACGGACATGAGTACGTGGCATATAAGAAGGATCTTGCTTTGCTGCTGTGCAGATGAGACCGCATAGTCTGAGCTGCTTTTGAGGGCCTGTTTTAAGGATTAGGTACTAAGCAACATGCCCAAAGTCTTGAAAGGGAGTTGATGACAGTGACAGGAGTAGAGCTGAGGCAATCCTGGCCTCAAGTTTTGTGCTCACATCGCTAGATCTCTGTGTTACATTTTGAACAAGAGTATCCCTGCTTGTTTTAGTGCTGCTGTTATGAAAATGAAACATTCCTCCTCCCCTTCTCCTGAGCAAAATGGCATGTGCCCCACGTATGTGACATCCAGGCTGAGGGCTAAGATTGCTGAGCCATTCATGTCAGTGGAGAGATGAATTTTGCCCAGAATAGCCTAGAGATGAGTATGACCCAAACATGCCTGTATTGTCAGACTGTGGGCCCAATCCTGCATATGCAGCATTTCTGCGATGCCGGTGTGAGAGTGTTTTAACCGTAAGACCCAGTCAGGAGATTGTTTAGGCAAAGTTACCATTTCCTTTCCCTCCTTGCCAAGGTTACTCTGTAGACATGGAGTGCTGTAGTATGCTTGATATGCCACTTTTTTGTGCCTCAGCAGTGCCGCTGCTGTGGGCACAATGCCAAAAGGTGGCTGCTGCTTCTTAATTGAATAAGGATTTAAGTAAATTTCATGTGTGAACATGTGATGGGTCCCTTCTGCAGGCAAAGGAAAAGGAAGGTTTTATCTCGTCCAAGTGTTGTAAATTGAAAAGTCCTTTGGAAAAATATGGCGAGTTTGGCCATTGCTTTCATTGGGAAGCCTCCCCTCCACTGGACCTGCAAGCCTCGGATTCCTTCCCTGGAGATCCCCAGAATTCATGTGCTGAGGGGGAAGAGAGTACAGAAAAGAAAATATCTGGGGTAAAATCATGTGACACCCACGTAAATATTGTTTGGATGAATTGGGTCCTTCATCTTTTGTTGGCAGCAGCATGTTAATTAACAGCAGATTAGCACTGCTTTCTTCTGACACATGAATATATTTTGGGTTAGAAAATACTTGTACTCAGTAAAACTGTGTGACTGAACAATTCAGAAAGTACCAGTGGAGCGCTGTAATGGATTCCCTTTTTATCCCCCCACCTCCTCCTCCTTCCCCTCCTCCTTCTCTAAATACAAGCAGATTTCTGCAGTCTAGTGCAGAAGAGACACGTTAAACACAGCTAAATAAATCATGTTTACTCTTGGCGTTCTTGGTAGTGAAAAATCTGTTGGCTGTTTTTACTTCCTTATTTCTCAGCATTTGCTTCCTACCTGTTTTTGAGTGTGTGCCCAGAAATAGTAGTTTTGTCAAACGAGTGGATAATGCCAACCAGCAGTTCTCCCTGCCAAGTAAGCTGCTGGATTGCAAAACCCAGTGACTTTTTTTTCAGTGACACTGAGATTCTTCTCCCATCTCTCTCTCTCTCTCCCCCCCACTCCCAAAGAAATTAGGATGTAGAATAAGGGCATTAAAAGCTGCAGAATGGGAAAATGCAACTAGATACTGGCAATTTATGAGACCAGCTTAAGGAAATTAGGATTTATATTACAGAAGCCTTATTTTAAAAAGACTATTTGTGTTTGTGGAGGTGAAAGAACAGGCGATAGCAATAATAGGAACCAGGCTTTTTTCTGTTCAGTTAATCATTCCCTGTCCTCCATCTGAATGGGTGTGGGTATAATTTCAGTGTGGTTTCTCCAACAGAGACCCTCACAGACATAAGTGAAAGGTGACTGAACGTTTATTTCAACTGAATCTTGACTCTGTTCTCTACTAATTTATTCTGCTGCTGTAGATGAGGCTGGCTCTTTTCCCTTTTATGTTACCATGCCTATTAGGGGTGGCTACTATATTATTTCCTTTTCAAATCCAAACATCCATCAGAGGGCTCAGTCTTCTTAGTGAAGTGATAATTTTGTTGATGTCAGGAGTGATTTCACCTGGGTAAGGACTGTACAATGATACCTAAGCCAGACGTCTGCATAAAGACATACAGAGCTGTATATTGCCTAGCTATTAATGTCAGTGGGGCTACATACACCTGCTTATATTTTCACCTGGTGGGCCCAATTCTGCATATGCAGCCTTCCTTCAGTGTCAGATTTTTAATTATAAAACCTAATCCTGAGACTTGATGCAGGCAAAGTTACTGTTGAAATTAGCAGGAGTTTGTAGGGGTCATAATCCATGTGAACTATTTCCATTTAATTTTAAAACTAGAAAAAATAGTAATTTCCTCTCTACAAAAGCCCAGAATATGGCTACTCTTTGAGCCCAGCATAAGGGTTTGATCCTGTTCTGAAGGCAACCCTTGATTTAAGTGGATCTGGGATCTGACCCGTGATCAAAACAGAGATTCTTACTGGGTACCTAAAATTCCATCATGACAAGGCTCACTCTAGACAGAAGGCCTCACAAAAGGCCCTCTGCTCCACAGAGGTCTTATACTAGGGATTGGTGGGGGGATAACATGGACCAAATGGCTCTTGTGACTTTCCATGCACGCTTCATATTACCAGTGGATAGTCTGGTGCAGGGTAGAGCGAAGCCTGATACGTGCTGGATTTAGAAGCCAGGACCGTGGTACATTGTAACCTTTGGCCCTGTCCATGGGTTGGAGGTGGCAGAATTCCATGCCCTGGCCTCAGCCACAAACCCATGCCGAGCAGAATTACTCGGGCATTGCCCTTTACGCCTTCACTGAGTCATTTTTTTTCCGATTATTATTGTAACACCATGTCTTTGGAAGCCAAATGACTTCAGTCTTTTACTTTGCAAAGTTCAAGGAATACAGGATCAGTTTCAGATCAGGGAAAAAATAAAACAGAATTAAAGTTTGTGTGTTATGATTCTTCCAGATTTCTGGTGGGAATAGTCTGCATAGAAATTATATTTCCATGGAGATTTTTGCTGCCAGTTTGTTTAATTACATTAAATAGTGGTATAAACCTCAGCAGAACATAAACCTCTCTTACAGCTAGTCACTAGAATATTGAATCAGAAGGAATAATGATACTAGTATTAGCGTGTTATAACAATCTTTATTAAATTAGGGATCCAAAGTGTTACTTTTTTACCCATTCTAATATGTATGCACATTTTCTCTTATCACTTGTTAAAAGGCTGAAAATTGGTAAATTATATTAAAATAAAGAAGCCATTTAGAATGAAATATATCAGGATGCTATTTGTGATTTCTCAGTGTGCTATCACCTGTCCTTTAAAATGCCATCTACATCTAGAAAATTAGGGTTAAAAGGACTACTTTGTTGAAACTAATTACAGGCCAGTTCAATTTCTCTCTCTCTCTCTTTTTTCATCAGTGACATTTCAGAGACTTTGCTGGGAACACAAGTGGTTACACAAATATTTTGTTACAGGATGATTTAAAGCAATAAGCTCTAGGTTCAGAGTATAGACACTTTCATTAAAAAGAAAACAAAAAATCCACTGGCAATTATTCAGGTAGGATAACTCGGATGAATTGAATAGAGCTTTCTCTTGCTGTACATGACTAACAGTGATATCTTCGCTTGACCTCTCATAGTACAGTACTTCTCACCTAATTTTTTTAAGTATGCTTTGCTAAGAAATCTATTTCACTTTGATAACAAAGGGGTCAGTTTGGCTCTGCTCACAAGAGGGACTTCTCATGGGCTAAAGATCCTACTCAGAAAAAGTGAACAGAGAATCAAGTCCAAAGTGAAGCTGACTTCAAAGGTACACCCTGTATTCAAATGACTCTTGCTTTCTTGGGGCCAGCCACTTTTCCAGCTCCTGCGTCTATGCTGTAAGGAACACAGGGTTTGAGCTACTGTTTTACCTCCACAGCTATGATCTAATCATCCACATTTCGTCTAGTTAGCATTTTTCAAGGGAGAAATTATTTAACTCGAAAAGAAGTTTTTTGGGCCCAGCTATATTTTATTTTTATAGCAGCAAGATTGAGCTCAAGAGATGAAATATACTTTTCACAGCTAAAATGTCAATTCAATCCTGGATTATATCACCTGTTAACTGCGTAATAGGCTACTCACTGGATTTCCTAGGTTTTTTTGTTTGTCTGTCAGACTTGTGTAGATAATTTAAGGCAGATTACTATTCATATGTTTCTGTTACTTACTCAGATATAATGCTTGTTCAGTACATTAAGAATCAAGCTTGAGAACCTGCTACTGATGTATAAAATCACTGTGAAGCTCCTGACTGGGATCACATTAAAATTTGCTACTTGGTACCTTGCTTGCTTTATTTGTCCATCAAGATATCGAACTTGGGATCATTTACAACCTCACTCATGAAATTTCCCCTTTAGGAGTTTCATATACAGTTAATCCTCATTTTAAAAATCTAGATTGAATTCCTTTTCCATGAGCTGTTGCCATTCTTTACTATATTTGCTCCAATTTTGTGTCATGGGGAGACACTGTAGTTACAATTTATTCATAAAAAGAAAAATTACTCATAGCATAGTTAACTCACCTATACTGTTCACGTCTACAATTTGTGACTAGCAGATGGGCAGTTAAATATATGCTTTAATATACACTGTTTCTAATATGGGTAGCTTAATATGCTATCAGCAGAGGGTGAACTGGAAAAATAAAGTAATGGTACTCTCCCAAACGCTGCCCCCACACTCAGTTTTATCCACTTAAGCTACCCTTCACAGTAAGTAGATTCAAAATGTGGTTTTCACCTTTCTTTTCTGTGTGTTCTACAGTGAAATCATCTGATGGTTCTCCCACTTTCTTACATACTTTGAAACAGTTAGCAATGCTGTAATATTTAGATTTTACCTAGCACTTTGTATTGGCAGATCTCCAGCTGTTTCACAAAGAAAAGTTGGGGTCATTATCTTCATTTTCTGGGTGGGAAAACAGAGAGGTGAATTGACTTGCCCCATGATCACTGTGCAGGCCAGTGGCAAAGACACGAAGAAGACAGGTTTCCTGAGTGGCAGGCCATCTCTCTCACCGTTAGGCAATGCCTAATTATTGTTATTAGCCTTCAGAGTGAACATCCTGATTAAATTAATAGAAGCAGTTGTCCCTGCCCAGGGCCCATGTTTCTGGGTATCTGTAATCCCAGACAGGTCTGTACCGAATGGTACGCCATTCCCAACTGGGAGTAAAATTTCAGTAAAATGATGGGTACCATGGTTCTCAACTAGGGTGCTGGGGCCACCAGATCATTTGAAGGGTGCTGCACGGTATTTGAGGAGATAAGTGAGGTGTAAGTTGATAAGCAGATAAGCTAAGTAGATAAACACAGGCTCAAGCTTGTCCCTAGTACCTAACCAATCCCCCATCCCCACTGCCCAGCCTCTCTGCAAGGGGGTAAGCACCATAATATATAAATTAGTTTTTGAAACTGGGTGCTACTCAATTCACCCACATTTTGAAGAGTTATGGAGGAGTGCCTCAAGTCCTAGGAGGAGTGCTCTGAGTTCACTGAAGGGAGCCTTGAGTCAAAATAAGCTGAGAACCACTGGACTAAACTTTCTGGAGTACGAGCTGGTGTTCTACCTTGAGTACCAGCTCTCTTTCCCTGAAGTAGGCCAATTCCACCTCTGGCTGTGAGTGTCCTATATTTGTATTTCCTGTGGAGACATTCTCAGCTTTAACATGGTCTCAGCATAGTGTCGTCCAGTAAATCTCCTTTGCTTTTTTTTAACACCAAAAAGAAGGAATTAAAAAAGGGGAGAGGGGGGAAAAAAGAGAAAAGAAAAACCCCATAACATCTTATCTTCAACTGTTCATTTTATTTTCTCTTTGTTTCTTTCTTCTGTCTTTCCCCTTCCCTTCTGTTCCCATCCTCTGTTCTTGATCTCTATCCTGTCTGCTTTGTGATCCTCACTATCCATGTATTTTGTCCCTTAGGCCCCCTCAGGTTCACCATGGTAAGAAAACTGCTTTTGAGAGGCTTTGCCTCTACAACAGTCTGATTTTGCCACTGGGTTTTTCTCTTGGTAGGGAAAGCAGAGACAGAAAAAGGGAGACATAGGAGGAAAGAGGAAGAGCAGAAGGGAGCAGATTGGAGGAACTTGTACAAGTAGCACATTCTCTCTGCCTTCCTCTCCAAGGGCCAAAATTCAGCCTGAGGATGCTTGTCTATAGTGAAATGTGAGTGGCTGTTAACATTATTTGATCCCAAATGGGCAAGTTCAGAAGTGAAATAGTCAGTCTAACTGACTCCTCATTAACCCAGATTCCTCTCTAGTCCCTTCATTTTGCATCTGAAAACTGCAGCAGCTATTAAGATTATTTATATCTATGTTATATTGATATCTATAGACTTCTTGGCCCTCATAGCAGCCCTTTAAACACCTGTTTCCATCCTCCAACCCCCCTTCATTGAAGCTAGAGTCTGTTAAATTGTTACAGTCCTTTATTGGGATGATTATATATTTTAATTATGATTGTATCATTGTATTTGCTGGCTTATAGAAATATTCGTGGTATAAACAGGGCTAAAAAATTTAATCCCCACAAGGATTTTTAGTACTATTGAAACTCCCTAGGACTTAATTATAAGAATTGGAGAATAAAGTTGGGGAAAAAATGAGGCACTGTTTATTGGTAATCCTGCATTTCTTTTAAACCTTTCACAAATCAGAGTGATTCTTATTGCTTATTATTTTATTGCAGTAGCTCCTACATGCTCCAGCTGAGATCCGAGCTTCATTGTAATAAGCACTACACACCCACGGGGTAAAAAGATGTTCCCTTCTCTGAGGAGTTTATAGTCTGACTAGACTAGACAGACAAAGGATTGAAGGAGAAATGGAAGGGTAAAGTGACAAGTCCAAGGTCACACAGGAAGTCAGTTTCAGAGCTGACCACCCTCCAGCCTGAATACCAGATCAGTTCCCTTTCTAGTAGACTATGCTGTATCAGCTAGGAAATAGTATTGCCTTTATTTTCTTTCATGTCAGGTATATTAGGTCCAAATCTACCTTCCATTTAACCATATCTTCCTCCCTTTCCCCCCCATGGTTAAAAAAAACACTGTTCGAGGAAATTTAGACAGATACCCTTGAAACAAAACATCTTGGCTTAAAGGTCATGGTGTGGGGAAGAGTGGTGGTAATATGGCCCATAATTGTTTGGGTTTTGGTGAGTAATTCTTCTGATATTTAATACAGGCAAATTAAAATGGGCATTTTTTCTTTCTTCTTTCTCTTCCTTTTCCTCTTCCTTCTTTTTTGACTATTAATTGCGAGAGATTAAAACAGATCAACAAAGTTTGGCTCAGTGGCCCTGCTGTGACTTTAGGTATAGCCTTTCATATCTTTTGGTTTTTTGACCTGGTTCTCTAGTCAGATCTTCTGACATTGTAACAAAAGCCCCTGTATGGGATCCAGGGTGTGTTTGTACAGACACTGACGAGTGTCATACAAAATATGCAATATAACATCATCTGGTGCCAAATAGTGAGATAACTAAAATGAGCATGCCCTAAAACATTGTTTTTGGCACTTCAAAAGCAGTCTTCAGGCATAGCAGGGACCACTTCTGCAAAGTCACGTGGTCTGTGTGGTAAGTAAAAGTATCTTTTACCTATCCTTTTAATATGAGGACACATAATAGGATACACAAATATTTGGATGTTTAGAAACATAGATTTGTACACATGTAGACCTGCATGCACAGAACAGATACTTAGCCATTTACTAACCTCACATGGGGTGTTTTAACCTCAGTTTATTTATGCTTGTAAAGTGCTTCCAGACCTTTGGATGGAAGGCACTAGAGAAATGAAAGGGTTATTGTTATTATTGTTATTATTATTATTACTACCACTGCATCTAACTGCTGACAGCAGCCACAGTCCCATGAACAATTTGAGGCACTTAAATTTAGAGTCTGATTGGTGACCCTAATGCTTTTCACATTGACTCCATGTACTGAAATGTATATTCACCTAACCCACCAATGTATGGTTGCTATTTAGAAATGAGGAAATGGGGAGCCTTTTAAAGAAAGTGTAAGAAAATATTTAGCTTGTATGTATCTATATAAAGAACGAGCCAGTGGAACTAACTGGACGAGCTTTTAGTTGCTTCCCTGGCATGTTTTTCAGAATGTTCCTAGTATAAATTGGGTAGACAAAAAGACAGTGTTTATATTTGGTTAAGGATCTGACTCAAACTAACCAAAGCCAGGCAGCGTAAACCTGAGGCTCCTAGTCAGTCTTTTTTTTTACCAGTTTTGGTTGTGATTAACCACTGCAGCATATATGTTATGTAACATAACACTTCAGCCTCCTACACACACCTAGATACAATGGGGCATGTTCGAGAGCTCTTGGCATCATTTGAAAGACAGTGTCTCAGTAGGAACTTTGCAAGATGCTTAACCTTATCTTTATTTACATTTAGGCTTTTTTCCCCCTGTGGTTCATAAATAATAGATATTTTTGGTCTCTATAAATGGAGGGGACCTGAGAGAAAACCCTATCAGGTCCATAATGTGTTTATTTACTGGAACTCCCTTTAAAGGTTTCAGCTATAGTGATTTTCTGCAGCTTATAGGACTATCCTCATTGTTTTGTTTAAAGCAGAATTGAAATGTCACATTCTGAAGAGATCAGCTAATTATTTAATGGTACCCAGAATATGCTTTTTTTAGATTTTAAAATAGAGCATTATTAACCTGAGGTTGTAAAGATCTGCAGGAAAAGCCAAACAGGCCCGTGCTACCCTGGGATCTAATAACAAAGAAGGTGAGTCTGTTTTCAACTGCTGTAAGAGTTCAAAGACCTGTATTTTGTCCCTTAAGCAGCAGTTAGAGCTCAGCTATGTGGTACTTAGTTAAGGTAGAACTCAACTTATCTCTTATAGGCAATTGCAAAAAAGTGGACTTTTCTGGCCACTAATTAGATGTATTTTAACTGCAAAATCGTTTTAGCATCTAATACTGTTATTATGTGCTTCAATGTGAATCCTTAGTGGAGCTATTAAACTGTGAGAGCCTGAACTTACCAGACATTCTGTAAAGCTGCTGGATTTTTGTAGCATTGTTCAGAAACCCTGTGGGTGGGGACGACTTCCTCACTCGGACCTAGTGTACACATTTCTACCAACTGATTATTTGGGAGGATGGCTGGGACCGTCATGCACTCTCCTTTTCTGCTCCCTCCCAAGAATGCAATTTCATCTCTCTCTCTCTCTCTCTCTCTATATATATATATATTTGTTTCCAGATTATGGCCCCATCCTAGGGTGTCCTCTCTCGTAAGGTGATCTCACTCTATGGACTTGATGTGGATAGCATAGTGCATCTTTGACTCCTATCTAAATCATACACATCAAATTGATGCCTCTCAGTTATTTTGTAGGTTGTAAGCACTATGCAGAATTATCCCCCTAAGATGCCCTGCAACACACAGACAATTTACTCATTTTCCTATCAGTTTCTAACCAGAGACTCTCTCTTTATAAGCAAGCAGTACATTTAATTACAGGGTTGTTTTTTCCCCCCCAGTCTTACTACATAGTTTTTTTCTTTCCCCTTATACTTTTAAGACAAAGTGACTGGGACATTCTTCAATTGATGAAAAGGAATGGGATTTTTTTCCCCTTTATTTGCTCAAATTTGAATTGGGTTATCAGCCTATCTTGTTTATGAAATTTTGTGCTGTCTTTCCTGCACAGACTGTGACTCCCAAATCTTCCACAGCTCCATTTCCATATTCCTGCGTGCTTGTTCTTTGTTAATCACTTGGCAAGCGCTTATTTGAATATTAAAAATTTCTTTAATCATCAAAGGCAGGAGCACAGCTTCATGAATATTCATATTTTTTCCTCCTCAGACTGGATTCTAGTTCATTACCCTGCAGTAAAGCCAAACAGTCATCAATCGCGCTCATTACAGCCGCTGGCGTTTTGATTGGCTGCCTGCTGCTGGTAGCTTTCTCTTCCCCCCACACCCCTCCCCTTCTCTTCTCTATGAGCTGTCGTGTACCTGCCAACAACAAAAAAAAAAATATCAACAATGCGAGAATAAATTTCTTTGGTTGAAAAACAACTTTGCAAACTTGTCAAACAGTCCTCGTCACTTTTTTGTTTTACACCAAAAAAAAAAATAAAATAAAAAATTAGAAGAGAGAAACTTGAGCTTTAGAGATGAATATTTGTCAAGAGAGTTGACGTAAGTTTCATTTGCATAATGACTTTGTACTTCTGCATTAATAAAATTTGCATATGAAGCCATGTTAATTACTCCTGATCATGCTTTTTGCATTCATGCATAGTAATTTTCTCCGACTTGTGAGAATTAATGTCTTGGCATGGGGGGAGGAAGGGGGGGAGTTAGGGTACTGTCAAGTTTCTGTGCCAGTGTCCCTCACTCACACTCCTTCTCCTCCTTGCTCACAACGTCGCTGTTCTTGATCTATGACTCATTTATGCATTATCACTTGGAATCCTTGGGATAAAGAAATGTATCAATTCAAAGGGAATCCTTGTTTGCCAGAAAAAAACCCAAGCAATTCCCCCTCCACAACATTGCATTTCACACTGGCAGATAAGTAAAGTTTAGCTCTAAAAGAACACAAGACATTGTGTGAGTTTGAATATTCTAAAAGGGGTGTGTGTGCCCACAGATCTGTGCGTATTCTTGCATATGATTATAAATGTGTATGAGCATGTGTGTGTTTCTGCATATGCCACTTTGTTTATATCTCCATTTGCCTCTCTCAGTGTATGCTCTCACTTATGCTTTGCTATGGGTATTGGTACTATAAGGAGGTGTGCCTTCAAGCCTTAGCACCCCTCTGTGTGTACTCTGTGTGTACTGGCTTGTTGCTGTATACATATATGTGCCTCCACCTCTGTATGTGTGCGCACGTGTGTGTGTGTGAGTGCATGCCACTGTGTGTATGTGCCTAGGGTTGTCTGCCTGAATATGTGACAAACAATACTTAAGAGTTAAGAGAAATAAGGAGGAGAAGATCCATATTGTCGTGTGTAACACAAACAAAACAACTTGTTTTAGGGAAGGCTTTAAAATCTGTTGGAGAGTTTAGCTAATATATGTTCATTGCACTATTGGATGTACCAAGTTCATAGAATGGGGCTGCCTCTGAATTTCTTGTACTGGACTATTTAAAACAGATACCTACCATTATTTGAAGTGATTTTTATTGTCCATCTATCTGTCCAGAGGAGAACAGCGGCATACACAAGCGTACCTACATAGGTGCACACACAAAACAGAGAGCCCTCTTCAAATGTGCACACATATCCACAGGTAAATGTGATGCATAGAGAAAGAAAAATAAAAATAGGCACATACCTACATAAAAAATTGCACTTAAAACAATACCTCAGACAAGATCTCTAAAGGTAGATCAAAGGGTCTGTCTTAAACTCTCTGATGTATACATGCTGGCACCAACTCCATCTTTATATCACTCAATGGGGGTCAGATACTACACATAGATGTATCTGACAAGTGTGGGGTTTTACAGGTACCAGGCAGTGGGCATGTCTACACATGCATTAATGCACCTTTTCTAGTGCAGATTAACTTAGTATATCCAATGTGAAGGCATTTGTACATATGCTTATGCCTCAGTGCTGCAGCGCATGCATAGGCATAAATGGCAAAATGCACATCAGGGCTGAGAAAATGGTGGCAGCATGTTCTTGAACTCAAACACATTAAAGGTGTTTAGTTCAAAAGTGCACCACCACCATTTTCTCAGTGCTGACGCACATTTCGCCATTTATACAAATACATACAATACAGCACCAGGCATCTCAGCTTGTGTGCAGAGCAGACTTGATTAATCGAGTCTGCTCCAATGCATCAGATCTCTGGCATATCAGAGCAGACAAATGTATGTGTATAAATGCCAAGGTACTAAACTAATGCACAGTAAGCTGCGCTAATGCTCAGTAGCACATTTGCATGCTTTTAAAGTGATGCTTAATGCGCAATAGACTATTTTATTGTGCATAAGTGTAATGTCACAGTTTTTATGTGATGCTTTAATGCATGGTAAATATAATAGTCTACTGCTCATTAAACCATACATGTAGATACGTCCAGTATGTTCATCTATGCCTAGACCTAGTAAAATAGACCTACAACTGGGTTCAGCTACATGTGCATATAATCTATGAGCAGTTTACCCTCAAGTAAACTACTCAAGAGTAAACTCTTCTGGGCATGTGTCTACACATGCAGGAATGCAGGAGCAGATTTGCTGCTTCTAGGAGCAGACTGCTCCCACTCCCTGCAGCCCTGCAACTGGGCCCTATAGCAGCCAGGGAGAGCTCTAGGCTCCCCCTGGGTTCTAGTCCTGGGGCCAGGAGACAACTGTCTCTTAGTGGGGGCTGGGACATTGCTCCCTGTCTCTGGGAATTGCCTGCTGCTAGGGCAGGGGGACATTGTCCCTGCTTGGGCTCTGGTGCCTCAGCAGCAGGCAGCTCCTGGGGGCAGGGAGCAATCTCCTGCTGCCTGGTTGACCAGGAGCCCATTTGCTCCCAGTCAGGTGTCTACATGTGTGATACTGGACAAGTATTAATCATGAGTAAATTTTCTATTTGCATTTGCAGGTAGCAAATTTACTCACATTTACAGCCAATTACTGTGCAGAAAGCATCTGCATCTGTGCACTTGGAGATTTACTGCACAGTAATTAGTTCTACTGCGCAGTAAAGCGTCTCATGTAGATGCATCCACTTATGCCTTGATCGTAAAGTTTCAGGATTATTTTATTTTCAATCAAATTCTGACACTCATTTCCCTTTAGAGCTGGGCAGGAGGGGCCTATTGCATTTGCCTTAATTTCTTTTTAGTAAGTTTAAAAATGTTGGGGAACAACAATTATTCTTAGCTACATCTGGGAGACACTAATATGTATATACAATCTGTATGCAATGTAAGGCTTTTTAAAAAAATCTTCTCTTATGTCAGCAATGTAGATCTTTAATCTAGCCTGCAAAGCTCTCTATGCATGTTTCACACTCATTGTACATGCAAAACTCCTATTGATATCAATGGGAATTCCACATGCAGAATGAATGCAGAATAGAGATCTGCAGTGCAGGTGATAGATACCCTGGGGCTGATTCAACAGGAGAAATTGTCTCAGCCCCCTAAGTTATATATGTGTGCGTATGTGTATATGTAGGTGCATGGATTTATAAACATATATGCTAAAAGTGTTTATTTCAATTTTCCAAAGTAGTCTCTAAAATTTTACCCCACTATTCCTTAGATCCATACGTCCATGAGTACAAAGTGCTCTTGAATCATTTGATGTAGTTAGGAGAGCATATTTTTAAGTTCTCCACTACTCATAGAATTCCATACAATTTGTTCCTGAATCTACTTCCGTAACTTGTGGTTGAGTTGAGAATTCACAGCATCACTTTAAAAGGGCAAAAATCTTTTTTTCTTGTATTTGTCCATCACTTAACGCATTTATGCCAATGAGGTTTTACCTCCTGCATTTGTTTTTGTCCTTAAGTAAAGTCTTTGAACTGAGAATATACTTACCACCCTGAAAAGGGCAAAACCCAGTTGCCTCTTTAACATACCTGTTGGAGCTGCTTCTGAGCCCTACCAGTGCCACTTTTACAGCAAGACAGAGATTTTTCTTATTTCCAAAAATAACCCCTTTTCCTTTGCCCTTTTTCCTGTTGTCAGTGAATGAGGCCTCTTTGTGTGTGTATTTTGAAGGCATTTTGTTTTTGCCAGTTTATCACTTGCCTTAGGTCTCAGAAACTCTGCATTTATTTTTGAGCTATTAAATATGATAAAAGAAATGAGGGGGAAAAAGCACTGC
This sequence comes from Crocodylus siamensis, assembly GCF_052110815.1. Taxonomy (NCBI): domain Eukaryota; kingdom Metazoa; phylum Chordata; order Crocodylia; family Crocodylidae; genus Crocodylus; species Crocodylus siamensis. Next base: position 271,671,609 of record NC_143396.1, on the reverse strand, counting down.
CTGGTCTGTAGTTGCTGAAAAGGAAGATTTGGCTTTGTGGTCTTTGTGCCATGGGACTTTCCCTTTTGCACAGCACCCAGAGTGGTAGGACGCATTTAAGATCTGTCAGCATTAGGTTTTATGATTCTTTCCTCTTCTTCAGGATTAGTGTTTTTTTGGAGACAGAGAACCGGGGCTAGAAGGGCTCTCCTGGGTCACTGAGGAGTCTAGTCCCTGCTACCACAGGCATCTGTTCCTTAAAACCCCTGTGGGTAAAGTTATTAGGCGTGATCTAAAAAAAATTGCCAGGTTACTTGTCCCAACTTCTCCAACTGAAAGGCTCTGATATAGATAGAAACCTCCTTCTAATACGAACCTTTGTTTCCTTCCCTCACTAGAACAAGATATGTTGGATGAGAACAGGAATGTCCTAACTATTCCCATTTGAGGGCCATCTTCTCAGGAGCCTGAGGGCTGTGACTAAATGGAGCAGATTGCATCTAGCCTTGTCTTTAATGGAAAGGTGTGGCCTTGAGACTGTTTGAAAAACTGCTCCGTTTTGATCCAAACCACTGGGTATTTTGGCATGCTAGAACCTGTGCTGTTTGCAGGTTGAACCTCTCTATTAAAAATAAGTGAAGTCTCTAGTAGTAAAGATGTCCGTGGGCCTCATTTGGTCCATAGACAACATTTTGGCCACCCCTGGACATCCCTGGAAAGTTTCAGTATAGCAGTGGGTTGTCAAAATGCACAGGTGTGACCTGAATTCCTTGTCTGTCATAGTCTAGCTCTTACGTACATTATGGTACAAAGACTGTGCTTTCACTCCTGGGTGTGTAGTGATCTGACACTGGTTGCAGTATCATTTAGAATATAATAGCCGAGTATCCAAAAAGACTCATATTTGAAGCTCATAACTTTCCTGGCAATAGGCAGGTTCCCAGGTAACGATGTGATCAAAACAGACAAGGGCCAACCTTATTTAGTTGCATTATCTGTTAACAATAGAACTGCAGTCACAATAATTTGGGGGTACTTCATCCTGTTTGTAGCTTTTTCCTGCTTTATGAAAATTCTGCCATTATTACTGTGCTTTAAATTACAATGAAGCAACTCCTCTACATATAGAAATCTCATGTCTGACATCTGTTTCTGTTTGCCTGGCACAGTCTTATCCAGAATGTAATATAGATACAGCTCAGTTAATGGTTATCTTTACCTGTTTCTGTAACATTTCCAGTGAGATCAAACACTTGCAAAAAAAAAAAAAATCCGTCCCATGAGCTGGAGAGATGGCTTCTATTTAAAAACAGCCTCACAAAAGAGCACAATTTTTATCCTTGATGCTTGAAGCTCAAGTATTTACACAGGGAATTTAGACTCTTCACTTGTGGTTTTGGCAAAAGCTTCACACAAATGTTTTGCACTGGTGGTCTCTTAGCCATTTAAGATAAACGACAAAATCAAATGCAGTCCTTGCAGACTAGAGTGCTGGATGCTGTGCCAAGGATGAAGTATCCCTCTTTGCCTCACATGTGTAGCTGTCAGATCAACATGTAGGCATAGTTTTCGAAGTGGGACTCTCGAGGTGGAGAGGATACATTATAAAATGCTTCTTTCTAATGTTGTAAGACTTATGGCAAAATATTTCTTTTCACTATTCCTATGTGTATGTGTATTTATGCATATGTGTGCATGTGTGCATACACACACATGCACACACACACGTAGTTGTGATCATTAAAAAACCCACTGCATGCCAAAAAATACCTGACAATTAACACATTTATTTCCTGATCTAAATATAGGGAGAAAATGTGGTTTCTGACTTACCACCATGTGGTAATTGTTGGCAAATGCCAAATTTTTAGTGGCGACCACTGCACCACATACCTTTATTTGAGAACTGGCCCTGCATTAGTAACTACATTTTATTTAGTAATTTAAATGGAAGTCATGGTTTTAAATAAACACGTAAATCCAAATTATAACCTGGGATAAATCTTTGTAATTCAACTAATTTCAGATGGATCTGTGCTGATTTACACTAGGTGAGGCTTTGGTTTGTACATCGGGTCTATTTGCGTGTGTATGCATGTATGTGCACACACACACATGCACTTTTGTGTTTCTGTATGCCTGTATGTCTATATTTGTGTATGTTTACATGTCTTCAGGTTTGTATTTTAATTTTTTAAGCTGTAGGGCTCCTTTCAGACTAATGCCAATGAGAAAGAGTGTTTCTAGTGGAGCAGGAGAGGATTCTAAGTACAGCTTTAAGTAGTAGATGATTTCTAGATGCATTAAGGCTAAAGAATACAGTTTGAGGATACAATATAATTTTTCAGCTATTAGGGAAAAAGGTTGCTACATTCTTTATAGCCTTGGTAGGGAAACAGAATACATAAACGGGGCATGCAAAATGCATAACTGGCTGCAGCTCAAATGGGAAGCAAGCACAGCAGCCCACGAATGCTTTATTCTGGGAGCTTGATTCCTGGCACTTCTATGAAGCCATTTGAGCTGTAAGTCGCTGCACTTTGTCTGTGCTGGTGTGTCGAGCCTGTTTCAGCAGCAGCTCGGCAGAAAGCCTACCCAGTTTTGTGTCAGTTAAATACATTAACACAGCCATAAAACAATAATCCTCCTTTTGATTTGGTCCCTAAGCATGTGCTGGTGGCTCTGGTAACCGCCTCCAGTTCTCATCTACACCATCTCCACCTTTTTCTAGCTCCCTTCCCTGGCCACCTCATCTCCTTTCCTTGTCCCCTTCCCATGGGCCCCTCCAGTCAGAATTTGCTTCCAGAAATCTGCCTGTAGCAAGCTGAGGTTTCATAGCACTCTAGGTCTCATTTTGCTTCTCCCCCAGTCAGGCTTCTCCTCCCTGACCTTCCAGTCAGCCTCCCCGGTCTCAGCCTGACATATAAATTAGTTAACTAAAAGTAGGGAGTGAGCTAGGCAGAATCCACCGCCGCCTCTCCTGTTTTCCCTATGATGCCTCCTCTGTCCCTTCAAACTTAGATCCGACTGACAGTTTTTTCTATTGTTTTTTCTCCAGGGCCGTCCAGGCCTGCAAACCTGCCGGGGGCTCCCCTAGCTGCCTCCTCCCACCCTCACACATCAGTGATCACGTCACCTCTCCGCGCACTGGCCTCTCTCCCGCCCTGCCTTAGCCTGCCCTGCTGTGGTGCACGTGCAGTCTCAGTTGGCGGGACTCAGACTGAGACTCAGACTGAGACTTCAGGCACATTTGGATGTCATTGTCAGTTGTCAGGTAATAGAAACATTTTTTTTTGTTGCTATCTGAAGGTCAGTAGTGCTGCCACGTGATGTCGTCTTTACTGTGGGAGAGCCGCCTTCATTGGGTTGTGTTGGGAAGGCAGTGAAAATGCCCTAACCATCCCCTGCCCACCATCGCAGAGGATGGGAGCTGGAAAAGGGGGTGCGACTCCATTCCTTTCTCCCCCCCACATCTACTCACTTTCAGATGTCACCATCAGCTGCCGCTGGTCTGTTTATGCCACATTGTGAACAAATGTCTGCAAATCCTCACATAATGCAATACCCTGGTATCAACATTTCATCTTTTTGGTCTGTTTATTTTAAGCTTAATTGGATAACTTTAAACATCTGAGATCCTTTGCTTTTCCCTAATCATTTCTGTTAAAGGCTTTCCTCAGGATGCAAGCACTCCATGCACTTTTGCACTCCCCTTGATGTTGAGAAAACTCTCCTCGCTGATTTTTTTTGGGTGGTGTTTCAAACCCTGACTTCTGTCATTGCCATGTGGGGAAGGTGATGTGGAGGTCAGCAGACCAGACCAGTCTAGGGAGGAGACTGACATGCGACCTCATGAAAGCAGCAGGTGTTTTGAGACAGGCTCAGTTGATTGTAAGATTGGACCTGTGGTGAGTTGAGGTGAATATGGGAAAGGCTTTGGAAGAGAAGTTAGCTGAGACAAAATCCTGATGCGCTTCCTCTGCTCTGCAAAATGCCCGCTGGGCCAAATTCTGAAGTCTATGCTCATGATTGACAGGCATGCCACAGAATAATGCTGCGTAAATACTGCAAAGGATCATAGGGTTTAAACCTTTAGTAAGGATCCAGTGTAAGAAGTGAGTAATGCCTTCAGGAGTTGACCCCTGCTGGCCTACTGCCAGGGCAGCATAAGCTTCGTCACATAAGCTTTTTGCTCAAATGTGTTACAGTTATAACTACAGCAGTTACAGCAGTGACTGTATTGAGATAAGCTTGATTCAGATTCTTTGGATACTACCTGGTCATATTTCCTTAAATACCACTTGTCTTTCACTGGGGAATGCTAGTATGGAGTGGGATAGTTAGGAAATTTCATGTATTGAACCAAGAGTAGAAGGTTTGCAAGTCCCATACTTTAAATGGTTCATCAGGAACCTTGAGTCTTGAAGGATGTAGTGTTTTCGGGAGGAGGTTTAAAACCACACATCAGCACCTTCTTTTAGAACTGAATCCAAAGCTCATTAAAGTCAACAGAAAAGCTGCCTTTGACTTCAGTGGGTGGTGGAGTCAGTTTTCTCAGAACATTTTCACGTAACCAGGATTATATGATATTCATTAAAGAGCATTCAGACAATGTGGGCTGCTCTGTCTGCTTTACTATCCGAGTTGTTACACTCCTTACAGGTTCACTGCGAGCTGGTTGTAATTTCTGTAGGGCTGATTCTCCACTATATTAATCTGGTTTTGCTTTGTTGACTCCACTGGATTGACAGTGGCATAAAAATAATATACCAGGGTATAGAATTGGGTCCTCATGCATGATGCAGAATGTCTAAAGGACAGATTTATTTCCTCCTGTAACTAGTAAAACAAACCAGATGGGAACTCTTATTTTCTGTTTTGTTGTATTCCTAGGTGTAGTGTAGGTAGGCATGAGTACCTTTCCTAAGTAGGTAGTTGTGACAATAAACTGAAACCTGGGTTCCCTATTGCTTCTAATGCAGATATTTAATGGAGACAGGAGAAAGTAAAACTAAAAATAGAAAGGGAAGGCAGGACTAACTCATTAAAGCACGTTGGAACTCAGGGTTTTTGTACTTTACACACTTTCAGTCCTTACTTCAAGTTGTGCACTGTTAGTTTTTGGAATGATCTGTTTGCTAAAAGAGCGATGCCAGCTTTGTGGGGAGATAGACCTGTTATCATGGCTTCCTATAATTACTGCTGCAGTCTATGGCACTTAGAGAATAGGTTATATCAAAGCACACGCTAAGTGTTTATGACAGGAGTTGGTCAAGTTCTGCTTGAAAGAAACATTTTCTCCCCTTGGAAAGGAGGCTTATATCTATTTAACCCTTTCTTATCTTCTTCTGTGTTCACAGCTGATGAGTTTGGGCATCGTTCAATGCACAGAGCAGTGAAGCAGGGTCTTTCTTGCGCCCAAAATGATTTGCACAAAAGAAACAAAAATAAGTTTTCCTCCGTGTTGACTGTATAATCATGCCAGCAGTGATCTTGGCGTTGTTCTTTCCTCTTCTTGTAGCCATGTACACTAGAGAGTTACTCGCTCCAGCTTTAGGGATCTGCTTGTCTCTCTGACTTGATTAGCTTTTTATTCTGTCAGCCTTGTTCCCGTTTCTGAGGAATTGTTTCATTCTTTGAACAAAAGCCATTGACATTTCCCTCCTTTTCTGCTCCTTCCTTTCTTACCTTTATTCTGTTCATCATCTCTTGCTTATTTAACATTCAGTAATGTTCTTCATCTCTTGCTTATTTAACATTCAGTAACGTTAACCTGAAATTTTTCGGAGTAGCCTCTAGTTTTCCAGTCTGAGAGCTGGAGCTGCATGTGCATTTGTGATTAACCATGGTCTTTGATTGGCACTCACAAATCGGGTGTTTAGGAATCCATGCAGTTTGAGCTTGTGAATCTGAGCGGTTGGCTATATGTGGAATGTTGGGTGCTCACGTGCAAAAGCTGATGCTTAAAATATGGTCCTAGGTATTATTGTTTATTTTCTGTTATACATGGCTAATTTTGTGTGCAAGTCAATGCAGAATGGAGAGTCTGTAAGTGAGAGTCCACGTTTTAAATATATATTTTTAATATATACAAATATCACTGCTACATTGTCTTTTTTTTTTTGCCCCAGGGGCCTCCATCAATTGAATTGGGTTCTCTTGCTTAAATGTTTTTAGTGCCTATTTAATTAGAACTTGGAATAGAATCATGAAATTCACAGTGTTATGTAGCTTGCATCTAAAATATAAATGTGTACAGCACTCATGTCGCTTTGCCCCTTGCCAGATAAGGGTGCTTTTTTAATTTCATTTTTTGTTTCATTAATAAGGGTTACATAAATTAACTATAAAACACAGACTTTTTTCTATAACAGAGGCAGTGATTATTAACAGATTATTATATGTAAAACAGTGTATAACTGTGTACATATATAAACATTGCAAAACTTTTTGTAAGGCTGTTTTTTCATGATACATCTTTGCTATAAATACAGGCTCCTTTTTATGTTGCAGATTCATTAATAGTGTTCATTTAGGCTGAAATTTTCAAAGCTACCTAAGAGGTTTGGATGCCCAATTCCTATTAAAGTTAATAGGAGCTGGGCTTTGAAAATTTCAGCTCCAGAGTACTCAGCACTTTAAAGTATGCTGTACAAACAAAAAATATCACTGCCCCAAAGATCTCGAAGTGTAGAAACACTATAAATGAATTGCAATTGGCAGAACGTAATAATCATTTATCTGTTATACTGGTGTTCATATGGGCCTGATCCAAAGCCTTTGGAGTTGGTTCCATAAGCATGGGTTTTATATACATATATAAAGATAATTAAATGTCTAATACACATATAGCTAGCTAGTCAACCAGTGAAACAGTTTTCTTCCCACACAGGCAGTGAGATAAGGAGGTGGAAAGTGATTGTGATACTTGGTTGCATATTCAAAAACAGCAAGTGGGCATTGACAGCAATGATTAATGGACAGGGCTCTGAAGTTCAAGGTCTAACACAGAGGAAGACATAGGACCCTAGCTCAGAGAAAATTGAACACTCTCCCTTTAATTCAAGGAATCAGCTGTATTAGTCATTAGGACAGTCTAAAAATCACATGGTAATCTTGTAAAGTTAACATCAATTTACTTTGCTACTGAAATTCTACTTACTGTATTATTTAACTAGTCTGGTGTTTTTTTGGCACAGGGTAAGGTGACAATAAAGATAAAAGAAATACCTGGAAGTAAATAATAGGTTTTAACAGCTGAGTATTTTCTCCTCCTTCAATTATATCAGAGTATTCATTTTGTGTTGGTTTTATAACTGGACTCAGCCAATGGAAATCGCACTAGATTAGACCACCCTTGCTGTAGAAAGCCTGATGCAATTAATACAGTCTGTCTAGAAAGCAGCATTATTTAAAAAACTTTTATGTTAATGATATGGTATGTATTCGGCACATTTCATAATATAACAAAAAGCAAGCTTTTGTTTCATTCCAGACCAGGCTTTATTAACACTGGAGGATCAATGGAAAACAAAACAATAATCAAAGCAGAGAATACAAACTCCTCCAGCAAAAAAACCTCCTAACTCATCAAGTTCCAGGACAATTGTTGATATGTTGCTCCTTGCTTCTTGCTGAGTAGAATTTAAAAAAAAAATAAAAGAAAAAAAAATCTATCCAACCCAGAGGATATAGTTTGTTCTTTATGTCCTTTTTTTATGAGGAGAAAGAGGAGTTGGGCAGCGTGAATGTATGTGAATGCAGACAACTACCACAACAGTGAGGTCATTTACAAATATATCTTCTCATTGTAGTGAAAAAATGATTTATGCATGGGTTGTAATAGCTAAAATTCAGGTGGGAGGTCCCTATTAGTCAGGGCTGCTGTTATTTATTTATTTTAGCCAAATAGTCACATTTTAAGTGCTGTGTATGAAGTCACTTTTTCTTCAGCATGCAAGGAGCATGCAAGGAGCATGCTGAAGAAAAAGTGACTTCATACACGGCATTTAAAACGTGCACAGAGACGTTAAAATGTATACATTAAAAACTGTAAGGAATCTCTATCTATCTATCTAATTCTGAAAATCAGATACAACCACAAACTAGATATACCTAATCACAAACTTATTTTTAATACATGGTATGTTTATCAGGAATCAAACAGCACCGAGGCAGCTAAAATTAGGATGCTTTGCAGGGCAGTGGTGCTGGCAATTTAAGTGTGGCTTAGGCTTTGTTCTAGGAAGACACCCTATCAGTATAACTTAGTAAGTCCTAATTATGTAAAGTTAAGAACCAGCAGGGGCAACAGGGATATTTAAAGGTGCTTAAAAGTGGATGGCTGCAATTTCCAGACTTCCAAGGAAAAAGAAAGGCTCTTAATTGCAATATTAACGGGTAGAACAGCATCTAGTAGTCTCAAGACAAAAGAGTTCAAGGAAATATTGCCTACAGTAGAGACAATGGCTCCAACATTTAGAGAGTTAACTGGATTTCCTACCACTGTGCTGAGCCCGAGAGTCTGAACTCTTCAAACGTTCCAAATGTAGAGCTAAATCAAAGAATTCTGTTTCAAATCCATACAAGATGTTGCTGTTTTTCTCCTCTGACAGGAGAAGCATTTGGAAGTGCAGTTTCTTTCTTTTTTTATTGCTGTCTTAAAAAGGAGTTTGGATGTTTAGCACAGCTGGTGCTCATTACATTATGCACTATCAATAAAATAGCATGTGTAATTAATTTTTAATGCAGTGCTGTATGCAGCGCTTTAAAGCAGTTACTGTATGGGGAGAGCCTACACCGGTCACTGACATCAGAAATATTAAAAAAGCGGGCTAGATTTTGCATTTTTAAACAGCATATGTGTGAGTGGGGGAGGGCTATCAACCAGCAGTTGTCTGGCCACAGTCACATTTAAAATTATTGGAACAAGATGGAGGGAGGTGTTTTTTTAATTTACTTATTGGAATGGATGAATTTATCTCTTGTTATTGAGGGGCTTAGAGTTTGCTAAATGATGGTTTGTTTAGGGATAAGTGTGTTCAGGGCAAGTAAACACCACTGGACTAAGCAGCAAAGTGGGTAGATTTTATTTTTTGCAGTCACTGATATTTGTAAAATTATGATCAATCTTGTCATTTTGAGCAGAAAACCTGTTGGAAAAGGCAAAGTGAGGTGTGGGATTAAAAGAAATGAAAGAAGCAGGATTAGAGGTCCTTTTCAACAAGTTTATTTTATTTTTTTAAGGAGGGTCCTTGTGGTCTTTCATCAGTCCAATGAAAAATCAATCCCAAATTTTGCTTCTCAAATAATTGCATATTTGTGAGGAGCACCTATATAAGTGTGAGTAAGTAGCAGGATTTAGAAGGGACACCATTGATAAGGTAACATCTCACCCACTTGAGAACAAATTGATTTGCATTATGTTTTTTCCAAAGCAAATGGAAACTTTTGCCATATTTTTCAGGAGACACCAAAATAATGATTCTCATGGCAATGGGCATGTAGGTGGAGCTTAGTTGATTACATAGCTGCATATGGAAGTCACCTCAGGAAATATTTCAGCTGCCAGCAGGAGGAGCAGACATGTTTTCCAAGGTGACACATTGCACATATCCTTATTCAGCAAAGGAACAGGAATCCCCTTTTTGATCAGGGCAACAAGGTAGCTGTGGTTCATTATTTGTGCAGTAGGATCTGCCACATTGTCATGCTACTGCACACACAGCTATTGCTCTCTTCTTTCCTGGCCATCTGAATGTCTCTTAGCAAACACTTCATTAAAAAATATTAAACACATGACTAGGAGTAGGGCTTGTGAGAAATAATACACTGATTAGGAAGTAAGGCACCAAACTAGGAAATGCCTTGTTTGTACTCAGTGAACTCGCCTTTTGTTTGTGCACTGCTCAGTTTTTTTAGCACTAAGACTTTTTACATGCACATGCGCACACATGTATGTGCACATGTGCACACACACACATGCTCATGTGTGCATGTGCATGCGTACGCGCGCACACACACACACAGATGTTAGCAATTCTTCATTTCCTTCAGTACAATTCTATTCATAGGTATGTAGCATATGCCAAGCTATTTGCCCGCATGGCTTCACTGGGCATGTGTAACATTGAGTTTTTTCTGTCCTTCCAGCAATGAATTTGTCATAAACTATTTTGGCTTTTTTAACACCATAGGCGTGTGTGTGTGTGTGTGTGTGTGTGTGTGTGTGTGCACATGCCAGAAAATATATGAGGATTTTCAGACTCAGCAAGGAGGATTCATATGCTCTATGTAAACTGTATCTCCCACAATCAAAAGCAAGCAGTCTAAGCCATGAAATATCATTTAGATAAGTATAATTAGGCTGTTTCAATTTGGCCCACAAACCAGTGTGAAGGAGCATTGGTGATGGTGATTAAGTGGATGTGTTTCAGTGAACCTGTTTTTTTGTTTTTTTTTCAGAGGATTTGGGCCAGATTCTCTGCCTGTGTGGTTTAGTGTTAGGGCAGGTGAGTGGGTAGACAAAAAGCAATTATCAAGAATGCTTCTGTAGCTGACTAATGTTAAAGCAGGTGGATGGCATCTGAACCCTGGGAATGAAGCAAAAGGCACCATAATGTTGGTGTGCCCACTGGGTTTTACAAAAGATTTAAGAACAAGGGCCACCGTAAAATGGACCAATGGCCAGAAAGGAATTGGAATTAATGCTCTCTCCCTGCTCCACATCTGACACTTTTGTTTCTCTCCCTTACATCCTGAATATTATGGAGTAGCTTTGAAATACTATGGGACTTCCTTTTTGTTTAGCAGTATAGTAAGCAGCGGTGTACATATTTGAACACACATTTTTGTTGGCTGCTGTTTTTTCACTGGTCAGGTTTTTCTATGCGTCTTTCTAATATATACATGTATCTAGTGCATTGGAGTGTAGCATATCCTCTTGGTAATCCTCTTTGTTTCTCCATTTTTTTTAAAAACAACTTTCTTGAGTTTGTACTATAGCAAGGGCCATTTGCTGTAGCTAGAGTAGGGAAGAAAGGTCTAATGAATCAGTAAAATGTGAACTTGGAAAGAAACAGGCAAAAATCCCACATAGAGAAGGCTTACATTTTTTATGAATTCAGCTGTAAGAGCCAGAGGTCCTGGGACTTATGGAATGAGGTTAATGCAAGCACTGAGTGAGTCTCTGAGAAGACACGGGCATTTGGAATCTTTCCATAAAATGGTACTTTGGAAATTAGTGTCTTTGCTAATAAGAGCATAAGCATCTTTAAGGGAAAGAAGCAACTTTACACAACACACCAGCGTAACCCTTTAGGTTTGTTTAAGCATCACATCATTGGTAGGGGCCAAATTCTATATATATTATTTTGACATTCAGTCAAATGTAAAAGTGAGCAGATTGGGCTCTTTGTCTTTCTCCCATTCAGGCCCATTCCATCTGTATGTATGGTTGACTTGGATGATTACATATGAAGTTTGCTTTCTTTTTCCTCTGTGTTGTTACATTCCTTTCTGAAATGGTCCAGACATGCCCCTGCTCTTTGCTTTATTCCAAGGATTCAAGCACTAGTCACACACATTGAAATGAGTCAGTTTTGTGAGGATTCTGGATACACCATCTCCTGTCTTCGGACTGGACCATATGGTATCCTCCCTTAGCCTTCCAGTAGGAGCCATAGAACCAAGATTTTAGGTTGCCATCAGTCCAGGCGAAGGATTTTTCTTGACAGCAGCAGTACATAGTCTTCTAGAAAGCTGAATGTGTTCTTGAGAGGCACCTTTTTTGCTGTCTGATTTTGTTGCCGTTAGTGGAGTTGCACCTACTTACACAAGCTGTGAATTTGGCCTGTGGAGCACAGAAAAGTGCATAGCTTTAGATGAGAACTGCTGTATTGTTAGGAAGGAGCTGTCATTTAAAAAGATCAGCAATGAACAATGTATGAAATAAAAATTAACAGAACTGAATAGCAGTTCTTAAAATAGCAGTAAGCCTACTTGCATATAATCATTCCCTACCAATAAAACAGGGAACATGTAAGTGCACTTATTATGACACAGCCTGGGTTGAAATTTAAAGGGTGCCCAAAAAATAGGTCTAAGGGTTTATGGATTAATTCATCCAAATCCTCTATAAAATATGTGAACTGCTGATTAAACTGGGGATACTACTTTTGTGGTTTTGTGTGTAGCGAAGATGAAATTAAAGTGAGCAACTTTATCAACATGCAAAATGTTTGAGACTTTAATTGAAAGTAAACCCATTCAGTAGGTTGCAACTAAAACCTGTTCCTATGTCTTCACTCTAAAATACCACAAGATGGTTAAAACATCTAAATCTTCTGGAAAGGTTATGATTTCTGTTATAGTCAATAGGTGGCTAGAATCATTTAAAAGTAAAATTACATTTCTTAGAGGCCTATTGGTTTCCACAAAACATATTTGATGGGCCTTGTCTATTCAAGCTGCCATCATAATGTGAAGCTTTAGAGATCTGCTGATCCTGCTCTTTACTATTATTGTCATAGGTCACTGGAAGAAGTGAATATACTCTTAAATGTATACAGTTTTCAAACATTCAGGAGCCGCTGGCTAGCCAGTCTGCTGCTGTGCTTTTCCCATTTCAAGGAAAAAATGGATGGTCAGGGCTGAGAATGGGCAGTTGGAGGGTAATTTTCATGATTATATAATTCTATGATATAACATCATCCAGACCTATGAGAGAAAATAAAGATGCATGGAACAAAATACTGTTGCTGTTTAATTTGGGGTTGGAGACTGTCTTGTATAATTTTCTCCCTGTCCTCCTCCATTAAGTCTGCCAGGATCATCCCTCTTAGATACCAGCTCAAGATTTATTTATTTTTATTATTCTGGACTAGGCAAAATTTAGCAAAGCTGTTGTCCCTGGAAGATTCTGCTAGCGGTTGCCTTTTCCCCTACTAACACTGTTTCTTCATGGATTCCTCTGTTATGTCTGGTTAAACATTCTTGCCTCTTGAGATTGTCAGAGGAAGGCTGTCATGTGATTATATTCCCCCGGTGTTCACTATTCTCTCCTGGCTCCTCTGTAACTGTCTTGGGAATGCTGGACTATACGGCATGTATACACACACACTCATGCATGCACACACATGTATGTACACACACCCTGACAATCCATAGTGAGTCAACATCCTGGATGCTTCTTTAGCTGATTAAAACAAGCTGTTTTGTCAGTGGCAGGCACGATTATAGTGACTCTCCCTCACACTCAGTACATTAACTTATTTTTTCATAGGCTTTCATTTTTAGAGCCTAATTTCAAAATATTTTTAAAACTAATTTTCTCCACTTTCTCTTTTATATTAGGGAAATGTCTACTTCTTTATTCATCCTCTCCTGCATAGTGGCAGTAACAAATACTTTATTTTTTTCTGAACCTCCTTGCAGAAGCCAAGGCCAAAGTACAATTGTTTTCATTTAAATGTTTTAAATGGAAATACCTGCCAAATGTAAATGCAGCTTGCAGCATGTAGATTTACTGAGCTAGCATGGATTTCTGTAATAAAAGATTAAAAAACCCAAAACAAACGAACACTCCCCCCCCACCCCTTGGAATAGGAGCACTGTCCCTTTAAATCTGAACTCCAACTTTACTGGATATTTTACAGAGCCTGGTTTCATTTATAGTGGAGCCAGACTTGCTGTGTGAGAGCCGTCCGCATGCTGGAATTAGTCTTAAGCTTGCTTCTGTGGCATTGCCAAATTCCATGTTTGTGTTTTATTTAGAATTCTTTTCACGGCCAGTCGAATCTGTTCAGGCACACACAGGCGCTGTTGCGCCCCATGGAGAAAATAAGCAAGCTTGCGTTTTCTTTGGCATAGGCCACGGCCACAAAAGACTGTGATCTAAAAAAACATTTTTTAAAAGCTATTTTAACCCATAACAGATGTATAAAGTAGGCACACGCATGCCAGTTTCCTTAGTTTTAATTAAAAAATAATTACGGCTTTAATGGGATGCTAGTGACAAATTTGGATGAATGGTGGGTGACATTATCTCAAGGCTTGCTTCAACTTATAAATTAATGTATTTCTCTTGGCTAGTGGTACAGATGAAATTAAACGAAGGAGCAGATTGATATTTCTTAAAGTCACATTGAACTAAAAAGAAAAAAATACAGATTCTAGTACTGCATGCTTGCGTGAGATCAGAGTACAGGGGCGAAACCTTTTTCCCTTGGCTGTTGAATGATTGGGTTGGAATGGGGCTCTGCTTTGCAAGATACCTGTCCTTTTCATAATTTCAGTAGTAGCCACGTTGCCAAATTATTGTGATTAATGTCAGCAGGCAATTCTATTTATAGCTGCATGTGACTAGCTAGCAGAGTGCCTCTGAGCCAGGAAATTTTAAATATAAAACCATAAATGCATTCTGTACATTGCAATGGTTATCCCATAGCTAGCTTTGCTCAGTTGCTGGCTTTTGGACTACATTACTTTGATTATTTTCATCGTTTTCAGTTTGGCGCTTAACAGCCTCAGGAGCTACGATGAACTTATCTGTGCACAAGTATCAGTTATTTATATTTACAAAGAAATGACCAAAGGTGTAAGATAAACTCACTCCAGATTTATACCTGTGTGTCATTACAATCAGGTGTCTGAAAAGCTGAGAAAGCAGAAGCAGAGACTGATATGAGAGAGATGGAGAGACTATGAATACTTGAGGAGAAGGTGGAGAACTGGCTGGCTGGTAGTGGTGTAGTCTCCTCTCTTGGAGGAAGCCCAAGTCCCACTAATGAGAGTTCTGTGCAGGCACTAGGAAAGAAAGATGTCAATGTTGGTAAATTCCTTTATAGTACAGGGCAGAATTTTGTTCTCAGATTTTCATGGCAGATGGGATTTCCTCTAGTCCTATTCTTTGACTGGAACTTTCCAAATACTGGTACATAGAATCATAAAATCATAGAAAATTTGGATTGGAAGGGATTTCAGCAGGTCATCTAGCACAACCCCCTGCTCAAAGCACGATCATCACCAACTATATCATCCCAGCCAAAGCTTTGTCTAGCTGGGGATTGAAAACCTCCAAAGATAGAGCTTCCACCACCTCTCTGGGTAACCTGTTCCCGTGTTTTACTATCCTCCTAGGGAGAAAATTCTTCTAATATCTAACCTAAACTTCCCTTGCTGCAACATGAGACCGTTGCTCCTCGTTCTGTCACTTGCCCCTACTGAGAACACCACTGAGTCTAGCTTCAACCTCTTTTGAACCCCCCTTGAAGTAGTTGAAGGCTGCTATTAAACCCCCCATCGGTCTTCTCTTCTCTAGACTAAATACGTCCAGTTCCCCTGGTCTTTCATCATAAGTCATGTCCCCCACCCCCTCATCATTTTTGTTGCCCTCTGCTTGCAGTGCTCATATGGATTCCCATTGTGGATCACCTGCACAAGGTTTGGCTTCCATTGTAAAGCTGCTGATGTATATATTAGCCCAGTTAACATGAGCTCAGGACAGTTGCTTAGCTTAAAAAGACATTTCTTTTGTTCAGTGATTTTTCTGTATAAATGGTTCTGTTGTATTTTTCTTAGTTAAACAATTAAGTTCTGTATACACCTCATTTTTGATAAATCACTTGAATGAGAGTGGATCAAGATTGGGCTACTGTTAATGTACAGAAAACTTTTAATTGATTTCAAAGAGAAGAAGATGGTGTATCTGAGGATAGTTGCCGACCGCAATCTGCCATGTCAGGCAGGACAAACCCAGTAACAGGAAGTTGTATTCTATGTTCTGTAAACAACAGTTTGAAAATAACAGTTAATTACACTGGTCTATCCTGCTTATTCTTTCCACTCCAACAGAAGATCATCTCTTGTTGGTGTACACTATGACCATTGCCCAAATCTGAGCCAAGCCAAATTCTTTAAAGATGTGACTTCTACAGCTTAACCACACTGAAAAAGAGAGAGGATTTTCCTTTGTGAGTTGAATGAGTATTTCTGTGGCAATGTTTCCCTGAGCCTGAATTCCTCAGAAGTGAAAATTAAGTTTTAGTATTAAAATCATGAGTCATACTAGTACAGATGAGAGTCATTTCAGCGTTCCTGGAATTTTTGGAAGGGAAACATTACATTCATGTTAATCCTTTCAATTATACTGTATTGCTAAAATAATCCACTAGGCATTCTGCAATAGAACCCCTCTGCTATTTGATTATAGTTAGGCTTTGAAAATAGCACCTGAAAGTTTTCAGACTCCTGAGATTCAGTGTCTTAATTTTCTTTTTATGTTGCTACACACAGGATAGTCTAATGCCTTTTTTATTTACTACTTAGAATTTTTTTAAATAAATAGGGCTAATTTGATTTGTACTGATACGTCTCGAGTATCTAATTGCTGCTGTTGAGAATGATTAATGTCCAGTTGAAAGGATTCCACATCTATCAATGAGAATTGAAAACAGTTGTTAGTCTGATGAAAGCGTGCACCCCTTTCCTTGTCAGCAGTGGCTCATAGAGCAGGCTGCTGAGATATCACTATCTACCAATAGGTAGATGTAGGATGCCAAATACAGTTCAGAGTCACACACACATTAAGGGCTAACTGAACAGTTAACAAATAATTTATCCAAGGAATTTAACATTTATTTCTGTTCATGGAATATCTTTGAGCAGACAATGATGCCATAAAACTGTCATCTTGAAGAACTTTGCAAACTTAATTTCTATCTGGAAAAAAAACACCTCTTTGGATTGATTGCAAACAGTTCTCTCAGAGGGTTTGATCCTCAATACTGACTAATTGAATAATATTGGTTCGATGTCAAAGGTTAGGTAAGTAACAGGAAGCCTGACTTTCAGAGGTGTCAAGGATCCAGTCCTCAAGCTGAGTTATTTGTGATCTGAAGGAACATAATATTTTTGAAAATTAGGCTCATGTTCTTTTTTTTTTTTAATTTTTTTCTATTTGTGGATGGAAGAAGAATGCAAGCACTTCCAGCAGGAGCACACAAGCACATTTCAAAGTTGGTTTCTGCAAATGAATATGACTTTCACTCTGAAATTTCCTAATAAAATTCAATACATGCGAGATTGTGAAGAATGAACAGAAAAGAGGCAAAAGATAAGCTTGGTAAAAATCTCCTTGAATACTCCAGAATCTGTTTTTACAATACCCACCCATCTTGACACACACACATATGCACAGAAAGAGAAACAGGTTTCATAGGGCAGAAACTACAAATAGTACCTTTTATGTAGTACTTGTTGTTTTAGATCATCCCTTGGTGCTTTATAAGCTTCAGACAAGCAAGGCTTCTCTTTACCATTTAAATATAACCACCTCTGAAGTTCTGGCCATGTGAATGGTACAATAAATTTCACCAGATGGGAGGAGAATCTTTCACCAAGAAAAAAGTTTAATGACTGCTGTAGGATTGTCAGTGTACGCAAAGCACAGATAAGACTTGCTTTTTGAGGTCCTATACAAGATATAGATGATGTGCTGTCAAACTGTCCTACAGTATTGCTGCAAAAAAGTTTTAACAATTTAATAAATTAGCAGCCATTTGCAATTTATTTTATGAATTGTCTTTACACTTGCATTTCATATTAAATCAACATTTAAATCAGCATTTTGATGGAAAGATAGTTCACAAATCAACAAAAATGAAGTGAGGCTGATATATGCATATGGAAGTGAGGGAGAAGAAAATATATGAGAGAAGAAAGACAGAGAACATTCAAAAGCTGTATGGGAAAGTTGTGTGAGGATGAAGTTTAACTCATCCTAGCTGCAGCAGCATGCAAGTTCCAACAAAGATCATTATTTTCCACTTTCCTGTTACCTGCTCTGTAGGTACATGCTGCTCTTGCTTCAGGTGTATGAGAGAAGTGGAGGGTTTTATTTTTCATTTAATTGGATTTTCCTGGTTTCTGTTGTAACAGCAATGTTACTAATCCATATTAATTATTTAAAAAAAATCTTTTCAAAACTCTGTTTTAGTTGGTAACGAATTGAGAAGCTCAGTTGAGCAACCCAGGAAAGGATGGCTTTATCCTCTCTGTTGAGCTAGACATAACTCATCTTTTTAGTTTGTCCCTGCCCATTTTACCCAGCCTGTTTCCACATGACTGTTAAAACCTCAGCTGTCCACACCAACATCTCTTATAAAGTGACTGTAACATTTAAAGTGGATTTAAATGTACGCTAGCTCTTTCCCTAGCAAAAAGTAGTTGTTTCAAAGTTATGGTTCAGAAGCCAGATTAAGGAAATTAAAGTTTGAGTACAGAAATTATATTTTTTGAATTTGTGTCTGCTCACCATTTTCATGGACAAAACCAGATTCTCAGATTCAAATGACACTGATCTTTGAGGCTTCCAAAGTGCAAATTTGCATGTGGATTTTACAGTGGTAGGGCTATGTCTAGTTTAGAGACAGGTATTAAATGTGGTTAGCTGCATGGGTAGACAAGTTCTGAATCAGTGTCTGTTTGGTCCATCTCTTTTACTAAACTTGAAGGTTTCCTATGAACAGACATGATGTATGTCGCTCAGGGAATGGGGAAACTCCACCCAGATATTGGTGAAATTAGTGTGTTGGGATCATGGACTGTATATAGTGTCCACATCTGAAGCAGAATTAGCAGCCCATCGCCAGATAGCTTACATCTACAGTGCGGGCTGGCTAAGTTCAAATTTCTGTTCTCATCTCTCTGTGTTGGATCATGGCTTTGACGTTCTTTCCTCAGGTATTTGAGAATGGCATAGAGGATGACTATGAGACCTGACATGGAGAAAAACACTACACTTGAGGACCCAATCTATGAGAAGCAGAATAAGCAGACAAGAGCTTATATCTGAGAGGAAGGCAAACTCTTCTGTTTAGACCCTAATGATAGCAGTAGTCAGGGTATAATATCCAAGTCAAGAGTTATCATTGTGGCTTGTGAATTTTGTTTTAAGCTTTAATTGGTTTCTAACATGTGAGACCAGGGTTCAACTCCTCATTCTTCCACAGACTTCCTGTGTAACGTTGTGCAAGTCACTGGCTTCTCTGTCCAATGGTTTCACAGCTGTAAAATGTTAGCAGTGACAGGCTGATAGCACTTACTTTGCCACAGGGTTTTCTGTGTATAAATATGGCAAAGATTGTGCAGTAGTCAGATGCTATGGCATTGCAACTGCATAAATACTTCAGAATTTATTTTTTGAGAAACTGCTCTTCCTGGGCTTTATTGGAAGTGATAGGAATGAGACTGATGGTTGCCAATAAGACTGATAGGGATTGATATTTATCCTACTGTTACCATTCTAAATATTCACAAGCAAAAGTGAATTATAGCTATTATTCCTAACTGTGAAAACAGTATATCAAATTCTGCTCTTAGGAACGGTAGTGCACGACCACTGCAAATGAGGCCCATTGGAAATCAATGGGGTTGCATGTTTGTAACTGAGATCAGAATTTGTCTTGGCATTGTGTGGGGCTTTCTTTGTTAATTCTAGCTTCTAAACCTGAAAGAAATGGCTTTTTTATTACAGCAGTGCTTCAAGAGACCCCAGGAAAGTAAGGTGTAAATATTAGAGACTGCCAACGGCTAGTGGCAGTTTCGGCCTAATAAACTGCAAGTAAATAACTTGGTGATTAGCTGGAATTGGCAGGCCACTTAAACACAGTGCTGACTAGGTACATGGTTTTCCCTATCCACACCTTAATGCTATATAACAGCATGGACAGATGCCTGGAAGACGTGTGAGCCTCAGCAATGTCAGTCACCCAGAACTTGTTCTGAAAGTACCTTGACATTTCTATTTGTGAATGATCATAACAATGATAACAATAGGAATAATAATAACAGCAATTTGCATTTACTTAGCACTTTTCACCCTGAGGAACCCAGAGCACTTTCCATTTGAAGTGCATGTAAACAAGAATCCTGAATAAGTCATTATGGGAAAGAGTTTTGTTGCTGAAATACAAAACAGAATCGTGGGCAACCAGGTTCTTTTCCAGTCTCTGCCACAGACTCTCTGTGAACCTCGCTAAGTCATTTAATCTCTGTGTTCCTCAGTTTGTACATCTGTGTTGAAGGGGAAGGTTTGGTGGGAGGGAGGGGAGAAGAATGTGGAGTAATAGCATTGGTTTCCTAGAGGGAGTTGTGAGGCTAAGTTCAATGAATTCAGGTGCCATGACAATGAAAACCATACTAGAACCTATGTGGAAAAGAACAGAAGAAAGTAGAGTTCATTTGAGATCCTCTGCTGGGAGAAAAAACAGTTGTTGTTAAGGACTGGTATAAAATTAAAGAAATTATTGAAAGGCAGTTGATGAAATAAAGTAACTTTTGGGGGCTGATCCAAAGCTTCTGAAAGTCATCAGAAAAGTTGTCCTTTACTTCACAGGTATTTGGATCAGGCCCCTAATCTATTTGCAGGTTGGCCTTTGCCAATTTGTATTTCAGGAAATTTCTGCTTTTTATCAGCAAGAGTAGCAGGAGAAATTGAGTGGTATCGTTTCAGCTTCTACCTCCCCCACCATAGCTCTCTCCTACCTCTCCCTTCCATCTCTGTCTGTAAGAGCTGTCATGAGCAGTGAGGAGGAGAGGGCTCTTCTATAGCACTGTTGGTTGCCACAATTTCTAATGCATACATTAGGCCTGGTCATACAAACTTGTTGTAAATTCCTCCTTCTCCACTGCTGGTGTTTCTATACTTTTGATACCTTCTCTTTGAGGAGGTTACTGCTTCAAGGAGCAATTGCCCTCCCAAGCAATAAAATTACCGGAGTAGATTGGCTTTGAATTCCCAGTGAAACAGGGGAAACTATTTCAAGCTTTCTGACAGGAATAATCCTTCCCAGTGTTGCAGCATCTCTTTCGTAGTCACTGTTCTTAATTCACCCATTCTTAGTCATTTCATTAGTAATTATGTTTGGCAATGTGTGATCCAGTTTTGTTTGATTGGAAAACACAAGGATACATTGGACTTGTTTATTATTAATAAAACTAGTCATCATGTTGGTATGTGGAATCCTTTGCGGTTAAAGACATTGGGGTGATGAGTTTGTGCTCATTTTTAAAAATTTCTTCTCATCTTTAAAATGAATGGTTAGAAATTGGATCATATATCTTTAAAACCCTTGCGGCATCCATAAAAAATATACAGCAAGGGTCATCTTTGTAGATTCAACATAATCAAACTTCACAGCACCCCAATGAGATGGGTAAGTAGTTTTATTGTCATTTTGCAGGTGGGGAAGGTGAGGCATAGAGATGTGTGACCTGTTTGTAGGCACAGACTTAAAAATTAAACTGATTTTTAGGACTGGAAGGGACAAGTTCCCAGGTCTGAGGCCTCTGCTCAGATCAGCTTTCTCTGTGCAGTAAATGAAACATGACAAATATACAGCAGTGATGCGGTTATTATTAGGGATTAGAAACATTTATGGAGGTTTAGTCCACTGGGGGCTATTGTCCATAACAATCAGTCAGGTAACCTCAGGTATCCTAACCCTGACTGCTGGTACCTGGGAGGGTATGAAGGGGGAATGGTTCACTGTACATGTGCCCTTTTCTTATTCTCAGAAGCATCCACTACTTGCCCCCATCAGAGAGAGCATGCTGGGATAGCTAGACCTTGGTCTGGGTCAGTATGGCAGGTCTTATATCCTTGCATGTGTGGGACACAACCATTTCTACTTAAAGGGGTTAAGACAAATAATAACCTAACTTCTAGATCTGTTCTGTTTCCAAGTCCAGTTCTGGTTTTCTCATCAAAACATGGGATCTGTTTAAATTTTCTTAGATTCATAGAATCATAGGGACTTCAAAGGTCATCCGTTCCAGTCCGTAGATCCAGGATTCTAACTCACAAAATAAAGAACCAGAAAAAGGGCCATGAAAGGTTAAATGGAACAAATTTTACTTTGCTGAGGTTGAGAACTTGTGATCTTCTGTTTGCTGGGAAGTTCTCTCCGTGGCATAGATCCAGAGTAAGAATCCCAAGGATTTTTAAGAAATCATAGACTTAGGTATGTTGCTTCATATGTTTTCTCTTTATTTCTGCACCCATTTTGAGGGAAAAAAATAGCACTCTGTTCTACAACATTTCCTAATGATGAGTAGCACTTTCTCATGCAATTAAATCCATTGAAGTCAGCATGAGTAAGTGTTACTTGTCTCATGTAACAGTTGCAGAATCAGTCCCTTTGTGTATTGTGCACCTTTAGTAATCTAGCCATTGACTTTGTGGTCCTAATATTTAGGTTTGCTTCACTCAGGTCCGATGACCGAGTCACTATCACTCATTTCCATGGTGTGTCCAACCTAGGATTGCATCTAACTGCCCTAATGCGGCATTTAGCTTGGGTGCTGTCCAGCCTTCATCACACCCTCTCCTTCAGGCAGTGCAGGTAATATTCACCCTCTCCCTACCTTAGGGGATGGTTTGTAGCCTGCTGAGACTGTCTGCTCTTGTTGTCCTGAAAAACAGGGAGTGACTATTCAGCCACAGGTGTGTGAACACAAAGTGATTTAAGTGTTTTTGGACTGGAAGGGACAAGTTCCCAGGATATGGGAAGTTCCAAGTTCCAACATGTGGATATAAGCCTTGCCCTGGCTTTATGTCAAGACAGTGCTACATTGTTCCAGCTACAAATGGCTACCTCACCATTTTGTTTGTGGAATCAAAGGTATCTGGATATGATACTACCGTCACTCCACAGGATGCTACCATCCCTAGTGGTGTGGTGATGGTACGAGAAAACTATTTACCTTGATTACATTAGCTAGGTCCAGGTAGTTCCTTTACCTTAAACTGAGTCCCAGCATTTCTCAGTGGCAAGGAATGATTTCTCATAGTGATGTCTTTGCATTGAGAAGTATCAGGAGAGCAATAGGTTGGAGCAGGGTACGCCATGCTCCAAGAAAAATAATAACGAAATAAGAGAAGTTAGCATTGGTTCATATGCGGTTGTTTCAAGCTGTTCATGCTGCTCTGCTTTATAATGAGAAAGATTCTCAGAATGTTAGAAATACTGGTATTTTCCCCCTTTTACCATGTATTTTCACTAATGTACTGTTATTCCCTCAACCTGACTTGCAGCTGAGGGAACTTGGACATTTTAATGGTGGGAAATCTTCAAATGACTAAGAAAAACAGTTCAGTTTGGAGAAGTTCACAAAGCTTTTTTCTTTAGTCAGAGGCCCTTGTCAGAGTGAGGGCCACATTGTGTCGAGCATTGTTCAAGCAGCATGAGGAAGACAGAGCTGTTTACAAATAACGTTTATCCAAACTTTCTGAACTCTAAACTCTGCAAAATTGAGCTAGATATCATAGGTGAGCTTCCCCGTGTCTCCTGGTACCAACCAAACATCAGGTATTTCTCTCTCTCACAAAATCTCAACATTTTTATCTCTCACCTTGGCCAAACTCTGGAATTGATGAGGTTTAGAAAAAATCATTTTAGCCTAAGAAAAGGTTTCAGTCAAAGTTTTGGGTAAAGATTCCTGCCACCTTTTGTTTTACCCAATGTGATTTAACAATTCATAATTGCTTAACCTTATTCACTGAAAACTGCAATAGAGAAACAAAATGAAACTCATCAACAGTATCCAAGTGTTAGAAGAACATTTTTTTATTCAGCACAAAGAAAGAAAGGTTAACAGCCATTTGAGATCTAATGAGGACAATTGCTACATAAGTCCTAGGTGTTCTTGTTGTTATTATTACTATTGTTATTACTATCCTCATCATAACTGTCATCATCATCATCATAATCAGTTTTGCTCTCTAAACACAATGACAAGAACAGCAGCAAATTGCTCCTAAAAATGAGTCCTTGTTCTCAATCTTGGCATTTTGAAGATACATTAACAAAAGTGATATTTATCTTTTCAGTGCATCTTTACTCCAAGACATTTTAACAAATAGATATTGCATGCTACTAAAATAAAGTCACTGCTGGGGTGGAGGGTAGATGCAAATGTCTCCGACAGCACTGATACCGTAATAAAAGGAGATAAAAATTTCAGTAATGGCATCTGGGCATGCCCCATCCCTTGTGAGAAGTGCTAGGGATCTCCTATGAGTGCAGTTGATATTGAAATTAAATTATTTTCTAGAACAGGAAGGGCTGACTCGGACTAATCAGGATCTGTGTGGCCTCAGGCATTCCAGGCCTGATGTTCATCTGTCCTAAATAGCCATATCCTGTACTAATACAAATATTGGGGCTTGGTTATATGAGACCAAAATTCTGTTTCCAGTATGTGTATGCTTGCCAGGATTAATTTTTTTATTGGTAAAAGTTGGTAAATGTCGATCTCACCTTACACTCTCAGACTAATGAAAAAATGCTTCCATAGCTAATAATCGAAAGGGGATGTAAGAAAAATGATGGCTGATGGAGTATGCGATGATGGGGGGAAGCAGTCCTATAGAACTGTTCTGACTGTAGTTTGGACTGCAACTCCCTGAAACCCCAGCAGACTGGGAACAAAGGAAGAGGAAGTAACAAATCAGACAAGAGAGCTATGGAAGAGTGGAGCTGGGACTACTGGCAGCTCTGCTGCTCAGCTGGTGACAGTCCTACAGTAGTTACGTTTATCATTAATAAATTGTCTGCCCCACACACCTAATTTTGTGCAATTCTGAAAATTTAAATTGATAAAAATAAAAAGAAATGCTTAAAAATAAACATCTATAACATCCATTGAAATGATAAAAAAATAAAAATTGAATTCTGAGTATCCTAAGTCTGCGGTAGCTACTCTGTTCCTAAGTATGTGGTAGCTACTCTGCCAATCCCAAGTATGTGGTAGCTACTCTGTTCACTCAAGCAGGACTGTTCTAGTGTATCTGAGATCAGAATTTTTCTTTCAGTACATTACTGTTGCAGGGAGCTATTTTTAATTCCCAAATTCAGGACTTTAGCTCTTTAAATCCATTATAACTCTTGACAGATTGTTAATTTCTTTGTTCAATAATAAAATAAAGCATATAGATAGTGGCCCCTGTAACCTATGTGACACTGGCAGGGAACTTTGATTGATCATTTGAGATCTTTAAATCTTGTGGTAGTTATTTTGCCCCAAGTAATTCATGTGTAACTGCTAATAAAGACATTAATAGTGATTTAAGCAAAAGAAATAGTTCCTTTCATTATTTTCATCCTCAGTACTGTCAAATAAATAATCAAGGGTGATCCAAGTTCTTTTTTTTTATAGGTTTTTTTTATTTAAATAAATTAACATGATAGCTGAAGACCTGAACAAGAAATAAATTTTAAAGCAAAGTATTTGCTATATATTTCCTATCTTCCTTCTTTGACAAAGCCTGAGTTCAAGGTTTAGTGTTTCTCTTCTAGCAGTAGAGAGAGATAGTTAGCTGTGCTAGTCTGAAGTCAGGCAAATCACAGGGCAGAGTGGTACCTTGGAAACTAACTTGTTCAAAAATGCATTAGCTTTTGTAGGCAACAGCCAGATGCTGACAAACTAGACTGTTGCCTAGAAAAGCTTTTGCATTTTTGAACTAGTTTGTCTCTAAGGTCTTAGTCTGTTCTGCCTTTTATCTTGCTGCAGTAGTTACTCCCAATGGGTGCATTTACACAAGATGCTTTATAGCATGTTAGCCTAAATTTAAGGTACATTAGGGTGCACATCTACATGTGTGCACTCTTAGTGTGCTTTAAAAATGGCAAATTTAGGCTATTCATGCCTAAATTTGATACCCACAAATACAGGTATGAAATTTAGGTCTGAATAATTAAAGCACATTAACGAATGTGTAGACACGTTAAAGCGCATTAATGTTGTATGTGTGGACTGACTTGGAACTAATTTTAGTCCCAAGTCAGTCCACACACAGTGTTAATGAGCTTTAATGCCTGCATGTGCAGATGTCTGTCTAAACCTGTTCAGTGTGAATTAATTTATTAAATTTAGGTGCACTTAAATGCATGTGTAGACATACCCAATATGTATAGCAGGAATTCAGTTTCCCACACTTTTTTCAGGTGTTGTTGAATGTGCAAGAAAAACATGGAAGTTTGAAGTGAAATTCTGGCCTATCTGCAGTCAATGACAGACTTTTCATTGACTTCAGTAGAGCAGTTTATATGCACTGAATTTTTGTTGTGTTACAGATTTGAGCTGGTTTCTGATCATTTATACAGGTTTATGTGTAATTTCTGTCCCTAGCCTAAGGAACTTCAGCCCTAAAAGGTAAGAAGTAGAGTGGACTGGAAATTGACAGTTTTGGTTTGTTGCAATCTTGAGGGTTTTTTAAAATTCTGGTTTGAAATTAAACTAAAATTTACCAGACATTTTTGTGAAAATGGAATTGCATCAAAAAGTCCATTTTTGGATAGAAATCCAAACATGTTGATTCAGCAGAGAAATTAGAGGGGGCGGGAGGATGTAATGGGTAAGACCCTGGCTGGGGATGTGGAAGTCTTCATTTCAAGACCTTGCTCTACCTGATTCAGCATAGAGCTTTTTCTCCCAGATTATTCTTAATCAGGCCACACAGGAGTTGGAACCCATGTCTCTAATATCCCAGACTGGTAATCTAACCACAGGCAGTAGAGTCTCTTACAAATCCTTCCTGGTGAGAAGTTCATTAAAACTGCTACATCTTGTAATGTTTTGGCTATAGGCAAAACTTTGTTAAAAAATGTTCTAACTAGTTCTGTCTACAGGGTCTTTCAGACTCACCTTTAAATAAAGTCATATAGTTTGAATATAGTTAAAATTTTCATGTAAAATAGAACATAATAGAAGGTAGAATTCTGTACAGACTATATTACCTGGGTGACACAACTGCCATGAAATACCTTTTATTTAGTATGATGAAAATAAGAAAAACATGGCATTTACTTCCCCTACCTTCTCCATATTCCAGTCATATTCCAAATAGGATCTGAAAGTCCAGAACATTGGTCATTCAGCCCTGAGCTGTTAAAGATGCCCTCTTAGACCTGGGAGGGAAATAGTAGAAACATACCTTCTATAGTGAATGCACTTCACAGTTGGAGAGCTGTAACTTAATTTGTCAGCTCTCGCAAAATACACTCTCCTTTTATTTCTCTTGCTGCACTTTTGGTTAGAACTGTTCAAACCCTGCAGGGTTCAGATCTCTGTTCTATTCGTGAACTGAACCCTGCTCTCAGGTTCATGAGGGTTGATGGCAAACCAAACCCTTCAAGTTTGCTTAGAGGTTTGAGTCTGATAAATATAGATCTTAAGACCTCTTCTTCCCCTTTGGTTGTCCCTCACTGAGCCCTAGGATTCCTAATTCAGGATTTGCTGTGTTTGGAGGGGGGGTACAGGTAGCTGGCTGGTCTATCTGTCTGTCACATGAGAAGGAGGTGTATTTAATAATTTATGGGAAAAAATAAAAAGGAAGTGAGCAAGAATTGCACTATAATGAACTAAAGCACAGTCTATAGGTGACAGTTTTTTGATCAGTTAATCATTCTGATGTTACACACATGCACTCTCTCTCTCTCTCTCTCTCTCTCTCTGTCTCAGGAAATGCAGAATTTTGTTCGTTTTTCACTGCCTTGGAACATGCCCCACAATTATACTTTCACCAGTTTCCTCTGCTTGCAAGATATTAAATCTTAACTCAGTTGCACACTAGAAGCCATATCCTGCCATTTCTTACATCTGCACTGAGACCTCTATTATGATGGAGAGAAAAAAAAGACCAGAATTTGGTATACACTCTCAAGGACCCCAAGGAATGATTTTCACTCTGGTTTTAGGGTCACTTTAACATGGTACAAGTAACTTTCCTCTTCCTTACTTTAGGCATCAGAAACCGAACGACAAAAAGCTGTGAGGGACTGAGCAATGAGGCCCATTTCCATAGTTTTCCCATTTCTCCATTAAAGTG
Organism: Crocodylus siamensis; assembly: GCF_052110815.1. Taxonomy (NCBI): domain Eukaryota; kingdom Metazoa; phylum Chordata; order Crocodylia; family Crocodylidae; genus Crocodylus; species Crocodylus siamensis. Next base: position 271,643,741 of record NC_143396.1, on the reverse strand, counting down.
AAATCCAGAACATTTTGGCTCTCGGATAGGCTCAGGGCAAGGTGAACACTCGCTCTCCCCTGGTGTTTAAAATGACAGCAGTGCTGAGAAGTCACAATATTCCAGCATCGATCTAATTATATTTGAGTGTAAATGTGTTTTTGTTACTGCAAAAAAAGGATCCCCCATCCTTGAGATATTTTTTGGTGCTTTTTCAAAACAAGAGTGAAGAAGTAAGGGGGAGCTGTTCCACAACAAATATAGCTGCATGCCATGGGATCTTTTGGAAACAAAACCTTTTTTATTTCTATTCCACCAGCCCTTATTATTAAGATATTCATTCTTATAAGAGATGTTAAATAATTAAGTCTGTAGAGGGGGCAACATCAACAAATGCTGGAATATATTTAAATAATGAAGAACTTCTTTAATTTGTACATGTAAAATAATTGCAGGCCGATGGCAGGTTAAGCATTCATATTTATTAAAATGTACTTTCCTTCCCCCGTAGAAGAAGATTGTCTTTTCTTATATGCTGAACCAGTCTGAGTCACTTCAAGGCTTCCTTCTTTTCAATCAAAAAGAATCAATTATGCTTTGTGGTTGCTTTCCAAAAAACACTTTGATTGTCTGATTTTGTTTCAGTTGAGAGCGCTCAAGTCATTCCTCTAAATGCAGGAGGGGGCTGTAAGAAATACTGGGTGCGTAACCAAATATCTCATGCTTTAGTGTAGATTCCAACCAATTCAGGATATTGACAGCAATCAGGATTCTCAGGCTGTTGAAACTACCCCTCTAATTGAACTGGGAAAGGTAAACCAGTTTCAGTGCTCTGCACGCTGTAATTGCAATAATTTAATTTAGCTATTTAACCTGTAATTCAGTGGTATTTATTAAAGAGCATAGGAGAAAATGAGGCCATTAGGAGCCAGAGATGAATACATTGAAATGAAAATGAACACTTCTAACTGCTAGTTGACCTTCGTTTTGTAGCAGTTTTTATTAGGCTGGTCACGGTAATTACCAGGACGTGAATCATGGAGAAAAGTGAATAATTCTGTAATGAACATTTTTATTCATTATCTTACATTTTCAGGAACCAGGAAAGTAACATGTAAAAGTATCTCCAGTGTTCTCCTTTTGTTTGTTTTTCATCAAATAATGGTTTGTGGACAAAAGCCCAGTGCATGACATTCCACTGTCAGAATTTGTGTCATGCTAAATTGATGGGCCAGTGTTCAGTATGCAGTGCACAGGACTTTATGGTACACTTAGGGAGACAGAGTTGTTTGTAAATTGAGCAGGAAAAGTAACAGTAAACACAAGATGAGTAAGTTGCATATATGCAAAACTAAGATGGGAGTTTTTTAAACATAATTTATCGTATGACAAGTCTGAGCAATTCATGTTGAGTAATTCCTGTAGGGCCTGATCCCATCACCTTAGCACCTGTTAAGCAGCATTTTGCTTTGTGAACAGTTATATTAATAATATCAGTGGGCCTGCTTGTGGGGTAAACTATTATTTAGCATCAGTTGAAGTGTAAGAATTGGTCATGTATGGGTTGATTGAGTACTCAGCTGATACAGTAAGGACTCCACCCTCTCTTGTCTACTTTGTTCACATTACCTAAGCTACAGTGGCTTTGGGGAGCTCAAAGGCTTTCCCAGGGAGCTACTAGGTGGGGAGAGGTGGGGAGAGAGCAGGGAGTAGGTGAAGTTATAGCTCTGCTTCTTATGGGCACAGGTCAGGTCTTGCTGTGCGTGGGAGTGAAAACTATTCTATGCGGTGGAAAGTGATAATGTAAATTAGCCGTCTCCCCCACTTTGGAGCCTACACATTGCCCTTTACTGAGCCTAAAAGCTATGTGCATAATCTACTGGGCATCCTACTCATGTCATCCCTTCTGGCAATAATGTTTCATTAAATCCTGCCCTATATTGTAGCAAATTGTCCTAGGCTTTATTCTTGGCAGAGAAGAAAACTGACACAATTTTGTCAATTGCAGTGTGGTTGACATTCTGTTTGCTCCTGCAAATTCTGAGCACCTTGCTTGTCATGTTTGTTTTCTTACCATTGCTATTAATCCAATCAGAGCCCACAAGGAACTGGCTTGCTGCACTTAAAAAAAGATCTGTTTAATTGCTATGATGAGGTGTAATTGGCTAGTGAGGTATAGCAGGGGTGACCACTATTTGAAGAGCTGATAAACAGTGGAACTGTCTCCAGCCTGTGGCTGGAGAGGCTGATTTTAATAATATTAATACTAATTATGCCCACAGACATGGATGGTAATATTTTAAAGAATGAATTGGCATTCAGGAGACAATGATTGCCAGATACTACTGGTATTGTATCAGTCTAAGTGTGGTCATGAAACCCATTCTAGGCAGCATGTTAAAACTCAGCTGTGCTAACATTTTTTATTATATATCTTTAATGAAATATTACTGAGGTTATATTCTGACCCTTAAATGAAAGACGGATGTGAATTTGCTTTAAGAACATCAAGCAATGCGCATTCCCAATATAATTTCCCCAGTTTCTATCATTGTCTTCAGTATGAGCCATGTCCTGGGCCTACTGAAGTCAGTGCCAAATCTAAAATTGACTACACTGCAGCTGGAATTTGGCATGCTCTTACTACAATGCTGTGGGCCACCTTCTGATGTGATATTCCTTTGGATGTGAGATAGCAAGTACCTAGTGTGAGCATAAGTGAAAATAATATAACTGAAGTGTTTTGATATTCACTGGGGCCAGAAATGGGGGCAATTTAAACACAGAGGAGATCAGAAGACTCCTCAGATGGAAAAGCAACTGAGAATGTGGTATAAGATACAGTTCTTATATTAGGAAAGCACTGATTTATTTGACATCTTCCAGTTAGCTGCTTTCTCTGCTGTTTTTGCAGTGGACTTGTAAGATGCACTTCTTTTGCACAACCTATAATGCCAGCTTGTTAGGAAAAAATGCCACTTACAACCACTTTATCCCCAGACTATTTGATATGGAATGTGTGCACTACCAAAAAATGCAGCCTAGAGACTGTAGTGGGGTCATTAACACTAGCTTGGGTTTTGGATCTATGAGCTGAAAGAGTCTGTCAGGTTTTATGTGGGCACTCCAGTTGCCTTTGTCTAGAAGAATGACTTGCTTTAGGATAACAGTTGGTTCCTTATTGTTAGAGATATTCAGTAGACATCCCCATGCTTTTCACTGATCAGCCACAGAATTTCACTTAATTTCGACCTCACGGTCTCTAGTTTTGTTATTAGCATTTTTCTACTGCAGTGGCCAATTAACTATTAAAAATAATATGTTATTTCTGGCTCAATATTTGATGGGTAGATAAGGATTTTTAAATGCTTAAAATAACTCAGAATTCAAAATGTTGAACAGACCCTGGACTGTAATTGTTTTCAAAAGTAATTCTGTCACCCTGGCTTTGTTGATCCAGATTAGTAAAGGATGTATCCTGTATGGTTATCAGACATGTCTGTATTATTTTAAGAACTGAAGCTAAAAATACCTGTTTTAAATTTCTCTTCAAAGGTATACATAGATAGTATAGTGATGAGCGTCATAGATATACCAATATAGAGAAGTAGACATACAAAATCAGTGCGTACAAACAAATTCAGGGGTTAATATTTTTATAGCTATATATATTATATATATATAACTTATCAATAATAAAATGTTATACATACATACGATGCATGATAGCTATGTACTTTCACTAGCATAGGATCTCTTCAAGCAATAGACCCTCCCACTGGGGACTGTACTTGGAGAAAATTGACCTTCAGGTGAGTTATGCATCCTCAGCTGAATACAAGGACACACTCAGTGGCATCGAGTTTAGTTATCTCACAGTCAGTCCCCTAGTTATAAGAGGTATTTAGAATAGACCCATGGAAAAAGATGTAATAATTAAAAAATGCGTTAAGTGACTTAATCCTTATAAAGTTGATATACTGTACAAAGAAATATTGTGGTGGTGGTAGGACTATGCTTTGCTAAATACTCAAAACATCCAATAGACTTACTGTATGAGAGTCTACTGTCTGGAAGTAAAATTTGTTTGGTGGAATTTCATCAGGGCATGATTCCATTCTAAGGTGTGATTCATTTCTGCCTTAATGGCTATTAGGTGGACACAGCTCTAAAGGATGTTAGTTTTCTGAATATATCTGAGTACAGCAAAGATAATGAATAAGTGTTAAGGACAGAGGACAAAATTCTACTTTTACATCCCATTTGAAGTTATCAGTGTAGAATTTGGTTGAAAGAAACAGTTGGGGCTTTGTATGTGGGAGGATATTTAACTCAGAAAATAGGTATGGCCCCTCCAGGCAGATGCTGATCACCCAAATGATCATAAGCTAAGCTATCATGTACTGGAACTTTGAAACTCTTCATCTGTCCGGTTGCTTGGTTACAGGATCATTTGTCATGTATTCTGGTAGAAGGGCGAGAGGTGTGTGTGGGGGAGAAGATTACATGTGCTTTTGAAAATGCAGTGAGCACATTCGATCATATCTAATTCCCATTTATATTACTGTGGACATCCCTACTGCCCAGCTGCCCTCTCAAAGACTCAGAGCTATGGGATTTTTTGATGCATGAATGAAGACTGGGAACTGGGCCAGAACCCTGTTCATAGGCTTCTTCATCATTTATTACCTTCTAGTTTTAATTGTTTTCCTGCTTCTTTCCGGATATTTATCTAGCAAGAATTGTACTATGCAATACAGACACACGAGGTGGCAACTGCTGATTTCTTGTTAGCTTAGCACACTGTACAATAGATACATCTTTAAAAATAGAGAAGACTATTTACATTAGTGGAAAAGGCCCATTTGTAAACCTTTTATTACTTAAAGTACACAAGTTTGACTTTTGCTTGCCCATAACAAGGGGGTGGAATATATAATAACTACCATATAACTCTGCCATCTGCATCCTTTCTGTAATCAAAAACTATTCTTTCTTTTTGCCACTGTTTTGCAAATCCCATTGTAAAAGTAAGGCTAAATTTACTCTAGTATAAACCTATTGTGGGTTTATATCAGGGCTGAATGTGGTCCATTGTATTCATGACATCTACTTCAGTGGGAGCAAGATAAACAAAAAGTGTCTGGATGGAACCTGATTACAGAAGGTAAAATAAAGGAGGGAATAGCATTTTTCTTTAAAATGATGTTGGAAGCAATAGGAAGCTCTGAACAGAATGTGATTATTATAGATTCTGGGAGAAATTTGGATCTATACTCCTATTAGTTTAACTGGGAATCTGGTGTTCAGCTCCCCTGAGTAACTTCAAAATCTTTTCCTCATGTCTTTTGGATTCACTAATCACCCTGTGGTTAGTTTCACACTCAGGCAAAACCAGCCAGCCACATTTCACAATTTTCATACCATTTCTTGGCTTTTCTCCATGCTGCTGTGATTTAACATCATATCAGCCCAGCTTTCTTCCTCTAAAGGAACATCATAGACTAAAGTCTTCTTTGGCAAGAATGCAAAAGAACTTTGTTGGTTTCACCAGCTTTTGGCTCCAGATTTTGGAATAGTCGGGACAACAGCTCAGTACAGCTCAGGGACAAATATCTGCAGAAATGGAACTGTGTGAAATGCAGCTTTCGTTTTCAATGGTTGGATCTTTATGCTTCAGAGCACTTAGTACGTTGGAAGAAATGTGACAAGAGTCCAAGAATCTTGAAGGGAGGTCATGTCAGTTGACAGAAGCAGGAATGACCACTTCGAGTTTAGTGGTCTTTGATTTGAGCAATTAAAAGACATGTTTCATCCCTGCTTTGAGGGCTGGGGAACTAGGAGATCATTAATGCTATTGTCTGCAATAATTTTCAGGAAGACAAAATCATTTTCTGTGTGATGCTAGTTATCCTCTCTGAAATATGAGGATCTGAGTATAAATGAGATTATTTGTACATGCATGAAGAGGCCTACAAGGTCAGCAAGATTTTCTATCTTTTTAGGATAAAAGCCTGGGTGATTGTGACCACTTCTTGGCCAGAGAACTTGGTTTCATAGGAAGGTGTTTTCCAACCTGTAATTTAGTTCTTTACTCCTAACTTGTTTAGTGTTTGTCCCTTAGGCATGTTGAATAATGCTGCTTCTTCCTGCAGATATTAGCTCATATTTTTCACACAAAAATGTAATAGTTTATCTGTAAATCTGGATTTCCTTATATATTGGGAGCCCACTCTAAAGCTTATTGAACTGGTAAAAGTGTCAATGGCATTATCTTCATTGACATTGGCCAGGCCCTTGAAGGAGCTAGAATATGTCTTTTAAGTGATTTAGAATGGAGTCACTGCACAGAGCAGTCAGTGGTGCAAAGATCAGCAGATGTAGATGGTGAACCGGATTCATTCAGACACATTCATCATTTCTCCTGGTGAAATTATACCTGGATAAATTTTGGCCTTGTGAACAAGTGTCTTACTTCCTCTGCCCCCTTTCCCTTCCTCCTGCCCCTTTTCTCCCTACCCACTCCATTATGAATGAATCAAAAGCATCATAGTTGCAGGTAAGGAATTACATTGCCTGTAGGGATGAAATTGAATGTACAATTAATTCAGTAAATCTCTGAGTTATAGATCATTTGCCCTGAGAAAAACATTTATCAGGAGATTTACACACACACACACACACACACACACACACACACACTTATTTCCCCTAGTTGTTTAGTGAAACTAGTTATGTCTTATAAGGAGGTATATTTTCAGATTTTTTAATGAAAATCAGTGGATGTGAAAAAGTTTATTTGATTTTTTTTGTTTAAAAAAAAATATTGTCCAAACATCCAAACAGTGTATCCATATGTGTGTTCTGGAGAGAAGAGAGGTATAGTATAGAAGAAGGATATATTATTTTCATTTATGTCCCTAGTGCCTACTGCTTATTACTGATAACAATCATCTATTGTGCACCATAAAGGCTGCTGTGCAACCTTGGCTCTGTTGAAGTCAAAAGCAAAACTTCCATTGATTAAATGAAGTCAGGATTTCACCTCAGAGATCCCCCTGCAAGGCAAAGTGACTCTGCTTTCCTTTTCCTCTGGGCTTTTTTAAAGGCACTTTGTTGCTCATAGTGATCTAAGATCAGTGAAGTACTTAAGCCTAACTGTAAGTCTATGAGCAGGTCCAGTGACTCCAAGGTGAGGTACAGAAATTACAGTTTTAGCAGTATAAGTGATTGGAAACTGGTCTATAGCTGTAACAGAACAGATGTTCAGCACACAAAACTGATCTATACCCATAACAGAAGAGAAGTTCTGCACAAAGAGACTGATTTAAAAATGGCAGAACCCGGTTTAGGATTCCCCCTCCCCACATCAGAGGGTGAATATGCGTTCTGCCTGCTACCAATCTAAACTACACCACTTACAGAAAACTGTGTTACTTAGATCTATTGTGCCTCAGGCTTTTTGAATCTCTGTACCTAGTCCAAAGGATCTAAATGACTCTTATGCTTTATTTGGGCACATGCTTTTATAACTTTGTGAATCGGGACCATGAGTAAGAAAAATGGAAGATACCTATTCAGCTATGCTGCTTACACTCTGCTAAGCTAGAATGGTTTATGGTAACGTATAAACACACTTTCAGATGATACAGTGCATTGGCAGGGTTCCCATTAAATCCCTTGGGAGATTTATGAATCTTGGGCTGTGCCTACACAAGACACTGACTACACAGTAGCCCGTGATTAGTGTGCAGTAGTGTTGTGTGTTAGGAAGCATGACGCAACGCTACTGTGCAGTAGTCACAACCTACTGCTCAGACAGCATCACAAAAGAGCTGTTTCTCGACATGACTGTGCAGTAACTCCAGTTACTGCGCAGTCATTTAGTACTTGTTTATACAAGTGCTTAATGACTGTGTGGTCAGTATCTTGTGTAGACATGGCCTAGTGTTAGGAACTTTTTCTGTTGATCAGGAAAATTTGTCAATTGTCACAGGCCCAATTGCTGTCCTTGCTACCTATACACATCAGACACTTGTAAACACTTATATTGCTCCTGCACTCATTGTCCAGCTCAGCTCTGCAGTCCAAAAGAGGCATTCCACACTTTGGCCTTCTTTTGTGTTTAAATGTGTTTTTCTTGCTACTATCTGCCACCAACTTGAGTTTTATCTTTGCAAAACTGGTATGTTACAGTGTATTAAGAGAGAAAATGTGTTCTTAGCTAAGTAACTGGCTCAGATGGACAAAGCAAGATGACCCAGAGTCAAAGCTGCCACTTAATCTTTTCTTCAGCCTGTTTCGTCTATCTGCTCCAAGGATCTTAAATCAGCGAGTGCTCTTGGACTCTGCTTCATCCTAGAACAACGGGGTTTACATGCTTCTTTCAGCTTTAGTTATACACTTTGAGCCAGATTCTACTCTCAGTTATATCACTGTAAATTCATTTCATTCAGGTGTTGCTGAGACCAGAATTTGATCCACGGTGGTACTTTAAACATTACTTCCTGCATTTAATTTCCTTTGGGTTTTGTTTAATTCAAGCTTAAAAAAATAATAATAATCCAGCATAGTGTATAATTCTGGGCACCTTGCTATTAGAAAGATGTTGGCAAATGGAGGTAATTTAAAGAAGAACAACAAAAATTGAGGGTTTGTTTCACTAGGAAGATAAAAAAACCTATGTGTGTATAAACTTCACTATAAAATGACTAAGGAGAGGGTAGACATGAATGTGATACAAGTCTTTGAGATCTGTTCTGTAAATATCTTTTAGTAAAGGAATATTTGAGGGTGGTACATCAGGGCTAAAGCTCCCATTCAGAAAAGCAACCCTGTTAGGGAGGGAATTTGAAATGAGAGTGACTGAAGCACATGCTTAAAATGATGTATGTGTCAATAAGATTTAGTGAATGGAGGCCCTAATGATGAAAAATTGGATATAATTCAGAAAGGGGAAGTTTGGGCTGAATGTTAAGAAAAGCTTGAAGTCCAGGAGTAAATATAGGTAGTAGGAACAGAGGCATAACTTAAAATTTTGGGGCATCTTTACACATGCTCCAGGCATGGGGTGGGGGGAGGGAGGGGAATGCTTTAATTAGAATGGCTCTTGGGAACTGCTCTATTTAAAGCATGCACAGCGTCTCATGTATTCAGTGTTGCACGCTTCAAAATGGTGGCAACGTTGCTTTAACTAAAGCTTGTTTGACAAGCTTTAGTTAAAACCAGGGTTCAAATTACACTTTGACTTTTGGCGGGGGTCTGTAAAAAAAAATTAGGCTGCCCATCATGATGCCCTAATAAAATTGGAGGATGCCCCAGGTTATGATTTTCAAATCTTATAGGGGGGCGCTTGTCTCTTATGGTGGGGCTCAGCCTCCCCAAGCTCCCCTGTAATTCAACCGTGGTTAAAGTGTCCCTGCCACCATTTTGAAGTGCGGGGATGCTGAATACACGAGACACTGAGGCTGCTGGATCATGCTAATTAGCATGCTCCAGCAGACCCGGCTCATTAAGCCCTCTCCAACGCACTGTAATTCCAGCACATCGGAGTATGCGTCCTGCACATCTACAGGAACCCTTGATGCCTTGGGTGGCACAGAGGGGGTGGGGTGAGCAAGTACTTACCTTCTTGTGCAGGGGCTACTGCAGTTGTGGTGATGGTGTGAGATATTGCTGACTCAGCACAAGCCCCCAAGCGTGGGCTGCTGCTATGACAGTGCCAGTGTAGGCTCCCTGATGACTACCATTCTGGTTTCCCTCTCTGAATCATCAGCTGGGACTGGTGCTCTGCTCTTCCACCCCCAGCCCAAACTTACTCTGCTGTGTAGAAATGTCTGAAGTAGGCCTGGCCAAACAGTTTCAAATTCCAACCTTTTCTTCTGGTGAAGAAGGATCTTATCTTCAAGACTTTTAGCAGATAGTGATGAAAGCCTCAGTGCTTGAGATATTTGAAAAAAGACTAGGAAATGTAGTAGCTTTCACAGCCAAAGGGCTGGACAGAACAACCTATATAGCATTTTTTTCACCGATATTAAATTTTCATAGGACAAATCTTTAAGTCCTTTGTCAGCTCTTACTTGAAGAAAACTCCCATATAATCAACAGGAATTCTGAATGAATAGGTCTTGGTAAAAACAGAGACCCTAATTCTGACACCTATACACTGGGTAGACTTTTGTTGTGGACCTGATTATGCTATCTTAACTTAGTTGGTGAGTAGTAAACTGCTGTGTGTGCAAGGAGGGAAGGGTCAGGCTGGTGAAAGTCTCATTGATATCAGCCTGGTGTTGAGAGGGACCTGAGGATTTGACTCCACGACGCTATTTAATTCTTTTTGGCTCTGTCAGTGGAAGTGGATGAAGCACTTAGGTCTGGCCTATACATTACGTTGTACCAGTTTAATTAACAGACATTGTCAACCTGTTCCATTAATTCAGTGCAGCTTTGTCTGTGAGTCCTCTTAAAACTGACAAAAACCTATCTTTCATTAGCTTAACTTCCCCCCTGTAAATTTACAGGGTAAACTACTGATGTAACAATTTTAAGCTAATATAAATAGTGTTTGCACTAGGTAAGATAAACCAGGTGAATGAAACTGGTTATAATTGTGACAACCCCCCAGATCTTCCCCTTCCACTGACAATCACATCAGGCTGGTGAGTCCTATGGACCTGATCTAATATAAATGGAATTTTTACCATGCAACTTTTATTACCTAAAATACCAATGAAACTAATGGGATTTTGGGTAGTAAAAATACTCTGGATGTGACATATAGTTTGGAATATAAATTCACCCAAAAAAATTAAGGAACAGGGGTTGCTATTTTACATATTCAATTGTGACTTAAGAAGGGGCCTGATCCTATGATGTACTGAATGCTCTTCAAGTTACCCTTGATTTCAGTGGGAGTTGAGGAGTGGTTAGCACAAGGCAGGAGACACTCGATGGCACACAGAACCTGGGCTTCAAAAGACACCATTAAGTTTCTCATGTATTTCAAAATCCATTGAGACGGAAAAAGAAGAACTGAAAAGTACCCCAGATACTCTACTTCAAGGACAAACATCTAGAGGAATTTATATTTTTCCAAAGGGAACAATTTTTGCTGTGGAGGTTGGCAAAAAGCATCAAGAACACAGGACACATTTAGATATGTTTTGACAATTCCTAGATCAAAAATGGCTGAACCTATTTAGATATTTTTTTCAATATATATGTTTTTAAAGTAGCTCAGGGCCGTCAACCTGTGTGGAATGTCTTGAGCTAAGGACATTGAAGACAGATGCAAAGCAAGGTTAGCAACAGAAATATTGTACTGTAGACATTTTAATTGCATTACTACTGCAGATGTTGCTATAATGCCGCACAAGGTACTGAGGGTCCAGTCCCCCTGTCCTCATGCAACAAAATACTCATTGACTTTTTTGAGAGTTTGGCTTGTGAAAAAACGGGCAGGGATTAAGCTTAAATCTTTTAATTCTCATGTATTTTAAAAACCTAGTGTATTAAGCCCTTTTGATGGCAATGATGGTTATTTAGTTTTCTGTCACCTTGGAAGTCAAGGTATGCTAAATAATTCCTTTATTTTTATTTAATTTAATGGAACAAAAAAGACACTTTAGAAAAGTGGAGGAAAGAGGAGGAGGTCAGATAAAAACAACTGCAATCTGATGTTCGTTTTTGTGGAGTTGATGGTTATTATTCCCAAAGAAAATAATGTCCTTTTTTATTTGCTTTTAACATTTTGCCCTTGGCATCTGTTCCATCCATTGTGGACTAACCTAGACTGTGTTCTGACAATGGGTTAAAGCGAGCACTTATTGAAAAGCATTCTTTACTTAATTACTTTTGCTTCTTCTGGAAGCTATTTTATTTTTTTTTATAATCACATGTTAATTGTGTATTAGCAGGCCTTTCTGATTAGTTGAAAACATAATGAAACCTTTGTAAACAATGGAGAGAAAGAGTGAGAGAGAGAGAAAGAGGGAGGGATAGAGAAAGGGGTAGAGAGGTGTGAAGTGGAGACAGTGCTGATGCTGAGGGAGTTTTTAAAGGCAGAAATAACATTAGTGCCTAGATGTCACACAAATTTGTACCTGGAAATTTGTTGTGTAATGATAACTTCCCTTGCCCAAATTCATCAACTAACAAACCTAACCAAAAAAGAGTGCAGGGTGACGCAAAGTGCTGTTAATCTCCAAAAGCAGGGAGTCAGAGACAGCAAGTGAGAATGTCAGGGGGGTGCAGGGCTGCAGCTGTCCAATATCAAGTCAGTGCTATTTGCAAAGCACATCATGAATAAGTATTTTGTTTATCTCCTTATCTCCATCTAAGGTAAAAAAGCTATGCTCACGTGTCTTGCTAATATTTCAGTGATACAAATTCCTCCAACTTTTATGTTGCATGCCTGTTCGATTTCAGCAGCTGAGTTCTCTCAATGCGCTCGGATCTCCCAATGACGTTGTGGAAAATCTGGATGTGCAAGGAAGGCAGAATGAGGATTCAGCTCGGTAACAGGTTAGGGAAGACTAGGTACCATTATCTCATCTCAGGATTCAGAACCAGAAAGAAACAAAAATAAAAAATCCGTTGTTCTTAGGACCTGATCCTGTGAAATGCTGAGCTCATTCAGTTCTGTTGACTTAAGTGAATCAGCAGAATCAGGCCTACTGACTGACTTCTCTCTCCCCCACCCTCTTTTTTCCCTTGGAAAGCTGCTGTGCAAACATATTTCGCATTGGTTATTAGTAAAAGGTCCATCCTCCGTTTGCAGCTCACAGTTTTGAAGGGGTAGAACAGCCCCCTCCCTGCTGCTGCTTTAAAGAGCCTGCACTGACAGGGATTTTGCAGCTCTCCGTGTGTTATTAGAAAACGTGTGGCTGGGATGGTTAAAATGGGAGTGCTACTGTATGCAAGAGCAATATTCACTGTAAGCTATCCAAGGAATTCCTGCCAAGGCAGTATATGAACAGCAGCCAAACAAAACACAGGCGCCTTTCCAGTGAAAACCAGCACACTTCTGCAAATAGAGGAAAAATTGACTTTCTGATTTGGAGTGTTTCTACAACTAAGAAGAATTACTACAGTGATTGTTCTAAAAATATTTTTAGGCAGCGCATTCTCAAAGGGATTGGGATGCTTAGCATTCCTTAATTATGCTTCTCGTAGGTGATCAATCTGGATTGTATAGAAATAAAATATGAAATTTGCAGGGGCTTTTTTTTTAGCCCATGTTGGCATTATTTTCTGCAGTCTTATAGCTGCATAAAACACTATATTTAAGGAGCAGAAATTGTATTTTTATCTTTGCACTTCAGGAAATATATTTGTGTATTAATCTTCTGCAGCTGCACTTGCATAGATCACATCTTAACTGCTTAATCTAGAGCAGCCCTGAGATCCTTGCCTCTGTAGCTAAACCTTTTGTGTAATTTGTAGCATTGTGATAGTATGTTTCCCTTAATAATTACACTTTTAATATTTCTGCTCATTCTTCTTCTTTTTTCACTCACTTTGGGATTTTCCCTTACAGGACTCAGAGTCCTGTAGGAGTCACTTAACTATAAGATGTGACTCTAGGCATTCTGGCATTCAAAAAATTTCCATAATGATGAAAATTGACTGGGATTCCACAAGTTTGTTTATTGCCAAAAATAAATAATGTATGTGTTCTTTTTTTTTTAAAACTGTTCTGCTAGTCTCAGCTACAGTTCCTACAAAGAAGCCTTAATAATAGAGCTTAAGAATACAGTCAGTTAACTAGACTGGGAGAGAGAAATAAGATAGATCTGCAAAGCGTCTCTCCCCACCCCTTTCTATAAAACAACCTGATATTGTATTAAGAAAAGAGCAAAATTGTTAAGGACTAATTTCAGCTATTGCATTCCCTGCAGCTCTCTTTGTGTATTTACTGAAGACAGAAAAAGGACTTCCCAGAGATGGCCCAAATTAACCCTTAATATAACTACAGTTTATAACAGGGATGAATAGGATCCTATACTCTGACCCTATAAAGTGGGTCAAATCCTTTCATTTAAATCAATGGCCTTGGTACCAAAAAATCCCCAATGTGAAACAACATCCCAATCCAAAATCTTCAGAGGTAAATGGAAAATCTCTCATTGGCTTTGATATCCTGAGATCAGACCACTGCATTTTTTTAATCTCTGCATTTAACTCCATAAATTCAGTGCACTACTTTGTATTTGTAACAAACGTCAGTTTATCCAAACTCATAAAATAAACCTTCTCAATCAGACAGCTTGATCCCGTGCTCCTTACACAGGCAAAACTTCTTTGGGAGTGAATGGGCATAGTTTAGACTACAGAATCAGAACCCACAGGCTCAAAATCTGCATTTGAAAGAATAATGGGGAAGGTTACAGAGGTACCCATCCAGTGCCTCAATTTTTCAGACTCCTTCCTGCAGGGGTATTGCTATGTGCACAGCCCTGTTTACCGTGAGCAGAATAAAGGTATACAAATGCTTTGTAAAAGTAATCGTTTCACCCTTGAATATACAACCCACTCCGTTCAAATTAGAACATTTAATTTGTGTGACATATGCCATATCAAGTCACAGCTATAGTGTTCTGCATCTTTAAACGTTGACTCATAACAGTGAAACCAGGTGAGGTCTGGCCTCAGGTGCTGGCTTTTGCATGCATTACTGAACAATTTTCAAGGCATGCAGATTGGGTGGTTGTAAGAGCAAAGAAAAAAAATACATGTTTAATACAACAATAGGAAGCTGAAGGAGGCAAGCATTGTGCATTCTCCAGCAGATGGTCAGTACAGTTCAGTCCTGATGCAGCCAGCCCTGCTCTTCCCAGTACTGGGTTTCTCTTATGCATACAGCCCCAGTTATGCCTAACTGAGAGATGGAGGTTGACAGCTGAGACCAGAAAACTCATTTCACTTGTAACCATAGTGGAATTGTGTGTCATTCATGGAGAGGGTCCCAGTGGAGGCAAAACCTGAGCGTGGAGGAATGGGCATTGGTGTACTCCAGTAGAGTGATGGATACTGGGATTATACCTCCCATTTTCTCCACCTACAGAACTAATTCCTATTTTACCTGGAAAAAAAATTACCCTTTTAAGAAAGGTTTGCACTAATCCTGTCCAGTGTAAATCCAGAGACTTCAGTTACCTGCTTCAGCTTCAAAACCAGATTCTTAGGAACCCAGGTATACCTCCATTTAAGTCATTGGAGTATTTTACAGGAGAATTAGGCCAAGGAGCTGTGCTGAAGGTATGTGGCTTCTGATCCCAATAAAGGCAATCTAATATAGGCAAAAAATATTGATATCTGTAAGGTTGGCCGCTGTGCCAGCCTTGTCAATTTTTTAAGTGACAGAGGATGTGCAGCTGAGAACGTTAGTGTTTTTGTTGGTGACAGTGTTGTGAATATTGTTTGAATTGTACTATGACAGTATTATCATTATTCTTTTGCAAAAAAGTATGGTGAGCGTGTTTGTGTGTGTGTGTGCATGCATGTGGATGGGGGTAGACAGAGGTTTTTTTTTTTTTTTAAATAGCACCTTTTTAGCATTTTGTACATATCAGCATCCTACCAGAGTGATTTGCTAATTACACTGGAAGATCCACTTTAAATTCAGGAATACTGAAACTTTGAAACTGTAACATTTTGACTAGCGAGAATGACCAGTCTTCTTTTCTGTTTTGCAGTGAGCTAGTTGAAGGAAGCTGGCATTGTCGCAGAGTGAAAGCTCTGCAGAAGTGCCGCAGGTTTTTCATATGGAAATGTGAAATAATGGGGTGATTAAATAGAGCTGTATATTAAAGTACATCTGACATTAGAATTAGCATAATGTGCTCTAGCCCTAGGCTGAGTACTTTATTTGCCATCTGCGTCGGACCAAAATCCCCTGGGGAAGCGCTAAAATATTCTGAATAAACTCAGCCCGAGTTCTTATTGAGAGTAAAATACCATTTGTGGCACGTCGTATTGATTCGTCTTAATTGCGGTGCAGAAAAGAACATTCAGTTGCTGATGACTTTTGTACTCTGTGACAAGTCGGCTGGAGTTATTCTAACACTGCAGTTGGTTAACCTGAACAGACTGTCGTGCTCAGAGAAGGAGAAAACGTTATCTTCAGCAGCATAAACTACAATATCATCTCCTGGCTTTACTTTTTCTTATCTTGTTGCAGTATCTTTTTTTTTGTGGATAAATTTAAAAATACAGCAGCCATTCTGAAGAAATGAGGAGTCAGTCCAAGGAAATTCAAATTCTCACCTAGTTATTTCCCAGCCTCCCCCATCCTCCCCACATACATATACATACTCCTAAAAAAATCTAGATATATCTGACCAGCTTTCATCTAAGGGAGTGAAAAATCAGTGGAACTTGTCCTTGAAGATCCATCTCCGGAACCATTAGTTCAAGAGATTTATTATGTATATTTTGTAAAAGCCACAGCTTCTCCTGTACTTAAGCCCACAGTCTTACTCTGTTGTAATGGTTTGATTTTTGTCAACTCTCCACTCAAATAGGTTGCTGAATACCTTTGAAAAAGTGCTTATAACATGCATAAAAGATAAATATTTCATCTGAAGGAAAATACTTTGATGCTCCATGCAATTCTGTAACATTCATAAGGTCCAGTTTTTACCCTATAATTGCCTATCATTATACACAATTTACATATTCAAACATTCTCTACAAACCTTAGTCTAGCATGTTTTTATTACAAATTCAGATCAAGGGAATAACCTTTAACTTCAGAGACAAATGAGACAAATTTACAAGTGCATGTCTGCTGTTTTCTTGTGTTTTATAAATCCCTGCAGACCTGAACACTTTTGCTATAACGCCACTCAGAACAATATACATATATTACTACTTGTTTGTAGTGCTTCAGTAATGAGTCCCCTTTGTATTAGATAACCTATATAATTCAGCATCTAGGCCCTCCATAACGTCAATTATCTCCTCATAGCTAAATGTACATTCCATTAAAACAAGATTTACAGCCTTTATAATACTTCTTAGGCTTGAACGTGGAGATTTTGTGGATTTAAAGAAGCAGAGACGGGAGTTAGCATTCGTTAAAGAAGTAATGAATTAAAACAAAAATGCTATTTCATTTACTAGCTATGAATAGACACCTAATACCCTCAAGAAATAGATGCAATAAAACAGGCAGAAGTAGCTAAGGAAAAAAAATAACGTAAAATTTGTTTTTACCCTTTGGCTTTTTTTATTGTTCTCTAATTTACTCTTTATTTTTCCATTAAATGACATGGACAATTTCCTTTATGTCTCCCCCTTAAAGTTCCTGTTCAGATTACTGGCCTCACGGTTCCTGTCTGTAAGATCAGAAAATAGCACCTCAGAAAAGTCTGCTGGAAAAAAAGCACTTGCCAGTTTTCAAACAAATCTAGTGTATGGGAAACAGATTTAAAGGGAAGCTGCTGGCATATTCCATATGTTGTAGAAAAGACTGACATTATTTCAAATGCATTTGAATGCCTTATGCAAAGAAAAGGCCTAAAAATGTCCTTGAAAAGTACAGTGGTTTTCAATGAATGCTATAAATGGGATACTATATATAAACCCACCAACCATCGGTAGTCCTATGACTTTTTCATCTCACTAATGGGTACATTTTTTCCATCCACTATTAAGTCCCCATTTTTACTGATGATTTTTGCCTATTTTATAGGCCATATTTCTGAAGCATCCGTACACCTTCTGTTAACTGGCACATAAGGTTCATAGAACTGAGATGCTAAACGTGGAGTCAGTTGAAACTGTTGTATCACAAAGGGCTAATTTAAAAGTTAACTCATTCACTATTGATCTTTTAATATTGATTTTCCTGTTCCCTCCTTAGCTTTCACACCTCTTCCTTTCTCTTTTTTATAAATTGCTTTGTATTTTACAGTTTAACACCAATTAGAAAAATGTGTTCAGAGTTGACAAACAGGCTTTCATCTTCTATTGTATATAGTGCTTCTGGTTCAGAAGCTGGTATGGCGAGTTGCCCTTTTTTCCATGCATTTTTAATTTCTTTCATGATGTTAAAAAGGTAAGAATGTTACTTAGACTTATAGGTGCTGAACACTACAAGCTTCTTTAAGTTGCCACAAGTTGGGTGCCCAAAAACTGAGGAGCCCCAAATCACTGGTCCCTTTGAAATGCTTCAAAGAATCCTTCTGCCACAATGAGATGGCCTAAATTAAGCTGGAATATGCACTGGGTTTGGGCACAAATTTGAAATTTGATTAGAGTACAATTAAAACAAGGCATCATAGAATCAGCTTGGGCTCTTATAAATGTTCCCATTTGATAGAAGCAGATTATCTTCTGTGTATTCTTATGGTTAAAAAAAAATCAGAATCTTTTCCAATCATATTAGAATACTGATTATTAATAACGATCCTGGTTATTACAGTAATGTCCAAGGATCTGCGAAGAATGGGGCCCTATTGTGCCAGGCACTGTTGCAAGGAGTAGTGGATGGTCTCTACCCTGAGGAATTTACAGCTTTTCAAGCAAGACAGACACACAATGAGGGAGGTGTACCTAACCACCAATGTGAACAACATGATGGCAGCATGCAGGTTTCATGGTCATGTTCTTCGTCTGATTTATTTAGTGGGGAATAAGCAAAATAGGAAGGTAGGTGAAGGGACAGGGGATATTGAGGTGAGAGGAGAGGGCTGGGAAGAAGAGGATGAGTGGGCAGATGAGGAATGTAGGTTGAGGAAGCAATTATGAAAGCAAAGGAGAGAGATAAATTTGCAGCCTATTTCTACTCACTCCTCTCTTTTTCCATCCACCCGTATTATGTCCCCTTCCTCTTCTCAAAATCTATTTGATCCTTTCAATTCCCATGCCTCATTCTTCCCTTTCTTTCCCAGAATTTTGCTCTCAGAATCCTTCCCTCATTCCTTTTCTGTGGCCTTCAGCAAGCACCTCAGTGTGTTTGAATCCCTACTTGTCATGGAGTGAGCGCACTAATAGGTACTTTTCACCATATAGAGGGATGATGTATTCAAGCCCCACAAATGTTGAAGCTTTCCTATCATACATATACTCCACCTCCTACTTCAAGTGCTCACAAGATCTGGGCTTGCTGGTCCAGAAGAATGTTAAACCTGATGCAGTCCAGGATGGACTTCAGCAAAGCAAGTGGGTTGGATAAGAGAAGGAATAGAGGAAGAGGATATTTATCTGAGTGAGTGGAAAACTGGATGGTTCAAAGAAGTAGTCTTTGCCAAACAAGCAGATCATAAAAAACAACTTTGTTTCCAGTTGGTGGCTGCTTTGTGGCATATATGAAATGAGTTGGGTGTTTCAGTCCATTTTTCAACACATACATATGTGTAGGTATGAAGATGGCATTATTTATTAATAACTAGAGATCTATATCCTTTCAGAACAAGGCTGGCATTGATCAAAGTTAAGCTCTATTAATTGCCACTCATCTAACGATGAGCACGAAGCTCAGTTTCTTTGTGCCTCAGTTCCCCATCTCTGAGACAGGGATACCTCTGTTTCCCCACATTACTCTGATATAGAGAGGAGAAAATTAATAATGCATGTGAGTTTCTTAAGCACTATAGTGATGGACCATAAAAGCAAATAGATAATATTTTTGTTTCTTTTTAATTGATAACACAGGTTTTGAAACCATTCTGGTAGAAAGATAATAAGGGCAAAATGGACCAACCCATCTTGCATATTTCTTTTGAATGCCACGTGGTTAGTCACACTTCAGACCCATGAGAATGATTTGGCCCTGGTCTAGATGACCTGTAAAACGCTATACACCCATAGATCTTGTTCACTGTGAAACACTAAATCTTTCTTGTATTTAATGCTCTTCTCTTTAATGTCAGCTGGTCTTATGAGGAGACTTGTTAAACTAGTGATCTCAATTATGGCATTTTAATTTAATAATAATTCAATTAAAGTTGTGTTTTTTATTGAGCATCTACGGTACCTTTATTGGTATTATTAGAGTAACCAACATAATAAGAAGGAGTAATTATTTAAATGCTCATTAAAAAAAACTGGTGGTGGGAGGGAGGGGTAACTTTGGTGGAAAAATTGTGGAAATCTGATACATGTCTGCTCTTGGGTGTTACAATAAAAGATGTCCTTTCTTTAAAGCTTGCAAGTTTCTATTTTTCCTGAACTTCTAATGCTGCAAAATTCCTTACATTTTTATTCTGGCTGTTGTAATTCTGTAAAGTGAACCAGAAACATTAGCTGGAATGTATTGCTAGAGGTAAAGAATGGCAGAAGTTATGTGGCCCTAACTGAGTATACACTTCAGTCCTGTGTGGGGGTTATGGGTGGGTGATTAAAAGCAGGGAGTTTATTCTCTGTTACAGTTAATGGAATTATTCAGGCATGCTGAGCAGAGGATCCATAAGGCATAGAATATCACTATACCACTTCCCAAACAGATAATAGGGAATTTTTTACAGTTCTTATTACACTGTAATTGCTGTTTTATTTCATATAGTAACCTAAGATATTTAGGGGGAAATTTGTCCCCGATGCAAAGGGTGGGTCTATATAGAAAGGGTGTGGGTTGACTGCAGTTGGGAGGGGTTCAGACTCACAGAATTGCTATAAACAAGCCTTTAGGAGTCAGGTCAGGGGATCTATGATTATGGACATGTAGTGGAATAGCCAGGAATAGCCACAAAGCCAAATTAATTTTGGTTTGAGTTGGGTACTGGGCAGAAGCTGGTGGAATTTACCTACCTGTTCTTGCTTTGTCCCCAGTATAAAGCCAAAATTAATAGGGAGGGCTGAATTTAGCTGTGTTTTGTACCAGCTACTAAAACAGAAAAAAAGCTTATTATTGTTTTGACATTTAGAATGAAACATAATCAGTCAAATAGCAGTAGTGGGAGCAAATGTTAATATTTCTGGAAAAGACCACCTTTTGTTACAATATGCAGAAGAGACAGAAGTGTTCACTAAATTCACAGTTTATAATTACCTATGGAGGGAAAGGATATCTGATACCAGGGAGCTCTTTAATCTAGCAGACAGAGACATAACAAGATTCAGTGGCTGGAAGTTGAACTCAGCAAAGTTCACACTTGAAATAGGACACAATTTTTTAATAACGTGGATAATCAACCATTGGAACAGACTACAAGGGGCAAGGTGGATTCTCTGTCACTAAGAGTCTCTAAATGAAGATTGGGTATATATCTAAAAGATGCAAGTGAGTTCAACCACAGGCTTTTGGACTAGATGTAAAAATTACTGGGTGAGATCTATAGCCTGTGTGGTACATGGGCCAGACTGGATAGTGATGATGGTTTCTTTTGGCTTTAAAAATCCATTCATTCATGAATCTATCTATCTATCTATCTATCCTGTGCACACCTGTCCCAGGTCTGTCATTTAGTCTAAATTTTACAGGTACTAGTCCAATATTTTGGACTTTTGTTTCACCTTTTAAATGAACACACAAATAAATACCTGCCAATAAAACCGCCAACCTGAAGAAGCCATTGAAGTCAAGCATTTTGCCTCTTTAAACCTGCCAGGGTTCATACAAACTAGTTTAAAAATCCTTTACTTGAAACCCATTCAGCAAAGACTCAGCATGTGCTTACTTTTAAGCACATGAATAATCCCATCACTGTTCAGTAAAGCACTTCGGTGCATGATTAAATTTCACCAGCTTCAGGGGGGATTATTCACATGCTTAAAGTTAAGCACATGCTTATGTAACGAATACATGGCATAGCCACTGTAGCTAGTTGTTATAAAGTGGTTAGACTTCTGCGTGGCTGGCAAAGGATTATGGTAGCTATATATCAAAAGTGGCCTATAACAAAGAGTTTTATAGCACAGGTGCACTGCATTATTAAATATAAGGATCATTTTTGAGCAATACATGACTGTTTCTGGGCAAGTTTAAAATATTTAGCAAGTTTTAGAATATAAAAATGTTCAGAGTGGATCTTCAAAGACTTTTTGACATTGTTCTGTTCTTAAAAGTGAGCATCTACACTGCTCAGGGCAACTTCTAGGCAAGATAACCATGAAGTGATAATATGGAAATGAACATTTTATTTTATTTTTTATTTTTTTAAAGGAGAGTCTAGGGAGAGTCTTTGAGGGTTATGAAAGCAAAAAAAAATAAAAAAAAAAAATGAAGCTGTCAGAGCCTTGGTAGCCAAGTAGCCTGCAGTCAATTTTGCCATTGTGTAGGGTCTCTTGAACAGGAGACTTTAGGGGCATAAAAGCTAAATAAAACAAAAAGAGAGAGAATACTGTTCCTGTTATGAGTGATAGCTCGTAAATTTTGTGTCAGTAATAAATACTAATTTGCTTTTAAAAAAGAAAACTAAACAGGGGTGAGTTTTACTTTCTTTACTTTAAAAAAAGCTAAACGGGAAAGGGGTTTACTTTCCTCATCTGAAGATTGTGGATGGGAAGTTTTGGAGAATGAAGCAAAACATCTGATTTTCATAGAACATGTAGTAGCAAGCATCTAGCCAGCTGCCATTTTGAGGCTAATTTTTTTAATCAGCCATTTCAGTTTTAGATTGGTCTTCATCCTTAGCTGGCTCAGGGATTCTTTTTCTTACGAATGTGCCTTCTCTGAAGTAAACCTTTTTTTAAACCACAGCTGTTTTTTTTGGTCATGCTTTGACCTAGGTGAACAGGTTTCTGGGACTACCCCTGCAAACATTTGGGCAAAAAAGGGGAAAATAGCAAAAGACATGCTGTAATTAAAAATGAAGAAATCAAACAGCTATGGGTAATAAATCGATTAATTAGAGTGGATAAAATGAAGGTGAAGGGTGCCAAGCGCTCTCAAATTTGAAGACAGATGACCTTGTAAGATGCTGCACTTCATTTGCTATTAGATCATACTTCAGAAGGGGCTTTATTAAAGTCTATTCTAGGGTGAGCTGAGGTAAAACATATTGTTAAAAAAAAGCTTTTGACAGAATATGTTATATACTTTAGTCTGCTTCAGTGATTTCTGTCACTTTTTATACTGCGCTTGTTACTGTGCAAGCAAAATTAAGGGTCTAGACATTTTCATCATATTTCTATAAGAAACAGAAATTTAAATATTTGAAGTAATAATGAGAGCATTTACTATTGCTTCTGTTTCAGAGCTGAAATAAAAACCCCCAATAACTGCCTCAGTGCTAAGTAGATTTTAAGGGATACAGTACCTCCTCCATTCAGTATGTGTGTATGTCCCTTAATGTCATTAGTGGATAGGCATTACAATGAAAATATGGCTTCTCATTTTTTTTGCCATAGCTGTAGTTAGAGATTAATCACAGAAGTTGAGCATACTATTTAGTTGCCTCCCTTCACAACACAAAATACATGCCTATGCAATAAAAATAAGTCAGTCAAACAAAAAGAGCTTGCTGCATTGCATTCAGGCTTTGCTTTTGGTCAGGGGCCTGATACTCTGCAACATCTACTTAGATCAGTTAAATCAGTGGGAGGGCTTCTGCACACAACGTTATAAATATACAAATGATGGTGATGATGGTAGGTAGGTAGATAGTTAGAGAGCCTCATCACTGTATTGCCCATCTATTTGTGTCTAATCATTTCCCATCTTCCTTCTGTCTAAGGTTTCTTCAGTGGCAGCTACTTCTGTAGACAGCTACGTTAATCTGAAGTCAAATAGAAGGCAGGGTACATTTGTACTTTGCAGACTAACCAAAGTATATTATATATATATATACATATATATATATAGCACAAGCTTGCATGGGGTGAAGCTCACTGCATCACATGCTGTAAGCAACTTCTATAAGCAACTAGAAAAGTGGAATTAAATCTGTAGTCAGCACTCTTTTTGTGCTGTTTTAACTTCAGGTTTCTTGGTTCCTGTGAGCTGTTTAGCCTTAAAAACACAGTTTTGATAGTACAGTTTATTTATGTATAAACTCTTTGTTTCCAAGTATAATGCTTGAGCAACAGGCTTTGGCAAACCTCAGTACCAACAACTAGAGGTAGGTTGTTCAGCTTCAGATCTGCACCCCAGCAGAGTGGGGATTTGGGTTTTTGTTCAGTCCATTATACACATAGGGCCCAGAAAGGAGGTAGGGTCCTGGTTCTGAAATGTGTTTATGAATTTATCAAGGATAGATTTGCACAGAGCCACTAATAAGAAAAAAAAATGAAGCTAAGAAATAATGTATATTGTGTACAGGGTCGGAATTCTTTAGCTAGCAAAATTATGACTGTAATACAGACTTGTCCACACCTGTCTTTTTTGTAAAGCTGAATCAAGGTTAAAGGAATGCTTTCTACCTTTCTACAGTTGTTCAAATAGGCTACAAATGCAAATACAAGCCCATGTTTTTGGCTCTGGTTACCACTTCTGCTTTGGAGGGCAGGCTCAGGCTCAGAGATTCTTGGGACTGAGTTCAAGCGCTGCCCGGCATTTGTTACTGTTAATTGCAACTGTGCTGTTGGCTTTGATTACCGGATATTTCATTTGAGTGGCTTCTTGGTGTTTTGGCAAAGGGAATGTAAAAATGGTTTATTCAGGGGTATGTTTTCCAAGCTCCTGTTGACTTTAATGGGACTTGTGCAGCTAAATACCCACGTACTGTTTGAAAAATGTAAGGGACAGCATGACTGAAGCATGAATGAATTAAATACGGCAAAGATCTGGGGAGACTGCTGCGTGAAGTATATAAAAATATAAAATTAAAGAGTGAAATGATACTGAAGCTTATTCAGGTACTAGAAAAGAGATTTACCTACTGCATAACATTTTACTTCAATTTTACACATAGCTTTCAATCCTTTGAAACAAATACCTAGAAACAAATATATGAAAGGAGCATGATCCTGATATGCCACGAAATGTTTCATATGATAATCAGAGTATATAAAGGTATACATAGAGAAAATACGTGTGCACATGTAATGTTTATCATACATGTTAACTGAATAAGCAGGCTGAAGAAATGTGCTGTAGTGTTCAATTTTGTATTAGTCAGTAGGTTGCAATTAAGCCCCCACTTCCTGAAATGCCAAGGAGTAAATCTATTAACAAAATAAAGTGCATGCTAATGGTATTTAAACATTCTCCACTGTATTGTTTTTTGAGTGTTCTCTCTTTTTTTTCTCTTATAGGTAAAGATGAGCCTTCAAGCTATATTTGCACAACATGCAAGCAGCCTTTTAATAGCGCTTGGTTCTTGCTTCAGCATGCCCAGAACACACATGGATTCCGCATCTACCTGGAAACAAGCCCTTCAAACAGTTCCCTTACTCCACGCATCACCATCCCTCCTCCTCTGGGACCAGAGACTGTTGCACAGTCCCCGCTGATGAATTTCCTTGGAGACAACAACCCTTTTAATCTTTTAAGGATGACAGGACCCATCCTGCGTGATCATCCTGGCTTTGGTGAGGGTCGGCTCCCTAACACACCGCCACTGTTCAGCCCACCGCCTCGTCATCATCTGGATCCACATCGCCTTAGTGCCGAAGAAATGGGGTTAGTCGCCCAGCATCCCAGTGCCTTTGACAGAGTTATGCGTTTAAACCCCATGGCAATTGAATCCCCAGCGATGGATTTCTCCAGAAGGCTTCGAGAACTGGCAGGAAATAATTCCACTCCTCCTCCAGTCTCACCAAATCGCACCAACCCTATGCATCGCTTGTTGAATCCTTTCCAGCCAAGCCCTAAATCACCTTTTTTGAGTACCCCACCATTACCACCAATGCCCCCGAGCAGCACTACGCCTCCCCAACCTCAGGCTAAGAGTAAGTCCTGTGAATTCTGTGGAAAAACATTCAAGTTCCAGAGTAATCTTATTGTACACCGACGTAGTCATACAGGAGAGAAGCCCTACAAATGTCAACTCTGTGACCATGCTTGCTCCCAAGCCAGCAAGCTAAAACGTCATATGAAAACACATATGCACAAAGCTGGTTCCATGACAGGCAGGTCAGATGATGGACTGTCCACCACAAGTTCTCCTGAGCCAGGCACAAGTGAGCTCACTGGAGAGGGGCTAAAATCCAGTGAAACAGATTTCAGGAATGAGAGTGATCCCTCCTTGGGCCATGACAATGAAGAGGAAGAGGAGGAAGAGGAGGAGGAAGAGGAGCTTGAAAATGAGAGCAGGCCAGAGTCAAGTTTCAGCATGGACTCAGAACTGAGTCGTAACCGAGAGAATGGTTCCAAGTCGCTACCAGATGAAAAAACCCTTGTCCTTGGAAAAGTTATAGAGAATGTAAGTCTCGGTGCCATCCAGCAATACAATGACATGCTAGCTGAAAAGCAGAAAAGGGGTAGTAGCTTCATGAAAAGGTCTTCTGACCAACGAGATCTGTGTCCCCGAGACCTCTGTCAGAGAGATACAGGTGATGAAGACTCAGTGGCAGGAGAACTTGACCGCACTGAGGAAGGGACAGTCAATGGAAGAAACTTTGGCCCAGGCGAGCCCTTCCCAGGCTTGTTCCCTCGCAAGCCAACACCTATTACAAGCCCCAGTTTAAACAATTCGTCTAAAAGAATAAAGGTAGAGAAAGATTTGGACTTACCACCAGCAACGATAATACCTTCTGAAAATGTTTACTCCCAGTGGCTGGTAGGGTATGCAGCATCAAGGCACTTCATGAAGGATCCGTTTCTAGGATTCACAGACTCCCGACAATCCCCCTTTGCAACTTCTTCTGAACACTCTTCAGAGAACGGAAGCCTGCGTTTCTCCACGCCGCCAGGGGACATGCTGGATGGGGGTCTCTCAGGGCGCAGTGGGACAGCAAGCGGAGGCAGCACTCCCCACATCAGCGGACCCGGTCCCGGTCGACCCAGTTCAAAGGAAGGGCGGCGGAGTGATACATGTGAGTACTGTGGCAAGGTCTTTAAGAACTGCAGCAATTTAACAGTGCATCGTCGGAGCCACACTGGAGAGCGGCCTTACAAATGCGAGCTCTGCAACTATGCATGTGCCCAGAGCAGTAAGCTGACGCGCCATATGAAAACGCATGGCCAGATAGGGAAAGAGGTCTACCGCTGCGACATTTGCCAGATGCCCTTCAGTGTTTACAGCACCCTGGAGAAACACATGAAAAAGTGGCACGGAGAACATTTGCTGACAAATGACGTCAAAATTGAGCAGGCAGAAAGAAGCTAAGGCCCCCATTAGGTTAAATCAGGGGTCTAGGTAACATTTAATTTGTACAGTTTAACTATTTGCCAACTGAGAAAAGCTGACCTAACTTGCCTCCATAAACATAACTTAGCATAACTAAGGTAGGTGCCAGACCTTGGCACTTAAATATAACCTGTGTCTACAAAGTTCTATTAAACACGAGGGTTGATTAAGGCAGTAAAAATTGTGGAGCCTTTTAACTGTGCAATAATTTCTGTATTTATTGGGTTTTTGTAATTTTTTGGCATGTGCAGGTACTTTTTTTTATTCTTTCTGTTTAAATTTCTTTTAAAATTTTGTTGGGTATCCCTTTTTAATTTTACCCTGTAGTAGCCTGAGATTACTTGCATTGTAGGAGAGAAACATATCTTTTTAAATTATAATTTTTGGGCCGCTGCTTTGTTGAAATTTAAGCTAAGCATGTGTAATTTCTTGTGAAGAAGCCAATGTTTTAACTGAGCTCTGTCTTTTTTTTTCCTTTCTTCTTCTTTTTAAACAACCTTGGAGATTAGGGAAAATAAAATTGTACAGCGAATAACAATCTTTAAAATTAGCACTTTCTTTTGGAATTGGATCTGATATGTAGCACTGACGATGTCGCTAAAGATAGAGGCCTTTTCTATGTAGATTTCACCATTAAAGTTATGTCAACTTAAAAGACATGGATGCAGGGATTTTCTGAAGGCAGCTACATAAGAAAACCTATTGTATTAATTGTGCATTATTAGGAGATAGTTTCCTCTGGTTGTTAAGGATAAGCCACCATTTTGTCACTTGTTTTAGGATCAGTAATTAAGATATCTGAACGATCCACCCCCACAGGCTGTAATAATACTTTAAAGGTATCGTGATATTTTTTTCAGACCTTGGATGAAATAAATGCCAACCTTTTTGTTTACCACACATTCAAAAGTCTAATTGAGTTCAGGACATCTGTAAATATCTCTTACTTAGCCAAGTAGCCCATCGCTACTAGAATTGCTGTTGTTAAGGCAACGATCGCAAGAGTGAAGTGGTACTTTCTCAGTCCAAGAAACTAGAGTCTGTCAGGTATTTGGGTAGTGAATATAAAGTATTAGGAATATCTCCTATAATGTACAATAATATTATTGTAAGGAAGAGAAAAATATAGTCAGGTTCCTGCATTGGCCTGATTCTGTTCCCAGTGAAGTCAGTGAGCGTTTCCCCGTTGATTCAGGTGGGAACAGGATGGAGCCCCACATATTATAGCGAAGAAAATACAAAAACAAAAAACCATACCTGCTCTTTTTTTCCAATTATTTTATGTTTTAGCCTATTAGGACTAATAATAACAAACAGTGGACAATTAAGGTTAGATATTTGAATTATGTTGACCCGCACTTTAAAGTTTATGTTTGTGTTTAAGAGAAAATGGCTTCTCAACAAGAAATTACCTCAGAATCTTCTACTTGGCCCAAAGGTGGGTTAAACTGTAAGGGAACAGCTGAGATTAAGTGTCAGTGTTGCTAAGCATGGCATTCACAATACTGGCACTATAAAGAAAAATAAAATAAAAATAATTTATTGGACAGTTTTTCTACTGCCATTCAATTTGACGTGAGTGCCTTGAAAACTGATCTTCCTATTTGAGTCTCTTGAGACAAATGCAAAACATTTTTGTGAAATGAAAAGACTTTAAAAAAAAAGTAAAAACAAGAAAAGTACATTCTTTAGAAAAAAAGAGCCACATTTACTTAAAAATTACTGGTTGAAGATAGTGGACATGAAAATGCCATAAGACCCAATCAAATGAAGATGTATACCCAGCACAACTTCGGACATCCATTAGCTGAATTATTCTCAGCCTTTTTTTTTTTTTCAGGACAACGCTGCTTAGGAAACGGAATGGAAATGATTTACTGCTGAATTAAAACTCAAATGACACAAATTACAAGTTGTTATCATTGAATGAGAAAAAACAATTCAGGAACAACGGCTAATTTTTTTTTAAAGTTAAATTTAGTGCACTCTGTCTTAAAATACGTTTACAGTATTGAATACATACAAGGGTAAAAAAATTGTGTGTATGTGTGTTTGAGCAATCTTTTTTTTTTTTCAAAGTTTGCTTAATAGGTTATTAAAAATGCCATAATGGCCATGTGTATATTGTTTTCTTTTGGTGACGGGGTTTTAGTATATATTATATATATTAAAATTTCTTGATTACTGTAAAAGTGGACCAGTATTTGTAATAATGGAGAATGCCTGGGCATTTTACAAAACCAGAAAGAAAAAAAAAAACTTTTCTTTTTTCCTTGAAAATGTTGCAGTAAAATTTAAATGGTGGGTCTATAAATTTGTTCTTGTCACTGTAACTGTAAAGTCTTGAGTTTTAGTAAATTTTTTTCTGCCTTGGGTGTTGAATTTTTATTTCAAAAAATGTATAGAAACTTGTATTTGGGGATTAAAAGGTGATTGCTACACCATGTAGAAAAAGTATGTAGAAAAAAGTGCTTAATATTGTTATTGCTTTGCAGAAAAAAAATCACGTTTCTGACCTGTACCTATTTTTCTCTTTTTTTCCCCCCCCCCTTCTGGAATGGATATTGATATTGGTTGATTCATATGATGTAGGCACTTGCTGTATTTTTACTGAAGCTTGTAATTTTTTAACTGTACGCTTGTCCTTTTAAAGGGATTTAATGTACCTTTTTGTTAGTGAATTTGGAAATAAAAATAAAAACAAAACAAACAGGCTGCCATAATATATTTTTTTAATTTGGCAGGATAAAATATTGCAAAAATAAAAAAAAATTTGTATGTGAAGTCCTTATTGTACAGGAAGAAAAGGGGTTGTTAGACGACCTTTGAGTAAAAGAAACAAAACAAAAGAATTAAGTGCTTTTTAATTTTCTTTTGTTTTTCATTTTTTTTTTTGTTCACAAATAATTTTCGTTGTATATATTTTTTTTGTCAGAAATAGCCTACAAAAAAGTGCTGTTCCCACAGGGCTCTAATAATTTTGATGTTGCCTGGACCCTTTGCCTCAAGGCTTTATCAGGTATGGTTGAACCAGGCTGGTTGGTTATTGCCTATTTATGTTACATGAAATCCAGTTTCTTTAAAAATGTTAGAAATAACATTCCACAGATTTCCCCTTCAAGAGAGAGAGAGAGAGAGAATGAGAGGAGATTCCCCGCATTACAAATGATAAGATGTTTAGAGCATCTTATATCATATCACCACCTCCCACTCACTTCCTCCCTGAGTCAGTGGCCTCTAGAGTAAGGTGATTTTTCTCTTAAAAAGTGAGAGCAGTTGCATCCATTTTGACACAAGTCAAGTGATCTGCTGTTGGTACAGTTTTAATTGGATTGAAATAAAATTGGTCCAGGCACAGCCTTCCTTTTCCCTGTCAGAACAGGACCTATTCCATGTACAGGTCTTGCCAGTCCATGTTATTATCTGCTTTGCTGCTGTTCACTTTTAATTGTACATTCCATAAATTTCTGAATGTTTGAAGACTGGGATGAAATTCTGTACCTTTTGATTTTTCTCTTTTCAGTTCTCGCCGTCTCTCTCTTTTTGGTTGGAAGGGGAAGGACAAATAGCAGAAGTGATAGTCATAAAATCGTAGGAAATTTGGGCTGGACAGGACCTCCAGAGGTCATCTAGTCTAGCCTTCTGTGCAAGGCAGAATCACCTCTCTATCTTGTCCTCAAAAAACATCCGTCTAACCTTTATGAAAAACGTCCAGTGATGGAGATTCCACAACCTCTGTACATAATCTGTTCCAGCATTTAACCACTCTCAGAGTTAAAAATCTTGTCCTCATATTCAGCCTAAATCTTCTGTATTGCAAATTAAGACCATGACATTTTGTCCTGACTTCTCTGGACACAGAGAACTGCCATCCTCTTTATGACAATTATGACAGTCTGTTTTACATTTTAAAGTGGCGAAGCAGAAGAAAACGGTTAACGTGGTTTCAGGAAAAGGTGGTAAGAAACACCATGCCAAATTTTTCCTTCACTTTTGTCTGTGCAGTACTGCTAAAGCCATTAAGGTGGCATGTGCGTAGATGAAAGCAGAATTTGGTTCAGCTGTCTTGCAAACACCTCCTTGCTCGACTCTACCCTAAGATTTTTTGGCAAAGGTTTGAGCTCAGGTATTCTGGTGTAAATCAGTCAGAAGGGGTTCATCTGATTTCTTCCTGATTTACTCCAGTGTAATTGAGATCGGACTAAGGTCCCTGAAAGGCATATTCTATTTCTTAGTGAAAATTCTTGTTGCTTTTACACTTGTGTGAATCTAGAGCAATTTCATGGAATTCACTGAGTATACACTGGGGCAATCAAGATCAATTTAACCCTCCGTTTTCAGACCACTTCCTTGAAAGATAGAGTTCACCTTTCATTTTAAAGCAAATTGCTTGGGAGCACCAATAGCCCTATTGTTTTTAATTAACCAGCAGTTAACACCAGCAATTGTCTAGTCACATGATATAAATCACTGACAAACTAACAGTAAGTTGCCCAAAAAGCACAAGGATTGTGTTACTACAGACTAATGATGATGGAATAACCCCCTTCTTTCTGCTCAGAAGAACATACTTTATTAGGCCATAAGCACAATGTAACATAGACATATAATTATGCTGCCATATTTATTTTCCCAGTTAAAAGAAATATTAAGTTGAAATTCCAGTGTGTCAAATCTGGCTGCCATTGAAGTCAAAACTTGAACTGGCTTCCATGGCAGAAAGACTGGGCCCATCATCTCACCCAAGAAATGGGAATACTGCTATTATAGAAGAGGGTCAAAAATCAGCATTTCATCCCAGTCCTGAGTAAAAGACAGTCCAAGGTTTTGTTTATCACAGGCAAACTCATTTTTATGGTGCTCTTTGTATTTTAGAACTGCAAAGCAAAGTAACGTTGATTTAAGTTGTTTGCATTTGTACCGGCAAGGCAAAATATTTTTATTACCTTTTTCTATTACTTATTGTATGAGCTTTTTGTTGTTTACTTGGAGGTTTTGTCTTTTACTACAAGTTTGGAACTATTTATTATTGCTTGGTATTTGTGCTCTGTTTAAAAAACGAGCACTTTTTTTTTATTATGGATAAAATGTTGAGATGGCTGGAGGTCATTTCAATATGGCTTAGTGAAATATTTATTGTTCCTTTTATTCTCTGTACAAGATTTTTGGCCTCTTTTTTCCCTTATTGTCACAATGTTGAGTTCAGCATGTGTCTACCATTTCATTTGTACGCTCGTTCAAAACAACGTTTGTTCCAGTTTCAAGTTATAAAAATAAATTGGACATTTGACTTGATCTCCAAATCTTGTCTTTCCTGTTTATTTTAAATTTGGGGGGACTGAAAGCCTGAAGGATCAATATGGTTTACAAGACTTATAGGCTATTCTCCTATTGATTCAGTTCAGCCTTGATTTGGAAAAGGCTTCCTATTTAAGATGGATTCATAAACATTTGCTTACTATTAAGCATGTGCTAAAATCCCAATAAGGCTAAGAGACTTAAGTACATGCTTAAAGTTAAGGATATGATTAAATGGCTTCTTGAATTTGAGCCTTAGGTAGTGCAAACTGGAGCAATACTTTAAATATGCAAGATGCTTCATAACAAAGAGCTTTAATATTATAAAGATGATTGTTTCTAGGGTTTTTTTTCTGAAGACATTGAGCTGAACTCTACTCTCAGATCCCTGTCCAGCAAAGTACTTCAGCACATGCTTAATTTTAAGCATGCTAGCAGTCACATGGGTTTAAGTTTGCTTCAGTGCTTTGTTCAAAGGTCACTCAATTTTGCTTATGTAAATATGGAGGAATATTACTGAATTAGCTGGGAGTAGAACTTGGCCCAAAGAGTATGCTTTAACACTGATATTCTGCCACCCCAATATTTAACTGTTGATACACACCCTGTCTTCCTACCAAATTCATGGGAAAACGTGTGTGTGTGAATCTGAAAAGGAGAATGAGGCTCAATGAGCACCTCTACATGTTATTCATATGCAGTAGTTACTGCACGTTTAGTTTACTACTTGTTTAATGAAGTGCTAACTAAATGTGTAGTAATTATAGTTAATGTGCAGTAGCTCTGGTGCATGATTTTTTGTGATGCTCACTGTGCAGTAGCCTAATAACACTGTGCAGTTGTGTATTAGCATGGTTTTTGACTGGCATGCTATTGCACATTGTTATTAGGCTACTGCACAGTAAGTTTCTCATGTAGACATGCCCAGTTTGGAGATATTATGAGGATGGTGAGATTTCAGCTGCACAGAATCCACCATCCTGAATGGAAGTAACTGAAAGAAAAAGAAATGGTGGGACTTTGGGGGGCAAATTTTAATTGCTCTTAGGCCCTGATTCTGAGAGCCACATAAGCAGGCACAGTTTTAAACAAGTAAGTAATCTCACTAACTCTAACAAGGATACTCAAGTCCTAAATTAGACACCAGTTATTGGGCTCAATACAGGGGTGCTGGATCATAACAAATAGACTGTGCTCTACAGGAGTTCAGGCTTGAGGAGCTCATGAACACTTCTGGCCTTAAACTCTGTTAATATCAAATTATGCATATGCTCAAGTGCTTTCCTGGTTCATGGCAGTAGAATAAATTATTTTAATGGTGATACCATGTAAAACCAATGTAAATGAAATCAGAATTTGGCTCTTTGACAACTAAATCGGGTTAACGTTTATGTTGCCTATAATTTCCAAAATGCCAAGTAAATCACATTTGAGAAGAACCCAACAATGGAAAAATTCATCCAAAGGACATTTTTTTTATTTTTTGTAGTTTTGTACATTTCTTATTTCAATATGTGTTTCCCTTCCCCGATATGGATTGATTCTGTTCCCAGATGTTACCTTTTTATACCTCTATGTAACTTCACTGAGTTCAACATAAGTATTCCTCATATCCACTGGTGTGAGTGAAAGATCAGAATTGGGCTCTTTTGTTAGAAGATTAGCGGAAAGTCAATACAAAGGCAACAGACACCAGCAAATCAAATACATTCAAAATCTAAACGAATATTTGTGGACTATTTGTTGCTGTATTTGCCAAGCATTTGGGCTGGATGTCGATGTCCATGGATACTGGTATCAATCAAGAAGAACCCTATTAAAGTGAAAGGAGTTCCACCTATTGATTTAAGATATTGTGAAGTCCAAATAAAGCCCATAAGATTCAAGGTCTAGTATGTGATTAAAACAGCAGTTTGTAAACTTAGAATGATGACAAAAAATTAAAACTAATTATTTTTTTCTAGAAGCTCTTTAAAAGATTTATCCCTTAGTGTTATGGTAATAAGGAACATATTGTTATAAAGCAAATGTAATTTTTCAAGGGCCTGATTCTCACTGTGTTTATCTAAATATAGCTTTATTGAGTTCAGTAGATTTACTCCCATTTTACATAAATGCAAATGAGATCAGACTCTGGTCCAGTGAGTTCCTGATGGACAAGATAAATGCATGTTGAGGATATTACAGAGTATTTGTAGAAACTGACCTTCAAATTCATAATTAGACTTGAGATCAGAATGTGGATTGCAAACCTTACCTTTATCCAGTTAAGAAATAGAAACATATCACGATCCATATGACCACTTAAAATAACTTGAAAATTGAATAGTCATATTGAAAGTGTCTGAATAAACCAATAACTAAGAGCAGAAATTGTTCAGGAAATAATTCTGAATAATTAATATACTTGAAAAAACTCTGAGCTATTTGCAACTTGTAAGAAAAAGGAGGAACATTTATATAATAGTTGATTTGCTCTGAATTATTCTCCTAGCTCAGCTAAACACTGACCTTTAGTTACTGAATGACAACATGTATTCCATTTTCTGACAGATGACAGACTATTCTCTCCTGGAAGAAAACACATGTTAGTGATGGCAAAGATCTATTTGTTCATATTGTCCATCCACTATCAATACAGGATTGTTCCCTGCAGTACATTTTCTAAAAATTACTTTATGCAAGATAGGATCAAACAAACACCACTTTATATAGCTCCTAATTTTAAAAATATTTTTTTATTGGGAAAAAATGGACCCTATTGTGTTTCTCTTCCTTTCCCTATAGGTTTTATCATGATACTACCCTTTGTTCAAAGCCACGCCAGTGCTTATGTGTTTATTTGGTTCATACCTTTGGGGTGAAGGCCAGTGCAGAAAAATGCAGGTCTGGTTCTACTTTTCAGTGCACTACTGAACAAGAAACAAGTATGCTACATAGAGATGCACCATCTTACCCATTTCCTTTTCTGCACACAGCTGAGACATGTCTAAATGTAGGTGTTTTTTGGATTTAGATGCTAAAATATCTTCAGTGCAAGTAAAGACCATTTTAATATTTTCATGTGGAATTGGCAAGACACAGCAATGATTAAGGCAGAAAACACAGGTATCATCAGGACACATCAAAGCTAATGAAAATGGGGTGGAAAGCAATTATAGTATAATGATAACTGTATCTACCCATAAAGTAGCAAGCAATTAAAATAACTTAAAAAATATACACAGTGCTCTTAAAATTTTTTTTAGTTTAAAATTGTTGTCTACTGGCGAAAATATGAACTGTGTTTTCTCCGTCTCTTTTTCTGTCTCTGCTCTGTGTCTCTCTCTCCCTCACCCTGTGTGTACGTGTGTGTGCATACGTAGATGCATGCCAAATCAGATTCAGATTGTAGGTATATTTGTAAATATCTGGAACAATTTAACTGAGTTTCTCCTTTATTTGCCACTGTGTAAATGAAACTAAAAAGTAGTCAACTCCTGGGTCAATACTAGGGATCCTGGTTTTCTGTGTTTAAAAATAGCAAAATCTCTGATAAAAATTGCAAATTTTCTGATTAAAACCCCCGAAATCTGTCACTCCCCACCAGCAGCACCCTCCACCCCTGCTGGTCCCCTTAGTCCCCAGCCACAGTCCCCCGGTCTACAGTCCCCTGACTGCCCCCAGCAGTGCCCGAGCCCTGGCTGCCACCCACGGGAGGCAGCAGTTGCTGCCGCAGAGTATTGTCTACAGCCCCTCCTGCATGGGTGGCACAGCCAGTGGAGCCTGTGTGTGTGGGGAGGGTGCAGATCCCTGCCCTCCTGCCTCCACAGCCTAGCAGGGGAGACCCAGACTGGCAGGGCAGAGTGCAGCTGGGCAGAGAAGATCAATACTGCTGCTATTAGCCAAGTGCCACCATGGCAAAGTGCCCCTTGCCCACCTGGCAGCATTGGGGGTGGTGGTGCAGAGTTTTGCCTCCTGCTGCCACTGGGTAACCAGGGGACACATTGCCATGGCAGCGTGGGACTTGCAGTGGTGGCACTGAGCTTCCCCATGTAACCCTGCCCTGCCCTAGCGTGCCAGGTCTCGCCTGCTGGGCTGCGGAGGCTCTGGGGGGAGGGCAGCAGGGTGGTGAGGCCTGAGCCCACAACAGGCAGCTGACACACACCCTGCACACAACTCTGGGGGGAACGTGCCCCTCATGTGCCCCCCCCGGGACGCGTGCAGTGGTGGAGAGCCAGCCCCCCCTGCTGACCCCTGAATGAGCTGCCCATGGCTCCGTCCCACTCCCGGCCCAGGCCCTTGAGCCCCACTTTCCTGTCCTGGCCCTGGGCCCCAACTCCTACTTACCACCCGGGCCGGGCAGCAGCAGTAGCTCCATCTCCAGCCCTGCCTAACTCGTTCCCTCCTTCATTATGGGGGCCTCAGTAGTCCAGCCTCCCAGACTTGCCTATGAGGGCTGCTCTCCAGGCTGCCTGGTGGCTATGTGCATGTGCCCCCTGCTTGAATGCCCTCTTCCTGCTCCTCCCAGCCCCTTGCAGCCTGCAAGGGGAAACCCACCGTTTCCCACGTTTTTCTCCTTAAGAAGAGAAAATCCAGGTTTTACTGTGATTTTTCATGGCAAATGGAAAAGCCGAATCCCTGGTCATCATTGTGTTACCAGTCTTCAACTGGTGTAGCTCCACTCAAATTCATATAGCCTGATTCTATAATGATGAATCAAACTCCTGCTGTATCTGTTTTAAAACACTAAAGAAGCTTTAATTTGTACAGTGATTTCACTCTGATAAATCTTAGTACATTTTTGGAAACACCATGAACATTCTTTAACAGTTGGTTTCTACTGAAAGATCAGTAGCTCTTGAAAGCAGAAGGTCACAGGCCCAGTAGATCTCTCTCTCTATTCCAAAACTTAGTTATAGCCTGAGAATGATAGCAGCCACATGACATTTTGCAACTGGAATTTCCACTAGACTGCAGATATGAGGAATGGGGGTTTAAAGCAGTGGTTCTTAACCTTTTTTGTACCAGGACGCATTTGTAATTTCAATGGCTAGCCCCAATCCAGTGCCTCTCACCCCTGGCCCTCTGCCTCCCTCTCCCAGACCTCACCCCCTCAGTGTATGGGGAAAGGGGAAGGGCAGTGTGTGGGATATAGGGGGCCCAAGCAGCCCCTTGCAGGCTGGAAATCAGCCAGTCTGCAAGGGAAAAGCCACAGTTTCCCACATTTTTCTCTTTTAAAGGAAAATCCATTTTTAAAGTTTGTTGATCCATTTTTAAAGTTTGTTCAGAACCCTTTCATATATTCTTGTGACCCCCCCACTTTTGGGTCACAACCCACAGACTGAGAAATGCTGGCTTAGAGAATACATCCCCTAAGCTCAAGATATTCCCTTTTTTAGGACTTACCCATTCACCCTTACAACAGGTTGTGGAGAACATGCTACTTAATTGCTGGTTTTTGCTTGTTTTGTTTACTTCTGGATTCTGCACAATTCACTACTGATCATCTGATCAGTATGTAAACTGAAATCAATACAAAAGTTCTACCCCAGAAAAAGAAAAGGAACTAGGGACTTCTAAACACCTCTGGTTTGAGACTCAGGCAGCTGCAAAAACCAGCAATGCTGCCCTTCTGTTCTTTTCTTAAAGACAAAAGTCTATAAATAGATTTTTTCCCCAAATGTGCTCATAATTAAAATACATAATTAAGCTACTGTAACCATTCCAATCTTTAGGCGAAAAATGAGAAGGTGTGTTTATATTTCTCTTTCTCTACTTTTTCCCCTATTGTTTACACAAAAAGTATATGTAATTACCCGCTTTTCTTACCTTTCCAGAATGCAGATGCTTACACTGCTGTGAGATGCAGAGGAACTATGAAAAATAAAAAGGGCTCAAAAGTCATGATGTGATGAGTCATGCTTGTGAAAACCATCAAAGACCTCACCCTCATCCAGTGTGTCCAACTTCCCTGCCCCGTGGGCCGGATGAGTGGCACAAGGTTGGTCCCTCATGTCCACGTATGCAATCCATTTTGCTGATCTGATCCTGTGTGGCAGATCTGGCTACTTGTTGGCCTAGCTCAACTGCATGCTGGCCTTACCTAGTGCACAGGCCATGTTATCCAGCCTGCAGGATCCAATAATTCGGGAGTGGGGGAGCAGCAATTAACACAGTTAACGCTGCCACCATTCCCCTGCTGCCAAGTTTCCGCCAATAAAAACAGGGGGACACTTCTAGTGACACCAACAGTCATATTGCTTGTGTAAGTATGCTAGTGTTTGGCCCATATAATCTATTCAGAAATCAGGCACTCTTCAGGAAATGCTTTGAAATTCTGCTAGTGATGCAACACAATGTGGTTTTATTGAGTAATGCATCATTTCTGTGAAATGATTTTCAGAGTGAAATGAAAGCAATTACAGAGTTGTAACAGCAGAAGAAGGATAATGCAAAGTAAAGGAAAAAATAGATTTTCAGTTGAGACTGGTAACTGAATAGACAGCTAATGAATCAAGTCTGTTATATAGTTAAAATTAAAACCACCCATGTAATACAGAAGTCTAAGTCCTTTTTCAAAGGTAACTTAAGCCTGAAATTCCATTGACTTTTAATGAAATCTGGAGTCTGAAGTCACTTTTGAAAATGACACAATTCCTAAGTCAGTTTGGAAAATCTTGTTCTGTATATACTTTATTGTTAAACACATTAAACTGCATTAATTCTATAATAGATATGGTTCGAACCCCCAATACCCCGCTTAGACTCTGAACATCCCTGAACTTTGGGAAGTTGGGGTCCAAAACATAATTTCCAGGTCTGTGGTTTGACCTCAGTTTTATTCCAAAGAGCTATTGGCTTAACTCTACACGAGCTGAAGAACTTTGAATTCTCATCAGTGCACCCAGTAGGCCAGATGAGTTAGTGGCTGACCTCCTAACCACTGGGGGGTGGACAGGGGGGGATAGCTTCAACAGATCTTAGGTAGCCTCTTTAGAAAGGGACCCCCTCCAGTCATCTTGAAGGCCTTAAACTAGGTGTCTAGCCTGTGGCTGTGCTTTAATTCATTCTTTCTGAGCAGGGAGGAAGGATAGATGCCACTTTAGTCCCTTATGGATGCCACAAAATTTATCCATTTTGAAGGAACATGGCTGCTTAGCTGCCTCTCTTACCACCTCCTGCCCAAACCCTCTTGAACCATAGTACGATGTTGCCAGTTCAGTATGACTTTTTAAAAAATAATTTGACAGACCTGGGTTCACTTGCTAACTGGTGGCCAAATTAGCTCTGGTTTGTTCTTATTTTCTCCCTTCTGTGTCCTTTCCGTGGAAAAGGCAATCCTGCCTATGATCTACTAACATAACAACTTCAACATTTCAATGATAATAAGAAATGCGCAATCAGGAGTCTTCTGTGAAAATCTTAGATCTCTCATATAGCATAAATAGAGATCTTCCCAATTCGCAATTTCACGATTTTCGTGAAAACTGCACAAAAAGGCGATTCCTGGGATCACTGAGAAGACTGGCGTTCCCTGCAATTTTGAACAGAATCACTGAGAAAACTTACTAAAAATAAAATGCTGGCTGTCCAGTGGGAGTCAGTGGCCACTGTGACCCAGTCTTGCAACCTGCTGAGGGGAGGGATCTGCTGGCACAAAGGCGAGCAGCCTAGATGGCAGCCACCTCCCTCCACCACTGATTGGCTAGGAGGGATGCTTTATGTGCTGCCCTACCCCTCTCAAGCAATCAGTGACAAGGGGTGGGGCTGCATGTAGGGCAGCCATCTCTGTCAGTCAGCGACAAGGGGTAGGGCCACATGAAAGGCAGCCCCCTAAGCCAGTCAGTGGCAAGGGGTGGGGCTGCAGGGGCCCCTTGGCCAATCAGTGGCAGAGGGGGCTCACTGCTGTGAGAAGACCCTCAAAATGGTGGCAGGCACTGTGAGTGGCTTGAGATTTTTACTTTGCTTCCATGTGCTTTAAGTAGATCCCTAAGCATCAATGATAATGAAAAAACCGCTGAAATACAAATGTAATATAATATTGTCAGAATAAAAAAATCACTTCTGGAAGTTCTTTGTTAGGTGTTAAGACCGAAATTATTTAAACAATCAAATATGCTTTCCTTTCTTATCTGGAATAACTGAAATATTTAGCTAGTTTAAGGTTTACTGTATTTTCTCATATGCAATGTACCCTAGAATAAGACATGCACCTTGTTTTTGAAAGAGAGAAGGAAGGTAAAGAGATCTTTCCTTGTAACAAGTAACTGAGTAGCAGCATCTAGGGAGCAGAGCCTGCTCATTGTCTGCTCCCTGTGGATCACATGCAGACTTTACTTTCAAGCTTGTCCAATAAGCAGCAGAAATTGCACTTAATGTATTTTTTATATTTGCACAGTCTTTTTTATTTTAATGCACAGTCCAATTTCCAGCATCTAGTTTTTGGGAAAAAGGTGCATGTTGTGTGCAAGAAAATATGGTATTTTCTTTTAGTAACTTATTCATTTATATCCACCTATATATGTGTGCATTTCTCATTGCAGGCTCATGCCATTAGGTAGCAAGACTTTACAATTTTTATGGTTTCTGTATATGTGTATGTATATATACATACATGGGCTTCATACAGACACTTGGGGAGTGTAGGGTAGGTTAGATCAAATTAAAAATAGCCACCCGATCAAAGGTAAATAGGAATTGGGAGGGCTAGCAGAGAGAGGGGTTGGGAAATTGAAAAGGAGCAAGCAGGCTCTGGGGTGGGGGGAAATTGGGAGGTTCACCGGGGCACTGGGATGGCAGGCAGGGTCCAAGGGGTGACTGGTAGGATTGGAGGAGAAAGCAGGATCCTCTGGGGAACTGGAGGAATCAGAGGTACAGGAGAAGTCTGTGGGAGGGACTAGGTCAACCAGAGTCTGCAGGAGGGATTAGGGGAATCAGGAGGGCAGGTAGAGTCCACAGAGAGATTTGGGGGGGGATTGGTGGGGCAGGCAGCATCTTTGGGGGGTGTTGCTGGGGTACAGGAGGGTTTGGTGGGATCAGGGAGGGTTCTTATAGTCTGTGGAGGGGGTTGGAGGGATGAAGGACTCTCTCCCCATCCCCAGTGACCAGGGGCTATTTTTAGGTCCCCTGAGCACCCCCCCCTGCCGAGACAGACAACTCCCACCCTGGTGAACCTACCCCCTCATCCCTCCTGCCTTTTCCCTCACCCTGACTTTCATGCTTGGCAAAACCGGCACCAGAAGCAGTTTGAGGGATGGATTGTTTGGTGGGCTGGCAGGTCTGTATGGGACGGTTGTTCATTTGGGGGTTGGGTGAGGGCCAGGGAGGGGCCTGATGTCAAGGAGGCAGGCAGTGCTGGGGTGATCAGCTGGGCTTTTCCAGCCCCAGGGCTGCACTGGGAAATGTACCGAAGTTCTGGACAGTTAGATCAGTCTAAAAAATGGCCAACCCAATCAAAGTTTACTGTAGCTCGCAATAGGGTTAACTTTGATCTTGTCAGCCATTTTTATACTGATCTAACCTTCTTGGGACTTTTGTACAGGTTGCAATTAGATACACTTAACTAGAGATCCAAGTGTAAGGATCTGAGTGAACTAAATTAGATCAGGTGGCCATTTTTAATGTGCTATAACGCTCCACAACCTCTCTGAATGTTTGTACACAGCCACACGCACACACGCACACACACATGCATGTACACAAGATGTCTTTTTATTGTTAAATGCTAAGACTTACACCACAATAGGCTGACTTAAAATGTCTTTTCCATCTCTGATTTCTGTGATACTCTAAAGCAAGGTATGGAGAACTGAACTTCTAATTCTAGCATGCATGAAAGCAAAGTTTGAGTAAGGTCCTCAGATGATGTAACTCAGTCTATCAGTATTATACCCAATGGGACTATACTGACTTACAACAGCTGAAGATCTGATCCATTATTTTGGTCAATGGATGTTTTTAACTTGTATGGATTGTTCCAAAAGAATGATTTGACATAACATTTTTTCAGTTTTGGAAGGGAAAGTCTAAAGTTTCCTCACTTTGTTTTGTCAGGCAGAGTTTAACTTCTCAAAAGAAGCATTGGGGAACCAGCAGGGTTTGGTTTGCCAGGCAGATTTTGTCTGCCTGCTTGAACTTCTCTCATGCATGTAAATGATCAGAATGCAGAATATAGCAGATTTCTTGTTGTTTCAGTCCACTATAGCCTGTGAAACAAATTTTTACCCAAAGTTATATGCTTGTCTAGATGTGTAGAGCTCTGGCCGCACTTCTTAAAGGAAATCACATTATTATCTGAATTTAAAAATTCAGGCAGAAGGAAGGGCAGGGCTTCTTCTGTTACTAGTATCTTTGGACATGATTACACATATTAACACTTTAATGCAAATGATAAATTATTTTTTTAATGTGAAAGGAACAACATTTCTCCCTACCTCCATCACATTTCTCAAAGCACAGCTATTCTTGTTCTGGAGAAGCAAGACTAGACTCATAGGCGATGCGTAGGGGGTGAATGGGGGTGCACATGTACCCCTCTGAGAGTGAGTGCTCGTCTTAGCCGACAGGCAGTGGTGGCAGGCTTCCTGGCTGCAGGGGGATGCTCCCTACCCCCCACTGCCTATACCACCACAGCCACCTGTGGACGGTCCCTGCTTGGCCTGCCTTTGCTGCTGACACCTGTGTCACTGCCTGCAGGTGGTTGCCATGCCCTGCCAGCCTCAGGAGGCATGCATCACTGGTGACCAGACTTTACCCTCTCCTAAGCTTGATAATGCCAATCTATGGATTGCCTAGAGGGAAACTTCTTATAAATGTCATAGTAGGTAGGGTCAGAAGGGACCTGAGGAAATCATCGAGTCCGACCCCCTGCCATGGCAGGAAAGAATACTGGGGTCAAATGACCCCAGCAAGGTGTTCAT
The DNA here is from genome assembly GCF_052110815.1 of Crocodylus siamensis. Classification (NCBI taxonomy): domain Eukaryota; kingdom Metazoa; phylum Chordata; order Crocodylia; family Crocodylidae; genus Crocodylus; species Crocodylus siamensis. The sequence goes on along the minus strand of NC_143396.1, from coordinate 271,600,387 downwards.
CCAGCCCTCTTTTAAAGACCCCCCAGGGTAGGAGCCAGCACCACTTCTCTTGGAAGTTGGTTCCAGATCCTAGCTACCCTGACAGTGAAGTAGCGCCTCCTGATATCTAGCCTGAATCAACCCTCTGCCAGCTTGTGACCATTATTTCTTGTCACTCCAGGTAGTGCTCGGGGGAACAGGGACTCTCCCAATGCCAGCTGGTCCCCTCTGACTAGTTTGTAAATGGTCACTAGATCCCCCCATAGCCTTCTCATGTGGAGGCTGAACAGGTTCAGGTCCCTTAGCCTCTCCTCATAGGGTCTGCCCTGCTGCCCCCTGATCATGTGAGTGGCCCTCCTCTGGACCCTCTCCATGTTGTCCACATCCCTCCTGAAGTGCAATGTCCAGAACTGGATGCAGTGCTCCAACTGTGGCCTGAGCAGTCTTGTATAGATGGGGAGGATCACCTCCTTGGACCTGCTCGATGCATCTGTGGATGCATGATGAAGTATGGCTGGCCTTCCTGACCGTGTCACCACACTGTCGGCCCATGTTCATATTGACATCAATAATGACTCCAAGATCCTTTTCTGCCTTTGAAATGATGAGAAGGGAGTTCCCCAGCCTGTAGGTATGCTGCTGGTTCTTCCTCCCCTGGTGCAGCACCTTGCACTTGTCAGTGTTGAAACCCATCCTGTTCTCATCCGCCCACCCCTGTAACCTGTCCAGGTCTGATTGCAGCCTTTTCCTCCCTTCTAGCATGCCCACTTCTCCCCACATCTTAGTATAATCTGCAAATCTGAACAGTGTTTTTTTTACCCCCTCGTCCAAGTTGCTGATGAAGCTGTTGAACAGTGCGGGCCCGAGGACCGAGCCCTGCGGAACCCCACTGCCCACATCCCTCCAGGTCAAAAAAGACCCATCCAGCACCACTTTCTGGGTGCATTCCTCCAGCCAATTAGTGACCCATCTGACTGTAGGTATCAATGTCACAGTCTCCTAGTTTTTTAATGAGAATGGGGTGAGAGGCAGTGTCAAAGACCTTCCTAAAGTCCAGAAAGACTACGTCCATCGCAACACCTGCATCCAAGGATTTTGTGACCTGGTCATAGAAGGCTACCAGGTTGGTCTGACAGGACCTGCCTCTAATGAACCCATGTTGGTTGTCTCTAAGCATAATCTCCCCTGCTGGCCCCTTGTGGACATGCGCCAGGATAATTCTCTCAAAAAGCTTACATAGGACCGAGGTAAGACTAACAGGCTTATAGTTTCCTGGGTACTGCTTCCTCCCTTTTTTGAAGACGGGAACCACATTGGCCCTCTTCCAGTCCTCTGGCACCACACCAGGACACCACAAGTGCTTGTAAAGCTGTGCCGGGGTCCTGCAATCACCTCTGCTAATTCCCTCAGCGCTCTGGGGTGGAGATCATCAGGAACTGCTGATTTGAATACATCCAGTCCCTCCAGAAGTTCCCTGACTAGGTCCTCTCTGACCCTAGGCCTGGGTGCGCCTCTTCTGGGGCCTACAGGGGTCCTAGTGAGGGGGTCTGACCCAGTCCCTGCTCAGAAAAATGGAGGCAAAGAAATTGTTAAATAGGTTAGCTTTGCTGTGACGACCAGATTTCCTAGCGTGTTCTGCAGAGGCCCCACATTACTCGGTACCTTCTTTTTACCCCCTGTGTATTTAAAAAAGGACTTCTTGTTGTCCTTGATCCGGGTAGTTAGTCCCAGTTCCATCTCTGCCTTGGCCTTCTTAACCGCCCCCGCTACAGTCCTGAGCAACAGAGGTATAGCCCTCCCTGGTGATGGCCCCTTCCTTCCATTGGGTGTGCGCCTCCCTTTTAGCTAGGAGACATTTCTGGATTCTTTTGGTGAGCCATGGGAGCTTTTGCGCATTCTTGCTGCCTTTGATCCATGTTGGGATTACCTCCCTTTAGGCTCAGAGGATGGTCTCCTTAAGGAACGACTACTCTTCTTGGACACACAACTCCCCTCCCCTCTGGGACCTCTGTCTCCCTGACTATTCTCCTTATCTCATTGAAATCTGCCTTCCTGAAGTCCACGGTTGCTATCTTGCTGCAGGCCTTTGCCACCTTGTGCTGGAGGGTGAATTCCAGCAGGCAACGATTGCTGTTGTCCAGGTGGTTGAGCACCCACAGACCCCTCACCAGGTCATCACCAATGGCCAGGACTAGATCCAACAAGGCATTTCCCCTGGTGGGGCTGTGCACCTCCTGGGTTAGATGGAAGTCCTGTATCTCGGCTAGGAACCTATGTGAGTGGTCAGACCGGGCTGACTGCTCTTTCCAGCAGATGTCTGGAAAGTTTAGGTCACCCATGATGACCACATCCTTTGACTTAACTGCTTCCATGAGCTGACTTAAGAATTCCCATTCTAGCTCTTCTCCTTGGTTGGGTGGTCTGCAGTAGACCCCCACTGTTAAGTCCCTTTCCCCTCGACTGCCTTGTATTCTAACCCAGAGCACTTAAGTGTGCCCCTCCTCTATCCCAGTGCTACTTGTTGAGAATGTGTAATTCTCCTTGACATAGAGCACCTCACCCCCACCTTTCCTCCATGTACTATCCCTCCTGTACAGCCTGTAGCCTTTGATATTCACTGCTCAGTCGTGCATTGGGTCCCACCATGTTTTGGTGAGCCCCACTATGTCTGGGTTGGTGTCAGCTAGCAGGAGAATAAGTTCCTCCTGCTTGTTCCCCATACTACGAGCATTAGTGTAGAGGCATTTGAGGCCTCCTGAAGATGCATGCACTGCCCTCCTAATCCCAGTACTACCTGGGACCCTGTTGCTTCCCTGGGTATTTGTTCTGCTCATTGTCAGTTTAGGCTGGGCTGTTCTTGTGGGTGACTCTAGGTTTAGTGGTCCAAGGCTTCCTCTACCCTTGTTTTCCGCTTCCCCCGACAAGCCTAGTTTAAAGCCCACCAGAGGAGATTGGCCAATCTATAAGAGAACACACGCTTACCTTTGGGGGAAAGGTGAAGCCCATCCCACCTAAGCATGTCTCTCATCCTGATGTGTGGGTCGTTGTCTAAGAAGCTGAAGCTTGAGTCACCATTTCTGAAGCCACAAATTGCCATCTCTGATGCAGGTCTTATGTCGTCTTCCACGTCTGCTCACTGGTAGGACAGAAGAGAAATCCACCTGTGCCCCTATCTCCTTCAGCATGGTAGCCCGTCATCAGGTAATCAGTTCTCAGTTATGATAAAGCACTTAAGACTCAGGGGTTGGGCATTCTGTCCCTAAAATCCATAGAATGCCCATATGATCCATATGAATCACAGAATCATAGAAAATTAAGGTTGTAAGGGACCTCAGGAAGTCATCTAGTTCAACCCCCTGTTCAAAACAGGACCATCCCCAACCAGATCATTGCAGCCATAAACAGTGGGAAACACACAGGGCATACCGAAGAGGATATGCTTGGATGCATTTTATATAGGGCATTTTATCATTTAGTGTAGCTACATTGTTGCTGAAAATATTTATTACCCTTTCCTAAAGTTAAACACTACTTGGTGTATTCAGGAAAGTAATTCCATTACTGCCAGGAATAAGCAACGTAAGAAGTCTAAGCTCCATTTTTCCAATAGAACTGGCTAATATTATTGCAAGTAGGAGTGGCCAGCAGTACAAAAATGAAAGCTGCCAACATAGGAAATCCCCTGGACCAAAAGATCAACTACTTAAGGAGGAAACTGCCTCTTCTGCAAACTGAGAGCCCAGCAGATGAGCTAACTCTTGGTCTCAAAAATATACTCCAGAAATTGGACAATGGTTACTCTCAGAGTCATTAGTCATTGTATATCAAAAATATAATTGATCCTAATTCCTTCTTCAAAGGAATGACTGATAAAAAGAGAAACAACTTAAACGTGGGTTTTTAAGGGAGGTTTATGGGTGCTCAGCACCCACTGAGCATAATGGGATTTGAATACCTAACCAAGACCCAACCAAAAAACCAGCGAAGAATTGGATTTTGTGGTCTGCTGCTGCTCCCCTGACCTGCTGTTTTATTCTCTGCTAAAAGGTTTCTCTTGCAATAGCTAAAACAGATGTTTGCTGCATGACAGATATGGTTCTGAAAGACATGACTGACATTAAAGAGAAATTTGTTTGCTTCTTCTATAGTTGACAGTCACTATTCAAGAATTCTTTGTTCATTTGTGTGAGAGATGACCCTTAAATCTAGTTGGGATCTGTAAATAGCTTTTTAAAGAAGTGCTGCTCACTAAGATTAGGACTGAGTCATGGAGGCTTTTGTTTTATCAGCCATATTTTCCATGATGCCATCTATTTTAACTATCATATTAGTTTGAAGAACTGATGAGGTAGTCTTTCTCCACAAATTCATTTGTTTGACATTAGTTTCAGTCAGTATCAAAAGCTGAGGCCATCTCACTATTCCTTGGGTATTCTTACATGAAAAGTGTTGGTAGGTTTAGTCCACTTTTTTTAGTGGACAGCTGTCAACATCACAACTCTTGCTAATTAACAATTAATACCTTTGCTGGAAGACTCTGCCAAAGATAAAATTTTCAATTAACACCTTTGTTGGTAGACAGGCCAAAGATGAAATGAGCAATGAGATTATACTCTCACTCCTATAGTTGGTCCCTTGTGGGCAGTTATGGTTAGGATGCTTGTACTCATGCCACCTATTCTTGAGCTGCTCCGATGTCTTAATTGAAGACTTTGATTTATGTGACTGTCTGTTTCCTATCCTTCACCAGTACTAAAGTACTCTTGGGCTTGGGCAATCACATACTCCCCATGAACCCAGGGCCAATTTCCTCTGACTGGTGTGGTAAGGTACTTAGAGAGGAGATGTCTTTTTAATGTGTGCTCTGAAAGAGAGTTAAATGGCAACAGCTGCCTACATATTAAGTGAAAACTCAAGGTTCAGCAGACATCAGTAGAGACTTGTGGGGCAAATTCAGATCTGGCATAAGCAGATGTGACACAGCTTTCAAAAGAGTTGCACTTACATCAGACCTGAATTTATCCCTTAATTTAACTAACAGAAAAATGCAAATTAGCCTAATTAAACGTACAGTTCAAGCAATCAAGATACTGGCCTTATACTATATTGATCTGTTTTAAAATATCAGTGTAGGACAGTTAAAAATAAAGGGGGCAATTAATGTCTTGTTCCTGAAAAGGTGTGAAAGGTACCTGTCAGGTTTCATTAAATATATTTATTCTTTCCTCTCAAATTATCTCACATTTTAACGGACCCTCCTTAGTCTTATGGGTTAGTGGTGACAGAAGACAACAGTGGCATAACAGATTTCTTATATAAGCACCGCCAAATCACTGTCTGAAGATGAAGGTGCTTGGAGATGGTATTATTTATTACTACAGCATGGAAAGGTTACCTCTAGGAATTGAAAGTTGGGGCTGCATTGTTTGACACTGTATCATCTACTGCCTATTTCCAGGACCTTACCATCTGAGTGGACTGAACATTTATGGGATGGGAGACTGTTGTTATTGCTTTTTCACAAATGGGGAACAGCAGCACAGTGATTTGTTTAAGGTCACAGAGTCAGTAGAAGAGCCAGGAATTTTACCTGGATAACCTGAAACCCAGTTTTATGCCTTAATTGCATGTGCAGTCTTTCCTTGCTATAGAAGCTTGTAATGAAGAGTGACTTTTGAGAGAAAAACAATTCATCATTGTGGTCCTGAGCCAGAACCCACTAGAGTCAGTAGAAGAGCTCTTACTGACTTCAATGAGCTCTGGAACAGGCCCTGGTAGCATAGAGGTACTAAGAGTTCATCCATCCCCACACACACCATCCATGGGCACTCTTTCATAATTCATATCAGTGCCAAATTTCTATCTACAACGGGCTTTTCTAAATTTTTATGAATTTTGCACTTTAGTGAGAGTATGTGCATCTCTACTGAATGCTTTCAGAAGTTGTATAGCAGGTATCTGATGGTTCCAGTACAGTCATCAAGGAACTTGCTATTCACATATGAGTCATGAAGAGATGGCCAGTCTTGGCATCCTCTAGGCTAAATGACAACCTACAAGGCTACTGTGACATCAGACCCAGGTGTACTGGTTTTTCTACTGGGGCTTGAATATAGATTGAAATGTCATATTACCCAAATGGTGCAGTACATTCTATGTCAAAGATTGCCCATAGTATACAGAGCTTCAATGGCACCATTAGGTCATCTGATAATTGCTTCTGATTTTTTTCCAGGTCTGAGAAGCAAATTCTGTCCTTCCATCCAGAGTAAGGGGGATCCCTCATCAAGGAGAAAGGACCATTCCACTGTACAGCTTCTGAGTAAGGAAGAGGGTTCAGTGCACTAGGAAACTGTGTCTTTTCATCCCAGGTACAGTATTTGTGTACTAGAAAAATTCGCTAAATCCAGTCTGGATTGCCTCTGAAACTGAATGTGAATACAGTGCTCAATCTCTGGTGGGAGCCTGAAGGTGGGTGCCTGCCTCCTCAATAGCCTCACCATCAGGAACTTAGCATGTCCAAGTCCTCCACTGGCTCCCAGTCAGTTTCAGACACCAGTTTAAATCCATGGTCTTAATCTTCAAAGAAGTTAATGGATCAAGCTCCAACTGTAGCACTGACTAAATGCTGGTTTATGGACCACAGTGTCAGCTGGGAACAACACCAACTGCCCCATCTAACAAAGCACCTTGCCTCCCTAAACACCTCCTCAAGCCTGGGACCTTAGCAGAAGTTTTACCTCAAAAAGAAGAGCCAGAGATACTGTGAAGTCCAATAAGGACAGCTCCTATGTGTGCTCAGACATTAGAAAAACAGTTATACATGGTGCTATGGCCACTACCACCTGTGATATAGAACCTGGATACTTGGTGAAGCCGATTCTTCTGTGGATAGGGAGTGTTTGTGAACAAGTTCAGGTGAGAGAGGTGTGGCTGGAAGACTTGGCCCTATTTAGATCTTACTCACATTGCTCACTCTCTTGGAAAGGGTGTGCAGGAAAGGGTGTGCATAGGAACTGAAAAGAACCTCACATGCATGACAGGAAGACCTCCAGACCATCACATACAGCACCCATGTTCTCTCTATATTTTCCTATTTTCTTTGTTTATTATTTAATATTTTGGCTAGGATCACATTTTTATATCTGAAACCCCTCTGTACAGGGATTCTATCTAGCATCATCAGGGGAGCAAGCACAGTAATCTCATAGGTCTTTTTCATCTGTAACACTTATGATTCTATTCATTCTGCTCTCACCTCCTCGTTTTTCCTTTATGCATTCCATTAACTTAACCTCCTACACCCCCTCAGATGCACACACATGCATACACAGGGGGAGAGCAACACTATTTTAGTTTGTCTGCTGCCAGTGTAAACCAGGTCCCTGAGGAGGGAAAACCTCGCAAAGGACAGGAAACAGCAGAGGTTCAGTTGCATTCACTAGCTGCAATCCCTTCTCTGCTAGAAAAGGTGAGTGTGCTAGTGCATCCTGGAAGTGGGAAGGGAGTCCTATAATCTACTCAGTCTCTGACAGAAACCTCCAAGGAGGGTGACTCTGGAAATATTGCCTACATTGCCTAAAGGGCGAATATTCTCAGGGCTTCACAGGTGCCAGAAAAAGCAGTTCATTCATCTCTGCAGTAATTGCCATGAATTTAGCTATGGAATTATATTTGCATATGGGACATGATTGGTGTCCTGGCTGCTAATGCTTTCCTTCCAATGCTGGCAAATCTATACGATGGGAGAACTGTGAGAAGGGGGGAAGGCAGCTTGTAATAGGGAGCCAGAGGGCTCCTATTACTTTAAGAGGGAGTTACAGCAAACTGAGCTGGCCCGGGGCAAGCTGGCAGCTAATACACAGGCTAAGTGCTTATAGCTACTCAGGTAGTGGCTGCCCTGGAGTAGGAGTAACCCTTCCAAGGAGATAGTCCCAGAGCAGTAAGCTGGAAACAGGGCAGGTCTATAGTCAGCTCAGAAGCCCAGAGCTGCAGTCAGCTGAGCCAAGCCCTAGCAGGGAAAACAGACTGGACATCAGGCACAGAAGACCTGTGGGTCTCTGCAAAGTCACATGACCAGATGAGCCTGGATTTAGGAGGCACTTCAAGCCCAAGCCTGAGCCCAGTCAGACTGGTCCTGTGAGCCACAGGGGAAAGAACTCCGCAGCAAGTTGGTTGTGATGGAGCTAATGCTGGAGATCCTGCTATACCTGGGAACTGTAAGCAAAGAGTTGAGGGCTTGCCAGGGAGTTGGTTACAGCCAGAGATCTTATATTTTGGTTTGCAGTTTTAACAGCTGGTTTGGGTTGGGACTATTAAGGATGGTACAGAGGTCCCAATGATGCCTGAGGGGCATGTAACTACTCTGAGCACTGCCAGGGCCAAGGCTCAAGGTGCTGACAGACAGCAGCTGGGGAGGGTTGAAGTCTAAGTCAGCTAAGGCCATTACATGAGAGGAGCAAGAGCCAGGGCCAGGGGTCTGAAGCCCAAGAGGGAAGAAATCATAGCCCAAGAGGGGTGAGAACCAGGGCCAGAGACCTGAAGACCAAGAAGGGTAGAATCAAAGCCCATGAGGATAAGACTTAGTCTGGAGCCCGTAAGCCAAGTCCAGGGCAGTGGGTCTAGGCTAAGGGGCCACCAAGAGCAGGAAGTTGAGAAGGCAGCGGCTGTCAGGTATTGCAGTCCCTTGTGGACCTGAAGGACCCTGCCTGCCACTTGACTAGGGTGTTATCAGCTCTAATTGAGGATCTTACATGTGTATGTTTCTCCTGCCACGACTTGATGTTAACGGAGTTGGTTCATAAACCTTCACGTGTAGTCCGATTATTAGTCTCACTGGCGTCCCGCGAGGTCCCAAGTTTCTGAGGGCTCCGCCACCCCTACACCTTCGCCCGTTCCACTGGGTGGTGGCCAGCCAGTTGGTCCAGCCACATGTCCTCAGTTCCTCTCAAACAATCAACAAAAGAAAGGTCAAAAAGAAAACACGAAAACAGAGAAGGCTCTCCTGGCCTGTGTCACTGCTCCAGCTGTCTGCAGCCACGCTTGAAACCAAACCTGACCTTCGTCGGGTCAGTCTTTCTTTGTTGGCTCTCTCTCTTTCTCTGAGAGCCCCTGGTAGAGCTTGCCATGGTTTCTCTTAACAGCTTAAGTCCATACTATTGGGTTGTGCCACTATTACATGTACTACAGTACCCCAAAGTCAATAGTGCCCCTCTATTAGGGTTATTATGGTACCCTTCTCACTCCGGGCTCAGCCAGCTCCCCCCCGGTGAACAAACAGTTCTACTCCCCGCAGAGACCAGTAAACTGGGTTCCAAAACCCCGCTGGGGTTTTGCTTTCTGCCAGAGGCTCCTACCAGCACTCAAAGTCACTTTTAGAGTTCCCTGCAGCATGTGCCGGCGTGCTCCACCTCCTTCTCTTTCTGATTCTGCGTTGTTGCCTCATGCCTGCCCCGGGCTCTTCTTTATACCACCTGGGGAATTCTCGGCCCCTCCCTTCCCGACACACCTGGGGAAAAGGAATTTCTGCCAGGCTCCTTGGGGCTGCGGACCTGGGGCTGCTGAACCTTTGATTAGCCCGGGAGCTTTGGAGCCTAGTGGCTCCTTCTCTCTCTCACAGCAGCCCCAACAAGGGTCAATTTTTGTGGCCTAGATGTGGCCTAGAAGTGTCTTGGGGGCAAAGTGCCCCACGTAAGCTATAACCAGTAACACCTGTAAGGCTTGGGCATGGCTGTAGGGGAGGTCAGAGTCCACAAAATTAGCACTTAAGGTGACTAATGCCCTGGTGTGCAGATGAGCCAGGAGAGCCCACCAAGCTTTTGAAAGTGGGACAGAGATGAGCAGGGTTCAGGAAAGATCCAACAGCAGCTAGTAGATCAGGACTCACTCTGGGAACCTGGGCAGCCTCCCTTTATCCCAATAACAATAATAGAAAGGCAAGGAAAGTGAGAGGGCAAAAGAGGGAGGGTACCCAGAGCTGGAGCTGAGCAGGAGCCACACAGCCACCAGGCAGCATCATGGCTGCCCCTAGAGGCCTGGTTCTGTTACATCGCTTCTATGGGGCTTGTGAGCAGGTGGGCTTACCTGCTACTCTTTGTCACATTGGAATCACAGAGACCTCTGCCTCATCTTCTCTCCCTTTCACCTGCCCTTTGATGTTAAGCTATTTTTCAGGAGTATGGATGGTATCTTGGGTGATGATCATACTGATGAAGTCGGTCTTCTGCAGGGCTCCACCACCCCTACACCCTGCTCCTTTTCTCTTGGGCGATGGGTCATTTTTTTCTGCTGACACAGAGTGTTAGTTACTGTTTCTCAGTCCCTTTCTGGCCTGGCTCCTCCAGGCAAATCCCTTCTTTGCCTGGGTAGTCTAGGGCCCTCCACAGTTCACTGCCTCTGCTATCCCTTCCTGCCCTCTCTCCTGAGAACTTTCACTGTATACTCTTCTTCCTAGTGTCCCTGTCTCCCCAGCCAGTGGTTCCACCTGCAAGTATCTCACAGAGCTGCAGCTCTACCCTCCACTGCTTCCACATAGCATTCAGGAGAGCTGTACCTCTGTGCCAGTGGACTGGACTCTAGCAATACAGGCTATATTATACAGGCCTGGTATAAGTTCTTTTCCCTCCCTGGAACATGGTGGAAACCTTGGAGGCAGACTGTGATTGCTCAGTCACTAGAAACTTTCCAATGTACTCCTGAGACAGGCCTGCATTGCCTTGGCTCACACATGATGCTTGTGCCAAGGCTAAAACTGACCCCTTTGTTGTCACAATCAAGGTTTGTTCCTGTTCATATGATGGCAACACCCAGAAGCATCAATTGGTATTTTGGACTCTTAGTGCTAAGCATTATACAAACCCATAGGAACGAGTATTCCTTTCCCCAATGCTAGCTTGCTTTGAGATAACACACTAAACTGTAGTGTAGTCAGTGAGAAGAGGCAAGAAAGAAAGTAGTGGAATGCAAGTAAAATCAGTAGGCTGGACAGGCAGTTTTTGTACTGAATGAGGGCCGCTGAAGATGCTGGCCCATTTCTGAAAAGTAAAATCACCTATACTGTGTACTTCCCATACAGATCCATCCCATCAATGGCTGCATGACTTCTTATAGGTATCAAAGCAAATGCTGGCCTGGACATGAGAAATGAAGGAGCAGAAGATATACTGGAATAATTCAGAACATGTGCCATGCAGAAGGGGATGGTTGTAGAAGAGGCAGACCTTACTGACAGAGCAGTGAACTGGAGACAAAAGACGCTAAAAAGAAAGAGCTGATTTGTGAGAAACCTTGAAGCAGGAGAAGTTGCTGCAGTAAAAGGGGAGGGGATGAAAGAGGAGAGCGATGTGGTCAGAATGACAGACAAGAAAGATGATCCTAGTGTACATTCCAGGTTACTCTGTATTTTGCCTTTACTATGTTTTTGTAAAGTCATCTGAGCAAGTAACACTCAGCAGTGATCACAGCTGTATATTTTGCAAATAACCAATACATTCAAGCAGCCATATATCTATGAATTGTGACCTTTTGGTGATGGATTTGACTTCCTCCGAAAGTTGAGTTCCTTTGTCATCTGCGCTTGGTTCGTAGTTTACATTTTTTGGAAAGTCAATGGCCTGTATAACACCTCTCAGGGTGTAACACAGTTTAGGATAGTTTTGGTTCAAGTCAATATTTTTAATTTAGGTCATAAATGAGACGCAGGGTCATTGCAGCACTTCTTTGTACATTTCTGCAACCACAAATCCACACGTTTTCTGAGCCTGACATTTTCTACTCAGTAGTTTTTAATGTTATATGGATTTTTAAGAAGTATAATTTATGCCAGTGCCATTTAATGATGCACCTTTAACCAAAGATAAAACACTACCCATGTTGCTTCTGATTCAGCCCTTTTGGCCTGGTTGCTGCAGATCATTTTAGCAAAGAAAAGGTTGTCTGCAGTATGAATCCCCCAACCAGTGAAACTACTTTGTCTTAATTACCTCAGGACGAGAGAGTGCCCCTGAAGCAATCATCTTTGTTTGTTAACACACCCTATCTGCTGCACTACTCTCCATAAATAAAACATGACCAAGATTACAATGTCATGTTCCTGTGGACTCCAGACCCTAGTAACTGCTCAAGTAGAATGCACAAAAACATCCCACAGCAACCTGGTGCATATCAGAGGGCATCAAGGAATGTTATTCATTCCTAAGCAACCACATGCGTTCTGGTTTCTAATATTAAACACAATGTTTGCTCAAACGCTACCGGGAAGTATAGGAAATACATTTTGCTTCTCCTTTGTCTCTGGTAAACAACAGATCACAGGTCAGATCTTCAGCTGGTAGAAATCCTCAGAGTACCAAGATCTAGCCCACATTTTTACCCTTTGCAAATGATCTAATTGCGGCGCATGCCTATGGCATTAGCATTTACAAACAGGTGCGCATGAGCATGTTGCAGGTAATGTTAAAATTGGGGAGAAAAACTGACAAGCACTTTTGATTTGCTATAAATGCATCCAGTCTGTGAGGGCTGTGCCAACACTGCTGTGTTCCCCAGACAGAAGGTTGGCACATGAGCATCTAATCCGGGAACAAATTTGCTCACGTCGTATGTATTAAAAACAAATAGATTGGCCTTTAAAAAAATGAGATATGGGGGGTGGGGTGGGGAGGAATGAGAAAACCCCACTTGTGAAATATTTTACCCTGGCTCAGAGGCTTAAAAGAGAATTGGGCACATAGGGTCAGATTGTGCCACTCTTCTTCACACTGTGCAGGGCCTTACATAGAGCTAATTAATGGCAGGCTGGGTGGGAGAATCAGCCTCTGACTGAATAAGCTATGGCTCAGTCATGCCTGGTAGGCACAGCCCAGAGTAAAGTGCAGGAAGAAGCTGCCCTGGAGTAGCTCAGAAATGCCTCAACTTTCTGGTGGGTTAGAGGGAAACTGAACTTTGGTGCACTCCTAACAGGGGTGTTCCTTACTTCTTGCCTGTCCTGTCAGTCCTATTCTGTGGGAAGAGGGATGGGATGATGAGTTTGTACTTCTTCTCTGTTCGTCTTTCTTTGGGGAGTTCATGGTACCCTGAGAGTATACAAGAGAAGCAATGCTATGATCCTTTGTGCACAGGGATCTCAATATTTCCTGGTGCTTATCTTGGTTATGCAAGTTCCTTCTTCCTTCCTTGAGCTCTCCATTAAGCACCTACCTCAGTATCATGCACAAGCTGACCCTTAAACAAGTCATCTCCAATTTCTCTCTCTCTCATTAAAAGAAAAAATCTCCCATAATGCCAGCTGTTCAGGAAAATGAAACTGCCTGTCCTTTGTCACAATGGAGGTATCACATGGAGAGCATCACTACTACCTTCACATGGCTCAACAAAGCACCTCAACCTCAACACCATCTCTAGGAGTGAAAACACTGAGGTTTCCATATTCATTCAAGCTTTTAGGCTATCTCTACCCCAGTGTCCCTTCATTAAATGCGTTAGTTCTTGACAGTTCTGCTTAGAGAGCCAGCTAGCACCAACTATCCTAGTGATTTTTGTGAGGCAGACATTCTCTGAAAACTGGGAGCAACAACTTCCACAGAAGCCATCAAATGTGGCAGAAATGGAGTTGCTCTGTGATCTAACAGTCTGTTCCATAGTCTGTCAGAGGTACCTGTATTTCCATGCCCCTTGTCCTGCTGTATGCTTTGGGCAGGCCATGCATTGCATTCGACTATGAATTGAGAGGTGTTTTTGATGTCAAGAACTCTTTTTTTTGGTTAGTTGCACTAAACACAGACTCAAACTCTCTACAGAATACTCCAGGCCTTTAATGATTTTTTGCCCTGTCAGTTACCCAGTTCTCTCTTTTTTTCTCTGGCACTGCAATAAAATAATGTCTCCTTTTTGTGCTTTCCTCTTACTACTGTACTTTCAAGTTCTGTTGTATTTGCTTAGTGGTGTTCTGAGAAGCTCAATATTGTTCTTTCTTGTCTCCTCTCTCATCTTTGTTTTTGTAGCCTTGTAGAAACTTACAAAAACCTGCCTTGCTTTTTCTGCTAAAATCTTGTTACATCTCCCTTCTTATCTTTAGTAGTTTCCTTGTTTCCTCTGAGATGCAACCTTGGATTTTATCTGGCATCTTCATTTCAACATCTTTTGGTAATTTTCAGCAATTTTTTTTACTATTTCTTCCTTGATGGCAATGATACTGACAGTGGTTTTTGGCTGAGGTTTCCTGACTTTTTGCTATTGTCATTGCCTCTATAGTATAAGAGCATATTTTTTGTATTAGCAATGTAGGACTGGAAGGGGTCACTTGGGTGTTACACAAAAAAATCATGAACACCCTAGAATATGCCCCAGGTAAAAAGCAGGCATGATAAAGACATTGCCAATACCCTGCTACTGCAATGGTGGAGAATTTAATTGGTCAATACATGCTCAGAAGAGCTTAGGAAAAGGATTATGCAGCATTTAAAAGGTATCAGGGTAAAATGTGTTATATGGGGAGAATTCTGGAAAAAAAAGGATTTCTAGAGAGTCTTCATTGTCATTATTTCAGGCTTGCAGCCTCAAATCCAGAGGCTTGGGCTGACCAACACAACAGCCTATATTAACTGGCCACCCTTGTTGCTGCTCTCAGAGGCTAGACAGGGAACACTTAAAACCATCCCCTGATACCTAAGTGGCTGGTTTTTAATACCCGATCTGCCACTTTCTCCATTTAAGACCAGGAAATCTCCCCAAAGAGTATAGAGGAGGAACGATGTCGCACCCCTCTTCCTATAGAACAGGACTGACAGGACAGGATCATTGTTGTTGTTACTGTTATTATTCTTATTATTGTTGACTGCACTCTGCTGACTCTATTCAGCTCTTGATCTCCTGGTTCTTGACTTGGATTGTTTCTGGACTCTGTTTTACTTCTGCAGAAGAGAAGCTGACAGAGCCACATAGAGGCCTATACACGAGCAGCGAGGCTGCTCCAATGCACTGTAATTACAGTGCATTCAAAGCAGGCTCAATTAAGTCTGCTGGAGTATGGTAATTACCATACTCCTGCAGAATCCAGCACCTTGTGTATCAGAGTCCCCGGGGTTAAAAGAGTGGCAGGGGGCTCTTTATCTTAAATAAAGTGCCCTTGCCACCATTTTTAAGTGAGGGGATGCTGAAACACGAGATGCTCTGGGTGCTTTAATTACGCCCCTCCCCCCATTCCTGGAGCACGTATACAAACGCCCATCGTCGTGCTTTGGGACCCCCCCATATCCTTGCAGGGGTAGGAACCCTTTTTAGGACCCAGCATGGGCCTTCTAAACCTTGGGCTCAGGTGAGCTGGAGCTGTGCATGTTTCTTTGCCCCATAGAGAAGGTGTGTGGACAGTGGAAGGGGAGTGGCTAGGAACCACAGCGAATGGGTGGAGCTCAAAGCCCCTCCCTCACTCAGTACACTGGATCTCATACAGGGAGTGCTGCTAATTTGCTGACTGCATAAGCCAGCAGTAAATGAGTACTTTCCACTGCTGCCTACTCAGAGCCAGAGAGAAGCAGAGGGAATTGTGCCCCAGAGCGATGTCTCTGAGGCACACTGCCTCCTGGGGCTATTTCTGGGATGATGTAACTTAGTCACCCACCTCTTGCTCAGGGCTGTGCCTAAAGGCACAATCTATCCCATAATTTGTTCGTTAAGGGATCTCACATTCATAATGCAGAAACTCTGAATTACTATATGAATAATAGGACCTCTGAGCTCCACTAATTAAAATCTTGTAATCTGGGAAGAAATGAGACCCTAAAGTCTCATTTTGCCCTAAGTAACAATTGGGCACTGTGGGTCTGATTCTGCATGTCCATTTTGCACAAATGCAGAGTGACTACAGAGGAGTCAGTAAAGTTACGTGGATTAGAAACTGGCTGTGGACATCTGCGAAGCCAATTTTTATGCCAGTGCACAAAAAATGTCATTGTGTAACTGAATGTGTGTATTAGAACTTGGTGACCTCAGTGAATACACTTTAATTAAATCCTTTTGTTGCTTTCCTTCCCAGGAATGTGACATTTTTGAAAACAGCCAAGCACACAAAATATAAATAATACCTCATGATCACTGTGCATCTGCCAAAATTATGAGTGACACAGAACTATAAAAGCACAATAAACCAATGGAGGTATCACATGGACAGCGTCTTGTGCCATTGGTTTTTATGTAGATCTGCCCATTGCAGTCACTTGAGATTTCTGCTTATAAGCTGAGAGCACACTGTGTCACAATCAACTTCAGGGCAGCACTTCGTATCAGACCCTCAGCTGGCCTAAATCAGCACAGATCCACTGACTTGCAGGGACATGGTCCTACAGCACAATATCAAGAATAAGGGGTGGTTTTTCCACTTCATTTGGGTATCTGGCCCAAAGTTTTTGAGAAGCACACTCTGACCATAGGGGCTGCAATAGAGAATAATAGGAGATGGGCTATTGGTGGGACATGGCTATGAAAAGCCTTGCAAGCAGACTGGAAGGCACAGTCTTTATGTAGCAAGGGAGGGGGGATGCAGTGAAGGCACTTGAAGGGGTGACACGGTCAGAACAGCAAGAGGGAAGGCCTATTCTGACTGTTATATGTGGTTAGATTGAATGGAGGATAGGGGATAGACAGGAAGGCTAAAGAGGCAGCAGTCTAGGTGAGAGGGACTTCAGTGTGAGTCAGGCATTTGGCACAGAGGAAAGGGCAATTTTTAGAAATAACAAGATTTTGTGAGAGCCTGGATGTGAGAAGAGAAGGTTAGATAGGAGCCAAAGCTGTGAGTTTGAGTGAGAAACTGGAGCAGGAAGAGGCCTTTCGAGGAAAAATGGGAAGTTCAATTATTGCCATATTTACTTGAAGGAAGCGGCAGGAGACCCTACTGGAAACTTAGGAAGTGAGAGAAGCTTGGGCAGAGGACAAGCAGTCAGGGTGGGAGAGGTTTTCACTGCAGAGGCGGTAAGACAAAGGAGGTGGCCTCACAAGCAATTATTCTAGTTTCCCAGCTGTACAGAAAATTTTGCTCACTGAAAAAGCGGATTAGAGAGATGCAGTCCTTTGAAAATAACTAAGTGGATGATCTCATTCCATTATTTTTAACTCCATATACCATTGATAATTAATTTGTCTGACACCATATTGATTTTCTGTCTCTTGTTTTATTGTCAGTGTTTTGTTTGTGAAATATAACTGGTGAGGTGCCCATTAACCCCTATTGCCCTGTCCAGACAATATCTAGACTTGTTTAGAAGAACTACATAAATAGGATGCTTTGACCTGATCTTCCTGGTAGCATATAGAGAAAGGTTGCACCTGTACTCATGAAAAAAAAATGCAAGGCAGATGGTTTTTCTGATAATGCTACAGCTATAAAAGAGTTGAGACTGAGTCCTGATTTGGGGAACATGGTGGGAGTCATAATCAAACTATCCATGTTTTGTCCAGCTCTAGTAAAATATTTTTCCTTTAGATCCCCTGCTAACCAATTAGCGTTTTTAAAGTAATAGTTATGTACAAGCAAGGTCAGGGTACTTTATATATCTTGACAGTGTTTCCCATCTGATAACACTAAAAACCTTGATATGCATATACTACAAATGTGATTCTGTGTTGCACCACTGTGGCATGAAATTGATGTCGTTGTCTTAATTGTATACTTTTTTGCTTCAAATCCAAGGAGAATTTATGTATTCACCACTTGAAAAAAAAAATCTAAGTTGGCAATACCACACTTCCTGCCTCAGCCATCAGGTTTATCACATCTCAGTCATTTTGGGGAATTTGCAAAAGAACAAAAAAGCAGAAAAACAAAAGCAAATAAACGGGTTCTCCTGCTCCCCTTCTATAGCTACTGGCCTCGCTTCTGTATTTCCAATTCAGAATGTTGGATTGTGTCTGTTCTTAATCTTAAACTATTAAAATACATCTGCTAGATGGGTTGATTCACTCAGAATTTCACCTCCAGCCATGACAAGCACTTTTTATAACCATTTTTTTTCCCAGCTGGCTCGCTCTTCTACATCTCAGCCACCCTGATCCTCCAAACTGCTTAATCCACCTGCAATTTCCCTGATGAGTGTCCAAACCTGTCCTCCTTCCCATCTGGCAAGCTCTGTGATTACATCCTGGACAAGCACTTGGACACCACTCTCACCTGCCTAAATGGCCTATTCGCCCCCCTTTCCTTCCTCCCACATGCCACACACTGTCTCTGCTTTCTAAGGCTTAAGGTTTAAGATTTCATCCTCCTGGATTTTGCAAATGCAGCAAAGTACTTAAGCATGCTCCTAACTTTAAGTGCTCTGAATAATCTCCTTAATTTCAATGTGACTCCTTCCAGTGTTTAAATAAAGCTTGCTCTTAAGTACCTTCCTGAATTGAAGCCCAAGCAAGTACTTAGCTCATTTTGGTATTCTCCCAGTGTTTCACACTATTTCACTGATTTTCTACTCATGTCCACTTTAAAAGAGAACAATTGTCTCAGATGATACAAACGCTCTCTCATTCCATATAATCCCCTACCTCCTTTTATTGCATTTCCTAGCTTTTCTGGTGGTGGCATAATTCCTTGTTTGAGGACCACTGAACTTATTCAAGAATAGAGATTAGAAATCATCCTGAACCAAAACTCATTCTTTGAATCCTCCCCAGGGCACTTCAGAGGCAGATCTTATCTTTGCAGATTAGGGTGCACCAAAGATTTTTCTGATACAACACAGCTAGTATTCAGTGGATGCTGCATGCAGAAGATGTAATGGAGATGCTTTCTGCCATGTATGCAGGGCACATCCAGTGCCACTTTCACTCTCAGGTGTACAAATGAGAATGGCACTGGATGCAGCTAGCACAACTAACAGCAGCAGAGTTATTTTTTCCAGGAAAAGGAGTGGGAATACTGTGCTCTGCTGAAATTTTTTTTTCCATAGCATCCACTGTTTGCTGTTGTGAGATATGATGTAATGGGCTAGATGGGCTTGTGATTTGACGCAGCATGCCATCTCTTATTTTCTTATGAATCAGTGGGTAGGGCATGGCAGTACTCCCCAGCATGGTCTGATACAGGGTGAACATGCCAGTAGGATCTATGACAACTTTATTCTCTTGACTCAGTGAGACTGTCTATAAGGGTGAAGCTCATCTGTGCAGGAGGAAAGGAAAGGCATTCTTTTCTTGGAGTTGGCTCAGGACTGAGGAATGAACTTGCCCAGCTGCTAGGGACTATCACTAACCTCACTACCATCAACTCTTGGTGTGAGACACATTCCTTTGACTTCACCCTGTCTAACATAAATAGACACAAATTTGCAAGCAAGAAACCTTACCAAAGCAAGACACTCTACTGCACATGCTTCTCCCCATAGGGAAGAAGATGAAGGCACAAGAACACATGACAGATGTCAGATAATGTGATAAACGCAATGTACAAACCCAGATGGTACCAAAACTAGGGAACCTTCCCTAATTCCTGTGACAGATTTCAGTGGGTGGGTACACAAGTGCCATTTTTCTGGTCTTGCACAGAATGGTCATGGATCAATTACGTGGCTAGTATAGACATGTTTTCCACTGGACATCTTGTGACATTCCTTGCTTTATTAAAATCATGTGTTGTGTTATTGCACGCTTTTTTCTATGTAAAATGTCCTAGTTTGACTGCTGATCCACTGGTTAATTTCCAGGAAATCTGTTTTGTAACAGTTGGCCTAAGTTCCTTGACTTTTGCTCATAGACTATTGGAGTTGAAATCCTGCCTGTAATCAAGTAATGGAGACAGGGCATGTTTTTAACTTACATAGTGAGTCTGAAGCAATGACAGCAAGTATCACTTTCCCTACAGAGGAAGCTATATATAGGGAGAGAAAATGTGACCTAAAGAAGAATTTTTTTCAGTTCTGCTGCCACACTCAGTGACTGGAAGGCTGTTGCTTGCATATCCTCTGTAACTGTGACTGCTTGCCTGTGGGAGACAATTTTGCATGCGAGGATAATAATAATCAATTTCAAAGCTTCCTGAAATATGGAGCTGTTTTTAGGGAAGAGCAACAAATATAAATCAGTTGCATCTTGGAAGTGGAAATGGAAAGAGATTCCTTTTGAATATTAAACCCCAAACAACCCCATACCTGTCATTTTGTCCTGTACTGCAAAATTGCACAAGGATACTGAGTAGAAAAACTCAAACAGTAAAGGAGCATTGGATTTTTCCTTTAATAGCCACAATGAACACTGGGTCAGATCCCAAGTGGTTATAAAATAAGACAAGTCATTGAATTCAGTGGAGCTATGTTGAGTCTGCTGAGTTGCCAGCCCTACACACAGAGGCTCTCCCATTTGAGAGAGGGTGACCTGGACTGGACTTGGACTCCTGAAATCTCTGGTGCTCTTACAGACACATCTTTTCTGTGGCCTGACCTTCTTTCTAATTTCTGTTGCTCAAAAGGAGGTCCCTATGCCCACTGCCCCTCCAGCAGTAATGAAAACACTGCCTCAGGGGCCATTTTCAGGAATCTTCAACTGGATAGGTATGCAGGGGATGTTAGGAAGCTCTCAGTGGTTCATGGTATTAGGTTGCATTGCATAAATGTTCACACATAGGCCAGAATTTGGCTCTAAGTGTAAAATTGATTCAAAGTATCAAAAGGCTAGTTTGTTGTAGATAATAAGAAATGGAAGGGTTAAACCATGGGTCAGTGTGAACAAAATGACTGGGAAAAGCAATGTGCATTGTCCCTGTAGATAAAAACACATAACTAAATCTCACAGAAACCAAGGAAACTGTTAGAGAAATATGTTAAACATTTAAAAAAGAAGAAAGAAATGAGGTCAGCACAGCACTAACAGGTAACACATAAGGTGACAAGTAACATGTTTCTTCAGAACCCCAGACAATGCCTGTTCCCTTACAGCTGTTGTCATTTTCATTTGAAGGACGTTAGTAGCATCACCCTTAGTGCACTCATGGGAAGAAAGGAGAAAAGACAATACCCAGAAGTTATACCTCTCTGAACACAGAAATGTTAAGGAGTATAGGATAAGCTGAAGCAGGCAGTCTGAGGGAGAAATGATGTCCTTGCTGTTCAGTGTTGAAGCATAAAAAGAGAATGAGCCAAAGCAATGTACATGAAGGCTTTAAGTCATTCATTCACATGCAAGGTAGAGCTACACAGTGCAAGATGATGCCATACAGAGACACTCCAAACTAGCTCTACACACTTAATTCCTGAACAGGAGGCAGAATAGATGTGCAAGTGTGGCGTTTTGCCTAAGCTAATTAGCTGTAGGAAATAGCACGCTTAAAGCTAGCTTAGGGTGTTTTGACATGGTGTTACCTTTGTCCCCTGTCCAGCCCTTCCTAAAAGTACATTTAAGTTCCTAGACATTACCCCATGCATAAGCATAACACCTATGTTGGGATGTTATGTTTCAAAACATCCTTTCTGTCACATTTGAGATAGAAAAATCAAACATGCATATCTTGACCTGCTTATGTTTTGAATATTCTGTTACACACCTTGAAAAATCTCTCCTGTCAAATATACAGCTCACCGACTTTTTTTTTTTAAAATTAACTTTAGTTTGCTTAGAAACAAACATATTTTTCTCTGGGCCTGGAAGTGTTGCTCATTCATGCCTCAGACTTGTATGAAGGTTTGTGTTTACCTTGCAGGCTGCTTGATGTTGGTGTAAGTGCAAATCTCTCCTGTAATGACAGGAGACTGTCTTGCACTTAGTTCTTGTAATGGTATGGTGGTTGTGACAGTCAATTCTGGTACACTGGTTGTTTGCCTCCTGTGTTCTTTCCTCTTAATGATCATGTCTTAGGGTATAGATGCACATACGTTTGGAACCATTTAAAAAAGGCAGCAGCTGTTACATTATGTCTTGATAAGCATGGAAAAATGAAAATTGAGCAAAACTCCTTCAACTTCAACTCTGGATGAAGCAGCAAAGTTGGAGGGGGTTTGTTACACGTGTATCACTCCCAACATGTTCACACACAACAATTAGAACGTAACAGAATATTCCTTTTGAAATATTCTCCTTTTAAAATGGCTTCAGAAGTACATGTGTCTATACATGTTTGTTCACCAGAGCGCCCCAAGGGATGACGAGGTTGAACGGTCACGAACTCCTGCAAGACCGTTTCAGGCTGGACATAAGGAAGAATTTCTTTACTGTCCGAGCCCCCAAGGTCTGGAACAGTCTGCCAGCGGAGGTGGTTCAAGCACCTACATTGAACACCTTCAAGAGTAAATTGGATGCTTATCTTGCTGGGATCCTATGACCCCAGCTGACTTCCTGCCCTTTGGGCAGGGGGCTGGACTCGATGATCTCCCGAGGTCCCTTCTAGCCCTAATGTCTATGAAATCTATGAAATACCCTCAGTGAACTTGCATTTCACCGTCTTTTGTGCTAATGTCCTGTGTTCATAGTAGGTATATATTTCTGATTTTCGTAAAGTATATGCCCACTAACTACTACAACATGTGACCAAAAGTTTACCTGTCCAACAAAGACTCCTTGTTTCCAAGTGCCTGATTTGTTATGTGGAAATGCCCTAATCATGATTGTAGCTCTGAGATGTCAGGTAGAATAAGTTTTGACCTTTCTATGGGTGTGTACAGACATTTAGGCAGCCTGTCTGTGAGGTGCTCTAACTCACAGCAGTTTACACAAAGTCCCATGAGTTAGAGAGCCACTGAACCCAACAGACCTTTGCCTGTTGGTATCTGCCCTGCTCTGGCCAGAGCAGAGCCTAGATAGCAGTGTGGTGCAGCCCCTATCAAAAGGCTTGGGCAGGGGATGGGAGCCTTCCCACCTTGTGGCCTCCCCCCACAGCTACCCTGGCTGGGGTTTTGGGGGAACCAGGCTGGACCCATGCGGTTGTGGCAGGGAAAGAAGGGGAGTCCTTTCTTCCACTCATTCACCTGCCACCGGAGCCCCTTGACAGCAGCAGTATGCAACTGCCCACTGGGTTTTGCTGTGACCAGAACTGGGATGGGGGCAGAGGTGGAGGAATGGAGTCACCTTGCCTCATGGGCCTGGGCTGGCCCTCCCCAGGATCTCAGCAGGGGTATTAGCCTCCCCCTCACCCCTGCTCCACATCCTTTTCCCTTGCCCTTCCTCTCCTGCTGCATAGGGAGGAGACTCTCCTCTCTGTGACAGCTCCGGGGAGCAAGGTTAGGCTGGGCTTACTGGAATGAACAACAGCCCAGCCCCACAAATGTGCATGTGAAAAATTAATTCTTGCAAGGAATCTGAACAGAAGTTCCCTAAGGCACTCTGTTTTAGAGCGCCTTCAGCTAAGAGCTGATTTTCAAGCGTTAATTTTTCATGTGAATGGCCATTTTAAAAGCACTCTGCAGTTGTGAATGTATGTTATGTCATGGCTGTAGAGTGCTTTCAGGCCAGAATGCATGTAAAATGTAACTTAGGCCCTATATCTCTCTTTCTTTTAGTCTGTTACATCTTTCACTACTGCTGATTCTAGTGATTCTGATTTCAGACACCAATGCATCTGGACATAAGGGACGTTTATACACGTGCTCCAGAAGTGGAGGGGAGGGGGGAGGGGGAGCACTTTATTAGAGCAGTTCTGAAAGCCGCTGTAATTAAAGTGCCCGGACCATCTTGTGCTGCCATTTTTAAGCTCAGGGATGCTGATACATGAGACGCTGGAATCTGCTGGAGCGCAGCAATTATCATGCTACAGCAGACTTGATTAATTGAAGTGCAGTTGCAGTGCATCAGAGCATCCTCACTGCTCATGTATAAGTGCCCCAGGTTATGGCCATCCATTTCACAGTTTTCTTGAATACATTCTTCATGTTTTGACCAGATGACTTTTCTCAAGTATATGGAGGTAAGTGCTATGCGCAGCATCCTATCCAAATTGCAACTCAAGGATTATTTTCTGTTTCTATATATCTCAGCTGACATTATAAACAAGTAAGGTCTATTGAAGGTTGGGCTTATTTGCTTATTTATTTATTTATTTTTGTATTTTGAAACACCGATTTAAAGTACTGGGGAGAAATGTTAAAAAAAATGTGACTTTTCTCTCCATTTTTTGATCCACTAGAAGGCTGGTCTTAATTTTCAAGTGCTGTTGCAAATAAAATTCTGAATTTTGATGAAAAATGGGGAAAAGATTTTGTGAAGTTGTGCATGTGGGTTTATTTCCATTCTAGTTTCAGGCCACTCTAGTTCTGATGTGTGATTGCTGAAGTGTGCATGTGGAAAACATGTTTACTGCTGAAAAGGTAAGGTGTTTTTATGTAGGAAATATCCATTACATTAACAAAAAATGGAAATTGTTGATTGGGTTTTCTTTTTTTCTCAGAGCCCCCTCCCAAATTGAAGAGAAAAGTTTCAGTGCTAATAAAGGTTAATAGTTTGTATTTTTTTGTATAATAAACTTTTCCAACCAGCTCTACGTTTTGAATTAAAGAAGTTGCAAAACTTTCATTATAAATGGAAAACCACTAAAAGGAAAAGGCTGATTTATGAGTAAAGATGTGCCCACATTTAAGAAAAGATGTTTCTGTTTAAAAACACACACCCAACCCATAGCTTTATTAATAAAGCCACCAATACCCCAGGGCCATTGTTTCAAATTTTGTGTGAATTATAATATGGCAAGGGGAGAGTCACTGCTAGGTAGTACTATGAAGCAAATGGTTGATGTGTAGTTTTGTGGAGCAAGAATTTGAATTTCTGACAAGTCTACTTCAGGTCCTTAGGGAAGATTGCACACAATGTAAAGAAACAAGATATTCATTTTAGTATTGTTATTAAGTTTCTAATTGTGCATAGAAATAAAATGTTCTTTGCTTGCCATCCTGTTCCTCAAACTTACCTCCCTTCACAGAAATATGCATTTGGACAGTGTAAAATGATGTTTTGGCAAATCCTGTTGAAGATAATTACATAGACTGTTTATTAAGGTTAAAGCAATTGGGACCCCAGCTTCTTCTTCCAAGTTCTTAGAGATTGTTATATTTGTGATGGGGTCATCTGCATAACTGGAAAAATTAAGAGGCCCTTCCGTTGTACACTGGGCAACCAAACATAATTTCCTTTTTTCTGTTTGTCTTTGATCAGCACAGAGCTGGCGTGCATCCCGCAATAGGAAGACATTTGGATTTCCAGAAATTTGTAGTCCAGTTTACAGTATGCTGGAAAAAGAAGGAAGGAGGGTTAATTTCCTATCAAGTCTACTAAATGGCAGGAAGGGAAAATTGTCAGCAAGTTGCAACTGAAAGTGTGTGAGCAGATGTGTGTGTGTGTATGTGTGTATTCATGTGCACATGTGCATAGGCAGAGGGAGAAAAAATTATTTTTTGAGTGTGTGTGTGCCCCCCTGAAGGTAAGTTTGTGGGAGGAGGAGCGGGGGGAGGGGGAAGGGTTGGGGAGGCAGATCGAGGCCCCAGTGGTGAGGGAGGGAGCGGGGCATAGGCTGGAGCAGGAGGTGGGGCGAGTGGGGCCCTGGCAAGGCGGGGTGGTGGTACAAGTGGAGGCCTGGGGGGCACGTGCCCCCTGATCTGTGCATGGGGCAGAGGTGGCTGCCACTGTGTGCTGCACTTTGAGCCCTGCGGCCTCCAGAGCTGTGCAATGCCATGTGTGTCCCACTGCCGGCTTGGCAGGGGGCGTGGGGCAGCTGCAGCAGGGAGCAAAGTGCAGTATGCAGTGGCAACTGCCTCTGTCCCACACATAGATAAGGGGGCATGTACCCCCCGGGGCTCCGCTTGTCCCAGCACCCAGTCCAGCTGGGTCCTCACTTACCTCAGCCTCTGGTCCTGCCTGTGCCCCACTCCCTCCCTCACCACTGGGGCCTTGATCTGCACCCCCATGGTGGTGAGGAAGGGAGTGGGGCTGAGGCAGGGATGGGCCATGCACAGCCAGGGTGGGGCATGGGATGGAGCCATGAGCTGCTCATTTGGGGGGCACCCAGCACAAGGAGGGGGGGTTGGCTCCTGCCCTGTGTATACCCCAGGAGGGCATGGTGGGGTGTGTGCCCCCAGATCTCCATGGAGGGTGAGGGCAGGCTGCCACTGTGGGCTGGGGCTGAGGCAGCGCTTGGCTCTTCCCAGCTGGCAGTTTGGGACACGCTGTGCTTGGGGTGGGTGGTGGTGGCACTGGGAGAAAAGGCTGGGGGGCTATGGTGAACTTTGGGGTGGCTGCAGCACCCCCATAGCTCCTCTCCCAGCACTGACACTGCCTGCCCCAAGCACAGCCCAGCCCAGCCCCGCACCCAGGAAGAGCCTGGTGCAGCCCCAGCCCAGAGTGACAGCTTGGCCTCGCTCCGTGCAGATCTAGGGGCACATGTCTCCCGGGGTGTGCATGGCAGCAGAAGCCACGCCCCCCAGGCAAGCCTCTTGTGACTCCATCTCATCGCTCTGTGTAGCATCATCCCCACTCCCTCCTTCATTGCTGCTAGCATGCCCCTTCCCATAGTAGGGTTGCCTTCTGGCCCTACCGTTGCGCCGCATTTGGGCGGGGGCTAAGCTCCATTAGCTACCCACTTCCACTGCCTATATACATGTGCCTATTCTCCTCCAGCTTTGTGGTTGGAATTGGCAAAGCTAGGCTGCATAATAAATAATATTCTGAAGGTCTGCATTGATCATCACTATTCTTGGAAAGCCACTTTAGTAGGATTCAGTTTGTAAATATCTTGCATCACTCTTATGCTTATTGCTTTCCCTCAGGGAAACATTGTGGAAACTAAATGTGCCATGTCTCCACTGTAAACACTGTAGGAAAACTTTATTATGGGTTTCCCCAGTAATGTAAGGAGGATCATAAAAATTCCAGGTTCGAAAATGAAATTATTAATATATTTTAAATGGTGCAAGGAACAAATGAGACTGAAAATAAATGATGAACATTAGCGTTTATGGATGTGGAAGGGCTGGGCTAACAGAGTTAGGGCAATTCACCCTTTGTCCATGTCCACTGAAATCAATGTTGTTATAAAACAGATGAATTTGGCCTACTCTATTTAACACAGGCTCTTGAAGTAACAGATTAGGAGTACTGGAATATTAGAAGTGATACACAGATGCAGAATGATTTAAATCATGATCTCTTAATGCTTTCCATTAACTATATAGTTGACATCTACAGTAAAGAATTATTAGATAACAATGCATTGTGGACATAATTCATTCAGTCTTTGAGCTGGGTGTAAATATATTGCATTATAGAAACAAACAGATAAATACTGCTATCTAATGAGCAAGAAGAGCAACACTTAATTGGAATTTATAATACTGTGAATACAAATGGAAAATATTGTAGGTTTTTAGTGTTACCACAAAGCTCCAATGGACAGAAATTCTCATAAATGCCTATCTGCTCCTAGAACATAGAATAACCAATGATCATTGGATAGGTGTTCTTACTAGCCAAACTATTCACACACTGTTTATGTAGCAGATAAACATTCTCCTTTGGGTATTTCAGAAGAAAACGGGGTCCATGTGTCTTCGTGAAGGTGATAAAGAACTTGGGTCAAATCATCTCCCATTTACTTTGGGGGGCGAGGGGGAGGATTTAACCCTTGACTACTCTGAGTCAGGACACAGAGAGACATTTACCCTTTATTCACTGCTTGTGAAAGAGTTCATGTTTATGTGACCCTGGGAATGGGTTAGTTCATGTGACTCTGGGAATGAGTTTAAGAGTGGGCCCGGAAGAAATATAAGATAGTAATAGTGGATGTGAGATGAGGACCATATAGGAATTATTTGCATAGATACTGAAGTCATTCAAGTTAATAAATCATAGAAATAACAATGTTTTACCTTATTAGCATTTCTACTAATTCAGATAGGAAACCAGTGGGTTTGTGAAGTGGCCTTCTAGGAGTCCTCTGTTGTTGCTATCTCTGGAGTTGACTACTAGATGCACAGACTAGAACAGTGCTGTCCAACTTGCAGCCTTCAGGGTACATACAGCCCACAAGGGGTTCATCTGCGTCCCCTGGACTCCTGCCTAGCCACAGCTTCCCACACTGCTCCAGTGGTAATAGCAGCTGGGGTCTCTGGGCTCTTCCACCCTCCTCTGGCTGCTGTTTCCTGCATCCACTCCCAGGGGTGGTATTCCTACCAGAGCTGAGGATTAGGCTGGGGCACACATGTGCGTATGCAGTGCAGTGGTGGGGAGGGGTGCCCTCATTCGCAGTTCAGGAGGGAACGGGGACACAGTGTGATGGAGGGGTGCTTGCATGGCATGACCCAGAGCTGATATTGGTGCAGCCAGTGAGGCATGCAGTCCTTGCTGATGCAACCTGCAAGACACACAGCCCCTGACTACTTAGTAGTTGGACAGCCCTATATTAGAACACGTTATTTTCAGAGTAGATAGGACTGTGCTGTCACAAGGCTATGGGTGGTGAGGCCAAAGCTGACAGAGTCAGGACAGAATTGTGGCCCAGGTGTTGAGCCAATAATTAAGCTAGAGTTCAGGAGCCAAAGAGGTGGTCAGAAGAAGCCAGGGCTTGGATGCCAGGGAACAGGTCAAGGTCAAGGAGACAGAATCAGAAAGCTATGGGAGTTCAAACCAGGGTCAGGAATCCGAAGTTGGGGCCTGTACATTAAAATAAGGTTAGCTATGGGTGCAGACGGAAGTTAAAATTTTTACCTGATCTGACCCCTGAATGTATTCTACAGCCATGACCTAACATATGTGCATGGCTTCAGGGATCTTTAAAAGGGCCCAATCCCATGACAATCTGAGCCCTCATTACGTGAGGGTTCAGATGAAGGTGCTCCAAAGTGGAGAACCTTCATTAACTTGGGTCTGCACATGCCAGGAGCAGAGCTGGGCTAATGCAGCCCAGTCCTGTTCCTGGCACTGTTTTCAGAATGGGAGGGGGGAGGGAGCAGAGGGAGGTCATTCTGGGGGTCTCCTCACCAGTGCTGGAGGGTGAGGCAGGTGTACTGGAGTGCCCCCTGAGATGGAGGGCTCCATTCCACCCATCCCACAACTCTAGCACAGGCTGGGGAAACCTCAGAATGGATGTCCCTCCCTGCACGCCCTCCTATCTGTCACAACCAAATTTGATAAGAGTGCTGGCTAACACAGGGTTAAGCATAGACAAGTGCTGACAAGCTGTGGAAAATCCCCAGAAGGCTAGTGAGCATGCCCAGCACGTGCCCCATGCATGACCCCAGGCTTGTCAGTCATAGCTCTGCCATGAGGTAACCTGAATTGGCAACATGTGCATGCTCAGACAGGCACCAGAACACACTGGAACTTTCCACAAGGGAACCTTATGATTGGCCACACGTTTCATATTTAAGGCTTGTAAGTTTCCGCCCACGGCGGAGACCAGACCAGTCTGAGACTGCTACTGCAGAGTCTGCCTCTCAGGAGAGCCTCCTAGGCCTAGAGCCCTGGTTCACTTCCCAGAGCTCCGCTGGTCTCCCCGCCGCTGTTGTTTCTGGGCGCATTACTCATCTTCGTTTCACTCCGACTCTGATTACTCGTTTACGATTCTGATACAATCCGACCACAATTACCTGTTCACGTTCCGGTTTTATTCGACTCATTCTCAGCTATCCGTTCTCGACCATCCGTTCGCTTCTCGTTCTTTGTCACTACGTTTCGGCTTTGATTTCTCGTTCCACGTTTACTCGACTTGTTCCTGATCATTCGACATCGTTCCTGTTGTCGACCCGGCACTGTTTCTTGTCCACCGTTATCACGTTATTGTACTCGTTTGTAACCAAGTTTGAGCTGCCTACGCTACACCACCATCAGTGGCGTAAGTAAACAATAAAAGCTATCTGTTTTTGAAACTGCACGTGTCCCAAACCGCTCTGACTCCTCGCCACTAATCGCAGCTGTTCAATCCGCACTCGGCCCACCGTGACCTTGGGGCCCATCCCCGACACCATCCTGAGACAGCATCTGGGCCTGGGGGGTGGGATGGGGTAGGGTGGGGCTAGGGAAAGAGGATAAAGAGATGCAGTCTCTCTCTCTGGATCATTTTTCCATTCCTAGTGTGCCTCTTGCAGCATCTCAAACTGCTGCTCAGGGAGGGGATAGTTTCCTACCCTGCACCCTGATCTTTTTATTGTGTTGTATGGCTGGGAAACAGCTGCCTGTGGGAGGGGGGACAATTCCCCCAATCCATGCTGCCTGGGCTGATCAGTAGCTACTACACAGTTAAGCAGTAGTAGCCAACCATGCAGTAAAATAACCTCCTGTTATGCATCTGTAGATGGTGACACTTTACTGTGTAGTAAATTAGTCTACTGTGCAGTAAAGCATCTCATGTAGACACACCCACTGTGACTCATAGGGCACAAACAGAAGTGCTCCCCAGTCTAATTCATGGCACTTCACAGAAAGCATCATGATTAGTTCCCCCTGGTTGAAGATCTAGGAGGAGCTGGGCAGGGTCAGTTTGCCCAAGTAGTACAATTTTCCCTTCACCAAAGTGCATGTTCAGTCACATATGCTGAGGCACAAATCTCTGGCACAAATTTGTGTCGCTGCTATTTGAGTTGCTGTAAACACATGTTCCTGCATGTGTGGATGAGCCCATTGGGAGCAAATTTGCTTCTGATAGCACACATATAGACATGCTCCTGGGGAAGGCTTACTGCACATTGTTTTACTGTGAATTAAGCTTATAATTAATAATACATATAGATGTGCCCAGTAAGAAATAAGCCAAAGCTCAGAAACCAAACACAGATACTAGAAGCATAGGAAAAGAATGCAAAAAGGGGGACCAGATTCCAGGTGCTAAAGTCAGAATGCAGACCCACCATTGGCCCTACTGTTTTTAAAGATGTGTTCAGGGTGGGGTCAACTTCCTGTTAGCATTGTGATTGATTGTCTACTAGAAGGATGACTCACCCCTAGCAGGAGCAGTGACTCATAGTAGGTTGGGACTTTCCTTGATCTGAAGTAGGAAGCATTTAGCAGATAATTAATTAAGGTTATAATTAATTATTGAAGTGCAGTTCTTAACAAGTAGGTATGTCACAGGGGCATTAGGTTCTGTTATATTTTATGCTATTTACTCTAGTAATTAATGATTATTTTCTATTTTTGTGCTTTGGACTATATTATAAATTTAGAAGCATAAGGGACCATCAAAAAAAACAAAGATGCTGAGATGATGAAACTTGGTAAGATCCTTTATTTACTAAGTTGAATAAATATCTTGCTGACCTGTAAAGTGGAATCATTTAATTAGCAGCTGATACAAGTATTCAGCTAAAGTGGCACTGCTGAATTCTGTAATTGCCACACAGAGCATCTTCTGGGGTACGATACTGTATGATGGCACAGACACATGCTTCTGTAAGATTATTGCAGTAGGATCTTTTCTGTCATCCACATTACCTGTGATTTGAGATGGGAATTTAAAAGAGTCTTTGCTACTTTCCTGGAGTGCTGAATAACTCAGTTGACTTGGTTACAATAGTGTTAATTATTTTTTAGAAATGATAAACAATTTCATTTACTAAAATTAACCTTTTAACTAGCATGTATCTAGGAATAAATCGCATATGTTGTGCGGGAAAATCTTGGACTCCAGAAGAAGTATCTTGTTATTGTTGCTGTTGTTGTAGCACCTTCACCTGAGAGACAAACTTCCTTCTACTGGGCACTGTATAGGCCCATTCTGGGAGGTAGCTTCTATGCTAAAGACTTGGCTGGCTGAATTAACAAGACATGGAATATGAGAGATGAAACAGAGGCACAGATGGGTTAAGAGACTTCTCCATAGCTGAACAGTGGGTCAGCAAGTATAATTCTATGTTCATAGGGTGAACATCTAGCTTTGTTCAAGTCAATAGCAGTATCCCATTCACTGTAGTAAAGCTGGGATTTTATTCTCTGGAAGTGTCTACGTGAGATGCTAAGTGTGCAGTAGCCTAATAATACTTCACAGTAGCATGTCACAGCAGAAACACTGCTAATATGCTACTGTGCAGTATTGTTATGCTACTGCTCAGTGGCATCACTATAAAGTTATGCACCAGTGCTACTGTACAGTAACACCAGCTACTGCACATTGATTTAGTACATGGTTATACAAGTACTACACTTAATGTGCAGTAACTATGGCACATTAATGAATGTGTAGATGTGCCCTCTGTATTGCAAATGCTACACATATTCTTTCATATATAGTATTCTTAAATATTCATAGACTAGTCTACAGCAGAAAGGTACTCTTTCTAATTAATGTATCTGCATATTTCTGTCACTACTATAAACCCTAAATTGGTTCCATTTTATATACTGAATGAGATGCTTGTTAAGAGGTGTCTTGGTGATTATCCAGTGACATGCTATATTTAGAGACTTAAGTGGGAATTAAGGGTACCTATACACAAGCCGGGAGGCTGATCGGATGCACTGTAATTACAATGCTTTTGAGCAGACTCAATTAATTGAGTCTGCTGCAGCACGGTAAATCTTGTGTATCAGTGTCCCTGTACTTCAAAATAGTGGCGGGGTGCTTTAACTATAGCTTATTTCAGAAACTTTAAATAAAATGCCCCCAACCGCCATTTGAAGTGTGGGGACACTGATACATGAGACGGTCCAGGTGCTTTAATTAAAGCAGTTCTTGGAGCTGCTGTAATTAAAGTGTCCCCCCACACCACCTCTTCCCCGGAGCACATGTAAAAATGCACTAAGAGAACTCCAAACTTTGCAAGAGGAACTGGGCATTTTGTAATATGAGGCCCTTGCTTGATCTTTTGTACCATTCTACAGAAATTAACTTAAACCAATAGATTAAGAATATAATATCACCTATGCTGAGCTCTTGAAGTTGTTGAATATGGGGAGTGTCTTCAAAGGAGAGTAGGAGTGGTCATGGATGGATCTAGAATACAGAAAAAGGGAGTGTGGGGGATGTGGCTAGTACCACAGGTTTGGCTACAGCCCCACCTGGCCCTTGTCAGCAGACAGTGCCATGGCAGCAGGGGACAGGGACTTGACTGAGTCCTCAAAGCAGGTATGATTCCATTGCTCCCCCTGTTCCAGCTGCAGTTGTGCAGCATGCCAGGGTTGGCTGGTAAGAGTGGTAGCGGTGGACATCCCCCCCCCTTCTTCCAGCACTTGCTCACTGCTCAGTGGATGGGAGCTGGCACTGGAAGTGGACACTGTCCGCTGCCACTGCCATCCCCAGCCCAGTCTGGAAATCCCCATAGCTGCTCCCTGCAGCTGGAGCCCCTGTGATAGCAGAGGGAATCTGGGATAGGGGACAGAGATCAAGGACCTACGTGCTGCTGCTGCATCCAAGCTTGGCAGTCCATGTAGCTGCTCCTGGCAGCCCCTGGTTGGAGATGGGCATGAGCAGTTTGGGCTTTCCCCTGACTCTGGTTAGCCAGGGACAGTGGCAATGGTAGGCAGGTCCCCCTTTCTTATCTGCCACCTGCGTGGTGCTCCCATGTATCCCCTACCAGCCTGGAGCTTCAACCATACCTCAGGTGAGCTCCACTGCACCACTGCAACCCCCTTGGATTTACCCCTGGCAATGGTTTTAATATAGAGCAACACACAAATATTCATTATCAAATTAAATTGTATAATGGAAAATATCCTAATGTTGCTAATCTGCTATAACCAGGCACACAACTGAAATTGTAAGAAAAATTATTTAAATACATTTGGAAATATTATTTTTCTGGGTTTTTGGCTTTTGTATTTTTTAAAGCAATGCCCCTTGGTCCATTGCAGTTCATAGATAATAATGCCAGGACTTCCAAATAACAATAGCAACTTGATTTATATCTACACTAATGGAACTATGTTTTAACCATGTGATCAATTTTGAGCTAAATTTTTATGTAAATTGAAATAAGGGAGAGCTATCCTTATGAATATAGACTGAATGTTCGGCCCTTAGAATCTGCATATTCAAGCAGCACCAAATTTCAAGCTTTGTCTTTAATGACTTGGGCACAAAAATAAGGAATTTGTTAATGAACTACACTAATGACATGAAATTGGGAGGCCTCAGAGGATTAGAAGCACTTTACAATATTATAAAGAAAGAATTTTGACCCTGAACACTAGAACAGTAGAATTAATTGAAATGTAAGAGTTCAAAGTAAAACATTATGCCCTCATGCATGGACAAGAATTTCTGCTATGAGTGGGGGGACAGGATAGAGGTTCCTTGGCTAGAAATGACACAAGAGTATAAAGACCTAGTAGAAAGACCTACATGTTTTGGTTGACTATACCTATGACCCACTGATGCGATGGGACCATGAAAAAAGCAAATTTGATTCTAGGATATATTAGGCTAGGTATTTTCAGCAGAGTAAGGGGATCATTAATATCTTATACAGGTTATTCATCAGTTCTCCTTTAGAATATTGTGTACAATCTGGTCATGCATGTTCAGGAAAATTAATTAAAGCTGGCACAGGTGCAGAAAACGGCTCCTAGAAAGATCAGGTGAATGGCGAATCTGTCTTACAAGAAGGTCAAAAGAGCCTGTCTTCTGATAGCAGGAGACTGGGTTCAGTAACTCAGTCAGTGTCTTTTTCTATTTTTCTCTGCTTTCTACAGGCATATGTAAAGAGAGCAGAGGTTGAAAGGACAATAAAAATAGTGGGAATTCTTTTGCCCTTGCGTAAACCTGCCTTTTTTTGAGTCCAAGGACATGTCAGCTATTTCCCACATTGTTCCTTACCATATATTGTAAACAATCACACTGTTAGTCTGATAAGAAATATCCATCTTTTCTGAAGCAGATTTCATGTTATTTCCATTGCCCCTTAGATATTTACCCTATGAGGGGCTGGTGTCAGGAGAGACAGCCTCTGCTCCTTGGCCAGTGATTCGCATTTCGCTGTTAGACTAAACAAGCTGCTATCACGTATGTATTGTGCCCCTACCCTCCCACTGAAGAAGCTAAGAGCATTACCTTTAGTTTCATGCACTATTTCATTACTGGTTAGAGAGCCACACTTACCCAGACAGTGCTTTGGACAAACCAAAATTTCATATCAACTCTCAAAAATCAATAATGACTTTTGAAATTCTATTGTCCTGTTTCCCAGAGGTGAATCTTAATATATCCTTCAGTTGCACCTTGAACAGTTATTTACATGAGAAAGTTAATATGTAATTTGCTAGAATGAAAAATTATACTTGGAGACTTTACTCGTGGTCACTTCTGAAGGACAGTCCATTGTTCCTCACAAAGGCCATGTTTACATGAGATGCTGACTGCACAGTAGCTCATTAGTATTGCACAGTAGTGTTTCATGGCAGGAAGCATTACTGGGCAGTCATTTGGTACTTGTTTATACAAGTACTAAACGACTATGCAGTAATGACTGGGTATTGTATAGATACAGCCAAAGGCTATTTTAGTATACTTTTTAAATCTACACTGGAAGTAAGTGGGCACATCTACATGAAATGCTGACTGCTCAGTAGCCTGATACTACTGCACAGTAGCACTGCGTGGCAAAAAATGTCCAGAGATGCTACTGTGCAGTAGTAGTAGGCTACTGCACAGTAGCGTCACTTAAAAGGAGTTCACTGGCCCTACAGTTACTGTGCACTGTGTCTTGTGCAATTAGTACTTGATTATACAAGTACTTGTTTTTATTGTGCATTTAGTACTTGATTATACAAGTGTAGATGTGGCCTCTGTGACTTTGGAACTTTCATTATTTTACATCTTCTGTTTGAGAACTTCATTTACTGTCATATTTTGTGTATTAAAACATCCTCCTGGTTCTTTGAATTGAGTAAAAGCTTTTCTTCTTTCACCAAAGTGTAAAGCCCACATGTCAAGCATATTGAACAGTAGTTGTTGCTGTCCTATTTTAATAGAGGTCATCTAAGCAAAACAGTGATCTCTCATAAAAAGTATTTGAATGCTGTTTGCTTCTGAAACACTCCCATTCATGCCATGGCGAATCTAGTGATTGATCACTCTCTAGTATCTTTTTTCCATTTTCTTTACCAATATATAACACTGGACCACTTAGAAAAATCCACCTGGGTTGATTTCAGCTGCCTCTCTCTTCCTTGATTTCTGAAGAGGTCTTTTGTCTTCCCTGGATAAAATTATAAGAATCCCTCAAATCAGAGATTGCTTATCAGAAAAGTCTTTCCTACCAAAAAGAGGTACATATCCAGAAGAATATGAAAGAAATGTCTCAGTCTAGTGCAGACACCAATATGATAATACTATGGCAGTAGTACTTTGGAAAGACTTGGGAAAATGTATGAGTTACTAAAAGAAACATGATATCCTGTGGAATCCACATCATAGATCAGAGGGGTCAATTTTCTTCTGAGGATTTCTATTAAAAGGAACGATCAGACACCTGAAAGCCCAATCCGATCTGTCCCACTTCAGTGTGCTAAGGCTGACTTCAGAACTCCCTGCTAAGTGTGGTAGCCCCAGCTTCTGGTTTTACACAAAAAACAATGAACTGTTACAGTGTTATTAAAGTGATAATAAGAAGGTGTTTTTCCAATCCTAAGAGATAAGTGGCATTTAGCTATTTTCGCATTTTAACAGAGTTCTAGTGACAGTTACTGAATTTCTGAAAAGCTGGCTCTCTTAGCAGCACTCTGATATTTGTGAAATGCCAGCTCTCTATGAATATAGGGATTTGGCAAAGAATGAGAGAACTATTCATTTAAATCAAAAGTACACAAATGACAAATAGGGAAGCCATTTATCTGATGTGTTTGGCATAGTCAAGGGGTGAAGCGGGGGGAGAATGACAACCAACTATCACTTCAAGTAATAGCTTCTGGATGATAGGGTACAGTGGCAGGGCAGTTACAGTGTCTTACTATGGCTCCAGAGGCAAGAGTTTGAGTTTCACTCAGGAGGGATGTTGAAGGGTGTCTCTAATCCAGCCAACCATAAGTGGGTACCTGCATTACTGATCCTGCCTTTGTCACTGCCTTTGGGGAAGGGCATAAAAACAGCTGTTGCCAGAGTGGCAGCTGATGGTGCCAATGTAATTGGCATGGCAGGAGCCAGCTTTGTGCCAGGCACTATGCAGCTTTCCTGGGCATGGAGCTGTGCTCCTACACCTCTGGGTATCTGGTAAACTGGGAAGTCAAAGGCAGCCAAATGTAATGCTGGCCACATCACTTCTGTTTGTGCTTCAGTTGCTCAAGCAGACCTCTGACTTTTTTTTGAACTCCAGAGGATGCCAAGAGTGGTGCTGAATCCCCAAAAGACACTCCATTTAGTCATTATCACTCACATAGGGTTTGTCTATGCTGAAGCCAGAGGCATTGTTGCAGCACAGGTAGACATTGTTTACTTAAGTTAAATTCACCAATAGACATGAAGATGTGGTGGTGCAGACCTTCAGGGTGGGCTAAGGAACCAGAGAACTCATAGTACTAGGAGTGTTTGTATAGCTTACTCTGAAACCCATGCTGCTGTACTGTTACTGTTGGTACCTGAGATAGCTAGATGGGCACCTCAGCTAAAGTACAGTGTCCAGGTTTAGGCACTGCATTATAAGATAGATGTACAGAAACAGGAGAGAGTTAGAGTCAAGTGACAAAGATGGTGAAGGCATTGAAACACTATCAAACTTATTTTCTTATGTCATTGGAGATTGCTACGCTTGGTAAGCATCTTTCTGGAATAATTTAGGAATACTGAATCTTGCAGCCATGCGGGGGGGGGGGGGGGGTCAGTGTAGCAGATCTCTGAGGTGCTTTCCAACTTTCTGATTCTATGAGTGTCCTGACTAACCTGTTTGACTGTTCAGGGTACGCAAACTGCATAGTAACCTCATGTTTATAGTGGCAATTAAATTATTACATTAGCTCATCTCAGCAAATCACTTAACTGGCATTACTATGGCAAGATGGGAAAATTTACCAGCCTGGAAAATCATGAGCCAGATAAACTGTTGGTGTAACATTAAAAAAGCTTATGACCAAAATGCCCTTGGTCCACCCTTTATAAATAAGACTATACTTAATGTGCTGAGGAGAAGAGATGAATCAAAGACTTGCTTTAGAAAAACCTCTCATTCTTTAGGTTTGCCCCTTCCTCAGGGCAAGCAGCTGTTGAAGTTGAGAAAATAATCCCTTGGTTTTTTTTCCAATAAAGGGCCTACCTACAACTTCAGTGGTATGATCGCCAGGAGAGCGTATCTTCTGTACCAGGTCACAGGAGTTCAGTTCAGAGTTGTACAGTAGAAAGAGCATGCCTGCAGTCTCTTGAAGACATCAGACTTCTGTAAGTCAGCCAGCCACTTGGCCCTGAAGGGAAATCTGCAAGGTACTTAAAGCTATAACATCTCTCTCAAAGGTCTGAGGCAGGAATCAAGTCTAAAATATACAGCCACCATGTGAAAAGCCTTTTAATGTAAGTTATGATTCATATTTGAAAGCCATGTTTGACTGAATTTCCATTACTACCCTTACAAATTTTTAAAAATAAAGGATAAACAGAATTGTTGACATGCCAATAATTTTTACTGATGAATGGCACTGTCCGAGAGCTGCAGCTCCTTAATTTAACTGCAGAAAAATACGTACTTTATGCCCAGGTAAACTCATTAACTTGACAAACACTTTCCCTTGACGACACTCTAACTGAAAGCTGTGCTTCAAGTTCCTGCCTATTTTTCCGGCACTGATCCTGCCCTGGAAACCATCAGTCCTGTTGAAGTCAAGGGACTGTTGATAGGTTTAAAATTGAACATGTGTATAAGTTTTTGCAGGATCAGGGCCTATGTAACTAAGATAAAATCCTCTCCAGAAATGAAATAAATCTTACCAAATAAAAAAGAAGTAAACATGGAACAATTTCCCCCCCCATAAAGTGGTAAATATTAAAAGCAGAGGGTTAAGTAAAGGCGAGACTGAGCCTGTTGAACTTGTTTTTCTCTCCTCCAAAGCTGCCTAAGTTTACTGTCTATGGCACTATCTGTAAGGCTTCAGACAGCAATGAAAGGAAGCCAGAGAGTCTCACTGACAAAAGACTGAAACCCTGGTATCTCTTTTGTTTTCACCCAAGTCTATGGCCACTGACATTACTCCCTTACACCATGGATGGATAATAAGCCCCCTTCTCAGGAATAGAAAAGCTCTTATACATTTTAATGTGACCTTAGACAGTGCTTTTCAGAAATCACAGGCACATCTGACTACACTTGAGGTTGAATTGAGCTAATGGCATTCACCTCATCTTTAGATGCAAAATTGGAAGATAAAAAGACCTTGATGTGAAAAGGAAAGGGGGGTTGTGGGGAGCGGGGGTGGGGAAAGAGAAGCAGATTAGAGATATTGCTTAAAAATCTTATGATTGCTAGTTGATAACGAAATGTCTCCTTCTCTTTCTAAAAACCCTATGGGCTTGCAAGATGTCCTTGCGCTTTTATTTTTAATGATAGAATCTTTTTATTCCCCGGCCAAGGAAATTTCAATGTTGCTGCATATGTGGCCAGGAGATACGTTGACCTTTAGCAAATCTTATTTTTAAAATCAGATGGAACAGTTATTGCAATATTCCAACCCTGTAAGATTAAAAAAGAGCTTTCTTCCTCTGTAATCAGACGTGGATTAAATTTATTAAAGGTGCCGTATCTCTTTTTTTAAATGACACTTGCCAGTCATATTGAATTATAATAAGCCATTTGAAGCTGTGGTATCCTTCTGGTTTTATTTTTTTAAAGCTTAAACCAAGGCATTATAGAATGAATGGGATAACTTATTTCACTAGGAAAGCAACTTGATGTTAACAGGGAAAGGGTAGCAGACAAAAGAAGCCAGTGAAAACATTAATGAATGAAAATGATAAGCAATGAAAAGTGCAAAAGCAAACACAACTAGGAAATTCAGAGAGGAAAATACAATTTAAAGTCCAAAGTAGATCTACTAACTGAAAATGTGCAGTCGATAAAAGGTAAAAAAAAGCTTCAAATGAGTAGTGAGTTGTTTACAATAATTTCAATTTTATTTCTAAACAGAATATTTTGTGTGTTGTAATGCATGTGAAGAGCTAATGATGTTTGATCAATCAGTCAACCAACCATAAACAGTTACATATTTATTTATTAGGTATAGCGGGTATGGAGGCAGCTGTCCAAGATACTGGAGATGATAATCCTTTTTTCGGGGAGTTTACAATCTAAATAGATAGATGCTCAGACAATATGGTTGAGATTTCTGAAGCAAACTTTGGTAAATATGTCTACAGCCTGCTTTGAGATGGATGGGATTGATATGACTCAACTCCTCGGTCCATTTTCAATTTCAGCCTATGGCAGTGGGCAAAGTAGTACCTCCAATGTATCTGCCCAAACTATGGAAGGTGTGTATTTCTTACTCAGCTTCTGAATCTTACTCTACTTGAGATCTCAGTGGTTCTAGATGAAGTGTTAAAGCCCAAATCATAACAAACCTCTTCCTCTGGATCAAATTTAGGTTCAAAGCATATTCAGTGAAAGTCTTACTGGCACAACGAATTAAGTTTGGAAATCTCTCATGAGCAGTTCATGAGAATTTGACACCATTGAATCCAAACCCCAGCTCTGGCTCAGCCTGGGATTCTAACATTCACAATGATCATATTTCCCAGCTGGATGTTATTTCCTTGGTCAGTCACAGCTGAAAGTTAAGACTGGTTCTGGCTTATCACTTATCCAGACATGCAAACATGCTGGGGAAAAGTACAGACTCAAGGTGTGCCTGGTAGAGGATGGTCACCCCCATGCTGCCCTTTTTGAAAACGTGGCAAAGCTACTCCTCAAAGCCTTTGTGAGACATGCAAAAGCCTTCAGTCTGCATGAAGATCCATATTGATCTAGCCTTAGTTGTCCATCATTAGTCCTTTGAGGTTAGTCCTAGCAGTCTGTATAAGCAGGGCAAACTTCGGCCCAGGTCTTGGGAAAGACTTCCACACTTAACATTATACACACGGAATAGCATGTAGTATATGTGCATGTTTGCCTTTGTAGGAAGATGGTGCATGGTGTGGAATTTTGCCTCGATTCTTTGTTCAGCCAAAATTTGGCCCTAGAGTAAACAGGCACTCTGTAAGATTTATGGCAAGTTACCATGTGCATTTGTATTCTTATAGTGCAACAGTGTTTTCTTACATGTATTGTGGCTTAAAGGCCAATAACTTCCTAGATCTCTTACTGATACTACTTATAAGAGAGCTGCAAGAGATACCTACTATCATTTTTACATATGATAAAGTGTTTTAAAATGACATAGGGTCAAAATAAGCCTCAGTGTAACT
The DNA here is from genome assembly GCF_052110815.1 of Crocodylus siamensis. NCBI lineage: Eukaryota > Metazoa > Chordata > Crocodylia > Crocodylidae > Crocodylus > Crocodylus siamensis. Next base: position 271,559,157 of record NC_143396.1, on the reverse strand, counting down.
CCATTGACACTCACCAGGGATAACGCCAGGGATAAATTTGGCCTTTGCTGTGTAATAAAGCCTCCCTTTGTTTATCCTTAAATAAACATGAATTAGAAATGTTGTCTAGATACAGTATGATCAAGAAAATAAACACATAGAATAATACATTTTATGTGTTTGTTAAACTCTAATGCTTCTTTTTTCCGTCCTTCCTTTCTTCCTTTTTTCTTTCTCCTTATCTCCCCACTGCAGTGCATGGGAGTGTCTAGCATTAGGCCAGTGTTCTTGTCATAATTTTATAAATAAAAATTATTATTATTAGAGGGTGGTCCATTATTTTCTGTGTTTTAAAATGTATTTTAAATTGCTTTTATAATATTGTATAGTGCCCTAAGCACTTCGGCGGGGGAGCACTTTATAAATAAAATTATTATTATTATGCTTAGTGCACATGTCAGCAAGTGTTCCTAAGAAATAAGTGACTGGTATCCTTGCCCTCCAGAGACTGAGAGCCTTATTTCTTTAACTTGACTTTCACCGGCCTGAAGTCTGGGTAAGAATTAGAGTCACTTCTAATCTTGTTCTTCCAATTGGCACAAGAAAATGAGCTGTCATTGAATAGCACTGGCAAGGAAGTGCCATTTTTATAATTCCTTCTTCATCTTGCTATAACCATGTTCTCCCCCTTTTTTTATTTTGCGGATGCAAAGTTGTCAAGTGGGAAAAAAGAACTCTTTAAAATTTCAATGGGACCCTTTGAAAGATGCTTGCGTGTGTTTGTTTGTGTGCACATGTGTGTGGGTGGAGTGGGAGAAAGGAGTGAATAATCTTAAAACTTAATAAGCAGTTTGGTGCAGTTTATCTAGAAGGTATTGGTCCTAAGTTCTGATTGTGTCGTTTTTGAAATCTGGAATTCTTAATAGATCATATTTTTCCTTTTAGATGAACTTTAAAGAAAAATGATAATGTAAGTACTGCTAGTTACTGTAGGTTGGGATTTAAGATTACAGCATTTAGTAAGATTATATATTTGATGAACAAGGCGAGGTGGTGTGTGTCAGCCTTTGAAGGGGTTACCTCGCTTAGGAAGTGAGTATTAACAGCATCTCAGCCCTACCAAGATTAATGTCAGCGGAATCAAAACTGGCATTAGCAGAACACTGTTGTCAGGAAGACCACAGCAATTCAATAACTTTAACGCCTTGGGTAGCTTTCAGTGTGTGTGTGTGTTTATGTGTGAGAGAGTCAAAGGCTCACTAAGAGTCATTGCTTAAAATGATCTGTGCCAAGTAGCAAGTTTTAATATAAAGATCATAAAAGATTTGAATATGAAACATACAAGAGTTGAGTATGCAAAATACATGCAGATGCTTGGTAAAAGTTTCTCAGGTTTTTTTTTTTGTTTAGTTTCATAAGGGGATTCCCATCTCGGATAAGGTTGAACTGGGATCTAACGTGAAAGCCGAATTCCAATTTGTCATTTACACAAGTGATTGCCAGTGAACCTGGTGTAGAACCCTGGAGGGTTGGCTAATGATAACACAAGAGATGCCTCAGACAATGATGAGAAATGGGGCTTGCTGGTCTCTGGCTTAGCTAGTATCCTTTTTAGACAATTTCGCCAGATACAGACATTGCACTTCTACCAGTATAAGTGATCGAAACCAGTCTACACCTGTAACAGAACCAAAGTTTGGCGCACACAGACTGATTTGCCCCCTTCCTGATAGAAAATTTGCCCCCTTACTCCCTTTTCAAAGGGCAAATTTATGTTCTGTTTGCTACCAATCTAAACTATGCCACTTACAGAAAACTGCACAATTTAGATTGATTCCTCCTCAGGCTTTTTGAATGTCTGTACATAGCCTTTGTGAATGGGTATTGAAAAACATTATGGCATATATTATGGGCCTGATTCTCATTTACAGTAATGTGCCTTTATGGTAGGAAGTCATAAAGTGGCTCAGAGCTGCGTAAGAACATATTGGAAATGAGAATCGGGCCCTTCACTCATCTTTGTAGACAGGTGAGTATTGATACACTGAGTGTAGATGATAATTTGCTACAGATTTTGTGAAGATATTTCAGTAAGAGTTACTGGAAAGCTGTTCTCTCCTCTTCTAGCCCCTCACTCCAGGGAAAGTATAGGTTCCAGTTAATACATAATGGGTATTTAGACTCAAATGGTATCATGCCATATTTCAGATAGGCTGAGCAGAAAAAGCACATCTTGAATTTGAGGCAGAACAATAACAACAAAAGCCCTTGATGGGGAAAGAACCTGAACTGTTCGTGCAGAATTTACTCCCCTGTAACAGGGTGGAGCACTTTGCCTCTGGGTGATGGAAAACTGGAACAAAGATTTGTTTTTGAAATGGCTGAGGAGCTGTTTGCCTTGTATTCTTCCCAACTGGTCTGAAATTCGGGATTGCCTGTTTGTATTAGTGATGTAAACTGTGAAGTATTTTATTTTTCAGCTTGCTTTGTCAGATCTCTCAAGCCAAAAACCTAAGTCTGTGCAACGTAACAGCCATCAGTTTATTTCTGGTATTAGATATCATTGCTTGTGCGTGTGTGTTGAGATGAGGGACAAGGGGTTGTGTGTGTGTGTTGGGAGGGTACATTAACTGTTTCCTTTTTATTTTGTTCTATTTAATTGTGATCTACTCTTTGCCAATCAACCCCTTGCACTAATTTTTGAAGTACAGAGGGTGAAATGAAAAAAAAAGAGTAGACTGACTTAGACTTACAGCTCAGAAGTTGTGCAAGGTAAATTCATAGTCCTGCTAATTTTGGGTATGCTCTGTGTATTTTTGGGAGAGGAAGAAAAAGGAAAAATTAAGATGGAAAATAGTATTAATTGTTTTATGATCTGTTTAGGGTTGGTCCATTTATTGTATCTATCTTTAATTTCAAAATCCAAAAAGCTTTCAGTGAAACTAAAGTAAAACTTTAGTGTTTACTTGACTCCTATTGTGAGCAATATATTTTACAAATGTAAAGCTTTTCTAACATAATTTGAGAGCTAATATTTTAGGAAAAAGACTGCATGATGATTATGCATTTCTGCATCTTTATAAGTTGGCAGATATTTTTGTGATCCTTGCTGTGTACAAATGCAATCATTTTAACAACTTCCTTTTGCCAGACGCTGTGATTTGAAAGCCTAAATCTCAGTCTTGGTTCTTTATGATTTTACAGTAGCTGGCTTAGATCTGCCATGCTACTACTCAGGATCCTGATCTGTTTGTAAAAAAATAAATAAATAATTATTTGCTTTAAATGTGTGAAGTGTTCCAATAATTTTAAACAGTTTAATTTAAATTTTAAACTACAAATCTTCAACCTCTAATCACTTCTAGACTGAAGTGGTTTTAACCAAATGTGAAGTGCTGCAGTGTTTGAAATGATTATGCATAGAGCAGACGGCTGTAAACTTTGGAGAGGGATTCAAACTATTTTTTATATATAAGCACTTGCATAATATTGAACTATTACATTTGGAGAGAGAAAGGCTGTGTTAAAATAGGGCGGTCAAAAGGGTGAAGTGATATAGAGTGTCTGGAAAGTTTCTGAGGTATGGTGAAGATGACGAACACAAGTGAATAACCCCCAACCCTTCCTGCCATGCCACTGATGTGTGACCTAAGGAGTGGATCACAAAGAAAACTGGCAAGAAAAGAGGTCTGCAGATGCTACTGAAGTGCAGGTGCAGGATGGAATAGAGCATTTGGAAAAGTGAGAGAAATCCCTGTAGCACTGCATGGAAAGAGGTGCAGAGTGCAACAGAATGAGGGAGAGAAGGTGTCTGTCCAGCAGATTAGGTTGGATTTTACTTCCAAATGCACAGTTACATTTTCTAGGTCTTCTTCCAATGTCAGTTCCTCTGCAACATTGTTATTTTAGGTTTCTTAGTCTTTGCATCATGTTATTTTTCCTGTTCCAGCAAAACAGTAAGAAACTTAAACTAGAATTCAGAATCTGGTCCAGAACTCAGCTCCAGCTGGAAAAACACATGTGTTGGCATTCAGCTCCTGTGAGTTCCTCTATGACTATTCTGAACGCTGGCTTTGTTACAGTAGGCAGGGGAGCAGCCATGATAGGCCAGAGTGACAAATTGCTTAGTCTTGTACATATATGTTTTTACCTGGCTTGTTTTTCTTAGCATGTAAGCACAGTCTATATACTGCATATTTTTTTCCCTTCGTTTTCATGACCCTGTCCAGTGTGGGTGACTGACAGATTCACTATGTGATTTCTCAGCTTTTGATGATGAACTTTTTCACAGCAGTGCTTATCTTTTATTTAATATTATTATGATTATAATGAAGGGCCACATGTCTGGAAGAATGGAAATGAGATTGGACACTGGCTCTTTTACTCTTCCTTTGACTTTATTCTTTAAAAATAACATTTGTGAGTGTTCTAGATGAAATAGGAGGAATAACTAATTATACAGATAATAATTTCCTCCTCATAATTATTCAGAGAATTTGCACTAGGTAACTATCTCAGGTCCTAATTCTGGAAAGACTATAGCATATGTTTAACTTTATTCATGTCAGTGATCCATTGGCTTTAAAGGAACTACTTACGTATGTTCATAAAGTAAACTATTTGCTTGCAGGACTGGGGCCTTGCAATGCAGAGAGAATGTGAACAAATGTTACAGTTTTTCCTTTTGGTTAAAGAAGACTTTTTTATATTAAAAACCCAAATAATCAAATGCAAAACAGATGAAAGAGGAGACAACATCTCTTATTCCTGAAAGAGAATTGTGACATGCATCAGTTAATATTTGGCAAACCTCTTCCCTTTTGCAGACTGTTTTCGTTTGTTTAAAGATGGATGAATTAATACTTCTGATGCCACTTAGGACTTTGTGTTAGAATGCGCTATTGTCCGAAAGGCACAGTGATGCTGGAAAAGAACTGTATGACTGTGTGACTAGAAAATGCCCAACCAGCCTTCCTACCACTTGCATTGTTTTTATATATGCAAGGGGAAATTTATTTCTGCGTTTTGCATTTGAATTTTCAACACATATAATCAACGAGATTTGCCCCAGGGAAATCTAAAAAGGCTGCTGGTTGGGCATTTTCTAGTATGGGGCTGTCATTCCACAACTTGTTTTTTCTGTTGGGTCCAAAGAGCTTGACTCTGCTATCTTCAGATCACCTTACAGTAATATAAATTTTTCCTTTAGTTGCTATGTGAGGACATTTCAGATTCACCCTCTTGTTTCTGATGGAGCTGTTAGAATTATTTTATAACTATTATGCTGGTAGACAAAGCTGACCAGAATTCTCTTCTGCACCAGGAACTTGATTTTTCAGCTCACCTGGTCTGACATAAGTTAGAAATTGCCTTGTTACTTCAGTTTGTAATAGCTGGCTACGTGACCGTACATCGCTGAGGATTTGGCACAGCAAACGGGTGCTTATTTCCTCACCCTACGTGCCCCAAACATGTCTCCTCCTTTTCATATCATAATTGTTATGCCAGGAAGAGGGTGGGGAACATTTGGCATAGCAGCAAACGGAGTTTGTTTGTGCCAATTGAGAGTTCTCCTCTGGCATGGGAATTCTCCATTGGGCAGTTGTGGCCAGATTATGTTCTCCCTGTGCACACAGGTTGTGAAAAGAGGAACTGTGGCTGTGAGTCTGGCCCATACTGTTTAAATGATAGGTTCCTTTTCATTGTACACACGCTGAAGCCATTTCTCCTCAGCATCTCATCTCATGAATTGAACTCTTTGAAACAAAATAACAAAACTTGAATAACAAGAACAATACTGTTCGGGAGTGAGAGTTCTGCCATTTGTATCTGCAAAATGCCTCTGGCCAAATCCAGTTTGAGGCCTCTTTGACTTTGTTTCAAAGAATACAATTCCTATGGAAAGCTTCCCATTGACTTCCATGGGATCAGGCCTTCTATATATACAATATGCTGAAAGGACATATAGATTATACCTTGTCATTCTGGCTGATAGTATTGTGGCCTTTACAGGGTTAAAAAGGGGGTGCTGCTAAAACTTGAGCCAAAGAGCCAAGCCTCTGAAACTGGTTCCAAACTGGATGATCAGGCAGGGGGAGGCAGATAACCCAATCTACTCAGTAGAGCTGGTTAGATATGTCCTCCTGGAACATTTTACCAGTAGGAGATGATGATTTGTTGTAAGTGAAACATTTCAAAGTGTTGTGCTGATTTTGATGAATCTTCTGACAGGACTCAGTGAGAGCTGTGTCAGAGCCCTGCCTGCTAGGCAGATTTCCATCAGAAACCTGCCAGGATTCCCACCAGCTCTTCTGCCTGACTTCTCAGACACCCACGCTCTGATGTACTACTCCTCCCAGCACCCGGACTTTCAAGGAGGCCAGCATATCAGTTAATGCTGTCCACTAGCCAGGACTCGCAGGGGCTAAGCTTGGGAGGCTGTGTCAGACAAGCCTGGAGGCTCTTCCGGTGTTCCACTAACCCTGTTGCAGGTTTGGAAGCCAGAGTTGAACCAAGCAACAAAACTTTCAAATTATTTAAATAACAAAAAAATTATTTTTTTTACCAGAAAAAGAAGGGGAGGAAAAAAAAAGAAAAATGCAAACTTTCATCAGGCCAATGCCATTAATTTTGGGCAAAATAGTTAAATTTCACATTCTCTTCTATGGTGCCACAATGGTTTTAATAACCTTTAATAACTCCAACTTTTTATTTTAGTCTTATTATTCATTTTTCAATATGCTCCTTTTATTACACCCTCATGTACAGAGACATGAAGAATAATGCCGCAAAGAAACCAAACCCATATATTAGACTAGCTGAACCACATGGGGTTCTATAGTGGGCAGATCTGTGTTGCACAATGAATTATTTCTACTTTTTCCCTAAGTTTAAATACAGTTTAAGCTGTTGATGTTAATGTTATCAAACCCACATTTTTATATCATTTGCCAGGCTTGACAGAATTAAGTGGATTTCTTTAAGTGATAATAGATGTAATTAATTCGGTATATAAGTTGCTTCATCGCCTTTGAAGTTAAGTAAAAAATGAGATGGTAAGACTGAATTAGTGATATTTAATTGGAAACCATTATAAAAATAAACTGCACACACTGTAGTTCAGTGAAAACAGGAAAAAGACAGTGAATGCATAACAGTAAATATGAAGAGTTTGAAATTGGGTGTTTTGCTTTAGTAGCTTTAAGGGTGACAGTATTGACTGTAAGTATAATAAATGGAAGATGGATCTATACTAAAAAGTGTGGGTCTGAGCAACTGGAAGATAATTTATTTACAAGGATAGTGATGTGAAATTTTGTGAACTTTATCCTTATGTGAACAGAAAAAATGAAATTGTAACTTTCAGTATTTATGAAAGTGTTCTTTTTCCTTTCTTCAGTTCATCCCATAATAGTCCTATAATATTAATATCAGCTGTTATATTACATTTTAATGCCTCACAAAGTTTTAACCACATGCATCTGCAGCTGACACACACAGAAGTTTGAGAGACAGAGGACAATTTCAGCATGTTCAGCAGCCAATGGTTGTTCTAACTTACTTGTACAATACTCAGATTTTAAAGAGATATTAGAATTGGCATACCAGAATTGAGCAGTATCCCAGGGACTGATGGTTCCTTATATAAACTAAACATAAACAGCGAATCTATCCCACAAGTGGGAATTCCATTAGATATGATTTTCTGGAATTATAAATTGCAGTGTGGTCTTTTGTTGGGCAAAGTTTAGGTAGCTTGTTCAGTTCCCAGCCTGTCGTTTCTCTCAAGATGTTCCCTTCACATTTGCCCAACTGAAATGGGTATGATTCACTTGGGACTTAGCAACTGTTGTTGGAAGGTGAGTAGAAAGAGAAGAGAAGAAAGCTTGGCAGGCACCCTCCAAGTAAAACCAAGACTATATCTTCACTGCCAAAAAAAGGAGTTTTGTACAGTAGTTGTCTTCTGTAATTTAGATAACTACTTTGCTGTATAATTCTAGTGGAGCCAAAGCGCAGCAAAGCCGGTGAGAAACCATATGGGTGCTAGTGAGGCATTGTTAGCGACTTACCAAATACAGAGTTTCATGGAAATCGTATAATTGGCAGTCTCCCATGAAATAGCCGGTTCCCTGTGAAAAAACACGGGGAACTGGCTATATTCAAAAACCCAGCAAAGAGCTGGCAAAAACCTGTCTCCTAGAAGGGTTGGGGAGAAGGAAAGGAGCGAAGAGAAAACAAAAAAGCAGACTGCCCATCTCCTGAAGTCGGGGGGGGGGGGCAAAGGAGGGGGAGTGGAGAGAGAGAAGTGGGAAAAGTTCCCATCTCTCTGTTTCCAGAAAGGGAAGGGGGGACTGGGGGAGCAGGGAAAAGCCCACCAAAAGTCCCCTTCTCCTGAAGGGGGTGGTGTGGAGCAGGGTGGGATGACAGCGGGGACTTGAGCAAAACTGTTTGTTTACTCAGTAATTATTACCCTCTGCACCTTGAAGAGGGTAATAATTGCTGAATTAACAAGCCAGGCAGCTCCAGCCAGGACTTTCAATCAATGCCTGCAAGGGGTGGGACTTGCAGGACCCCTCAGACAATCAGAGGTGTGGGGGGCCCCGCTTTGCTCCACCTTCAAAATGGCAGCCCTGGCTGTGATATGGCCATGAAAGCCATGTAATTGGCTACCGGGGCACATGAATTTGGTATGTCCATAGGCATTGTGGGGTTCTTTCCTTGCACCACTCTGATAGCTAGTACTTGTGTCTCTTCTCCATTAGGATTTCAAAGTGAAATATCTGGGCACAGAAAGTGCCATGGGTTAGATGGCTACTCCTAACCCAGCAGATCTTAGCTGTTGGGTCAGGAGAGTAGGGATTGAGCTCCACTTTGGAGCCGATCTAGGAACTGATGTCTGCATTACATGTTAATAAAAGTGCTCTGTGGGACCATCATGGGATTGGGCCCTATTTAAACACTCTGCAGCCATGCACTTGTGTCAGGTCACAGATGTAGAGCACGTTCAGGAGCTAGATCAGGTGAAAATTGTCACTTCTGACTGTGTCCTCTAATGCACATTATCTATCTATGAACAGGCTGTATTTTTTGTCAGTGAACATACTGACCAAGTTCATACATATCCTCACCAGTCTCAAGGTTGAATGAAAGAAAGAACATGGGTACTTCTGGGAAGTAAATAGAAAATGTTTGTAGTCCCCTTTAAATTAGTGTTATGCTGAAAGGTGCTAATGTCTGCTGTCAGGCAGTCTTTGCTCCAAAGACAATACCAGATTTCATTAACATCAATGGGTTTGCCAACCACTCCTTTCACACTGTATAGAAGAAGCAATCAAGCTTCTTTATTTTGGGAGAAGGGGGAATCTCAAACAATGGAAGGACTTCACACAGCACATGGCATGTTGGAGCAAAGTCTGTAGGCAGACAGTTTTTTCTTTTAGCGGGAAACATAGGGGGTAGGTTACTACTTTTACATCTGTTAAGTGTTAGGGACTGAAAAACTAATAGAAAGCCTGGAGAAGCAATTCTGAATATGACTCCAAGAGGAAGCAGAGGGACAGAGATTCTTAGGTACAGGCCGTGTTAATATAGCAGACTTTGGGAGTAGGAGATATCTGAGCAAGGAAACTGCCTGCCTGTGAATAAAGAAGTTTACTTTTAAGAATAGCTCTGATCTGAACAATTGATTTCTCATCCTAACAGTAACAATCCTGCCTGGCATTGAATATGGGTTACCAGCTCAGGCTAAAGGGATGACTTTCTGTTTTAATTTTAGCAGAGGGCCTCTTACAAAAAACAGAGCGGGCATTGGGAAGACTCTCATTGGACTTTGGATGAGGTCAGAATAATAAAGGCCTGATATTGTTAAGATTATTATCTAAAGAGAATGATTCTAAGGGGAATTTATAGCAGGAGAGACAATACTTGCTTTTCCTGGTTTTGACAGCGTGTCACATTGAATGGATGCACTCTTCATTTCCAAGATTTTGACGGTCCATACAGGCTAATTAAAGAAAACTACCAAATTCAAATGCTTCCTTCTGAGAAACAGTACTTTCTTCCACAAGAGGTTGATATCTGGTAATGTGGGCATGTGACTGGTTAATGTGATATAACACATATTGAGGGAACCTACTGAATGCAGATATTACTAATTAACACATGATATTATCAATCAGCATTTATGCCATTTATAGAACATTTCATATTCCTGCCACTGTAGTTTCAAGCCCTGTAACAATGCGAAATAATATTTTAAGGAAGGATTCATATGTTAGAAGGAAAATTAAGAGGCTGAGTTGTCAGAGGGGAGGGATAAAGAGACAGACACTAAACTACACTGAGAGGAGAAGCATTTTGTGAACATAGCAGATAAGGTTTTTGCCCAGAGACCTTGACAACTCAGAGAAAATCTTGGGTATGGGACTTCAGAGCATCGCAGTGGGAAGGAATGAGGAAAGAACAGGTGATTGATATAGGCTAGAGAGAACAGTTTTATGAGTACTTCATCCATGAGTTTCTGTAGATGCTGTATCTTATTATGAATGTTTCTTTCTTACAGTTAGACATAGTGGTGGTGAGTAGGAATAGTCGTGAACAGAAGAACTGAGTTGAGTTTTGAGCAAAGATGTAATGGAGAACACAAGGGAAAAAGGTAGCTTTAAACCACCTTTTCCCTTCCTTGACCCTGGACTGCCCTAAGTCAAAGTGGCCATTGGTATAATTTCAAGAAGGCTAGGAGTTGCTTTGAATTGGACCAGTCATTTTTATTACACAGCAACTTCTGTCACAGCTGGAGATTAGATACAGCATCCTGTGTTCCCCCCTTTCCCTACCCATCCTTGTCCCTGATGCTGACAGAAAGCTATCTTGGGAATGATCAGATTTAAGTTTCTACCTGTAGCAGGTGGAGTCAGGGTTAGAATCTGATCTCTTATATTTTTCCTTGTATATAGTATGCTTTCAGAAGAACAGTCAAAGAGAAATGCACACTACTTGGAAGACTGGAGTGAGTGGAGGCCCAAGGGTTAAGAGAGAGTCTGTCACACAAATAGTTTCCTGCAATGATAGAACATAAGAGAGAACAACCTGAAAATACATAGACACGGAGACAGAATTTCTCTAAAAAGCTGGATTCATTCTCTCCTATGAGGCATCAATGTGTGTTGTTTATATGACTATACTGTCGGCTCCTCCTGAAGAGCTTGCAGAAGTATGTGGCAGAAAGGAACTAACATCTTAGGCTGAGGAAACACAAGTGGAGGCTGGAAAGTGGGAAGGAGCTGGAATCATGCAGTGAGTAGGAAGGGTGAGATTCTTCTTCACTCCCTTCTTCTGTACCTTCTCTTTCCCTGCTGAAGGAAGAGCTGTGGGTGCCTCTCGTTTTAAATTAGCCAGTGAGCTAAGTTAATGGTAAAATTATGTTGTGCTGCTTTTTTGGCATTTATATATATATTCTTCAACACTGTGACCAGGGACAGAACGATGGCCCCTGATTAACGAAAGAAACTTTACAAAATGATTGCAATGAGCCAACAATCTATGACGGAAGTAAACCAATGGATATTATTGTGAAAGCTTCTTGAGAGAGACTGTTCACTGGTGGACCATGAGATATGTTGTTTGAACCTTTTTTTGGAGTCTGAGAAACTTTTCCCTGTCCAAAAAAAGATCTTGCTCTCTGTAGGGGTTCCCGAGGGAATGAACAACACCCTCTGGCTTGATATTCAAGATAGGAACTGAGGCAAGGGTGCCTGACTGTCACATAGTCTCATCTCCACTGGATAAATGCTTATATTGGGACCCCTGAGATGGGTGCACCTGGAGTGCTGGTAAAAAGGAATGATGGATGAATAATTGGTAAGTGTATTTTAGGGACTTTCTTTCTTTCTTTCTCCATAATTAAGAGCCTCCTTTTCTAATAGTAATACTACACAGCTTTCCAAGGGGAATAACTTACTACTTAGAAGTCTGCATTAGCCAAGCCCATGCAGCTATCTTATCTGTCTGTACCTATACTGCTACAGAGGAACTCAACAAGTCCAAGCTTAAAATGGAATGAACTGGCTTAAAGTTAGAATGGTTTAGCTTCCACTGGAGGCCAGATGGACAAAGCAGTTGTGATGGATCAGCTGGAAAATGCTAGTATTGTAAAGCCCTTTAATCATTTCTGTAGCAACACCCATGCTTTGGTTTCAAATATACTTCGATGCCATTTTTTTCTCATCTTATTTGCCTCCACCCATCCTTTCTGTCCATGTATCCCCTTCAGTATTCTGCATTATATAGGATGAAAGAAACAGAAGATGAGAAGGAACAAAATCTGCTAGGCTTACCATGCCCCTCATTTCCAATGTTCATTAATGGGAAAATGATGCATTATGTGACTAAAGTGCAACTGAGCCTAAAGGATCATCTTTGTTCTAGATTTAGTAGAAAAATTAAAACAAATAAATCAAGGTCCTTCTCATCCTGGAAAAATATATATACTGCCTGATAGTAACACAAACTTTTTGTAGTGTCTTCAGTTCTGAACCTGTTCAATTAGAATGACCTTGGTTATGTATCTAATCTCAAATCTCATCCTTGCCTTGAGATTCTGCTGATATCCAGCAGTTCTCCTTTTAAAAAAAAATTGGTTTTAGTAGCTGGTGAACTTTTTCACCAACTGTCAGCATGGCTTGCAGCAAGACATGGCGTTCGTTCATGGTGGTAATGGAAATTGCCACAACACTTCTGTGAGTTGAAGTTTATAAGGCAGATACTGTTTTGGGACTATCATACTTGGAGACCAAATTCCTAAGTGATCTTTATCAGATGGCATGGTGCCATGGAATCACAAGTACCACATTTATTTCTTGTTCTAGGTGTGAAAATTTGGCACTATCAAGTAGAACTGATAGAAATATTTTACCTGAAAATTTTATTTTAGTTATTTTTTCAGTGTTTAAAGAAAAGATCAGAGCTAAAATATAAAATTCTGTGGTAAAAATTGTTTTTTGAAAGATTATATATGTGTGTGTGTGTGTTTATGTATATATATGTGTGTGTGTTTGTACATGGTTATATATGTTTTCTTAACAGTTAATTTTTTAACAGAAAACCAACACTTATATGAAAAAAAATATATTTTAAGAACAGCATTTTTCAATTTTCAGTTTCAGTCTTCCATTAAACCTAAGAAAGTTTGCTGTGAAGAAATTTGGCATTTTTTGATCAATTGTGCCTGAAAGATAAGCCCTATTCTTATCAAAAGTTTGGCCACAAGCCTCAGCATTGAACCATCAACTTAGTGCAAAATCCATTGCAAAATATCTCCCTGCGCCATGTTGAACATTTGATCTTCATGGAAAATTATCATTAGGGCAGGTGGGAGATGTATTGTAGGTTGAGAGAAGCTCTTACCTTTTAAGCCATAATCCTCAGTCCGAATTAAAACATTCAGCCCCATCAGTAGAATGAATGTGACTGTGTGGAGCATGGATACTTGTTGAAATTTCTGAAATGTTTGGAGTTTTTTTGCATTAAAAAAATCACACCAGGAGACCATTTTTTTTCTGTTTACCTTCATTTGTATCTGCCCATTTTTAAGGAGACACCAACATTGTCTTTTTTCATAAGCACTCCCAGTACCTTTTTACATTGGCAGTTTGTAGTGAAATTCAGGCAGTGACTTTCACACACCCACAAAAACATTACAGAGTGACCTGTTCATGGCCAGATCTGACATGCCCTGCCATGGTGGGAAAATTACTTCACCTCAATACACTGGAGTTGCCCTCAGTCGAGTCCTGCAATTATTTAATTACGATCTAACTAAGGCTGATAACATATTTGAAACTAACCATAGTTGGGGGAACATGCATGGAGGGTGGGGATGAATGCCTTCACATGTCAAGCCCTTGTATCTAGCCAACTGAGCTACAACACTGTGAGGTTTTCTTGCTTGATGGAAAAAGGGGTGATTAAACCTTGCTGTGCAATGTGCTCGTCTGGGTAGGTTTTGCATGATTTTTTTCCCAAGACAATGTACTGTGTAGTTAGCATATGAGAAAACCTAGAGGCTTTTCTTTTCTGGATTGCAGAGGAGATGTTATTGAGGGGCTGAATGTTAGAGCATACACAGAGTCCAGCATTTTGTTTAGGAAGAATCTATTATCATATTTTTTTCACCTGTGCTGTGACAGATGGACGAAGGGGGCCCTGGAAAAGTGTTAATTGCTCTTTTTTTTTTTTTTATTTGAGTGGTTCGGAGGTTCAGGAGACCCTCTAATTAAAGAATCTGTGAGAGAGCTGGGCATCTGGCCTATGCCATTTTAATCAAACTTGTAATATGAAGAAAGGGCAACGGTTGTCCAATTACTTGACAGCTTGAAGATGTATACAAAGTAAGCAAATACGTTTGCTCAGAAGATGCCAAATTGTCATAACAACAAAATGCCTGCTATCCATCTCATAATGTTCATCATATTTAAGTATGAATGAATATGAACCCAGTCTTGGTATAATAGAGGGATGTCTATGGGTTATAATTTAAGCACCTGCAACAATTTACATACAATCAGTTTGCCGAAATTTGTAAAGTGTGCAATATGTGAAGGCCTTCTCTGATATGGCTAACCTACAAGGTCATATTTCCTATTTTCTATTTTGCGATGCAGTGCCTGCCAATAAATAGTCATTTTTCATTTGATTAAAGAATATATCTACTTTATTTGTTTTTTTTAAAGAACCAAAATCATAGCGAATGAATTCTGAAATTCTTGAAATTGACCACAGAATTCACTTCAGAGCTGCAGGCTAGACTGCAAATTTTATTATTTTTTTTCAAGCCCTCATGGTTTGGCTTTGAAGGTAACTTGGAAAATGCAGATTAACTGAGGGTAAAATAATGCAGTGTTGCTTTTCTAAATCTGATGACAGCCTGAATCAATAGCTGAGTAAGATGAACTTTGCAGCTCTTTTCAATGCTTTATTAATTCTATGATGTAAAGAAAAAGGTTTCACAGCCCTATAGACTGTTAGAGAGCTCTTGGGTGATTGAGACCAAGTTATTTGCCTCTGGTCTTTTTTCAAGGAAAAAAACAACAAAGGTGCTTAGCTCACAATACCAAACTGCCACCTAAACCTCTCCAGTTTGGAATTTAATAACAAAATAAAGAGCTAGGGATTCTTGTGTTGTTTGCTTTTAGTATTTAATTATTTTAAAATTCAGTTATAAGGTATTAGATGAATTTTCTGCAAACTTTCTACTTTTCTTTTCAGAAGCACTACAGAATTCACGGGACCTTTCTGCAAAATTTAGGTCTAACTTCCCATAGAGTATTTGAGGTACTGATTTAGATTCCTTGACGTACTGTCAGTAGTCTACGAAGCTTTTCAACTTGAGGTAGATCGAGCCCAGGTTGATTAGTTTCTTGGGTAAAAACAGTGGGTGGCTTCAGTCTACCTTTCTACAAGGCAGGTAGACATATTTCAAAGCCCACCACTGGAATCTTATTGAAAGTCTAAGGTACGAAGCGAATGTAGAGTAGTTCATTAAACTGGGAATGGGAGCAGACACTGAATTATGCACCATCTAGTTGGGATAAAGGCTCTTTTGGAGTAGCAGAGTGGGATCTATTCAGTTTCCATTGCATCATGTCAGCTTTTATGCTTCTGCTGGAAGAGACTGCTCTCCAACCAGTACTTTTAAGCCTACATTCTTCATAAGCACTAAACTTTCTACCCCAAGAAAGGGCACGCATCAACCTCTTGCTTGCATGCACTGTACATTGCTGGCAACTGTCAATACTTTTATAGCTGGCTGACAAACCATCAATTTGAATGAACAAAGCAGACTATTTTCTCATACTTATAAGACCTACATTTATAGTATCCACATGCTGGGGTAATTACTGCTAAATAATTTAATACTGTAAAAACTGACATATCCATTTAGGTGTATTCCTGTTATATTGTTAAACTGTATTGGGGTTCTGACCTCTATTAGACAGGAAATAATCCTACTAAAAAGTGGTCATTCTCTCTCTCACTTTCTCTCTGGATTTTATTCATAAAGCTTAGGAGTTTACAGCTATTCTCATAGTCCTGCGATTAGTAAGTGCACACTTGTGATAGTACTAAAAAATTGGTGCAATCATAATCACATTTGATTACCAATTCAGAAGGATCTAACTATGTGGCTGCAAGTATAATTTTTCTCACTGTAAACAGCTCTGAGAATTGTATGTGATCATGTTGTGTGACCAAAAAAAAAAAGCCTGAATTAGATTATTTGCTAAATGCCAAGGCACATTAAATATTTTTGACAACAATGAAGATTCTTTGTAAATTGTAATTAGACTGGAAATTATTGCACAGAGCCTGCTTCTCTATAATCCTTTTAAATCAGAGTAGTTGTAATTGGCCTTAGAGAGTCAAACTGCTTCATGTTTTATTTTCCAGAAGTTCCGCTTCTGCATATGTAATAACACGATTCTTTGTGGATGTGGTACAATAGACATTGGTGTAGTTATTTTAGTTTATTTGTGTTCATAGCTAGTTAGATAACCAGGGTAAAAGCATATTGAAAGAAGCATGCAGAATGGTCATGGGTATGAAATTATACAACATGCAAAGAAAATTTATTGGGCACGATGTAAAACGGCATAGCTCCAATTTAAATATAGCTATGCAGATTTACTCCAGCAAAGAATACAGATCTATATTTTGTCTGTTGATTTCCATTCTTTTTCTGTATTTCATAATTGGCTGCTTGGGGCTGTAAGAAACCTGAAGATTTGTTTCATGTGGGTTCCACAAACCCAAATCAATTTGTCTACATTTTGCAGTCTTTGAAACTTCCCATTTATCACTTACCATTTTGGATTTGTACAAATAAGAAACTCCAGATAAATACATGAGAAGTGGTGAATTGTCTCACATCTTCTCTATGTCTTAGGCAGGCTCTTAGGACCCCCTTGCCTTTGGAGGTGATGCCATTTTTGGGAGAAGCAGTGGCCCTGGGGCAAGGGGCTGTGTGTGCATGTGCATGTGTGTGTTTATGAACAGTACATGGAGAAGGAAGCTGTTGGCAATCAAGCAGTAAAGTGAGGGTTAGAGTTAAGTGGGGGAATGCTGAAAGTACAGAATTTGTTCTTGGGCAGAGGGAGGGTGTGTTTAACGTGACAGAATCCCAAAATGCAGCCCAGCTCACATTGCAGAATATGTGGTATGGTGGGAAGACCTAAACTGGTTTTTGTGGAACCTGTAAGATCATTTTTCTGGGATTCCATTTGTTTAGTTGTATTCATAGTTTCATAGTTTCATAGTAGCCAGAGTCGGAAGGGACCTAGGTAGATCATGTAGTCCGACCCCCTGCCTTGGCAGGAAAGAGCACCGGGGTCAGATGACCCCGGCAAGGTGCTCATCTAACTTCCTTTTAAAAATCCCCAGGCTAGGAGCCTGCACCACTTCCCCTGGAAGCTGGTTCCAGGCCCTAGCCGCCTTGACTGTGAAGTAGCGCCTCCTAATATCTAATCTAAACTTACCCTCCGCCAGCTTGTGACCGTTATTCCTGGTCACTCCTGGCAGCGCACGGGGGAACAGGGACTCCCCCAATACCTGCTGATCCCCCCTGACCAGTTTGTAGCAGGCCACAAGGTCCCCCCTTAACCTTCTCTTGTGGAGGCTAAACAGGTTCAGGTCCCGTAGCCTCTCCTCATAAGGCCTGCCCTGCTGACCCCTGATCATACGAGTGGCCCTCCTCTGAACTCTTTCCATATCGTCCACGTCCCTCTTGAAGTGTGGCGCCCAGAACTGGACGCAGTACTCCAGCTGCGGCCTGACCAGTGCCGCATAGAGGGGGAGGATCACCTCCCTGGACCTGCTCGAGATGCATCTGTGGATGCATGACAGGGTACGGTTGGCCTTCTTGACTCCCTCCCCACACTGCCGGCCCATGTTCATCGTGGAGTCAATGACGACTCCAAGATCCTTTTCCGTCTCCGTGCTGGCAAGAGGGGAGTTCCCCAACCTGTAAGTGTGGTGCCGGTTCTTCCTCCCCATGTGCAACACCTTGCACTTATCAGTGTTAAACCCCATCCTATTCTCATCCGCCCACCGTTGCAACCTGTCAAGGTCAGCTTGTAGCCTATTGCACCCTTCTAGTGCACCCACATCCCCCCACATCTTAGTGTCATCAGCAAACTTGAACAGGGTGCTTTCTACCCCGTCATCCAAGTCACTGATGAAGATGTTGAACAGTGCAGGCCCGAGGACCGAGCCCTGCGGAACCCCACTGCCCACGTCCTTCCAGGTCGAGAAGAACCCATCCACTACCACCCTCTGGGTGCGGCCCTCCAACCAGTTGGCGACCCATTTGACCGTGTGGGCATTGACACCACAGTCTCCCAGCTTTTTGATGAGGACAGGGTGAGAGACAGTGTCGAAAGCCTTCCGGAAGTCCAGAAAGACTACATCCACAGCAACCCCTGCGTCTAATGATTTGGTGACCTGATCGTAAAAGGCCACCAGGTTGGTCTGACAAGACCTGCCACTGATGAACCCATGTTGGTTGCCCCTGAGCATACTTTCCCCTGCAAGGCCCTCCTGGATGTGTGCCAGGATAATTTTTTCAAAGAGCTTACCCGGGATTGAGGTAAGACTAACTGGCCTGTAATTTCCCGGGTCCTCTTTTTTTCCCTTTTTGAAGATAGGGACCACATTGGCCCTCTTCCAGTCCTCCGGCACCTCGCCAGAGCACCACGAGTGCTCATAGAGCTGCGCCAGGGGTCCCGCAATGACCTCGGCCAGTTCCTGTAGAACCCTAGGGTGAAGATCGTCCGGACCAGCGGACTTGAACACGTCCAGCCTCTCCAGAAGTACCCTAACTAACTATTGTTCGTGCTCCCTGAGCAATATAGGAGGGACTACTGTAGCAGAATTGACCCCTGAGGGTGATTGTGGGGCTCCTGATGGGGAAATCAGCTTAACTTCCATCCTAGGGAAAATCCTAGAAAAGTTCATCAAGGAGTCTATCTGTGATAAACTTGCAAAAGGTAAGATTCTGAATGACAGCCCGCATGGTTTTGTCATGGGCAGGTCTTGCTGTACCAACCTCATCTCCTTCTATGACCAGGTAACTCGCCACCTGGACATGAAAGAGCAGGTTGACACTGTATAACTTGACTTCCAAAAGGCCTTTGATCTAGTATCCCATGATGTCCTTGTGAGAAATTGGAGGATTTTGGGCTTAACTCCAAGACAGTCAGGTGGGTGAGAAACTGGCTGTGGGTTAGGACCCAGAGAGTCATAGTGAACAGATCTGTGTCATCCTGGCGAGAAGTGGGCAGCGGTGTCCTGCAGGGGTTAGCGCTAGGTCCAGTACTTTTCAACATCTTTATTAAAGATTTGGATGTTGGGGTGAAGAGATCACTGGCCAAATTATGGGGGAGTGTGGTCATGCTTGGAGATAGGCTACAGATACTGGCAGACCTAGACAGGCAGGCAAGTTGGGCGGATCAGAACCTGAATAAGGTCAATGTCAAGAGATGTAAAGCGCTTCACCTCAGGACAAGCAACCCCCAACACACCTACAGGCCTGGCAGCACCAAACTGACTAGCACCATGAATGAAAGGACCTGGGGGTAATAATAGACCACAGTATGAATATGAGCCAGCAGTACGATGCTGCAGTGGCCAAAAGGATGGAGGGGAACTGAACTGAGGGGGATGTGGCCAGTCTCCAGCAGGCCTGAATATGATTGGAGAGGGGTCTAAAGTCCTGCCCTGGCCTGCAAGGTCCCCAGCTAGGGTCTGCCTGGCTTTTCCCTATCCTGCTTGCCACTGGAGCAGTTGAGGTGGGGGTGAGCCTTATGTCAGTCAGCTTACATAGAGTTCTAGTGCAGAAAGAAGAGGGGGAAAAGCCCAGGGCCTCTTTCTCTGCCAGGACAGTCACCTCTGTGCTGGGACAAGCACAAGGGGCTGCATGAAGTCAAGGGTCACACACTCCTCTTCCCCGCCCCACCCCCCCATGAAGTGAAGAAGTGTGCCAGGTGCTACATAGCCCCTGCTTTCTGCCTTTCCTTCCCTGTGGGCTTCCTGCAGCCATAAGCAGGGGGCAGGGCCCTTCCCTTTAGCACCCCCACTGTGTATTTTAAGGGGCCAGAGGGAGTGAGAGGGGCCAAGTCTTCACCCTGGACATGCAGGGAGGAGGCGGGGACTCCTTACCACTGGGCTGCTGTCTCTTTGAGGGTGCCTGGCATAGGAGCAGGGGCTGCCTGATCTCTGTGGTGCAACAATGGGGAGAACATGGGGTGTTTGGAAACAGGCACTGGACCTGGGGGCACCTGCCAAGTAGCTTCACCTGCCTCCTGGGCCATGCCTGGGCTCAGGCCTAGTGTGGGCAGGGCGGGTGTCCCTCAGGGAGGAGAAGCCAGTGGCACTGATAAAGAGGCAAGGAAAGATCCCCCTCCCCTAACCCCCACTGCTGACTCCAAGTGAGTCACTCTCAGCCGCTACTGGGGACCCATGACCACCAGTGGGGAAGTCGCTGGTGCTCGCCTGCAGAGTTACTGGGCACTGCAGCTGCCTAATCACAGCCTCCTCTTTCAGGCCACCTAACCTGGGTGGCTCAGCAGCTGGGCTAGCCACTGCAAGCAGTGGCAGGGCTCAGCATAGCCATCCCATGGCACCTGGGCCAGCCTGCACCTAGCCGAGCTGTGTGCCTGGGCACAGTGCCCAGAACAGCAATGCAGGGGCCAGGGGAAGCAGCCAGGGCATTGCAAGCAGGGAAGTGTCCCCAGGGTCTCTCTGGGCCTGGCCTGGCCAGGGCTGCTTCCCTGCTTGCAATGTCATGGCTAGTGCCCCTGGCCCCCATGTGACTGCTTTCAGCACTGCACCTGGGGCAGCCTAACAGTGGCGGCAGAGTTGCTGGTCAGTCAGGTGCAGGCTGGCCCAGGTACTGCAGGGGCTAGCTGGTCCTTCTGGGGGACCTGCCGCTGCTGCTCCCAGCATGCCGAGACCCACCGCTGCTCGCTGCTGCATGTATGGATGTGCCCAAAGGGTCTAAAATTTATTATAGAGTGTTGATAATTTGAAAGGAAATAGATATTTATATATATTCCTTACATAATGTGAAAAAGAAAACAAGCACATTTTGTACTTAGCAACTTTAATAGTGTCTCTTTAGATGAATTGGTCTCAGATCAGGCTGATTTTTCAATCTGCTTAGGGCTTTTAGCCATAAATTCTATTCTTTAGAAAGGCCCGATCCCAGGCAATGTGTTGGGTTATACTGTTGTTCTTTACGGACAGTCATAAAACAGTTTTGCATTATGAAATTTGGGAAGTCCTTAGATTTACGCTGAATGTTATGCTGATGTTGCAAAGGCATCTTTCATCAAGGCTATAATCTTCTTTCCTTAAATCTGCCTTGTTATTGGCTGAGTTGGCTTTCTGCATAGCATTCAGGAAATATTCAGGTGCTTGAATCTGGAAAGACAGGATTTTAATAGACTTGAATGTGCATTTTATAACGTAGACAGTGGGATACAACTCAACTGCGCTATTTAATAAGAAGTTGCATTTCCTCAATGCTGTCATTTTGAAGAGCTCAGAATATGCATCAGAATACACATTCACTCCATTTCACGGTTATGTCTGTTTAGGTGAACTAAATGATGGGTGCTTTGGGATGGTAAATTTCCCAAAGTGGGATGTAGTGGAGAGAAATTGTTGCTGAAATTTCAAGTTGATCGGGGTCCTACAAGGAACTTGTGCGGGTTGAAAATTTGGTAGTAGTGACTGAGAAAGGGACATGGCTAGGCAAGCAGCGGAATGCCTCAGTGGAACAGGGGAGGGCTGATTCAGAGCATGTTCCCGGGGCTTTCACATTCCAGCCTGCTGGTTTCTCTCCAGAAACTAAAGGCATTTCTCCATGCAGTCTCATATGGCTGAATACTTGCAGTCCTTACCTAAGACTCACTCAGGTGTTACTCCCTTTGAGTCAGTGGAAATTTTGTCTGAGTACCACTTGAGTAAGCCATCGGTCAGGACTGGATGCCCCAATGCATCTTTTCCATCTCTATCTTCAGTGGACAAAAATATGCCTCACAGGAGGTTATGGTTATGGTGTGCTGGGAAGGGAGAGGGAGAACACTGTTCAAGCCTGGAGGCCTAAGGTCTTGGATGGAATAATTCAGAACTGCTATAGTCTTTTCACTGGTGCTGGGAGGTGGCTATCACTACACCTACTGAGAAAATACACATAGCGCAATTCTCCTGGCAGATAGGGAGCAGGGCCGTGGCTTCAGCCCACACAAATATCCCTGCGGGGCTGCTAGCTCTGCTTGCAATGCTAATGATACAGTTCCCCTGCCTAGTGTTCCAGAGCCATATTATCGATACCTCTTCTATCTCCATGCAAGGGCTTCATAATTATCTATATGCTTCTATAAGTAGAAGAGCCTATAGTTTTAATTTATAGAAAAGCTTTTTCAATTCAACATAATTTAAAAACTATTATATACATGTGCATTTACGCTATATACATGTCTTTGCATGTAGGCATGTATGTATGCATGCACAGTAAAAATTCTTGTTTTTCACAAAGAACTTTACCCAGTCAAGCTAAAATAGCTGAGAGAAATCTGTGTTCTAGTGAGATAAATCCAGGTTGGGAATCAGTAGCTTCTATTCTCTAGTCTTAGCACTGACTCATTTGTCTTTATCCTCATCTTTAAAATCATTCATACTGATATTACTAATAGTAATACCTGACTCATGCAAGTGATGTAGGGATTAATTAGCTAGTATTTAGGAAGTTCACTGAAGAAGAAAAGCACTATGCAGTGCTATTATGTTGCTGTTTATTTTTCTTTGATAGGTTACATGTTGTTGAATACTGTGCGCTAGGGTAAAAGCTGAAACATAATGCATTTGTGCACTCTAAAGTACAAAATAGCCAAGTAATTTCTCTAGTAGTAAAAGTTCCCAAAGGCTTTTTTAATGAGTGCAGATACTGAGCAGTATTTTTCACTCCTGAATCGCTGAGCTGCTATGGGTTTTTACCTTTTTTCCTCCTCTTCATATTATGTGGAATCCCTTCTCCTCATTTCTGACAAAGACTTGATAATAGTGGACATGTTCATATAAGTTGCATGGTAGAGAGTTACATGATTTGTTCATATCATGCTGTTATTACATAAGGATTGTAGATCCTAGAAGGATCATGAAATTGTCATGATGGTGGCTGTGGTTGCTTGGATATGCAAGAAGTTAATTTTGGCTGAATAATGAGACACAATCATCTGTCTCCTTTTCAATAAAGAGTTTGTACAGGTGAGAACAGGTAATCTTTGTGAGGGCGTAATTGCAAAAGACAAAAATGTTCCTATATCAGTTCAGACTGGTGACTAATAAACAGATGTAATGCTCTAATGGCTAAATTTTGATGCACTAGTTCATTGTGCTGAAGACTTGTATGAATGCTGAGAGTCCCAACCCCCTCACTTCATCACCACCAAAGAGAAAAAAAAATCAGTTTAAGGAAACTTCAGCCTGAAAATAACTCTGTACTGTGCATCTTTGCCCAGGGCACATTTTTCATCGGTGAGTAATAGCTTTTTCACAATCCACCTTTTATATTCATTTTTCTAATGCTACACAGTATGCCAAGGTTCATTTAAAGGAGACTACAGTATTTGTTTCTGGAAACCTTTGTAAGGAAAACAGATCCCTTTTGGTTAAAACCATCTGCAAGTAAGACGTTTATATGCAGTCCAGTGAAATCTTTGAAGAGTCATTAGGAGAAAATAAACACAAAGGGCCTGATCCAAAACCCATTGAAGGCAATGGTAAGGCACCTATTAATTTCATTAAAAGACTCTGGATTGGGCCCATGTAAACAACAAACAACAAACTGGAGCAATCCAAGCATCCCCAGAAATTCAAATATCTTTAAAAGGAAAATCTACTCCAAAGCCAATACAGAAGTACATGCAGTGTCTATCTGCTTGTGCTGAAGCTGTTACTCAGCTATCATCAGAGCGCAGAAGTTTAGAGCACTAATGGGGCACCTCAGTCACCCTGCAGTAGTGGCAGTCTCAGAATCTCATGCCTGGCATCCAAGTACAAATTACAGACAAGATTTTAGTGAATGGCAGGCTGGAGGAAACAACTGAAAAAATGTGATTTTTTTTATACGTTCTAAACAGAAACAGTTTTGAAAGTTCATTATACTTTTCCAGGCCAGGTATAACAATTATTGTAGAATGATGAGCAAGTGCTTCACACATACCTAACTGCATGCATGTGCACATGTGCACACACAGACCCATAGTTACAAAAAGCACCGTGCTGAAGAAGACTGTAATCTTCCTCCTTTAAAGTTCTCTTGCAGTGGCAGGGGTATTTAGGGTGGCTCACGACTGAGTTTGAGGTGCTGCTGTGCTAGAATTCATTTTGCAGGAATTAGTCTTCAAAGTCACTGGTCAGCCCCTTAGTGAGGGGTAATGTTAACTTTAAAACCTCTCCCAGGAATTAGATAAATAGTCTCTTAGGGCTCATAAGAAATCTCTTTCTCTTTTTTTCGTGTCTTGCACTTTTAGTAAGTGACAGTTTTGCAAATTGCTAGTAAAGAACTTAAATGTCTAATTAAATCTCGAAGATGTACAAGAGTTTGAAGAATGTGATTGATGCCCACAAAGGTACGGCTCCCTAATGGAGTCGTCCTGACAGCAATTGCGAAAGCCCATTTAACGGCTGATGTCTTGTTGTGATCCATGTTGTCATTTTTTCATTACTGATTAAAATTAAAAATCTGCTTGGCAAATCCATTGTAAAAATTTCCTTCATGAAAATCGACGGGTACAAATTATTTTGTCAATCGCCTGGCAATCAAAATGTGACTGGAGACTGTTTCATGCCCATATATTTTTTTCTACTTTCTGCTCATGCCAGTGACTTTTCATAACAAAGTTTTTAAAAGCGTGGGTGGCAGCTTTGGCAATGCTTAAAAAAAATTAAAATTAAAGCCGCAGTTTTATTTTTAATGGAACGGTCTGTTTATGTTGTTTTTTCCCCTTCCGTTTTTAAGCAAGTGGGAATGTTTCTTACTCTGAAAATCAGTCTATGCTACATAATTGTCTAATGCTGTGTAATGACAGGTGAATAATAGTAATAAAAGCCTTTATTAGGATAAAATCTGTTTTGAGAATGGAAGCGTAAACTGTCTAAAATGCACAGCCAAAAAAAAAAGGAGGGAAAAAAGTATAATCCTGATAGAATACTTTCAGTCGCACTAGAAAATATTTACAGCAAAGCCAATTGGCACAGTTTTCAATTTTATATTCGCATGTTAGGCTGCAGAAAATCTGGGAAAATGGAAAAGGGAATAAGTAGGATGTTACTTTGTAGCCAGCCAGCCCACAGTTCGAAGCACTAAATGAGGCTAAGTACTACATTTCTTGTGGTCAGTTGAGTAGCTAGAAAGTATAACTGCAAAAAAAAAAAAAAAAAAAAAAAAAGCCATTGTCCTGTTCGGAAAAACATTCCCCCTCTTTTATATTTAAATCTAAGAACTGTTATTAAATCAAAGATAATAATAATAAAAACCCTTCCTCTTTCTAGCAGTTAGATATGGTAGTTTAATTTTTAATCTTTGTTGTTGTTCAGGTTTATCTAATCTAATCTAATCCATTTACCATTTTAGTCCAGTACGTCAAACGTCTTTGTGGAATATTTTGTATTTCAGAGACTA
Organism: Crocodylus siamensis; assembly: GCF_052110815.1. NCBI lineage: Eukaryota > Metazoa > Chordata > Crocodylia > Crocodylidae > Crocodylus > Crocodylus siamensis. Next base: position 271,533,437 of record NC_143396.1, on the reverse strand, counting down.
AGGGAAAATGAATTGTTTACTTTTAGCTTTTGAATTCTTATAAAATTTAAGAAAAGATTGAAATTTACTTTATGCTTCATCTGTTTTTTCTAAACTTAGATGTACAGAAAAAGAACCCTTATATTTTTCACCTTGAAGGCCAGTAAAGAACTTCTCAGCAATTCTACCTCTGTTCAGATCTATTGTGCAACCACGAGCATATGAAACAATATTACCTTCTTAATGTCATTGTATTAACAATATTCTTAGTGCTGCATAGCATAGGAAAATTATGACAGTCCTTGTTTGATTAGCTTGCTATCTGAGAAAGATAAGGAAAATATTACAGTTTAAAATCAAGTATCAATCATAATACATTTCCTATATGACATAGGCTACTTAAAAACAAAGGCTGCTTTCAGACATTTAAAAAAACCCACAAAACCACACTTTACTGAAAGAAGCAGTGCATTATTTCAACCCAGCTCTGCAGTGTCTGTAAAGGTTAGGTGCTTCAGCAAGACTTTTTGGTGTTTTTAGCTAAAGATGATTTAATCAGCTATTAGATAAAAGCACCAAAAATGCCTCACTAAAGTGCCTGATCTTTACAGACATTGCAGAACCAGGTTGAAGTACTGCACTGCTTCTTCTGGACATGTGCAGGGCTTGGCGTGGGAATGCACCTACTTTAAAGTGCCATTTTTTTTAGTCTGCAAGCACTCAAAGATTTTAAATTCTCAAACAACAGTAATAAATACCCTGAATTTAGTGACCCCTGAAAACATTGCAGATTACATCTGTTTGCTGGGTTTTAGAAAAAGGTGGAAGATTTGCTTCCAAGAATACTGGGGTAGGAAAGAATTATTTGTAGGTGACTAATTGATTGACTTCTTTTTTGAATGATTATTTTACTACTCTTGAATTATGTATTGAGCTGGAAAATACCTTCCTTTGTTATCTTTGTATTATTGTTTAAACCTAAATGTAATAAAAGAAAAAACAACATTTTTTTCATTATTTTAAATGTTCATTTATGGAAAAAAATATGAACATCTTTCCTGCAGACAGTTTGAAAATAATAATCTTCACTTATGATGGGTGCTGTGCATCCATGTGACAGTTTAAAGAGAACATGATAGGAAGATGCATTCCAGGCAAAGTTCAATGCAGGGGCCTCTCTCAAAGGATCTTTATGAATTTTTTACTTTTCCTTCCACTGTGTGCTATTTTTTTTTCAAATGTAAATGTCTAAAATCTCTCCAAAGGAAAGATGCAGGTTAGAAGTGTTTCAGAGTGTTGTTGATAACCTGCCTGTTGAAGCTGGTATGCTGAGCTGAGATACTGGCAGCTCGATGGGACGACGGCTGCTTTCCAAACAATTGCACAGGATTTTTGCTGCTTCATCGGTTATTGTTCGTGGCATGAGTAATAAGTGAAAACAATGAATTGGAGGAGAATACAGAAACAAGCAAAATAACAATACAAAGACCTCCCCAAATTATACATGTTTGTAATAACAATAATGTGACTGAGAGAAAAGCCAAGAAATTCCAAGTTACATGAGATATTCTACTCTTTCGTTCTGCCTTTCAGGTGAAAGCAAAACAGAATACTTAATGGCATGTGCAGAGTGTCAACTTCAACGTACTAAAGTTAATTAGTCATGTTATGTTAGTTCCCAAAGATTGCCAGGTGCTTTACAAACACACTGAAAAACCATAGCCCTTGCCCCAGGGAGCATATATTCTCTGGTCCATAACTGGAGTTGTCAGCAGGGAGAGAACCTAGGCCTTCTGACACAGCGGCACGTATCCACAAAAGGACTGAGGTACCCAAGATGCAACTTAAACACCTGAATAAAAGGCCCAGGTGTTTAACTCCAAGAGTATGAACTTAAACCAAGTTCATCTGCCAAGAGTACTTCTGTCTAACTGCATAAGGAACTATAGTTTGCAGACATCTAAGTTTTTGGCAATATAGTTCTGTAGGGGCCAAACACTATGGGCATTTATACATGTCCTCAGAGATCGGGTGTGGGAGGCTGGGGTGCTTTAATTGGAGCAGTTCCAAGAACTGTTCTAATTAAAGTGCCTAGAGTGTCATGCGTATCAGCAACCTTGCACTGAAAAATGCAGTGGGGGCACTTTAACTAAAGCTCATCAGATGAGGGGCCTGTGGCAGAGCACAAGTTGTGCCTGCCACTTTAACAGTTTCAAGCAGGCTGTGGAGCAGCCAGCAGGTGCGGTTAGGTCCAATTAAGTGGTCACATGATGGAAGGGGGGGTGGGCACCGGATTGGGCGAGGGCTGGGCAGCCAGAGTATAAGCCCAGGCCCTAGGAGCTCAGCTGGCAGTTACATCTAGGGAGCCAGTGGAGCAGCTCCCAGAACACCTGGAGGTCAGGGTAGGGACTATGGGGATGGAGGAAGTTTCTGGTCCTGGATAAGACCTGAGACTGCATCCTGCTGGGGTTGGATGGTGTGGTGGGGCTGCTGGAGTCAGGGAAGTCTCCAGGAAATGCCACAACTGTGCCTCCCCTATGAAAGGCAAGGATGGGGCACCATAAAACCTTAGCTCCCACTGCCTTGTGGTTATCTCATGGAGGGGAAAGGCTAGGGGAGCACACCCCGACAGAAAAGCACAGGGCCCAGGTCCAGTGGATGGGGCTGAGGCAGGGTCCAGACCCCTAGACTGGGGCCTGAGACCAGTGCCAAGGCCCACTGAGTGGGGCCTGAGGCCCAAGGGATGTAAGGCCCAGGAGCCCAATGAGGGGGTGGAACAGTGGCCCAGAGAGGGGCTAGAGGCTGAGTTTGCCCTGGTGTGAGGCAGAAAGCCAGAGGCCATGTAGAGTAGGGCCTATGGGTGGCCTGAAGGACTGCACATAAGCTGGCTGAAGCATGTGAGTGATGAAGCCCAAAGTACCTTTTAGACTAGGGCCTGGGTGGAATGAGTGAGGCCCAGTGAGGGGTGGCATGGGTGATGCCCAGGAGTTAGTGGAGTGATTGAGGCCCAGCAAGAGGCAGAGTTCAACCCAGCAAGGGGTTGCAGTTGTCAGCAGTTTGGATGCCATCTGCAAGGAATGGGACATGATAAAGGGGAGGTTGGAGCCGTGTATTTTGCTCTTGGCATCAGGGCTTAGAATGGGCAGCCTCCCGCTTAGATTAATGTTACATTTTGTCGAACAGGAAAGGTGTGGCAGGAGAGACAGGGTGGACTGCCCTAGACAGGTGGGTGGACCTATGTTGAGCTCGGCTGGGGACAGCCCCCTGTCACATGGCCCCCAAAACTTGCTGTCTTGGGGTTTGGTGGGGGGAGGGGAAGGATGAGTCCATTTGGCAGGGAGGCTCCATTCACTCACCCTGCTGCCAGAGTGACTTGGCAGTTGCAGGCAGAAACTGAAGAGATGGCTGCTTTGGCTTTTCACCATGACAGGAACTGTGGCTGGGAGGGGGCCCCTCCACAGCTTGGCTTGGAGGTCAGGGGGGTTAACCAGTGTTTATATGGCATGGGGGTTCCCTTCACCTTTCCTATCCCAGTTCCTGATGCAGTGAAACTTGGGGCTGGGCAACTCTGCTGCAGCTGCTGGCTGCCACTGCCACTGCCAAGAGGCTGAGGTGGGGGAAAGGGAGTCAGTGGTCCCTCTAAGCTGTGTGGTGTGCGTGACTGTGCAGGCATGCCTGGCAGTGTGGAACGTGAGCATCTGCATGACTGCACAAGTCACACAGCTTACAGGGAACGCTGAGGGGAGCCTCTCTTGCCATGAAGTCCCTCCTCCCCCACAGCTTGCTATCTGGGGTCTGGAGGGAGGGGAGCTAGGCTGGGTCCCCCCCAGAAGCAGGGGGGCTCCTTACCCTCAGCTGTAGCCAGCAGTTGCAGTGTGTATTCCTTGTGCTGCTTTTCGCTGCACTAGGAACTCTGGTAGAGGGGGTGAGGGGGATTGAAAAGGCTGACAGACATCTGTGACATGGGCCCAGTGCTGCCCCCCACCAGGATCCAAAATGGGAAGGTGGATGGTGGGGGGGAGTCCAGCAGTGGGATCCTTTACCAGTTACCCAGAGTTCCTGGTGCAGTGAAAAGTGGTGCAGGGAACTCACACTGCTGCTGCTGGCTGCAGCTTGGGGAAGTCCCAACACCATGCGGGACTCCCCATAGCTTGCTGGTGCAGGGGTCAGGGGGAGGGATGGGCTTGCATGGTGGGGGGACTCCCTTCCTCACCATTTTTCCTCCTAGCCTCTGCTGATAGATCCCATCTGGCAGGGGGCAGGGGGAGGCTGCTCTGGCAGCCTCTTGGGAGGCCCGTGAGAGTGCCCCCTGTCTTCTGGCCTTGGCTAGTGCAGGCAGGCACTGAATCCATCCCACTGAACAGCGCACGTCTGTTTGGTTGGAATGGTCTCTAATTTACAGCACTTTAAGTAAAGAGAGCTCTTTCCACCAGGGGTTTTTGAACGTCTGTACTTAGCCATAATCTATATGATGATAAAAGCAATGTAAATAGATATAGCATAACATTGCCTTTCCAATGAGACCACACACTCCATATCACTACAACAAACACAAGAAAATCTGGATTATGTTCTACAAGATTTGGTGAGGTTTGTGATAACATGGTAAATGTCTGTGCATATGCTCTTTCCTTCTAGTAGAGGGGAATTAATATTCAGTACCTTAGTCCTTTTACACCGAGAACTAAAAAAACATGCATTAAGTTTCATTTGCCATAGGATAAGAGTGCACACATAAGCAGTTACTTAAAAGCAGCTAATGTGTGATAAAGCCCTGTCCCCTCTTTTGTTGCTATAACTTGGTTGCATACCACCTATACCTTCAGTAAGTGAATCCTAATAGCTGCTCTGGCTTGCAACAGACACTATGGACGTATGCAGATGAAACAGGAGCCCTAAATTCATATGGCAGGTTTTAAAAAACACCGCTTCAATTTAGGGCTGATTAAACCTGTTTCATGCACACACCCCATTGACTTACCTGCCTCTCCAGTGGGGAGGGGAGGGCAAGCTGTTGGTGGATGGGTGCTTCCCTCTGCAGCAGCTGCCCTCCCCCCACAGGCAGCACCTGCCCGCAGGCACCTGACTTGGGTGGTCCCAGGGGGCACCGCAGTTGCGGAGGGAAGCACCAGGCCCCCATGCAACTCAGGCAGGTAGGCAGGCAGGCAGGCTCCAAGGGGGGGTCAAAAAAAAAGATCAGGCTTGCTGCTTTTCTTGGTGGTGCTGCTTCCCTGGGCTGCTGTCAGGCTGTCTGCAGGGCTTCCTGCAGAGCCGTGGAGCTGCAGGGAGCCTGGTGCTTCACTCTGCGGCTGTAGGGGCAGCAAACTAAAAATCCTTGAAGGAGTTTTAGTTTGCGGCACCCCAAGTCATTTAAGGCACATTACGCTGCTGAATTTCCTACAGCAGCCGGAATTAATGTGCAATATGCCGCCAAGGCATGCAAACACTAACACCATTAAAGCGGTGCAAAAGCATTTAGCCTGCTTTAAAGTGTCATGCAAACACACCTCTCATTTCACCTACACACACCCCATATATGTACTTTTTCATACAGGTTATTATTTTACTTTGTAGAAATAACAGAATATCCCTGGATCTGTCTGTCCTGGTGGCCTCCACTGATATACACTAGCTATATTTACATGAGATGCTGACTGTGCAGTCATTACTGCACAGTCATTTAGTACTTGTACAAACAATAACTAAATTGCACAGTTGCACTGCCATACAGCTTTTAGGTGACACTGACTGCACAGTGTCTTGTTATGACTGTACAGTCATGTCACGTCATGCTTTCTGCAACATGACACTACTGCACAGTCATAATGAGCTACTGTTCAGTCAGTGTCTCATGTAGATATGCCCACTTTGTATGAAGCAAAGGAGTGAGGTAAGAATTTATTACTGACACTTCCCAAAATGTGCCTTATATATGGGACAGTTTGGACAGAGTAGACATTCAACAAGTTATTGCAGTTGTCTTTAGGTCTCATCCCTTCTTTGACTTGTATGGGACTTTGCATGTGTCAGGATGGAGGACAACCTCATAGGGCATGTCCAGACAAGCATGGATGTTTGTTTTCCCCAGGGACAAGTAGCAGTGGCACACCTTGTGCCACATGGGCTCTGTTGCATGGCAGGTTACCATGGATGGGGTGGGGGAGCAACTGTGCTGGCCCCAGCAGCCTTACCTGGTACCCTGGGGGCCTCTTGGGACTGCAGCCATGGCAGGAAGCCTGGAGTTTGACTGGCCAACCAGGCTCTGGTTTGGGTACCATGTGCTGCTGCCATGTGTGCTGCCCTGCTTTTTTTTGGTGTGGGTTTTTTTTACCCCAGGATCTCCTGGAGTCACCTCCCTCCCCCACTGCCAGGTAGCAGCATGAGGAATGCCTTCATGCACAGTGTGTGGCACCTGGATGCAGCCATAGGTTATGTCTACGCTGTAGGACTACCCAAACTAGCTAGGAGGGTATGTTAGTCTGTGTCGTGCTCTCTGCTACTCTAAGTGGATTGCTCCATAGTTTAAAACTAGAATGGGCAATCTACACTAAGCCACAGTTTTCCATGTAGATGCACTCTGATTTTGGTCTGAACTATTTGAAACTGTTTTTTATTTTATTATTTTTAAAGTCAGTTTTTGGCTCCATAGACCACGTCAGTCCATCATGTTTCTTGGCAGCAGTAGTACACAAACTGAATTGGCATGCTAAAGCTCCCAGTTCAGAACATGAAAAAGATATAGAGGTAAGGAATCAAAATAACTTAATTAGTTACAGAGCTTTCTTTCTACCCATATTATCTGATTGTGTTATTGAACCCCACATTACTCTCTAGTTAGACTCAGCTCTACCCCTTGCACTAGCAACATACCCCCGAATGTATTTGTTGTGCTTTAGTGGGATTTTTTCTTGAATAAGGAATGTTGGGTCTTAAAAATCAACCATATATTTGAATTTATGGAATGTTCAAGAAAACAGTCTGGAACCACAACTTTTATGGGGATTATATATACTTAATATCCAACCTTGTTGTATTTTTGAATTTTGCTAAAGAATTAATTTTCAATCTGACAGCATTTATTCCAAGTTTCCAGTGTGTGCATATTTTTAAGGTTGAAGGATAAATCTCTTAAGTAGGGGTAACATAATCTTAACCATATTGGTGTGAATGGGGATGCCATGAAGCCATAATGGGATTAAAGAATCCATGTTTTAAGACACAAGGTACAGAATTGATACATGTTTTACAGTCCTTGCAATCATTAGGTTTTGCCTCACTAAGGATTGCAGTTTTGGCATAGGGATTACAACTAAACAAATAGATTAACACATTTATTTATTTTTTCTAAGGAAAAGCTGATATCTCTCTTGAATAAAGTGCATTTACTTTACTTTATTCCAGTAAGTGTATATATAGGCCAGTGTAGGTAGCTGGGTTGGGGGCCATCTGAGGTTTGAGGCATGGACCTGGGTAATGATGGGTGAGTAAAATCCAGGGGACAAACTGGGTCAGAGAGGCAGGAGGTTAATCAGAGAGTGGTTGAACAGCTGAGTCAAGGGTACTAGAGGAGTAGACGGAGAGTGAGGTTACCAATGAGCTGAGTCAGGAAGCCAGATGACCAAGCCAAGAGCAGAGTCTAGGAGCAAGCCAGAGGGAGTAGCAAAGCAGTCATGCATCAGGTAGAAGCCTATTGTCCCGACACCTTCTCTTTCTCTTCCTCTTCAGGGGTTTACATGTGTGAAGTGGAGGGTCACCTAACCCTAGCTGGCCACTCCTGTGACAGAGATGGGCAGAGGGTTAAGCCCCGCTGGAGGCTTCAGATCAGCCTTGACCTGTCTGGGGATCAACTGTAGGGTGACAGGCTGAGATGAGTGGCTGTGCTGGCCAGGTTGCGGCCCCAGGTTTACAGCTGTGGTCTGACAACCATTACAAAGGGAATCTCCATACAGTTCTTCAGAGAGGCACCATTCATCTTGCTATGATAAAAATCATGATAATACAAGTTTTGAGGGAGCCTCAGGTAAATTTGATCGCTCAGAATAAGAATTTGTGATATGTGCTGTTTTGCCATAAGTGTGATCTGAAAAGAGGAAAAAGTAGTTTTTTTAACTGAATTTTTCTATGAATCTTGTTCCTTTGAATCAGAAACTAAAACAGATACCATCCAAAAATTAAGAGAAATGTGTATGAACCTGAAACACCAGAATTTTTATGGCTTTGTTTAATATGCAGAGATGGTAGCCTACAAATGCAAAATTACATTGTTTAAATCAAAGTTAGTTTTGAATTTTCAGGACCATTAAAAAACCCAGTGTGAAACCACAAAACTTCTGTGTTTTTTTGCTCTCTTGTAACCTAGAAAATATCCAAATGATTTAAACCATATTTTGTGAAAACAAGTTTCACTTGTGTTAAGAACTTCGGTGTCAAGTTTCAACTTACAGCAATTTTTTATAGGCTGAAATATTAACCTCTGAAAACAGGACCATGTAGTGGAAACTATGTTAATCCCTTGATTATTGAGGCATGAGTAAGTATTAATTTAGTATCTCTCTGAAAGATGTAGAAGGCCAACTTCTGCTTTCAGTTACAATTCTGTACCTGGAGTAACTTCTTTAATTTCAAGTCTTTACTTCCACTTAATATATTTTTAAGGTTTAACTTCATTTTCAAAACTACTATACCCGGAAGCTGTATGTGTGTACCATAAATATGAAGGTCCATGTAATTTTAGATTCATGAACTGAAATATGCCAATTCTGATTATTCGAGAGTTATAGACAATTGTGATAACATACTGTGGTTTCATAGAATCATATGCTTTGTGATTGTATTCTTGTTGTGTTTGTCCATGATACTTTTGTCATAGGCTTTGAGATATTAAATATTTTCCAGAAGATAAGTTGTCTCTGAAAAATTAAAGTATTTGTTATCTCTACCAACCTCAAATGTCACAACTTTTATGAGTAAAAATGAGTTTTTATTTTCATGACTGGAAGCCTAAGTAACTCTCTTTCCCTTTCAGATTGGATGTCTTTTTTTTTTTAAGTCTTTCTAACTTGAGTCTGATTCCAGTGCCATAGAAAGGCTTCAGTTAACTTAAATGGATACTGGGATAGGCTCTGTAAGAGTTATTATGTATCTTAAGAGCTTTTACTACCAGCTTAGGTTATTGCTAACACGAGTGATGTGCTCACCTTATCTAGTCCAAGTTCTTTCTAAGAAAAATATGGTCTTAATTAGAGATAACAACACATACTCTCTGAATCCTTGTCTGTCCATATACATGCACAGAGATGTGTGACTTGTGTGTACATCTATACATATACAAATACGATGTAGAGCAGGGGTGTCTTTGGATCAGATCCAGCCCATGGAGCCATATTAACTGGCCCCTGGGTGTGAGGTATTCTGGATGGCCCTGCATGACACCATGGAGTAGTGGGGTGGCTGCCATGTGCAGTAACCCCCATGCCTGTGTTTTGCTCTGGGGCCATACTGCACAGCATAGCTGCTCCAGGATTGTGCAGTTCAGACCCCTGCAGCAGCAGCTCCAAGGCGATGTAGCATGGCCCTGTGGCAGGAGCTCTGTGGCCCTATGCACAGCCTTGTGGGGCCAGAGGAGTTTGAAAATGAAGTACACCCTTGATGTAACGTATATGTAATGTGTCAAATAAACAAACAAAACCTTGCAGCACAACTCGAAAGAATGGATTACCATTTTGATTAAGCACCAGAATGTTAGAAAATGCTATGTATTAGATGTTCAGTGCAACCTAAATTTGGTCCTTTGTATGCATATATTAAGTTATAAGCTTTAATGCCATTATTTTTTATTAAAAGTAACTACATGATCTTTTTTATTGTTTAAGATCCTATGCTCATTCAGTGTCTGGGATAGATACTGTTCAGAGAATAAATCAAAGTTGTCTAATGTAATAATCTGCTATCTGTTGGACCTCTGAGACTTAAGTTTGCCATGTTAGAGATCTGCCTGTGTTCTATTCTCACTTGTGTAATTCTCCACGAGGAGAATTCACTTCATAATAAGAGCTGTGAAGGGCACAAATGTATTATATTGATTAGCAGAAGTAATATTCAACCTCATGGTTTCCAGACCACTTCACTTCCCCTAGACAAAGGACTATTCTTATAGAGGGAGCAAGAGAAGGAAAATGATGGTCTTGAGGAGCATAAGTATGATGCCAAGGATATGTATGTGCAGTGTTAATAGAGACCGGATTTTTATTTACACCAATCCAGGAACAAACTCAGCTATGTAAAATGCTGATGGGAAACACATTTCAGTAATGAATATCTGAGCCAAAAATGAATAGACCTGCATGAGGGAAGAAAAGACATCTCCCTGTCCCAAGGACTACTTCCATGCCAGATTTAACTGTCCTGCTGCAAACCATGATAACATTACAGCTGTTCAATAAAACAGTCAAAAGCATTTTTATAATGGAATATGTTAGAAAAGCTAAATATAGGAGTCACTGCTGCTTGCTTTGTAATGATGTACTCTAACCCTAACTCTCATATCCATATGTATATGCATATTTGCGATGACTACTTTGTGGGAAAGAATGTAACTTTTTTCCAGGTGAATGTGACTGTTCATATAGTTGCTGTCCAATTCATGCTATCACAGAAAATGCTTGAGTAATTTTGCACATAAATGGTCAGCATAGATAAGTCATTGCAACCACAGCTTGGCAATAACTTAGTCTTCCTGATTTTCAGTAAAAATGATCTTTTTATATATTCAGGAACAAGTGTTTTCAAGGTGATGGTCATTACACCAATTATTTTTCTACTCTACTTTAGAATGACATACCACTACTCTGAAGTACGGAGAGAGGGATTGTACTGCAAGTAGTGTGAAAGGATTCAGGCATAATTTGAGCAAGTGATTCATGACATTTTAAAGCAGTTATGATAGAATGGATTCTCCTTAAAAGAAATGCTACTCTTCTTCCCTTGCTGTTTCTAATGCATAGTATTTTTCCTCAGTTCCTGTCCCAATCTCTTTGTTATGTTGTATTGCATTGCACTGTGTTGAGTTGTGTTGATGAGAGGTTATCCTGAGGACAACAGGAGATAAGATTTTAATATAACCCTTGTTAGTTGTTGCAGAATCAAACGATTTAAGTGTAGTTTGGGATTTCATGACAAAATATTGTTGGTTACCTATTCTAGTGGCTGCCATAAAAAATCTTTTAAACCCTTTATTAAAGACACCGAGAAAAAAAGAAGCCACTTGAAGCACTTCCAACTTTTAAAAAATTCAGAATAAGCATTAAGATAAGAATTAAGGCTTTCAGTTTAACAAGTTACCTAATTTCCTTTCTCTTTATATCTCTATGTTCCCATCTTTCACAGGGAAACCCCCCTTGTTTGACAACCATAATACAGTAGATTATATTAAAGTTGACATTTAGGGCTGGTTTGAAAAACTTTGATTGAACCTGTCAGAAAATGTAGTTCTTTCAAAAGTAAACTGCCAAAAATCTATTTAGGAGAAAAACAGAACAAAGCACACTGTTTCAACATTTGTTAAACTTCATAGTTTAATTTTTTTGAAAAAAAAAAAAGTTTTGTTTTCATTTCTTTAAGTTTGCATTATAGTATATACTTATTAACATGATATAACATAAACAGTGGGCGCAGCTACACCAGATGTTTACTGCAGAGTAGACTAATTAGTAAACAGAGTATCAGAGTAGACTTTACAGTAAACATTGCTTGTTTATACTTGGGCCCCGTTAGACAGGAGTAAACTAATTGATAGAGGACCATTTTGTTTCAACTTCTGTTTTGCCATTTCACCAGGACAGTGTTTTGTTTTGAGTTTCATTTTGTTTCAAAAGCACTGTTCCGTTTCATTTCATTGAAACTGTTTCACTGTTTCAATGCTGTTTTGATGTTTTGCCTATAGGCTATAATGGGGAAACATGCAATTGCTTATAACTGTAATTTTTTTGGGCAAATTTGGATGAAAACACCAGGAATGGTAGCTCCTTCTGAGTGCATGAAGCCTGCCAAAAAAATGTGAGGACACAGGGGGTGAAAACAGCGGCATGCTAGCCCCTGGAGAGGCCATAGAGCCTGCCAGGTTTCAAGGAGATAGGTGCAGAGGTTTCTGGGAAACTGTACCTCCAGCTGTTCTACCTTAAACTCGTGATTTGTGACTCTGTGTGTGTGTTAAGGTGCGTCCTCAATGGCTCTAGGGCCACTACACAACATGGCAGTATGCTCCAATAAGGCCTTCTCTTCCCCTGCAGCCTCAGGCTGGTCCACGACTTTAAATAACAACAGGTGAAATAATAACTTGTGAGGAGCAGCACAGTAGCACCAGTAGCATCTCAGGCAGCCAAACTGTGACAGAGCCTTTCTTTCCTCTCCTGCAGGAGCTTCTTCTCCAGCATGTGTGTTAAGGTGCACCCTCACTGTGTCCTTCTCCCCTCTTCCCCCTCCCTCTCCTTACTTTCTGTTTCCCTGCAGGCAAGCCCAGCTTCAGCTTCCAAACTCAAGACATTTTGAAACTTTTGAAATGTTTCAACTGCCCTTGTTTTGTTTTGAGGCTGTTTTGCAGCTCTTAATTTAGTTTTGATTTCACTATTTCAGGCTTGAAACAGCCATTAGAATTTCACACAGCCCTACTAATTAACACTGCAGCACTATAGTACTTGTAAATACAAGGGATTTTTTACTCTGTAGTAGTACATGTGTAGATGCTACTCTGGCTAGCTGGTGCATAAGGGTGCTTTACTGCAAGGGCTGCCTGCTGGCTAGTCCCTCTGCAGCACATTGAGCCAGGGGGGAGCTGCTGCAGGCTGGCAGGCTGACCCCCAGGACCCTCTGCCAGCCAGAGGTGCTCCACCCAGGCTCAGTGTGCTGTAGTCCCAGGCACACATTCATATGGTGTGCCTGAAATCAACACACTCTGGACCAATAAGTGCCAGAGTTTATTGCTTCACATTAATTGCACATGTAGACACACCCACTGAGATGAAACATAGCAATTTGCTGCAAGAAAACTTTTTGATTGTCACTAAATCTTTTTTCCCCCATAATAGTTCTTGATGGAGAACTGGAGGTTGTAACACTTTGGAAAGAATCCAAATTATGAAATTGTGAAATTCTTCATGGAATAGTATTATTTTTCTCTGGCTAAATGGCCTTCACCTTCCCTTATTATGCACTCTGGATATGTCAGCTTGGCCCAATGATGATCCATGAAGAGACATCCAAGCTGGCTCTGAATAATCTAGGCAATGGAAGCAGTGTAACCAAGTTATTGAAGTACTTCCCAGAGCTTATTTAGCCCTGCTGGGAAGCAGGGCATATTGTATGGCTGGAGCAACATACTAATACAGCTGTGGGTCTGTGGTGTCTGTGGGTGGGTCTACACATGCCCATATGGCAAAGTTGCTACTGCGCTGTGTTTTAGTACTTCCTTTTGGCACCAGGCACATGGTTATTTTTAGCTGCTACTTCACTGTAGCAGCACACAATAACAAGGGAGAGTGCTGCTACAGTGAAGTAATTGTTGGTCATGTGTAGATGCATGTGGTTACTATGTTGCCGTAACACATTGCTAGAGCAATGTAGTGTCACATGTAGATGCACACTCTATGTGATACTGCATTGGCTTATGTAGACAATCCCTCAAAAATCTGGAAAATTTTTACTACGGATGGGTTTTCACCTTTCTGTCTGTAGGCTTGAAGCAGGAAAGCTAGACTTGCCTTGACCAGCATAACAAGACTTTCTTATTAGCCAGAAGGCAAAGGGGTAAAGAGAAGAGAGAATTAATATTGTGATGATGGAAAATAAGAAGTCAGATGAAAGGTGACAGCAATAACTGGCTTACATCCTAGGTGTTCTTCAGGATCTAGTTGAAACATGTGGAGAACCTGATGTCATCTTGTTCCCTTTCACTAGCTTTGTCTAGCACAAATATCTTTCAGAATCAGGATGATGAAAGTCCAGCAGAGTAATGGTAGATTCTGAAATCCCAGGAGATGATGATGTGAGTGGCAGCAGCTGTGAAGCTTACTCCATGATGCTCAGTTTGCATATCCCATTATTCCCTTCCATGACTATCTGATAAACAATCCTTTTAAAATGAATCAGACCACCACATTGCGGTGATTTGCACTGTAAATATTTCTTTCTGTTTCTAGAATATTTCAGCTTGTCATACTAACCTATACCTTGAAGTCTCCTTAGCACATTTCTTTAACCTAATCCATCCAGTTTGTACTAGTATTCCTGTCTTCAATGTTTATCTGACATCTTACACACAATATTTAAAGAGCTGAGCAGGTCATTGGTAACCTTGGGCAACTTAGTAGTAGTAGTCATCTGCTCCCAGCTGCACATCACTGACTGGTGGAATTATGATATTCTGTACAGTTTGTAAGGAGATTTAAGATCCTCTCATATGAATGATCACTTAATATTTATTAATTATTATTTTCCTTTAATGAGGCAAATTTCTTCTTTTAAAATGTTTTTTGCTGAAGTTAGTGGAAATTTTGCTATCTAATAAAATTCACAGGTGTAAATATGCTTGTGACTTACAAAATATCTTAATGTATTTTCATTGCATTATATCTGAAGTATTTAACCTTGGGGACAAGTTTCATTTGCCATATCTTTTAACCATTTACAAGTACTTGAAAGAAAAGAAATCCAGATCCTAATCTTGCAAAAATCTTATTCACGCAGGCTCCATTGAAGCTGATGGATATCTTTGCATAAATATGAATTTGCAGGAGAAAACCTAAATCAACGTTTATATTTTCTGACAAACAAAACTAGATTTTTGGTCATCTTTTTCTCAGAAAATAAGACTCTAAAATTCCACTTGGTTTTCCTTTGGCATGAATTGTAACAACATTGTGAAGTTTGCTTCGCACCTGGAGAGAAGAATTCTCATGTTATTCTCTTAGAGCAGGGGCAGGCAATCATTTTGGGCGGAGGGCCACTTACTGAATTTTGGCAAGCTGTTGAGGCTGTATTTCTCTTTCCAGTGCATGGAAGCATGAACAGCCCAATGGTCCTAGGCCAGAAGGTGGGGGTTTCTGGTTGGGGGGTAGGACTGGGCAGGCCTTGCTGCTAGGTCTTGGCACCAGCTTCCTCTGAGTCCTACTGCCCCTGTCTCCTGTCATTTTTGACAGGAAGGTAGGAGCAAATAAATATTAATTTTCTAAATTTTTAGGGGCCCCATGGGATGGATAGAATGGCCTGGCAGGCCAGATCTGGCCCCTGGGCCATATTTTGCCCCACCTCTGTCTTAGAGCCCTGGCAGACATTATTTCTGCAGTGATACAAAGTCTGCAGCACTACAAAATATAGAGTGCTATGGGCAGGCACACATGTACAGCCCCTTGGTTGAAGTGCAACAAAATTACCAGAAGGTAGGTTCTCCTGCTAGGGTGCTGCCCCTGGCCCCAGGGGAGCCTATCAGTAAGTCAGACAAGCTCACTGACATATGCTTTCCTGATCAGCTGTTGCTGCTGTGGCAACAGGTGTTTGATACTATTGCAGCAATGGTAGGGGATCATCCAGTGGTCTCCATTCTAGGGTTGCTTGGTAGCTGGGAACTTGAAAGTTGATAGTTTGACTCCCTGCAAGCTACCCTGGGAGGCAACAGCTGACCATGCAGTTTTCCTGCCCAGTCAGCCCCTGCCACTACTTGCACCCTTGTCCTTATTGACACTAGTGTCACATCTTGCACACTGCCCTGGGTGACAGCCCTATCCTGTCAGCTCTTGTCCCACTGCAGCTCTATCCCCATTGCTGCCCAGGGGCAATGAACCAGGCAGCTTGAAAGTTTTCATAGCTCCCTACTTCATGGGCTACCAGGAAGCCATAGATTCATAGATTGTAAGGCTGGAAGGGACCTTAGAAGAACATTGGGTCCAGCCCCCTGCACCAAACGAGAAAGATAACTGGGGGGTCAGATGACCCCAGCAAGGTGACCCCAGCAAGTACAGCAAAGCCAGTACTGTCTGTCTTTCCTACTCACTTGCAGAGGGGGAGGGAGGGTTCAGCACTGTGGGATAGTGGTGGATCTAAAACCTAGTTATATATTAAATTTACTCCACCATGACAAAGGAGTTGCTGTTTGGAACAGAAACTTCTTTGTTGTGGATCCACCATTTTTGTGGGGAACTGACCCTTTTTGTAGTACAACAAAATGGTGTGAATGTGTGGCCATTTGCACTTTGTTGTTCTTAGCTTGCATATAAAGCCCGGAAAATATCATGTGACTCATGATCAAGCTTAGTGACTCAAAGCTTTAATACTGTGATTAACTGGTAGGTGGTTTAGGCAGTGATGTTCATATGCTCCCTTCCTGACTATTACCTTATACAGCCAAATTTGTTCCCAAATTCTACATGCTAAACAGAGAGGTTAAGAATACATTTTTCATTAGCCAAATGACACCTTATGCCTCTACCTATATTCCATCTCATTATCTGTGCCCACCCGACATATCCTTTCTTTGTGCCTGTGGATGTTGTAGTGCCATTTTTGGATAGGAGAATATGACATATGTAGCATAATTTAAGTGACTTTCAATTCTCTTTTCAGAAAAAACTAAACTATGCAGGGTTAAAAAAGTATGTATTTCAGAGGAAACCATGCCCATAGTACTGTTTAGCTTATATTTGACAAAGCACTGATGTGACAAAGCTTATGGCAAGTGCCATACAAAGATTCTGGGGATTAAGGAAATTAAATGGTTTTAAAATAAAAGAAACCCCTGGGTAATGTGTTCTTTAGCACTGGATTGCATACTGGTCAAATTCAATGACTCCAACACTTCTGAAAAAAATAGCATACATATAATGTCAGAAATAAGCTGATCTAAATGAAAGGCTTCTATCCTAACATTTGCCTTTTATATAACTTGTTACTACAGTAATAGAGTTCTCAGTAAATTTTGAGCCGAAATTTTCATCTGAAGTGTTTTTGGAAGGGTATTATTACAGACCTTCTAATTTCCACTGCAGCTAAGCATGTATTAATAACAAGGAGAGGTAAGGAAACTGCTGGTATATCCAATGGTGCTTGACATTTAGTAGATGAATTAAAGTTTACAGTCAAATTGGTTTTTAACTAATAATATTAGAGATCTTTGTTGCAAGCTTTTATTTTTCAGCCTCTTTCTTTTGCTTTTTTCATTCTTTTATTCTTTCATTCTTTTTTTTTTCTTGATATTTTCTCTGTCTTCTTTCACACCATGTATTCATGGTGTTCAAATGGTAAGAGTCACTTGGAATGAGTTACCCTAAAATCAAGTGATGTTCTTTGGAATTAGTATCCTTAATTGCATCCTTTGGGCTAAAATTCTATACTCATTTACATCCTCACAACCATGTGAGTCAATGAGGCTGTAGGAGTAATAAATGAGACTTATGAACCAAATTTTACTTTCAGCCATGGTGGTGTAAATTAGAAACATCTTAATTGATATTAATAGATAATTCTGATTTACATCCACACAAGTGTGAGCAGAATTGAATACTTTGTCTTTGATAATGATGTTTGAATTGCAAAATTACAATGGGTACTTCAGAAACAGCTCTTTAAAGGGGAACAAATTCAATCAGTAGAAATTGGGACTATTACAAATGCTCATCTAACTCCCTAAAGATCCAATAAGAAACAGAGGATGGGTACAGAGATTAGTGCTTCATTATAGCAGGAAAAACCAAACTACACTTCGTGTTTCTCTGAAAGTTACCCTGCCACAGGGTTCTTTTTACCTCCTTTCCACGTTCCACATTATAAATCTTGACAAAGCAAATAAAATAACTCTGGGATAAACACTAATGCCTCATTATAAGCAAAAAGTAGTAGGAATGTTGCCATCTAGTCCCATTCCTTTCTTTCTTGCATCCTCCAAGAACCTATCCTAAGTCAAATAAACAGTTAAGTTTTTGATTCTCACAGTTAGGATCATAGCCTGGAAAGCTATTTTTTTTTTTAACTAACTTGTCACCATGTTCATTCATTCCTTTTAGTATTGTACTAAATATTCCAATAATCAACTGAAGCTTTATCTAATATAGTTTTAAAGAAGGCTAATGTCCAGTATAGTCCTGGTGAACAACAAAATAACACCTACATGCTAGTCATCTTTAGGCAGTAGGTAAAAGGGAGCAATTACTTTTGTGTTCTTTCATTTGAACATGTGGGTGGAAGTGCTGTTCCTGTCCTTGGCTCAATTGTGCCCTTCACAGATACTGAATGAGTTAATTATAGATTACTGCCTAATGACATAACTATGCTTTCTGAATCTCACAGAATGACAATCCATGATCAAAATACTGCTCATTACTATGTTTGCTCATCAGCCTGAAAATCTTGCTAGACACATCTGTACACACAGGTACAGTCTCTTTCTCCCCCTCTTTCACTCGGACAGGCACAGGGACACATGAACACACTGGGTGCGTCTACACATGCATTTACTGCCTAGATTTACTGCAGAGTAAGTCACTGCAGAGTAAGGGCTTTCGGGTAGGTGTCTACACATGCAGGGATTAGTGGGACGATTTGGTCCCAGTTTTCTGAAGCCTTGCAATGGGCCCCTGCCACCATGGGGGTGGGGGGGAGATTCAGGCTCTGGCTGCAGCTGTCAGCACCCAGCAGCCATCTTTAAAAGCCAGCCCCGCTCTCTGGTCAGTCTCTTCCCTGCCCAGGAGCAGTGTGCCCAGTGCAGGGGCAGAAAGCATAAGCTCCCTCCTTGCCCACTGTGCCTCCCCCTGCCATGATTACTCCAGTCCCTGTCCCTGGTAATGACAACCAGCACCCTGTGATCCTGCTAGCCACGGTGTTGGCCCCAGCAGGCCAGGCCCAAGAAGAGCCATGCACCTGCCAGTAGGGGCCAGGGTACCAGGTGTGGGATGCCCTGCCTGACTACCTCCTCCTGCACTCTCCACTCTAGCCTGCCTGCACTGCTGGCCACGGACCCACCCACCCCCAGCACCATGCTCACTGCAGACACGTGTCAGAAGAACAACTCTTTATTTCTCTCATATCCAACAAACCCCTCTCCCTCCGAACACACAGAATCCCTCCACCACCAACCTCACCCTCCAACAATCAAAAACCCTCTTCTCTGTGCAGACTATGTACAAAGTCAGTTTTGTTGAATCCTGGAGTGGGGGGCCATGGGGTGGGGCTGCCTAGGAACAGAGCCTGGAGGCAGGTGGCCATCACCCCACCTGCTGGCTATTCCTTCACACGACTACACACTGTGGTGACTGCAGTGGTGGCAGGGTCTCATCCGGGGGCAATGGCAACCAGTTCTCCTCCAGTGTGGGCAGCTCCCCCTCTTCCAGGCAGCGCTCTTGTGGAGCTGGGGTGCGCAGGGGGCTTGGGCCCAGGCAGGGGGCTGAGTGGTGGTAGGCCTGGAGTGGGGGCTAGGCCAGGGCCTCCTGGCAGTGGGGGGTGGCACAGAACCTTCTCCCAGGCCCAGGAATGGTGGGCAGCTGCCAGGGAGCTAGGCGGCTAGGGATGGGGGCTGGGCAGCAGCGAGCATGAATGAAACCTCCAGGCCCAGAACGGTGTCCAGGACCTGATGGTTGGTATTGGTGGGCTGCACTGCCTGGCCCAGGATGGTGTTCTGTTCCCACAGGATCTGCATCTGCTCCCACTCCATGGCCAGGAGCTTGGCCTGGAACTCCCAGGTGGCCCAGTCCTGCACCTCCCTGCACCATTACCATGCCTCCTCACACTAGTCCCATGCCTCTTCTTGGGTGATGTCCTCTGCCTATACCACCTGTCCTGGTGAACCACATCCTCCACCTGCCTGGCCTTCACATTCTGCTCTTGTTACTTTGCCAGCACCACCAGCTGCTGCAGGAGGAGGGTCCAGTCCACAGAATCATAGAATCAATGAGTCAGAAGGGACCTAGACAGATCATCAAGTCCGACCCCCTGCCATGGGCAGGAATGACACGGGGGGTGGGAGGGGTCATAAGACCCCAGCCAGGTGCCTATCCGGTCTCCCCTTGAAGATTTCCAGGGAAGGTGAGAGCACCACCTCTCTGGGAAGCCCATTCCAGGCTCTGGCCACCTTTACAGTGAAGTAGTTCTTCCTAATATCTAATCTAAACCTATCCTCCCTCAGCTTGTGGCCATTGTTCCTGGTGACTCCAAGGAGGGCCCTGGTGAACAGAATTTCCCCGAGTCCCTGCTGCTGGCCCCTAATAAGGTTGTAGGCAGCCACAAGATCCCCCCTCAGTCTCCTCTTGCGGAGACTGAAGAGATTCAGGTCCCTCAGCCTCTCCTCATAGGGCTGGCCACAGAGGCCCCCAACCATATGAATGGCCCTCCTCTGGACCCTCTCCAGGTTCCCCACATCCCTCTTGAAGTGCGGCACCCAGAACTGGACACAGTACTCCAGTTGCGGCCTGACCAGCATTGCATAGAGGGGGAGCAAGGCCTTTCTGGACCTGTTAGTGATGTCGCTGTTGATGCATGACAGGGTGCAGTTGGCTCTGCCTATTGCTTCATTGCATTGGCAACTCACATTCATCCTGGAGTCAATCTTGACTCCAAGATCCCTCTCTGCCTCTGTGCTGCTGAGAGGGTCAGCCCCTAACCTATAACCATAATGCTGGTTCCCTCTCCCCAGGTCCAGCACTCTGCACTTGTCCTTGTTGAACTGCATCCTGTTCAGATCCACCCACTTCTCTAACCTATCCACGTCTGCCTGGATGTGGTCCCTGCCTGCCAGTGTATTCACTTTGCCCCACAATTTGGTGTCATCAGTGAACTTGAACAGGGTGCTCTCCACACCCTCATCCAGGTTGCTAATGAAAATGTTGAACAGGACCGGCCCTAGGACCGAGCCCTGGGGGACTCTGCTGCCCACACCCCCCCAAGTCTACATCAACCCGTCCACCACCACCCTCTGGGTGCACCCCTGGAGCCAGTTTGCCACCCATGTGACTGTGAATTTGTCCGTGCTGTAGTCCCTTAGCTTGCCCACCAGAATTGGGTGGGACACTGTGTCGAAGGCCTTCTGGAAGTCCAAGAAGATGACATCGACTTCCTCCTTCACATCTAAGCTTTTTGTTACCTGGTCATAGAAAGAGACCAGGTTAGTCAGGCAGGATCGGCCTGGCACAAACCCGTGTTGGTTACCCCTCAACATCACTTCCCCTGCAGGGCTCTCACAAATGTGGCCCTTCATCATTTTTTCAAAGACCTTCCCCAGGGTAGAAGTGAGGCTGACTGACCTGTAGTTGCCAGGCTCTTCCTTCCTCCCCTTCTTGAAAATAGGGACCACATTGGCCTTTTTCCAGTCCTCAGGGACTTGGCCCGAGCACCAGGAGTCCTCAAATAGCTGTGCCAATGGCTCTGCAATGACACCAGCCAATTCCCTCAGCACCCATGGATGAAGGTCATCCGGACCCGCCAACTTGGGTACATCTAGGCCCTCCAGGAAATCCTTAACTAGGTCTGAACTAACAGTTGGGGGACTCGCATCCTTCCTGGGCCTCACTATGCTATCACCCGAGAGCACCCCATTGTCAGCAGACAGGAACATGGAGGCAAATAACTTGTTAAAGAGTTTTGCTTTCTCTCATGTGTCTGTCACCATCTGCCCTGCCCTGCCCTGCCCTGCCCTGCCCTGCCCTGTAGGGGTCCAATGTTACCCCAAGACTTCTTCTTGCTAGCTATATACTTGAAGAAGGACTTTTTATTATCTTTAAACCCAGAAGCTAATCTAAGCTCCAGTGCTGCTTTAGCTTTCCTTACCAAATCCTTATAAGCTCAGGTCAGGGAGGTGTACTCCTCCTTTGTCCCTGCCCCCTGCTTCCACTGCCAGTATGATTTTTTCTTTGCCCTCAGGCCAGCCTGGATATCCGTGCTCAGCCATGAAGGTTTCTTGGACCCTTTTCCCACCTTCCTGCGCAGTGGAATTGCGTCCTGCTGCGCCCCAAGGATAGCCTCCTTGAGGAAGGACCACCTTTCCTGGACCCCCGTACTACACCTCTGGTGCAAACATCCCTGCTAGCAACTTTGGCTTCACCCCTGCATCCAGATGCTGGCCTTGCAGAGCCATGAGACAGAAGCCTTTTGTGAGAGTTTGCAACATTTCAGAGATAAGATGCTCTGTACCAGGGCCATGGAATGCCTAGCCTCATATCAGGGGTCTGCTGTGCACAGGTTCCCAGAGACCATGGTAAGTTGGACTGGGCAGGCCCAGACCCAGGCAGCTGCCAGTCAAGCCCCTTGTCCCCATACACTCCCCTGGGGCCCAAGGGCTGCTGGGTGCTGGCTGCAGACAGCCTGCCTCCCCTGTCCCATGCTCAGGGTGGGACAGGTTATGTTCCTGACAGTACCTGCTGCCATAGCTCCAGACCCTGCTGCCCCCCATCTCACCCTGCAGGCCAGCTGCTTTGCTGGACTGCTGCTCAGCCCATGGTGACTAGGCTGGAAGGGTGTGAGGCTCCTGGATAACTGGGTCACGGCCACCCACTGTTCCCACAAGGACTTGACCTTTATAAGGCACTGCTATGCCACCCTACTGGGCCTCATAAATGTGGGCATTGGAGCACCTGCCCCACTCAAAGTAGTGCAGCACCTCTGCCTCTCCCCTGAGCACCAAGAGGTTGCCACTCTTCTCCTGGCCCCCATGGGGCCCTGGGTGGAGGCACAGGTGTGTGCATGTGTGAGGTCCCTGCCTTGGAAGGGGATGCTGAGGCCATGCTGGGGCCCACACTGGCTCTCTGGGCTCTTGCATCACCACCCCGGTGTTGCCATACCTGAACAGCAGCCAGAAGCACCCAGTGCAAGGGCATGGTATGGGACTGGCAGCTGTGTGGCAGAGGCTATGCCCTGCAGCACCTGCAGGAGAAGGGCAGTATGCTGTGGGTCTGCAGCAGGCAGGTAGAACTGGTCCTGCTGCACAGAGGATGGCTGCATCTGCCCCTGAGGGCTGGCAGACCTGGGCAGAGTCTCCTGAAAGCTGCTGGCTCTGATGGTACTGCCTTGGCTGCCATGTGGCAGTGCAGTCACAAACAGCACCACTGTGGTGTTGCCAGGAAGGCACAGGAATCCTGTGCCCTCAGCCTGCCTGTGTTGTGTGCCCCAGGGCACAAAATGTCTGCAGGCTTTTATAGTCTGCAGACAGGAGCTGCCATAGAGGCTCCTGGCTTGCAGCCCTGGGGCCAGCCTCAGGCCAGCCACCTAGTGGTTGAGTAGACCCCAAAAGCAAACTTGCTCTTGGGTCGTGTCTACGCATTAACTAATCATGCTTAAATTTGCTATCTTCAAATGCAGGTGGAAAATTTAATTGTGATTAAGGGTTTTTACTGCACAGTAAATGTGCACATGTAGATGCACACACAGTGCAGTAAACTAGGCTACTGTGCAGTGACATGTCCTGTGTAGATGTGCGCATTTTCTTTTCCACTCTCTGTCTGTCTTGCCACCCCTTTATTGCTATCTTTCATTCTCACCAACACCTCTATTATGCTTACTTGGTTTGCTAGTAAAAAATAAATATCTCTCACTGTCAGCACTGCATTTTTCAGTGCTGGATGTTATCTTTTCCCTTGGTTGATAAAGCAGCACCAGCAAGATTCTCAGGTATTTCTGAGGTGATGATTAGAGTGGTATATCATTAGTCCTGTTAGTCTAAAGTCTGGCACAAGGCAGGGTAGAAATGAACCTTATAGACTAACTGAATCAGAGATGCATAAGCATTCATGCACAAGAACATAAGATGCCTAACACCTGATGAAGTGAGCTCTTGCTCCTGAAAGCTTAAACATCTTTGATTCAGTTAGTTTATACAGAACATCTCTACCCTGCCTTCTCCTAGAGGTGATTATTTTTCCTGTTGAGATATAAAACAGATGCTTATGGGAGGCTGGGGGAGGACTCCCCTCACAAAAAATGCTTGATTCCCCCAGGAACTTTGTGATGTATTATTAGAGCTAAAAAAACCGAAAGCTAAATAAATAAGAATATAACATCCAGTTATCATTGTGACAATATCACTTTCTCTTACAGAGGTTTAAAAGATTAACTGTTTTGTAAGTTAGATAAAGTGAAATGATACCACTGATAAAAAGAAAGATAGCCCTGGGCATTGAAATCCATTTTATCAGAATCAGTGGTGACATCAAATAGATTTTGATCTTTTGGATTCCATTATTTAATTTTTATTGTTGAGGGGGTAAAGGGACTGGGGGAGGTGAGTGGGCTAAGGGACATGACTTATGAGGAAAGACTGGGGGAACTGGGTTTATTTAGTCTAGAGAAGAGGAGACTGAGAGGAGACTTAATAGCAGCCTTCAATGGGGTTTGAAAGAGGATGGAGCTGGACTGTTCTGTGGTGGCAGATGACAGAACAAGAAGCTATTGTCTCAAGTTGCAGCAAGGGAAATTTAGGTTAGCTATTCAGAAGAATTTTCTCACTAGGAGGGTAGTAAAAACCCTGGGACAGGTTACCAAAAGAGAGGTGGTAGAAACTCCATCCTTGGAGGGTTTCAAAGCCTGGCTAGACAAAGGTTTGGCTGGGATGATCTAGTTGTGGCTGGTCCTACTCTAAGTAAGGGGTTAGACTAGGTGACCTCCTGAGATTCCTTCCAACCCTGACTCTCTATGATTCTATGAGGCTAATACTGACGTTTAACTGCTGTGTTGTTGTTACATGTGGACTACACTGGCAAAGACACATTATTATATTCTTAGGTTACTTTGTTGCTTATAATTTAGGCTCTCTTTACACGTGGTCCAAGGTGGCGGGGGAATTTTAATTAGAGTGGCTCTCTGGAGCCGCTCTAATTAAAACACCTGCAGCATCGTGTATTCAGCACCCTGAGATACAAAATGGTCATAGGGCCACTTTAACTAAAGCTCTTCAGTGCGCTTTACTTAAAGTAACTCCACCACCATTTTCAATCGTGGGGATGCTGAATACATGTGACACTAATTAGAATGCTCCAGCAAACTCTGTTAGACCCCCGACTCCATGAGGCACCCAAGGACTAGGGAGATGATGATCCAATTACTCATGGATCCTGTTACTTATTAGTTAGAGCAAGCAGCGAACAAACACCACCCCACACATTGCTCGCAACAGCTTTATTCAGAATGGAGACAGCTTCAGATTAGCTTCCAAAAAAACAACAAACTGGGGAGCTGTCCTGAACAATAGTTTTTTCCACATTTATACATCTTGGTTCATACTCATTAACATTCACTCTGCTCTCGCCCCTCCTTTGGTTCCACCCATTTCTCCTCCCATCTTAAACTCTGCCTCTGTTTACTGTTTGCTTCATTAGCATGGTATTGCCTATGCATTTCCTTCATTTACATGCCTCTCTGCTAAGAGCACATGTGTAAGATTTGATCCCTGTCTTCTCCTGGTCAGTTGTGGTTTCTTGCTGGTCCTTTCTTGTTTTTTGCTGACTTCAGCACCATCTCCAAGGCCATACTTCTGCTTTGTTCCCTAACGATAGCCATTGGTCTGTATCCTCTTTTTATACAACTCATCAAGCACTTTGCACCCTATCCTTTTGTTGAGAGTCTGCTTACTTAAGTATTAGCAAAGTTAGTTACTTTTAATATATCATCCAGCCTTGCGACTAGCAGCTTTTGCTGAGACACAGGAAAAAGCCTTCATTCAGCTGCACACCCAGTACTGCCTAAAATCTGTATCGTTACCCTAACAAACTCTATTAATTGAGTCTTCTCCAATGTGTTCTAATTAGAACGTGTCAGAACTGGTGTTGGGCATGTGCATATGTGCCCCAGGTGAGACAAAAAACACTAACACCCTTTTCACTAGTCATGTTAAACACCGAACTATAACTCCAAAGGCCAAAAGTGAAAAAAAAAATAAAGAAAAAAAGAATTGAGACTTTACATAGTTAAATATATATAGTATAGAAAGTTAAGAAGCTATAACTGAATTTTAAATCTTTCTCTACTTAAGTGTAAATATGTAGAGTTTTGCACCAGCAATGACAATTATAAAATTATAATTTCTACTCCTTCCCTTCCTCTTGAACACAATTCTTTTCACTTGACTCAGAAGGTCTCTTCCAGTAACAGAAACAATAGTGCCCTCTGCCCTGTGGAGAAAGTTGCCTTGGTGATTCTCCCTATGGAAGAAGAATGGTTATATATAAAAGTAA
Organism: Crocodylus siamensis; assembly: GCF_052110815.1. Lineage (NCBI taxonomy): Eukaryota > Metazoa > Chordata > Crocodylia > Crocodylidae > Crocodylus > Crocodylus siamensis. The sequence continues at coordinate 271,507,266 of NC_143396.1, read as the reverse complement.
AGAGCCAAATTTGATGAACTGTATCCTTTTTGCAGAAGCAGGTAGAGATTACATTTCAACTTATTCAAGCTATAGAAGGGAAGCTTTTTTTATTGATGCTGAAAATACTCTTGATTATACTATCTAAATGTCAGCTTGTTACTGGACATGTTTTTTGTACAAATGAAGTACAGCTCCTTGTCTTAGGTATGTCATGTCCTCAACCAGTCACCCTGCATCTTCTTCCATCTGTGTGGGGTAGGTAAGGAAGGGGAAGAGATCTCTTTAGATGTTCTATGTTATTTTGAAACTACCCCCAAAACACTTTTCCCCCAAAACCTGAAAACATCTAGAATTGGTGAAAATCAACCATGTGTAGTCTGGCAGCAAAAGGAAGACTCAGTAGTTGCATCCAAGTTGAACCTGACCCAGGCTGAGTAAAACTTAAATGATACATAAAGCTTGCTTTTGTTCTGTGCACTGCAGTAGAACATGCGCCAAGCTGCAGAGGCAGGTGAAACACTCACATCCCGTGTCAGTGTGGCTTGGTGGGGGAGAATCTAGTGATTGGTTTGGTCCTAAATGGAGCATGGGCACACTGTAGTCAAAGCTCCCACATTAAGCTGTGACCAATATCCAATTCTTAAGAGGAAGGTGAAAAAAATGCACAAAAGCCAATAAATCATCTATGAGGTGGGGAAATACCCTTCTTGGCTTCTACAGGTGATCAGCAGAAGCTCAGGAGCATGAGATTGGCAGTCATTTCCCACATAGAGAAAGAATTAACTCTTAACACAGGGATTGCAAACAGGGGTGGATTCAAGATTTTACAAAGGGGGATGCAGGAGCAATGCCTGGCACTGCAGGGGTGGCTGCTCCCCTATGCCCAGTGCCCCCCCTTCCCACACCAGCTGGGGCAGACAGATCACCAGGGATCCTGGTTTTCTCTGATTTAAACAAAACCCAATTTGGGGTTTAAAAAAGTAACACCAAATCCACATTTTTCCATGATTTAAATGAAACACCACTAATATATAGATATATATAAGTGGTGTTTTATTTTAATCATGGAAAAATGTGGATTTGGGTTGGGTTTTTTTTAACCACAAATTGGGGATTTTTTAAATCAGAGAAAACCAGGATCCCTGCAGACTCATTATGGGAGCAGCATTTGGGGACTTAAATTTTAAGTCCTGAAGAAGGTAAGAATTCCCCCCTTTTTCTTCCTCTCCATGTTTAGAGGCACATCCTCTCCCTTCCCTTCTCTGTCCCCTCTCATCCCCTGTCTGCTGCTGCTACTATGTCCCTACTGTCTCAGGGGTGAGTGGAACTACTGTCCCCGTTCAGCCAGGCTGGGTAGGGGCTGGGCTTAGCCCAGGACTGTGGTAGTGGCAGTGGTGGGCAGGCAGGTTTCCTCTCTTCAAGTCTGGGAGCAGGTATGGGGAGAAGGAACATGCCTGCTCACTGCTACTGTCACTACCACTGTCAGGGGCTGAACTCAGCCCCTATTCAGCTTGACTGGAGCAGTTCTGGAGCTTCCTTCACCCTTGGGGTAGCAAGCAGTGGCAGGTGGGGGGAGATAGGAGGCAGTGTGCTTCTGAGCAGGAAGGAGAAAGTAAGGGGGAATTATTACCTTCTTCAGGGCTTAAGGAAGTCCCTGGCTGCTATTCCTGTCACATGGTCAGAAGTGGTGGGGGAGAGAGGAAGGGAAGTGAGGATGTGCCTTCACCACTGCAGCCTCTCCGGATCTATTCCTGACGGCAATTACTTGAATCCATGTATCATACGAGTGTATAATTGAAACAAGAACCCCTATTCTATCATCTTCATAAACTTGTTGAGCTCCGTCTCTATTTAGTTTATATGCTTTGCATGCCCTGCTTTGCTTGGAAGACCATTTCTAAACTTCACTCTAGGTGTTAGAAATCTTCTTTTTTTATTTCCTATCTAAATGTATTTGCGACCAGTTTGTAGCCATTTGATCTTATGCCAATATTGTTCTTTAACTTTAATAGCTGTTCTCCTTCCCTGAGAGTCACCTAGCAAATATACCCTGTCATTCTTCGTTTTGCTAACCTAAATAAGATAGGCTTTTCTAATCAACTCATGTAAAGTAGGTTTTCCATTCTGGTAACTATCTTAGTGGTTCTTCTTTGTACACGTTCCACTTTAAATTAATCTTTTTTTGAGCACTGGTGACCAGAACTATACACAATATTTTAAATGGACTTTTAGCAATTCCTTGTGATATTAGCATTTACCTGTCTCTACCTTCTTTTCTTCTGTGTTCAGCCCAGTTTAGCCCCTGTTCTGCACTGCAGAATGAAATATATTTTCCATTAAATCTGCAGGTCTTCCTATCTGTCATCGTTTTCTTGTTTCTGTCCCATTATCTCAAACCAAAAAATACACTGAAAATGAGGAGGATGAAAAAAGATCACCAGGATTTTCTTTTTACACTTTATTATTTTACCATACCATGTATACTTTATTGGATTGGGGACATATTCACTTGAAATGGGATCAGAGTATGTGCTACAGGACTGTTTGTTTAGTGTGTATTAAGGAAGATTGGAAAACAAAGTTTTTTTGCTCTGATTTTCCATTAAGTTTCTCAGCAGCTGTTTGAAAATGTTTAGAGCTTGCCAAAAATACAGTGCAGTTTTAGGCTTGGGCAGTTTAAGCTGGTGGACCCTATTAATCAGTGTCCTAAAAGTGATCCTAAAATGAATAGATCCTATGTAAACATCTTTCTGAGGGAAATGAAAATTGTTGGAATTACTCAGATTCAATTTATGTGTAATTCTCCACTAATTATTTCTTAACTCTTCTTCTCATTCCTCTCTCCAAAGCTTAGGCTTGACTATCCTAAAGAGTGGGCTCCATTTCATGACAGCAGTGTAAACATTGCTATTGGAAAATACTGCATTTGTGGGTTTGTCTGACGTGGAAATTAATTTGGCCATTATCAAGACATCTCTATGAGTACACTAATCATAGAGGTCTAACATGTTATGATAATGTTTTCTATTTGTTTAACTAAGGAAATCATGAAAGAAGCTCTCATCCATTGTTGCCTACTCTGTAACTTCAGAAGTTCTTTAAAAAATCATTTACAAAATACAAAACGATAAATTTATCATTGAACAATTTATTTATTAGTGTTTCAACATTTAATTATTGTTTATGCTTCTCCTTTAAGCCATATCACACCTGAGAGTTTATCAGTTTGTGAACCCCATAGGCACACAAGTGATTATCCCCAAATTGCTAGTGCTCCTTTTGTGCAATGTATATATAGTTATTTTGGTAGGAATTTGTAATTTATATCCACTTTAGTTATATCTTATTCTGTATATATTTAAATTGTATATAATTAAATATTTGTAAATAATTATATCTGTGGTTGCAAAGGGTTTGTAAGTGTAAAAGGGGCCCTCCCTGCTGAAAAGCCTCATTTTAGCTCTGTGGAGAACAAAGTGAGGCTTATGCTACTGGCATAAGCAAAGAGAGAAAAAAATTATTTGTGGGGGCTGAGCATGCGTATGCCCACCCCCAGAAGGTAGGTGTGTGGGGGAAGGGCCATGAGGGACCAGATCAAGGCCCCAGCAGTGAGGGAGTGGGGCACTTACTGCAGCCCCTGCTCATGCCTGTGCCCTCCTCCCTCCTTCACTGCTGGGGCCTTAATCTGCCCTCCTCCCATGGCAGTGAGGAGGGAGTGGGGCTGGGGCAGAGGTAGGCACTGCACAGATGGGGTGGGGTGCGGGAGGGAGCCATGAGTGGGTTGTCTGGGGGGCACCCGGTGCGGGGAAGGGGTGGTGGCTCTCACCACTATATGCACCCCAGGGGACCACGGTGAGTGTGTGCCTGGCACAGCTCTGGCCTCAGCCTGCCTTGCCCTGCGCAGATCCAGGGGTACATGCCTCCCGTGCCTCCCGGGGTGTGCATAGTAGCAGGAGCCACTCCCCCGGACAAGCTGCTCATGGCTCAGTCCTGTGTCCTGCCCTGGCTGTGCAGTGCCTGCCCCAGCCCCAGCCCCAGCCCCAGCCCCACTCTCTCCCTCACTGCTGCACGTGTACCTCTCCCCACCCCTGCTGCAGCCTTTGGAAGCCCATGGCCAGGCTGCCTTGCAGCCCTACCACTGCCCTGCATTTGATTAGCCCCTCTCGCTTCCACCACCTATAGCTACTGGGCACCCCTGGATTCCAACGGGTTCCAGGATTGCACTCAGATGTGGCATGTGGGTAGCCCCGTGTGCCAAGGTTACATATGTAAGTAATTAGAAGGGAATCAATGCTTGTATTAAAGGAGTAGAAAGCAGAATAGATTTACACCTTATTATTAAAGGAGAATAGGAAGGGAGAAAAAGAACAAAGGATCTGTGTCTCTTATTCCAATGCACACCGAGCTTCAGGCCACTCAGTGGGAGTTACACAGGCATGGAAAGAATACAGAAGTCTCCATAATAGAAGGGACAGCTATTGGAATTAGTAGGAAAACTGGGGCTTGGTTCTCCTCCAGCTTACACCAATTCACACTGGCCTACTGTTTATTAATATCTTAATTACATACTTATATTTATGTAGCAAACCAGGGACCCCAATTAGGATCTTCAATGTTACTGACTCCATCTAGTTACTGTTACTTTTGAATTACATCAGCATTAGTAAAATAAAAGGGGGCTATGGTGGTAGAGTGGCTAAGATGTTGTGCTAGAGTTACAGAGGAGTGAATAAAAACCCTAATCTGGACCTTTACCATAGGCTACCACCCACTTGACCCAACTGTAAATGGAAACATGGTCATTCAGGTTGCTGAATCAAAGGTAACTGGACAGAATGCTGGCCACATTACTGTCTTGTGTGCTGCCATCTATAGATATAGGCATGCCTTAATGACCCTAGGATGTTGGACAGTTTGACTTGAGCAGATTCTTGACTTGACTTTGAAGTAAAGAAAAGCCTTTGGAGAACAGAGCAATATTGAATTGTATTGACTACGAAAACTGCAATGAGATGGCCTAATTTTCAAAGTCCTAAGTACAGTACAGATGATGCAAAACTTGCAAGATCCTCTTCTAATTTCTAGGTTTCTTGACCTTTTTTCTGTAATATCACCCATAGCTGAAAAAACAATTTCACTCCTCTTCTCAAGTCTTAATAAAAACAAAACCACTCTGATTACCAGGAATTCATAAATATTAGAAATTGAAAGGAACTAGTTCATTTATACTACCTTCCTCTTGTTGCAAAGTGTATCTCCCATTACATGTTTTTCTGCCATGTCCATTCTAATTTAAGAGTTCTAAGGAATGGGGCATTCACTGAAATGGCAGCTAGTCTAATTTTGATATTCATGTGTTATACCTACCCTGATATTATTCATAGATGTAGTTCACTATTAGGTGCACTGTACACATGATGCTTGATGGTAGGGTTGGATTTTTAGCAGCATTAGGAATGAAGATTGCTGTAGTGTGAATGAAAGGGGAGAGCAGAAGCAAATGTCCATTTAGGATTTGAGTTTAAAGAACTGTGTGGAAAGGGTTAACAGAGTCTCAAACTAGCAGACATTGTGATAGGGTGATTAGGTGTAACTCCCAATTAAAGATCAATAAGGCCCTTAAAGTGATTTATAAAAATGGATTAGTAAGAAATGCCCTTTTAGAAACTACTGTGAGTAAAATCACTATACTCTCCGTCATATTGATCGGTCCTTTATGTCTAAACACGCATTAACTGGGGCAGACAATAAAAATTAATCCTCTTCTTTCGTAAAATGGAAGGTCATTTTCCCAACTGTCCCTAAGGGGAATGATGTCATTAAACATGCTACTAAGACATTTTATTAAATCTGACTAGGCTGTTTGCATAAAAATAAATTAGAGCAGTCAATATTGGAAAGAAAGGGATTTTAAGGAACAATAACTAGAAGTATTTATTGTAAGTATATTACAGAACAGATGCGTAATTAAATGCAAAGCAACTCCATTAAAATAATGGTAAGGGACTGGCTTAAATTGACAAAAGGCAGGATCTTCACAGCCCTTATCATACCCTGTTGTACCTAAGTATTGCAGGGGTCTCGAAACAGTAGGGGATTTGACATGCCATATGTGCTGAAATACTCTACTCTCTCCCCCTCCAGGATAATGTTATTTATAAATTAAAGCACTGAGCACATGGGTGGAACTGTAACTAGCATCGATACAGCCGAGACACTGGCCGCAATAAAACACCTGCAGTTTGGCTCCAATGTGCATTGCTTCTCTTTCACATCCTGTCTGTGAGAAGCTTTTTTCAAGACATACATATGCACACAGCAATAAGAAAAGTCTTTTAAGGTCATGTCCTACTAAACCTGGGTGGCCTTAGAGTTGCTGTTCCCTTGAGCAAGAACTGTTCACACTGTCCCCTGTGGGACTGGAGATGGGAGAGTTTACACCTATTGGTGCCCTTTCTGCTGTGGTGCCCCATTCAGCCATTTGATGCTGCATGTTCCCCAAGGCCAATCCTTGGTTGGTTGAAGTGTAAAAAACATTTTTTGATGGTTAAAGTCAAGAGTTTCAGACAGAACTTTTTTTACTTCATGGTACAGTGCAAGCTGCAGAACTTAACCTCTGGGTAACTGAACTTTTGGTTAACTCTCTCTCCTGTCTTCCTTGCCATGGTGCCTACAAGAACATGTGACGATGGTTCGACAGCTGAGATCATTGTATATCAGGCTGACAAAATGTTGCCTCATTGTCTCTCCATACCCACCCCATCTGTGGGTATCCACCTGTTGCCTCTGTGTTATTGTAAGCTGTTTGGGGCATGCCCCATTTATTCAACAATTTTTGTGTAGTTTGTTCACTGCCTGCTACAGTGGGGACTGGTCCATGGCTATGGTTCTGTGGTGCTATCAGGAGCATTACTAACAACAACAATAATAATCATAAATAAATACCCCAAGTTATTATAGTCTGATTTTCTATACTTTGCAAAAATTAGTCACAGTACAACTTCCTTCCATACCCTCAAAAATCTTCTGTATAACTAGGGCAATATCGATGAATTTAATGTTTGGGACATTCATAGATTCATGAGTTTAGAGTATGTCTACAACAGAGGTGGGCAAAATATGGCTTGTGGGCTGAATCCAGCCTACCAGGCAATTTCATCCAACCCATGGGCACCTACCTATTAATTATACACTGCCTCATGTTCTTTGCTCCTACTGTCTTGTAGGGGAGGGCCTCAGGCCCTGGCCAGCACATAGAGCTTCCAGGTGGGGCCACTGCTCCCAGTGCTGCAGCTGCTAGGGGACCTGCTCAGCTTCCCTCGCCTCCAGTGGCTCTTTGTCATGTCCCTGCTGCAGCGTTTGCTCTGGGTAGCAGGTAGGGAAGCTGCAGCTGGGCGGGAGCATGGAGAATGGGGCTGGGCCTGGCAGGAGAATGGAGCATGTGCCTAGTGAGGCAGCAAGGGCATGGAGCAAGACTAGGCAGTGTGTGGGTGTGAGTGTGTGTGGGGTTTGTGGGTTGAGGGAGGGTGGGGGGTGTGAGGACCTCATGGCTCATAGCCCTTGCCATTGACAGGCTTTCAGGGTGCTCATGGCCTGTGCAGGTTCAGCTCCCGGGTGGAACACAACTCTGGCCAGTTCTAGGAGTTGCACATGGTGGTGCAGGCTGGCTGGGCTCTATCATATGGGGGCTTATGTACAGCTCCAGGGACTCACACACCACCAGGAAGAAGCCCTGCAAGATGGAGCTGGCTGCCTTCCCCACTCCCTGTCACCATGTGCATGGGTACACCAGTGGAGTCCTGGAAGCTGCAGGTGGCAACAGGAAGTGGGGAACGCAGCCACCTCCATTGCATAGGGCTTCCCTCACAAAGCTGAATGTGAGCCCCATGCAACAGAATTGGGCTGGCCTGGTTCTGCTCCTCACTGCTATGTGCATCTCTTAGAACTGACTGGAGCTGCCCAGTGGCTGTACCTGTTGGTGCTGCCACTGGCAGCAGGGACTGTGTGCCATGGGGGGGGGGTTGCGTGGGGGTATCTCCAGTACCCTCCACCTTCCCTCAGCCCACAAACCCCACACACTCCCACATCCTGCCCATACCCCACCCACAACACTCCACATATACACACACCCACAACCAGAGCCATCCCTAGGGGTATGTGGGGCCTGGGGCATATCAGCTGTGTGGGATCGGGGTGGGGGGGTAGCAACTACCCACAGAAGCCAGCATTGGTGGCAGGGGGTGGGGGGATGTCAACTGCCCACAGAAGCCGGTGGCAGTGGTGGGGACGCGGCAGGGCCTGTATGGCACTGTCCATGGGGCCCCCCAAAGTGTGGGGCCAATTCATCCCTTCCCTAGGGACAGCCCTGCTCACATACCCAGTATCTCCCCCTCCACACAGCAGTGACAGCATGGGGACAGGATTTCCATGGAGACCGGCCCCTGCAGTTCTGGCAGGGCATGTGGCTGAATGGGGAACTGATCTTGGGCTGCAGCAGTGACAGCACGGTCTGGAGCTGGGGCAGAGCCATGATCTGCTGCCTGCATGCCCCAGGAATCCCCTTTTTCTCTCTCAGAACCAGGGCATGAAGGCAGTGGATCGCAGCTCTGCCCTGGCTCCAGACCATGCTGCAAGATCCCAATCCTAGCCCTGGAGCAGCTCACCAGCCAGCTGCTTATCCTACTGGTGCTTCTGGAGCTGGTGTCTATGAAAAACCTGGCCCACTCTGTCATGGCACCTCTGCTCCTGGGGTCTCCATGGAAACTGGCCTCAGTGATGTGGACAGGGGTTGCTGGGAAATGGACTCCACCACAGACCAGACTTTGCCTACTCCTGCACTAAGCAAACGCATATAAAACAGGAGAAAAAAAAATGAAAAAAATGAAAAAAATTTAAAATATTTTATAGTAGATGTTTGACCTTTAGCTTCTGGTTCCAGGTTGGCAATCCCCCTGCTCCTGTAAGCGGAGTACTTCTGGGGCAATGGGGTGAGACTTCTAGTGGCAAAGGTCAGGGGTTAGTGGGAAGGACTTCTGGCCCCAAAATGGCAACCTGGGGGTGAGGCACTTGTCAAGGGAAATGGCTACTGTTGTGGCCCTTGACAGCTCACCAAAACTCATTAAATGGCCCTCCAGTAGAAATAATTGCCCACCCCTGGTCTACAATGATTTTTATGGTTGCATATCCTGATTTTTTCCTGAGGCTGCATTCAAGCAGCATGAGTGACATGAGCTCCTGTTCTCCATTTATATAAAACTGTACTGATGATACCAAAGTTTTCCACATAATGCTTCTTCTTTCACTAGTTTGACACTAAAATATATCCCAGGTTCACCTGCAAATCCCTTTTAGGAATTAATTTATGAAATGCTTGTCTTTCTTTCCAGGCTTATCTCTTTTTATGGGTAACAAAGGGCACTAACAGAAGTGATATCTGTGGCACAATCAGCCCTCTGAAATTGCTGTACAGTCATGCCTTGACAGAAGTGCATGGCTGCAGAGCACTTTAAAAGTGACTGATTGTACAACAAATTAACCCTCTTTTAATAAGGGTTCAGATGAAGGTGTTCCAAAGTGGAATACCTCCATTAACTTATGTTTGTCCTGCCCCCAGTGCTGTCTTCATGTTGGAATAGGGGAGAAGGCAGGAGAGGGAGCTCCGGTACAGGGTTTGCCCAGCCTGTATTTGAGAGGTGGTTGGTGGACTGGAGTCCCCAAGGTGAGATCCACTCTATCCCCACCCAAGCTCAGGTTGGGCAAACCCTAGACCACAGTTCCCTCCTTTACCTCTTCTCCCATCCCATTCTGAAGATGGGAGCTGGGAGAGGTGGGACAGGACAAGAGAAGAGAGGCTGCAGACACGCAGCCTTTCTCTGCCAGTTCAGCTCTAAAGTAGAGCTTGATTCTCCCCGCCCCCTTCCCTACCAAACATGGAACGTCTATTGGGTTGGGGTGGGTGACTGTAACTCATGGTTCTTTCTGTGAAGTGCCATGAGTTACAGTGGGAAGCTGCATGTCAGTCAGTGACCAAAGAGAGCAAGTAGGATGTAAAAAGGCTGGAAGTCAGGAACTTGGAAGTGTGCGATTACTGATACATGCTGGAGACCTGGGCAAGTTCCAAATGAATGGAAGAAAGAGGTTAACTTGGAGGTAATTGGCAGTGGGGTTAGTTTCTTCCCCAGGACCTCAGTGGAGCTTTTAGATTTGGACTGGTTTGCTGCTGGGAGACAATCTTAGGGCTTTACAGAATAGATGCTCAGTATGCTTGTTTTCAGATGATGTTGAAGTTGATCATAACTATCAGTGGGCATGAGATATAGGTGTGACACAGTAAACTTTGGTGCAGTTCACATTGGAGTTTATTGCTTTTGGGTACTGTGTTTACACATGTCCCTAGGACTGCAGAACAATGAGCTGGGTTAGAGCAGCTCCAGCTGGTAGAGAACCTGGGGAGGTCAGCCTGCCAGCCAGGGGCTGCTCCAACCTGGGTTAGTGTGCTGCAGAGGAGCTCGCTGGGGCATGAGGGTGCTTCAGTGTGGGGATAGTCAGCAGGCAGTCACCACACTGAAGAACCCTCATGCCCTAGCCAGCCTTGTCAGTATCTAGACATGCATTACAGTGCACTAAATGCTGCTTCAGGATAGTACTTGTGTTTATAAGTACTATCCTATGGTGGTGTTTACTACTTTACTGGCGGCCTAATAGGGCCAGATGTGTAGACGCTGAGACTTTACTGCAGGGCTAATTAGTCAGCTGTGCAGTAAACATTTAATGTAGAAGTGATCAGTGTAGATATAGCCTTAGGAATCACAATACTGGGTGTTACAATTCCTAAGTTTAGGTGCCTGTCTTTCTGTAGTGGAATCTATAATCCAAATAAGGCTCGTGGACTCCCAGTGTAGTACATGGTGAGTTAGGCTTCTCAGAATAAGGCCTTTGACATATATTACCTGTATTGTGTAATTAACAGGTTAATTTCACAATAAATTTAGACATACTACACATGCAAAGTAACTGTCACATAATAAAAATGGCTAATGAATCATAAAAATGGCCAACAAGACACAATGTTGTTGCTTGAAATATGCAGAACATTTCTGTAGCTGGTTTCTATCAAGTTTTAATTTGAATGTGTATCATGTCACATTCAAATTAGGATGATGTGTTTGGCCAGGTCTTGCAGCATCCTAGGATAGTTTGCTCTTTCTCTCCCCGACCCTTCCGGCAAAGATACTCTCTGTGACTCATGCTTAACTCTGCTGCCCCAGGACCCAGTAGCAGAAGATACTCAGTGCCACTACTCCATTTCCAACCAGCCTTAAGTCTGCTTAAGAAGCCATTAGCACCTCTTTGTGAAAGCCCAGGTGGAAACAAACACTCAAGTGAAATGCTTTACTTGTCTGACACAGGGAAAGGTGGGGGAGGGAATTTCTTCAGAAACCAGGGGGCAGGACAAGCATAAACACATAAGTACCTCATAATGCCCCTGGAGAATTTGAGCCCTGATGCTCCTGCCTCCCCCACCCCCTGCCCTTGACATGTGTCTCCTGGGATCTGCACAATAGTTGGGGAGCAGCTTCTTCACCCATGGAGAGCTCAGCTGACTCCTTTTTCCCAGAACAGCTGAAGAGAAGGATGATAGCCCCTCCCAGCAGCTCTTCGGCTCCCTTTGCTGGTGACCTCTGGCAGAGCAAGTTTCCAAGACACTTTCTTCCCCTCTGGATAGCTTGCTTTTTAAACATGAAGCCAGTCATATGGTGTGACAGTTTCCATTGAGTGATATTACTTGTTGCTTGATGGAAATAACATCTGTCAGGGGCCTAAGGTCTAGAATAGGTGGTGTGCTGGTCGGGAGCTGCCTGGAGCTAGATAATAGAGAAACAGGACAATGGGTGGGGAGGGTGTCTTAAATTTAACCCCTCAGGTGCTGACTCAAGACTTCAGGGAGATTTCTCCATCTACTTGCAATCAAGAAGTAAGAGTTATGTCCTGAAACCTGATTCTTATTCTCTTTCTTTCAAAAAAACAACCCCCCCCCAACTGTGCTGACGCTGTTACTGCTGTTAGCACCACTACCATTGTCATTGTTACCTTGGTGAAATTTTGGCCTTTGAAATCCTGGCTTTTTATCACAGAAGCATTTTTCAGGTGTCAGCCAAAACATTTTTTTGTTTTTGATGAAAACTCTGTAAAAAACACTATTTTGTGGGGAAAAAGTGTGCAGGTAGAAAACGAATTTTCCACTGAAAAACAGTGATCTATTTATCCTAGTTGTCCTTCTGAAAAAAGGGGGTGGGGTGGGAACTGTGGTGACTTTCAGTCACCACTAATTTAAGGGTCAAAACCCCTCATAGGAACATAAAAACAATAAAATCATCATTTCTGAGCAAAATTCTGAATTGCCCATCCCCTTTTTAGGGAATGGGTAGTTTTAAACTTTACAGTAGGAGCTGCTTGTTAAAGTGCTTGATTATATATAGTCTTTCTGGTTATATTCATGTCTGTTTTATTGCTTGAATCCCTCAAGTTTGTGGTTGACAAATGCATTAAACAATAAGACAATAAAACTTTGACATGAAAAGGAACACAAGGCTTTCATAAATTATTTGCTAGGTAAATAATTTCAGGGCCACATTTCTCTTCAAGGAAAATGTTAAAGTCAGGCTCCTACATCGTATACAGTATGTGATATGTACAAAGTCAGCTCTGCAGAGAATACAGATGGTGAGTGTCCAATTTGAACACGTTAATCCAGCCTCGGTCTGTTTTTTTTCCTTTCCACCAAGGCTTCAATATGCATCTGATCTCAGGATATTGGATTTTTCTTTGAGGAAAGGAATAAATGACTTATCTGGGGAATAAACCCAGTCTTCTCTCACTGTATTGCTCACCATATATATTGGGCTAAAATAAGGTTCACTGATTCTAATGTAAATCTCTAAAGCTGAACCATGATAATATGAGTTTCTGCATTTTATGTGCTAGGTAAGTAGGTTGCATCCTTTGGAAAAAAAATAGTGAGAGAGATTAGTGATTGTACCTAAGGAGAAAGAGAACAGGCTCAAATATCTTTAGGGTCTGTAGCTCCTTGACAGACCAAGAAAAACTGCTGGAACACATTTGTTTTGGTTTGAATAGAGCTGTGTTCTGCACTATGACTGCCTTTCCCCCTCTGGACATGAGTTTTGAGACATCAAGGACTTGTCTACATGGATGGTTTACCTCAGCGCAAACTGGTTTGCATAGATGTAAAAAGATCTGTATCCACACAATACAATTACTTACAATGACGCACAGCCAGATTTATGTGGAGTTTTTATTCCTGAGTTTTTATCCCTAAGTAATTTACATTGTACTAATGTCAAATGGTCACATTTATTTTTGTGGTTCTCCAGCTGCTTTCCCACAATACTTTGCATACTGCCTCAACTCATTGACCTGTTTTATTTTGTGTCCCCTACTGCTCTGGGATTCAGATGGCTCGGTGCGATCTCCCTGTTTTAAATGGAGTTAATCCAGATTTTACCTCTTTGCATGTCTGTGCTTTGGGAGATCATACACCTATTAAGTATACTCAGCATATTTTATAGCCCTGTACCATGTCTGTTCACTGTGCTTCCAGTTAGGCCAGTGCTGAGGCCTTTGACCTCCTTCCCATTTGCAGAGAGGCAAAGATACACAAAGTCCTGGGGTCCATTCACAGAAATAGCAACAGATTTGACAGAATCACTGCAGTAGTGGCTGAGAAGGGTAACTGTACAGTGCTCTATTAAAGGCAAGAATAAGATGACTTACTAGAAAGCAAAAGACAAAAACTGGACTTTGGCAGTACTTCAGGTTCCTCTCCATATTATGGACAGACGTTTTGCATAGAACAAATCCACACATCATCCTGGACATCAACAATGACTATAAAGATGCCAAGGACCATGTGAGGATATACCTGACAGCCAGAAACTCAGTGGAGATCCAAACAGATTAAACTGGACACCCAGGCACATGCCCATCCCTGTTGCCAGTCAGACATTTGTCTCTGAGAACATTCAGATGACAACTACTTTGCTTTGGAAGTGATAGGCCTTAAGGCAGGGTGGGCAAAATATGGCCCATGGGCTGAATTGGGCCTGCCAGCTGATTGGATGCGGCTTATGGGTGGTGCCCACCAGTTGACTGGATCTGACCTGTGGTTGCCCCTGCAGTGCTCTGCATGGGACCAAGCTTGGTCTGGGGTAGTCCGCGCTGCACTCCAGCCCAAGCCTGCTGACCTTGGCCCCAGCCAGCACAGAGCTTCCAGCAGGGCTGCTCCTGGTTTGACTGCAGCCCCCTGGTTGCTGCTGGGCCGCTTTTCCTACTCATGCCTGCTGTGCTGCTCCAGGCTGGGAGGAACCATCTGCCAGGCAGCTTCTGCCCCAGTACATGGAGCTCCAGCAAATAATTGCCAACCCCTTCCTTAAGATGTTTGGCTTTATTACAAGTTTTTGATATCGTCTTCTGTGATACGTCGGCTACAACCAGATCATATTCCACCTATTAGGTACATAGGTAGTACTTAGGCCACTGGTTTTTGACCTTTTTCAGACTCAAGGTACCTCTGGATAGACTTAAGGCACCCCTTAAAAATTCTAGTTCTTAGTTTTCACTTGTTTTTTTACTACAGAAAAATAAAAGGGCAATTCCTCCATTGCAAAAAATTCAGAAATGCCACAAAAGGGCAGAATATTTTTAATGCTATGGATTTTTGTGTGAAATATCTGATGTCATTTTGTGAATCATATTTGTGCACCTAACAGTATTAATATTGTGTGGCACCCTGTGGCACCCTTGAAAAGATCTCAAGGCATCCCAGGCTACCACAGCACCCTGGTTGAGCACCACATACTTAGGCACTTAAATAAGACCCCATTTTACCCTCTTGCAGTGCCCAAAAAACCTGTTAATGCCAGAGGTGGTTGTATTGTCCTCCTCCTCCTTGTTGCTTTCAATGACTTAGTCTAGAAGATAAAAGTTGAAGACACATTACAAAATGGATATGCTCAGTATTTTTTTTTCAGGGTGAACAGGGTTACTCTTAAGTGCCTAATAGCTGGATTAGGACCTTCTCCTCCATTATTTAATTTTAGTGCTGGATGCTGCCATGTTGAGCAGATATGAGCTAGTACTATCTCTGACTTCAGATCTCCTCTTTCCAAATTACATCTTCTCTCTGTGCTCGAAACAGGCAACCCAGCTGATATGAATGCAAGAGTTTGTTTACCACCTTTTCAATGGCCAGCCTGCTAGCTATAGCTCCATCACCCTCATTTCCTAGTTTTCTCTTCCATCTTCCTGAGTGCCCCCCCATTCCATACCCTCACTCAAAGAAGCAACTTTGCAGCAATCAGATTCTTTACCAGCTTCTCTTATTGTCTTAATGCCAGGCTGATCACCTCCATATGTGCTGCTTATCATAGGATGTGTTCTGGTTGTTCCATGGGTGTTATACATCCCCGTTTCTATTTAAGAAGTCTGAGACCTGACACGTGCGAATAATAATAATAAAATAATGTGGATGATATCAACTGTGCCAGGGCATTTAGAGAACCCTATATATGAAAAGCCATCAATAACAATCTGAGAATTAACTAACTGCATTACATAGGCAGACTACTTTTTAATGGAGGTACATATAATGGAGGTGTTACAACAGACCTCATAGTCAATATAGCTATGCCAAATTGACTGGTGGCAATTAGGTGTTTGTAATCTTTCAGGCAATGATGCATAAAGGAACTCTCCTACTGGTGTACTGTCTCTGTGGTTCTGGGGTATGCTCTGCTTGAATCTCTAGATATCTTAGATTTCCTTGTCATCCTGAAATTCTGCAGCTACTTCTGGTCATATCTGCAGTAGAGTTTTCTTGCAATGGTCAACACTTACTTTTTTGAGCCTAGAAAATCTGTTGCACAGAAGAGTGAAGCTATTCTAAGGAAAGCACCTCTTGAAAGAGTTGCTTAGTCTTATCACCCTTGTTTTCATCCTTGCCCTTGTCTGCAGTTTTGTCATCCTCTTGATGCAGCTGCAGGCGGGGAAGACAAAACTATAACTAAAGCTACTGCTGCAGAAACCACACCCAAAACAGTTTAGCAACAGGGTGGTTGGCTTGCTAAGTTACTATCAGATGGAAGGAACAAATAGACCTGCAAAGGAACAGATATGTCTGACTACCAGCATTACAGTACAGAAAGCAGTTTATCTGGAATGGCCTCTTAACAGTTTGAAAATGGCACCAGATATCAAAACAGAAGTGAATGTTGATCAAGGGAAGAATTACAACTGTTTAGAGCTTCCCCTAGGATGTGGAACACAGTGGCTTCAGCCTAGTTTTGGCTAGATGTCCTACTATCTGCTGTGGGAACAATCCCACAATGCACAGTGCCTGATGGTAGTGCAAAGGATTATGGCATAGCTATCCACCATGCTAAGTACACACTTCAGAAAAATTCTCCTGTGTGGAAGGAATGACTTTTAGTGAAGTAAAAGCTGGTTGTTTGCAGGTGGTTAGTGTGTGCCATTTGATATCAGCAGCTATGTTGAAGACTCTCATTGTCAGGGTAAATACCCCTCTTACAGATATGTCCTTAAGTCATGGCAGTTTAAACTTCTTCTGCAGCTTAGCTAAAATTTAGACAGAAGGGGTTGCCTTTAGGATTCTCAGTTCTTCCAAAAGGAACCAGGTGAATGGATTTTTACTGTCCTTCTGCTCCATTTCTCTAGTCCCATTTAAGCCATTTACTGCAATCCAAGAATAATATTGCCAAAGAACTTGCAATACTTAACAAGCCAAGCCTTGTTCTTACAAAGTAAAGCAAGTGAAGTCCTTGTTGGTTTGGGGTTCTCTGGTAGTAGTGATTCAAACATGTATTCTGTGTTAGTAAAATCTGAGAGCAAACTGGAATTTTCTGTCAGATGACAAGCAGATAAAAGGACAGATCATGAAGTGCTGGAGGGTGAGGTTCTGTGTGCAAATGGTAAATTCAGTGTTTGGAATATTGTAAAGAATGTAGAAGCTCATACACAGTCCCTGCAAGAGCTCAGGCCCCAGGTCTACAGAACAACTTATTTGCATATTAAACTCTGAAACTATCCACGTATAAGTAAGGAATTCATCACAATGAGAATTAAGTTCTGAACACTGCATTCCTTGTGCTGAATAGGTCAGCACAGGGCTCAAAGACTCTGATTTTATAAAAGCTGCCATCGTCTCACAGCTCCTCTCTGCTCTGCTTTTCAAGCTCTCCCTCTTTTTACTCTAAATATACTCATTTCTCTCTAGACCAATATACCACGGAACCTCTGATAGACTCTTGCATGTGACATGCAACAGGAGAAGAGACCCTTGGCTCACTTTCTACCCTACACACCTTCCCCAATTTGCCCCTCAGTCTTTCCTCAGGCAAAGCTCCCACTGAGGCCCAGAATTAGCAAAAGTCAGCCAGAATTCCCCCTTGGATTCTGTATTTTTCAAACGTAAAAATGTGTAATTTGCATTTTCTTAGCTGTCAGCATAGCTCAAGTTCTGGCTCTCATGCTACTGGATCAGCAAGACGCAAGTTCAATTTCTATAATACAACAGACTGTGGGATTGCACTTATGGCTGGCATTATGGCAGCCAGTAAGGTGGGAAAGTGTGTTCCTGAGGATGCATCTTCCATCCAGGAAGAGCACAGACCAACTGCAGATGCTTCCTCAGTCTGACATAGGGTGTTTGTGCCCAAAAGCTTGCAAAGAAGATTTTTTTTCTAACTGTTTGAGTTGGTCTAATACAAGATATCAGATTTATTGAAAGACTCTTATCTGCCTATGTCCTTAGACCAACATGACTACAACTGATACCCCTGGGGATGCTGTCTCTTTCTGATTAGATTTTCTAGTGAGACCCCTTGGTGTATATTGGTAACACGGCAGGTATACCCCAAGAATTAAAACATTGTTATCTTGCCATCCTCTCCCTCCATTTCATGAGTTTTAACATACATTTTCTCACAAATTTTTACACAGTGACATCTGTGAGATTCTTTCCTTCTTCCCCCTAAGCAAAAAAAATCATCCTAGCCTCCGACCTGCCCAATTCCTTGCATTCTGTATTTTTTGCCTCCCCAAATCATCAGATCATCCATCCTCATTTTTCATAGTTTCATAGTTTGTAGGGTCGGAAGGGACCTGAGCAGATCATCTAGTCCGACCCCCTGCCATGGCAGGAAAGAATACTGGGGTTAAATGACCCCAGCAAGATGTTCATCTAACCTCCTCTTAAACACCCCCAGGGTAGAAGCCAGCACCACTTCTCTTGGAAGCTGGTTCCAGACCCTAGCCGCCCTGACTGTGAAGTAGCGCCTCCTGATATCTAACCTAAACCTACCCTCTGCCAGCTTGTGACCGTTATTCCTGGTCACTCCTGGCAGTGCTCGGGGGAACAGTGACTTCCCCAATGCCTGCTGATCCCCCCTGACTAGTTTATAACAGGCCACAAAATCCCCCTTCAGCCTTCTCTTTTGGAGGCTGAACAGGTTCAGGTCCCGCAGCCTGTCCTCATAGGGCCTGCCCTGTTGTCCCCTGATCATGTGAGTGGCCTCCTCTGGACCCTCTCCATGTTGTCCACATCCCTCTTGAAGTGCAGCGCCCAGAATTGGACGCAATACTCCAACTGTGGCCTGACCAGTGCCGCATAGAGGGGGAGGATCACCTCCTTGGACCTGCTTCTGATGCATCTGTGGATGCATGCCAAGGTGCGGTTGGCCTTCCTGACTGCCTCTCCACACTGCCGGCCCATGTTCATCTTGGAGTCAATGATGACCCCCAGATCCCTTTCCGCCTCCGTGCTGATAAGAGGAGAGTTCCCCAACCTGTAGGTATGGTGCCGGTTGTTCCTCCTGAGGTGCATCACTTTGCACTTGTCTGTGTTGAAACCCATCCTATTCTCGTCTGCCCAGCCTTGTAACCTGTCTAGGTCTGATTGTAGCCTGTTGCATCCTTCCAATGTGCCCACGTCCCCCCACATCTTAGCGTCATCAGCAAATTTGAACAGGGTGCTTTTTACCCCCTCATCCAAATCGCTGATGAAGATGTTGAACAGTGCGGGCCTGAGGACCGAGCCCTGCGGAACCCCACTGCCCACGTCCTTCCAGGCTGAGAAGGACCCATCCACCACCACCCTCTGGGTGCGGCCCTCCAGCCAGTTGGTGACCCATTTGACTGTGTAGGTGTCTACACCACAGCCCCTCCAGTTTCTTAATGAGAATGGGGTGAGAGACAGTGTCAAAAGCCTTCCGGAAGTCCAGGAAGACTATATCCACTGCTACCCCTGCATCTAATGATCTGGTGATCTGATCGTAAAAGGCCACCAGGTTGGTCTGACAGGACCTGCCACTGATGAACCCATGTTGGTTGCCCCTAAGCATGCAGTCTCCTGCTGGCCCCTCCTGGATGTGTGCCAGAATAATTTTCTCAAACAGCTTGCCTAGGATCGAGGTGAGACTAACCGGCCTATAGTTTCCCGGGTCCTCCTTCCTGCCTTTTTTGAAGATGGGGACCATGTTGGCCCTCTTCCAGTCCTCCGGTACCTCACCAGAGCACCACGAGTGCTCATAAAGTTGTGCCAGGGGACTTGCAATGACCTGGGCCAGTTCCTTTAGAACTCTAGGGTGAAGATCATCCGGACGGGCTGACTTGAATATGTCCAACCCCTCCAGAAGCTCCCTAACTAAATCCTCGCTAACCCGTGGCCCAGGTGTGCCTCCCCCGGGGCCCGAGGGGGGGCCAGCAGGGAGGTGGCTGTTCTGGTCCCTACTTAGGAAGACGGAGACAAAGAAATCATTAAACATGTTAGCTTTGCCATCTGGTGTGACGACCAAGTTACCCATGTCGTCCTGCAAGGGCCCCACATTGCCCGGGACCTTCTTTTTACCCCCTATGTATTTAAAAAAAGACTTCTTATTGTCCTTAATCTGGGAAGCTAGTCCCATTTCCATCTCTGCCTTTGTCTTCCTAACTGCCCCCCTACATCCCTGAGCAACTACAGAATAGCCTTCCCTGGTGATGACCCCTTCTTTCCATTGGGTATAAGCCTCCTTTTTAGCAAGGAGACATTGCCGGATTCTTTTGGTGAGCCACAGAGGCTTGTGTGCTCTCCTGCTCCCTTTGATCCTCATTGGGATTACCTTCCTTTGGGCTTGAAGGATCATCTCCTTAAGGAGCGACCACTCTCCTTGGACACCTGGCTCCCCTCCCCCCCGGGACCTCAGCGCTTCTCCAACTATCCTCCTTAGCTCGTTGAAGTCTGCCCTCCTAAAATCTAGGGCCGCTGCCTTACTGCATGCCTTTGCCACCTTGCGCTGGATGGTGAATTCCAGCAGGCGATGATCGCTGTCGCCCAGGTGGTCGAGCATCTGCAGCCCCCTCACCAGGTCATCACCCGTGGCCAGCACCAGGTCCAACAAGGAGTCTCCCCTGGTGGGGCTGTGCACCTCCTGGGTTAGATGGAGGTCCTGCACTCTGGCCAAGAATCTACATGAGCGTTCAGACCTGGCTGACTGCTCTTCCCAGCAGATGGCTGGGAAGTTCAGGTCCCCCATGACTACCACATCCTTAGCCTTCACTACCTCTGTGAGCTGACCCAAGAATTCCTGGTCAAGCTCTTCTCCCTGGTTGGGAGGTCTGTAGTAGACTCCCACCATTAAGTCCCTTTCCCCTCGACTGCCTTGTACTCTAACCCAAAGCACTTCAGAGTGCCCCTCCCCTGGCTCCTTGCTAATTAACGAGGATGTGTATTCCTTCTTAATATAGAGCGCCACGCCCCCACCCCTCTTTCCTATCCTGTCCCTCCTGTACAGCCTATTGCCCTTGACATTGACCGCCCAATCATGTGTTTCATCCCACCATGTTTCCGTAATCCTCACTATGTCCAGGCTGGTGTCAGCCAGCAGGAGGGTGAGTTCCTCCTGCTTGTTGCCCATACTACGAGCGTTTGTGTAGAGGCATTTGAGGCCTCCTGTGGGTGTGTGTACTGACCCCCTAGTCCCAACGTTACCCTGGCCCCTCTCTCTTACCTGTTTGATTGCTTCGCTTGTCGGTCTGGGCTGGGCTGTAGTTGTGGGTGCTGTTTGGTCTGGCAGTCTGATATTTCCTCCGCCCTCATCTTCCCCTTCCGCCGATGAGCCTAGTTTAAAGCCCGCTGGAGGAGGTCCGCCAACCTAGAAGAGAACACACGCTTACCTTTAGGGGAAAGGTGGAGTCCGTCCCACCCCAGCATGTCTCTTGTCGTGATGTGCCGGTCGTGGCTGAGGAAGCCAAAGCCCTCCTCGAAGCACCATTCCTGTAGCCGCCAGTTGGTCTCCGCGATGCACGTTTCATGCCGTCTGCCTCGTCCACTCACTGGCAGGATAGAAGAGAAAACCACCTGTGCGCCCATCTCCTTCAGCACACACCCCAGACATTTTTCTTTATGTCCAAGCTTTTACTTCTGGATCCACTGTGATTTCGGATACTTTACCTGGACTTCTCTGGATTACTGGCCTCAGGCAGTTGTTCCTTTCACTAGGAGCAGTGGGAATCAGCAGATAGTCCTGAGGCTTCTGGTTGTGAAACAGTTGATCAGCAAGTCAATGGATTCTCTGTTTTCCCTTTTAAAATGACAGGTCTGTGTGGGAGTGTGAGGGAATGCATGTCTCAGACTATTTGAATGGTGAGGTATGCCTCAGTAGCTGGTAGGGGAAATGGCCTACAACCACCAGCAAAGAGGTGGACTACAGCAGCAGTAAGACACCAACTTAATGCATATGAAATGTGGCTTCACCTTGTCTCCTGTATTTTTGCATATTTTCCTACAACATCTGGCTGGGATGGGATGGAGTACAGGGGAACACATGCTTATAGTTGTTGTGGGGGATTCAGAGAAAGAAGATTGCTTTGCAGCAGGAACTGTCATGGTGGTTGTAGTTATGGTGACATACAGAGAAGGCTGTGTATTTTGAGATGGAGAGCAAGCTTGTTCAAATTGTAGGGGGTTGTATAATATCCCCCCCATCTCCTGCAAAAACGTAGTAGTTTTTGTCTATGAGAAGCCTGCCACTGTAGAACTCAGGTATTTTGCTCCTGGACTTGAGTCAAGGATTGAGTTGGGAGGGAGGGAAGATATTAGATAGCTTTGAGCTTTGAGACAGTATTCACGAGCCTATTTAGTCCTTGGTGCAAATTAGAGAAGCTTCAGGGCTGCTCTAAATTGCACTCTGCATCCCACTGTCCCCTGTGGGCCTTGATAAACAGAAAATAATGACAGTACTCTGTGCTCCAGACAGGATCTTGTTCTGCCCCACATGTGGTGCCGGTGCCGAGCCTTTGAATCAGTTTTACACTAGCTAGGAAGTCTGCTCTACAGAGAATATTAATAGTGAGGTATCTCTGGCCTTCTTTAGGTCCTTTAAGGTTACAAAGTTTCACTTGAATTCCAAATTAGGTTGAGGGAATACAGAAATGAATTTAAGCTAACTTTGCCTGGCCTGCCCCACTCTGCAATGCCTCTTAGTTGCTGCCTCTAGCAGAGAAACAGGGTAACTGAGATTTGGGCCCTCCAGCTTTAGTGTGTAATGCAAATAGGTTTTAAGCAGTCAATATACATCACTTGCTTTATAGGAGCACAACAGTTTTGCCTTCTAAAAATGGTGTAGAAAAAAGAACCCTTTCAAATATATTTTAGAATAAAAGCTTGTCCATTTCAAGCTAGTTCATGCCCTTCCCTTTCCATTGTGTAGCCAAGCGCCCAGAACATAAATGCACGTCTCACACAAGGTGAAGGAGTTATGGCATGGACTTCTGCGAGTATGGGCTTTATCAGCATTCTGGGAATGGTTTTGCTCTGAACTCTGTTCTACGTGATGAGGAAGGACTACAAAGCTTGGACACTCAGACAAAAAAGGGCCATTTAGCCTTTTCACTGAAGTCTAGGATCCTTGCTGAGGGATTATTTTACACAGGCCTCTGTTTTGGCTAACAAGGCCCGGTTTTTACTCAAAGCCAGGCAGCAGATGTCAGGCCTCAGAATTCCTCACAAAATGATGACCTTGCTGGGTCAAGGCCTATACAACCTGCTTTGCCTCAAGCTGTGTTGAACAGAAGCAGCAGAAAGACTTTCCCCTGGCATGCCTGTCTAGGCGACCAGCTAGCCTCGGTTTTCCCTGCAGATTGAATTCCTGTGAATTCTACAGCTCTGAGAAAAAAACTCCTGACAGTTAACTTGGCTTTTTCTTTTTATTTAAGTAATGAATAAGGCAGTGAAGGTTTTTTAGGGGGTAGAGGTCTAACACATTATTATGCTATTTTGTAGTAACAATTTATATTGTCAGGAAAGTTTGTTTGGGATTTCCATGTGTGACTAAAATGTGTTAGTACAGATAGTGTCAGATACAGACATGAAATGCTCTAAGAAATGAACATGAAAAAGAGGGCAGTGCATAAAATTCAATCTACTGTAGATTCATGTTGTGTTTTGGATGTAAATAGCTCTCACGCTACAAGCTTTATAGGGAAAAGGACATCTACTATGATTAAGAACAGCAAATTATATTTGCTGCAGTTATTGTCTTATTGGGAAATATTCACAGATGAGGGTTTAGAAATGTAATAAAAAGTGGATCAATATGTGTTTGAGGATTTCATCAATCGCGTATTAACAGTACGAGTCCCTCTGACCTCTTTTGTTTGAGCTATTCCCTTGATCAGAGCAAAAGTGATCTAATAAATCATGGTATTATGCATCTATGTCCTGAAGTCCATTGCATGTTTCTCTTTTCTTGCAGGCATAGTTGGAAGATAACACATATTTCTAAGCGTGCTTCTGTGGGACTTCTATAAAGATTGGTGCTAATTCGTAGAGATGAGGAAGAAAATAAAAATAACAGATATACACACTGGGCCACAGTCTGTCCTGGGGTAAGCAGACGTAATTCTAGTTAAGTGAATAGAATTACAGCTGTTAGCTCAGTCATTTTATCTACTCTAGTAAGAGTTTAGACTAGTATAGACAGAACTACACAGAGAGGTAGGGAAGTGATAACAAAACATTTTACTTTGCTCCTGCAAAGACTAAATGTCAGTGGGCCTGATTCATTGCCGAGTAAAACCATACCACTGAGAACCAGTGGTAAATTAGGCCGAATGTGTATGTTTGTATTTGGACAGGAAACTTAACATTCAAGTGGACTAGCAACTTTTATCCACAGAGCTGTTCTGGGTTCCATGGGTGAATTGTGGCAGTATTGAAGTCGACAGGAGTTTTGCCACTGACTTATTTGTCGTGTTCCACTTTACCAACTGGATGAGACCTATCTGGATAGAATATCTACTGGATGTCTACCAAAGATCAACAATAAAGGATATGCTTTCTGCTCCTTGACTTAAATATCCTAAACCCTTAGATGCCCTTGTTTTTTTGCTGCTGTTTGTTCTAGATCTGAAGGAATAAACATGTGAGAGGCAAGGACTTTCTGGGGTGATATCTTTTATTTGACCAACTGAATAGTTGGGATAACCTTGGACAAGCTTTCGAATAAAAATGTAGAATTCTTTTTGCATAACGTTTTGGTGTCCTAAGCCACGTTCTGTCATCACTTTATTTTATAACAGGGACTGTGCTGTAAAGCCAAAGGGACTCCATGAAGTAAGAAGCTGATAGAAAGTAAGTACAGAGTGTGGCCAAAAAGACTAAGTGAGCTGAGTTCTGGCCTAGAGCTCTTGCAGGGAGCACTTTGAGGGACTCAGTGCAAGTATGCCTTGTTGTAAATAGTTGCTGGAAATAGCTTCATAAAAAGGACATCTAGGTGCCTTTTTCACCTTCAGGGAGGATGGCAGTCTAGACCTGGCAGCAGGCAGCAGAGATTGGTTCTCCAAAATGATGTATTGTGTTTCATTTGATTGGGTGAGTGTTAGTCCCCAGAGTTATAATACTATAATTTATAAGTTTTGTTTCAAGTGTAGCTGACAAGCACATGAAGAGAGGGAGAGAGGCTCTGTGGGAGCTGTCTGAGGGGGAGAAAGCAGGAGCCCAGGGGAAGACAAGGCAACTGCAGTGGTATGAGAAAGACTGCTTGTCTGGACTGAACTTGTCTCCTGTGCTATTTGGGACATTAACACCCTTCTTACTTCTGTCCCAGTTCCTCCTCCCCCACTGCTGCCTTTGAAGAGGAAAGCAGTCCCCTTCCCAGGAGCAGAGCAATGAAGGAGCTCTCCGAGGTGGGGGTGCAACAGATAGCCAGGAAAGTGAGGGACAAAGAGCCAGGCCTCAAAGCCTGAGGCTTGCCCCTTGAGAGGTCACATCAGGGCTACCTTCAGGACCAGACAAGGCTTCTTTCTGGAGAATCCCAAGTCAGAGTTTCCCCTGAAAGGGTCTGACCCATGACACAGAGCAGATATAACTATGGTCATACTATGGTCCATTATTAACCCTAGGTCCCTTTCACTCATGGTGCTACTCAGTTTGGCGCCACTGAACCTGTAAGTATTTTGGGGGTTGTTTGTCTCCAGAAGGAGCACTTTACACTTCTCACTGTTGAACTTCATCAGGTTCTGATCCACCCAACTTGCCAGCTTGTCTAGATCTGCCCGTATCTGCAGTCTATTTTTAAGTGTGACCATGCTCCTCCATTAACTTGGTGTTGTCTGCCAACTTGGACAGTGAGCTCTTCACCCCCATATCCAAATTATTGATAAAGATGCTGAAAAGCACTGGACCAAACACAGAGCCCTGAGGGACACCACTGGCTACTTCTCACCAGGACAACACAGATATGTTCATTAGAACTCTCTGGGCCCTACCCCACAGCCAACTTCCTACCCACCTAACTCAAGCAGTTAAACCCAGTCTTCTAATTTTCCTGTGAGAACATTATGGGATACCAGATCAAAGGCCTTTTGGAAGTCTAGGTATACAATATCAACCTCCCCTCTCTTATCCAAGTGGTGAGTTACCTGGTCATAGAAGGAGACAAGATTGGTAAGACAAGACCCGCTCATGATGAAGCGATGCTGGCTGTTGTGCAGAATCCTACCTTCTAAAAGTGTATTGCACATAGACTCCTTGGTGAATTTTTCCAGGATTTTCCCTGGATTGAAGTTAGGCTAATTGGCCGATAGTTGCCAAGGTCCTTTCTCCTCTCTTTCTTGAAGATGGGCAGAACATTGGCCCTCTTCCAGTCTTCAGGGACCTCCCCTGAGTATCACAAGTTTTGGAAGAGTTTTGTCAAAGGTCCCATGATGACTTCAGCCAGCTCCTTCAGCACTCTCGGATGAAGTTAATTCAGTCCTGCTGACTTATAAATGTCTAACTTTTCTAACTGATCATGCACCAGCTCAACATCAACAGTAGGAAGAAAGTCAATCCTACTGTGCCCATTCTGAACCTTATCTAGTATGATTTCCCCCTTAGTCTGGTGAAATACTGAAGCAAAATAGTCATTCAGGAGTTCAGTTTTCTCCTGAGTGTCAGTAACCAGTTGTTCTGAGTTGTTAAGCAATGGCCCAACACTTCCATTTGTTTTCCTCCTGTTCCCTACATACTTAAAGAAGGACTTCTTATTGTCCTTGATTTCTGTTGGTGAGGTGTAATATAATACTTGCATTTAGAACAACATGGAGGCACAGTTCTCTGTAAATTTTCATTCTTTATTAGCTGTTAAAGAAAAACAAATAATTGTTCTTTCAGGAAAGACTTGAAAAAGTTTTGTTCTCAAGTTTCATAAGTACTTCATTGACTTCAACAGAGAGAGCAGAACTTGGCCAGTGTGAGCAGGAGAAAGATAATACCACACCTGCCTAAATTCACAAAAGGAGGTCACAGAAAGGTCCATGTAAAATGCCCATTCTGTTTTTCTAGTCTTTGGAATCTGAATTTGATGGCTTTGTTGACCCAGAGCTTACAAAGACTACGGTCCAGATTGAGAAAAGATTTGTTTGTTTTCCCTATTTTTTGATTTTCTTCAAATATGTCTACCAGAGGTAAAATAAATTAAAAAAATATAAAAAACATAGGGTGGGAGATAAGCAGTCATGTTTTCCTCTGAGTATCATCTAGCAAGCATTAGGAAACATCAGGAAGAACTAGAATATAATCATCTTAATAAATCTTTGAAATTAGCGATTTTCATTTTTTCCAGTTCATGTCCATATTTCATCTCTGGGGTTATTTTCAAGACGAATATCAAATTATAGAATACTCTTCAACTTCCTATGGAATATCATTCCCTTCACAAGTCAAGCAATAAAGTCTATTCACTTTTGAAAAGTTAGTGTATGGAAACTGAGAAAATGTTACAAAAATTCTTTCTTTGTACGTGTTGATGATGAACACATTCAAATAGTTTAAATCACCATCAGATGATTTCTTAAAAGCCTATAAGAATGCATTTACTTCAGAATATAATGATTTACTTGCTTTTAAGAACTATGCTTTACTTTTCTTGATATTTGTTTATTAGTCAGGACAATGTATATCAAGATATACCTAGTACAGTAGGTCATAGTGAAAAATTTAATTTGCATTAGTAATAGCCATAACTCATCTTTCACCAATACAGAAAGATTGCTCACTGAAGACATGGGTTCTGATATTCTTACTTCACTTTTACTGAAGAGAATCACCTTGTTCTACAAACAGCTTCACTGATGTTGCCAGTAGAACACCATGAAGATCACTTTAATGGTGTTGGTCAAGATAATCAGGAAAAGGATAATCAGAGAACTCTTTGAATCACAGAAATCTCTCTAAAGTCATCAAAAGTGAGCACTGCCTTGGTTGGTGACCGGATGAAACCCTAACACTGACAGAATTGGACTATTTGCAGATAAGGTATTGTCCAGCATGAGTAGACCATGATGCTAAACTCATCCAGTACATATGGGGAAATTAAAGGAAAGTATTGAGGCAACTTGAAAAAAGTACCTTTAAAATAAATAGATATTCTTAATTTGTAGGGGCTAAGAACTTTTCATGGGGCCTTTTCAAGTGAATAGAAGCATCTTCATTTGAAATTAAATAAGGCTTTAGAGCACTCTGAGAGTTGCACTGTTTCTTGATGCAGAGCCATAAGTAATACACATCACAAAATCATTGTAGATGCATCCTTCTTGACTCATGGAATTTAATGCATCAGAATAAATATAGCATTATTTCTTGTATGGCATATCAGAATTGCTTATTACCATATTTTTTCACATAAAGCATGTATTCCTTCCCTCCCCACAAAAGTTTCTGGAAATTGTTGTGTTCATTATGTGTGAGAAATATGGGAAGAATACTTTCTATCAGTTACAGAAAAGGGGAAAGTAAAATCTTCACAACAGTCCAAGGGAGCAGAATACTGAATGAGCTCTGCTCCCTATCTGCTGCTACTCAGTTACTTACAGCAAGGAAATATTTTTTTTATTTATTTTTGCCTTTCAAAAACAATGTGAGTAGTATATTCTGGGGCATATTGAATGAGAGATAATATGGTAAAAGGGAAGTGGCCATTCTTAATAGCATTCTTGGGTATATGAATGTGAGCAGTGTCAGTTAAGAACTTACATAGTTTCATACGCCATATTTCTTTCACATTTCATAGTCCTGTAGTTTCTAACTATGGAACTAATAGAGGTATTGTCAATGCTTAATGATGCAATTTCACATGAAAAGGTGGTGCATCATTTGAAGACACCACAGATTCCTGAAAAATGTCAGTAATACATGACTGACTTTAAGTACATGCCTTATATACCTTTACCTGTACTGTCTTAAAAAATTCTGACAGCCAAGGGATTTGATTTTGTGCAATCCCTGATCATTGTTTCCTCCAATAAGGCAATTGCTGCATGGCTGTTTTTTTACTTTATTGACAGGTTCGTCATAACATGGAGTTTCTGGACCATCTTTGAGTTTAAAAAAATCAAGTTTACTTTGAATACACTCATATTGACATTAAAAGGCACTACTTCACAGTCAGGGCGGCTAGGATCTGGAACCAACTTCCAAGGGAAGTGGTGCAGGCTCCTACCCTGGGGGTCTTTAAGAGGAGGCTTGATAATTACCTAGCTGGAGTCATATGAGCCCAGTATTCTCTCCTGCCCAGGGAAGGGGGTCAGACTTGATGATCTACTTAGGTCCCTTCTGACCCTACATCTAGGAATCTATGACTTGTTTTGTCAGTTTGTTCCCAGAAGCAAAACAATACTCTTTCCTGCAGCTAATATGAAAATCGATAGTACAGAAGGTGCTGGAAATGTATAAGAGGGAACTGCAGATAAATTAAGGGTCCAGATCTGCAAGGGTTATACTGAGCAGTCCTCATTCATGAGAGAAGCAAGTATCAAATCTCAGTAAAAGTTCCAGAACAGGTTGTTACTGTGACAAGTTGGGTACATCTACACATGTAATTAGTGCTGCTAAATAAACTCGGCATAGTTCACATCAGAGTTTATTGTTCCCAGGTGCAGGGCTTATATGTGCACCCAGGAGTGCAGAATGATGAGCCAGGGCAGCACAGCTCCACCTGGAAGGAGGCCCGGGGAGTCAGCCTGCCAGCCTGGAGCTGCTCCGCCCCAGCTCACCATGCTGTGGAGGGGCTGGCTGGAGCATGAGGATGCTACAGTGTGAGATTAGTCGGCAGGCCGTTCTGCACTGTAGGATGCCCCATCCAGCCCCAGGCACCATCTACACATGCGTTGTGGTGGAGTAAATAACTCCACCGTAGGATAGTATCTGTGTTGGGGAGTAGTACCCTACAGAGGAATTAATTAATTAATTACTATGTGTTGCAGGGCACATAGGTGCCTGCTCCTAAAAGACCAGAAACTGCCTGGGAAGAGCCCAAAGAGCCGGACAGGAGCCCAGGTGCAGGTTGCCATGGCAACTAGCTAATGAGGAAATTAGCCTACACCTGCACCTGGTCAGTTGGCCGGAAGGGGCAGGGCCCTGGGCCCATATAAATCCCAGGATGGGCACTAAGAGGCAGTTCTCTGTTGGCATCCAAAGGAGAAGGAGCCTTCCTGAAGCATGTGAAGGGAAGAGGCCTGACTAAGTTCTGCTCCGGGTAATGTAGAGGGCCCGAACACACCTTATGTAGCTTGTGTTATGTTATAGCCCAGGGGTTTATGTTTTGTTTGCTGTTTTATAAGACCGGTGGTCTGGGTGACGCTATTTGGGGTAGGAGGAGGCCTCACTGGGGGCCCATGGCAGTGTGGGGACCCCAGTGCCAGAGAGGGTGCAATATCTGGGGGGCACAGACTCTGGCACCAGAGAGGGTGCAGCACTTTGCAGGGCACAAACCCCGGTGCTAGAAAGGGCGCAGAGACATGCACTGTGGAGAGCCTAGTGCTGAGGGGTGCAGAGACACAGGCTGCAGAAAGCCCAGTGGGACAAGGGGCCAAATTATTATGGGGCCTAGGCATGACAGCACCAGTACCATCTGTGAGGCTTGGGGTGTGGTAAAGGGGTGAGTGGAGCCTCTTATAAAGCCCATAAGGCTAGGGTGCCCCCCAAAATGCCCCTTGTGGAATGGGACATACAAGGGATCTGGGAACCCACAGGTTCAGAGAGTCCATCAAACCATGCCCAAGAGGACTTAAAGATTTCATAGACACTAGGGCTGGAAGAGTCCTCGGAAGATCGAGTCCAGCCCCCTATTTATATTTTCCATCAAAGATGTGGCAGGTGAGAACTGAGGGTGCCCAATGGGCCAAATTGGCATGGTTGAGGGGTCTTAGGAGAACACAGGGGTCCTTGAGGACCCCATCCTGTGACAACTGGTGCATTGGCCGGGAATTCTGCTATGCGTGGGGAAGGGACCCCTGTCCCTGAGAAAGGGAACGAACCTTTGGGCTAAAACAGTAATTGAGAGAGTGATAGTAAGGCAGTGGCACCACAGCCCTGAAGGGTGAGTGGAGTGGGAAATTACTGCTGCCAGAGACTGTACAGGGAGAAGCATTTGGGCCCCAACCAGTAAGGGAGTAAGATCAGGTTAGCTATGTGTAACAGGAGTGCCGCTTTCGGAGCCTCGCTGGGCATGCGGCTCTGGCCTCCTGTAATGGGCTGATTGCCTGCCTACTCTCTCCTGCCACATCTTGATCTTGCTCATAATTGATGAAGGGTTTAAATTAGTGGGAAGCTGCCCATTTTTGTGCGCCCTGATGACGGGGCGCCGTCTGCGACTCCTTTTCCTCCCCTGCACCACAGCCCAAGCCTCGCAGATGGTGTCAGTGTAATCTCTCTAGGGCCATGGTATTAGGTCCCGGCCCTTTGCTTGCCTTTGCGGCTCCTCGACGCCCCTTCTCCCTCTTGGGGCCCCTCACTGCCCCTCAACGCTGGGGCTCTTCACTGCTCCCTAACTTAGGGGCTCCTCGCACCCCCTAATCTGGGCTCTTTGATACCCCTAACTCCGAGGCTCCACACTGCCCCCTAGTCAGGGCTCTATGCTGACCCCTACCTCTGGGGCTGGGCCAACATACCCCCAAACAAAGCTGTGCCCACACGACACTTCCCACTGGGCACCAGGAGTCCCTGAGTTACTGGGGAGCTCCCGTGAGGCCTCCTCCCACCCCTACAGCCTCATCCGGTCCTCCGGTTGAACAAGAACATAAACACAAAGCCCCCGGGCTACAACATAAACACTAGACCCTTCTGGTCCAAAACAATTAGAATCCTCTCCTTACCACAGAGAGAGAGAGAGAGCTCATCCACCCTCAGCAAGGACCAGGGTGTCCCAATCATCTGAGCTCTCCCTTTGCCCAGGCCAAGTTCCTCCTCCTTCAGCTGCTGGAGAGGAACTGCCCTCCTGGCCTTCTGCCTGGGCTTAAGAAGGGCTAAGCCCCGCCCCTTCCTGGCTCTAGGCTTCCCTGGTTGCTAGGGCAACCAGCACCTGCACAATCCTGGTGACTGGCAGCTGTGCTTCCCCTTTTCTGCCACTAGGGGTCTCTCCTGAGCCATTTCTACTCTCAGTTGCAGGACACCTGAGAGCCCTGTGACACTATGGCAGAGGTGGAGAACATAGAGGGCCTGAGACAAGAAAACCTCACCTGGCTATTGCGGGTGATGAGTTGCAAGAAAAAATGGCACAGTTGGAGTGGGAGTTAGAGGTAGCCCAATCCCAGAGAGAACGAGCTGAGGCAAGGGTCACCAGTTCAGAGCAGTGGATACAAGCAGGGAAAAAGGAGGGAGGCTCCAAAGAAATCAGGTGCTTGATAGCAACGGAAGCAGAGAGAACTTGCACATTAGAACAGCTTATTGCGAATGAAGCCCAGAAGAGCCAAGAGCAGGAAGAGAAGTGCAGAGGATGCAGAAGGAGATGGTGACATGGATGTCAAGGTCTCCTGAAGCCTGCACAACCCAGGCAGGGGAACAGAAGGAGATGCTACAGAAGTTGGAGGTGTCAAGAAGCCTGATAGGTGTCCTACAGAAAGAAATCCACAGCCAGGAGGACTGAATAGAGGGGTTGCAGGAGGAGTTAGAGGACTGGCAACAGAAGTGCATACATGCAGAACACCTGGCACAAGAGCTGTGGGACAAACTGCTTGAAAGCCATACCTAAGCAGAAGAAGCAGGAAAGGTGATCTTGAAAGAGATGGAGAAGATGAGAACCTATATGGCAAACTATGAAGCACTGCAGGATCAAAAGCTGTCCCTTGACAAGGAGGTAGAGGTCCTGAATAAAGAGAGCAATGGATTACAGGCCCAGTTGCAGAGGGTGGAGATAGAAAAGGACCAACTTGGGGAACAGGTACAGCTCCTGAAAGCCCTCATAGAAGACTGCTCAACTAAAGAGGTGGTGATGCATGCAGAGGATGAGCAGCTACAGCTTCAAGTGCAAGCTGCAAAATAGCAAGCACAGGTGCTGGAAGCAGAAAATAAAAGGCTATGAGAGGCAAGGGATCTGATTGTTACAAAAGCCCACAGTCCCTTTGAGATTGAGATGCCAGATGCCCAGGAGTTACAATGCTTACCGAAGCAAAGCAGAAGCCTCAAATGCTAGGGGCTCCAGATATAATGGAAAAGAGGTTGGTTGCGCTGGGAGCACAGCTAGCAAAATACATAGCCATAGTGAAAGCTGAATGTCAAGGGCAATCACAGGAGGTTGAGGCATTGAAAGACTCCTTGCGGGAAATGGAGACACAGCTAAAGACTATGTGGATAGAGGGGCGGAGGCCACCTGAATACCTAGGCCCATAGAGTTTGAGAGACAAGGCGGGTCTAGTGCAGATAGACAAGCACTATGACTGAGGGCTTCGAGGGGGTAGACCCTATGACCATGAAGGAAGAGATCCTATCTGTACTCATGCAGTGCCTGAACCAGAAATGGGAACAGTTGATGAGCAAGTGTGCAGCGGAGATGACCGAATAAGGCAGACACTGAAGGAATTCCTGGGCAGATATGACCAGGGGGTGTCCACCAAGCCAGAGCAAATCCAGACAGCTGTAATGCATACAGCGGGTATCGTAACTGTGGGGACAAGGGTGCAGTCAAGCACAGGGAGCAAGATCAGGGGCTTGATCCACTAAGATAGCCTGCAGAGGGTGAAGCACCCAGAACTGAGGAAACAGAGACTACAGGGGGCGCAAAGCCTAGTGCAAGGTGGGCCAGAGAGAGAGTCCAGAAGAGGGAGATTAGTTGAGCCCCTGAAGGGAAAGCAGGCTGAAGGGCTAGAGATGAGAGAGAGGAGACGACCACCCAAGGAGGCCTTAGAGGGAATAGAGCTGGGCCTAAACTTTTATAATGAAGAAGGCACATTAAATCTCACACCGAGACAAACCACATCCCAGACACAGGCTACTTACCCAAACAAGGGAGGAGGGGGTTCCACTGAGCCAAAAATACCCAAACGGGGAAGGGGGGAGTACAGGCCTGGAAAGAGACCCCAGGTGTATGTTAACAACCTCCCAGGGCACATTAAGTGGTAGGCCCTAAGAAAGCTGGTTGCAGCAAGAGTCAGGGGTGTGGCTTACGTAAAAGTGTACATGGGGGCTGGAGGCAGACCCACTGGCCAAGGAAAATTAGAATTTTGGGCAGAAGAATATGCCTGAAAAACATTAAGAATGCAGAGGGAGATCTGGGGTAGAATCATGGATTTGCAAGGAGCCATAAGGAAGCAGGAAACCCCCTGACCAGTTCCAAGAGGAGGAACAGGGTGTGTAGGAGTGGGATGGAACTGAGCCCGAGTTGAAGGGGAGCAGACATCCCAATAGATAGAGAGGAACTCTCCTGGAAGAAAGGAGAAGATCCTGGTTGCCCTGCTGCAGACCTTGGGGTGAAAAAAGAGAGAGAGCATGATGTAGGAGGACCCCATTGGGACAAAAAGGCCAGAGGCCCAACTGACTGATACCACATCTTACCAAGGTTGGTTAATGTGGGGGGACTACCCGAGGTGGGGTGACTCCCATTAAATCCCACACGGTGTGTTCTTCAGGAAAAGGTGAGCAGGAGGTGCCTGGAAACCTCTGCTTCCATGTTCAGGACTTGTCGGGTGGCAAGAGTGTGAAAAGCCTAAAAAGAAGAATACGGAGGATAAAGAATGAAAACCCACCCTGGTGAGTTTGGGTCTTAAGGGGGGAGATGTGTCACAGGGCACTTAGATGCCTACTCCTAAAAGACCAGAAACTGCCTGGGAAGAGCCCAAAGAACCAGACAGGAGCCCAAGTGCAGGTTGCCATGGCAACCAGCTAATTAGCCTACACCTGCACCTGATCAGCTGGCTAGAAGGGGCAGGGCCCTGGGGCCGTATAGATCCCAGGATGAGGACTAAGAGGTAGTTCTCTGCTGGCATCCCAGGGAAAAGGAGCCCTCCTGAAGCATGTGAAGGGAAGAGGCCCAACCAAGTTCTGCTCTGGGTAATGCAGAGTGGCTGAGCACACCTTTATGTAGCTTGTGTTATGTTATAGCCCAGAGGCTTACGTTTTATTTGCCGTTTTATAAGACTGGTGGTTTGGGTAAGGCTGTTTGGGGAAGGAGAAGGCCTCATTGGGGGTCCATGGCTGTGTGGGGACCCTGGCGCCAGAGACGGTGCAGCACTTTGCAGGGCATGGAGCCCAGTGCTGAGGGGTGCAGAGACACAGGCTGTGGAGAGGCCAGTGAGGACGAGGGGCCGAATTATAATGGGGTCTAGGCACGACAACGCCAGTACCGTCTGCAAGGCTTGGGACATGGTGAAGGGTGGTTGGAGCCTCGCATATAGGCCATAAGGCTAGGGTGCCCCCCAAAACACCCCTTGTGAAACGGGACCTACAAGGGGTCTGGGAACCCACGGGATTCAGGAAGTCCATCCATCAAACCGTGTCCAAGGGGACTTAGGAAGCCTCCCTATCTATATTTTCCATCAAAGACGTGGTGAGCGAGAACTGAGGGTGCCTATTAGGCCAAATTGGCATGGTCAAGGGGCCTTGGGAAATCATGGCCGTCCTTGAGGGCCCCATCCTGTGACACTATGGCATGTGTAGATGGTGACACTTTACTATGGAGCTAATTAATGAACACCACAGTAAAGCACACATGTGATGTACCAGTTGTGTTCCAGAAGTAGAACAGCTGGAACAGGTCATAGCTGCACTGGCATACTGGGTTGCAGAAGTGTGCGCTTCAATAGTAACAAAGAAAATATTCCATTTTCCTCATTGCCATGAGTTACATGACTCTCTGGGGCCAAATTCTTTTTGGACACTGTCGTTAATGAACTGGCTTCAGATATATTGTTGTGTAGCTGTGATCATGGACTTATGAAGACATGATCATGAGGCAAATGTGGATGGAGATTTACGGCCCATCAGCTATTCTGTGGTAGCTGCCTGTGTATATACTTTTACCCCACTTATGCCCATTAATAGATCAGGGCCCATTGTTCATAGTGGGAGGCCTTCTCAAGATAAAATTATTTATAGTGTAAATAGGCCAGACAGACAAAATGAAAGAAAAAAAATATTGTCTCTATTCTCTGGGGGAGGAACTGAAGTGAAAAGGAAGTGATTTGCCCGAGGTCACTAGAGTCCTGGCTGGAGCAGGGAACAGAATGCAGTTTTACTAAATCTCAATTTACTGCCTTAACAATATATTCTTTTTTCACAGTCAGTCAAATGCTGCTTCTGCTACATCCATCCAACTCCATCCAGCTGAGTGAGGTTACATCCAAGTCACTGAGAGAATCTGACCCAGCATTCCTAGCAATACATTTTTAAAAAAAGTCTGTGGCACTGTGAGGAAGGTAGTTATCGAAGGATGCCAAAAATGGCTGCTCCCAGAAAGAGCATTTCTACAGAGCAGAAGATAAAAAGAAAAACAACTTAAAAAAATTCAATTAGATTAACAGAGACAAGTGACTGCTTGCCCAGCCATTCCTGAGCAACAATTTATTCCTAGGGTGGTGCGAGGGACTCAAGCCAGCGGTCAGCAAGCTGACAAATCTGTCAGCTTTGCTGGGTGGCTGTCAGTCAAATCAGGTGCCCGCTGTGTGTTGTGGCGCTCCTTGTATTAACACCCTGCTGGGATAATTCTTTTTTATCCTTTTTTTTGCCACCAAGAGGGTCTGCCACCACACTGCTGTTTTTCATCTTGTTAATTGAGTCATTTATTTCGTTAAAAGGTGAAACTTTATCAGGGTTTATGTGCCCAATGTGAGAAGGCATATTTAATGATACATCAAATGTTAGAAGCATGCAGGTGCCTCTGTGTATGCTCTTTCAATTGCTGAGAGGCAAGGCAATTCAAGGAAATTAATATCAGGTGATTTTAACCCCAAATGGGCATTTTGTTCCCAAGCAACAATGCAGATAAACTGTACATAGTAGATGCATGTGTATTAATAAATATTACAAATTCATAGATATTCCTATTCATTTTCAGTAAGTAGGTTCATCCCTATTTGCAAGCAGATAACTGGAGGGATAAACAATAGTGCCACAGAATTTAAAATGATGCAGAAAGTCAGTCACTTATAGTATGACAGCTAAAAAGAATGTTGGAAACTTTTTAAAAGCTTCTGAGTAAGAAGGTTTCAGCCCCTTTCTGTTCACTTGT
Source organism: Crocodylus siamensis (assembly GCF_052110815.1). Classification (NCBI taxonomy): domain Eukaryota; kingdom Metazoa; phylum Chordata; order Crocodylia; family Crocodylidae; genus Crocodylus; species Crocodylus siamensis. Next base: position 271,470,232 of record NC_143396.1, on the reverse strand, counting down.
TCAGTTTTACTTTATCAGATAAGAAATGTCTTTTTGATAGGTAGGGCATTTTATTAAACAGTTGGGGCATGATGTAGTAATTTCAGTGGGGATCTCCATTGATCTTAGGGTCTGTTCCTACTAAAGGATCAGTCTGAGTTTTTCAGAGGTTTCTTAATTCCATGGAAAGTGACTGTTTGAGCTGTACCCCTATGGTGTGTCCAGACAAGTGTGCATGTGTGGTATACCCAGGGGCGATGCGTAGGGGGTGCGTGTGCACCCCCTACACATGGTGGTGTACCCCCTACAAAAAGGCAGCAAAGTTGCTGCTTGCCACCTGATCACCACCGGCCACTACCAGTGGCACCTGCAGGTGGCTGCCAACCCATGGTCGGCACTCGCTACCCTGCCCCGCCGTTGACAGTGTCTGCAGGAGCTCCCAGCTTACTGCTGCCAGGCTCCTGGTGCCACTGGGGCATGCACCATTCATGGATATGCCTGCATGTGACACAAGTTTGTGACACTGCACACGTAGGCATTCCCTACACTGCTAATTTGTAGTACATGAAAATTAAGGTTTTTTGATACTGGGTGATGCTAGTGCGAAAAAAACCTGTGTCAGAAAAAGCAGGGTGGAGTACACAGTGGCAGTATGTGCTGCCCAAAACTGGAGCCTGGTCAATTAGAGCCATGCTCTTGTTGCCAACCAGGCTCCCTGCTGCCAGATTGCCACCACTGGATTCCTAGGAAGCCCCCAGGACCCAGGTAAGGCTGCTGGGGCCAGCCCAGGTGTTGGCCCTAGCTTCCCCTAGCCTACCTGGGGCAACGTGCTGCATGCCAGAGCACGTATGCACAGGCATTCCCTGGGAACAAGTAGCAGCGGCACAAGTTGCTCTGACTGGCTCAGTGGATGTGAGGATACCAGTGGATGTGATATACAATAAAATCCCTGTTATCCAGCTGGAATATCTATTAACCAGAATTTCTGGGCAACTGGCTAGACGTGAGGGGTGGGGAGCTTGCATGTGGCTGTTGCAGCCATCACCCACCACCCTGCACTGTCACCGCTCCGCATGAGGCTGCCATGCTCCCCAACACTCCAAGGGCAGCTGCTGCCACCCCCTCTCCCCACTTTGCATTATCTGCCTCAGATAACCAGAATTTTTACATAACTGGCACTCAACATTCCCCACTTATGACAGATAATGGGGATTTTACTGTACCTTGATTTTAGCAAGGCTTTAGGTACGGTCTCCCAAGACATTCTCACAGGCAAGCTAAGGAAGTACAGACTGGATGAATGGACTGCAAGGTGGATGGAAAACTGGCTGGAGTATTGGGCTCAGAGGGTGTTGATATCTTGTTGGCAGCCAGTATCAAGTGGAGTGCCCCAGTGGTCAGTCTTGGGGCCAGTTTTGTTCAATGACTTCATCAACAACCTGGAAAATGGCATAGAGTGCACCCTCAGCTAATTTGCAGATGACATCAAGCCGGGGGGAGTAGTAAATATGCTGGAGGGTAGGGCTAGGATTCAAAGAGACCTAGACAAATTGGAGGATTGGCCAAAAGAAATCTCATGAGATTCAACAGGGACAAGTGAAAAGTCCTGCACTTAGAATGGAACAATTCCATGTACTGGTACAGGCTGGGGGTTGATTGGCTGGGCAGCAGCTTTGCAGAAAAGGACCTAGGGGTTACAGTGGACAACAAGCTGAATATGAGCCAACAGTGTGCCCTTGTTGCAAAGAAGGCTAATGGCATACCAGGCTGCATCAGTAGGAGTGTTGCCAGCAGATCAAGGGAAATGGTTCTTCCCCTCTATTCAGCACTGGTGAAGCCTCATCTGGAGTACTGTGTTTAGTTTTCAGCTCCCCACCACAAAAAGGGCAAATTGGAGATGGTCCAGCAGAGGGCAACAAAAATAGTGAAGGGGCTGGGGGACATGACTTACAAGAAAAGAGTAAGGGAACTGGACTTGTTTAGTCCAGAGAAGAGGAGACCGAGAGGGGAGTTAATAGCAGCCTTCAACTACCTGAAGGGGGGTTCCGAAGAGGACGGAGCTGGACTGTTTTCAGTGGTGGCAGATGACAGAACAAGGAGCAAAGTTCTCAGGTTGCAGCAAGGAAAGTTTAGGTTAGATATTTGGAAGAATTTTCTTACTAGGAGTAAAACATTGGAACAGGTTACCCAGAGAGGTGGTGGAATCTCCATCTTTGGAAGTTTTTAGGACCCAGCTAGACAGCGCTTTGGCTGGGGTGATCTAGTTGGGGCTGGTTCTGCTTTGAGCAGGGGGTTGGACTAGATGACCTCCTGAGGTCCCTTCAACCCTAATTTTCTATTATTCAAACTATGTGCGCACTTGTCTGGATGCACCCCTAATGTTTTTAGGTTCCAATATGGATTGTCTTCTGTTAATTCAATGGTAGTTAAGCACCTTGTAGGTGCAGCTTGGACTATCTCTAAATGTAAAAGATGCTGAAACAGCCCACAGTGGAGTGACTTAGGACCCACCAAGGTTGGGAGTATTGAGACAGGCAGCATCAGACCTATCTAATTCCCTGTCTATCTAGGAAACAGATATTCTGCATGGTACATTGGAGTGTAGCGCATCAGAAGTGGCAGGGTTCTTGAAAGCTACAGGATATTTGAACAGTTGTTTTCACCAATAATTGATACTAGAGAAAACAACATTAAATCTCTTCAGCTTTTATGTCTCTTGGCAAAGCTTCAGGAGAGAGAGGGAGAAAGTGGCAGTGGACTACATCTCTTGTGAATGCCTTGTTTAAATGTTAGTATCAATACATTCTTTTCATCTTTTATTTCTTAATAAACAAAATCGCTTAACTACAAAAAACAAAGGTTGCATAAAAACCATCATTTTGGATATTGGGCAAGGAGACAAAATGCTAGAATCCAGTGCTGAATTCTGGAATATCTTTTCATCCTAAGATTCCCCAGTTGGACTGCCACAGTCCCATTAGCTGAGGCAGACTAGCACAATCTAGTGCTGAAAGATGCTTTAACGTGGTCAGATGCTACTGAAATAATTAGTGTCCACATGAGTAGAAATAAGTGAGTAAATTTAAGGTTGAGAAACTCCCTCTTAGTCTTATCAAGTGTTTCTGCATCTAATTGGATATTTTAGACAAGTTATCTGAGCCAGAGGTGTGTCTCTCTAATTTCTCTGTTGGTCACAGTATTCAAGTATTGCTCTGATATTTCCATAAAACAGTCTACCACCCTATTCATCTTTTATTTAAGTTGCAAAGCTGGTGAAATAACATGGACTAAAACTCTGTACCTTTCTCATCTTCCTTCTTTCCTTCCTTCCTTAACCCAGCCTCCTCGACAGCCTGTCCCTTCTGCCTGGGGGGTGTTGAGGAGACCCTCTTTCATGCCTTCCTTGACTGTCCCCACCTGCAGCCGCTCTTTGTCACCCCCAGGCCACTGCTCCAGGCGCTGGGCAGGAGCTTTTCGGAGACCACCTATGTGTGCTCCTACTCGTACCCCAGAAGGGCCCCATCTGCCTGGCCAACTTCTTACTGGGTCAGGCCAAGTTGGCCGTCCTCAAAAGCCACCGAAACCGGCTTGCCAGGACCGGCTCAGATGATGCCCTGCTGTTTTTCTGCCTCTTGGTGCAGGCGTGCCTCTCGCTGGAGTTTGAGCATGCTGTGCTCCGGCAGGCGGTGCCCACCTTTGAGACACGCTGGGCCCTTGAGGGAGCGCTGTGCCATGTGGAGGACGGCCATCTCAAATACACGCTGTAATGTCATGACCGGTCTGGGTGACCGGGCTGGCTCGGTGTGGGACTACAACTTCCAGCTCATGCTGTGTCCTGGGCCCTCACCAGGCTGCTTTTTTGTTTTCTTTTTGTGTGGGAAGTTGAAGGTTTTGCTACATGTATGATTGGATGGAGCAGGGTATGAATTGTTTATCTATAGTTATGACCGTGTGGCTGGCACTCCGACCACATAACTAGCATGTAAGACACGATATGAAATGTAGCAAAGGTGTCTGTCATGGTGTGATGTGTTGAATGCAATGATATGGTATTCTTGGTTTGATAGTAATTTGTTTTTGTGCTTTGTAAGTGGCCACCCTTTTGGTATCCTTGAACCCCTGAATAAAGTAATTAAAAGCCAAAGTCCTTCCTTCCTTGACCCAGCTGCCTCAACGGCCTGCCCCTTCTGCCCTGGGCGCATTGAGGAAGACCTCTTTCATGTCTTCCTCAACTGTCCCCACCTGTGACTGTTCTTTGTCACCCTCAAGCCACCACTGTGGGCACTGGGCAGGAGCCTCTCAGAGACCACCTATGTGTGCTCTTACCTGTACCGGGTGGCTGAGCAGGGCACTGTCTACCTGGGCAACTTTCTACTGGGTCAGGCCAAGTTGGCCGTCCTCAAGAGCTGCCACAACTGGCTTGCAGGGACCAGGTCAGACAATGCCCTGTGACTTTTCAGCCTCCTGGTGCTGGCATGCCTTTCGCTGTAGTTTGAGCACGTTGTCCGGCAGGCAGTGCTCACCTTTGAGGCACACTGGGCCCTTGAAGGAGTGCTGTGCCATGTGGAGGATGGCCATCTTTAATATGTGCTCTGATGTCATGACCTGTCTGGGCAACTGGGTGGGCTCAGTGGGGGACTGTGATTCCAAGCTTGTGCCACACCCTGGGCGCTCACTAGGCTGCCTCTTTTGCTTTTTTTTTTCTTTGAGAAGTTGAAGGTTTTGTTATGTGTACTATTGGATAGAGCAGGGTAGGAATCATTTGTTTATATAGGACTTTTGGTCTGTATGACTATGTGGCGGGGTGTCCTGACCACTTATAATGGCATGTTAGGCCCAGTGTGTAATACTGTGAAGTGTGATGTTATGAATGTAATGGCATGGTGCTTTTGTTTGATGATGATTTGTTTGTCTTTGTCCTGTATATTGGACCTGGACCCCAGAGGGGCCAACTTTTTGTACCCTGAACCCCTGAATAAAGTAGCTAAAAGTCAAAGTCCTTCCTTCCTTCCTCATTTCGCCCCATAGATCCTAGAAAAGTGTATGATCATTAGATATATCAAAAGTCTTTTTGCAGGTATGATAGGAAAATTAGACAAACTGACTAGGGAAACCATGGAATCTCATACTGGGGATTTTCAAGAAGAGGCTAGATAACCATACATCTGGGATGGTTTGGATGCAGGTAGGAAGTTAGACTAGATAACCCTTAAGCTCTATTCTCAACCCTTGAACTCTCTTTACTATAGAGTCAAAAAGTGTTACAAGAGAATGGACTGCAGTCTAGTCTAGTTCATGAATGATTACAACTTTCTCGATGCATCTACATGTTCATTAATGCGCTGTAATTACAGTGCATTAAGTTTAGTACCTGTAATTACAGGTATTATCTTAATGCTCCGTAATCAGTGCTACTGCGAAATAATGCTGGTGCATTCCTTTTCTGTGACACTAATGTGCAGTAGACTAATTCTACTGCACACTAGTGCAGTTTTTGCCTTCTGTGCAATAGAATTAGTCTACTGTGCATTTAGAATCTCATGTAGACACCTCCCCCTTTGTTCTAATAGATTAATAATTAGTTATCTTTAACATTCTTAATTTCTGCACATAGCTTGTGACCTTGGTATTGTAGGTAGCTCTGGGCTTGGAAGTTTTAGAATAATCTATTAATCCCAAATGAAAAAAGGCAAAATCTTTGTAGTCTCATGGATCTAAGCAAATTGGAAAAATTATTTTTCCTTATCATTGGAGAAGTGTTCAAAAGACTTGATAAAAAGAGGATGGTAAATATCTATTCATTTCCCTATAATGATAAATATTTTTCTCAGACAAATATGCTAGTTAAATGGTTGATTTGTGTTTACTATTTAAAAAAAATTCTTAGCCACCAGATTTGCTTATGGGAAAACAACCAGTAATGAAAGGCTAACCTAGACCAAGGCATCAATGACTGTGTCCAGACATAGAGACACATGCTGTTTCTGATGCCTCAGAACTCTTTGCAGTGTGACAAACCACATGCCTGCAGTATTAAATTGTGCCCTGCACTGCAAATTTGTGGTGTGTGGACAAAATTTCCTACCAGGATTTCCCAGTAGTAAAAAAAAAGACACGCTGAGGGGAAAAAAGCGGCGCAGTGCACACCACAATAGCATGCGCTAGAACAAATGGAGGCTCTGTCCTCCAGGGAGATACTCTGGATGCTTTCCAGAGCATTTCTACTATTTCATGTATGCCCCGGCTGCTCCAGCACGCTGGGAGGAGTGGGGAAAAGGCAGTTTGCCCAAAGCGGGACAATTTTCCCATCCCTAAAGCACATGTGCAAAGGCATACGTGGTGGCACAAAGTAGAAGCACAAATTTGTGCTGCTACTGTTTGTGACACTGCAAGCACATGCCCCTACACATCTGATTGCAGCCAGTGAGTTTATTACAATACTCAGGATCTTAGAGATGCCCAATCAACATAGCTTTCTAAGGACTCTTATTCTTATAATAGGGCCAATTTCCATGTTTTTCAGCGATGTTGTAATACACCATCATAAGATCCCATTATTTATACTCTTCACGACCAAGATGTGAATCAGTTCCTGCAATAAATGATTGTATTTGTCAGTCTTTTGTCACATTTTCTCATTAAATAGACAAGGAAGGACAAATGGACTTCTCCACAAAAGAAGGCTGAGAGGGGCTCTTGCAGCCATCTACAAACTCATCATGGGGTGGGGGGCAAGCAAAGAATAGGGGATACTCTGTTTACAAGGGCACCCCTTGGGGTTACTAGGAACAACGACAATAAACTGATGGAGAGCAGATTGAGATTAGGCATTAGGAAAAACTTCTTTATTCTGAGAGTTGCCAAAATCTGGAATGGGCTTCTAGGGGAGGTGGTACTCTCACCTACCTTGGACATCTTTAAGAGCCCTCATCTGACCCCAGTGTTCTTTTCTGCCCAGGGCAGGGGGTTGGAATCAATGATCTACTGAGGTATCTTCCTACCCTAAAAATCTATGAAATCTAAGGAGAATACACACCGAAGTCTGTGGAATCCACACTGAAATCCTTCCCCCCGCCATGCTTGCTGTCAGGGTGAACTACCTCTCTTCCCATTGCTGCTGCCATGCATCTGAGCTCAGCCCCCATGCAGCCAGGACAGTGGGGAAAGCAGCAAAGGCAGGCCGGGAAAGTGGGAAAGGGTGGGGGACAGGATGTACCTTTGAGCATGGAGTGGAAGGAGGTGGGGTTTCTTATGTGCTTTGGGTTCTTTTAAAAAGTCTCCAGAGGCTCCCACAGTCTGGTCCAGTTCTAAAGGGGGATGCTCCCATTGCCAGGGTATCCCATGTAGGACTGTGAGAAGCTTCAATAGCTGATTCAATTTGGAGGAGATCTGGCCCAATTCAGGTACTGACTCTGAATCTGAATCAAATCAGGAGACCAGTTAAAATCTTTGAATTAATTCAAAGCATCTGAATTGATTTGGAAAAGATTTGGCCACTTCGGGGATTCAGCCCTAGACTAAAGAGGCAGCTGATACAGCTGGGAGGGGGTGGGATGCAGGCGTGGCTCACTCCAGGTGGAAGGGGGCAAGAGGCAGCAGGGCATAGACCCTAGTTCCAGCGCTGCCATGCCCACATCCTGCACCCCACATGCAGGCTGGTAAGCAGTGGCAGGGAAGAGCCTCCACTCCAGCACTGATATGGGTGCAGCAGAGTTGGGAGTGGGGGCTATGCCCTGCTGCTGCCTGGAGCGATCTGTGCCTAGATTGCACCCCCCCGCCACCAGTGGGCAAGCGGCACCAGGGCATAGCCCCCACAGCTCCCCTCGTTGGGGCAGAGGCAGGCACAGCTGAAGGACAGCCCTCACGGCTGCCCTGCCTGGCCCAATCCCCCGCCTGCCCCAGCCTCTCAGCACTTTAAAAAAAAAAAAAAAAGCCCCACACTCACGGGTTCTGGCAGCAGTGATCAGGGCATCTGAGGGATCATGGCAGAGCCCCCACCCTGCCATGGAGTGTGGGGCAGTGGGGGTCAGCAGAGATTGCCCCCCCCGCTTGGCACCTGTGCAGCAGCAGCCCCATGGCTCCACCTGTCAGCAGAGCCCAGCACCACTCAGCTCCAGTTGCCCTAGCTCCTGGACAGCATGTGGTGCCCTGCTGAGTTGTGCTGCACTTTCACAATGTGAAAACTGCAGTGCAGGTGCCAAGTCGGGGGGTGGTGATCCATGCTACCCCCCACTTCCTCACACCGCATAGGGGAGCTCTGCCATGAGTGCCCAGAGGCCCCAATCGCCGCTGCTGCAGCTGGTGATTGTGGGACTTGCAAAAAACATTTTTTAAAGTGCCAAGACTAGGCTGGGGCCAGGCAGGGGTTGGGGCTGGGCAGGGAAGCCACTGGAGCTTCTCCCATGGCTCCCCCTGCCCAGGGAGAGACAGGCACAGCTGGAGGAGCTGTGGGAGAGCCTACAGCCTCCTGGCTGTGTCTGCCTCTCCCCAGCTGATCCGAATCACCAAATCTCTCTGAATCCGTGCCAAATCTTCCTAAGCCAATTTGGCTGAATCAATTCAGGACGGTGATCCAAATCTCCAAATTGAATCACTGTCCTCCAAATTGGCTGAATCTGAACCAAATACTTCCCTATTCGCATAGGCCTAACCCCATGCTTAATAATACTGCCTACTTTTTCTCTTTTTTCATTAAATATTTCTGCTTGCCCATTCCATTGTTAATGATTTATCTTTTGTGGATTCATTATAGTTACTAACTCACTTTCATGAGTGTCGTTTGTTTCCATTTTACTTAACTTTTCTTTCCATTCCTGCCCATTCAAGATTATACGCATACAGATGTATGTTAGCATGCACATGCTCTTAAACCAATATTTAAAAAATATGTATATATGTTTTTCTGTTCTATCATTTGTTTATAGACACAGATTCTTAAAGTAGTACCTTGCTCTGCCACAGTTTCCTTTTATTTCATCATGAGTAAGGACTCTACAATCTGGCCCTCATTACATAATAAGTTTTTCCGGGCACACGATTCTAAAATCAACCCTTTAAATCAACCTATTTTTTCAGTACTTCAAACCATATAAATGCAGATATGTCTATTCTTCCAGATAGTTAAGAGGCCAAAATCTGATTGTCATTATAGTTGCCAATTAAATGTGTCCAATCCACATTGGATCAAGTTTGTTCAAAGTATTCTCAAAATATGAGGCAAAAGAAATTTGACATTTATTTCTGCAGTACAATATTCATCACCATTTTCCTAAATGAGATCCTTCTGCTAAAATCCCTCCACACATGTTGAAACTTTCAGTTCAAGATGTGAAATTATTCCCACAATAGGCAAGTCCAGCTATTCCAGTATTGTTAATATTTGAATTTTTGGTGAGGGGACGGTCAGCGTTCTGACTTGGATCATTACGAACACAAGTGTTTTATAACATGGTTGTAAGAAAGTACATAACATAGTTTTTAAATGGGGAAAGTTAGCTTCAGCAGAGAGAACCTTTATCATACTTATACTGTGTTATTTTCCACACAGGTACAGTGGTTCAACATTGGAATCAAATCTGTAGATCATAACATTGTGCCCACTGGTGAGTGCGAGTGACTTGTCCTTAGCAAATGATTTATACCTTAAGTTCTTCATGGCAGCATTTTCTGTTTGATCAATATCATGCTATAGATAGGTCAATAATTTTGCTACCATCTTAGCTGTACCAAGCTTACTACAGCTCATATACCATAATAATATAAAACCGCTTAGGTAAGTAAAGCTGTAATCCTGACAAAAAGCTGGGCCTGGAGGCCTTTTTCTTAGATTTTGGGCCATGATCATGGTTACACTTACTACTGGCCCATCAGGCAAAAACTAATGATTTTAAAATTGCCATTAGTTACCAGGGTGGCCTGAGGCCATAAGACCTCAGCTAATTTTGAACTCTGCTGATAGCTTCCTGGGCTTTGTGTCTGAAGATCAGCAGTTAGCTTTCTGTCAAAAGCAAACTTTACACAGAACCCACTGACAGCCTAGTATTAAATTATCCCTATCATCCAACATGTGAAACTTGGGAGATAATGAAGCCTGCAGTTCAAAGGAAAGGATGTGTGCTAAGGAAGTGAGAGAGAACTTGTACATATCTATATCAATTATAATATTGGCTACTTGTGAGGAAATTAAATTCATTTCCAGTGTGGAGTCCTTTAACTGGAAAGAATAGAGCAGAATGTGGCTAAGAATCTAGTTACTGATGTTTACTTGTTTTATACTGAGAACAGCTAGATGACATCACGTATAGAGAAGTATTTTTGTGGTAAAGTAAAATGAGTCTTGTTACCTCAGGAAAATGATGGTAGGAAACACACAGAAGCTGTTCCAAAATTTGTTGAAGCCCATATTAAGATTTCTATTGCTTCAGTTTCAGTGAACTTTGAATCATGCCCTCTTGACAATACTTCTTACAGTCCAGTAAATCAGCAGAACTAACATTATGAAAGTTGCTTTTATTCCACCATAAGTTTGTGCAAATATTCTCCCAATTCCCAGTTTTTCACAGGGTAAGCTATTAAAGTTGGTGGCCACAATTAAGAAGTCAGCATTTTCACACATTTTTATCATGCAGTGCTTGCAGTTTGGGAATATGTCTACACTGCACAATACAGCGTAGCACAGAGATGCCTGAGCTATTTCTAATGGCAGCTTGAGTACTGGAAGCAGAATTGCTATATTGGCACAGAGAGTTCCACTTCAAGTAATTTGCCTTGTCCCTCAGCAGGGTAGAGTGGCCTGTGCAAAGCTCTGCACTACTATGGCTAATCTGCTGCTGGTACCCAAGTGAACACTGCACAAGGTAGATATATCCTGAGATACCACAGTATCAGCACACCCCTACCACAGTCACCTCTTTTTAGTATATCAGCTACTCCTACGGGCACTGTGACTGTGGGTAAATATTAGCGGTGTGTGAAGTAGGCTCTGTTCGATTTGGATTTGGCCTGAATCGGGGATAGTGATTCAGTTTGCAGACTTGGATCACTGGCCCTGATTTGATTAGGCCAAATCTGAAGATTCAGTGCTGATTTGGAGAATCAGCAATTCGGACATAGACACAGCTTTCAATGTTTTTTCCACATACCTGGAGGTACCAGGCACAGCTCGTGAACATTGCGATGGCAGAGTGGATGGAGTGTCCCACAGGAGCATGTGCGGGGAGGAGGGCCCTCAGTGTGCTGAGTGGCGAACCCGGAAGTGGACCAGGAGTACTTCCGGTCCACTTCCAGATTCACCGGGGAGCATACTGACCCCCCCCCACACCTCTGGCATGGTGATCGGCTGCAGGGGGACCCTGGATGCTACCCCAGACCCAGGAGGCACCAGCTGCTGAGTTGGGGGGATTGCAGGACCGCCCCCAGCATGCTCCCCAGTGAATCCGGAAGGGGACCAGAAGTAGTTCTGGTCCCCTTCTGGATCTGCTGCCATGTGTGCTGGGGAGCCCCCCGTACTCCTGTGGGATGCTCCCTGTGCCCCAGCATCACAGCATTCATGAGCTGCCTGCTACCTAGAGGTATGCAGAAAAAACATTTAAAGGTGTGCCTCTGTCCGAATCACTGAATCTTTCTGAACCTCCCTGAATTGATTCGGAGTGTTCTGATTTGTTTCAGAGAGATTAAAGAGTTCTCTGATTCAATTCAGATTCAGAGATTCAGCCAGTGAATAGGGCCGAATCTCTGCCGAATTGAATCAGGGACCAAAGCTTCACACAGCCCAAGTAAATATATGATTATTTATGTTGATTAACTTGTTTTTGTTTTCTTTACCATTGAATGACTTTCCCCCTTTATCCTTCATCACTGTCTTCTTTTTTCTTTCTTAATACTCATTATCATATTAGAAAAACAAACTAGATCAAAAACAAAATATCATCTTCTAACTAAACAATTAATGATTAAAATCCCCCCCACTAATTTTTATTTCTCAAATAGGCCTTTTTATTTTAAAAATATGCTTCAAATTACACATTTCTGCCACCTCCAATTTCTATATTTGCAGCCACAATTTTGAGCATGCACATTTTTAAGCATGTGATGATTTCCCTTATTTACCTGAGGAGAAGGACAGTGGTAGTTGGGAAAGAACTTGCACATAGAAAACTAATGTTTAGGACTCTAGTTTCCAAATACATACTTTCTGAATCATTGGGACACAACCCCGCTCTCACTGAACTCAGCAGCACAGTTTCCAATTACCTGAATGGCAGCAGGACTGGGCCCTTAGCATCTAAGTCTTCTAAGACAACATAGGATCTGATGTTGAGCACATAATGGCTACTCTATTTGTTTATACTGTAACAAAATTTCCAATGTTTAATCTGTAACATTGCTTTGCAAAGAGTTCATAATTACCTTAGATATGAAAGACGCCACACAAAACCCACCAGCATTCTAGTTTGCTACTTACGTGGACATGTGATACATTACAATGAATCATAAATGGTAAGTGACCCACTGGGATGGGATTGAATTGACAGCATCTTGAGGCTGCTTAATGTTCTATGGTGTTTATCTAAAATGGAGCCCTCACTAAAGGATGAAAAATATAACTGCTGCATAAACACCCAAATTTTCTTCTGCCTACAGCTGTAACATTTCTTGCATTGTCCTCATTGCACTGATGAGCACAGATAAACCACACATAATTTCACATCCCAAAGCAAGCACAAATGTAACAGCAGAGTGGTGTTTATCTCTTCATATGGAAGAATGACATTATTTGATTAGACATGTTTTCCTTTTAAGAGAATTTAAGCAATTTCTGAAAACTCCACAAATATCTCATAAACAGCACATCAGACATTGTCTTGTGTGATTTATTGGTCTTCCATTCATTCTTAACCTAGATCCCATTTGAAAAACAAAACAAAAACTTCTAGCTCAATATGCCATCACACTTAACAATTGATTAGATTGATATAACACAGTAATATGAATTCAATGGGTTTCTTAAAGGTGCCATTTATTTTGGGGATCACAGTTTATTTGAGATTACTGGTTATAGAGATGCATTTTCCAAAACACTTTTGAAATTTCAGTAATATTTTAATGAAGCTTATAGCCTGAAATCATAGTCAGTTCTTTAAAGCTGTGTTGTGTGTTTTTTTTAAGGTCTAAATGTGTTTTGGTACATGACAACCTTTCAGGTATCTTGAGAAATAGAAACTGATAAATAGCTTAACTATATATCTTTGTTAAGAAGCGTCTGTCATTTAACAGTTAATAACTTCATTTATGCACCTATATCTTACCTATGTACATGCATACCATACTATACACCCACTACATCTATATTAAAGAGAGAGACTGAGAGAGAAGGAGAAATATACACAGTATGAATATTGTATATCTTTGTTTAGAAGCTACCCTCATTTAGTAGCTGCACCTTAACCACGCACCTTTACTATGCAAGCCGCAGGGGAAAGTAATTAAATTTAATAGCTGCTGCCCTCGTTTTGAAGTCGCCCTCAATATAAAGCTGCACAGGGAAGTAATTAAATTTAATAGAAGCTGCGGCTTCTAAACAAAGATATACGGTATAGAGTCCATATAGTTCTTGGAAAAGTTAATTTCCAGCAGTAGCAGGGCTGTCACTTGAAATATTCATGGCTTTGTAATTGTTTAAATCAAATCTCCATCTACAAAGGAACTTTCTCGGTATCAGAAATGATAGAATGTTGAGGAATGTGCGCATGTTCCTGGCTACAACAATAATAATAATACAAAAAGAGAATTGAGAACAAAATAAGATTATAAAAGAAGCCCCAAAAAGTCACACTTTAATATTCTGCTCTCATTTTCATCAATCACTGAAGCAATACCCCCTAGATCAGCGCATTAACTTGTTTATCTTTTACAACGAGGAAAAACTTCATAGCTTCATCATTCATTCCAGAGTGAGGGGGGAAAAAAACAAAAGGCAGCCACCGAAATTTGCATGGTGCTCAATTATACATTAGTGAACATCACTTGGCAATCTGTTCATATCAATTTAATTGGATTTTAATACTGCCTCTGATCTTGTTTTCTAATTAACAGCAGTGCCTGGCAATAAAGCAGAACCATGCACCCAGCAACACCTTTGATCTCAACCATATGGAGCTCCTCCGTGCTCTTGGAAAAAAAAAATTTCCCTTGCCTCCGATGCAGGCCGAGAGATACTGGGGCCCCCAGATGGCCGAATACCACTCATGACTGCGACTTCATTGATTATTTTCTTTTCTGATTGGTTCTGATTGAAAATAAATAAAACATGCACTTGGAACTGGATGCAAATTGGTGTCACAAGCTTTTGGTTATGTTGATCGTTTTCTCATCTCCTTCTTTAAATGACAAGTATTTAAGTAAACATTAATTGACTCAATGGTCTGTATTTAGGAGCATAACTTTATCACAAGGACCTTTCATTTTATGTGTAGTTACTGTCCTACCACTGCAATGTTGTTTAATTGGGATTGAATGAAGCTAACTGTTCATTCTTTATCTTTCTGATGTTATCATCATAGACAAACTATTTAGGCATGATTTGAGCATGGTAGTTTGATTTATATCTGCTTTTTGATGATTTGCTCTTGACAGTCGGTTCCTTTTTTTGCAGGACCCCTAGGTAAAAAGCATGCAGAACAGTGCTCTGATCTTTGTTTCCTGCACTGGTCTGACTTGAAGCACAGTAAACTCAAACAGAGCAAATGTTGGCTTGTCATATTTTGCATGTTCTCCAGCCAATGTTTGCAGTACGTTTCTGGGATGCAGTGTGGGTTTTTTCTTCTTTGTGCTGCAAGTGAGTCATCACACCACTTAATCTAAAATGTTGTCCTAGGAGAGTATAGGTTGCAATGTAAATGTTTTAATTTTTATTTCAATATTTTATTTTTGGGATGGAGGGAACCCAGGAAAAAGATGAGACTACTGGCTGTATCTAGAATACTTAGAACACACAAGAGTAAAGTAAGCTGTTTTCCTATGACATATATAAATATTATTTAATAGCTGGGATAGAAAAAAAATCAGTCCTGATTTCTGGCTCTTGAATGAGGAATCTTACTCTGAGAAGCTGTGCTTCTCTTTTCTTCTTTTTCCTTTCACTTTTTGTTCTGAATCAGCTATACGGCTCTGCACTTTGATTCCCACAAGCTAGGTCAGGTCATTCTTTCCTTCTTGAAGAAGAGACCTCCAATGAACAGCCTGATGTGCTGCAGCAATAGTTGGTTTGGTGAGTTTGCAGGCAACACCTTTCCTTTTGAGTGAATGCTAACTTGTGCAGCGTGAGGGCTTCAAGGCCGTCGCTTTTCAGAAGGGTGCAAAACCAACTTCCTGACCACTCGTGTTTATTAAAGACCTCATGGCCCTATTTTATAAGCGTGTGGTATTCATACACTTAATACCATCTTCTGTAGTTTCATTTGGACACTCTGCTCTAAGCTCTTGTCAATATTGTTGTGCAGTATTACTGAGCTGCCACATATTAACTCAGAGTTGGATTCCAAGGGTGTATTAATTGATGCCTAAATATTAATTATCTACCTACTTTGAGCTCTTCTGATGAAAATCATCCAAGAACTACAAGTCATTATTAATTTTCCTTAGTATCAACCATAGTTACCCTCTTTTATTTCAAATGAAAAATCTAACCAATGTATTCTATTTATTTTTAAAATATGAATACAGTTAAATAAATAGGGACAGAGTGACCTTCCTTCCATGGACCTACACCAATTAGGATCAAAGTCATAGAGTTCTATACTGGTCAATAAAATGCGAGTAAAAAGGACTGTGAAGTTTTAGGGTTCATTCTGTGTTATCTTGGAGCCTGGCTTCCTTGTTCATATGATCAATTCTATAAAGTTTTCATCTTTTGTCAGTGTGCTGAAACCCTCTGAGCCTGGCCTGACTGACAACCTTCTCTTCTCACATGCTTTGATTAAAAAATACTCTGATGTCAGTATTCAAATGAGAATGCTGAGACCCTGATCCTGCAAGCCAAGCCATGCATGTAGATATGTGTGGCTGTGTATAGCCTGACTGCAGTTATGAAGGCTTCTGTGCAGAGGCAAAGTTCTTCTGGTTTGGATGAACTGCAAGATCCAGGCCTACTTTCTTTTTTTTAACCAGGAGTTTCACTGAGGTTTACCTAGTGAATGGTATTTTTTTTGTTTTGCTTCCTTCTGGGATTTCAGACTATAAGCTCTTGTATTTTATCAGTGAGGTTGAAAAATAAAATAGAAGGAAACAAATGACTCAAAAGAAGATAGAAGTTACATTTTTATTCTACTTTCGATTTGCTGATAAATTAACGCCGTGCTAGCTTCTATGGAGTACAGTGACATTTACTGATGAGGGAGCAGAGTTGATAAGGGTGACGGTTTCCTGTTGAACTCTGCAAGTAAGCTATTGCTGATTGGACATGTGGTGCCAAGATCACTGTTGTGGCCTTTGTGAGCACCAGGACTTAGAGATGTTGTCATCGTTAGTATGCTGAGACACCATGTTGATCTTTGTTGTTGATTTCCTTGCTCTGATAACATGCTAGCTGCTGCTTTGTGTGTTTACTGAACTCATGCTCCTAGTTCTGGTGACAAGATTTTTTTTTTAAATCTCTAGGCTGTTATGCTTGGGTCTTTCTGTATGGCTGCCAGCCTTGTTGCATACTCCCTTTACATTACAGTTAGAAATGTATGCCAGTATGCTAATCTTTCTTCGCTATTTACAATACAGGCTTGAAGACTTCTAGACACCATTTCATATATAGCCCAGGAAATGCTAGAATATAGGAAGACAATGAACTGCATAAGAATCTTGGCATCTCCTTGGATGTGGCCTTTTGTATATGTGTGGATATGGCTGTCATTTTTTCCAGATGTGCTGTTTGTAGCCACATACAGACTCTAGTTTCTCCTAGGAGAGTCACTGCTCTCCTAGGAGAAACCATGGTTTTACAAATGTTCAGGGCTTTTCTCTCAGAATTTCTCCTGGGAGAGAGAATGTGTGTTCACATTCTTCTGAGAGCAGTCACAGGAGTCTTCCAGCATCCCAGAGTGCTTTGCTCCCCCACCGACTCCACAGAGAGAGTGTGTCTCTTGCTGGACTCTGCTGTTTCAGTTGAGCAAGGAGTAGAACATGGCCCCTTCACAATCCTTCATTGTGCTGCAGGGAGACAGAGGCTGATTCTGAGCACTCTGGGTCAGCCATCAGGGCTGCCCTATGCACTCCTGCCATCTGTCTTCAGGCAGACCAAGAGAACCTGCAGAGCATATTGAGATGCATAACCAGGGGGCCCTGTGCACACAGCATCAGCACGGCTCTTCAAGGCTAAGCATAGAGAGTAAAAAGCTTGAGGCTGAATTGATTCAGTCTTTGCAGGTTAGTCTAAACTGCAGAGATTAAATTGAAAAACAAGTGAACAGACATTTACCTTTGATTCAGGAAAAGCAGCCACATGCCTGCAGTGGCTCAGGCCAGAAGCTGGGGGCCACTAGAGCATGGCTCTCTGGCATGTAGCTCGTGCAGGCTGCATATTCGCTTCCTCTTCTTGCTGCCCCCAAGGTCTCTGGGATTTGCAGTTCAGAGGCACAGTAGCATAACTCTGCAGGGTTGCTCATTCCTTCCTCTTCCTGCTTCCAGGTATCTCTGGGATTTGTAGCCCACAGTTGCAGCCAGCAGTAAGTTTGAGTGAGGGAAGGGGTGCTTAACCCCCCCCTCCCTAGCCCCAGACCCCTGTTGGGGTTTGCCAGGATGGAGGGGTACCTCCCTGCAGATTTGGCTGGATCCCTAGCCAGACTTGACCCCCTCCTACCCCATTGTCAGCCAGCTTTCACTGCTCCAGCTAGGAAGGAGGTGGGCAGGGCCAGCCCTGCTCTCTGGAGAAGACAGTACATCCCAGCCCAGCCCAGGGCTTCAAAGCATGCTAGGATGCTGGGGGACTCTGATTTAACTTGAACGAGGAAGGGGTCTCTGACAGAAGTTTCATAAACTGGTTTGATCCAGATCAGTTAAGTCTAATACTACATTCAACTAGGTTTATCTTAAACCAGTTTCAGCCATTTTGAAACTGGTTTATGTGCACTGAGCTTCTGTTCTGTTACAGGTTTAAACTAGTTTTTGATCACTTGAACTGGTTTATGTGTAACTTCTGTCCCTAGCCCAAGGGCTCATCATTTGAATGTCTGTTTAGGCGTTGCTGCATAAGTTTTTGTACCTGGAATTCTCCCAGGTCATTTAAACATATATATGGGGCTTCTGTCACCTACACCAGCAGTTCCCAAACTCTGACAGACTGAGTACCACCAATTTACAAATGATACACCCTTAGATACCACTGGCAATTTTTTCATACCCATGTAACAGACTATGTATTAAAACAACATCAAAACATTTAGTAATCATAAAATATTGTTTTGTCAGTTACAGTAGCCATATAAAACAATTGTATATTGGGAACCCCCCCCCCCAGTGTAAACTAGGGGTAGGCAACATTTTTGGCCAAAGTACCAAAAAACCCACAATGTGTACCCCATAAGGTGTCAGAGTGCAGGCACACCACAAAAACAAAACTGGGGTGGAGGGTACATGGCAGGATGCACTGCATATTAATATAGTGAATAATCATAAATGTAGCTGCTGCTGCTTTTTTTCCCTTTTTTTTACAGTAAATACCAGCTTTCCTAAAAGTTCTAAGCCAGGTGACAATAAATACAACTTCATATAATGCCTTTGTGTTTGTGTATTCTTTTCTGTTAAGCATGTTGTGATGGAGAGGGAAGAGAGAGAGAGGGCAGAGAGAGGGAGACAAAAGAGAGGTGCGGACAGAAACAGAGGTGGGAGAGGTGCTGCAGGCAGGCTGGCCTGGCGGGGCCCTCGGGAAGTGGCAGCTGGTGGACAGTGGGGACCAGGCAGGGAGTAGCATCTGCCCCGGGGCTCTGCAGACTAGGGCACAGTGGGGTGCTCCAGTGCGGCCCGGTCCGGGCCACGCAGCTCTGTGTCAGCTGCCTGTTTAGTGTAGGGCCACCCTGCCCATTGGGAAACTCTGCCTGCTGATGCAGGATGCTGGGCTTGGGGGGCTCCTGGCTTGGCCTGGGCACAGTGTGAGTGGGGCAGAGCCCCCCAGGCTGCATCAGGGACTGTCTGGGCTCTAGAAACAGCTGCTACAGGCGGTGCTTAGGGCCAAGCCAGCTGGGAGCCTGCAGGCCTTTCCAGGGGTCCCTTGGCACTGTGCACACTTAGGGGTAGGCACGAGGGCCACCTTCCCCTCAGACTTATGTCCAGGGCAGAGTGCATGCAACACTGTGCCTTCTGCCATTGGGTAGTCAGTACACAGAGGCACATGGCATTGTGCGTAGCCATGAGGCAATGGCAGCTCACCCCTGCCCCACGAATAAATCCAGATGGCGAGATGCCCCCCGTGCCTACCCTGGGGTGTGCACAGGGGCAGGAGCCACCCCCCACACCCTTGGATGAGCCTCCTGGGGCTCCCACCGTCCCCCCCACCCTACTCCCTCCCTGACTGTAGGAGCATCAATCTGCCCCCACCCCTTCCCCACAACACGCTTACCTGCTGGGCACTGCTGCACATGTGGCTGGGCTATGCTTATGGCTGCCTGGAGCAGGCTGAGCTGGTGACTGTGTGTGTGCATTCCCTGCCCTTCCTCCCCAGCCTTCTGCATGCCACTCACAGGGTGTTTGCATACCACTGGTGGTACATGTACTATAGTTTGGGAGCTGCTGACCTACACCTTTATCCTGTACTTTTAACATGTGTAGCAATATGCCTCTATGATAAGAGATCTCTGCTTGCTTAGGTTGTAGTTATGATTTTAGTGCCATGACTTCTTAATATGAGGATTATTATACATCCACCCTATGTTCATTTTATTGTTGCCTTAACTGCATTCTTTATTTTTTAAAGCCCCAAATGATACTGATTGTAGCTATATCTCGTATCTTCTCCTTGATCCTTTTACTGAAGGGCATTTGTGTTTCCACACTACTTACTGTTTAGGGCTTGCTATAGAGATCATTTTGTAGTACACAGATTATTCTGCTGTTAAAACTATCTAATTTCAGCCCCCCCTTCCAACTTTAAACATACATGGACACAAGTTATTTCTAGTTAATCACGGCTGCAGAATGGCTAGAGCTGACTATTTATGTATAGTATCTTCCTTTCTGATCCCTTCAGATTTTAAACATCAGATCACTCATTCATGTTGTGTGTTTGTATTCAAGCAGGTGGTATTTCATTTTCTTTTCATAATGATACATTCATTTTTATTTTGTTGTAATGTGCTCCTTCCATTTGGGCAGGGGCAAATTAAATTAAGTAGAATTAATTGTTATTATTTTACATATTAACTTAATTTATTTAATTGTTCAGGGAAAAGCTTACAGAATGAAGAATAGCTTCCTTCCAAAAGTGGTTTTCTCTCTTAGATTTGAATAGCAAAGGGTTTCTTTCCTTGAAGAAAAGCTCAAGGTGTGCATGAGATGATGACGCACACCTTGTAATCCCTGTAATCAAAGCAGCCTACAATCTACTCCAAGGAGCTATTGTCAGAGCTAGGATACCATCACAAATTAGGCACAGCTCTCCTTGGCTATGGACAATAACCATGTAGCTTAATCTTTGTTTTATGCCTATTTTCAGGGATCTAAGTTATGATATGAACATGAATAAAAATGTATACTAACACCATGAAAAATGAACATGAATAAAAGTATATATTAACCTTTCCCAAAACAAGAAACTTAAAATTCCAATCAGGATAATTTCTCTGCACCTTTGGTGGGTGGCGGGTGGTGGTGGTGGGTATGAGGTTTGTGAATTGGAGACCAAACATATATAATGCATCTCAGACGATGAAAATTTATTTTTTCACATATAGCCTATAAGAACCACACAAAATCTATTAAATTCTTGGCTTTGAGAGTATGTTCAGGACTTTCTTCACCCCTGCCCTAAGTAAGTCCTCAGCAGTTTTTTATAAGCCTCCCAGCTCCCAGAATTTTTAACTTCAGTGACTTGACTCAGCATTTTATTTCCACTAGCCAGGAGACTATTCCTTTGATTAAGATGTTGTAGGTCCAGCTTCTGTTTGTTATTTCTTTTTCCAGCTGCTCTATCATGGCTTTAATGCAGTGGTCACTAGGGGTGTGCAAAGCACGCTGTATTTGATTCAGATTTGGATTCATCCTGATTTGGGGGACAGTGATTTGATTTGCTGATTTGGATCACTGTCCCAATTTGATTTGGCTGAATCCAAATCTGAAGATTCGATTCTGATTTGGAGAATCAGTGATTCAGCCATAGACACAGCTTTATGTTTTTTCTACATACCTCAAGGTACCAGGCATGGCTCATGAACACTGAGATGGTGGGGCAGATGGAGCGTCCCACAGGAGTGTGGGAGGGGCCCCCTGCATGCTCAGCAGTGGACCTGGAAGTGGATTGGAAGTATTTCTGGTCCATTTCTGGACCCCTGTGCTCCCCTGGCTCAGCAATCAGCCACAGGAGGACACTGGGTGCCCCCCCCCAACCCAGGAGGCACCAGCTGCCAAGCCAGGGGGTGCGGGGCGGGTCCCCTGCGGGCTCTGCAGCAGACCTGGAAGTGGACCAGAACTGCTTCTGGTCCACTTCTGGGTCCACTGCTGAGCATGCTGGGGACCCTCTGCACTCCCGTGGGAAGCTCCATCTGCCCCACCATCTTAGCATTTATGGGCTGCCTGGTACCTTGAGGTATGTAGAAAAAACGTATAAAGCTGTGTCTATGTCTGAATCTCTGAATCTCTTTTAAATCTCTCTGAATCAAATCAGAGGCTTCCAATTTGATTCAGAGAGGTAAATGGGTCTCCTGATTCGATTCGGATTGGGAGAATCAGCCACAGAATTGAGCTGAATCTCCTCCGAACCTAATCAGCAACTGATGCTTCACACAGCCCTAGTGGTCACCAACCAGTGGATCTCAATCTATCAGTAGATCTTGGAGCCTCTTGAGGTAGATTGTGGAGCCTCTTGGAGTCGATTCAAGGCTGGGGGGCTGAGTGCCCGCATGCATACAAACACGTGCCCCAGCCCAGCAGGTCAGTTCATGGGGGAGGGAGGTGGCAGGGGCTAGATTGAGGTCCCCACAGTGAGGGACAGTGCTGCAGAAGGAGGAGCGGGGGTAAGTTGAGTGGGGCCCTGGCTGGGTGGGACTTACCTGCTGGGGAAGCATGCCCCCAAATAATTTGTTCTCACTCTGCCTCGATCTGCCCCTCCCACACAGACTTACCTGCTGAGCGGGGGGAAGGTGGGGAGGGGGAGGGGGAGGGGGTGGATGGCAGTGGTGCACGGTAGATCTTGGGTTGATTTTAAATGCTAAAGGTGATCTCCTGCTTAAAAAAGGTTGGAGACTACTGCTTTAGAGGGCAGCTAATGACTTCTGCTGGCCACTGAAATAGGCATTTTTTTTAATGTAAATCCTGATTCTACTGGAACACACCTTTAGAATATGGGTGATGAACAGCTGCTTCAGGGAATAAGGTGTTCTCTGCCTAGCCTGGTAAGTTAAAGAAATATTTACTCTAAAGCTCTGAGATCCAGCAAAAAATAAGACCATTTTGGAATGGGTTTATGACAGGCTGGGTGATCGTTGATTTTGACCCCCTGGATAGAAAATAGTGAATGTACCATGTCCACTTCATGGATTTTACTCTATTCAGAATGTGATGCTATAGAAATCTTTTGTGTGAAATAAATTCTTTGGAAATGGCCTTCATATGCTTTTCAGTCTAGAAGTAAATCCTTTGGTTTATTTTAATTCATCTTATGATTTATTTATCACTTGAATCTGGCATCTTGAATCTTGAATCTGCTATCCTTTGGCAATGGGAGAGAATCCTATCCTGACTTTTGTGTTCACAAAAAACGAGCATATTTGAGTGTCCAGTCTGCTTTTGTCAATATCCTGGCACCAATGTCTAGGCATGCATTTCCATAGGTGAAGAGAGTAGCCACAGAGAGGTCGTTTTTCCTCCTACTTTCAGAGCTGTTTCAAAAAAGGACATGTAATCACTTTTATTAATAGTTAATATTCTTTGTTTTTACCTAGCAGGCCTAAAAGAAAGACCTGGTGTAGACAAGAAGTGTTTGTACCTGTGTTTTCTCCTCTGTCTGTTCAATGCTGGGGTCAGTACTTCGTTATATCCCTTGCTCCCCTCCGTCTGTTCAATGCTGGGGTCAGAACTTATATCCCTTGCTTCAGTGGTAACCTCCTGGTTTTCTGCTCCTGAATATGGCCATACCATCCAGCTATCTAGGAGTAAATCAGCCATTATGATTGTAATACTAACCAGCCTTTGAATATGTTGTGTATAGGAAATAGATTGTGAGCTCTCTTGTGGTGCTCACTATGTTCTGTGTTTAGAAACCTGCCAACAGTGAAGCTTTATAAAACTAGGCCTTACATATTATCCATATGTAATAAATATAGATATCTGGACCTCATTTTGCTCATGTGTTTGTTTTACATTACTCCTATAGTATATAAAAAAAAGACACCTTGCCACATTAAATAAGTTATATAAATGTCATTTTTTCAGTAACTTCTTTGGCTGCTCAGATGTAGGTTATTGGAGGATGGCACGGAAATAAAATAGGAATCGAAGGTTTGGGGTAAAATGACTTAATTCTTAGGGGAACAGAAATCTTTAACACTTGGCTTACATTTTTCAATGTGGCGGCTGTGATTTCACTGCTATTAGAATGTAATTACACAATATTTGTACTTCTTGTTAACAATAATTAGCATAATAGTCATGTAACCAGAATGTAAACTACAAATATGAATGAGTTATTAGTATCCCATTAGGACTGGAGCCTATATACATGTATGTAAATTTATTCACCAGTTATTCTCCTGGGCTTTAATGGGATGTCTCTTGTGACTAGAGGCAGAAGTGTGTGAAAGTGTTTGCAGGCCCAGACCCTTTGTTTCTTATTAAATTTATTTTACTTTTAAGGTGGACTAATTGCTTGTATTTATGTCACAATTATCCTGAAGTTACACTTTGATATTTTTGTGGTAGGCAGGTGAATTACTAAATCAGCACTTACCTATGTCATGCATCATATCCCTTTAAAGGGGACCTCTGCCATGGGACTTCCCAAGAAGAAGCCTTCTTTGGTGTCCCTCACTCCAAAGACCCACTGAAGTTCCAAAATCCAGGGACTCCCATTAAGGTCCTATCTGGGGAGTCCTGCAACTCTTCCATCTCCTCATCTTTAGTTCAAATTTGCTTTGTTTCTGGTGATCGTCATATTCTAGCTTCTTATGCAGCTTCTTCAGTGACAGGCCCCATTCCCTCAGGTCTCCATCCTTCCAGCTTAGTGTCACCGGACAAGCATCTTGATGAAGGCTGGCTACTGTGGTTACCGACAGCACTGTCCTCCCATGCTGGCAGACTGGGCCACTGCCCTAGCACTGGTTCACTAGCCAGTTTGGAGTCCTGAGCAAAATTGCCCTGTATAAATAGAGCCATTAATGCTCCAGAAAATATACAGGGTAAGGCCATACCCCACCTTGAGTCTAAGACTCCTTTACCAACCTCTTCAGCACAGCAGAAGTCATCTGGAGGACCTGGATTGACTCAAGTGTTGTACCTTAGCTGCCTTCAAATAATTCTGAGACATTCTAAACATTTAAATTAGAATTCAACATGCATTTAAACACGTTGACATGTAAACCCGTCTCCACAAGTCTTTTTGGGATGTCCATCCTGAGACTCAGGGGCTCTTCCTGAATGCTGCTATAGATGTTGCTGTCTTTGATGTATGCATGGGTAAATTTACACAGTCTAGTCAATACCTGACATAAGTCTCACCTCAGTCTCTGAACTGCCATGTGTTCATCAACAGGGCAATATTATTCCTGCTCCATTAGTGCTACACTATTCATTGCAGGTCCTGTCAGATCTCCAAGGATCTTTTGTGAGTCTCTACCCTCCTCTCCTGGGGTCCTTTGGTTCCAGGAAATCTTTCATCACTCCTCTCATCAGAGTCCTGGGTCTCAAGCTGTCTGGAGAGTGAATTACTCTTGAAATGGGCATGATCTTTGACAAGCTGGCTTTCCAGTTACATGGAAAATAATAATGATAGTGCTTTTTGGTGTCAGTGAACTATAACAAATATGTCACAAAGTGTGGCCTACTTCAGTTGATAAAGTTTTCTTAATTGAAAGTTGGTCCCAATGCTAGATTTTAGGGCAGTGTAAAATTTTGGCAGCCATTTCATTTTGGAGGTGTTTTGGCCTATTTTGGCACCAAAACACTGAATCCAAAATGAAATGGAAGGCTCTGAACCATCTCTGAAATGAAACAAAACCACCTGAAATGTTTCAGAAATGTTGTGGATGTTTTGGAATGTTTCGGAGGTGCCTCCCAGGAATAGTCCAGCACAGCCCCGCAGCCCTCCTTTTAAAGTGCTGGGAGGCTGGGGCAGGGCAGGGCAGCCATGGGAGCTTCTCCCATGGCTCCCCAACCTGGGCAGAGACAGGCACTGCTGGAGGAGCCCTGGGAGAAGCCCCCATGGCTGCCCTGCCCATCCCCATCCCCATCCCCTGCCTGGCCTCAGTCTCCCAGCACTTAGAAAAAAACAAAAAACCCTGCACTCGACGACTGCAGCATCAGCGATCAGGGCCTTTGAGGGCTTCTGGAAGAGCCCCCCCATGCAGCACAGGGCAGTGGGAGGCAGCGTGGAAGCCATCCCCCACTTGGCACCAGCGCAGCAGCTGTCACATCATGCAAGTGCAGCGCGGCTCGGCAGGGTGCAGCATGCTGTCTGGGGTGGCTCCAGCAGTCAGCTGGAGCCCAGTACCGCTCAGCCCTAGTGGCCGCATTTCACAGACACCTGTGCCATGGGGTAGCTGCTGCGTGGGTCATAGGTTGGGGGGGTGATCCCCACTGCCCTGCGCTGCACAGGGGGGCTCTGCCATGAGTGTGGGGAGGTGAGTGTTGGGCTTCTGTTTTTTTAAGTGCTGGAAGGATGGGGCCAGGAAGGGGATGGGGCCAGGCAGGGCAGCCATGGGGGTTTCTCCTGTGGCTCCCCCCACCAGGCCACAAGCAGGTGCAGCCGGAGGAGCTGTGGTAGAACCTGCAGCCACCCGGCTGTGCCTGCCTCTCCCCAGATGATCTCAATCTCCAAAACAGCATTGAAATTCTGAAACAGATTTGGCCAAATGGAAATGGAACAGTGATCTGAAACACTGAAATGAATCACTGTCCTCTGAAAAAGCCAATCTGAAACTGAAACGAAACATAGCCATTTCACACAGCCCTACTAGATTTCTTTGTAGTCCTAATAGTTTACTATTTCTAATAGTCCTATTTGTACTAGGAAGACCTTGTAGCAAGACAAAAGGAGAAGTAATAGGTTGTCCTTATTTGCATTCAAGGTAAGTGATAACATTTTAGGTCTCACCCTCCAATAAGATTAAATGGCAGGGGTCTTTCCCATTGTGCATTAGCTAAATGGAAATCAAGCAAGTGACATACTCTTGACAAGTTGCTGGCTACTCTAATGCACTGAAAACAAGACTACTGCTATTCCTTTTCACTCCAGGTCATATTTTAAGATATTTTGCAAGGAACGAGAGAGTTTACTTCTAGGGTGACACTATCCTGGATATGGATGATATATAAGTTTAGGGAGTACAGCTCTCACCTGAATATATACAACCCCAGATCCAATTATCATTATGTTTGCCCATCCCTAATACAGATTAGCATCTCTGCACAATGAAGGAGGATTTGAAAAAGATTCTTATAAGGGTATTTTCAAAGCAACCACACTTGCATGATAGACCTCTGAAGGTTTTCCACTGCAATGACCATTGCATGAAGAAGGAATTATATGACGGATCATTACAATTTATCCAATCTATAATATGGATTCTGGAGTGCCCCTAAATATGTATTGAGGTGACTGATGGAAGTGACTCCATTCTACAAGGCCAATATATTGTGCTTCCAGAAGGTCTTAAGCGCATATTGATGCCTGGAAATTGTCTAAAGTGACCTTGCATGTTCTTGGGTAGAATGAAAGTCCAGGGCTCCCTTTAGAATGCTTTGGGTGAAATTATTTTACTGGCAAAAATATTTTACCAATTGGCAATATCTTGTGATGCATACACCTATTTTGGCCAGTGTGATTTTAATGTCTGGGGAACGAAGAGGTAAAGTCAAGCAGAGGGGACCATTAACATGGTGAATGTATTCCATGTATGGAACTATTTATGTGGGCGCTTCTCTTCTTGTGATCTACTGTGCTATGGGTAAAGGCTTTGAAAATGGAGGTGCACTTGAAAAGACCAGGAGACATCATCCAAAATTCTCCACTATAGTTAGGGGGCACCATTTCCACAGGAGGCTATATCTAAGCATTGTCATTAAGTGACCTAAGAAGAAATTCTGACCTGTGAAGCTAACTATACAAAACCCATTTACTTGGGCTTGGCAGAAGGATTGAGATTTTGGCACCCATTGCCGGCATGATATCCATGCATAGTAGACATTACTGCTCCTTTATGTCACTAGTATATGCTATTTTTACTTGTTGATACTTATGGTGTTAACCACCACAGGCCTGATCCAACACCCATTGAAATGAATGGGAAGACGTGTTAACTAAAATGGGAACTTTATTGTATCCTATGGCTTTATCTGCATGCTGTGCTGTTCCAAGCGAGCTGCTTTGTATATCGTAAGCATTCCTGCTGTTTCCATATGGTGCTACCTTGTGGGTGGGCTAACCAGAGAGCTAATTAGCCTGCCCAAAGCAGCTACACTACTTCTGGTGTAGGAGGCAGCCCACACAGAATAATGCAGTGGAGACAGTAAAGCTACTGTGCAGTCACGGCCTGTACGTGCTATTCCATTTGGCACCAGAGGATCTAATGGCTGTATTGTAGGGACTGATTCTCCATTCCCTTGCATCTCGTCCCTTTATCTATAAGACTGCAAAAGTAGCAGCATGTGATTGTAGAATCCAGTCGGTTCTGAATGTAAGCATTTTGTTCCCACTTTGCACATGTATAGAGCAAGAACGAAATAGGGCCTTGGTTGAATTTTCAACCTCTTCAATTTGTTGCATATCTAATTCCATAATGCAAGTCAGGTTGTATTATTTAGGATACTGGGCAACCTCTTAGGTTTCTGCAAATGTTTAACACCCACAAACTATGTGAATAGAAGGTAAAAAAATGGCTGATGTAGTGTATTTGGAGACAATAAATTTATTTGTTTAAAGTTCAATCAAATAAGATGACCCTTTCTTTTCTTCTTTTGCTTTTTTAATAAGTGCAATTTAGTTTGCAGTCCTCCCTGCAAAGGGTTAATTGAAGCAAATAAAGTTCTTAAATTGTTAATAATCCTCCCAATTTGATCTTGTTCTTTTTCCCCCTCAAGCAGTAAGAGGATAAGTGCGAGTGATAGCCAGATTTATAAATTATTTCTTGCGAGCTGAATGCTTTAAAAGGGAATATAAAAATCTGCTATGTGTCAGGCGATCCATGGAGGCATTAGCAAGCGTGGCTGATTCTCAGTCCCCTGAAAGCAGGAGCGATAATTTGTAAATCTAGGAACTGTACGTGGAGAATGGTAATTTGTCATTAGTAAGATTAACATGATCAAGGGAATAGAATAGATTATTTACATATAAAATACAGAAGATCATTGATGCAGGAGCAATGAATAAATACATTTTGATAAAATTAAGTCAATATTTTCAGGAATCAAAACAACAGTTTTTAACTGTCACATAACATTGGAGCTTATCTTTTATGTTCTGTAAAATGTATTGCCTGTTTGAGAATGGTTATATAGATGAATTTTTTGGCCTGGGCTTCTTTGTTTAATCTACCTGTAGAGCAGTCTTTTTGAAACACTGTAGATTTAGCCACAAATTACTTTTCTTAGTTCCTCCAGAGTGAAATACTACTTAAGATGTAGAGTATCTTGGCACTCATATACTATTTAAAGGGACCTGACATTTTTATTATTTTGGTTTCATATTCTAGTTAATTTTTTTTGTTCAAATAGATTTGCCTTCTTGCAGGGAGAAACTATCACAAATAATTTAATACATTTTGATCATGTTTTCACTGCTGACTGAATTACTGTTGCCGACACGGTTCATTTACTTACACAAACTGTTCTTATGCTTACACTGTTGTTTAAAAATGCAATGCTATCAGGTGAAAAACATTGTATGAAGATAGGAAGCTATTACCCTGACCACTAAACAACATAGAATGAAATATCAATTGGTATGTTCTTAAATAAGATTTTAAAATTCTCCATTTGCAGTGACTTGTAGCTACTTACGATAAGTGGATTTAATATACTTTTTAATTGTCTGAAAGTCTTTTCTTCTCTTTTTTAGAAACCAATGCCAACACCAGTGTCTAAAGAGTTGAAGCAAATTGTTTAAGGAATATTGCTTATAGCAAACTATTTTTTGAGGCAGTAAGTGACTTTTGTGGGTGACTGAACACTGAAGCAAAGCTGTGGGGTTTTGTAACATAGACACTGTTTATTTGCAACAAGATTCCTCTGACACAGATGTCTCTACAAATGTAGTCCCTCATCCTGCCAACATGAACATGGGTAACTTTACACACATATGTAAACCTAGTGAATTCAGTGGGATGGTTCATATGTATAAAATTACTTGTTTGTAGACTTGTCTGTAGGACTGGGGTCCTGTGGACTTCAATCACCAACTCATGAGGGAAAAAAATGATATTTATACTTTGAGTGAAAAATTGCAATTCAGTTAGAGTTATGGAATTGCTACTAGTAGTTCCATAATAAAAAGCAAAAGAAAGTACAACAAACCAGAACATAATATTGCTTTTATAATACTACGTGGTTTGAAAGTTTTCTGCCGTAGGTTGCTTAGACTTCTGTTGGGATCATATGAGGGTTTTGCTTAGGTGAATAATTTTTTTGGCAAGGGCAAACAAATGAATATTTGCTTAAGGGAGTGCTGTACTGGAAGAGGGAGAAGACCAGGATTGCAAAAATTTAGGTGTGCATTTCTATGGTGAAAGCCATTATTATTTTAAATAAAATCACAGTAATCTTATGTAATCGCATAAATCATCACAGCTGACACAACTGTACTAATCTGTCATGACCACACACTAGCTGACCACTCTTCTATCCAATGAAAGCAGCAAACCTCACATATTAGCATCATTTAAAGTAATTCTAAGTGAAATATTGAATATCAAAGTGCCAGGGAGACCTAGAGAATAGGGAAATGTGCCTATATGTACACTCTAGAAGATCCTAAATTGGTGGAGGAAGGCTAATTTCCTACTCTCCAGGTTTATCATACAGCTTAACTACAGTAGTGAAGGCCCAGCCAGTAGAAAAATCTAAGATGTTCCATACAAAGCAATGTTAGAAATATTCATCAAGCAGCTTTCTACAGATTTTATTTTTTTCTTTGTCACATATGTATTTTAAAATAATCATTGAATACAACGTCTCTATTTCTCTGAGAAGAAAAGCACACCTCTCACAGCTGATTGTTGACTCTAAGCCATCTTGAAATCAGAATAAAGGGCTGGACAATTTTAAAGAAGTCTAAGGGAATTTGGTAAGCATCAGCTGGGTGCCTAACAGGCTCTTTTGAAAATGCCAGGCATGATTTTTCACCCTTACTATAACTTACTATAAAATTTCTAATGAGAAATATTACAATCTAACTTACAGAGATACAGATCTATGGTAACACTTCAAATTAAGTGTCTCAAATGAATAATTACTTTCACAAACTAAAGATTTGAATTTAATAGAATAGTTATTGTGTGTTAATTAAAGATTATTAAAATCATATTTTTGAGGAAGTTTAATAACTGTGCATGAGATATGAAGATAAAACTAGGAGATACATATCTTGTGCTTTCTTGTTAAACCTCAATTAATATTGGTATTAATTTAACATATATGTATTTTCCCATTTTATATAACTTATATTTGTGAACTGTATAAACAAAGATTTGAAAGTATTACAGTGTGACTTTGGCATAGATTTATAAGACAAAATCCTGGCCAGACTGAAATCAATGGCAAATCTCTCACAAACTATAATAGGGTCAGGATTTCATCTTTATAACTTAGAGAAATAATTCTGAGTTCATGTAGCCTATTTCCTTCCAGATGTAGGATTGTACCAATTTTTTACTGAATCTAATTTTCAATCACTTAATTGATGGGGCTTTCTCCAGTTTGCTTGAGAGACTTCAAAGGTTGTTACATGCAGGAAAGATTTACTGTTGTTCTGCTTAACACATGTTTAAAATTTCACCCCATTTCTTCCATTATCTCCTGTACCACATCTTCATCACTGTAATTTACACATTTCAAATATAAGAACTAGGCCTAAACCAAATGTATTAATTCAAATATTTCTAACAGTTCTGATTTTTGTTTATTCCTAAATACTCCCAGGATTTCTGTGGGCTGTGTTTAGCATTGTTACGCCTATTATCTAGTAATACAAAGTTAATATACAATTGATATAGGGGCAAATCCAGGATTTCCCAAAGGCGGGGAGTGTCGTAGCAGTAGCCTACACTGCAGGGGCTGGTGCACTCCTTGCTTCCAGATACCTCTGCCCCCTCCTCCCCCCCAGTGTGGACAGACTTTTTAAAATTCCTAAGGCAGGTAGAAATCCCTCCTTCCTACTCAGAACACACCTACTCTTTTTTCCTCTTCCATCCAACTCCCCTGACCGCCACTGTTGCTCCCTCTGCTGCTCGAGGTGGGGAAACTTGACAGCCAACTAGGCTGAGTGGGACTGGGCCCAGCTGGGGAGGTACAGTGACAAAAGCATGATGGAAGAATAGTCCCCCTCTGCCCCTGCCTGGAGTAGGCATAGGGAAGGGGAACCCTTCCCCCCACCTCTCCTCTGTCCATCCTTGCTGTCATTGTTGTCATCCACAGCTGAGCCCAGTCCCTGTGCAGTGGGCAGGATTGGCTCTGGTGCTTCCTTGTCCATGGACAGTAGAGAAAGTCGGGGGGGGGGAGAGGAGACAGGAAAGGTGGAGAGGGGTGTGCCCTTGGGGAAGGTGAAGGGAAAGAGGATTTTTACCTGCTTTAAGGACCTTAAAAAGTTCCCAGATGCTCCTGGGGTGTGGTGCAATCCAAAATAGGAGCTCAGCCATGCCACTGCACTCACTCTGGATCCACCTCTGAATTAGTGTAAAATATTTTCAGATCTGAAGAGTAATATTTTGCATGCATATTACCTGGACTAAGTAATAATACAAGGTTCTTGAAAATGACAAATTTGGCCCTAAGGGTTCTACTTACTACTGTGGATCTACTCCACTATAAATGAAATCAGAATCTGAACTATTCTGAACTCTTAAAAAACAGAGAACATATACATTGCAAAGGACTAAATTTTTCAGGCTCAAGTGAATGCATTTGTTTGCATGCATTTAGGTTTAGAAGATAATATAGTTTAGTTAAAAGAAATGTGTTATATCTAATCTCTACAGACTTTAGTAAAATATTTGATATCATCTCATATTGGAAATTAGTAGCTAAAATAGAAAAGATGGATTAGAACAAGAAATGTAAGTTGGATAAAGAAATGGTTGATGGAAAAATGACAGTGAGTTGTAGAGGAGAAGGAACTATCAAGATAGTTTTCAACATTTGGTACATAAAAAATATCTGTTCTTTAGGTCAAAATGATTCGGTTTAGAAATGTAAGTTAATTTATAATAAACATGTGTATAAACTGTATACAAAATTAAAACATAAACAATTTTGATTTTACTGTAGTGTAATGTTGCAGTTGACTTGATATGAGTTTTTTGGGGGGATTTCCAGTTCACAATATTTTCAAGATTTTGACTTATATCCAGATTTTGAATTGGAAAAAGAATACTGAAATCATGAAAGTTCTCATCTAATGGGAATATTGCTTCATCTCAGCTCTGCTAACCACATTACTTTTCACTCCATTTCTTATACAGCTGTCTCATGGTAAAACAGGTCTGGTAAAAAATCTGTTAACTATTTTATGAAGAAGAATTGGGTTTCTGAAGTTGAAAATCATTTCCAAGAAATGTTTAGTTTTGATAATGACAAGTTTTGGTCAAAAAGTGAATTCCTGAAAACAAAAATGTTTCAGTTTGGAAGTACCTCTCAGTTTGGAAGTACCTCTCTGGTGCTTCTTGGGAGCTGTTGCTCATTTGCCACATGTCCATGTTGGCTAGGTACAGACATCCAAAAAGCTCAAGGTGGGACTGATTTAAGTAATGCAGTTTTCTGTAAGTGGCATAGTTTGTATCAGTAGCGAACAGACCACATGTTCACCCTTTGTTGGGCGGTGCAAATCTTAGACTGGGTCCTGCCATTTTTAAACCAGTCGGTGTGTGCTGAACTTCTCTTCTGTTACAGGTATAGATTGGCTTCCAATCACTTATACTGTTACATGTGCAATATCTGTACCTGACCATGGTCTTCTATAGTTAGACTCCCTGGCTGGACTACATCTACCATGACTACCATGATGAACTCTCCTCTCTCAGGCCAGGTACAGACATTATACTTTTACCATTATAAGTGATCCTAAACCAGCCTATTCTTGTAAGAGAACAGAAGTTAGGCACACAAAACTGATCTATACCTGTAACATAACAGAAGTTCAGCACACACAGACTGTTTTAAAAATGGCAGAACCTGGTCTAAGATTTGTCCCCCCTGACCAAAGGGCAAATGTGTGTTTTATTTGCTACTGATCTAAACTATATCACTTCCAGAAAACTCTGCAACTTAGATCAATTCTACCTTGGGCTTTCTGAATGTCTGTTCCTAGCCTCAGAGCTGCAGGTCTACCAGGGTTACCAGCTGGCAAAGCAGAATGGGAACTTGAGGCACCCAATCTACAGCACCTGTGAGGAAAGCGGTAATATTTCCAAATTAAATTGTGTGTGTGTTTTTCTGCAAATATTTCAGCATTCTGCTGAAAACCCCAGTTTCCTATGGGGAATTCTAGTTTAAAATATTTTTTTT
Source organism: Crocodylus siamensis (assembly GCF_052110815.1). Lineage (NCBI taxonomy): Eukaryota > Metazoa > Chordata > Crocodylia > Crocodylidae > Crocodylus > Crocodylus siamensis. The sequence goes on along the minus strand of NC_143396.1, from coordinate 271,436,131 downwards.
CTTTTTTATCAAAACATTCCACAGAATTTTTTTTTTTCTAATAAAAAGTTGGGTGTGAAAGCAGAGCTCTGTACTAATTTGCACCATATCTGCCATGTCAAATGTAGTTGTGCCAGATGGCTAATATCTTCAAGTATTTGCCTGTAAACAGAAACATTTCTGCCAAATTTGGATTGGGGGAAGCATAGAATTTTTCTAAGGTTGTATAAATTATATGTAACATTTTAACTTAAAATCAGGGAAAAAAACAGGACAAAAAATCACTTGTAATTTGGATGTGGAGTGTAATGACATAGAAGACAAAGACAAAGATAATAAATATATATGTAGTTTTATTAACGTATAAAAAGGATATCCCTCAACATCACCCAGTCAGAAAAACACATTGTTCATACAGCTGTAATGGTGGCTGTTAATATCCTCTCTTCCTTTTCCTTCTTTTTCTCATTTAATCTTTTAGAACATTTTCCTCTTTAAAAACAACCTTATATTGTCAGTTGAGGAGAATGAAGACTAAAAACAGCCAAAGAAGAAGAAAGGTGTGAAGATAATGTAAAAACTGATCCAATTATGGTTTTAGACTGAGCTGGCCCTTTACAGGGAGTTAGGCTCAGCCTTACATAAGAGGCATCAGGTACTCTTTCTCAGTTGGAAAAGAATGATTGGGTGATTTGGATTAATGAGCAGACTCAGCTGTATAGGAGTGGGAGAGTTTCTTAAATAGACTGGGAGAGCTACATGGAAAGGAGAGAAAGTAAGGGTTCTGGGTCGATCTCTAATATGGGAAGCACTAGGCAGAGTATAAAATGGCTACACTTTGCTTAGGGAAGGACTAGGAACATGTGCAGAGGGAGCCAGAAATAAGGGTAATACCTCCTTGTCAGTGTTTCTGAGAAGAAAGGAGAGCTGAGGAGATGTGAGAAAAAGGAAAGTCTCAGGCTTGGGTAGAAATGACTTGGCTTGTATCTTAGGTCATGTCTATGGGATAGACTGAAGTTAAACTGACAAGCTAGCTTAGCTGAGCTATCAGGGGTACTGGGCATAGTACAGCCATGGTAATATGCAGCTCTGTTTCTGCTGCTGGCAAGATAAAATAGCTACCTCAGCAAAGAAGCTGTAGAAGCTTCTGTATTTGTGATAGGCTACAACTACACAACAGCCTGGACTGTACCTGCACTCTTAATCTGGGTCATTTGAATGTCAGTGAGGGATGGAGGGGGAAGCAATTTAGTTCCAGCTCAGGAGCGGAAAATCTAGTTGATTATTACTATTTTGGGCTTCAGTTGTTTGGGTTGTTGCTACCTTGGAAGGGTTGGCATCACATAGGGCATCTACATGTGCACTTTACTGTGGAGTAGATTAACTACCTCTGCAGTAAAATGTCACACTCTACATGTGCACCAGTATTAGGGCACAGTACAGTAATTAACTCCATTGTAGGATAGTTAGAAAAAGCCATTGATAAGTTTGCTTATGGTAAAGCCCCAGGTACGGATTGCATACCAGCTGAAGTTAAGTGCAGGAAATCTGTCCCCCTTTTCCATCTGCATGAGTGGATAAGTATGTGTTGGAGAGAAGGTGAAGTTCCTTGAGACACGAAGCACGCAAACATAGTCAGTCTGTACGGAAACAAAGGTGATATAAGCAACTGCAATAACTGTTGTGGTATAGCCTTAGTTTGCATCACTGGGAAGCTGTTCACCAAAGTCATACTGTTAAGACTGCAGACCCTTGCAGACAGTTTACCCTGAGTCTTAATGTGGTTTCAGATCTGGTAGATCCATGATGGATATGATATTTCCTTGAGACAGCTACAAGAAAAGTGTCATGAACAAAGGAAATCTTTGTACATGGCCTCCTAATCTCCTGAGCATCATACTGTTCATCATGTCAGTATGTGTGGAACAGTGCTGTTTGATGGGTCATATTTGGAAGAATTTGAAATCAAGAGTGCTGTTGAACAGGGCTGTGTCCTAACTCCAGTGCTTTTGGGGATTTCCTTTGCTGTTCTATTCAAATATGCATTCAATGGCTGTTCAGAAAGAGTATACCTTTGGACCAGATCCAGTGAGAAACACCTTAACTTTGCTCATCTCAAAGTGAAAATAAAGAAGAAGTTGTTGTCAATGAAATGCTCTTTGCTGATGTTACAGCAATTGTTTTTCAGGAGCAGGACTGCAAAAGTCTCATGGATTGCCTTTCTCATGCTAGTGACAATATTGGTTTGACTATTAGCCTAAAGAAGACAATAGTCATGGGTCAACAAGTTGACTACACTCCTGAATATAGAATAAATGATGAAACAATTGATGGAAGTGGTCATTTACTTTGTCTCCACCTTCTTGCAAAATTTTGGCTTGGAAGCCGAAATTAACACTCACATTGGAAAGGCAAGCAATGCCATGGCTAAACTTCAAAAGAGAGTTTGGAAAAACACTCTGTCAACAAAGATGACTGTCTACAGTGCTTGTGTACTTATCTATCTATTGTATAGCAGTGAAACATGGACTCCTTAAGCTAAGGAAGAAAGAAAACTGAACAGTCCTGGGCATAATATAGCGTGACAAAATCTCCAACTTCCCTGTTCTGGAATGAGCCAAGATACCCAGTATGTTCATGCTCCTGAGACACAGACACCTCCACTGGTTAGGTCATATGAATCCTATGAGTGATGGCTGAATACCCAAGGACATATTCTACAGTGAGCTGGCCACTGGCAAATGTCAACTTGGAAGGCCCAAACTCCATTTTGTTGATGTCTGCAAGAAAAACCTTCATAAGCTGTGCATCAGTGGCCAATGCTGGGAATCAATCACTTTGGATTGCTGAGAGTGGAAAGCTACCTTGAAGCAGAGCCTATGTTGATATGAGATGGAGAGGGTCAATAATGAACTAGAGAAGAGGCCTCAGAAGCAGGCAAGAGAAAATGGTACAACTCGCCAGAAAGCCTGCTTGTTGCGCATTAGTCTCAGCCAGTCAAAAAGCTGTGGTGGTACCTGTTAACTCACCAATGGTGCAATCTCCATGGTCTCCTGAGACTGACAGCTGCCAATGATGATGAGGATAGTATGGTTTGGGAGCAGTACTGTCTTATGGAGGAGTACTTTACTATGCTGAAGCACACGTGTAGACAGTGACTGGGAAAGTAAGTTGAACCTGGTCAGCTTGGCCAGCTGGGTGCCTGCTCTGCCCCAGCTCAAATTGCTACTGCCCCAGACACAGATGTAGACACTGTGCCTGGGAGGCATTGACTTTGGTGTGAACTGCTGTGGAGTTTATTGCATTGTAATAATTGTACATGTAGATGCACCCACAGTGTTGTTTGGCAGGAAAGCTAGTCACCACAATATCTGTGGATCAAAAGGCTGTGATCTGTGGATCATTTGGCATGCCACAAGGAGGGTCCTGGCAATAGTAAAATGACCCTAATATTTTCCCATCAGGGGATTATAGCTACACACATTTCTATTACTCACTTGTATCAGCAAATTAGAGTTTATGTTGCTATTAACTTGCAATGCAGTAGATGCCAGAAGTCTCCACTGTGGCTAAGGACTCCATTTTCTTAGTCATGGTACAAACATAGAACAAAAAGATGCCCAAAGAGATTATCACTTAAATGGTAACTGTCAGAACAGAGGTACACTACTCCAGAAGTGCTCTAGGATGTGTTGAGCCTTAGACGGAATGCCTCCTGCAGTGTGGAGGAGTCATGACGCTCTGCATTTTGAGTAGAGGATGGTAGTGGTAATAATTATAATTTAAAAATACTTTCTAATATAGAGGAACTTAGTAATTAGGAGATGGTCCCTCAGGTAAGTAGCCCTCAGTCAGTCAGAGCCAGACAGGGTACACAGAGGTTGCACACTGCTCCATAGTTCAAGTTGTTCTTTTCATTCATGTATACCCATGTTTATGGAACACTATAAGGGTGTCCTGCCTCTCAGTTCCTGCCATCCCCACAGAATCTAAGGCAGTAGTTCTGGAAACCATTATTATGATTATGCCTACTCTGTATGCACATTCATGCAGGGAAGGACCCTAATTAGAGGCCCATGAGCTGTGAGGTACCCAATGAATCCTGTTCAGAGAGAATCATATAACATTGTTTTTCTCTTTTGGACAGGGGAAATTTTGGTTTCTGTTTTATATTAAAACACTCAAAATCTCAAAGCCAGGTCTACTGAACTTCACCTGGCTCATGTCAAATCCATGCAAACCATGAGTTTTATATGGTTTAGGAACAAAACCATATATCAGCTGTGAATGACTTGAAAGGCTGAACTCTAGTGAACTTTTAGACAAATGGGCTGAGTTTTGAACTTAAAGGAAATATGAAACCAGGTGAATTTTGCCTGGCTTTTTTAGAGGTTTATAAGTTCTGTACAGATCTGCAATGTTGCCAATCTTTACCATTCTCCCATGCATATTGCAATATTTAGTGTTTTTTCTTAAAGACATAACTCCTGAATTCAAGTGACCACGTGACAATCTCATATATTGTTAAAAAAATAGGAACGTTTCCAGTTTTTTCAGTTATGGTGAAAAGCCCAAAAGCCTGACTCAAAGTGCACCCAACTGCTCCAAAACTTGGAAGTTAACAAAAAGAATAAAATATTTATTACAATGTTTTTTAACATGATTTTATAGTATTGACGACTAACTTTTAATAGAATATTACTGATGTTGGAATTACTTCAGTTTGCTGTTTCTGCATTCTTACCAGAAGACTCTTTCTTCTTTTTATTGCTTCCATATACAGTAAATGCTGCATTAACTGGCACTTCATTAACCGGCATGCTGTATTTACCGGCATGCCGGTTGACGCCGGTCAATGCTGCAAAAGTGAAACCAGTAGTGGGACTTCCAGTTTTGTCGAATCCCACAGCTTGGGGGAAAGCAGCCTATGCGCAGTAAAGCAACCTGTGAGGAGCCCCCCCCTCAGCACACTGACACCGGGGGAGGGATGGGTGGGGTGGCACAGTTAATCTGAGATGTGGAAACACCTGGTTTCCCCTACCAGGCAAAGACACCTCTAAGATAACCCGCACATTTGCTTATCTGGCACCCCACATTTCCCATGGATATCAGGGCTGTGTGAAACAGGTCGTATTCAATTTGGATTTGGCCCAAATATGATTTGGCCTGAATCGGGTTCAGTGATTTGATTAGTTGATTTGGATCACTATCCCAATTCAAATTGGTCAAATCTGAATATGAAGATTTGATGCTGATTTGGAGAATCAGTGATTTGGCCATATACGCAGCTTTAAATATTTTTTCTACATACCTCAAGGTACCAGGCATGGCTTGTGAACGTTGTGATGTTGGGGTGGATGAGCACACCCCTCTCTCCCCTGCATGCTCAGTGGCAGACCCAGAAGTGGACTGGAAGTACCTCCAGTCCACTTCCAGACCCCCTGCACCCTTCCGGCTCAGTGATCAGACACGGGGGGAACCTGGGTGCCCCCTCAGACCCAGGATGAACCAGTTGCCAAGTCAGTGGTTACAGGGGGCCCCCCACACACTCCCCGGCAGAACTGGAAGTGGACCAGAAGTGCTTCTGGTCCACTTTTGGATTCACTGCTGAGTGGGCTGGGGACCCCCCTGCACTCCTGTGGGACACTTCATCCACCCCAGCATCTCAGCATTCATGAGCTGCCTGGTATCTTGAGGTATGTAGAAAAAACATTTAAAGCTGTGTCTATGAATCAAATCAGTTGTATATCCCACAGGTGATAGGGCTGAAGCAAAACCATAAGCTCTACCTATATATATATATATATATATATATACACACACACACACACACACACACAAATACACACACACACACACACACACACACATATATTAGGGCTGTGCGAAGCTTTGGTCACTGGTTGGATTCAGTGGAGATTTGGCCTGATTCATTGGCTGAATCTCTGAATCCAAATCGAATCAGGAGACCTTTTAATTTTTCCAAATCGAATCGGAACCCTCTGAATCAGTTGTACATCCTGCAGGTGATAGGGCTGAAGCAAAACCATGAGCTCTTCATACTGCTAATGGTTGCAATAATTCAGACCTGGAACTAAACTTGAGTGTTGTAGCTATGTCTCTATGAAAAGTTAAAATAAAAACCTGGATCAAAATAGGTATTTTTAGATTTCTTGGAGTGGGAGGATCAAAATCCAAGGGTAGGTTTGAAGCTTTGTGATATAGGTTCATCTTCAGTATCCCGCTTTCCTCCTGAGTTTTCTTTAGTAGCCACAGTTTTTCTTTGAAAGCTACAAATCATAGAATCATAGAAAATTAGGGTTGGAAGGGACTTCAGGAGGTCATCTAGTCCAGCCCTCTGTTCAAAGCAGGACCCTCTTCAACTAGATTACCTCAGCCAAAGCTTTTTTCTAGCTGGGTCTTAAAATAAAGGCGCAGACAGAAGCACACCTCCTAGGTCTAACTCATGGCACTTCACAGGAAGTGCCATGTGTTAGACTGATCCTACCTAGACTGGTCAGGAAGGTGGAAGATCAAGCTCCAATTTGGAGCTCATCCAGGGGGAGAGGCTGGGTCTCTGCAGCTTCTTCCTCTAACTCCACCCCCATTCCCCAGCTCCCATGTTGACTCAGAATGGGAGGAGGAGAAGACAGGAGAGTGAGGTCCATTCTGGGGTTCCCCCAGCTGCACTGCAGCATGGGTGGATTGGAGCCCCCCACCAGTAAAATCCACCTTCTCCACCCTCCAGCTCTGGCTGGACAACCCTCAGAATAAGCTCCCTCTGCTCCTCCCTCCCGCTCCCATTCTAAAAATAGTGTTGGGAGAAAGGGTTGGATGGTGTCAGTCTAGCCCTACTGACAGAAGTTACTGAGGGTGTCCAAATTTGAAGTGCTTTCATCTGACACCTCATGTAATGAGGGTTCAGATTTTTGCAGGATTGTGCCTTTTTAAAGCACTTTGCAGCCATGCATTTGTGTTTGGTCATGGTTGTGGAGCTCTTTCAGGGGCCAGATCAGGTGAAAATTTTCACTTCTGTCTGTGCCTTAAGTTCCCCAAGTACTGAGGCAGTGCAAAGCTCCCTTTTAATTTTCTATAAAGTAAATGAATAGGCTTACGTACTCTGCCTATGAAGCACACCTCTTCTTTCTTAGATTATTTGGATGATACTACCATTCCTTTTGTGCCCCCCATTGAGTAAGTGTTACAGATTTGAGTTGCTTATGCTCAGAGGTAAGTTAATTTCATGCCAAAGCCAGGGAGTTCCGTTGGTATCAAAGAGCCTCATAATTTTACAATAATACAGGTCATGGACCAAAAATCCAACTGAATATACCATATTTCTTCCCTGAATTTTAGCCAAAGAAGATGCTTATGCTTCTAGAAAATGCTGCTGTACGTTATATGTTCACACTAACAGAAAACAACATTAGCCAGCAGAGACTGCTTTGGCAAGGCACTGACAGAGGGTTTCATTAGCTGGGAATATTAATGATATCTTCATGCTATTTAATTTGGAAGTTATTAATGTTAATAGTCAAGTATTAGTCACCTTTTCTGAAATAAGCCAAACTGGTTATTATAAACTTCCCATTTAGTTAATGAAATAATGTTAGGTGTTTTGTTGTACAGTTATATTCCTCCCCTTTTCCTTTTACATTTTCTTAAAAAAAAAAATGTCTGCCTGATTGTTCAGGAATAAGAACTCTTCACAATAACACAGGTCTTAAAGTGCTATATTTTGGTAAAGGAATACAAATTACTTAGTGGGTACATCTACATGAGACTTTACTGAGCAGCTGACTAATTAGCTGGGCAGTAAATGTCATGCCTCTACATGTGTGCCCTATTAGGCAGGAGTAAACTAATTTAGTCTGCTTGTAAATACTTGCAAATGTGTGTACTATTCTGCTGGCTAGCTCCATGTTAAAGCACCCTCATGCACCAGCCAGCCCCTCTGCAGTATGTTAGTTGTGGATAGCAGCCACAGGCTGGCTGGTGGACTCCCCTGGACCCTTGCCATCTAGGGATGCTCCAACCCAGCTCAACATGTTGCATATTAATAAACACCAGAGGTTATTGCAAATGGTGGAAGGTTCTTTGAATAGATGTGATATCTTTTATTAGACCAACTGAGTAGTTGGAAAAAATTGCTTGGTAAGCTTTCGGGTGCAGTCACTCTTCTTCAGGCACGGGGAGTCTCTGCTCTTCTGAGACTCCAAGAAATTAAAGAAGCTAAGAATGTGGCAGGATGTCAGTGAAAATGCAAATAGGTAGAATTAGAAAGAAAAAAAGGTGATTATTCATGCTCATTAACTGTAAGTGTAAACATGCCCACTATCTCCTAAATTAAGTGGCTTAAGATTGGATGTGGTTTGATCTTTCCTGAACTGCTATTTTAAAGAACTTTATAAGGGTATGATTTGAACCTCAGTATAAAAAATATCTGGCTATCTAGGTGTAATGGCCAGATGACGAATGATAATTCAAACTTCAACCAGGTTTTCCCTTATTATTTTTAGTAATGTTGCTGCAAAATTATTTGGTGCTTGAATTGGCAATCAGCTTTATACTTGGTAAATAGATTTCATAGACATTAGGGCTGGAAGGGACCTCGGGAGATCATTGAGTCCAGCCCCCTGCCCAAAGGGCAGGAAGTCAGCTGGGGTCATAGGTTCCCAGCAAGATAAGCGTCCAATTTACTCTTGAAGGTGTTCAATGTAGGTGCTTGAACCACCTCCGCTGGCAGACTGTTCCAGACCTTGGGGGCTCGGACAGTAAAGAAATTCTTCCTTATGTCCAGCCTGAAACGGTCTTGCAGGAGTTTGTGACCGTTCGACCTCGTCATCCCTTGGGGCGCTCTGGTGAACAAACGTTCTCCCAGATCCTGATGGTCATCCCTGATAAACTTATAGGTGGCCATCAGATCACCCCTGAGCCTACGCTTTTCCAGGCTAAAGAGTCCCATGGCTCTCAGCCTGTCATCGTAAGATCTGTTTTCCTGACCTCTGATCATGCGCGTGGCTCTCCTCTGGACTCTCTCAAGCTTCTCCACATCCTTTTTGAATTGTGGAGCCCAAAACTGGACACAGTACTTCAGCTGTGGCCTCACCAAGGCCGAGTACAAGGGGAGAATGACGTCCCGGGATTTGCTCGAGAAGCATCTATGGATGCAAGCCAGCGTTTTGGTCACTTTATTAGCCGCAGCATCGCATTGGAGGCTCATGTTCATCTTGTGGTCAATGATGACCCCCAAGTCTCTTTCTTCTGTAGTGCTAACCAACGTAGCACTGCCGAGCCTATAAGGGTGCTGCAGGTTTTTCCTCCCAAGGTGGAGAACCTTGCATTTTTCGGTGTTAAACACCATCAGGTTCTCGTCCGCTCATTTGCTGAGCTTGTCCAGGTCAGCCTGGATCACCCGCCTATCTTCTGGCGTGGATGCTTTGCCCCAAAGTTTGGTGTCATCGGCGAACTTGGCCAGTCCACTCCTGACTCCAATGTCCACATCATTAATGAAGATGTTGAACAGGATGGGTCCCAGGACAGAGCCTTGAGGGACCCCACTGGTCACAGGGCACCACGATGAGTGACTGCCATCGATTACAACCCTCTGGGTCTGACCACGGAGCCAGTTTCCCAGCCAGCGGATCATGGTGGAGCCAAGGCCACAACTGGCCTCTTTGGCCAAGAGGTGATTGTGGGATACCAGATCAAAGACTTTCTTGAAGTCAAGATATATGACATCAATCTCTTCTCCCTTGTCCAGGTGATAGGTCACCTGGTCATAGAAGGAAATGAGATTGGTCAAACAAGACCTACCCGCAACAAACCCGTGCTGGCTATCCCTTAGGATGTTAGCCTGGGCCAGTCCATCAAGGATGGCCTCCTTAATAAACTTTTCTAAGATCTTCCCCAGGATAGAAGTCAGGCTAATGGGCCTGTAGTTAGCCAGATCCACTCTCCTCCCTTTCTTGAAGATCGGCACCACATTGGCCTTCTTCCAGTCTTCAGGCACTACACCAGAGCACCAGGAGTTTTCAAAGATCCGTGCCAGGGGCTGGGCTATGACGCTCGCCAGCTCCTTGAGTACCCAGGGCCGGCTGACTTGAAGGTATCCAGCTTCTCAAGGTGTTCCTTCACGAGGTCAGCATTTTTGGAGGGTAGGGGATCCCCATCACCCGGATCTCCCTGTCCTATAGCAGGCATGGGCGTCCCACGGGACTGATGAAAGACTGACGCAAAGTACCTATTTAATAGGTTGGCTTTTTCCTGGGCATCAGTTGTCAGTTGCCCCATCTGGTTTAGCAGAGGTCCAACATTGCCCTTGCTTTTCCTCCGGCTCCCCACATATCTGAAAAAGGACTTTTTGTTGTCCTTGATGCCTGAAGCTAGTTGGAGTTCAGAGGCAGCCTTGGCTTTCCTGGTCTGCTCCCTGCAGGACTGGACCAGTGCAGAATAATCCTCCTTGGAGGTGAATCCCGTCCTCCATCCTTTGTAGGCTTTCCTTTTTAGCTGCAGGAGGTCCGCTAGGTCCCTAGAGAGCCAGGAGGGCTGCTGTGCCTTCTTGCTGCCTTTCCTCTGTGTTGGAATAGATTTAGCTTGTGCCTTGAGGATCGCTTCCTTGAGAAGCAACCACTCTTCTTGAACTCCCATCTCCCTGGGGTCACGGTCCCTGAGGGCCTGACTGACAAGCCTCTTGAGCTTGTCAAAGTCAGCTTTTCTGAAGTCAAGGACTTCTGTGTTGCTGACTGACTTGCCAGCTTTACGGCAGATGATGAAGGTGATCAGCTCATGGTCGTTGTCACCCAGCTTCCCATCGATCACTAGGTCACCGATTAGGTTGTCCCCCCGTAGCCAGTACCAGGTCGAGCAGCGCTTTGCCTCTCGTTGGCCCATAGACTTCTTGAGTCAGGTAGAGGTCATCCACGCACGAGAGAAAGCTTTGTGACCGCTCGGATTTTGCTGAGTGATCTTCCCACTCAGATGGGAGATGTCCGGGTAATTGAAGTCACCCATGACAACCAAGGTCCTGGAGCAAGTGGCCTCAGTCAATTCCCGGGCGAACTCCTAGTCAAGCTCAGGACTTTGAGTGGGAGGTCTGTAGTAGACTCCCACCATTGTGGGATCAAATAGCATCAAAAGAAACGGAAAACAAAGGAACTTGAAAATATACAGATTAATTCTGCTTGAATTCAGATACAGGAGAGTTAAAATTTTCCAGGGTCATAGGACTCCCACCTTTTGAATTGTTCATATTCCATGACTGGGATTGAATCAGCAATGCAGACCTTTAGAAGTACCAATTTTGTAATCAGTCACTTAGACCAAAGTGGTCCATCTTGATTTTTAATATGTGGTGAGAATCTATAGCTTCCACTGACTCCAATGGGATGTGTTGGTAGTGTTGGTAGCCAGCAGTTCTGAAAATCAGGTCACTATAGTAAATACTGACTTGTACCTTACAGATCCCTGTGCCAGCTTCACAACACTAGAAAGTCCTTTAATGGAGGTGATAGCACTGCTGTCTTTCATTAAGTATTTACTTTTTCTTGATGTAACAGCTCTGGAAAAGCCCCAGGATTTTAAAACAACACAGATACAAATGTGTGTACTATGTGCATGGTTACAACTGATCTCTCAATGTAGCCTGGTAATCAAAAATACAGATTGCTGTATGAAAGATTATGAGAAACGGTCACATTAAAAACCGTTATGTTGTAAAATATTTAATTATAAAGTTGTTTTTAAAAAAATCAAACAAATATTGTTAGGGTTATTAGGTATACACTCTTGCTAATGTTTCTATACTGTTTTACCCCCAGAATGCACAGTACAAAGCTGGGATACATAGCATGTACAGATTAAGGCAAATTACATATATATGAGGTTACATTTAATTACCTGGAATAGCCTTGTATGTTGAGTGAAAAACACAGTTTTCATCAACACCATATTAATTATTGCTGCCGAAAGCTGTAATTGACTACTGTGTTTTTCAGCTCATGAGTCAATGGTGACTAAATGTTTACTTTAGTGCTTCTAATTGCCTGAGCATAGCACTTGTTTTCCCTGGAAAATGTGTGTTCTAAGTTTCTTTTTCACTTCCATGCATACAACCCTACAGGGTTGTACATATATAGCTGAGAGCAGAACTTGGCTTCTCATCTTCTGATGAAAGCGACAGTAAAAATGGAATGATAGGGCAGGGAAGCACCCAAAGGGTGGTGGAGGGAGACAGCATGTCTGCAGAAGGAATAGTCCCTTCAGGGGCATTAGGCAGAAGATTGAGTTTGCCTGATATGCTTGCTCCACCTGTGTATAAGTTATAACATAGTCTCTCCACAAGTGTCCTCTCCCGGTAGTAGCTCGTGCTTCTGTGGAGACCCCAATTTCTTACTCCAAGTAGAGTAATGCAACCGGTGGCCTTACAGATTTCTCTAACCTGAGTATATCAGGGTGAAAGCAGCTTCCTATGCCATAATATCCCTCACTGACACAACTTACGCTCCATCAAAGACTCACACCTACTGAAGTACAATATTTTGTCAGGTCTCTGCATATGAGCAAGGCAATTGAAACTTGTGTCAATGCAAGGTAATAGCAGATTCTTGTTTCTGTTCAACATGACTGGTGTCTGATCCAGAATCTATTGCATATATGAAGGGCTGCACTTAAACATTTCTGTATCTACCATCTGCTCATCCAAGAGGAGTTTCCTAACCATTTGTTTTGCCAACCAACCAATGCATGAGCATAATTGTATCTACAATTAACCTTATCTGAAAAATAACAATCATTTGCATAAGCATATTAGTTAATAGTTCACTACCAGGAAATTAAACATACATGGAAACCTTGCAACCTGTTATTAACAAGCGTCACTGGAATTCCATTCCTTTTATTTATAAAGTTGGCAAAATCACCATTCACAGATATAGATATTAACACTGGTGGTGACCATTAGGATCATGCACTCAGATCTTCATAGCATAAACCATGGAATTTCATCCATAATTTCCTGTATGTAGCTCAGCAGCTTGCAATTGAACAAGAGGCATTCAACACACAAGCCAGCTTATACTATGCTAATAAAATCATGTGGACATAGGTTTTATTTTCATGCATGCAAGCAAGCATAAAAGCAAAAACAAAACCTTGAAGAGTTTTGGCAAGTCTCATAGTAATGTATGAAAAAAGAAAATGTGTACTGATGTATTTAAACACATTTTGTATAAAAAAGAACAAATCACACAACTCATAAAAGAAATAGGGTAAATGACATGAGATGACAATGAGCTTTTTGGGGGTTTTAAATGGAGTACTTATACTGTGCTTTTGACAGCTTTTTGTAGAGAAGAGTGATTAAAATAACTTGCTGCATGTGTCCTTTTGCTTGTTATAAGAATTTTCCAAGACTTTTTACTTGTAAGAATGCACTTTCAGTAATAATTGTTCACTAACAGGAAGACTCTTCAATCTTGCAAACTTGACTCTTTCACCCACAGTTTCATTCATACCATTAGGATTTTTTTTTAAGTACATTGTACCATCAATAGTTTTCCCTCCATTAATAACAATTAGCTCCTTTCTGGATGCGCCTACATGAGATGCTACATCGCTGTAGCAATGCACTGTGGCAATGTAGCTTGTTGCTGTGGCAATGTAGCATCAGCGGGCTCAAACCTGGGCACAAACTTGTTATAGCGCATCGCCATAGCAACATAGCTGCTAAAAATAACTGCGCCACTGGGATGGTGCAGTAACAGCTGTTACTGCGCCATCATTTAGTACTTCCTAAAGCAAGTACTAAATAACGGTGAAGTAAGACCTGTGCCATGGGGAGGGCACATGTAGATGTGTCCTCTGAACCTTTTTTTTTCCGATTTGTGTACAACCACAGAACATTTCTCATTGTCTGCTGCTTCAATCAGCTGTGTACTCATATATTTTATTCTGGCTTCAAATATTATGATATAATGGTTGCCTTAATAGTTTTAAGGGAGCATGGCTACAAGAGCAAGTGTCATGGTGTGTGCGAAAGTGTGAAATGTTGACCTCTAGTGACTGTTACATAGAGAAAGGGATCCTATTATCAACTGGGTGAAATCACAGTTAACTCAAGTTGCAGAGTCCTGCAATTTTGGAGGTGAAAGGACCAATATTTCAGTTCTGGTTCATTTGGGGTGTATGTCTTGTACAGCACATTTATTTATTAGATATGCACATACAGTAAGGAAGGAAATCCAGAAATGCTTTCTTCATGTAGCCAGTTTTGATGTGGGGAAGGGGGTGATGTAATCTAGAGATGGAAATTCTTTGGAAACTGGACATTCCCATGGCTAATAAAATTGTAGAAAAAGAGGCAGTATAGTGCAGTGCTCTAAGCATGGGATTAATAGTGGGCAGCTCCTAAATTCTAATCCTATTCTATTTGCTGGATAACTTCATGTATGTTACTTATGCTTTTAGTTGCCATCTTGTAAAACTGTGATAAAAATAATTTTAGTGAAGAGCAATTAGCTAATGTTTGTTCAGCACCTTGGGGGGGGAAGTGTAAAGCACTGTAAAAGTGCTAAATACTTTTAATTTTTGAATCTTAGTCATATTAAGAATTATTTATGATTATTGTTGTTAAATAAACTGTTAAGATGATAAAATGCATGTTATTTGATTAACATGTAGTGGGGTATTTTGCATTGAGGGAGTGTGGAGGGTTCTGTGACTTGAGGTTGCCATAATTGGCATGCAACAAGTGAAAAGATACCATGGGGCAAATAGCATTTCCTGTGACTTCATTGCTTTTCTTCTGCTCTGTTCAGAATTTTATGCCTGTCATAGACGGGGGGGAAATTACTTTTCTGGATTAATGCCTTCATTTCTAGAATCAAAATCCTCTATTGAGAATCAAAACCCACCTGGCATTTCAAACTACAAGGCTGTGCTGTTTGGATTCAGATTTTGCTGAAAGACATGCTAAAAAAAAGTCATGTAAATCAGCCAGTTCTCCACTGGATGCATGTCTGAAAAGGATCAAGAGTAAAAGTTATTCCTTCCAAAGTCAATTGTGACTGATGCCCATTTAATTGATTCCAGATCGTCTTTGTATAGACAGAACATAGGAATAATTTAAGTGTTTTGAGAGAAATACCCACTTCTTCCCAAGGCTTCTCCCTCTTGGAGACTCGCCACCACAAACATGGACGACACGTAGATCTAAAGATCCGTAATTTATGGAGGATAGCAGAATACCAAGCAGATCAAAAGTCTAGTGGGGTGGCTGTTGTCAAGCACTCAAACATTTAACTGATTGCACTTGTCAAAGAACTGTCGTATAGATCTGAGGGACGAAGTTGGCCCTTCGTGTTCCTGGTTTTCATCCCATAATTTTGAGAGTGTTCTTTGTGCCTTGTTTATTGTGGAGTATGATTAGATTTTAATTTAGCAGGCAAGGAATGTATCTTTCATGTGGCAAGTCAGATGGGGCCCAGGGCTTTCTAGTGGGGATGGGGGATGGGGTTGGCGCTTGTTGTGATGCAGTGGAGAGTCCTGCTTTATTGCTCATCTTAAAATTCTGTTTATAAATAGGTCTTGCTAGTCTGGGGCATAATGATTTCAATAATTTGTGTTGTATAAATAAACAGGGCATTGTAAACTTACTTGTTCAGGAATTGTCCCTGGCTTTAGTTTTGGCCACAAACTCCCAGAGGCCTGCAACCAATCTAGCTGGAGCATTTAAAGAAACAGGCCGTTTCCAAACTGAAGCCACCAGGAGAAAAGGGAGGGTGAGAAGGAAGCTGAAAGGGGAAGCGAGTGTGGGTTTTGTCTCATAAAGTGCTTTCCAACTGTTGATGAGAATGGGAAAGTTTTCTCAGTATTGTAGCTCTAGGTTACTAGCTCAAATGTGACTCACTTTGGTAGGAAGTGAAAACCATGGTCCCCATTTAATAGTTTTTAGGCATTCTCTTTGAAATAGGGTGTTATTTAAAAGTGGTGCTATGGCTATCAGGTTCAGCAGCAGTCACCAAATACTGAAAGACCTTATACTTTTCTAATTTTTTTTAGGGGCCCCGTGAGCCAGATAGAATGGCCTGGTGTGCTGTATCTGGTCCGCGGGCCGCATTTTGCCCACCCCTGCCTTATACTTTCTTGAGGATAATTTTCCCAGGTCAGGGTTGAATGAAAGCTTGGGATAGGGAGCACTAGTTTTTTTTCTTCATTATATGATAGTATCCTGTTGACTACTTTTTGGACTATAAACTCATCCTTCCTCACACAAGTTTCACTAAGTATGATTTTATTCCAACAATCTCTTCTCCCAGCCTGTGAGCTACTCCACTTACCAGCCTGCCATTTATGGTAACCAGTGGATAGGTACTTCTCTACCTGGCCCTGTGTGAGTTCATTAAAGGGTAAGCACTGACCTCTGGATAAAGCCTGATGACCCACCCACTGGGGTACCTTTGGAGGAACAAGTGCTCTTTCCTCTTGCGTCTTTGGAAGGCTGCCAGGGAGGACCACTACCATGTCAAATCCTGGTGGTGAGGCACAGGGAAATCTGTTTGCCTTCTGCCGTTCCACAGAAGCTGGGTACAGTACAGAGCTTGTCTCTGCTGGAGCTGCTGTAACCAACCTTTACTTCTTTCTGGCTGGTTATGAGGGCATGGTCAAAACACAATCATTACCTTTGAAAAAATAGGTCAAAATTGATTTTTGCTAAGTTTTCACAGCACCAACCAGGTCACATGGCCAATATCACTAATTGCAAATCTAACAATTTCAAAATGTAATAGTCATGTGAAAATCTATGCAAAATGTCAGTTCCCTAACTTTAAATAAATCCCCACAAATTAGGTTAAAATTTTCTAAAATTGCTCCAGGTTTTTAATATCACAAGAGTTCTGCAACTTTGAAACCCCCCCCCCAACTACATGGAACAAGCAATTTTGACTGAACATTTCAGCTACCTCAGTCTTCAATTTACGTTTCAAGTACTGTGTAGTTTATGTTAAGAACATAATGTCCTTTATAAAACAAAAATACTTTTGGTAAATATAAGCTAAACAGCTATTTTTTAATTCCTATCTTGTTCAAGGATTAATCTTAAAGTATTTCACTTGTCTTTGCATATCTTGAATTTGCTTATCATCTGAATATTGTCACACGGTAGGTTAATGAATTATAACTAAAAGGCTGTCATTTGGAAAGTTTTGTTTCAAATTATCAAAATTAAAGAAATGGTTTCTTCTTTTTTAATGTATATATAAAATTATTGCACTTCCCATTTAACAATGTAGCATTCATTCTCATTATCAGAATCATAAAAATGATTGAAGTGATGGTTCCTTTTAAAAATGCAGTGTTTCATGCCAGAAGTTCTGAGAAATTAGATTTGCCTTTTTCCTACTCGCAGGTATGAAGCAATTACATCTGTTTCTTTTATTTTTGTTTTTATACTTTTCCAGCTCCATTTTATTTCACTTTTCTCAACACTACCTCTGCTGTTTACAAGTGAGGAAATCACTAAAATTATTTTTTAGTGAAACAAAGAGGAATAAAGCGGTTCAGATGAAAAGTTATACATGTAAAGGCAGAATAAAGAAGTAATTCACATTAATTCAAAGCAGAGTCTCTTTATTGGATTATGAGCTGATTGTGTTTACAAATACACTGCCAGAAGGGTTTTAATTTTGGGGCAATTTCATTGTTCATAGATATATATCTATATATAGATATATATCTATGAAATTATGTGGTTATGTGTTTTAAATGAGATACAGCTCCTTGCTGCTTAATGTAATATATGCTTCCATTTTATGACATAGCACAAAAGCAGTGCAATTTTATAACAACTTTATTTGAAATATCATCATAAATGAAAGATGTAAACAATGTTATGTTTATAGGCACAGTTTAAATTTGAATTCATTGGGATTTAGTGATCTCTTTATTTAACAAAGGCAAACTTTATTATGGAAGCATGATCATCCAGAGTATCCCCTTGGATTTTAAAGCTTTCATCACTTCTTATAACCAGGTAGTGAAGTTGTTCATTATCTTTTCAAAATGTGTTATAAACTTATTTTTATACTCTATAGTTGAAAAAGGACACAAAGAGCAAGACAGTGTTTGAAGTGAAAACAGTTCTCTATAAAGTGAGATCAGTGTGTTAGGTTGACATTACAAAAATTGGACTAGATGGATTTAGTCCACATGCCCATGAAAGGGAATAAGGCCTTGAAAGGGAATAAGGGAGTACAAAGCCTACAGTTCCTCTCAATGTAGCTCAGTGGGCACACAAGGATTAGAGGGTAGTATCTAGTCCCAAGATCTAAATTCTGCCTTTACTCCAAACCCAAAGCTCCCATTAAGGACCATAGACATGAATATGCTATGCAAGACAGGCAAGAATGGGTCAATGAATGACCTGTCATTATGGCCGCATGCAGACAAGTGTGCCTGTGCGGTATGTGATGCTGCAGACATCTGTGGCACCACATGCTGTACACTCTGCTGTACTCTGCATTGCAAGGGAGCAGTGTGGGGCTTTTTTTGACCCCTGGATATCCAGCAGTCAAAAAAACCTGTGCAAAATAAAGCAGAGTGGTGCACGTGTGGGCAGTGTGGACCACTCAAAACTGGAGCCTGGCCAGGTTCCAAGCAGGAGAATCACCATTGCAGCAGCCCCAGGACACTAGGTAAGGCTGCTAGGGCCAGCCTAGTGCTGGCCCCAGCCTTGCCGACCCCACCTGGAGTAACCTGCTGCATGCTAGAGGGCACATGGCACAAGTGTTCCCCATGGGCAACTAGTGGTGGCATAAGGTGCACAACTGTGAGTTGTCCACAGGGAACCAAACATCCATGCTCCTGTGGATACGGCATATGAGTACAATCATGCAAGCCTTATGTTACTCTGCAACTCTTCCTGCAATCACACCAACCAAGAGGGAATAAAAGAAATGCATCTTTTCAGCTTATTCTGGGTTATCAAACTCTAAACAAATGCAAAAAGATATGCGAGAAACAGCAAACAGGATGAATCTCTCAAAGAATTGTCTAGCCACTATTGAAACCCAATGTCTGTACAACCCAGTTTAATACCCAAGCCCAGACTTGCAGCAGAATGTTAGAGATGGCACCAACCTCCACACAAGGCTGAGCAAATCTGAACTTTGAGGAGAAGGAAGAGGCCAATTCCCCATCTCCTTTTTTCATCTTGAACCCATCACAAATTTTAGGTTAGGTCCCATTGTTGGCCAAAGGCCTGATACGAAGCCCACTGAAGTCAGTGGAAGCATTCCCTTGACTTCATTGTACTTTCTGATCAGTCTTAACTTCTGAGGTATTACAGTAAGAGATTAATGTTGCATATCCAACAGCTATAAGACTTTATATTTGCTGTTTCATAGTAGCCTAAGGTCTTTGCTGGTTTTTTGACTTTATTATTATTTAAAGAACTAACCCAACCCCAAATACATCTTTTGCTAAGATTGAATTAAAAAAACTATTGAATTTACTGAGTGCATGTTTTCACTCTGCTTTTTAAATACTTACTTTTAAATATTTATGCATTTATTGGATCTTTCCTACTTCTTGCTTTAACTCTGTCTTGGGCCCTCTTTGACCTCATAATCTGTTCATACATGACATCACAATCTGTTGCCATGGAAAGAACTACAATATCAAACAAGCATTATGGTCAAAGGTATCCTTGCAGGAGAGAGATAGAGATTTCATGGGAAAAAATCCATTAATACTTAAATATAGTGCAAGAGGAACTATCATATTATCTTTACCTAAATCACTCTTCTCAGCCCAAATCTCTCTTTCTACCCAAATCAGTTACATAATGTTAAAAGGAAACACTCAAATAGGATGAGCTCTTATCTATTGTCAGAATCTTCTATTTTCAGAGGTAATTGAAGTTTTTGGTATATATTTATTTATATATAAGCTGTGCATGCTATAATATCCACAGAAATCTCCTGTTTGCTTCCAATATCATTTTGAATGAAATGTGAGAATTTAATCCAGTGCAATGGTGTCTGCTCCACCAATAATTTCCTCAGTGACATTAGGCGAGTTGCTTAGGATATGTACACATAGCATAATTAAGGTGTGAATTCATCACATAAAACCTTACCCATGTTAGCTTAATTTAGCTAGCACAGGTAAGAATTGTAGCGGTGTCTTCACAGGGCGCATCTACACATTCATCAATATACCGTAATTATGGTGCATTAAGTTTTGTACCTCTAATTACAGGTGATGCCTTAACTCACCGTAATTGGAGCTACTGCACATTAATGCCAGAACACACTTCTTTGGTGATGCCAATGTGCAGTAGACTAATTCTACTGTGCATTAGTGCATGAGTATGGGTTTTGCCAGCCATGCTAATATGCAGTAGAATTCGGCTACTATGTTTGAAGTGTCTCATGTAGATGTGCCCACAGATAGTTTTAGCATGTCCCAGGGTATATATTTGGGGTTACCCAGAGGTCTTGAATTCTGGTTGCTAGCACGTGCAGAAGCCCATGCTGAAATATATGTATACATAGTAGTCATCCTCAAGATTTTTGCAATTATGCCTTTGGAACTAGATAATGTTGTAATAAAATTGGTGGAATTCCCTACACTTTCCTATATGTAGTGTGAGATGGGGTTGTTCAGGTTTGCAGTGGCTGGGGGCTGCTCACCATGTGGGCAGCATGCTCCTGTAGGCCCTTCCTGTGCCACCTACACTGTGCAACCCTCTGTCCCCATTGCTGAACTGTGCTACATATACCTACCTCTTCTGTGTTACATCATACTGCTGTGCACCGCACCCAGAGCCAGGGGCAGAAAACAGAAGCTAGAAGAGGGAGGGGGAGACCAAAGACTAAGGTGACAGAAATAGTCACAGGTGTGAGGGAAGGGCAGCTGGGTGGGAGCCCATGGGCCACAAATTAACCCCTTGCAGGCTGGATATGGATGTGAGTTGGACAGCCCTGGTGGAAGGAACAGTGCAGTAATGACTGAAAAGCTTTTATGCGTGTGTGTGTGTGTATGCATGCATGCTATTTCAAACCTACCAAAGGTACTAGTCTTTAATGCACATTGTGACAAGTAGGACACTTGTTTCTGCTTGTTTCTTCATTTGTTGAAGTCCTGTCTAAAAATATGACTTTTTAAAAAATGATAAGTGTTCTCTGTCTAGCTTTTACCACACCCAACACCAGAGCAGAAAATGGCTGAAGCGATTTTACTCAATCTTTCAGAGAATATTCACCTTTAGGCAGAAAACACACATAAGATAATTTCAGTTTGGAAATGTTTGGATAGTTAGAAGTGGGCAAACACAAGGAGCCACAGTCAGCATTGTTTTGCATTTTAAAGATAACAGAATGGAAACTGAGATTATCAGGATTTTGCCAGATGAAAGTAGCATAGCTCATTGTGTGCATTATATAGCTGCCCAGCAGACCTATGGTAATATACATACAATATTATATATTTATATATATATATATATATATATATATAAAAATATATGTGTGGGTGTATAAAATAATGTATGCATGTGGTGATCTACTAAATTCTGCCTGCTGCTGGCAAAAATGAAAAATACATCACTGAGCATTTCTCCAAGATGAATATTTTTTCCATGGGTGTTTTCCCCTAGGGGATATTTCTCAGGAGACCCATGAAGAAAGAGAGATTTTCCATAGGGGATGCCTGAAGGGTGAAAGGTACTTCAAAGGGAAAGATCCAACATGAAATGAAAATCTTCAAAGGCCAGTCCCACTTCTCCTCTCAACAAGACAAATGACTTCAAAGGGGAACCCACAAATGTTGTAAATAACTTCCCCCCATAATACAAAAAACTTCTTTGAAGGAGAGTTCTTCCAATGATGTTATATTTTTTCTCACAGATCACCCAAAGCAATGTAAGCCCTCAAAATAAATTCAGTGCCCATCAGAGCAACATTTGAATAAGCATGTCCACTCCCCAAACAAATGTATCAACATCCAGTGAGTCTAAAGATCTAACAGAACATTTATTTAAAACTATACCCTCTATGATCCTGGCTATATAAATGTATGGGGGTAGTGAATGGTCTAGACTCCAGTGGCTATAGGAACCTTACCTAGATTGTGGGGAACCTGAAAATCTGGTTTAGATATTCAAGTAATCCATTTTAGGGTTAAAAATAGCTGATTGTAGGTCATGAATGTATCTTGTTCTTCCTAGAAGCTACTAATGCTCCTGAACCTATGTTCCTTTATGACTCTCTGAAGATTCCTTCAGACTCTGACTAAGGGTCTGATCTTGTTGCCATAAGGTTTTGCAAGTGATTTCAACTGGAGAATGATCATGCCCTAGTTCAGGGTTGGCCAACCTGTGGCACAGGTGCTACAAGTGGCATGGGCAGCCTCTGAGTATGGCACACAGAGAATCAGAGAGGGGACAGGCCCCACAGTGCCAGAAAGGGCAGGAAGCAGAAAGCAAAGCAGCAAATCGGGCAAGGAGCAATGGGAAGTAAGCAGACAGTAGAGCAGCAGAGCCAGCAGACAAAATAGAGCTGGGAGCAGAAGGCAGAGCAGCAGATCTGGCAGGGGAGAGGGATTGGAATTGTATTATGGGAAGGAGCAAGGCTAATTTGTGGCATGCCCACCAAAAAAAGTTGGCCCCTCATTGCTCTTGTCTAACAACTTGTGAAGGACTGGTGTTTACAGCCATTAAATTAAGATGGTACTGTACCAAAAAAACAAAACAATACTCTCCTCCCCAAAAGCAAAATCACAGTGTACTACACAACCAGCAGTGGCAACATCAGAGGTACAGAATAAAAACTTTACACTAGAATTAAAAAGGGAATGGTCCCCAGTAAAAATCATTGTGTCTGAACTTACAGTCTATGTTATAAATTTCAGGAAAAGTCAAGCTGAGGTAAAGATGCTGTCCCTGACAGCTTCCATATATGTATATAAATGTGTTTCAGAAACAAATGGTAATTTCAAACTAAAACCATTGCGTACACAATGATCATTTACCGGACCACAACATTTCTCTACATAGTCATAAGTGATGAGTGTGTTTGCCAGTGCTACCATCGGTGTTTCCTGCTGTTGTGTAGTTTCCCACTTTGTTGCAGACATACACCATGGGCAGCTATTTTGCCATTAGTTTCTGAAACACCCTTGTGTACATATACTTATATATTTACATATATATTTAGATTTTATTTTATTGTATTCCATAGCCCTTATTGCTATAGCTGTAATTGCTGTAATAGCTTATTGATATTGCTATAGATCTGAAAGAACTTTTAGAAAATCTTAACAGATTTTTTCTTAAATTTTTATTTTATGTTTATAAAAAGCTGTCCCCAAAAGGCAGGAAATAATCATCTAAATGGAGGGAGATCATATTCCTGGAGAACAAGTGAAATCATTATTGATTGGAGGATATTGGCAGAGAAATCTTACATTTTAATCTGCCAGAAATGTGATTTTGCTAGAGAATACATTTCCCAGTTCTTTTCCCAGTTCCTCAACTTGCATGGTTTGATTTACTCACTCACTCACTCAGGGACAGGAAGAGACAGGACAAAGGGAATGACCCTTTGTTAATCTCAAGTCTCTACTTTTGTATGCTCCTTCTCATTTGATGACTCCTGATGACTCTTCATCTGTGGCTACCTCTGGTTGGTAGTTTCTCTGTGGACATGCATCCATGTAACCTTCCGAGCCATCTCCTAATTTGGTCGCTTCCCCCAAAACTGGGACTCAGGACCCCCTCTGCTCTGGGGCCTTCTGGCTGATATCACTTATCTCGTGTTATGGGACAGTATGGAATATACTTCCTCAGTTCCCAGGCTGTGTCCTTGTTGTGTTACACAACCTGTCTGCCTTGAAGCCTGCGATCTTGTGTTGTGGCATGCCCCTCTCAATTCTCAGGCTGTGTCCATCCATTGGTCTTGTTGTGCTAGACAGCCCATCTGCTCTCAGGGCCATGAGAAGTTGTGTGTGTGTCTCCCAAGCTCTTTAGAAATACATTTAACCCCGGTACTCATTTTGAACCCTTATAATGCATATATCTAAATTTATAAACCAATTCCCCCCCAAATAGGCCTTTAAATACCATTTCTAAGCCAACAGAAGGGGAGTGGCTATGTGTTAATTGCTGCTTACCTGCTGCCAAATTAGCAGACCCATGGGGAATGTGATCCTGCATAGTAGATCAGGCATGCAGGGCCAGTTTGGGTGTGTGGGGCTGGGCCAAGGCAGCACAGTGCCTGATTCAGGTGCCTAGTGCAGAGCCTGACCAAGGTATACAGGGGCTGGCTGAGGCCATGTGGGACCCAATCTGGGCTTACAGGGTTGGCCACGGCCTAGGGGGCTTGATCCAGATATATAGGGTTTATCCAAGGCCATGTGGAGCCCAGTCTGGGTGTATGGGGCCCAATCCAGCCCATGGACAGGTCCTGCACCACTCATTTGGTCTGCCAGCCCAAAAGGTTGAGCAGCAGTGTCTTAGATGATTGAAGATGACTGTTTGTAAGTTACAGACTGTTGAAGTGTTCGCAGCTACTGCTATTTGAGCCCAATAACTTGGCTTGGCTAAACCATATCTACATAAAAGTCATCAAGTCTTGAATTGAGAAACATCAGGAGATGGAGAATCCACCACTTTGTTTCCTAGTTTGTGCCACTGCTTAATTACTTCCACTCTTAAATGTTTGTGTGTTATTTCTGAACACGTCTGTCTTCTCCTTCCTATCATTGGTTCTTGTTAAGCCTTTCCGCACAAAATTTAAAACTCTTTAGTACTGAGTATTTTCTCCTTAAAAGGATATTTGTACATGATAATAAGTCACATTTCCTTTTTGATTAAGAACTCTTTAAAGTTCTCACTGTAAGTGATGTTCTCCTGCCCTCAAACCATTTTCATAATTATTTTCTGCATCTTCTCTAGTTTTTCAGAGTGGACAACAGAACTATTGTAGTATTCGCATATTTTTGTCACCAGTGTATATATAGAAGATAAAATCACTTCCTAGTCCTACTTCTTGCTTCTTTGTTTATACATGTAAGATTACACCTTTTTCACAGCATCTCGTTGGAAGCTGGGACCACAAGACCTAATACACTTTTCAGTCACTCTTTTCCATTGCTCAGTGATATTGTCTGTATTTCTCATTTGTACTTATAGAACCATGTATTTGAATGTATTTTATTTGAATGAACCCAATTTACTAGACAATTCAGGTTCCTGTGTGTGACTACATTGTCTTCATAATTTGTTTGTTTACCACTCATTCTTCATCAGCAATAATGTTATATTCAATTCTATTCAATTCTAGATCATTGATGAAAATGTTGAACACTCTCCAGCTAAAGCAGTGATCCATGAGGAACTCCTCCAGAGGCACCCTCTATTTGAAGGCAATTCCCCATTGGCAACTACTTTTGAGGTCTCTCAGTTAGCTATTACTTAAACTATTTAATATATCCCCTCCCTACATGTCTGATGACCACCCCAGAACAAGACATAGAAGTTCCATTTCTTTCCTTTTGCATCTTAAGGGAAAGGTTGTCCTATGATAGAGAAAAGGTGGATAAAGAAGAGGAAAAAAGAGTATGGGCAACTGAAGGAGATATGTTTGATAGGTCCCCAGTTGTTAAAACATTCAGTTGTTTACTGGCAGACTTTCATATACTTGGAGAATTGTGTCTATATATGCACTGAGCCTTCATGGGCTGAGCTTCAAGAGGGTCTAATATTAGTTACTGTAGCCTGTACCTGTATTGAGTACTGCAAAGTGGAGCGAAGTGATCCTTGTTTGCTACAGAGATTGTTGTCATTTTGGGTTAACTCATAGTGTATTCTTCCATGAAGATACCACTAGTTCACTGTGATATCAGAGTATCATTCTAATTTTTGTATTTCCCTACCTCTTTCCCTATTTAATTGTTTGCTATCTTCACTAATTGTATCACACATAAAATTAAGCTTTGACCGTCTAACAGGCTTCTGTTCTTTAGGCTCTTATTAACATCAGTGGTCTTTGGATTAAATCCTAATTGAACTGGTTTGGAACCACATTTTGGATATAATGTAGTCAGCAAAAACAAACAAAAAGAAGGGTTAAGAAATAAGGGAGAGCTAAATTTGATGCTAAGTTTGATGCTAAGATGACCAAGTGGTTACTCTGTTTAGGCATCTCAGATCTTGATGGTTCTACCAAATACACAAAAGAACAAAAAGAAGATCTCAATTAAAGGGTACAGCCCATGACTTTAATGGGCTTTGGGTTAGGCCTTTAGATTAGAAGTTGTTCAGAGGATGAACCACGCTTTTAGTGACTATATAAAGTGCTTAGCACATTTTTGTGTGCTAAAAAAATTGAAATAGTTTATATTATCTCAAGATTTTGTAGTTCACTGATCATGGATTTATGTATGATAATAACAATAGGGTTTTTATTTTTCTATCAACTTGCCAGATTGTTCAGAAATAAAGGGAAAAGATCAAAATTATTGAAATTATCAGGAAAATATTCCAGGTTTTCAGTGTATCATGTGGTCTTACTTAGATAATCTGGTTAATGTTCTTTTTCTTAGTTGGCTGGAGTGAATACTATGACTTAATTTAAAAAGCACTTATCACTTACTACTGTATTTATAACTTGAATTTATAAAAATGGGTCAAGATATCTGAATTGGAATATGGAATATGAGTAGGTTTATTGCTTATGGGTTGCACTGAAATTGTATCTGCCAGTCATGAACATTGAATGAAATTATTATTAGTAAATATAATGCTAAAAACCTGAAAGGCTGGTACACATTTATTTATAAATTCATTAAAATTTTTTAAAAATATTTTCATTAACACAGAATAACAGTCAACATTTCCTCTTAGATTTATTACGTTTCCTTCATCACTAACCCTTCTTTGAAGTCTTATGGCCAAAAGGTATCTAACTATTATTTTGGTATAAATTTTACACGTTTACCCACTTACGGGAGGTAAAAAAATTAAATAAAGCGAAGAGTAGAAATAGCTGGTGTTGCTGTATGAAGAGTGAGTAACCATTTTGATTTATCCAGCAGGTTGAAAGTAGTGCAGTGAATCTGAGTTACTTCCAATAAAGTTGTGGGTTTCTTGCAAGGGCCTCTGAGGAAGAACAAATTCTATGTACCTTACTGCAATGACTGACCACATCCTGGTAGATTAGTATACCTGAGAGTAGCTGCAGGAAACTTAGTGCACATTTTCACTAAGTGCAACTTTTTCACTGAGGTTCAGCAACACCAGGCAACTGCTTATTGTTTCTTGGATGGGTCAAACTATTGGCTCATTCATGGGCCAACTTGTGGATATCCGAGCTGGATCTGAATCTAGCATTTCTGACCTAGAACATCTCCATCCAGAGTCTAAAGTGTTAAGGGTTAGGGTTTTGATTAGGGCTATGTAGGAAGAGCTAAACTGATAAATAGATTTCTCTGTATGTTATTTTTAAGTCATAGTACTTTTTGTTACAGATGCTCTTACCTGAGGTGTTTTGCCCTTCTGCATAGACTGTGAAGGAGTTGGGGGGGGGTGCAGGTTTGTAATAGCTTCTGGTCTAGAACATATGTTGGCTTGGATAAGCTGCAGAGGGCAATGTTTGTTGTTTATGGTGTTTATGGTGTTTGGAGGAGTAAAGTGTTACAAAAAAATAAGTTATTCTGATTTTGATTATACAAGTTGGTATAGTAGTGGTGTGCAGAGCAATGGAAGTTATGCTTTGTTCTGTTATAATAATCCCCTACAGGGTCTCTACAATCAGTGGCCTGGCACCCCAAAATGTTGAGTTAGGCTTAAAAATCAGGACATGTTTTTAAAATGATAAATATGGGGGTTCTTATTGTTTGTCTTCTGTGTTTTGAGCCTTCAGAGTTTGTTTTCCATTTTTTGCTCTGTGACCGCAAGGGCTAGGAACATTTTTTAAACGAAAGCTGAGATTCTGACATAATTGCATGACTCAAAGAACTGAGCTTTAAGAAAAATACCAAATATTGCAAGACTTATGATAAAATGACAAGAGTTGGCAACACAGCTAATGTGTCTGTATGCATATTGTTTCATGCTATACTAAATTTTGATTTTCACTGTCTTCAATGAATTAAATTACACAAAAGACCGTTTTGATACAAATACTGTCTGTTTATATAATACTCACTCGGGGTGGTGCTTGCTCAAGCATATGCAGAACACAGTAAAAATATTTACTTTATTTCTGAGGACTGATCTACACACACACACACACACATATACACACACACGTACTAGTTAAAGGGAAGAGTTGTGCACACAGTTTGGTAATAGTCATAAAGATAAATATGTTT
Organism: Crocodylus siamensis; assembly: GCF_052110815.1. NCBI lineage: Eukaryota > Metazoa > Chordata > Crocodylia > Crocodylidae > Crocodylus > Crocodylus siamensis. The sequence goes on along the minus strand of NC_143396.1, from coordinate 271,407,778 downwards.
GAATTACAGATCATCATTCATCTGAAAGGATTCCAAAGTGCATTAAGAAGAATAACTTAATTCACAACTGAACTATAGCCAGGTCTGGGCTGAGACATAGTAACTGCCTACTGTCACCTAGCTACACCCTAGGACAGGAAATCCTGTATACTATATATCCAATTGAAATCACAGTGAGATGTTTGCTAGGTAGTTTTTAAATTACATTTTCCCTATGAGACTGGAGCAACAAGCCTACACATCAAAAGTGATATGGAACATTTAATAATCTATAGTGGTCAAAACTTGAGACTTACATCTTCTTTGAGGGACAACAGCAAAGCATGATCCAAAGTATCCTGGGGCAAAAGTGAATGCTACCACATACTGAATACCTAGTCAGACTTAGTGCCAATACTGACTTTTCATTGATGTCCACCGTATGAGTGCTGTCCAGGTTCAAACCTATTTCTCTAACAAAATCTTACATTATCACAGCCCAAGATGGCATGGCTGTAATGGAACCAGAAAAGCTCATTTTGGTAAAACTTGATTCAAAGGTTGACCACATCTTGGATAAGGCAAACACCACAGGGCTAACAGATATTGTATCTAAAAGTTCTGGTCCCTAATTTGCTTAATTTCTGTGCACAAAGAGTATTTGGTATGGCATTTTTTTTTCATTTACAGATCAACTACAGAAATTAATTGGGATGTGTATGAGTGATGGTATCTCTGTCTGTCCTAGAAGCAGAATGGGATTGGCAGCTAAATCAAAGGATTCTGTTCTCAGAAACAAGCTCTAATCTGGTGTGAATAGAGTCAGGACAGTGAAACCCCAGAACTGAAAAATGTTCTATCTTATAACACTCAACATTCCCCTGTATATTCTGAATATGCTACCTTAAAATTTATCAATCAAACAAACCCAAGAGTCTGTTGTTTGCTAGCATGCAGGTCTCTAGCAAACAATTTTAATTTTGATCTCTGCTAATTGTAATGAAATTGCACACTGCCTTGTTCTAACATTATATTAGCACTCTTTCTCTTCATTTGGCTAGCATAAGCTTTGTTTCCCATAAAACCATGACAAGGGCCACTTGGGGAAAAAACCCTGTTGAATTGTGAATTAAAGTTTGCTTTTCTGGTACTACAGGTTGTCATGGTAGGCAAATATACAGTCAGTTCTGAGAATAATATTTCAGTAAAGAGAGATTCCTGAAAGATACTGGATTCTAGAGAATTGATTGCCATCCATTCGTGCCATGAATGTGATTAATTGTTCACATAATTCCCTAACTCATTAATATAATTTGTTTCCCTCTCTTATTTAGAGCATTATGGCCTTGATTCCAGTCTGATTAGTCTGGCTTTATAATAGTGAAAATTCACTGAATTCTTATCAGCCTTTAAATGGTAAAATCTAGAGTTAAAAAATCCATTGATTTTAATCAAATTACTGCTAGCACTGGTATCATGCTTTGTACATTGAATTCTGAAGTACACTTAATACTTGAAAAAAGGAATTATAAAGATAGGAAAGAGAAGGAAAGGTAAAAGTCAGGGAAAGGATAAAAAGGGAATCCAATGCACACTGTAAAAGGAGTAGAAGGAGTAGAATGAACCAGGGAAAAGTGGAGTCTAGAAAACTGCCAGGATGCCTGGCAGAGGCCTGGAGAAAGGAAACTACGAAAAAAGAAAATCAGAAAACGGGATAGCAGGAAAAAGAAAAAGTTTAGCATAGAACTAGAGACTGGACATGTCTATACAAGATGTTTATTGTGGAATAGACTAATGTGCTCTGCAGTAAGTGTTGTGCATTTACACATGAACTGCTATTGGGCTGGAGTAAATCAACTAACTCCACAGCAGGACAGTATTTGTTTTTACAAGTACTATCCTGCTGGGGAGTTTTTTACCCTTCAGCAGTGAATGTATAGACAATGCCCCATCTGGCTGGGGCACGAAGGTGCTCCAGTGTTGGCGCTGCCTGCTGGCTAGCCCCATGCTGAAGCACCCTCATGCCCCAGCCATCCCCTCTGCAGCACACTGAGCTGGGAGGAGGGCAGGTGACCCGTAGGACTCCCTGCCAGCTGGGACTACTCTGACCCTGCTCAATGTGCCATGCTCCTGGGTACATGTTCAAATGGCACTTCTGGGATCAATGAACTCCAGAGCAATAAACTATGCCCACTGTGAAATCCAGACACTTTTTATATCTTAAAATATTTTTTCTTTACTTACAACTGCCAGCACTAAAACACGTCTCTTTAAATATCTATAGTGGATTGGTAGCAAAGATTGGTAGCAAAGATTCTGAGCCTGAGTCCTGAACTCTCCTACCCTTATTGAGCTATAGCTGGATTTGGGCAGTTTGCCTTGGTAGATGAGGAAAAGGATCACTCCACTTTGTGATCTTTTTTCTTGAAAGTGTTGTCTATAAATAAATAAAGAAAGAAATGTTTCTGCTTTGATTTTTTTAAAGTAAATTTGCACACGAACACAAAAAAGTTTTCTTTCAACAGCAGGAATACACTGTCTGTGTGGTGCTTAACAATTTAAATTAATTTAGCTAGCTTTAATAAAGTATTGCCAACTGCTTTTGTAACAAATAAATATTTAAAGATCAATTTTCATATGCAATCAAAGCTTAGAAACAAATCATTTCAATATGCCATGATTCCTTTCATTTCTGTGCCTCTCTACTCCCCCTCCTTACCCTTCCATCAGTGGCTAGCTATTAAAGATAAAATGGTTGTAATCATTATTATAATAGATCCCCCTGCATGATCATTCTAAGTGGGCCTAATCCTCTGCTTTTCTCATTGCATTGCAATCTCCTACTATGGGAATGCAAGAGATGACACAAAGGATTATGACTACTTGGTATGAAAGTAGAAGGAGACTTGAGAGAAAGTTACTCTTTCTACAGAGAGGCCTAATAAACATTATGGTTTTACACACAAGCTGAGAGAAAAAAATAGCTGCATGAATTGAATCTGTTTAAATGCCATGTTTTCCATTACAATTTTACTGAAAATACAAGTTAATTAAAGAGAAATCTACTTCAAGTTCTGGGGGTGAGACAGGGCACTACTCTATGAATACAAACTGTAAGAAATAATTTATAGGACAAATTCCCCATAAGACCGTTCAGGGAAGAAAAAAAAAAACTCTAAAAGAAAGGGAAAAAAAAAGGCCTGGCTCTTGACACTAAAGGCTTAACATCAAATGCGGCCAGAAATCCATTTTCACAGTTTTATTGCCCATTCTGGACGCTTCATTTCAAAGGGAAGGAATTTGATTCAGACACATAAAATTCCCTTTGTTCTCTTGCCCTCCAGCCTTTGGTGCCAGTGTGGACGGTCCTATAGGGAGAGGTTGAGATCAAAAAAATTTGCAGCTTAGATACCTGGCCCCAAATGATGCCCCTTGGCATTCTTAATTAAATCAGCTTTGCAATAGATTGACAATGCACTGTCAATTATAATCATTTATATTAGCAAACGGAGCATTTTTAGCACTTTGGAAATAACAGAAGTTCAGTAGACCCAGAAAAAATGTTATAAAATTATACTGCATGATGATCGCATACAACCGTGCATTGGATTGTAGGTCACACAGCATTTTATCTCAGCTTTGGTAGAGCTGATATTATTTTGCATATCATTTTCCATCTAAAAAGCATTTCTAGTCAGGTTCATGTTGCTTGTTGCTTGTTTTTCTTTTAGCTTCAAAACAGATGTTGAGTGTTCACTGAGGAGAAAGAGGAGGGGACGTGGCAGTTCTGTGATGGAAGACACCTTTATGACAGTGTAAGATCTTGATCCAAAGCCCAGTGCAGCAAATCTGTAGGAAATCTTCCTAGTCCCATTCAATAAAATTTGGGACAGTACTTGTATGAGCAGATATTATTTTCACTGAAAGTTCAGAGGCACTTTTGATATTAAAATCTGCATGAGCATATTTATAAAAGGAAGATATCTGTGCTGCTGGCAAACAACATCATAAGTCAGGTCACTGGTGAATAAGGTACCTTCTCCTGACTACAGAGTTTTATTACTGTACTTTCTAGCCTCATGCCTCTTTCTATTACAGTTAATTCAGATTAGAAGATCACATCTCAGGCTTCAGAGTGTAAACTGATCACCTGTAGAGGTCAGGAAGGCATTTGTTCCTTTCTGTATTTAACACTGCACTAGATATTAAATAATCAATATAACAAAGGCTGTGTTTTCAGTCTCTGCAATGTTTATAACTACATTTTCCCTTCTTCCTTTTTGGAACCAACTGACACAGATATTAATTCATTGCTTTTAGTAACTTATCCATAACTCTTGCCTCAGACTTTACTTTACATTTAATGTCTTTCCATTTTGAAAAATATCTACAGTAATATTACCACTTTGGGTGCAAGCTACTTGTTTGCAGGGTACGTAGAAATTCTTTCTTTGTTTAAAGGAGCTTTAAGATGGTTTTATTTCTCTTAAGAGTTAGCAACAAAAACTCTATTTGTTTGCTTATTTCATTAACTTATAGAGAGCCCACCATTGTGGCACGTACAACAGAAACTTACGACTGAATCTAAGAAGTATAATTCCCAGGAAGTACAGGTTAAAGCAATCAGCATTTCTCTGAAGTTGGACATTTTAAAGAAATATTGAATTGTATTTGTCACAATTTTGAATTTAAAAAATAATTGGGATATTTTTCTATTTTGCCCATATAGTTTCTACTAGATCTGGTATTCACTAGGGAACTTTTGTAATTATACACAGAAGTGTTAGCAACTCTGATTTCCAAAATCAAAGGACAGATGTACTAAATCAAATTAAAACTAGAAACAAATAGTTACTTGTCCTGAATATTAGAAGACTTGGGCACTGAAGTGAGGAGGAGGATCTTTTACCATTGGTTCTCCCTGTGTCAATCCTAAGAAGTGAGATATTCTAAATTCATGTCAATTAGGTGACAAGAATAGAGGCAAAAAGGTGGCTGGATTCCATATTATTTGGGTTTTAATGACTGCCTGTCACCAGCACCTTGAACTATAAACAGAAGTGAATAGGGAGCAATTACTGAGAAGGGCATGCTCAGAAGGCATTCTACAATAACTTCTGGTAGATCTTCTGGGTGAGTCCCTAATAGGTTTCATTTACACTTTTGCAGCCTGAAAGGACTTTGGGAAGAGTTCACCAGGCTAGCTTCATGGTATGAAAGACAGGAGGATCAAACAATGATATGTAATAACTAGCAAATTAATTCCATCTTTTCTTTCCCCTGTTTATCCCATTCTTAACCTATGACCTTCTTTGTTGTATTCTTCCCCAATCCTCTTTGCAGCTCCCTAGTCTTCACTCCTTCCTCTTTCCCTTCTTTCTGTGGATGTGCATTTAGGCTAAGTACAAACACTGAAAAGGCCTGAGGCAGAATCAATCTAAGTTATGTGGTTTTCTGTAAGTGGAATAGTTCAGATCAGTAGCGAACATAACACACATTCTCCCTCTGTGGCCGAGGGGTGTGGAGTGGTGCAGAATCTTAGACTGAGTTCCATTACTTTTAAACCAGTTCATGTGTGCTGAACTTCTGTTCTGTTGTGGAGGTAGTCTTGTTTTGTGTGATGAACTTGTCTTCTGTTACAGGTATAGACTAGTTTCTAATTACTTAGACCAGTAAAAGTGCAATGTCTGTACCTGGCCTTAATGTAGGTTTTCTCAGAATTTGTCAGCTGGTATTTGTCAGCTGTTTCCACTAACAAGCTATGTGAGCAATTGTGCAGAATATGCTCATTTCTCGTTTTGTTCCTTCATCAGCCTCACATCCAATGATGGGGAAGTTTGCAACTTCTCTCTTTTCTTCTCTTCTTCTCACCAGTTCTGGAAGTGGCCACACTTCTGAAGCAGGGCTTGTCAACAGGGAAATTCTTTTGTTTTCAGACACCAGGAACTCAGTGCTATTCCTAGTACATATGTGAGCAATAATTCTCCAACTGGAAGAACACTGTAATACATAGCAATCATTTGCCTTGTGACACACACTAAGAGACACAGAGGTGTGAAAATGCCCCATCTGCACACACCCTGATCTTTGCTTTGCATAGATTTCTAGATTAAACACAAAAGAAAAAAAAAATATATATATTCCCAGAAATTTCAGTTTAGTTAATCTGAAAATCAGTTAAAATCATGAATAAAGCTAAGGATATATTTATCTTATAAGATAAATCGAGCGTGGTCAAGTGGTATTCAGCACTGCAAACATGCCTGCGGTGCCACATGCTGCACATTCAGATGTTCTCTGCGGTGCAAGGGAGAGCTGCCCATGCGTGCGCTACTCCATATTTTTTTTTCTGGAGCAGCGCATGCACAGGCAGCACACATCACTCAAAAGTAGAGCTGGGCTGCCTGGAGCCACGCTGTGGCTGTCAGCCAGGCTCTGCGCAGCAGAATTGCCATTGCTGCAGCCCCGGGAGGCCTCCAAAACCCCAGGTAAGGCTTCTGGGGCCAGCCCAGTGCTGGCCTCAGCTTCCTCTACCCCACCTGGGATAACTTGCTGCTTGCTAAAGCATGGGTGGCATGGGTGTTCCCTGGGGACAAGTAGCAGTGGCACAAGGTTCATAGATTTCATAGATTTCATAGACATTAGGGCTGGAAGGGACCTTGAAGATCATCAAGTCCAGCCCCATGCCCAGAGGCAGGAAGTCAGGTAGGGTCAAAGGATCCCAGCAAGATAAGCATTCAAACACTTCTTGAGTGAGTCCAGAGTAGGTGCCTGCACCACTTCTGGAAGGAGTCTATTCCAGGATTGGGGACTCAGACAGTAAAGAAATTTTTCCTTAAGTCCAGCCTAAAATGGTCTTGGAGGAGTTTATGACCATTAGTCCTAGTTATTCCTTGGGGTGCTACACCCCTTTTATCTGCATGATCTCTCCTGTATAGGGAATAGCTATCTATACCTGTGGTCCAGTCATAGGTGGAGTTCCACCAGGTCTCTGTTAACCCTACGAGATCATAGTCTTTCTTGCTTAGCAGGAGGACCAGTTCCTCCTGTTTGTTCCCCAAGCTCCTGGCATTGGTTTACAGACATGTATGTGTCCCATTGGTGTGCTGCTACTACTTGTCCTTGGGGAACCAAACCATTGAGACTATCATGGCCATTGAGTTCGCTGGGAATTTTGCCTCCCGGGAGAAGTTTGAGCTGAGTGCTCAGTGGTTCTCAAAAATGGAACCATTAGTTCACATATGGAATGGATTTTCATGAGTACTTATGAAAACAAGAATATTCATATTGTATTTTAAAGATGCTTATAAGGTATGACACTTGCCTGTTAAAATCTTAGTTGCCATGGATTTTATGAATTGAGATAGTGCATGCCAGAGCATTGGAGCTATGTCAATTTATACCACTTGAAGGTCTAGTTCATAGTGTTGTTTACTTTAGACTTAATTTTGCTCCAAATGAAAGCAATGGCAATATTTTTGTGTTTTGGTAATATAAGACTGGGTTCTGTGAAATGACTTGTATTCTGATGATATTGATTGAAATAGGTGAACTTGATGAACTTAACTATTGCCTTACAACCTTGTCATCCCATTACTTTCCCTTGAAACACACATGCTCAATTGAGATCCCTTTGCAAAATAATGGAATAACTGGAAAAGTATCTGATAGGAAATAATACATTTATACAGCTTAAAACTCTGGTTGGTTTGGAAGTTTGGTGTGTATTGATCTAGTTTTGGTCTCGGTTTCCATTTATGTTCCTGACAAATACAGTCAACATTTATCCCATATATTTTCCTATATAAGAATCTCTATTCATCCTTTTGATTATTTGTCATCTGCCTTATTCAGGTAGCAAATTCAGTTTAGAGCTTTCTAGTGCCTTTTTCTTTTTAACTGGACATAAAAGACCAGAAGAGTAACTGAATGTTATATTGGAAATAAACAATTACAGTGGAAACCACAGAGTCCCAGCAACTTTTCTAACAGGAGTAGATTGAGTACTGTTAAAAAAAACCCAATAAAAAACTCCCATTTACCATGGCTGCATACAAATATCTCACAGTGGATTTCACACTTAGCACAGAAAATTCTGCAGTGAAGTCAATAGTGCAGAACACTATTATATTTTTAATGTTACCACTGTATAAGCAAGAAATGTGTATAGCTATTTTCACATTTTTCATGTCCTATTCATGACTATTGGAATTAAATTACATTTAGCCCACGAATGAAGCCATACATATTTTTAGACAGTAAGGTCTCCAGAGGCAAAAATCATCTGGAGCTCATGATCTGATCCAAAACTCACTAAAGTCAATGGGGAGTTTTTCCAGTGTCATCAGTAGGTTTTGGTTCAAACCCGTAGGGTGCACGCCCACTTTAGGAAATGCAACTTATTGCAGCCACTGAACAGGGCCTGTTCTGTAGGCTGCTGTGAAGGGGATACATGGCCATTGTATTCACTGATGCACGTCTCATTTCCTCTCATCTGGGATGATCTGAGCTTTTGGGGCTGTATGGAAGGACTGAATTGTGTACAACATTGTGAGAAGCCTGTGTGTCGGGTGAGCAAATGATTATTTTCACTCTCCCTCCCTCATCTCCTCTGAACCCAGAAAAAGTCCTGTGAAGAACATTAACCCAAAATACCCAAGACAATGGGTATAAAGCCACATGGTGTCCTTTGACAGGGAAGGGAGGGTGAATGGTGTCTGAGGTAACTGAGAGCCAGGGTATGATCGTAAATAAGCATACTGGGGGAACAAATCTTGGATTGGGTTTAAACCAGTCCACGTGTGCTGAATTTCTGTTCTGTTATGCATATAGACCAGTTTCCAATCACTTATACTGGTAAAAATGTAATTTCTATACCTGGCCACAGCATCTGCAGTTGTTTCAGTATGTGCAAGGGATACATTGAACAGTGGATATATATTCTTTTTCTTCAGTCAAAAATGGACATGTAGGACTACAGCCTCCCACTTTTAGTCACACTGGGTGCATCTCCATGAGATACTTGACTTTAGGAAGGATAACTTCAGTGTGCTCAGGAGTTTAGTTAATGACGCATTGCAGGATAGGAGTATTGGAAAGATGGGAGTCCAGGAAGGGTAGTTGTTCCTAAAGGAAGCGATCTTTTGGGCACAGAGGAAGACGATCCCAGTGTGAGGGAAAGGGGTCAAAAAACTTCCTAGGCTACATAGAGAAATTCGAAGGAGCCTAAGGGCAAAAAGAGGTGGTGGAAGCAGGGGGAATCTACCAAGGATGAATATACCTACTTGGCCCACACTGGCAGGGAGGCAGTTAGGAAGGCCAAAGCAACTATGGATCTGAGGCTGGCAACACAAATTAAAGACAAAAAAATCTTTTTTTAGGTATGTAGGGAGTAAAAGGAAGGTGCAGGGCTGCATAGGACCCCTACTGAACAAGCAGGTGCAATGAGTGACAGATAAGGGGGACAAGGCTGAGCTCTTCAATGAGTTTTTTTGCCTCAGTGTTCTTGAACAAGGATCAAGATAAGTCACCTAACTAGTTCTTAGATGGGCATCAGAGGGACACCAGCCTACCAACTGTTGACGCTGACTTGGTGCAGAGTCACTTGGATGGACTGGATGTGTTCAAGTCAGAAGGCCCAGATGACCTGCATCCGAGGGTACTGAAGGAATTGGCTGGTGTCAAAGCAGAACTACTGACACAGCTGTTTGAACACTCGTGGTGCTCCTGTCAGGTCCCAGAGGACTGGAAAAAGGCCAATGTGGTCCCTGTTTTCAAGAAGGGGAGGAAGGAGGATCTGAGTAATTATAGGCCAGTCAGGCTCACCTCCATCCTTGGAAAAGTCTTTGAAAAGGTTATGAAGGATCATATTTGTGCGAGTCCAGTGGGAAAAATAATGCAGCAGGGCAACCAGCATGGATTCATAGCAGGTGGATCACGCCTGACTAATCTGGTTTTGTTTTATGAACTGGTCACAAAATGTTTAGATGCAGGAGTAGAGATGGATGGCATTTTTGTGCATTTTAGGAAGTATCTCATCCCATTCCCATAGCTAAATTAAGAGGCTGTGACTTAGATGTTTACACAATCCAGTGGGTGGCAAATCGGCTTGATGTTTGCACCCAAAGAGTAGTAGTAGATGGGTTGGTATCAACCTGGAAGGATGTGGGTAGTGGAGTCCTGCAGGGATCAGTCCTTGGACCTGTACTTTTCAATGTCTTTAACAGTGAATTGGATATGGGTATGAAGTGTACTCTGTCCAAGTTTGTGGATGATACTAAATTGTGATAGTGAAATGCACACTAGGGAGGGTAGGGAATGACTGCAGGGAACCTGGACAGGTTGGAAAAGTGGGCAGAACACAATAGGCTGCTGTATAACAAGGTGAAATGCAGAGTGCTGCACCTAGGGTGGAAAAATATCCAGCATACCTACTGATTGGGAAATGACCCTCTCAGCAGCACAGAAGTGGAAAGGGATCTTGGAGTCATAGTGGACTCCAAGATGAACATGAGTCATCAGTGTGATAAAATCATCAGCAAAGCTAACCACACTTCATCATGCATCAGCAGATGCATGGCAAATAGAACCAAGGAATGATACTTCCCCTCTATGCAGCATGGGTCAGACCACAGTTGGAGTACTACGCCCAGTTTTGGGTGCCATACTTTAAGAAGGATGTGGATAGCCTCAAGAGGGTCCAGAGGAGAGCCACTCGTATGGTTAAGGGTTTGCAGGCCAAGTCCTCTGAGGAGAGACTAAGGGACCTCAACCTTTTCAGCCTCTGCAAGAGAAGGCTGAGAGGTGATCTTGTGGCCATCTACAAATTCATTAGGGGAGTGCAGCAAGGAATCGGAGATGCTCTGTTCACAGGGTGCCTCTTGGGGTAACAAGAAACAATGATTACAAATTGACAGAGCAGATTTAGGCTAGACATCAGGAAAAACATCTTCACGGTAAGGGTGGCCAGAATTTGGAATGGGCTTCCAAGGGAGGTGGTGCTCTCCCCTACCTTGGGGGTCTTTAAGAGAAGGCTGGATAGGCATCTGACTGGGGTCATCTGACCCCAGCACTCTTGGCTGTCCAGGTAGGAGGTCGCATTTGATGATCTGTTGAGGTCCCTTCTGACCCTAGCATCTATAAATCTATGAATCTATTCTATGGAGCAGTAGCAATGAGCTACCGCACTGTAGCTCATTGCTGTGGTGTCTTAGTGTTGTCAAGCATGAACTGTGGTGATTCTACTGCACAGTAGTAATGAGGCTACTGCACAATAGCTCATTGCTACTGCACAGTAGCATCTAAAAATAATTGTACCTCAATGGGACTTAGTTAAGTAAGTACTAAATGACTGTGCAGTAACAACTACACAGTCTGCCACACGTGTAGACCTGCCCGCTGTGCCATATTTTTGCACCTTTCGGCATTAGTGTGTTAGATTTGTATCTGTCTGCACATGTCTGGCCAACAATAGCAACATCCTCCTGCAGCCACACTTTTTAATTGCACCTGATGGTAATCTTTCAGGGCTATACTTTTTTACTCCTGCTCACATACAGATGTGGGACGATAATGCTGAAGTTAACTTATAAATCAATTAATTTTGAACTTTATATCAGCAGAACAGAACTAGCTATGTTTTCCTCACAGCTCAGACTTATTCTTGAAAAGAACCAGTCCCTCATTTCCATATATCTTATTCATTTACCGTAGTGCAGAGAGTCCTTCTTATGCAAATAGTTTTCTGAGGTCCTTTTCTTCGTACAGTCACAAAGGGATAAATCCTGGTCCCATTTGTGCTCTTACTAATCCAGAGTGACTGTATTAAATAGGTTTATACTAGGCTACTGGCCTTCAGTCTTTTCCATATCGTGATTTCAAAAACACGCATGAACCTTCTTGCTATTAAAAAAGGCAGGTGGTCAAGAACAACCTAGACATGTTTCACCCGTTGAGGTTGTAACCTACGGTTAAAAGCCAATGCTCTAAACTTATAAAGACTTGACTGAGATAAGCATATATATCCTGCAGCATAAAATATGCAAGTGTATATACAATATGTGAAGAATATCCTTGCAGATACATTATGCTTGGATTTTATCCTCATAATATTTTCTAAATTGTGTGCAGTCTGTATATTCTTAAGCATGTACGCAATAAATGCATTTCTGAGAAATTTAACACATTTTAAGGAAGCCCTGCCTGTCCATATGCTGGGCACATGGTCAAACAATTCACTATTTCCGGGGCAAAAACTTCTCCAAGTTACAGATTGCCAGCCCCATTGACTTGGGTTACCCGGCCATAACTGGGGAGAGAATTAGGCCTGATGAGATTGTTATATATTCAAAATCATTTTTGAGCCAGATGCCACATTTCTTTGCTTTTTAAACAAGGAGTCAGAAGAGGGAGGGTAGAAATAATAGTTTAAAAAGAACTATTTTGGACTACTTGTGGATGCAAATCTTTTCCCTTCATCTTTTTTTTTTGTCCATTTTGTGTTGCCTTTTTTGTGAGGTAGCTTAAAATATTTTATGCAAGATTCAGGGGGGAAATGTCATATAGTATTTAAATGATTGAATGCTGGCATGGAGCTCGGCTTTTGCTGAGTCTGCAGTTTTTCATTGAAATCAAATATATTGCAAACATAGGGAAGCATAGTTTAGTGCCCTTAGAAGGGCCGGTGTCATGGTCAACATTGGAAATTTGCATGAGGGGTTATTCAAAACAGAGGTAGGAGACTTCCCTATTGTATTAGCATGGTAATGCAATTTTTGTGTATATCATCTTAACCCACATCAGTGCTGGTATGCAGAGGATATGGGTTTTTATGAGTTCCACATTTTCATGCACTGACATTTTGTTAACTTAATTAGAAGTTTTACAAAAGGTAAATTATATTTGTATCCTACTTCTTTCATTGCTAAACATTAGGGGACAGGGGACTAATCCATCTTTCTGTGACTTCAGTGGGGGTTCGATGGATTTTTTTCTGTGTAAATCTTGTGAGCTGTTACAGAATCACTGGATTCTATCTATATGGGAATCCTGCAGACTGTCCCCAAATGCTACTCATTTAGCTCATAAATAATCCAGTAACAAGGTAGCTATTTTTCATTTCTCTAGGTCCTTTCTTATAAGGATCTCCATATATTTTTAAAATTGTAATGAATTACTTGTTTTCCAGTAAACGGTCCTATTTATTTATTATTTTTCTTGTGAGAACATGTTGGAGCCACAGCTGTACACCAGGACCCTTTTGTGCAAGGTACTGTACAAATACTGAACCAAAAGATGGACTTTGCCTCAAACACAACCTAAGACTTTTACCACCTTGGACAAAGAAGTAACAATGCTAGACTTACAAACAGGAACAAATAAAGTTTACAACACCAGCCAGTGGACTGGAACGCTGTCTTCCACTGGCTGGCTACCGCAACTGTAAACGCACATGATACATGTCTTACAAATAATTAGCTTAAATTTTATTGGATTACTTTGGGAATGAATTCCAAACAGTGCAAACTAGGATTACATTTTTTTCACAAAATTGACCCAGTCACCCTTGCTTTTTTGCAGTCTTCACCTTGATTCAATGTCCGGTCATATTAATGGGAAAATCTGTAAGACAGACATCTTCTCAAACCAGCAGCGAACACCAGAGAGTTCTTATACACAGAAATTGCGCCCAGCCCTAGGAGAAAAGAGAGGGATGTCAAAGGCCTGTAACAACTTGCTACAAACTTACAAATACCTAATAAGTGAACACAGAGGAGTAACACCTCCCCCTTCCCCCCCAAATAGTGTGGAGCCCTACTGTAGGCAAATCTCACTGATGTACCTCTGACAAGAACCAAAAGAATCTGTCTGTCTCAGGCTTTGGCAACACTTGCCTAGCTTAGCATGCCACTGACGTCTCATTGAAATGAATTAAAATGGACTTTACTCAGTGTGGGATCAGGCCTCTGACTCACTGTATAAACAGTGTTATGTGCCCTCATTTGAAAGCTTATTTGCTGCCACACAGTATTAACTTTTATTTGCTATTATATGCAGACAAACCCAATATTAAAATGTTAAGGATGCAAAATGAAGCATGCCGAGTAGAAAACAGCAGAATTACTGTACCACTTTAATTCACCCCTTTTTACAGAGCTGGACTATGGGTGGCAAAAGCAGATCAGCTGTACAAGACACGTGGCTGCTCGGGGCCCAAGTGTGTGCTGGCTTCCAAACTGGAGGCAGTGTACCTGTATTTACACAATGTGGCCCATGGGGCAGTTGGGTCTGCTTCTCAGTTGAGTTGATTAGCCCAGCTGTAGCTTTGCCCTAGCGTATCTACACTGCTTCCAGTTTGGGAGCTTGCATGGAGAACAGGTGCCACGTGTCTAGACAGTGCCTGCTCACAATACGGTTGCTGTGATTTGGCTAATTAATTCTGCGGCTGAGGTGCCGGGGGGAAATGGGGAACGGCATGCTCTGTGAGAGGGATTTTGTCAGGGTCCACCCTTTTGTAGGAAGCACAAATTTGACAGAAAGGTTTTGCCCTTGTACGTATGGGCTATGATACAGTCTTTAATAATATATTCCTATACCAGTGTTTCCACAGGAACCCTGCTTTATTCAGCACACAAATAGATGGTGCTCACTGAGTAAGCAACTATCTAATGTTTTGTTTTATCTTCCTTGTTCAGTATGTGTAATTTTAATACCATTTGAGCAACAGAACGTGTTACTGTTGTGGTCACCTTTAAAAAACTTGACAAATTTACCTGCAAATGCTAATTAATTTTACCAGGGTCTTCACACACCATTCCTATATTTAGAACATACACAGAATGTGGAATACTCTGAATACATAGGAATATGCCATAAGCATCATAATAATTGTCATGCTTTTAATAGCACCCATTAGGGTGCTGTAAATGACACATTAATCACCAGAAGCTTGATTTTGCCAGCTTATTTACCTTACTTTTGGGTCAAATCTAGTCTAGATCACCAGCAGATGGAAACGGTTACAACCGGATAATTTTCTTGAGCCCTATATGAAACTATGTGGTGGTCTCCATCCATTTCCCAGGAGACCTGCATTAGCGGTATCTGAAAATCCTGCTGGTAATCTCAGTGGAAAAGCCAAGGAATGAACAAACAAATGTAATCCTCATAGGACATGAGTGCAGTTACTCCCCAGGCTCTACCTGCTCTGTGGCTGAAGACAAGGCTTCAGATTCAAGTACCTTTCAAAAACAGTATTCATATATATGTTTAGGAGAAGTTCAGGAGAAGTCCTTCAGAAAACGAAGAGACCCATTCACACAGGTAAGAAAAAGGGAGGGAAAAACCTAGTTTATTTGACTTAAAAAACCCCTTTTTATTTTAGTCCAGTGCCTTAGGGAAGTGTCTTTGAAGCCAACACACAGCATTTTACACTCCTTTCCTTGAATTACCATATAAGGGACATCCTGGATTGCACTTTCCCAGGACTCAAAGACCATTTAAACAGTTTAGGGTGGATATGAAAGGGTTTTTTTTGCCTTAATGAGGAGAATGATGAAAACCAAAGTGAGAGTGGAAGGGGCTAAGAAACTTGTATGCGCAAGAGTAGTCAGCAAGGTATTGTGTTTCCACTATAGCCTGGCTTTGTTCTGTAGCGAGGGGTAAGAGAGGGTGGTATGACATTGAATAAACTCAGGATTCAGTGGATGACACAAACTAAAATTTGCCCCAGTGGAGAAGTTCAGTGTTAGACCTTGAAGAGCACTTAAGTCTTTCAATGGGATTTAATGTTACATAGGGCCCCATGGGGGCTCATTTCAGTAGGGAGGTTTCACCCAGTGGGCTATATCACCTGCAGTCAGGAGCAGAAATTTTCCCTCTCAGAAAATAAAATTTAAAAAACCACATGGGGCATAAGAATCATGAAAAATTTCCTTTCAAATTCTACATATGTATGCGCCACTTCTGTCAGGAAAAGAAACAAGGAGATGCCTGAAAGCCAAATAACTGCAGTGTGATTTTTTTCTTCTTTAAAACAAATCTCTCATAAAAAATGGTCGCACTGTGTGCAATAGGTGATGGTGTATTCACCAAAGGCAGCTGATCTGTCTCCCCTAGGTCATTCTGATTTGAGGGTAATTCACATTCCTCTCACAGTGCTTTTCAATAAACAACTAACTCTGATCTATAATATAGTCAGTTTTAACAAGCAAGATTTCAAAAGGTTCATCCATCTAGCTAAACTGAACCTCAATCATCTTTGTGCACAAAACACCCACATAGGCTATTTGTCTTGGACTTGAGTGTCTGGCAAAAAGCCTGACTTAAGCCTTCAGAACGAGAGCTTAGTGAAGAATGCTGGCATTCACAGGGAGTTTAATGTCCACGACTGACCCCACCCACTGTACTTAGCTCAGAGCTTCTTGGCAAGCGCATGGAAACCACAAGACAAGTTTTATCATCTGGTAAACCTGTCGCTTGAAAAAAAATGACTTCAGTAAAATATTTCCACAATTATAGTACATTTTAATTAGGTATATACCACATAATTATAGCTCATTTTTAATGTATAGAGTTTCGTATTTACCATGTGGCTTCAGCAGAGGCCCCTTTAGTACTTCATTTTCTACTCTTTTTACCTGTTGAATATTTGCAGTCTGGGCCCTTAGAATATATGAAGATTCATAGATTGTAAGGGGCAGGAAGGGACCTCACAAGATCCTTAGGTCCAGCCACGCTGCACTAGGCAGGAAAGACAACTGGGGTCAGATGTCCCCAGGGAGGTGACTGTCTAGGATCCTCTTGAAGATTTCCACAGTAGGCAATTGCACGACCTCTGGAGGGAGTTTAGTCTAGTCTGAACACCCTGATAGTGAAGACATTTTTCCTAGTGTTAAGCCTGAAATGGTCTTCCAAGAGTTTGTTGTCATTACTCCTGTATTTCCCCCTGGTGAACAGTTGCTCACCAAGCCCTGAAGTATTCCCCTGATATAGGTATAAGTTGCTACCAAGTCCCCTCTCAGCCTTCTCTTTTTTAGACTAAAGAGACCCAAGTCCCGCAGCCTTTCCTCATATGGCTTGCCTCGCAAGTCTCTGATCATATGGGTGGCTCTTCTCTGTACTCAAACTTTTCCACATCTTTGTTGTCATTCAGAATCCTACCTTCTGCAAGCGTATTGTACATAGACTCCTTGATGAATTTTTCCAGGATTTTCCCAGGGATAGAAGTTGAGCTAATTGGCCTATAGTTTCCTGAGTCCTCTCTCCTTGCCTTCTTGAAGATAGGCACAACATTGCCTCTCTTCCAGTCTTCAGGGTCTTCCCCTGAGTGCCACGAGTTTTGGAAGTGTTTTGCCAGAGGTCTAGTGATGACTTTGGCCAGCTCCTTCAGCACTCTCGGATGAAGTTCATGCTGTCCTGCTGACTTACAAATGTCTAACTTTTCTAACTGATCATACACCAACTCAACCTCAACAGTAGGAAGACGGTCATTCCCACCATACCCATTCTGAGTCTTATCTAGTATGATTTTCCTTTAGTCCGGTGAAATACCAAAGCAAAGTAGTCCTTTAGGAGTTCAGTTTTCTCCTGAGTGTCAGTAGCCAGCTATCCTGAGTTGTTAAGCAATGGCCACACACTTCTATTTTTTTTCCTCCTGTTCCCTACATGCATTAAGAAGGACTTCTTATTGTCTTTGATTTCTGTTGCTAGTTTAAAGTCAGTCACTGCCTTAGCCTTTCTAATCTGCTCTCTACAAGTGCAGGCCATTGTTGTATAGTCCTCCTCGGAGGCCATCCCAAGCTTCCATTGTTTGTATGCCTCTTTCTTCTTTTTCAAGAGGACCATGATATCTCTATTAAGCCAAAAGGGCTTACCAGCCTTTCTGCTACCTTTCCTCTGCACAGGAATGGAATTCTTTTGTGCTTCAAGGATCACGTCCATGAGGAACAACCACACTTCACACTCCTTTCACCTTTGGTCTCTGGTCCTGCAGTGCTTTCCCTACTATTGCCCTGAGCCTGTTGAAATTCTCTTTTCTGAAGTCCAAAACTTCAACTCTGCTATTTGATTTACCTTCCTTGTGATGGATAGTGAACATGATTGTGACAGGGTGCCTGAAGCACCCTGCCCTGCGAATCAGAAAGATAAATAAAAGAAAAAAACTTACTGCAAGGAGCAGGAGAAGTCGCGGCAAACCCAGACACAGAAAGCGCAGCACTTAAAACAACAGGAGGAGTCAGATGGGGCTGTGGCAGATTAAAGGTTGCTATGGCAAACCCAGCCACCAGGGTTTGAACCCAGGAAGAGGAAAATGGCTCAGGAAAAGAAAAAGAGAAAAATAAAGAGACCACACCAGACAGTGAAAGGGGTTCCTACGGGCAGTGAATGGGAGGGTGCCGCAATGGACCCAGCTGGGGAAAAGGAAGATTTAAGGGATGCCAAGGAAGTGTTCGGAGGTCAGAGAAAACTAAGGAACAGAGAGGAGAAGAGGGGAGAAGACTGACCCCAGAGCCAAAGGGAGAGCTCCGGCTTCATAATTTACCTGGTAAGACCCAAGCAAGGAACTTGATCTGCCAGGGAGACTTGACTAGCTGGTGAATCCAGGACTGGGGAATGAAAAGAACCGTTCTGGTGACCTAGAGGAAGAAGAAGGCATAGGTGGAATTAGTCCCCAAAGAAGGGGAGAAGAAGAGAGAGCTGGCCTCAGTTACAGGAGAAGCAGAAGAGAGAGATATAGCTGTCTTGGGACCTGTATGGGGAAGAATGGGTCAAGCAGCCACATAGCCAAGGACCTCAGCTGAGGGTATTTTGAAAAAGGGTAGGAATATCAGTCTTGAAGGCAAGTTAAAACACCTGGAACATCAGGTGTGGTAAGAGCAGGGTATGGGGATGGTGGAGCCCTGTGAACAGCTGCTGGCATCCTAAGCCGATGACCATTCTCAGTTGTCTCCCCAGGAGTGTCTAGACATATCTTCCATAACATCAAAGGCACAGCAGGTAAATTTTCCAATGATAAGGCACTACTATTTCAGTTGGGAGACAATGGGGCTCTGGGCGGCATGACATCGACTTCTTACCGTGACGATTTCCTGGTTGCTGCCGCCTAGGCTACCCTTTATATTCACGTTGCTCATCAGATCGTTTTCTTTGACCAAGACCAGCCTAGGACAGCGTTACCTCTGGTTGGTCAGTGCACTTCCTGAGTCAGGTAGGGCTCTTCAATACAGGTCAGGAAGCAGCACAACCGATCCGACTTAGCTGAGTATTTTTACTAAGAGATGTCTGGATAATTGAAATCACCCATGACAACCATCTCCCATGTGCACATGGCCTCTGCCAGTTCTCAAAAGAACTCCAGATCAAGCTTCTCCCTCTGGTTTGGTGGTCTGTAGTATATACGTACAGTTAGGTCTCTCTCACCATGCCCTGCCCCCTAGTTTTGCCCAGAGGGTTTTGAGCCACTCTTCTTTGGAGCTGATGCTGGCCTCGAAGGAGGTGTACTGCTCCCTCACAAAGAGAGCTGCGCCTCCACCTTTCTTCCCTACTCGGTCCCTTCTGTGCAGGGGGTGATATAATACTGTTGTTTATAGGTTTAGATAGATAAGTAATAAGAACACCTCAATGCATCTTACTATTATGTTAAAGCAAGGTAGGAAATACTCTGTGTGCCATCAGGTGTCAACAGAGAGGAGACAAGGAGGATCTAAGGATCCTTATAAGCTACCCTCAGATCATAGATTCAAAAATCATTGAAAATTAGAGTTCAAAGTGACCTCAGGTGGTCATCTAGTCCAGCCCCCTGCTCAAAGCAGGACCAGTCCCAACTAGATCATCCCAGCCAAGGCTTTGTCTAGCCAGGTCTTAAAAACCTCCAAGGGTAGAGATGTTCCTTCTTGGTGAGAGAGTTTTTCTTAATATCTAACCTAAACTTCCCTTGCTGCAACTTGAGAATATTGTTCTTTGTTCTGTCATAGTTTCATAGTTTCATAGTAGCTAGAGTCGGAAGGGACCTAGGTAGATCATCTAGTCCGACCCCCTGCCTTAGCAGGAAAGAGCACCGGGGTCAGATGACCCCGGCAAGGTGCTCATCTAACTTCCTTTTAAAAATCCCCAGGCTAGGAGCCTGCACCACTTCCCCTGGAAGCTGGTTCCAGGCCCTAGCCACCCTGACTGTGAAGTAGCGCCTCCTAATATCTAATCTAAACTTACCCTCCGCCAGTTTGTGACCGTTATTCCTGGTCACTCCTGGCAGCGCACGGGGGAACAGGGACTCCCCCAATACCTGCTGATCCCCCCTGACCAGTTTGTAGCAGGCCACAAGGTCCCCCCTTAGCCTTCTCTTGTGGAGGCTAAACAGGTTCAGGTCCCGTAGCCTATCCTCATAAGGCCTGCCCTGCTGACCCCTGATCATACGAGTGGCCCTCCTCTGAACTCTTTCCATATTGTCCACGTCCCTCTTGAAGTGTGGCGCCCAGAACTGGACGCAGTACTCCAGCTGCGGCCTGACCAGTGCCGCATAGAGGGGGAGGATCACCTCCCTGGACCTGCTCGAGATGCATCTGTGGATGCATGATAGGGTACGATTGGCCTTCTTGACTGCCTCCCCACACTGCCGGCCCATGTTCATCGTGGAGTCAATGACAACTCCAAGATCCTTTTCCGTCTCCGTGCTGGCAAGAGGAGAGTTCCCCAACCTGTAAGTGTGGTGCCGGTTCTTCCTCCCCATGTGCAACACCTTGCACTTGTCAGTGTTAAACCCCATCCTATTCTCATCCGCCCACCGTTGCAACCTGTCAAGGTCAGCTTGTAGCCTATTGCACCCTTCTAGTGCACCCACATCCCCCCACATCTTAGTGTCATCAGCAAACTTGAACAGGGTGCTTTCTACCCCCTCATCCAAGTCACTGATGAAGATGTTGAACAGTGCAGGCCCGAGGACCGAGCCCTGCGGAACCCCACTGCCCACATCCTTCCAGGTCGAGAAGAACCCATCCACTACCACCCTCTGGGTGCGGCCCTCCAACCAGCTGGCGACCCATTTGACCGTGTGGGCATCGACACCACAGTCTCTCAGCTTTTTGATGAGGACAGGGTGAGAGACAGTGTCGAAAGCCTTCCGGAAGTCCAAAAAGACTACATCCACAGCAACCCCTGCGTCTAATGATTTGGTGACCTGATCGTAAAAGGCCACCAGGTTGGTCTGACAAGACCTGCCACTGATAAACCCATGTTGGTTGCCCCTGAGCATGCATTCCCCCGCAAGGCCCTCCTGGACGTGTGCCAGGATAATTTTTTCAAAGAGCTTCCCCGGGATTGAGGTCAGACTAACTGGCCTGTAATTTCCCGGGTCCTCTTTTTTTCCCTTTTTGAAGATAGGGACCACATTGGCCCTCTTCCAGTCCTCCGGCACCTCGCCAGAGCACCACGAGTGCTCATAGAGCCGTGCCAGGGGTCCCGCAATGACCTCAGCCAGTTCCTGTAGAACCCTAGGGTGAAGAGCGTCCGGACCAGCGGACTTGAACACGTCCAGCTTCTCCAGAAGTACCCTAACTAACTCCTCGCTAACCCTTGGCCCAGGCGTGTCTCTCTCGGGGCCCGAGGGGGGCCCAGCAGGGAGGTGGCTGAACTGGTCCCTACTTAGGAAGACAGAGGCAAAGAAATCGTTAAATATGTTAGCTTTGTCATCTGGCGTGATGACTAAGTTGCCCATCGTGTCCTGCAGGGGCCCCACATTACCCGGGACCCTCTTTTTACCCCCTATGTATTTGAAGAAGGACTTCTTATTGTCCTTAATCCGGGAAGCTAGTCCTATCTCCAACTCTGCCTTGGCCCTCCTGACTGCCCCCCTACATCCTCGGGCGACTATAACATAGTCCTTCTTGGCGATGACCCCATCTCTCCATTGGGTATATGCCTCCCTTTTAGCAAGGAGACATTCCCGGATGCTCTTAGTGAGCCATGGGGGTTTATGTGCCCTCCTGCTCCCTTTGACCCTTGTTGGGATTACCTCCCTTTGGGCATGGAGGATCGTCTCCTTAAGGAGCAACCACTCACCTTCGACATCTGATTCCCTTCCCCTCTGGGTCCTCAGCGCTTCCCCAACTATCCTCCTTAGCTTGTTGAAGTCAGCCCTCCTAAAGTCTAGGGCTGTTGCCTTGCTGCAGCCCTTTGCCACCTTACGCTGGATGGTGAATTCCAGCAAGCGATGATCACTGTCTCCCAGGTGGCCCATCACCCGCAGCCCCCTCACCAGGTCCTCACCCGTGGCCAGCACTAGGTCCAACAAGGCGTCTCCCCTGGTGGGACTGTGCACCTCCTGGGGACTCCTGCACCTGTCCTGTAGGTATCCGCCTTAGGACCCTGGAGGAGCGGGTGCAGGAGCTCCTGGAGGAGGTTAGCAGGCTGAGGGGAATCCGTGAGGCAGAGGAGGAAATTGATAGGTATTTTCTTTCTCTGCAGGGTGATACAACAGAGGAGAGGGCAGACCGGGATGAGCCCTCCACCGCTGAGTGGCAGACAGTCTCCCGCGCCAGAGCTATTAACCATATTGCGGCACCAGTTCCTCCTGTCCATCTGGAGAACAGATATGAGGTCCTGGCAGCCCTGGAGGAGGAGGGAGCAGTGGAAGATTCCAGGGAGGAGACTTTGTGCACACAATGTCCTGTGCGGGCGGCGGGAGTCAAGAGGCCTAAGAGGAGGAAGCGTCGCGTCATCGTGATTGGTGACTCCATCCTGAGAGGTACGGAGGGCCCCATCTGTCGCCAGGATCCCTCAGCACGTGAGGTATACTGCCTGCCCGGAGCGAAGATTCAGGATGTGAAGGGGATGCTCCAGTCCATCATCCAGCCCTCCGATTATTACCCCATGGTCCTTGTCCATGTGGGTACTAACGATGCGGCCAGGAGAGCCCCTGATCGCCTGATGGAGGACTACCATGCTCTGGGAGGCGTGCTGAGGGAGATGGGCGCACAGGCGGTCTTCTCTTCCATCCTGCCAGTGAGCGGACGCGGCAGACGTCACGAGATGTGCATTGCGGAGACCAACTGGAGGCTACAGGAATGGTGCTTCGAGGCGGGCTTTGGCTTCCTCAGCCATGACCGGCACATCGTGATGAGAGACATGCTGGGATGGGATGGGCTCCACCTTTCCCCTAAAGGTAAGCGTGTGTTCTCTTCCAGGCTGGTGAACCTCCTTCGGCGGGCTTT
Source organism: Crocodylus siamensis (assembly GCF_052110815.1). NCBI lineage: Eukaryota > Metazoa > Chordata > Crocodylia > Crocodylidae > Crocodylus > Crocodylus siamensis. Next base: position 271,384,595 of record NC_143396.1, on the reverse strand, counting down.
AAACTAGGCTCGTCGGGGGAGGGGGAAGATGAGGGCGGAGGAGACGATGAGATACCAGGCCCAGCAACAGCCAGCGAGCCCAGACCAATGGTCATAACGGAGAAACAGGTAAGCGATAGGGGACGGGGCATTGCTGAGACTAGGGGGTCAGTGGGCACAACCGCTGAAGGCCTCAAATGCCTCTACACGAATGCTCGAAGTATGGGGAAGAAGCAGGAGGAACTCGCCCTCCTCCTAGCTGTCACCAGCCCTGACATAGTAGGGATCACAGAAACGTGGTGGGACTCATCGCATGACTGGGCGGTGAGTGTCAAGGGCTATAGGCTATACAGGAGGGACAGGATAGGAAGGAAAGGTGGAGGAGTAGCACTCTACATCAAGGAGGAATATACTTCCTCGTTAATTAGCATGGGGGTAGAAGGGGGGCACTCTGAGGTGCTCTGGGTTAGAGTAAAAGGCAGTCCAGGGGAGAGAGACTTAACGGTGGGAGTCTACTACAGACCTCCCAACCAGGGAGAAGAGCTCGACCTGGAATTCTTAGGTCAGCTTACAGAGGCAGTGAGGGCTAAGGATGTGGTCATCATGGGGGACCTAAACTTCCCAGACATCTGCTGGGAGGAGCAGTCAGCCAAGTCTGATCGCTCACGTCGGTTCTTAGCCACTACGCAGAACAGTTTATCTCAGGGGCAGGCAATTATTTTAGGCAGAGGGCTGCTTACTGAGTTTTGGCAAGCCATTGAGGGCTGCATGACAGGCAGTCAGGGATGAATATTAATTTTCTAAATTTTTTAGGGGCCCCGCGAGCCAGATAGAATGGCCTGGCAGGCTGCATCTGGCCTGTAGGCCACCTTTTGCCCACCCCTGGTTTAGCTCTATCCTCTTGATATCCACCCTTTAGGTAGGTGAAGGCTGTTATCAAATCTTCCTTCAGTCCCTGCCTTTTTCTCCAGACTAAATAAATCTAGTTCCTTCAGCCTGTCCTCATATGGCATGTGTCCCAGCCCTCTAACCATTTTACTGCCTTCTACTGGACTCTCTCCAACATGTCCACATCCTTTGTCCACCCAGATCAAGAATGGATAATTTTGACATGTGGACACCCCTGTTCAAACTTATAACCCAGTGTGTCATTCCATCCTGGGTTAGTCAGACCTGCCTAATACAGAGGAGTTATGTTTTAGCAACACCTATCTAGCTTCTCTTGCCAGTAATTTTTCACTGAATTAAATGGACAATCATGGGCATTTTAAGTTGAAGCTGCTTCAACTTACCTGCTTATACTATATTATCATGTGTGTTCCATGGGAGCAGGTATTCTGAGTCCCTTGCCAGTGTTAAAGAACAAAGGTAATAGCAACACATCCTTACATTGACATTACAGGTGCTGACAGAAATGACATTTTGTCATGTTACCGGCCCCTTAAAAGTGCTCTATTGCCCCCTGACAGAGTGGCATGGCTGCAGAGCACTTTAAAAGTGCTCAGTCACGTGACAAAGGAGCCCTTATTACATGAGGCTTCAGGTGAAGGTGCTCCAAAGCAGAGTGCCTTCATCACCTTCTGTCAGTGCATGCTGGGAGCAGGGTTGAACTAAGGCAGCCCAGCCCATTCCCCAAGGCTGTCTTTCAGATTGGGAGAGGGGGAAGAAAGGAGAAGGAGTTCGGTTTGGGGTTTGCCCAGCCTGAGCTGGAGATCCAATCCACACCCTTCCCCACAAGTGCAGGATGGGCAAACCCCAGACCAAGCTCCTTCCTTTTGTTTCCCCTCCCATCCTGAGGACAACCCTGGAGCTAGGGGTGGGAAGGGAAGGGGCTAGGGGAGAGAGGCTGCAGACATACAGACGTTCAGCCTGCTCCAAGCTGGAGCTTGAGCCTTCAACTACCTGGTCCCAGCAGAGAATGTCTTTTGGGTCAGGGGCATGGCGCTTCCCGTGAAGAGTCGTGAGTTACAGCAGGGAGCTACACGTCTGTCAGTGGCCTATATTGAATCCATGGGCCATTTAGTTTAAGGGTCTTTTGCTGTTTCTGATATCATGGTGTGATATAAGTAAAACCTTCTTTTGATAATCATTGTTCAAATTCTTAATTACATTTGGAGCCGTATTTCTCTTGAGCCATTGAGGCATATTATTTATTGATGTCTGAGCACAGACAATTGTTTTCAAAGGCTTGAAATGGGTTCTTAGCAGTCCTTACTGGTGCCGATCTGCCTCAGCTCCAGGCAGTTAAGTGAGAGTGGAGGGTGCTTAGTACCTCCAGGAGCTGCTTGCCAGTTTGAGCATGAAGACATAAATGGGTTGTCATAACGGTAAGCTTTATGTACTATGGAGTCTGCTGAGCTTCAGCTGTATTTTTCACTGTTTTCTCACTTGGCATTGACACAATGGCTTACATTATTAAAAGTATGCATGCTCTTTAAAAATGTGTGCGCGCCTGCATGTGTATTATTCATAAAGGCTCCTTTGGAAGAATTATACTGCATTGTGTCACTGCATAGAAAATGTCATGCATTGCTTGTTAAGGAAGGTGCTTTCAAAATGAAAATCCTATTCAAATCTATGAGTTATACAATCATCAGAAGGGCATTATGGAAAGTAGGGGGAAACTTAACTTGTGGGTATGTGTGTTTTTCTAGAAATGTTTAGTCCCTTTCCTGTGTATACTGATACTTTGCTAATAGACATACCATATATATGTGTGCAGAGGGGAAAGTTTGCCAGTTTTTACTGAACCGCTACATGCTTTCTAAATGACAAATATTTGCTCATTGGCTGAAAACTTCTATGCCAAATTTCAGTCCAAATCATCCACTTCAATATCTGAATTAGGGAACCATGAAAAACGAAATATAAACTGGAAAGCTAGAAAAACCTTTAGCTATTGCAGCTTTGCCAGGTGACTATTTTAATACTGCCTCAAAGCTTGCAACAGTAATTTACATTTACAATTACCTGTTACAATCTGTACATTGAATGATGCCATTGATGAGAGAGTTTTATCTGATTGCAAGGAACACTTAAAAAGATATTTTTACATATCCCACTTAGAGTTTGGAATTATCACTCCCAGGGCCTATTGCCTTCAATGGGCATTGGATCAGGTCTTCAATCATTGCATAAAATATTTTTTCTTTAGCTAAAATTAGTACAAACTCACCTTTTAAGTTGAGTAACTTAAACTCCATCCAGATTATTATGAGCTGAGAACTAAGATCCAATGACTGATCCTATGCCTTTGTAATATTAAAACCCCCTTATAACATTTAAATCTCTTCAGAAAATTCACCCCTTCTGTAAAGCCCACAATAAGTGAGTCAAGAACAGTAACTTTCCTATGTGTCTATTCCCCTTGTTTAAAAAAAAATACGTATTATATGTATGCCACTGCCATATGTATGCCTCCACCAAATAGCTGTTGAATATTATTGTTGCAATCCTTGTCTGTCCTCACTCTCAACACCATCTTATCAGAACCCATTGTTTCTTTTGTCTACAGTAGCAAAGGTCTAGAAAAAGCCGTATTTGCCTGTGCCACAGCTACTGAATTGTTATCTCCTCTACTCATTGTGTCAAGTCTAGTATTCACACTGGAAACATGTGGCAGGGAACATGACATTTTCTCTTCCAAGGAAGCACTTAGCACATACTGTCACATTATTGTAATTAATTATAATATATACAATCTCACCCTACAACACAGTGGATCTGTTAAACACCTTAGACATATTCAGAAGAGTATGTAATCGGGAGAGATGGGTTTGAAAATAGGGCAAGGTTTGGGTGGGCCGGGAGGCCAGAGGAGGCCAGAATGGTACCACATTGAGGACACATATTACTCCATCTCTAGTAATAATACAGCATCAGGGGGCATTATATTTTTCTTGGTGCAGACAGTTTGATGGAGTACCATGTGTCTGAAGGAGCCACCTTGATAAAGAGTTGAGGGGAGGGGTAGAATAGAAGGTTGGAATGTCCTTAGGAAGCCATCTAGTCCGATGCCTTGTCAAAGCAGGATTGTCTCTGATTAAGCTCTGCCTGTCAAGTGTCTGTCTAACCTGCTCTTAAAATTGTCCAGGGATGGACATTTTACAACCTGCCTGCATAGCTTGTTCCAATGTGTAAAACCACCCTCATAGTGAGAAAGCTCCTCCTAATATCAAACCTAAATTTCCCTTGCTGCTATTTAAGACCATTTCTCCTTTTCCTGTCCCTGGGGCCACAGAGCATAGTTTACCTCCATCCTCAATTTAACCATACTTTGGGTATTTGAAAACTGTTATCAAATCCTCCCCACCCTCCCCCAGCTCAGTTTTATCTTCTCTGAACTGAATAATCCCAGGTCTTTCAGCCTATCCTCTTATGTCATGTTTCCTAGGCCTCTAATAATTTTTGGTTTTTTTCTGATCTATCCCCATCGTTTTAGAAGTCAGGGGCCCAAAACTAGACGCAGTACTCCAGGTGAGGCCTCACCACTGCTGAAAGTAGCAAAAGAATCGTTTCCCTTGCTTTGGAAGTGATGTTTCTGTTAGTATGGCCCAGTATGCTATTGGCTTTTTTTGCAACAAAAGCATACTGTCAGCTCATATTCAGCTTATGGTCCACTGTGAATCCCAGGTCTTTTTCTGCATTATTGCAGCCTATCCAGCCTTCGCCTATGATAAGGAAGCATTGCAGAAGCAAAGGCCTCCATACACATAGCACCATCCTCCAATGAATTTTTGGGGATCTGCACAAGAACCTAGAGACCTGTCAGATATGTGGGCAGACCTTATGCTTGCTAAGTCAAGAGCCAAACCCTTCCCTAATGTGGAATATATCTTAAATATAGAGGGAAGTCTGGGCAACAGCGACCACAAAACTATCATGTTCACTGTCTGACATAAGGCAGACAAATCGGATAGCAGGATTGAAGTCTTGGACTTAAAAAATGCAAATTTCAACAAGGTTAGGTCACTAGTAGGGCAAGTGCTGTGGGACCAGGGACTGAAGGTGAAAGGTGTGCATGAAGAGTGGTTGTTCCTTAAGGGCACAATCCTTGAAGCACAAAGGAAGTCCATTCCCAAGCAGAGAAAATGTAACAGAAGGGCTGGGAAGCCCTCTTGGCTAAACAAGGAAATCACGGTCCTCTTAAGAAAGAAGACAGAGGCTTATAAACAATGGAAGCCTGGGGCAGGCCCAAGGAGGACTATTCCATGACGGCCTGCATTTGCAGGGAACAGATAAGACAGGCTAAAGTGGTGACCGAACTTAGATTAGCAACGGGAATCAAGGACAACAAGAAGTCCTTCTTTCGGTACATAGGGAACAGAAGGAAAACAAATGGGAATGTGGGCCATTGCTCAAGAACTCAGGAAAGCTGGTTACTGGCACCCAGAAGTAAGCTGAACTCCTGAATGACTACTTTGCCTTGGTCTTTCATCAGACCAAGGGGAAAACCATGACAGGTAGGGAGTAGAGTATGAGCACAGTAGGAATAATCACCTTCCTACTATTGCCATAGAATTGGTGTATGACCAATTAATAAAATTAGACATATACAAGTCAGCAGGACTGGATGATCTTCATCTGAGAGTGCTGAAGGAGCTGGCTGGCCGAAGTCATTGTGGAAACCCTGGCAAAACTCTTCCACAACTCATGGCACTCTGGAGAGGTCCCTGAGGACTGGAAGAGGGCCAATGTTGTGTCCATCCACAAGAAGGGCTGGAGAGAGGACCAGGGTAACTACAGGCAAATCAGCCTAACTTCCATCTTAAGGAAAATCCTAGAAAAGTTCATCAAGGAGTCATCTGCGATAAACTTGCAGATGGTAAAATTCTGAATGACAGCCAACATGGCTTTGTTGCAGGCAGGTTTTGCCGTACCAACCTCATCTCCTTCTATGACCAGGTAACTTGCCACCTGAACACAGGACAGCAGGTTGACATTGTATACCTTGACTTCCAAAAGGCTGTTGATATAGTATCCCATGATATCCTTGGGAGAAAATTGGAGGATTGTGGGCTTAACTCCAAAACAGACAGGTGGGTTAGAAACTGGCTGCAGGATAGGACCCAGAGAGTCATAATGAACGGATCTGTGTTGTCCTGGCGAGAAGTGGGCAGCGGTGTCCTGCAGGGGTTGGTGCTCAGTAGGCATGTGCCGGTTGGCAGTGATCCAATCTGGTTTCAGATCCGGCCACTTCAGATGCCAGCAATCCGATCTGGCTCCGAAGCTTTGGAGCCACCTTGGAGATCTGGCCATAGGCTATAATAGGGAATCAATAAAATATCAATAACTTTGTTGTTTTTTGTTGGATTCTGATGAAACTTGCAGGGATGGTATCCCCTTCTGAGATCATGAAGTCTGCCAAGTTTCAAGAAGATTGGTGCAGGGGTTTTGGGGGAGCTGTACCCCAAATTCCTGAAAGCAAAACTCATGTCACGTCTATGTGTTACAACACAGGGGGGTTGCTGAGGCTGTCACCCTGCTGTGTCTTAACACATGCAGTGTCACCCATGTCAGGAGTTTTGCTTGTCCGCAGCTTGAGGTGCAGTTCCCCCCAAACCCCTACACCAGTCTTCTTGAAACTTGGCAGGTTTTGTGGCTTCAGCCAGGGCCACCACTCCTGCAGTTTTCACCCTCCTGTGATGTAACACATACACGTGACATCAGCTTTGCTTTCAAGAATTTGGGGTGCAGTTCCCCCTGAACCCCTGGACTGATCTGCTTGAAGCTTGGCAGACTTCCTGCTCTCAGCAGAGACTACAATCCCTGAAAAGATCATCCAAATCAGACAAAAACCAAAGTTATAGAGATTTCATTGTTTCCCCATTATACCCTGTGGCTGGATTGCCAAAGCGGCTCTGAAGCTTTTCCAAAGTGCTTTGGAAGCTCCGAACCACTTCGGAAAGCCTAACCAAGACAGTGCTTCGATCCGGACATGCTGCTTCGGACGCCAAAATGTCTGAAGCTTCTCCAGATCTGAAGCTCTGTTGAAGCCTCGTACAGCCCTAGCGCTCGGTTCAGTACTTTTCAACATCTTTATTAATGATTTTGATGTGGGAGTGAAGAGTTCACTGGCTAAGTTTGTGGATAGACACCAAGTTATAGGGAAGCATGGTCACACTTGAAGATAGGCTACAGATACAGGCAGACCTAGACAGGCAGGCAAGTTGGGCAGATCAGAACCTGATGAAGTTCAATGTCGAGAAATGTAAAGTGCTTCACCTCGGGACAAGCAACTCCCAACACACCTACAGGCTTGGCAGCACCAAACTGACTAGCACCACAAATGAAGGGACCTGGGGTAATAATAGACCACAGTATGAATATGAGCCAGCAGTGCGATGCTGCAGGCAGTAGGGCAAATAATACTCTGGCATGCATCAATCGATGCATCTCCAGCAAAACCAAGGAAGTGATTCTTCTACTCTACTCAGCATTGGTGAGACCACAGCTGGAGTACTGCATCCAGTTCTGGGCAGCACACTTTAACAGGGACATGGACAAGCTTGAGAGAGTCCAAAGAAGAGCTATCCATATCATCAGACACTTGCACGGCAAGCCATATGAGGAAAGGCTGAGGGATCTGGGACTCTTCAGCCTGAGGAAACGAAGGCTGAGAGGGGACTTGGTAGTAGCTTACAACTACACTAGGGGAGTACATCAAGGGCTCAGTGAGCAACTGTTCACCAGGGCACCCTAGGGGAAACCCAGGAGTAATGGCCACAAACTTCTGGAAGAACAATTCAGGCTCAACATTAGGCAAAACCTCTTCATAGTCAGGGTGTCCAGACCGTGGAATAAGCTCCCTCCAGAGGTGGTGCAATCGCTTCCCCTGGAAATCTTCAAGAGGAGACTAGACAGTCACCTTGCTGGGGTTACCTGACCCCCAGTTATCTTTCCTGCTAGGTGCAGGGGGCTGGACCTGATGATCTTACAAGGTCCCTTCTGGCCTTGCAATCTACGAATCTTTGGAATGACAGGAAAATAACTTTGTAAGGGAATTCTTAAGAAGATTTCCTATCCCAGTGTCCTCTGCCATGGTAATTAAAGAAAGCTGAATTTACTGGTGCAGGGATATGAAAAGTGCAGTGCTACAAGTGATTCTGTATATCTGTGCTAGCTGTATTACATGTTTAAGGGTAAGTGCTGTAAGTATTCCAACTAGGATCCTCAGACTTCACTTCCCAAGCAATATTCACAAATCTCAGATAAGGCTTTCCATATTAAAAACCCACCAGTTCCCAGATTGGCCCCTAGGGGCCATCCAATCCAGGGGCATAAAAGGGGATAGTGATAGAAGAACCCTTGTCTATCATCCTGCTATTTCTTTTGCTGGCCCATGCCAGGAGCAGGATAGATCAATCTGTGGCTCTCAGATTCTGTAACTCCAGCTCTTGGCCTCCCTGCTCCCCAGTCTTTCTTAGGGAGCCAGTGATTCTCTTACAAACTTGAACCATCAACTGCACATTGATGGACCTCCTGTAACTCAAGGAGCTCATCCAATATCAGATTCTTCATGCAAGCATTGGGGTTCACTTATGTGAAGCATGTTGTAGGAAGAGAGCCTTACAAACCCTGGTGTATTTCACATGCAGCACCCTGTAAGTGGCAACCATTTCCTCATCTTTTATTTTTCCATTGCCTAGTGATTTTCCAAAGGTGCTGAAGGACTGAAGTGATGAATATAGTAAAAATACCTAGATAAAGTAGATTAAACCAAATAGATTAGATTGGATTTAATGGCAGGTTTTTAAAATCTAGGTAATATTTTACTTTAAAAGATTTACTATAGTTGTATAAATTAATACTCAGCTCTGGTTTATCATAGTTTAATAATAGTTACTCTTTGACTACATGATTTGTCATTTGGTTAGTCAATTTTTATTTAAGGATTAGAACAACTGTTAAAATTAGGTTAGTGTGTATGTACACATATATGCACATGAACATACACATGATGATATACATGCCTTCAGAGAGAGAGAGAGAGAGAGAGAGAGCACGCGTCTGATCCATTGTGGTGTTGATCATGTCCTTCATTGCTTTGGGCACCCTGAACTGCCCCTGCAGTTTGTGTGAGTTGAGGGCACTAAACGCCTCTCAGGAATAGCTTAACATCTTCTAGGACCTGGCCCACATAGCATTGTAGCTTAGTGAAAGGCACCTGAATAACAAAGCAGAGTAATGAATGTAAAACTGGAATGCTGCTCTATTAATTGTAAATCCTGTGTCACTGGCATCCCTGCTTTGTATCTTGTTAACAGGCAAAGGGTGGCAGCTCTGAGGCCTTTCCTACAGAAATAGCTGTGGGCTGACACAGAAAGAGCTCAGATCTAGTTAATAAAGTTTGCTCTAAATCTGCACTTTCCGAGAACCTTACATAAATATGGTATATCTACTTTATCTTGTCAAAAGCTTTGTCAGTGTCAAACTGCACAAGCCAGTGCCAAAATATGTAACTAGTTTTACAAATGAATAAGGTTAACTGGTGTCTCCCTGCAGAGTAACAATTTCACTTTTATAAACCCCACCTGAATGGGGTGAGTGCTGCATGGACATACTGTTTTCAGCTTGCAGCCAACATTTAAGCAATAATCCAAGGTGACAGTTTTATGACAGATCTGAGTAGCTCATGAAACAATTGGAAAGCATCCTTTCCCCTTTCTTAAATGAGATCCAAATATGGTCAATTTATAGATGCTGAATGAAGGAAAGGCTCTCTTCTCCTAAAAAGAGCAATATGTTATCATAAAGGAATGGCTAGGCCTTCAAAACATTAAAGAGATTTAAATCAGAATGCCATTTCCAGGTTAACACTCCTGATCTCTAAAGTACCTGGATAAAAAATGTGTTAATGACAATTGACAAAGGCTACCCTTCCTGCATATTTTAGCTAATGGCATCTTAACTCACATGGCTAACATCTCTTTACATGTCAGTTCTCAGTCTGAACTAGAGCTAATCAACAAGAAACACATCATCATATTTTGAGGTTGCTTGTCTAAAATTAAATGCAGAAACAGTTTTTAGAACAATGATATGGCTGGGATGCAAATCTTTAAAATGGAGAAAATCCTAATTAAATCTACAGCTAGCCACTCCACTCAACTCTGTTGTATCTAAACATTAGGGGCCTATAAAAGAACATCCCTGCAGTAGGTGATATTACAGAGTTGTGTGGTCATTTATAAATACTGTAATACATGGAATGTGCCAAGGGATCCAGTGAGGTTTCTATACTGCTGTCCTTTTTGGTTTGGTTTTCCCAGCTGGGTAGTAATGGATCTCCGTAGATTAGATATATATTACATTATGATACTGTCCCTTTAAAGAGGAACTCTCCTCCTGGAAGTTTGTGTCAGACCACTGTGCAGAAGCTAATCCAGCCTGAACATCTTCTGGGATTGGGGCTGGAAAGAGGGAGAAAATCTTCATTAAATCCTATGTCCTCAGAACATAGTAGCTAAATCCCTGTAAACTAAATCAGGAGATCTCAAAACATGGTACTTGTCCCTCTTTTGCAAAAGTCCTGTGAAGTTCATTATGGTATCTAAAGACTACAGTCTACAAGGGAGAGAACTGTTGTTAAACTGTGCTGCAGTTTATCTAAAAACTTTTTTGTGGAAAGTGTCCCTTTTCTTGAAATTATTTAATATAGTTCATTAGAACCCGCCTACTCCCTCCCCACAAAAAAACCCAAAAAGCCCAACAACCCAACAAAACAATGCCAACCAACCAATCACATAAGCCATACTACACCCACCCAAACTGAAATCTTTTCAATGTTTTATGTTTAGTTTTTTGATTAAATATTTAAAATAAGAGAAACTCCTGTCTATTCTGTTTTTTGACTCCTACACTGGTCATGGCAACATAGCCTATGCTATGGAGTGATTCACTGCTGGCATGACAGCAAGAGAACTGTGAGAAAAGAAATACATCTTAAGAGGCCACGATTCCCTTCCTGTCCCCATTTGTACCAGGAAATAGTCATTTTATGATGGCCTATACTACCAGAAAAATAGTATAAGCCTCATGTTGTCTCGGCTCTCCTGGTTAGCTCATTGTATGGGTGGAGTCAAGGCTCTGTGTGCTCTATGCTTTTTCCTGTTGACCTTCCTCAGGGACAGAATGAAGGTTAAAAGGGTTCATGATCCCCCTCATCTCTATGGCTGCTTATACACATGCTTGGGGTGGGGGCGGGGGAGGCTTTTAATCAGATTGGTTCCTGGACAGCTGCTCAAATTAAAATGGCTCACAGTCAAGTGTATTAACCCTCACACATTTCAAAATGGTTGCAGGATGCTTTAACTAATGCTCCTTCAGTGCTGTTTAGATAAAGCACCCCCACAGCCATTGTGAAACGTGCAGGGGTTTAGTACACGTGGCAGGGAGGTGATGCTGGGGCTTTCTAACCAGAACATGAACAAGCATGTCTAGAGGCACCCTGTGTGCCTAGACCCAAGCATCAGGTTGTCCTCACAGATGGTCATGTGGCATTTTGTTTTTAACTCCCCTTGCACCTTGATAATCTTTGGATAAACCTCAGTATGTTACAATGGAGTCCATATGAAATAGGATCATGACTATATTTTCCAGGTCCCTGGTCAAAAGGTCTGAAATACAAGCACTATGATGACATTACACAACACATAGCGTTAGTGGTGCAGGACCAAAACCTTCCTGCCTCTGAATCATGATGGGCCACAAAGCAGTATAGGCCTCGCCCAAGAAAGGAACGTGTTTGGTCCTCAACCCCATTCTTGCTCCAGGCTTTAGGGAATGACACTGAACATACATACTGCAGAGGTAGTATGGTACATGTATCACGGGTTCAGAACTTTTAAATATCTGTCAGCAGAACACAGCTGCCACTTGTATTTTAGAGCCTATGAGAGCGTGTGGTCACACCTGTAGACCTGGCAGCAGAAGAGAGAACTGGATCCAAAGGACTCTTGAGAGCGGTGGGGATAGGGATGTGGGTTCCATGAACTTTCTTTTCACCAGCTCAGGAGCCGTTCTGAACCTCAGTCTCAGCCAGTGGCTCCAGATTGTTGATAAAGCCTTCCTTTACACCAGACCCTGACATGTAACAGCTGACAGTCTGTAGCCTTTTGTGATTTATGCACCCCTTAGGGCTTTATAAATAGGGCAGACAAAGCTTTCCCTTGCTGTGTGTATATTACCAGTAAATTATTCCTCCTGCTGTTGGGGTGCAGCAATTTCCATACCTTTGCTTTGGGAGCATATTTTACCTACAACAAAGATTCCTTTGTCTGACAGCAACCAGCTTGGAGATGCACAAACTTCTTCTGTATAAAGACTTGATCATAAGCAATATTGAGATTAAACTCTCTCACTTCCCTGGCTTTATTACAGCTAGAGATGTACAGAAGACTCCTAAATTTCACCTCAAAAGTTTTGATTAGGAACTCATAGCTTTGCAGGATTAAGCCTTCAGATACTGCGATATTTTGTGCTTCATTTAGATTTGGAGAAAATTAGGAAAAAGCAGGTGTGACTCTTTAAGTCTTTACTTGTATGAGTAAAGCTTATTCATGAGTAAATGTTTGCTGATTTGAGCTATAAATACAGTAGAATCAGATGATAGAATATGGTAATCTTTTTGGCAAATATCTTTTTTAATGTTGGTCACTTACCTAGACTGTGAGCATATCTACATGTGCATTAATGTGCCATAATTATGTTGCATTAAGTTTAGTACCTCTAATACCAGGTCCTAATTTAATGTGCCATAATTAGCACTACTACACAGTAGCACCAGTATATGTTTTTTATGTGACGCTAATGCACAGTAGACTAATTTCACTCTGCATTAGTACGGCTTTCACTCTGATGTATCAAAGCGCAGTAGAATTAGTCTACTGTGCTTCTAGTGTCTTGTGTAGATGTGTCCTGTGCTATTATTTAAGCATAAGTTAGATAAGTAATGATAGATGGCTCAGCTGATTACTGTGAAAAAGAGAAACAATAAACGAGGACCAAAGCGCTGGAAATATTTGTGCAGGTTTGGCAAGCTGCATCTGGCCCCTAAACATTATTTATTTATTGCTGTTTTATGTGTACATGTGTGCTTGAAAATAAAGAGAAAAATACATTTGCTCATTATTAGATTGATTTAATCCAGTTTACGTAATCGCTTCTTTGCATCTTAGACTATTGAGTGAAGCCTAGAGTTTTTCTAAGGTATCAGCCAGATAGTTCCCAGTTTCTTTTCCTTGCATAAGGACATTTTTCACAAAGAAGGATCGTATTTATTAAAAACACTCCACTAAATGGATTTTGAAATGAAAAGAACTGTCTTCTCATCTTTATTTTAATAAGAAAAATATAGAGTTTCAATACTAGTTATAAATGTGGGAAACCTAGTCCTGCAAAGAATTCAAATCTGAACATTTCATTCAGGCGACTTAGGGACAAGATAGTTTTAGATCTAAGAAACATGTAAAAAATGACTCATTGTTAATAGGGTGAGCTCTATGCATTTGGATTAGGGTTAACTGACAGTATCCACTCACCTTTTATTCTCACAGATTCCACTGGAGGAATTCTTTGTGCTGGCCTGAAAAAGATAGAATTAGGTGTTCCATTTACACTATTGATCTTAATAACCTCAACTCATAAATACCTACTTTATGACATCAATAAAAAGAGAATAGTGGCAACTTCTAACAATAGAAATTGTTACTTTGTAATTGAAGTATTTCATTGAGCATCTCAAAGAGACTCCATAGTGGTACAGCAGTGATATTTTATTACCACTTTTTAAATAGTGCATAGAGAGACTGCCTTTTTTTTAAACAACTGAAGATTCTAATTAATTGAGCGCAGTACAGCTTCCAGGTTCCATAGTTATCATAGTTTTTCTTTTTCATGTCTGATTCCTCCCACCTTTATCTCATCTGTTAACAAGCAGAATATCCCTTTAAATACCCTTATGGGTGTAAGACTAATTTTAGGCTAGGCAGAATTGGACAAGCTGAAGCAGAGATCGTTTTACACAAAACCCCCCTCCTGTTACCTTGCCTTAATGTACTCATAATGAATGTTATCTGCTGCTAGGGGGAGGGTCAAAAGATATTTCTGATACAGCTATTCTCAGATTCCCTCACACCTGTAGTTCAGAGGAGCTAGAGCTTCCTCTGTGTCTCTCATCCATCAAGCAACCACTGCCAATAGGAAAAATGATGTGATGCTGTTCGTTTCCACTAAACTCTCTAACAACTGCACAGCTCCTTTCAGCTTCAGGTAACAGGCAAAAAGTTATATAAACACAAAACAATGGCAACCAAAAGAGGAACAATAACCTTCCCTCAATGGTAGTTTGAAATCACTGGCTCCTTAGCCAGTTCAAATCACCATAACTGAGAAGGAACAGATTACTTCACGTATCTGGGTGGAAGAAAAGCCTCAGATCATTCACAGATGGTTCTGACGTTGCAGTACAGACAGGACATAGACACAATAACTGAGAAATACCCTTGAAACTTTACTTACTCTGTAAGTAATTATTCTCTTTTAAGGCCCGAGGCCTATAATATCCATTGGTTCCCTTTTAGAGGATCTTTCCCTTCAGCCACAACCTTCCTGTTATACTAGTCTAGCCATGCTACAGGTACTAGTTTATCACAATTTGGTAGTGTAAAGGGGGTGGGAGGGCAAGGAGAGGTGATTGGACTACCCGCCCTGGGCGCCAACTATGTGTATGTGCCAGAAGGCCCCCTTGGCAGTCTTTGCCATGGCAGGGACTGCCCTGAGCTGCCTGGCTGTCAAAGCCAAGTAGGTGCAGCCCCAGCCCCAGACATGTATTGGGCAGCAGGGTTGGGCATAAGTTGAATGGTGCTTCCACCCCAGGAGTCTTTCCCATATCCAACACACCCCAGTGTCCAATAGCATACCTGGAGAGAGAAGGAGTGAATGAGCAGGAGGGGTGGCTCCCAGGGACTTGATCTGATGTTCCTATAGCAGTAGGAAAAGCAGCAGTAGCAGCTGTCTTCATTGTGATGACAGCCAGGGCAGGTAAACCTTGTCTTCCCCTCAGCTGCTGCCATCCCACTGTCCTTCCTTCTGCCCTCCCTGCCCTCCCTGCCCCCCGTCCCCACCTCCTCAGCAGCTGAACAAGCTTACTAGGGCTCTACAGTCTGGTAGACAGTCTTCTCTTAATGTTCTTCCTGAGCCTAATTCAGAGAGGTTCTCAGAGAATCCTTTTGAATTTTTGAGCACCCTTAGCACTCAGTTTCCTCTTGAGTTGAGTATGCTCAGCACTTTGAAGAGTTATCCGGTGGTGGAGAAAAGAGAAAAACAATGCCCTAATTTACCAGAATTCCTTTGTTGCTTGTTGGCTCTTCTGAGAGAGAAAACTGTGCTTTCTTACCCTCAGAAATCACCTAGAGCTCCAGAAATTCCTACTTAGATGACTCCCCAGAGGACTCTACCACAGGACTTAGAGTCCCCTTTACCTATGTTCAGAACTGAAAAGGATATGGGTGTCATCCACTGAGCCATCCAACTGCTGCCAGAGTGGATTAAAAAAAAAGAGACTGCTTCTTTCCAAAAAAACAAAAAAAATGGAGGGAGTGGGTTGGAGAGACTATACCTGAAAACGGACCAAATATTGTTTATTTATACCAAACTCTCTTCGGTCTCTGGTCCAAAAGCTTTCTTGGACAAGAAAGCAGAGGGGAAGCTGGATAGCTTGATGTCCAAGAATTCATCAGCTGTGATCTTTCAGTGTATGCCAAAAGAACTGCACTGGAATGGCTTGTTTCTCTCCATTCCTCTCCCAGAGGACATTTCATGTTTGTTGTATCAACCTGGAAGTTAATATCCTTGAGTTAAATGGCCACTTTTGGTATCTTTGGTACTGCTCAGATTTGCCAGAGGTGTACCTAATGGCATATGGTGTGCTATGTAGTGTCCAGATCAGACTTCTGAACACAACTTTTCCATTCAACAATAGGCAAATTTATCAATACACAGAGATAACAGAAAAGAAACAATACAAACTTGTAAGATGGGAAACTCCTTTCTTGAGAGCACGGAGGCAGAAAGGAATCTTGGGGTCATTATTGACTCCAAGATGAACATGAGCCGACAATGCGAGGTCACGGTTGGCAGGGCTAACCAGACCTTGTTGTGCATCCACAGATGCATCTCTAGCAGGGACAAGGAGGTGATTCCCCCCGCCCCTCTATGCAACACTGGTCAGGCCACAGCTGGAGTACTGTGTCCAGATCTGTGCACCCCACTTCAGGAGGGATGTGGACAACATTGAGAGGGTCCAGAGGAGGGCCACCTGCATGATTTGGGGACAACAGGGCAGACCCTACAACGAGAGACTGTGGGACCTGAACCTCTTCAACCTTAACAAGAAAAGGCTGATGGGGGACCTGGTGACTGTCTATAAACTCACTAGGGGGGACCAGAAGGGTTTGGGAGAGACCTTGTTTCCCCTAGCGCCCCCTGGTATAACAAGGAATAATGGCCATAAGTTGTTGGAGAGTAGGTTTAGATTAGACATCTGTAAGAACTACTTCCCAGTCAAGGTGGCTAGGATCTGGAACCAACTTCCAAGGGAAGTGGTGCTGGCTCCTACCCTGGGGGTCTTTAAGAAGAGGCTTGATACCTACCTAGCTGGGATCATTTGAGCCCAGTTTTTCTCCCGCCCAGGTGGGGGGGTCGGACTTGAAGATCTACAAGGTCCCTTCCGACCCAACTTCTATGATTCTATGATACTATGAAACAATAAAGCAATTATGTATATCTACCAAATCCTAGGGCTGTGATCAGAGCCAAAGTACATTTGCCCAGGACCCAGTTTTCATTCTGATGCTCTGTCTTAGGTGTCAGATGTCAGCATGTCAGCAGCCTGGAGGTGGGATCTGCCCATGGTCCCCCCAGTAGGGTGGATGAGATGGGCTGGTGTTGTGCTTTCTGTCCATAGTGGCCTTGGGGACACTCAGGGGGCACAGGGACCCCTCTTGGGGAGGAGGAGGACATGGGTGGGATTGGGAAGGGACAAGGAGGAGGATGGGGAGGGACAAGGAGGAGAACAGAGAAGGACAAGAAGGAAGGATGGGCTGGAAGCCGGGCAGAGGACCCTTTGTTACTCTCAAGTCTCTGCTTCCCTCCTGATGGGTCCTGATGACGTTTCATCCATGGTTATTGGTGGTTGGTCTCTCTGTGTTGTCATAAATCTTGATAGTTTATGCACATGCTAATTTGTTTTTTCTGGGGCTTCTCCTAATTTCATCTGTTTCCCCAAAACTGGGATTCAGCACCCCCTGCTCTGGGGCCTTGTTAGCTGGTGCCACTTTATCTCATGTTATGGTACAGTATGGTACATGTCCCTCTCTTTCCCAGGCTGTGTGTCCTTGTTGGCCTTGTTGCATTAGAAAGCTGTGTGAAACTGTGACCCAGAATCTTAGAAATCAATTAACCCCTGTTGCCCATCTTGGACCATTCTTATGTGCATATATGTGTACACACACACACACACACACACACACACACACACACACACGGTCTTGTGTATATATATATAGACCTATAAGCCAATTCCTAAAAAACAAACCTTTAAATACCATTGTCTGAGACAACATTTCTGAGTTCATGCATGGAGAGCTGGCATGGCCTCTGGATGCAGAAATGTTTTTTCCACCATTCATATATTCTGAAATTATGAAAAAATTAAAATGTGTTAATCTAATCATAGATACCAGCTTGTAAACAAAAAAATAACTATGTAACTCACGGCAATCATTGCTAAATTAGCGATTCCATTTTACTAAGTACTGCAAAGTTTTTTCTTTTATATATGTCATCCAATGATTTGGATTTAATACCTTTATATATGTATGCATGTATGTGCATCTATATACATCCATTTTCACAAAATATGGGATGTACAGAGCAGACAGAGGCTATAAACTGAGATAAAGCTGAAAAATAATTTAGTAACTCAGGAGGAGGAATTTCCAGCATAAGTGATATATTGTACCACAAAGAGTCCCATTAAAGCAAGTGGGAAGAAAAGAGTTGGAATCTGATAAGTTCAATTAGAAAATGACTTGCCCAAGGTCACAGTGAGTCAGTGGCAGAAAAGGCATACCGATTTCATTTTCTGACTCCTAGTCTTCTAGACCATAAGAGTGTTATTGATAATTTTTCTCTGTGTAATATCAACAATTTATCTAGAAGCTTATCCTCTTTCAGGATTATTTCAAATGGTCCTGCTATATCCTAGACTGTTATAACTTTGTACCGAAGAAAACTAGATTGAAAGCAAAACTACATAGCACTTGTAAGCTGATATTTTCCTCCCATTATCTTTATTTTTTATTCAAAATGGTATAATGATGGTATGAGCTGAAGGGTAAAAATAATGGTCAGTAACAAACTAGATTATACTGATCAGGTAGTTGCTTTGAGACTTCATAGCTTGTAACTGGCTTTATTAGCACTTGCTAATGCAAAGACCTTTTGTATGCATAATTATAAAGTTTGTATGCTACTGGCATTGTATCTTTGCCTCTGCAAAAATCTTCCCACTTTATTTCATGTCAGCAGTTAATCCAAGCACTTTAGTCAGCTAAAACAGCACTAAGTTATCTTCCCTCTTTTGGAATACTATAATTATTTCCAATTGGACTAAAAACACCCTGTTCTTTTTAACTCGCCCACTGGATACTTGCCTTCATTTTCCTTCATGTGGACTTGATATGCAGTTGTATATGTGCAAGCATGTGACAGTGCTGCCACACTATACAATGAACATTTTTTTGTTTGCTCACATCAGTGTTTAAAGCATATTTTTAGAAAGTTTTCACTTAACCAGATATATATCTTGAAAATTCCTTAAAATATACAGAATAGTCTTAGTGTAAGTCACAAACATTTTTCTGGTGTATTGAAACCATCCAATATTAATTTCAAGACAGCTCAAGAGCATAAACCCAAGTGCTGAGTACTGGGGCCATATTTTCAGTATTTCTAATGACGGCCAGGTGTTCAAAAGAACCTGTTGTCATGTAGGCAATATATGTGTTTCATGTATGAACTTTGGATGTTGAACTTTGGAAAATGGGCCCAAATGTTTTAATACACATTAAAGGGCCTGTGAGCTTGATAAGTCTCCAGATCTGCAAATAAATATGGATGAAGATAATTTGTTTTTAACCTGGAGAATAGTTAATGGACCAAATCATTTCCTTTCAAGCAGGATAGTGGGACTGAAAGATATGATAATTTGATGTTTTATGGTCTCCAATTTTTCAGTTAAAGTCTGTTACAGGCACAGTATTCAACCATAAGCTACTTTTTCATTTTATGTTCTTGTAAAAAGCAGAAAAAGAAAAACACAAACTCTAAAGCATATGTCTAGTGTATGTACATTAAAAAGTCCCTTTGGGAGGAACCCTAAATATTTTTATTTATAAATGTGTGGCCCTCTTACAGATACGATCCTGTCTGCACCCATATGCTAGGGACAGACATTCAAAAAGCCAGAGCCTGAATTGATTCAATCTTTGTAGGTTACTCTAACCTGTACAGATTGAACTAATTTGCAAGTGAATAGACATTCACTTCTGATTTAGGAAATGCAGGCAAGGGACTGCAGCCAGGTTCTGCCAGCCCTGACCACCACCTCTGCTGATTGCTCCCTGCGTGAAGTGAGTGGTGGAATAAGCCCCCTCCCTGCCCCCTTCCCCAGACACCAGAGGGAGGGGGGAAATACACCCCTCCCCTGCACCCTTTGCCTGAGGGGGCCACATCTCAGCATAGTTTCTGGCCATGCCCCTGCCCCTGCCCCTGCCCCTGGAGCAGCGAGGGGAGTTGCAGGGGGAGAACCCTCATGGGGCAGCAGCCTTTGTTAGGGTGCCTGGGGAGTGCAAGCAGTGAGGGGGTTTATTTCCCCCTCCCTTTCCTGTTTCACCAGCAGGGACCCCATGCCTGGTGGGGCAGAGCAGCCCTTGTCAGGGTACCCCCGCTTCACTGTGCAGTGGCAGTGGCAGGGGCAGGTACATGGCCAGATGCCATTCCAGCATGGCTCCCTTAAGGTGAAGGGGGCAGGAAGGGGGTTAATTCTTCCCTCTGTCCCCTCTCCCTCCAGGGACTGCTAGCCCTGCCTCTACTGCTTGCCCACAGCCAGACAAACCCTGGCTGCAGTCCTTAACAGGGAGAGGGGATTGAAAAAAGTATTAACCCTCTCCCTGCCCCTTCACCTTAACAAGACCATGCTGGGACAGCATCTGGCCATGCTCCTATTAAGGTGCAGGTTAATTTTTCCCTCCATCCCCTCTCCTCGCACCCCCCAGGGACTGCAGCTAGGGTTTGCCTGGGTTTGGATGAGCGGCAGAGGCGGTGGCCAGGGCTGCCAAACCCTGGCTGTAGTCACGGGGGGAAGAGGGGACAGAGGGAGGAATTAACCTCCTCCCTGCCCCTTCACCTTAACAGGGTCATGTCAGGATGGCAATTGGCCATGCCTCAGGTGGTGGTGGGTCAGAGGCAGGGGGAAGCTGAAGGTGCAGCCTGGCCCCGTGTACTAGGCGCAGGGTGCTACCTCTACTTCTTTGCTGCCACTGTTGTCTGTCTGCTTGGTGTGGGTAGCACCTACCAGGATGGTCAGGGTGGACCCCCATGATGGTGATGGCAACAGTGACAGTGCCAGTGGCTGGGAAGTTGTAGGGGTAGTGCCTGGCACCTGGTAGACAGGGCCAAGCTGTGCCCCCACTGCCAGGTAGGGGAACAGTGAGCAGGACATGCCCATCTCAGTGCCTGGCAGCTGCTGGTAATAGGGTTTGGGTCCGAGGGGGTCTGAGCCTGCAACGTGCACGCTGCTGTGGGGGCTAGGGCCAGCCTGGGCCCTGCTTTCTGGTGGGTAGAAGGGCCCACTGGGCAAGAGCTGCTCCCTCAGCTGCATGCTCAGCTGGCTCTGCCTCAGACTAGCTCTGTGTGGGTGGGACAAGTCCCCTCTTGTCCCATTTGCTGGAGACAGCAGACCTCCCTGCCGCTGCTTCAGGTGAGGTGGGGAGAAATGCCTGACAGGGGCTGCTATGCCACAGCCAAGCAGACACTGGCTGGGGTCTGCTGGGGGAAGAGGGAAGAGAGGGTGGGAATAAATCCCTTCCCTGCCCCCTTTACCTCAGGGGGCCATGCTGGACCCGCATCTGCCCATGCCTCCACCCCTGCTTGGACTAGAGAGCATAGCCCAGCCCATGGCTGCAGAGGATGCTGGAGGACTGGTTTAACTTAAACCAGGAAGGGTTCTGGGACAGAAGTTGCATACACTGGCATGACCCAGATCAGTTATGTCTGATACTACATTCAACCAGATTTATCTTAAACCAGTTCTGGCCATTTTGAAACAGGTTTATGTGCACCAAGTTTGTGTTCTGTTACAGTTTTAAACCAGTTTCTAATTACTTAAACTGGTTTATGTGTAACTTCTGTTCCCAGCCATAAAGTTAGGCTCCTGCTTAACTACCTTTCTTAAATGGACCTTGTACATTCTGTCAGCTTTTCTATTAATTTTTTTTAGCTGTATTAAGAAAAAAGGCAAATTGCATTTAATCAAGAATATTCTCATTGTCATATTCAGACACACATGTACAGTGCTCTCATTCACAGGCAACAAGATTATTCAACTCCTAATTCTCTACAAGGAAAATCTGGTCTGGTCTGTATTTTAGCAGTAATGTATTTTTTAATAATTCTTCAGTTTGAACTTCAGTGAATTTTTAATCTTTGATCAGTCTGTAATTCTGTGGTCAAGATAAAGATATAAAATGAAGCTGACTTGTGTAGTACCGTAAAAAGTTACTTTCTGTTTGATTTAGCTCAGAAAAAAGATAAGGGGAGGGTAGGTATATGATACTGAAAATTGTCTCTCTTTGGAATATAGAAAATATGATTAAATCTGTCTTAAGTCACTACTCATGAGACTACAACTAATTTCTAAACATAGGTATTTTACTAAAAAAATGTAAAATAGGATTATTCTTGATGTAATTGGAGATTCTATACAGCAGTCTCTTAGAACCAGAAGTTGCCTAGAAAAGGGTTTTCTCTTATTCCAGTTTCTCTCTAAGATCTAATTTGCATGTTGATGCAATAACATCATCAATGATGGGCACAAAAGAGTCATGTAGCAGAATCCCACAGGATATTGTTGTTATATTTAGAGAGGGAAAGGCCCTTTTACTGTTGAATGAAACTCTTAACTTTCATTTTTAGTCAGTGCTTATCTGTTTTACTACCTGTCTGTCTGACTATTGGGCTTTATATAGCAGCCAAAGCATCCGAATGCTATAACATGAAGGGCAAAAGTAAAGTCCCTAGCAGACAGCCAGAGTTTCCACCTTTTCTCTCTTTTTACGATAAAATCTCTTCTTTTATTTTGTTAGATTTTATCATCATCACCAACTTTTTTGTCACAGATCCCTCAGCATGATTTACTCTACAACATGTTTCATTTAGTAGGAACTTTAAGGTAATAGCCTGACCTAGTTGTAGCCCAGGGAGCTCTGCTATGACATCAGTAAGGTCCAGGATTTTACCTTTGAGTCTAAGGTATCTATTAACCTCAACAGTAGGCCTTTCAGAGTATGGTACACCAATGGCTTGGCCAAACCCCCTGGGGAAACCACACAAGCATTTCAGTTTATACTTTTCATGTGGCACCTGTAATAAATAGTTACATAAAAATGATGGACAAAGCATGAAAAGGAACAAGGCTTCATCTCTGTGTGCCTCTTATTTAAGTGACCCTGCATCACAGCTCAGGTTCAGGAAAGGAGCCGAAGCGGCATACCTGGTACACTCCTTGGGCAGTTGAATAGGAATGAATGGACCTGAGGGTATGGAGCTCAGCTAGTATGAGTGGAAAAAATATGATACTTCCCGTAGAAAAAGCCTAAGGAACCTATAGAACCTAGTAGTAATTTATTTCCTTCTTGGAGCAAGGAGAAAGCAAGGAGGGAATTGTGACTCCTATAAATAGCAATGAATTAGGCTTTACTATGTTTTTGGGAGACAGACAAGTATTATTATATCAGTGGTTAAAGGTGATATTGTATACTATGTACTACAGTATTCCCTACAAGGAGCATGCTTTAAGAAACTGACCATCTCCAGTAATGTGCCGAGTGCTTTTCTGACGGCATCCAAGACCTCACAGGATGTATTTAGCAGTTCTTAGGATCCTTGGCTAGGTGGTAAGGTCTCTTCAATATAGTACTATGGTATCTCACAGCAACCTCTACACCATCAATGAATACAATAACAAAACTAATATTATGATGGGGTTTTCAAAGATTCCAGTTGAAACAGTCAGCCTTATGTTGAGCACTTTTGAAAATGCCACCTTAAACTTTACCTTACAGAGAATTTGAAAGTCTCCTGCCATTGTCACTTGGGATCTTTATCAATGCCTAAGAGAAAGTAGGTATATTTTTTGGGAACTAGGCACCTATTTTCCTGTTTTAGGAATATTTCTGTGTTAGAAATGATCCAAAGACTTTGGAAATCAATGGAAAGCTGCCCGTTGATTTCCATAGGTTTTGGATCAGGTCCTTATTCCATCATCAAGCAATATTTCCTTAATTTTAAGCCTACATCATTAGTAGTCTAGACTTCCTGCTGAGAACAATTATCACTGAAATATTGGCTGTTTCTGAGAGACACCAGTACTATTCACAAGTCTGGAGAGAGTGAAAAAAGCTACCAATGTTTCACAGAAAAACTGTTTTAAAATACTGTAATGACTAAGGCACTGATCCTTGGCTGGTATAATACAATATGACTCCATTCAAGTCAGCTCAGCCCTGGCAATTACAACAGATGAGAAGCCAGCTCTCAGAGTTTTCTTTTCTAGTAAACATTTACCTACCTAAGCTGCAACTGATCAGTGCTATTTTCCTTTAAATAGCCACCTGGCAGACTTGATGGATACATTCCCCGTGAGGGAAATCTGGAATTGTTTTTAAGTATTTTTTTGGGGAATGCCCTACTGAAGGCTGTTCATAGTTGGCAAATGTTTATAGCTTGGAAAACAGAGAAACCCCTGCAGCCCTCTTCCATCAGTCGAAGCTTATAGTAATAGTGGAAAATATCTTGGAGAAGGCAAAAACATTCTTCAGTTCAGACAAGGTAGTTCTGTTCTGTTCCATAGCTGGCTGCATTTGTGTAGAAATTAAAATTGTGCCCCTTACTTGTCCATCCCGAAGAAAAGGCTGCTTTGAAGTGCAATAGGATCCTATTCTGTCTGGAATGCTGACTCTCTTGTTGAAAGAGGATGAAACCTCTGAGGAGTGTGGCAGAAGAGGCTGATCCAGAGGCAGAGTCAACACATCTATTCTCCCTTGCTGCTGCTTTTCTCAGCAATAGCTGGGCTGCTCACTACTCAAATGCCTGATTACTCTGAATATAACAAAAGCCTTAGTTTCCTTGGGAGTCCAAACAGCCAAGTATGTGGCTGCATGTGCTGTTCTTACTCATAAATGCAAATGCTAACCTATAAATCTTTCCTTTTACAGTACTGTAATAACATTCTATCTATTTAGCCTAGTACAATACCATCACAATAGCTTTTTCATTGTACTGAATTCATATTAGACTAATATAATGAGATGCTACCACAATACCATGAAATAAAACGATGTTCTTGACGTATTTCCAAAACATTTGAACACTGTTTCCAAATCGACCTTGTGAATAAATTAAATAATAGCTTACAAAAACGTCCTCTAGCATTTTTTAGAATGTATGTAAATGCAGAGCTTGGCTGTTTACATGTTTATAGTGTCTGGGATTATACAGTGTATTTGTGCACATGAGTGTTGTCTCTAGGTGTATTTGTCATTTGTGCTCAGTGATTTGCACAGAATTCTAGCATGATTTGCTCTTCAAGATGTCCAAATCATCCTCCTCTCCCTGATGACCTGCATATTAAGCTTCTCTGCTGTAGGACTCCAGATTTCCCTTCTACTTGTCATTTATGTTATAATCATTGAGCATCTTTCCACTATCCTGTGCTTATTACTGGCTGTACTTCGTGCAATAGCCCTCAGAACTATCTGATATCAGATTTTCGAAAGGCTTCTTCTTAAAAAAAAGGTTTAACATACTTTTGTATATTTCTCATATTAGAGAGGCAGAGAGTTAAATCGGTTTAAGGTGGTAGGAGTAGATTACAAATTTTGAATGAAGTGCAGGACACTTGTTTCAATGCAAGACATTTTTTTTCTAATACACATAGAGATAAAGGGACAAAAGAGATTTTTTTGGGTTTATTTCAGTCTGGTTATGGATTTTAAAGCTAGAGAATCATTATGGTCATCTAGCCTATCAGCCTGCCTATTACAGGCCATAGACCCTCACCTGACAATTTTTGCATCAAGCTTGTAACCTCTGGTTGAACTGCAGTATGCCTTTTAGAAAGCTGTCTATTGATTACAATATCTCTCGAGTAAAAAAAAATAGCCCAAAAGAAAGATCTTGTATGGTTTACAAAATATTTTTCTGATGAATGCACTAACATGTATCTTTAATATTCCTATTGTGGGGCCTGATCCAAAGCTTATTGATTTATTTTTACTGACTTTAATGGGTTCTTACAGATCCAGCTGAAGGTAATGGATTGTTTTCATCTCTTATGCAGTAAAACTCTGTGGCAGACAGAGGACCAGTTGCTTTTCCACATGATACACCAGCATCATTTCTATGAGTTGATGTCAGCTGGGAACAACAGGTGGATTTCTCCTAAATGCTCCTCTTGATAGATGCTATTTTACTTGACCTTTTGAGGAGGAAATGGTACATATGCTTGTGAGAAACACTCTGACATGGTTTCATAGGGGGACGTGCATTGTTTCTACAATGACAATGGGTAATTTTCCACTAAGTACTTTGCCAAAAAATAATTATTGTGGTTGGGATATGTCTTGCCTGGTTTTTGAGCACCTTGGAAACTTTCTTCTTCCTGGTGGCTCCATCTAAAGTAGAAATGGAAAAACTTGGTGAGCTTTTTCCTAATCTGCTACTTGAATCATATAAAAGCATATAACTAAGACAGTTTTCACAGGACATGCAGTTAGTACTAGGAGTTGCGAGGAACTGCTTAAAACAGTCTTGGCAATAGGGATCACAGGACTCCTTTGTCTCATGAGACTGCCACGGCTACAGGGATACAGCAGAGGTATACTTTGGGACATGTGCCCTGTGCAGTGCCAGCGCACAGGACAGTGTCAGTGGCTGTGTGCCAACAAGGGTGGCTAGGCCAGAGGTATAGTGGCAGCTGTTTTTATGTTCCTCAACTTGGCACCCAGTGTTGTTTTTGTTGGTCTCTGCACCCTCTTTAGCTATGCTACCAGGCTAAAGAGTCACATTCCTTCTTCCTGTTCTTCTGACCCTGTGGATCTTGACTCTTGGCTGTACACTAGGCCATTTGTAACAGTAGGGGTGGAGAGATCTATCGCCTAGGTCAGCAGTGGCCAAACAGCAGCTTGTGAACTGCATGCCGCTTACCAGCATGGTACTTGCACTCTCACCCCACTGCTTGAAGCCCTGCCCACTTCTTTTGGGACTGCCAGCTCAGGTGCTCGGCTGACGGGGTGGGGGCTGCAGCTGTGCTGCTTACCGGAGTGACCCCCTGCCCTCCCACTCTCTTACTGGGTCATGCAGGACTTCTTCCCTCCCCCTGCTCTCCAGCTCTTGAACTTCAGTGGAGGATCAGCTGTGGCTCCCAGGGTGAGTTACTTTGGCCACCCCTGGCCTAGGCAGTCTCCCGGGAAGTGAGGCAGGTGAGCTTGATTCCTGCCACAGCGAAGTGGTCCTAAAATCCAGGTGTCCCACCTCCTGAGGAAGTACTCTTACCATGCAAGTGTTGAGCAGAAGGTGGGCACCATCCCCACCAACTCTAGTCAGAAGTAAATGCTGTGCTTTATACAAAATCCAATTAGAGTATTCAGGTTCAACTAGGCATCTCTCTTCTGAATTATCTGGCATGACAGAAGTCTGCTTCCCTTGTATTTCTGAGGTAAGCTTTAAGTAGAAGAGAATCTCAGATATACCCCTGTGCTTGTCAGATTGTGCTTGGGAAGCACCCTGTAAAGGGATTTAAGATTTGATTTGGGAGACTGTCCTGGGACAAGGCACATACCTATTTTATGCATTCTGGACACATCTACATGTGCAAATAATCCAGCAGAAGTTTACTCTTGAGTTCTCAAGAGTAAACTCTCCCGAGCACGTCTACATGTGCAGGGATGCAGGAGCGGACTGCTACCACTCCTTGTGGTCTGGCAACACCCTGTAACAGCCAGACTTTCCCTGGGTGCTAGCCCAGGGGCCAGGAGCCAGCTGTCTCCTGGCCGGGGCTGGGACATTGCTCCCTGCCCCTGGGAGCTGCCTGCTGCCGGGGTGGGCTCCACCCCTGGAGCCCAGGCAGGGACAATGTCCCCCTGCACCAGCAGCAGGGAGGTCCCAGGTCCAACTCCATGATCATGGGGCATGGGCTGGGAGAGCTGGCACTGGGAAATAAGGATTCTGATGAATTTATATACAAAGCCCTGAGTTCTTGAGTCTGTTTCCTCCTGCAAGAGACATATGACCTCTATCAATCATATCAGGGAGTGGAAGGGAGACCTTGTGAAAAGTATGACTTTCACTGAGGAAACATGGAACTCAGAATCCAAATCTTGGCAGGTAAATTCAAGAGGAATTGATTTTCTAATCTTGAACTTAAAGTGCTTCTCATTTTAAAGTCTCAGCCTACAAACTATCTTGTTCAAATGCTTTCTGTTTTCTTCTAACAGAGATGTGATTGCAGTCTCATGAAAAAGTATGCAGTTAAAATCAAGAGACTATTCTTCTTCTATGACTCTGCAACTGCCTTGCGATGTGACCTTGGGTAGATCACTTTACCTTGCCATTCTGTAGTGTTCTCCTCTGTAAAATAAAGATTATACTACTGAATCACCTATCCAAAGTACTTTGGATCCTGTACAACAAACACACCAAATAAATCCTAAATATTATTATTGTTAATAATACTGATGATGATCTATTTAGTTTCCAGTTCACCTGAAATACGTAGAAATACTAAGCAAAAAGAATTCTTGTTGCTTGTCACTTTGTTTATAGGGAATGTAGTTGTCCAGCTGGACAGCTGCTTAAAAATGAACTGATTTCTGTGTCTAGCATTTGAATGTTGGCCTTCAGTCCACATACGACATTTGGTTTGTTTGGATACCTGCTGTCTTTTTCTTCTTCTCCCAGCAGTTTCTGTTTGGGATCCATACAATCCAAAGACAGCTCTCTGTTTTCCCTCTGTTTAACAATTTGTCATGCACCAATGCATTAATTACAGAAACAATGGACAGTAGGATTAGATTGATTGTATTACTAAGAAGAATGCAGGGTGGAGAATACTGAGGCTGTTTCTGCAGCAACAGTAGATGAACAACTAGATGAGAGATCCAGGCACAAGATAGAGAGGTAGCAGTGGGGAACAGAAGTCAAGGCCTTTACCCTGCAACTTGTATCACTTAGGTGGACCCTTGTGCCCAACTGAAACCCCACTGGAGTCCATGAGGCTCTGCACAGGTTCATCCCCCTCTTAAGCCCCCCCCCCGCTCCCCACCCCATAGATAGAGTTGCAATATAAGCACCCAATGGGACTGCCTAGTATACAGAAGAAATGAAGAACTGCCAGCAGAAAGTAGCTGTGGCTGCAATCTACAGAGAATGAGAGTAGCCATCACACAGACAACTCCCGAAAAGCATGAGAGGAGGGAAATAGCAAAAGGGAACCGAAACCATTGACATGTCATATTCCCAGAGCACTATATTCTCTATACCAAATCCTCCCTCTTTCTTGAGGTAGAAGCCCTTTGTTATTATTTCCCCCCAGATGGGGATGATACCCTCTATTCAAAAAGAGGCCAAAGCTTCTGTTTTCTGCTTACCCTGCAGACCCTGATCTTAGATTAATGTAGACTGCAAGATTCCTTTCAAAGTGCTGGCTTCCCATTTGAAGAAATTATGCCCCCTTATCATTGATCCAGACCAGATTGGTTTTATTAAAAACAGAAGTTCCTCCCACAGCATGTGGCGATTATTTAGCACTATGCATTTTTCTGTAAATACCATGAAGAACTGTTAGCCCTCAGTCTGCACACAGAAAATACTTGAGATCCTGCAAAAAAAGCTGTTTCTAATGTAATATTTTGAAGTGCTTCAAGTTAAAATAAAATAAAACTATGTATGCTATACAACTATGTACACTATACACACCCTCACATATATATGTATATTTGTGTGTGTGTGTGTGTGTATGTGTTCATTACAGTAGCAGCTGGCAGCTCTGACTGGCTCCAGGAGCCCATTGTACTAGTTTCTGTATATATGCCTAGATCAGTGATTTTCAACCCTTTTAGATTTAAGACACCCTTCAAAATATGTCAGCTTTTAGTATGCATTCAGTTTTTGACTGCAGAAAAATAACAAATAAATTCTTCTGTTGCAAAGAACTCAGAAACAGCACAATGGATCAGACTGTTTTTAACACTATGGATTCCTGTTTGAAATCTCTGGGTTTATCTTGCGACTCATGTTTGCAGACCTAATGGTACTAACTTTGCATGGCACTTAATGGCACCCTTGGCTGTACCATTGCTGAAATGTTTAGAATGAAATAAACCCTGTTTTATTAAAGTTAATGCAAAAGCATCCATTGACTTTAAGAGGGCCAGATAACATCCTTATAGGCTAATTGGTCAAAGCAAAGCCTTGGAGAAAGAAGGTATTATTATTCCTTCCTAAGTGATTTGCCCAAGGTCACACAGACATCTATAGCAAAGCTGGGAAACAAACTTCTGGAATCCTAAGCTTAGTCAACTTCCTTAACCGCAAAGCCACTCTTTCTTTCACCTGTGTTTCCATTGCTCTCCTGTGAAATCAGATACTGCATTGTTACAAAGGTATTTAGGAGGTCACCCCTTTAATTATGAAGTCTTGTGACTGGGTCATAAGATGTAATTCTGTTATTTCCATTATGAAATGAACACAGAAAATTCTCTGTTTACAGTTGTGGAAAGGACTGTAGGAACTAATCAGTATGTTTTTAATCCTTTAAAAATACTTTATTAAATTATTTACCTTAATAACAGTCTAGGTAGTATGTTCAACAGGTTGATTATACATTTGTAAAAAAAAGTACTCATTTTATTCCCTCTCTATTACTTTCAGCTTCATGGACTAAGGGACAGACTAATGGAAAATGTCCAAATAGCTTTCTTTAAACTTTTCATATATATCATATTTCTTCTGATTTCCCCTCCCAAATTAAATAATCCTCATCTTTAAAATCTCTCTTCATATGTGACATTTTTCTAGTGCACACACATAAACTCATTCATCTACCCATGCACATACAACCCCACACAAAACTACTAGTCATTATTATTATTATTACTGTAACACATAAAATCTGTACAAACACATAGGAAGAATCCATTCTTGCTTTCAAATACTTGCAAGCTAAACAGGTAAGAGAGATGACAGAAAGTAAAAGTGAAATGAATTGCTTAAAGTCTCCACATAGGCCAGCAGCAAAGTCAGCAATAGGGCTAGATTTCTTGAGTTCCAGTCCATTATTCCACCCACTTGACCACTTTATTCTTACAATGGGCTTTGAACCTTTTCTATTCCTGCAACATGCAGTTCAACATGATGCAAAGCCCACTCTGTTATTCAATCAGCTCTGTTATACAACAGGACATAGCTGGGATTAAATTCACATTGAAAATATTCTTCTCTTGACCACTTCATGGCTGAAACCGATTTCATAAGTGCAAGATCAGACTGCTTTAGATGCTGAAGTTGCCTCTTTGAAATCCAAGCAGAGGTGATTTGGTAACTGGTTTTATATTTTGGGATTATGGTTTCTTCTGCCTTCCACACATTATTCCCATTAAATATTCACCCTCTAATATTTGATCATTTGATCAGTTCTAGAAAGATGGTCTAAACTTGTTCATGGCATAGCTTTTCAGCATGTTTATTCTTAACATGTATATCCTGCCAAATATCCAGTATCCATCTTTCCTTTAAACTCTCCAGTTCCTTTTTTGCTTTTATTACTAAAACACTCTATTCCTTTTCTTGAGGCAAGCCAAGAGCCTGAATTTGTGTATTTCAGGCTCTCATGCACAGAGGTGGCATTGTCTCACAATGCCACACATAAAATTTTATTATTTAAAAGACTAGCTTGAGCCAAAGCTTTCCTAGATTCATGGCAGAGATGAGGTGAAGGAAGGCTAATGTCACATAAAAGCATTTAGTTCGGTGCCTTTATATGATTGCATTTGGCCATATGATCACATTTGTTGTTCCTGATATTGAATGACCTCTATATCATAGTCCTGTGAAACTTATGATTTCACTGCTTGAACTAATGTCAAAAGGTTTTCTTAAGGGTAGGGCAGTCTATCTCATAGCAGCAGAGAGGGTTAGTTTTGGATACCTTGGCCTAGTCTGTTATTTGGGATTCTGTGTATTGGTGAGTGCACCAAAATATCATTTAAGATCCTGCTTTAAAATTACATTTGTCCTGATATTATACTACCCATCCTCCAATAACTGTTATCAAGGGGCATATGTACATTGAATAACCCAACACCATGCAAAAATACCTAAGCTGGATGAACAACTTAGCTTGGATATCAGAAACAACATAGTTGTATTCAAGTGGCACTCCTTCCAGGCTAATATAACCTTCTTCATGGCAAGGTTAATTAACCAGGCAGAGCTACTTCTAATACCTGAATTAGCTCATCCAGAGCTGGCTCAAGAGACAAGGTAGTTTGAGGGGAAAGGAACAGGAAGGCATTTCTTCATGGAAAGGCATTTCACATAGAAAGATCCTAAGAAATATGGCTGCACCTCAAAGATCCAAAGATGCACATCACTTGGCCAGACATTTCCAACATGTTTGCCTGTCCATACTCACAGCTACAGGGCCTGAGCAGCTGCAGTCTGAGGCTAGAAGGTGATTTTCATGGAATTGTGCTTGATCTGGGATTTTACAAATGACTGACATGATACTTCATCTGAGACTTGTAATAAAATATGACAAGGGAAAAAAAATAAAGATAAAATATTAACATACTCTTCTATTGCCACCCTGTACAGTGACTTCAGATTTTCTCCTAGTCTGACTAATCTTGTTTCTAAACCTTTGAGGAAAAGGAAGCATAGCTACTTCATATGTAAAAAGCCTCAGTGTTGGATTACAGAGGGACAATTCTGTGATGCTCCCCTTTTTGATATTTTCCTAGACTGATCTTTCAGGAAAATCCTAGTGGATTAGCAACATTTATAACTCTTTGTTCCTTGTTCCTTACAATAGGTAGGGGTGTGAGAAATGGGGAGTATTTGACTTGGATTTGGATTTGGTCTGAATCAGAGACAGTGATTCATTTTGTTGGTTGGGATCACTATCCCCGCTTCGATTCGGCCGAATCTGAATCTGAAGATTTGATGCTGATTTGAAGAATCAGTGATTCGACCATAGCCACAGCTTTAAAAGTTTCTTCTACATATGTCAAGGTACTAGCGTGGCTCCTGAACGCTGCAATGCTGAGCAGGATGGAGCGTTCGACAGGAGTGTGTGGGGGGGGAGGGGGGCGCATGCAAATCTGGTCCACTTCCGGGTCTGCTGGGGAGCAGGATGGGGGTCCCTGCTGCGTTCCCCTGCTTCAGCGATCAGCCACGGAGGGACCCTGGGTGCCCCCCAAGACCCAGGAGGCACCAGTTGCTGAGCCATGAGGGCGTCCGGGGGGGGCCCTTACGCACTCCCTGGTGAACCCAGACGTGGACCACAAGTGCTTCTGGGCCACTTTCAGGTCTGCTGCCAAGTGCATGGCCCTCCCGTCTCTCCCCTCCCGATCCTGCGGGACACTCCATCCACCCCACCATCTCAGCATTCACAAGCTGCCTTCCTGGTACCTAGAGGTATGTAGAAAAAACATTTAAAGCTGTGTCTATGTCTGAATCGTCGAACCTTTCTGAATCTCTCTGAATCGATTCAGAGGGTTCTGATTTGATTCAGAGAGATTAAAGGGTCTCCTGATTCGATTCAGATTCAGAGATTCGGGCTCTGACTTAGGCCGAATCTCTGCTGAATTGAATCAGTGACCAAAGCTTTACACAGCCCTAGTTTTAGGCTTCATCAACAGTGTAACTAAGGTGGGATAATCAGAACAGCAGAATTGGGCACCAACTCCACCACTGCACCCAGATGTTGCTGCTGCCCTAGGTGCCCAGCTGCCCTGTTATGCCCCTGGGCTGCATTACTTTTGGGGCAAATTTTGAGCAGAACCCTTGGTATTGGGGGTGTCGGGGTAACCAAATGAATCGGGCCCCAAGGTCACGGTGGGCCGGGGTGGCGACTGGAACACGAACAGGTGGGATAAGTGGTGGCGGAGTCTGAGTGGCACGGAAGCGTATGGTTTCAAAATAAGATGGGTTTATTTACTCACGCTTTGAGGTGGAGGCACAATTCTTTCTTCAGTTACAGTACAGAAACGAACAACAAAGGGGTCTGTTGGCCCACGAGGTTCACAGTGACACAGTGCTTTCTACCCCCTAAGGGATAGGTGCGGCTGCCCACTGCTAGTCCCAGGGCTGGTCAACAGCTCATATACGGAAACATAACACAACGAAAACTGTAACGTGGTGAAATGAAGAATGGAGAACAATATGGTGTGACGCCAGTCCAGTGTTGGACAACGGGATGGTCAAAGCAGGAAACCGAAGTCGAAAGCCAGGTAAGTGGAAGACGAAGCCGAAGTCAAAGTGGTAAGGATGATCCGGAATCGAAGTCAAGGTGAAAGCTGTAAACAGTCCAGTAACAAAAGGAATCAGTCCGAGGAAACATAACGAAGAAGTAAATCACTGTATGAAGTATGAAAAGAACCGGGGGATCGGATCCCAGCCTCTCAATCTGCCTCACAGTCCCTGCCTAGGCAGCCTCTGCTTGCAGACAGAGCACGGTCTCCCCAAACTCTCACACCAACGATTACTAACAAAACTCACTAACTCCAACTCCAAACACCCACCAACTCTCCGAACGCACCCCCTGGGTGGGGCTCACAAACCTTATATAGCAGCCAGTGGCCAATCAGGCTGCTATTCTCTTAGAAACTTCCAGAACGGTTACCTCATTGAGTTTTAAACTGAGCATGTGTTAGATCTAGCTCTGTGAAGTAACTGCGCATGCATAAGACTGAAAAGTAGGTCAGTGCTGATTGACAGCTCCTGAGGTCGCCCAGGGGGCACGTGCTGGGCACACTGTGGAAATTTCCATAGCCTTGCCTGTCTTCTTTGCGCATGTCAATTCCAGCTCTTCTGTGTTGGCAGCATACATTTAAGATTTTTTCCGTGACAGGGGGAAGGAGAGAATAATAAACATTACCATTGTATGTGATGACTCCTACTCTTTCCTCCTTGAACAGATCACTAGATACAGGAACAGTCCCCAGTCAAAGTTGGAGCAGAGCTGTTTGTGTTGCAGAGGTAGTGAAGTCTTACCCTCTGCAGGTAAAAGGGAAAGTTTTACCCTCTATATGCCTTGAGGGCCCCTGCATATGCAGATAATCCCTTAATCTCCTCTGCATTGAATATTTTTTGAATAATCAGTAAAATCAAATCTAAATTTCTATAGAACCATAGCTGATATGCTCAGATGGGTACCTGGAGTTCAGCCATTGAGAATGCTTTATCATATCCAATCATGATTCAGGGAGACAAAAACAATGCAACTTGTTATTATAGCCCTTATTTACATTTTCTAAGCAATTATTTCTTTTTTTCTCTTGAAGAGAACTTAGTGCTCTTTTTCTTCTCTTTGTGTGAACTTGGGATGGTGAAAAGTGCCAGATGACTTAACTGAAGATTGAATCCTTCAGTTACCCAGAAAACAAGCTCAGCACTGACAGCAGGACCATGAGCTTCTCCAAGAAACTTCACCAGATCTTTCAGAAACAATTTCTTAAGATAAGAAAGAGACTACAGCAAAAGACTAATTCCTCATCTGATATATGGTGACATCCTCAAAGAAACTGTAGTGATTTTAAGATCTAGTGATTAGGCTCAAATCTGATATATAGGTGAAAATAACTCATAAAAACTTAGTTTTTTTTTATGAAGGGTGGTTTGTCAGTCCCAATCACAAAACTAAGTAATGCAATTTATATGTATTATGTTCTAGATAATCATATTGGAATTGCTTAAATATCTCAGTGGTGCATGTTTCCATCATTTGAGTTATCTTTACCGGTTTGTTTGAAATCCATTGTAACTTTTTACTAGTCTGTCAATAAAATAGTACTTCTTCAAATTCTCCTTAAATGTATTTCTACTTTACTATGTTTATACTAAGATTCCCTAGTTCTGACCTCATCAACAAGCTCAGATAGATCATCAACTTTAAATTTATAATAAACTTCAGCTAGTTTAAATACTTCACTCATACTTGATCAACTATTTCTTGATCATCTTTATTATTATTCCAAGATTAAATATTTTATTTTCATATGTAAACTTTTCCATTCTATTTATCAATTTAGGCCGGTATCTGGCATTTTAGTGCTAATCCCATTTATGCTTAATAGTGGGATCTCAGATTATTTTGGGGTTTCTATTATATGCCCTCCTTATGAATCAGAGATCTCTGCATGTCTTTTTTATGCACATTTGAATAAAATAGGAAAGTATTTCAAAGGGAAAAGGCTATGTGTATCCATGAACAGCCCTTGAAACATTCAGCTAGGTCTCCTATGTTCATATTGTCCTAAACTGTATTTTGTAGCATCTTGTGTCTAAGAGTCTCAGGGACTTGTTACACTTTACGCTGTAAGCAGAACAAATGTTAATCGACTTAGTGTTGTTCAGCTTAGTAGATCAGTCACATCTTATGGCAAAAAACTCTCTGACTGTCCTTTACCTGCATGGATGTGACTTGCTACTAGAGGCTTGGTGAGCAGAGGCAGGACTGGCTCACTGCTTGAGCTCTGAGGGGTCCGATCTTTTTTTCCTCTGAACCCCATCCCCCCATGCAGCCCCTGCCTGTGCTGCCAGCCAGTAGGGTGTTGCCTTATCTCTGAGAAGGATCAGGCCCCTTGGAGTTTAGGCAGTGCCCAGCCAGGCAGCAGCCTGGCTGGTGGTGGCGTGGGATGGCAAGTTCTAGAGGAAAAAAGGATTGGGCCCCCAGGGCCTGGACACACATCCCAGCAAGGCCAGGTGGCTGGAGCACAGCAGAGCTTGGTGGCTGCAGCATGGCAGCCTGAGGCCAGTTCCTGCTGACCCTGCACTCCTCTGGCCTGTGCAGAATCTGGCCACTAACTCCTCCCAGCTGGCTCACCCAGCAGCAGCTGCAGTTGGCAGGTGCCTAAAGCTCCTGAGCCCCCTGTGGCAGCCAGGTGGTTCTGGGAACAGCCCTAGTAGGAGCTCAGTACTGTCTTTTTGGGGCTGGGGCTGCACAGAGCAAGCAGGGAGGCAGTGCCACTCAGATCCGCCTCCCAAGTCTGCTATGTTCCCTGACCTCTGTGCCCAAGGAGAGAAAGCGAACTCCAGGGCTGTGATGCTGTGATGCTGGCTCTGCCCAGCGGGAGCAGTGAGCCTGGGAGGCAGTGGGGAAAGGTGGTACAGGGACAGCACTTCCCACCCCTGCCAGGCTTGGGAGGTGGCTGTGAGCAGCACATCCTCCCCACCTGCTCCTGTGCAGCCCCAGGTCTGGACAGGCAGGGCTGAGCGTCATGCTCTGTCCCCAGAACTGCCTGGATGCTACAGCGGTTTCAGGTACTTTAGGTGCCTGCCAACCATGGCTGTTTCCATGCGGGTGGGGAGCTGCCACCTGATGCCTGCACAGCCTGGTGGAGCATGGGGTCAACAGGAACTGGCCTTGGGCTGCTGCACAGCAGGTGCTGGCTGGCAATTTGCATTTTCACTGACTGGCATTCTTGCCTCTGGCTTCTAGTCTGTCACATCCAGGAAGAGCACAAAACAACTGCAGATGCTTCCTCTGCCTGAAGAAGGGTATTTGTACCCAAAAGCTTGCAAAGAAGATTTTTTCCAACTATTTGAGTTTGTCTAATAAAAGATATTAGATTTACCCAAAGAACCTTGTCTATGTCCCTAGAGCAACCCAGCTAGAACCAACACCCCTAAAGCTAGTTAATGCTCGTGAAAGAAGAAACCTTTGATGTATGGCTTCCTTTACATTTATATACTTTATCCCCTTTCAACTCAATGAATTGAAATGTACTTTGCATTCTAAAGAAATCACTATGCCAATCCATTGGTGAGGAGAAACATGGCAACTATTTAACAATACGATATAGCACCTCCTTTCTTCAAATGAAAAAGAAACCAAAACAACCCCCCTTCCTCCCTCTCTGCAAAAACAATTGAGTTGAAGCTTCAGGGAGCTATTTTTTAAGTACAGAGGCTGCAATTACTCAAACTTCATCACTGTTCTACCAAGTGGTTTTTAATTACCTCACTTTTATGTCTCCTGTGAAATTCTTCACCTCTAGGATCACAGTACTGCCTTTATACTTAATATTGACTCAGAAGGCAAAAATCTGAATCTTTCTATGGTCTTGTATGGCCTTCACCACCACAGCATCTGAGAAGCTTACAGTCATTAATGTCCTAAATAACTTGGTGTAGGTTACTTAGGAATCCTGACTTGATTCTAGGTCCCCTGGTCCTACAGTAATGCTCCCACCACTGTGCCACCCTTACTGCCTTTGTCACTAGCAGCACTTCTCTTAGCACTAGGGATTTCTGTGAAGAATTATCAGACATGTGTGGGCCCACCACAGTTTTCTATAGACTATAAAACATGAGAAGGCATCAGCTTGAAGTTGGCAGATATTTATGTAACTGAAAGCGTGTCTTCAAGTAACTAGAGGTAAAGATCAAATTGTTAATACAGGAGAAAAGTTTTTTTGAAAGCTTTGAATCTGATCTGCTTTCACACTAGTTCTATGTGATAAATCCTCTACTACAGTGGCCCCCAAATGGATCTATTGTGGTGTCGGTGCATGGGGTTGACCCACGGGTGAGTTCTAGAACATGGGGCCCATGAACAGGGCCCACAATGTGTAATCTAGTGTCCAGGGCCATGTTATTCAGCCTGTAGGATCCCCATGGGTCCAGCAATCTGGTGTCATAGTGTGCAGCTAGCTCAGCTGGTAAAGCATGGGACTTTTAATCCTAGGGTTGTGGGTTTGAGTCCCATGCATAGGTTTATTGATGCAAGATGGACTTGAGGGGAATGCCTCCAGACCTCAGGTTGGAGAAAACCTGGTTAAAGAGCTTCTGGAGAGGCTGGACATGTTCAAATCAGTGGGTCCAGATGCTTTCCACCCCAGGGTGTTGAGGGAGCTAGCAGGGCCCTTGGCATGGCTTCATGAATGCTTGTGGTGCTTGGGCCAGGTGTCAGATGATTGAAGGATAGCCAATGTGGTCCCCATCTTTAAAAGAGGGAAGACCTGTCAGTCTTACTTCAATCCTAGGGAAACTCTTTGAAAAGATCATCATTGAGCACATCTGCAATGGCCAGGCCTCAGGGATGATGCTCAAGGGTAATGGTCATGTCAGGCCAACCTGATTGCCTTTTATGATCAGGTCACAAAAGCCTTGGATGTAGGTGTTGCTCTGGATGTAGTCTTTCTGGACTTCAGCAAGGCCTTTGACACCATCTCCCACCTCATCCTCATTAAAAAATTGGGTGACTGTGGCATTGATGCCTACACAGTCAGATAGATTGCAGATTGGCTGAAGAGTTACTCTCAGAGGGTGGTGGTGGATGGCTCATATTTGACCTGGGGAGAAGTGGGCAGTGGAGCCCCCCAGGGCTTAGTTCAATTTCTTTATCAGCGATTTGGATGACGGAGTAAAAAGCAACTGTTTAAATTCTCTGATGATACCAAAATTTGGGGTGAGGTGAGTACGCTAGTAGGGAGGGAAAGACTGCAGTAAGACTTGGATGGTTTACAGGGGTGGGCTAGCAAAAACAGGATGCGCTTCAATACTGACAAGTGCAGGGTGCTGCACTTGGGCAGTAGTAACCAGCAGCACACTTATAAGATGGGAAACTCCCTTCTTGAGAGCATGGAGGCAGAAAGGGATCTTGGAGTCATTATTGGAGTCATTATTGATCTTGGAGTCATTATTGACTCTAAGATGAACATGAGCCGACAATGCGAGGTCACGGTTGGCAGGGCTAACCAGACCTTCTCGTGCACCCACAGGTGCCTCTCTAGCAGGGGCAAGGAGGTGATCTTCCCCCTCTATGCAACACTGGTCAGGCCACAGCTGGAGTTGTGTCCAGTTCTGTGTCCCCACTTCTGGAGGGATGTGGACAACATTGAGAGGGTCCAGAGGAGGGCCACCTGCATGATCCAGGGACAACAGAGCAGACCCTACAATGATAGACTGCAGGACCTGAACCTGTTCAGCCTTCACAAACGAAGGCTGATGGGGGACCTGGTGACCATCTATAAACTCACTAGGGGGGACCAGAAGGGTTTAGGGGAGACGCTGTTTCCCCTAGCGCCCCCTGGCATAACAAGGAATAATGGCCACAAGTTGTTGGAGAGTAGGTTTAGATTAGACATCCGCAAGAACTACTTCACAGTTAGGGTGGCTAGGATCTGGAACCAACTTCCAAGGGAAGTGGTGCTGGCTCCTACTCTGGGGGGTCTTTAAGAGGAGGCTTGATACCTACCTAGTTGGGATCATTAGAGCCCAGTTTTTTCTCCTGCCCAGGCGGGGGTCGGACTTGAAGATCTACAAGGTCCCTTCCAACCTGACTTCTATGATTCTATGATCAATTAACACTGCTGTTACTCCCCCTGCCACCAAATTTCTGGACCTGTGGAGAGTCTGGATCTGGCCTTGAGTTTTTTCCACTTCTCTAGAAACACCTACCCTGTTTTCCTTTAAGAAATACTTGGATGTCTATCTTGCTGGGATCATTTGATCCCTGCTGACTGCCTGCCCTTTGGTCAGGGACCTGGACCTGATGATCTTGTGATGTCCCTTCCAGCCCTAATGTCTAAAAATTTATGAAATCTATGCAACTTCAATTGTAGCTCCTGATTTTAATTTGCATTGGTGAAAAATAATGTGGTTCTTTTTTTACTTTGGACAAGTTTCCTCCCTTAGTAGAAGACCAGACATGTTGTTGGAATAAGGAATAATTTGTGGACAACAAAGCCAGGAGACTCTTCCACTTTTAAGGAACCAGGCAATAGTATTGCACTGACTTACATATATTCTGGTCTACTATGCATTTGGATGGGTTCTGAACTGCACTATAATTGGCTTGTTTCTTTATTAGATGCTGATTCTATCTTTATATAGGAGGCATACTTATTTGTTACTATATTACATTCTACTTTATCCATTTTGTTAGACCTCTGAATTTTGTTCATTCTGTACATTTTTACATGTAGATATTCCTTGGCTTTCTTAAAAAAGAAAGAAAAAAATCCACAAAAATGTTACTTAACACAAAATACTGAGCTATTTCTTTGTCAGGCAGAGTAATAGTGTGATTTGTATTTAATAAAATCACTGTAAAGCAATATCCAAATAATTTCCCAAAGTCATTGCACATGATGAAGATGTCTTTCCTCTTAATTCACCATGGTATGTATATATTTACTTCTCTAGGCATAAATGCAATTAGAGTGTAGCCCCTCAGAAGCACAAAAAAACACTAAGCAGGGTACACAGGTTACACTTAACCTGAGAATCACTGACTTATCTCTGTAGAAGAAAGATGGGCACTTGTGTTGTCTTCAGAGCATTGATGATCTTCAGAGCACTGCTGATCCCCCATGACTGTGCCCTTCCCAGATTTCTGTACCTACGGTGGGGCCCAGGCATGGGGATGGCGGTGGTGGCATGGAGTTGTGCCCCCGCTCCAAACTATGGTGGAATTGCCTCCACTGGCAGCAGTTATCCATTGCCTATGTTTGGGAAACTTAGGTTTAGGTCCTGAGTATAAGCCTCCTTGTTTGACCTGGGCTAGTCATAGATTTCATAGATTTCTAGGGTCGGAAGGGACCTATCAGATCATCGAGTCTGACCCCCTGCTCTGGGCAGGAAAGAGTGCTGGGGTTAAGTAAGCTTGTCTAATCTCCTTTTAAATGCCTGCAATGTAGGGGAAAGCACCACCTCCCTTGGCAGCCCATTCCAGATTTTGGCAGCCCTCACCATAAAGCATTCTTCCTGATGCCCAGTCTAAATCTGCTCTCCTTCAATTTATGGCCATTGTTTGTAGTGACCGTGAGGGGTGCCCTGGTAAACACAGTATCCCCTATTTCCTGCTGACCCCCCAGCCCCTGATGAGCTTATAGACAGCCACAAGATCACCTCTCAGCCTTCTCTTGAGGAGGCTGAAGAGATTCAGGTCCCTCAATCTCTCTTCATAGGATATTCCCTACAGGCCCTCAACCATTTGAGCAGCCCTCCTCTGAACCCTTTCCAGGTTGTCCACATCCCTCTTGAAGTGCGGCGCCCAAAACTGGATGCAGTACTCCAGCTGCGGCCTGACCAATGCCTCATAAAGGGGAAGTATCACCTCCCTTATCATTTATGAACAGATTCAAAAAAGGTATTTGGTCATACACCTACCAAAATGGAGATGTTAGGAGGATGACTATTAAAAACTGTGAAGGCTTAGATGCTATAGTGGGAGCAGGGTTAAATACTGTACCTAGGATAGTTATCTGGAAGGGTCTTCTACACTGTGGCCACAGTATGCAAAAAAAAAAAAAAATCAAGAAAGCTTCAAGATGGAAAAAAAGCCATTATAAAACTAGAGCTAAATCCTTTCTGTCTGGACTGTCATCAGTGTATTGTAAGAACATTTCCTGAGGGCTATGTCACTTCCAGGATTTTCCTTCGTATCAAGCCCATTTCCCAGCTATCGTAAATAAAGCTATATTCTGAGTCTTCAAGGGCCTCAGTTGTACTGAAAAACCTGGGATTCATAATCCCATGACTGGCAGAATATGTAGATGAACGATCAAACCAGGTCTAGAATAATAGCTTCTACAATAGCACAGCGTATTAGTACTCAGTTAGATGTTGTTTCTATTGTACTTCATCAAACACATACTCTGTCATGGGACATGCAATCAGAGCAGGACTAGAAAAATAGAGGCTCTAAAGACTCTGCTGGGGAGAAAGGAAAATGACTGCCTTGGGAGAATAGGGTGAAGTAAAAGGAAGTGAAGGAGGAAACAACATGGTGAATGGGGCACCTGTGATGATAACGATCCTGGCAATGCTGTCCATTGGCATCTAAGTAAGAAAGGATAAGTGCCAAATTCTGCAGCCTTCAACCATTCATGCATGTAAAGAGAAGCATATGTATAAGTGTCTAAGTTTCTTATGTTCCTCCCCTATTATCTGATAAATCACTCCTGCATATTTAGTATGGTTTTGCTTGCAATGATGTCTTATCCCATATTGTTTACATCTGATGCCTTTTCAGCACAGTCTATTCTTTTTGGTTTAAAACATCCCCTTATTTTATGTTCTTTTGTTACGTGATGAGTGGAGACATGTAATACAAACTTTTCATTTCGTCCATCTTTATAGCTGGATTCAGTAACCAAGCTTGATTATTAAATTTGAGCCTTATTCTGCATCAATCTACTCCTGTGCTATGTTCTCAGGCCAAGTCGTCTAAGCAGACCATAAACCAGATGTGAATCTTAACTTTTTCAGGATTTAATCTTGCCACTTGGTTTGGATCACAGAGAAGTTTTCAGCCTGCTGTCTTTGATGCCTTATGTTTGCGTTCATAAAAATTATATGGAAAGTTATAAAAGAGTGATAAGGCCTTCCAGTTTTACCACCAAATGGAAAAGTTGTCCACACAAAGAATTTATAACCATCTTGTAGCAATTTCTAGGATCTAAAATCATTTTAGCTGAT
The DNA here is from genome assembly GCF_052110815.1 of Crocodylus siamensis. NCBI lineage: Eukaryota > Metazoa > Chordata > Crocodylia > Crocodylidae > Crocodylus > Crocodylus siamensis. The sequence continues at coordinate 271,341,569 of NC_143396.1, read as the reverse complement.
TATGCATTAGAGATGTTGAAAAGAATGTAAACCTACCAGCTTCCATGCAAGAATCATGAGAACCAACCCTATTTCCTGCTTTTATATACTAAGGGTCCTATTCTTTCAATCCTGTTTATGTGTTGTAATCTGTTGGATTCTATTGGGCAATTTTTGTGAGTAAGGACTACATGCACAAATATGGGTTCAAGCTTGGGATCTAGAGTTCAAAGCACGTGAAAGCCTTTGAGTTAATTCTCTTCAGCATTGCTAATAGTGAGTGACTGAAAAACTTGTTATTGTGAATGACATTGGGAACTTTTTGTGAGATAGTATAAGCATTCTTTGTAAGCCTTTTGTCTATTTTCTTTTCTTTTCTGAGATGTGATAATTACTTTTAAAAATCCTTTAAATTTATTTATTAAAGTAAAAAGTTGAGTATTTCATCACTGACAATGGGCTATAGACATATTGCAAGCCACAGTATCTAACTGTCACATATTGTATGAAGATTCTTTTAGAAATGTGTATATTTAAAACAGCAAGTGCTTTCAAGCAGCCTTTTGTGTATGTGACTTCTGTGATAATACAACAATTTTGTTATATTTTAATCTTGTAAGTACTCAAAAATATAATTTGGAGAAAAGATGCATTAATTTTAAAATGAAAAATTACAAATATTCTTATCTTAGAGGATTACAGCAGCTAGTAATCTTATGTTGGCACATTTCCCCCCACTTTTGTTGTCTTTCACTAATATACTTCAGATAGACAATACCTTTTTGTCTCAATATTTTAAACCTAGCAGCATGTGAATTTAAGTTAAAAAACATTGATTCACAGAAATAAAAATTACACTAACCCTTAGGTTTGATATGATAGTGCTTTCCCTTGGCAGGTTGCATACAATTTACTAGTAATAAACTCTTTGCACAATAAGTGTAGTCACAAAACCCTGCTATTAAGGATGCTATTTCATGTACCTAATGATAGCTAAGCAATGGAAATAATAAGGCAATTTACCAATACTAAAACAAAAAGTAGTTGTATTTCTCCACATATGTAGGGTATGTTCTGATCCATTTATGTTTCTACTGAGTTCTGCTGAAGCATGAAAAGGGTTGTAAATCATATTTGACATACATCCCATGGGTCAGCCACCACTCTTCTAAAATAACTGAATGGAATGGGAATAACCATGCTGGAGACAGAATCTGAAAAAGGAACTGTAATGTACTGTATAAGACCAACACACCATCCTTTAAAAAAAGTGATCAGGAGCCTTACAATCAGGTACTGGCATTTATCTTTTCACTCCATACAGAGAAACAGTGGAACAACACGACGATTGTCAGTGAACTTTTAACATTGTCATGGGATGGGTTATAGCAGGGTCAGAGATTATTTTTTAACAGAGCAATGAAGATGTCAGGATATTTGTTAGAGTGTTAATCTGATAGAGAGTCATGTGGCCCCATCAGTTCCTATGGCTATGGCCACCCAAGGCTCCATTCATGCAACCCTTTTTACTACTATGCACAATTAAGGACACCCTGAATCAGTGTATGTGTTTGTAAGAGTTATGTTAAGTGACACCCAGGATCCCCAGTGGTCCCAGTTTGGGGTAGGCAGTGTGCAAACAGGGAAGTCAGGGGCGGAAGGCTGCTCTCAGCTTTGCAGTTTATCAATTTTTTATTATGTGTGTATTGGAAATCGCAGATGAGGATGCAGTTCTGCTCCTATCAAAGAGGATGTCAAAAATCATATTGAATCCAATGGAAGCAGGCTCAGCCCCTTGTGCTGTGTGATTTTACATTTGCGTTCCATTTATGTATGAAAATGCTTAAAAGCAGCTAAAATGACATATGGGCCTGGCAGGGGCAATAACCCTCCATCACCAACAAAAGCTGTAAATGTTTGAGAGGGATTATCCTCATCGACTCTCTTAGTCCTGGAAGCATATGATTAAGGTGGTCTCTTGTAGCCAGGCTAAATTTTTATGATATTCAGTGCAACTGCAAATGGAACTGCAATGTTTTCACCTGCTAGGCTGTCTTTTTCTATTTAAATCAAGTTCCATCCATGTTGTCCCTCCTCACTGACTCTTATCCATTTGTTTTCATCAGGAGAAAAGAGTGGTTTGCTGCTTTCAAAGCAGCAACCAAAGTGGCTGCTGTGAGGTGGTCAAAAGTTGTGAGGGTGGAAGATAAAAAGCTCGCTTCTTGAATACTAGCCCAGTTGTACTCTGATAGATCCAATCTCTACAGGTCCAAGAAGTACATACTGAGAGTTTCCTATGAAATGTGGTATCTATTTAACTGCTTCTCTGCTGACGAGTTAGGATCAGGATATAAAGAAAAGGTTTTTTTAACCATTAATGCAGTTGTAGAAGAAGGGTAATCACCAATGTCATGACGTCATGGGGGCTGTAATTGCACATCAATCTGTGGACTCTTTGCCTTGATCTGCAGGCTCACATTACTGGCAATAACATTTCTGGTGTAATCATGCATATACTTCGTATTCCTCTGGCCAGGATGAAGCTGTAGGAGCTAATGTATTCTGAGTCAGACCAACTGCCGCTCATGAAGGGAAAAAAAGACTTGCTTGAGTAACCGTAATAATTGGAAAATTATTTTGATAGCCTGAAACAATCTAATATATTACAGAATTTTATTAAAATAATATCAAATCAAATTAACTGCTATTCCATAATGAATTAGGTAACAAGGTAGGCAGATATTAATCGGCCTTGGCTCCCAGGCAGGGGAGCCAGGAATTTATTAGCTCTTGCGGCTTGTGTGAGGGTGAAGACAGAAATCAGTATCACAGACTGCAAGGGAAGCCCCTGAGACAGCTGAGCTTTTACTTTTTTCTCACTTTCACTTTATAATCCATCATTAAACACTTGTATTTCTTTTATGTGGGGTCTTATGAAATTTTTAATTTTTTAATTGCTTTGTGATTTAATAATGAGGATTTTTGTGCATGTGTGTGTGTGCATAGCATGTGTAACGCAGCTGCCAATATTAGAAGTAACTCACCTTTGTCCACCCTTGGCTAACCTTTACGAAAGAGAGAAGTCATTTTACAACTTGTATAATTACTGAGCAGAAGGATTGCTGAGTTCATGGGCATTTTGGCATCAGTTTCTAGGTTTAATAGATTGTCATTCTATTCTATTCCATTGTATTCAACACTTGATGGGGGGGCAGCACAGGTTTTGCAGTGTCATCCAGAAAGGTCGCAGCATTGCAAGGTACACTGGGTCTTTCATTGATAAGGAGTTTTTGGATTGTTTCTTGACAGCAGAATTTGCTACGATCAGCACCAACTTTCATTCACACAGCTTTGTACAGTCTACTATTATTGCACTGGCTGAGCTGTGATCTTGTGCGGTGTAGAAGTCTGATGTCTGGAATTTGGTTTCTTATGGCAGCTATTCTGTTTCTTTGGTGGGGATTCTCTAAGTCTGAATTGTAATAGATGATGTAGTAGATTGTGTTATGGTGGAGCCCTTATCTTGTTTGCCAGGTGCAGACAGGTTTTCTGGATGCTTTCTGGCACAATAATCTGTCTGAAACCAGGTGGAACTGGAGCAGTGTGCTCCTAGAGTAGGGCTGTGTGAGCTGGAAGTACAGTAGTGTAACCTGGCAGTACATAGCTGGTACCCCCTCTTCAATTGAAGGGATGTCAGTGGGTGCGTGTATGCTGTGGGACCATGACAGTTTAGCTGCAAGTCAGCTCTCCTCCTTTCCCTGCGGAGTAGAGCAGAACAGAGACCAGGGACACCCAATGATACTTAACTATTTACAGGTTTAATTACACAACATTATATAAAACTTATAAACATATATTTATATACATATACATACACACATATACCCCCGCACACGCACACATATGCTATTTACAAATATAAGTTTACAAAGATAATAACTCTTTTCAACCCTGAACTCAGGCACAGGTCTCCATCTTCTGTAGCCTTCCAGTTAGTATGCAGGGCCTGCCCTCAGCAGGGCCCTTCAGGCAGCAAGCATGGGGATACTCAATGATAAAACACAGGTTGAACAGCAAATCAACAAAGGAAAATCTGGCAGTGATAGAACAATAACAAAACATGCACAGTGATATTACATCAAATGGGATACCAATATATAATGATAACCAATACAATAAATTCAGGTATAGAGTTGGGGTTGTGCTAGCAGGCTAAATACAGCAGTTTACAATCCTCTCATAATGCAACATTAGAGACGCAAGTTTACAATGAAAATCTCAACAACATGAGGAACCAGAACACAGCAATGGCACAGCAGCTGTGCCCAAAGAAGAAATGGTACCAGAAGGAAGAAACTCACTGCCTTAAAGGAACACCATCACCCTCCCCAAGGCCATGGCTGGGAGGGGCACCATAACCATGGAAGCCACCCTTAACAAACAGGGCAGGGGGAGGGGGAATGAGGGGGGAGGCCATTAGGTTTTTCTCTACTCCCAAAGGGAAGTTGTTCCCCACTCCTTGTCAGGGACTTCCCTTTGATCGCTGGAATGAGGGAGAGCCCCTCCTCCCCTGTGGAAATCCTCTTCTTGGGTAACTCACAACTACCAGCAGCTTTGGAGGGTTAGGCTTGTCTCTATCTGTGGGGTGGATGTGAGACGTCCTCTCTCACTGGGGTGGTTGACCTGCCTGGTCACCGCTTGCTTCAGGAAGGCCCAAGCTACCTCATGCAGTCACCGAGGCTTGTCAGCCCTCTCTCAGCCCCCTGCGCACCGCCCTGTACACTGAAGGGGTGCCTGCCTCATTCAGAGATGGGGACCGACATTGCCTCGTGGAGCCACAGCATCCCATCAGCTCCGCTCAACTCAGCTCTCTTAGCCCTGTGCACCTCACTGTGCACTGATCCATGCTCCAAGGGCTCCTGCTGTGTGCAGGGTTGGTGATCCGCGCTGCCTCGTGCAGCCACCAGTGATCCCTTCAGCTCCACAGCCCTGTGCACTCATCCATGCACTGAGGTCTCCTGCCTTGTGCAGGGTTAGGGACCCACACTGCCTTGTGCAACCGCCAAGGTCCAGTCCGCTCCCCGACCCTCCGTGCACTGATCTGTACACCAATGCTGCGGCTCCCTCCACGATGGGGCTAGGATGCAGCCGCTAGTTCCTCCCTGTTTGGTGGAGACATCTCTTGGGCACTTCTGGGGCAGCTACTCTGCCCCGCTGGTCAGCTCCACCAGTTCTTCTGCAGCCCTCTTTATTGTCCCTCCGAAGCTGCCTGTGCTCTGGGCATGCGGGCTTTTATCCCCTCTGGAGGCTCTGCCCCCTGGTTGGAAACAGACCAATGGGAAAGCCTGAGGGGTTAGTTCCCCCTCAGGTCCTCTTCTTTACCGCACCCCTAGGTCAGGGTAGTGGCATCTGGACTCCATATGCTGGAAGCACGCTGCCTGCATTGTATTGACATCTGATAGACTGACCTACCCCTGGCAGAGTGGTGTGAATGGAAGAGGAGGGGATACATCATTTGGGTCTGACTGGGTTTGAATTTTAAGATGACCAGATGGGAGAGGAAAGCCCTTTGGCAGCCTAGTTTCCTGAGGTGGCTTCTTTGCTGAACAGAGGGGCAGGCAGGGAAGTTACAGCCTCACTTTCACCTTTTAAAACAGTTCTCTCACTTCTGTTTCCAAATTTTAAATAGGGAAAAGTAATTGGACACTCCTCCTGCTTCCAGCTGCACTAGCTAGATCTGCGGCTGCTGAGGGAGGAAATTAGTACTAGCTGGAAAGATCAGCTGTGGTGTCCCCCCCACCCCACATCCCCCAGATAACTGAAGAAATATTTTGCGTGTCCTGCTCCCATTTGGTTTCTGCAGTTTGTCTTATAATTCTGGGCTTTGCTGACTTAGTTTAATAAACAACATACTTTCCCAACATGGACAGTATTCCAAGCCCCCTTGGTTTGTGCTTTACAAAAAAGAAACAAAATAGACAAGAGTAGAGGAACAGAACTGTGTAGAAGCTTTTCCATCCATTGCATTGACTTTATGCTGAAAAACACCTAATGGGATGGGAAAGCCCCATTAAATCTATGTTGTAGAGCAGCACTAAGCATAACAAGTGCCCTGCCTCCAGTCATCACACCCAGATACTGGTTACCTGGCTTGCATTCATGAATTGTGTGTATCAGCTCTTTCTCCTGGACAATTTTTTTCCTGATCTTTTTTTCTCACCTTAGCACTTATTGGTCTACACAGGACTTCTTAATCTTTCTGAGACATGCCAGAATTGGTAACTACCTGAAGAAGTTAGGGGAAGGAGATCCTTGAAATGCTTCTAATTTCTGCTGTAACAACAACTGAGTAACAAGCAAGCTACATTGTCTGCACACAAGGCAGTTAACCGAGCAAGGTGCCTACCAGCAGGGGATGGGACTTAGTAGAAATTCTGGTTCTTAATCAGGCAAAACCTGTCTTGGTGCTTTGTCTGAGAAAATCATGACTTCAGCAGGATTTTGCCTATGACAGGGCAGCCCAATTGGTGGCCAGTGGCCCATGAGGGATTAATGGGCAGCCCTCAGGCTCCTGTTCAGCCTCTACTCCTCCCATTGCTCTTGCTGCTGCAACAACTGGAGTCTTTGGAATAGAGCAGCATAGCAAAAGGGGTGGTGGTGGGGGGCAGTACTCATTCTGCCTGTGAGGTGGCAAAAGTGGGGTGTGGGGCTTGTACTGCCTGCATGGTGAAGGGACTGTATTGCCTGAGCACTGAGGGTCTTGGGGAGTCCATGTAGTGTGTGGGCCCCATGGCATGTAGCTCCCAGGATATATGGCCCAGGGCCCATGACTTGTGCAGCTCATGGGCTCTACCCACTCAGAAGCTGGACAGCTCCCATTGGCCCTATCATCATTAGGACTGGATCCATAGTTTTGAAATCTGGGTGCTAACTTATTCAGAGCATACATTAATTATGCTTCCATGTTGGACTGCAGGGTTATCTAGAGCTACTGGATATGTTTAAAAATGAGTCAGGTACCTGCCTAAATGTGAAAGTAAGCAAGAGTGGTATGCCCTGTATCCTATGGATTACAGTGCTCCTCTGGGATGGAGAAGTCACAGATTCTAACCTTTGTTGCTAGGACTGGTTAGGCATTTTACATTAGGGAGTCTTTTTTACTAAAACAAAAATATCTTGCCATCAGGAGCCAGAATCCAGGATTTCCCCAACTGCTAGGCTATAGCACTTGGTTCCCTCTTGTTTGTTTTCCTTCTGGCCCCACGTTTGGCTGCCCAGGGGCCCAACTTCAATAGGCGGGATGGAGAGTTCTCTCACCTCATCCATTTTGTAGCCTGGTAAAATTGTCTCAGGTTTAAGCAGGGATCCAGGTCCCTTATTTCCTGGGTGAGAGCTCTTATCACTAGGCTTTTGGACAAATGGTGGCCACAAGCAGCATGTAGCATCTAGGGGCATTTTTACATATGGTCTAGGGTATAGGGAGGGGTGTTTTAATCAGAGCAGCTCCAAGAGCCACTCTAATTAAAGCACCTGGAGCATCTTGTGTATCAATGTCTTTGAGATACTGAGACACTGATACGTGAGATGCGGAGGCTGGCTGGAGTGTGGTAATTACTGTAGTAATTAATCAAGTCTGCTCCAACGCACTGTAATTACAGTGCATTGGAGCAGCCTCCCAGCTTGTGTACAGGCACCCTAGATGTCTAAATGTGAATGGCTTTTAGGTATGTTCAAAGTCTCTCCATTGACTGCAGAGAGATCCTATGCATGTAACCCTGTGAAAGTGAACAGTGGGGGTCAACCTTTTTGGCAGGTGTGCCACAAATTAGCCCTACACGTTGTTCAAGTGCCACTCTGATCGCCTTCTTCTGCTTGATCTGTTTTTCTGCTTTCGGCTCGCAGCCCTGTGCTCCCTGCCTAATCTGCTGCTTTGATTTCTGCTTCCTGCCCTATTTTTCACTGTACTGCCTGTTCCCTCCCTACATGCCACACACAGAGGCTGCCCATGTGATTTGAAGCACCTGTGCTGCAGATTGGCCACCCCTACTCTGGAATTGCAGCGCCTAAGTGTAGGCATACACTGAACCACTTTGAAACCTGACCACAGTGTGCCCACTTATAAATATTCAGAGGCATTAATGCTTATAGGTTGGAGGCACAGCAACATTTGGACATTTTGTTTTTCATGTTTTGCACATAAATGGATCCTGAGTGAAGTTAACTACTCCCTGGTTGATAATTACTTTAAAAGGAATGAAATCTGATTTATATAAGCCCACTGGTTATGGAGACAAATAAGAAGGTCTTAAATTAGGAATGAAAAGAATAAAAGGGCAAATGCATAATGTCTAAGATGCAGATGAGGGAGGGCAAACTGACTTTCTGGCAGCGTTTTTTTAAAGAAATATTTTGTTTTGAAAGTCATACCACAGTAGTGTTATTCTGAGCCTTTTCTATTAAATATTACGATGTCATCTGAAATGATGCACAGTGCAGACTAGTCGAAGCTGGTTAAAACTGTTTAGTGAACATTAATTTGTTTCATCGTCTCCTCCTTTTGTGAGAGACAATTCAGTAAAGTAGGTTTACAAAAGATATAAAATGGTTTCCCTCCTCCCTCTCCCCCCCCAAAAAAAAGAAGAAAAGAAAAAGAAAGAAAAAAGAAGAAGAAGAAGAAGAAAAAAAGTGGACTGGGAAAAAGAGAAAGAAAAGAAATGGAAGCAATAAGTAAGATTTTCAGTTGTTTCAGTGCTGGGTTTAGAACAGGGCAGTTCATTTAAAGGATCCCAGATGTTAACTGCATCTTCCAGGTCCCAGCCTGACAACAGTCAGACAGCATAACTCTCCTCTTATGTTACCAGTAACATATGCTCTGCATTTGAAAGGTAGGGCTCTGTGGTTGTATTCTTAGGGCATGTGCCCTTACAGCGATGTTGCTACTGCACCATGCTTTAGTACTTCCTTTTGGAAATACTAAAGTACTGTGCAGTAGTAGCCTGTACTGCACCATGTGCTGGGAACAAGGTTATTTTTAGCTGTTACTTTGCTGTAGTAGCATGCTATAATGAGGGAATGTGAAGTAGCTGCTGGTCATGTGTAGATGCACATGGTTGCTATGTTGCCATAGTGTATTGCTATGGTGATGTAGCATCATGTGTAGACACACCCTGAGAAAACAACCTGGTATCAGAAACTCCTGAGTCCAGAACTTCCTCAACTTACGGAAGCTGCAGTGGGAACGGAGAGGGGCATGGACAATTCTGGATATGACCTGTTCACCTTCTCCCTCAGCGTTCACTCTCTGCCACTGTGTGTGACAGGATACTAAAACAACACTTTTTAAAGACCACCTCACCATCAATGCACAGTGGAAGAAGAACTTTTGAGTGCTCCTGAACTGAGATTTTAATGTCAAAGACAACATCACTAAAGCCATTCCACAACAACCCCACCTTGACCTTACATATCCACCAACTTAACAAGAGGCCTTAAAAACCATTAAGCAGATGAAGAACAAAACATGTGGTTCTGAAGGAATACCAGCTGAAATTTATAAGCAAGGTGGGAAAAAACTCTCTTACCAACCACGCATTGTTATTATGAAAATCTAAAAACATAAACAGATTCACAGTGACTGGAGAGAAGCCAGTATCATTACCATATTCAAGAAAAGAGATGGACTGGATTGCAGAAATTATCATGGTATTGCACTCCTGTTCATAGCTCGGAAGAGATGGCAGAATTGTTACCACATTCAAGAAAGGCAATAGATCATTGCTAAGTACTGTACTCCCTTACCTGCATTCAACTTAGTAGACTCACCTACCTGCTGCAAGAGATTCTAAGTCCCAATGTGGTTTCAGGGCACTTGGAGGTAAAATAGATATGATCTTTGTTGCTGGACAGCCTCAGGAGAAATGCTGTGAGCAATACCAAGATCTTTATATGACCTTCATTGATCTGACTGAGGCCTTTGAGTGAGTCAACAGAGAGGCTGTATAGAAGAATCTGATGAGATTTACATGCCTGCCAAAATGTGTTACCATTTTCAGACTTCTTCAAAATGACATGGCAGCAGCTGTCCTAAGCAATGGCTCAGTAATTAACCCTTTCACTGTTAGAACTGTAATTAAACAAGGATATATGATTGCACCAATACTCTTTTCCATGTATATCATGGCTACTCTGCATCTCATTGCTGATTGACGTATATCTGGAATCAACAGCCACTATCACATGGACAGGGATCCTTTAACATCAGCTGGGTATGTTCCAAATCCAAGATAACCAACTGTTTTTCAATACTGATTTTCAATATACTGACAATTGTGTTGTACATGCCCACTCAGTTGACAAGATCCTAGTTACTCCTGCTTGCTTCTGTGAAGCATGTGAAATGCTTGAACTCACTGTCAACTTAACAAAAAACAAGAACTTTGACCAACCCACCCCAAACCAACCAGCTGCTCTGCCATCTATTACAATTAGAGGACATTCCTTGAATGATGAGCATTTCCCCATCCTGAGTAGCCATCTTTCCCGAAAAGTAAATATAGATGATGATATTCAACACCGGATAAATCTGCCAGTGCTGCCTTTGGACATCTCAGAAATCGTGTCCTTTATCATCATAACATCGGGACCCAAGCCAAACTTCTCATCTATTAGGCTGTTGTCATCCCTACCTTGTTTGTGAAACTTGGATGCCATATTGGAAACACCCGAAAGCTTTGCAAAATTACCATTAGCAATGTCTTTGGAAAATCTTCCATGTCAATTGGAAAGACAAAGATGAATGCCAGTCAAGCAAAGACTCCCAGAATTAAAGCCATGTTTATATGGCACCAGATGTGTTGGACGGGACACGTCATTAGGGTACCTGACAACTGGCTCACAAAACAAATCCTATATTCCCAACTCACTGACAGTCACCACTCAGAAGTTGGGAAAAGAAGAGATTCAAGAACACTTTGAAGGCCCATCTGAAGAAATAAGATATTAACATCAATACTAGGGGAGACCTGAGTGCTGAATTGCTCCCAATGACACCATGAGATATGACAAGGCATCGATCATTTTAAGCAAACTTGCCTCACTAGGGAGGTGGATAGATGAAAGAGACAAAGGGAAAGAGCTGTGATCCAGCATCACCAGAATGTACTCCTTCCTCCTGGAAGTATTTGCCACATCCACAGTTCCTTTAAATTCAGGATTGATGTGCACTAGTGAGCTGGCTTTGATCTACCAGTGTACTTAAGCACATGGCCAACTTTAAGCATGTGGGAAATCCCAGCAAAGTGAAAGGGAATGCTGAAATGTTTGAACCTAGGGAGTTGTTTATGTACTTGCTTAATCAAGGACTAGAAGAAAGTTTTACATGCTGATGGTGTGCATCATACCTGTTTTGTGGACATCAGTTCCAGTGTTGGCAATGTCCAGTTTCGCCAAACTTTCATAAACAGCATGCTTCCATTAAAATAATTAGTGGTACAAAAATATATATTATAGATGCATCTCTACAAGAGCTGATGCTTTAAACATATCTTGAATTCTCACTTCTACCAAAGCCACTTTACATCCCTCTGGCAAGTGTAAAGGGTCCTTAAAGTGGGCGTAAATGTAATTTGAGGCCTGTTTATCCACCAGATCAGTGTGAAATGCCCTTCATGTAAATGACAATCAGGCCCATAATTGTTGTTAAGTTAGTTTTTTAAAGACCTAACTTGGACAAGAAAGCTTTGCAAGGAGAAGCAAAGTGATTTCAATCTTTTTTTCCCTTCTCAAATTAGTCAAATGAGGTTGATTGTTTTAAAGGATGGAAGAGTTCACCCCGGCTCCAGAAAAACATCAAGTATGAGAGCCTAGATTATGTCAGAAGACATGCAGCAGCCCACGCATTAGACTTGAAATCTGTGCTCACACCTGCCCCAACTCATTTTTTTCCCTTTGCATTTATTGAGATGACACCGTGTCAACAGAATTCTGCAAACTTTATGACAAAATTATGACAGATCTGCAATGGCAGAATGACTTATGGAAATGTTGAAGTGGCTTCTCAATCAAGTCTCAGGATAGCTTGTGACTCCATTGTCTTGAAGGGTCAGAAGTCAGACTCCACTGAGGAGATAACACTTGAGTCTGGTCCAATTCCCTGCCATATGCTGGAAGTGGGAGGGGAAAATCAAGGATTTTAATTGCTCTGTCCCAATGTTTTCTAATTTGTTGTCTCCAAGCTATCAACATTTTCCAGATCATTCCCCGTTGTTTGTAAAGTTGTCTGTTGTTTTTTTAAACTCCTAGGGTCTGATTCTCCATGACCCTGAACCTTATAGAGTCAGTTAACAATGTCCAAAGGAAGTGAAAATTGAATATAAAATGCTACTATCAGCATAAATAAATAAAAGATTCTCATTTGGTAGTGTTTCACTCCCACTTCACACAGATATAAATAGCCTTAATACAAAGGAGTGGCAAATCAGACCCACTGTACCACACCGTTAACCTGATCCCTCACAGAGCTCTCTCAGGTAGCCTGTGAGGCTGGTGGGCAAGGACTTACATAATCAGACTGTGCTTACAACATATTGTTGGATTCCTTGATTACACAACTATTGATAAAAGGTTCTCTTTCATTTTCCAGTTTACTTTAAAACTCTATTTTCTTTTGGTGGTGAATGTGAATCTCAGCACTGTGTTTATGAACCATAAGGAGGAAACCAAGAAAGAAGCTGTTCTATTACATACAAAGTTTGGATCATTTATCAAAACTATATATGAAAACTTTGCCTTGGTCTGGAATACAGCTGATTAGGCCAGACTGGCAAGAGGGAGTCTCTGACTCCCAGTGCTATGGGCTTTCCTCTCTCTTGTAGCCTGGCTTTGTTAAACAGTGGATTAGAGTCAAGATTATGGTCCCAGTCTTCAAAACTCTCCATGGACTAGGGTTTAGCATCCTGCGAGAACACTCTGCAGCCAACTACATCTACAGGATAAAGCCATTCACTACAAAAGTACACTAAGCAATCTGGACATGAGAAGCCAGATCTTTGATATCCGCTATTCTATAAATCTCCAAAAAGAAAATCTGTTCCAAAGTAAAAATAGGACCTTGAATTACTTTACAGTACTATCAGAAGCTTAGAGGTATTTTCAGTTGTTTCTAGGGATCTGACACAAGGTTTTCAAGTGATTTGCTTTAGTTTCTGGAGCAGTCTTTCTGAAGAAAACTGGGTGACCATGAACCCACCCTATTTTTCAAATCCAGATACATTGTCTCTCTGCCCTAGTTTCCCTTCTGTGGAGCAAAGAGAAAATCCTCCTCTGAAAATCAAAAGCAGTCTGTCGTCACAACTATGAAACGGGAGGGGGACCCTTGTTGAAACGAACCTCAGGGTATTTCTCTTAAAGTGCTTCAAACCTACATTGAGGAACATGGACCAGACCAACATTACCCATGACAAAATAAAGCACCCACTTTACAGCATGTAGGAAACAAAAGAAAACAAAATGAAAACTCTTGCTTACCTCACTGGAGCTTTGTTGCTGGTTGTACTCCAGACCATGTAGCTAATCCAAGATGTGCAAGGTCCACTACAGTGAATGTTGTAAAGGGGAGGTATATATCTGGTGCTCCCTCTTTGGAGAGAGGCCTTTTGTTACCTGTTCATCCCCAAAACATTAGTAAATGGTCTTTCCTTTCCTTTCCCAGAGACCTCCATATGCTGGTGAGCTCAGCTGCCGCATGGAAGGATGCAATGAGAGAAAAGATCACGAGCATAATGCATATCTGTGGCTTTCCCTGATATGAACCGCTTCACAGTTCACTGAAAGAGCTGAAAGAAACTCAGATGTGCCTGAACAACTTTAGTGTTGTAGGCTGGTAGCATGACCGCTTCTTGTTTATATTTAATGACTATAACCTTATGGTATCATTTGTTTATTTAAAGATGAACTTCTGTGCTCAGTCAAACTTTAGGCACGTTACTTAAACATAAGTCAATTTGCCAATCATGTATTTGTGGCTATTTCCCACCATAAATACTTAATAATTAAAGATAAATGTTTGTAAAGATGAGGTTTTTCTCTCATCATTCATCACCATCTCCTGCTTATCCATATTAAGAGGTCATTGTAAGCTTCAATTTTTTAGTTTTTTACTTTAGGACCTTTTTTGTTTTGGGTAGGAATGGCCTTGACCAAACATCAGAAAGAGTGGATGATGGTTTTGTGGCTTGAAGTAGATAAAGGAAGGTGGGGTGGGGGAGGGAGGAGGTTTGGGAGGAAAACTTTCACCGCATATTTATAATCTTTCAGGAGGTGGCATCAGAAAGAAGATAGATAAAGGAGGCAAAGTGAGTACTAAGAAAACAGTTTTAACAAGTTACTGTCACCTTCCCAGCTGGGGTTTACCTTGACTAGCTATCAAAAGTTACAAATATCTCTGTCCTTATTCACTATGGTTTTAACATGGGTTTATCTTTTTTCCTAATGAAAATACAGTTGCCCTCTCTCTGTCAAAATATGACACATTGTATTCTTCTGACTGTTTATGGAATAGTGCTATAGAACTGACTGGGAATAAAGCTATAGAAGGGAAATAGGGTCCTGCAAAAATTACCTCAAAATAGAGCTTGCTGGTAAAAAAGCATTTTTGTTTCATGAATATGTTTGAAGCTTCAAAGTTTGTTTTTGCTCTGCATCAGGATGAAACAAAGACCTTTCAGATATTTCACGGGAAATGTGACAAGAGACCCCATAGTAGTCAGGATCTCACTTAATATGTGGGAAACCCAGGTTCAGGTCTCTGCTCTGAATAAGAAAGAGCAGAGACTTTTAAAATATCTTTTGGTTAGAGAGAAAATCAGGCAAAATACAAATGTGTATCTGGGACATTTATATGTATACATATATATATATGGCATATGAACTACTTGAGCTATCAGCTACTTTGGGCGGGGCTGTCTTTCTTGCTCTCTCTTGTGCTCTTTTGTTTTCTCAAGTCCATCTTGGACCAAAACATTTATGACATCTACTCGAGTTTTAAACTTACATGAAAGTCTCTCTCTTTCTCTCTCTCTCTTTTTCTTTCTCTCACACATGCACACAGACACACAGGCTAGGTACAGACATTCAAAAAGCCCAAGGCAAAATTGATTTGAGTTATGCAGTTTTTTGTAAGCAGCATAGGTTAGATTAGTAGTGAACAGGACAAACATTTGCCCTCTGGGGCGGGAAGCAAATCTTAGACTGGGTTCCTCCATTTTTAAACTAGTCTATGTGTGCTGAACTTCTGTTCTGTTATGGGTATGTACCAATTTCCAATCGTTTATACCAGTAAAAGTGTAATGTCTGTACTTGACCAATCACATTATCTTAATAACCAGAAGGTCTGTAACTAGAATAAATGGGGAGGTGGGGTTAAAAGGAAGGAAAGACTTGAAACATAACTGGATTTACATATGTATGTTATGTTTTCATCTCATTTTAGTTCAAGCTTAAAGGTTAGTATTTAATACATTAGTATAGTCTTAAACATTCTTTTTCCAGGTGCCCAAACAGATGGCTGATATAGGGAGAAGAATCCAAAAGCTAGATTTCTGGGTTTTTTTAAACAACATTTACAACTTCTGGTGCTTGCTAAAAGTAAAGATTAAGAAAATTCAGCCACCTTATTTTCAAACAAGTAATTACTGCCCCCCCCACTGTAGTGTATTGTATGCTATGAAGATAGAACAAACCCATGATTTTCTGCCAATATATGGTTTTAGCCACAATCATAACATTTTGTGCTGAAACTAATCAAGACCTTGTCTGTTTAGGATCAAGTCCTCTGAAGTGTCAACCATATCCTGGAAGTTGCTGAGGGCCCTCAGCTCACATTGATTTCTATAAGCATTGAATATAATGCACTGCCTCAGCCTAATGTGCTATGGTCCCAGGTGCATGTGAAAATGCTGCACCCAGGAGCAATAAACTCCAGCACAAACTGAGCTGAAGTTTCTTGTGTCACATTAATATCACATGGAGACGTGCCCACTGTTTTGGTACAGATGGCTGCTAATGGGTCTCAGTTTGGAAGCAACATATATAATCAGGCTATTACTTCCTGTAATCCCTAAAGGCCCCCATATTGTTTTAAAATATAGACTACATTTCTTTCAGGCAGGGCTCATATCTTAGCGCTGTGTTCATGCAGCATCTAGCCCAATAGGGTCCTAGTCTATAACCAGGTTTCCTTACTGTTACCTCAGTACACATACACATACACACAAAGATAAGCTTTACTATCTTACAACAAACACAATTACTTTTTGCTTACCCACATTTCCAAGGATATTTTCAATGGATACTGAATTCTTCATTCTGCTTGGGAAGATGAACAGCTGGGCTGGCTCTATCATGCTTTTTCTTTGCAAATCCAGGCTAGATGGATATATTAGCAGCGAAGCTCTCTTTCAGTTCTATTCTCTAAGTTTTCTAACTGATAACAGAAAGCAATATTGCATAACCAGGATAGTCCAAAATGTATTTATTTATACCATTATTATTTTATAATAGTGCTTTAAAGTCTATACTTGATTTAAAGCTATACCAGCTATTTTCTCATTAACTGTATGCTATCAATGGCTGAACGCGAAGGAGTTAAATCACTATTTCCTAATTTTCTTTTATAAATGTGTGATGAGCCTGAATTATTAGGTAGGCACAATAGCTTTATTCTTCCTGTCAACTGTGTGCAGAGAAGTCTGGATTAGTAATCTCTAGGGATCAGGACATGATTTGGTAGAGGCAGTCAGGAGGACGGCTAACTTTTGAACCTAAGAGGGCTTTGCTGGGCAAGGGTGACAGCTGTAGCATCTTTAGTCTGGATTTGAATTTGAATTCTATCTACCAGTGCAGCAATGCTATGACTTGGCAATATGTTCTAATAATCTTTGTGACACAAATGTCAGGGTTTTTTTGTTACATGTTCTCAAAGAGATTTAGGTAATTAATGTTAAATTGATGATATAAAACCTCCATTCTATCTCTCTTACTAATTCTGATCTACTGTAAATAGGCAGAAATATTCACAGGCCAATAATCCCAGTGCTGTTTAGGGATTTTGATTTCTATTTTATCCCAAGTGTGAGGTCAATAATTGCTGTAAGAGATCCAGTTCAGAGCCTTAAACAGTTTATATCGAAAATTCACCGAAGAAATATGTGCAGAATCTGAATGCTTTCTTTTGCTACACAGTCCATATACTCTTTCCTACTATAGATTTAAGTGAGAAGATGGTCCAAGGTGTCAGAATTTATCAGCTTTTCATCACAGTTGTGGGATATTAAATGTTTATGTAGCAGATGGGAGCAGTGGAGTAATGCAGTGAATAGCACATATGCAGTGTTGGACTAAGAGAGTAGGAAGTTTCTTCAGCCTTTTCTTTTTTACTGTAGTGTGAACCTATGACCCAAATGCCTAGAGGCAAAAGAGCTACCTGCAGAGATGTCAGCAGTTTGGAAAAAAGCAGCTGTAGTGAAACACAAACATTTCACTTTGTTGAAATGCTTTTTAAGACCATGAGGTTTGTTGTCCACTTGGCTTGGTCTTTGTAAAGAAAGGGAGGAATTACATAGGATACCACCAGGTGGAATAAAGGAGTGAAGGGAATAAAACTAGGGGAGAGGACAGGGACATTTTAAGTGAAATCTCTGAATCATACTTTTTGAAAGTGAAAATTTTGGGGGTGGAGAACAGATTTGCCAGAGAAGCAGTGAATGCTTTATCACTTGGGTTAGTTTGTGGCAAAACAATATGATTCATAGGGAAAGCTCTTCCTATTGTGGCAGAAAGAGATATTGGAAAGGAGTCTTCTATCTCTAACTTCTGTAGTTCAAGGTTGAGTATGTAAATTTTATTTGATGTTTGGTTATGGTCCTTTAACCTTGCTGAGACTTGAAAAAGGACCTTTGACTGTATTTGTTGTGGCAGTCAACATATACTTTAATTGATTGATTAGAGAATTAGATATGAGCTATTTCTGAGGATAGATAATGGTGCTGTTTGTGCAGCACTTCATACATTTTACACTTTTGGGCTCATTTTGCTTTTGCATGTTTATATAAATCTGAATAATGCGGCATTAACATAAGGGGAGCATTTTCAAATGCACCTGATTGACCCTTGGATACAACATCTATGAGCCCTATTCTCCTAATTCACTTAGGCATTGAAAATGTTACCCATATTTTCCATTGTTAGCACTGACATAGTAATGAACAGTAATTACATAAAAATGGTTTATAGAAAAATTCAAATAATAAAAAAAAGACAACTTGTAGGCTCAAATAACTCATCTGACCAGGGCAATAGCTTCATATAGGTCAGCTAAATCAGCTGCAGGGCTTCTAGCAGCCTACTTCTACTATGCATCAGACAATAGGATGTCCTCACATTGGCTGCCGATTTGTTCTACTGATGTTGTATAATGCTTTTGGATGCCTCTTCATTATAGGCTGAAAGCTGCTGGATCATTTTCCACAAGCTTTGACCATTGGGCTATAGAGCAATTCCCAACTCAGGATCCATTTTACTGCTTCCAGTACTGGTTAGACACAAATTGTTTCATCCTCTGTAAATTTAAGTCCCACTAGAAAGAGTCTATTGTGAGGCTATTCCTGACATGAGATGTCTTTATTTAGGATGCCAGTACTCTCAGTACCTTAGGAACCTTCATTATAACCTTCTGGCTGTATCTATATTGCTCATTATTCTGTGAAGAGACCTGTGTAGCAAGGTGACTTTCAGCACTTTGACTTGATTGGATTATTTATGCTGGCTCAAATTTCTCCATAAACCCCACTTCCCGCCTGCCTCCAAAAGTTAAGTGCATCTTACTATTGTGAATAGCTTAAAGGTGGCCTCGAGAAAAAGTTGAGCTGTAGTTGGGCCCTAGTTTGAATCTGTGTCTTGACATGACAGCTTTTAGGGAACACAGTAAATTGATAAACTATTTTTTTGCGTTGGACTGAAAGATTCTAAGAAGCTAATAGGTATTTAGCTACTTTCATATTCTTTATTTCATGTAATATTAAATGAGCCTGATTTTGACCACTTACAGACTTTTTATTTAGTCCCTTTCAGAAATTCCCACTGCCTTCAGTGTGTCTACATGTGTGAATAAGAACTGATTGTTTTAGAAATGATGGGAAGAAAGTCCTCGTGTATACAGAGATTGGAGAGCTGGACCCAATGATCTTGTAAGGTCCCTTCTAGGCCCTAACATTTATGAAACTGTGAATCTGTTCCTTCAACATTTAATGCAACAGGAAAGAATTGTAGTTTGTGCTACAATATCATTCGTAAAATATAGTGTGAGGATTCAGTTTCTAGGAATATCCCACCATCTTTTCAAAACAGCTTGGGCATTTTAGGACAGCAGCTATGCAAAGTTTCACAATAGAAATCATTGAGATAAACAGAGATGTACTTCCAGGGTGCTCTATGGGTGTTCTCAGCACAAATAAAGCTGAGTACTAGCAAATGAAGCCAGAACTATTCTTCTGGGCTTTATTTGCTAAGTTTCCCCTTTGAAATGGACATCCTTATAGTCAAGTGCATGATTCTTATTTTCAAATTGCCTGTTTATTTTAGAATAGCAATTCACAGACAGCTACTATTAACTACCAAATGGTGTTTTGGAGAACATGGAAACCTCGGGAAGTTCTCTTTTTTAAACTCTCTGTTCTCTGTCTCTAACTGTTGAGCAACTACCTAGTCTGATAAGTATTGCTTTACCCCTCATCCTCTATATTTTTTGTGTGCTTTGTATACTAATTTGCTAAACACACTGTAATGCACTATTTGTCTTGTTCCATAGCTTCCATTCCATTGTATAGTTTTCCTTCACAGGACTTTGCCAACAGACCTTGGGTAACTGCTATTGCACTAGCAGAAAGTAGTCTCTGATTATAGCGTGGTGAGAAGCAATGATTTTTACATAAAAGTATGCCATCGAATACGTTCATTTACTATATACTGCTGGTGAAGTCCAAAATACCTCACAGCATAAAAGATACTTGAGCCAATTCGCCTTCGACTTGTGCCAAAGAACAGAACAGCTCTGGTTTACCTGGTCTCCCACGACAACAGACTTGACGGCAGCCAAGGAGATCCAGAGGCAGTCGAGCATGACAGCCGACATCAAAGCGAGAATGCCACACCTTGATCCAGACTCTGCTTTACCTGCCAGGGCAAACTTATTAACGTGACCACCCTGAGAATTCAAAGGAGCAAACACACACAGGCACACACACACACATATACACAAAACCCAACCTCTCCAATCTGAGAATGAAAATAGAAGTCTAGACAGCCATTCTTCAGAATTCATGGCTGGTGACCTAATTATTTGGATCCTGTGCTTTATCTTGCTGTTTTCAAAGAACAAGAAGAATAGTTAATTTCACTTAATAGAATAATTGAATGTCATAATTGTGGGGGTTTTTTTTTCCATTTCAACAATAATGTTTGAGTTAAGCTGCTGTCTCTATCTGTAGAGCTGTTAATGACCAGGCTGCTCATACAATACATTTGTTACTTCTGTTTTGTTTTCTAACTGGACTAATGTAGGCTGATGAAGATTGCGGGCATGTGTATGCGGGCATACGTGTGCGTGCATGCATGTGTTCTAATGACTGCTTTGCGTCAAATGATCTGAACCATTAAAAAAAATCTGTTTCATTCATGATTTGCTATATTTGAGGGTTATCCAGAAGCAGGGATTTGAAATGCAGATAGGCAGAATTATGGTTTGGATTTATCTGAATATCTCACAATTAGGTGGTAGAGATTTGATTAAATGATCCTGTTTTTACCCATATAGAATCAGTCAGTACTGAGGAAAATTTGGGTTTTAAAAAATGTAATCAGTTTTGGTTTGGAAAACAAAAGGATGAATTGCATGTGCGTTCCATTCACTCAAATTGTCCTTGGTTATGGGGACTGGATAAAGTCATTTAAGTGAGATCTGGCTGGGTCCCATAACTTTTTCTGGACAGACCCTAAGACACTTGGCTGACTTCATTAATAAAGTGGCCATGAAAATAACTGGATAATTTAATGTGAAGGTTTCATAGTAGTATTAATGAGGTACACAAAATACATCACATACAAATAGTGCCTTGCATCCTGAAAAGTCCTCACCATTTTGCAACAATAAAGCAAAACACTACTGAAAAAACACGTGTTTCGGAGGTGGAAACTGGCAATCATCTGGCTTCTAACAAAGAGCACATGAGTGGAATTGAGGAGAAAGGCAACATTGGTCAAATAAACTGTCTTATAAATTCAAAGAGAATATTACATTACCTAAAGCAATTACATTTTTCTTTAAGGAAAGCTTTAAGAATGACAGCAGTTACTGGTTACTAATTGGGTGATTTACCTATCTCAGTTAAAGTGTCACTGTAGTCTACAGCAGCATTTCTCAACCCATGAGTAGCGACCCAAAAGTGGGTTGCAAGAATATGTTAAAGGGTCATGAGCAAGTGCAAGGAAAATGTGCGAAAGCTCAGGTTTCCCCTTGCAGGCTGGCAGCATTCCAGCCTGCAAGTGGTTACTTGGGGCATGGGCAGCGCACAGCCAGGAAGGGTCATGGGAGACAGCCACAGCACTTGGATGAAGGTAAGTGTAAGGGGAGCAGGAGTTGGAGGGCCAAGGCTTGGGGGCTGTTGGGGGAGTGGTGTGTGTGCGCATGTGTGGATGGGAAGGGTGTGTGTGGAGGGTCAGGTGGCTGGGCACCAAGGCTGAGATAGGGTGGGAGGAGGGGGGCACAGTGGGTCAGGCACCAGCAGAGCCAGGGGGGTGTGCATTGGGACAAGCCACTAATCTTGGAAAATGGGTCCCAGTATGAAAAAGGTTGAAAACCACTGGTCCAGAGTGCATTTATGGATGGTTCATGGAAGTTTTTGGGTTGCAGTGGAGAAGCATCCATAAGTCTTCAAATATTGAAGTCTGTGATGAGTGTAGCCCCACTGGTCCAGGTTTCCTGGATGCACTGAGGAATGACAGGTCTCTCACTGACTTGAAGGGGCTAATGATTACTCAGTATCTCTCAGGATCAGATGCTTAGGAGATTACTTTATCTAAACAAAAGCAAAACTAGTAGAATTCTGCAATCCAAACACTTGATTTATAAAATCATAGAAAGTTAGGGTTGGAAGGGACCTCAAGAGGTCAGCTAGTCCAACACCCTACTCAAAGCAGGACCAGCCCCAACTAGATCATCTCAGCTAAAGCTTTGTGTAGCTAGGTTTTGAAAACTTCCAAGGATGGAGCTTCCATCACCTCTCTGGGTAACGTGATCCAATGTTTTACTACCTTCCTAGTGAGAAAATTCTTCCTAATATCCAACTTAAACTTCCCTTGCAACAACTTGAGACTGTTGCTCCTTGTTCTGTCATTTGCTACCACTGAGAATAGCTTAGCTCCATCCACTTTCAAACCCTCCTTCAGGTAGTTGAAGACAGCTATTAAGTCTCCTCTTAGTCTCCTCTTCTCTAGACTAAATAAGCCCAGTTTCCCTGGTCTTTCCTCATAAGTCATGTTCTCTAGCTGTCTCACCATTTTTGTCACCCTCTGCTGGACTCTCCAATTTGTCCACATCCTTTCTGTAGTGGGGGGCCCAAAACTGAACACAGTACTCAAGATATGGCCTCACCAATGCTGAACAGAGGGGAATAATCACTTCCCTTGACATACTGGTAACACGCCTACCAATGCAGCCCAGTGTGCCGTTAGCTTTCTTGGCAACTGTAATGGGGGGCTACTGGAGCTAGTCTCCACGAGGCCCACCTACCTGTTCTTGGGATAACCACCCACCTTCTTGCCTGCCATGCCTTGGTCTTAATTGATTAATTAATAAATGTAATTAGGCAGGAGGCTGCCCATTTACTGCCCCACTGCTAGGGGGCGCTATCTATTGCTCCATTCCTCCCCTACACCGCAGCCCAAGCCTCACTGATGACATCATGATGTTCTCATACATGCCAGTCCCCCATGGTGCAGCCCAGAATCCTACTGTAGGACCGCACCTGGGTTCCTCCCTTCAGGCAGACTCTGCCACTGTCATGCCAGGCCATATATTGCCCTGCCATTGGTTCCCCTTTGGGTGTGGTCCCCTCACTGGGACCTTCAGCTCACATTAGCCCCAGCCCACCTCCAGGCCAGTCAGGACCCCAGGCCCCTGGGCGTCCCTCTTGGTGGGCCTCCTTGCCCTTCTGACCCTTCTGGTCCTGGCCCCTGTCTGGGCCAGTCAGGGGAAGCTCTAACAGGCCCTGATGTATGACCCATACTTTTATCCTGGGGTCCCTCTCTCTGGGTCCTCCTTTATGGATGTGGGGAGCTGGAGTACTTCACACCATGACTGAGGCCTCAGGGTCTCACAGGGGACTCTCATTCCCCACCTGGGCAGCAGGTCATGGTGCTACAACTGGTGTTATCTTTGACCCACACTCTGCCTCCCAATGGTGGAGGACTTATTGGGGTCAGGGCTTAGCTCTCGCTTTCTCTGGCTTTCTCTGGCTGAGCCCTCTCTCCCTTCACAGGGTTCCACATCGCCCTCTCTCTGGAGCTTCTGATCACTGCCCCCTCTTGCTGTGGTTCCACAGCAGTGGCCCCCTCTCAACTGGGGCTCCTCAGCACAGCCCCCTCTCAACTGGGGCTCAGATGTTATATTTGACCCAAACTCTGCTTCCCAGCATTGGAGGACTTACTGGGGTCAGGACTTAGCTCTATCACCCTCTGGCTGAGCCCCCCTCACACTGGGGACTCCACAGCACTCATAACGCCGCCTTTACTCAGGGTTTTCCTCCACAGGTGAGCTTCAGGTGGCCGTAGCCGTGCCTGGCCCCAACTCTCCTCCTTGGGGTCTCAAACCCTCACCACTACCTCTGGCGAATTGCAGCCCACCCTAAGGTGAGGGCTAGGGGTTTCATAGTTTCTAGGGTCGGAAGGGACCTGAGCAGATCATCTAGTCCAACCCCCTGCTATGGCAGGAAAGAATTCTGGAGTCAAACGTCCCCAGCAAGATGTTCATCTAACCTCCTCTTAAAAACCCCCAGGGTAGGAGCCTGCACCACTTCTCTTGGAAGTTGGTTCCAGACCCTAGCTGCCCTGACCGTGAAGTAGCGACTCCTGATATCTAACCTAAACCTACCCTCTGCCAGCTTGTGTCCGTTATTCCTGGTCACTCCTGGCGCTGCTCGGGGGAACAGGGACTCCCCCAATGCCTGCTGATCCCCCCTGACCAGTTTATAACAGGCCACAAGATCCCCCCTCAGCCTTCTCTTTTGGAGGCTGAACAGGTTCAGGTCCCATAGCCTCTCCCCATAGGGCTGCCCTGTTGTCCCCGATCATACAAGTGGCCGTCCTCTGGACCTTCTCCATGTTGTCGACAACCCTCTTGAAGTGTGGCGCCCAGAACTGGACGTAGTACTCCAACTGCGGCCTGACCAGTGCTGCAATAGAGGGGGAGGATCACCTGTTTGGACCTGCTCGAGATGCATCTGTGGATGCATGCCAAGGTGCGGTTGGCCTTCCTAACTGCCTCCCCACACTGCCGGCCCATGTTCATCTTGGAGTCAGTGATGACCCCAAGATCCTTTTCCGCCTCCGTGCTGACAGGAGGCGAGTTCCCTAACCTGTAGCTGTGGTGCCGGTTGTTCCTCCCGAGGTGCATCACCTTGCACTTGTCTGTGTTGAAACCCATCCTATTCTCGTCCGCCCACCCCTGTAACCTGTCTAGGTCTGATTGTAGCCTGTTGCATCCTTCCAGTGTGCCCACGTCCCCCCACATCTTAGTGTCATCAGCAAATTTGAACAGGCTTTTTACCCCCTCATCCAAATCACTGATGAAGATGTTGAACAGCGCGGGCCCAAGGACCGAGCCCTGCGGAACCCCACTGCCCACGTCCTTCCAGGCTGAGAAGGACCCATCCACCACCACCCTCTGGGTGCGGCCCTCCAGCCAGTTGGCGACCCATTTGACTGTGTGGGTGTCTACACCACAGCCCCCCAGTTTCTTAATGAGAATGAGGTGAGAGACAGTGTCAAAAGCCTTCTGGAAGTCCAGGAAGACTATATCCACTGCTACCCCTGCATTTAATGATCTGGTGATCTGATCGTAAAAGGCCACCAGGTTGGTCTGACAGGACCTGCCACTGATGAACCCATGTTGGTTGCCCCTAAGCATGCAGTCCCCTGCTGGCCCCTCCTGGATGTGTGCCAGCATAATTTTCTCAAACAGCTTGCCTAGGATCGAGGTAAGACTAACCGGCCTATAGTTTCCCGGGTCCTTCTTCCTGCCTTTTTTGAAGATGGGAACCACGTTGGCCCTCTTCCAGTCCTCCGGTACCTCACCAGAGCACCACGAGTGCTCATAAAGTTGTGCCAGGGGACTTGCAATGACCTCGGCCAGTTCTTTTAGAACTCTAGGGTGGAGATCATCTGGACCGGCTGACTTGAATACGTCCAACCCCTTGAGAAGCTCCCTAACTAAATCCTGGCTAACCCGTGGCCCAGGTGTGCCTCCCCCGGGGCCCGAGGGGGGCCCAGCAGGGAGGTGGCTGTTCTGGTCCCTACTTAGGAAGACGGAGGCAAAGAAATCATTAAACAGGTTAGCTTTGCCGTCTGGTGTGATGACCAAATTTCCCAACGCATCCTGCAAGGGCCCCACATTACCCGGGACCTTCTTTTTACCCCCTATGTATTTAAAAAAGGACTTCTTATTGTTCTTAATCTGGGAAGTGAGTCCCAGTTCCATCTCTGCCTTGGCCTTCCAAACTACCCCCCTACATCCCCGAGCAACTACAGAATAGTCCTCCCTGGTGATGACCCCTTCTTTCCATTGGGCACCCCAACCCACCTTTCACCAGGGTGATCACTGGCCTGGCATTTCCTGGGAGCTCCCACACCACTGAGTGCCCCACCAGGCCACCTACTCCCAGCAGGGTATAGTTTCTGGTCATACCCAGGACCAGAAGCCTCCTACCATCCCCTACAGCTCCTTTCTTGCCTCTAAATGAAATTCAGCAGCCCTCAGGCCAGGCAATGTTGTTGCCTCTCCTCCAGCAGCCAAACTGTCTCATTTACATAGGCAGCACTAAGCCTAAAATGGCTGCCCTCATTAGGCACCTGGAGGCTGCCAGCTCCAGGGCCTTAAAGTGGCAGGCACACCTAGTGCCCTGCCACAGCAACAATGGTGCACTGCTGACTCATATTCAGTGTATTGTCCACTGTAACCCCGAGTCCTTTTCTGTAGAGCTTCTGCCCAGCCAGTCAGCCCCCAGCCTGTACCAGGGCATGGGATTGCTCTGTCCTAAGTGCAGGACTTTGCTCTTGTCCTTGTTGAATCTCATGAGATTGCTTTTGGCCCAATCCTCCAATCTGTCTAGGTCTCTCTTAATTCTAGCCCTACCCTGTAGCGTACTACTCCCCTCAGCTTGGTGTAATTTAAAAACTTGCTGAGGGTGCACTCTATGCCATCTTCCAGGCCGCTGATGAAGACACTGAACAAAATCAGCCCCAGAACCAACCCCTGGGGTACTCCACTGGATATGGGTTGCCGACTAGACATCGAGCCATTGATTACTACTTTCTAAGCCCGATGCTCCAGTCAGTTTTCTATCCATCTTACAGTCCATTCATCCAGCTCATACTTCCTTAGCTTGCCTGTGAGATTGTTGTGGGAAACGGTATCAAATGCTTTGCTAAAGTCAAGGTACACCACATCCACTAGTCTCCCTGCATCCACAGAGTCAGTCACCTCATCATAGAATACAATCACATTGGTCAGGCATGACTTGTCCTTGGTGAATCCATGCTGACTGTTCCTAATCACCTTTTTCTCCTCCAAGTCCTTAGAAATGGAATCCTTGAGGATCTGCTCCATGTTTTTTTCCAGGGACTGAAGTGAGGTTGACTGGTCTGTAATTCCCTGGATCCTCCTTTCCCCCTTCCTTAAATATGGGCACTATGTTTGTCCTTTTCCAATCATCCAGGACCTCTCCTGATTGCCATGAGTTTTCAAAGATGATAGCCAATAGCTCTGCAATCATATCAGCCAACTCCTTCAGCACCCTCCCATTTGGCCCCATGGACATTTACATATCCAGCTTTTCTAAGTAGTCCCTAACCTGTTCTTTCACCACTGAGGCCTTCTGACCTCCTTTCCAAACTTTGCTGCCTAATAAATTCAATTGTGATCAGTTCTCTATATTAGAACAAAATCACTAGTGATGAAAAGAAAAAAAAGAATGAAACTGCAAAGGGATAGTGAGGTGAAAACCATCCTTCAAACAGGGACAAATCTTAGGGTTCATACAAAATCCATGTTACTTTGTAATCTGTCCTCTTCTCATTCATGGAAGGATCTAAAGAAGAATAAAAAATAAAAATAGATGGGTAAATGGACATAATTTATAGTTGTACCTTTCACATAGATTCGTTTTAGTTGGATACATTTTGGATCAGGTGCAGGTGAACCAATTGAAACAGAATCCAGACAAGACAGAGATGATGACAGTGGGCAGACCACATGATTTGGGGTGGGGATTAGGACACCTATCATTGATGGGGGTTGAGCCTCACCTTGTCACTCACGTTTACAGCCTAGGAGTGCTTCTGCACCTGGATCTTTAGGTGGTAGTGTTGGCTAGGATCACCTCTTTACCAGTTGCATCTGGTGAAAAGCTGTGGCCCTTTCAGCTTCAGAACTGCCCATAATCATCCATCCCATCATAATCTCAAGGCTGGGCTATTTCAGCGTGCTCCTTGGAGTCATTGCATATTGTTCTCTGAAAATGTCAGCTCAACGTGCAGTGGTGACCAAAAAAATCCAGTAAAATATTGGGCATCATTAAGGAAGGAATAAAAAACAAAGTGGAGAACATCACAGTGAAATTATACAAATTCATGGTGCACCTACATCTTGAATACTGCGTGCAGTTCTGGTCTTCACTTCTCAAAAAGGATGTAGTAGAATTAGAAAAGTTACAGAGAAGGGCAACCAAAGTGGCATGGGTTATGGAGCATTTGCTATACCAGGAAAGACTAAAAGGCTAGGACTCTTCAGTTTGGAAAGGAGAATGCTAAGGTGGAACATGATAGAGGCCTTTAAAATCATGAAGGGTATGGACAAAGTGAACAGGGAACTGTTACTCATCGAGTCTCAGAATACTAGAACTAGAGGCAATGACTGAAATCAGTAGGAAACAGGTTTAAAACTAACAAGACAAAGTATTTTTTAAATGCAACGTGTAGTTAACTTGTGGAATTCATTTTTACAGGAGGTAGTAGAGGCAGATAGCATAGCCTGGTTCAAAAAAAGGACTAGACAAATTCATGGATGATAAATCTATTTACAGCTGTTGAATGGAATGGTTGGAAATGTACCATCTAGCTTCACTAAACTAATATTTGTGGATGCCAGGGAGAGTAACAGATAACAGGTAGATCACTCTAGATCTGTCTGATTCAGTGTTCTCCTTCTAGCACCATATTCTGTCACTGTTGGAGACAGGATACTGGGCAAAATGAGCTATTAGTCTGATCCAGTAAGGCATGTCTTATGTTCTCACACCCTACATGGAGCTGCCTTTGAAAGGCTGTTTGGAAGATGCAGGTGGTACAGAACATGGCAGCCTGCCCTCTGATAGGGCTGGGTTACCAGGAGCACACAATTCTAGTGATCCAGAGTCTGCACTGGATCCAGTAGCTTTCTAGTAGAAATTAAATGCAGGGATCAAATGAGGGGAATTGGTTTTTCCTGATGAGTCTCTAACTATAACACCAGCTCATGCATATAGCATCAGTAGAAATCAGATTCATGAAGCCAGGGGGGACTTGCATGACCAGAATTAACAACAATGAAGTGACTTTCACTTTCAAAAGAAGTGACAGAGTTATGAAAAGCTGGGTAACATTCTAGGGTTGACTCCAGAATCTGTTGAATCTAAATACTTTGGATTTCTGTGTTATTGGATCTGAATAACAGCTTCGATTCTGGAACAGATCCGAAAGTAGAATGGGATAACAGTATATTTTATCACCTTCAGAATTTTATGAAATCAGCTGATCCTATTTGACTTCTACTAATATGGATCAAAAATCTTGGGAGATCTGCAAAGCTCCCTTCCCCCCTGCCATTATATGTTGAATATCATTCCTAATTTGGAAAATTGTGAAATTTAATCCCCATATTCTACCCTAAGCATAACCCAACTTTGTAGGCCATAAACCAGACACTATTCAAGTATGTGAAGTGAGTTCTTAATTCTGATCTGTGCATTGCAATAGTAACAATAATACAATCTGTTTCTATCCCAAAACATCTTCAGCAAGGAAGCAGCACATTGATCTGGACTTTTCTGGCATATTTTGAACATAAGTAGCATATGCCTGCATTTATTTATGTGCCATCATACATCTATGGCATGCTAATTTTATAGTATGATTTTCCAGAATAATTAACATGCCTTTTTAGCTGTGCATTCTCTCCAGCTTTCGCTGCACACTTCAAGCATGGACATTATGTAAATACTTCCATTCTACAGTGGTTTGCACTATGTGCTCAGTGGCTTTAGTAACTTTATGAAGTAAATAGCAGAGCTGGCTGAACTCTTCATAACAAATAATTGATCCAACAAATTCATCTTTTCTGAAAATGAATCACATATGAACAGATCACGATTTTCCAAAATTAGTTCATTATTGAATCATTTTGGGGAATAAGCTGTAACCTATTAGCATGAGTGGATCTAGGATTTTGAAAAGGGAGGTGCAGATGATGCAGTGCATCATCACCAGGGATCCTGGTTTTCGCTGTTAAAAATATCCAAAATTCTCAGATTGAAAAAACCCCAAATCCACATTTTTCTGTGATTAAAATGAAACACCATTATATATATATAGGAATCAGTTGAACACAATCTTTTATTGATGTATTTACAATTTTAAAGCAATCTGGAAGTTTACCAGTGCTTCAACAACTGTACTAAAATAAATTCTAAATACCTATATATTTTGCGCACAAGTGGTCACAGTGGTAGGGAGCCACCCACCCCAGGATATGCTACTGGTGGCTCCCTCCCACTCCCTGGCTGGGCCCCCACAGCTGCACATTCCTGCCTGCTCTGGTTTTGGCCTTGACCCTGGGGCCTGGGCATCGTGCACTGCCCTGGCTGGGCAGCACCCCAGTGTGAGCCGCCAACTACCAATCCTGCCCCACTCCCTTCCTCACTGTGCAGGCTTGGTGCGAGCCACTGGCGCTGCCTCAATCTCCCCATAGTTGTGCACCCTGCTGTGCCCCCCCCCAGATGTCACTTATGCCTTACCATAGATTTACCTGCAGGGTGCAGCTGCTCTCCACTATGCTGCTTTGCCGTATTGCTAGCCATGTGCATGTGTGCATGAGCACATGCATGTGGCACCCCCGCCTCTGATTGCCCTCCTCCCACTCCCCTCAGCCTCAAGCAGCCCCTTGCAGACTGGAACTCTGCCAGCCTGCAATGGTAAACCCACAGGTTTTTCTCTTTTAAAGAAGAAAACCCGTAATTCTCTCTTTCTCCTTTAAAGGAGAAAATCCATGTTTTTCTTTTTTAAAGGAGAAAATTTATTGTTTTTCCATGTTTTCCCATAGAAAATGAAAAACCCAGATCCCTGATCTTCACATAAGACAATACATATTTTTCTCCAGTAAAAAAGAAACTAGAAGCTGTAATAATAAGCCAGGAGCCTAGGGGTATATTATTCAGTTTAAGATGGAAGCAAAAACAAATACCTCTTTATTGGAATGAGTATTAGTTTCCTGTGTCATATATTATGTATAAAAAAACACAACAAATCTGGTAGATTATGATGAGCCATTAAGTCAATTCACTCCCTCTCTGATGCCTGAGTAGAAATGCTGCTGCCCCTGCCAAGCAGTTGCTTTAAAACTTTTGGGTAGACCAGAAATCAAAGGGAGCTGGGGAAACTACACTATCGCAGCTCCCTGGATGTCCCCCTCCCTATGAGTTAATCTGTAATTTGAACTCTTTTCACTCCTAGTCTGTTACATTAAGATACCAAAATTATTATTTGTATTCGGATATTGTCCAGAAGTCCAGTGGAAGTTGGACCTCCACAGTGTTCAGAACTGTACAAACACGTATGAAGAGATAGTTCTTGCTCTAACAAGATTCATAATATATAACAGGGGTTAACAACCTATGGCCTGTAGGCTAGATCCAGCCTGCAGAGCCACTGGATCTGGCCTCAGGATGTGACACTTTGGTGCTTTCCCTCTGCTATAGTGGGGAGAGGCAACAGCAGTGGCCAGGTCCTAGTGTCCACATAGCCCTGACCCAAGATAGGCCATTCTGACCTGTAGCCTGAAAATGCTGCTGGCTTCTGGTTTATAAAGCCGCAAAGGGCCTCTCTGATCATCCCATATGACCTACTGTCCAATGCAGGCCACAGGGCTTTTTTGAATTAAGTCCTATTTGGACCAGATGATCTTTTGGGGAAATAAAAAATCATTTTGTTTTAAAAACTTTTACTGATGAAAAGAGTTTGGAGGCTAAGGAAGAAAAAAGGCAAAAGGTGGTGGCTGGGAGCACAGGCACAGTGACTTGCTCAGCATCACATAAGAAATTAATAGCTGCCTTGGGAAGAGAACCCAGGTCTCTAGACTTCTGGCTCTATGACTTTTCCACTAGACAACACTGCTTCCCATTAGCCACTGGGTGAGCCATCTTCTCAGCCCTGTATATGAAGCAGATGGCCAGGCCTCTGTCTCGCTCATTGACGTGTCAAGGCTGTGGCCAAGTTTTTATGTCACATTCCCCAAATCCAATATAAAATGACAACTCAGTGTTCCATATATCTGCCAAGCACATGGATTGAATCTGTTGGTCTATTTTGTGTCCTCTTATCATTCACCAGCCATTCTTCACAGCCCCTATTCATGTGTACTTGTGCAGTGCTATGTGCAAACAAATCCTGATCTTGATATATGGGGAAAGGTCTGATGTGAGTGTCACTGGCCATATCACTGATTCAGCAGTTCTTCTGCCTGCCTTGGTCGAGCCTCTTGTGTGGTCAGTGGCTTGACCCATTTCAGGGTCTACAGATACTCTTTTCTCCAATACAGCTGGGATTCTAGTTGTCATGTGGCACTATACCTCGTGTACGGGCTAATGTACCAGCGCTGACCTTGGCTGCATGAAACGTTTGGTAAAATAACAAGAAAAATGTATAGCAATAATATTCAAATTCTAGCCACTTTATGGACATAGTTGCATAGGGTGGGCACATATTTGCTCCAGATTTTAAAATAAAAACCATGTCTAATCCTGTGAAGTCTCAGCCACATTCATTTCCTGGTTTTAATATGCTCATATGGCATGTAAAGTTTTGAAAGGTTAGCCTGAAAAGATCACAGGCCATGTTGTTAGCATCTGTGAGGTTTTGTAGATGTTTGCAAAGTACTGAGATCCTCAGATGTAAGGTGCTATATAAGTGCCATGTATTATTATTATTAATATTATCATTCAATAATATATTAATTGCAGGGCATGAATGGGACAAGGTTTTCTATTCAGGGAAAAAAAGCTTCCTTTTCTTCCTGACTGTCTTTCAATAATCTCTCAGAATGAGGTCAAGTTTGCTTGGACTAGATCTTCAGCAATGAGTGGCAATACAAACCTGTTGTTAATCTGTTGTAGGTATTTGTTTCATTTCAAGTCAAATATCCTTTTATCTTTTTGATATGGCACTTGAGATTATGGTTGAAAGATCTTACAGTTCCAGAAAGCGGAAATACATACACTGATATAAATAAATGGGCGTGACAGAGTTTATAAACCCCATCCAAGGTCTTGAGAAGGAAGGGGTTAACTCTCTGGCTAGGGAGTTGTCTGTCCATCCTGCAGAAATCCTCTCAGCTGTCCAGAGTTGATTGCTTCCTACACACACCCTTTCACACAGTATAAGAGGGGTAAGTAAGAAGTTTGTTTGGCCAAGTAAATGAAGGAAGGGGTTAGAGATCATACAGGAAACAAGTGATTCCTTAGTTCGTGAGTGGTGCTTGAACCCAGCACCGCTTGGGGAAGGTAGAAGGAAGCTGCCCCTATCCTAGGGCAGTAGCTGAAAGGGAGTTATTTAATGTAACTTTCATTTTTTTTCCACTTTTCTTTCCTTTTCTTATTAGAATGAAGCCTGTTAGAAAAGTATTGAAATTTCACGGTGAGGATTTTGATTGGCTTAAAAAGTATTTTTCCTTTAAAGTGTCAGTGCGTGGTTAGGGCAGGGGAAAATGTGGGAGGGGTGGCGGCGAGGAGAGACAAGAATTAAGTGAGAGCAAGGTAGTGCATTTATAAAGGAAGTGCATTACAGGCGACAGGCACCCGGGGTCTAGTAGCTAGAGATGTCATGGGGCATCTGGGTTCTTCCAGAGACTTTATGGGTGAACCTGGGAAAATTGTTTTCATATCCTGTGCTTAAAAAGGGCCCCTCCTTTTGGCCCTGACAGGGTGTTAGATGAGTACAAAATACTATTATTACCACAATTTACTCTAGTGTCCCAGTGGAAGTGTAACTATCCCCTTCATACATTACAAATGCCATGTGACTTACGGTTCTAGTCCAACAAAGCAAAACACATTAACATGTATGGAAACAAAGCTCCATATAAGACTTTCTGAGTCCTGTTTGGGTGTTCAGAGTGCTAGAGTTAAACATGGATATTTTGTAGTTTTTTGATTGCATAACACTATTTCTTTCTTTATTTGATTGCATACCACTGTTATTTTCCCCAGAGCTGGGGAAAGGTTTCTGAGTCTAGAAACCAAAGTTTTCTGTTGATCCTTAGAGTTGTTATACAAGAGTAGCAGGATAACAGACACTGTGCTTTGACCTTAAACTGGAGTGACCACTTCTAGGAGGAATAGAAGGCATCCCATGCCAGCTTGTTATACTTTTTGAGATTATAAGCAAAGGTGCCAAATTGGGCACAGACCAGTCTGATATAAACTCTTGTTTGCTAGGGTTAGGATACTCCTGCAGTGCCTCATTGTTCTGTGTGTGTGGCTCTTACTGCTGCTGGCTGCTCACCAACTCAAATTCCCCAGCACAGAGGCATGGACTGAGCCTATTTTATGCCATAGGGAGGGGTGCAGATGTCTCCTGCTCTGATGCATATCCCCAGAAAGCACGCTGATTCTTCTGCCTCTTAGGCCCTGACATGCCTGTGCAGTGGGTAGGATTTGGCCCTTAGTGAGCTGATTATCCATCCCCTTGACATAACATAAAGCTCTAGGATTTACAGCTATATACGAAAGTAATAATCTTGCCTGGATATGTGGGGAGCTACATACAGTATGTAAATCCCATCTTGTGATGGGAATATGTTCCTTTGAGACTACAGCTGTAAGAAACCTGCATTATGAAACCTGAAGCCATGTAAAACGGCCTGGTTTCATTACAAACTTGAATCTCAGTTTACAACGGTTGAAAGTTTTGCTATGGTTCATGAACAATTCAAAGTAAACCTGGGCCCAGTTTCAAATAAGCTGTTCATTCTTCATACATCATGCAAGCTTCATAGCAATTCACTGTTTAAATGCAAAACCAGATGAAATGGGGGGCTGAAGAGGGCCGGGGGGAATGGGTGGCATGACTTCGGGGACAAGGGGAGTGAACTGTCCTAGAATTAAATTCTGTTGCTACCATCCTAGTGAAATTGCAGGAAAAGGTCTCTATGCAAGCACTGTGATCCAAAACAGCTAAGTTCTGCACAGCTGTGCAATGGAATAACAGGCAAAGCTTTAGCTACTTAGCTTGATGCAGCCACAGTCATTGTCAGAAAGAATGCAATTCTTCTGGTTTCCATTTCTGCCTGAAGGGGAGCATAGCTCTGCGAACCCACAATGAGACTTGGGGGGAAAGGAAAACTGAATTACATTTAAAGAAAGAAAAGACGAGCTTTCTGCAATTTTTGTTTTATGATTGAGTGATGCTGATCTCTTCCATATAATGCAGATAAGGTTACAACAAGCCTTTCATTATAAGCCTAATATGGACATACCACCCCACCAAAGTTTGCCAAGCCAAAAACAATCCATCTAAAATTTCACAGGCACCAGTTTACCCCAGGGTAGAATCTTTCCTTCTGAAACACTAGCCAAGGTGTTTAATGGGGGGAGGAGGGGGGAGGAGGGAGAGAAATTGCATGGCAAGAAGAATAGTGAGAGTAGAACCAAATTTGAAAGTCTTATTTCTAGTGCATGAGCACACACATGCACGTGCACGCACAGGCACGTGCACACACACACATACTTTATAGCCAGAGTTAACACTTGATGTTGGTATTTGTAGTCGTCCAAATTAATTTCCTTAGCTTGCACACAAATATTCTTTCTTGTGATGACATGCTGTGTGGCATTCATTTGATTATAAGAGATTTTATTATAGAGAAATCTATGTGAGTAGTTGGGGAATATGTTCTCTGCCTTAGTTGTTGATTGAACAGAGTCCATTCTGAAGGGAAAACTGATTATATGGCATTGGCATTGTTGCTGGGCTGATAGTCCTGAAAGAAGGGATTGCCCTGCATGCTACTTGAACGCTTCAGATCCAGGGCTTGTATATATCTGTAAATAAACCAAGTTATTGTTTAAAAAGTAGCCAGACTGTACTACTCATTTCTCCCTTGCTGAGAAGCAGACCTGTAAGATCTCAAATACCTGAAACTAGATGCTAGGCAGAAGGGCAAATCTGGTATTAGGATAGGGCACAGGTTTTCTTAATAGGTGGCAACAGTATAAATTAAAATAAAATACGTGTCCTCATTTTATTTTCCTGCTTAAGAGAGCAGAGAATAAAAGATTGTTGTAGGACACAATGAAAACTGCAAATAAACAGCAAAGCTGTCTGTGGAGTATAAAAATTACTACCCATCTCGGTAGCGATGCCTAGCAAGTGACATCCTCATTTGTGTAGTTACAATAGTGTATTGTGAAATTGCACAAGGATGCACTTAAAACTTTTCCCACCCTCCTATGAAAAACTCTAAGAGATTCATAGCCACAAAAATAGAGGAAAAAATTAAGACCATGCCAAGACATTTTTAAATTGGACTTCATGATAAACTGAGATTTGATATTCCTGGATAATTACTAATGAGAACACTTTCCCTTTAATTATCTTGTGGTCACCATTTCAAAGGTGATTAAAGCTATTCTTCACTAGATGTGGTTATAGATTTAATGCAAACCTGGTCTTTCTTGTGGTTTTATCACTGCAATTAAATCTGGCTTGCTCACAGACTTTGTGTGGCATGAGGGATTTCACCAAGCAAAACGATTTTCCCCTTCAGGCAATGTTAAATTTAGGAAAAATATAATTAATTATATCAGACAGGTATCTATTATACATCATGCACACATTCTTAGAGACCAGGGGGCCCACTTCTACCCAGAAGAGACAGTCATTCCTTCCAGCTCTGGTCTTAAGTACAGTAGCTGCTCTTGCCTGTCCAGACATGTCCTGCTATGATTATTGTTTTCTGCAGAAAGGCAATCATCCTGCCTTTAAAAAGAAACAATCAAAAATACAAGTTTTCAACCCAAGTTCCCCTTTCTACCCTTTTGATTGTGATTTTCATAAATTCTTAGCTTTCTTTTGTATGGTGTGCAGCCAGTTACAGGCTAGAAATTAAATTGTGCAAACAAATGTCCTACCATGACTGTAGTATGTTTCTGTTTATTCGTTAACTGCTCATTGTGCAAATATCTGATTTACATTTTGTTTTCTTCGCTGGCTACTTGACTGGTTTGCTCATGTTTTATTATCTGTGCTTTTAAGTCTCCCCCTGCCTTTCCAAAAACAAACAAGCAAACAAACACATCTAATGAGGAATTTTTTTCCATTGAGGAAAACCAAAGGTCATACCTTGTGAGTAAAAATGGATCTCCTTGGTGCCTGTTTACAAGGATGATTCTTGCCAATATGATACCTTTTACCAATGGGTCACAAAGCATTTTGTAAACTGTGACTTACAGGGTCTCACAGCACACCTGGGAGGTAGGGAAATTTACACCCTGTCTATAGATGGGCTTAGTTAGCTGCTGTTCCATGCTAATCACTAACCTACCTTGCCTATGTTTACAGATGAAGAAACTCTGCAGGAATGGGGGCATGTGAAATGGATGTTCTCACCTTTTGGGAATGCACCATCCTTTGAATAGTCAACCTTAATATAGGTTTCCTTTAGGGAGATAGAGTCTGGCTTTAAAACACCAAATTTAAATATAAGCATGAAAGTGAAAATTAGGTGGTAGATTTAACTTTTCTTCCATTTCCCCCCCTCTCCCTAATTTTCACTTTCATGATAGTTTCTCCATGAATTCAGTTGTAAAAAAATTCTAAAGATCATCCTTAGGAAAAAGCAAAGGTAGAACATTGGCTTTGCAATTGAATTAATGGACTGGAGTGCTGTTTGGGAAAATAAACTGTGAAATCTTACAGGGATGTTACCAGATTTCATCTATATTTCTATTATTATTTCTTTTAAATTCAAAAGCCTCAATTCTTGAAAGAGTCTTGGAAATATTACAGCATTCAGAACAGTGACATTGTAAAATATAGGGTACTAATCACAGAGTAGCTGTGCAACATACAGCTTTTTCTATGTGTCATATTTAATAACTAGACTATCATATCACTTGATTCTCATGTGCCAGATTCAGAGTCCTAGCTCTCAACAGTTTGGAACCATGACAAAAATAATATCACTCAGCCAATCTTATGACTCGAGTGACCTTGGCCTTTGATCCAGTCAGATCCTATCAGATCTTCAGAGGGTCAAGATACACCTGTTTTCAGTATTTTAGAATTTTAGCCTTAAGC
Organism: Crocodylus siamensis; assembly: GCF_052110815.1. Lineage (NCBI taxonomy): Eukaryota > Metazoa > Chordata > Crocodylia > Crocodylidae > Crocodylus > Crocodylus siamensis. The sequence goes on along the minus strand of NC_143396.1, from coordinate 271,303,661 downwards.
ATTAAAGGGTTATAGGGAACACAGAGGAAATGGAATAAGTAGGTTGTCTTTTTGGAATGTTTTAATAATGCACTAGATGCTTTAAAAGTATAGTTCACTTAAAGTTTTCTTTCTTATACACAGAAAACAAAATAGGAGGTATTTTAACAACTAATATTTTATTTTTTTTACATATTTAAACAGAGAAGAATAGAATTATTTGGCAACAGTGCAGGTGTTCTATGTAAGAAGCACATATACTTAACAACTCACACACATACTTATTGTACAGAAAACAGCATGATCAGGCTCATGTCTGACATATTAAAGGATTACGAGAAATGGAAAGAAAATAATACTTAATTCTGAATGTAAGAATATTCTGATTTTCAAAGAGGCATCTCTTGAAGCAACTATATTATGAGGTATAATACTCCAAAATCTCCTTGATTTAGTCCTATAGAGACTATTAATGCTTATGACTTCTTAATTTCTTTTTTTTAACGTATACACGAAGGGCTATATGCTGGAATGTAGGAGGCTTTTAGCATGTTCATTTAGCCAAGAATAATATGCAGCCAGAGGCATGGGGCTACTCTGTTGACAGAAACATGCCAAGGATTTTATTTCCAGCCATAAAACATGGCATAAACTTTTAAGGATCAATGCTGAATTCTATTGGAAAGTTGTGCGGTGTGTATACCAGGCTAATGTGTATGCATTCTAAGCTATAGCAGTATTATTATCATACAGATCAATGTTTGCAAATGGGAGGCTTGGGAGGCTGTGAAGATAATTTCTCATGACAATTATTATGTACAGTAGGTATAAGAATTGTTTGCCTGTGACCCTCAGTAAGTGTTACTGAAGCATGCCTGTACATCTATCAGAGAAAAAATGAGGACTCTTCATTTACAGAAATGTAGAGAGTTTTACCGAAATGTATAGAGTCCCACAGAGGTTCTTGACCGTTTTAGAGTTTAGAGACCTTTTAGAGACCGTTTAGAGACGTTTTAGAGACCTTTTCTGCCATTTAGAGACCATTTAGAGACCTTTTCTGCGGCATCTCTGGTTGAGAACCATTGTGCTCAATTTACCTTCTCAACTTGGTGTTGCTGCCAGGTAAACCTGCCTTGTGCTCCTGGCGCACAGCCAGCCCAAGAAGGGCTGTGGCACGTATACACACTCCTCCTGCATTAGGGCTCTCTCATTACCCCAAAGCAGCCAGGAGAGCAAGCATGTATTTCAGCACCTCCCGGTCCAGCCCTGCATCTTCTGGAAACAGAGATATATGGGTTAGGTGGAACTGTCCTTCATGTCCCTGTTTCCAGGAGGAGAGTGTGTGTGAGATGGGGCTGGATGGGGAACAGCTGCAGCCCGAGCCAGAATTCCCTAATGCAAGAAGAGCATGCATTTGCCTCATCTTTATGCATGGGACTGTTTTATTCGGTTGCCACTATGGTGATGGCAGCACCTGCACTGTGACACCCCTGAGTGGTCCCACAGCACCCCAGGTCCCATGACACCCCTGTATTAGAGTATGAGCCTCACTTTGACAAAGTAACAGAAGTCCTGACATGCATTAGAGCAAATGGTGTGATTCTACTATTATAAGGAGGTGTACAGGCCTATAATTTTCATGATGCTTGTCGTATAAGAGCTTGTGGGTTTGTGTAAAGCTTTCATATAACTTTTAGGGCCTAACAGTCACCCTGCCCCTGTGTTATAACTCCACATTTTTGTTTTTCAAGCAAAATTTCTCTCACTGGAACTGTGGCAGTATAATGGAAGTCATTGCAGCAGGGGATCAGGCCCAGTAATTTTAAGAGGTTCCTATCCAGTGCTCTCAGTGCAAACAGTGAATCATGCTATACTCAATAGAGCTACTTGCTTGAGTAAGAACTGCTCATGTGAGTATGGGTTGCAGGATTAGGCCCTAAATATTATTCTATCTGAAGTGAAGACTGAAATGCTATCAAGGGAAGCACCGGAAGGAGATGAATGAAGATAATTAGGGCATGCATGCATGTGTGTCCTGAGTTGTGATATCACATCTGCTACTGATTTCTGTCCATTGCTTTGCCCATATCATTTTATCTCTGCATCTATTTTCCCATTTGCTCACATTTTCATTCTTTGTGTAATTGTTGTCCCACATGTAAGGACACTAACTTGATCCATCACCGCTAATCCATTTTCTTCTCAGGCTGTTTTTAAGTGAACAAAGTTTATATTTATAAAGCATTTTGAAGAAAGTGTTGAAATAAATGAATATTCAATGCTAAGAAAAAACTGTTCTTCCTACAATGTGCTGTTTTTCTTTCCACGTTCCTTTTCCTCACAGAGGGCGCCTCTACATGTGTACTCCACTGTACAAGTATGTGCAGTAACCGCCAGTACTGTGCAGTCCCAATGCCAAACAGGCTGTTTCTGGCCCTACTGTGCAGAAGCAAATCGCGAGTACAGTACTCATTGCTACTGTGCAGTACCAGTGGCATCACGGTTTGTGCCTGCCAATGCTACATTGCTATAGCAATGAGCTATGCCACTGTAGTTCATCACTACAGCAACATATTGTCTCTTGTAGCTGCACCCAAAGAGAATAAAAAGTGTTAACTTGCTGCAGTTAGGCTGTGTTAACTGGATAGGTAGTTAATTGGATATATAGCTTCAAATGTGGCATTCCTAATGTTCAAAAGTCTTTAGCGTAGGGGAGGACAAAATACAGCCTATGGACTAGATCCAGCCAGAAGGGGTGTGTGTGTGTGTGTGTGTGTGTGTGTGCATACATGCACACTTCATGAGGGAGGGGGAAAGAGTAAAAGAGAGAGGAATGAGGCAAGCACACTGTGTGTGTGTATGTGTAGTGAGCCAAGCACACAGTGTGTGTGTGTTTGTAGGGTGAGTCCCACAAGCACCCCCCACCATACACATGCACCCATACCTCCCTCACACTGCCATACATGCAGACCCCCACACCCATAAGCCCTCACACAGCCCAGCCACACTCCCCCCACACACAATCCCCCACAAACCCCATACCCACCCACACCCCACATATCCATATACACACTCACATGCTCCCTCACCCCATACCTCCACCACCCCCCCACACCCACACCCACACCCTCCTCACATACCTACATACCCACCCTCATTTACCCTACCCGTAACATTTTACAAAAGTAAGACTTCATTTTAAGAAACGCATGTATATCAGGACAAAAAGAGTTTTTGAAATCAAATTAATGAATGTTGTAGATGCTTGATTTTAGAATATAATTTGGTATTTTTCTGGTTCCAAGATGGCAAAACCCCTTGCTGAAAGGACTACTTCTGGGGGCAAGGGAAGGAACTTCTGGTGGCAAAGGTTGGGTATTAGGGGGTGGGACTTCAAGTCCTAAGATGGCAACCAGGGTGTGGGGCACCTGTCAAGGGGTGGGCTACCCATGTGGCCCTCGACAGCTTGCTAAAGCTTGGTAAGTGGCCCTCTGCCTGAAATAATTGCCCACCCCTGCTTTAGTGGTTTAATGGAAACCTATATATTTTTTTTTCACTATGACTACCACTGGTTAAGTTTGCCAAGCCACTATAGTAGACTTAATTTTATAGTCTTATTATATGTGTGTATATATATCTATATATATATATATACACACACACATATATATTCCATTATTTCTGTTTCCTTGACCTATTTTAGCTAAACAATCTACAATCTGGGGGCTAAAGACTTTTGGTAGGATGAAAACCCTAAGTTGCCTCTGTTAGTGTTTCTCAGGCCTTGGAAAAAAACATTACTGCAGTTGAGTGCTAATAGGCACAAGGAATTTCACACATTATTTCAAGCATATAATAGGGGAATTTTAGATGCTTAAGGCTGACCCCCCTCACGCAGCTGAAATCAAAAGGAGCTACACTATGAGGATCTGGACCTGGAATATTAAAAAATGAAGTGCTTTGATCATGAAAGTAAAAGTTAATCCTATAAACAAGCATATATCTAACTTTAACCATGTGTTATTGATTTGTTGGGAGTATTGTATGCTCAAAGATGTATAGCTATGTTATCTAGTAGATTAAATATTGGAGGAGGGTACTAGTTTCAGTTCTGCTGTTATCTTCTTGTCTTGCTTTGGGCTATTTTGCTTACTGCTGGAGTTTCCCCACTGTAAAATAGGTGTTAATACAAATGATGCCTATAACCTATCTCTTGCCTGAGTTGTGTGGCTGTTCATAAAGCACTTTGAATATTTAACATGCTTCTAAAATCTTAAATATCATGATGTTTATAAGAATTTATGCATTTACTTTGTCATCATTTACTCATTTTCTTCTTCCAGTTTATTCTCCTAATGGCATGTTTTCAATACAAGTTTCCAAGTCTAGTAATACTATAGTGTTGGACTCAAAGGATGACACTGGTGAATGTGAAATGATATTTAAAGCCAAGATCTTGCAAGATGCCATGTGTGGTTGGGTCTCTGGGCCTACATGTAGCCCCTAATGTAATGGAACTGTATCTGGGCAAAATTATCTGCGCACAAAAAGGAAGCTGAAGAGCAGGATCTTGGAGCCTGATGAGAAGCTTGTCAAGATGTGCTGCTGCTGCTGTTGTTTTTGTAAGATTATTTTCAAAACATTTTTATTGCAAAGTTGCAGGATAGGAGACTGATTATATTTTCTTTAGAGTATACTTCATCTAAAGTTGAAAAATTTTAGATTTCAAAGATAAATAGGGAACCGAAAGTTTTTTGGTTCTCACCTTTTTTCTCTTTTTTCCCCACATTTTAAATTTGTTTTTCATTTACTCCTTCCCTTTTCCACTCTTCAAGAAAGACAAAAGGGGGTGGGGGGAGGGGAGGAGGAGGAAAGACTTCTTCATTTTGCCTTGAAAATCAAATTTCTGTAGAAATATTCCCTTTTCTTTCAAATTTTTCATGGAAAATACTATTTTTTAGTTCATTCAAACATAATCAGCTGCTTCTTGAAGACAATATATAGCTTCCAACTGACTTTGTAGTACAGCACATATAGGTAAGTGGCTATAAGTATTGTAAATGGGCAGTTACCTGTCTCACATAAGTAGCACGGTCTTTCAACTACCAGCAGATAATCTCTTCCTCATTATTTAAAAATGTGATCAATTATGGACTTTTTACAAACAATATTTGGAATAAACAAATATCCATAGTTTCTACCACATAGAATAATATGTAAAGCAGGACTGTTAAAATAATTGTGACTGCAGAATGGATAGCCCTGCTAGTCTGAAGACTGTTTGATGAACAGCATGCATAGATTACAGCTATCTTGCCCATTAAGGCCTGGTACAGACATTACACTTTTTTACTAGTATAAGTGATCAGAAACTTGTCTATACCTGTAAAAGATCAGGTGTTTGGCATACATAGAATTGTGCAACATTCTCTAACAATTGCCCTCTAATTGTAATACGTGGAGAAGCAGCTGGTTGGTTTGTGGCAGTTTTGTAAAGTATCTTGGTTTTTGTTCCACTGACAATGAATCCAAGCATTTCATACACTTCATAGAAGCAATCAAGAGTGACTTGAAGGTCTTCAGTTGGGGGGGACACACACAACACAATCATCAGCAAAATGAAGATTGGTAATGGAGTAATTGGTTATCTTGGGTATGGATGTAAACAATTGATGAAGCAAGGCGGAGATGGAACTGGGACTAGCAACCCGGATCAAGGATACCAAGAAATCTTTTTTTAAATACATAGGGGGTAAAAAGAAGGTTCTGGGTAATGTGGGGCCTCTGTAGGACATGCTTGGAAATCTGGTGGTCTCACCAGATGACAAAGCTAACCTATTTAACAATTTCTTTGCCTCCATTTTTCTGAGCAGGGACCGGGTCAGCCCTACCCCTCCACTGGGACCTCTGTAGATCCCAGGGGAGGCACAGCCAGGCCCAGGGTCAGAGAGGACCTAGTCATGGAACTTCTGGTGGGACTGGATGTGTTCAAATCAGCAGATCCTGATGATCTGCACCCCAGAGTGCTGAGGGAATTAGCAGAGGTCATTGCGGGACCCCTGGCACAGCTTTATGAGCACTTGTGGTGCTCTGGCGAGGTGCCAGAGGACTGGAAAAGGGCCAATGTGGTCCCCATTTTCAAAAAAGGGAGGAAGGAGGACCCAGGAAATTATAGGCCTCTTAGTCTTACCTTGGTCCTGGGGAAGCTCTTTGAGAAAATTATCCAGGAGCACATCTGCAAAGGACCAGCAGGGGAGATCATGCTTAGGGGCAACCAACATGGGTTCATTCGAGGCAGGTCCTGTCAGACCAACTGGTGGCCTTCTATGACCAGGTTGCAAAATTCTTGGATGCAGGTGTCGCGGTGGACGTAGTGTTTCTGGACTTTAGGAAGGCCTTCGACACTGTCACTCACCCCATTCTCATTAAGAATTTACGAGACTGTGGTGTCGATGCCTACAAAGTCAGATGGGTTGCCAGTTGGCTGGAGAGCCACACCCAGAGAGTGGCAGTGGATGGATCATTTTTGACCAGGAGGGATGTGGGCAGTGGGGTTCCCCAGGGCTTGGTCCTCAGGCCTGCACTGTTAAACATCTTGATCAGCGACTTGGACGAGGGGGTGAAAAGCACCTTGTGCAAATTCGTGGATGACACTAAGATGTGGGGAGAAGTGGGCATGCTGGAGGAGAGGGACAGGCTGCAACTAGATCTGGACAGGTTACAGGGGTGGGCAGATGAGAACAGGATGGGTTTCAATACTGACAGGTGCAGGCTACTGCACTTAGGGAGGAAGAACCAGCAGCATACCTACAGGCTGGAGAACTCCCTTCTCATCAGCACAGAGGCAGAAAAAGATCTTGGAGTCATTATTGATTCCAAAATGAACATGGGCCGACAGTGTGGGGACGCGGCCAGGAAGGCTAACCACCCCTTGTCATGCATCCACAGATGCATCATAAGCAGGTCCAAGGAGGTGATCCTCCCGCTCTATGTGACACTGGTCAGGCTTCAGTTCTGGGCACTGCACTTCAGGAGGGATGTGGCCAGCATCAAGATGGTCCACAGGAGGGCCACTCGCATGGTCAGGGGCCAGCAAGGCAGGCTCTACGAGTGGAGGCTATGGGACCTGAGCCTGTTCAGCCTCCACAAGAGAAGGCTGAGAGGGGATCTAGTGGCTGTCTACAAACTGGCCAAGGGAGACCAGCAGGCAATGGGAGACTCCCGGTTCCCCCAAACACTACCAGGAGTAACAAGGAATAATGGCCATAATTAGTGTAGATTCAGGCTAGATATCAGGAGGCACTACTTCACAGTCAGGCCGGCTAGGATGTAGAACCGACTTCCAAGAGAAGTGGTGCTCGCTTCTACCCTGGGGGTCCTTAAAAGGAGGCTAGATAGACACCTAGCCAGGATTGTTTGACCCCAGCATTCTTTCCTGCCCATGGTAGGGGGTTGGACTTGATGATCTGTTCAGGTCCCTTCTGACCCTATGATTTTAAAGAGATTCCTGTTCATGCAATGCTGGATGCCGGTTATAGGTAGGAGTCTATCAGAAGTGAGGAGGGGAATAGCTGCAATATAGATGGAAAAGAGAGTTGGCGCAATCACACATCCTTGCTTCACTCCAGTTCTAATAGTGAAAGGGTGTATTTTTAAGCCATTGCTTAGGATGGTTGCTGTCATGTCATTGTAAAGAAGTTTGATGGTAACAAATTTTGTTGGCATCCAAATCTTATCAGAATTTTTGAGAGGCCTTTCTATTAATTGAGTCAAATGCCATAGTCAGGTCAAAGATTCATAGATTCATAGATGCTAGGGTCGGAAGGGACCTCAATAGATCATCGAGTCCGACCCCCTGCATAAGCAGGAAAGAGTGCTGGGCCTACATTACCCCAGCTAGATACACATCCAACCTTCTCTTGAATACCCCCAGGGTAGGGGAGAGCACCACCTCCCTTGGGAGCCCGTTCCAGACCTTGGCCACTCGAACTGTGAAGAAGTTCCTCCTAATATCCAATCTAAATCTGCTCTCTTCTAGCTTGTGGCCATTATTTCTTGTAACCCCCGGGGGCGCCTTGGTGAATAAATACTCACCAATTCCCTTCTGTGCCCCCCTGACGAACTTATAGGCAGCCACCAGGTCGCCTCTCAACCTTCTCTTGCAGAGGCTGAAAAGGTCCAATTTCTCTAATCTCTCCTCGTAGGGCTTGGCCTGCAGGCCCTTAACCATACGAGTGGCCCTTCTCTGGACCCTCTCCAGGTTATCCGCATCCTTCGTGAAGTGCGGCGCCCAGAATTGCACGCAGTACTCCAGCTGCGGTCTGACCAGCGCCCGATAGAGGGGAAGTATCACCTCCTTGGACCTATTTGTCATGCATCTGCTGATGCACGATAAAGTGCCATTGGCTTTTCTGATGGTTTCGTCACACTGCCGACTCATGTTCATCTTGGAGTCCACTAGGACTCCAAGATCCCTTTCCACTTCCGTGCCACCCAGCAGGTCATTTCCTAGGCTGTAGGTGTGCTGGACATTTTTCCTCCCTAGATGCAGCACTTTGCATTTCTCCTTGTTGAACTGCATTCTGTTGTTTTCTGCCCACTTGTCTAACCTGTCCAGGTCTGCTTGCAGCTGTTCCCTGCCCTCCGGCGTGTCCACTTCGCCCCATAGCTTAGTGTCATCTGCAAACTTGGACAGAGTACATTTCACCCCCTCGTCCAAGTCGCTGATGAAGACATTAAAGAGTAGCGGTCCAAGCACCGAGCCCTGCGGGACCCCACTGTCCACACTCTTCCAGGTCGAAACCGACCCATCCACCACGACTCTCTGGGTGCGACCCTCCAGCCAATTCTCCACCCACCGGACTGTGCAGTCATCCAAGTCACAGCCCCTTAACTTGTTCACCAGTATGGGGTGGGATACCGTATCAAAGGCCTTCCTGAAGTCCAAGTATACAACATCCACCCCTCCTCCTGCGTCGAGGCGTTTTGTGACCTGGTCATAAAGAGAGACTAGATTGGTCAGGCACGATCTACCTGCCACGAACCCGTGCTGGTTTCCCCTCAGCATAATTTGTCCTGCCGGGCTCTCACAAATGTGAGCCTTGATGATTTTCTCAAAGATTTTGCCAAGGATGGAGGTGAGACTGACTGGCCTATAGTTACCCGGGTCCTCCTTCCTCCCCTTCTTGAAAATGGGAACCACATTGGCCCTTTTCCAGTCCTCCGGGACTTGACCCGTGCGCCACGAGCGTTCAAATATTCCCGCCAGTGGCTCTGCAATGATGTCGGCCAGTGCCTTCAGTACCCTCGGATGGAGCTCATCCGGGCCATGTAATGGAGGCCATGTAAAGATCTCTGTATTGCTTATGACCCTTCTTAAGCTGACTAGCAACAAAGGTCATATCTGTTGTACCTGTAAGTGGTCTGAACTGCACTGTGACTCTTATAGGAACTAGTCAGTGAGGAAAGTGAATCTCCTGAGAAAAATGAAGGTGAGGATCTTCATAGATTTCATAGACATTAGGGGCTGGAAGGGAGATCATCAAATGCAGCCCCTGCTGCCAGAAACAGGAAGTTTGCAGGGATCAGATGATCCCAGCAAGATAAACATCCAAATGTCTTTTGAATGAGTGCTTGCACCACCTCTGGGGGGAGTCTGTTCCAGAACTTGGACATGAGCATTGTAAATAAATTTTTCCCTATATCGAGTCTGAATCAGCCTTCTAGAAGTTTGTGGCCCTTAGACCTAGTTATAGCTTGGGGTGCCCTGGTGAACACTGTTCTCTCAGATCCTGATGCACTGCCCTTATATATTTATAGGCATCCACTAATTCCCTCCAGAGCCTTCTCTTCACCAGGCTGAGAGTCCCATGACCCTCAGCCTCTCCTTATAAGGCTTGCTCTCTTGGCCTTTGCTCATATGTGGCTCTCCTCTGGACCCTCTCAATCTTCTCCTGAAGTGGGGGGGGGGGGCCCAAAACTGGATGCAGTACTCCAGCTGTGGCCTCACTAAGGCGGAGTAAAGTGGGAGGATGATATCCCTGGTTTTGTTCAAGATGCATTGGTGCGTACATGACAGAGTTTGATTTGCTGTGCTGGCCACGGCATTGCAATGGAGGCTTATGTACATCTTGTGGTCAATCAAGACTTCCAAGTCCCTTTTGGTTCCAGTGCTAGTAAGTGTAGCACTGCCGAGTCTACAAGTATGATGCTGGCTTTTCTCCCAAGGTGGAGTACCCTGCATTTTTCTACATTGAATGCCATTAGGTTTAGCTCTGACAACTTTGCAAGCATGTCCGGTTTGGCCTGTATCTCCAGCCCATCTTCCAGCATGTCTGCCTTTCCCCATAGTTTCCTGGGCCCAGAGTGGGGTGGCTGTTCTGGTCCCTGCTCAGGAAAATGGAGGCAAAGAAGTCACCTGGTGTGACAACTGAATTTCCTAGCGTGTCTTGCAGGGGCCCCACATCACCCAGAACCTTCTTTTTGCAACCACAGTATAGTCCTCCCTGGTGATGGCCCCTCCCTTCCATTGAGTGCGTGCCTCCCTTTTAGCTAGGAGACATTCCCGGATGCTTTTGGTGAGCCATGGGGGCTTTTGCGCCCTCCTGACCCATTTGATCCATGTTGGGATTACTTCCCTTTGGGCTTGGAGGATCATCTCCTTAAGGAGTGACTGCTCTTCTTGGACACACGACTCCCCTCCCCTCTGGGACCTCAGTGCCTCCCCGACTATTATCCTTAGCTCATTGAAGTCCACCCTCCTGAAATCTAGGGTTGCTGCCTTGCTGCAGGCCTTTGCCACCTTGCGCTGGATGGTGAATTCCAGCAGGCAATGACTGCATTTCCTGTAGGATGGGATGGACTTCCCTTGAACTTTGAGAATTGAGCTCTTTAGGAACAACCATTCCTCATGGACTCCCCTTCCTAGGGGGCCATGATCCTTTAGTGCCTGACTGACTCACTCCTGAGTTTGTGGAAGTCAGCCTTCCCAAAGTTGAGAATTACTCTTTTACTGAGGGATTTGCTCACCCTGCTTTGGGCAGAGAAAGTAATCAGATCATGGTTGTTGTCACCAAGCTAGCCCTCAATCCTTAGATCACTCACTAGGTCATCTCCTTTGTCCAGAACCAGATCCAGCAGTGCCTTTCCCCAAGTTGGCCTGTAGACCTCTTGCGTTAGGTACAGGCTGTCAATGCAGATGAGGAAGTTATGCAACCGGTCAGACCTGGCTGTGTGCTCATCCCACAAGATATCAGGGAGATTGAAGTCTCCCATAATGATCATACATCAGGAACATATGGCTTTGGCCAGTTCCCTATTGAATTTGAGATTCAGTTCTTCTTCTTCATTGGGAGGTCTGTAATAGACTCCTATGAATATATCCCTTTCCCCATGTTCCCCCCCACATTTTAACCCAGAGGGTCTCAAGATGCCCTCCATGGTTAATGAATTCAGTTTGAAGGGATGTGTACTGCTCCTAGATAGAGAGAGCTACACCCTACCCCTCTTCCCAACACAATCTGTCCTGTAGAGGGTATAGCCTTCTATACCTGCTGACCAGTTATAGGAGGAGGCCCACCAGGTCTCCATTATTTCTATGAGATCATAATAATTATCTGTCAAGAGAAGGGCAAGCTCCTCTTGCTTGTTACCCAAGCTCCTGGCATTTATGTACAGGCAGTTGAGTCTGCCATGGGAAGTCCTAAGCTTAAGAAAGGGATATGATGGGATGTAACCTTTCCTTGGGCTCTCACTGGAGTGTGTTCCCTTGGGCAACCTAAGCTGTTACTGGTGTGATTGGCATGACCTCAGCTAGAACTGTTAGTTGGCTGCCTGTCTTCCAGTGATCTTTAAAGCCCTGTTGAGTAGACCAGCCATTCTGGCTGAGAAGAGCTTCTTCCCTTTCCAGGTGAGGTGGAGGCCATCCCTTCCCAGCAGTCTGCAACCTTTCTTATTGAAGTGTGGAGTGTGGTCAAAGAAGCCAGACCTCTTGCGATGTCACCATTGCTGGGGTCTTCTGTTCACCTCGCTGATGCACCTATGCCTCTGGGGCCTGTGACCTGTGACAAGGAAGATCAAGGAAAAAACCACCTGAGCACCCAGGACCCTGAGCCCAGCCCCCAGAGTCTTGTAGTCATGTGTGACCTGGCCAGGATTGCTCCAAGCCATGTCATTCATGCCCATGGGGATGAGTAGCATGAGATTATGGTCTGAGGGCCAGAGTTTAGGGATCCTCTGAGTCACATCATGGACACGAGCCCGAGGCAGGTGGCTACCTCACTGGCTGCAGGGTCAGGGCACCAGATTGGGCGCTTTGTCCCCCTCAGGAGGGAGTCGCTCACCACGATTACTCTACGTCTTCCTCTGGGTGCAGTTGCTGGTGGCTCTCCTTCCTCACATGCTGGGGCTGTGAGTTCAGAAGGTTCAGCTAGTGGGAGGGGTTTGAAGCTGTTGTGCAGCTCCAGAGGAATGGTCTTCCTGGTGCAGTGCCTCCTAGGACTGGAGACTACCTCTGTCCAGGCAACCCCTGGCTGGACCTCATGGAGGCTATTTATTTCTGCCAAGGCATCATCAACTGTAGGGTGGAGGACATGGAAGTAAGTGTTCAGTTCCTGCTCTGCATCTCTAATGGCACACAGCCATTGAACTGTTGCCTGGAGTTCCCTTATCTGGCACTCCAGGGCCTCCACCATTGAGCACATCCCACAAGGGGAGGTGTCAGTGCTCCTAGACCCAGATGCCTGAGTCCATGCCAGGCAGCCTCCACAGGAAGCCACAGGCCCTGTCTGAGTGGAGGCTGGGGCCATGGGTCCTGCCCAGGTGTGGGGAGGGATCACAGGCTCTGTTTGGGTAGAGGCTAGAACCATGGGCTCTGTCTGGGCTGACACCCCGATGGTACCAGAGCAGGGGGGTCCAGGTGCAGGGGGGGGAGCTTCGGGGTGTGATGTGTCCCTCCCATCATGGTCCTCATAGTAGTCTGGGCTATTACTGTGCAGACCCTTGCCTTTAGGCTTCCTGCCTGGGGCCTTGGGCCCTTCCTGTGTGCCCTCCTGTGCAAATTCCCATGCTAACTTGTATGCCAGGGCTAGAAGCACACTTGTTTGCGTGCTTTGTTTGCAAGGCTCTGGTTGTGTAGCTCCCTGGGGGGATGGGTGAAGTAGAAGCTGGGGGGAGGTGTAACCCTCCTTGGCTCCTCTCAGTTGCCCCACAGCTCTTCTACTCCCCTCCAACAATAGGCCCCACCTACCTCTCAGCTACATGGGGATCGGGGTCTGCTGGGGTACTCTTGGGGGTCTTGAGGGTCCCAGGGCTCATGGGAGCACAATGGGCTTCTGCCTGTGCATCTCACAAAGGAGCTGGGGACAAACTGAATCTTCCCAGCTTATAAACAGGAGTGCAGTACCATGGTAATTGCTGCAATATGATCTATCTTCTTTCTTGAAGATCATAATGATTCTGGCATCTCTCAAGTCACTGGGAATCTGTTTGTTTCCAGATTTTCATAATAACAATGTGTAGGTGGTGAAAGGGCATTTTTTTCCCCTTGCTGATAAATTTCAGCTGGTATTCCATCAGGACCACTTGCTTTGTTGTTCTCCATCTGCTTAATGGTTTTCAAGGTCTCTTGAGAAGTTGTAGATCTTCAAGGATCTTCAAGTCTTTAATGGGGTGTTGTGGAATACCTTTGATAGTATTGTCTTCAACATTAGAATCTCAGTTCAGGAGCTCTTTAAAATGCTTCTCTTACTATGCGTTGAAGCTGCCTTTAAGGAGTATTGTTCCATCCATGGACAACTGGTGCCTCCTGAGCCAGGGAGGCAGTTGCCCCCCCCAGTGGCCAGTCAGTGAATGGGGGGGTCCCCTTGTAGCTGATCATACCGACTGGGGGGGGCACCAGTCATGTTCACCAACCTGGAAGGGCCAGGGGTGCACCCAGAAAGGCTAGGGGCATGCCTGGAAGGGCCAGAGGCACTTATCCTGGTGCCCCACTCACTGGCTGGTGTTCACAGGGGGGCCACCAGCGCTCCTGCCTGCCCCCCCTGTCCTTTGCCTAAGCAGGGGATGCTGGCTGTCAGGGGGTGCACTAGCATTTTCAGGGGGTGCACGTACACCGCTGTGCACCCCCTACATATTGCCACTGTTTCTATCCCTGGACCTCAGAGGAATAGGTCCTTGTGTACTTGGCCTGTAGAGTTTTGGTTGTGCTGAAGAAACTATGCATGTCAGCAAACCTTTAAATCTCTGCTTTTTCTTCCCACTACTTGTTCTTTTGTTCTCAAATTTTCCTTTGGGTATCTACTCCAATGTGGTGTTAAGTGTCCTGCTGTTTTGAGTTGATGTCATTCTGCCAAGCTTTCTCCTTTTCCTGTCAATGAGAGATTTTAGTTCCCTGCCATTCTCATTGAACCAGTCCTGTTCTGAAGTTTCTTTGTAGAAAATCCTAGAGATTATTTGCATGCCTCATAAATGTCTCTCTTAAGATTGCCCCAGTGATCACTGGTGTCCAGGTTGTCAGGAAGGTTGGTTGAACCTTTTTGGTTGTAACATGAATGGGCATGACAGAACATATCAAATGACATGGACACTGTGACATTCCAAGGTATGCACTATGACACAATCAGGTGCCATTTTTTTGAGTGGGGAATGCATTCACGATGTCTTCAGTTTGTTGCTTTGGCAGAGTCAGGTGTTTGTAGTGATGAGACCATATTCAGAACATGTGCTCAGGAGAATTCCATTCGAATTGACTTTTCCCACCCCTTCTTTTCCAAGTGGTGAGGCACTGGTGAGGACACATCTGGAGTACTGTGTCCAGTTTTGGGCCCCCCCACTACAGAAAGGATGTGGAAAAATCAGAAAGCATCCAACAGAGGGCAACAAAAATGGTTCAGGGGCTGGGGCACATGACTTATGAGGAGAGGCATGAAGGAACTGGGCTTATTTAGTCTAGAGCAGTGGTTCTCAAATTATTTGTATCAGGACCCATTTGTAAACATTGGTAGCCAATCCTGACCCAGTGCCCCTCACTCCTGACCCACTGCCCCTTGCTCCCAGGTGCCAGCCTTCAGTGTGTGGGGTGGGGGAGAAGTGCATGTGGGACATGGTAGGCTCCAAGCAGCTCCTTGCAGGCTGGAACTCTGCCAACCTGCAAGGGAAAAGCCACAATTTCCCACATTTTTCTCCTTTAAAGGAGAACCCATTTTCAAAGTCTGTTGATCCATTTTTAAAGTTTGTTCACAACCCTTTCATATATTCCAGTGACCTGCTTTTGGGTCATGATCCATGGGTTGAGAAACACTGGTCTAGAGAAGAGAAGACTGAGAGGGGATTTAATAGGAGCCTTCAACTACCTGAAGGGGACAGGGTTCCAAGGAGGATGGAGCTGGACTGTTCTCAGTGATGGCAGATGACAGAACAAGGAGCAGTGGTCTCAGGTTGAAGCAAGAGAAGATTTAAGTGAGATATTAGGGAAAACTTTCTCACTAGGAGGGTAGTAAGACATTGGAACATGTTACCCAGTGAGGCTGTGGAATCTCCATCTTTAGAGGTTTCCATCTCTAAGACCCAGTTAGACAAAACCTTGGCCGGGATGATCTTGTTAGGCCTGGGCCTGCTTTGAGCACAGGGTTGGACTAGATGACCTCTTGAGGGTCCCTTTCAATCCTAATTTTTTATTAATGTATGACTAAATGTTTCTTGTCAGTAGTTCAGAGTCCCTGTCCACTGTAGTACTGAAATTAACAGGAATCTTCGATGGGACAGATAACAGGACTTGGTTGACTTTATAACAGATTCCTTCTTTTGTTTTGTTGCCATTTAGGACTTTGCATTTTTATTCTTCCAGCTGTTAGTCTGGAAACCTGACTCTTGACCTTGCCACCATGGGTGACCCTACAAGGAGTACAAAACTCTAGACAACATTGATCTTGATCATTGGTAGCACACAAGCCTTTTCACCACAGCAAGGTTGCAATCCTTAGAAGAATATATGTAAGATCCCATATAAAAGTAAATGGGAATTTTGAATATAAATCAATAGTGGGAAGAAAACAATGGGGTATCTGTACTGATTGATTGCTACATTAAAAATGAAGAATCCTTCCTCTCCCACCCCACCCATGCTGACACACAGTATTCAGTGAATGAAAGAGGCAGGAACATTTTCCCCCAATGTGTGCTATGAAGGGTGATTATGAATAAAAGAGCCTACAATGACAAAATGGCCTGACATCTTCAAAGTATATGTTGGTTCAAACCTTTATTCAAAGGTTTTAAAATTTCATTTCCTGGTCAGGCTAGCCAAGTGACGTTTCTGAAGTTATTTACATTGTTCCTACATTTTTATTCAATTATTCACATAAATTAGAATGAAAACAAATTACTTCTGCTTTGTTCTTAACAGTGGAATGAGCCTGGTCCAAAGCCTGTTAGAAGACAGTGGAAGCCCTCTGCTCCCCACTTCTAACTTTAGTGGGCTCTGGATTGGGCCCAGATCTATGGTCCTGCTAAGTTCTGCTCACATCTGTGGCTTCTCCCACTTAACTGAGGACAAGCAAGAAAGATTGCACTCCTAGTATGGATTGTGTATGTGATGGAGGTTCCCTCTGCCCTGTCCCATTTCTCTAATTAAAGGGACATGTTAGATTCAAAAACCAAACTGACTGCAAATATTTCAGTTAAATGAGCAAACCATGGCAGTAGCATAATTGCGAAGGGCAGGTGAGACACCAACCCCAGGTGCTGTTTCATAGGGGTTGCTGTAATGGCAGCCTCCAGGGAACCCAGGCTGCCACAGCCACACCAACCCATTTGGGGACCTTGTGCTATGACAGCAACAGCCTGTGTCACCACCACAACTGTGGCAGCCCCTGCACAGTGAATAAAAGTACTCACTCTCTACACTCCATATGCTCTCCAGGGCACCCACATTTCAAATTACATCCTTGAATAACAGGCCACATAGTCGTCAACTTTTCTGAGGAGAAAGGGAGCACACAAGAAGATTTCACTCACTCTTTAAACTACATGAAGGAACAAGAGAGAATTGAAGTCTCTATGCTCCTTTCTGCAGTAGAAAAAGTGACATAAAGCCAATGTCTTTCAGCTGCTAAGGACTTTCTCATGATGGGGTAATTATCACAAGTCTTGGTTTTATGTCTTTTTGTGCCACTGTAGCAATAACCACCAGGGTGCTGGAAGCTATAGCTCAATGAATGCCAACATTTTCTTTTGGACTAGGCAGCTTCAAATCTGCGCTATTCAGGTACAGTCTCCACCT
Source organism: Crocodylus siamensis (assembly GCF_052110815.1). Taxonomy (NCBI): domain Eukaryota; kingdom Metazoa; phylum Chordata; order Crocodylia; family Crocodylidae; genus Crocodylus; species Crocodylus siamensis. Next base: position 271,286,404 of record NC_143396.1, on the reverse strand, counting down.
GTTCTCTGTACACAGTGTCCATTTATTTATTTCCTTACATACAAGACAAAGCAAATTAAGGATTCTTGCATATATAACCATAACTGTTGCTGTCAGTGGTGATCTGGCTTTGACTAGAGCTGCATTTTGTAATTCTGACTTATGTGGGATGACTGAGGTCCAGGAAAAAACAACATTCTCAATACTTCTATGTGTATTTTTATTACAACATATATTGTTCAATGTGGGCATGGCTACATGTGCATTTATGCCAGGTTAAATTTACTGGAATAGGCTGGTGTGTACACGAGCAGCCTGCCATGTGCCCCTGTGGCTATCTGGAGGTGGAGCTCCAGCCTCTGGCTACATGGCTGCCAGCACTTGGGACTAATTTTAATCCCAAATTGAAGCCAAGGGAAGTGGCCAAACAGGAGCCCTGGGGCTGGGTTCAGGCCGGCTGCCTAGTGGCAGGGCAGACCCAGCAGGGAGGCCCCCTAGGTTCCTGCAGAGTAACACATCTACATGTGCATTACTGCACAGTAAGTAATTGGGCGTAAATTTGACACGTGCATGATACAGATATCAAATTTATGCTCAGGTTGGAGTAAGTTGCCATATTTATTGCACAGTACAGGCGTGCATGTGTAGGTGTGCACCAGTGTTGTGCAGTAATTTTGGTTACTGCACAGTAAATGCACATGTCTAGATACACCCTTTAATGACTATGAGGCCAAACCAATATCATACAAGATGTTTAGTTTGTTGAAACTTACTGGTATGCAACAGGAAGCTTATTTATTTCATTAGAAACTGTTTTACTGTGTCTGTTTGCTGGGTACATATGTTAAGAAGAACCATATCAGCCATATTGAAAACATTGAAGCATTTAAGGAAGAAATCAGTCTCAAATCTCAACAAATTGTCTTTTACAGCTTTGTGTTTTAAGAATTAATTTTCAAAATGATACACAAGGGTCTGCAAGTGAATCCTTTACCATCCTAATCTATCTTTTCCTGACTATTAAGTTGATAATGGGGACTCCTTTACACAGTCATTATGCATTGTTGTCATTCTTAAGCCAGTTTTATGACCTGTGTCCAAGATGCACCTTCATCCTCATTAGATGCCTAAAATCATCCATTAATCTCTTGCTTTGTTTGTTTGTTTGGGGTTTTTTTTCACTTCTTTGGGCTTTTACAGGTTTCCTTGGATTTTGGATATAAGAGAACTAGCATAGCTAGAACTACAGATCATTCTGGCTTAAGCCATATGTTTTACAGTGACATCTGGTATCTACTGTCAGTGCTTCTTTCTTTAAAGCAGGGCTAATATCAAAACTGTTTCTTGGATACAAGCAGTAGCACTGACAGAACTTACTACAAAATACTCTAATGGCTTATGACTGGAGAATATGCTTGCCTATTCAATTTTACTTGTGTTGTGGCTTTGCAATATGCTGAATGAAATACTGCCATTATAACTTCTTGGTTACGGATGGGTCAAGGTCCACTTAGTCTTACAAGAGAGGCAATCTTTTTCATGTTGATAAGCTATGTTACGAGTTATGCACTATAAAGTTTTTAGAACTGGACATCTACAGTTTTAAATCTATGTATCAAAAATTGGTATAACTCAAGCTTGATTTATACAGCTTAATTTGTAGATGCACAAAATATTTAAAGAAATATACTGGTAATCCCATTAAAAATTAGAGTGAAATATTTGCTGTGGGGCAGATCCCTATTTGGTGTAATTTATAGGAACTCTCCTGATGTCACCAGATTATACTGTTTTAGGATCTGGCTCTGGGAAGAGAGCACAGTTTTATAAATGGAATATACCAAAGGCAGTGAAGGAACAACATTCTACACAAATAACTTCTGTTCCTAGTTCATATTTTTCCCCTCTGGAGCATAACAATCTGGGTAAATGCAGGTAGACACATGGCCCTTTTCTTTTCCTGACTGATTGCTAGCCATAACCTGCTGGTATTGGAATAAGAAACAGTCTGCACACCCAGCTCTCTATTTGGCTGACAAAGTACTAACAGAGCAAATTACAGGTTATTTCATTTTTCAACATGGGTTGTCATCCCCCCAAGTTTGCTGATATGGTGGCACTGGCCAGCACTGTGTCTAACAGAGTTTTAAATAAATAGTGTGAAAGTGAATAGGCATGGCTCTTTACAACTCTAGTGTCAGAGGTGTACTGATAGTTCTCCGCTTACCTGTGCTGTGTGGTCATTAGGTTGGTCACTACCTAATGCCTGATCATTCTCCCTGCTGGGCCTGCTGTTTGAATAAACTGGTTCACTGATACTTTGACCCTAAGGCTGATTATTTTCTCTCAGGAAAAGAAAAACAGAAAAAAATCTGGACTTCCCCCAAACTTGTGCTCTGCTAGGCAAACTATTGTCCTATCATTTCATATCCAGATAATAAAGCAAGGATTATGATGTGTAACTATTTTGGTTAAACAAGTTATAAACAGTATACATGTTAATAATAAATAAATGGGTGTTTACAGGCAGCATTTTAAATCCTGTTCTTATGGATCAGATGTGAACCATAGGAGCTTGGCCTACTATTGCTCTTTGTACTTTTCACTAAGAGTTTGGAACTATACCAATTACCCTGACAAACAAAATGTATCAATGTATTGCAATGCTTCTAGTAGCTGTCTTCTAGCACATGTCACCTGTACACATGCCACATTACCCTGTTACTCATCTATCGCATTACTTCTGTTTCTCTGTCTGTCTCGGGTATTTTTAACGTGTCCATCACCTTGGTGTCTCATACTCCTCTATGCTTAGCCTTTAACTGTTTGCTAAGCCTGGTTTTGTCTGTTTAATTAACTCTTTCCAGCTTTAGGGCCTGATCCAAAATCCACTGAAGCAAATGGGTCTTTTGATGAATTTTAAGGAGCTTTGGGTCTGTCCATTTGACTGTGTAATGAGCTTACAACTGAGTTGTGGTAGTTTTGTGCTATTGTGAAGATGCAATACGAAATCGTGGTCTGAACTCAAGGACATTAGCTGTGCACAATGGATGATATCCTGATTCTTTTAAAGATACTAGAAAGTTTGTCACTGACTTCTGTGGCAACAGGATTTCACCCAGTAATTTGAATCTATCAAATCAATCTCCACTTCATTCATCAGTTTAGTAGCCAACTTCTCCAGGAAGGTTTGCAATCCTGACTTTCCTACCTATTCTATATTTGCTAGCATTTAGGATTTTCAATGACTGAAAAACCGTGTTCACTGAACAATTTAAAGTAAATGTGAGATTCTTGGATAAGGAATAATATAGCTTCTATAACCAGACTTTAAATATCATGGGGCAGGGACTGACTATCACTTATTATTGTACATGCACAACTCTTTATGAAATGCCCTGGTAAGAAAGCCCAGCTTTAGGACATTCACAAAGGTGGATTTAGGACTTTGAAAAGGTGGGTGCAGGTGGTGAGATGCATCATCACATAGCACAACCTGCTTTTTTCTCTAGGTAAAAATAAACTAGGAGCTTTGATTCATGAATCATATGGTGAACAAAAGCAAATATAACTTTATTAGAATGTGAATTAATTTGCTATATCATATATTATGTATAAAAACAACAAACTAGGCAAAAAAATCAAAAGAAGTTTCTTTAGTTCTGTTGTCATTAGAAGTAATTGTACACATCTTTTATATTAATAAAACAAAATCAAGCTGTCTTGAACATCTTGACAATTCATCTAATGCTTCACTGAAAGTCATTTCCACCCCTTAGTTGAAGTTCACCTGAGCTTAGGTTTCCACACCTGAATTAATGTTTTCTGCTGGAGATAACAAAAAGTCTGCAGGGCTGTGAAATAGGAGCTACATTGCCAGAAGCAGCTAGCAGGCAGCAGAACTGCAGAAGAAAAGATGGCTTAATTAGTAGAAGAACATCAAGTTCATTAAAAAAGGAGAGAGGGCTGCTAACACTTTTGGAATGAAGACTTGAGGGGGAATCAGGTAGTAATGAAGTCAAGTGACTTCCTCACTGCTGCCTAAATAAAGAAAGGCTGCTGTGACTGTCAGGCAGTTGTCTGTATATTTTGGGTGGACCAGTACATTGCTTAGGGAAGATGTGGACTTTCCATCACTTGAGGTGTTTGAGAAGAAGGTGGACAGTCACTGGTCAGGCATGATCTAGGCTGATTCTGTGGATCTATTTTTCTGATTGATAAAGCGACACCTTTCAGATTCAAAATAGTCTGTTCTCCCTCTGTAGTTTTTGAACTATATGTGTACAATAATACTATTTCTCTCTCTCTTTTTTTTTGGATTGCATGAACTGGGGTGTTACCTTTCCTGCAGGTAAAATTGTGTATTCAAAAGAACATAATTATTTCTTGATCAGCTAGTCTTTTAAAGTCCTGTTGATAAATCCATGAAGCTGGAACATGTTAATTTATACTCTGTAACACGAGTAGCATATTTAATAGAACTGTCAATAGCCATGCATGGTGTGTTCTTGTTACAGATCTACATTTGTTTTGTTTTTTTTTCTTCATTTCAACCTACTTATTAATGTTTCAATGGATTGGCTGGCAAAAGCAGATGTACAAATTACTCCCTAGTTTACTGTTAAATCCATAATCACTTAAGTGGACCTTTCTAGTTGGATTGGCTGCTGTTCTACTCTGAGATAGGCTAAACATTTTTCCTGGCTAGGTGACTGCATGCTAGTCTGATATTGATTGCCCACAGGCTTGACTTCATCCCTTGAAATACATATTTTACACTGCTCTCTACTCGCTGTTGTATCTCATACTGAAGAGGATGTGGGATATAGCACTAATTATTCCTGTGATTATAAGAATGCTGGGACTCCTCATTGTGTCCTCTTTTAGCTTTCTTAAAACAACTATGATTCTATTTTTTTCATACAAAGAAGAACTGCAGTAAGGCTAACATGGAAGATCAAAGCTAACAGAACTCCTTTTTTGGCATTATGCCTAAACCATATATAATAGTGTCACATGTTAACTTTTATCCTGTTGAGGGTCAAATCTTTCTGATGGTGGGTCATGTGTATTGTATTATTATTTTTAAATGTCAAATGAGTAAGAGAAATGAAACAAGTCCATGAGTAACTGGATATATTTTTAAATGTATCTTCTTTGACTGAACCTGGTTGCCAACCTCAGACAATACTAATGGAGCTACTTGAGTGAGTAACCTGAGTAGTATTTTGGCTCTTGGCAGTAAGCAAGTTTTTAAAGATTTCCTATAGTAAATGTTCCTAGATATAGCTGCTACATTTTTTCCTGTCGGCACTGACTTAACTGAGTTTATATATTCACCAAAGCAATATAAAAGACTTACTCAACGAATGTTCATTGATGTGTTTGATTAAAATACTTTCAACCCAAATCTTTATCAATGTACATATTGATATAAAAATCATGAGCTACTACTTTCTTGGAAGAAAGAATTGTTCCTTGGAGCATGCTCCTTTATTTTTCTTCCTTCACTCTTTTCAGTAACACATTGTAGGGGAAACACAACAGGACACTAAGTTGAATCAATATAAAAGCAAACAGAATATGAAACAGAGATGAGTCTTTGATGATTAATCCAGAATTTGTCTCTTTTCTGCTAATTTGTTTATGAAATATCATATAGATGTATTAATTTAGTTTTAAGAAATACATGTACATCAGGAATGAAACTCTTCACAGAAAGACTCACTTTAGTGGCTGGCTTTACTTGTTTCAGAGCAGGTTTTTCTCTTACAACTGTAAAAAGAAATGGGTTTCTATTTATACAGGCAATAGCAAAAAGATACAGTTTACAATTAGGGTGTTTCCTTAGAGCACTTTCATGACCAGAGACCCTTAATTTTAGATGTAAAGTGGCTTGGATGCATTCATAAACAGAGCTATGAATTCTCTCTCATCTAAACTTCTTTCTTCGATTTTTACTGAATGACTGACCATTTCAGCACGCTTTCCTGGTCATATATAATTCAGTCCTTGACCATGACAAACCAATCATTCACAACTGACCCTTGAAATTAATTAATGCCAATCATTGCTATCAGTCAAGAGACATTTTGAGGGATTCCAAAGGAAGAGATTGATGTTACACAGTACTAAAGGTAAATGTAGAAAAAGGCAGTCAGTCAGTGAATTTCTGAAGAGCTTAAATTTCACTTATAGGCTGCTAACATCCATTCCAGTGCATGCAGTTACAAGATGGTAGTCGTCAATATATACTGAAACTGGAACAAGTGCTCAGTCTGAAAATGCTAATTTTCAGATACTTATATCTTGAAAACCATAGGTGGTCTTGGCATGGAAAATAACATACTACCTCCAAATTTGAATCTCTAAAGCATAGCAGGAGGCAGATTTAACCAGCACTGTGACCATATGTGTTTGGGATTTCATACACAATAATTAATTTCCATTCTGTAAAAATGAATAATTTAATATAACATCCCACATTGAGAGATACAAACACACACTGATATTTTATAAAAGAAATATGCCACTGAACTAAGTTTTTAATCAAAAACAACTTTTTATAATACAGTTTTAAAATGATACTAATAAAAATACAATAAAACAAAAGCTCTCTGGCTTATTTTATTTCTAGACATAAGCAGTTTATGAAGGAACTCATAAAGAAGGAAGGAAGCTCTTGGTAACTGAAGGATGTATAACTGAATTCAGGACTTGGAAGATCTGGGAATGAAGAGAATAAAATGAAAACAGATACATATCTGAACACATTTCACATACAAGATATGGTGTACCCATGTCAACCTACTAGCTATGGAACGTACACCCTCATTCACGTTTGATTGGCAGGTAGAGATAAACCACCATAGAAATACCCAACACTTTTACCTAACTCAATAATCCAGACACACCCCCAGGCTAAGTCTTCACTGAGGGGCAGTGATGGCCAATAGGTGTTAGTGTCATTTTTTGACATGGGTCATCTCAATAAAAGTCTTTCTAGAAATTATCATTCAAATGTCAGATAACCAAAAGCATTCAGCGTTCTTATGTCACTGAGGTGCTATACCCCCAAAGGATAAAACACACATCATCCCTTGTATTAGCTGCTAATAGGCTCATAGCAAACTGTCTAACCAACTGCACTTGTTTAAAAATATTTTGACTATTATTCCAATCCCTAAAAAACAGTTCCTTTTATATTCGTCTCATGCTTTCATCCCATTCAGATGCTACATCTAGCTGCAATAATACCTCTTTTCAAAATGCACTTCACAGCATTTTACAACTAGAGAGAGACCAGAATCATACTTGTAGATTTTAATATCCCTGACTCCAAAGCTGACACCAAGCTAAGAGAGGTCACCTAAAAATGCGGATCTGTGGCTGGTCCCAAAGTACCATGATATTATGTAACTAAATATTTTTTTTAGATCTGGTCTTTTGTCTGTGGAATATGGTGGACCCAAATCCAGACAGTGTAGCTATGGCCACTTCCATTTTTTATATTCTGTAAATGATAGACACCCTAACATTCGGTATCTTCAGAAATGACTGCGACCAATCTATCCATCAGAAGTTTATTTCCAGATCATCTAGTAACACAATAACTACCACAAATTGGCTGCCCAAAGCAAAGCTCTTTAGTTATTTGATTAAGGTGTTTTCACACTTATTTATAAGGTTGCATCTAGAAAAGACCATACAACTAGCGCTCAGAAATATGGAGTTAGAAAGAGGCAAGAGCCAGTGGCTGTGGCAGTCGGTGTACTCTCTGTCCTGACATCTTGATAAATAACATTATTCTGCTGGGGGTGTGAACATTGTCAGATGGGATGATGATGTTAATGATGACACTGCTCCTATCATAGCTTTTAGCTTCCTAAGCAATACTTGGAACCTTGTTCCCCATGCTCTGCCCCTTCAGTATAGTTATTGACATCTGTACTAGCATTTGGACTACAAATATAACCTTGTCAGGCAGCCTAGTTACAAGATTTAAAAATCTGTAGTGTATAAACAAGGTGACAAAACCACCAATCATCTGTAGCCATAACTTTTTAAAGCATGGTTATCTCATACTTTAACATATGTTTAATTCCTATCTTCACTTCACATTTGGGTCAACTATGGTGTGAGTGGATCCATTGTACTGTACGGGAGACCCTCAAGTTTCAAATTTTAAACAGCTGAAGGGAATTTTAAGAACATCAGTCTTATGATTTGTGAACAAGAAAAGGCACAGATTTTAACATAAAGGTTTGCATTTCAGGATTGTTCACAAAGTCTGAAAGACTTCTTGATACATTCCCAAGTTGAGTTTTATTTTGTGGAAGCAAAAAAATGTCTGATAGCCTAATTTTTTATGGATTAGTAATTGATTTTTGGCAATGAATATATTTTATTTTTGTTTTCCCATTAATAACATCAATTATTCTTTGTGATCATTACATCACCACACACAGGGATGGGCCAAAAACTGTGTGGGGGGACAGGGATGAGGAGAATTTTTTTTGGATATACCTCAAAGTTAACTGATCCATAGATTTTAATAATCACAGGGTTGGAAAGGATCTCAAGGGTCATCTTGTCCAGCCCCACACAGGTGCACAATGCAGCCTTCCTGAATCATCCCATACCACTGTCTGTCAACACACTTCTTAAAAATCATCAATGGAGAAAATTCCCAAACTACCGTATTGTTCCACTAGGCTTAAAGTTAGATAAGCCACATGTGCAAAGAAGCGATCACATCCTAAAAAGCTCCAACCAGCTTTAAAGTTAAACCTTGAAAATGTATACTAACTTTCTAGCTGATTGCTATCAAACTTCAATTTGCACATGCAGCAGGGTCTCCCCTGCAGCTGCAAGATGTGGGCTGCCAACCACAGGGGTGCACCATGCATAGCCAGGGCTACAAGTCCTGCAACTGATGGGGATTGCAGCTGTGGACTCTGGGTACTGCCAACACCCCACAGCTGCCAGAACCCAGAGTCTCACAGCTGCAGATACTGGGTGCCCACAGCGCACCTCCCATTGCTGAGGGTGTGTGAAACCTCTGGGGGCTGGGATATCACTGCTGTAGTGCTGTCCCCACCCCGAGTGTTTCATGTACCCCTGGGCCTGGGGGATCACAGCAGCTGCATTTCCCAGCCATGGGGGTTGCATGGGGTGCCCCCACAGCTAGGATCTCCTCAGCTGAGGGGGATCCCAGCTGTGAGAGTTTGCTTCTTGCTGTTGCAGGGGGATTGGACTCCCCTGCACTGGCAATAAGGTACGATGGGACCTAATACACGATTGGATGAATCATGCATTAGATCCCATTGAGCCTTATCCTGCATGTATAGAGGAGGCCTTACGAATATTTTCCTGTCTTAATGTAGTTCAAACCTATGACCTTATAGATTACTTTTTGTGGTAAGTTAGGACAATTTTTCTATTGTCTTTATGGAAGCCTTCAGATATTTGAAAATGGCTACTGTCTTCCTTCATCTTGTCTTCTCCAAGATGAACAGACACAGTTCCTTCAACCCTTCCTCATACAGCTTGCATTTTGATCCCTTTTACCATGTTTAAACCCTTACCATTTTCTGTAAATCCTTATTAAAAATGGATGTAAGTATTGCAGCTCTTCATGTTGTAGCTCCTAGTTTGTGGGTGCATGGCCACAATAGTGAAATTAGCAGAACTGAGTCAGTTGCCTAGGCTCCCTCTACAAGACATGGGGTAAGTTGGTTGTGTCAAAAATGGGATGACCAATTTGCTGAGTGGGTAGCCAAGGGGAAATACTGATCACATGGGTGTGTCACTCTCTTGGGCCCTGATGCATTACACTGGGCTAACAGGGGGTGTTATATCCTACTTAGAATTCACAACCACAAGGTCTCTCCCACTCTTCTCCAATTAGGTGCCTAGGCCTTTTCTTTTAAGACTGAGAGGTCAGCACTTTCTTTTAAAACAGCTCTTCTTTTAAAACAGAGGAAGAAGCAAATATGGCCTTTAATCTGTATTCAGTAGATTAGTAATTAGAACATTTTCTCATGGTGTGAGAATGTTAGGCTGGGTTTTTAATTCTGCCTAGTAGAATACGAATGGCTTCCACCACCTTCTATGACACTGTCTTAAGCATCATCCTACAGGATATTTTCTGATGGTGGTGAGATGCTTTCTTTATCTATCTTGGTGAGACTGCTTCACTTTGAATAGCATCATCAAAGGGTCATTGGACCAGATAGAGCACAGCTATAATCTGGGATGTAGGCTACTCACGCCAGATGGGTTCCTGTCCCTATTCCACTGAACAGCTGCATCTGCATCAGAGCATTCATTATATTAGTGACTAAGACCCAGGACTCCTGCCTCCTGATAACTGCCTTAACTGTTAGGCTCATGCAAGCTTTCTCCCTCTGCTTAAATGAATCAATACATATTCCACATAAAGTGAAACAGCTTTAACAGCAGGGATTAATGACAGCCTTCTTCCATCCCCACCTCATACAACAGTAGCCTGGTGTCCAGGGCACTTGTTTGGGTGTTTGAAGATGTGGGTACTACCTATGACATCTATGTCTGTAATTAACAGTGCTTTTCTTTGAAAAATGCTACTTCAGAGAAGCCAAAAGGATTTGTAGAAACTTATTCATTTTGATGGAAGAATGTTTCTTAGGTTCAAGGTGGACTTCCTTAAATGGACAGAGGGAAACACAGATGAAAATGGCTCATTTTTCCAATTTTATTTTGTGGGAAACTGTGAGTACCATGGCTAACTTCATAAGAATGATGAAGATTCCTTTGGGAAAAGTCAGAGATTTAGTGGGTGGGTGATACTTTTTTTCTTGGATCAACCTCATGATTGGGATAGATTTAGGCAAGCTTTTTGGTATCATTTACCTTTCCTGAGGTTTTTGGGAGAGAAGCAGGTACAGCAGAGGTAAATAGCAGATGGTACAAAAACTTGTGTAATACTCCATGTGTAAATAAAAACAGGATATAAGAGAAATTACTGGGTTGCCACCAGGCAAAAGGGATGTGGTAAGAACCTGATGAGTGGAGAGCAAGGTCATTCAGGAGGGAGATCGTCACCTACAAAATGCAGAGTTTGCTGTGTATCAAGTAGATTATAATGGACTATAAAATCATTTGTCTTGAAGTTCCTGCTTCTTAGTGTCCAGTAATCTTCTGCATTTTTTTCTTGTTCCTAGGCTGATTTTCTTGCAGGTCTTTTGTACATTTTCCTTGAGCATGAGAGCTATGAAGTCAAATAGGGAGTGTGGTTATTCTGTGAAAAATGTTTGAGCATCTCTGTCTTTTTTTATTGATCATTTGTGCATTCTTGTGAATAGTTTTTTGTCTGATTTGACCCACATAGTTACTATGAGGGCATCTGGTGCACTGGATGAGGTATACCACATTCTAGAATAGACATGTGTATGATCTGTGAATTCTGATGGTTTTGTTGGAGGGGGTGTTAATCATTGTGGTGGAAGAGATGGGTTGACAGATCTTGCATTTTTTGTTGAGGCAAGGCTGGTTCCCATAACGTGCTTCTTGATCAGTGGAGAGTTTGCATCTGATGATGCAAGGCTGGGGAGCTGTCTGAAGTCCAGGAGCAGGGGAGCTAGGAAATTCCATTTACATCTGAAAGCTGGTTATTGGGTGCGTCTACACGTGTGCCAGACTGCTCAGTTATTACTGCAGTCATTTAACACTGGCTTAAGCATTACCGAGCAGTCCCAGTGCCTCACAGGTTTTTGCCATGCTACTGTATAGTAGTGTTGGCATCACAGTTCATGTAGCTTGTCGCTAGGGCAACGTATTGTCTCATATAGCTGCGCCCATTGTCCCTTAAGGTTAGGCTACACTGTGTGGTTTAGAATGACCAAGTTAGCTTTAAACTAGCTGTCTTGGGTCCTGGTAGCAATAAAAGCACAGAACTCAGAATGGGCTAATTTACCCTTCTGAAAAGCATGGTTAATTAATCTGTGCTGAGCTCTTTACTGCTACAGTTAGATTGATACCCAGCCTAGTTCAAGTACCTCTAGTTTCTAGGTATCATTACTAGCAACCTAGTTTCAGATATCTCTACACCACCCCGATGCCAATGGCCATGGGTAGTGTTACTCAGGAAAAAGTGCCTTGGTGAAGCAGAGGCATCACAAACTGTGAGAAATGTGTCTGATGGGCTTGTGCTGTGTGCTCTACTGAGAAGCAACAGGAGGTCTGTTGTCCTTCAGCAAGTAGTGCTTTTTGCTGCCCTGAGTGTTTTTGGTGAAGCTGCAGCTTGCTTCTGTCTATCCCTGGTTTCCTGTGTCTGGGTTGGTTTGAGGTTGAAAGTGGTTTCCTGTTTCTGTGCAGCTCGGTGTTAGTCTAATTGAAAAGACATGTCAGCAAATATGTGTCCAGTGTGGCTGAAAAGGAGCTAAGGTCCAGTTTTCTGCAGTGATGGCTGCAGCATGAATATAGAAGTTTCTGAAGGGTCATAAATAGAAATCAGTGAGCTAAATGTTTGATGCAAACTACAAAGCTCCTGTGCTTCTGGGAGCTAGAAGGGGCCCTACAAATGGATTAAGGGGGTTGCTGGCTTCTTGTAGGACAAGCAAAAGGAATGGAGGCAGTGCAAATGTCAGTAGCAGAAGAAAATTAGTATCTCTGTCCTCTTGTTTCATTCCAGCTATGTTTTTTCTTTCTGTGAATAAGGAGCACTTGAAGCAGAAAATTACTAAATCTCTATATAAAATCCTAAGAGGTAATTCATCCAAAACAGTTTCAAGTTCACACCCTAAACAGAGAGCATTATTATGAAAAGACGGGAGACTCCGAGGCATTACTTTGTGTTGTGAAGTGGTTTCCTAAATATTTAAGGAAACCATTGCCACTTGGAAGAAGAATGCGCTTGTTCATGTGGTTTGTGCTAAAGGAGAGGATTTAGGTGCATGTGGCTCCTTGTCGCTCTTGGGTGTGACTGCTAAATGGATGGTTTGTTTTTGTGTTCAAGTACATTTCAAGTTAATTTAAGATAGTCTGGCTGGGGGCTGGGCCCTCTTGTGCTAGCAGAGATCAAATATGTAAATAAACAAACATGACAGTCTCTTTCCAAAAGAGTTTACAATCAAAGGTCCTGATCCTGAATGTGTTTAATTATTAAAGATGCCTCCAATTGATTTCAATGCAGAAAGTTAAACACATGAATGTTTTATAGGATGCAGGCCTAAAATGACACGACTGGCAAAGTCTTGGAGAAAGGAAGAATTATTATCCCTCTCTGATGAAGAACTGAGGCATGGAAAGACTAAGTCAGTTACCCCACATCACATAGGAGCTTTTGAATTTGAAATACTGATATGCTCCATGCCATAAATGTATCATTAACTCTTCATTTACTCATTCCACTCCTCTCAACTTGCTCAGCTTTTTAAAAAAAACTGAGGATATTACTGTGTAGCAAGGCACTGAGGTGCCTGCTAGGTGAATCAATAAGTAGGGAGCCCAGCTGCTGGTTGCCAGGGTAACCAGGGGAAGTCAGCTGACCAGAAGGGGCAGGGCCTGGCTCTTACCTAACTGGCAGGCTGAGGCCACAGGCAGTTCCCTGCTGGCAGCCCAGGGGAAGGAACTCTGCCGGAGTGAAGGATGAGCAGAGGCCAAACAGCAGGTACGGCCCGAGATTGGGGATGGATGGAACATCTCTGATGTGGCCCCAGAAAGATTGGAGCCAGATGGCTTAGAGTTATGTTATAGCCAAGGGGCTTCTGTTTTGTTTACTGTTTGACAGGAGGACTGGGTGAGGCTAGAAGGGGATAGTTTCATAGTTTCTAGGGTTGGAAGGGACCTGAGCAGATCATCTAGTCCGATCCCCTGCTATGGCAGGAAAGAATACTGGGGTCAAACGACCCCAGCAAGGTGTTCATCTAACCTCCTCTTAAAGGCCCCCAGGGTAGGAGCCTGCACCACTTCTCTTGGAAGTTGGTTCCAGACCCTAGCCGCCCTGACCGTGAAGTAGCGCCTCCTGATATCTAACCTAAATCTACCCTCTGCCAGCTTGTGACCATTGTTCCTGGTCACTCCTGGCGGCGCTTGGGGGAACAGTGACTCCCCCAATGCCTGCTGATCCCCCCTGACTAGTTTATAACAGGCCACAAGATCCCCCCTCAACCTTCTCTTTTGGAGGCTGAACAGGTTCAGGTCCCATAGCCTCTCCTCATAGGGCTTGCCCTGCTGTCCCCTGATCATACAAGTGGCCCTCCTCTGGACCCTCTCCATGCTGTCGACATCCCTCCTGAAATGTGGCGCCCAGAACTGGACGCAATATTCCAGCTGCGGCCTGACCAGTGCCACACAGAGGGGGAGGATCACCTCTTTGGACCTGCTCAAGATGCATCTGTGGATGCATGACAAGGTACAGTTGGCCTTCCTAACTGCCTCCCTACACTGCCGGCCCATGTTCATCTTGGAGTCAGTGATGACCCCAAGATCCTTTTCCACCTCTGTGCTGACAAGAGGGGAGTTCCCTAACTTGTAGGTATGGTGCTGGTTGTTCCTCCCGAGGTGTATTACCTTGCACTTATCTGTGCTGAAACCCATCCTATTCTCATCCGCCCACCCTTGTAACCTGTCTAGGTCTGATTGTAGCCTGTTGCATCCTTCCAGTGTGCCCATAAGGCTGGGATGGAGGAGGCCTCATATGGGAACCACGATAGAGTGGGAGACCCAGCCCTCAGCATGGGCAGCAAAAAGCCCCAAGCATGGGCAGCATGAGAAGTCCCAGAGCAAAGGGGGCACCGAGAATGATGAGGGCCGCAGAAGAGCCCAAGCACTGGAGGGCGCCGAGAGTGGCGAGGGCCACAGAAGAGCCTGAGCACCAGAGGGCGCCAAGAGTGGCGAGGGCCACAGAAGAGCCCTAGTGCCGGAGGGTGCCGAGAGTGACAAGGGCTGCGGCTAAGACCGAACAATGTCCGGTAGCTCTGTGGGGCTTGGGGCATGGTACAGGGGTGGTTGGAGCCATGCATAGCCCATAAGGCTGGGGTGTTCGGACCCTCATTATATAAACAAGGCTTGGGGTAGCAGGAACTGTGACCAGGAGGACAAGAGGTAACCTCCCTTTTAATTTTTACAAGACCAAGACATGGTGAGCGAGAACGAGGATGCTTTAACCCAAACTTGGCATGGTAGGGGGTACTAGGGGAGAGCATGGCAACCCTAAGATGTTTTCCCCCTGCCTGGTACATACTGGACAGCACTTAGGCCTGTTATTCCATTTGAAATGCATGCTTTGGATGCTATCAAAAACAACAAAAAGTATTTGCATGAATTTACAAGGAAGAAATTTTGCAAAAAAAACAAACGTTGCAAAGCTCTGTTAACATTTTTCTCGCTTTTGTTGTGGCCAATATGGCACAGGTAGTGGAGAGGCCAGTTAGTAGGGAAGCTGTTCTTGATTTTCTGCTCAAAAAGGAGCAGGTATTCAAGGAATCTATTTTAAAGCATCTAGAAAAGAACAACATGACCAGTTACAGCAAAATATGCCTGACCAACCTGATTTCCCTCTATAATAAGGTGACATCCTCTGTAGATGGGGGAGAGAGCAGTGGCTATGCTATACCTTGATTTTTATCAAGGCTTTTCACTGTCTCCCATGACAATCTCATTAATTAGCTAAGGAAATACAGTCTAGCTGAAAGGATATATAACTGATCGGCTCTTTCTTCTCAAAGGCTTGGTATCTATTCGGGAGAATGCATCACATTTGGGTTTCCCAAGATCTATCTTGGGTTCAGTATTGTCCAATAGCTTCACTTTTCAAATTTTCAGATTACACCAAGCTGGGTGGGTTTGCAGACATGCTGGAGGGTAGTGCTAGATTCAGAATGATCTGAACAAACTAGAGAAACGGTCCAAAATTGATCAAATACAATTCAGTAAGGAGTACCACGTTCAGTTTTGGGCTCCACACTTTAAGAAAGATGTGGACAGATCAGAAATAGTCCAGAAGAGCAACAAAAATGATTAGAACAACAAAAATAAAAAATGAATTGCAGTTTGGGAAACATGACTTGTATGGACAGGCCAAAAAAACTATGATTATTTAGTTTGGAAAAGAGAAGACTGAGGAGGGGATTTGATAACAGTCTTCAAATATCTGAAGGAAAGTTATAAGAAAGATGGAAATAGAGTATTCTCTGTGACCATACAGGACAGGATTAGGAGCAATGACCTAAAATTGCAGCATTGGAAATTTAGGTTGTATATTAGGAAGAGTTTTCTCACTATGAGGATAGTTAAGCATTGTAAAAACCTGCCCAGTGAGACATTTCCATCCTTGGAAATTGTCAAGAGCAGGTTAGATAAACACTTGACTGGAATGGTTTAGTCAGGGATGATCTTGCCTTGAGTAGAGGACTGACCAAGGTGACCTCGTGAGGGCCCCTTTAAGCCCTACCATAGTTACTTGAATGTAAGACTACCTCCCAATAATTAGATTCTATATAGGTAAAAATGATAAATTGGCTATAATTTTCTAAATATAGAATCTAATTATTGGAGATTTGCCTTGAATTTGTCCCCCTTCCCCTATTACAGCGGGAAAAATAAACCTGGGGGATAGATAGTACCCTTGCCCTCCGTCCCTCTAAACTTTTTTCCCCTTGCCCCACCCTTCTTCCCCATGGAAGCGAGGGGCAAATTTGAAAACACTGACCTTGAAATAAACATACTGAAACACAATTTGCCTATATGCAGATTACTACAGGTACCGATAGTTCATCCAGAATTGATGCATTTTACCTTTTTTGAAATTGCTGTAAGTTTTAGCACATATACTCCATAAACACGCTTTTAAGCAGCACTTCTATATCTACTTCTATATAGTTTTGTTTTGCCAGTGGTAACTTTATTTGATTTCTAAGTTATAAAGGATTGTCACTTGAGGAAAATGTTAATAAAGTACATCTATGCCTTTGTTTCGATTGCATCATTCCCCAAATTTACAACTAGTTAAACAAATGCTATGGCATGTTTAATTCCTTATGTGTGTAAGGAGGAAAGACTAGTGACTATGGAATACCTATATTACAGATGTCTGGATGAAGAGAAGACTGATGATACCGTTTGGAGGAAGAGATAGAACATAAGTAGGGAGACAATGAGACAAGAGCATCTCCATTCCTAACATGGACATGGAGTTGAATGTGACATTTACTTTAGCAGCTGTGTCAATTGCGCTGCCTGTGCTAAAACACAGGCTTTCTTATTGTCTAATGCTGCAAGCATTTTAAGCTTGTTTAACAGCCTCTTTCTGCGCTTGCTGGCTTAATAGACTTCATTTTGCAACTGTTTGAAGATCCACCATGCAAGACAGGGGGACTTGTGAAGTTCAGAAGAGCCCTTGCCCTTTTAGTTCCTTTCAGCGGAGCTCTGAGTAACAGACAGAGCAATCTCAGCATGGACTCCACAACATTTCCTCACAATGTAGCCAGAAATTGCATGCCTGCAGGGTAAAACAAAATTATCAGTGTTCTCCTGTGACTGTCCTGCACCTCAAGAGGCCACAGCCAGCTACAGAGCAGTTAGCTGCATGGCTGAGCATGAGCAGTAAATGCTCACTTCAATTGTGGCAACTGCCACTCAGAAGGTATGCATTTAATTTTGAAGGATAGATGTCTCAAGACATCTTGACTAAATGACACAAGGGCTTTGGAAGCATTACTGAAGGGCTCTTTGTGTACATTGTTTTCTCTGTAATGGTGAGGATAAGACAGAAGATTTGGGGTTCTAGTTTATTAGCTTAGGCATAAATCTATATCTAATATTTTAATGATGGTGTATTGTATGCAAACAGAAAAAATGCCATGTCCAACAAAAATACTAGAAGAAAAGAGACTCCTTTTTTTTTCATTTATATTGTTATCATTGGAAATATATCATTGGACAAATTCACTCACAAAGGATTTAAATTAAGATGAACTAGAAGCCATATGGATCCAGACTACTGGTATGTTCAGTTCTTGGGTTTTTATTTAGACCCAGCTCTCCACAGTAGCCTGTGACTGAGAAACAGAGGCTGAGTCTGCACTTTTACTTGTGACTTGCTGTAAGCAGCACCGAATGTCTTCATACAGGGAGACAGTATCTCTGAGACAACAAACCAGAATATGCCATATCCTGCAGCATCAGGGCTGACACATACAGAAATGCAGTAATGATTGATTAGACATCAATGGAGAAGTTACTTGTTTTGGGAGGTTCTGGGGATAAAGTAAAAACTGTTTAAAATGATAAGTTTTCTTCAAAAGCATCAACATGATGTAGGAGTCAAAGTCCCAGTGTAAATGCATGAGATTTAGGATCTAAACTCCCTAAGGCATATTCAAAAGTTCCTTGGTGTACAGGAGACTTTTTATACCATTGTATAGAATAGGTAGTTTTGAAGTTATGGCTGTTGGTTATTTGTCTATTTTATAAGTGTAACTGAAAGAGGTGATAACAGTGAGCACTTTGATCTGAAAGGAATTTTAGATTTCTTATTGTAAAAACTCACATGCGCGCGTGCGCGCACACACACACACAATTCTATACACCTGATTCTTTCTAATATATTGGTCTATTTACTAGGGTAGTTACCTGTTTAAGACTTGCAGTTTTATTAAGTAAAATAGTGTGCCTGGACTAATACATTTACAGAGAGAGCCTATTTGTTTTACTGAAGAATTTATTGCCGCAGTAATAACTGTCAGAGTGAAAGTGTGGTTAAAGTGCTAGAGACAGGACCAACTGCATAGGGTATCTATCAAACTATCGACTTCCTGACAGTGGTGTTGTGAACTCCTTTGTCATAAACTCAAGCACCCAGAGTTGAAACCTCGATCAATGAAAGGGGAACCTGGTGTCCAGCTCTTTTAGAGAGGGCATCTCTTCTGTTTGACCCATTCGGATACAAATAACAGATTTTATACAGTGCAGGTTTGATTTATAGCAAACCTTCAGGTTAGCTAGTAGCATTTATATTTTAAATGATGTGAGCGGCACTTAACATCTGAAAAAGTTAAATGCAACCCTAATTACAGCCTAATAAAAAGTTTTAGCAGTGTAACTTGAAATTTCAGTAGAGTGTGTAGTTATTTACTATACTGATATATATATATATATATAGGCCCCAATTTTATTTGAATCTTAGCATCTGGGTACAAAGAAGAGTATACACTTATTTAGAAATAATGTGGGTTGCACTGCAGTGCTAGGTGGGCAGGGGGGTAATCTATTCTAAGAATGTAATTTATCTGATTTAGCTTTTTGAAATCATTCAGCTTTTATTTAAATATGAGTTTGATCTTGCTTCCATTAAAGTCAGGGGTGAGGTTTACTATGCATTCCATTAGGAGCATGATCTGTAACTATTTCCTTTTAAGTTACTGTTGACTTTAAAAATAAGCTAGGCAGTTGTTCCTTGCTGGGTGCTTCTGTATGAAATGTTTACTGCAGAACTGCTTAATTGGCTCCGCAGTAAAGTCTCAACATCTACATGTGCAGCCCTATTAGGCTGCAGGAAGCTAATTAACTCTGCTGCAGGTTAGTACTTGTAAATACAAGTACTAGACTACGGCTGCATTCTTTAGTGTGTAGCAATGCATGTGTAGACACTGGGGCTGGCTGGGGCATGAGAGCACCCTTATGCTCTGGCCCACCCCTCCACAACACATTAAGATGGGTCAGAGTAACCCCAGGCTGGCAGGCTGTCCTGCGGAGCTGCTCCGACTCAGCTCAACATGCTGCAGTCCTGGGCACATATGAAGACATGGCATTTTGGAGCAATACATTCTGGATATTATGGCTCTGTGCTAATACCATGTGTAGATGCACCCACAAACAACTATCTTCCTGCTAGAGAGCTTTTGTACCAGTATTCAAAATGAATGGCCATTAAAATTGTTTGGGAGTTTTTCATAGAAATTGGTGTATTACAAAAAACAGTTTTGTTATAAAAGATTTCTTGGTTCCAGAATTTCTGGAGAAAACTGCACCAGAGCATTGCTGATAATCCGGTGATCAAGAATCTCATGTGGAATGGGGACCAATCTGTGGCATACATTAGACAGACGAAGAACTTAGCCTTGATCTCTCAGGTCCCACATGAGTGCCCTGATCAGTAACCTCTTGACTATTTTGAGCAAGTCTCCAGAGATGTTCAGTGTTGTACTGGACTGCCTCTGGACACAATGCAGACAAATTTTGAGTTTCAGTCCATGATTTGGGCTACTGCAGGCTCTCAGTGTACTTTATGTGGGGCTGCCCTGGATAACTGTCCAGACTTCGCAGCTGTTATCCTAATGAGCCATTATCCTGATGAGGGTGGGTTGCCAGGAGTATTTAATTCCCATGCTCCAGAGTACACTGACTCCCAATAGTTTTGCAGGTACATTTCAAGGTTTTGATTTAGATCTCTAAGGCCCTAAATTGCCTGGACCCTACAGATACAAAGGACTGCCTTCTCCCTTATGCCCCACCAAGATCATATACATTTTCCAAGAACAACCTCCTGGAAGTATCATCAATGTGACCAGGTTGGTTGGCAAAAACCCATGAGGGCCTGCTCAGCTAGATGTCCCTCAGTTCCAGAACTACTTCTCCCTTGATGCTTGTCAAAGTCCGGACCTGGACATCTTCTGGAAGTGCTGTAAGACCTTCCTATTTGAACATGTGCTTAGCAGGCAAAGCTACTGTTCAAATGGTTGTGTTGCTTTATGGGTTATTGGCTTTTATAAGTTTCATAGTTTCATAGTTGTCAGGGGCTGGAAGGGACCTTACAGATCACTGGGTCCAGCCCCGCTACACTTGGGCAGGAAAGGCTGCTGGGATTAGATAACCCCAACAAGATGGGTGTCAAGATGTTTTTTGAGGTCTCTTCTGTACATGGCACAAATCCTGCCCCCACTTCCCCGATGTTCCCTGCCTACATTCACTTAAAATAATAATAATATTAAAAAAATAAAACCTGCAAAGTTTTCTGCTGGGCTGCCTGCTGTAAGGTCCCTCAGCTACCCAGCATTTACAATGCAGGCTCTTTGCTTTTTTGTTTGAACTTTTGGACAAGTCAGTTTTGTTTTTGTTTTTTTTTCAGGAAAACAAACTTGAGAAAGTTGTCCTGGATGATATGAATGTATGTATGCATAGAGATTATCTTGTTCAGAGAGGCACCTCTAAATCTTTAAGCCATGCTGTCCTGCCCTGCATAACTTCAGAACAATGTAGCTATCTATCTTTCTCTATTCATAGGACAAGTAGGGATAGTGGATTTCCCTATGTAGAAGGGGAAGCAACAACAAGGAGCTTGAAGGGGGGATGGGAGAGCCTCAAAGTAAGGAGGCAAAAGTAAGGGGATACAGAGCAAGAATGCAAAAGTTATTTTACTTCTCCTACTTTGTTTTCTTGTTTGCTTGTTCTTTTGTAAATTATTTTGCTCTCCTGTAATCTGCCCTGAGCTTTCGTTGGGCAGGCCACAATATAAATCTGAGAAACAAATAAATAAGAATGCAAGGCCTAGGTCTGAAAGACTGATACTTGTTCTTCAAAAGGGCTATTTCAAGTATACTGCGTAGCTTTATTTATTTATTTATTTATTGGCCAAAACAGTTTTTCCCCTAAAAACTGCAGATTTATGTCCACTAGAACATTTTACAATGTCATGGTGATTTAGCCAAATACTTGTAGTTATAAAAACATGAAAAAGCCCAGATCCTTCTGGAGGTTTTCAGATAAGGGTTAGATACATGTTTAAACAAAAGGTAGTTGCCAAATTACCCTTTGTTTAAACATGTATCTAACCCTTTCACTAAATTATTAAAATGTTTTAAAAATTCCCAAACCAGAAATATTTTGGCTGATCCAAAGTGGCTTTTTTTGTCTTTTGATGGGTTAATACTTTTTAAAGTATTCACTTGTGTTGACTTTTTTTTAAAATCCTTTTGGAACTGCAAAAGAAGAAAAAAGTCAGTTCTTTGCATGGCTCTAATTTAAAAAGTAGCTGCTTCCCTGAGAACTCCTGGAGACAGTTTGCCTGTCTCTGTCCTCTCTGCTTGCTCTCCCACGCCCAACTTCTGAGGCTTTTAACTTGTTTGTTGGTAATTTGTGTAAAACTTATATGACATTATAATCAAGTTATGTTATAATTATGGCTTAGTAAAATATATTTAGATTAGTTCATATTTCCCACCTAGTCCAGTAATATCACTTGTAGTATAAAAGCAACATTTAATATAAACTGTGACGTTCAGTGCATTTTATCCTTCATGATATATATACTGTACACTTCCATTTATTTAATGTGATAGACCATGACCGTTAATGATTAAATGTCATAGCTTGTAGCCCAGTGTTAAGGGAATTCTAGAACATCCTAGTTAAGTGCCCAGACTTTACTTTGGAACAAACTGCGAGTTCCCCTAATGCCTTGTGCTTTGATTTTTTTTTTTAATGAAACAGCAGAAATATTCAGACTCTGCTCTGATTTACATCTGGGCTGTGTTTTACCAATCTTTAGTGGTTTAATCAATTTCTGTTTGTATCCACAAAATGTTGATTGGGCTTTTTTATGGTGAGAGATCTTATATGAATAAATACATTTTTTTCTAGGCTGCTCTTCCTAGCGTATACAAAGCTCAAGATGCCATATTGGCAGTACTTATCTCACATGAGTGAGGTGTGAAGATGTCATATACCACTCATGTCTACACTGCACACTGCTAGTTCAGTGAACATACGCTGTCTAGTCACAGAGGCGCTCCACACTTGGTGCTTCACAGAAAGCTAAATTAGGGTGAAGTTGCACATTACACTTAGACCATACTAAGGGCACTTAAAATGTGAGTACCTGCATGTTAAGGGTCACTAAATCATACTAAGTGGCCTCTGCTCATCTTAAAGTTATGCCACCTCAGGTGAGGGTTAACTCTAGTAACTTTAGTCTGCTTTACAGAGACAAAACGAGCAGTTTGCAGTCCTTCAGCATCCCAGGATGCACCACTCCTAGCCTCTCATCCTCCTCCACCCTGCCCAGCGGGGATAGAGTTCAGGTGTCCTGCCTCCTAGCCATGGCCCTGATCACCAGACCTGTAGTGGCAAGACAGAGTGCTGTGCAGGCAAGAAACAGCATTAACTGTAACTGTTCACAGTGGGTGTGTACACAAGATGCTCTACTGCACAGTAGGCTAATCCACTGCACAGTAAAGCATCACTGTCTATACATGCACACTTTTGCTGCACAGTAAATTAGTCTACTGGGCTGTTTATTACTTGTATTTATGGATAGTAACTAACTAACTAGCACATGTGTAGATGTTGGCTGGGAGCAGACTTTCTCCAGGTCAGCCCCTATACTAGGGGGCCACAGGGGATGGGGAACTCCCCCAGTGCTGACACTACTCAGTACCAAGACAGGGTAGCTCCCTGCCCCATATTCCTGTTCTGCTCAGCTGCTCAGCTCCTGACTTCCCACAGGAGCTGGGAACCAAGCAGCACCAAGACTTGGGAGCTCCCTGCTTCCCCACGGAGCCTGGAGCTGGCTGGAACCTGTCCCAATCTGGGGCAGGTCCCAACCAGATCTGGGCTACATGGAGAATCCTCCACACAGTCCAGGGGTGGGTGGGTCTTGCCCCAAACTGGGACAGTTCCCAGCCAGTCTTGGGCTATGTGGAGCACTCTCCTTGCGGTCTGGAGTTGACTGGGACCTGCCCCCAATTGGGACAGGTCCCAGCCAGCCCCAGGCTGAACCCAGGGCTTGCACCCATGTGTATGGGGCAAGAGATCTCTGCAGCTGTTTCTTGGCCCTGTGCACATCAGGACCCCTCCTGATTTGTTCAGGGCCAGGAGACAGCTGCTGCTGCAGCCACCAGAGCTCTCCTGGCACTGTGTGCATGGGGACCAGCCCTGTTCTCTCTGCCAGCCCCGACACTAGCATGGAGGGGAGCCTGGGGCTCCCTCTGGCTGGTGCAGGGGAGCAGAGCAACCCTGTACCAGGCTGCTCCCATTGCGTGTGTTCAGACATCAAAGGTATTTTAGTTCAAAAGCGCACCGCCACCATTTTTTGCATGCTGATGCACATTTCACTGTTTCTACAAATGCTTGCAATGCAGCACCAGGTGCGTCAGCTCACGTGTCCTGCAGACTCAATTAATCAAGACTCAATTAATCAATTGAAATTAATTGCTCTGCAGATTCAGTTAATCAATTAATGGATTTCCAGAGCACTGGAGGAGACAAAGGTACATGTATAAATACTCATTAAGTTTAGGTGTGCATAAATATATGTGTAGATATGCCCACTAGGTTTCATACCAGATAAATTGATTATTCCTATACTCATAGGAGTGTTCACTCTCTCACACTCCCATTGTTTTAATGGGCTGGATTTTCCAGCTGTGAAATGATAGTAAATTTATATTTTGAAATGTGATAGAAATCTGGGAATGTATGAGCTGGAAGTGGACATCCTCCTAGAGGTCAGAGTATATGGCGCAATGTTATCTCTTATTCATGCGTTTGGTTTACTAGAAGGGAATAGCTTGTTGGGAACTGTTTCTCCACTAGCTCATTATCCCCCTCTGACTTCCTAGTAAGTTACTTGGGAGGGCCTGCTAATACGGCTGGAGAGCTAATAACCACAGTGGAAGTCATGTTTTCCACCATGCAATTGCAGAACTAATGCTCTACCTTTTTGCCCCTCTCAAATCTTTTTATTGTGCCAGCACCCAGAGGGGGCTTTTTGGGGAGAGAGAGCCTTATCTCTTCTGTGTGTTGACAGAGATGCTGAATGGTGTCTCATGTAGCAAAGGAGAGCTTTCCTCCTCTCCCTCAAGCCCTAAGGCATTAGGTGTTTTTGAGGGAGTATCATTCAGGCAGAGATTATTTTCTCTGCCCTGGCTTGAATACCTCTGGGCCACAGTGCAGCCCTCATGCAGGGCTTTTCATATTAAAGATGTCTTTCCCAACAAACACAGATTTTCTTAACATTTTTACCACTGCTGTGGTTCAGACATGCCATTCAACCAGGATCCAAACACCTGGTTCTAAGCAACACCTTTTTAGGCCCCGTATACTATTAGTATAGTTTTTGGTTTTAATTAGAATTAATGATATGCTGCTACTAAATAGATATATTATGTTTCTTGCTGTAGGCCTGAGGCCTTTATGGTTTAGCTTTTTAAATTTACTCTGTTTACAATCAATAAATGTGCTATGAGCTCAATAGGGCTAAAATTAACACAATTAACTATAATTTAAACTTTCTGTAAAGTGTGTCCTTCTTTAACTGTTCCTACTAAATCAGTGTAGGATACACTAAGGTGGGACAAGCTGAAATAAGAACACTTAAATCTCCATCTTTCTATATCTCTCCTTCACCCTGTATATCCTGTATATGCATTTATGTATTATCTTATTAACTGGTTAAGAGAATCAAATGGATTCCCCTGAGGCAAATTATATCAATACTCTCTCCATCATCTCACAAATGTCCTTGGATGATGTAGTATTCCCCAAATGAGATTTTGTGCTATTTATATGGGTGTTATCAGTGAGTCAAAATTTGACTCCTTTTTTTGTAAACTGGATGTTTTCCTTAACTGGTATAGAATTTACAAATCCTATTCAGAATTTATCATTTAGAAATTTAAATTTTATTCAGAATTTAGAATTTTAGTGACAAAGCAAATCGAGATAACTAATGCATATTGTTATTTTCAAAAAGTAATAGCTTTTTTTTAAAGGGATGATTGTAATTTTGACTTAATTGGTATTTCTCTAAACTTGCTTTTCATGTAGAATTCAGATTGGTATTTAGGTCTAAATTAATATAGAGAAGTTTCTGATCTGATTTTTTTTTTTAGAGAAGCCAAAAGCCACATTTATTCAAGTTCTACATGTATATACAAAACTGATACATTTTTAGGTTTGTTTATATTCAATTTTTTATTATTGTACTAAATCTTTTTCAGCCAATGGTTTACAAATATGGGGCTATCTGTAAATACCCAGTAAACAACAAAAGAACCATAATGCAATACTGCATTAAAAAAATTGAAAATTGAAAAGAAACAAACAAATGTGAGGCAACATATCCTCTTCTTTTAACTCTTTGGTTGCATAAATATGATATGAAAGCAATTAAGGAGTTAAAAAGAAATCCTACTTTTACTTTGGTTTTCGTTATTGGTTGCCCTCATTTTTAAATGCCCTTCTTTCAGGGTTTTGGCTGACATAAATTGAGAAAATATGTATAGATAGTGTGTGTTGGATGCTAAATTTGATGAAGACATGTTAGAAAGAAGCGTGTATATTTTCAGAGTGGAGCGCTCAGTTATTGTGCAAAATTTCACATTGCTATCTTACTCGGTTTCTGTGATTATATCCTTCAGATCAGTGAATGTCATGGCTGCCAGGTGAAATAAAACTATTCTATGTGTCCTTTTAGAATTATGCCAAACCTAATAATGTGTGAGAGTTGGTATGCGTTTCCTAAAAGGTTATGATGCCGGCCAGTCCTAGCAGACTAATGTATAATCAATACATCTTTCACCAGTGACCAGAGGCCTAGTCAAGCATATAGAGAAGCCAGTCAATAAATAATAGCTGGAGGTCATTGTCATGGTAACTCTGTGCTCTTGGGTCAGATTGCTTCACTTTGGACCTGACCATGACTCTTAGGACTCTATGACAGCTGCAGGTCAGCAGGAGGTCAAGTTTATGCCCAGCAGGGTATTGGTCTCCAGGATGCTGTCTCTCTGTTTCTGACCTTTGACACTGACCATTAATTCTACTCTGAAGCTATGGTTAACTCTTTCATTGTCAACCAGTGTGCTGCTTCATTTGTAACTCAAATGCTTTGAAAATATTGTTTCAACCTGAGAATTTGAATTGGTAATTGATTTTTGACATTCATGTTTCTGAAGGAAGTCCATACTCCCCTAATCAAGATCCATACTCCCCTAATCAAGAGAAGATTGGATGACACTTTTGCTGAGCCTGTCTTTCTGAAGTCAAAGAGAGCTACAAGTGCACAGCCTTTAGGAACATCAGTCCCAGGGTGTCTCTCTTTGCATGCAAAAAATCAGAGATTGTTACCGAAAATTTGGCTTCACATCAGTTACCTTTCCTATAGAATGATGGGAGCTTTGAGATCTACAGGTCTGTGGAAATAAAGAGCATAATTTTGATCATTATAGATGAGGCTTACTACTTTTTGTGTGTTCAGTATATTTTAATTTTCACGCAAATACATCATCTGCATTGCACAGTTTCATTCAGGGCTGGCAGTGGAAAAACAGAAATACCACAAAAGTAGTCAGTTCTTTCAGCTAAGGCAAGCAGGAAATACTAACTAGATCACCAAGAAGCCTTCTTTCTATAAGATCTGTGAAATTTTAAACCTCCTTTTTGTAGTGTTAAAATTTGAATGAGCTTGTGATATACAATCTACAGCATGCATTACCACACAATGTCAGCAAGAGAAGCAATTTGGTTCAAGTAAAATGGAGTAGATACTCTTATGTTCACAAACACTATTTTACAGAAATTAAAACTAAGTTAATCCAGATAAATCATAAGAAATGCTAAACAGGGTTGGGCTACAGATCTAGCACAGTAGAGCTCTGTATCCCATAAGGGCACAGAGTAGATGTCAACGGGAGAGTATTTTATGCAGGGCCTATCAAGATTGATCTCTCTGTCTTGCTCCTCTTCCCTTACAGCTTCGAGCACGTCACGACTTAGAGGCCCAGCAAGTTCTAATTCGGAGGATTTACCATGTTTAATACCTACCGAGGGACCAATCCTGCGTGAATTTGTTTAATCAACATCTTTAGAGAAGACTGGATGATCACCTTGCTGGGGTCACTTGCCCCCAGTTGTCATTCCTGCTTGGTGCAGGAGGCTGGACTCAATCTTATGAGGTCCTTTCCAGCCTTACAATCTATGAACCTTAAGGTAATGAGTTCCACAAATGAATTGGACACAGTGAAAAATAACTTTTTTTTGTTCGTTTTCAACTTGCTTCCTAATAATTTACTTATGTCCCCTAGGTCTAGTATTGTGGGAGATGGTAAAATAATAAACCTCTACTTTCTCCATGCTATTTGATTGTTTTATGGACCTCTATCATTTTCTCCCTCACTCATCTTTTCTCTGAGCGGGAAAGTCCTAGCCTATTTAGTCTCTCTTCATGTCCCTGAATCATCCCTGCTACCCGTCTGTACCTTTTCTAGTTCTAGATCTTGGAGATGGGAAGACCAGAAGTTCAAGCTATATTCAAGGTATGGGCATACCATTGATATTATATGTTT
Source organism: Crocodylus siamensis (assembly GCF_052110815.1). Taxonomy (NCBI): domain Eukaryota; kingdom Metazoa; phylum Chordata; order Crocodylia; family Crocodylidae; genus Crocodylus; species Crocodylus siamensis. The sequence goes on along the minus strand of NC_143396.1, from coordinate 271,258,103 downwards.
CATGACCTAAGTTTGATTGCATCCTCTGCAGTAATCAGGAACAAATTTTACTCTTTTCCACCATTTGCTCAGCAGCTAAGCAAGCAGTAATGGAGGGGTTCACTGCCCTCCTGGAGTCAGTGGCAGATACATGAGAGTTGCCTTGATTGGAAATCAGTTTAAACAAATATGGAAGATCTTATATACTCTTGTATGATAAACTTCCACATTATGATGTTTAAATACTTTGATGAGATGAAAATCCTGCCTACCTATCTGTGCTTGCCAGTCATGCTTTTTCACTTTGTCCCTTCTGTTCTGTCAGTGGTACCATGCTCAATATCTCCTTTATGCTTTTCCTCCACCAGTATCTATGTGCCATTTTGTATGCTGTCTCCTAGTTTTGAAATGCTAGTCCCTTCTCTGGTCAGTCAAGTCTTTCATATTCCGTCACAAAACTTAAATTATGGTCCAAATTGTGATGAATAAGTGTCTTTCCTCAAACAGCCTCTTCAAGGTCCTGTCTAGTTTGCGATGCAGATGCAGAAGATATGCATCTGCATGTCAATGAGTGCACAAGGCCACAAGGAAAAGGCAGAACCCATTGTGAAGCTTGCAAACTCTGAGAACATCAGGACAGTCTGGGATGGATCACACCACCAGGATTTATACAGTCTGTCCTAAAAAGAATATGGCCTGTCACCTTCATTTTTCTCCAGTGCATTTGAACGACTTTGTGGGAACTTTGTTCACAAAGAACAACCACATTTTTTCCTCTGCATCCAAACTGTAGGTTGAGAGGCCTTTTTTCAAATGGTCAAGTTATGGAAGTTGTTTAAATCTGCTTTGGAGGAGACTTAGTAGGCCTGTGTGAGTCAGCAGCGATCTGATCCAGCTTTGGATCCGGCTGCTTCGGATGGCCACGATCCCATCCGGAGCTCTGGACCAGGTTTCCGCCTTGATTCGGCCAAAGCAGCTCTGAAGCTTCAGAGCTGCCTTGGCCATCTGGCCATAGGGTATAATGGGGAATCAATGAAATATCTATAACGTTGTTGTTTTTTGTCAGATTTGGATGAAACTTGCTGTGAGCATTAAACCTGCCAAGCTTCAAGAAGATAGGTGCACCAGTTTGGGGGGAACTGTACCCTAAATTCTTGAAAGCCAAACTCATGTCATGGCTGTGTGTTACAACACAGGGGGTTCAAAATTGCAGGGTTGGTAGCTCTTACTGAGGCTACAAAGCCTGCCAAGTTTCAAGAAGATTGGTGAAGGGGTTTGGGGGGAACCGCATCCCAAGCTGCGGACAAGCAAAACTCATGCCATGGGTGACACTGCGTGTTAAGGTGCAGCAGGGTGACAGCTGCAGGGATGGTGGCCCCTGTTGTGGCCATGATACTTGCCAGCTGTCGAGGAGATTAGAGCAGGGGGGCTCTGGGGCCCTGCACCCCTAGCTGCTGATGGACAAAACTCCTGCCAAGACTGTGTCTGTCTTTGGGCAGTTGATTGTCTGTATTGATTCTCTCCTCTCCTTAGCCTAGTTTTGTAGGTGCCAATTGATGCTTGTTAAGTTGTTATGTAGTAGCTAGGTCCTGTGTATTGAGCTGGTCTCTGAGTCCCTGGTCCCTGAGTGAATCATGATTGATTGACTGGTAGCTGGGAGCACAGCAGTTTAGCAGCCAGACCTGCAGCAGTGTGTCCCCTCCCCAACCCAAGACAGAGACAGTCAGTCCCACAGCACCCATGGCACCAGTTTTGCTTATCTGCAGCTTGAGGAGCAGTTTCCCTGAAACCCCTGCACCGATCTTCTTGAAACTTGGCAGGCTTTGTGGCCTCAGCAAGAGGTACCATCCCTCCAGTTTTCACCCTGCTATGTTGTAACACCTAGACATCACATGAGTTTAGCTTTTAAGAATTTGGGATGCTGTTCCACCCAAACCCCTGCACTGATCTTCTTAAAACTTGGCAGGCTTCATTCTCTTTGCAGGATCTACCATCCCTGAAAATTTCATCCAAATAGGACAAAAAACAACAAAGTTATAGAAATTTTATTGTTTCCCCATTATACCCTATGGCCGGATTCCCGAGGCGGCTCCAAAGTGCTTCGGGAAGCCGAACAAGGCAGCACTTTGACCCGGATGTGCTGCTTTGGACCCTGAAGTGTTCAAAGCTTCTCTGGATCCAAAGCTCTATCCGAAGACTCACACAGCCCTAAGATTTAGTGAATGTATGTCTATCTTCTCTAATATTGAAGATCATGACACATTCAGGTGTAATGACAAAAACACTGCATATAAAAATCAGATCCACGGTCTTGAACAGATATAGTCTGTCAAGGTGGAGTTTTTAAAAAAATGTCCAGTATTGGTGTCAACAATAGATTTTGTCAGGCAAAAGGATAAACCTGTATTATATTATATAGGGATGCCCTTTGGCCCTTATTCTAGCATTTAAGTCCATCAAGGAGTATTTCTATGCCAAACCCCAAATAACAATATGTGTAACTTGAAGGGACAACTGTGACACATTTAATTTGTCTCAAGAAGTCTAGTTTCTGACAAACATGCCTGCTTGAAATAGATGAGCTGAGTTGCTAAGTGGCAACTGGACATTTCTAGTAATGCAATTCTTTCATCACCTTTTGCCAGTCAAAATACTTTCATATTCAGGACAGATTTCCATTAGTGTGTACATTTCTTGATATTCATAAAAAAGTAGAACCACCAAACTGAAGCAATTTAAAATGATACATGGTTATTGCTTCATTTTTTTCCTTCTGTCAAGATAAACCTCATAAATGATGTCATAATAAATACTGTATGTGACAAAGAACTTTGAAGCGACAAAGATTTGGAACAGACAGTCATTTTGAAGTTTTTAAGATTAATTTCTATTACCATGGTCTCACGCAGATGCTAATAAATTAATCAGGAGTACTGCCTGAAATTTGTTGGTGGCAAGCTTGAGACAGCAGGTTGGAATTTGAAACAAACTTCGTAAGAGATGACAATGGCATGCAGAAAATACTTTTTGGAGGAAATCAGGATAGAAGAGGAAGAGAGTGAAACTTGGACTTGGGTTGACTGCTGAGGGACTGAGGGAGAAACAAGGTGTATTCATGAAGCTCCTGGAGCTACACAGAAGTCTGCTTGCCTCCAGGGCTAAGATAAGTAGGGTTTAAAGGACTGCATGGAAATGATTTTTTCCTAAAGGAAGTTGGGGACACAAAAACTTTTATACCTGGAAGGTTTGGAGCTAGTGTGGGTGGAACACCTGGTATAGTATGGAATGAGATAAAGAGAAACCACAGGGACTGGAAAAGAGAGCATTTAGTAAAGCACAGCTAAAGGCTCTTAGTCCCATGAGTGGGATATGTGGCAGAGCCAGGTGTTTGATAGATATAAGAACAAACATGATATGGGATTGAAATAAATTAGTGATAATGGTATCTAAAACTCCTGGATAGTGATGCTATTGGTTGTAAGCCTAACAGAGCAAATACTTCCATTTGTAGGATAACTATGAGGTCATAAATTATTAGAATGGATTACTGTGGGGGAAGGACACACAATAAGGATGGAGCAGGAATAAATGATTGCACACTGTAGTGCCAAGGATTCTTGGGGCATGGGAACACGAACAAATTTCCACAAAATAGAAGAGGGTGGGATTGGCAGTGCATTGGCTACTCCATGGAAACTGTCCATGTGCATGCTCTGATTTGCTGGTAAATGAATACTATATCCTTTTGGTGAAAGAGAGGTAGCTTTTGTTGGCTGAGCTTTCAACTACCGTGGGGTAAGAGAACACAGATACAAAGTTACTACAGAGTCAAGTTCTGTCAAGTTTCTAAAACAAGCAAAAGGGCAGGAAACAGTAACTCATAAAGAGAAGCTACAATGTGATCTGAAATGTCAAGAAGACAGACTCCTTTTGGTCTTGAAGCGACAGCATAGCATAGTTTCTCAGAAGCAGAATAATAGGAAATCCCATTCTCTGAATAGAGGAAATATTTTTCCCATTGTACAAAACTGGAAGCTGTAGCACAGAAATGCAACAACTTGTCTGACCTACACAGGAAGTTTATGGCTGAATCTCAAAATGCACCTACTCCCAGTCTGGTGCTTTGAACAAAAGACCAGTACTATTATACTTGTGTTAGTGTATCAGTAATAGTATATTTTGGAGTGAAAGATTTTTCTGGAAAAAGCAAAGACCTTGTTTCACCTTAGCTATTTTCTGGTACAGACTGTTTTTTCCATGGTTTGAAATGGTATTAATTTTCGAATGGTTTGTGGACCAACTGTTAAAGTTTTAAAAAGTAGGAATTGCGTGTAAGGCAATCACTGGTATGTGGTTAAAAAGGCAACATAAGGGAAATGTATGAAACAGTAATATTGAAAGGAACTCTGAGGCTACCTGATGTAATAATAAAACATTTATTTTAGCATCTAAGTTCAAATCAGGCAATATTTATATTAACCAATGAGACAAAGATGCACAGTGAGAACTGGAGTGTTTTAAAATCTACATTCTGCAAACTCTAAGGTTACTCTAGATAGACAGGTAGTGTATTTGTGTGTAAGAAAATCAGAGGAAATAATAAAAGCAGTTATTTAGGAATATTCCAGAAGTAACTCCATGACAGAAGAATTAAGGAGGAGCAATGCAGAGTCTAGCAGCACTTCCAGCAGCTTTCAATATGTTTTTTCATAATGCATTAAATTATATCTTTATAAGTAAGACAAGAATCACCCTCCCATCAAATCCTTTCTCTTCCTAATACTAATTCATTTTCACTTTTGGGTATGGTTTGTTAGTTATACTGCTTCTCCAGTTTGGAGGGCAGGGGTGAAAGAGGAGGAGTGGGAAGTGGGGACAGGAACAGAAGCCGAAAGCATCAGTGAAATATTGGAAGAGGGTAGATCTACATTTCAGAACCAGCCTAACTTTCTGAAACATGGAGAATCTTGAATTCAGATTCATGTCCCAGTTATAGCTCTAGTTTTCACCAAATGTTACCATGCAATTTGGAACTCAGCTGCCATCTACCCTTGCTGATTATGGGATGTCAAGGCTATTGGTGCACCATCATACTCTGCAGTGTTTGCAATGCACAAAACAAGTATATAGGAATAACATAAAATGTGAGAGTATCAACACTGAATTTAATCTTAATATGTAATTAGCTGGAGGCCATATAAGAATGGACTAGGTATCAGTGGAGAATCTTTAAACAGATGGGCATTTTAACTTAGAATGATGACCAGCTTATCTACAATGTCCCAGCTATCAGGACTGATCTCTATCTTGTATACCCAGGCTAATCAGTATGGAAAGTTTATTAAGATGGTATCATTGTAAGTTATCAACAGTTAGGTTCTCTAATCTTGATGCAGTTTGCTGTGTACTATATTTCAAGAGGTCTATGAGCAAAGAAAAGCTTGTGTTTGAGGGGTATCACTTACAGACCTACAATGATTCTTTACTCAACAACAAGCAACTATAAAGCCCAGTTTAAATTGATGGCAAAAGGTTACTGTCATAACAACTTCAACAGGTTGAACATGAGCTGTGAAAATGGTATATCAGGCAGAAATCACCAAAAACAGTTAGGCTGTTGCCTGTCTTAGTGACCAAAGGATTTTGCCCTTGGTATTGACCTTTTATGAATGTGAAGTGTAGGGCCAGGATTTCAGGTGTCTTAAATCAGTGCCTGTCTATTGATGCTGATGCAACTTTTGCCAAATCATATAGAGCTGAAAGTTTAGCCAAGCAGAGAGACAGCTAAGTCAGTTTGCTGCTAATGCCATGTTAGGATATGATGCACTCCCCAAAATGTACATGTCAGAGGTGATGAAGCTAACTTAAGTACAGGTTTCCCTTGCTTTATGTCATACATGCGTTCCCAGAAAACTCTGTGTAACTCGATTTGCATAAAGAGAACACAGTTTATAAGGCAATGAATAGAGATAGGTTCCCACGCAGTGAAGGAGGGAGGGAGTGAGGCTGGGGCTAGGGAAGAGGCAGGGGAGGGGTGTGGTGCAGCCCATCAGCTGCAGGCGGGTGGTGTTGGGCGCTCCTGGAGCTGCAGGGAACAAAGTGGAGGGTACTATGAGTGGGTGCAGGGGGGATGGGGGCATGGCTCTTGCTATTATGTACACCCTGGGAGGGCTGGAGGCTGAGGGGCTGCACCAGGCTCCTCCTGGGGGGTGCATGCCCCCAGATCTGCACACAGGATGATAGCAGGCTGCCGCTGTGGGCTAGTGTCAGTGGCAGCACCAGACTCTTCCTGGCAATTGGGGTGTGTGGCAGTAGTGATGGGAGGGCAGATTGGGGAGGCTACATCAAATTTTGGGGTTGCGGCAGCCCCCCTTCCAGCACAGCCAGTGCCTGCCCTAAGTGCCGGGAAGAGTCCGGTGCTGCCACTGGCTCCAGCTTGCAACAGCAGCCTGTTCTCATCCTGCGTGCAGATCTGGGGGTACCCCCCCCCCGGAAGAGTCCAGCACAGTCCCCCAGCTCACAACCTTCCGGCGGTGCAGGTAGCAGCAGCCCCCTGGGCCCTGCACCCACTGATAGTTCCCTCTGCTTTGCTTTGCTTCCTGCTGCAGCCCCAAGAATGGCCAACGCCACCTGCCTGCAGCCACTGGGCTGCACCACACCCCTCCCCCTCCCCCTTCTCCTGAAAACTTACCTTGCATATAACAAATTTACCTTGCATATAAAGAATTTTCAGGGTAAAAGGGTCATTACATAATAGCGAATTCACATATACAGAACCCACATAAAGTGAGGGGAAACCTGTAAGGGCTTTTAAAATTTTTTTTTCAGTTTCCATGCCTGAATTCGAGGCACCACTCTTCCAAACTAGTAAAATGAAACAGAGAATTTTAAACTGAGTTTTATGATGACACATTTTCATCTTCTAGGAGACTGATGGGGAAGAATCTGAGGAAAATCTTCATGTTCATTCACTTTGGGCATGTCTACATGTGCATATCTACTGGTTTAAATTTACTGTGCAGTAACTGGGAATAAGCTGGCGTCTACATGTACAGGCACTAAAGAGCATTAACACTGTGTGAGAGCTGACTTGGAACTAAAGTTAGTCCCAAGTCAGTCCACACACAGAGCTACTGTGTAGTAAGGTGTCTATATGTGCGTTACTGCACAGTAAATAATTGGGTGTAAATTTGATACCTGCATGATGCAGGTATCAAATTTACACTTAAGTTGGCATAAGCCACCATATTTACTGTGCAGGGTGGGTGTGCACATATAGATGTGCTCGTACTGTGCGTTAACTTTGGTTACTGCATAGTAAATGCTCATGTGTAGATGCGCCCCTTGAATATTGAAAAGAGTTGTTTTTTTATTTCAAGTGGTCTGGCATGTCATATAGCAGTTTCTAGTTGCCAGACTGAACAGCAAGGAGAGCTTTATAGTTATGCTTTGAACCTTTTTCATTCATTAGATTTATGTGTACTTTTTTGAATGTTCCTAGATCCCTATATATATCACTTTGAGGTGTGGAAGTGGAATGCATGTCTGTCCCTAATTGTACCTGAGCTGGTGTGTCGGTTTATGTAGTACTATTACTGACATGTCGGTAGAGTAAACTGCTTGTTGGTTGATATGTCCCTCTCTGTCTTTTCTTTACAAGATAGAAACTGCTAAAGCTGACTGCCATGACATTTCAGAAGAAAAGTGGTTTCACAAGGGTTATAAAGGTTATCAAAATTTCATAAAAAAGTTGAATATTGAAGGCTTAAAAACAAACTTTTATGCAATTTCACTCTTCCTCCCCCATGAATTTAACTCAGCTGTAATAAATATAAAGCTGTTATCTACATTTATACTATGTGTAACTGGTTATTGTCCTATAAACTGCTACAGCTTGATGATATTGATTTTACCCATCTTTTTAATAATTAAAGTGACCTGAGGCTTGGTTTGGTCAGCCATGCAGGTCAGATGTGCACCTTAATGATGTCAAATACTGTTGTCAGAATAAGGGAATCAGAAAGCCTATAGTTTAATGCTCTTTTACATGGCAATTATTCCCTGGACTATAGAACAGCTGCAGTCAATTAAATATCAAATCTGGAGATCATCTGCCTCTTTCTTGACCTTTCTGTGACTAAATCCTAACAACAGGAATTATTTTTGTGAAGTATCATGCTCACTGTCTTCGATCACCATGACAGAAATGATGGATGAAAAACAATAGATTCCTTCCCAAAGCCATGGATGTTCTTGTTGGAGATAAGATCAGCATAAGGTAAGAAAACAGTGACTCTGAAGTTTCTCAGTGATTTTCCAGGCCTTAGCTTATTAAGTGTTTTTTCTTTAAGCTCAATTTAAATTAGACCTGGACCTGGGCTGCAGATTTAAACCCGGATTAGAGCTACTTGCAAATCTGAATTCTTGTTAAAATAGAAGATGTAACATTTAAGCCTGGATTAAAATTTGAGCAGAATAGTGGCGATGGTGAATCCAAGTTCAGGTTCTTGTATAACTTCAGTCTAATATTATCACAAGGCTGAGCACTTTTGTACGCCAGATTTCAAATCTTCCATACATTAAGTAAACATGTGGTAGTGTTAAACTTCCAGACACCTTATGTTTCCCAGCATCAGTAGGGTAAAGACTGCCTCAAGCAACAGATAAAATTACCTAAAATTAAGCCTTGTGGATAATGAATCTATTAATAAAATGTCCATGACAGTTATAAAAGAACCTCAAATAAGCATGTTACTTCCCTTACATCCTTATGAATATTTGAGATAAATGTCCCTTTAATTTGTTTTTTTAAATGTGAAGTATCCACCCCTCACCCCCTTAACCTTCCCCTCATGTTCCTTGTTTCTCCTTTTTGAGAGTTTTGGTGGTCCAATGTATTTTGTCAAAAGCCTGAGCCAAGTAGCGTGCTAGTAATAAAACAGAAAAATTATCATTCATTTTTGTGATATCATCATCATTCACTTTTAAAGACAGAAATTTAATATAAACAGCATAGAAAGAGTGTTTCAGAAGAAGCTTCCAGTTTTGTGCCTGCAGATTTGTGTACCTCTGGTTTGCATGCACACATTTTGTATTTTAGGCAGGCAATGTAGTCGAGTGGGTAGGAAATAGGAACTCCTGAATTCTCATTCATGCTTTGCCACTGACTTTTGCTCATAGACCTTGTGCAAGTTGGCAGGTCTTTCTGCTTCCTAAACAGAGAAAAGGTGCTTGTACTCTTGAGGCTATTTGCAAACTGAGGATTGTGCACAAAATTATATTTGCCTAATAAATAACGTTTCATGACTTTGGGATATGCCCTACTGCCAGGAAGTTTCTGGAGAGATTTTAAGATGTCAGTGTTAGCTTATAAAGCCCTAAATGGCTGGTGATTTGCCTACCAAAGGGATTGCTTCTCCCCCTCATTCAAGATGAGGAAGATGGGAACCATGTCATTGGGGGCCAGATCCAAAGCCCATTGAAGTCAATGGAAATATTGCAATCGGCAATGGGATGTGTCCAGGCCCTGCAAATGGAAGAAAGGAGCTGACAGAGCATTCTTTAATGGCAGGTTGTTGAATTTGGTACTCTCTCATGTGGATTGTGACTGCTTAGATTTGTTAACCTTCATAGTGGGCAGTAAAGGCAATTGTAATCCCACTAGCCACACCCTCAGTTTGCAAAGGGTTGGACTGAGGGGTCGAAGAATTCAGGTTTATAATCCTCATGTTAGACGATGGATATCTGTTGTCAAGGAGGGATGAGTAATTTGTACTTTGTGCTTTTATTTTGGGATGGGTGCAACAAGACAGATGCCTCTTGAGGGTTTTTTTTTTCTAAATTATAACTGAATAAACCAAATTATACTTGCAAATGGCTATGAAAATCTCCCTTTTACCTTTGCTGGGATATGGCCTTCTTTGTACCACAGGAAGAAACACTTGAAACAAATGTGCTTTGCAATTGCCATGTTGCTATATGGATTTTTAAAAAGTACTTCTTTTGCGATATGTTTAAAAAAAAATCTTGGCTGATTACAACTTGTTAGCTTTGCTGCTGCTCCAGTTCCGTTTAGGAAAAAAAAATATGGCTTTATATTCCCTCCCACTGATTTTCAGCTAAAACAGAACTTAGTTGCCTGCTGATCCTGCTGGCTTTTTTAAATGAAAAACTTATTCTTCTTAAACTACTGGAAAATTATGTTTAAAAATCAGCATAATTTCATTGCCTTTTATTTCTGTCTGTCATGAAAACTGCTAGGCTGCTTTCTGGAACAACCCAATGTAATTTAATGCACACATTTAGTTATAGTTATGAATATACTGAGTGAAAAATATTTTAATGATCCAGAGATATTAGTCACTCTACAGTAAAATTGGCTGTGTGCGTACATTGGAAAAAATCTGCGTCTATAGGTGCCTCTATCTTTATAACAGATAATTGTATAAGATTGAAACTTGGCAGTTTTTGTAAGGAATGAATGTATCTAACCGAAGCACCAGATGTGGTTCAGCCACTTAAATAGCTTAGGATATAGAAATTAATTCAAAGCAATGATATCCCAGCCCATTATTTTTAATTTTGGGGGGGAGGGGGTGTTAAAATTCTGAAGCTGAAGGTCTACAGAAATGGCAATGATTTTAGCTTCTTAGACCACCTGGGTGCTTTGCAATATTTCCTGGGCCTTTATCTGAGTCTAAACTCAAATGCCATTGAGATCAATATTCACAAGCTTTTCTCAACTTTGTGAGCATTCAGGGTCAGGCTGGACATTTCACCATAGTAACTTTTCCTGGTATGTTTTCAGGGATTTCCATTCTGTTTACCCACAAAAATATATTGCAATGTGCCATATTCTTTCATGGGGAGGGTGAGGTACAGTGATGCACTTTTCCTTCTCAGTGTTTTTGGTAGCATGTGTGGTTTGCCACAGGTCATACGCAAGCATTCCATCCTCCAGTTCCTCCAGGACTGACCTCCGGGTGGATCCCAACATGTACGGGACAGGTGGGTCAAACTAAAAGGAGATGTGTTTTCAGGTCAGAAGCAATCGTTAGGTCATATCATTTTTCCCAATAATTTCTGCATGACGCCCATTATTTCTGGTTGTTTAAGAATGTATCTGTTAAAAAATGATGTTGATTTAAAAACTTTGTATGATGGAGAATCCAACATATTTCTCAGGAGGCTGTATATCTCACTGAGTGCCCCTTCCACTTTATTCTTCTCGAACAAAGCTGCAGCTGCCACATATTTTCTGCCAACAAGCTACCATATCACAGTGTGGATCATGAGAACAAAGGACAAGAAGTGACTTTTCTGTAGTTTTATTTGCCACAAATCTTCACAAACACATTGACTTGGTGCTTCATGTTCACTATGTATGTTAGAAACAAGTTAAACCCCCTGCCTCCCCAAACTCTACAACCTTCCCTACAACAGAGATAATAGAGAGGATGCCACCAATGTTGGACCAATGTCTAAATAAAAAGTCAGCCCTGAGGCATCACTCTCTTCTCTTTCTGACCCATCTGGCTGCTGACACTCCACATACTGGACTTTAGTCTTCTTCCACTTTGGAATTGCCTGTGTACAGAATGTATATTCATTTCTATTGTACCCATTGTCACAGACTCAGGATAAGGTCTGTATAAAGAGATGAGTCTTGTACTGTGCTGCAAGATAATAAAATTTGGATTCAGTTTGGTTTCAAGTGATAAGGGGTTTCCCTCTCATGGCTTTTCAACTGAGAATGTGCTTTATCCTTGGTCCTGTTAGTAATAATATCCCATTTCGGAGGAGTACCAAGTAGAGCAATTCCAGAGGAAGGTAGATTTGAAGCCACTGAGGAATCAGAAAACTAAAATAGAACCATAAGTTTTTCCTGGAATAGTATTGAGAGCCATTGTGAATAACTGTAAGCAATGTTTTTAGCACATTTTTTTTCTATTGAAAAATGCACATTAAGCTTGGCCAAAATAATCTGAAAATTTGTGTACGATTTATCAAACTGTCTCAGTTGGGGGAATAAAAAGTATTTTAATGCAATGTTTCAATTAGTAACCTGAATTTAGTTTACAAACGCATAAACAAAGCAACTTTTTTTACTTGAACAAAATATTTCACCGTGTATAAATCAGGTTTTTTTCTAGCTTTTTGTTTGAGCAGGAAAGTTGAAACATTTCGCACAAATCTAACAAAGTTTTGCTTTGTTACAATTGCCTCTCTATACTTTGTCTTAAGTATTCCGTGTTCAACCTTGTGGGGAAATTGTTCATTAAATGATCAAGAGCCAGGTTTGTCAAAGAAAAAGAACAGCATTTTTTAAACTGCAAAAGGACTCGACTGAGTCTGAGTCAGCTTAGTTTTCTGGAAACCTTCCACTCACACCCAACATGCTCAAAGCCTGAACAGAATCTTAGTATAGTCATTCCCGCATTCATAACACTTTAAATCATTTGGAATATAAGAGGGAAGGGATTGCCATATTAGATCAGAACAGTTGTCCAGCAAACTGACCGTTCTACGGCTGGCAATGCCCAGGCTCAGATGTCTGAGACAAAGGAGAATTTTTTCTTAAACCCCATCTGTTGGCTTATTTACATAGCCACAGTCAGTCTCTTACTACTAATATGACATCCACCTTTCAGCAGTGGTGAGAGAAAATACTCTTTTTTCTTCTGCACCACGTTAGCCTCTGCTCCTCTTCCTCAGCAGCATTTCCCAGGGAAATGGATTGCATTCTTATAAACTTCGCTCTGCTGCCACTCCTGCCTCTTCTCCTTAGAGAACGTTTCCCACTCACTCCTGGCAAGTGGGCGAGTGCCTTTTTCAAGCCCTGTAAAAATGGAAAATCTAACAGATGGCAGATATGGCCTACATGCCTGAAGTCCCTTCATGTCGTTCGGCTCTGTTTTCTATCGGTACCTTTGAAATGTACTTTCCCTTGTAATTCGCTGGAAAATTCCTGTTCAGTTGGCTTGTTACACTTTTCTCCAGCCTAGTTTTTTCTGAGTTGTAATTCTGTGAAATTAAGAGGTTTTTTCTCGCTGCATAAACATATATTTATAGTAGGTTTCAAAGGAAGAAAAATTGGTCAGGCTAAGACTTGTATCCCTCGCAGCGCACTTCAGAGAATTATAAATCACTTTCAGTGTTGTTGGGGCTTATCAAACCTACAGATTCCACTCTTTCTATAGGGTGGTGCTACAGAGTTTAGTTGGTAGTGTTGGACTTTTTAAAAAAAAAAACTTTTGGGCACTTTCACAATGTTTTAACACACAGCCCTTAAGAAGATAACTAGTCTTAAGGGCTGTGTTGTAATGGGCCTTACAGCTAGGAGGTTCTGTGCCCTGGGAGGCAGCAGCAGCAGGGTCAGTAGTGCTGGCTCGACTAGCAGCTGAGGAGGCTGGGTTGGCAGTGGGGGCAGCTGCTGTTCTTGTGCTCCCTCTAACTTGGTGCCCAGGGTGGGTACCCTGGTCACCCACCCCTAGTTACATTACTGCTTAAAACCATAATTCATTCATTCTCACCCACTAGAAGTAATCAGAATGACCCTCCCTCATTCATATTTTGCAGGGTCATTTTTTTGTATGAAGCCCATTTATCACTTATGATGATATGGAGTGGAGCTAACAGTAAGGCATTTGGGCCTATCTGGCTGGCCTGGCCCTAGCATGTGAGCATGGGGTTACCCTCGGTAGACAGAACTTGCTTCTGGTTATATTATACCCATGATTCACCCCCTTTGTATCATGTAGATAGGCCAAAGAAATTTGATTGTGCTAACTCTTTTTTTCCCCTTGGCAAATTCCCTGCCCAATTACCTGGGAAAATAAATTTAGTTCATGTTTAATAGTATAACAAATGACTGTACCAAAGGTACTTAAGAATAAACACCTAAAGGAAAGTTACAGTACATATATATACATGCTGTTGTGACTTATGACAATGAAGGCCCCCCTGAATTTTCAGCTGACTTAAAACAATGAAGAAAAACAGATGTTGTTTAGTGCCCAGTACTTTTTACCAAAAAGTCATTATTTTTCTCAGTTGTGTAATTCAGATCTGTGTTCCCATCCAGACTTAAAACATTTCTAGAATGAGACAGATTCAGTTTCAGGGGTGATCTTGAGTATTTATAGACAAAGGCTATAATCATGGCATTTGGATCTAAGTTTTTAAAGCTATTCTGTTCATTGATTGGAAGTGTATTCGATTCAGAGTGGATTGATAATTCTCACTGCTTCCTTCTAGTTTGTAACTTGGAATAAAGCTGCTTTTAAAAAAGGAATAGACACAGGCAAACATCACAACGTCACTCCAAGAATTGTCTGAGCCAGATTTCCAGTGTTTAAATTAAAGCAGTGGCAAAGGCGGAGGCATTACTTTACCTCTGAAAGTCCCCACTTTCTCTGGCTACTGCTAAAATATCCCTACTAGGGATGACTTTATTCTTGCTCATAAAAATATTTCTGCAGGATAATTTTTTTTTTTGCCCTTGAAGTGTACAAATACAAGACTGCACTGAATGTCTTTTTTTTTTCTAAGTTTCCCTTGGGTATGCATTTCTGTCTGTCTCTATGGTGTGGCATACCTACTTGCAAGAGCAAAGTAATAATAATTCATTTTTAAAGTTAGGTAAGAACAGCTGATCTCATTTTAAAAAATATCATCAGATACACAGTACATGTGAACGGAATTATCTTCCCATGTACTTAACTAATGAGTGCATGCATGGACATGTATCCACTCTAACACCAATAAGCCTATGTAAAGCAATGGATGGGCCCAAATTTGAAAATCTTACCTATTTCCTTTATTCTTGGTATGATTTTAATATATACAGTGCACATTGTAATACTGTACACTATAGTTAGTATGCATTTTAATATAAAAGGTTCATTTCTATAAGTCTCAAATGGGCAAATACAGAGAAGCTGCAATACTGAAATGGGATTTTCCCCTGAACATTTTATTGTCTTACCTAGATAAAAATTGCTTGTAAAAAATATGAACAATATCCAGTTCACGGTGGAAAAGAATTCTACATGTCAGGTTAAGATTGAACATACTCTTCCAAGTAACAAAGTGTTTCTTGACTGGGTTAGTATGGCTGAACTTAATTTTTTTTCACTAATACAGTATCAATTGGTCCACTATTGTTTAACTGTGTTTTTCATCCAAATTCTCAGTGGGCTTTAAAAGGTCAGGTAGCAATCATTGTTGTTGTCATTACCATATTGCTGCTTTATAATTTTCAATTAATTTACAGTATCTGCAATGTAATGGGCATAAGAGGCACCCTATTCAAGTTGGTGGGTGAATACATATCTAAGCCCTGAATTTGTTACTGGGTGCAGCACAGCCTGCTCCTATTGAAGTCGATGCCAAAATGACTATGGACTGGAAATGGGAGACCATGCAGTTTTGGCTTTGTATTTTTAGTGCATACTCATGGCTTGCAAATACATTGAAAACATCAAGATAGAAAAAATCAAGGACAAAACTGAAAGGGATGGTTAGCGTCCTCTGACTTTGCTACAAAAATAATCCAAGATCACCTTGAGAAGGTGTCCCCAGTACAGTCTATCCTTTAAGCCAGGCATATAGTTTAAAGCAGTGCAAAAGTCAAGTAATAAATTCTGCACTGATGCAAAACTGCAATCCACTTTGCAGGTGGTTTTCAGTCTCTTCATTACTTATGATAATGCCTTTTAATATTTGGGTGCATGCTAGTGCATGCACATTTATATGTGTATATTTGTGTCCACATAGGTTTTTTTTCTCTCATCTCCACACAGATTGCACATAACCTAGCTACATTTCAGTTAAAGCATAGTAAGCAAATGTTGATCTTAAACAAGTTTCAAATGAAATTGAGAGGATTTTTTATTACCATTATAAAAAATAACTCCTGTGTCTTAGTGTTGCCTTATTATGTAAAGCAATGCTAAAATACCATAAATAAATAAATACGTGAAAGGCTCATATCCTCAAAAGTGTAAACTGAAAATTAGTGATTTACCTGGAGCTGAGGATCAGCCTCTGTTTGTCCATAGATGCAAAGATGTAGCTTTTGCTACATATTTTCAAGCAATGTGTACAAAATGGGATTGATGGCTCTGCCTCTGAGCAGTCTGTTTTGGCACAAAGGACAGAGAATCTGGCTCATTTAATAGGAAAAGAGAGATACTCATTCTTAGCACTGAACCTTTCTGAAGTTCAAAAACCAGAAGTGAACAGTTACAAACCTGCACAAAAGGGTCAGATTTAGAGACTTTAAGGATAGAGGGATGCTTTTCATTCTGCCAGAGTAGCTCCGTCATTCTGAAATTGGTTCTATTTTGTAGTGGGCTGAAAGCAATTTTCCATAATACACTGATAGCTCTTTTAACCACTTTCAGTGGAATGATTCAGGATATTTTTCCCATTGGAAAAATGTTGATTCATCAAAACAGACACTGTCCTTGGGGGGGCGGGGTTAGTTTTTATGAACTTCCCAATTAAAAAAAAACAAAACAAGAAGAGAAAATTTCAGTTGTTGGTCCAATTTGTTTTGAAAATGATTATGGGGTTTGAAAATCTAGCTAACTTAAGTTGAAAAGCATTTTAAAAAGTCACCTTGCAAGAAAGTGTTTCAAAATGATTGAAATAAAAGTTTTGACTTATTCAATCCTAACTTATACATTTGAGGATGGATTGGGAACAAAAATGTTCCTGACTTCTTGGCCTGATTTGAGATGGGGAAAATATCTTGTATGTAAAACTTCACATGGAGTGCAAAAGCATTTTCCCCACTCAGCTCTAGTTCTCAGGAGGAATTTGCTCCTGATCCATCTGGTCTGTGTAAAAGAGGTCTGTTTTGGGTGACGGTAGGACAATGGACAGCTAGGTAAATACTGAAATGGTTTTCTGTGAGTTTAAGGATGAATGTTTACATGAAGTGCACAAACATAGTTTTAATTTCAGTAGTGGATTTCTGTAAATTTGTTGCCTCCCCCAGAAGACAGTGTTTTCCCATAGTATCCTGCAACTGTGTTCTGCTAGATTGTTGGATTTCTTACCTTGTAGCTATCAGACCTTTATGCATGTACTAGGAAAACAAGTTATCATTGCTTTAGGGTTCACTGGTGCCTGCATGTATTTTCCAATGCTGAAATGTTCAATCCATTGCCTTTCCCCAACCCCCCGCCCCCTTTTCTTTACCAAGAGCCTGATCCAAACCCTTTCAAAAAAGTTTCTTGAATTTTTATGTGGAAAATTGTTGATGTTTTGGAAACCAATGGAAAATTTGATGGAAGCCAATGACATTTCCAGCCAATATTTCACAATGAAAGGGAAATGAGGAGAAAATTTGGGCAATAATGGAGTTTTTTGCCAGGAAAAAATTGTGTAGCAAAAAACCAATAGGGTTTTGCCTAGCTTTAATCAATTATTTATGACTCGCTCATTAGCCGAGTCCAAGGGTAGTATGTTCTAATTTGAATTTTGTATCTGTAAGGGAGTTTTGCAAGGATATGTCATTATATGCAGTGTTTGTACAGATCAAATATGTATGTGTTAGTTTTACAGATTGGTGTCAGTGTTGCATTTATTTATTTGGGGCAGTGGTAATGATGTGTAGGGCATTTTGCTCAAAGAAAACAATATACTTGGATATTTTTTAAACATTGGGATCTGCTTTACTCAGGGCCTTCTCCACCCACTTTCGATGAGGGAGAAAAAAAATCTTGGCAAGCGGATGCTCTGAGGGGGCACATGGAGGCGTGTGTAATCATCTTGCCAGTTTAATTAACAGTGCTTTTGACTGATATGTGTTAATGAGGATAATGTACAGTATGGAGGAAAGAACCCTGTGTGCTATATTAAAGGGACAGGTGCTGGGCGTACTGGAAAGTTCATGCTACTAAAAGGAAATAATGTGAAAATGATTTAGAAAGGAATGAGGATGGAACGTTTGCAGGAGTGTTTGTGAGGGGAATATGTGTGCGCATGTAGTTCAGATGCCTGAAAGTGGCTAGTGCAGGCAGAGGAGGGGTGGGGAAAACTTCCCACTGAAGGTCCTTTCCTATAACCAGCTCCATGTAAGAGTAACCTTACTCACACATGGGCTTACTGCCTTCAGGAAGCTTGCTCACCTGCGCAGATTTACTTTATGCGTAAGTGTTTGCAAGAGTGGGGCCTAGAGTGTAACGCATTTGACATTCTGCGCTACTTCCTCTGAAATGACACCATTTGCAGTTAAGAGCAATCAATGAAAGATTTCCTTCTGCATAAGGGCCTGATCGTCTGATGTTCCAAGAGCCTCCTGCCAGGTGCTGAGTGCCCTCAACTCCAACTGAAATCAATAGGATTGGGTGCTGACATTTTTAATTCTTATTATTTATGGGATTCTTTTCTCCCTCCCTAGGCTTAGAAAGTCAAAGGAACTCTTCAGTATTCACTGTCAGCCTGAAAAAAAAAGATAAGAGTTCAGTGTGACAAGCTTATTTATCTGGCAGATATCCTTAAAGATTGGGAGCATCCTATCAGGGGCCATAGATATTTATAATATTTATGTATTTCTATGATCTTCCCTTGAACAAAGTTGGATACAGATATTTTTTCAGCATGCAGTCCGCTCTTATAGGAAGCCATGGTATCAGTACACCTGTGCGTTAAGTTCCTAGTGAGTGTTTCAAGTTGATTCATTGCACATTTTTTTTATGACCTGTGTTATGTTTTCAGGACTATCGCAGTGAAAATGCAGCATTTTAATTTTAATATCACCTGCATTCTACAGTGTTCAAATTTTATACAATCTTTAGATAATTATTTTTATTAAAAAAGAAAGATGTTCCTTTAATTTGAATTTGTAAATAAGTAGGAGTTAAAATTTACTTGGTGTTAAGCCTATCTGATGGCCATGGTTGCTAGCCTTTGGGCAAGCATAGCACAAATTAAGTCTGAAGTGCCACTCTAATAATCAGCCACTCTCATTGGCCAGTGCTGCTAAATCCTGTCGCCACTGTGAAATGAGAACACTAAATCTGGTGTCACCACAGCTCCAGCTGGCCAAACCTTTGAGCCAGCACCAACCCCGAGTCCCTGTACCCTCCTGGATCTGCTGCTCTGATCCAGAGCCCTACCCTTTCCTCCATCTGCTCTGTGCCAAACACAGAGACAGGCTGTGCCACAGGTCACTGCTGCCTTATAGGTTGAATGCCATGAAAAATTTAATGAGCATTTTCATCTACTGGAAAACTTAAAGAATTGTATGAGTTTCAGTTGAAGCTTTAAAACAGTATAATACATTTAAAATATTTTTTAGGAAAACAAAAGTCCTTTGGCTTTATTTTTCTTTAGGAAGCATGTGTATCTGGACAGGGCCTTTGCAGGAAGCCTATCTCCTTCTCTTTTTGGATTCTCTTTTCTCTCAGAACATGCACTTGCTTTTTGGGGGCCAGGGATCTGTGAGTAGGAAATGTTGGCGAACCCAGCAGGTAGGGCCAATGTTGAGGACTGTTGAGGAAATATTGAGGACAGACAGAGGAAAACAGTCGGTATTAATTGTTGGGGTAGATTTACTCTGTGCTGGAAAACAGAACTGTCTGGTCACAGGAACGCAGAGAGACCTGGGACCTTTTCAGGATAGCCTTTCATCTGCTCCATCCTAGGAAGCTGCGGGACTTTTAAGGCTGGATTCCCACTTTGTTTTGAGAAGGAAGAACATTTTGTTCCCACGGAGAGGTATTTGGGCAGTTATTTTGCAGAACACCCTCTAATCAAGGCTAGAGGTGCCGTGAAATGTTAGTATCGGTTAAAGCTTGATCAGTTCTAGGAGCATATTCTCAACTAGTATAAATTCCTTTCCTCAATGGAGTTATGCCTATTTATCCTGTGGAAAGAGGTAGCTCATAGTACGTTGATTTTTTTTCAAAGGATGGCAAAATATTTGTTTGGTTTAGTGATTTAATTAATAACCAATAAACAATCTTATAACCAATAATGCAATCTAATTTTAAATTATACCATCATGCTCCTTTCCTGCCGTAGTGCATTAAAAAGGCCATATAACAGAACAGGTTCTCAGTATATTTTATATTTTCCAAATGTCCCCTCTCTCCCTGAAGCAGATTTTGGGTAAGGTAACCCCCCCACTTTTTCCTCTAATCTTCTTTTTTTTGCTGGTGGTGGTAGAATAGTCTTTTATTTTATTCCCCAAACGTTCAAACAAATATAAACTGGACATGGATTTAAGATAGAAATTAAAAAGTTTCTAACTATTTGAGAAGTGGAGTTTCAAGAGGAGTGGGGGGGCGGCTTTTAAAACAGAGCTTAATACTTTTTTTTGAGTGGAAGAACATTATAGCAGGGAACTGGGATTGAGAGCCCAGAGGTTCTATTCTAGTCCTACATTCCTCAAACAAAAAAAGCAAAACCCAGGATTTGTAATGCAGAAATGGTGATCCTGCTGGGTGTGATTTCCCAGCCAGGATGTCTGAGAACTGCCTCCCTTGCCATATTCTCCTCTCCAAGCTCTCCGTTGGCCAAAGCTCAAAGGGTAGCTAAAGGGAATGGTACAAAGACATGCTCAAGGTTGCCCTAAGCATGGAGGCATTGACAGCAACTTCTGGGAGGAGCAAGCTGCTGACTGTTTGATGTGGTGCCACCTGGTCCAGCAAGGTGCATGCTACTTGGAGGCCCAGTGACTCAGTACCAAGGTGGAACTGTGGCAGCAGAGGAAGGAGAAGGAGACCAACCCAGGGCTGCAAATCTCACTCCCCCACGCAACAACATGTTCCCATTGCCAAAGGATATATGCATCTAGAATCAGGCTCCTCAGTCACCTAAGGACCCATCTAGCCTGATGGATGTCATCCTTGATTTTGAGGGTCCATTAATTGAAGAAATGCATATAAACCACAAAAATATATTATCCTCCTACAAAGCAACATTACATATGAATATGTAATAAAAATCCTCATTATATGCACTACACGCATTTAGCCACTCTCCATAAATTGGAGGTGGACCAGAAATTGGTGATTGGGTGACTAATGGATCAGAATGATCCAGTCCAGACTTTGCAAACTTGACCACCTCCTCATCTCTCCACAGATACGTCAGATTTAAGATCTTGATTTTGTTCCATCTAGCTCAATGAGTAGGTACTAATTTTAGGGACTTTACCTGAACCCCCACAGCTAGCTTTACATATCATTAATTTATGCAATTTTGGTCTAATGACAAGATTTTGCAAGATTAGGTCCATAGTGTTGGGATCTGTGTGCTGATCCACCAAAGCACTTGTTTAAATATGGATTTATTGACACACATAATACTTTGACACATATAATTAAATGATTCACTGAGCTGGGAAGGGCTAAATATTTAAATACTTGCTGACTTGAGTTCCCAGTTAATTTATAGAAAACCCAGAGTATAAAAAGATGGCACTGTATTCTAACAGGTAATCAAGATGGTACACTTTATTATTTTGCTTTATAAACTGATGTATCTTTCATAAACAAGTATTTTACAGTGCTTTACAGGTAAAACACTGCATCACCCATTCATAAATAAAAGGAAAAAGAAGAAACAGATTAATGGGAAGGAGAGGGAAAGCCTTTCAGATTACCTTAAATACCAAGCTGCGCTTGTTATAACAATCATTATTACTGTCTTTTATTTTTCCGAGTTACAGATCTAATAGCATAACTAGATTACACCAATTGTTCTTACCCATTATTATTTAATGATATCCCATTCTTTTTCAGTCAGTATTTCTGATATTGTCCACTCTACCACCTTGCTATCAGTTGTATTATTGTTAGTCTCATCACTTTTCCTGAAGACAGTTAGTTAGGGGATTCAAAGAATATCATTTTCTCTGCTAGCAGGATTTTTTTACTGTACCAGTATAATTTCCAGGTGACTTTGAATGCACATACCATATTCTTTCCAGATTCCAGATACCTGTTTTGACTGATTTTGCTTACTTGGAAATAGCATTTTTTTAATAATCTCCTTACATTATTGTAGTAGGAGTATTTCTCTCTCATCTGTACTATCTGATATATATTCAGAAACATTTGTGATCAAGTTTTGAAACAGCAGGTGTCAAATGCTCAGACTGAGTATAATAATCATAATGATTTGAAGAAAAACATTGAGCTCTGTGGAAGTGGCAATAAAGTCAGAGAACTAAATATGTCATTTTTCCAAGGATGATGCTATTTACAAATAAATGCTTAATAAACCCAGATCTTGCATCTTTCTTCTGCATGATCTTATGCTCAGTCTAGAAATAGAACCATTTTATTTCCATTGTAACTTTTGCATTTTAACAGCATACAGTCCATCAGCATATAACAAAGGTACACATTACCTTAGAGTTATAAAAATAAGCCCTCTTAAATATCAACTGCAATAACTTTTAAATTTACCTCAGACATTTTTAATACTCCAAAATAATTATCAATCAGAAATAGTGTCAGTTGAGAATGGGTTATGGCACACTTATTTGCATCTATTTTAATTTCAAAAATGAATTTTGCAATTGAAAGTAATGTTAGTTCATCTTCCTGGGAACAGTTTTATAATTAGGTGAAACCTGTACTATAAAATACTCATCACCATAGCAATGGTTTTTCATGGGATATAAGTAAGTTGATAACAGAGACAATACATTTACTACAGAGAATATTGTGGTTGAATAATGTAAAGTTATAACTTCAAGTAAAGCACCTACTAACATAAGAAATCATGAAGCAGTCACACTACATATTGACATTGAGTCATTTTAATGAAATGCATTAATATTTTATATAGCGTCCTTCATACAAAGCATAATAATATTGCAATGTTTTACATTTAAATACTGCCTCTCATCTTGAAGGGTGTGTGTGTGTAGGAATCTCTTCGCTCTGAAACTGAAATTTATTTATACGTATGCTATGCATTGTCGCAGTACTCATTGTACTAATTTTTAAGTCAGAAAGCAAAAACGGATAATGTATCCAAATGAAACTACAAGAGATATTCTGGTAGACACAATAAAATTATATAACTTTGAATACAGACATAACAATGGAATAATATTCTTTTCATTGTGAAAGATTATAAGGTCTTTAATGAAGGCTTGTAAATCAAGAACTCCATTGTATTCTCTGTCCAAAACATAATAGCCCCATAAGCACAGTTGTCTCAAAATATCATGTTAGAGTACTACCTTAATATTGATTCAAAAGGAACAGTACCACCAGCTGAGTTGCAAATATTGCTTACTCTTTTTTTTCCCATGGAAGTCTTTCATTTAAGTACTTGAGTGAACCCAACTTTGTCTAGCTTCATGTGTAGTAAGTAGTACAGATGGAAGAGAAATAAAACCTTGCAAAATTAGGCAAAATGAATCTTACATAGGCCAACAGGAAATATGACAACCCAGTGTGGAAGAAAGAGCAAGAAAAGTAAGCTGAATTATAAAGAGCAAAGATGCAACTAAATGTCACTGAAGGGTAGAAGAATGCAGCATGTTGAACAGGATGAACAGTTCATTAAAAGCGAAAATAAACAAGAAGGATTAAATCTAAAGCTTGAAGACTAAAATTACTATGGTCCCAGGTCTGAAAGTACCCTTAAATTACATGTATGTGGAACTATTCACATAGTTAGTTCAGAATGTGCCTAAAAGAGCCTTTCCAAATCACCGTCAATGTCAATAACAGGATACCTTTGGAGAGAGATGTCTAATCTCAATGGGATGTAAACAGTTAAACGAAACATTCTTTACTCAAAGGATGGCATATAGCATTTGTTTGTTTCCACAGCCTTCTGTCCTCTTGCCTCAGTTTTTTCATTTGTGCTAATTGGACTATATTTGCCAAAATTGTTAAGATATGTTATCCTGCCTGCAAGACCTACAAGACACTTATGACATAGTCCAGAGGAAAATAAGAATCAGGGCCCATCCTGTTTTTATATTAATAAAAATGAAAGAGAAGGTTCCCAGATCCTACCAAAGGTGAACACTGGAACTAGACATGTTCTTTTTGAGCCATTTGTGACAATGTTCCTTTTATGTATGTTCATATTATTCAAATACCTTTTATAAAACATGGAAAGCTCTTGAATTAAAATATGAAAATAAACAGAAACATGAGATTTACTGGGAAAGCCATTTTAGAAGGGAAGTTTCACCGGGAGCTAAAGTGCTCAGTATCTTAAAGAGTTATGGGGTGTGTCCTGATGTGTGTCACCTGGGGACAACTAGAAACAGCGCATATTTGTGCCACTGCTAGTTGTCCCTGGGGGAAGACCCTGCATGCACACTCTGGCCTTTGGCAAGTTGCCCTGGGTAGGGTACAGGAGGCTGAGGCTCTAGCAGTGGCAATCTGGATAGGCAGAGCCTGGCCATTAGCCAGAGCATGGCTCTGGCCGGTCAGGCTCTGGTTTCAGGTGACATGTGCTGCTGTCATGTGCACCACCCTGCTTTTTTCTAGTACAGGGATATCCTGGTGTCAAAAAAGCCTGTCACACTGCAAATTTAGCAGCATAATGAATGCCTGCATGTACTGGGCATGCAGTTTGCAGCACCACAGATGAGCCTGTGGCAGCCCAAACTGCATGTGTGTGATCATCTGGACATACCCATAGTGGGTGTTTAAATATAATTTAAAATATCTTTGTGGTTTGTTCATCTTTTAAAGTTATTTTTGGATCTTGTTTCTGTTTTGGTATACAAAGAAGCCCTAATTTAGGGAATCAGGCCCTATATCTGCCCTCAAAGAGTTTTCAGTCATCTATTTCTGTATGCATTCTACTGTTTGATGGTTCAAATCTTCATGCTCTATAAGCCTTTGGCCACTTCTCTGTTCTATCCATGCTTTATTTATTATGCTTTTAATTTCCTCAGCTTTTGTATTTTGTTTCTATTTTATTTTGTTTAGAATGTTTTAAAAATAATCTGCGTGGTCTGAATAGTTTGAATAGTTGGGGATTTGTTAATAATTGATATAGGGACATACTTGTGGTAGAGTGTCAGAGAAGAATATGTAACAAGTGCGATAGACTTCCTTTTTAAAACATTTTGGTTTGATTACTGTATAAAAGAAAAACAAAGAAACAAACAAAGTAAAACTGGACCGACTTCTGAACCCTTTTATGTCAATAAGGCAGTTTGTGGTGCACAAAGGCAATTGGATTAGACCCCAGATGAGGAAAATATAATCCACTGCTAATGGATTTCTTAAGAAAGTTATTGATGATACATTACAGCCACTAACTCTTAAAAGTATTCTAGAAGGCAGGAAACTGCATACCATTTTTTACAGCATGCAGCATAAACAGGTTGACATTTAAAAAAAGACATGGCTTGTTTCAGTCCTATGCCTTTTTATTATCACATCTTATTACATTATAGTTTGAGATAAAAATCACACCTTGGGCAGTTGAAAACACTAGTTTCACCTCCTCCCTCACAGGTGTCCCTCGAGGTACATTGTTATGTTACAGTATCACACTCCTTGTCATATCTTATTCCTTACTTGCTGATTGTGGTAATATTTCGAATCCTGACACAGTGGGCACAGCCTCCGAGTATCAACACCAGTTTGTACTTAATGTAATATGCCACTGCACAGTTTCTAAAGACAACAAAAGAACGATCTGAAAACACATACTAAAGATTGGCTTTGTGAAGTACATGTAACCTACAAAATATAACCTATCAATTTATCTATTTTAGGTAGGTAAAGAGCACCAATCACTCTGGTATCTTAATAGGAAGGTAATGTAGGCTCTGGAATGATTTGGGGGCTTACATGATTTTGTGCATTCACAGAGGCCAGGCACATCACACAGCTGTTCCTGATGCATTTGTTTCAAGGGGTGGGAAGCAGAAATAGTGTAGAGAGGGTGCACAGTGCACCCTTTTTTCATCAGAAATGTCCACTCTGTGGAAGCAACTTGAGCAGTACCAGGCAATGAGACAGGGAGTGAGACGAGTTGCTACAAGAATTTTTGGGAGTTGTGTGAATTCTTCCATTCTCCTTCTCACTGCAAAGGGCAACGTAAAGGTGTGGGCAGGACAAATGCAGTTGTTAATAATCTTCCACCAGAATGGATGGACCTTGATAAAAGGTATGCTTTGAGAAAAGAATTAAAGGAGGATATGTACTTGGAGGAGAGGTACAGTAAAATACAAAGGGTGAAATCTAGCCACTTAATTCCAAATAGTAGTTCCAGAGCAGCATTAGGAGACCTTTAAAATCCTAGATGCAGTTAGGTCAGTATTCTTTCAGTGCAGACATTGGGAAAAGTAGCTGCAAGGCTGTCATAGGGCCAACTCAGGAGTTATGGTGTAGTGGGTACAGTGGGCAAGGTGTAGTGGAAGAAATGCATCACAAATGGAGTTGCAGCAGGAGGGCGATTGGCAACACTGTTATCCAGGGAGTGTTGCTGTAATTTAGGTAGGACCTGAGGGTTATCTACATTATGCCAAGCAGTTCTCAAGCCCCCAGAAAAATTCAAGCTCAGGAAGGAGGCAATGTAATTTAAAGACTCTGAGGTAATGCACAGAATCACACCCAAGGAACTTAAATAGACTACACAGATTCTTAAAGTTCAGCAAGTGTATGCATGTTGGCAGGATTGATGTCCATATGATTTAGATGATCAACTAAAATTGGCAATGACAAAAGCAACTCTTTCTCAAAAAGACTTCAGGGAACTATTTTTCTAAATTATTTTTTCCATCAAATAGCAAAGAAATAAATAAGGGTTTTTTTGTTGTTGTTGTTAAAAATACACAATAACCAACTTTGAAAATGGGCCAAATTTTCATTTGCACTATTTATTGAAAATATGTCATGGAGTTGTACATGAATAATCCCCAAACTGCTAAGCTTTAGTGAAGTCTCAGAGTTTGTGTCTTAAAAGGATGGTTAAATGAGGTGACCACATTGCTTAGACATGTGGGATTTTTCTCATCTTTTGAGCCTTTCAAACATTGATTTCTACTTTTGATTCTACTTACTTCATCCAATGACAGATTTTATAACAGCTAAAATTAACACAGAGAAGTACAGTATTGGATATAGTTTGGGACACACTGTACTGTACAGATTTAGCAGTTTAACCTCCAATTAATGCTGAAGGGTGTTGTGTTGTCCTGGTTCCCTGGAGACTGTAACCAGTGAAAAATGTTAATTTATAAGTCTTTTATCTCTTGGGTTCCCAGACACATTCATACTCATTAAGGGCCTGATTCTGTTCTGCTTATCTGTGCTGAGTGAGCAATACGTGCTTCAGGAGCAGTTCCTTTGAAATCAGTAAGACTTAGATGAAAGCCCCTGGTCAGCATGAGCGGGCAGTTCCAATTTAAGTCTAGAATAAAACATTCTGGAGTTAGGGTCCATATTGGGCATGATCAGCTTATATTTATCTGGGTGTTGATTCATCATAAATAGAAGTAAAGTTCAGTTTGGTTGGAGAAGGAGCCTTCAGGAGAGGATGGGGCTACCCTGAGCCTCTCTCCCAGAAATTTAGCAAGGTTCCTGGGGATCTACTGGAGGCTTACTTTCCTCTTGCCAGTGAATCTCTCTTTTAGGCCAGCTGCAGCTGCTCTGGAGCCCTTCACCATGAGTGGGGAGGATGTTTCTGGTAAAGCTAATGTAGCTACAAGGACCATGCAACTTCTGAATTAAGACTCTGTTAATTAAAGGGTTTCTTTGCAGCTGAACCCAACCAATTCTGTCTGCCCATCTAATGCAAAAGACAGCAGGTTGCATTATAGCTATGTAACTTGTTTTGGATTTAAATAATTATGTCTGTATATATGCAAATGTGCTGTGGTTAACAGGCTATGAGTGACTTAGAAGCCTAGAATCATGCGGAAGTTAGGGGACAATGTAGTAGTAAGGGTTAACTCCTCTCCTGAGGACTGATATGATGACATGGGAAGATGTCAGCTGTGTGCATGTGCATGCATGTGTGAGCATGTGAGCAGTTGCAGTAAAGGTCTTTTGAGAGCAAGAAGTCTCGCTGCCTTTTCCTGAGTTATGAGATAGTACATGGTGTCAGCAGTGGTCAGTCATAAATTGGGTGATTCCCAAATGACAGGCCAAGCTCCAGCAGCAGCTCAGTTCAGCTAGGGCAGAAGCTGGCCACAGAGACAAAGCGGGTAGTTAGAGTTATACCTCCAGGACAGTTTGATTTCCAGTCCTCTGGAATCTGGCCTAGATGGATGAGATGTTTTAACTGCTTCAGGGAAGTGTCCAGTCTGGATAAAAAGTCTGACACTGGATAAAAAGGAAGTCCTTTCATCTACTCAAAGGTGGATCAGGCTGAAGAAATTCTGATGTCACTGCCTCTTACAAATGCAGAGAAAAAGCAATATGCTGATGTGGTAGAGGCATATACTAAACAGGTTTTGGGCAAAAGAAATGTGATTTAGGAATGAGCTAGATTCAGTCTCCGTAAACAGAAGCCTTCAGAACTGGTGGACAGCTTTATTACACCTTTGCATATATTGGCTGAATCTTGCCCATATGAAGAGCTCAAGGAAAAACTAATTAGGGACCACTTAGTTGTGGGTCTTCACAATGAAGAGCTCACACAAAGACTACAGTTGGACCCTGATTTAAATCTCCAGAAGGCTGTCACATAAGCCCACCAATCGGAGTTAGTTAAGCAGCAACAAAAGGAAATCAGAAGTGATTCTAAGCCCTATCAGGCATTAGCTAATATGGACACAATGCACATTGCCAAGAAACTAGAACCAAAAATAAATAAAATTGAAAGGCACAATGAACAAAAGAGTTCTCCCACTGGCACCCACAGCAACAACCAAGTGGAAAATACCTTATTGCTGGTGTGGTAAAATCCCTGGACATGGTTATGCTACATGTCCTGCTAAAGAAGAGATATGTTGATGATGTAAAAAAAAAGGTCACTATGCTTTAGTTTTTTTGCTCAACAACAAGAGTCCATGAAGTCACAGAACAGGACTCAGAGGATTGTACTGTGTTATTAGAAGAACTGAGTCTTCATCAGATCCAGGAGTTTGGATGACAGTCAATTCCATTAAAAATTGATACAGGAGTGGCAGTGCCAGCTACACCTTATATTTAGTATGGCCAACATAGGGATGGGATACTCCTTCCTCCTACTGAAAGGTTACCGGGACAAGGTGACATTACCCTCAAAGCACTGGGATCTTTCAATACAAAAATTACAGTGAAGCAAAGAACTATAGACCAGAAAGTTTGTTATCTGTAATCTTACTGTGACTTTGCTTGGCTTACTGGCCATACAGGCACTACAACGTGTCTGTCGGCTGGGTGAAATAGCAGACCAGAAATCCTGGGAGCAGCACTACAGAACCAAATACACATCCATGTTTTCAGGTCTTGGAAAAATGTCAGGTGAATATAAGATATGCCTAAGAGCTGATGCAGTTCTATATGCATTAACTACATCAAGATGAGTACCCTTGCCACTAACAGACAAAGTAAAAGAAGAACTAGCACAAATGGAAGAAATGGAGTAATTACAAAGAGTGAAGAACCTACGTCTTAGTGTTCTGGGAAGGTGGTTGTATCAAAAACCAGTGGTAAGATTAGGATATGTGTTGACTTCACAGAGTTGAACAATTGTGTGCTAAGAAAGACATTCTTCCTTCAGTGGAATGCACCTTAGCTCAACTTGCAGGTGTTCACAAAATTGGATGCTAGGGCAGGATTCTGGCAGATTCTTTTAGCTGTTGAATCATCCAAGCTGACAACTTTTATCACTCCATTTGAATGATACTGATTAAATGGTTATCTTTCAGGATCTCATCAGCTCCTGAATTCTTTCAGTTTCAGATATCATAGATACTGAATGACCTAGAAGGTGTTCTTTGTCATGTCAATGACATTTTTGCTTTTGCGACCACTGAGGCGCACAACGCCAGAGTGCAGACAAGGTTCTTTGGGTGAATCTGATGTCTTCTATTAGACCAACTAAATAGTTGGAGAACAATTTTTAAGCAAGTTTTCGGGTTCAAAAACCCTTAGTTAGGCAAAGGAAGTTTCAGCAGTTGATGCATGCTCTTCCTGGGTGGAATGAAAAGTAAAGAAGCCAGAGGCTAGTCTGGTCTGCATACAAGACAGGCTGTCAGTGAAAATATAGATTGAGGAGTCAATGGGTGAGAGACAGGCTGGGTGGGGGCAGGTAGGGGGGAGAGAAGGGGGATGAATAGTGGAGAGATACCTGGGAAGTCAGCTGTCAGGCAGGTTATAATGTGTCATAAATCCAATGTCATTATTTAGTCCATGATTTTTAGTATCCAGGAGGTTGATGAAATGGAGCTTGCTTAAAAATTGTTCTCCAACTATTTAGTTGGTCTAATAAAAGATATCAGATTCACCCAAAGAACTTTGTCTACTTAATGAAAAATGCACTTTTGCTACCTTTCAGCCCATGTTTGTTGGACATCAGATCATACCACAAGGAATCCAACCAGATCCAGCAAAGTTGTAACTATTCAGAGGTTACCAGAACTCAAGGATGTCCCAGAATTCTGCAGCTTTTTAGGAATGGCCACATATTTGGGCCATACCTGGCAACAATAACAAAATCTTTAAGAGACCATTTAAGTGACAAGATCATATGGTTCTGGGCTCCACTACAACAATTGGCCTTCAATGAGATAAAATCAATACTCAGCTTATCTCTGACACTAGCCTAATATGATCCAGCAAGAGAAACACATATTGCAGCAGAAATGTTATCCTATGGACTTAAAAGAGTGTTACAACAACATCAAGAGGCTGGCTATTGGGCCCCTATTGCCTTTGTGTCAAGAGCACTTCCTCCAGGTGAAACTTGATATGTAGAAATAGGAAAAGAAGCACTAGCAGTTACATGGGAATGTGAGTGACTCAGAACTTTCCTTGTTGGCCTGACTTTGACGTTACAAACAGATCACAAGCCACTTATGTCCCTGTTAGGAGACAAACCTTTTGATGAGCTTCCACTGAGAATCCAGAGATTTCATCTCAGGATGCTGAAATTCACTTACAATATTGTACACAGTTCTGGAAAAGTTACATACAGCTGATACTCTTTCTTGGGCATCATTACAGACACCACTGTCTCTGGAAAAACTCCTCCAAGAGTTAGATGTCACCATTTGCATGGATCTTCTTGCAGAGGGGGTACTCATATCTGTTTCATTACAGACAAGGATCCAGGAAACTCAAGAAGCTGGCCTCAAGTAAGAGTCAAAGACTGTGAGCTGGCAAGGTACCAACAAGGCAAACTCAATCTCCATGTTGTCAGGGATTACATTCCGCAACAGAGTACTGATACCTTCTGCTCTTTGCCATGAGATCCTAGAGAAGATTCATGAAGCTCATTAGGATGTCAATCCAGGTCTCCTAACACAGTTTGGTGGCCCTCGGTCAGTGATAACATACAGAACTCAGTGGCTCTTGTAAGGTTTATGATGAACACCTACCAGTCCCTGTAGAGCCATGTCTTATGAATAAATTACCAGATTATCCAAGGCAGATACTGGGAGCTGATTTACTGACCTGGAAGTGTTCTGTTTACCTCACTGTTGTTATCAACTATTACTCCCATTACTTGAAGATGGTACAGTTACAAAACACCACAACTGGGACAGTTATAATAGTGTTGAAGAGTATATACATATGACCGTTTTAAGAATAGATAATGATGCACAATTTTCTGGAGTTGCATTTAAGCAGTTTGCAGCCCAGTATGACTTTCAGCATATCACCAGCAGTCCACATTTCCCATGGGGAAGCAGAACATGCAGTTCGGACTGTGAAGAATTTGCTTCAGAAGAATGAAGATCGCTATAAGGCTCTCCTGATATACCATTCAATACCATTAGAGCCTGAATGGAGTCCAGCTTTGTTGCTTATGAGTCACCAATTCCATACAATTCTAGCAACTAGAACAGAGTTTGGTTCCAAAACTTGTTGATTCACAGGAATTTTGTGAGAAAGATAAACTGATAAAGGAATTATAACACCAGGAATGCCTCAAGAAATGTACTTACTCTTTCCCCACAGCAGGAAGTTTGAATTCCAGATGCAGGAGTACAAAGCACTGTCCAGACTAGGGTGGATAACCTTTGTTCACATTGGGTGGAGACACCTCTTCTCCATAAGAATTGAGAGCATTGCCGGCATATTCCATATTACTGTACTAAAGCAGGAAGTGCGTCAGTTCCACCAAATTCATTCAATTGGTAAACCTATCCACTTCAAGTGAAAAGGCTTATTGATGGTAAAGACTCACAAAAAAGTTATGTGTTTGTAACCTGTCCTCCCAGGATAATTTTGGAGTTCTTTAGAAATCCTTTAAGTGTCTTCTGAGAAAGGGGGATGTAGTAGTAAAAGTTAACTTCCATCCTGAGGGCTGACATAAGGATGTCAACAGGAAGTTGTCAGCCATCTTTGGTGTGTATGTGTTAACAGTAGCAATAAAGAGCTATTGAGAACAAGAAGTCTCCCTGCCTTTTTCTGACCTACGAGATAGCACAGACAGGACCTCAAGAGCTCATCTAGTTTAACCCCCTGCTCAAGGTAGGATCATCCTTAGCTACAGATTTCTTGAAGTTACAATATTTGTCTGGCCTGTTGTGATGGCTTGCTTAGACCAGGAGACTAGAAGATCAGTAACTCGATGGAGTTACATAGTTTAATACTTTGATTTAATCAGGAAGAAGAAATAGCCATGGCTCATTTTCTTGGGGATACTGAGCTTGCTTGATGATGCTGATATAAGGCAGACAAAGGTTTAGCTGCAATGACAGCCTGTCTTGTTGAAATTACTTGCCACCTTCTATGCTCAGAAGTGTGCACCAGGGAGGGTGCCCCATCCCAAAGGAAAAGAAAGAATGGGTATCTGTAGGAATTGGAGTCTTGCTTAATTTGTTTCCCTTCTTTTTTTTTTCTCCCTTTTTCTCTTTTTTTCTTTTTGGGTCGCACATGTCTGCAGGCCACAGAGAGTTGAGAAGCAGCCTGGGAGATGAAGAGCTTATGGAAATGAGGTCTCCTCCTCCGGTGGACTGCTAATCCTGATTCAACAAGATTTTTAATTCCCACTCCGTGGCTGTGCAAACAATTTGCTGATCCCCAAGAGTTTTTTCAATCTGAGGCTGGAGTAACTCTCAGGTGCAGCTGTGGACAGGCTTTTGGTTAAAGTCAAGTCCATAAATATTTGCCTAATAAACCAGACTCTTAAATTGCCAAATAAAACAAGCACAGGTTGGGGAGGGGGTGGGGGGAACACCCTCAATTTTTTTAAATACTCATTTAAATACTTTCCAGTACTGCTGATATTTTATGTAACACTGCCCATATTTATGTATTTATGTATTTTGCTTTGATGGGGGATTATTTTTCTCACTGCAGTCTTCTTTTGATTGATGCAGTGTGCCTGCTCACTTTCAGATATGGTTGGAGAAGAAGCAGCATAAGTTGGGTGACTGTATTTAAAATGGGTAATACAGAATGGTTTTAAACTTTAATATTTCATATAGACATTTAGTTTTACAAGTAATTTATTTTGTGAGATGCAAGTTTCTGCCTGGACAGTGCTGATTTTGTAGTAACTTGATGTTTATTTCCCACCTCTGCATATTAATATTATTTGGGCTGTGTGGTTTCTGAATACCTTATCACTGCTGGATTCTGTAATAGCTATGAAGGAAATAAAGTGAACTCCTTTATATCAAGATATTGGTTTTTTCCATGTGATGACTTTAACCAATATCTCCTTAGACAAGAAAAACAGCAACATTTACAGTATGAGACAACTCTGTTAATCATGAAAGACGTTGGATGTAAGGCTGAATAATTTATAAATTCATGAAGGTTTCCCAGTTAAAGTGCACCTATATTGGGATATATCTTTACCTGGTATAAATCAATCTGACTCCACTGATTTAATGAAGGTAGGCTAACTTAGGACATATGAGAATCCTGTCCCCCCACCTTTTTTTTTAACCTAGTGTAACCCTTTTGCCAGGCACTGGACAGCAATAACAAGGGCCAGGCTCAAATTTAGGGGTTTAAAAGCAACCTTTTAAAATCTGACTCAAGCCCTCCCCCAGAAACCTGGGAGAACAAATTTTAACTGGCTTTTCTTAATTGAACAAACTTCCCCCACTCACAAGCACTGGTAGACCAAGTTTATTATGGAGGGAAGAGGTGGGCGGGGGGGGGGGGGGGGGGGGGAGGGAGAGGAGAAGGGAACAAATATAGAACTTCAATTATTAAGCCTTAACTGAAACCTGAAACTGATAAGTCTTGGTCACTGGCAAACCAACGCAGGAAGATACTACATAGCCCATTTTTTTGGGAAGGAAGACTCACCCAGGGCTGCCATCTGCATGCTCTACTAGCTATGCCAGTCAAAGTAGCAGGTTCTGAGTAGGAAGGCCCACATGGGAGTTGCTGCCATTCTGCAACTGGGGTGCACTGTAAGGTATGATGCTGGGAACCATTGCTTGGGCCTCTGGGGAGCGTTGCTAGAGATTGCTGCTTTGGCTGCCACTTCCAGTGCTCGTTGATGCTCCTCTACTGCTGACAGGGGTCACTGCAGCTTCCACTAGGGATCATGGCCTCTGTACTAGCAGGGATCACCACCACCACTGGGCTGCTACTACTCTGCTACCACAGCTAACTTTTCAAGTTGTCTGTGCAATCCCAGCTCTTTTAGACTCTCACCAACTTGAAAAACAGGCTCAAGGATTTTCAAGTATTTCAGCAGTAAGTAAGCATTATATTTCTACAAAAAACCACGATTGGGACTTGCACTCATACACACTTTCCCTTTGAAAAATCTGATGAACCAAAAAGCCACTCAGAAAATAACTCCTGTCCACAACCTTTCCTGTCCTGCAGACACGGAGGCTTTCACTAAACCTGAAGGCCACCCCACTGTAGGTCTCTGGACAGCTCACAGTGAATCATGGGGAAGAAGGGCTTGTCAAGAGCTTTGTGTAACTTTGCATTATCAATATTTCTGAAGTTTGCAGGCTACAGACATCACAATTTTGGAAGGGAGGACTGGTGGATACAATTCTGATTCACCTCCCCTTTACAGTTGCATGCTTTAATACTAAATGGTAAATCCAAGCCCATGATCAGTAAAAAACAGATGTGGGTTGCTCTCAAACCTCCAAACACGCATATTAGTAAAAGTGTACAGATAATGCGTAGTTACCATTATAGAACATAACCATAGCCAAACTTGCATAACATAAGGGGTTACACTAGCAAAAAAAGTCTCATTTGCTGTTTCAAAAACTAAGAAAAGCCAAACAAAAAGTTCCACTTAGTCCTATAAGAGAACTAATATGTTCTTTCTTTGATTACAGTATGTTTAATTCAACTTTTAATTGGGTCTTCAGAAGAGAACAAGCCAAATCTATTTTTTATTTCTCAGTTGGTGTGTCTACATTAGATGCAACTGAACAGTTATTACTGTTAATACATTAATACATTTATTTAGTACTTGTATAAGGAAGTATAGTAAAAGCTTAGTTATCTGGCATGAGTGGCATAAGGGGTGTGTGTGTGTGCTAGTTACCTAAAAATTCTGGTTATGTGAGAGTTATAACCTGTGTAGCCAGGATTGCAGCTGGCCTAGCAGGCAGGTATGTTTCTTTTGATTTACTTCCTTTTAGCTGTACATGGGGCAAGGGCAGGCTGCAGCTGCAGGCTGGTCTCTGCTCCCTGCCTCTGTCCCTGGCTGCCACCGCTTTGAAAGCAGTGTGGCACCATGTGCGTCCTGCCGCTGGGCAGGCTGGACAGCAAGGCAAGCCAGTCCCAGCACCCAGTACCACTGCTGCCTGTCTGGAGCGCAGTTACCCCTGCCAGGAAAAGCCCAGTGCTACTCC
This sequence comes from Crocodylus siamensis, assembly GCF_052110815.1. Taxonomy (NCBI): domain Eukaryota; kingdom Metazoa; phylum Chordata; order Crocodylia; family Crocodylidae; genus Crocodylus; species Crocodylus siamensis. The sequence goes on along the minus strand of NC_143396.1, from coordinate 271,222,216 downwards.
AGCCCCAGCCCCAATCCACAGTGACAGCCCGCCCTGCCCCATGCAGATCTATTAAATTCCAGTTAATAAAATATTCCAGTTAGTAAAATGCCAGTTAACACAGCTCTTACTGTACTTGCACTTATATAAGCAAGTACTAAATAAATGTGCAGTAACCGGAGTTACTGCACAGTAGCTCCAACCTATGTCTTTTAAGTGACACACTACTGCACAGTTTTATTCAGCTACTGCACAGACAGTGTCTTGTGTAAACATGCTCATGAAGTCACCAATTTCTGAAGACAAAGCTAATCAGTTTTTAACAGGACAAAAAAATGTTTTATTGAACATTCAACCAAAAAAATGTTGAGTTGAAAATTCAATATCATCGCCTATTGTAGTATTATTTTTTCAAGGAAAAGGCATAAAACAACTTACCTGTAGAGGAAAGATAATGAGATGTATCTGTGAATCAAATGTGTTAGGGATTTTAAAGTGTGTTGATTATTTTATTCATCGCCAAACAGATACATACACCTAGTAAAAGATTTATTTAATATTACAGGAGGGTTTAGAGGAGAAGAAAAAAAATTCATCAACACATATGCCTGATCATTTAAACTTTGATTATGCATGCTTAGTATTTCCAATGCTAAGTTTAAATTTCAAATATGCTCAGATGTAGAAATAATTGTAATTTGTCAGCTGTCTGAACATGGACTGGATCAGTAATGGTACTTAACATGCATAACTTTCCCTAACATAAATTGTCACCATTTTGTTAAATCTGAGGCTACTGAACACTCATAAATATATGTTAGTCAACATTTTACTCTCTTGCTTTTCTAACCATGAGGATTATATTTTTAAAGTAAAAATAAGAACAGCACAGATGATTAAACCTTAATTGTGGTTTGACCTTGGTATCGAAGAAAAGAATGAAAGACCAAGACCTGATCTCATAACAAAAAGTTGTTTCCATGGAAATCTAAAGTAAAGGGGAGTCAGGTTCCATCTCTCTGATTCCTGCCATGACTTCTAGGACTTTCTGAATGCTCTACGTTAATGTAAGGTTAAGTTCAGATCTTTCAAAGGAACAAACCTGATATGTAATGTTTTAATACCTACACCGTCCTCAAAAGGAAACTTCATCTGAGTCTATAGGCTTTCAATATTGGCATTTCTTGGTATAAGTTCATAATGAAGAGAAAACTTTGTATAATAGGCAGTCCACTTTACTACAGTTAATAAGAATTATCTCTTTAAATGATAATACAGGCAGTAAAATACAGAAATATTAGAAGAAATATCAACATTTATGTTTTGTTTCACCTCTTTGTTTGACTTAAGTTTCTTCTTCCTTTAGTTCACTCATGCATTTAAAAATATGTCAGTGAATAATGTATACCTATCTGTTCCTGTTCCTTCCTCTGGGTCCATTTCACATTTAAATAGGATCCTGTTATGTGTTGTGCTGGGAGGTAACACACTCACAACATTTAGTTCACTCACTCTAGGTCTATGATCATTAGGAGTTCAGAAGTATGTATTAAACTGGAAGTGGCTACAGAAGGTCAGTAGAGAAGGCCAAATAGAGGCCAGTCATCTCAGTCTCTGTGGAGGTCAAACCAGCCATGCTAGGCTGATGAATGGTTCCACTGACTTGTATGAATAGAACATGACCCCACAATTCCTTCTAGTTCCTTACCTTAAGCATGAAATTTTGCTTTACAGCAAGGAGCTTGAATTTACATGTCTCTTTTGACTGACCAGTGGATTTTTTTTCAGGCTTATCCTTCCATCTTGGCTTTGCTTCTGTCTCTAATATAACTTGGTCTTTTATTTTTCCAGCTCTTTGGGCAATTACTGTTTCACATATGCTTTCACTTTCTTCAGAATGTATTAATGTTGCTGTTACAGCATGTGCAGTTGCATTGTCTGGCCCATTGGACAAGTTTCCTTCATTGTCACAACTCATGTTATTTTGTGTTTCCCAATCACTAGATCGCATGTTGAAGCTTATATGTCCACTTACGTCATTAAACTAATGATCTTGGATCCTATTTTAAAGGCATTTAGACCCCCAGATCTACAGTCAAAGGTGTTAATGGAGTTTTCAAAAATACCTTGGTATTTATCTTCCATTGGGAGTTAGATGACTAGGCACCTACTGGGATTTTCAAATGTGCCTCTCTGCATCATTAGGTGCCAAAATGTGTAACAATTCTGATACTAGTTCTTTTGTTGGACCTGTAAAGTCTCTTAGTTTAATTCCAGATGTTCTAGGTTCATTCCTCTCAAATGGTCTGACTAGAGAGATATTGTGACATTTGCTTTTTGAATCATTATTTTACAGTGTGTTATTTGTATTTGTAATTGGTAGCAGCTTATCTTGATTCAGGTTGATTTAATTTCACTGTCTCCATCTCTTGCTTTTTTGAAGATCATTTAGCGATCTCAGTATGTTATGCTTGCTTTTCCCCTTACCCATCATACATCTTTGTGCCTCAGGCCTGGTATCTTATTGCCTTGGCAAGTTTTGCCCTGCTCTGTACCTTACATCATCTACTCTTGCTGTGAGTAGCAAAAGTACTAGACTCTTGAGACTATACTCCATTTTCTGAGATGTCTTTGCCCCTCTCTCACCTTTTTATAATTTCTACCCTCAAGACTCCTTGAATCTTGCCTTTGCTATTCCTTTGTCATAGCTGAAGTTCTCCTATATAGCTTTGTGGTATCTCCTGTTGTTTCCTGGTGGTTCATAGGATCTCATTATTCAGCATAACTCTGACTTCCATAACTTTACTCTTGACCATGAGGTAGGTATTGAATTGTTAATAGGGATGTTATGGTTCAGAAGTATATTGTAGAGGTTTCATTTGGTTAATTCATCCCCGTGTTTCAATAAGATTGAAGGGCAATGAAACCTTATGGTTACAAAAATAGGTCAGGGAAGTTATAGGTACTGAGCAGTTCTGGAAGTCAGTCCACTTTAATCACTGATTTAAACATCCAAATTTGAAAATGCAGGCCTTGATAAGAAAGGAGGTGGAGAGTATCTTTTGCTATCTTTATAAATTACTAGGGAATACTATAGCCCCCCATTTAAACTCTATATATGGATTACTTATCTGTCCATTTGCCTCCCTGTAATCATACTGATGTAATCAGGCCCACATAGATGTCACAGGTCAATATGTAGTCCTGATTTGCATAATCAGTGACTCCTCCACCCTCTTAGTTCATTTTATTACTAATTCTTTAATAGATTTTCCTAACATTTAGGACTTGTTTTCTTTTCTTTTTTTCATTACTTTGTTTTCTCAGGAAATATATTATAAACAAAGCTTCAAATAATTTTCAGGTTGTGGCACCTTAGGGAGAGTTTTCACAAAACACTGTGGAGGAAATGTGCACACACAAAACCTGTGAAGAAAATAGTGTAGGTTGTGCATACACTTCTCCCACTCATTGTTTTCAATTTTCACCATTTGTGTCAGCATTTGTAGGAAGCCCTAGAAAACAAGATGCCACATCGCTATGAAACACAGTCCTAAGAGTGAAATACAGAGCTCATTATTTCAGTTTTCTGTCCTCCTCCTGTCTGCTTTATTTGTTTTTAAAGGTTTGTCTGATTACAATGTTATCCTAGATTACTAAACTGACCTGAGCTATTACCCAAATTTTAACTATATATAAACAGAAAATGCTCTGGCTTGTATTTGGCAATACCTCAAACATAATCTATCTTATTTGGCTGGGATGGTGCAAGGAGACTGGGCACCTATGTAACCTAGTCTATGATCTACCTATTTTCAGTGAGGATTTAAGCAAAACCAAATAATCAGTGAAAGTTCTCCAACACCCTTTCATCACTTGTCTCTGATGCACAAACAAGTCCTTGACTTGAGATAAACATTTGAAACAACTAACTAGGTAAAACTCCTAGAATGCCTCTTGACAAAGAAGTAAGGGATATAAAGCAAAATACACACCTGGCAAATGCAAAACAACAATGAGGACGTGGTGACTTTGGTACTGCTTTGTGTGAGGACACTTGCACCTGAATTAATCCAGTTCAGATTCTGAGACCCAAGTGCACATCAACCTGCAATGTAGAAGTACGCTAAATCAGGAAGAGTTTAGCTGTGAATAATTCTCATACTCATATTCTAGTCAATGAAGTTTCAGAGGGAGGGAAGAAAACAAGAAATCTATTTTAAGTAATGATAGGGTGATTTTGGGGAAGCGGCATAATCTCTGACCAGATCAATAGCAGCATTCCCTAAACCGTTGTATCTGCTGATAAACTTCAGGCTGTCTTTGAAAACCCTGGTAAATGCCAAAGTGGTCTTCATCTGCCTTGTATGATATTACAGAGCATTGGCTTAGTGTGAATGATCATGTTTGCCCCTAGTGGCCTGACCCTGTAAAGTTGAAGGCCTGCTACTACTGCCACTTATGGCAGGTGAAAAAAAAATCTAAACATTGAGATATCATGACAATTGTAACTGAAAATTTAACATCTAATACTTTCCCCCCTCTCCCCTGCTCCCATAATTGGTTACTAAAAGTGTAGTTGGAATTGTTCAGAGGGATTTCCCTCCCTTTCTTTGGTTAGTTTCACTAGGGAATTTTCTATTTAGCTTTGCATGACCAGAGGGTTTCCCACCCCTCCTCCCTTTCTTTTTTTTTTCCCCTTCTATATTGTCATGTTAAATCCTTCCTGGCAGTTATGATACCTATATACGTTGAATCAAATTTTATTACAAATGTGCATGGAAGACGAGACCTGAATCTTACACAAATTAGGACTGATATGTTTTCATCTTCTGTTGATAAAGTTGCTGGCTAAGCTTTGAGGCCTAGACAACTAACATTTTCATGCAACTATGGACCTGAAAGAACTTCATGGATGTTCATACTGAATTTAAGCAGGAAGATGAAATAATGAGCAGAGAGAGTTAAAAAGGATCTGCCATCAGAGCTGTCACTAAAATAGGGATAACAATTGTGGAAATGTCAAAATTAAATTTTTTTTGACCATCTTGTCAATTCTGTTAAAAGTTGCTGCTCACTGGATGCCTGGGAGGAGAGGAGAAGCATAAAAGAAAGGAATCAGACCAATAAAATAGTAGAGATATAGGGCAAGATCCTTGGTGTACATCTCTCTTCTTTGATATCTGTACAGTTATATAGCTTTATTGATTCAGAGTGAATTCATGTAAGTTTACACTAGCTGAATATCTGACACATGGGATGCCTCTACATGTACAATTAATGTGAAGGAATAAATTCCAGTGTTGTTTGAGCTGGAGTAAACTACTCCTGGGTAGATACACATGTACCTGGTACAGCAGCAGTTTGAGCTGGGGCAGAGCAGGCCTAGGCTGGCAGGCATCATAGGAGGGTGGGAGGGAGGGGGTCAGCCCTGGGCTCCAAGTGGCAGTGTCAGGCAGCAGAGGAGCTGGCTGAGGCATGAGGGTGCTGAAAGTGTGAACCGTGTGGCTTGATGGCAGGCAGGAGTCTGGCCTCTGACTGGCTGGGCTGACTGGGTGCAATCTACACATGCGTTTAATTGGAGTACATTATCCTGGCATAAGAAAGTACTGTCCCCAACTATTATATTACTGTAGCATTAATTAGTTTACTGCGGCCTAATCCTATTGCACATGTAGACGGTGCTGCTTTACCCTGCATTGAGTTAGTCTAACCCACAGTTAAGCATATGTGTAGACATGGTCATGGAGTAAATCTGTCTTCCTATTTCCTCTGTTTTCTCTTTACATTGAGCACCCAAATTAGTTGTTGTAAATGATGTGAGCAATGATGGAATGCTCTACTTAAAATACAGAGGGTTCTCTTCTACTTTAGTCTCTAATATAGGTTTTATGACCAAAAGAGATTATGTTCAGTTACTATTAGGCCACCATTTCATCCATCCATTTTTGCATACAGCTGCAAATCTCATAATTAGGGTTGCTGGAAAATAAGAATTCAATTTTGTAAGAAAGTTTGAGGATTCAAAATTTGTTTAGTTCTGTTGTTGAACAAAAACAAAACCTACTGATTTTTTCGATAAAAATAAAATACATTCAGAATAAACCACCTCAGACCAGTAAATAGCCCAGTAACTCAGATGTTCCTGTGAGTTATAGGAGACCTAAATTCAAGTTTCTACTCCACTTCAGGCAAAGCAAGAACTTGAACCTGGGTATCTCACATTTGAGATGATTGTCTTCTCTGCTTTTGACCAAAGATTGTTGAAAACCTCCTAAGCAGTTCTACTATTGTTCAATTCAGCAGACAAAATTTGCTAACATTGACTAGAAGTTGAAGATAGAAATATCAGATGCAAATTTTTAACATGAAGGGCAATTAACCAGTGGAACAATTCAACAAGTTATGGTGGATCTTCCTTCATAGGAAATATTTAAATTGAGATTGGCTGTGGCTCTCTGTATACGCTCTGGTGCAACCACAGCTATTGCTTAGGGTAAAGAAATTAGTTCATGGGAGACCTATGGCCTGTTTTGTAGGAGATTAGTTTAGAGGCTGACAGTGATTCCTTTTAGCCCTTAACATTGAGAGTTATGATACTAACCAGGCAAGTTTTGGGGTGAGGTGGAAATTGTCTTTCTAGAGACCTGAATAATTTCCTTCAATAAATATCTTGCTGAATGCATGTATTTGCTTTCATTTGACACTTTCTTCTGCAAATTACAGAGGTAACATCTCAACTCATAGGCTTCTGACAGCAGCTGTAAGGGTGTGTGTGGGGGGTGGAATTCAGCTAAATTGCATATGTGATTTTGTTTTAAATCAATCTAGCCTAAGGTGTGCAGGGATCTTATACTCATCAAGTGTATTCAAGTATGCATTTTAGAACTGGCACTTTACAGAGCTAATTTTCCTTGTCAAAGCAAGCAAAAGCAATTATATAATGTAAACATTTGATTCACTTTCATTGTGTAGACTGTATTTTTGTTAACCCTGCATTCTTAAAAACACCTTAATTTCAATGGGAAGCATCTCCGTTTAGGTAAAGACTACAAGGTCGATTCTCTCTACTGGCACAGTCTTTCCACTGCCACTGATGCTAATGGGAGTTAAGCACATGCATGAAGGGGATAATACACAATTGGTGGATTGATCTTGCAAACTGTTTAGTAAGTCCCTATCCCAGCCCTTGGCATCAATGTGCGGTGTGAAAAGGCTTTTAATTGAAAAGGCATATTTTCCAATATTTGGTACTCAATAGTATATTTTTATCCAAGGCACAATGCAATGAAATTTATTTAACAGAGATGCTGACCTCTGATGGAAGCCAAAAAATAGTCTTAATGTGACCTTGTGGTGGTTCATGTTAGAGAAACTGGTAGCTCTTATTGTCCCTAGTTTCTGTGAACAGACTCTGGGGTTTTCACAGGGTAATATTTAACATTCAGGCTTCCCCATGTTCTCTGAGTCCCTCTGCTTCTCTGACAGAGTACCATGCCATCCTTTAGAAATGAAAAATATATTATCCCCTGCACTACATACAAACAAACAAACAAACAAGCATTCATGCAAAACATGCAAAATAAGGGTGATTAACTTGTTAACATTCCCCATCTAGGACTAACTTTCTGCTAGGATGGAGAGTTATAAAGTACATGGTTTAGAAAGGAATGTAACATAAAAAATAATTAATGTTAACTTCCTCTCTGTCTGAAAATATGTAACAGCCTAATCAAGAAACATAGGATGCTTCTGCTCATACATAATGAAAACATTTGCCGTCATGATCCCACCCCAGATCCTACCTTTTAATGTATCTATGGTACTATTTAAAGGGAAACCAGCACAGTGCCAATACTATGTGTTCATATTTTCTACACCAAGGCTGCAAGGATACCAGGACAATCAGCCTTGACTTTGTCCCAGATTCCCCCTTTGCAACGTATGGGTTCTTCCTACATACCCAGAATGGATGAGAATCTCACAGCATCTAACATGGTCCCATCTACATAGCATAAGAAGTGTAATCCACCTAGTGGAAGGACGATATTCTGGTCTCATCACACGGGCAGACAATAGTTTTGATAACAGCATCTCATATGCAGCAAACAGTTCTCATCTAGGATGAAATTCAGACCTGGGCACAGTGGGGCGTGCACAGGGGCTTTGCATTTCTTAAGCCCTCAACGGCTTGTGGTAGGGCTCTTTGAGCAGTCCTGAATTTCACACTTAATGAAGAATTGAGTGGGCAACATATGAGTCTCACGTGAGAATGTGTTGGAGTGCTCTGGCACCGCTGCTTCCACTTTATGTAAACCCAATCCAGCTTTCTCCATGCTACTGGCATGTTGCCTAGTTTTGCAGACAAATGTCAACCTGCCAAATATCTTCCATTTGCATTCCAGCCCGTTTCAGAAACCATCCAAACTAAACACAAAAAATGAAAGGGGAGAAGCAGTGACTTGTCGAATTTCCTTCCTTGATCCCCTAGGGAAAGGGTTTTATTACTGAGTGTTATTGCATAGGCACCACCGTGAAGAATATATGAATGGGAGGTAGGAAAGAGGCAGAAAAAAATGCCTTTAAATCTTAAAGCTGTCAGGAAGTTTAAAAACCTAGAGCAACATTTCAGTCTCAAAGTTGATCATGTAGGAACAACTGTAATGTTAAGGTTTCCAGGAGAACTATTAAAGAGTCATGCTACTTTTCTTGTGTATTCCTTAGGTAGGGGTGTCACAGTTTCCAGTGAATAAATAAATAATCTGGGGGGGAGGGGGGGCGGATGTAAATTGCTGAATGTGTTAGCATGTAGAAATGTGTAGAATATCAGTGTGTGTGATTTATGCTTTAAACTGCCATCTAAAGAAGGAACAAATAATTCTGCACTTATATGAATGTGTTGTTTGATCTATGAAGGGGTTTAGCTACAAGCAACATAGCATCCTGTGTAAGTGCTTAGGAAAGGGGACATGGAGTGGCCCCAACAACTCTGGATAACCATAGCAAGGCAGCAGCAAATGGATGGAGCCAGGCAGCTGGGGCATAGGGATAGTGACAAATTTCAGCTGCTGCTTCTGCGATCATGCAGTGTCCACAGCAGCTGCTTTTTTTACCTCCTTCCCCCACTACAAGTTGACACCTGGGGCAGTTACCCCATTTGTCATAACCTAGTTAAGTCACTGTAGCCAAGCTATGGAGCAGAACCACTGATGCATGCTACAGTTGCTGGTATCACTATCCAGTCCACTATCTTATCCAGCAGTGGGCCCAGTCACCATTCTGTTCCACCATTGGATCTGACCTGGTTCCCTGGGCATACATGACACAGTTGTTTAAAGGTTTGTGGAATTTGTGCTCAAGGCAGGATCATCCCTGACTAAACCATCCCAGGCAATTGTCTGTCCAACTTGCTCTTGAGAACTTTCATGGATGGAGACACCACAACTTCTCTAGGTAGCCTGTTCCAATGCTTGACTATTCTCATAGGCAGAAAGTTCCTCCTTGTGTGCAATGTAAGTTTCCCCTGCTGCAGCTTGAGGCCATTGCTTCTAGTTCTGTTCCCTATAGATTCATAGATGCTAGGGTCGGAAGGGACCTCAATAGATCATCGAGTCCGACCCCCTGCATAAGCAGGAAAGAGTGCTGGGCCTACATTACCCCAGCTAGATACACATCCAACCTTCTCTTGAATACCCCCAGGGTAGGGGAGAGCACCACCTCCCTTGGGAGCCTGTTCCAGACCTTGGCCACTCGAACTGTGAAGAAGTTCCTCCTAATATCTAATCTAAATCTGCTGTCCTCCAGCTTGTGGCCATTATTTCTTGTAACCCCCGGGGGCGCCTTGGTGAATAAATACTCACCAATTCCCTTCTGTGCCCCCCTGACGAACTTATAGGCAGCCACCAGGTCGCCTCTCAACCTTCTCTTGCGGAGGCTGAAAAGGTCCAGTTTCTCTAATCTCTCCTCATAGGGCTTGGCCTGCAGGCCCTTAACCACACGAGTGGCCCTTCTCTGGACCCTCTCCAGGTTATCCGCATCTTTCTTGAAGTGCGGCGCCCAGAATTGCACGCAGTACTCCAGCTGCGGTCTGACCAGCGCCCGATAGAGGGGAAGTATCACCTCCTTGGACTTATTTGTCATGCATCTGCTGATGCACGATAAAGTGCCATTGGCTTTTCTGATGGTTTCATCACACTGCCGACTCATGTTCATCTTGGAGTCTACTAGGACTCCAAGATCCCTTTCCACTTCCGTGCCACCCAGCAGGTCATTTCCTAGACTGTAGGTGTGCTGGACATTTTTCCTCCCTAGATGCAGCACTTTGCATTTCTCCTTGTTGAACTGCATTCTGTTGTTTTCTGCCCACTTGTCTAACCTGTCCAGGTCTGCTTGCAGCTGTTCCCTGCCCTCCGGCGTGTCCACTTCGCCCCATAGCTTAGTGTCATCTGCAAACTTGGACAGAGTACATTTCACCCCCTCGTCCAAGTCGCTGATGAAGACATTAAAGAGTAGCGGTCCAAGCACCGAGCCCTGCGGGACCCCACTGCCCACACTCTTCCAGGTCGAAACCGACCCATCCACCACGACTCTCTGGGTGCGACCCTCCAGCCAATTCTCCACCCACCGGACTGTGCAGTCATCCAAGTCACAGCCCCTTAACTTGTTCACCAGTATGGGGTGGGATACCATGTCAAAGGCCTTCCTGAAGTCCAAGTATACGACATCCACCCCTCCTCCTGCGTCGAGGCGTTTTGTGACCTGGTCATAAAGAAAGACTAGATTGGTCAGGCACGATCTACCTGCCACGAACCCGTGCTGGTTTCCCCTCAGCATAATTTGTCCTGCCGGGCTCTCACAAATGTGAGCCTTGATGATTTTCTCAAAGATTTTGCCAAGGATGGAGGTGAGACTGACTGGCCTATAGTTACCCGGGTCCTCCTTCCTCCCCTTCTTGAAAATGGGAACCACATTGGCCCTTTTCCAGTCCTCCGGGACTTGACCCGTGCGCCACGAGCGTTCAAATATTCCCGCCAGTGGCTCTGCAATGATGTCGGCCAGTGCCTTCAGTACCCTCGGATGGAGCTCATCCGGGCCTGCCGACTTAAAGGCATCCAGTTCCTCCAAGTGACCCTGCACCACCTCAGGGTCCACGCATGGAAGTCTGGTGCCTTGCTGCTGCCTCCCTACACTCCCAGTGAGAGACTTGTCATGCCTCTCGCTTAGGAACACTGAGGCGAAGAACTCGTTGAGGAGTTCAGCCTTGTCCCCTCTGTCCGTCACCAATTGTTTCTGCCCATTTAGCAGGGGTCCTATTCCTCCCTGGGCCTTCCTTTTACTCCCTATATATCTAAAAAACAATTTCTTATTGTCTTTTACTTGGGTTGCCATCCTCAGCTCCATGGTAGCTTTGGCCTGTCTAACTGCCTCCCTACAAGCACGAGCAGAAGAGGTATATTCCTCTTTGGTGATCTCTCCCTGTTTCCACTTTTTATGTGCTCCCCTTTTGGCCCTTAGTCTGCCCAGGATTTCTCTGGTCAGCCAGGGAAGCCTCCTGGCCCCTTTCCCTCTTTTACCTCGCACGGGGATCGTCTCGCTTTGTGCGAGAAGGATAGCTTCCTTAAGGCACAGCCACCCTTCTTGGGCTCCCATCGTTTCAAAACTACTACTCTGCAGTGCATCCTTCACTAATCGCCTGAGTTTGCTGAAATCAGCTTTCCTAAAGTCCAGCACGTTCACCCTACTGGTTACCTTACCCACTCGACGCCTTATGTTGAATTGTACTTTTAGGTGATCACTGTCCCCCAGATGGCTACCGATCTGTAGGTCCCCTACTATGTCATCCCCCGTTGCCAATACCAGATCCAGTAAGGCATTCCCCCTAGTGGGACCATGTACCTCCTGCGTCAGGTGGAGGTCCTGTACACAGGTTAGAAACCTGCGTGAGCGGTGGGACTTCGCTGTCTGTGTCTCCCAGCAGATGTCCGGGTAGTTTAGGTCCCCCATGACCACCGCCTCTTTAGCTTTTATGGTCTCTGAGAGTTGCCTCAGGAGCCCCAAATCTATTTCTTCCCCTTGATGTGAGGGTCTGTAGCAGACCCCTACCACCAAATCCTTTTCTCCTTGCCCCCCATGTAGCCTAACCCACAGTCCTTCTACTTCCTCATCCTTTGATTCTGTCTTGATGAGGGTTGATGTATATTGCTCCTTAACATAGAGCGCAACCCCTCCCCCCCTTTTCCCCACTCTGTCCTTTCTGTACAATCTATAGCCCTCAATATGTACCGCCCAGTCGTGGGATGGATCCCACCAGGTTTCCGTCAGCCCCACTAAGTCGTAGTCGTTTAGTGCAACCAGGAGCGCTAGTTCATCCTGCTTGTTCCCCATGCTCCTAGCATTAGTATATAGGCACTTGAGCCCTGTGACTGGTGCTTTTGCTACCCCCTCGCTCCAAGTCCTAAAGGGCTTTTTGTCCCTAACCTTCCCGTTCCTTACCTGTGCCGTATTGCTGTCCACCCCCTGCCTTTCACGTTCCCAAAGCTCTCTTTCTTCAGGCTGGGCTGTCCTTGTGGGTGCCACCTGGTTTGGTGGTCCACAGCCTCCCCCACCCTCATCTTCCCCTCCCCCCGACGAGCCTAGTTTAAAGCCCGCCGGAGGAGATCCGCCAACCTGGAAGAAAACACACGCTTACCTTTGGGGGACAGGTGAAGCCCATCCCAGCTGAGCATGTCCCTCGTTGTAATGTGTGGGTCATTGTCCAGGAAGCCGAAGCCTGCCTCGAGACACCACTGCCGAAGCCGCCAGTTGGTCTCTTGGATGCAGTTCTCATGCCGTCTTCCACGTCCGTTCACTGGTAGGATGGAAGAGAATACCACCTGTGCACCAAATTCCCTCAGCACGCTGCCGAGAGCCTGGTAGTCTGCCATCAGGTGATCGGGGGTTCTCCTGGCCGCATCATTAGTATGGCCTGTCCCCTATCTTCATCCTCTCTATAATTGCCCCTCAGGGTATTGGAAGGCTGTTATCAATTTCCCCCCTTTAGTCTTCTCTTCTCCAGACTAAATAACCCTAAATCTTCCAACCTTTCCTCATAAGTCTTGTGTCCTAAGCCCTTAATCGGTTTTCTGCGGGATTCAGTCCAGACTCTCCATATCTTTCTTGAAGTGGGGCCCCAAATCGAATATAGTAGTCTAGGTGAGGCCTCACCAGTATTGGATACAGTGCAAACCCACTTCACTTGATTTACAAGTGACACACTCTTTTAATGTCACCCAGCATGCTGTTGGCTTCTTTGTGACTAAGCACACTGTTGCCTCATATTCAGCTTATGATCTACTGTACCCCAGGTCCTTCTCTGCTGTACGGCAGCCTAGCCACTCATTTCCCATTCTGCAGTTGTGCCTGCAAATGTTCTGTTCCAAGTGCAGGACTTTGCACTTATTCTCACTGGGTCTCATCTGGACCTTCTCTGCATCACCTGTAACTAGATTGCCTTCTGCATTCCATAAGGGACCTATGGTTTCTCTAGTCTTCCTGTTACTTTGGACATACTTGAAAAATCGCTTTTTATTGTCCCTTTTATGTCCCTTGCCAGCTGTATCTTTGGCCTTCCTGATTTTCTTCTTGTATGCCCCTGTGTTACTGTTATACTTTTCCCTAGTATGATCACCAAGTTTCCACTTTTTATAGGATTCCTGTTTGAGTTTTAACTCATTTAAGATATTGCTGTCTAGCCAGTATGGTGTCCTGTTGCATTTCCCATTTTTTCCATTGCATCAGGGTACCTTGCTCCTGTGCCCTTAATATGGTCTTTCTAAACTACAGCCAGGTCTCCATGATTCTTTCCTCTCATGGGATCCTTACCCCCAGTTCCCTGAGTCTGTTTGCACCCTTTTGTTTTCATTTCCTGGTGAACTTAGTTTAAAGACCTCTTCAATAGGTTAGCAAGCCTATGTAGGCCAGGTACACCCAGGGGTCTACGCTGTCCCCCAGCAGAAGGGATGGGGTGGTCAGGCAAGAGTGCTGAGAGAGAGGCCTGCCACCTGGGAGCAGTTCCCTCTCCTCTCTACAGAGCCAGGCTGAAACCAAACACTTAACTATAGACAAATTTATTGCTACAAAAAATAAATATGAATAAGAAACATTAAATATTTACAGTAAAATTAGTATGTGACACCATATACAATAACCTGCAAACAACATATTGTACCACTTGAAAGGAATGCAAAACATAAACCGGGTGATTCATAGCATATGCAATAATTAACCCCCTTGCACAGAATAAGGATTAACACTTTGGAACAGGTAAGTCAAGGCATCAACACAATAAACACATATGAGCATCAACTTAGATAACCCAGGTAAGTTGAGGTCCCAAACCCATAGACGTACACAGGCAACAATACAGGTATGTTCCGATAATTGGCAATAAACACATATAGGCAATGAAGACAGATAAACCCATATAAACTCTCGTAAGTAGTGCCCATAATTATACTAACCTTTAGAGTACAAAACAACAAGAATCACAACATAAGGTGGTGCACTCAGCACCTGACAGGGTGTTCCTTGGAGACCCTTCCCTTTAGGGCCCTGGGATATAGACACATACCCTTCCGCAGTGCAGGAGGGTGGAGGCGACAGACCCTCCTCTCCCAAGTCCATTTCCTCAGCAACTCACGCGCCCTTTCTGAAGCATCAAAAGCTCCTCCCCTGGTGGCCAGTCCCATGAGGGCCTCATAGTTTCATAGTTAGTAGGGTCGGAAGGGACCCAAGCAGATCATCAAATTCGACCCCCTGCCATGGCTGGAAAGAGTACTGGTGTCAAACGACCCTGGCTAGGTGATTATCTAGCCTCCTTTTGAAGACCCCCAGGGTAGGAGCAAGCTCCATTTCACTTGGAAGTTGGTTCCAGATCCTAGCCGCCCTGAATGTGAAGTAGTGCCTCCTGATGTCTAGCCTGAATCTACTCCCATCAACTTATGGCTGTTATTCCTTGTTACTCCTGTTAGTGCTCGGGGGAACCGGGAGTCTCCCATTGCCTGCTGGTCTCCCTTGGCCAGTTTGTAGACAGCCACCAGGTCCCCTCTCAGCCTTCTCTTGTGAAAGCTGAACAGGCTTAGGTCCCATAGCCTCTGCTCGTGGGGTCTGCCTTGTCGGCCTCTGACCATGCGAGTGGCCCTCCTCTGGACCCTCTCAATGCTGGCCACATCCCTCCTGAAGTGCGGCGCCCAGAACTGGATGCAGTACTCCAACTGTGGCCTGACACTGTCGCATAGAGGGGGAGGATCACCTCCTTGGACCTGCTCGTGATGCATCTATGGATGCATGACAAGGTGTGGCTGGCCTTCCTGACTGCATCCCCACACTGTCGGCCCATGTTCATTTTGGAATCAGTAATGACTCCAAGATCCTTTTCTGCCTCTGTGCTGATGAGAAGGGAGTTTCCCAGCCTGTAGGTATGCTGCTGGTTCTTCCTCCCTAGGTGCAGTAGCCTGCACTTGTCAGTATTGAAACCCATCCTGTTCTCATCTGCCCACCCCTGAACCTGTCCAGATCTAGTTGCAGCCTGTCCCTCTCCCCCAGCATGTCCACTTCTCCCCACATTGTAGTGTCATCTGTGAATATGAACAAGGTGCTTTTCACCCCCTCGTCCAGGTCACTGATTAATATGTTTAACAGTGCAGGCCCGAGGACCAAGCCCTGGGGGACCCCACTGCCTATATCCCTCCAGGTCAAAAAAGACCCATCCACTGCCACTCTCTGGGTGCGGCCCTCCAGCCAATTTGAAACCCATCTGACTGTGTAGGCATTGAGGCCACAGTCACCTAATTTTTTAATGAGAATGGGGTGAGAGACAGTGTCAAAGGCCTTCCTAAAGTCCAGAAAGACTATGTCCACTGTGACACCCGCGTCCAAGGATTTTGTGACCTGTTTGTAGAAGGCCACCAGGTTGGTCTGACAGGACTTGCCTCAAATGAACCCATGTTGGTTGCCCCTGAGCATGATCTCTCCTTCTGGTCCCTCACAAACGTGCTCCTGAATAATTTTCTCAAACAGCTTCCCCAGGCCTCTCTCCAGTGGTGCCTCCAGCTTCTCTCAATGGCTTGGTGTCCCACACTGAGCACCCCGCATGCTTCCATGGGAGCCAAACCCTTACTGGTACTAGTTCCCTGGCCTTACACTGGCTCTTTTAGTTTAATGTGGAGCCACACTGTGGGACACCAGTTACTTGGCTTAGAGTCGGGGCTAACTTGAGCAGCCTTGAGCTGCTCCCAGGGCCAGCTCTCCATGCACAAACCTGCATACCATGTGGGGCCTAAGCAGCCGTGAGCTGCTCCCAAGTCTGCCTGTCCATGTGCCTATCTACACACCGCCTACCCAGCCACTTGCTGGGTTCACAGGCTCAAGCCGCCTCGAGTGGCTCCTAGAGCGTGAGAACCGTGTGCTGATCCATGCACCGCTGAGGCTTGGGTGGGGTCCCAAAGACGGTTGTCTCCGCAGCTCCTCTCTCTCAGGGGCTCCGCCCCAAAAGTTCTCTGGACCTGGCAGGATGTAGTCTTGAACCAGGTCCAGATTGCTTCTTACCCCCTCCCTTCAGGGAAAAGGCATAGCTTGCTTACCCTGGCTTGCTTCTGATTGGTGGATGGGTTCCACCAATCAGAATTGCAGAATCTTGAGCCCAGAAATCATCTGGAGTTCAAAAGGTAAATCTGCTACCCCTAGTGGGACTCCCACTACAATATGCACTCACTCCCTAGTAGAGAGCTGTGGCTAGACTGACATATCAAAGTAATGGGAGCTGGGGGTGAGGGTGCAAAGGAGAAAATCCTTGAGCTTTTTTAAAGACACTCAGGCTAGGTATAGACGTTCAGAAAGCCTGAGATGGAATCAATCTATGTTACACAGTTTTCTGTAAGTGGCATAGTTTAGTTTGGTACTGAACAGAACATACATTTGCCATTTGGTGCGGAGTTGGGGAGTGGAGGGGAGGAAAATCGCAGACCAGTTTCTGCCATCTTTAAACCAGTCTCTGTGTAGTGAACTTCTGTTCTGCTCACTTATACTGGTACACGTGTAATGTCAGTACCTGGCCTCATCAGCAGAGATCGTGGGTCTCTGATAAAAAAAGAAATCCCCAATTTTCAGATTTAAAAAACTAACCCAAAGCTTACATTTTTCCATGATTAAAATGAAACGCCACTAATGTGTGTATGGGGGGAGGGAAGGAGAGAGAGAGGCATTTCATTTTAATCATGGAAAAATGTGGATTTTGGGTTTCCTTTTTTATTAAAAAAATTAGGGATTTTTTTTTAATCACAGAAAACCAGGATCTCTGCTCATCAGTGCTTGTTATGAAAAAAATTGGTCCAAACTATTGAATGTGGTGTAGGACTCTGCTATTCTCATTTTAAGGGCTCCCTTTACCTGCAGTCCTATGAAAGTTCAAAAGAAATAGTTCCAAAGGAAATCCAATTGATTCTGCAGTGCAGAAGGTGAATCGATGTATAACTTGCATAGACCCTCTGGTACCTGGATTCCTAAGTCTCAGCCTGTCTTTAATTCAGAGGCTTCTTTTTGAATTGTATCCCTAACAGTTAAAATATCAATTAGCATAAGTTTGGTATCCTTTGCAACCTCAGACCATGGCAAATAACAAAATTATTATATTATAAACCCACATCATAGAAGCTGAACAAAAGCCACATGCCACCAGCAACTAAATGAAGTTACTTCATTCTTAAAAGGACCATAACACATGCATAATTAGCTAATTAAGCTACAAAATAAATAATTATCCAGTATAAAAGTGAGAGGAAGAAAGAGAAAAAGAGTTAAAAGGTTACACACAGACACATTATTTTCTTCTGGAAAGATAACTAAATTGTTACACCCAGAACTCACCAGGTTTATTTGTGCTTTTCATTCAGGGTTGTCTGCTGAATGGTTGTTAATTACATATATCTAGTGGCAATGGCAGAATTGTTAACTGTGATCTCCCTGGGTGATGAAGTCTCTACCTTGTCCACCCTTGCTTCATTCTTTTTGTTGGTGTGAAATTATGTGAAGTATTTCATGACAAAGGGAAGATGTTCTGGTTGCTAGGGGATTGGACCATGCTCAGAAGAACAGAATCCAGTTCCTGCTTCTTCCACAGACTCCTGTGCAGTTTTTGCTGCTGACTTAAGGCGAAGCACAAAAAATTAAGAAAAGAAAAGAGTGCATAACCAACTGCATCCAATCTAACATCCTTTTCCAAGTTCAAAATTGTAATCCTTATAACTCCTTCTTACTTGTCACCTAACCTGAACCCAGGTACTTCAGGTTCTGGGCATATCCAGAAGCATGTCAGTCTACAGAGTACTGAATGGTGCAGCACTCATATCAGGCTTAAACCTGTCTATCAAGATCCACAAAACAGTGTGTGTGTGTGTGTGTGTGTGTGTGTGTGTGTTTTCTCCTGCGGGGTTGAATATGATAGATGCTGTTAGAATATGCCTAGCAGATCAGGTGCCACATGGCTCGAGGAGGAAGAGGAGGTGGTGGTAGTGTTGGTCCAATAGCTCAGTGGTTACAGTTCTTACCTGGAATAGGGAGAAAGCCTTCGCTGTCTGAGTGGCTGGCTTTTGAACCCACTTACCTTGTATCAGAAGAATATGCTGACTAGAGGTTTCCCTCAAGTTTTGTGGGTTCTTTATATGCAAATTCACTCCTGTGCAATGAGCATATTTAGACCCATAATTCGTTATATGCAAAGTAAATTTGCTCTTATGCGATCAGCATTGATGCCCCGCCACCCTGCCCAAACAGGTAAGTCTGTGGGGGGAGGGGAAAAGGCTATGGCCCCACTCACCCCAGCCCCAGTTGCAGCGGCCCCAGGAGCGAGCTGCACCATGTTCCACCCACCCTCCCCGTGCTTGGGCTCCACTTGTCTGCACTCACCTCTACTCCTGGGCTGCGCCGTGCCCTGGTGCAGGCAGCTGGTGTCAACTGCTCCCAGGGCCGCTTCAGCAAGGGCTGGGGTGAGTGGAGCCCTGGACAGTGCAGTGTGTGGCGTTCACCCCAGGCCCCACTTCAGCGGTCCTGGGAGCGGCCAACACCAGCTGCCTGTAGCCTCTGGGCTGCACCATGCCTCAAACCCCTCAGGGCTCTGCCTGTCCCCACTTGCCCCAGCTCCTGCTGCAGCAGCCCCAGGAGCAGCTGATGGGCTGCACCGTGCCCTGGTGCAGGCAGCTGGTGTCAGCTGCTCCCAGGGCCGCTCCAGCATGAGCTGGGGTGAGTGCCACATCTCACACCGTCCAGGGCTCCACTTGTCTGCACTTGCCACAGCCCATCCTGGAGCGGCCCCAGGAGCAGCCAACACCAGCTGCCTGCACCAGGGCACGGTGCAGCCCAGGAGCAGAGGTGAGTGCAGATAAGCGGAGCCCAGGTGCAGGGGGATGGGCAGAGCACGGTACGGCCCAGCGGCTGCAGGCAGCTGGCATGGCTGCTCCTGGGGCCGCTGCAGCTGGGATTGGGTGAGTGCTGCTCTGTTTTCTCTGCTTTGCTTCCTTGTGCAGCCCCGGGAGTGGTACCCCTCCCCACAACCCTTCCCTAGTACCAGCCTCACTCCCTTCCTCCCTCACCGCCATGGGCACCTATCCCCATCTGTTACACTGTAAAGTGGGTTCTCTTCATGTGAATTTGATTTATGCACCATTCTCTGGGAACTCATGTACCATATAAATCGAGGGAAACCTGTACTAGCTTTACAGATCTCTGGGGTGAAGTGCTTCTGGAATATTTCCTGTTGAAACTGTTCTGCTTACTTCATGTAGAATAATTAAAGATTCTTTGGACCAGAGAGAGGAAGCAAGACTGAGCAAGGCTGGGGTACTCAACTGGGCATGGAGGCTGGGGTGCTCAACTTGGATGTTAGATCTCTGGGCTCCAGGATCTGCTCCAATGATTACATTATAGAAAATAGATAAACATTCACTGAAGCCAGGACTAGCAACCAGGTTCCTTCCTTCTTCTCTGATCTGAGTGTCCTCAGCAAGATTCACTTTGCATCTTGCTTTCTATTTTTGACCTAATGAGTCCATGTAAAATGGAACAACTTTCACAGGAGGGGTAGAGAGTGCCCCCTTTCTCCACTGTCCCCCAAAGTGTAGCCTATGGTCTAATGCCATCTTCTTGGAAAGAGGGATTAGAATCCACCAAGGAAGGGAAGGGCATTGTACCCAGATCCTCTCACCTTCTCACTGAATGCTCTAACCACAGAACTACTGAGAGGTAACATACCCTCCTCCTTCAGACATGTTTTGAAGAAAGGGTTGAATCCTTCTCAGTCTTGAAAGGAAGGACTGAGATGCCTAACTCTAGGAAGGGATTTAGAGTTATGAATCCTGAGCAGGAGGGGAAGAGTATCCTTGTAGCCTAGCATAAATTGTCCAAGGGTATGTGCAAACTAGGGTTAGGTTGATCTAAGTACAGATTCTCAGGATGTTAGACGGGGAACATGGCCGGTTTGATCTAACTTAGTTCACCTGAGGAGGTGAACTAAATTAGATTAAGCATGGGTCAGCCTGATCTACTGAATGTCTATACAGGTCTGGAGTACAGCTCGAGAGTGGGAAAGCCCAGCCATTTGCCCCAACCTTGTGGTTGTGCTTTTCCTACTCTTTACCTTTGGCTGGGCTATTTTTAGTCCCTGCACCCTCCCATGGACTCGCTAGACTGCCTGATCCTACACACCCTTCCCCACACAGCTCCTGGCACTGGTGAAGTCTGCCCAGGCAGGACCCAATCTATTATTACATGGCTTAAAATAAGCCGTGTGATTATAGATCAAGTCCTGGGAACATCTGTATGTACCCTTAGTGACAGAGAGAGAGAGAGGTGGGGAGCAAACTCCATTCTTGATATGTTTCTGCTCAGCCCATTGGCTGCTGTAAATCTTAATTAAAAGCACCTAAATGAAGACTGTGTGGCCAAGTGCCTTTAAGTCATGCTCTGTTGAGTACCACAGTGCAAATGTTGTGCCACAGACCCTTATCTGTTAAATAGTGCTCATATTTACCCTTTATTTCTCATTTGTTTAACTTAAAGTATTTCTTCCTATTAATATGTACAACACCCAGCACTATGAGGCTCCAATTTAAATCTGGGGTTTGATATTGAAACTACTGCAAATTCATAATGAAAAGGCAATCTTTTCCGGCATCTTTTGCATTCTGTTTGGATGGGGAAAAGATGCAATATTAAGACTCCAGCTGGATTTTGATCTAGGCCAGAACATTTGTCCACTAAGGCAGGCACAATTGCTAGCCTGAATTATCTTCCTACAGCACTTATTTTGATTTGGTCTAAATGAATTGACTCTATGGTAAATAGATGCATATGGAGACATAGCTTTCTCTTAATAAAACTGGGCACTAAAATATTATGGCAAAATTTTTATCTGGGTAGTGAGATCATACTCTCTTGCCTGGATTCATTTGCCTGAGTACTGAATATTTTCTCAAATATCCCCTAGTGCATATCTGGCAAGATCTCAAAACATTCTTAACACAAATTGTCTTTGGTCAATAAATACCAGAACAGAAGTGTCCTAGAAGAGAAGATTTACGATGTGAGCGATGCAAACACACCCATAAATCAGGACAAGAATGCTTTCAGGTAGCACAGTTGGCATTTATGCAAATCTCAGTAAAGGCAGGAATATAGGCATAGGACTGTAACTGATGCCTTATCTTTCAAAACCTGGGATTAACTGAATAAAATGTATTTAATTTATAAACACATCATATTAACTGAATAAAATGCATGGGCTAGTTTACAAACAGATGCAGAGGAAAAAAATGCTTTTCAATGTCACTATATTGTTTTCTTGGCAAATGTTCTTAATATACTACATCTGATGCACTTGGATATTTCTAGGTTGTACTTAAAACAATATCTTTTTGGAGAAGCCTTTCTTAATGCACTGCCATCCTGTACATTGAGGAAAGGATGCTGAACTAGTGACAAGTAAAACATGCTGCTTCACTGATTTCTGCACTCTCCACTTACGCCACCCTCCGGTAGTTCATCTAATCTCAGTTGTGTGGGTATTTAGGACACTGTGGGGGGAAAAGGCATGGGGGGAAGGCATTTTGGTCCTGAAGAGTCATTAAAAATAGATTGTGTGGGTGTAACATGCAGCCACTTAAAAGAAATAATATTTGGCACAAGAGGTGTAGCCATCAGGCTGAATGCTGCAGAATACGATGTGCAATAATAATAAAGCAAAGCTCAGCAGCACATCAGGATGTAGATGGGATTAAAGCAGGTGTGCAGGTTAACGTAGAAGATGTATGGGCACAGGGACAAGATAACCAGATCTGCATTCCTAGCATCTCCCATACTTCCTTAATTCTCATGTTATCACCATGTGATACATGGTTTTGAAGCTGAGCACAGTCACATGGCAAGTCTATATTTTACTACTTGTGGGTAATTTTCTTGTCCTGTCAGAATCAAGTAACTTCCTCTTTGCTATCAGTGTGTGTCTAATGCATATATCATGTTGTGCTGCCCTGGTCTGACATATGCATTAGATGCACTGACAGTAAACAGGAAGTTATCCAAAGTTATTAGGCAGAAAAAATACAAGGGAGCCTGTAAGCATTTACATTGCACAGCTGACAACATCTCAAGGATTTTTTTGTTGTAGATTCCTGATGTTGAGAACTATAAATATATACACTAAAAAGCTTTGTTTTCTTAGTTTGTAGTAAGAGAAAAAATGTAGTGAATAACTGTAGGACTCTCCTAGTGAGAGTTTAGGTGAAATTTTTGTCCCACTGAAGTCAGTGTCAGAGCCCTCACTGATTTTAATAGAATCATAGAAAATGAGGGTTGGAAGGGACCTCAGGAGGTCTTCTAGTCCAAACTCCTGCTCAAAGCAGAACCAGCCCCAACTAGATCACCCCAGCCAAAGCTTTGTCTAGCCAGGTCTTAAAAACCTTTAAGAATTGAGATTCCACAACCTCTCTGGGTAATCTGTTCCAATGTTTTTCCTAATATCTAACAAAAATTTCCCTTGCTGCACCTTGAGACCAGTGCTCCTTGTTCTGTCATCTGCCACCACTGAGAAAGTCCAGCTCCATCCTTTTTGGAACCTCCCTTCAGGTTGTTGAAAGTTGCTATTAAGTCCCCTCTTAGTCTTCTCTTCTCTAGATTAAATAAGCCCAGTTTCCTCAGCCTTTCCTCGTAAGTCATGTCCCCCAGCCCCCTCACCATTTTCATTGCCCTCTGCTGGACTCTCTCCAATTTGTCTACATCCTTTCTGTAGTGGGAGGCCTAAAACTGGACACAATACTGCAGATGTGGCCTCACCAGTGCACTATAAAGCAGAATAATCACTTTTCTTTACCTGATGACAACACACCTACCAGTGCAGCCCAGTATACCATTTGCCTTCTTGGTAATAAGGGCGCACTGTTGGCTCATATTTAGCTTATTGTCCACTGTAACCCCCAGTATTGGAGAGATGTAGAGGGTGCATATGGGTGAACGTGTACCCCCTGAACTTGGCGGTGCACTCCCCTACAAAAAGGCACCAGCAGCGCTGCTGGCGGGGCCTGCGGGTGGTCGCTGCTCACTACCCCCTACCCCTTTGCTGCAGACACTGCCAGCAGTGTCTGTGGGTGGTCCCTGATCACTGGTGGCCACTGCCAATGCTGCTGGCAGCTTCTGCGGGTGGTTGCTGACCGCCGGTCAGCACTTGCCACCCCCCTCTCCCCCCACTGCTGACAGTACCGTGGCTGCCTCTGGGAGCTCGCCACTTGCCACTGTCACCTGTGGAAGCTCGCTGTGCCCCCCTCAGCCTCTGGGGGCATGCAGTGTTCATGACCCCTAGGTCCTTTTCTACAGAGTAGCTGCTCAGCC
Source organism: Crocodylus siamensis (assembly GCF_052110815.1). Classification (NCBI taxonomy): domain Eukaryota; kingdom Metazoa; phylum Chordata; order Crocodylia; family Crocodylidae; genus Crocodylus; species Crocodylus siamensis. Next base: position 271,198,327 of record NC_143396.1, on the reverse strand, counting down.
AGTCAGCCCCCAGCCTGTACTGGTGCATGGGATTGTTCTGTCCTAAGTGCAGGACTTTGCACTTGTCCTCACTGGACCTCATGAGATTTCTTTTGGCCCAATCCTTCAATTAGTCTAGGTCTCTCTGTATCCTAAACCTACCCTCCAGTGTATGGTGTTATTTGCAGACTTGCCGAAGGTGCACTTTATGCCATCTTCTAGGTCATTGTTTAATTATTGAACAAAACCAGCCCCAGGGCTAAGCACCCAACATCTCCCTTACCACCGGTTTCCTATTGCCTTTTGAAGAGAGCTAAAACTGCTTTCTTACTCTCCTTTGAATTCATTTTACTCTTTTTCATTATAAGCCTCCTCATTCTAGTAGCTTGGCAACTTTCCACAACTAACTATACTATGTATTCCATCTGTGATGCAACCAGTACTTTCTTTCCTTGTAAATCATTAAATCATTTCCCACTTTTAAATTTTGCCTTAAAAAAAGCTGGTCTTGGAAGACATTCCCGCACAGTAAATGTCTAGCTACATTATACTTCCCCTTACATCTACTTCAGAATTAAATAAATAGCATTTGTATTGACAACAACTAACCCAAAGGAGCATTTGCTGGAGCTGTTGCTATTAAATGAGTAGTTAGGGAGTCCTTTAATGAAGTTCCTTAAAGGTAGATGTTATGATGTAAGCGCAGGAGTTTATTCACCAGTCTCCCAGAAAGGCAGGATGAGTGACAGGACAACCTTCCAACAAGCAAAGAGTAAGAGAGGAGGATGGCATGCATTCATCAACACAGTCTTTCAGAAGACAAGGAAAGGAGAGGGAGGGGAAATTGTGAGCCTTCCTATATGAGGCAACCATCAATCCTCCCGGATCATGATGTACACATGAGGGCCCCCCGGACCTTTGATGTATTTTTGGAAGAGTAGAGGCTGCCCAGAAGTTCCATTCTCCCTTTAGGCCACTGAGACAGAATCCAAAGACTAGACAGAGTCCAGATGTTTGGTGCCTCCACAACTATATTTGTATAAGTGTCTGGGAATCAAACCCAGGTCTCCTGTGTGGTAGACAAGGCTTCTATCATGGAACCACAGGGGACTCTCTTCCTATATGTGAAGTCCTATGAAGTCTTTTTCTTCTGGAGGCAGAAAAATTCCTCTTGCAGGAAAGAGGGCTCTTATTTTTTTCTAGAAGGTCACTGCATTGTCCTGAGGGGTCAGGCCAATGCTCAGGATTTCAATATCGTGCTGTGAGACAGAGGGTGTGGTATACACATGCACACATAAAAATTATTAAGCACACATACACTTACTAGGTACATACACCCCTACTAGGCATACACACTCACACTAGCAGCTCAGATACACACATGTTCAAAATAATGAGTCTAGGTTCATGCATACCTATCACCATTTTAAGCCCATACACACTATGCACACCAAATTTAGACAGAATCAGTTACCAGTTACCAACACTTGCACATCCAATACACATACATGGATTACTAATTCATATACCGTACCCACACACACAATGATATGTAAATATGTATATATATGTGCATTCACTAATTTACACACATACCACCCACCTATACATACACACAAGTGAGTTCCTAAGTTGGGTATTGTGATATGTATATATGTATGTATGTATGTGCTTGGTGTACCTGGGGGAAGGTTAAGGTAAGAAAGTAGAAGTGTAAGGAGTGAAAGTTGCTGGAAATTAAAGTCACCAGGACTGGGATTAGAACCGGTAGACTAGAGGGGCCTGGGCTGAAGAACTGAGGCTTGGGCTTTAGGTTAATTGATTAAAAGACAACACCCAAAGCCTGCAGAGTAGGGAAGCAATGCTGGACTGGAGCCAGAGCTACGAGGGAGCTGAAAAGGTAGGTAGGGAGAGGGAAAAACGGGATTAAGGGAAAGTGTGTGTGTTAAGGAGGGGCTCTGGATGTGGGGAGCCAGAGGATGGCTTTGGGGCAGCTAGTGAAGTTGCAGGGAGGGGCAGTAGGTCCTGGAAGCTGGAGAAAGGCTCTAGCTGCTGGAGAAAACTGAAGGACAGCTAAGAGGAGCTAGGAAGCTGCAGGGGAGGAGGGAGGATTACAGAAGGTGTGGGGGAAGCCTGAAAACAGAGAGAGGACAGTAGAAAATCACATGAAAAGCAGCAAAAAGTCACAGGGAAAGGGCAGTAGGAGCAGGAGAGGCTGAGAGGTGGCAGAAAAGGAGAGATGGAATTGGGAGGAGATCGGGAAACCAGTAGAGATGTTGGGGACTGGGGCAGAGAGAGAGAGAGAATGAGGCTGGAATTTAAGATAGGGAAGGGACTGGGATTCAGTAAAACATGACCCAAGTCGGAGTTGCAAATGACAGTGGTTTTATTGAACAGGAGAGATGGTGACACAAGGTCAAATTGGTTCCCTTGAACCCCCCCCCCCCACACGCGCACACACAATGGCAGCAGGGGTTAAAGAGGCTTGGTGCAGGGGCTGAAGTCCAGGAAGAGAGAGGGAGAGAGAGAGAGAGAGAGATTCCAACTTCTAGGAGGAAGTGTGCAGGTAATATTTACCTATCCCAGGCTGGAAGTTGATCCTTGATGGCCAGTCGGGGTCTCCTTCAGCTCGGTGTGGTCCAGAAGGGGTCACTGGCAGGGCCTCTGGGGTGGATAGGTGATGTGAAGCTGGTCTGGTCCTGATGGAAATGGCGTTCCCCCTGGGTCTGTCTTCATTGCCCCTCTTTATAGGGTCAGACCGTGTGTGACTTTAGTGACAGGAGGCATGCCCAGGCAGGGGTCAGCCCCTGACGTACTGAGCATGTGTGCTTCATGCAGAGATGTACAGTTTTGGGTGTCTGTAATGGTGGGGTACAATGGTCAAGTTGCTGGTTCTGCATGGTCTTTTGTCTTTCAAATGCTGGTCTTGTATCTGTTCCTGGGTGAGGTCCGTGGTTCCTGGATGAATCAATGCGAGGTGATGGCCCAGTCATTACGGCCATTCAGTAGAGGCCTGCTACCATTGTATTTCAATCATTCCCAATCATTCTCATTCATCGGGAAACCAATTTACATGGGTGGGGTACAATGAATCATATTGTTGCAACATGGGATGTCAAGGCAGAGGACAGAAGATGGAGGCTTGACATATAAAATGGAAACTTGACATGACTTTGGTTTATTTACAAACACAGGCCTAAACCATACAATATCCATATGAAACAATAAAAATCAATACAAAAATGATAATACAATATACAACAGTAAAAATTAATACAAACCTAAAAATTATACAATATAAAACAGTGGATATCCAAAAACTTGCTACTAAAATAAAAATGTTTAAAGCTTATCCTAAGTTTGAGCTCACTTATACTTATCTATAGGGAATAGAGAGGGAGAGAATGAGTCAGAAAAGGTTGGGAAGGAGAGGGAATGCATTTTAAAATAAATGTAAAAAAAGTAAAAACTGAGGGTTTTGCTACAACTGAAGGGTGGTAAATGTTAAATATTCTGCGTCCAGAGTTCTGGTGAACCAAGTCACTATCATGATAGCACTATTAGCCATTAGGTCCCTGATATATATCACATGGTCCTACTTCACACTCACAGTGGGATGGGATATTATTCAAGAGACAAAACCAGAAATACCAGAAATCATTGGCTTTTAAAGTGCAAAACCACACAACCCCCATTTTTCCAAATTCCTAAATATACAAATTCCTGTTAGCTGAAATTTGTCCTTGGTCCTGTATCCAAAATTAATATTGAACCTAAAATTCATGAAAGCCTGCTTGCATGAGAGTCTTAGATGTCCTCTCAGTCCTTAATAAAGTCATGTGTCTGCATTCATTCCCCACCTCAGTACCATGAAGATAAAGTGCAGGCAGTTCATTTTGTGGCTGCAGAATCTAGACTTGTACCGAGAGAATTTGTTGCTGGCAGGCAGTGCAGGCTAGGCAAGACTGTAATCTATTATGAAGTGGGACCATGTTTTCTTCTGAGAAGTGCCTAAATCAATTTGGATGGCAAAAGTTAGCAGTAAGTTATTTAGTTGGTGATCTGAAGAGTTGGAAGGTATTTTCTGTATCCTGAAGGCTCAGTAAAGGAACCCTTTATAGTCATAACTGAACCTCCTCTTAGCTCTTCCACAATGGGCAATGAAGAAGAAAGGGTGATGAAGAACACCTCCTGAAAACCACCTCTGTGTAATGCACACACAGCCCTTAGTTGAATGGAATACTTTTCCATGAATAATCTCAGGAGGCAATAGCTCTAAGATCAGTAGTGAACACAGAAAAACATATTCCATTATGGGGCTCTAAAGTAACAGTGGCCACACTCAGTGAAACAGCCCTTCCACCACAGTGGAGCACAAACAATGACTTTCAAAAGTGTATTTAATTAGACCTCATGTGCATAAGGCCGATTTTAATGGCCTACGTAATGTTTAGATATGGGGCCACTATCTCATAGGAATAGATTATTCTTATATTACTTGAGAGGTTTATTCAGACTATCAAAAAATTCATCTCATCGTCTAAAGATTAATCAAAACTTTATGGTTATGGTCTAGAAATCCTGCTGACTTCATGCTCTCACAACATCCCTAGTACTTGAGTTTGACCAAGCTAGAATACTTTGAAAAATAATCTGTATCAAATTTTCAGTTTTGCTGAACTCAGAAGAACAGAAGAGATGATGATTAGAACTGCTAAAAAACAACATTTCCAGTGTAATTTAGGTTATGATTTGGGTCAATTCTTAATGCAATTAGGGTTGGGTAAACTTCCTTGCTATTGTTTTGGGTTTCACTCACTCTCACAAATGGCTAAATATTTCTTATTCTCTACCCCCCACCTTGAATTAACATAAAAAAACCACACGCTGAGCTCCCAGATTTAGATGCTATGCCAACTTTCACCCTGGAGCAAATATTTTTGTGGCTGAGTTATATAAACAGAAAAATAGGTGGTGATATGTAATGTTAAACTGTAGCTTTGCAAAGGGTGTTGTTAACCTTAAGGGAGTAAAGATTAATTAAACATAGGAACGGCAGCTATGAAGTATGACTTAACAAGGATATTGTTTGGTCTGCTTGATAAGACACTGCCATAGATAGACCTGAGTTCTGTTGATGGCTCTTCTTGGTGTCTGGCCTTAAAAAGTTACTAAATCTGTCTGTACCTCAGTTTTTCTGTCTGTAAAATGGGGAGAAGAAATGCATGGTTTTATAAGGCTGGAGACCCTTGGGTTAAAGTTGTAGATTCTAAGTACTGGTGTGTGTCAGGATGCATGATTGCTATCAAGCTTCTGCTCTTGTCCTCAGACCTTTCAGTATGAAATTCTATAAATCAATACAATATTTTGGATTTATGTATGTTTTACTCCTGTCTTTCTAAAATATGCATACAGAGAGCATGAACTTGATCCCTGGTCTAATTCCATTGAAACTGATGCAGGTGAGGGCTAAAAAAAACAAGAAAAGCTTAAAAAAGACTTTTCTGTATAGTACACATGGGTTGGGTAAGTATAGGCAGCATCCTCCATGTGACCAAAAGGTTAACTACTTTTAATCTCCAGTAATTTCTCCAGAAAACAAAGCACTGCAAATAACTTTACTAAGCTGAAAACAAAAGGGGTTTTTTTGAGGTCACATTTTTTTTCTATGGGTATGGGATTTCACATAAGGGTATTGGAAAAAAGGTGACTAAAGTTAGCCTAAAATATGATGGCCTTTTCTTCCCTTTTGTCAGACGAATGTTTCATTTTCATCCTGTTTATTTACTCTTGGTTTTGTTTAAATGGCTCAAGTAAACAGTACATTCTTCACTTTAAAAAGAAACTTGATGATTATAGACAAAAAACAAATGCGCGAAGACCAATGGCCTGATTCTCATTTACTCTCTGGTCCCTTCATATGTCAACTTATATGAAGAGGTCCACAATGTAAGATGATGCACATTAGCCTCAGTCAGAATCAGGGTCCAAGTTTAAGGAATAAAAGCAAAAGATAAGTCCATGCCTGTTCTAAAGTATTCCATTCACAATTATTAAGGACAATGTTAGTAGCTGATTTATTGTAAACATCAGCCTGCTGTTTATTAAGGCTAAATTAAATTACTGATTTTTCACCCAAAAGAGAGAAACCTAATTAGATGATTCACAAGGATCCTGTGAAACAATATTAAGGGAAATGAATCAAATTGTATGGAGTAAGTAAAGTGGGCTGAATGTCGTTTACAGGACAAAGATGACAACTACGTAAAAGTACAGTTGGTTAAGTAAACCAATTAACCATTTTCTACAATAGTTAAATAATGAGCCATCTTGTACTAATTTCACCAGAAACAAATGGCTTCCCTACAATTAACCATAATGCTCATAATCATTTTAGTATGTGGATTAACCACTACATTCTCATTTTCTTTCCCCTGCTTTCTTCTTCTAGTTAATGCAGCTTTCCCATAATTTAGACAACTTTTCCTCTTCTGTGCCTTTTAGGATTATTTCTATTGTTAGATATGAACTTTAAAGCACCGAGAATCTTTTTCTCGTTGTTTTCCAGCTCTTGAGAGAAGAAATTGCGAGGCACTGTTGATTCAGAGTTCAACAACTCTGCTGGAAATTCCAGCAGCAGAATTTGCCAACACGAGACTGGAGTTAGGATTTAAATCTCAGAATTTCATCATATAGAGAAGAATGTAGTTGTATTTGGTTGATTGATGCAACTCTGATAAGATTTATAATATTGTCTTTCATGAAACAATACTATCCCCTAACTTGGAATCATTGCTTTTCAAGGCAAATTGAATTTTAAAATGTACATTTCCTGTATAGCTACATTGAAGTCTGCACTCTGTCATTTTCCCCTATATCTAGATCTTTGAGGGAGGGCAGAGAGGGATGCCAGCAACCCAGAACTTGAACTGTGTCAGAGCCAATTGGGATCCTAACCTTGAAAGTTTCAAGTTCTGTTGTAAAACTGGGGCTCTTGGATTGCAAGTTGCTGCAGTTCTTGGCAAAATAAGCGCTCTCATCCCGCTGGAGAAGGTTCAGCCTAGACACTCCTTGCTTCATGTTTCACCACTTAAAATCACTCAGAAACTCTTCAGTATCTGCCAGTTCCCCCCTCAATCAGTGGACAAACCCAGAGGAGCCGAAGTCAAGGTCTGAATGAAATCAAATACAATTTGAGTTTGTTTTAATTAACAGACCCATGCTTCCATCTCATATCTCCCTTGCACATGAAAATCAAGAACTGCAAAGGCAGAAGTTAATTTTATCAGGCTGACCCTGGACACCTCCGCTGATTAGATGCTTTTCTGCACCCCTTCTTTTTTGTTAGCTAGTTGGTCCCTTGTAACAGCTGCTGTTCCAGTGAGCCTTGGCAAGACTCCAAGTTTAACAAGTCCAGAGGACTTTCTCCAGCCTCAGTACAATTTTAGAGTGTGTGAAACTTTTTTTGGAGGGGGTGGTTTTTCTAAAATGAATCTATAATGTTTAAACTGACTTAATTGGGCAGTTGCCAGGGATCAACATGATACATTAACTGAAACTAAGCTTATATTTATGAATTTTTCATATGAACAGGATAATTTTTACTGCTTTTTGTAGCACTGTGTAATGTTACATAGCAGCAATTGGATGCAGATAGGAAACCAATGAAGAATTGCCCTTGCTATATATACACCCGAGTTCATGAAATGGGTGAAGTGGGAAAAAACGATCCAGACAAAAATAAATATTTTATAAAAATAAACAAATGGAGAATGTCTTAACATGTTCATTCAGTAGTGACTGCCACCAAAATTAATCCAGATTTTCAAAGAGCTTCACTCCCATTTAGTCACTAAAATGAAGACTAGACTTTCAAAAGGGCTCACATCTCAGCAATTTTCAAGCCTGTTCAATGTCTTTAAAAAATGTTTTCACTCATTTCCTTATCTAAACTTTATTGACAACCTGGTCCCAGATGTGAAATGTCTGTCCTTATTGAACATTATGTTTGCCTGTAGACCCTTTAAATGCATGCTATAATGCAGGTCTGTCCATCTTCTAAGTGACTGGACTAGGGCTGGTCCAGGGCAAGACATGGGTCGAATGGGTTGTATGCCATGTGGTGGCACCCCTGTCTCCTCAGCTGCACCATGTGCCCATGATGCACCCACCTCTGCACAGGTCTTCGCTGCTGTAGCATGCAGCCCCTCCCTTCCCTCCCTTCACCGCCCCCCCATCACACATGCTTCCATGGCCCCCTAGGCTCACCCTCAGGTCCCCCAGCCACACTGTGCTACACTGCCCTGCTCCATCCCATTCCCTTGGCTGGGGCAGGCAGTGTAACCTGGAGGAAGGTGGGGAAGCCTGGAGACTTTGCCTGCTCCTGCATCCAGAGCAGTGGGAGCAAAAGTGGTCAAGTGCCTGAGGGTTGCAACTAACTTGTGGACCGCATGCAACTTGTAGGCTGCCAGTTGGATACTGCTACTATACTGGGAAAAATTACTTTAAAACTATATGAGAGGCAAGGGTTTTTTATGATATATTTTATTGGACCAACTAGGTAGTTGGAGAGTTCATAGACAAGCTTTTGAGCATCAAGTGCCTTTTCTCAGATCTAAGAAAGAGTCAGACGCAGGCTGAGGGAAATATCAGAGTAGAATCTCCATGCAAATACAAGCAGTTTGCTAAAATTCTAAGTAGATAAAAATTGTAGGTAGACAGACTGTGGCCTTCTAGATTTATTTCCTTTCAGTGATTATCAGGACAAGTTCATACACTAAATCAGGATACTGTTCGGGGCAGGGTTCATGTCTTGCTGTGTCCCTGGAAAGCATCACACAACATTTTTCGTATTAATGTGAGATGTGCTTAATTCATAAGTCAGTAGATAATTTTTCAAACTGCTAACCCTGCAAACTCAAGCACGCTTCTGAAAAGGAAAAAAAAAACGTTGCGCCGTTTATAGTCTCGGGTGGCAAGTGTAGTCGAGTTGTTATGGGTTATTAAAGTAATTATTTGGGAAAAAGTATTTCTGTGTGTTGATGAGGGAGCATCCTCGGTGTATTCTGTGAGTTTTGTATCATGAGTCTTGGGTGCTTCACTTTCTTTTCTTTTTTTTTATGTGTTTGATTTTGGCCTCCCTCAGTTAATAAATAAATAATAAATCAGCAGCCATACCAAAATTAAAAAAAAAGTATTTTGCAATGAGAACTTAGCTGACAATTTTGCTGATGAGGCAGAACAAGAGCTGGCTTGATCTTCTACTGTTTTTTTTGGCTCCTTTTACAAAGTTACATTTTTACTCATGATCATACTTAAAAAGATACTTATTTTATAATCAAATCCTTTGAAAACTCACAGGCCTTATCAACAATGTTTAAAGACTCTAACAGTCTTCCAGGTATGTAACAGCTACATGATAAATTCTAGTATTATTCAAGGAACATGTAGGGTAGTGGAGATCCACTATGCTTGGAGCACATTTCTTTGGAGCTGCGGTCTGAAGGTTTTAAAGCAGTGGTCTCCAAAGTGGGGTGCATGCACCCCAAGGGGTGCGCAAGACAATCCATTGGGGTGTGGGAAGAAAATATTAGAACTTCTATTTATATTTATATAAATATACATATATTGGGGGTGCGTGCTCAAAAATTTTTTACTGATAGGGGTGCGCGAACAAAAAAGTTTGGAGACCACTGTTTTAAAGCATGGGCAGAAGAGCATCAGAAGCCAGCCAGTTGGTGCTTCTTGTTCACATTTACTGAGCATGAAAGGGCAGGCTGTCATGCTATTTTGAATAAGGTATGGCTTTTTCCATAGTCTGATTTTGTCCTCAAGACAAAATTCTGTTTAGAAAAATGATATATGCAAGCAATGTCTTTTCTTCTCTTCCCCTTTTCAAAAGCATCCTTACCCTGGTGTGTGTTCATAGTCTATGTCCCGTCTCCAAATTTGGTTAAGAAATATGGAACATACAACCATAGTCTGTGATGCTGGCATAAAAATTATGGAGAAAACACGCTGCCCCATCTGCTTATTGTTCCTTGTGCTTTCACCTCAACAGGGCAGATGCTCTCTCAAATGAAAAGGAAAAAAAAGAATAGATTCCAGAGGCAATGTTCAGTCCAAGAAGAGCATGATTCTAGTGCCCATTTATGCCAAAGCTGATTTTTCCCTTGTTAATTAGATGGAATTAAATATTAGACAAATATAAATGGGTTTGTTGTTGTTTTTTTGGGTAGTGGGGACTAGTGATAGAAAGCAACTGGCCATCCATGAATAGCTACATGAAATAAGGGAACTACCATGGATGTTACAAATACCTCTTGGTTGACATCAACATGATTGATACCAGAAAGAAACTCATCTTTTATGGTCTATGATGCTGCCATCATGTTTTAAAGATAAATTTGCAGTTAAGAATGTGGGTTTTTTTTCTTCTCTAGAATTAGCTGCTACTTTGAAGTAAGAACTTTTTAGGTTGCCTCTTCCTTGTGCATAAGGGCTGCTGACTTTTGTTAAATACTGTGGAGATTCACTCAGACTAACGTCAACAATCGACAAGTATTATGAATAATAAAACTCTACATAAAAAAGTAGAGCTTCAGGGGGTCCAAGCTCAAAGCCCCTGTAGAATTAGTGTCTGTGCCTGGCACTTAATAGATCCCTCTCAAATCCATTGTGCTATAGTTTATCCAGCACTCACTTTTCATCTGCTTTGAACCCACAGTTGTCAGTGCAGCCTTCAATATGTTCTGTTTAAATTCTCACTGAATCTCCATGGGTTCTTCTGTCTTTTCACACGAAGAGAAGAGAGAGAAAAAGCAGCAAAGTGGTTAGAAATCTTCTGCCAAACACAGATGGCATACTGATTGCTCTTTCAGCCTACCTGTGTCTATCTATGGAGTTGCAGATGTTCTGGACATGTGCACAAAGAATTCAAATTGTAACATAGCATTCACCCAAGTAAGAATTTCCATGTAAGTTTTAATATTCAAGTCATCATCTCATCATAGAGCTTTGAGAAACAAATACAAATATTTAGGATTTCTCTCTGTACAAGTGCATGTGTGTGTATCTCTAGAAGAGCGAGAAACAGAGAGAAAGACCAAAAGGCTCTAAAATTGCATAGCTATTTGCATTTTAAAATTAATGACAAAACTAGTTGCTTTGACAGTGAATATTGTATATAAAAACATGAGCAGGTCAATCCTGGAAAGAGAAATAAAGGAGATTTTTTGGAAGGAAATGTAGTTTCATCTCATAACATTTTAAGATTCTCAGATATCTATGCTGTTCCTCCCTGTATACTATTCATTTCCCTTCTGAGCCAGTTTTCTAAATAGTGGTCCATATAATTCTGTATTTCCTTCCCAGGATAGCCAATACCTAATACATCAGAGGAAAGCAAGACTCTCTCTCTCCCTCCCAACCCCCCCAAATTGCAGAAGCAAAGAAATCAGAACCCACCTATCAATTGTGCATTTAGTATATGAAAGAAAAATTACTTCTCAAATGTTAGAAGTGATCATTTTATAAAGGGAAGCATGAGATTTGATTATCCTTATTTTCTTAGCTTGAATAGCTTCAAACATTGTTAGTTGTCATGAAACATCCACCCCTTTTAAAAATCCAGTTATGCTGTTTGACTCTTTGACCTCTCGAGGTTTGGAGTTCCATGGTATGCCAATGTGCTGTGAAGATTACGATTTTCTTTTATTATTGCCTCCTTTGCTATCTTTAACTTAATGGAAGGAACCTGAGTGTGTTTGTTATGGGACAAGGTATGAAGCAAGAGGAATAATTTTCAGTTTTCATTAATGCCCTTCATAAATAATTTTTCAATCATGTATGTTTCACTTTTTCACCTTTCCAGGGTAAACTACCTGGGGGGTTTTTGGGTGGGAGGGAGGAGGGTTGTTTTTTCCTGCTCTCTTCCAACAAATATCAGTGTTGAGTCAGATTCCCAGCTGAGGTAAGACTCTAGTACTACACCACTGCTGGAAATCACCTGTAAAGTCAGAAAAGCTGACAAACAGATGGGATCCCAGTATAGGTTTCCCTTGCTTTATGTTGCGCATGCGTTCCTGGAAAAAGGTGCATAACTCGAATTCACAAAAAGGGAACCCACTTTACAATTTAACAAATAGGGATATGTTCCAAGACCTCAACTGTACTGACCCCCAGAACCCTTTCCCACTACTTTTACAAGACAATTTTGGTACTTACCAACACATAAGCACAGGGCACTCTTGTAATGGGGTTGGCAACTACAGAAGCACGTGTTGCAGATAACGAGCAAGGAGCACAGGTCCACACAGGAGACTAATTTTGGTGTGCATCACTCCCACAATGCACTGCAGAAAGTAGCTGACTGTGGGCTTCTACCACACTGATCACATAAGAGTGAACTTACCTTGCATATAATGAATTTTTGGTATAATTGTGTAAGAGCGAATTTGCACATACAGAATCTACATAAAGTGAGGGAAACCTGTATAGGTTCTGCAGATATAACTGCAGCAAAGGGAGGATAACCAGGACTTTCTTCATTGCTCACTGATGCCCATCCTGTTATACTCAGCAATGGGACTTGCTGGCAGTCTGTGTAATTTAGAGCAACGTTTAGACTTCTCTAACTTGTGCCAGGGAAATAATGCTGTACTTTCCTAGAACTTGTAGCGGGGACTGCAACCAACTCCTATCAGTAGTATAGGAGTTTTATACTGCATACGCTTAGAGCTGTCTTCGTTCTTCCTTTTTCCCATTCACACTCTTCCTCAGTGCCCTGGGCTCCTGAATGGTCAGTGAGGATCTTGTCCAGTGCATGCTTTCATTTATTTGTATTTTTAATTTTTTTGAAAGCTTTACAGGACTATTGTGCTGATGGCAAATCTTGCTTGGCAGCATTTAAATGCCAGACAAAAGTCTCTGTCTTGCCCATCTTAAGTATATGAGTTAGATTATAAAAGCATTATGCTACCCCAGGGTGTGATGATACTCTGAGATATCATCACCAGTAAGATGGTTGAAGGCCCTTGTATTTTGGCCACATGCCTAACCAAGTGTGTTAACTATTCCCAAGTGATGCACTTTTGTAGGTCTCAGCAATTCTCTACATGCTGATACAACTGATAAAGGCTACTGATGTACCTGATATCAAAGTTGGCATCAATGAAGCAAACCATTTGGTCGGGCTAGACAGGGCTGTGCCATGACTGCAGTCATCATTCAATTAATTTGCCAGATTATTGGCAAACTTATTCAGTGCCTCCTTCTGTTGTTTTCTGCAAAGCGTTAATATGGCTCACACCCATGGTAATCCTCTGTTTTGGTTCCTTCTAACCTTGACGTTCACTGTTCCACCTGGGTATGTTTTCACCAGCTTTCAAAACCATCTCCCTCAAAGAAAGGATTCTGTATTATCACCTGTTATCACACTGCTGTTATGTCTGTCTGGAAGCATTCTCAGTCAATCCCCACCCCACCACTGTTCTTGAATCAGTTTTTTAAGGGTTCAAATATATTTATATCTGGTTAAGCCTCCAGTTTTTCATGTTGCTTTTTACATATGTATATTTATATAAGTTGTTTGTGCCAAGCTTTTTTTAATAAGACATGTAATTTTGATATAAGGATAAGAGTCTTAATAACATAATGATATTGACTCAAAAAGTTGCAATTTCCTGCTATTGCTTTTTACTTCCTACGAATTTTCTACTCAGGCCATGCCTACATGAGTGGCACACTGCACAGAAACCAGCGCTACTTTGCAGTACCATTGTCACACTGTGCACTAGCAGCAGTGTGGTAGTACCGCATCATAGCTAGTGCCCAACAACACTACTGTGTGGTAGCAACAAGCTACTACACAGTAGCTCATCGCTACTGTGCAGTACTGTCTTGTGTAGTCATGCCCACAGGGTAAGAAGGCCTAAAGTCAGTTGCACTAACGTTAAGCATTCTTTAACCTGCAAGAGTGATTAATAATTAATCCCAGAGGGGTTACAAGAATGTGTAGTTCAGAGCTGAAGAATAACTTCCTTAAAGGCAGTGGGACTGATTCTCATGTACACTGCTCTGGAGTGAGTTCTTGTTATGCTCTGAGAGTAGTGTGAAAAAGCCCCAGTTGCAGGTTTAGTGGCATCACAGAAGTGAGTATCAGAGGAGTATGATGCCCACTAAGACTCCACCCAGTAGTAAGTAACTGCAGGATCACAACTTTAGACCATAAAATAAGAGAACATGCTTTTCCTGGAATCGAGCCTAGCTGTATCTTTATATAATAATGTTAGTTTTCAAATAAGCCAGACTGCACAGTCTTTAATTGAAGTATAAACCTGTCACTTTTAGCATTAACCCATTACCTTTGTCTGGTAACTAACCCGATGGGGATCCAAAAATTGTAGGTGTTTGATACTTACATGTTTTTACAAGTAAAAAAACACTTCCCGACTGCTTCTGGTTGCATGAGATGAGAATTTTTATGAGTCTGGCTTTGTTTTAAAAACAAATCTCTTAATAAGGCCTCGCCAGTTTTTTCTACAGATATTTACTTTTTAAGAAACTTGAATTCCCAATGTTTCCATTTGCTTTCAGTGGCTGTCCAAAGAAACGAGCTGATTGGTTTAATATATTGGAGCAAGGATTTTCTGTTCATGTGAGAGAGTGTTCACAATGAGTGGATTGTTCAAATTTGATTATATAAATGATCATAATTATTATTTTTAGTTTTAATATAATTCTTCATTTTCACTTAATATACTACAAGTGCCTGCTAATTATTGAAAAGTACAGAATCAAATTTAAATTTCAGTCTTCTTTCAGTTTCTCTCTTTGAGTTTTCTGTCAAGAAACATCCATAAATACAACCAAAATCAGTACTCTAGCTTGTTCTTCCAATGGGCCTTACTTTATTTTCCAAGGCCAGGTGAAAAGAATGAGACATAGTTTAAAACTTAAATATAGGTTATCTGAAGCAGGGCCAGAAGACAATTCAGAAGCATCCACTTTCTATTATACCTAGACTTAATGCAACTGATCATAATTGTAGTAATATATTACTTATTTAGACTACGGTAGTGTCCAAAGCAGGTTTCAGTCTGAAAGAGAATGTGCACAATAAACTCAATCCTAAGAGTCCTCCAGTAAGGGCAAAGAAAAGAAATATTTCTATTTGAAACCTACATCTCCAACCAAACTTGAAAACTGAATATTGCAAATCATGCAAACCCTTGCAATATCATGCAAATGCTGGTAAAAAAAATTATGAGTAAATAATAAAGTCTTGATTTGTGAAAAGGAAAGAAATGTTTTTCAGTTACTTTATTTGCTAAAGTATTTGTTCAATTCTAGACTTTGTCACCAAAAAGCCAAGTTGCATTGTACTGAGGATTATGTTTCCAGCATCTACTGTTTCAAAAACCTAGCTCTAAGAATCATTGTGTGGGTTTCGCTGGAAGTCATGTATTTGGATACGGCTCATTATTAGAATTGATTGAAAAATATACTAATTGTTTGGATGAAAGTTTTATTAAAATTGGCAAATTAGAACTGACTTGGGAATATCTTACTAAATAAATGATTCACTTTCCCTCTGAACATGCTAGTTTGCCCAGTTGATTTTAGCAGGAAACTGGGAACGCTACTAGATACTTGTTGAGGTACCAGGAACAAGTGGATTTCCCAGCCCTATTTTCTACCTCACCACTTGACACAGCAGAACACGATGTATGACTACTTATTGTCCATAACTCCAGTGAACCTTATAGGGACCTAGCTCTTCCTGGAGATTAGCAGTTAAACCCAGTGGGCATTTATACATGTGGTCCGGGGTGGGGGGAAGGTGCTTTAATTAGAGCAGCTCCGAGAGCCGCTCTAAATAAAGTGCCTGGAGCATTACGTGTATCAGAGGCCCTGTGCTAAAAAATAGTGGTGGGGGCTTAAAGTGAACAAGCTTTAGTTAAAGCACCTCCACCACCATTTTTCAGCCCAGGGATGCCGATACACAAAACACTGGAGTCTGCTGGAGTGCCGTAATTACCATGCTTCAGACTAGATTAATCAAGCCTGCTCTGACACGCTGTAATTACAGTACACTTGGAGCAGCCTAAGAGCACATGTATAGGGGACCAGAGTTTAAATATTTTACAGCTGTAACTAACTGTAAGCTTCATTTCAACTTCCTCAGTAAGCTTTAACTTGCATTTGATTTTAGAGAGACACCATCAAATAGTTTAGCTTCGACATTCAGGTTCCTATTAAGTTAACAGAAGTAGTTTTACTTTTGATTTAAACTGAATCTCAAAAGAACAGCCTTCCTGCTTTCAAGTGATCACTGACATATGTTATTGATCCTGAACTTCAAAGCCACGATGGAACTACAGCCATTGACACCACCTGACGTTCTGCCCTGATGCGTGGAAATCATGAATCTCTTGGTGCCAAACTGCCATAGCTCAGACTGCAGAATGATCTAGCTGTAAGTCCAATGAAAAGGATGGCCAAGAAGACTGTAATTACTGATGATTCTTTTTACTAAGGTCTGTCCAGTCTCTTTAATTATGTGTGGACACAATAAAAAATACAATTGATGTTAATAGGAAGTGATTTTTACATAAAGGCAAGGAATAGGATGTGTGTTTTAAAATGGAATCTGACTACAATACCATTTTTTTAACTCTTATGAAAATCCCTAACCCCAGGAGGAAAAATAGGTTTGGTCTGAGGTCACTTCTAAGTGGGAAATGCTGAACTGATTATGGAACCTTGGAAGGCAAAGGAATGTTTTTTACTGTAAAAATGTTCTAGGACGTTAACTCTTGACAACGTATCTGCAAAGCCCAGCCTAAGCCCTCATGAAATGCTAGTCACGCATGTAAACTGAATTATGCAGGTCTTGTCAACAACTGCCTCAAAAGCATATAACTGGTAAAGAGAAATAAGAGAGGGTAAAAGTATGTGTTCATCCTTTTAGAAAACGGGAAAATACGTCTTTTATCCAGTGTTTGAGAACCGCTTGTAGGGGTCAGAACATTTGTACTCCCATATCAAACCTAAGACAAAAGACATTTGACTGAGAGGATAAACAGATGTAAATACCTAAATGGCAGTTGTTGGCATCTGTCCAAGGGTTAGGGTTGTTCTCGCAAAGGTTGAGCTGATTAGACGATTAAAACAATGTCCTCTTTTTTGTCAATTTCCAACTTCACTCTGCTTCTTTTAAAGTATTTATATTTTGAAAGACAATGTACATAAATTAAAGTAAATAAAGACATCTTTATTTTGTGTAGATCAAAATGAGGAGATTAGATCACATTCCAGCATGTCTGAATCTACGTCCTCTCACAACCTTTTATACAGGGAGACCACAATGGTTGCCAGAGCAGAAAAAAAAATCAACCTGTTTATCTTGATACTACACTACACTGAGAGTGATTGATAGTAGAAACATATATGGGTCTGATTCTGATCTCCCTATACGCTAGCACAAAGCAGGAGTAACTCTAAATCAGTGAAAAGCCAGTGTAAGATTCGAATCAGGCCAATATGCCTTACTAAGGTCATGGCCAAGATGTTTAGTTTTGTCTTACAACAAAAAAAATTAAACTACTAAGACGTATCAATCATTGTACATTGTGTGGAATAGATGGGAAAGGAATGTTAATATGTCATTACAAATTGACTCTTCCCTCTCATGTATTCTGTTTGTATTCTAAGGCAAATGTACCATGCATGCTAAACACTATAAATGGTACAATGCATACTGTTCTTTTCTCTTCTACAACCTATCTGTCTAAGGGCCCTACAGCCAGGGTGTGTGAGCACTTACAGCAGAAGGCGTTTATGCTATGGTTACTTGAGATGGGCTATTGGTGGCACAGTTTGGAATGGCACCAAAGCTTCACCAGATTTGAACTGCTAAATCGAAATAGAAATTGAAAATAGTTTCTGGACTAGATACCAGAAATAGTGTCTAATTTCACTAATATGAATGAAATTAGATGTAGCCAACACCCAGTGCCTCTCAGGAGGCTTAAAAAACACCCTGACACACATAGCAGGAAAAAAAAAGGGAGTGGGGTGGATATGGGAACAACCAACCAAGTCCAAAGACATGGAAAATACTCATGGTAGAAAATAAGCACCTAGATCATCCCCGGCCAGTGGCTGTCCAACCTCTTCCTGAACACCTCCAGTGATAGAGAGTCCACAGCTTCCCTAGGCAGTGTATTCCACTGCCTCGCTATTGTCACAGTGAAGAAGTTTATCCGGGTATACAATCTAAACTTACTTTGCAGCAACTTGAAGCCACTGGTTTGTGTCCTCCTTGGGGACTCACCTATGTCCCTTTCTCTGTGAGGATATGGGTTTTCTAGAGTACTTTGCTGTTCCCTGCACCAGATGGGACAGGATACCATGTGGCCTTTCATTATTTATGGCTTTATTTTGGTCATTTATTTTCTATATTTGCTTTTACATTTGTTTTCTGTTGTTCGGTTTTCTACATGCACAAAGCTAGAATATCAAATGCAAGATGGACATTATGAACAGATAAAATATGCCTTCTATGAAACCTGCCCTCTTAGCATCTTACTACATTTTATTCATTCTCCTTTTATGGAAAGAGTTAATCTTATCACTTATGGAATGGAGATACTTTACCAAGAAAGCACCTTACTTTAATTAATTATTGTCTTCACAAACTACACTCTATCAGAGATTGAACACAGTTTGGGGCAGAGATATCCACATTTGGAATTCAGATCTGATACTGCTTTCCTTGAAGAGGTACTAAACCACTAATGTTAGTTAATTAGGACTTTGGAGTCTGATTTTCAAAGATGGCTAATAAAAAGCAATACATTATTATCTTTAGCCTGATTCTGCAAAGTGTTCCCTCCAATGAAGAGGAGAGTTTGTAGTGAATTGCAAACAGTAGGTAAGTGCTAACCTCTTATAGTGTTAATTCCTATAAAAATAAATGAAAGTATGACGTTTTAGTGGCTGCATTTACCAATTCACAGGTGTCTGTAGGCATCTTTTGTATGGATCACAGAATCAGGACACGAATCTTTCAGATTATATACAGACCACTTAAGGGAAAGATCCCCAGATGGTATACATCAATGTAACACCATTACTTTAAGTAGCATCATTACTACTAGATTGTTTTCAAAACCTTCCAGGAGTCTAAATGGGAAAGAGATTTAAGACTTGTTGACCTCAAATATAAGTCATCACTGGCCAGATTCTGACAGCCTTATTAGGAATGAATAGCTCTTCATGTATTAGAAAGCCTTGCTGATTTTTGCTTGTGAAGTACTCAATTTAATGTGAATAGGGGTGACAAAATCAGGTAGGAACAGGGTTCTGGATTGGACCTATCTAGCCGTTGAGCCAGTCACTTAATTTTGCATCTATAAAGTAGCCATGATAAAATTTAGCTACCTTGTAATAGTTTGGTGGTGGTGGGGTTCAGTTAATGTGGTATCTGTAAAGCTCTTTAAGATATATGAAAAGATAATCTAAAACTTCTATTTTGACCTGACAGTCTTTCAGACCCTTTTGGCCCTCATTTTGTACTGGTATAAATGCTTGTTTAAACGTATGGGATGGAATAAAATAAAGTCCTGTTATTCAGACATGGAAAAATCAGAAAAGGTTTCCAGGGTATCCATAATTTGCCTTTGTTCTCTATATACAACATTGTTGCTGTATGTTTCTGAAGGAGCTTGCAACTAAACCTTGGCCTCTGTGTCACTGAGGTTCTTCCTGGTACTTGTGAATATCCTGCAGTAGTGCAAAGCTAGTAGCCTAAGGAAGTGTTCCTGTACAATTAGCTGTTGGTGTAAGTAAAGGATTCCTTATGCCATTTTAACATTTAACAGCCAAAGGGCTGCCCCATACCAAGCAGGCCCAAGATCAGGACTTTTGTAACTTCCTCTTCATTCTAGGCTGTATGCATTTCTGCTGGAATAAGGGGCTTGAGTCTACACTGTGTGGACAAGTATTAACACTGTGGCCAGGTACAGATATTACACTTTTATCAGTACAAATGCTCAGAAATCGGTCTAAACTCATAACAATACAGATGGTTAATGCACGTAGGGCATGTCTACATGTTGTCTTACAGTGATGTAGCAATGAGCTATATCACTGTATGGTGCACTATGGTGATGTAGCAATCAAATGGGTCTATACGTGATCACCAGCTATGTTGCTGTAATGGTGTGCTCCCCTGGTATAATGCAGTGCTACAGGGATGTAGTAGAGAAAGCTAACCATGTGCCACACACACCGTGCAGTTACCACCCATACTACACTGTGCTTTAGTACTTCCAAAAGGTACTGTAGCAATGTTGCCATATGGAGATGTGTAGACATGCCTGTCCCGGGGTGGGGAACCAAACCCCAGAGTCACGGTGGGCCAGGGTGGCAATTAGACACGGTAACAGGCCGGGTTCTATTGGCTATGGAGAACTGAGGCACGGGAAGCGTAGTGGTTTCTTAAACAAGTTGTGAATTTATTTGACTTACGCTTAGGTGCGTAGGAGAACGATGTCTTCAGTTACAGTTTACAACAACAACAACAAGAACAACAAAGGGGTCTGTTGGCCCACGAGGTTCAGTCAAAGACCTAGTCCCAAGGCTGGTCAACAGCTCATTGAGTGGATAACACAAACAACAAACTAACTGTAACATGGTGAATGATGAAAACGAGACGTGACGCCAGTCCAATATTGGTGGACGATCGAGTAGTCGTAGAGTAATGCCGAGGTCAGGATGCCAGAATGTTGAGGTGAAATCGTAGTGGGATGGTCCAAAATCGTAGTCAGCAATCAGTCAAATTGAATCAGGAACAAGGAGATCAAAACTGCAATCGCTCTAACCAGCACAGAGTGCTAATCTGGGGAAGGAGACCAGTAGGCCTAAGAGCCTGACTGCCAGACAGTCCCTGCAAACACCAGCCTTTGTCTGCAGTGACCCGATCTTCTCCCCCCAGAGGGAGGGGCCCTCAGACCTTTTATAGCAGCCCTATAGCCAATCAGGCTGCTTGGCTAAGAGAAATTTCTAGAGGTATTACCTCATTCCAGTCGTACACTGGGCATGCTCTGCACTAAGATCTGCATAGCAACTGAATCTGCTCAGAGCTGAAAGTGGGTCAGGGCTGATTGACAGCTCCTGAGGTCATAGAAGGGGTAACTCAGGCCCTGCATGGAATTTTCCACTCTCAATCAAACTGAGTTCATGCATTGGCAGCACCTATACTTAAAATTTTGCTCCAACAATGCCCATATACTGGTTTAAATATGGTGGAACCCAATCTAAGATAGACCTAGATCGATGCACACTCAAATTTAATCGGTTTAGGTTAGACTGGGAAATCGAACATCTGTACCAGAACTCCTATCGATTCGTGTTAGATTGCTGTCTGCTAGCATCCCAGGTGCTTTGCAAGCTCCTTCTAGTTCCTTCTCACAAGGAGGTATACTAGTACTTGTTTTGCAACTGAGCATCCAGCCAACCCCAACCCTGGGCTCTCACAGAGTCAAGTCAGCATAGCGGCTGATGATGATGGTAGGAGGGGGGTGCAGGGGTGCTCACCTGTCCCCTGCAGCTCACTCATGGTCCCGGGGCTGTGCCTGCTTGTGGGGGCAGGGCATGGGAGTCCCTGAGTGGGTGTGCAGGAGAGACCCCTGAGCATACCCAGGGACTGCCTGCCCTCTGTAATGCCTATGGCTGACAATGATGGGGACATGCTCTGCTGTACCTGGAAGTCAATCAGGGGTGGCTTGGCCACTCATTTGCACTTGGCAGTCTCTGGCAGCCCAGTCTCTGGCACCCCCAACCTGCTGGCCTCAGCCAGTGCAGGCCGCCCTGTGTACCACAACCAAAGGGCAAACACGTGTTCTGCTCACTCCTGACTGAATTGACCTACACCACTTACAGAAACTTGCAAAAGTGTGATCAATTCTGCCTCAGGACTTTCTGAACATTTTTGCTTAGCCTGTGAGTACTAATTCCACTACCACAACTAGTAGGAATAGTAAAATAATCTCATCATGTTTTTGTTAATGTGAATGTAGAAAGAACCGAGCTCAACATACAGAATGTCAGCTTCTGCTCTGAAACCTCTGGGCTTTTTGAATATTAATCACATCCATAAAATCACCTTAATTCATTTTTTTGTACCTTAATATTTACAATATTTACACCTTTTTTTGCATTCTGAAAGATAAATAGGAAGAGGCTGATATCAGAAGATGCCTGCAGCAGGATTTTAATATATCAAGTTAAAAAAATGTGAAAGCAATGTTGGACAGATACAACAAAGAAGGCAGGAATCACAAATATGATGGCTCCTATTACAATTGTGATTTGGTGGCTGGAAGGATTTTGTGTATCTGAGTTACTTTTTCATTGTAATGTTGGTACATATTTTTGAAAGCAGAGACTATTTACAAATAAAAAAGATGTGATAGTGGCTCCTTGTACCTCAGTTAAGATGGCTTTAGATACCTTTAACTTTTGGTATGTTGCTTGAAATGTGGCATTACATTAAAATAATACCAAATCTAGAATTAATTATTTTCTTTGATTTCCGTGAGAGTTTTCCTGAGTGAAGACTAAGGAAATCTGTGCAAGGAACTCAAGGTCAGGTTGATTTTTTTTCTTTTCTTCATTTTGTGATTGGTTAAACCAACCCACTCCATTTTTAATCTTTTTGGTATAGATTCTTATGGATTTAATTTCCTACTCCAAGCCATGTAAAATAGAAATGAAGTTAAATCTGAACATAGAATTGTTTTTCCTGTGAAAGGAGGAAATTATCTATGTTACACATTGTTCATCTGCTCTTGCACTGTGTTATTCAGTTGCAGATCATTGTGCCTCTGCATGGGCTCGCGTAGCACAGCAAACCAGTGGACAGCCAACTGCATGCTACAACGTATCTTGTGTCAGGCACACTGCATCCACTCCACTCCCATGGTTACCGATCCTCAGTAACATTGCTAACCCTCATCTTACTAGCCAGACTCTGTGATACGCCTACTCTGCCAGTGCACCAGGACATATTCCACCCACCAATAGCTCGGCTTCCCTCAAGACACCCAGTATGGTCCATCCTTTCAAAACCCTTTGACTTTTCCTTACTTACTCAGTGGCATGAAGAATGGTCAGCACAAGCACCAATAAATCACCGCATCATCTCTGACCCTAAGTCTGTCAACCAGGATTTAACTGGCTGCACTGTTATTGGGCACTTCTCAACTGATTTTCAAACTGGACAGGGTCAGTGTGCCTCAACCTTATACCAATGGGGTCTTCACAATGACAACTAATGCCCTTGTGGACCAGTTCAAGCCAGGTCCCACACTGTTGACTCACATCCATTCAAAATGCTACCTGGTGGTACTCAAGCTCTTCACACTAGTGATGACGTTGTCTTAAGATGGCTAAAACAATATTCTGAAACCATATGCACTAACTAAATACATAAAGATGTCCTAACCACAGCTGCAGCTCCGTTCAATTAAGGGCAAGTTACAAGTGGCAGTTGGATATTTGGTTCAAAATTTGGGAAAGGTTTTTTTCTGGAGTGATAAAAAAGAAGGAAATGCCGATGCTGCAGTGGGTCTAATGTCAAATGTGGCTGAATGTAAAGGTCTCATATCTAGCTTTTAAATGTGTTTTTAAAGGAAAGAGAAGGGATAAGCAAACCCATGATGGGAGGGAAAGAATGTAAATATGCATCTCCTGGTGATACACATTTCTTGTTAGTGCCAGACGAGTGCCATTGCAATTTGCATGGTTGTTTAAGTGAACCACTAATACGTGTACATTTCAAATGTAGGTGCAATAACAAAAGGCCTGTCTTAACAAGACTCACGCCCAGAAGGTCCACAGTAGTCATCTCCACACCCTCCATTACCTGAGCTTTGAGAGGCCATCAATCAGATTAAGCCCTCCAGCATTTTTCAAAGTGAACAATTTTCCCCCCTGCAACTCTGACCTAACTTAGAATGGCCAAAGGGGTCTGTCTTAAAGTTTGAAAGGTTCATAAAGGGAAAAATAAAAAGCCTCCTTTAATTTGGACAGAAACCAAAGCAGCAGAATATTGAGCTACATGAGCTTGTGAAAATTTGGTTGTTATAACTGAAATCAGTTTTCTGCCTTAACTACAGTGTTCACTACCCAGTGAGTGCCGGTGCTGAATGCTGAGTGTATTTATTGTAGTCTGTATTGCTCATATCCTTCAGGAGTCCATCTGAGGTCTAAAATTGAATGTTTTAGTCTATGAAAAAACGGTGTTTTTGTCTTTCTCCTTTAAGAAAGGGCACTTCAGCTACTATAGAAGGAAGGCTGTTATTAATTTGGGCTGTTTCCCATAGGAATGCTAGGTGGTTGTGGAGCCAGAATTCATGTTAGGACACATGCTCCAAGTTAATTGTTTGTGTGAGAGTAAATGGCTGCAGGTCAGGGTTGCTTGTTTAGTCTGGGAAAAGTACACAGGAGCACATACAAAAGGAAGGAGAGAAAGGGAGGCTTTATCCTCCAGCACAGAGTTTGGAATAACCAGTTCTAGATTAAGCTGTAAACTGAATTTGGGAAGTAACATGAGCAGAGTTTAACTCCTGAGCAGTACAGCGAACAAAGTCCCAATCCTGGGAGATGACACACTTCAAATGCCTAGTTTTCAGCCTACAGGATTTTGCTGATAAGAGCAGAAGTTGATGGTGCACTGGTCTGGGGCAGAGGTACGCCCCAAACATGAAATCCAACATGCCTAATAAGATTTTCTAATGGACTACAGTAGCTTTGGGCTGTTTCACAAGAACAGCCAAAAGAATCATGTGGAAGTGTCCTTGTTTAAAGTTCACTCATGTTTCCAGGCTTCAACCCACCATCAGTTCCAGCTGAAACCAGAACGACTAGTCATTATCAAGGTCTGCCACGCAGAACATTAGAAACCTTAAAACTGTAATTTCCTGGAGCTTCCATGCAATGCAAACACCCAGAGTCTTGGCATTTGAGATTGTGCAGATACAGCAGTTACATACTTGTCTGGACAATATATATATATTCCCAGCCTTTCCCAAAACTGGGAACAAGGACCTCAGCTATAAGTTACAAGTGAAAAATTTAGGATCAGTATAATACACTTAGCATAAGCACAGCATTGCACTATAAGACAATGAAGGGATTTGCAGAGTAAGGTATTATGGCCCAATGCAAGTAAAAGGAGTCACAGTCTGGCCCTCAGTACTGGGGGAAACAATTTTCACACACAATCTGGAATATCTATCATCCTTTATTTCCTATTGTCATGTATTTTATGAAGAACAAAACCTCCCATGACATACCTGCTCCCTTATTAGAAGGCGACTATGCTGGGTAGAGAAATTTATGGTCTCTCAGAACTGCATTCTAATCAAGTACAGGCTTCTGAGTTAGCCATTTGCAAGTAGACATACAAGCATGATTTTTCCCCCATCTAACTAGACTGAATGTTACAGCACTTAAACAGAACCCCTAGGAATCAATTGGTTTTATTCACAAGCAAATCTCTGAGGGGCCACAGGCTGTTGCTTGCCACTGGTACTCCAAGTTAGGAAGGTATTTATAAGATCCAGCAGTCATTTACAAATAAGCTGTATCGATGGAATGTGTAATGGGTAAAAGTATGTACCACTTTCTTCCTACATGGAACAAATCTCTGACAATGGGAAAGCTATGTGGTACCTTTTAAAAAATGGAGGCCCTTGTAAGAATGAATAGTGATATGACTGAGACTAAATCTCATTGTTACAATGCTATCTGGTTATGCAATTCCTTGCTGGAGAAAATACCATAGGGAACGCTGACCCAGTTAAAAGGATCCTACAATGGGAGGCAAAACCTCTGGTTTCCATTCCCAGTTCTACTGCTGACCTGAGCTTGGTTTTACTACCTGACTCTGGGCATGAGACTTGGCCTCTGATTTCAGCTCCACCATTTATCAATAGACCATTTCGATTGTAAGCTCTCTTGAACAATGACTATTTCTTTGTACAACAGGCAGCGCAGAAGGGCTTCATTCTCACTTGGAGCCTCAAGGCATTACTGAAATAAAAATAACAGGTGTGTCCAAAACTGGCAAGGGAAAGGCTGTTTATTTTTTTTCAGGAAGTTGAACAAACCAGTCTGCATCCATGAACTCTTTAAAAGACATCAGAGCTTTTGTTTTAGCACATCTTCACATTTTGTGTCCTTAGTCCAAGAAGAGGGTTCTTGCCACAGTGTCATGTAACTACTTTGTACAAAGAGTGCATTGATGAAATTAGGTCTTGGGAGGGACTGCTGTTTAGCAGGTTGTGAAGGGATGTAGAAATCAAAAGTTTCCACCTATAAAAGCATCTAGAAGACAGATCACCTTCTCCTGACAGTGTAGGAGGCTTTATTCTACTTGAGAAGTAGGTCTGACCAAAATCACAAATTTCTTTCTTTTTCTTTTTTTTTTTTGGTATGAAAATGTTCTGATCACCTGTAAAAGCTACTGCTAAACCTAAGCACTTTCACCCTGTTTCATATTAAATTTATGGCAAATTTCTTATTAGCTCGGTTGTATTTTCAAGTCATTAGAAAGAAAGGTATTATATGTGAAAGCAAAGAATTATCAACTTTAAGAAAAGAAACCTGAAAATCCCAAGCAAGCAAGGAATTGTATGGTTTAAACTACCGATATTTTAAAAATGTCACTCAGGCAGTAGCTGACACTGGTAGTAATGGGACTTCAGAGACTGGAAGAAAGGCATGCTATGACTCAGCAAACTACGTTATCATTAGGAACAAAGAATTGAAGCAGCGTGAATTCATAAGAGTGATGATCTGTTGAATGAGATACTGTATGGGGGAACCGTTCTGTCAGTGAGCTTTGTTCTTGTGAACATACTATGTTGTAATTTAGAAAGACTGACTGTTTTTCATTTACTTCCTGAAATCTTCCATTGTTTGGATTCTGAGCTTTTTGTACTTTTCATAAGACGTCAACTTGCTTTTTTGAAGACAACTATCTCTAGGCACTGAGAAATATTCCAGTGTGTTAATTTCAACAGATTTGTTTTACCAGGAACGACAGTAACATAAGTAGGGTGGAGAGAAAGTTAGAGAAAGCACTAGTGTGGCCCCCGCCACAAGTCTTTCCACAGCATGCAGAGCCCAGCACAACCCAGCAGAGCCATGCCCAGCAGTGTATCTGGTTGGGGGGGGGGGTGGAATAATCCCTTTCCCCCATGGGGGGGGCAGTCCTGCCCCCAAGGTTGTGGGGGCAAATAGGCCATCAGGAGGGATCCCCTGTGCCACTACCTGTCCCTCAGTGGCAGCATCATAGCACATACTATTAAAGCAGCAACACTAGGAGCTGCCACTCAGGTGAGGCCTGGGGAGCTTTCCCTCTGCCCCCCCTTCCCCACCTCTCTCCTCCTTTGCCCCTCCACTCACTCTCCTGTTCACTCACGTACACACCTCATGCGCTGAAAAAGCTTGATGACTCTGATGTACATGATTGCTAGCAATTAAACTCTTTTTTCAGCTTCCAGATAACTGATTGTCCCACTTACTCTACTGCCCAATATACTGACATCACCAGAAGATGAAGGTTTCATAATCATACTATTGTGGAGGATGTTTTGAAAGACCATTTCCATGTCAAATGAAAAAATGGGAATTTAGAGTTGTTCAGATTACTCATGGTGAGTAATTTACTTGGCAAATGTTAGCATATTCCTTTTATCTTGTTTTTATATATATGTGTGTGTGTGTGTGTGTGCGCGCGCGCGCTCATATATATATTTATTTATTTAATGAGATCTAACTGGACTTGTGCTATAAAGGCTTTATAATCACGTTTTAACTGATTTAAGATCTTATAAGCAAACATTCTTATACCTGAATTCGCACAAAAGTTACAGTGGGACTTTTTTTAATAGGATTTTGGTTGAGCCTCATGGTAGGTAGACTATTTATGCGGCAAAGCATCTTTCATATTTCCTCGGATTCCATATACCACAACGGCAACTTTATTGTCAGTTTAAATTTGTGGTTTTATAAAATGTTTTTGTTCGGTTTGTGCAATTCCATCTATAATAGGTGACATGTGAAGGACTTGCTAAAGCAGCAGCCTGAAGCACTATTTCAGCAAAGAACAAAAAAGGGCTTAATTTAAGCAACTGCCTAGGCCTTTGATTTCAATGGCTGCATCTACATGTTGCTGTACAGTGCTGGTGCTATGCCACTGTCCTTTAGTACAACTAAAGCAATGTAGTAACTGCCCATACTGCGCTGGGTGTGTGGCACATGGTTAGATTTCACCACTACTTCGCTTTAGTAGCATGCTAAAAGAGGGAAGTGTGCTGCTACGGCAAAGTAGCTGCTGATCACGTGTAGACTCATGTGATCACTGTGTTGCCATGACGTGTCATACAGCGATGTAGTATGTCGCTATGGCAACGCAGGGCGACATGTAGATGTGCCTACTGGGATTTAAGCATGTACCTAACTTTACTTATGTGCTTTAATGTAGGGGTGTCATATGGTTCAAGGGGTCAATCCAGCTTGCAGAGCTTCTTCATCTTGGCTACGAGAAATGTACAGAATTGGGGCTGGGCATGGAGTGGGCTGCTACAGAATTTGGGCCACTGGGACCCGCAATGGCAGGAGAGTGGCAGAGGGAGGTGCTGACCCAGCCTCACTGGCCCTGGGGGTGCACAGTTGCTGGTCCTACTGCTTCCCATTCTATGCACAAGTGTATATGTCTGTTTTGTTGGCACAAGCCTACTGATGGGAGAGTTTGGTCTGGTGATAGGGTTATGATGCAAACTTTTTGGCAGAAGGAGAAACCTCTATTCTACTAGTTCTAAACGCTGAGCTGGGAATCTCATAAGAACAGTCTCTCTTGCAAGACTGCTGGCCACTTCCCTGGTTGGGATGGAAATTATCCTTTGAACGTTCTCTGTCACTATTACAGCAGCTTTTTTTTCTGCTTTGAGTTGTTCATCTGGCAGAAATGAGGGAACTCAAATGGATATGAAAATTGAAAATAAAATCTGTCAAACCTCAGACAGATTTGTTTTAGCTTCAGTTGCTTCATTTTAAATAATTTCCTGGGATTTTGGCAACCCCTACAGTTTTATACCCACATGTGGTCGCATTGGAAATGGGGTATCTGGGTGCTAAGAAAATAAGCTAAGAAACGATATTCTGGCTTTTTCATTCTGTTTGAAGACTTTAACTTAAACAGCTGTA
Source organism: Crocodylus siamensis (assembly GCF_052110815.1). Lineage (NCBI taxonomy): Eukaryota > Metazoa > Chordata > Crocodylia > Crocodylidae > Crocodylus > Crocodylus siamensis. The sequence goes on along the minus strand of NC_143396.1, from coordinate 271,169,065 downwards.
CATCTTGTTTATTTTTGCAATATCTAAATTGTGTGGAGATACAGGCTTAGTTTTGGTTTTGTGCCCCTCAGTGAAATGTATCTTTTTATCCTTGTAGGCATGAGTTGATAGGAAGCAAATGTAGATCTCACAGATAAGTGCAAAAAGAGAGGTTCTTTTTTGCCTAATAGAGAAATACAATACAGAATAGCAGGTCACCGTATCTGGGTACATGGAAATATGTTGCGCATGCCAACCAGTTAAAAAAAAATCTCAGAGTGATGATGCCTGACAGGATGCTGGATGCCATGTCTAGAGAACTGGAGTCAAAGTTAAGAGAGTGTCCCAGGTCTGAAACTGGCTTTTACAGTTGATATCTGGGCTGGTAAAATTCATACTAATGTGGGACTGATCTCATAGGTCATAATTTTTTTAAGGAGATTGTTAACACTGATATTTAGTCTACTGCTGTAACATAATTTGCTACATGTTGAAGTAGGAGGTTTGAGAGCAGAAATATAAGATGTGCAAAGATGGTCCATTTTTAAGCACAAAAGTGTATGTTGCATCAGTGAACTACAGAGGACTCTTTGGGCCGCTGTACTGAGAAACACACTGGAGTTCAGCTGTGCTGTGCTCAGTCTGCCTGGACCAGCTGCTAGAATCACTTTGCCTGAGCCACAAGCAGCACAACCATGTGAGGGCCTTGTTACACCTTACACTGTAAGCTGCACAAATATTGATTGGCTTGGTGCTAGCTTGGAGTTTGGTGCTAGCAGTCACACCTTGTAATACTGTAAAAAGCTTAAGGCTCTCTCTCACCTGCGCAGCTGTGACTTGCCACTAGAGGCCTGGTGAGCAGGGCTGGTGAGCCAGGGCAGGCTCCATCCCTGCTCTAGGGGCAGGGGTGTGAGAGATGGATTGAAGGGGGTGGGGAGGAAGGAGTGGGAACATGTGACTGTTAATGTCACCTGCTTCCCCCGGACCGCCACGTGAGCACAGGCAGCATGCTGGTTGCTGGCTGGGATGAGGCAGTGCCCTCCTCTGCTCCTTCTCTCCCCGCCTCCCCACCACCATTGGGGCTGCTAAATGCTCCTACCAGCCATGGCTCTGCTGCCTGGCCTGCTGAGGCACTGAAGTCTCCATTGCTGCCTGGCCCAGGAGCATTGCACTGTGCTGCCCTGCTGGTTTCTTCCCAGCAATGTGACCTGCCTCCCCTGGAGCCTGGCATGGGAGCATGTTGGTGGCTTGCTGTGACAAAGCAGTGCCTTCCTGTCCTCCTCCCCGCCACATGCCTCCACTGTTGCTAAATGATCTTACCAGCCATAGCACAGTGCTACAGGAGGAAACCAGTGGAGCCGCCCGGTGTAATGCTCCTGGGCTGGGCAGCGATAGAGATGTCATTGCCTTGCCAGGCTGGGCAGGAGAGCCAGCACCACAACCCCCTGCACAGCACCGTTTACATCCTCAGCACTGCCTTCTGCACCTTTCCTCTTTCTCCTGTGCTGGGCCACAGGCTGCCTGCCCCACAGCAGCATCCTGGCACACCAGCTCCAGCAGTCCCCCACTCCTCACTCCCTGTTGTCCCCAACCCACCTCAAGCTGTTGTCACCTTCAGATGTGTGCAAAAACACCACATAGGGGAGGGGCCATTGCATCCTAGGATACTGGAGGACTTCAATTTGAGTAGCACAGATGCGGGGAGTGGCTACTTCTTAATGGAACAGGAACTGGGTAGTATGGATCAGGGAGAATCCTGCCCTGGAGTGATGTAACTTTGAGCTGCATAATGAGTGCTGTAAGCAAAGTAAGATAGTTAAAGTGTGGTGAAGCCAGGGGTTAAAAGCTCCAGGAGTTGCCTAAAATTACCATGTAACAAAGCCCTCAGCATAAGAGAAGAGCATGCATGCCTAGCACTGCTTCTAGTGCTGGTGCAGAGTGGGCACACTATGCCTTAGAGCAGCACTGACTTGGACCCATGTTGCTCTTCACTGACAAGAACTGTAATCTGAATGAATTATATCAGTCCAAAGAACTGTTTACTAAGTAGACACAACATACAAAGCATAATTATGTATACATACAAGTATTTTGCTGGTTTTCTAAGCATAGAATAAAGGGAGCACCATTAATGGGTGCACAAAATATTTAAAAGAATATTACCCTATTTTACGATAGTATAATACATAAAATAATTACTGCAATAAAGTCTTAAGCAATAGCTGTTTAATATTTTTCAATGCACTTCTGGATTTGATCCATCTGTGAAGCAGGTGGGGATTTAAAATTGATTTTTAGGACTTTCATATCATTGATCATGGACCAGATCCTATTTTTGTCTGCTCATCCAAAGCTCCCATTGTCTGTAACCCTTGTTAAGATTAAGGAGATTGTTAACATACTTTTCCATTAACTGAAAAGTCGGTTAAATTTGCCATTGCAGTGGGAATTTACACTAAGGGCTCCACAAAGCATCTGTGTACAGCACTTCTGTAGAAAACTTGCAATGGTCCCACCGGACTTTTTGAACTAAACAGTAAGGATTCAGCAGTTTTATGCCATTGGCTTTGCAGGTCCCACACAGAATGCTAGACTTAGTGCCTTTCTCTGGTCCATTTGTGAAGGGCCAAGGGGAGATGGAAAAAAAGAGGATAAAACTTCTTCTTCTTCCAGCTGTGAGGCCCAGCTACAGTTAAGTCTTGTAGAGTTTTTCTGTTCTGTGCATTCAGACAACTAAAATTCTTATCCAATCTCCCATCATCCTGATTGCTATCATACACATTTCCCTGGTCTTAACAAATTCAGTCCTGCCCCACTGATACCCAGCCAGGATGCTGCTGCAAAGATAATTTTTCTAGTCTGTCACTTTGACTGTTTCACCCCTTTCTTGGCCTCTTTCTTATGACTTTATCTGTAAACTTGTCAAACATAATCTCCTTGCTATCTATTTCAAAGCCCTTCACAGCTTAGCTCCACCTTTCATTTGCTACTGAGATGCTGATTCTCAATAGGGGCGTGTGAAGTGGGCCTTATTCGATTCAGATTCGGATTTTGCCTGAATCAGGACAGTGATTCGATTTGAATCAGAAGACAGCTTTAAATGTTTTTTTACATACCTTGAGGCAGCAGGCATGGTGCGTGATTGCCCTGATACTGGGGCACATGGAGCATCCCACAGGAGTGAGGGGGAAGGGGCCCTCCAAGTGCTCACCAAGTGCTCAGTGGTGAACCCAGAAACAGACAAGAAGTACTTCCGTACTTGGTTCATGATTAGTTAGTTCTCCTGGCTGTATGCTAAGATAATAAGAAAATAAATAATAAAGGGGTGTTTTTCCAGGTCAAGTACAGAGCAAACTAATATGGAAATCATCATGAATCTAAGAAAACTCCTGTAGAGCTTTCCCATGTTATTAGAAATACAGAAATATTCCCATCTGAGAAATAAAAGGCAATTTTAAAGAGGAAGGGAGCTGGGTGGGGGGGAAAGAAAGGAGGGCTTTGTAGACATCTAGTTTTATTTATTGATTAAGGGACAAATCCTGTACCACACTTCCCTGATGTAGTGAATTGATTACACGCCGTGGATCACTGCTCTTTGTCAGGTCTCTGTCAGTACAGAGATGGGCAAGCCAAGAGGCGCTTTTTGGCAACCCAGCGAGTGATTCCACAAGTGTATGAAGTTCCAAGTCCCCAGGGGCAGCCGCAGCTCTGAGAACCTGTGGGTTGGAACATTGTTTCGTGGCAGATCATCAGCCTAAACTGCCAACTGCGCCATTTATCAATCTAATATAATACTCACGCAGACATGCACAGACCTGGACCCCATGCTGGGACTTAACTCCTTTTTATAAAAAAGAGTTACTGAGGAAGGTTATGATACCTGGATGAAGCAATGCATACCTAGGACTTCTCCATCTTCCAGCGACAGTGACAGGGGAAATAATGTTTGATCACTATGGATATGTGCAAGTGTGATAGTTAAACTGAGGTAACCAAAATTAGGTCCCCTAATTGCCTGGGCATGCAGGTGTTCACAGGGCTTAAATTACCCAGAAAATGGCTGATCTAATGCTAGTTCACCTTACAGGTGAACTAAGTTTAGTTTGGCCTGGGTTAACCTGAATCTAAAATGGACTAACCCAGCCTAACAAATGCCTGCATGCAGTCACAGCACAGCCCTGGGGCTGCGAAAATCTAGCTGCTCACCACAGCCTTTGGGTTGTGCTGTTTTAACTCCCCAGATCTGCCAGCCCCCCTCGGACCCACCACTCCCCTCCAGGTGACCTCTAGCTGGCTGAGCAAATGCCTGCATGTGGCAGAATCCAACTCAGGTGCGGGGGCCCCACAGTAAACTGCCTAACTTGAGCTGGGTTGTCTGAATGCTTGTTCACACCCTACATTTTCTGCATTTAGAACTCAGTTCATAACTAATCTTTCAAATTTTGTTTTTGTAAACCTTTGTAAACTTTAGTTTTTGTAAACTTCTTGTAAATGTTCTTGAACACATCAGCATCCTTATACTTGCTATATACCTGTCCCACTTTAAACTTAGTGACAGATTGGCTGGCAAAGAGAGAGAGTTTTGTGCTTAATTTTGGGGGAAGATACTTAGGTACTACTGTGCTGGTCAAATTATAAAAATCTAGATGGGCACAATGGACCGTAAAAGTAAAAAGTCACTACAGTCTGTGTATTGATAATTCTTGTACTGTAAGAAGGAGTGCCCAAAAAGCCTATGCTATAACAGACTTTTATGGCTCCAAAGAAGCTATTACATTTTATCTTCTCAAGAATCCTCCGATTAAAGAGTCCTCAACTAGACCTTGACACAATAAAACATAATGATTCCAAAAGAGTTGCTATGGTCTATTGTGTCAATAATTTGCATACTAGTAAGGAGCCCCTGCAGTACCACAGTCCTTGACACTATAGACTATGGACTTGGTGTGCATAAGTGGCAGTTTCATTCCCAAACCAAGCCACACACTGGAGTTATTGGGCACATTATTTAAAAAACCAAAAGGAGGGAAGGGTGGTTTTAAGTGAATTAACAAACAAATGTAATAGTTCTTATCTTAAGCACACAAAAACATGCCATTTAAGGCTGGCACAATGCCATGTTAACCTGAGGGCTGGATCCTCAGTGGGTTATATCAGGATAGCTCCACTGACCACACCAGCTGGGAATCTGACCCATAGAGTTTAACTGAAGTTATACACAGTATCACAAAGGCTTCAGTGTGTTACCTTGTGTAACCTACCAACTTCTAAGTTTTCTGGAAACTGTGTCGATTAAGGAAGGACCAGCTACTTTAACTCTGAATCCTCTTTTTTTGTCTCCAAGTTGCATCCTAAATCTGACTTTAATGGTGATCTGTCTCTGCATGTGCATGAAAAGTTCCCTATATATGAATATTTTCCTGTATGGGAATAGCTTTATGAGTGCCAGAGAAGAATTAATGTCTGTATAAGATAAGAAAGAGAATCGACAATGACTGTTGGAAGGAGCTTCACTCTAGCTAGTGAGGAAGAATTTTTTTTTTTACTCTGCTGAGCACAAGTCCTGCTGTTAATAATTGAAGGTTGCTTTGTGGAGAAAGGACTGTCCATATCCATCATTTTGAAGATGAAATTTTTCAGGTTCTCTCTGTTTTATGCCATATCAAACAATCCTGCAGTACGCAATTCACACATTGCATGACCAGCTCCAAGTTTCCTGCCTTTGAAAAGTTTGCTATTTTGACTTAAGTATTGAGATACTTCTTTTCTATTACAAAGAAGATGCATCTTTTGAGGATTCAAAGAAGCAAAAAAGAATATCCTCATTTTCCTTGACAGAATGCTTGCTGTGTTCTCCATGTTGAGGACTGGCAAATATGAACAGACAGGTCTACCCTTTTATCCCTTCTTGTTACCCAATGTGGCTTTTAGGTCTTTCTCCAAATGAAGCACTCTGCAAGACATCCAAAGATGAAAGAGATGGAGAATGAACTCACCTACACAGAGCTTACCAAGGCTTTAACATTTTGATTGATAATGCTCCTGTACTTGCGGCATATATATTAAAACCCTTTTGCAGGCTTGAGTGAATATATCTTAGGGATAGATAGGGTACACTTTCTTTTTAAAAAGTTAGAGAAAAGAAATGTCCTGCTATTGGCTTATTTTTTATGCAAAGTTTGCAAGACTCCCCTTTGGAACATTGGTAGAGCTAGTAATTTGGTCCTTGCCTCACATCTCTCAAATTTGTCACGTTGTGTTTTTTTAAAAACCTTGGCTAAGTGCAGACAGTCCCAAAGTCCAAGACTGAATCAATTCAATCTTTGCAGGTTAGTTTAACCTGTGTGGATTGAACCAATAAGCAAGTGAGCAGACATTCATTCTTGATTCCAGAAATGCAGCCATGTGCCTGCAGTGACCCAGGCCAGAAGCAGGTGGGGGAGGAGGTACTAAAGCATGGCTCCCTGGTTGGGCAGAATAGACAGCTTGAGCCAAAGCTAGTCTGCCCATTCTGCAAGGCAGGGAATGTGGGGGGACATGCAAAGCATTTTGGGGTGCTGGGGGACTGTGAGTTAACTTGAATCAGGAGGAGATCTAGGACAGAAGTTCCATAAATCAATTTAACCTAAATCAGTTAAGTCTGATACTATGTCCATCCAGGTTTATCTTAAACTGGTTTGGCCATTTTGAAAGTGGTTTATGTGCACCGAACTTCTGTTGTGTTACAGATTTGAACCAACTTCCGATCACTTATACCAGTGTATGTGTAACTTCTGTCCCTAGTCCTTGTCATCATGGTGGAGGAGAGAAACTGTACAACTTCATAGATCGTTGGCTACAGCTGAGCTGTTGTGCACTGCAGACAGATTGCTGTAGACTGAGGACCCAGATTCATCTTAAGCTAATAGATAACCAAAGCAGATTAAATCCCTAGGAAGTGTTTCTATACAATGAAGAACTCCTCCTGGAGTTCTAACCCCTTGGACAAACATTTTGTTTCTGACTGTGCACATGGTAAATATTGCTCCAATACAAGCAAAGTTCGGTCATTTAGCAACCACTCCATGGACTGTAACCGCTTACTACTGTGCAAAATATTTTGTTAATGGGGTTTAGAAGCTTTGCTGTAAGGAATGAAAACATAAAAAGAATGGAAGTTAAAAAAAAAAAAAGAGCATAACATTTCCATGAAGATTGCGAAATGTCTGATTAATTATAGTTCCTTTGAAAAATCAGGAAAAGAGCTGGAACACACAGAGATGTGGGTATATGCAAAGAAGGGGAGTGTGTCACTACAGTAGGACTCCAGTTGCGTTTTTATTTGTTTTGCACTATGCTATTTCAAGAAGCACTTGATTTTTCCTAGTAGGAAAATGCTAAGTTCTGTGTGCACAGTGCTTGGTTTTCCTTTGGAAGCCCTGACTTTGCTGTGGCTGTTGTTATTGCTGTGCTAATGTTATCATACCCTGATTATTTTCATCATATATGTGTTTGATGATTCCCGTACAGTAATAACTTCTTTGCAGTCAAAAGCTGCAGCAGCCACAGCCCCCTTTAATACAATCCCCATTAAAAGCTGCCATTCTTAAATTAGCTCAGCAAAAAAGTGCATTTTATAGTCAAGCAAGCAGTAATTGGACACTGTGGCTATGAGTGGCCCTTGTGGTGTTTGGACCAATTCCAAATGTACCTTCTGTCTGTCTCTGACACAGGCAGACAATAGTAGTATTATTTACTGTGCTGGCTCTGTGTAATTCGACAGGCCAGCTGCAAGAACAAAGAACCACTAACATTTTGCCCAGCCCTATTCCCAACTGAAGGCCCATCTACATTTCATAAATAATTTCCTAAAATGCTGGATTCTCTTTCCTTTCTATAGCCTTTACTGTGCTAATTTAGAGAATAAAAGTTAGCCCTGCAAACTGCATCCTCTTCCTGTGCTGTCATTCCTGTAGATCCAATTTTTGGACCTTGAAATCTTCACCCTAGAGTCATTATTATGTACAATTTGTCTACTTTACTGAGCACAAGAGCATGGAGCTAGCCCTTGTACTGACTTTCCCATGATTCTAAAGTTAACCAAAGGGTTTGGTGGTGCTACTCATGCAGCAACTGAGTGACCTCTTGTGATGCTATTAGAATGCTGAATTTTAAAATATATTCAAAAGTAATATTCTTAATATACAGCAATGAGCAAAACACTAATGAACACAAGAGGGAGTATTAGTTAGTGGTTAATGTCAGGGGTCTGGAATTCAGGATTCTTGGATCTGATGTTGCCTTTGCTATTGATTTGGCTTGCATGTCCTTGGGCAGATTTTCAAAACTTAGAAAGCCTTTTGCCCTCTAAGCAAATGTATGTACAATCTCATGTCTAATTTACTGCAAATATATGTGTAAGTCTAAATGGCCAGTGAAGCACAAATTAGGTGTGACATTGCATGAAACTCCAGCAGGCTGTGTGGGAATTGATGCTCCTGTAAAATGGGTATAGCACTGCCTATCTCATAAGAAGCAATCAATCCCAATGGCATTACCTCTGTAGCTAATAGACACATTTCAGATTTTGATTTTTTTTCTCCCAAAGGAAGAGATGTGTTACTCACAAAAATGTCACCCTTTTTCTTGATCAGCTCACTTTCCTTCTGTTTTCTCATCTCACTCCTCTATCATGGTTTGTTATTGACCTTCACAGTTGAACTTTAAACTTGTGAAACAGCCAGATAGAGTTGAGTAACAGAGTCACATTATCCCTCCATAGAGGTAACATGTGAGAGAGAATATGGGAAAAACGAGGATTGTGCACCCTATACTTGGAGTCCTCTGTCCCCCGGCAGACAAGGAAGTAAGAGGAGGATGGAAGAGGCAAGTTAACTGCACCCAGTAAAGGGCTGCAGTATATTACTCCAATAGGGGATAAGACAGGAGCTGTGAATTCGCTCTGCATTGTATTTCCTTCAGGGCTTCTCTCTAGTGTGTTGCTACTGCAGCCCACCCATCACACAAGGAAAAGACTAAAGGCCTTGTCTAGCTTGCGGAGTGCTATTTCATAGGGCATAGGCTCCATGTTCTTATATGTCTGTAATGTACAACACACATCTATGCAGTGTCCTGTAATCATTCAACCTACTGGAGAATTCAAGTTTGTAAATCCTCAGTCCTGCATTATTATCCTAAATTGTGCCTGATCATGTGAAATAGAAATATGTAGAAACCCATGTTACCCCTTGAATTTTTAAATTTGGTCTAGTGTCCCCTAAATAATTTGTTAGATGGGCTATAGGAAATTACTTGGGCCTACTAGTTAGGTAGGATTCATAGCCACTTAATGTACTGCTCAATAAATGCCTTCAAATTCTAGCAGTGTACAGCAGCAGTGACCAGCACACTCAGAAAAAAGCATATTGCAAGATTAAATGAGAGAACTACAGAAGGAGGTTATGTGGTTACTAATCAGCCAACTGGGGCATGCTTGCAGCAAGGCATGGTTTCTTTTAACTATTCCAGCTCTTGGGAATATGCTGCTGCCTGAAACCACTTTGACTACCCACTGTGTGGAGCAAAGGTGTTCAGGCAGGACCACTTCAGGGTTTATTCTGGGTTGTTTTTTGCTGCTGCTGTTGTTTTATTTTGATGGACTTAGAGAGACCATTGATTTGCTTCAAAAATCCACTTTAATGAGCGTCGATCTGTTCACACAACTGATGCACTAATTACTTACGGGTGAAATTGGCATTAAGTCTCTGGAACTTGGTTGCACTGCTGACTTAAAAAAAAACCTAAACTAAGTCAGGTCAGCAAAATTCACACCAAATATTTCCCTAAATAAGAGGTGCCCAAATGTAAGAGATCAATCTGAATTAAAACATCCAGCTTGATGAGTGATATCAAACATGACAAGAACTTTTTAGGATTCCTGGAGAAAGCTGAATTGCAGGCACTAACATGCAGGCTTGATTGCTTTCACAGTGAGAAAGCCAGACCTCTCAAAAGCTGTGGATATGTTCCTCCAAATGACTAGTTGGACAACAATAATGATACTCTTAAACTTGGAGTTATATGCTGGCCAGAAAACAAGAATTCCCTTTCATGAAAAATGTTTGATTTTGACATTGTCTTTCTCTTGCATAAGAGTAAAAGCTAGACTTTTCTTTTTTCTTTAAAACAAAGAAAAATACAGAGAGACCCCCCTCAGCCACCAGCCACCATTCCATTTACCAGTGCCAGAGGAGCCAATGACAAGAACCTGGTGATTTTTAATATACACACACACACACACATACATGCATGCGTGTGTGTGTATGTATTAAAATATGTGTATGTGTGTATGCATATGTTGGAGTTGCATGATATATGTGTGTATGTGTATTTAAACAACCCATTTCATCTGCAGACACCTAGGTAGGTGGTGAGAAAATCTGACTGAAATTGCTTCAGTGCCTGATTTAGGACTTATAAAGCTGAGACTTTTTTATATCCAAAACAAGCATCCTAATTGGTGGATTTTGGTGGATTACATTATGTAGATCTAATACTATCTCATTTTGTCCAGAAAGAAGCTAGTCCTGGACCTGAGAAACCTTTCTGATAAAAGTTGCATAGAGTGGATGCATTGGCATGCAAAGTTTTGGTTGTGATGAAGTAGCATTTTCCACCAGGGAAAAAAATTATCAAAAATGTTCTGGCTGGTTCCATGGTCTTTGACTTCAGTTCAGGCAATGAGCAAATTAGCAAGCTGACTGTTTCAGGGCTGAACATTTCACTGCATTTCATCTTTTTAAGAAACAGAAAATGGATCCCCTTTTTAAATTAGGGGGCCTCCTTTGTTTTCAGCAGATTGTACAGTGATATCCCTGGAACAACTTCATGCTTGGTAAGTCTGATGAAGTCATCCGTTTCACCTCAGGAATAAGTTTAGTCCTGTAAGCGTATGAAATGCCATACTTTCATGCATACAGCCATGAGAAATATATATTTGAATTGTTTTTCAAAAACTTTATATAATATTATATAGCTGGCACACTGGTGACACAGGATTCTAAGCAATGATGGAAATCTGGCATTTCATCCCACTTAAATTTGGAGTAGATCTTTGACAGAGGTTTTCCTCGAATGTGAAGTATTTGGATTTAATGTTTGCAGTCAGGTCCATTATATGAATAGTTTTAAGCTTCATTTTAAAATCCAAAACCAAATCTGCAGTTCAGGCCAAGAGTTTTTTGAATTTATACAGACCTAATCACACAAAAGGAAAAAATATTAAGTAATCTATTACTAAGAGAAAAGCACATCCATTAAGTAGAAAAGAAAATTTACTGCATGCTGCCAACAAGCAAAGATACAAGAATCCAGAGTTAATGCATTGCCTCTGGACAGATGCAGATGTGTGTTGTTTCCCTGGCCCCTGTGTGGTTTGTGGACTTATCCCATGGCTGAACCAAAAGGGTAGAGAGGCAATTCTTGGCTAAATCTGAGCAAGGATTAGTTTGAGTGCTGTGTTATGTGGTGGTATAGATCAGAGCAAATGGGTCTGTAAATACCATGCAGTATCTTTGTGTTCAAGTCCAATGTAAATATGACTACAAGAAATATATCTACATGGCTGAGATGCAGCATTCTCTGCTGTGGAAACAAATGCTGCTTCACCATTTTTCAGCTGTAGAGCTGGTGCAGTTCTGCTGCACCAGGGCGGAGGATAATTTTGAAATGGGGAAGAGGGGGGCAGCAATGCAGAGAAGTAAATAGCAGCAGCAGGGAGCTCAGATCCAGAGTGGCTTCCAACATGCTAGGAGCCTTGGCAGTTTGGAGCCCACTGAGGCATGATTAAAGTACCCATTTCTAGCTAAGTGATCCACCAGCAGAAAAGGGCTACTTAGATTGGGTACAGTCAAAAGTTTTCCCCATCCTTGCATCAAGCAACATGTTTCTAAATGCACTGTAGTTTAATGTAACCAACAGCAAGTCTGCCAAAAGGTATTCTAATGTCCTAGCTACTCATTTTTAGAGAGCTGTCACAGACATTTGGGTATATATAGGGCAGTAATCAAGAAGACCATATACTGTATTTGATCACATATAACATGCACCTTTCTCCCCAAAAAACAGCTGCTGGAGATTGGAGTGCACATAATATGTGAGGAAATATGGTAACAGCAGTTTCCGTTTCAGTGGGGCAAAAGCAGAAGTAAAGTCTGCACAGATCCACCAGGAGCAGAAGAAATGACCAGACTTGGCTCTTCATGTTCTGCTACCCAGTTATTTACTATAAAAAAACCCATGTTTTTGAATAACAGAATGAAGAAAAAAATGGTGTATATCTTATTCCAGGGCATGCTGCAGATGAGAAAATACAGTATGTCATTCCATCCTGCCCTTATTGAAGTTAGTAGAAATTTGGCCACCTACGTCAAGGGGCTATGATTTCACCCAAGAAAGGTGACCTGTAATTGCAAATTTCTATTATGATTATTTCTTTTCTTCAGAGAGAAGATGAATAGCGTGTTTAAAAGTATGAATCAAAGGGAGGGAGGTATTATTTTCATCCAGCCTGTTTTGATCTCCCAGCAAGAAGAGCTTTACAAGTAGGTTTTTTTTTTTTTAAACCCGGGTTTAGAAGCCATTCACTTTTCAACAGCTTTTTTTGCTGTCGTTTTTAAAGAAAGCTTATTAGAAATTGTCTTGAATGTGTAAATAAGTTCTGGTTGGAGCCTCAGCTGGCCCATTTGACCACAAACCACAATGATAAGGCTTAAGTCAGGCCTACCATAGAGTCCTTTTTAAAAACAGCCACAAATGATGGGGATCAGTATGGTCTGCTGGCCACAGAATAATAGACCTTAACCATGATTAACCTTTCTTCACAACACTGACTCATTGTCAGGACCACTAAGGCTAGAATTCCTTTGCTTATCAAGCTACTCTCCAGTGGGGTTTCTTTCTTTTTCTGGACGTAGCTTTTAAATAAAATTAAACAACTTCATTGTGCTACAAGAGAAGACAATCTGCAGAGAGCAGTAACATGGATACATGAGAACTAATATTTATCCAGGGATCTTTGTCAGGTTTAAAGTTTGGGCCCATTTACTCAGAATGCATCACAGTGAGGCAACATGCAATCGCATGGCATTTTTCAACATGGCATGGAAGAAAGCACATTAAAAAGCTAGCTTTGCTACAACAACAACAATCCCAGATTCCCTTGTTTTGAAATTAGCTTGATCTTATTTTGTTTTCAAGTAGTTCATCCTATTTTCAAAATGATTAACAATAATGTCTAAATATTTTCCCAGTATTTTTGGTCAATATTTATCAGCAAACGAAAAGATTGACAAACCATCTTGATTATTTTTCAAATTTTTTTTCCAAGGAAGTCTTAAAAAAGTTGAAAAAAAAAATCACTGTTTGCTCATAATAGCCAAGTAGATGTGGACCATGTTTCCCAGAATGTATTTCACAAAATGTCAATTTTTTTGTGGAAGAAAAGGTTTGTTCAAAAGAATGTGATGGGTTCTAGATATAATTATAACCCTCTCAGTGCTGTAACATAACTCGTTAACCCAGCAATCTCTTTTTAACATTTGTTATTCATTAGGGTCTGAAAATGAGTCTGCTGCCGGACATAACCAAAAACAGATAAAGACAATTGCAATCATGAGGAACTTACAGTCTACCAGACAGTTTTTTTTAACAGAATTTGGCCCCCTGTAGAAGAGAGGAGCCAAATCACATTTTAACATAATCAGAGGATGGAGGATACCCTGGCACAGTACATGTAGTTGTCTCTTAAGTCTGTTCAGTCTTTGTCATTGCATTTCAACTGATGCTGACACATATGTATGCAGATAGATAGCTATACATACATCTCTTCATATGTATAAAATCTTTAGATGCTCAGTTGATGCTATGAACGCTTTTTTCTGTGGATTTAAATGCACAGAGCTCCAGCAAAGACTGCCCATAAATATCTACCATACCCCTACCCCCGCAGAGAGTAAAACATGAATTTAATTAAAAGAATTAATAGTAAGGTACTTCATCTGATAAGAGGCAGTATCAGTTAGGGACTTATTACAGTATGTCTTGTGTACATTAGGGCCCTGACTTATCTTTCTTCTTCCTGTTTTTCTCAAACCACTGTGTGCTGGATATGCACACTGAGAATTGGAGTAGTCAGAGCAGCTAAAAGCTACAGGCAAAATTCTGCTTTCAGTTACACCAGAACAACCCTTTTGATTTCCATGGGGGTGCACCAGTGTAACTAAGTACAGAATTTAAACAGCTGCTGACTTCCATCCCAGATGTGGATGCACTTCATTAGTGGTCAAAGTGATCCCTGCTTGTGGGAAATTTCAAGATAAAAAGCCATATAGACATAGGGCTCCAGTTCGCTATATTCTGTGTGTGCAAACCATGATTGCAATAGTGTTGAACAGAGGCAACTGGAGACAAAAAAATCCCACCATAGTAAATGGTAGATGATATTATTAATTCTTGTGAATAACTGTATCATTTCTGATGGAAGGAAGGAAAATGGCATGAGGGTGAGAGAGAGCATCCACTCAAAGCTCAAATGATTGGCAAATTTGAACAAACTACTTCCTGTCATTGCAGTAGCAGGACATTTTCAGTGCCCTTGTCCTCATGCCGTGCCTGTAACAGATTAAAGCAGTAGCATAACTAGGGATGGGTGAGCAGGGTACCAGCTCCAAGCACCAACTTAGAGGGGGCTGCTGAAGGGTTGGCTGCTGCTGCCACTGTGAAAGACACAAACATAATTTGTTATACCTCTGAATTAAAGGGTGGTTTGATTTTTTAGGCATTCTGCCTGGTAGGTATGTGCGAGGCTTCCTAAAGTTTTTAAAGAATGGATTAGACAAATACTTGTCTAGGATGGCTTAGATAGGGACAACTCTGCCTCAAGCAGGAAGTTGGACTAGATGACCTCCAGAAGTCCCTTCTAACCCTACTTTTCTGTTTGTCTATGATCTAGATAAAAATCCAAAGTGCGAGTATCACTGCTGCAAATGTTCGTCTTACTTGTCTGTTATGTCTCATAAGATATAATCAGTTGATCGGAGACGTTCTCAGCTGCTCAGTATTTACTTATAGCAAAACAACTATCAAAATAGAATGTTTAATTCTATTTGAAGGTCAAATATGAGTGACTAATTTTAAATGATATAATTATGCTAATAAAGTGGAGTTAAGAAGCTGCTAACCTGTATCACACAGAGTCAACTGTGAAAATCTAATACTGTTTTCAAAGATTTCTGTTAAATGAACATCAGTGACTGTTACCATTGTGGTAAAGAGATGGTGGTGTTAACAGGATGTGGCACAGATCAAATCTATAGAAAAAGACCTTACACTTTTAAGGGATGTTAAATAACAAATTGCTAATATGAATATTACTATAGATCTTACAATTTTAGGATTCTTTTCTACTGCCCCAGAAAGATACAAGCCATGGCAAATCACTTAGTTTGTACCAGAATAAGTGCCATCAGACACAGGATACTGGAGAAGAGGTATCAGTTCCAGAATAGTCATTTCTATGCAAGCCCAACACATACATGTACTGATTTTCCTAATTACATGTAGTTAATTTGTTGCATTGTTAATTATATTGGAGCCCCACCTTTATGTCAGGACAAATAGTAGGACTATTCTGCCAAATACTGTACAAATACAAGGAAAACAGATACATTTTGTCCTATCAGAAATGGTGCTGAATTCAAAGTCCTGTAGAAAAGTTACCATCTCCCAGCTAGCAGCAATGTAAGGACCCCTTTTCTGCTTTTGAGTTCGTGCTGGCACTTTGCACTATTCACAACTGAAGTTGCATTTAGCAGGTCCAAATCCGATTCTCTGTTCAACCTTTGTCTTTACCCATTACTTTAATGAAGTTTTCCTTTTATTGAAATGCTGTTCAACAAAGCATTAAAAGCCTATTTTATTGTGTGTTGCATTGGTAAATGTCATTGGTGGAGACATTTCTGTAGCTGGCCCCAGTAGGAGTCTGACACTCTCATTGTGACTAGCTGTTTATTGTGCAAGCTGCTGACTAACTCACAGTAACTAAAATATAATTTTCCAAAATAGACACAGATGACAAACAGATATTCACTGCAGAGAGCCAATATAACTAAGGAGCACACTCAAGGCTCTTCTAGGTGTACTTCACAGGCTCATTATAATCAGCAAATGGATCTTAACTCAGGCTGTCACCTACTCAACTCAAAGCTATTCCTTATTTTCAAGGCCCTGTCTCATCTTGCCACTTCAGATAAAGCTAAGGGGGTCATCACGTGCTTTGGTATCAGTTTCTCTCAGATGGTATCTAAGTACTGTTTTTTTCTATCCTTAAAATCCACATTGTTCTCTCATCCTGCTGCTGGTCAGAGGTGCCCACTTTCACTGAGGAACTAGGTGATTCAAGAGTGACTACCTGTGGGGCTTCTCCAACCTGTCCATCTATTGGAATCAACACAAAGGGCACACTATACTTGGCTTTTTCGCACCTATATGTTATTGTAACATGTACTGAGTCTCTCAACATGGTTGCCTCGTATGGCCTTGTAGCTATTACCATATATTCAGTTGTGTATGTAAGATAGATATATATCTAAAACAAGCATCTAACTGGGATGTAGAGAAGACTAAAGGGAAAATCAGTGCCCACAGCAACATACTTCAAAAGCTGCTCATCTCAAAGTGGGGAGTGAATCCAACTACATTACAAACCACTGATACTGCCTTGTGTTACTGCACTGCAGAGTATGCAAGTACAGCATGGGAACGATCATTTCATGACAAGAAAATAGACCCAGTTACCATGAAATAACAGGGGCATTTTTACATGTGTTTCAGGAGGGGTGGGGGAGGAAGTGCACTTCAATCAGAGCTGCTCCAACAGCCACTGTAATTAAAGCTCCTGGAGTGTCTCATGTATCAGTGTCCCTGTGCTTCAAAATGGTGGTGGGGGCACTTCATCTAAAGTTTGTTTGACAAACTTTAGATAAAGTGCCCCTGCTGCTATTTTTAAGTGCAGGGATACTGGTGCACAAGATGCAGGAGGCAGGCTGTAGCATAATAATCACCACACCCCAGCAGAATCGATTAATCGAGTCTGCTCTGATGCGCTGTAATTACAGTGCATTGGAGCAGCCTCCTGGCTCATGTATAGGCACTAGTGCTGTGCAAAGCCTCAGTCCCTGATTCGGTTCAATCTGAAATGTGGCCAAATCTCTGAATCCGAATCAAATCAGGAGACCCTTTAATCTCTCCAAATCAAATCAGAAAATGAGCTGTGCTTGGTACCTTGAGGTATGTAGAAAAAATGTTTAAAGCTGTGTCTATGGCTGAATCACTGATTCTCTGAATCAGCATCGAACCTTCAGATTTGGATTTGGCCAGATCAAATTGGGACAGTGATCCGAATCAACGAATCAAATCACTTTTCCCGATTCAGGCAGAATCCAAATTGAAAATGTCCTGTTTCGTATACCCCTAATAGGCATCCAGGATGTCTAAAGACAGTACCAAAGAATAGCTGTACTTACTGGCTGGCATTGCAACACCTGATATCAGAAGAAAGGTAGTGTGCCAATAAAAAAGATCATGACAGATAAAAGACCTTAGACATACACTCTCTGGTCACAAAGAAGTAACTAAACAGCTTAAAACATGAAATACCATTCAGTGACCATTGTTGCACTGTTGGACACAACGGCTGGCAGACTACGACCGACATTATGGAAGGGAAGAATATGTGCAGTCGGGTGCTCTGAAATGGACCTGGAATCCGAGAAGGACCTTCCAAGGGGGGCAGATCTAATTTGGCCAACATATCCTGTGCATGCAAACTGGAAGATTAAAAACAAACATGATCAAAAGGGTCTACAATAATGACATGAATATATGGGAGTGCAGTGAAATGCAGACTATGGAGCACATGCTTGCTAGCCCACTCCTGGGTGAGGCCTGTATGACAGAGGACCTCGCTGAAGCAACAAAGAGCTATTGCTCATGCATGATTCTTGAAAATATCTAGCTTATGACAAGGACATGAGAAGAAGATGACGACTGGGAGGCCACAGGCTTGTATTGGGTCACTGTTGACTGATATCATCAAAGAATTATTATCCTTGCCTAGAATAAATAAGCAAATTCCTTAAGAATAGGACACTGAGCAAGTGGTTTACACAACAATAAAATAAAATCCTCTGATATCCTTTGTGTCATATGATAAAATAAAGCATAGATTCAATGTGAGGCTCCTTGTGGCCATAATGGCCATGTCCAGATGTGCATAGATGTTTAGTTCCCTGGAGACAACTAGCAGTGGTGCACCTTGTGGTGCCACTGGTTGTCCCCAGGGAACGCCTGTGCCACACGTGTGCTAATGCATGGCAAGTTACCCTGGGTGGGGTAGGGTCCTTACCTGGTGTTCTGCGGGCCTCCTGGGACTGCAGCAGCAGAAAGTTCTGCCCTTGATGTCTAAGTCATTGTAAATTCTAGGAAGATTTTTTTTCCACGAAACTTGTCAATTTAATTTAAATTTAAATGAAAAATTCAGAGATGGGATTACCAGGCAAAATAAGTAAACCCCCATTTTGATTACATCAGCAATTTTTTCAAAGCAGGTTTCAATTTTCAGATGTCCTTCATTCCAACAAAAAGTCAAGACTGTGGAATTATGGAGGGTGATGGTAGATATGTCAGTTTGATCAGTTGCAAAAGATTGCATTGTGATTCCTACCGAATTTTAAAAGGGTGGTGGGCACATCTCTTAAAAAAAATACATCATACCCTTATTATGAATGATTTTTCATTTGGTTGAGGCTAACTTGATAAATCATTGGGATCTCTTGGCTCATACTTCTGCTTTCTGAGGATACTTGTACACAAGTACGGAGGCTGCTCTGACATGCTGTAATTACAGCACATCAGAGCTGATAATTATCACGCTCCAGCAGCCTCCTGCAATTTGTGTATTAGCACCCCCATGCTTAAAAATGGCGGTAGGGGCGCCTGAACTAAAGCTTGCCAAACATGCTTTAGTTTAAATGCCCCTTCACTGTTTTTAAGTGTGGGGATGCTGATCCACAAGACACTGTGGTGCTTTAATTACAGCGGCTCTCAGAGCCATTCTAATTAAAGTGTCACCACCTCACCCCCCGAGCATGTGTAAAACTGCCTTGAGCTACTTCTCAGGTTGCTCAGCTGTTAACGTGTTCTGGGATTGGGCCATATAAGCAAGAAACAGTGTTTAGAAGGCATTCAGACATTTTAAGAATGCAGCATCTTTCTTCACTAAGCTGAGATAAACCTTTCAAATGTATCGTATAAAAAGCCTGTGTCTTAATATATTGGATAATCCACAGCAAAACACTATTTAAATATATTGGTTTCCATACGAGCAACAGAAAGGTAATTTCCAATATCTGTAAACACAGTGAATATGAGAGAGACTTACACAAACTGACCTTACCAGAACTGTTCAAATTTTGCAGTGAAATTGATAGATTTACATGATGCATATGCAGCAAACCTCTTCATCTTCATGTCCTTGTGCTCATTATAAAGGCATGGACGCAGAGCATGGTTTATAGAGTGATGATAAAATACACCATGGCACCTGGCCTCCCTGCAGAGCTCTGAAGATTTATCTGTCTTTAGATGAGGTACTGTACAGGGATAGCTCACTCCCGTTGCTGCGCTTGTGAACTTAAACCTGGATTTGAAAGGATCACTCATCTGGTTAGAAGAATAATTTAGTCTTTGCCCATTCTAGAGTTTGTATTCGCAGGCCTGTACTGTAATAAAGGACATCAGTTTACTAAATTGTGCTGAATTGTGTTTTTTTGGTTTTGTGATTTAAACTACATGCATTAAGGGGTCTAATGGTAGTTTTTATCTCCACAAAAACCCTGCTTTAGTTGAACAGAGCCTGTCTGCTCTTTGTGCTAATGTACGCAGAAGGAAGACCTTGAAGAAGGGTATGTGGGTGAAACCAGATTGTAAGCTGAGAGTAGTAAATCCATGCCACTATGAAGCATGTTCTAAGTTTTACATTGATGCATTAGAATCTTTCATTTGCAAGGATACTGAAAATCTAAAATCTTTTTTTCTACTGCATTCAAAATGCAATGTTAACTGGTATTTAATGGGACATTTTTTATCAGATTGGTGGTTTTAACTGCTTTATTCATCTGATCTGAACTCTACCTTTTAATAATTTTAAAACTCAGAGGCCATTCTTTCCTTTAAAAGACGTGAACATATATAGGAATGTCTAAGAATAATGCATATTTTGTGGAAAGGAGGTTGAGAAATTTGCTAAATTTAACAAATAATTAGTATGGTGACTTGACTTGTGTAAAATTATTAATGTGAAAAATGTGACTGCTGTGAGATTTGGCTTAGCTTTCTATTGTTATTACTGTTATTAACTTTGTCATCTCATGTTTGTATTGTGGAAGGGCAGAATAGCCTCAGCTGAGATTGAGGACCCACTGTGCTAGGCATTGAACAAATGTATAGTAAGAAACAGTTCCTTCAGCCAAGAACTTACAATTTAAAAAGTTTATACAGACTGCCCTAGTCTACTGATACAAAACTAACAATACCAATGATACCATTCCTTGCAGAACTGCAGTCTTGCTTACATGAATGCACCTTCTTAACTTTAAGCATTTGACTAGGGACAGACAGTACACATAAACCAGTTTAAGTGTTCAAAAACTAGTTTAAACCTGTAACAGAACCAACATTCAGTTCACATAAACCAGTTTCAAAATGGCTGAAACTGGTTTGAGATAAACATGGTTGAATGTAGTATCAGACTTCTCGGCCTTTTAGCTAAGATCAAGGCCCTCCCCCACGTGCTGTGTGGCTGCAAGCCGCACGCCAGAGCCTGGCAGCTGTGCCACAACGCTGTCTAGGACCGCCTGGTGCGGGCCATCCCGGCCGGGGCGGGAGAGATCTCCGTGAACCGCACCGTCCCGGGCTGTGAGAACCAGCTGCGCCCCGACATTGTTGTCACAGACCACGAGGCCAAGAAGATTGTGATGGTGGACGTCACCATCCCATTTGAGAACCGGCGCCAAGCCTTCACCGACGCCCGGGCTCGCAAGCGGGAGAAGTATGCCTCGCTGGCCGACACCCTGAGGGGCCGCGGCTATGACGTGACGGTGGACGCGCTCATCGTGGGGACGCTCGGAGCCTAGGACCCCAGCAACGAGAGCGTCCTCCGTGCCTGCCATATTTCCCGCTGCTACGCCAAGCTGATGCGCTGCCTCATGGTGTCCGACACCATCCGCTGGTCCTGCAACATCTACGTGGAGCACATCAAGGGCCACCACCAGTACATCGACCCCTCCAGACCAGCTGCCGCCGGACCGGACCCGGAGGACACCGCCGCCTGAACCGCCCCCCCACCGCTTTGATTCGTGTCAAGAGGTCTTCGCCGCCACGGACGACCCCGCCCTACCCGAAGAGGACCCCCGCGATCGGACTCTATGGACTGAGACGCTCACTCCAAGCCACTTCCTTCAACATCGCGGACCACTGTAACGGGTACGTGTGTATCTATCTCCTTTCCCTCTCAGCGTCACGACCCCCACCTCCCCCTTCCACATCCCCCCACCCCCGGGCTTAGTTGGCTAACATTGTATGGTATGTAACCTAGTCGCGTTCCCCTCCTCTCCCCCATCCCTCGATTGTTAGTCCCTCGCTCGGGCACTTTGTATTTCCATCTCAGTTTTGTCATCTTTTTCCTGGATTCCCCATCCAAAACATCTACTAATAAAAGTCCATCTGTTCTTATCAGTTTAATTGCTGAAAAGACGGAGAACCGCTTCCTTTTTGCACGCTCGGCCTGGTATTGCACCTCTTCCAGGACCGACACCCGCCCTGTCTGGTAGACTGCCGGAATAATAGCAGCAAAAAGTGAGCTGACTAGCAGCTTGCTTTCCTTTTCTCCAGTGCAGCGTGGGTTCTTATCAGTCCTGACGGGCGAGGAAAGGCGGTGCCGCCAGTACGTCCGAAAGAGCGCCAGTTGCGCAAGCCGCCGTGCTGCTCAGGTGAGTAGCCTATGGGTCATCCGGTTCACCGGACCCAATGATGCAAAAGCCCTGACTCGGGCTAGTAGCCAAAGACCTTGGGTCTCCTTCGGTCGGAGTAGGCGAACGCCTGTGCTTGGAGGACCGAATGTGGGTAAAACACCTCCGGACCAAGGACAGCCTGATCCACTAATAAGAACGCTCAAGGCACTTGGAGACCCCTGCTAGGGCGAACCACCAGCCATGGATCTTGGAAGACCCTCCTAGGAGGGTGAACCAGTGGACCCGAGCCGATGCACCCCCGCGATGTTGGATCCCCGGACATCAACCGACCCCCGGAGGCAGAGAGACTCTCAGAGCCTGGAACCTCAGCAGACGAGAGCCACCTCCTGATGGAGGACCCCAGACCCCGAGGACGCTCCCTGAACAGCGGCAGAGTGCCCTGAGAGGCCCCGGGCCCCTCTTGGCCCCCATGGACCCTCGGTGACGACGGCGAGCCCCGAGTGGCGATGAGCCCCAGACCCCAGCGGTCCCAAGGACGACCTCCCCATGGGTCTCCCCACACGGGTGGAGGAGCCCCAAACCCCCCCAAAACCCGATCCCCCCATGTACGACCCAGGCGACAGCGTATATGCAACTGTGCTCAATTTCCTCCCTTTCCCTCTACCCGCAAAGCTGTTGTGCCCCACCTGCCACCCACCAAGGCAGTACAGGGTGCACAACGATCTTAATATGCACCTACGGCGCTTCCACCAGCTGCGCCTAGCATTCTACTGCTCCCGCTGCGGCATTGAGTACGAGACCCTGAAGCTCCTCAAGAACCACCACAAGGTCTGCCAGGGCCCCAGAGCCAAGAGGAGGCCCAGCACACTGGTGAGATCCGCCGCCTCGACCCACACCGTGGCACGAAGACCCACCAGGCTGGCCGCACCACTGACAACCCCACTGGACCAGACCTCCAGGGACCATCCGACGGAAGGACCTGCCCCAGCAACGCCACCAAGCAGGTTGACTCCCAGAACTCCCCAACCGGACGTGACACCCCGACTGGAAACCACCCCTCCCGGACCCCTGGGGCTGCCCGACCCACCGAGGACCCCGGAGCTGCCCGGGGAGGCTGAGCCGCCAGGAGCCCTCCAGCTCCCAGGCGTCTCGGAATCCCCAGGTGCAGACCCTTCCCCACAGCAGAGGATGCCCACCCCGTGGCAGGCCCTCTGGCTGGAGGAGCTCTCTTGGGCCACCACCTTCGAGGCCTTCGAGGCCTCGGTGACTTGGCTCATGGAGGAGCTCTCGGCGGCTGCCCACCCGGCCCAGCCCCGGAGAGGCGCCGACGGCACACCGACAATGCGATGAGACAACAGACCACAGCCACAGTGGCAACCCAGGCACCAGCGCTACGACCCAGCAGCAGCCTCCTGGATCCAGAAGTTACACCGAGCCAACCGCCCCAAGGCGGTGAGAGAGATCCTGCAGGGGGCCTCGGCCTTCTGCCAGGTCCCCTGGGAGACCCTGTTCCGCTATTTTAGCAGGGTCTTCAACCCCCTGGCAGAGGTGGCCACCCCACACCCCGCGACCGTCGAAGCGCTGACCCCCGTCTCCCCCGGTGGAGGGGTTCGAGGAGGCCTTCACGCCACAGGAAGTGGAAGCCCGCCTGAAGAGGACCAGAGACACTGCCCCCGCCAAGGACAGCATCAGGTATGGTCTCCTCAAAAAAAGGTGACCCAGGCTGCCTCATTCTTTCTGTTCTCTTTAACAGGTGCAGAGAGTTCTGCTGGACACCTGCCGCCTGGAAGAGGGCCATGACGGTTCTCATCCACAAGAAGGGGGACCCGACCGACCCAGGCAACTGGAGACCCATCGCCCTGTGCTCCACGGTGGCCAAACTGTATGCCAGCTGCCTGGCGGCCCGCATCACCGACTGGGCAGTGACCGGCGGGGCTGTCAGCCGCAGCCAGAAGGGATTCGTGTCAATGGAGGGCTGCTACGAACACAATTTCACCCTCCAGATGGCCCTGGACAACACCCGGAGGACCAGGAAGCAGTGCGCGGTGGCGTGGCTGGACATCTCCAACACCTTTGGCTCGGTGCCCCACTGCCACATCTTTGACACCCTTCGTGAGCTGGGCTTGCCGGATGGCGTCATTGACTTGGTGTGAGAGCTCTACCTCGGATGCACCATGACCATCCGCGCAACCGATGGAGAGACCGCGGAGATCCCCATCTGGTCGGGGGTGAGGCAGGGCTGCCCCCTCAGCCCTATCATCTTCAACCTGGCCATGGAACCACTCCGAGCCATGGCGGGCGGCCCCAGCGGGCGTGACCTGTACGGCCAGAAGCTGAGTGTCCTGGCCTACGCCAACGACCTGGTCCTCCTGGCCCCTGATGCTGCCCAGCTGCAGCAGATGCTGGACGTGATGTCCGAGGCGGCCAGATGGATGGACCTGCACTTTAATGTCGCCAAGTGCACCTCCCTGCACATTGACGGCAGGCAGAAGAGCCACGTCCTGGACTCCACCCTCACGGTCCAGGGCCAGGCGACAAGGCACCTGCGCGACAGTGAGGCCTACTGCCACCTGGGGACGCCACCGGCCACCGGGCCAGGCAGACGCCGGAGGAGACCATCGCCGGGATCGTGAAGGATGCCCACAAACTGGATTCGTCCCTGCTGGGCCCCTGGCAGAAGATCGACGTGGTGAACACCTTCCTCATCCCCCGCATCGCGTTCATCCTGAGGGGGTTGGCAGTCCCCAAGACCCCCCTCAAGAAGGCGGACACCGAGATCTGGTGGCTGCTCAAGAAGTGGCTGCACCTGCCGCTGCGGGCCAGCAACGAGGTCCTACACATCCCCTACCAGCAGGGAGGCGCTAACGTGCCTCACATGGGAGACCTCTGCGACATCGTGGTGGTCACTCACGCCTTCTGCCTCCTCACCTGCCCGGATGCCACGGTAAGTACCAGCGCCACCAGTGCCCTGGAGGAGACCGCCCGCAAGAGGATCGGGCGGCAGCCCACAGGGCAAGACTTGGCCACCTTCCTCAGTGGCTCACTGGAGGGCGAGTTCAGCCGGGACAGCGGGGACTTTGCCTCGCTGTGGAGCCGAGCCCGCAACATCACATGCCACCTCAGGAACCGCCTCGGCTGCGCCTGGACCTGGACCGAGGAGCGCCAGGAGCTGGGAGTCTGCCTGCGCCCAGCCCCGCACGCCGACTGCATCACCGTGACATCCCGCACGAGGACTTTCCTGGAGAGGTTCCTGAAGGATGCCGTCCGCAACAAGTACACCAGCGACCTGAGGGCCAAACCGGACCAGGGCAAGGTCTTCGACGTCACCTTGAAGTGGGACACTAGCAACCACTTCATGCCCAGCGGGAGTTTCATGTGCTTCACAGAATGGCGCTTCCTCCACCGCGCCCGCCTCAACTGCTCGCCTCTGAACGGGGCCGTGCGCTTCGGCCACCGGGACAAGAGGTGCCGACAGTGCGGCTATGTGGCGGAGACCCTCCCCCACGTGCTGTGCGGCTGCAAGCTGCATGCCAGAGCCTGGCAGCTGCGCCACAACACTGTCCAGGACCGCCTGGTGCGGGCCATCCCGGCTGGGGCAGGGGAGATCTCCGTGAACCGCACCGTCCCGGGCTGCGAGAGCCAGCTGCGCCCCGACATTGTTGTCACAGACCACGAGGCCAAGAAGATCGTGATGGTGGACGTCACCATCCCCTTCAAGAACCGGCGCCAAGCCTTCACCGACGCCCGGGCTCACAAGCAGGAGAAGTACGCCCCACTGGCCGACACCCTGAGGGGCCGCGGCTACGACGTGACGGTGGACACGCTCATCGTGGGGACCCTCAGAGCCTGGGACCCCAGCAACGAGAGCGTCCTCCATGCCTGCCGCATTTCCCACCGCTACGCCAAGCTGATGCGCTGCCTCATGGTGTCCAACACCATCCGCTGGTCCCGCAACTTCTACGTGGAGCACATCATGGGCCACCACCAGTACACCGACCCCTCCAGGCGAGCCGCCGCCGGACCGGACCTGGAGGATGCCGCTGCCTGAACCACGCCCCCCCCCCACTTTGCTTTATGTCGAGAGGACTTCGCTGCCATGGACAACCCCGCCCCACTCGAAGAGGACCCTCGCGATCAGACTTTATGGACTGAGACACTCTCTCCGAGCCACTTCCTCCATCATTGCAGACCACTGTAACGGGTTTGTGTGTATCTATCTCCTTTTCCTCTCAGCGTCGCAACCCCCCCTCCCCTTCCCCCTTCCACATCCCCCACCCCCGGGCTTAGTTGGCTAACATCGTATGGTATGTAACCTAGTCGCGTTCCCCTCCTCTCCCCCATCCCTCGATTGTTAGTCCCTTGCTTGGGCGCTTTGTATTTCCATCTCAGCTTTGTCATCTTTTTCCTGGATTCCCCATCCAAAACATCTACTAATAAAAGTCAATCAGACTTAACTGATTTGGCTGAAACTGGTTTAAGCAATGTCCAGAGGAGCAGTGGGAGCATGGAGCTCAGCTGGGCAGGGTGTGGGTGTGTGGGGTCTGAGGGAAGAGTGCAGGGTGTAGGGATCCCATAGATTCCCCCCATGGTGTGCAGCCCCCACTGCCTGGCAGGAGCAGCAGGTGGGGATGTCAGGGTGCTCGTCCCTGATGCAGGCATGGCTCCAGTCAGCGCTGCATAGAGGAGGGAGTGGAGCTTGCCTTATCCCTGAGGCTCTGCTCCCCATGCCTGTAGTTCCAGTCCTATACTAGAGCCTGCTGTCTCCCCTTGGCCTGGCTGTGCAGTTCCTGCACTCTTCTGGGTGTGGAGGGAACCCCAGCCTTTGCTTCCCTGAAGCATCTGGCATGGGGCTTCCCCTCTGTAAGTGTGGAGCTGTAGGTGCAGAGCCTGGGGATAGATGTGGCTGGGCAGGCTGCATGGGGCTGTGCTTCTTGCCCCAAGCACAGTGCTGTCTGCCTCTATCCCTGGGCTCTGCTCTGTTCCTGTAGCTCCGCACTCACAGAGGGGAAGCCCTGCACTGGACTCTGTGGGAAAGCAGGGGGCAGGGCTCTCTCCACTCCTGGCAGAGTGCAGGACCTGCACAGCAGGGAGTGGGGGAAACAGCTGGCTCCAGTGCAGGGCTTCCTCCTCTGTAGACTCAGGGAACAGCACCATAGGGATAAGGCAGACTCCACTCCCTCCCCCCGTGCAGGACTGGCCTGCGCTGTGCACAAGCACCCTGACCTCCCCAACTGCTGCTACTGCTGCCAGGCAGTGGGGGCTGCATGCTATGGGGGGATTGTGTCGTGGTCCCTAAACCCCCACCCTCCCTCACACCCCACAACCCCACACCCTGCCCAGCTGAGCTGAGCTCTGTATTCCTGCTGCCCCTCTAGGAGGAGGAGGAGGGGGAAAAGTTCCCCCCAGCATGGAAAGAGCCTCCTCCTGCCCTGGTAGGGGAGGAGTGGGAGGAAGAGTCCCCTTCTGGGGCTAGGCAGCATCCCATAGAGCCCTCCTCCCCACCCCACAGTAATGGAAAAGAAGTAGGGGGAAGAGTCTGCCTCTGGGGCCACAGACCCCCTCTCCCCACCCCATGGTGGTGGCAGAGGTGGAGAAGGGAGAAGAGCCTCTCCAGCACTGAATAGGGCCCCCCTCCTGGCCCCATGGTGGTGGGGTAGAGGGAGGAGGGGGAAGAGTTCCCCTTGGGGCTGGACAGCCCTGTGTGCCCAGATTGCTCCTGGCTGTAAGGGAGCCACTGGGGCAGGCCTGTCAGTGCCCCCCCTCAGCCACTGGGGCAGGCCTGTCATGCCCCCCCTCAGCTCAGCTTCCCTGTGGAAGGGCGGGCTGCTCTAGTATCCCTGAGCTTCTGGCTTGAGCCACTACAGGCATGTGGTGAACATATATCCACTTGCAAACTGGTTCATTCTCTGCAGGTCAGACTAACCTGCAAAGATTTAATCAATTCAGGCTCAGGCTTTTTCAATGTCTGTCCGTAGCCTTTGAGTTGTCTCAGTGACTTCAGTGGGACTTTTCACGTGAGTAAACTTAAGATGTCTCTTATGTTGTTTGTACATAAGACATGGCTTCCCTACAGCCACAGAGAAAAGACATTGGACAGTCAGGAATGAGACGAGATCACCCCAGCTCTTCACAGAGATTGCATCTGGAAAAAAATTATATAAGTCAATATCTATTAATCAGGAAACAGAAAATAAAATGGACAAACTATTCTTCATACGCTTACCCCTGCACATTTGTTACAGCACTCCAGATGGCTTTACATGCTATTCTTCAGCATTTCTACTGACAAACCTTTACTGGATAATCTTTCTTAAAAACCGAGTCATATCCAATCCAAAGCTTGGGATCCAGGAAACTGAAATTTGGGAGATCAAATCTCAGGTGCACCTCTAGTAATAATTAATGTGACAAGAAGTTGTAGGGATTCTTTGCAATAATGACCACCTGCCCTCCCGTTTTACAGAAACTGGGACCTCCATGATTATGCTAAGCTCCTTGATCACATAATGCAGCACTGCAATGTGGGATGCTCCTCTAGATGGCCAGTTTTTATTTGTGGAACATTATTCTCCTTAATTTTCTTTTGAGAAGCTGGTGTCTCTTCCAGCACTGTGGTTGACTTGCCAGCTCCTTGTGTGGAGCTGGACTTATAACCTTGTCTGTGCACCCATTAGCGTATGCTTTTAAAGGTTTGAGTGTGCAAAACTAGATCCTTATGAATACTTGTTTCATAGTTTTATAGTTTCTAGGGTTGGAAGGGACCTGAGTAGATCATCTAGTCCGACCTCCTGCCATGGCAGGAACAATACTGGGGTCAAACAACCCCAGCAAGATGTTCATCTAACCTCCTTTTAAAAATCCCCAGGGTAGGAGCCAGATCCTAGTCACCCTGACAGTGAAGTCGCACCTCCTGATGTCTAACCTAAACCTTCCCTCTGCCAGCTTGTGACCATTATTCCTGGTCACTCCTGGCAGTGCACGGGGGAACAGTGACTCCCCCAATGCCCGCTGATCCCCCCTGACTAGTTTATAACAGGGCTATAATATGCCACTAGATCCCCCTCAGCCTTCTCTTGTGGAGGCTGAACAGGTTCAGGTCCCGTAGCCTGTCCTCATAGGGCCTGCCCTGCTGTCCCCTGATCATACGAGTGGCCTCCTCTGGACCCTCTCAATGCTGACCGCATCCCTCTTGAAGTGCGGCGCCCAGAACTGGATGCAGTACTCCAGCTGCGGCCTGACCAGTGCCGCATACAGGGGGAGGATCACCTCTTTGGACCTGCCTGAGATGGAATGACAAGGTACGGTTGGCTTTCCTGACTGCCTCCCCACGCTGCCAGCCCATGTTCATCTTGGAGTCAATTGTTATCAGAGGAGTGTGGAAGAGTCCTAAGTGAGAGCTCTTTCTAGTAAGGTGACAGTTTGAAATGTAATTCAAGGCTCCTGTTAGGAAAGGCATGGTTTACCTCAGGTTGTAGGTACAACACTGAGGATTTTGTAACTAAGAGAACAGGGAGGTTTTGGCATCTCTAAAGGAGTTTGAGTTGGAGCTCAATAGTGGGGAGAAATGTAAAGATAACCTGGCTGTTTTTACTGTGAGAAGAGCATAGCAAGTGGAAGGCACTTAGGGTTCTAGTCCTTTTTTTGGAAAAACTGTTCTATTCCTTTATCAGGAGGGCATGTTGGAAATGTATGTAATAACAGTAGTCATAATGAGTAATAATGAAGAGAACAAATGCCTGAGTCATATGTTTCTGCTGAATGAAGACACACAAAAGGCAAGTTGTTTCTTGTTTTGCCTTCTGGTCAGAATATCTCTACATGTTTTCCAAATGCAATGTGCCTCTGAATCCAGGTCCCATTTTTATTTAGCTGCTTCAGATTCCACTTGCAGGTGGATGCAGTATCAGGCCAGGAGTTGTAGTTTTGAACTGCAAAGCGATGCTTCTACTGCATCTGCTTGCCTAGAGACAAGTGAGATGGGAAGAAGAAAAGATAAACCATATGCACTTTAATTATTAACCTTTAGGAGAAAATAAGGTCACATTCTTATTGCTGCTTGGGACAGATGCAGAATTATGGTACCAGGGCAGAGTGCTCCGACACATTTTACCTGCACAAGGAAGAGGAAGCCACCATGTTTTAATAATGGCAGCAAGAGCAAGCAGAATAGTTTTAGACAAGCAACAGAGACGTTCTCTCCACAAAAACGTCTTTGGGAATGAATGAAAGTAAGAGGAATATTTTATGGCAATAGAATATAGAGCATAAATTAATGTCTCAGAATTAAGGAATTGCTGCCGTGGAATTAGGCCTCATTGTGCCATGAAGAATGTGCTTCCATGCTTATGGCCAGGGCCCCAGTATCCTGGTGAACGGTTGGTGGTTGTAAAGAGCCACTAGCCAAATTAACTTACTGCATTGCCCTCAGGCATTTCATAAATTTCATAGACTTTCATAGATATTAGGGCTGAAAGGGACCTCAGAAGATCATTGAGTCCAGCCCCCTGCCCCAAGGGAAGGAAATCAACTGGAGTCACAGGATCCCACAAGATAGACATCCAATTGACTCCTGAAGGAATCCAGAGTAGGTGCTTGCCCCACCTGTGGCGGCAGTCTGTTCCAGGTCTTGGGGGCTTGGACTGTAAAGAAGTTCTTCCTTATGTCCTAGATGAACACCTTGCTGGGGTTAGATGAACACCTTGCTGGGGTTGTTTGACCCCATTACTCTTTCCTGTCATGGCAGGGGGTTGGACTTGATGATCTCCTTAGGTCCCTTCCAACTCTACTAACTATGAAACTATGAAACTATGTCCAGCCTGAAACAGTCTTGGAGAAGTTTGTGACCATTTGATCTTGTCATCCCATGGGGTGCTCTGGTGAACAGGTGCTTCCCCAGATCCTGATGTACACCCCATATATACTTATAGGCAGCCACCAGATCCCCCCTGAGCCTGCATTTTTCCATGCTGAAGAGTATTATAGCTCTCAGCCTCTCATCATAAAGCCTGTTTTCCTGCCCTCTGATCATGGGCGTGGCTCTCCTCTGGACTCTCTCTAGCTTCTCCACATCCTTTTTAAATTGTGGAGCCCAGAATTGGATGCAGTACTCCAGCTGTGACCTTACTAAGGCTGAGTACAGTGAAAGGATGACATCCTGGGGTTTGCTGGAGAAGCATCTATGGATACAAGCCAGAATTTTGCTTGCTTTGCCAGCTGAAACATCACATTGGTGACTAATGTGACTAATTGGTGGCTAATATTTATCTTGTGATCAATCATGACCCCCAAGTCCCTTTTGGCCATGGTGCTAGCAAGTGTAGCACTGCCGAGCCTGTAAGTATGCAGCAGTTTTTTCCATACAAGGTGGAGAACCTTACATTTCTTGGAGTTGAAGGCCATCAAGTTTTCATCTACCCATTGTCCAAGCCTGTCAAGGTCAGTCTGGATCACCATCTGGTCCTCAGGTGTGGACGCTTTACCCCAAAGTTTGGTGTCATCAGCAAACTTGGCCAGTCTGCTCCTGACACCAATGTCCACATCGTAAATGAAGATGTCGAAAAGGATAGGCCCAAGGATGGAGCCTTGGGGGACCCCAGTGGTCATGGCACAGCATGATGATTGACTCCTATCAACTACCACTCTCTTAAAGCCAATTCCCCAGACTATGATGTAGCCAAGGACACAGTTGACCAGTTTTTCTATAAGATGATCATGGGATACCAGATTGAAAGCTTTTTTAAAGTCAAGATATATGATGTCAATCTCTTCTCCTTTGTCCAGGTGATATGTTACCTGGTTGTAGAAGGAGATGAGATTTGTCAGGCAAGACCTACCACAAACAAACACATGCTGGCTATCCCTCAAGAAGTTGCCTTCAGCTAGTTTGTCAAGAATGATCTCTTTGATGATTTTCTCCAAGATCTGCCCAGGGATGGAGGTCAGGCTGATGAGCCTATAATTCCCCACATCTACTTTCCTTCCTTTCTTGAAGATAGGCACCACATTGGCCTTCTTCCCATCCTTGGGAACTTTGCCTGAGTACCACAAGTTCTTGAAGATCTGTGGTAGTGGCTGAGCTATGATGCTCGCCAGCTCCTTAAGTACCCTGGGGTGTAAGCTGTCTGGGCCAGCTGACTTGAAGGTGTCCAGCCTCTCAAGATGTTCCTTCACATGGTCAACATTGATGTGGGTTAATAGTTCTCCCTCACCCTGGCTGTCCCATACCATATTGGGCAGGGCTGTCCCTTGGAGCTGGTGAAAAACGGATGCAAAATGCCTGTTGAGCAGGTTGGCTTTCTCCTGGGTGTCAGTTGTCAGTTGACCCATATGATTTAGCAGGGGTCCAATGTTACCCTTGCTTTTCTTATGGCTCCCCACATATCTAAAAAGCATGATTGGATTGCCAAGCATGATACAGCCTTGGTCCTGTGCAAGTCTTATGTGGAAATTCTTGCTCCCTTTTCTGTTTTCTCTTCCCACGGGACCCATGCACAAGCAGTCAGATTTTTTTTTCCTTAAGTAATGAAGTATCTCAGGGCAAGAAGAGAGGTAACATATATACCATTCAGAAAGACATGAACAAACAGCCAAGAGCTTTTCTAGAAAAGGAGGTCAGGTGTGTGTGTGTGTGGTTAACACATTTAATCTATATTCTTATTTTGCCTAATAGAAGTTAAATTCACTGAGGCAACACCAGACTGTACTGACCTAGAGTTTTTATTGTGATGAAAAAAATATGAATAGTAGTATGAGGTGGACAAACCTTTGGGGTTTTACCGTCTCAGCAGACTAGTATTTGATAGTGTATTATCCCTTTAGTCTATTATCCCTTTAGTTCATGAAGACATGAGACTGAATTCTAGTAGCAGTGGTTCAGCTAGGGAAGAAGTGCTGGAACAGAGAGGTGAGGAAATGACTGGTAGCAATCCCATAAGTCAAACAGAAAAGGAAAAAATAAATGGTGATTATCTGCTTGACTAAAGCTAGCAAGGAGAAAACTTGCAGCTGATCAGCCATGTGCCTTACAGAAGGAACGCTTCCAAAGACAGAGTGAATGAACATTTCTTATGAGTGGATTGGAAAGGAGGTAGCAATTGATTTAATGAATGTAAATATAGTTTAAAAATATTTCTGGGATGGATCTGATACCATTATGGTAGGCCAGAAGTTCAGATGAACTTCTTAGTGAAGTACTATACAAAGTGGCATCTTGTGAGTACAGTATCAGTTTGTCCATTAGAGGCACAGGTCTGAATGTTGGAGAGAGGGAGTGGAAGCATGCCAGTGAAGAGGACTTTACCTCAGCTGGCATTCATAGCTCATAAGACTAGAAGAAATTATAGTGATTATCTAGTCCAGGGGCTGTCAATCAAGGGCTGCTTGTGACCCAGCCCTCACTGCAAATTGCACCTCCATAGCCCAGTGGTGATCATCAGGTGCTGCAAGGGCAGGGGATAGCAAAAGACAGGGGATGCCTTGATGCTGTAGAGAGAATAAGCTGAACATGTCAGGCAATAGGACTCTCGGGGTATCTCCTCTGCTCCTGTGGCTGGAGCATGCTGCTGACTCCCTGAGCTCCTGTCGACAAATTTCAGTCTCTTCTCAGACTGGAACTGACCCATGGTGGGACGTAGGTTGCCAATCCCTGATCTAGTCTGATCGCCTCTTTAATACAGGCAGTAGGATCTTCCTGAACTGAGTCCAGTTTGAACCAGAGGATACTGTCAAGAACCTGCCTGTGGGGTCCTCCCAGAGCCCTAAGTTTCTCTGCTCTGTCCTGCTTCTTGCCCCAAGGAACAGACTGAGGTTTGCCTGAGATTGATCCTTATCCCCACAAACCTCAGCTCCGCTGCCATTATACCAGACTTCACAGCAACAGCAGAGGGATCTCTGCCAGCTCCAGGTAGTTCCCCTTGGGCTGTGAAAAAAAATGTAGGTCCCTCTTTCAGTAGAATGGGTCAGCCTGGAATATCACTCTTCCGGAGATCCCTCTTTCCAGTCAATCAGTAAGGAGATGAAACAACAAAAGGATTTATTATGTAGGGGAAAAGAATTACACAAGTAAAACTGACCATAGGTCTGAAGACAGAACAAAAGACAAGTTTCTTATCCTCTCACCTGTTGGGTTGGGTCCCCCGGCCACGGGGAAAATCTACCTACCAGCACCTACTTACTCACCTTCTTATCCTCTTAGGCTACCGCCCGAAGGTCCTGCCAGTGTTTTTAGAGATCAGCCATCCTGTTGATTTTATGAGCCCTGACCACTGGGAACTCAGGCTTCCTAAAACCTGAGAAAATCCAGAGACTGAAACCACCTTATAGACAGCCTGTATAATATCTCCAAGCTGGCTTCCCCCTCACCCCATCAGCATTATCCCTTTCCTCACAAGTCTCTAGAATCCTGCAGGAATTTCTCTCCTTGGGACAGCTGGCATTTCTCTGGCTGGTGGGTCATTTCTCTCCAATGTCTTTGCTATAGAGGAGTTGATTTTCCCCACTGCAGGCAAACAGTGCCTGGGAGGCCCAACACAATAATGTCTCCTTCTGCCTGTGCCTGTGTGGCAGTTCTTTTTGCCCTAGTGACACAACAGGCATTTACCAGTTCTGCCCACTCCCTTTTCCTTAATGAGGCATCTCTCCATTCCTTCAATAAGCCATGTCCCAAACCATAAAGAGATACACAGACAGCATAATATAGTATATACAGTATAAATGGGTACAGCATAACATGGGCTTTCCACCAAGGCCACACATGCCCTATCAGTGAAATAAACACAAGAAAACATTCATGACACCTCATGAACCCCCAAACCATAGTGGGGTTCATGACAGATGTATTCCAGAAAAGGATGTAAAGCTTCATTTGAAAATTGCCTGTACGGATGAATTCACCATATCCCCTTTCAAATTGCCCTTAGTAGTTAATGTGCTTCTAGTCTGAATTTCTCTTGCTTCATCATCCAGCCATTGAATCTGGGTTTTTTTTAAAGAGTTTTTAAAGTTTTCTATCAAAACTCTGTTCCCCAAAAGTATAAATCAACACCCTCCTTAATTTTTGTTGAGCCAGAACTCCTTGCATCTCTCACTATAAGGCATGCTTTCCAACCTCATAATCATTCTGTGGCTCCTCCCTGAATCATCTCCAATTAATCTTCATAGGATTGAAAGGAATCTCCTCAGACGTCAAGTCCAGTCCTCTGGTATTCCCGGGAGCCATAGCATATAACCCCAATAACAAACCTAAGTCCATCTTGAAACTAGTTGCTACTCTATTGGGATGGATTGTATGAGAGCAGTCTGAGGAAAATGCTTTATAGAAATCTGATTATAGAAAAAATATTTTGATTTCCTCACAAAGGTGAAAATGGCAAAATACAGCAATTATTCATTTGACTGTAACTTCCCAAGGTGTATTAACAAGGACCTGAACCAAGCCTACATTTGGAGATGTTGAAAACATATATGCAGATGTGAAGTCTGCACAAAAAAAAAAAGTCCTCTCTGTATAGAGGTGAAACAAAAGCCTTAACAATGGGGTAGGTGAAATATATATCTGGATCTAAACGTGGCAGCCGGAGCACAACTATAAAAAATTTATAGTTATTTTTGCATAGAGTGATATGAAGACAGTCTGGTCTTATTCCCGAGTGCTTGTTTTAGTGGTACATTTCCTGATACAATGTTACAATTATTTTTAAAGTCTATTTCTAGATTGTAACATATCCAAGAACCAGGGTTTCTCTCTCTGTGTCTGTGTTTGGGTGTGTGTGCATGCACAGCATCCGTTCTCTGTTTACAAGAGAATTATATGAATGAACACACTCACTACATGGAAGACGAATGCTAAATGATTAAAAAGGGGAAATAAATAGGTAAATAAAAATAATAAAAAAATCAATGTAACTGAAATAAATTCCCCCATTTTTTCTTGTTTGTTTGTTTTTTGTTTGTTTTTTTCTTGGAATCTGGGCTTCATCTCCCTGTATCACGTTTTCAGCTTACTTGGTTTAGGGGAGACATGCAGACTTTAAACTTAATAGACAATTGCATTTGCTTAAGTCAAGTGGTGACTAAACTGTTCTTCATAATATTTTCTTTCACAATGGGACATTATTTAGCTGTCTTGCTTTAAAAGTGGAATGTAGGATACAATAGAGCCTAAACATTTCTTGTCCTTAGGTTATGTCTTCTCAAACTTGCCACTTCTTCACTGGGTGTTGTGATAAACCATTGTTTAAAAGTTAAATAGTGTTCATTGTTAACTTTTGATGAAAAGCTACTCAGATAAGCTATCCAAGCATCCTCACTACATGTTTAGGGAAAGAAGAATAAAACTGCTGAACCACAAACACAGAACTTCTTGCGTCAGGTATTCTTTATATGATGCAGCTTCTTTGTTGGGTTCACCATAATTGCCAAGTATTTGACACAGAACCTTACACAATTGTATCTGATTGCTGCTTCTTTTAGAGTACCCTTGCCACTTTGAACCATGGCTAGAGAATCAAAACTATTTCTTGAAACATCCTCAGAAGCTTCCTTCCCTTACCAATGCTTGAGGGATAGAGAAAATATAGAGAGAATGGCACAGGAAGAGCCTGCACAGCTGGAAGAGGACAGCCCATTGGACTGATATAATCACCCAAATGCCTCCCTACCTCCTCTCTAATTGAGGTTGGAATGACTTAGCAGAACAAAAGCAAGAGGTTCTTCTGGATGAAATTTTCATCACTGTTAAGGATCACCCTTTTGTAAGATCTCTAGATGTGTACTATCACTAGCAGTTCTCATTCTGATCTCAGTTCTACTGGAGTAAATCCATTCACTTTAATGGACGTAACCCATATCCACAGATTCTGGGCCCAAGTCAGTTTTCCAGAGGCATCTTTTAAATTGCACTTGTGGGATGGTATATTAAACATTATGGTATAGATATGCTATTTTTATAAAGACAGTTACGTGGTATATTCCATTTGATCACTATGGCTTATTCTATCAGAGGCAGGTGTGACAAGGGCAGAAGCATCAGAAAAATAGCCATTTTAGACAATACGTTCCTCTCTGAGTGCCAGAATCTGAGAAGTAATTTATGCAAGACATTGCTGCTGCTCTTAGTAGAAGGCAACCCTCTTCATAACTTTCCGTTACTCTAGAGTTCAGAAGCTGATAGCCTCCGTTCCAGGGGAGTATGGCACTGAGTGAGCTCAGTGGTCATTCCTGGAAGCAGAGGCAAACAGAAGACCTTGCACAGAGCTTGAGATGTGCTGCCTTAACTATGCATTTTTACTAATTGCAAACCTACACCAGAAATACTACTCTACACATCTGCCAATCTGTTATTGTGAATGAAATGCTTTTCAACAGCTGTGTATTTCAGGATTCTTGCTCTTTCCTCTGCTCTTTTAACCTTGACATGTCCCCTTTTGTGGCACCATCACTGGGCTACTTTGTGTTGATTGACATTTGAGTAGGAGAAACTGTTCCGGAAGAGCAAAAGGAGAGCTGTATTACAGACAGGCTACACTTTCAGAAGACAGAGCAGAGCAGAGATTTCATGCTTATAGGCTCCCAAAAAGGGGGAAAGCAGAGGAAAGGAAACCATGATAAGAAGTCACAATTCTGGAGGTCATTGAGTGGAATACATAATAATTTTGCAAGTTCTGTTTCGCTGAATGTATAGGCAGATAGATCTTGGAAAAATATTTTATGTTGTTACTTGCAGTATGTGGCTGCAAAGGCAGATGAGGGTTCCAGTGAATAGCAACCTGCAGTTGTCTAGGTTTTCCTTGCCATCAAATTAAGATTTTCTTCCTGTGAAGTATCATGTGGTTGTTGATGTGCAATGGCACCCACAAATTAAAAGAAGGTAAGCACAGACATCTTCCTTCAATAGCAAGTCCTGCGGCAATGGGTGAGTGGTGACAGGAGCAGGTGTTGGTGATTACTGGACACCCTGGTCACTGACTTACACGGAGGCTGATTGTATGATCGTGCTGGACTTTAGGAAAGCTGATTTCAGCGAACTCAGGCGATTAGTGAAGGATGCACTGCAGAGTAGTAGTTTTGAAATGATGGGAGCCCAAGAAGGGTGGCTGTGCCTTAAGGAAGCTATCCTTCGAGCACAAAGCGAGACGATCCCCGTGCGAGGTAAAAGAGGGAAAGGGGCCAGGAGGCTTCCCTGGCTGACCAGAGAAATCCAGGGCAGACTAAGGGCCAAAAGGGGAGCACATAAAAAGTGGAAACAGGGAGAGATCACCAAAGAGGAATATACCTCTTCTGCTCGTGCTTGTAGGGAGGCAGTTAGACAGGCCAAAGCTACCATGGAGCTGAGGATGGCAACCCAAGTAAAAGACAATAAGAAATTGTTTTTTAGCTATATAGGGAGTAAAAGGAAGGCCCAGGGAGGAATAGGACCCCTGCTAAATGGGCAGAAACAATTGGTGACGGACAGAGGGGACAAGGCTGAACTCCTCAACGAGTTCTTCGCCTCAGTGTTCCTAAGCGAGAGGCATGACAAGTCTCTCACTGGGAGTGTAGGGAGGCAGCAGCAAGGCACCAGACTTCCATGCGTGGACCCTGAGGTGGTGCAGGGTCACTTAGAAGAACTGGATGCCTTTAAGTCGGCAGGCCCGGATGAGCTCCATCCGAGGGTACTGAAGGCACTGGCCGACATCATTGCAGAGCCACTGGCGGGAATATTTGAATGCTCGTGGCGCACGAGTCAAGTCCCGGAGGACTGGAAAAGGGCCAATGTGGTTCCCATTTTCAAGAAGGGGAGGAAGGAGGACCCGGGTAACTATAGGCCAGTCAGTCTCACCTCCATCCTTGGCAAAATCTTTGAGAAAATCATCAAGGCTCACATTTGTGAGAGCCCGGCAGGACAAATTATGCTGAGGGGAAACCAGCACGGGTTCGTGGCAGGTAGATCATGCCTGACCAATCTAGTCTCTTTTTATGACCAGGTCACAAAACGCCTCGATGCAGGAGGAGGGGTGGATGTCGTATACTTGGACTTCAGGAAGGCCTTTGATACGGTATCCCACCCCATACTGGTGAACAAGTTAAGGGGCTGTGACTTGGATGACTGCACAGTCCGGTGGGTGGAGAATTGGCTGGAGGGTCGCACCCAGAGAGTCGTGGTGGATGGGTCGGTTTCGACCTGGAAGAGTGTGGGCAGTGGGGTCCCGCAGGGCTCGGTGCTTGGACCGCTACTCTTTAATGTCTTCATCAGCGACTTGGACGAGGGGGTGAAATGTACTCTGTCCAAGTTTGCAGATGACACTAAGCTATGGGGCAAAGTGGACACGCCGGAGGGCAGGGAACAGCTGCAAGCAGACCTGGACAGGTTAGACAAGTGGGCAGAAAACAACAGAATGCAGTTCAACAAGGAGAAATGCAAAGTGCTGCATCTAGGGAGGAAAAATGTCCAGCACACCTACAGCCTAGGAAATGACCTGCTGGGTGGCACGGAAGTGGAAAGGGATCTTGGAGTCCTAGTGGACTCCAAGATGAACATGAGTCAGCAGTGTGACGAAACCATCAGAAAAGCCAATGGCACTTTATCGTGCATCAGCAGATGCATGACAAATAGGTCCAAGGAGGTGATACTTCCCCTCTATCGGGCGCTGGTCA
The DNA here is from genome assembly GCF_052110815.1 of Crocodylus siamensis. Taxonomy (NCBI): domain Eukaryota; kingdom Metazoa; phylum Chordata; order Crocodylia; family Crocodylidae; genus Crocodylus; species Crocodylus siamensis. The sequence goes on along the minus strand of NC_143396.1, from coordinate 271,129,388 downwards.
GACCGCAGCTGGAGTACTGCGTGCAATTCTGGGCGCCGCACTTCACGAAGGATGCGGATAACCTGGAGAGGGTCCAGAGAAGGGCCACTCGTATGGTTAAGGGCCTGCAGGCCAAGCCCTACGAGGAGAGATTAGAGAAACTCGACCTTTTCAGCCTCCGCAAGAGAAGGTTGAGAGGCGACCTGGTGGCTGCCTATAAGTTCGTCAGGGGGGCACAGAAGGGAATTGGTGAGTATTTATTCACCAAGGCGCCCCCGGGGGTTACAAGAAATAATGGCCACAAGCTAGAGGAGAGCAGATTTAGATTGGATATTAGGAGGAACTTCTTCACAGTTCGAGTGGCCAAGGTCTGGAACGGGCTCCCAAGGGAGGTGGTGCTCTCCCCTACCCTGGGGGTATTCAAGAGAAGGTTGGATGTGTATCTAGCTGGGGTAATGTAGGCCCAGCACTCTTTCCTGCTTATGCAGGGGGTCGGACTCGATGATCTATTGAGGTCCCTTCCGACCCTAGCATCTATGAATCTATGAATCTATGATGGTCCTTTTGTACTTGGAACTGAAACAGCTGCAATCATGATTGAGTGGGCCTATTTAGGATTCATTCTGCTCACCCCATATAGGGAGGGGGCAGAAAGGTGCCACATGTGCAATTGAACATATGGTTCTCGGATTGGCTTCCTCAGTCATCTACAGACTCACTGATGACTGCCCTATTTACTGGAAGACTGTCATCCTCATATTGAAGGACTGCCAATGATGCAAATGATATTTTCATGTAGAACTTGTTATGTTTGCAAGTACAACAATAGATTGCCTGAATCTCTCTTTAATTAAGTATGCATTTTTAGCTGTTGACTATAGTATATATTTTATTCAGACAAACAAAAATCATGACCCAAAGCCAAAATTATTATGAATATCCTCTACCTGTACATATAGCAAGATCACCAAACATTAGGACATCATTTGAATGCGTGGAGATCGTCAGGATGATCAAGAGAGAAGGTTCCAGAAGTATGGAGCAGTTTGGGATAGCTGCAGGACATCTGGAGACACAGCTGTCTTTTTGTCATCTTAGTAGTTTACCCGTTTGTATTGCTGGGCCAATATAAATGATGCTGGGATAAAATGGCACAGAGGAGTTCAAATTACATGGCTTAAATCTGGAGCTTTCAGGAATTTGGGGTTTTTGCATCACGGGTTTTTGTTTTGGGGGTTTTTGTTTTCAATCATTTTTTAATAACCTAGCTCTCATCTCTAATTAGAACCACTGGAATTGTAGCTTTATTCTCCCCTTGCTGCTCATGGCGCTACTGTTGAGAAGAACCGTCGCTGTGGCTTCAAACTTTCTTCACAGCAGCAATAAGAAATTCTCTTTGCTTCTGGAGTCTGTAAGTTTGGTAAATGTTTGTGCCTTACCCTGAGGTCAGTGATGTCTGTAGTTTAATTTAAGGCATTACAGAGGAACAATTACTTTGCCTGGTGCCTTAAACTGCTGCTGAATAAACAACCGCAGAAGCTGAATCTTAAAAAAAAAATCCTCATGACTTTATCTGGACTCTCACTTGGCATCCAGATGCAAGAAATTACTTCAGTTCGTTTTAATTCTTGCCATTTTCTCAGCATTATGCTACTTTGCCAGGGAATTAAATGTAGCAGGAAGATACCTATAGACTTTCTCAGCAGCTGGAGGGTTTACGATCTAACCTAAAAAATTCAAGTTGGTTTTCTTGTAGTAATTAATACCAGGAACATGTTTGCTAAATGCTTCTGTGTCCCTCTTAGAGTTCCTTGGGGCTCATCAGCAGGCTGTAGATCTAAGGAGCACAGTTTCAGTTCACCAGCCATGACTTTTGTAAACCTGACTCCTAATTTAACTACTTAAGCAACAAATTTACCCATGGCCTCTATCAGAGACATTTAAAATTTACTTTCCATAAGAAATAATCCCTTCATGTAGAAATACTGTAGACAGTAAGCCATAGTTTGGTGCTAGATAACTATATCTAGATGTGAAAAGTCATGGTAACGCAGAACATTTTGATTCTGAACTCAAAGTTTCTTTGTTATGGTGGACTCGCCAAGTGCTAAAGAAAATCATGCAACTATGGAAAAAAGGACTTGCTAGCCCAGTGCTGTGTGAGTGAGTGTGCGTGTGTTGATGCACATAAAAAATTATGTTCTGAACTCCTTGAATCAAGAGATGATCCATTCTCTTTTTCTTAAATTTTGCATTAGGGATGCTGAGAATGTAGATATTCCTGTAACTATTAAAACGCTATTCTGGTAAACAATCCAAATTAATTCCAACCACCTAAGGTCAACTAGGAAAGTCAGAGAGTTTCTATCAGCCATACATTTAGGATTATGTTCTGTGGTGTGCTTGGAAGAGACAAAGTGTTTGCTGCTAGAGAGGAGAAAAAAGATTTGTGAAAAGCAACCTCTGCCTCCAACAAGTGATCAATGCTATGAGCTACTTTAACCAATAGTTAATGTCATCATAATTTTGCAATCTGTTTGGGTTAGTATCCATTAAAAAAAATAAAAAACTGGCTTGATTATCTTCTCTCCAGATGAAGCTAAAACTTTCCTATTAGTGAATCCATAGGATGAAAATGAAGTGAAGAGGCATGAACAAAATGCTAACAAACAAATGGACAAATATGTGTTCTGGAAACTCCCAACCAGATTAAGCTAACAATTACAAAAATGTGGATGGAATTTTTAGTAAATCTTACAGTAATTGCAAAGGTGCACACATTTTTGATAACAGCTTTTAGTGAGAGAGAAGACAAGTTACTTTTCCACTTTTTATTGACTCGCTCTTTCCACTTTTGCTTTTCCCTCCCTCCTTTTGCTAAGCTCAGCAAGGAAATTTGACCTCCGATTTATGGAAAGTTAGATATTATTTTAGGTTTGCTCTTGTTTGCCACTGATCTTTTCAGAACATGTAGACCAGGGGTATCAAACTCACTGGGCCCTGTGGGGTTGGATGAGTGCCTCAGGGCCTGTCCATGGGCCAAATCAGACCTATCGGCCACCTTTCTATTCCCCATTTCTCTTCCGGCAGCATATCAGATCCAGCACCTACTCCAGCCAGTCTGGGAACCTCACTACTGTGGCATGATCCCAGAGCAGTTGGAAAGAGTGCTGTGTGCAGCACAGTCTGACTGGGGATGTGTTGCAGAGCACTCACCTGAGAGCAGAAAACGGCTTGGGAGAGACCCCTGGTGGCAAGAAGGGGGAGGCTCAGCTGCCAGTCACCAGGGCAGCACAGGTGCTGGTTGCCAGGGCAACCGGTGGAGCCAGCTGACAGGAAGGGGCAGGGCTTGGCCCTTCTTAAGCCCAGGCATGAGGCCAGGAGGGCAGTTCTCTGCTAGCAGCCAAGGGAGAAGGAGCTCTGCCAGAGCAAACAGAGTAGGGAAGCCTGATGGCCTGAGCAGCTTCTGTTTGTGGATACCTGGTGGAGAATTCCCTGGTAGGGATTTTGAATGATGGTTAGCCAGACAGCTTAGATTTTATGTTATAGCCCAGGGGCTTGATTTTCTGTTTGTAGTTTTATAAAACTGGAGGACCGGGTGAGGCTATTAGGGGTCAGAGGAGGCCTCATAGGAGCTCCATGGTAGCATGGGGAACTTGGTGCCAGAGAGGATGCAGCATCTGGGGTGCATTGACCCCAGCCCCAGAGCAAGGAGGGCGGTGAGAAGCCCCGGAACAAGGGGGGCAGTACAAAGCCCCAGAGTAAAGGGGGGCTGTGAGAAACCTCAAGCAGTTAAAGGAGAGGGCCAAGTCACAACAGGGCCCAGGTCAAAACCATGTCAGTACCATCTGCAAGGCTTGGGCTGCGGTGTAGGGGAGGAAAATGAGCCACAGGTAGTGCCCCCTGGCACCAGGGCGCATAAAGTGGGCAGCCTCCTGCTGATTATATCAATCAATTAATCAATTAAGATCAAGGCGTGGCGGGAAAGTAAGCAGGCGGTTGGCCCATAACAGGAAGACGGAGTAGCCCCTAGAAAGACTCCGATAGCGATACTCCTGTCACAGGATGTGTAGAGGGGAATCCCAGAATGTATGAATTGTGCACTGTCATGGGCGACTGGTGCCACCTTAGTCAGGGGGACACATGCACTGCTAGTGACCAGTCAGCAACCAGAGGGAGGTCCCCCCCCATGGCCATTAGAGCTGTGTCCATGGCCTAATTGTGGATTCCCCAAATTCTTCAGATTCGGCTGTATCCTGGGTCCTGCCTGTGGGGCTAGTCCAGTGCACACCGTGCTGCATGAGGGTCTTCTCAGACCCAGAGGAAGCAGCAGAGGCCAGATGGCAGGACTCCAGGGAATGAGGCTGGCCCATAGATTATATGTTTGATACCTCCAGTATAAGCTATTAATAATATAAGCAGAGGTGAAAAATACAGGAACTTGGATTTTAGCCATTGCATGATTGGCTCTTTGCAAAGGGCAAACAAATATAGGCAAGAAGCAGATTAATCTTGTACTTGTGTCAAATCCTATATGCAGTGTATTGATACAAAGAGTTAATTTTTTTTTACCTGTTCTTATTTTTCCGGAATAGGATAAACCTTGTCCAACTGAAGTAGAGTTTAAATTGTGCATCAGTGTTAAGGAGAGGAGCTGGGGAAATCACCTCCTGTCCTGTGTGTGTCTCACCTCACTCTGAGCCAAACTGGTGGTAACTTACTATTTATTCTGGGTTGAATTGTTGGATCATACAATTGCTATGGGAACCCCATATTTATGCCTGTTAAGTTATATCAGAAATAAGAAGGTGTGAAATAATAATTGCAACTGTAATGAATAATTCTGTTGATGTATGAACTACAAATAAAACTTGTTTCTCCTGGTTTCATTGTTCCAATTGGACATAGAGAAAAATCCAGATAAACTCCATTCATTATAAATGCACATGTGTGTAATATATATATATATATATATATAAATTTTCCATTTTGCTAATTTGCAAGAATATTTGATTTGCAACTTGGGTACATTCCTTTAAGTAATGGTTGTAAGGTACTTTGAAACCTCAGTGATAAATTCTGGTAAAGGTGGAAATATTGTTATTAAGCTAAACTTATTAATTATGTGTGCACACATTTTTAAAGATAACTACTTCATTGTTTTGATTGCTACTATATATACCTTTGTAAAATCAATAAAATTTGATTTGATGAAGAAGAGTCAGACAAGAGCTTTATTTGATCTACTGCATTCCCTGTAATGTGCAGTACATTTTTTTTTTTGGCTGGAAACACAAAGAAACTAGTACAGAATTTATTGTAATTACACAGCAGTATACTATTAAATAGCTTCTATTTTTTTAAATCACAGATGCTTTAATATAAGTAAGATGAGCCTTTGCTTGGCCTTTTAGTTCACATAATCCCTACCTCATTCTTTTTATCCTTCTGGTATGAGCAGATGGAAAACAGGAATCTCAAATTACTGTCCTCCCTTTCCTGCTACTGCCATATTCTCAACCCCATGTAGACTTTTCTAATTGCATGATTGTCCTATTCACTTCTTGACTGCCTCATCCTTCAGAGCAGCATCATGTTATACATCAGGTTTCTGAGACTACTGGTGAGGCTATAATTAAATGAGAGAGAATCCATTTTTGGTCAGCTTTCTGTACAAATTGGTCATACTGATCTTTAAAGATATGGTGATTGTATACAGCACATGAATCATGTAATATATGCACTGGCTTTTTTTTTGTAGAAATCATGGTCCCAATAAGTGTCTGTACTGTGAAAGTGTCTCTATTGCATTGATTCCCCACCACAGGGGAGCTAGGGCGTTCAATCCCTCTAAGAGCTTCTGTGGGCAAAGGATGAGTGTACAAATCACATAAACTCAAACTCTCAGGATGGATGCAACTTGCTCCACACTTTAGGATTAGATGGCAAGACCTCCTTCCTCCTCTTCCTTTTTCCCTGCCTCATTGGAAGGGAGTAGGCTTTTGTAGACACTACTGTAAAAAAGGACATGAACTGTAGACTGTGCCATGTCTATTACTTTGTCCTCTCTCTCTGTGCACAGGCAAATGATAGGCATGTTCAATCCACTGGCATTCTGGGACTCTAAGTTAATTTGCACCTGGTGTTGTGGCTTTAAATAATTGTAAAATGGATATACACCATGAAATTTGGCACAGATATTCTATAAATTGTATGTAATAAAACAAGAGAAAGCTAAACATTACCCTCATGAAACATCTCAGGGACTGATACAATTTAAGGATTTTATTTTTGGCGTATAAGAGTTTAAAACATAATATAGAACTAACTACTATAGCCAGGATTTTGCAAAAGTGACTAATGATTTTGGATGTCTCTGTTTATTTGGTACTCTAAGTAAAGTTTTAAAGGTCTGGTTCTCAGAATGCTATGGACACCCACATTCAGAAAACCAGGCTTTTTAAAAGCATATAAAGTTGGAAGACCAATATTTTAGCCTGTAAATTATGGATCATATCTAATGTATGTTGAATAATCACAAAGGGTGCACTGACACATTCAGTTGATGTGATGCAATAAACTCTGGAGCTGTTGGAGACAGAGTCAACTGTTTCTGGGGTCAATGTCTACATGTATGCCCAGGACAGCAGCAGTTTGTGCTGGGGTGGAGAAGCCCTGAGCTGGAGTAGGCTCAGGGGCTCAGCCTTGGGTGGGAGAGGGGCTGATTGGGGCATGAGGGTGAAGAACCTGTAGAACCATGTGGCTAGGCAGCAGGAACTCCCTGTGCTTTGGCACCCTCATGCCCCAGAGATACCCTGTCACTGTCTACGTGTGCATTTTGTCACACTTAATTAGTTCACTGTAAGATAGTACTATCCCGACAGTACTACCTTACTTAATTAATTTACTGCACCCTAATACTGGCACAGGTAATAGTAGACTGTGGGCACATCTACATGTTCATTAATGTGCAGTAGTTACTGCGCATTTAATTTAGTACTTGCTTAATGAAGAACTAACTAAATGCACAGTAACTACGGTTACTGTAGTTACAGTTACAGTTAGCATTGGCGCATGGTTTTTCAGTGACACTGCTCTAATACTAAGTAATAGGAGCCTAATACTACTGCACAATAGCAGATTAGCACAGTTTTCTTCCTGGCATGCTACTGCACAGTGTTATTAGGCTACTGTGCATTAAGTATCTCGTGTAGGCATGCCTGTGACTCTACTTCAGAGCTAATTAGTCAACTCCATTAAATGCACTTGAAGTGTAAGAGTGATGATTTAGAAATTGTCTTCTGGATATGATGATCTGGATATGATGATCCAGAAATGATATGAGAGGCAAGGCTTTCTTAGGACTATGTCTTTTATTGAATCAACTGTACTGTTGGGATAGAGTTAGACAAGCTTTTGAAAGCAGGTCATTCCTCTTCAGATGTAACCAGAACCAGCAAAACACAGCATAATGAAAAACAGTTGCAGGAGAATGTGAGAGAAATTGCCAGGAGTAGTGCACACACAATTAGCAGAAGAAAAGAAGCTGGCTACCAGGAGAAATCACCACCAATTTGTAATTTTGTGAGTTTTGAAAATGTGGTGAAAAATTCCATTGGAATCCTAATTTGAGGAAGAAAAAATATTTATATTTCAAAAGTACTTAAAAGCTACTTTTCAATCAGCATTATAACTATGCAACTGCATTTTAGATTATTCAAACTCAATTAAAATTAGAGAATGAATGAAATATTCCATTCTTAAGTTCTGTTGTGATGCAGATTACAACTCAGCTCCCCTAGTAAAATGATAAGCAAATAGGAACAATATTATACTCCTTATATCTTTCAGTATTAAGGAGAAGAAAATCAATCAAGATCTAAATCAAAACTGCTTTTACATTGGTCAGATTATTTAGTGGAAAAGTCAACAGAGTTAGGTCCTATTGATAGTGAATGAACACAAATGAATTGGTTTCCAGATCACAAAATTTCAGGATCAAAGCTCAAGAGAAAAGTAAGTTAAGGCTTCATTTATAGAAATCAAACGCCAGTTATTTTAGACAAGATTATTCAACAAGAAAGCCTATTAAATTAAAGTCTCATACCTTCAAAATGTTACAATTCTAAATACAAACATGCAATGGGGTTTATATATTGGAATTTTAAACCTGTTCTGAGAGTCATAGTCTTTCTTGATGTTAGTAGTTAGCCCCATACATATATAACTCTTTCAAGAATCAAACTATAAACCTCTTGTGGAGTAAAGGTAGGAAATGTGTAAGTATAAGCATGTTATTTCCTTAGATCAGAGTTTCAAACTATGATGTAAAATTTAAGTTAAAGTTATTTCATTCCAATTCTGGTGAAACTGAACTGAGAGTTATCCTCATCTACATAATTCAGACAGACATAGACAAAGTCAGAGAGATATAGACAAATTAGACCAAAAGAAATCTCATGAGGTTCAATAAGGACAAGGGCAAAGTCCTGCACTGAGGACAGAACAATCCCATGCACCAGTACAGGCTGGGGGCTGACTGGCTGGGCAGCAGCTCTGCAGAAAAGGACCTGGGGGTTACACTGGACAATAAGCTGCATATAAGCCAGCAGTGTGCTCTTGTTGCCAAGCAGGCTAACGGCACACTGGGCTGCATCGGTCGACGCGTTGCCTGTAAGTTAAGGGAAGTGATTATTCCCCTCTATTCAGCACTGGTGAGGCCACATCTTCAGTAATGTAGTCAGTTTTGGGCCCCCCACTACAGAAACGATGTGGAGAAATTGGAGAGTCCAGCAGAGGGCAATTAAAATGGTGAGGGGGCTGGGGGCCATGACTTACGAGGAGAGGCTGAGGGAACTGGGCTTATTTAGTCTAGAGAAGAGATGGCTGAGAGGGGATTTAATAGCAGCCTTCAACTACCTGAAGGTAGTTACAAAGAAGATGGAGTTAGACTGTTCTCCATGGTGGCCGATGACAGAATAAGGAGCAATGGTTTCAAGCTACAGAAAAGGAAGTTTAGGTTAGATATTAGGAAACATCTTTCTCACTAGAAGAGTAGTAAAGCACTGGAATAGATTGGTGGACTCTCCATCCTTGGATGTTTTTAAAACCTGGCTAGACAAAGCCTTGGGTAGGATGATCTAGTTGGGGATGGCCCTACTTTGAGCAGAGGTTTGGACTCCTGAGGTCCCTTCCAACCCTATTTTTCTTTGATTCTATAATTTGCCTTTTCTTAAATAAGCCCATTTCCCCACTTTATTCTCATTTCAGAATTCCACTGCTTCATTCCACCCTTAAAAAAAGAAATAATATTAACATCTTTGACAAAGGAAACTTTATTAGCAAAAAGAAACGAAACATCAAATCCTAGCAAAGGATAACTCTTGCCTTATAAGAACTCTTTCTTGTCTAAACTTCTTTGGTGCATTTTAGGCATTAGTGATAGCTGTTTACATTTGAAATTTAATTCTAGATCATTGTTATTCAACTTTCCTGACATACAGAAGACTCCAAGTTTACAAAACAAATTTTATTCAGAAGGTTAGAATCAAAGGAAAATATGGACAGTGAAATTTACCGAGGAAGCATTAACGTTTTTAATAGGGGATTAATTATGCCTGCAGTTATGGAATTAAAGAAAGAAAGTGGTAATTAGTGGAATTAGTTTAATGTATAGACGTGGGAAACCTAAGGATCCATAGCATAATTTGCCCCTAGAAACTTGTATGAGAGCTCTGTTATCCTTTTAGAAGTACATCTACTTGAACCTTTGTACTGTCTTCCTTACCACTGACATGCTCTTTTTTCTGCTATTACAGCCCCTTAGGACCACAGCCAGCTGGCATAGTTTAGAGAAGCTCTGAGCCTGCTCTTTACACAGGACAGGCTGAAGTAAATCCAGATGATGGATCCAAACATACGCCCCAGGCCACTACTTCTGTGCTAAGTGGAAGGCAAGAAATGTGGCCCTTTCACCAGATAATGGGAGTAGCCAAGCTAAGATAAGGCATAACATTTCAAAAGTGCTTACATGACTTAAAAACTTAGTTTCCACCAAAAGTTGGGGGATGACGTGTAGTTTGCTGACCATCTAAATGGGTGGTATTTGCAAAGGTTTTTAGATATCTATAGATGCAACAAGGCACCTCATGAGATAGACTATGGCCTGCTTAGATTCTTTTGTACAAGGCCCAGACTCACTTTGGTCTCAGAGGTGCTTACTTTTGTGGCCCCATACCTAAAGTTAAGGGCCTCAGACCAGGAAAGTGATCTAATATAACCAGGTTTAGATATGTAGGATCCTTATATCCTAAATGAGGAGATTTAGACACCTCCAAAGAGCAATGCAATTTGACCAAGTTCATGTGCCTGTGTGGGGAGAGGTAGGTACCACCGGAGGGCAAATCAAAAAGCTTGGAGGTGCCTTGTTGGAAATGGAAAATATTAAGCAAAGGGGTTTGTCTCAGCTCCCATCCCCTCTAGAGCTTACATGTCTGACTCGTACTGCACATTAAACATGTCTGCTCACTTGTGGTTCAGAACAGCTGAGCCCACTTCTGAGGTAAGTGCCAAACAGTGGCGATGCTTGTGTCACCACTTACCTATTGCCTAATACCTCGTGGCTAGAGCAGTCATGCAGGAAGTGAAAGATCTAGGTTCTAGTGTGTTCTCAACCCACATTTTTCAATTTCCAGGACAGTCCCATAACCACCAGTCCATACAATAGGATACAACAGAGAATCCTCCATCTCACTGTTTGAAGATGAGCTACTGGATAGGCAGTCATGCAATTTTCATGAGGCCAGAAGGAAAACAGACATGAGGGAGCCTAATCATTATATAATACTTCTTTGACAGAGAAGTCTTATCAGCTCTTGGTGGCCTAGTACAATACAATTCAAAACCCATTCCATAGCAATTGCATGATAGTTGGTTTGCAGTTGCTGGGACAAAATATACTGGGAACCTGCAAATCTGTTTACAGCAACTTGAGGAAACAGAATGTGGAACGAATCACGCTATTGTTCCCTGAGCAAAACTTTTCCAAAAGGCAAATGACTGAAATATACTTTATCAAACTTAACATGTGCCTTAATTTGAGACATATATTTGTACCTGAGGTGATGTACTGTATCTTTTCCTGTATCTATATTTTGAACCTTGTTGTTGAGCACAGTGGTAACAGGAACGCCCTATATGCTGGCTTTGGTGGTGTGAGCAAACCATTTCCTGTTTGGATGAAATATGATTAGTTTTAACTGATATAAGATATGTGAAGGGAACTTCCAGCAGCAAGTCTAACATGGCTTCTTGGGGTATGGCTAACATGAAGTCCTTTCTGTGGCTCAGTGAGCAAAGCTAGTTGTCTTGGACCACAAAATCGTAATTTGCAACTTTCACACGGTTCTGAGAGTCCAGATATAAGATGGAGTGGGGAATTCACTTAGTTTGGTCCAATAACTTGATGCTGAAGTTTCATAATACTTGAGTTTAGGATCACATTTTTAATCTGATCCTCTGTATTTGCTTCCTTTCGATGGAGACATGGCATACTAGTGCAGCCTGGCTGCCCAGGTTTCACACGTAAATTTTGCTTATATAACATGGTTTTTTGCTCACTTTAGTTTTGGTTATTCTACATCTAGCATGCAAATTAGAGAGTGGGAAATTGTATAAAAAGAATAAGAGTGCTCTCTAGCTTGTGGTTTTCTTTAGCTAATGCCCCTGACACTTACTGGCTTATAAATCAGGTAATCAAGTTTGGATGACTTGAAATATTAACACAGATCGGTACTTTCACAGTTTATGGGGACAGTGTTTGGCTGTGATGTGGTGCACAGTAAATTGGAGTAGCTTTGCTGAGACCCAAAAGTTTGAACAAAAACCACATTTGCAGCCAAGCCCTGGTCGGAAGTAACGGTACTGCAGCTGCAATATTGTGTGAGAACGCCAGATACAGGTGTTATGAAAACTCCTTTGCACAGCTTTGCTAAAGCACGTTGTGTCTTTGGTGCTTCTATAATGGGGACAAACATCCACTGGGAATGAGATTGCACCAAGCCAAGATGATATTAAAGACACAGAAGAAGGCTTTATGTAACCTATCTTAAGAAAATAAAGAACTGAATGTCATATTTGTCTGCGTAAGTTGAATTAGTCTCTTCTAGTATCCATTCTAGCTTATTTTCCCTGTTCCTACCTTGGCTTAGATGCCTAATTCATAGTATTAACTAATTAATTCTGTTAAAGCAAGGGTTTACTTTTTACTGTGGAAAGCTAAAGTTTTCTAAGCAATGGGTCACAACATGTCAGATATAGAGCCATGCATATGAATAACATGCAAGCACCAAAACATGCTTCTTCCTGCATGACAGTAAGGAGGATGATTTGGGTGTTTTTCCCTTCCTTTTCCCATCTGTTCTCAATTATACAAAACTCCTCCCTCTAGTTTAAAGGAAAGACATACTCCCTGCAAAGCCTCCCATCTCTCTACAATATGTGACATCTGTATGTGACAGATGGGCTTTCAGGTTTCTTCCTCTCTAGCTTTATTTCTTAGTATCATTGACTGCAGCACCTAGGATCCTATTCTTGAGATGTGAAAACAAAACAAAAACAGCATAGGCCCTGAACCTGCTGCCACTAAAGTCAATGAGAACTTAAATCTCCCTAAGTTCAGTAGCCACCATTTAAAAGTAAATATTTCCCACTAGCTCCTCCTCAAAGTTGTTGCTGTTTAAGTAGAGGGGAAAACTGAGAGGTCTCTGAAACTGAAAAGGCTGACTTCCTTTCCTTTCCTTTCCTTTTCTTTCCTTTCCTTCCCTTTCCTTTCCTTATGACAATATCTGTATCACTAATCTTAGGTTACTAAATTTGGTTTTCTCTACAACTAGTTGCATAACTGGGCCAGAAACAAAAGTTGCCCCCTTAATGTGAAAAAAGAACATTTTGTTTGCTACATGTCAAGCATAGAAAGTCAAATGTAAAAAAGACTGGCCAGCGTATCTAAGCTCACCAGGAAGTACCTTGTATTCTGAGTCATACTGCAACTAGCCTTGCGTGCATGACTAGTTGCAGTACAAGTCAGGGAGAGGGTGCTGAAGCCTGCTTCTCTTGCATAGGTGTCAACCACCGCATGGGAAAGCAATTACTTCATGACCAAGATTTTCTAATATACTTAAACATCTTTAAGGGCCTTAATTTTTTAATGTCTATTCAAGGGGCCTGGATCTCCAAGGATGGGTGTTCTGTCTTAGACCTGTAAAATTAAACAAAATAGTAGTCACTTTTTAAAAATCTTGTTCATCTATTTGCCCATTTTAAAAAATCTTATAAGGAGTCTAAGGACATGCCTGCTGACCCTCTTGTGCTCCCATCCTCCATTTTCCCCCTTTTATTCTTTATGGTAGTTTCCTTCTCATTTTTGCTCCTACTATTCTCTACTCCCACTTATACTACTGTCCTGTCTGGCTCCACATTTTTCCCCATGTAGTCCTCCGTTGTGCACAAGCCAGCTTCTGCCCCTACCTAAATGTCCAGGTAGGCTCTTTGCCCAGCAGCTCTTTTGACCCTCCTCAAATCCCTGCCCACTGCCTGTCTTGGTTTTCACTAGTACAATACTCAAAACTCACAACTATTTCACTGCAACTATGAATAATGGATCTGCCACTGGTGAGAATGGCATAGTCAGGGAAAGGAGCTGCTGCCCCATTGGAATGGAATAACTCAGTTGACTTTTGCTGTCAAAGCCTCCCACCCAGCAGAGACTGGGAAAATTCATGATTGCTCTGTTGGCATTGTGAATAATATGTGTTCACGCACACACATACATGCATATGCACATATATGAGACACACACACCATACACACAAATATATATATATTCATATGTGCATTTAATGTCAAAATAATACTCTAACGAAAGGGAAAAGCCTAGGTCTTTCCTTTGTGCTTTCTAGTACAGTGCAAATGCTTGACTTTAGAAAAGCCAACTTCGATGTGCTCAGGACAGTAGTCAGAAAGGCACTCAGAGCCCAGAGTGTAGCTAGTATGGGGGTCCAAGCAAGGTGGTCCTTCCTCAAGGAGGCTATCCTTGGGGTGCAGCAGGACGCAATTCCACTGTGCAGGAAGGCAGGGAAAGGGTCCAAGAAACCTTCATGGCTGAGCGCGGATATCCAGGCTGGCCTGAGGGCAAAGAAAAAAGTGTACTGGCGGTGGAAGCAGGGGGCAGGGACAAAGGAGGAGTATACCTCCCTGGCCCAAGCTTGTAGGGATTTGGTAAAGGAGGCTAAAGCAGCACTGGAGCTTAGATTAGCTTCTGGGATTAAGGATAACAAAAAGTCCTTCTTCAAGTATATAGGTAGCAAGAAGAAGTCTCGGGGTAACATTGGACCCCTATGGGGCAGGGCAGGGCAGGGCAGGGCAGGTGGTGATGGACGCGCGGGAGAAGGCAGAACTCTTCAACAAGTTCTTTGCCTTCGTGTTCCTGTCTGCTGACAATGGGGTACTCTCAGGTGATAGCGTAGAGAGGCCCAGGAAGGATGCGAGTCCCCCAACTGTTAGTTCAGACCAAGTTAACGATTACCTGGAGGGCTTAGATGTATCCAAGTCGGCACACCTGGATGACTTTCATCCGCGGGTGCTGAGGGAATTGGTTGGTGTCATTGCAGAGCCATTGGCATGGCTGTTTGAGGACTCCTGGTGCTCAGGCCAAGTCCCTGAGGACTGGAAAAGGGCCAATGTGGTCCCTATTTTCAAGAAGGGGAGGAAGGAAGAGCCTGGCAACTACAGGCCAGTCAGCCTCACTTCTATCCTGGGGAAGGTCTTTGAAAAAATGATGAAGGGCCACATTTGTGAGAGCCCTGCAGGTGAAGTGATGTTGAGGGGTAACCAGCATGGGTTCATGCAAGGCCGATCCTGCCTGACTAACCTGGTCTCTTTCTATGACCAGGTAACAAAAAGCTTAGATGTGAAGGAGGAAGTCGATGTCATCTTCTTGGACTTCCAGAAGGCCTTGGACACAGTGTCCCACCCAAGTCTGGTGGGCAAGCTGAAGGACTGCGGCACTGACGAATGCATGGTTACATGGGTGGCAAACTTGCTCCAGGGGGAAACCCAGAGGGTGGACGGGTTAATGTTGACCTGGGAGGATGCGGGCAGTGGAGTCCCCCAGGGCTCGGTCCTTGGGCCGGTGCTGTTCAACATCTTCATTAGCGACCTGGATGAGGGTGTGAAGAGCACCCTGTTCAAATTCACTGATGATCCCAAGCTGTGGGGTAAAGTGAATACACCGGCAGGCAGGGACCTCATCCAGGCAGACTTGGATAGGTTAGAGAAGTGAGAGAATCTGAACAGGATGCGGTTCAACAAGGACAAGTGCAGGGTGCTGCACCTGGGGAGAGGGAACCAGCATTATGGTTATAGGTTAGGAGCTGACCCTCTCAGCAGCACAGAGGCAGAGAGGGATCTTGGAGTCAGGATTGACTCCAGGATCAATGTGAGTCGCCAATGCAACAAAGCAATAGGCAGAGCCAACCGCACCCTGTCATTCATCAGCAGGGGCATCACTAACAGGTCCAGAGAGGTCTTGCTCCCCCTCTATGCGGCGCTGGTCAGGCCGCAGCTAGCGTACTGTGTCCAGTTCTGGGCGCCCCACTTCAAGAAGGAGTGGAGAACCTGGAGAGGGTCCAGAGCAGGCCACTCGTATGGTTGGGGGGCCTCCGTGGCCAGCCCTATGAGGAGAGGCTGAGGGACCTGAATCTCTTCAGCCTCTGCAAGAGGAAACTGAGGAGGGATCTTGTGGCTGCCAACAACTTTATCAGGGGCCAGCAGCAGGGACTCAGGGAAAGTCTGTTCACCAGGGCCCTCCTTGGAGTCACCAGGAACAATGGCCACAAGCTGACGGAGGATAGGTTTAGGGTAGATATTAGGAAGAACTACTTCACTGTAAGGGTGGCCAGAGCCTGGAATGGGCTTCCCAGAGAGGTGGTGCTCTCACCTTCCCTGGAGATCTTCAAGAGGAGACTGGATAGGCACCTAGCTGGGGTCTTATGACCCCCCCCACTCCCAGTGCTTATTCCTGCCCATGGCAGGGGGTCGGACTCGATGATCTGTCTAGGTCTCTTCTGACCCATTGATTCTATGATTCTAAGAAACAGATATTCAGTTTGTTAATTTTATTCAGTATGTGCTGTGCAGTTAACTCAAAACAAAGCAGAACTACTTGTTGGTAGCAGTTCTGGATCTTGGACTGATTGATATTCAGCAATGCAGTAGGACCTCTAGGTAGCCACAAACACATCTAAATTATTTAGTATGATAGAGAAGTGTGCAGCATACTGGATGTCCACTGTACACATAACCCATTGTGGATCTCCTATACTCTATTAATGAACACATTAGAAATAAAGA
Organism: Crocodylus siamensis; assembly: GCF_052110815.1. Classification (NCBI taxonomy): domain Eukaryota; kingdom Metazoa; phylum Chordata; order Crocodylia; family Crocodylidae; genus Crocodylus; species Crocodylus siamensis. The sequence continues at coordinate 271,112,999 of NC_143396.1, read as the reverse complement.
GACATGTAAATCAGATGGACTGGACTAGTTGTGGTGTTAAAGTTTGTAGGAAATGTAGAAAGTAAATGTAAGAAGTCAAAGTTCACAATCAAAACATTCTGAAGGAACAAGTCAGCTTTGAAGACATTTCAGTTTAAAAAATAGAAACTAATACTTTTCATGTGGTCAAAATGTTTCATTCTAATGGTATTCAAAAGGGGTGTTTGATTTTTTTTCATTTTAACACACATATTTGTGAGTTATAAAATAACTTAAGATCATAGAAAAATAGGACTAGAAGGAACCTCAAGATGTTTTGAAGTCCAGTTTTCTGATTATCCATGACCAGGGCAGGATCATCTCTGTTTAAACCATAACAGAATTAAAAGATACATTTTTTATTTTATCTAAATTAAATTATCATTTTATACAAAGCAATTTTGTGCCAGAATGATATATTCTAGAAAGTTTCAAGTTATAAATTTTTGCTCCAATTTGGAAAGAAAGCAAATTTTGAAATCACAGAACTTTTGAGCTAAAACTTCCTGGGGTAAAAATTATGGGCTCAACTTTGGCTGTGAATTAAATGCTTTTGGACTAAGGAACCATATAACTCTAATGATAGACCACTAGAGAGTGTGGTTACTGAACCAGTAACCATTGGTTTGCTTCACAAAGGGCACGTCTACATGAGACACTTACTGCACAGTAACCTAATGACGCTGCCCAATAGTGTGCTAGGCAAAAAATTGGCTAATACGCTACTGTGCAGTAATATTAAGCTATGGTGCAGTCAGCATCACTAAAAACCCATGTGCCAGTGCTACTTCATAGTAGCATGAGTTACTCCGCATTGATTTAGTACTTGGTTATCCAAGAATTAAACTTAGTGTGCAGTAACTAGGGTGTATTAATGTGTATTAATGAATGTATAGCTGTACCGGAAGACACAACTGTAGTCCTAAAACTTTGTGTTTGGGGAGGAACTTTCATGAAGACTACATTGAATTATTGATCAAATCTCTGATTCAACTGTAGATCTAGGTGTTAGTCATTACTGCTGATTGTACTGGGTATTGTCCTTATCTGCACTTTCATGCCTACTGGTTGCCCACACTCTGGGTGCTGAGAAAGAGAAATACCCAAGTTCCTTTATGAGATGTTGGGAAATCTTCCTAGTGATGATGGGGCTTTCATTTCCCTGAATGGGAGTTTTATTGAGCTACTTATACTTTCCTCTTAGCCACCAGTGAATAACTGCTCTGTATTGACTGCTGTTCCGATCTGGCAGTTTTAAAAAAAATATTGAAAATAACATTTTGGTGAATTAATAACACATTGATGAATTCCTCACAGTTCTGAAACAGAAATGGGTGGATGGGTGGTGTTAGAGGAGAGTGAGGAAAAGAGACAAGGGCAAATTTAATCACGTTTAAGTTGTTTTTATTTATTTTTCTTCAAAAAAGCACTGGAGTTTTAAGTGTTGCAGTGTATTCAAAGAAAAGCTGAGTGTTAATTTGAGTTTCCAATTATCTTCTGTCAGTGACTATAACTAGAGTCTAGGGTAGTTTAAGGTAATTCCTGGTGAGGGCATGCCTGGTTTCCTTCTGTACTCGGATTAGCTGCAGTTTGGTAGCATGTGAACATTTAGAAGTGATTTGTTGGCAGTAAGGCAGACAAGGTTTGTTGGGTGGATGTAATATCTTTTATTAGACCAACTAAATAGTTGGGAAAATTGTGTTTTGCAAGCTTTTGGGCACAAATACCCTTCTTCAGGCATAGGGAGAGTCTGCTGGTGTTGCGTGCACATTCCTGGGTAGAATAGAGGCCAATATGTAAAATGTTGGCAGTGATGAATTGAGGAGGCAGCTGAGCCACCCAATCCATTTCACTGAGGGCTTCAGTTTACGTTTCAAAGATGACCATGAGGTGAAAAAACACAGTGCATATAAACTCTAGTGAGTTTTTTTTACAGGTAAAAACAAGTGGCATTATTTATAACTTAACACACACATACCACATCTGAAGTGAGATAGCAAGGCAAGTGTACAAGGTTATGAATGACTTTCATAGTTCAGCCTTTCCCAGGGAGCTTGCTTGCAGCTGTTTTTCACCACTAAAAGGACGTTAAACTTTCTGATATGTGACCAAGTTGCAAATGAAAGATTTTCAAGATGAGAAAAGTGATATAATTTACTTAAAAGGTCAAAATCTAATACTTTAGGCTGTCAGTTTACAGTGTGATAATTTCTCAGAAGCACCAAACCAAATGTGCAATGTGATTCGTTGAATACACACTTCCCCTGCTGAGTGGCTTCTGGTTCTGCAGTTTAATAGTCCATCAGTTCAGAATTTAGCTGCATTCCCTTAGTCGAAGACTAGGTTAACAAAGCAATTATTTTGCTTGTTGCTCGGGTGTAGTGTTGCAATAATTATATGGGCTTGCATTTCTCCCTCCCATTAAAAGCCCAAAGGAGAGAGACAGATGAGATTAAACCCTCTTAAGGTTCACCTGTCAGAATTTCCAACAGATCGTTCCATATTGGGCTTGATTTACGCTTGTGTACAACAAGCAGTACAGTCCTTAAAACCCTGGATCTTGAGGGATCTGGTTGAGGTCGGAGTGATCCACAGAGGGTGTGTTTACATGAGGCATTTACTGTACAGTTGTCTAATTAGCTGTGCAGTAAAGAAGTACTATCATGGTGTAGAGTAAAAAACCGCAGCAGTGCACGTGTAGATGCTGGAGGCGCTGACTGTGGCACAAGGGTGCTTTAGAGCAGGTGGCTGCCTGCACCCTCATGCCCCAGCCAGCCCTTTTGCAGCACGTTGAACTGGTCAGCCCTGAGCTGACAGGCTGACCCCACCCAGGGCCCCTGCCAGCCTGGGCTGCTCTGCCCCAGCTCAGTGTGCTGTGATCCCAGGCGCATGTGCAGATGCATAACTGGCAGCAACTGCACCAGAGTTTATTGCTGCACATTAATAGGCATGTGCAGATACGCCTACAGAGTGCCTGACTAGATTCACAAAGAAGACTTAGAGGTCTTTAACAAGCATTGCAGCACCTAACTTTTAGATGCTTTACCACAACACACATTAAATGCTTCAGCACCATTTGCAATGCATAGGTAGAAATAGGGCATAAGAATGGAGTCCACAAATGCCAGCATGGTGAATTGGAAACTGCCTAATGTATCCAACAAGAAATGCTGTGGGCATGGGTGTGTCTTAACTCCCTTCTTATGTGGGACATAGGAATCTTACTCTGGCTTACCATGAAACAACTTCCTTTGCTCCAGAACTACATCCTGAAACCTTCAAGAATAAGTGTGTTGTGAATCCAGGCATGACATAGGTGTAAAAGAGTTACTGGATGTGTCTACACATGAAATGAATATGACACTATGAACTCTGGTGCATGTTGCACCTGAGGTTATTGCTCCTTGGTGCTGCATTTACACATGTGCCCAGTACTGCAGCAAATTGAGCTAGGTCAGAGCAGACCTGGCTGGCAGCCTGCCAGCCTGGGGTTTCTCCCCCTGCTCAATGTGCTGCAGAGGAGCTGGCTGGGGCATGAGGGTGCTACAGTGCGGAGCTAGCTGGCAGCCACAGCACTGAAGCACCCTTGTGCCCCAACCAGCCCCATCAGTGTCTATACATGCATTGCTGCATACTGAAGAATGCCACCATACGATAGTACTTGTGTTTGCAAGTACTAACCTACAGCAGGGTTAATTAGTTTACTGCAGCCTAATTGGACTGCATGTGTAGATGCTGAGACTTTACTGTGGAGCTAATTAGGTAGGCAGTAAACATCTCATTTAGACATGCCCACTAAATTGCTGAGATGTTCAGGTCTATCAAGACTGAAGAACTCCTTATGATGGTCGGGTATTTCTGGCACCTAGAAAGCATTAATATGAAATACTTGGGTATATAAGGACATTAGGCAACTGCAGGCAGAAGTGGCATCTGAGTGTGGGGGTTTTACAGATCGTTTTGGATATAGATACCTGAAGTGGCATATAGGTGCATAAATCCTGCCTGATTTCCTTTGTGGATCTAACTTTGTGTGTTTTCATGTTCTTTTCATCCCATTTAGCTTTCTGTCTCCAGTGAGGGAGATGATCCTGCATGTACTGATCTAATTTAGAGGATCCAATACATCCTTGCATGCTAAGCTGTTTCAGACAAGTGTTAAGAGGGTGTTTCCTTTGTAATACATTGTGCAACTCCACAGTGATGTTTTCCCCTCTCCATTGCGAACTTCTTAGTACATCCAGGTTCTTGTGGTTTTTCTCATTACTTGGCCAGTTTTTTGTTTCCAAAATGTCACGTGTACACAAACCTGTGATAAACACCCATTGTGAAAAGCAGCACAGAAAACTGAAGGCAAGAGGAATGCTTATTTAAAAGGCCACCAAGGCTGCCAAGAGGTAAGTTTAAGTGAAGCCAAAATGTTAGAACAGGTATAGCTAAGCTCTCATTAGTGTTTCTTTCTATGACACCAAAAATGTATTAGGAGTTAATATAGAATTTGAAAGGCCATAAACCAAAGAATAGCACTCTAGTTTCTTTAAATTATTACCATCATGATGAGGATGACAATAATGCACTTGATATTTATAAAAACTTTATAGGGCCTCGATCCTGCAACAGTTTCCAGTTGGAGGCAGTTGCAGATTCATGGCCTAAGGGAAAAAAAATCTAATTTAAGGCAAGACTTTGTGTCCATGTAACATAAAAATGGAAAATCAGCCAGTGATTAATCCAGGATATGATACAATTTGTTTTTGGTGTATAGAGGGGTATAAGGGGAAGAGAAGCATTTAAGCATGTGCAATCACTATTTTTCATGAGGATTTTTATAATGCTTTTACACAATAGACTGGAATTGTTCCTAAAGAGTCATTCCAGTCTATTGGGTAATTAATATGCATATTAAAAAATTCTAAATATATATTTAATCAACTGGCTACATAAAATGCCTGAAGCCCTGAATACATATGAACCCAATAGACCAGAACAGCTGGAAAAAAAACTGCTTCAGGCTCTGGGGGTATATTCTGCAGTGTTCACTTAAAAAAACACGTTGAAATACATAGAATGGACTAGAAGAATTTAGAGAAAGTTCTGCATTAAATATGTTCCCCCCCACCCCCTTCTGTTTTTTTCTGGTTAGGGGACAGCATGTGGATTGATGATTTGACAGAGGTAAAAAGCAATTGAGATGATTCTTATGGAATTGTAATCTATTGATTACAGGAGCAGACTGGGAATCTGAACCTCTGGGAATCTATCTCAGCAATGAGGTAGATAATTATCCTTTGTTATGCCTCAGTTTTCCCATATGTAAAATGGGATTACTGGTAATTGGCCTTGAGTTCTTAGTGGGGGAGATTTTCAAAGGTGCAGAAGGCAGATAAATGTCCAGTTATTGAAAATCAAGTGGAACTATGCACCTTAACTGCTTTTTGCACGCTTGATAACTAGGGCTGTGCAAAACTTTGGTTGCCGATTCAATTCAGAGATTTTATCCAATTCAGTGGCTGAATCTCAACATCTGAATTGAATCGGGAAACCCATTAAAAGGTCTGAATCAAATCTGAATCCTCAAATCAATTCAGAAAAGATTTGGAGAGATCTGGCACCCGCGTGGCAGCTGTCACATCACGTGGGTGCGGCCTGGCTTGGCAGGTTGCTGTGCACTCTGGGAGCTGGGGTGGCTCCAGCAATCACCTGGAGCCCAGCAACACTCAGCCCCATTGCCCCAGCTCCCAAACAGTGCACTGTGCCCTGCCGAGCCATGCTGCACCCGCACCATGGGTTTTTTTTTTTAAGTGCCGGGAGGCTGGGACCAGGCCAGGGATGGGGCTGGACAGGGCAGCCATGAAGGCTTCTCCTGTGGCTCCCCTAGCTGGGACAGAGGCAGGCACAGCTGGAGGAGTCCCAGGAGAAACTGCAGCCTCCTGGCCATGCCTGGCCCTGCCCGGCTGATCCCAATCTCCGAATCAGTGCCAAATCTGTGATTTCTAATTCTGCTGAATCAAACGCAGACAGTGTTCAAATCACTTAATCGAATCACTGCCCTCTGAATTGGCTGAATCAAATTCTTCCCTGTTCACACAGGCCTATTGAAAACTTCCCCATTACTTAATTGGTGTTGGCCAAACCCTGTGAGACCTTGTAGGAAAGGTGTTATAGAAGTGCAAAGGCACTAAGGGGGTACAAGTAAAGATAAAATGAAAGGCCAACTTGAGAAGTCCTTTGCACAATAAATTATAATCTATAATGATGGCAACCTATATCAAATACTCTGATCTGTGTTCCCCAGCTTGTGTTCCCCAGCTTGTTATGCTGTGAGCTGCAGCTACAACTAAGTGGGGTTATGGGGAGCCCCTGGGGACAAAGGGGAACCCTGAGGGGGAGGGAAAGAGTCCTGGAAGTTGGGGGCAAGGGGTAAAGGGGATGTCTGGATTGAGGAGGAGATGATTCAGTCCCCCAGGTCCCTGCTGGCCTGAAGTGTGACTGCTCTAAACTCGAGCCAGCACTAACACTGATCAACATTTGTGCAGCTAAGTGTAATGTCTACTAAGGCCCTAGGAGTCTGAAGTTAAGTCCTACCTTTAGACACATGATAATCCAAGAATATAAAGGCAGTAGAAAGTGACCCATGGCATTCTGGAGACTAGAAACCGGTAGTTCATTCTCCTTTAATACCACATCTGTGTATTCTGTACATCTGTAGTCAGGTGTATAAACATCTGACTTACTGCTTTTGCTTGCCAGTGAGCAAATCTCTACCTAAATGTATAACCGCTCCATGGACATCTTTTTCCTGGCCAAGAACCTGTTAGGTTTTCATCCAATAACTGATATTCACTAAAAAGCAAAATCTTGAAAATTTCAGCTCTGTAGCTATTTTGTCTTTGGTTTCATATTCTACACCATTGCCAGAAATGCATGGTAAAACCTGATCATTGTTAATCTTATGAAGTATTATTGCTTAAATAGTAGGAGGAATCTTAATAGTCAAATGACCTTTGTGTACACTTACAGAGTTACCCTTTGACCTTAATTCTATTCTTAGTTGCACCAGAATAAAGCCATTAGTTTCACTGAGATCATTAATGTATTTAGAGACCTAAATTTGAACTGAGATGTTTTATCTTTCCGTCACTCAAATTTGCCATTTAGATGAGGGCATAAAACAGTGAATATATATGATGTTGATCTGGTTTGAAAGTGCAGGCCAGAGAGCAGCTCTTGAAAATTAATGCTTCGTTGAAATTAATTTTAAGGCATCCCTTGAAAAGAAAAGCTGAACTGAAAATTGCTGCCATGGTTGTGATCCAGGTAGTAAAGTGAGTCATTAGCTGAGTTCTGAGCATTTGTTCCGACACAAAGCCTGTATTAAGTTGTGTGCTATTTGAGGATTGCCTAACAATCAATGTTCAGTGTGGACACTCTGTTAATCATTTAGATAATTTAATCGTAAAACCTATGCATGTCTATAAAGTACCGAATCAACATACTGTTGGTTCTCTTCTTCATTTTGGGTAGACCTTATTCCTTATTATATACTGACTTAAAGAAATATCCCTTGCATATACACATGCTCAGTTCAATTAACAGGTACATTAAAGCTGCTTTACAAAAATAAATAAGAATTAAGTCCATTGACAACAAAATAACAAAAACTACAAAGGCATCCTTGAATAATAGTTTAGGGTTATTATAATAATATTTGGCAATGTTGAGATACCCAAGGGGTATCGACAAATTTCAAAATAATTTTTAAAAGAAAAATTTAAGTAATGGAAAAAACAGAAAATGAAGTTGACTTCCTTGCCCAGTTTTAGAAAAGAAAGCTATTATTTAGAATGTCTGAGATGCAAAATTTGCAAGATTTCTTCAAAGTTTAGGGTTGTTTAGAAATGAGGTTTTAGTTCAAGTTACTGTTTTGCGGAGAAGTTGTGATTATGTCTCTCGCATGCTTTCCAAGCATATTATAAAGTAGGGTCCTTTCCCACATGAGGCTACTATGTCAAAGATAAAAAAGAAAGGATAGAATAAATGGGTGCAATATATAGCTAAGGTGATAAAGACAGTAATTAGGTGTGTGTGTATATATATATGTAATAGGTTTTAATAAAGATGATGCTTCTTGATAGAACAGGAAATACAGGTGACACTTAGGCTATGAGCATCTTGTCTTCAGTACATTAATTATAAAGTATCACAAAGGGATTCAACTGAGCAAAGAAGTCAGCATTTGGCATATAGGGAGTTCCTGGTGTTCAGCAAGTAACTCAGCACTATTTATATTGTACTCTGTAGATTACATGAGCACATACTGGGACTACAGATTTCTTTTTGCTAAACCATTGGGGCAAAAGTAGAGCAATACAGATGGCACATACCAATTGGAGGAATTTTTCCGGAAAAAGGTGTTGACCATATAGTTTGTGCGGTGCTGAAATCAGAGATTAACCAGCCAACTCATGTTGTTAATGTTGTTTCCACATGTTTAAAAGTTGTGAAATATCTATGTGCGTTTTTACATGATGTTTTCTCTTGATTCACGAGGGCTGATGAATCCTCATTAGTGATGTTGAGTGTAATATTTTTCAGCTTTCCTTTGTATTAAGATGAGAATAGGCAGCTTGACCCACCACTTTGGAAGTCCAGGGTCTTCAAGGGCTTTTGAATCAAATTCAAATAGTTTTGTTTTAACATATTAAATTTAAGACATGCCCCCAGGGGAAAAAAATAAAGCAGGAGATGGAAAGCTAACATGATAGTTCATCCGCAACCCATGCTAGTGGGTTAAGAGGAAAAGTACGAAGGGGAGGATTAGGTAGTTTGGATAAGCTTCCACATCTTAATTTATTACATGGAATGAATTCAGCTTTCACAGGTTCCCTACAAATTCACTCACAAGGAACTGCATGCCATGTATTTGACTAAGAGTCTGTCCTTTCTGAGCTAGGTATATTGCTAATTAAAAAATATTAACATGTGAAGGAGAAGACATTGGAGTTCCTATGTAAACACTGAAATAATTTTGGCTTCATAAATCTGTCACATTTTCCTTTTGGATAGCTTGGTTCATGCTTCTGGAGTTTAAAAGTGGCCAAATATTTCTTTCTTCAGTTGCATGGAGGAGAAGGAAATTCACTTCTTGAGCAAGCCTTAAATGACAGCATTAAGTCCTAAATCTATTTCCATGGCCATATTAAAAAAGATTCCCTGAAACTGGGGGTTGTACTGGGAGTGCTGACACAATCCAATTCCTAACTATCGCTTTGCAAGCTATGCTGCTGTAATAAGAAGAAAAGGTTGTGTCTTCAGTGGAAAACTGATGGAAGCTAGTAATGCTGGGTGAAAATATGCAGCTCATTTAAAGGAGGAGAAACTATAACAAAGTAAATGAATCACATAAAAAAGGCTTAAAAAGACAGGCCAGAAATGAAAGACACATGTAAAATATAAGGGAAGGAGAATTTTTCCTTCATTCAGCATACCCTGAGAACCTGATTGTCATCCAATTAGATGCTGAGAGAAGGTTTGATTAATCTATCACAAGGAAAAGGGCCTGGCTTCACTCACTAATCGGGGAGGTGTGAAAGCAGCATGTGGGTCCCTAGAGATTTCCTCAGCTTCTGTATTAGCATGATCAGGTGTGACTGCATAGTCAGATTCCAGGACAACTGTCTTCTTTGAATTATTAGAGCTAATTGTAAATAGGAGCTTACAATCCAAAGGAAGTCAGATCAGGCCTGCCAGTGTGAATTTCCCTGTAGCTCTAGCTTCTCTCAGGTGTAAATTTTTTTTGACAGTGGTTCTGTATTATCACATGTGCAGTCCAGTATGTTATTCGGCTGATTTGTTTTTAATTCATTGGAACCTCTGAGCCCAATGTTATTAAACAGGGTTATAAAGAAGAAAAAGAAAACCTTTTCCTTGTGCAGTGGAGTGACTTCCTGGACACTGCAAAGAGGCTAAGTCAGCCTAGTGGCTAGAAGATGGCTTGAAGGTTTTGATCTACCAGTGGCAGATCCTCTTGGCCCACCTCTATCCATATACTGTTGTAGAGAGACTCTTACAACAAATAGCATTCATTTTCAATGCAGCAGCCACCTCAAATAAATAAATTCCTCCCATAGATATGGGGTTCCTGCAGAATGGAACCCCATATCTATGGGTGGATGTGGAGCTTCCATCATTATATAGTTATGGAAGTACCTATACTCATGAGTACAGGAACAAAAAAGATGTTGGGTTGGAAATTTCTACCCCTGAAAGAGAATTCTACAAGAGAAAGCAACATATCACTCAGTGTCCTGAAATCCACCAAATATGAGCCCTCCACAAGTGGCGCGGGCTTATCATTACAACAGTTAGAAAGCTAGTATTTTTTGTGTTCCCAAGCAAGAAATTTATAAAGCAGAAATGTTTTGAGATTGAATATTGTTATGTCATGTCACAACAACATGTGGAGTATGCTTTTAAATGACTGTTATATCATATTGCATTTGGACAATTTTTATTTTCTTCTGATATGCAAGGAGCAAATACCATAGGCACTGATTTTGGTTTTTGCTGGTAGGTACCTTTATTTATTTTTTTTTGCATTCCTGCTCTAAGACCAGTGCACGCCTAGAAGAGGCAATACATGACTTCAACCTGGCTTGTCTGACATGGCTTGTGGGTGCTGGGCACCCACTAATTATTTTTGGTGGGTGATTCAGCCCTGGAGCACTATGGTAAATATATTAGCACAAAACACAGGAGATATTTTTAGACTCTTTCTACCGAAGGAGAATACCATTGGGTCTATAAATATTGTAGAAAGTATTCAGACTGCGATCAGGAGTATAGGATTCTACTTATGGCTCCCCCACACTCAGTGGCTCTATATGGATTGGGTTTTGCTTCCGATCCAAGGTTTTGAGTCCCTAAAAGCAGACCTAATGATGTATTGTGTGGGCAGGGATTCCTTTCTGCCCAGTATAGCTAAAAGTAAATAGCTGTTCTTCTTTCTTTTGAGAAAGGCTAGCCTCATTTTTCTGTTATTGCTTCATTGAGATATCTAATTAAGGTTAGTTTCTCCTCCACACCCCAAGACTAGTGATGGTTCTATATCTCATGAATAAGGCACAACTAGATAACTTCTAAGTTCATATGCATGATAGCCACAGTGGAATGTCTGATTTTGTGTAAATATGTATATCCTAGCAGATCCTTCAGTGTTCTGTAATCCCTACCTTTATAATTTTCAAGGTATATGGCAATCATACATTTATTTTATGATAAGTAATTCTTCAAAGTGCACCTACCGTGACTGCAGGTCTGTGCCTCCATTCACTGTAATCATTATTCAAAATGTTAGAAAGGCTTGAGATCAGGATAAAACTACTTGCACATAGGGTTGCCTATGAAAAAAAGCCCTCCAAGTTAAATGAATGTTAGGCTGATTTATTCCTAGAGTCACCTGGCAATTAACAAAATAAAATCAAACTTTTACAATAAAAGTTATATTTTAAAATATGCTAAAGTTGCTGCGTAGTAGGCACTATGGCCATCAACACAGTTGGAGACAGTAGAATACAAATGCTTCACAGGGTTGGGTTAGGCTCCTAACTCCCCTGCAAAGATGAGGGTTTGCCAAGTATCTGGAGATATTTAGAGCTGCAGCACACAGCTGCTGAGTTGCTCAAGCGGTTTGCTGCAGCTTTTATTTCAGTGGACCTCTTCCCCAGTCAGCTGTATAGAAACGCTAATCAGCTGGTCAGAGAAGTAACACCCTATGCCAAGTGTGTAAGCGCAGTTTGTGATGCCTCAAAGCTGTTTGAGGCATCAGAAACCTCATACGCACCCATTTGCCACACTGCTAATTTGCACTCTGGCTCAGTGCCACTGCTGCTCAAGGAGGCCCCCAGGACCGCAGATAAGGCAGCTGGGACCAGCAAGTTGCTGGCCCGAGCCTCCCCTACCCCACCCGAGGCAATTTGTCATGCACCAGAGTGTGCATGCAGGGGCATGCTCTGGGACAAAAAGCAGTAGCACAATTATGTGCTGCTGCTATTTGTCCAATGGGAAATGAGTACCCCAGCTCGTGCACCCCTGCTCGTCTGGACATGTCCTACAAGGTAAAAGCCTCCGCAAACAGATAAGTAGCTTGTTCTTAATTAGACAACCTGAACTAAGTGGGCTGTGAACTACCCTGATATGAATGACCCAGGCTGTGCTATATACACAGTATTGAGGTTGAAACTTAAAGGCTTTATGCCATAACTTCCCAGATTTCTAGCATGTAAAATAAAAGACAATCTCTATTAGCATGAAGTAGCACTTATGCAAAAGCAGCAATGTACTTCAAGAAGTGTAATTATACAAGACATTTTATCTTCTTGGGTGGCTGGCCTTTGAGCTAATAAGGATAATTGGTATAACGACACTGTTTTTTAGTCAATAGCTCCTTAAGAGGGATGATACTATAATTCCTTTTTTAGGTCCACATTATGGACCAGTACTATGTAACCATGCAAGGGCATAAACGGTACCTTATAAAAGAGGAAGGATGATACAGCAGTTAGGGTTTTAGTCTGGATCTTTCAGTTCCTTCCTTTCACGTAGCCTTGTGTAAATCCCTTTATGTATGTCTATACTATTATTTAATACCATCACCCAGGTCTACCCTTTAGGGAAATCCATCCAATCGTCTATCCCTTAGCTTATCAGTCCATCTTGCCCCAGGGAGCTCTCTTGAATGTCAGGGCTTGACATCAAATTTCCCTGGAGTCCATTGCTCCCTGGAGCATATTCAGAAGTCATGTGAGCTGAAGGCCAAACATCAAATGCGGTTTGCCGGCACCTGATTTCTAACCATCCTAAACTCTATTTCCAGTGTATACTGACAAGCAAAAGGAGATACCAATATTGGGAAGACTGATTACTAGAAGGGCTTGAGTGGAGCCCCTTTAGGATTTTGTCTTTCCCCAATTCATCTCTTTGTATGTTTGGTCTGCAACTGTGACAAAGTAATATGGATGGAAAGGGACGTTTCCTGCGGCTGAGGCTACTTAAGGGTCAATCCTAGGGTTGACTCTACAAAGCAGTATCAAGACAGGCAAAAGTATTTAGGTGCCTAACTTCTAATTCAATCTCGTTAGGCTTCTGAACAGGAGGTAGCACCAAAATATCATTTTGGCTATGGGTCTTAATTTCTCTGCCTTACATTTGTAAAATGTGGTTAATAGCATTCAGAGGTAGGAGGAGGGTTGTAAAGATAAATATATCAGAAAACACTGTGAGATTGTTGACAGAAGGGAACCATATTAAACAATTTGTAAAATAGAGTAAATTAAGTGTCACACAAAGTTTAGCTAGGCCTTAGCCATAACTCAGAAAACAGTATAGGCAGTTCATTAAATATTTATTGTTGATTATAAAAACCTTTCCTAATATGCATACAAGGTATCAAAAATATCTAAATAATAATGTATGGCAACAAAGTGCTTTTGATACTGTAGTAATTGGGACTATAAAGAATACTTTAGCCATATGGACACAAGCAAAAACTAGTCTTTTTTCAATGGACTCTGAACAATGGTTTCCTCATTGTCATGCTATTAAATACTGTGTCTCTTTTTCAACATATTAATAACTAGAGGTTAGTAGAATGCCTTGGTAATGTACATTTGAAGCTAACTTGGCATTATACCTAAGCTTTACTCTTAAATTGGCATCATTTTATTGCACTGATAACTAGAAGTAGCAAATCAGAAATTAGAAAGAAAGAAAACTGACACTGATTGATGTCCAAGTCTTTCTCCTGATTCGCTGATTAAACTCATCAATCTATATGCAGAAGAGATGTCCAATGCAAATGGAACCAACCAGCCTTAACAAAGCAGTGCTGTCAGCATACTAAAGGGAAAGGGAAAATGGCACATACAGAAAACAAAACAAAAACAAGGATTGCCTGGTGGGCTTTAAGACCTTAAGATTCCTAAAAGAGCTGTTGAATGATAATTTAAATGTGTCTTTAAGAACATAGTAGGATCTTTCTACACTATACAGCTACATTGTGGTTCACAGTTTACATAGGAGGGCATATAAAGGTTCCTCTTGGGTCTTCTGGGCTGCACATGCATGTATTCTCTGCCTTGTCTTTTCCCACCCTTCTTCTGGGAAAGTTGTGTTATAGACACTCACTACAGCACAGCCCACACGTTCTGTTTGATACCTTCTTGCATAGAAGCAAAAAAAAGGGATTGGCCCCTGAACTCCTTTTCTCATTGGAACAATCTGACTTCAGATTTGTAAAGGGTTTTATCTAAACAAGATTATAAATTCATTTTCATTAATTGCAAAGGATAATTTTTTAAAAGCTCATTGTATTCACATGTTTTTTGTTTTACCTGCAACAGTAGAATTAAAGATACAAAGTAAACTGGTATGCCTTTACCATGCTAGGCCTTGGACCTACACATGTCCATATCTGGCAATAATTTCTCTATTACATTCTCTACCTTCTCTCACACAATAAAAAAACATGCCTTAATCCCTCTCATCTTAAAGCAAAAATCACACTTGACTCCACTTTTTTCTCCAACTGCCACTGTGTCTCCTTTCTCTATTTCATCTCAGTTCATTGTGTATGTTGGTTGTGATTCCTCTCCAGCCTGGCTTTTGCATCTTGAATGGCACTGAAACTGTTCTTTCAAAGTCTTTACTGACTCATTAACCAAACCACAGAACCAGTGCTCCAACCTCATCTTTCTTGATCCATTAGCTAACTTTGGTACAGATGGCTGTGCTCTTTTTTCTGAATTCTTTTTCAGTCTTCTCCTCCCTTGGGTTCCATGACTCTGCTGTCTCCTGGTTCTCATCTTATGACTTTCTTCATTTCTTCAATGTGTTCTTTGTTTCATCTTCTGGAGCTTTCCCTGTAGCTTTCCTTGGGAACCCCATAGGACTCTCCTTTTATGCTTTATCTTTGTATTCTCATCTGCAACCATGAGTTTAACTACCACCTATATGCAAATATCTCATAGGACTCGCTCTACGCAAGATCCGTCTCTTTTGGTCTGAACTAAGAACTCTCTCTCTCTCAGAAATCACCTTGTAGGAGATTAGCCCACACTTTAAGCTCAACACAGCTAAACCAGAACTCTGACTTACACTTCTTTCTAGATCCCTATGACCAGGCTATGTCTACACTGTCAATTCTTACTGCACAATTTATCTAAGGGACAGCTTTTTCCTATCCAACCACATTGGTAAAACTGTTGTCCAAGTTCTCATCATATCACATTTCAATTATTAAAACATCCTTTCTGTTGTTTTAAAAAATATATTCTTGCTTCACAGATATTTATTCAGAATACTGCTGAAAAGACTTATTTTTTAGGCTATCATTTTGTCCACATTACTGCTCTTCATTCATCTCTACCCTTTCTATTGCCTTTTATTCACTATTGAAAGGTAAGCTCCCACCTCTGAAAAGCCCATGAAGCAGCCTAGTTATTAGCCTTTCAAATAAGTTCCTTTCTGTTTTCTCCATGACATCCCTTATGCATGGGTGAGGTTCACATTTTAAAACTCTGCTTTGCCACGATGCATGCAGAAATCTTGACAACAGATAGGCTGATGATATGTTATGACTGTTGCTTCTCAGGCTGACTAATAGTTGTCTCATTGTTTCCTTAAGTCCCCTGTCTATATCTATCTGATGTATTTTGTCTTACACTTAGACTGTAAATTCTTTGTGGCAGGGAGTGCCTTTTTGTTCTGTGCTCATACAAAGCCTAGTATGATGGGGTTCATGACTAGAGCTAGCAGTTGTCATCATCATCATCATCATCTGTGGGTTTATATCAAAGATCAGAATTAGGCCCTTTCTGTGTTTATATTCATGCTGTTCTGAGGACATAATATTTCTGTTCATACTCATATCAGGGTATTACAAAGTTGAATAAAGATTGATGAATGTGCACTTTAATATTAAAAGCATGCAAAGAGTAATATTAAAGCATGCAGAAAGACTATTAAGACTGTTGAGGGTATAAAGACTATATAATGCAACCTAACCTAAGGAAAAAGAGGTCAGCTAGCTGCATGATATAGAAGAATAACTTTTAAAATATTTTTAAAAAGAGAAAAGTTTCTTAGTTTGTGCATGAGACTAACAGTTATAAAAAGAACTTGACGTATGCATCTTCAGTGTAATAATGCTCAACCTTGAAGAGAAAAATATGGCCCCATCTGTTAACTATTTTGGCGGTACTGGGAAAGTTAAAAGATGATAAACCTCCGCAAAAACTGTATTGTATTTTATAAGTTCCTGCTTGAACTCCTCCCTTAAAAATTTGAACAAAGAACTAACCTTAAATCAATTTTACAACAATGAACCAATGTCAAAACCCCTTTACTACTTATTTCACAAATCCAGTAAAACAGTAATAGCCAATGCCCATTAAGTGTTTGTCCCCCTGCTGAAGGTTTTTAGAAGGATCATAGTTAACATATGATCACAAGATCTGACCAAATGAGACACTTATAGACTGACCTAACTGTAGCCTGGATTAATCTTCATTGTAACTGACTGCTTTTAGGCTCAACCCAGTAATGTAGTTGACTGCTGCCACCTTATACAGCAACATGTTCCAACTTTATCAGTCAAAGAAAAGATGTATTTGATTGTGAAGGGCTTTTGATCAAGAATTACCGCCTCTTTCTATATTATGCCTTTGTGTTGTTATGAGATGAAATATATTAGGTATTGACTCCATCCCAGATGCCAGCCTCCATCCTTTTTCAATGAGCAGGGCCCTCCCACTTTTCAGAGATATGAAGCTTTTTCTGTGTGTGAAGAGGCTGGTCTACTGAATTTGTACGTGTGCGTGTACATATGTATGCAGTTGGGTTAATTAATCCCCTGTCTTCTGTTCTTTTTCATGAGAGCTGAAGGGCAAATATATTTTTAAGCAAAAGTTATTAAAGTGTTGCCTTTTCATCCTTAAATAGTTAACAGGTAAAAGAAAAATAGCTCCTTCAATATGGGAATAGTTCCCATGTGCTATTTACTGAAAATACTTTTATGAGACGATTATGGTTGTGATTTCTGATTGAAAGTGGCAAACCATATGACCACGTGAGGTGGCAACACTTTGGTTATTGCACTGCTGTGTGGAAGATCTGATCTCCTTTTCTGCAAACTGTCACAAACTGGAAAGCAGCTTCAGACTTCCTGCCCTTGTCTTTTCAGATTTTTCTCCTAGAAACTAAGAACTTTTTAGTTTTAGTTTGGACAAGTGGGGCTAACAAGCCTTACTCTCTGATCTCAAAGTGGCTTTGTGAGGGTTAATCTCAATGTTTGGAAGAGGAAATCACTGCAAAAAAAGATGTATTATTTGTGTAAATGCCTAATATTTCTAAATGGCAAAGCATCAGAACTATTTGATACTTACATTTTACATCACTATAAGTCAGATCTTACTGGTTCTAGGTTTTCTATGAGTGAACTCAGATAGATAAATGCTTACCTTCGCTGCAAACTTATTTTTGTTTCCTTGGTATGATTACTTTTTTAGCAAATTCTAAATAAAGATGATTTTTTGCAAAACAAGTGGTCTAAAAAAACCAACTGAGAGTCTGTTCATAAAGTCTACACAAATAAAAGACTTCTTCAGACTCTTTTAATGGATTTTAAGTGGGAAGCATGAGAATTCTAGTGGTATCAATGTGAATTACAGAGTAGCACACAAGCAATGTAGTGAGGCCATGCAGCACTCGTGTAATTTACAATTTGTCAACATTGTGTAAGTTTCTAGTTTCCCGTATGATTCACCACTTGGTTGATATTTTCTATTTATTGTTTACATAGACCTAAGCTTTGAACATCCATGCAAAACCACTGTATTTAGGCTTTAAATCAGTCACACAAAATGAGAAATCTCAAATCATTCCAAGTGATTCATTTACTATATTATAAGGAAAATACAACTTGAGTTTTACAGTTAAATTTGCAAGAAGATTAGGAAGGACAGCAACAGTCCATATATTACCAGCAGATGAAGTGGAAATAAAGTAGAAAATGGAGAGATAAGTCTGCAACAGCTGTACTCATACTTAATGTGTAGGTTTCATTCATTATATGTATGTACTGCATACATATGTTAATCTCCTCTCTCTGTCAAGTTAACAAAGAGGATAAAAAGGGCAGAAAATATCATTAAAACGTGTGTTTTTGTTAAGAAGAAGGTATTGATACTGTAAAATCTGATTATCAAGATTGCCTTGTTTTAATTTCATGATACATCAGTCTATGAGTGCATGGGATAGACCTCACTTCCTTAACTCAAGCAAAGCCATACAGTATGTGATACACCTTGGGAATCCCAAAGTGGTAGTAAATCTATCAGTTGAAATGCTGTAGGAAGAATGTCAAGGATTTCCAGCCCTCTTTACCTCAAATAATCTTATTCCTCCTCTTCCTCTTTCTTTGGAGCTTGAAGACTGCAATCCCTGGTGAGGCTGCAACACTTTTATTCCACAGTCAGTTCCTAAAGCATGTCTATAGTATCAAGCCATTAAGCAAACCATTGGAACAGCCTGCTTTTTTTTTTTCTATCATTGAAATATGTTGTCCATATTTTACCACTGTTAAAGATGTCCAAAACATTTCTAAGACTTTTACAAAAAATTTTTAAAATATATCTCATGTAAAACCGGCCAATGATTCTAGTCTCTGATTGAGGATTTCATCCAGACATTGTTGATTTTAGAAAATACTACATCGAAGCATGAATGGCTAGCTGCGAGCTCATGTTTACTAGTTCACACAACACACTTGTTTCCCCGAAAGCCAATTCTGATTCAAATCAATTTAATTAAGTAACAAAGCTTGTTGTCATGGTAACAACGCTACTAATTTGTCATGGCAAATACTCTGTGAGATTGACCAGTTGCTAAGCAACAGCCAATGGGTTTGAAGACAGAAGATGACAAATTCTATCTGGTGCAGATGTTGTGATCCAGTCTTGAATTAGGCCTCTGTTCAGAGTGGATTCCCAAGAGAGCATCACCTGGATAGCTTAATAGCATCACAGGGAGTAGCATGCCACAACAAATTACATTGTTTTGCACATTTTAAAATGTGTTTGAGAGAGAAGCTAGTAAAATAAGTTAATTTGATGCTCAGTGTCGTCTTTTTATTTTCCTGTTCCAGAATATCCAGAGATGATTCAGTCTTACTGTATTTGGCTTTGCATATGCATATTTATATCTCTGAAATAATCTTGTATCCATCTTTGTACATATGATACATAAAATTTAGGCATGCAAGCACAAAACATATGGATTAAGGATAAATCAGCTCAACAAAATGTGTTTAGAGTGATGTGAATAAAATTACTTCACTCCAAACAATGGAGAGCAATCTTTTTATTTTCAGTTTATTATTATTATTGTCTTTCTCTCTCTCAAGATGGCCCAATACTTCAGAGTTTAAACCTGATTTACTTTTATTTGTGAAAATAAATTCATTATTTCTTTGACTGCAGAGCCCTGGAAATATTTCATATTGTTGGTATCTCCCTGTTTGTTATCTGTTCAGTAACAAATTAACTATGAAGAAATGTCATTTTACATAGGGTAAAATCTTAAATTTATGGAATGAGTTAATTTATTCTAAATTCTTAATTCTCTGCAAAACACAAAGACCACTTTAATTTCAGAAGAATGAATGTATTTTTGGCTGCTTCCATGTTTGGGCCATAATACTAGAAAATTCTGAACAGAATAAGACACTTGTGTTCATTCAAAGCTGCAAGGAAATCCATTCATGTACAGCATTTTGCAGGACTGAGACTTGCAATCTGTCAAAAAATATGATTCAACCACAAATTTGGACTAATTTTCAGGGATATTTTTATAAGGGAAAAAAGGAGGAAAAAAGTTTTGACCATATCAAAATATACCATTTCAACATCTTGTGAAATGATTTTTTTTAAATTTTGAAATTCGGGTTGCATTTTTAAACATTATCATACTTATATTATTTTATAATACTACCTTTTAAAGTGTTGGAACTAAAAGGATTCTTTCAATTTTGTCAAAATAAAAGAAAAAAAGTAAATGACCTGAAGCATTTTTTTCCACATTTTTCTTGGTAAAGAATTTTCAAATGCTCAGTTTTTATTCCCACTCAAATGAAGTCAGATTTCAATATCTTTAAATCTGCCTCAGAACAGAGTTCTAATCCCTGGCATATCTTTCTCTCTACTCAGGACCTTAGTCAAGATGAGAAGTTCCTCTTTTAATCAGTGTCACTGGTAGATCACCAAGCCTTAGGGCCAAACTAGCTGCTTTACACTAGCTTGAAAATCCAGCACTCAAATCCCTAATTATAGTATACTGGATATATGCCCTTCATTGCCTATGTCATGAATTTTTTTGGTTTCTAGAATCATAGCAACACTTGGTCTGGAAGGGATCTCAGGAAGTCTTCTACACAACCCCATTCTCAATATATGAGTCTATCTAAACTATCTAAGACAAATATTTATCTAACCTGCACTGGAAATCTTCCAGTGATAGAGGTTGCAGAACCTCTCTTCCTAGACTGTTGCAGTGCTTAGCTACCCACATAGTTCAAAGATGCTTTTAATATCCAACCTAAATCTCCCTTGTTGCAACTGAAGTGCATTGCTTTTTGTGCTATTATTTGTGCATAAAAAGGACAGTTGATTGCTATCCGCTTTATAACAACCCCTTTTGTATTTGAACACGGCTATCAAATACTTACTCCTCCATTTTCTTTCTCTAGACTAAAATCCTATTTCCTCCAACCTTGCCTTGTACATCGTATCTCCTACATCTCTACTTGTTTTTGTTGTGGTCCTCAGGACTTCTTTCAGTTTGTCCACATCTTTCTTGAAGCGTGGAGCTCCATATTGGGCACCATATTTCACATGAGGCCTCACCAGTGATGAACAGAATGGAAGAATCACCTTTTACAACTTGAACATAAGATGTCTGTAAATACATCCCAGCATGCTAGAATTTTCTGCAATAATATTATACTTCAGTTTATTTTTTACTATGACTCATAGCTCCCTAGACTACAGCCTAGTCAGTCATTCCATATTTTGTATGTGGGGCTTTGATTGTTCCTTTATAAGTGGTGTACTTTGCACTTGTCCTTATTGAATTCCATCATATTTATTTCAGGCCCTTATGTCAATACAGTTGCATTTCTCAACCATACTCACAATCTGATCAGAACACATATCAGATTTATTTGACAAAACTGATTTTCCCCTAACCGGGTTCATTTGCATTAATTACATCACCATCCTTTAATTCTTTACCAGTTACATTCTACCTTTCCTTGACTTTTCCTGGGATCTATGAGCCTATAGTTACTGGAATCATTCCATTACTCTGTCTAAATACTGGCTATACATTAGTTTCCATCCTCCCCTCCGTGCCCCCCTCCCCCACCAATCTTCTATATTATTTCAAAATTTCTTAAGTATCAACATGAATGGCCAAGCAAGCTGTTCTGCTAATTCTTTTAAAACTTTTGGAGCACAATTTATCTGGTCCAGAGGACTTCAATACATTTTGCTTTCACAATTTTAATTAAGTTATTATCCTCTTTACGTACTGTTGAAATAGAAACTTTTTCATACGTCCTCCATCCTGTTTTCTATACACAGAATCAGAATCTATATTGATACTTCTTCCTTTTCTGCATAATTTTTGACAAGTTTGCTATCCCTCTCTAGTAAAGGAATGACATTATTGCTAGGTTCTCTTTAGGCTTATAAGCAAAAGGAAGGCTAAATTATCTTCTATCCACCCATACTTAATCTTGCTTGTCTTGTTAACCCCCAAATGCCTAGTGAAGTTGACACACAGTTCAGAATACTAATATACTTATTCCTTAATTGATTTGATTATCTAACCCTAATTATTTATAAAAAATAAAATCCTGCAAGTTATTTTATTCTTGAGCCCTTTCCCCCACAGTGTGCCTGGGTATTGCTTCTGGCAGACTTACTACCTGGTCCAATGTTTTACCAAAATTCACTACCTTTCTACGTTTTCTTTCAATAATGTCCCCAGGGGAATGTCTTCTGAACCCATCATCAAAGGTGTAAAATAGAAAAGCCAGTCATTTCCAGCTCCTCAAAAAGCAAATTGTTCTGCCATCTATGCTTAAAGTACATTCTTCTCTTGAACACGAACATAGCTCCCATCAATACTAATACACACAGAGAGGTGAATATTCCCCTTTGTGAGGGATTGTAATTGAATCACCATTAGTTGCTGGCATTGTTTATAATGAGTTGAGTACTATTGCCTTTTGTTGTTAGAATGCAATAAACAACAGTTAAACTATTTAAAGGCAGCTTTGTTCATCTGTCAGACACCTGCTGTACATTTGTTTAATATATAGTAACTCCAAAGAGGTTTTAAGGTCCTGTCAAAGACAAAAGCCTGAATTAAACTTAACTACAGAGCTGCTATCAGTGCCTCCATAATAACCACTTCAAAATCCCCTTTTGAAGTACCTATGAATTAGTGCTATTGCTAATCCAAATTTACCTGTGTGAATGTGCATTTTACTAGAATTCAAGTGGAGGAAGCAGTAAAGAAATAGGGTTGTCATTTCACTTCCCATAAACTTTTTTAATGGATCCTATGTAGTGTATGAGGCCGCAAGAGTATCACAAGAATGCTCTAGGAACCAAGTGCTTTCTTTTTCTCAAGAAAGTGAAGCCTGCTTAAGAAAACTTTATAGACTTAACGCAAAACAAAAAAACTGTACTTTTATGAAAGCTATCCATCAAATGTCAAGGATAATAATCAATTTTTTGTCACAATGAACTGATAAAAGCTTTCAGTAATAATGTCATGGGGAAAAAATTTGTGTTGGAACTCGTAATGCTCAGCCCTGATATCAAACGAATTCATAAAAGCTCAATACCACTGTAGCCCTCGGAGGCATGACAAAACACAATTTCTCATCCACAGGATATGGAATAATTCCCTCTTTTTATTTTTTTCACATAGAGAGAAGCAAAAGGAAAAAATCTGAATTTCAAAAAAAATATTACACAATCCTGCTTATGCAGGTGAACATTAGCGCTCATTTTGGTCGCCGATATCACAAACCGTTATGGTGATTTCTCTCACATCATGCAAATGGCTGCATAATGTCTGCTCCTCTTGGAATGTAAAATCAAATCAGCATTCTAATGCTACAAGCCCGTGATGAGCTTGGAAATAAATATGCAGAAGCGCATAAAAAAAAAAAATCAAGGCAATCAAGGAGAGCCAGCGTCCTAGCTCGGACTATAAATCTTTGTCTGTTTCAATCGTAGAGCTGGCCGAATCAGTGTAAAATTCGAGCGGGGATGTCATCAATTTCTGTTAACCTCTCTATTCTTCTTTGTGTTGGCGGTGCAGTGATGGATTGGTTTTGTCACTTGTGCTCGGTTCACAGTATGTTAACATGGAAGGGTGCAGTCAGGTTATGAAGAAGGGTTATTACTGTCCCAGCTCTGACCTGGACTTACTATCTTTTCTAGTATCACAAACCTTACTGTTTGTGGGACTGAGAAGAAGTATCCTTCTAGCTAGGTAATGCTATACAAAAAAGGAGCAACTTCTTTTATATTGCTCTGCTTCAGTTTGCCAGCCATTCCTTTCCTATCACTTTAAAACTAATAAATTAATGTAGGTGCTGCTTATTAAACCAACTACCATTGCAGGGAGAAATTTAACAAATTCCTGGATTATCTGAAGGGGTCCAGGATTTGCAAACACAAAAGACTGATAATTTTACACTCTTCAGATAATAATACAACAGTAATAAAATACACGGGTAACAACATAAACTCACTGGCAAGCAATGAATTATATTGCTGTTTCAAGCACTGGCCTAGCATTGTGCTTTCTGGTATTGTTTGGCCACATGCCAGGTGTAGAAATTTAGGTAGCCAAAATGTAAATACTTCCAGCAGTTCAAACTGGAAAGTGTTGTTCTTCAGCGCTTGCTTACGCTTTGATACGCTGCTTGCAGTGTATTTCCTGGACTCAGTCCTAAATTTTTGAGAAATCTGGTCTTAGTTCAAAAAAGCATTTAAGCACATGCTTAACTTTATGTATTTGAGAACTCCCATGGATGTCAACTGGTTTATTCGAATGCTTAAAATTAAGCATATTCTTAAGTACTGTGTTGGCCTGGGGCCATAAATCCTAATCCAGAGCCCACTGAAATCACTGAGAGTCTTTAAATTGAATTCAATGGACACTGGATACGACTAATAGAACTTAACACCTTGCAGGACTGAGCCCTTAAACAGCTGCCTCATTTCACCACATAAGTGGTTACATTTCCATGGTGGGTGAAGTGATCCCTGTGTGTAACATTTAATCTTGTGTGTTTCAGTTTGTTAAGTTAGTAAAGTGCTTTGGGATCACTTGAAATACAAGATGCAGTACAAATGCAAGATATTATTACAGCACCACACATACCAATTTTCTTCTGTGCAAAACACCATTCAAATAAATAGTTTAAAATACAGAAAACAGAACAATATTTTATAAAGATTGTTTATATTCGCACATGCGTATATATAGTTTTAAAACAATAATGTACACTGACAAACATACATACACACACATATGTATTTTTTAAAGAGAAAAGCCAACTAGAACAAAATAAGTTCAGAAATGGATAGCCTGATCCTATCAGATGCTGAGCAACTAAAGGTCATCAGCAATTTATAGAAGGTATTTGTCATCTTGCCGAATTGGGCATAGTACGCAAAGACAAACATTGCAAATATCTGATATTCCTGTGAAGGAATAAGGAGCAAAGCGTGGATGTTCAAAAGCAGCAGGTGAAGTGGCCGCTCAAGTTTTATTGACAGACCATAGGACTTTGTGCCCTTAAGCAATGAAGTAAACTACCAGGATCTCCACCCTGGGTAACAGGGGTTGGGTTGGGTGTGGCAGTGTTAGCATTGGTGGCTGGGCTGGCAGTGGCAGTGGCTGCCATTCATGTGACACTGCCCTCCCCTCCCAAAGTGGGAGCTTCCTGGTCACCCAAACTTTGTTATGCTACTGCTCTTAAGTGTTTTTCAGCATCTCACACAAAATCTTTAATACAAGAATGAGAAAGTTGCAGTCATAAGAAATTAATTTCTGGGCCCTGTACTCAAGAAATTTTAAATTCATATGAAAAAGTCAAAGCTAAATATATTGCAAAAGTAAAGTAAGGAACAATTGCTATGTCATATTTCATGTTGCTTTTGATCGCTGACTTTAGGAATTTGGAATAAACCTATCCAGAAAGCAGGCCAGGCAATCTGACCAAATCCAAACTGATTAGAAGTTACACAAGCAATTTCTTTCATTTAAAATCTATTCCTGGCTTAGTGGCATTTTTATGATGACTTGAGAAACTGAGCCACAACATATTGAGACTGAAGCCAGCAACAGCAAAGTATTTCAACAATATATTTCTCAATTTAGTTTTTGTTGCTGTGGGGTAATTTTTGGGGGGAGGGAGGAGGCAGTCATTTTCTTTGTTTTTTGATGCTACTGTGCTATGTCATGATATACCAAGCACAGTCCTTTAAAAATTGAATTATTAATGATGCATGAATATCCACTATTTTAGGACTGTGTGCATTGAGTTTAAATATTGATTTCAACTTGATATCAGCACACACTAACCAAATTGACATAAGTTTAATTATTTTCCCCTAAAATATGTATTATTTTATATCACATTTTTCCTGTGTGAAATGCCACCTTACTATAGGTTTTCCAACACTGGTCTCATCTCATAGACTTTCATGAAATGACACATACTATGTAGATTACGGAGGGCTCAATAATTGTAGCCAAGCAAAGCAAGTGAGAAAAATCATATTGATTTTCCTGAAAAATCCTCACATGAAAGAGTTGGAGAATTGGAACCAATATGATCAAACAAAATGAATAATTTCAGATGCAGTTAAATTATGTTAATATGAAAGAAAGGAGGGGCTAAGGGTTAAGGTACTGAACCTGGAAGTAGCAGATATGAGTTAAAGTTTAATCTTTTCACGGCTTTGGAAAAGTCACATGCTTGGACCCTAAAAAGCTTGACTCCAATGGGACAAGGGTTGATTCTTTACATTTAAGTCTTTACCTCTTTATGATATAAAGACCTGATCTCCCTCTGTTCAGTTCCCTATCTGTAAACTGGGAATAATTCTTTCTTTTGGCCACCCTTTCACTCTCTTCAGTCTGTAAGCTGGTTGGAGCAGGCACTGTGAAAGAACAGAAACTTGTGGAGTGGGCCCTGATTTTGGTTTAAGCCTTTCTATGTAAGAATGCTTCTATAAATAATGTAGAACAATAAATAATACAAACTTAGCAAGGGAGTAATGGACTCAGGTTTTGAAAGCTGTCCCAGGGACAGAAGCAATGGAGGATACTTACTGGCAGCACAAGACCCAGCGCAAAAGGGGTGGAATGAAGAGCCTGTGCGGCTTGTCAGCCACCTCTTTATTCAATTACAGCCAGCTGATGACGTCAGCTTCAGACGCCGGCCAGTGAAAATAAAAATGGCGGCCAATGCTGTGGAGGAAGCAGGCAGCATGGGAGAGGAGCTACAGCCGCCACAGGGAGCGTAAGTGATCCTCCCCATGGGACCCTCGTAGCTTGGCAAGCAGGGGCAGGATGCTGGCAGGGCAAGGCAGAACACCCCAACTGGAACCCGCATGGGACGGTGAGGGAGTGACAAGCACGCCGGCCAGAGGCAGAGCTGGAGCTGCACCCGGAGGCAGAGCTGACCCCAGGTGGGAGTGCCCGGATGACGGGGGCAAGGAGGAAGCCATGCCGGAGGAGAAGACCCCAAGAGAGCCCTGAGGGGTTTACAGTTGGGGCGGGTATCGCTGCTGGTCCCAGCCAGATTGATGGGCAGACGGGAGTGCATACTGGAGGCAACGGGTCAGGGGTAAAGCAACCCCCGCTGCTAGAGTCCGGGGAAGGATAATGAGGGGGCAGGGGACCACCATGTCTGGAAGTCACTTATTATTTTGTGTTTTATTACTATGTTTATTTAGTTACCCCATAAGAAGGAGTATAGAGGAAGAGTGCGGGTATCCCTGAGGGACAGGGCTGAGGAGAAGCCTTGGAAGGTTTACCCTTTTTTTGTGTTTCCCTGAATGAAGGGATGGAGGTAAGGAGGGCTGAGGGGTAGGCCCACATGAGCCCACCTAGATGCCAAGTCGGGAGGCATTATCCCAACGGAGGGGACGAGGCCAACAGTCGGACGACGCACTGAAGGAGGCGTGAGGCTGGGGTGTAGGGGTGGTGGAGCACCGTGAATGACCGCCGGGTGAACCACGGGCCACTGAGTACACTCAATGACCAATGCTGCCTACTGAGAAACAACAAGTCGTGGCAGGTGAGAAGGGGGAGGCGACTCGAGGGGGAGACATCTACTTGGTTGGCGACGAGTCCGTAAGGCGCTTGACGTCTACCACCAGGGCGAAGGCTGCCTGAGAGCAGTTATTCGAGGTCCGGCAGGGCACAACAGCAATGACATTTTGTCAGAGCAATAATTGAGAAAGGGCTTCAGGGCTATGCCAATTTTTAAATCCTTCTTCTAGTTGGTTTGTTGATGGTTTATTTTTACAAACGGCAATATATGAGCACTCTCCAGTGCTCTGAACACCCCTAACAACCTATTAAAACACATAAATAATTAACCTGACCCACCGGCTGGAAGCACATATTTGGGATATGGTAACATACTCAACTATTGCTCATGATATATTAGTCCTGTGCAGAAAGTATTCATTCATTCACATGCATGTGCATCTGTGTGCACCTACTAAACCATCCACACACAAAAGGCACCCCAATAAACAATAAGGATTCTCTTAGGAGAGGCCTCATGACAGTCTCCAGAGATATAAACCCCATTAAATTAAGTTAATGTATCGCAAATATTTTTAGCAAGATGCCCATTTACGATCAAATTTGCCTTAAAGATCCATGTTCTCAATTACATAATGACATACAAATTAAATGCAATTTCAAATTTAAACCTGTACAAGTGTCAGTTATCAAGTTCCATCCGATAATCCCATGAGGCTTCCCATAGCATTGCTAGAAAGTGTACTACTGTACAGAGTTTACATCACTTAATCCGAGAAGCTACTATTAAAATAAAAACAGCAACATGAACTAATGATACTTACTCAGTATTTCTATTTTGCCAGAGTCCAGTGGTTCCAGTCATGAATCAGGGTCTTTTTTGCTGCACAATCATTAAAGATCTCAGCTTTAAATCTTATTTAATAAATAATGCCAGATGAGGCTATTTCAATGAAATCTCACCTCCTGCATAACAAAGATTACTAGGCTAGTCCTCCTCATGGTGACCAATATAGGAGCTGTAACTAGTGATTTGATAAGTATCACTGACCTTAAATCAGCAGTATAAAGCAAAGGTGGCTTGAAAGTTTTTAGCATCTTTGCTAACAATGTTTCAGATGTTTGTTGAAGGACAACACAAAGGGAAGTGAACATGGCCAAACTGATTTAGTTTAAAAAAAAATCTTTAGAAGAATTTCTAATAGTTTCTTTGCTATCTGATATCTCATACATGAAGGTAGATGTCTGGTAAAACCCTAGCTGTATTATCATTTGGTATCACATAGTCAAAGCCAATGGAGGTTAGTTATTTTCTGATAACCAATGTTAGGACAAGCATAAAGGTAATTTATAAGCATTTTTATTAGCACTCTAGATTTGGGTTTGAACCCTGTCCAGTTCAAATAAGGACAGATTAGAAAATAAAAAGTTTGCAGATTTCATAAACATTTTTAAAACCAAAATAATAATAACAACAACTGAAAAAACCCTCTCTTAAAAAGGAAGGGGAAAAAAGACAATTTTGTACAAATATAGAGTAAGTCAAATATCAAATAATCAGTGCTGCTTGGTGCCTACCAATTTCAAAAACCTTTCCATTTCTCCCTTTTTTAGTGCTATCAACCTTAAGACCATGCAGTAATCAAGGTGCTTGATAAGTCAAATCCTTCAGTGATTTAAACAAAAGATACTTTTAGGATATTAGACTGGCAAGACAGAGAGAGGAGGGACTGGTTTAGAGAAATGTCACAGATGTCCTCTAACATTTTTTTTCGGAACTTATTTCTTGGAGGATTTTTTTCAAGGACCAGGGTCAGGAAGAATCCACCCCAAGGGTAGTTGGAGGGAAGAAAAATAACAAGGCATGGTGGCATCAGGGGACCACAACATTGTTCACATCCTCTGTAATCATCAGTGCACTGCTCGGCTGCCTTGGTAATTTACATAATACCATCCTGACACATTCACTTCAGTTATCCATCACCACTGGGATGGTGTTTTCTGTTTTCCTGCTTTATTTTCTTTCTCTCTCTCACTCTTTCCGGTTTTCTTTCTCTCATTGTGTTTTATGTTTATTTGGCCAAGCAAAAAAAGATTGATTTCATATTGTATCTGCCTTTCTTGTTCAACAATTTGGCAAATGATGAGGCACCAAGCCCAGCTAATAAGCAAAAATGCACATATAGAGATTTTCTTTTCTAGGTTAATGAATAATATCTTTGGGGAAGCTGGGGGGAGGGAGTTAATTTAATGGGTGCAGGGGGGAGCCAGTTTAATAAAGCTAAATTCTAGGTTTATGATGTACTCTATATATATCTTATCAAAATAAATTTGCAACATGGAATAGCATTGGACACCAAGTTTTAAGCCTATATTTCAGTTTAGGGGACTAATTAGGGACAATATTATTATGTTAACTTTTCTGAAACATATTCTTGATTATTTGTGGTTGTGACAGATTTGGGGGAGCTCCATCCCTGGAGTATAGTGCCTCTAATGGGCAGATTGGCTTGTTTATGTTTCCCAGCCTCCTCTGCCTCCCATCTCTTGCCTGCCATGACTTGCTGTTAGATGTATAAAAAAGGAGGCTGCCTACAGAAGCTGGCATGGCCTGCTCCTTGGTGGCTGTTGCCTCTCTCTTCTCTCCCCATAGGTGTACTAAGAGGGCTATGATTGCCATAGGGGCTAGAATCGTGACCTCCAAACAACCCCATAGTCACACCCATGCCTTGCAGATGACTTTCAGGGGTCCCTGTGTAGCAGACTTCTACATCCAAAATTAGCGTTGG
Source organism: Crocodylus siamensis (assembly GCF_052110815.1). Lineage (NCBI taxonomy): Eukaryota > Metazoa > Chordata > Crocodylia > Crocodylidae > Crocodylus > Crocodylus siamensis. The sequence continues at coordinate 271,082,766 of NC_143396.1, read as the reverse complement.
ACCTTTAAGGCCCCAATACTCTTGTCTTGGTTTCGCCTGCCCAGCTTCAGTCCTCTTTTCCTGGCCGAGACTCCTTCAAACCAGGTCCACCACCTCAGACCCTAGCTTCCTGGGTCTCAACTAATCATGGAGAGTGCCTCTAAGATACTCCACCTGAGGCTTCCTCTACCTCTGCAGCCACTATCTAGTTCCCCCAGTGTAAAGCATTGTCAAAACATAAACACAAGCAGACTGCTTTTCAGTGATCTCACTTTGGCTCCTTGCCTCACCACATGCCCTAAGGTCTCTTTGACCTGCAGGCCTGGGGGGACTGCTAAGGCCATCTCCTGAAACTCTTTCCTTTAGAAGATCTACTCCCTGCTGCTTGTAGGATAAGACTGCCCTGCTGGCTCCCCGGAGCTGTTTTTATGTGGCCCAGAGCTCCACCCCTTCTTGCCAGCTGTCCTTCATCTATACCGAGGAGTTTCTTCTCTGCCTGAGCAGTAATGAGCTTTGGCTCTTCCTGCCTTCCACCCTCCTGGGTCCTTAAAAGGCCCAGGCTAAGGGTCTGTTTTCTTGTTGAGGCTGGCTGCTGCCACAGCTGGCTCCTGCAGGATACAAAAGTCCTGTTCCCCTTTGTATTGCAGCTAACAGGCATGAGGTTCCTTGTTACAGTGGTCTTAATGCTGCTGATGGTATTCACTACTAGATGCTGTGGACTACTAGAAAATGGGCATCAGGATGAGCTGTTTTCTTGCCATTATTATTATCTGCCACAGGCTACATTCTAGTTTTACCCTCACCAGTTTTTGCCACTGTAATGCCTTTGATTTCAGTGGGACTGATCTTGATTTACACAAGTATAAATGAAATCATGACCAGACATTTATACAAGTGTGAGAGAGAGAAGGAGCCAGGAGGCTCCAAGGCTCCTCAGTGGCCCCAGGTCCGCAGCCCCAAGGAGCCCGGCAGAAATTCCCCTTACCCAGGTGAGTTGGGAAGCGGGGCGCCGACATTTCCCCCGCCGGTATAAAGAAGAGGCAGCAATGCAGAACCGGAAAGAGGAGGAGGAGGTGGAGCAGGCCGGCACACACTGAAGGGAACACTGAATACAACGTTGAATGCTGCTAGGAGCCTCTGGCAGAGAGCAAAACCCCAGCGGGGTTTTGGAACAATTTACCGGCCCCTGCGGGGCCTCGAACCGGTTTTTTACCGGCCGGGAGCTGGCTGAGCCCCGGGAGAAGGGTACCGTAATAACCCTAATAGAGGGGCACTATTGACGTTGGGTACCGTAGTCCCTATAATAGGGGCACAGTTCAGTAGTGAACTTTGGTTGTTAAAAAGAAATCTCGTCAAGCCCTACAAGGGGGCTCTCCGAGAGCCAACAAAGGGGTGCCTGACCCCTCGAAGGTCGAGCTTGAGTTGGAAGGCGGCTACAGACAGACGGAACAGCTACACAGATCAGGGGAACCTTCTTGGTTGTCGTGTTTGTTTTGATTGACCTTTCTTTTGTGGATTATCTGGGAGTAACTGAGGATATGTGGCCGGACCAACCCGTTGGCCACCACCCAGTGGAACGGGCGAGGGTGTAGGGGTGGCGGAGCCCTCAGAAACTCGGGACCTCGCAAGACGCCGGGGAGACTCATAATTGGACTACATGCTGAGACATCTGGACCAACTCCATTAATATCAAGTCATGGCAGGCGAATCGTACGCGTGTGAGACCCCAATTATAGCTGATAACACCCTAGGCAAGTGGCAGGCGGTGTCTGTTAGGTCCACTGGGGACGGCGATCCCCGACAACAAGCTGTCATATGTTTCTTCTCATCATTAAGGAAAGAAGTTTAAAAAAGTGTATATATCTATATCTATAGCCTGGGGGAGTTTCATAGCAGTGTAAATCCAAGTGCGTATGCTACCAGGAAGTCCTAGTATCACTGGCTTGTACTGTGGACACTTTCACAAAACAGAAGGAACTCTAAGGCTAGATACTGACATTCAAAAAGCCTGAGGTGGAATTGATCTAAGTCATATGGTTTTCTGGAAGCAACATAGTTTAGATTGGTAGTGAATAGATCACACTTTCAACACTTGGTTGGGGATGAAGGGGTGCAAATCTTCGAGTGGGTTCTGCCATTTTAAATCAGTCTATGTGTGCTGTTCTGCTATGTTACAGGTACAAACTAGATTCCAATCACTTATACCAGTAAAAGTGTAATGTCTGTACTGGCCTGAAGGAGCAGATCATATGGGGTGCCCACTGTGCCTCTTTATCTGTATCTAGTACATAAACCTGGGATGAACAATGTTTCCTCCTCCTCCCTTAATATTGCTGTCAGATTAGCAATATTAGAAATTAACAACATAGAAAAAATTTAAACCTGTGCAAGTAAAAACATTTTTTAGAATAGAAAATACCATTGTATCCAAGACCTGATGCCTGAATATTTAGACTCGCTATTGCAGATGAATTTAAGGGTTGGGGGGAGGCTATGCAAGAAATATTTCCAAAAATGTGGCCTCTACAAACAGGTAGATTGTATGTTGCATAATGTAATACATCCAAAGTCATATTTATTATAAATAATTCTTTGGTAATGTAGCTGATGTTTCAAAACATAACATTAAACAGAATCTCAGATGGGAACACCCTGGAGACAGCCTGAATTTAGAATCAAATTCTGTGACCAGGGTTCAACTTTGTGTTTGTATTTGTTTGTTTATATTCAAGACCAGGCTTAGGTTTTACAGGGACCTGCAATATAAAACATGTGAACAGCTTCCAGCAGGTAGCCATAACCTCTGTAGTGTATCTTGAAATGGGAGGTCTTGTAACTCGGATGGATCAGGGATGCACGTGCCAATCTGTTACATTTCTCCCCCTCATCCCTAACCAAAGAGAATGCCAATTACAAATCAGTCTGGTCCTCTGAGTTAAATGACAAAGCCTCTTGCTTTCAGCTTCAGGTATCTGGTTCAATCACTTGTGTACTGGCTAAGATGCTGTCCATTACAAGTATCAAAAGGGATCTGTAGGAAGGTTTTCAGAAAATGAATGTCAAGCCCTGTTGCCTATCTTTAGTGAGAAAGAATGGGATATAGAGAAGAGTCATGAGCTAGAGAAAATGCTGGAGAACCAGTCTGATATAGGAGTATACAGAACTGGAAGGGACCTCCTGGACCATTGAATCTAGTATTCCAATGTTGGAAATCCATAGTGGGGCTCCTGGATGGCAGAGGTCCTGAATATGTTCAGAGCTACTGTCCTGAAAAAGCTGAAAAAGCTGATTCCTCTACAGCCTAGCAGTTCATGTCAAATATACAGTAAAGATTATGGGCTTGCTTACTCATTAATTGCATTTTTATTTTACCCACCATGGGTTCGAAGCATATTTCATGACTAAAAGCCCAATATTCAACACACAATAAATTTATCCTTTAAACAAAGCTCTGAAAAGAAATACCTCCCAACCAAAAAAAAAAAAAAGGTTCCTTAATTATATACATTACAATGGAGCCTAGTCTCCACTAAAGACTCCTTTATACCCTCCAACATGAAGTTCATAAGAAATACCTTTGGTTAGAAAAATGCAAGATTGACTGCAAATTCCTTTGATGTGTTTCTTGTAAATCTTTGCCTTTTTACATCCAAATTTTGTGGGGTAGAAATGCATTCAAGACTCCACCCTTCAGACATTTACAGAATCTGACAACTTGCGTGAATAAGAGCAAGGACTCAAATAAACTCAGTGGTAGGCCCAATAAAGACAAATTTAGTTTCAAAGAATCAGTTATTCCTGTACATTGCCATTGCTTTATGCCATTGCTGAATTTTGTACAGAGGGTCACTTTTTCAAAGGGCTTGTTTTTTAAAGCACACAAAGATGTAAGCCAAGGGCAGAGTGTGAAAAACCTTTATGCTTGCATGTGCAGACGAGGCACCCAGGTGCTCAGAGGACAGGCTAGCATGTCCGAATGCAAGCTAATGCCTGTGAAATGACAAAGGACTACTCTGGGCCTGATGCAAAGTCCTTGGAAATTAATCATTTCATTAACTTCTATGGCATTTGGGCCAAGATATTATGACATTTGGTCAATACATTTTTTCTGAGTTGTTTTTCAAAGATCCTCAGAGTAACTTAAAATAGCATTGCCCTTTCACCTATCCAGTCTTTTACATTTTGTAGTTAACTATGGCACCTATATGGCAGACAAAAGACTAAGCTATTATTATTAGCAATATGATTAATGTAGTCATGTGTATTCTGTAGAATTGATATTATTATCTGTGAGTGATACAGGATAACATTACAGCTCTGCTTTGTCTCATGGCTATCAATACAATGCAGTTATGCATTCCTATTATTTGTTTTATAATTTACTCTTCCATGTGAGGTTGGACATCTTTCTATGTTTTTTAGAAACAGTGTTTCAGCATACTAAGGTGTTCATTTCAAAACTAACCCTGTTTCATATGCTTTGTGTAAGTGCCACTAAGCACTGGGAAATTAATGATGTTCCTAGAAATGGGAAACGAAAGTGCATTTATTTTGGCTTCACTACCACTAGGCTCAGACTCATTGTTTCCCGATACTGTACGTGTTAATGCTGCTGTCATGTCCCCTTTTGGAAAAGCTTCTGATGGGCTCGGTTCAGGCAGCAATTTATGTTGGCACAAAGAATGCAGCCAACACGGTAAAAGGAGACCTCCAGAGCTCCAGAGCTCTAAATCTCAGGCTCCTTGACATCAGTATACAACATCCAACTGTTTCCATTTTCTAGGGGAGAAGAACATTAAAGAGAACTTATTTTATTTTTTTAAAGCTGGGAGAGAGGCAGACTGTCTGCTGAGCAACTGATACCAATGTGACCTCTGTCTGAATGACAGAAGGTTCATCATTGCATAGTACACCTGTCACCTCAATAATGTATGTAGTCTCAGCTGCCCAGTGATTGCAAAGAGCAAATTCCCATTCTGGACTCACAAGTCACAACCTTTGGTTTTGTTGCATAATATACAGCTTCATTGGCTGCATCCACAGATGTTGATCAGTTATTGAAAGTTAATACAGAAAAAAATGAGACCTGTCCAGGACTTCATATGGAAGAAGGGCTTAGATTTGGAAAATCTACACTGGAGCGGGATGTGGGATGGGGAAGTTTTTCCTTTCTGAGCAGAGTGTGCAGGTTGTGCATTTCCAATAGGCATCTTTCCAAGCTCTCACTAGCTAAGGTTTTAGAAACCTCCTACAAAGCAGCGTCTGGAAGCCAAATGTATGTGCAAACATCTTTATTTTGTAGAAGGTTTCACATTCTGAATAAATTACTCTACTTACCGCCTTAACAGTCAGGATCTAATTGTACATAGAATATATTATTTTTTAATAAATTTACAAAGCCTGGGAAAATCCACATGGAATTTGTATCCATAGAGGAGTCCTCATCAAACTACTAATATTGTGCTTTTGTCAGCTGGAAGTTGAATGGTTCCTACCTATTATCACTTGATTAAAGCACAGATAGTGAATTCTCAATGAAAATCAGAAATCATGAGAATATTTCTAACTGTTTTGTTCTGTATTTGCAAGGATATAGGTTAGGAAATCAACAAATGGCAACAAGCACTGGGATTGGATGAACTGATATTAAAAACAAACAAACAAACAAAAAATCCCAGCTCAATTCCAGTTACATCTAATATTATGAAGTTACTTTATTAGGATTGGAGTTTATGCTACAAATTGAATTAAGGCACAAGTATATACAGTTCATTTTGTCTTTTAGAGGAGCACCTTTCTAACTTTCTCTTGTGATAAAGAAAACCATTAGCTCCTGTCAGGGCCAGGAGAAGGGAGATCATTTTTATTGAAATAAGAACGAAATGATAGTGTCAGGCACTGAATCCAAGAGATAAAATATTACATCTAATAAACATGCTACATATGGGATTAGACAAGGGCCCCTGGAATTACTGAACAACAGCAGCTATAGGAAAACAATAACATTAATATGAAAAATAATGACTAAACCTCCCATCATGGTTAAAAATCTACATTTTTATTAAAGGAGCTTAAACTGGAGGAAATCAGGTGCAGTATCAGGGTGATGGATTTTTTTTTCTTTTCTTATTTTTTTAAACTGAGCCAAATCCTGCAATCCTTGCTGTATGCAGGTGGTCACTGACCTAAATTAGGTTACTCATGTGAGTAGATGGGATTACCCAACCAGGAGCAAGAGCAACATTCGAAGTGATGAAATTTAATTTACTAGAACTACAGTAATTTTCAAGGACATAAAAGACAGCTGTCATGGAAAGTCAAAAATTGTACTTTCTGAAAATCTCTGCCTTGGCTGTTCATTCATAGTAGGGTAACCAAGCTGTGTACTCCAGACATCTACATGAACCCCACTTTGTGCTGTACAGTATGGTCTGCTAATCTGAGAGATAAAGCTTGTGCCTGCTCTTCCTCTTTTATGATTTTGCTTATCACTGTGGGCTTTGATTCTAAATGCTGGTGAACTCCACAATTATTCACCCTCCACCCCATAATTATAATGGTTCTTAGTGTATTTGTATTAGTATTGTATTTGTGTCAGTGTATTTGTTTTAAAATTAACACACGTACCTAGGGAAATTAAATGTAAGGTTTTGAGAGAACCTGAGGAAAACCAGTTCAGAAGTTTGTCTGCCACTGATTTACAGGGTGCTGCACAGTATTTCCAGCAAATTACAGCTGAGTTTTTACAAACTTACATTGTATGGAGAAAAAGTGATCTTTTGGTCATGGAAATGTACTGGAGTGAGGAGACCTGGGTTTAATGCCTAGTTCTGACAGAGAGTTTTTGAATGACCTTGGACAGTCCTTCCATCAATAAAACAGTGATAAAAATCTTTCATTTCTCCTATACTTTATCTGTATTACCTATTTAGATTTTAAATGTTTGTCTCTTACTCTGTTTTACAGACACTAGCACAATTCAATTCTGATCATAGTTGGAGTCTTGACCACTATTATAATACAAACAATAATAGTAATAATAATGAGTAGTAGTAATACTCCAAAGATGTTACAAAGCCAGTTTAATTCTGGAACTTAAATGTTCTTAGTCAGTATCATAAAAATGTAAATAAAATTACAATTATCTCTTTGCCATGTGCTGACATGTAGTTTTAGTTCACATTAGTTATAGGTTTCCAAGAGAATGTAATGCAAACAAATCATATATTGTGCATGGATGACTCAGGTCTCCATTTCAAACTGACTCTATTTACAGTCATCAGTGTTGCAATGACTATTTGTCTGTTGAAATAATAAAAGAATGGAAGGGCTTTTAAGGCCAATGTGGGAAAGTACCTGTTATATAAACATCTTTCAAATGTAAAGGGAATTAAAAAAAATGGTTGGCAGAATTCAACTTCTGGGAATGCAATAGTTGATGTGTCTTTTGTCAGAGATCTATGCCTGTCCTGGCATGAGATGGATCCTAATAGGCCTTTTCCATATTTAATTTTATTATTGCATACATAGGGGACCAAGTCAGACATAATGTAAGCAAGTTGGACCTTGTGAAACATGGCTTAGTGTATGCTCTGCAGCATAGTCCATAGAAGGAAATATGTCTCGGCCCCAAGAACACACTCCAAATGCAGATCTGCACTTGGATGTCACAGCCTTCGTCTCTCCTCTTAATAAAGGACTTAACTGAAAGGAATGGTCTGAGTGCTCCTGAACATTAGAAAGGCTGAAATTCTAATCTAGACATGGCATTTTCAGTTAGAGCATCTCTAGCACTAATGAAGCTTTGTAAATCCCCATAGAAAGATATTTGATGCAACTAGGCAAGGATATTGGAGTATTGGATAGTTTTCCAGATCACATTATAGAATCTATTCTTCCAAAATATTTGATAGGCAAAACATTTTCTCTTCATATTCACACTGTGCCCCAAACCCCAGAACCACTCCCTCAACATGCTGGAATTGTATTTTGCCTGCTGGATGTGGAACCACAAGCTACAACTCTTGGCACTCTTGTTTTGCTGGGTGTTTTTGCTGTGGATATACTCTGAACTGCTGGAATACCTGCTGCTCTTGAGCACAGATAACAAGGTAATGTAAGAAAAGATTTCAAAGGAGACACACAGACATGTTGTCTCATACCTTTTCTGCTGCTCATTATTTAAAGTCTGAGAGAGAGATGTGGGGGAAAAAAGAGCTCTTCACGGGTCCCAGGGGGCTACAAAGACATCAGCTCTTGAATATTTCACAAGTGTATCTCTGTCCTGTAACATTGCTGTACAGTCACCTGCAGTTCAAAGGTAAGGACAACAAGGAATACTGTATGTTTTATTATTCTGCCAGGCACAATAGTTTAATTTTTGTATTAAAAAAACAAAACAAAACAAAACAAGTTGACTTTTTGTGGGCCTAACATTATAGTGACGATGATAAAAATTAAAATTGAAATGCTAACTCTATTTATGTTTTCAGGATGCTAAGCCTTCTACACATCTACAGCTGTCCTGAAGAGTCCAAGGTATTGTTTGTTTTAAACTAACTGTAAATGGCAAATGGCAATTCTTTTTACTCCTCTTTTCTGTTTATTGATTATTATTATTTTTGCATTTTGGGGTTCAATATATCTGGATGGATATGGCCTTTAGAAGTATCCAGACTTTTTGTAGACTCTACTAAGGTTCTTTATTTAACTTGAGTTTTGGTCTTGCTTGCTATGATAACTTCTGACTTTCATTTTAAAGTGTCGGAGGAATTTTTTGGTCACAGAGCTATTTTCCATCCTTTTTTCCCTTCAAAATGTTTATATTTTCATTCTTTCTGGTTGCAATCTCATTGAACTGGAACTAGCGGTTATCCAAGGTAGCTATGAGCATGAAGATATTCACTAGTGGGGTGGCTTTCTGGACCTGCCCTAATAAAAGAAGGAGGAAAAAAAAGCCACAATACGTGATAAATGTACAATAATGAGCACAAATGAGGATTACAAATTACTTTTACCTTCCTTGACTAACAAATGGAATAAAACAGCATCAACAGGCTCTGTTGCTCTGTACGATGCATATCATTACAGATTCTTGTGTTTTTAGTTAGCTGATTATGTAGTAAAAATGTTGTGATTAGCAGTCTCAAGTCACTGTTCCTAGAAAAGTCATTTTTTCTGCTATTGCTTTCAGAGGTGGTTTTCCCTTATAAAAATATGATTGTTTATTCTAAATATTAGCACTCATGATTATTATGTTTTACATACTCTAGATGACATGCAGTCTTTTACTAATGTCAGTTATAACAGATGAATGATAAATTGTTGGTCTTTCCCCGCCTTTTTTTGCCAAATGAAAATAGAACCAATTTAGCTACGAGGTATGTCAGTGGAGTTAAGGTTGGGATGCTTCAATGTGCGATCACAAGTCATACTAAATTAATTCATGATTATTATCACTTGGAGGCAAAACTGGTGATCAGGCCACTGGTGCTTCAAACTTTCTTCAGGCTAACTGCCTGACGCTGAGTGACCATTGCTTCCTCTGTTGCCACACAACAGTATATGAAGTCAAGGGACGTACTGAGGTAAGGACAAGGCAAAGAAAGGGAACCCTGAATTCTAATCTAACCTTAGTATGCGCTAGTATCAGCTCTTTGGTCTTAGTCAAGTTTCACAGTCTTTTTTAGTTTCCCCATCTGTAAAACAGGGATGCTTGTGTCCTTTCCAACAGACTTTTTAATGGTTGATTAGTTAAAATTTACCATGTGCTAAAAGTCACCAAACCCTTTGACTTGGCAGCCCCTGGATACACAGTTTATTTTGAAACTGTTTCTTGAAATAGGCAGACAAGGTTCTTTGGGTAAATGTGATCTTTTTTATAAGACCAACTAAATAATTGGAGAAATTGTTCTTTGCAAGTTTTAGCACAAACACTTTTCTTCAGGCATAGGGAGAGTCTGCTGCTGTTTTGTGAACTCTCTTGCGTGAAATAGAAGCCAAAAATATGTTTGAAATGTTTTTCAATGTACTCATGAAACCCAGCACCTAGGAGCCACTTCTTCTGAAGCAGCACGCATAGATGATCTGAAGCTCCTGTGTTAAGCACCTCTTTGAATGGAATATGATTGGTAAGGCCTAGATGGTCAGAGAGTCAGCACATGTATTACTTCAAATTCATCAGGGCTGCCATGCACACAGCTGAAGAAGTCAAGGTGGACCACCCAAAGCTTGGTAGGGTGTGAGGGAGGCAAGTGGTGGTAGATTATTTTGCAAGATTATTTTTCAACATGGCTTGAAAAACCTGAGCTGCTCCTTGAAAGAGGTCTTATCTGATATGTACTACAAGTCAGAAGCATCACAATAACAATATGAGCACTGATAAAAAACTGCAAATCCTGGAGAGCATCCGTGACAAAGAAGAGAAACCAGAAAACTTTGGTTACAGAGTTGGATTAAGACATAGACACCACAAGCCCATGTACAGAGTCTCAGGTCTTGAAGTGCCATAATTAATATTGGAACTTCAGCCTTCATTTGAAAGAAAGGAAGAAATAATCCTAATGGTAACCAAGAGGAGTTTGAAAATATGAAATGCTTTTAACCAAAGCAATTAGATCAGCCAGAGTCTAAAGGCTGTCTCATGCATCAAAAAGAGTTATCAGTTCCAAATCCACAGCTCTGAGGGGTCCTGCCAGCATATCACGGAAATAGACTGTGGGTATGTCTACATGTGATGCTTATTGAGCAGCAGACTAGTTAGAAGCACAATAAATGCTTCATGTCTACACATGTGTTCCTATTAGGCTGGAGTAAACCAATTTACTTTGCAACAGGATAGTACTTTTAAATATAAGTACTATTTTGCTGCAGAGTAAAAAGCCCCAGCCAGCCCTTCCACAGCACATTGAGCTGGGGGAGCAGCCCAGGGCTGGCAGGCTGACCCCTGGGGTTTTGTGCCAGCTGGGGCTACTCTGATCCAGCAAAACATGCTGAGGCTCCAGGTGCATGTGAAGACGTGGTGCAATAAACTCCGGGGCAAAAAGTCCTGGAGTTTATTCATGGACCTTAATTACATATGTAAACATACCCCGTGTATAGTTCAAAGAGAAAGGTACAGTGAGGACATCCATATCCATGTTCTTCCCTCTCCCTCGCAACCATAAATTGGTACACCACAAATAGACAGCTGAGGAAATGCACATAGTCCCTTGCTCATGCCACTACTTTCTTTTCAGAGGAAAAGGGAGCCTCTGATGCTGCATAAAATCATAGAAAAGTAGGACTGGAGGGGACCTTCAGAGGTCATGGAGTCCAACCCCACTACCAGAGGCAGGATCCTTCCCATTCAAGCCATCCTGTAAAAATCAACTGTCTAACCTATTAGTAAAATGACACAATCAGTCTTGACACAACCAGAAGATAAATCACCCTAACTTGCCAGACGTAAAGCAGGAGAACAAAGGTGGCCAATGCCCTTCTGCTACAAGGGTTGGTAAGATATGTTAAATGGATCCCAGGAAGAGGGCCATGTCCTTCACTATAGAGGAAGGTGAAAACCCACACAGTCCATACTAATTTAACTACGAAGGAAAATGCGTCTAACCCTCCAGTATAGTGATTGGTCTGACCCTGAGTGGAAGGGAAAGGTCCTCTAGCCAGGAACTTCCAGGTTTAAGTCCCAGGAGGAGCAATGGCACACCCCAGTCAAAATCCCCAGGCTTGGCAGTCAACATGCAATGCTCTTGAGGAAGATGAATCCCCATCTTCCCCCCACCGCCCAAACCCTTGACACATGTAGCAAAAGGAAAAGAAAAACTTCTGTCCTGACCCTATGTGGCACCCAGCAAAGCTCCAAAGCATGGAAAGACCCACAGTATAGGGATAGGTGACTATATGTCCCAGTTTAGCAGGGACAGTCACAGATTTTAGAGGTTGGTCCTGGCTGTCTATTGAGAATTATAATTGGCATCAGGGAAATGCAGGAGCATGAGACAGGAGTTGGAGTGGTGCAGAGTGCCTTGCAGGTGGGCAGGCAAGCACTGCTGCCTGCCCGGTATACCACCCTGCCCCCACTGACTTGTGAGAGTGTGAGGGGGTGGGCAATGGGCCGTGTCCCAGAGGTCTTAGACGAATGTCCTGGGTGTCCTAGATTTCCTTATGGTCAGCCTACTCCTAGATGATCCCTGACCAATGCTTGTCCAGGCTCTTCTTGAACATTTCCAGTAATGGAGATTCTACAACTTTCCTAGACAGTTTATTCCATTGCCTCACTTTTCTAACAATGAGGACGTTTTTCCTGATCTTCAATCTAAACCTATTTTACTGCAGTGTCATGCCATTGGTCCTCATTTTACTCTCTGCAGCAAGAGAGAAAAGGTGTTTCCCTTCTTCTTTTGGCAGCGCTTCAGATATTTGAAGACTGCTATCATGTTCTCTTTAAGTGCCTTTTCAAATTGTCATAGTAAAAGTGGTAGAATTCAGGCCTATTCAAGAACATTCATAATTAGCAGGCCCCCAATTCAGTCTGTGATTTGTTTTGGGTTTTTTTGTTGTTTCTTTTTTAAAACAAATATATTTGGCCAAACTTAATTTCAGTCATTTTCATGCATGCTTTAAGTACCACCCATGTAGTAACATGCTTAGATGAACAACAAAACCCCTATCAAGTTGCTTTCCTCTCACAAAAAAGATCACATTCTTTTTGGGGGGGTGTTTCTATCTATATAGACAAAAAGGACATTTAAAGGATAATTCCTATATCTAGCAGCGAAGTTAAAGTTCCCATATTCTGCTTTAACGTGGAGAATGTGTAGAGAGACTCAGAGGGATCTCTAGTGACTTTTTAAAATATCTCGTTTACATATTATGGTAAAGCAAAGCATGTTATGGGTTAAACTGATATTATTTCTATAGCAGAGATAAGAGCAGACTGTTTAACGGTTCCTGTTTAATGCTAGGCCACACAGACAAATGCTGCTCTGTATTATCTAGAGACCTGTTAGTGAAGGAAAGATATTAATTGGTTTGATGCAAACTGGGAGAGATATGTGGGAAAAAACTGAATGAAAAGGGAGTGCAGAAAACTAGCAATTGCAGCTAACCGGCTGATCTGAACATTTGTTTGGGAGCATTAGTAATTGCAGAAGTCTTTTTTGATTGGGTGGAACATGTTTGGGAGTGTTTATTGATTTGAAAGGGAAAAAAAGATCATTGGTCTTTTATTATGAAGTCTTGATATATACTGACCCAGGTTCATTGGCTCCCCTGAGAAAATGCTCAGTTGATTGGTTGAGCTCCAGGTGTTTGGGGTTGGTTTCCCTCCCCCCACCCTTGCCACAACTCCTTTTCAGTTCCTTTTTGCTTGTGGGTCTGATGTGAGTAAACAAGATCAATGAATAAGCCTTAAGAGCCCCTTGTTCAAAAGTGTCATAGAATTACCTAGTATTTATTCTTGTCATTTGAGAAATTCTTTTATCTGTAGCCAATACTAAGCATTGAGATGTTGAACTTCTGTCCTTAGAGTACAGTCATACTAGGCCAGATTCCGATATCCTTTATGCTGAAGTAAGTTTAAGTTTACAATAGTGTAACTGTAATCTATTGGGGAAAATCCCATTTACTTTAATATAATCAGGTTTGAACACAGCATCCGTTGGAGGGTTATAGATATTTAAGACTAAAAAAGACCTATGAGGTTATGAAACTAATATGATTCTTCCTTTACACTGATAATTTCTAGTGTTATTTCCAGTCTAGGTTTAAATGTCCTGAAGTGCTATTTCCCTTGGGAATTGCCTTTGTTGTTAGGAAGTTGTTAATATCCAAGGTAATAGTCAACTTAAAATTTTCCTTTCTGGTTCTTAATATCTAATCAAGGAGAAAAACCCATTTATAACATGCAAGAGAAGTTCATCTTCTAGTTACAAAGGCTCACTACCTTGTATTTCATAAGCAGGAAAGTCTTTCTGCTGCCACTTAAAAATCAGCTCAGTAAATGAAAATGGACAGGGATATTATACAAATGCAAAAAGAAAAAAGGTTCTAGCTAACTGTCCAGCAATGTTATTTCTAATTTCCATGTAGAGACTGTAGAAAATGATGGCTACTAATATGCAATAGTGAAAATCTTCATGAAGTTCACCTATTGACCTTGAACAGGAGAAGAGGTGACGTCCATGTGTTTGTGTAATTGACATCAAAATAACCAAAACACATGTCCTCTGTACATTATGACTCAGGATGTTTCTAATTAATGCATCATGTATGGAGTAGAATTTACCCTCTTCTTTCAGTCTAGAAGATTGTCAGAAAAGGAATGCCTCACCTACAATAGCATATACACATCATGCAAAATAATGATATAGGTCCTATTTGAATGTATTTTCCTTCATCCTTTTTTGTGGGGTGTTCCATTAGTAATGCTATTATCATTATGTGCTTTATATAGGACTTTCCTGAGTTTTCACTTGGGGTATACAACAAAGCTTGCTGTGATCATATACTATGGGATATGGCTGAGTAAATCTGAACAGTGTAACCCTGTGAAATCTGGAGGCAATACTTTGTAATCTGCATATGTTGTTTTTTTATTATAAGTTAATTTTCACCTGATGTTTCACCTATTAAAATACGACATTTTAAAAAAGGGAGAATTTGCAGCTGTCTGCTTCTCAAAAAAAGATGAACTGTTTCTGTAATTAATATGGAAGATAACAATTTAAAATAATGAAACGCCCATAATATGCTTGAAGAAAGCAGCTTGTTGCTATAATTAGAACTAGAATCAAATTGTTGATGGCAAACACACCATTTATTGAACTCCATGAATGGAGCAGCTTCAGAAAGCAAATCACGCAAGTGAGAAATTATCAGTAGCAAGTACATGACATGAAAAAAATGAGACCAACAGAAAATTCTAACTTACAGATCTGAGTGATGGAATTGTCACAAGGAAAATGCTCAAAAAGCCAGAGCAGTGTTTTATAGGTTTCAGTGGGTGCGTCTACATGTTCATTAATGTGCTTTTGCTATTGTGCATTAAATTTAGTTTCTGTAATGTGGGGTACTAAAAAAATGTGCATTAGGCTGCCCTAATGCACAGTAGTGAAAGTGTGCACTTTTTTAGTGATGCTTAATGTGCAGTAGCTTATTTTTACTGGGCATTCATGTACTAGCATGATTTTTGATGTGATGCTTTCGCGCGCAGTAAAATAGGCTTCAACATATTAAAGCACATGTGTAGACATGCCCAGTTAGCTAGTGTGGAAAGGCTGGCTTAGGGCAGGGTTGACCAAGACATAGCCTCCAGGCTAGATCTGGCCTGTGAAGCTGTGTCATGTAGCCCATGGGGCTCCCTAGAGGTCCAGTTATTTGGTGGTGGGAGAGTGGTGGCAATGTTAATTGCCATAGCTCGTGGAGGATCATTTCAGGGTGCACTGTCAATGACTCCCTATTTGCCTGGTCAGGAAACTTGTAAGTACAAAGGTAGAATATAGTTTTGGCCTATGGCCCGAGGAGCTGCATATTATTCTGTGAAACAGAAGAGTACAATCACACCCATTTTCCCTGGGAGAAATGGAGGGAGAATTGATCTAGTGGCATGGCGTGGGGCTATGAATCCTGTAAATATAGACCAAAATCAAGTGCATGCCCATGAAAGGGAGTGAAACTGGCTGACATAGGCCAAGGGCTCGGTTCAAGAACTGACTCCTTTCCTAAGTCTTATACGTACTTTAAGATAGGAGTGCCAACATGGAGGCAGAAGACCTAAAACACCCATAGATAAAATATATTGCCTGATTCACCACTGGGTTACTCCTGCTTTATAGTCATGTGATTTAAATGAAATAGATAGAGTTACATAAGTGATGTAACCCCTGTGGATATGTATTTATTCATTTCTTCAGTGTGTTCCTTCAAATTTTTAAAATCTAAGTTTTAGCAGCAGGCCCGCTTTGATCTGAAACACTGTAACCATTTGGGAATGTTCTATTCTGATGAGAATTACTTTGATTAATGAGGGGCATATATACACTACCAGAAAATCCTAACTCAAGGAGAAACAGGTTGCACATTGATAGCATATTTTTAAATATGAAATTGCTTGTTTAAGTCTCTATTTAAGTCTCCCAATTAACAATTTGGGATTTGTAAAGTTTTTGTGTATATTTGAAAGAAAACTTTATACTTCAAAGGACGTGAAATAATTTTCCTAGAAATTGTAGAGTTCACAATTTCTCCACATGCATTATTATCTTCAGCAGCCGATGGCTGGTATGATCACATTTTGTTCACAAAGCAGTAGCACCCCAAGAATTGCATCTTGTTGGGAAGAGAGCGTTGGGTGACGTTATACAATCTGAAAGACAGAATACTGATGAAAAACTATGAAGTAGAGCAAACTATTTAAACCATAGTGGAGAGTGAAAAATGCTGGAAACCTGATATGCAAACAAGCTAAACAAATGGAAACTTCTTCTCTAAAATAGCTTCCAGCTTCCTAGTGAGCAGAACAGCTACACTGTAAGATTCAAGCATATGATACACTTATTAGACTTCCCTTGTGTTTGTCTTTCTGCAATGAACTATTTTTATTGCTGTAAAATGATATCAGTAATTGAATTTCCTACTATTCCATCTAGATATTTATCCACTAAATGGACCTCATCTGAGCACCTCAGAAACTGTAATGGATTTTATCCTCAGACATTCCTGTGAGAATAGGGAAGTGTCAGGCCCATTTTTATGGATGGGGAGCATGGTAGAAGTGATGATCTCTTGTCTTTTCTTAGGCTGCGTGGCAAAGAAACAACAGGGACTCTTGTATCAGACTTCACTCCTGGACAGGTACACACTGGTAAGCCCTATTTGGACTTAAAATAATGAAACAGCTCTTCTTATGCAATGGATACCAGTGTCTTTGCGCCTGTGGTACAAAAAATCTGTGACTATGAAAAAAATTGAACCCACACCTCTTGCGTACCGATCCAGAGATCTAGCTGCAAGATTATCCTTCAAGCTCTTATAGCTACTAAACAGTAGTTTGTAGGGGTGTGCGAAATGGGCCATATTCGATTCAGATTAGGCCCGAATGAGGGACAGTGATTCAATTAGTTGATTTGGATCATTGTCCCAATACAATTTGGCCAAATCCGAATCTAAAGATTTCATTTTGATTTGGAGAACCAGTGATTCAGCCATAGACACAGTTTTATATGTTTTTTTCTTTGTACCTCGAGGTACCAGGTGTGGCTCATGAACCCTGCGATGCTGGGGTGGATGGAGCATCCCACAGGAGTGCATGGGGGGTGGGAAGAAGAACCCTGCCTGCTTGGTGGCGACCCTGGAAGTGGACCAGAAATACTTCTGGTCCACTTCTGGGTCTGCTGCTGAGCACAAGGGGGGCTCCCTCATGCACCCCCAGCTTGGGAACTGGCCACAGGGGGACCCAGACCCAGGAGGTACCAGTCGCTAAGTCAGAGTTTGGGGGGGACGGGTCCCCCACACACTCCCTGATGGACCCAGAAGTGAACCAGAAATGGTTCTGGTTCACTTCCAGGTCTGCTGCCAAGCGTGCTGGGGAGCCCCCCCCATGCTCCTGTGGCATGCTCTGTGCACTCCAGCATTGCAATGTGCACAAGCCCCTGCTACTTAGAGGTACGTAGAAAAAAACATTTAAAGCTGTGTCTATATCCAAATCATTGAATCTTTCCGAATGTCTTGAAATCGATTTGGAGGCTTCTGAATCTATTCAGAGAGATTAAAGGGTCTCCTGATTCAATTCAGATTCACTGAATCGGGCTGAATCTCTGCTGAATCAAATCAGTGACCAAAGCTTCGCACATCCCTAGTAGTTTGCTTATTAAAACAGGATTTTTATTATTGTTGTTTTCATTGTTTTTTATTTGTAAATGTATTCTATGCTCCAAGTTCAGCATAACTCAAGAAAAATCTAACATACATTTAAAAAGCCAGACAATATATAATGATCCTGGAGACAATATTGTTGTCCATGATGTACAAAGCAGAAAAAACAGAGTTTGATTTTCATAAGCTCTAATGACCCTCCTGGGCAGTTGGAAATGTACATTGTTTGAGATAATCAGACAAAGTGATTCCATTATAAAAAGATGTATTGTTTCCATTTTATGTTTTCACAAGCATTTTGTCTAATTATTGCTGACATTTCCAACCATATTGTGAAGTTTTTCAAGAGGAAAAAAGGGAGTTTATCTCCATTAAAACTGGGAACCAACTGATGTTAACTGTTTCTATAAACTGAAAACACTAAAATAAAATGAAATGCATTAAAGTAATTAGGAAGAATTATGGCAAAGTCTGTCTCTCCTATATCTTTCAAGT
Organism: Crocodylus siamensis; assembly: GCF_052110815.1. Classification (NCBI taxonomy): domain Eukaryota; kingdom Metazoa; phylum Chordata; order Crocodylia; family Crocodylidae; genus Crocodylus; species Crocodylus siamensis. The sequence continues at coordinate 271,064,424 of NC_143396.1, read as the reverse complement.
GAAAATCAACCAAAAAAGATTGTAGTTGTACAGTGTCATCCTCTTATGAAGAAAACAACACACAGCAAGACAAATTTTTTAATGTTAATTACTTTGTGAAAGAAAACCTATTTTTGTTTAACTCTTTCTCCAGTTACCTTATAAGTTGTAGCACAAATGGAGAAAAGTAGTGCACTATAAGCTTTAGTTTATTTTCCTTGCTTCTGCTTACTATTGTTTTCCACTTCTTGCTTTAACTTATTGTGCACTGGATACACGGTTGTTTTGTTCAGCCTCAGCGGTGGGTACTTTTCAGAGCTGTATGACACAATCCTTCTATTGGGGTTCAGAGCTTGATGCCTCACAAATCCTAAGATTGTAGCAAAGGATTAGTGTTTATAAGTCACATTGAAAAGCATTAAAGGAATGCAAGGTATTATTATTCATTTGTGCAACTTGCAGATTATTTCAAGCTAAACAAATACTGAAACTTTTCTCTAAAATGGCAAGATTAACCTAGACAAAAGTAATGGCAACTGTGTATTGATACCATAGAAGTCTAGCATGTGCTATCCTTAAAACTTACTAAACTAGGTTTGATGTCTTAGTGCTATAGTGGTTAATTATCTATGGTATCTATAATTATCTATGGTAGTTCACGTCTTCCTGCAAAAGCGCTTAAGCACACGCCTTAGATCCTAGTGAAGTCATTAGGACTTACTCTCATCCACAGATACTTTTCTGATAGGTAAAGATAAGCTCTTGTCTACATGGTTTGTTGAATAGGGTCTTCCCATATTCCAGTTCTGAGAACAGTCACAGGTAGAATCATATCCCTAATTCTTTCATATAGAGAACTTAATTTTCTAGGTAAAAACATCTGCTTCTAGGAAAAATTATATCAAGACACCCATGAACCTAACAGCCCCATGGACCTAAGGGCCAGGACTTCAACTGGTGTAAATTGGTGTAGGTCTGGAGCTTTGTCTGTTTACTCCAGTTGAAGATTTGGCTTCAAGAGCTCATCTCACTGCAACTGACACAGAGCGTACAAATTAAATTCCTCTGTGTTAGAAACTACCACAGAACCCCAAGGGACATTCACCCAACATAAAGGTAAGTGAGCGTTTGTACATGTAATTTTCCTGCAGCATCTTTGAGGGTGTAGCATCAATAAAAGGCCCTGAGCCAGGCCTAGGGAATACAGTGTTGCCAACTCATAATTTTATCATCAATCCCACAATAGCTGTTTCACTCAGAGCTCTAGCTCCAGGAGTCAAGTGACTACAGAAGACTCTTAGCTTTCATGTAAAATAAAAGGGAAATTTCAAGCCCTCTGGGTGATAGGAGAAAAGCTGGAATATGTGACTTGGGTGCATTGTAAAGGCTAGTAAAATTAATGGCTAGTAAAATTAATCCTATATTTATTATTTTTATCTGTAGAAATGGTTACCTTACCACAAAGAGACAGCAAGAAGCAGTTAGGAGAAGTGGGAGAAACCCGTGTTAGGACAAAGTCCTTATCTTTCCCGTATTTATTTTCTGTGAGTCCAAACCAGCACAGGCTGATACACTCCTGAAAACAGGATACTATAGTTTCTTCTTACTGCAACAAAAGCATATCTTGATTTTGACTTGTACATCAGGAACAAAGAGTAAGGGAGTGATTGAGAGATTTTCTGCTTTCATTTGTTGATTAGTTAGCTCAGACCTGGAATTCTGAATATGCACCATCCAAGCCTTTTACTGTTTCTTCCTGCTTGGTCTGCTTTTTTCTAGCTATTCCCTTTTCCCTCTTTCAGTCCTTTTTGTTGCATTTATGTCCTGCTGGGGGGTAGCCAACAAACATTTTTAGTTAAGATTAGGACTGACTGGATGTTAAATACAGAAGAAGTATGAAATGGTTTTTGGTTTCTCTTCTATTCAAGAAGTAAACTAAGAGCTAACATTAATTCCACTCCAGAGTGGTGCAAGGATTTTTGCTGCCCTAGGCAAATTAAATATCGTAGCACGCTCCTATGTAACGCACCTGAGACATGGCAAGGGTGTGCACCAAACAGAGCCTTGGAGTGGCGGCTTGGCAATGCCAGAGTTGCCCTACTTACTTCTGCACATGCCTAGGCTCTGGAAGTGCCCCCCAGTGAACACATGCAAAGTGTATGCATGCTCCTTTGCCACTGCATTCAATTTGCCACCATAACTAGCTGCCTGCACTGTCTGACCAGTTATGCCAGACCTAATTCTACTTGGTGGCTATCAAACATTCCAAATTTATCCTGAGAAGATGCCAAGCCATTCTTTAACAGAAATATTTTCAAATGCAGTTAAAAGACTTGATGCAGGACAGAAAGAGAGAGAAGGAGGGGGGAGAGAGAGAGAGAGAAACCCATTAGAAACAATTCCTTCTCTTTCCATGCAGAACTACAGCAACACTCCTCCTCATCAAAACATATAACCTGAAAGCTTCATTTTTCTAAAATATTTGTAGTGGTGTTGTCCTGTATATCTTTGAGAATTAAGGACATAACTCCAGCCTCTTCAGAAATTTTGTTTAAATTAATCTGAATTGAGAAAAGTCAGGACATACAAGATTGGGCCTTAATTAGGGATAGTGAAAATATTTTGTATGAAAAACTGGCCAGTCTAGAACAGGGGGGTTGTTAAACTCCAAACTTTCCATGGCAAATAAACCTGATATTGGTGGAATTTTCCATCTGAAAAATCCAAACAAAATCTTGAATTTTCCATCGAGTTGATTACAGTGCAGTGCACTGTGAGAAGATTTTGCATTAACAAAGTGAAAAGCTTAGGTTTGGTGAAATTAAAACATTTCAGGTTGACATTTCCACATCAAAATGTATTTTCCCAAACTTTAGTTCTACAAGGAGCTCAATATATGGGCATTTCCTCTTAATTTGCAATGAAAGTTAATGTCATAATTTCAAAATTTCCTTTAGGATGGAAAGTCCATTTTTTGTCATAACAAGTGTGGAATTCAAAATCCTTTCTAGGAAAAGGAACCCAACTGCTCAGGGTTTTATTAACTGCTTTTGTGTATCCTTGTTGGGTTATACAGGGAAAAAAAGTTAGAGGATAAAGTAGCTGAATATAAAATTACAGAAGTAGAAGGCCAATATTTTGCTCCATGTTTTAACTTTCTGCCTTAGGAAATGTACAGTGTCTGAAGCGTAGCTTAAAAAAAAAGATTGCGTCTTTGAAGGCAGCAGACAACACAATTTTAGTAAATATAATATTTATAGGACCCTGCAATTAATTTACAAAAATTTTACATCAAAAATGCATGCTGATGATTTTAGTCTTTAGGGATGACAATTGTCTCCTCAGTCATGTTTTCATACACTAAAGGCAATTATTGTTGCTTCTAGCTGTAATAAAAAAATAACCGAAACAGATAGAAGTGTCTTGGTAGAAATTGAGCTGAAACTCCCACTGTGGAAATAATCAGAAAATTAAAAGCTCTGCAATCTTGCAAATAACATTGCAACTTAATATTATTGGAACATAACATTATTATCTCTTTTTATAGGGAAAACAAACATAAATATGTTTTCAACCAACACTGTAATATTATAGGTTTATTTTATTGGCTGGCAGAAAAGAAAAAAATGGGAAGGAAACAGTAACTTTTCAGAGTTACAGATCAAACTGAACAACTGGGCATTTGTGAAAAATGATCTATGGCAACAGGATCTATCTTTCATTTACTGTTGGGTCAGTCTCTTCTCACTGAATGCTGAACTCTGTCTCTAGGAGCTCTGTCACATGCTCCACCTGGCATCTGATGTGCTCTAAACTAAGTGTTACTCACGTTGAGCTCACTTATTTTCTCCACATCTACTATTCATTTCACAATATGAACAAAATTTGGAGAAAAACCCACTGCAAACCAAGAAAGGCATCATTATCTTTTTATATACAACATTGATTTATTATATTGTCTGAAATTAACCTTCAGGGTTATTCCCTTGCTTCCTTCCTCTTCTCTCCACCACATCATTCAATAGCTGTGTCTTCAACTCACCCTTAAAGGAAGAGAAACTTACTCTGTTAAAATGTGTTCATCCTAAGACCTAGTCCACCTGAGTCTATGTTCACTCCCAGAGGGCGGTGCATCTACATGTGCTATTAGTGCTTCTAATCAATTCCAGTGCAGTCCACTAATTAGAAGACAATCCCACACTTGTAGCACCCTTGTGCCTTAGCCAGCCCTGGTCACCGTCTACACGTGTGTTGTGGTGAAGTAAACTCTGCTGTAGGATAGTACTTGTGTCGGGCAGTACTATCCTATGGCAGAGTTAATCAGTTTATTCCAGCCTAATAGCTCTGCATGTATAGACACAGATGCTTTTCTGCAGAACTAATTAAGCAACTTTGTAGTAAGCGTCTCATGTAGATGTCCCCACATGCACCAAAATGGCTTCACTGATGCTGTGGGCTAAGTACAGATGTTCAAAAAGCCTGTGGTAGAAGTGCTTTGACTATCTCACTTTTCTTAAAGTGCTATAAGTTAGCACTTGAGCAAACTGAACAGACATTTGCTGTTCAGCAGGGCAGCTTGGAGCCTGCTTGTACTGGCCCCTGGGAGTGCTCTGCAAGCCTCCCAGGAGGCTGCCAGAGTGAACGCTCTCCCCAGTCTGCTCCCCCCCCTCAATTGGCGACTGTCAGCAGTGGCTGAGGGGGGGAGACACCGGACCCCTTTCCCCACAGCCCCACTGGCCAGGCAGCTGTGCATTGCAGTGCTGGGGCACTGTGGGGAGAGAGACTCCCCTTCCCCCCGGCCAGGCTGCAGCTCTCACAGCTGGCCAATGGGACTAGTACCAGAGGCTGTTACTGACTTGGATCAGTGACAGCCAAGGAGGTAGGGCCAGCCCAGCACTCTGGCAGACCAAACACGCTCTGCCCAAGGCTGGAGTCCAGCCCTATGCTACACCTCCGGGGATATCGGTACAATGCAACCTAGCTAGACTCAGCATCTGTGTGGCACAGATGTTTAAAAAAGTGCACTAACAGAAAGTGCTTTAGTTTAGTACCTCATCCATTGAGGGTTAACTTAGATCACAATCCACATTTCTGAAGTGCTTTAAGAGCCGTGAACATCTGTTTAGTTATGACTTTAGAGTGCTTTCTGTGTGCTTAAAGCATGATAGGTGTAACATCTGTACCTTGTCAAGGTGAACAGAGTCTTGACTTAACCAGTGTGAATAAGAGAATAATCAAGTAGCTTAATGAATTCCAGAGTCCCCGCTTTGAACATTTGTACAAATGTACTAAACATTTGTTTTTTGCTTCTGGCAATTTTAACATCGCTGTCATGATGCTCCTAATGCCATATCTCACAAATTAAGCTTGTGCTCTAGGCCCAATATAGAGTTATGAGCTCTCTCAATACCTATCTTAAAATTGAACATAGTCTGTGCATTACAAGATGTATTGTCTTACTTATTAGTGATAGATGACATCAGTCAGTGGGTTTTATTTTAACACAACTTTTCATACCTATACTTAACAGATTTTCAGAAAACTGTAATGATGCTCCTTCTATCAAATCCATGTATAAATAAGAACATGTGAGCCAGTTAGGAACAAATTTAAAAACCCTTCATATTCAGCTCATAGCAAATAAAAGCAAAGCCAATTATTTATTTATTTTTAATTGTATTATTGTTGGTCAGGAAACGTCTTAACATCTGTGAACAATATTCTTGAGGGTTGATCCCAGGCTGTGAAATAAACTCCCACGGGTACCAAGGATGACCCTAAACCTCACTACTTTAAGTCCATGATTCATTTCTTTGCTCCTTGCCTTCTATAATATAAGGACAAAGCAGAATGTACATATTGTTTTGGAAAAAATCATACTGAAACAAAAGGTTAACTGGACACACATTTTCCATCTTGGGGGAGTAGGAAAGAAAAAACTGACCATGTATGAAAATGTGTTAGTCATGTTACGTAATGCAATACCATAATAAACTATTTAGGTCCTAGTGATGCAAGTGGTATGAGAAGCTGAGTAGAATAGAATAGATTTTATTTGCTGTCCGTTACCCTCCAGATAAATGCCTCCACCTCAGGAGAAAGAATCCACATCATACTTATAGGCTCAGCAGTGCTACACTCACTACACTTTCACATCAGCACCACAACCGAAAGAAACTTGTGGATCATGATTGACCACGAGATGAACATGAGTCACCAGTGCGATGCTGCAGCTGGCAAAGTAAATAAAACTCTGGCTTGCATCTACCGATGCATCTCAAGGAAGACCTAAGAAGTTATCTTCCCACTTTAGTTGACCTTGGTGCGGCCACAGCTGGAGTACTGCATCCAATTCTGGGCTCCGCACTTTAGAAAGGATGTGGAGAAGCTTGAGAGAGTCCGAAGGAGAGCCCCGTGCATGATTAGAAGTCAAGAGATCAGGCCTTATGAGGAGACGCTGAGAGGTTTGGGACTCTTCAGCCTGGACAAGTGAAGGCTCAGTGGTGATCTGGTGGCAGCCTATATGTATGTAAGGGGTGTGCATCAGGAACTGGGAGAACATCTGTTCACCAGGGCATCCCAGGAGAAGACAAGGTCAAATGCTCACAAACTGCTGAAAGACCATTTTAGATTGGACGTAAGGAAAAATTTCTTTACCATCTGAGTCTGCAGTCTGGAATAGAATCCCTCCAGAAGTGATGCAAGCACCTACTCTGAACACCTTTAAGAAATGCTCAGGTGCTTACCTTGCTGGGGTGATCTGACCCCAGCTGGCCTCCTGCCCCTTGGGCAGGGGGGCTGGACACAATGATCTCACAAGGTCCCTTCCGATTGCATTTTGATCAAGGAACGCTTCTAAAGATCTAATAGGAATCCAGAAGAGAGGAAAATAAATCTAACTACTTCTTGCCTGATGGAGTATGTTAAAAGCTGGAAGTTAGAGAAATACAAGGATGGTGGCAAAGATTGAGCTGGGAGTATTCCTTGCAGAGGAATGCAAGAGAATGCACAGAGTGAGGGTGAAGTGGTGAGAAGGGTTGGCAAGTGGGGACAACAAACTTCTAATAAGCTTTGCACGTGCCCCTTTTAAGTCTCCACACAAGAACACAAGCCCTAAGTCAGGTTTTAAGTGGAAAGCAGTGGATCATATTCCCATCCTGATTTGGGCAGTAACTGGCAAAGCATCTAATATCTACAGGCATTTATTGTGTAATATCCACTAGTATCTAGAATCTAACATCATAGAAAATAGTCTGGCAGACAGTCAGGGCACTCCCTCCCTCTGTTTATTCATATGAAATTGGGAGGCAAGAAAAAAACCTACACTGGATTCCTGACCCCCTCTCTCAGCTCCACCCCTGTCAAAAGCTGAAACTAATGAGCTGGAAATAGGAGAAGTGCAAAATAACTGACACTTCCCTATCTGAACTGCATTCCTTAAGAGTCATTTTTTTTTATTACCAGATAAATGCTTTGACATGCTGTATTTATGTGAAGTCTGAATGTGATTTAGATACCAACTACCTGCTGAGCTAGGAATATTTGCTTCTACTTAAACCAATACGTTTATTTAAAGAATCTTTAAGTTTTAAGTGTCCTTGGTTTCCAGCTTCCAACTCCATAAACATGTAACCTTTGTGCGGAGAATGCATTGTGCATTCCATTTGTTACTAATACAATACAATATTTTCTTCTTGTGCTCCAGTCTTTCAAATGGAGTTTCTTTTCTAAAGCATGTAAATACAAAAAGTCTGCATGTGCCTGTGCATGTGTATGTTGGAGTGGATGACAATGGCTGATTCTCAGAGATCTGGTTCAGGAATTAAGGACAATGTCCATATGACTTGTAGATAGAAGATAACGAACAGGACCTTTAGTCATTATAGTAGCAAAGAATTAATCGTGACACTGAGTCTCTTTTTATTGTATGTTAGTATGGTACCTAGCAGAATGCAGCTGGAAGCTTTAGATGCTACTTCAAAATGAATAATAAATTGCAAGGTTGACATAAACTTAAAGTAGTTTCCCTGTATTATTTTATTGAAAGTATTGTCCAGCACTGTTCTTGATTTGTACATCCTTGGATGAACTCCAGCAGTCTGTACTCATTTGTCTTTCATGCTTTATTCAGGGGAAGGTTCCATTGATGCAAATGGAAAGTCTGAATAAGAATGTCAGGATTTGGTTCCTAATGAAAAATTATTTTACATAGAAAAATAAAGTATGAATTTTAACTCCCGTGATTTTCCAGGCAGGAAGTTCCTGGGAAGTACTTCCAGAAGTTAGGGTAGAGCTCTAAATAAATTGATAGGTTACTGCTGTAAATAAATAACTAATCTGGGAGGATGATGGGAAATGCCTCATTCTGAAATTTATGACAGAAATCTGACAAACTGTTTTTGATTTCTTTCTTTTTCCCTTTGTGAAAAAATCATACTATTTTCTGGCCAAGTGAAAATAAAACAATCATTGAAATGGTTATTAGAGTAAGTTAACCTTTTGTATGGCAGTGTTTATGAATGTAGGTGCATATGAACGTATATCTGGGTTTGTGGCAGCTGAACTCATGACATATGTCCTCCATGGCTTTTCCTTAATGTCTAGATCAGATCAGTGAACTGCAATGCAAAGTTTTTAGATAAGTTACAATTTTATTTTAATTTAAGCCTGTAATCAATGAAACAGAGTTGAATTGCTCATATACTTTAAGTTAGACATTTAGTCATAAGCTTCATTTTTGGGGGTTTTAATTTTTTTCTCCACAAGAAATATTCAGTCCACAGATTCCCTAAAGGATATAATCAACTGTCAGAACAAATTTTGGGGTTTTAAGGCTGTAGGCCAGGGGTTTTTAAGGCTTTAGAGTAGGCCACAACCCCCTCCCCCCCCAGTTTGTCGATTGGTTACCAGGGGACTCTTTCCTTTCCTTCCTTCTCTACTGGCCACCCTGGCCACACTGACTCAAAAATGTTGAAAACCCCTGCTGTGGGCAATGATTTCCAGGATCTGGATTCTCAGTAGACCATGTCCACTCGTTGGAAAACATACTGCATTTTGCTTGGGCTCTGTTCCAATGGGTGAACATCACTGTGGTCATTAGGTGACAGAACATACAGTAGAAAGCAGTGAGAGTTCTGTATTATAGACACAGCACTATTCAAAACTAAGTTGAATCAGAATGAAAGAAAACTGTCAAAGGTTGTGTGTTCCATAATTAAACTTTTTCAGGTTTCCTTTCTGTCTTTTTAACCAGACTTTCTCAGAAGCTATTATGTCCTAAAGCCTATGTCCTAATGATATAAAGCAACATTGATGGAGCAGTGACCTAGCCACAGTGCTAGGATTTGACCCATAATATTTTGAGTGGTGGAACGGTGGATTTGTTAATATTTTCATACCTCCATGAGGAAAAATAATCCATCAAGTTGTCTTCAACAGTTCTACAATAACAACAAATGTTACATGAAGTTTATTAGGGTGGGGATGGAATTCCTGGACCCATTTGTAATATGCTATTTAGCATAATAATTCCTTGAAACTGGTTCCCTGTGGTGAAATAATGCAAAGGAAGTGAAAAGAGCAGCAAGTACAGCTTCTGAGTAAAGGATTATTTTAAAGTATTCCTCTCCTTGTGTTAGCTGCAAATATTTGTATAATACAATTTGTTGCCCTGTCCAGAGTTATAAATTACAAACATGGTTATTGCAGTGTTCCTGAATAAGAGCCCTTAGGCTTTATGTACTGAGTCCACAGAAACAGCATGGTATTGAGCAGGACATTAGTAAGAGATACTTATTCTAAAGCAAATATTTTACTGGTATTTGTATCAACAGACTGATTAAAAAGACTATTTACAAGGATTCTTTTCAACTTTGTGGGGGGGTCACTCGTAGCTTTCTCTCCCAAATTTTTTAAGAGAAAAAGGAAATGCTGATGGCTTAGACAAGGCCTTGCATCATCCAGGTACATAATGATGTTGCTTAATTGGACCTTAAAAACTCAGTATATCCCAAAAGAGAGCCCTTTCAGAAAAGTGCTATAGAAGTTAAAAGTAAATGCTAATTTCACCATAGGATTTTTACCCTACTTCAGAAATTAACAGATAATTACATACTTGTTTTACAAGTTCATTGAATGGTTAAAGAACTTCATTCTTAGTTAGTCAACAGGTTCACAGAGAATAATTTCTGTAAGCCATATTTATATATCTGTCCAAAACCTTATTTGTTTTATTCCTATTCAGTTTTGAAAGGCTTCTCCATATGGTCAATAACAAACATCTTCTAATAGAAACTGTTGCTCTCTGCTTTGAGTATCCCCAATGACAACATTTTCCATTGAATTATCCAAGTTATTTGTCCTTACCTGTCTGACCCTACACAACTTAGTCTCTAGTCCTGCAGAAACTTGAGTATGCACTGAACTTTTTATGATTCTGAGTAATCACATTAAAGAACCAACAGACTTATTGTCATCCATGATGTTCTACAGGGTCACGGCCTGAGCTACTTCTGAGAAGGTTGTGGGATACAATTTCAAAGGCCTTACTAATCTTGAGATAAATCACATTTGCTATCACCCTCCTATCAACAAGTCCCATCATCCTGTCCTTGAAGAAAATTATGTTCGTTAGACAAACCAGAAATTTTGCTCTTGACAAATCCATGTGACTTGTTACCTATCACTATGTTATTAGCTAGGTACTTACAAATACATGTGATGTTATGCTCCAGTATCTTTGTGGGTATCAAAGTTAGATAGGCTAGTCTGTATTTCTCTGGGTCTGCCTCTCATACCCTTTTAAAACATGAACTCTACATTTGTCATGTTCTAGTCTTCTGGAACTTTACTTGGCCTCAAAATAGCCAATGGCTCCGCAATTATTTCACCCAATTTTTCAAATTCCCTAACATTTTTCCTGTGAGAGTAAACTCTAACTTGTTCTTGCCCCACTCAAGGCTCAGTACTTGCACCGCTACCTCTGATGTTTATTGTGTTGGTCATTTGACAGTTGGCCTTTTTTTTCTCCCTAAACAGCAAATTTCCTTCCAGATTGTTCCATTATGCCATGAATCAATCAAGAAATCTAATCTCCTAAAGACACACTATCATAGTGCCTTTGGGGAAACTGAATGCATAGTAAAGACATCTGGGGTGAAAGCCTTGCCCCACTCTAAGTTCCCTGAGTATTCACTTCCATGAGGCCAAGCTTTCACTCCTATCTTATTTTTTGGTCTACATAAAGATAAGTTATTACTCTTTCCCCCCATGCTTCTCTTCCTGTTCTTGCTTGTCTTTATGTCCACTTGTTATATCTTGTTTTAAGTGCTACTTAACATAAGTAGATGCGACTCAGTGGGTGTGTCTACACAAGGCACTAAATACACGTGTGGCAGAGGACCTTTGGTGTCTGCCACTTTAAGGGCTTTAAGTGGCAGCAGGACAGCTGCCAGGCCCAGAACAGCCCTGATGAGGCAGTCACATGACCCTGTGAGGGTTCTGTGATTGGAGGAAAGAGCTGAGCAGACTCCATTTTAACTCAGGCCCTCAGGGCTGAGCTAACAGGCTACTGCTGGTAGCCAGAGAAATAACACTTGGCTGAGCTGCTGCTCAGAACATCTTGGAGGTATGGGCAGGAGCTACGGGGATGGCAGGAGGCTCCTGGTCCTGGGTATGATTGAAAACTGCACCCTGCTGGGGAAGGGAGGCTTGGTGGGACTCCCTGTGGAGAAGGAGCCCTCAAGCAATGCCAGGTACTAACAGGTACTAAATCAACGCGCAGTATCCAGTGCTACAGCTCAATAGCATCAACACAGAAGATGAATTCTACTACGCATTAGTGTATTCGCATACCTTTTGCCATGACATGCTAATGCGCAGTTGAATTACTCTACTGCATTGTGACAGGGGGCTGGCTCAGGGCCTCACACTGGCCCACCCGACTGTCTACAGCATTCTGCCCAGTCTAGTTGTGCAGTTGCTACCATGCAGTCATTTAGTACTTGCATACACAAGTACTAAATGACTGCACAGTAACCAGTTTTACTGCACAGGAGCATCCCTGAATCACTTTTTGGTGATGCTGACTGTTACTACTGCAGCTTATTAGTACTGTGCAGTAGTATTGCATCATGCTTCATGCCATGGAACACTATTGTGCAGTAGTAATGAGCTACTGCACAGTCAACATCTCGTGCAGATGCAGCCACTTAGTCCTAAACTAAATTAGTTCCTTGGTCAAGATTTTTGGGTGCCAAAGCAGATTTTTGGGATGTCCCTTAAACAGGCTCAATTTTAAAAAAATCTTTAGCATCCCTCTTCTAAATGGAAGACACTTCAGAAATATTAATGGATAGCCATAGATAGGGGTCTACTTAATTTACGATTTTGCAATTTTCATGGAAACTATAAAGAGACATTTTCCACGATCACCACAAAAACAGGTATTTCCTGCAGTTTTGCCCAGAATTGCAGGGGGGAAAACACGTACTAAAAATAAAATGCTGGCTCCCCAGTGGGAGCCAATGGCTGTTGCAGCCCAGCCTCACAGCTTGCTGGTGGGGGTGGGGAGGGAGCTGCTGCCCCAAAGTGGGGTAGCTAAGATGGCAGTCACCTCTCCTCCCTCTGCTGCTGATTGACCAAGAGGGCCGCCTTGTGTGCAGCCCTGCCCCTCTCCACCAATCAACAGTGAGAAGCAGAGCCACATGAAGGGCAGTGTTCTCTGCCAGTCAGTGGCAAGGGGTGGGGCCTCACAAAAGGCAGCTCTCTCAGCCAGTCAGCAGTGAAGGGCAGGGATGCTGGGGCCCTTCAGCCAATCAGCATTGTGGGGCGCGGGGGGCGGAATTTGCTGTGAAAAGAACAAGAAAATGGCACGGGGCACCACGAACAGCCCACATTTTTTACTTTGTTTCCACTTGATTTAAGTAGATCCCTACCCATAGTTCTACTGTTGGTAGTTGGAGAAATGTTAGCTTCATTTTACAGTTAAGGAAAACAAAATTTGTCCACAAGCCCCCAGGAGAACGTGGAAGAGGCAATAATACAATTTAGGTCTTTCCAATCTTATACCTTAATCACAAAGCTAAACCTCCTTCATGCTTGTACATTGATGTACTACCACTCAGTGTACACTAGTATACTCCAACTGGGACGCCTGTGTTCAGCTTCTGTTTTCATCAGTTGTTGTGCACTAGCAGAGAATAATGAAGTGTCAATAACTGATTTTTTTGTAATAGGATTTACTTCCCTATCTGTAACGTCTTTCTCTAAGAATTTCTAAGCTCTTTATCCCCATTTCACAGACAGTGTGAGAATTATGACACAGACGTTAAATAACTTTCACAAGGCCAGAACATAAGGAAGTGGCAGAGCTGGGAACACAATTCAGGTCTCCAGCCTTCCAATCCCTTGTTCTAACAAAGAAGAAAGAAGCATGGAATTGCAAATGCAAATAGGGTCTATTTTTCTGTGCTGCTTTTAATCCGGAAAACTGTAAAAGGAAAGAGACACATATAGAGGAAGAAATGAGGAGATAGTGAAGCTGACACTAACAGCTATCAACACAGAACAGGAGCAGCAGGAAATGCAGAAGACACTTAATGTCAACTACTGTAAAAAAAACAAAAACAACATACAACAACTCTAGGAAGAGGAGGACATGGAGCTATACTTGGCAACTGCTGTGAGAATTGCTAATATGTGAGACTGGCTGAGACAAGAATGAACCATCTTGTTGGCACCTTTTCTGTCAGGGAAGGCAATACAAGCCAATATAAAGTGGATTAAGAGGACTTAAAGGACCAAAAAACCCAACCCCCGAAACGAGCTGCTTTTAAAAAAACAACAACAAAAATAAGTAATGCAGAAAGGCATTGATTGAAGTTTGTCATTTTAAGGGAGAATGTTCTCAGTGGGGGAAAAGGGATGCCTTAATCTACAGCCCAGTAGACAACAGAACTGGGAAAATGCCCTGATAAAAAGGACTCCTTGCTTTCTAAATGACTTCTCCTTGTTGTCTTTGAGAAGAAGTTAATAATTTCCTTGCCAACATTTCATTAAAACAGCTCAGTACAGAAGTTGTTCTGTATTTTGGCTTCTGAAGAAGGCCAGAGGCACTTCCCAAGATTATCTTGTAGGGTAGTGGTGGTAGCAATAGTAGTAATAGTGAACTGGATCTAGAAATCCCTGACAACCAGAGAGGAAAGAATTAATACTAAAATAAGACCTATGGTAAATTGTGAGGGAGGAAGAGTGTGGATAACTCACAAGGATTTGGCTTGTTCTTGAAAAGAAAAGGTGTAGCTCATGGCTAGATCAATCAATATATTGCTTGTACTGTCAGTATTTGCTATCACACGTAATTGGAAGCTATATTCCACCCCTCTCATATGACTGCTTTAAGAAGAAGCCTTTGGTACTTCAGCAAAGGGACTTAGGTAAAAAGAGTCTTCAAGTGGGGAAGTCTGTATTACAGACAGGTGGTCAGTAAGCATATTCGTTCTTGAAGGAATTTTGGTGTGATCATATGGGGTTTCCCTCCAAATATCTTATACGGTTGAATTTTTGTAGGTTGTTTGTTTCATTTGATTAGGATTAGAATAAGTAAATTGATATTACATGGGTTTTTTTCCTTTTAATTTGAATGCCTTATAAAGTAATACATGTTATCGTTCATTAGGTTCTCATTGATTGGACACTTATTAGCTTCCTAAGCCTGTTTCATTGTTCTGCTGCTGTGCTTTCACCATTTGGTATTCGGCACTCTGCATAATGAATAAATTACAGATGAGAGAACGGACATCACCATATGGGGGTAATTTGTACTTTGACAGAAGGAGAGGGCTCCTGCACTGGTCCTAAAGGGAAGCTCTGCAACATTCGAAAATCCCTCTAATTTTTTCAATTATTTACTTTCAAAAGGCCTTTTACATCCCCAGTGTATGCAGATAGGGGCTTTGAATAGCAGCAAGCTGGGGACCAGGCATAAAAGTTCTAATTTTAATTGCAGGGCTTCTTAGATGCAGATGAGACAGTATACACACTGATTAACACCTTCACTGCTAAGAGTACTTTCAACCACTGTGGGCTCCTGGAATCATTTGGTTATGTGGGCTAAATTAATCCTCAGTCAGTTTATATCTCCTACATACTACAGGAAAATAATAGAACAATGTTTTGAATCCTACCTAAATTTATTGCTACTAGAGTTTAGTAGCATAAAAGTACACTTAGCATTTTTTTTGCATCTCGGTCAATCTCAAAACATAAAATTCAGTAATTTAAGCCAATATAAACACAGGGGAATTTCACTCCACTCACCAGCACTGCAAGAAGGCCTATCTAAAAGCACAAAGAGCCACTTTCAAGCAGGTAGAAGAAAAGCTATGGGCATTTTTACACGTGCTGCAGGAGTGTGTGTGTATGTGTGTCGGGGGGGTGTGCTTAAAGTAGAGTGACTGCAAGAGCTATTCTAGTTAAAGCACACGGAGCGTCAAATACATCAGCATCCCCGCACTGAAAAATGGTGGCAGGGACGCTTTAACTAAAGCTCGTCGAACAAGTTTTAGTTAAAGCACCCTCGCCGCCATTTTTCAGTGTGGGGATGCTGATATTTTTGATGCTGGAGTCTGTTGGAGCATGGTAATTACCACACTTTTAATCAATTAATCGTGTCTGTTCTGATGAGCTGTAATTACAGGTCATCGAGGCAGCCTTGCTGCACCTGTATAATACATGACACAAATCCAAACTAAGTAAATGTGAGTGTGATAGACGATTAACTAATTTAAGCCCTACATGCTGTAGGAGCTATGAGTCCCCTGCAAAGTTCTGCCAGTGCATTTGAAACTCTTCTGTCATTCCCATCCTGCCTGGACCTGTTTTGAACTGTGGGACAAGATATACTGTTAAGGCATTGCAGTAATTATTTAACTCATCTGACTGTTATTTTGTCTATATGAGATGGCTACCATGTTGACCAATCTCCTGGTTGGAACTGGATATTTCTACAGTTACACCACTTATAAGAAGATAATTAGATTAAGATAAGAGATTTTTGATGAACTCACAGGGTACATGCAGATATTCACTACACCAGGTCTATGATCATGTGGCTTAGTTTAAGGTGCAAAATTATAGCTCAAGAGTGATGTGTGCAGACATGCCCTGGTACTTGGAGCTGCACTGGGATGCAGTGCAAGTAAGTCAGGGCTGGGGGAGGAGTGGGCAGGATAAGGAGCAACTGGCAGGTCTGCAGGGGGAGGGGATTGGTGAGTCTATGGGGGTGGGGGTGTTGGTTTAGGGGGCTAAAATACATTGGTCAGGGTCAGTGAGGTCAGTGAAGAAAACCACAGCCCCATGGAATGAGCAGCTAGGCTTTCCCTGCCCCAGGTCTGCACTTCAGCATGTATAGACATTTGATAAACTGGGCAAACTGATTCCCAATCTAAATTACTTCACCTACTTAGGTGAGCTAACTTAGATCAGGGCTGTCATTTTTGGCCTGATTTAAACCCAGATGGACATTTAGATGGTTGATCTAAACATAACATCTGCACATACCCATAGATGTTGCAATTTCTAAGACAAGTATATTCTTTACCTTTTTGGACACTGTCTTTTCTGCAAAAACTCCTTGACATTTAATGACAACTCTTTGGTATCCCTCGTCTCTCAAATAGTTCTCCTGTTTCTGCTCTCTCCATGCCTTTCCAAATGGCTTCCCAGAATATCTCAGCAAACACAATTCCTTCTCTCATGGCAGCTCCCTTATGAAAAGTTGAATTTTGCCCTGAACACACAAAAGTTAAGACACAATGCTCAGGAATTGCCTTAGGAGTATTTCTGAAGGAGATCTGATTACTGAGCCTTACCAAAATTATTTAAATTAAAAGTAGACAACTTCATTGAGAATTACAGTAACTAATGTGCCTGCCTAATTACTTACACCTTATTTATACTGATGTCCTCGTACAAAAAGACAGTGCTTGCTTTGCAGTTTATTCTTTTTCTAAGCCACCCAGACCACCTGCAAAGAGAATTCACAATGTAATTCTGTGTGAGTAACTGCTTCAGCTCCTCTGGTAACCAAGGGAAATTCTTAAAACCAAGAATTATGAAGTGTTTAATTGCCATCTTTTAAATATGGGATAATCCAGATTGACCCTTAGTGTTAATACCACTGGAGCATGATCAGAGAGAGCAAAGCAAGCAACCCATATTCATATCTGTAAGCTCTGGGTGTAATCCACTGCATAGTGAAACAATCAATTCAAAAATGACATGAATCACAGTGGAAAAAGGGGAATACACATAGCCAAACACACTGGCCGCTCTCCAAACCTTTCGTGGCTGATCTTCTGTGGATAATACCTTATTTGCTCCCCTTTGCTGAGGGGGAAACCTCAGAGCTTATTATTTGTATTTCTGTACAAAAAGGACCAGAATCTAGGTAAGATATTCTCCCAGGATAATTAGTAAATTTGCTGAGGTGTCCAGGACATAGGAGAGAAGTTTTAAAAAGTAATTTCTCATGAAACCTTGAGATTTTTGGAGCCTAAATCCACCTTGATCAAACCCTACCTTGCCACCTTATGAACAGCAATAGGATTAGAGACCGCGAGAAAACATCTCCCCTGAATACCTGGTTTTAGGTCACCAGCATGAAGACCATAAAACATAAGCAAGCAGAATCACTACCAACTGTATAAGAGAGGGCCAAAGTATGACATGGTCAGGAGTGGAATGTAGTAACAAGAACATTTGGGGAGGCATGTAAAGGTCTTGCCCACATGAAGTCTGATTGTAATGAGAGCTTTTAGATGCCTCATCTGGTTTTCCTTGAACATATGCAATTAAAGTTAAGTGTGTTTTGTCAGTTTGGGGCACAAGCTTCACACGTACATTAACATGTAGATTAAGGATCAGATTCTAATATCGTTATATGTGTTCAGTTGTGCTTTACTGTTTGAATGGTGCCAATGAGTGAGGTACCACTCAACATGAAAATGAAAATGCATAAAAATGCCTAAAAAAGATTCCTGATTGGTTCTTCCTGCAGCTGATTGAGCAAGGTCATTTCATTCTTCTTCTAGGGCCAGGTGGATATTTATCAGTGCTTATTCATCAGTCACGACTCTTCCCTCCCTGTGACTAGGGGGGTCATAAACATGAGTGATACATACAGTGCTTACTCAAAATGAGCGCACTCCCACAGCATGACTGTCTTCACACTGTTCTTTAAACTTAAACCAAATATTAAAGTAATATTGAACTTTTCTTTCTTTCTCTTTCCCCTTCCTCCCACAAATGGGTAGTGGAGTGTCAATGTTTCCTGGCCCTGAGGGTTTTCTTCAGGACGCGTTACAGGAACATTGAAATGGAGTCATTTTATACAAAACAGATCGAAAAGGCTGACATTATTATGACTGGACTACCTCTTTTTGGACATACCTTACTCTGTAGAAGAACACTGTCTGCTGATGCTGCATTCTTTGCCACATCATTATTTTAAATTCAGTTCAGTCTGTGTCTGGACAGGTTCTGTGGAAGGCATTAATGGTACAATTAGCACTTTTTAGTAAGAGAGACTGGGTGAACCCCAAAAAGTTCACATCCCACCATTTTCTCAAAAGTAGGGATTTCACATCTAGAGGTTTGATTTTTGTTCATCTCTACTTAATATGCGAATTGAAATCTCAGATTCTGCTGTTAATAAGAATACAAAGCTTCGATTGTAGTATCATGTATTATACTAACTCCTACCACATGAGCCCTGCATAATTATTCTTATAACATGATGTTTTAGGACAAGTATTAAGTAAGTAGTTCTCAGCCAGGGTGCCACAGCACCCTGAGATGCCTTGAGGTAGTTTAAATGGTGCTGCAAGGTGCCACATGAAATTAGCACTGTTAGATGAACAAACATGAGTCACAAGATAAACTCAGAGGCTATCTATATATGTGTTTGGGAGTGGGGAGAGGGCATTTAAAATTAGAGCAGTTTCCAGACAGGCACTCTAATTAAAACCTCATCGTCACAGCTATTAAGCCCCCACATGGTTAAAAATGGCATGGGATACTTTAGCTAAACCTCTTTTGATGAGGCTTAGCTAAAGCCCCCCTCCCCGCAGCCATTTTAAAATGCATGGAGGCTTAATAGACGTGATGATGAAGTGATGCCAGAGTTTTAATTAGAACTCAGAGTTGACTCGGTTAAGTCTGCTCCAAAATGTTCTAATTAAAACCTAAACGAGAACATATACAGCCAGATTTCAAATAGGAATCCAGTGTTAAAAACATTCTGACCCGTTGTAGTCTTTCTGAATTGTCTGCAACTGAAGAATTGTTGAAATAAGTTTCTGTAGTCAAAAAAAGATTGACAACGAAGAGCTGGCATTTTCCGAGAGGTGCCTGGAGTCTGATGAGGGGTGTCCGGAGTCTAAAAAGGTTGGGAACCACTGTGTTAGCTTGTCAGCCTCAGCAACATTCCTGGAGCAATTCCCCTTCTAATGCCAACCCAGATACCAAGTAGGTTACTTTGAAGAGCTAATGTGTTTGAAGGAATGCCATCAATATTTTGCTGCAGCACTGACCCTCCAGAGAAACATAATAAATAAGCTGTTAATGTTTCCCATTCTGGAAGAAAATAATGGTAAAATCTAACATGCAAATTGCAAGCAAAATATTAATTGCTAATTTGTAGAATCCATAAGCTCTTCTAACCACTGTCCACTTCCCTCTTTTACAGTATCTTATCAAAAATTGTTATCAATTCAAGCTTTCTTCCAAGACAGAAATCACATGCAGAACATTGTGGATTACATTAACTTGAGTCTTACAAGTATTTCTTCTTCAGCAAACTACATTTTAGGGCCAAGGGTGAAATCTTATTTGGGTAGGAGGTTAATCAAATTTTGTTTAGTTTGCTGTGCCAGCCTTTGTTGTTTTTATGCTCCAGGCAGGTCCATACTGTCAAATATCAGAAGGGGCTGGAAATGAGTGACACATGTCTTCAAGACCAGAAATGACAGTGACCTTCCAGCTTATTTTTCTGAAACTGAGCAAGGGTGTTGTACATCACTATGAAGAATATAAATGAGGTCTGACTTCTTATCGCCTACCTTTCTGTTCTGCATCACATGACATGAGTTCAAACTCCAGTCTCAGTTTCCCCAGCATAAATCTACTGTAGTTCTTTTACATTTTAAAACATTGCTTCAGATATACATTAGAGCAGTGATTCTTAACCAGGGGGATGCATCACCCTGGGGTGCCACCAGATGCTTTGAAGGGTGCTTCAAGGTGTGAGAAGATAAGAGAGATGTGAGGAGATAAGCAGATAAACACAGGCTCAGACTTGTCCCTGCCTGGCTAATCCTCCACCCCGACTGCTGGGCCCCTCTGTAAAGCAATAATAACTGCAATATACAAATTAGTTTTTGAAATGGATACCATTCAGTTTACAAAAGTTATGGAGAGCTGCCTCAAGTCCAGTGAGGGGTGTCTTGGGTCCAAAAAGGTTAAAAACCATTGCCAGGAGTCACTGGGGACAGAATATGCCCAGTTAGATTATCTCGAGCCTTTGATTCCTAGTATAATTTGGCTTGGATGAACAGAAATAATACTCTTCTCATCGGTGTGGGAAAGAAATGAAGACAGCCTTTTTCAACACAGTTGAGATGAGGCCTCTTAAGAGCTTGAGCCTCAGGTCTCTACTTTTCTCACAACTTCGCTTTCTTTTGTGAGAGCTTTTTCAATTTGTTCTTCTACTTCATTCAACTCTGTCTCTATAATATTGTCCACAAGTAAGTAATAAAATCTTTAACAGAGGCTGCAGGCATCGTTCCAGAGGAGGAGGAAGAGGAAGCATATGCCCCTGCTCACTCATAGAGGTAAAAACAGAAGTAAATGCATACTTTTTCCCTGATTTTATTCTCAGATCACCATGGCTTAAAGAACATCTGCAGCAGTGAATTGACAGGGAAGAGAGCTGGAATATCATAAGTAGAAATTTCAAACTGAGCCTGATGTATCAAGACACACGGAGTCTCTAGCATATCTTAAGTTACAGTTGGGTTAAAGCCATAGGAAGTGGTGTTAATTTAAAAGTCTTGCATGAGCATGGGCTGCCTTTGGAAACTCAGCAAGCAGCCATGGTGAAGAGCTATTTTATATCTGCTTTTAGACTAGGTTTGATCATTTTTGTTACATGTGGGCCTGATCTCAGTTACCATACAAAAACTCAGTTACTCCAATGGGAGGGAGATGACATCTCCTTGAGTAGGAATGTGCATTTCACCAGGGACAACTAGCCGCGGAGCATATTTGGTCTGTTGCTAGTTGTCCCCAGGCATGCCCCTGTGTGTGAGCTCTGGCGTGGCAAATTGCCCTGCATGGGGTAGGGGAGGCTTACGCAGGGTCCTGGGGCCTCCTAGGGCTGCAGCAACAGTAATCTGGGTGCATGGAGCCTGGCCAGTAGCCAGAGTGTGGCTCTGGCTGGCTAGTTTCTGGTTTTGAACAGCGCATGCTGCTGCCATGTGCACCACCTGGCTTGTTTCTGGCATTGATTTTTTTTATACCAGGATCTTCTAGCATCAAAAAAAAAATCACCATGCTGCTAATTAGCAATGTGGCAAACACATGCATGTGAGGCACATGAGGTTTGCAGCACCACAGACAGGTTTGCAACACTGCAAACCATATGTGCGTACTCATCTGGACACATCCTGAGAGATTACTTTAGCTCTGGAGTGTCCACTTGATCTGCTTTTTTATTTTTTAAATGAATTTTGTGTTATCATCATATTATTTAATTACTATAATGGCTCTCGGCATGTTTGGGATGGATGATTATTTTTCTGAACCAATTACAAAACTGAAACAAATCATTAACAAATGAAATTCCAAGTGTTTTTCTTATTTTTATTTCCCACTATAGCCACCCTGTCCATAACATAACACAACTCATCAGATAATCTTGTCTTTTGTTATCAGCAGACACCTAATTACATGTCCTTGAATTAGTGATGCTTAGACAACCTGGAGAACTTTCTAAGAGTATGGAAGCCTGTCAAAAGTTTCCCTGAGTTACTGGAGTATTTGAAGCCCTTTTTTGTGACTCATCCCTCCTATAGAAAACAGCTACTTCTCCAGAAGTATCATTGTCACATGCCAAGGGTAAGATCAATACAATAGGACCCACAAACTCTGGCAGTCTTTCAGCTTGGTTACGTTGAATTAAAATGCTCTGTACTTCTAGGCTAGGAACAGACTTTCAAAAAGCCTGAGCCTGAATTGATTCAACCTTTGCAGGTTAATTTAGACTGGCTAGGCTGAACTGGTTTCCAACCATATGGACAATTCCTCTGGACTGAGGAAATTCAGGTGCATGCCTGCAGTGGCTCAGGCTGGAAGCCAAGAGGCACTAGAGCAGCCCTCCCTGCCCTTGCAGTGCTGAGCTGAGGGATGTGTGGCCAGGCTCCAGCAGGGATCTGATTAGGGAGAGGTGTAAGCTCCCAGTCTGCCTGCAGTCCCAGGCTTTTCCCCACTCACTGCTCAAGGGGCAGGAGTGTTGCCAGCCTGCAGCCCCATGCTAGCACTCTGAGGTAAGGCAGGATTTGCAGTGCATGCATCTGTTGATGATACAGAGTTTTTCACTCTCTCTCCCTGCTTCTGTATACTGTCTGCAGCAAACTGGCAGGCAAGCAAGCTGGGGTTGGGGAGGGGGGCGCTGATAACCATGTTTATCATGCTTATCTCCATGTTTATCACCCCATTAAAACTGTTGCTACTACCTGTTGATTCAGCATGGACCCAGCATGTGGTCTGTTAGCTAATACACAGACATCTCCTGAACAAGGCAGAGGGGAGGAGGGATTCCTGCTTAGCAGGGAGGGGTGAGGGGGGTGGGGGATCAAACAGGTCTTCAACAGCATTTGCAAAGAAGGACATTAAGGTACCTGTTAATTAGCTCCAAAAAGCCTGCCTGCCTCTGTCTCTCCCACAGCAGGGACTGTAGCCAGCATGTGGTCTTCTAGCTAATGCTGAGGTATCTGTGAGGGATGGGGGAATACCTGCTTAGCACAGAGTAGCGAGGGTGGGGAGCAGAAGCCAGGCAGATGCCTTCAGAGACTGGTGAGCTCCAGAGAGGCAGCAGAGGAGAGGGGCCAGGCCTACTGTGGAGCAGAGAGTCCTACCCAGCCAGAGAACATGCCAGGATGCTGGGGGACTTGATTTGTCTTAAACCAACAAGAGGTGTGGGACAGACAGTGCATAAACTAGTTTGAGCCAAATCAGTTAAGTCTGAAACTACATTCAAACAGGTTTATCTCAAACCAGTTTCAGCCATTTTCAAACTGGTTTATGTGCACTGAACACCTGTTTTGTTACGGGTTTAAACCAGTTTCTGAGCACTTAAACCAGTTTATGCATGATGTCTGTCCCTAGCCTTAGGACTTTGTATCAGAAAAATGTTGTGTAAAGAGGTCCAGAAAGAATGGAGCTTTTCTTTATCTACCTTTTCCTATAATCACTTTTATATGCTAGGTAAAACCCTTTTACCGTCTGTTGTTTTCAGCTTTAATAAGCATGTGTTTCTGCAAAGGACAACTGGAGGCATTTCTTTTATTTAAACAGAATGATCTATTGATACTTCAGGGCTAGGGACAGAAGTTACATGTAAACTGATTTAAGTGATCAGAAACTGGTTTAAACCTGTAACAGAACAGAACAGTTCAGTGCACATAAACCAGTTTCAAAATGGCCGAAACTGGTTTAAGAGAAACTTGGTTGAATGTAATAGACTTAACTGATTTAGGACAAACTGAGCTTTGGAACTTCTTTCCCAGACCCCTTCCTGGTTCAGGTTAAATCAGAGTCCCCCAGCATGCTTTGCAGCCCTGGGCAGGGCTCTGCTGTCTGCCCAAGGATAGCAGGAGCAGTGAGGGCTGGCTAGCACAGTCCAGTCTTCCTGGTGGGGGCAGAGCAGCCCTTGTCAGACTTTTCCCTGCTGGAGTGGAGGGGGTGGGGGATATGGGCCAGCAGGCTTGGGGTGGGAGGGGGATTAAATCCCCTTGCCTCCCCTCTCGCACCCACACAGGACCCCAGCTTGGGTCTGCCTGGCTTTCCCCACTGCTCACTGCTTGCATGGCAGGGGGTGTGGCAGGGCGCCTGAGGCTGCTGCCTGGGCTGGCTCTGGCCATGCCCCCTGCTGCATGAGTGGCCATTGTGGGGGAAAGCCGGCAGAGTCTGGCTGGGGTCCCCATGCCAGTGGGAAAGAGGAGAGAGAGAGGAGTTTAATTCCCCTCCCTGCTCTCCCTTCGCCTGAGGCACTGCCCAGACTGGCTCTGGCCATGCTCCCTGCTGCATCAGCGGCCAGCAGGGGGGAAAGCTGGGCAGACCCCAGCTGTAGTTCCCATGCCAGAGAGAGAAAGGGAAGATGTAAGTTTAATCCCTCTCCATAATCCCCTTCACCTGAGGCGCTGCCCTGGCCAGTGTCTGGCTATGCCCTCCTTTCAGGGACAAACCTGGCAATGGCTGCTTCCCCTCCAGGCACACCCCAGCAGGGGGTCCCTGCAGGCCAGGGTGGGATTTAAACCCCTCCCCAGTCATACTCAGCAGCCTGGCAGGGTCTGGCCCACATCACATCCCCCCACAATTCAGCTTCCCTCCAGCCTTACATTGCTGCCTCCAGCCTTGCAGCTGCTCCCTGGCTTCTGGTGTGAGCCACTGCAGGCATGCGGCTGCATTTCTAGAATCAAAAGTGATATCTGTTCATTTGCAAATTAGTTCAATCTATGCAGGTTAGCCTAAACTGCAAAGATTGAATCAATTCAGGCTCCAGCTCTTTGAATGTCTGTACTTAGCCCAGGAGAAGAAAGCATAATTATTTGCAATGCCTATAAAATGAAACTATGACATACCATAGCAGAACTGTGAAAAAGTAAAATAAGAAAATTATTTTAAAGCATTCTGAAAAGGGGGGAAAACTATTTTTTCTTTTTAATAAGAGAATATTTGGGAGATGGAACAAAATGCAAATTTAGGCTTTTAAATGTAAATTTTGTCCAAGTAACATCGTTTTGAATAGTAAATTTATGTTCTGTTGATTGGTTCTTTGGTATTTGGCAAGACTGTAAATAGAACCTCTGTTAGACATGACTGGGGGGGGCAGAGATTGTAACATAAATAAAATATTAGCCTAATTAAAGGGTATCTTTTTTATCTTGATGAACCTTGTGAGGTCTTACGTGTCAGTGTGAAAAAGACCCAAAATAGTCCTCCTTTGTAGAAGAAACAGATGCTGAAATTACAAAAACTGCCATTTCTTCCTGCATTTGAACCTATTTGATGATTCTTCAGTAAACCTTTATGGCCAAACTCATTATGAGTATAATTTTTCACTTCATGAAATGGATCTGATCCCATATTTTTAGGAACTGATTCTGCCACACTTACTGAGATGCTATGGTGACATAGTGTTGGTGGACACAAACTGTGACGTTGAAGCTATGTCGCCATAGTGATGTGCTCTCTCACTATAGCGCATCATTACAGTGATGTAGCAGCTAAAAATAACCATACACTACTGGCGTGGTGCAGTAATGGCTGTTACTGTGCCATCGTTTGACAGTGCAGTAACAGCGATGCCATAGGGACACGTGTAGATGTACCCACTCAGTAGTAACTTAGTGCCTAATTAGAATGATAACTAAATCTGCTACTTAATTATGATCTGTTATTCAAGATGGGCCATTGCTTTGACAGCAGCTTAGTATGCCAGAGCAACAATGCTGTTCATTAATGAGAAGACATCTCCTATATTTTAGTTGGTGGCTACTTTGCCAGTCTGCTATGTTACTTCTCTTGGGGAAAGGTGCTATATGAAATGATAGCTACTCTCTTTGGATGAAAATAGTGTCTGTTGCTTTAATTTTTGGTAGGAAGCTGGCACTTTGTCATTTCAATTCATCATATTGTTATGCATGTACTAATGTGATACCCTTAACTGCTAGCTGCAATCTGAACATTTAAAGTGGGATACACCTACAATATTTACATCTGGGAAAGCAGCTCTAAGGACTGATTGCTGCTTTCCCTACTAGAAAGACACACGCCACTAACATGACTGTAAGTTTGATGTGGGCAGAATCCCTCCTACCTATCAAGCTTGCAATCCCACAGTGAACAAAAGGAGGTTCATGTATCTCTAATTCTTATACCGGAAAAAACCCAAAAAACAAAACCTTGCTGATTATCATATATATTTGTGTGCATGTGTTTGAGATAGAGAGATTTAATAAATACAGTTTCAGATATTGAAGGCAGGTTACACAGATGATTTGCAATTGTGTGAATGCATTTGCAAGGTGTATGAATGCTAAGAGGGTGGGAAAGCCAGGTTGTGAACTTCCCATAGTGTCTGACATGCCTCCATGATAGAAAAAATATCTCATGTCAATTTTTTCCTCTTCTTATGCAATTAGCTACTACTAAATTTAAATTACCTTCAATAATCTGCTGATCAGCAATTATTTTAAGCATGTTGAACATGACCCAAGTGTTTACATTAAATAGTTGCTATTAGTGAAAATGGCCTTAATGAACTTTAAATTCCCCACCAAAATTGACATGGAGCTCAGTAGATCAGCATTTGCAGCTGCCACTGTTCAGAAGTAGAGAAATCTCTGTGAAAGATATGTGGCTGGAGTTTAGCAAAAAGGAATATATAGGCACAGGTGTGTGTAGTCTTACTGAGACTGAAATTAATATAGGGCTATTTAAATCAAAATCTGATTCCAGGCCAGGTTTGTGCTTACAAGTTAGATAAGCAGCTGCAGTTGGCCAGAATGTTGACTGGGAGTTCTCTAAAAGAAGAACAAGACATCAAAGTATCAGACAATATGTGTAGTATATAATCAGTGTATCTGGAGTGTCCATAGACTTGATCTGCAATTGCTATAACTGTTGTTATTTATATTATAGTAAAGCATAGATATCTCAACAGAGATAGTTGCCCCATTGTTTTAGGTACTGTACACATGTATTTTAAGAGATAATTGGCCCCCAAAGATCTTACAGTACAGCCAGGGGAACTGAAGCACAGAAAAGTCAAGTGACTTGCCAAAGACCATTAGCTGGGACAGATATAGAACTCAGATTTCTTGAATCCCAGTCGAAAATCCTCCCAAGTCATGTAAATCTTAGGACTTTAACTCATGGTTAAAGTACTCAAAGACTTAGATGGCTAGCAGCACTTCCAGCCAGCTTGAAATCCTTAGCCCAAACAGTTAGGTAGCAAATAGTTAGCAGTCCTCTCCATGAATCCGGAACCAGCTTCCACTTACATTTCTGGAGCCATAATAAAACACCTTGATCATACTGTCACTGCAGCCTATGGGGGCTAGTGCCTGAATTCCCCTTTTAATACACAGTTTGAAATTGTGTATTAATACACAGCTTGAAGCTGCAATTCTATGCTCCTTCCTATGTGATGAGTTTATCAAAAACACAAGGGTCCACTCACATAGAGTACGTTGTATATCTGAGTTCTGTAACTTACTGATTTTCTTTGTGATTGACCACATCTCACTGAATTTCCAAGCACTGGATTACTGAGTTACCTAGGCAAATGTATCCCACCCAATCTTAAAAGAAACAGTGGATTCTGAAACTCTTATGCATACTTTTTAAGTCAGATGTGATACTTTAGAAATAGATATAATGTTTTAGAGTATTTTTTCACTCGGATCATGTTTGAGTTGGTTAATCTAGGTTGAACAGTAGAATAACACTGGAAGCTCTTTTAAGTAAAATTGTTCCTATATTAATGAGATCCAGTCCAATTCAACTTAAAAAGGGAATGATTTTTATTACAAAGAGAGAGAGAGAGAAAATGTCCTTTTTGCTGTTATTAAAATGAATGGGAGCAAAGAGGTTGTATTTCTGAAGACTTTTTTTTAGCCTAATTGACTTGGATTTTGCTCATCTATGGTAGGTTATGTTTTCTTATTGTATAAGCTTTTCCCCGGTAAAATCATTCCCTTCACTAATGAGATCCATCCTGATATGACAAGAAGACAGCTCTTAAAACACCCACTGTTTTTCCCATTCATTTGAATAGCAGCAAAGGGACATCTTTTAAAGTAATTTTTATCAGTGAGATTGGGCTGAATCTCATTAATAAAGAAACGATTTTACTCAAAAGAGCCTTCACAGTCAAGCTATAACCCAGATTAGTGAGATCCAGCATGATTATAACTTTGTAAGACACTGTACTTCTGCCATTCAAATCGCACCACCAGCTATGGAGAGACCATTGGTTCACATGAAGCTGGTTTAAAAGTGCAGGTAGAAAAGGTGATGGGGGTGTCTTTCTTATCATTCCAACAAATCCTAAGCATGGAAAAACTGTCTTCCTTTTGTATTTTCAGATTTATTTTCATTAGATATATACTTATTTTGCAGAACAGCAGAGGTTCAGCTATGCTGAAGGGTGCTAGAACACTGCTGCATTGCATAAACCGTGGTCAAGTACCTACTTCTAGCTAGCTTTGCCTCACCAAAGACCCAGAAAAAACCTATTGCTTGTTAAAGGTCAGCTACACAAGAATGTTTGGGGCACTTTAATACATTAGATTTTTATTTTATCGGCAGATATATGAATGAGCTAGATAATATCTCAGTAAATATTTCACACAGAAAAAGTTATGTTGAATTGCAGAGGATGTAAAATGGCTAGATGTAGCACAATTCTACACTGAAGCTAGAGATGAAAAAAATGGTATGTGTATTTCATGTAAAAAAAAAAAAGTCACGATATAGTTTGATACTTTCTGGGTGCTTCTACATGTGCAATTAGTGCACATTAATAAATGCTGAAGCTTATTGCTCTGAAGTTTTTTCCTCCTAGGTACACCATTTGAATATATAACACAAGTACTATCCTGCTTCAGAATTTATTAGTTCCCTGAGCCATAATAGGGGTGCATGTGTAGACACTGAGACGTTTACTGCAGAGCTAATTAGTCAGCTCTGTAGTAAATGTCTCGTATAGATACACCCTCAGATTAAAGAAAGCTGGGTAGAAAACTGGCTGGATCACTGGCACTGCACAGTAGTGTTGCAGCTTTTGGTGATGCTCACTGCACAGTAGCTCATTACTACTGGCTGTAGAGCTGTGCAAAACTTTGACAACTGATTCGATTTCGAGGAGATTCAGCCCAATTTTGGGGATTGAATCTCTGAATCTGAACTGAATCAAGAGACTAATTAAAAGCTCCAAATTGATTTGAAGCATTTGAATTGCTTCGGAAATGATTTGGCTGCTTCAGAGATTTGGCCATAGACTAAACAGGCAGCCGAAACAGCTGCCTTCAGCTGGTAAGTCTGTTGGGGTTGGTGGAAGGGGGAGGAAAGGGCCATGAGAGAGGAAGGGATTGGGGTGGGGTGGGGACTGGGACAAGCTACCCAGCCAGGCAGGGGCGCATTACTTGGGGAGCGAGATGGAAGGGCCCAGGATGCAGGTGCGGCAGTGCTGTGAGCAGGGGCTCTGCATTGCTGCTGCTTGCCAAGCCAGGGCAGGGGAGGTGGGATGAGAGTGCAGGTTGCTCCAGGTGGAAGGGGGCAAGTGGTGGCAGGGCAGAGTCCCCGCTCTCAGTACTGATGTGGGCATGGCAGCGCTGGGAATGGGGGCTATGCCCTGCTGCTGCCCGGAGTGAGCCACACCTGCATCGCTCCCCACCTCGCCGTGCTGGCTGGGCAAGTGGCAGTGTAGCATAACCCACATGGCTCCCCCCACCAGGGCAGAGGCAGAGGCAGACACAGCCAGAGGAGCTGCAGGAGAAGTCCCCATGGCTGCTCTGAGTGCCCAGAAGCCCCAGTCACTGCTGCTGCAGCCGGTGAATGCAGGTTTTCTTTCTTTTTTTTTGAAGTGCTGGGACTGGGTGGGGTATGAGGCCAGGCAGGGCAGCCATGGGGGCTTCTCCCACGGCTCCCCCACCCGACCAGAAGCAGGCACAGCTGGAGGAGCTGTGGGAGAACCTGCAACCACCTGGCTGTGCCTATCTCTCCCCAGCTGATCCAAATCGCTGAATCTTCTGAAGCCAATTTGACTGAATCAATTCGGGACAGTGATCCAAGTCTCCCAATTGAATCACAGTCCTCCAAATCTGCTGAATCCAAATCAAATACTTCCCTATTCACACAGGTGAAGTAGTGTCATGTCATGCTTTGTGCCACACAACGCTACTGCGCAGTAGTAATAAGTTATTGTGAAGTCAGTGTCTCATGTAGATGCAGCCACAGAGAAGGATGAAGTATTTTATGCCTCTTTATTGCAGCCTTCTCAAATAGGGGTAGCTACCAGATGATGAGTGAAGTTGGCAGCAAAGATAGGGAAAGAGTCAAATAGCCTAGAGTAATGGCAGAAAAGGTTAGGGATTACTTGGAGAAGTCTGATGCTTTCAAGTTAGCAGAGCTAGATAGAATGTACTCTGGGGTATGAAAGAAATTGGCAAAGGTAATTTTAGGGCCATTGGTTATCCTTTTTAGAACTCGTGGAGGTCAAATGAGGTTCCAGATGATTCGAAAAGGGCAAATATAGTCCCCATCTTTAAGAGGGGGAAGAAGGAGGATCCAGGGAATTACAGACTAGTCAGTTTGATCTCAATACTTCAAATAATCCTGGAACAGATCCTTAAGGAATCCACTGTGAAACACCCAGAAGGTTATTAGTAACAGATAGCATGTTGTTACTGCCTGAGCAGCATGTTATTATACAAAGAGTAAGGCATGCCTGACCACCCTGATTTCCTTCTGTGATAAGGTGACAGACTCTATGGATGGGGGTAGGGCAGTGGATATGATATACATTGATTTTAGCAAGGCTTTTGACATTTTCTCCCATGTCATTCTCATTAACAGGCTAAAAAAATACAGACTAGATGGAAGTACTGTAAGCTTGATATATAACTGGTTGGACCATTATGCTCAACAAGTCATCATTGTTCTATGTGTATCTGGGAGGAGGTATCAAGTTGGGTTCCCCAGGTGTCTCTCCTGGGTCCAGTATTGTTGAATATCTTCATTAATTATTTGCACGATGGAATTGAGTGCACACTTGGCAAAGTTGAAAATAACATCAAGTTGGGTAGAGTTGCAAGGAGGTGATTCTTCTCTATTCAGCATTGGTAAGACCTCACTTGGAGTACTGTGTCCAGTTTTGGGCCCCACATCAAGAAAGATGTGGATCGATTAGAAAGAGCCCAGAAAATTCCAAGAAAAATAATAAGAGGCCTGGGAAGCATGACTTATGAGGAAAGAGTAAGCTTTACTTAGTCTGGGAAAGAGAAGACTGAAGGGGGAATTTGCTAAAAGTCTTCAAATACCTAAAAGGTGATTATAGGGAGGATGGGATGGGCTTCTCTTTGTGGCCATAGACTAGGATTAGGTGTAATGGCTTCAAGATGCAGTAGAGGAAATTTAAATTGGAGATTAGGAGAAACTTTCTGACTATGAGGGTAGTCAAGGATTGGAACAGGCTACCTAGAGAAGTTATGGACTCTATGTCCCTGGAGATTTTCAAGAGCTAGACATATACTTGACTGGGATAGTTTAGTCAGGGATGATCCTGCCTTGAGAAGAGGAGGTCCCTTCCAGACATGACAGGGTCATAGATTCAGGCTCAAAATGAAGCAGTGAAACCAATGAGAAAGTGTCCAGGTACATATTTCAAGCATTTATAAGTAGTCTTAGACTAAGTAAAAAATAAAATATCAATGGTGACAGAAAAAAAATAGCCTTAATGAGAAAATGTTGATAACAGTCTAGGGTTACCATATTTCCAATTTTAAAAAAGAGGACACCTGGGGGAGGGGGGGCAGGAGGAAGAAAGGGGGAAGGGGTATATACCTGTGGTAGGAGAGCAGTGATATGCCCCCCTGCCCTCCCACCCCACCCCAGCCCCACTAGTGCCCCTCACTCCCAGACAAGGGGTCAAAAAAAAGAGGACATGTCTGGGAAAACCCAGACATATGGTAACTCTACACCGACTTAACATAGACAGAGTTCTTTTTCCTTTTACTGATTCTACAAGGGGAGATCACACGTTTCCCAAGGCCCCACATGGGGCACTTCATACAGTTCCTCTCATTTTTGGCACTGGCACCCAAAGAACTTTTCAGATTAAGTCTGAAAAATGATAAATCCATAGTACTTTAACCAGGTCTGTACTGTGTCTCTGATATTAACTCACTGTTTGGAAAAGCTATGATTCTTTTTCACTTTTACCCTCTTACTTGTGTGGGCATTTATACCAGTATATGGTGAGCATAAAATGTTACCATTCCGCTATCACAGCATTTTACTCCCCACTTTGCACCAGTGTGTCGAAAGGACATGGTAATGATGATTCAGGCACACTGTTTTTTTACCTCTTCACACATTGAATCATAGACAATTAGGGTTGAAAGGAACCTTAGGAGGTCATCTAGTCCAACCACCTGCTTAAAGCAGGACCATACCCAACTACACCATCCTAGGCAAGGCTTTGTTGAGCCACGTCTTATAACCCTCCAAGGATGGAGATTCCACAACCTCTCCGGGTAGTCTGTTCCAGTGTTTTACCACCCTCCTGATGATAGTTTTTTTCCTGATATGTAACCTAAACTTCCCTTGCTGCAACTTGAGACCATTGCTCCTTATTCTGTTAGCTGCCATCTTTTTTTGGAACCACCCTTCAGGTGGGCGAAGGCTGCAATTAAATCCCCTTGCTCTTCTCTTCTCCAGACTAAATAAGCCCAGTTCCTTCAGCCACTCTTCATAAGTCATGTGCCCCAGGCCTCTAATGATTTGCATTGTTGTCCACTGGACTGTCTCCAATTTTTCCACATCCTTTCTGTAGTGGGGGGCCCAAAATTGAACACAGTAATTCAGATGTGGCCTCAGTAGTGCTAAATAGAGAGGAATAATCACTTCCCTTGATCTGCTGGCAAGACTCCTAATTATGCATTGCAGTGTATCTTCTTTGCAACAAGTACACAGCTTACGGTATCCATTGTAAGCCCCAGGTCATTTTCTGCAGAGCTGCTGTTTAGCTAGTGGGTCCCCAGCCTGTACTGGTATGTGAGATTGTTCCATCTTATATGCAGAACTTTGAATTTGTCCTTATTGAACTTCATGAGATTTCTTTTGGTCTAATCCTCCAATTTGTTGAGGTTTCTCTGAATCCTAGCCCTACCCTCCATCATACTTACTAATCTTCCCAGCTGGATGTCATCTGAAAACTTGCTAAGGGTGCATGCCATCCCATTTTCCAGGTAACTGATGAAGAGACATTGAACAAAACCAGCCCCAGGACTAACCCCTGGGGCATACCACCCAGATGCCAACTAGATAGCCAAGCACTGATTACTACCCTATAAGCCCAACAATGCAGCCAGTTTTTCACCCCTGTTGGCTGCTCACCTTGTCCCCAGACTGTGCTGCCAGGTACAGTAGTCTGGGAGCTGACCTTGCCTGTGAAGACAGAATTAGAAAAAGGCATTGAGTATTTCAGCCTTTCCCACATCATTTGTCACTAGGTTGCCTCCCCCATTCAGTAAGGGACCCATACTTTCCCTAATCATCCTCTTGTTGCTCACATACCTGTAGAAACCCTTCTTGTTACCCTTTATGTCCCTTGCTAGCTGCAACTCCAATTGTGCTTTCGTCTTCCTGGTTTTATAGACATTAGGGCTCGAAGGGACCTTACAAGATCAGAAATCAGCTAGGGTCAAAGGATCCAAGCAAGATAAGCATCCAAATGTTTCTTAAAAGAGTCCAGAGTAGATGCTTGCACCACCTCATGGGGGAGTCTATTATAGGCCTTGGGTGCTCAGACAGTAAAGTTTTTCCGTATGTCCAGCCTAAAACAGTCTTGGAGGAGTTTGTGACTGTTGAACCTTGTCATCCCTTCGGTGTTCACCCAGGTCCTGATACATACCCCTTAAATACTTATGGTTGTCACCAAATCACCCCTGAGCCTTCACTTCTCTAGGCTGAAAACTCCCATGGCTCTCAGCCTCTCCTCATAGGGCCTGTTTTCTTGCCCTGCGATCATATGTGTGGCTGTCCTCTGGACTCTCTCAAGCTTCTCCATGTCCTTTATGAATTGTGGAGCCCAGAATTGGATGCAGTACTCCAGCTGCAGCCTTACCAAGGCTGAGAACAATGGGAGAATGACATCCTGGGACTTGCTTGAGAAGCAGTAGCATAGCGATGGGGGGTGAGATGGGGCCATGGCCTCCAGGCTCTGGCCTGGGGGTGTGCCAGCTGGGCTAAGAGGCTGTGGCACCTCCCTTGTTATGTGTGTGGACCACCCATCCACCCAGTGGGTTGGGCATTTGCTTACCTGTTATAGCCAGAAAGTCTGGCTGCTGCCCCTCCCCCAGCATCTGGTGTGTGCAGTGTCAGTTTCCCCACAGAAGTGCTGTTGGGCAGGAGAGGGGGCACCGCACCCTGCTCGGATTGTCCCTGGGGAGGCACAAGTGCAGGCATTGGCCCTCAGATGCTGGAGACCCATGGTACACTACCATCGAGAAGCATTGATGGATGCAAACCAGACTTTTGTTCACTTTACTGGCTGCAGTATCATATTGGAGGCTGATGTTCATCTTGTGGTCAGTCATGACCCTCAAGTCTCTTTCTGTAGCGGTGCTAGTGAGTGTAGCACTGCTGAGCCTATAAGTGTGATACAGCTTTTTTTCCCCTCAAGGTGGAGCACCTTGGATTTCTCTGTATTGAATGCCATCAGGTTTTTGTCCACCTACCTTGCAAGCTTATCAAGGTCAGCATGGATAACCAGCCTATCCTCAAGTGTGAACATTGTTCCCTAAAGTTTGGTGTTCTCAGGGAACTTAGCCAGTTCACTTCTGATACCAGAATCCAGATTGGTTATAAAGAAGTTAAAGAGTGCAGGACTGAGAACAGAGCCTTGGGGGACACCACTGGTCATTAAGTGCTATGTTGATTCAGTTCTGTCAACTACCACTCTCTGGGTCCAACCTTGGAGCCAGTTCCCCAGTCACTGGACTATAGTGTAGCCGAGACCGTAGTTGACCAATTTTTCCATGAGGACATTGTGGGACACCAGATCAAAGACTTTTTTAAAGTCTACATAAATGATATCAAACTCTTCCCCTTTGTCCAGATGATATGTCACCTGATCATAGAAAGAAATGAGATTGGTCAGGCAAGATCTACCTGCAAGAAACCCATGCTGGCTGTTCCTTAGAATGTTGCCTTCAGCTAGCCTATTGAGAATGGTTTCTTTGACCATTTTTTCTCAGATCTTTCCAGGAATTGAGTTCAAACTAATTGGTCTGTAGTTCCCTGGGTCTTCTTTCCTCCCTTTCTTGAAGATAGATACCACATTGGCACTCTTTCAATCTTCAGATAATTCACCCAAGCACCATGAGTTCTTGAATATCCTTGCCAGTGGCCGCACCATGATGCCTGCCAGTTCCTTATGCACTCTTGGGTGCAATCTGTGCAGAACAGCTGATTTGTGAGAGTCCAGCCTCTCAAAGTGTTCCTTTACTTGGTCAATGCCAATGATGAGTGTATATTCACCCCCCCCCCACCCACAAGCCATCCCGCATCATGTTAGGCAGGGCAGTCCCTTGGGGTTGATGAAAAACTGATGCAAAGTAATCATTAAACAGTTTGGCTTTTTTTCTGGGTGTCAGTTGTCAGCCATCCCATTTAGTTTATATGGGGACCAGTGTTACCCTTGTTTTTCTTCTGACTCCCTACATATCTGAAGAATGACTTTTTATTGTCCTTGATTTGTGTAGCCAGCTGGAATTTGGTTACAGCCTTGGTTTTCCTGGTTCACTCCCTACAGGTGCCGACCAGTGCAGA
The DNA here is from genome assembly GCF_052110815.1 of Crocodylus siamensis. Classification (NCBI taxonomy): domain Eukaryota; kingdom Metazoa; phylum Chordata; order Crocodylia; family Crocodylidae; genus Crocodylus; species Crocodylus siamensis. The sequence continues at coordinate 271,028,547 of NC_143396.1, read as the reverse complement.
ATATTCCTCCTTAGTGATGCTTCCTGTCTTCTTTCATTTATAAGCCTCTCTTTTTAAATGTAAGAGATCCATAAGTTCCCTGTTGAGCCAAGGCAGTTGCTGTGCCTTTTTACTGCTTTTCCTACAGGTTGGGATGCACATCCCTACTGCTTCTAGGATAGCTCTCTTAACTTCATCCCTGCATGCCTGAGCAATAACCTTATTCTCCTCCCTAGTCATTTGTCCAGGTTTCCACTTCTTGGAAGAATCCTTTTTATGTTTTAGCTGGCTGAAGAGTTCCTTCCTAAGCCAAGCTCATCTATAAATGCTAATCTTCCTCTGAAGAATCAGGCGTTGGCTACTGCTACCTGATTAAACTAAACTAAATATTGTCTTAGTATGATTTGGCAATTTCTATGTGGCACTCTGTTTCCTGCCTAATGTTAATGACAGTCAATGGACAGAGAAACATTTAGTGTCCTTGTTGGAAATAAAATATGGATCTCCTACCACAGAGAAAGCCAAGTATAACTTCTATCATCATTCACCATATAGGCTGTTTAGAATAGAACATTTACACCAAATTCAGTATTAGATTCTGACTTTTACTCTGACATAAATTAGTGACTTGCTTCTCAAATGGGCCTAAACAATGTACATAAAAAGAATACTGCATTAAATATTGAAACCTTTGAGTATTCATCAAAACATTAAAGTGGTCAAAGATATTAAAAAGGAGGAAACATGGTATGTTAAATACATTTTGGACATGTCTACATGTGCATTAATGCACCTTTTCTAATGCACATTAAATTTAGTACCTCTAATGTACACCTTCCCCCACACCCCAGATACCCACATACCAAGAAATCTGTACCCATCTACCCACACCCTCCCACAATATACAAGAGTAAGGCTTCATTTTAAGCTATTATATCACCTCTATGTACACTACACAAATGCATGTAAATTAGGACAAAAATATTTTTTAAATGAAATTAATTAATGTTGTAGTACATGTTTGATTTTTAGAATATAATTTGGTATTTTTCTGGTTTTGAGATGGCAAACCCGCTTGCTGAAAGGAGTACTTCCAGGGGGAAGGGGAGGGACTTCTGGTGGCAAAAGTCGGGGGTTAGGGGCGGGACTTCCAGTCCCAAGATGGCAACCAGGGGGTGGGGCACCTGTCAAAGGGCAGGGCTACCCTTGTGGCCCTAGATGGTTTGCCAAAACTCAGGAAGCAGCCCTCCACCCACAATAATTGCCCGCCCCTGCTCTGGAATAAGTAAGAAATATTCAGTAGAAGCCTGATAATCCTGAAGTACAACACAGTTTCTTTTCCTTAGAGAAGGAAGGTTATTGCTCTAACAGAAGCTAGGACAATGTTTTGAAGGTATGGTGTAATCATGCCTTTTTCTCTCTATTATCAAGGACAGCTGTTACTTGAACATCCACTTGCACAGGAATGACTGAAAAGGAATTAAAGGTACTGCTTCACTCAGAACATACCTGAGATGACTCACTCAGTGCAAAGATATAAAAGGCATAGGAAAGCAAAGGGGAAGAATGGCAACTAGAGCAGGCTTGAGTTAACTGATAGCAGGGAGGTCTGCTGTGAACAGGGACTTGGTTGTAATTAGGGCAATTTTTGGTTAAAATAACTTACTCTAAACAAAATTGGGAAGATTACTAAATAAATGTGAAGACTCCCACACTGAAGGAGTAAGCCTCTCTTCTGGAGAGTTTGGGGTTAGGGTTAGGCACCACAATTCAGAAAAGGCACCTGTGGCTAATGCCTTTTCTGCTGCACTAAGCAGTTTATTTACTAGTATAGTAACAGATCCATTAGTTCCTTCCTACTCCAAAAGGTCTCTGTGCTCTGTAGTATGCTGGGGTGTGGAACTCTTGTGCATATATTTAGTATTTGTTACTTTCCTTCTGGGCATTGAACTATATTTGTTCTGCTGTGTAAAGATTTCCATGTACCACACATAGAAGCAAAATTAGGCCCTAGCTCACAAGGAATGTTTGGGCATAATAAAGGACAAGCATAAATAAAGCAAAAATAATATCAAAGTCAAGATGGCTCATTGGGTTTCTGCTATAAGCTTCCATTTCTGGGGTTTTATGTTCAAATGATTGCTAAAACTACAAGTATGAATAAGGGTAGCTGCCGGATGCTATCATGCCAAAGTATGCAAGCCCCAGTCACCATAGACCAGGGCAACAAGGACACATTTTACTCAGACATGTCTAACATTTGGCCCAATAAAAGATATCACCAAACAGATTTTGTTTCTCACTAGTTTTACTCAAGCAAGTTCTATTATTCTGTGGCTCAAAAATTTGGGAGGCAATTAGAAGTCTGTGTGGCACCTGTTCACTTTCTCTGCTCCATGATTCCCAGCAAATTAAATTCATTCAGGAATTCAGAGTTAAGTGTACAATACTATTCTACTATCTGATCTTCTTAGGCTCCAGTGTCTTTGTATGATTCTTGATCATTATGAAAGCAGGGCAGAGAATGAAATGGCTAGCTTTGCAAACATAGTTCTAAATTCTGCCTCTTAAAGATGTTTAACCCACCCCTATAATAATGCTATATTTTGCAATGCTTCTATTTCATTTCTAGCCCACCCCCAACCTTCGTTATGAATGCCATATTGCATCTGAACCTTTCGCCTCTAGAACTCATGTCACGGCCAATATGTAGGCATGACAAAATACAGGGAATGCATAAGAATCAATTCAGCCAGTACTCCTCCACTATCTAAAAATTCATTGTGTCACCTCCGCCTCCAATGGCCTGTCTTGAAGAGCCTGTAGGGAATTCTTGAATGCATGGCACTGCTGCCCCGGGGCTTCCTATCATGTAGAGTTGTGCAAAAAGCACCAGTGTTTTGTTTTATGAGTATATGTATGCCAGGGAAATAAAAATCACTGATATTTTCATAAGCACATGAGCATTTGCAAATTTGATTAGGGGGAAGGCTCCCACTTTCCATCTCTGAATCTCTGCATTTTATATTGGAAATTGTCAGCTCTTTTATATGGGGAATTTTTACCTCCGGGCAAAATATTTTTTGTTGTGATTTTTTTTTTCTCAGTCAATAATTTGGGTTGGATGAACCTTCTGGCTTGGATGAGTATTTAAAAAGTCTAGACACTAATCTGAGATATCATGGAACCCTTACGGGCGGAGGTATTAACCTAAGCACATACTATGATTTTATATCAACCTATGCCTGGATTTCCTCAATCCCACAGCATCTGATAAGGACCTAGAACAGAAAGCACAAAAATTAATTACCATATGCACACACCTTTAAAATGTGAGACTCATTCTTTTCTATAACCTCAACTTGATTGTTTTATATTTCTCATGTAAATAATGGTCATCAGTAAAAGTACAGAATGCTAAACTTTGGTTTAGGTAACTTTGGGGGTATAATATGTGATGTCCCTCAAAAAAGAGAAACATAATGTATTATATAGGACCTATTTTTACATAACTTGAGGTTCAGGAAGCTTCATGACCATATTTAGCATCTTTAGGTGGTGGCCAAAATAAGGTCTTCTGAGTTACTTATAAATCCAGCATTTTAATGAGGAACTTCCTGAGGGAAGACTACGCTGCTCAAAGTAATTCTACAGAATTAATATTAGTAGTTCCCTTACTTTACACATCTCTATTAACATATATTACACTAGCTTAGTCTAGATTCTTGAAAACTTCTGCAAAAGGAGATGTACTGTCTAACCCTGGATAAAGTCACAGTAATTACCAATTAGCTTCCTCCAGTTTATACCAATGTTTCTCCTTAGCCTGTGAACAGAGGTGACTAAACACATTAATCCCTTTCCTTTCCTTCGTTTAGTGAGGTCAGTGCTGTTGGTAGTTCGTTAACAATGAGAATTTTTAATTTATCTGGGGGAAATTAAAGACCCTGAATTTTTTCTTTTTTTTATATAATCTTGATAAAAACAATGATTAACTATTGCGTGGTTAATGGAGATTAAAATGCTCATTTTAGGTCTAATGGAAGTTGACCAGGTTCTTTTTACTAATGTTTCTAATTGATTCTTGATTTAAGTGGTAGCCATTTTTTAAAGATGTCCTGTTACTAAAATGGACTGGTAATAAAGAGCCTATATTAAATCTTTGGGATACATTTAAATTATAAATCTGTACTGGTTCTGCAAAAATATTGATTTTTGTCAGATCGCTATTAAAAATGTGGCAAAAGATAAAGAACAGACCCTCAGTTTATACCTTAGCTTTGCCTCAGTTCTTCCCTCTTTCCCCACCACCATCAGACTTCAAGTATTTGTCTATTAACTTGTTTACTAACATGAGCACTATGATAAACTGCACTGACATTCTTCAGTATAAGGTCTATATCAAGCCCAGGCTTAAAAAATGCTTACAAATATTTCATCAAATCATACCAAGATGCACACATGTTTCAGAACTAGGAAGTAGAAATTGCATTCAGTCAGGAAGGGGAGGAGGAGCTGAGGAACAAATGAGTGAGGAACATATGAGTATTCAAGATTATTCATATGGTAAGGAGTATTCAATAAAGATAAAACAATAGTTGAAGTAGCATGGGTACAGTTGTGTAGTTCAAAGCCATCTGTACAATTAGATTGTTCCCAACCATATATTATGGATCTTGAGCTGAACTCCTCTCTGTTTCAGGGGATAAAGACTCAAGGTCCCTCTTTTTCTATTTAACCTGCTGTAACCTAGTCCAATACAAATTATAAGTCTTGGCTCTCAACAGCAGAATAGTTATTCTAAGATGGAGAGCCAAATCTTGAGTAAGTTTACATGATTTCATTAGATCACAATGGATTTATACTAATTGAGATTCTGAATTGTTGTGCTTAAGCAGCCATTCAGGAACACTACTAATTCTCATGGAATCACAAGAACCCTGCAGTACCCATAACAGTGTGAAGAGGAGATACGGCTTTTGTAATTAATACAAAGATGATTCCTTATAGAGGCTAGTAGGCACACATACCACTATTTCTCCCAGTTTCTCTTGCTTTTCAGTCTAGAACCCCCCCCCCACACCCCCTCCCCCACACACACCTCCAACCACTGTGTTGCCTAGCATATCCCAAAGTTGTTACCTGGACCAAAAAGTCATGCAAATGCCTCCTGATTATGCTACATACTATCTAACAGGAGGCGTATTTTTTCCTTTGTCCAGTATTATCAGAAATTTGTAAGTCTGCATGATGTAGAATTCCTTTAATAGATTTTTAAGCAGTGTTGCCAATAATAATTTATATGACATGAAAATTAATTTTGTACTTAATAATGCTTAACCATAATAAGCAGAGTCAATATCAAGTCATTTAGTTCAGATTATATAGCATTCTATAGCACTGGATGTAAAACAGTAAATGCAACTGGGGCTATATTTGTAAAGGTATTTAGGTACCTAAAGTTCTAGATATGTAACTTGTGTTGTTTTGAAAATCTCCTTACTTGAGTTAGGTTCCTAACTAGCATTGTCTTTTAGTGTAAATCTGGCCCTAATAGATGAGGAAGAAAAAAAAACATAAAGACTATGCAAATTAACTTAATTAAGCTAAACTTTCCCTATGTTTTACATGAGATTTATAAGCTTATTTGATCTAGCCATTTGATATTTTGTCAAATTTTGTTTTGTAATATTTTTTTAATATTCTCACATGCCATTCTCTTAAGAACCTGGAGAAATATGGACATGATGATATTACCCCGGGCAGGTACATACATGGTTGAGTAACTGTAAATAAAAAGTAACTATGAATGGGTGGATGTCTGAATGGCAAGAAGTTGCAAATTGAGTTGCATGCTTAGTATAGAGAAAACACAATGATGGGAGAACATGAGAGACATTTTCAAACATTTGAATATCTTCCATAAAGAAGATAAAGAAACATTGATCTTTTGCCACAAAGAGATCGACGAGAGGCAGGAAGCTTAAACTACAGCAACATAGACACAAATGTATTTGTCAGGAAAATGTCTAAATTGTATGTACAGGAATACAATAGAACTAGATGCCCAAGGATGTTGTGGAGCCTTCTTTATTGGAGATTACCAAGAAGAGGCTACCTGGGATGTTTTAGAAACAGCGAATCCTGCCACTGTGCAGGGGGTCGGGCAAGATGAACCTTGAGGTCCCTCTAATCACATGATTCTACCATAGACTCAGTAGGGAACTATTTAAAAATGATGATAATAAAGAGGTGTACTAGGAGCTGGTGGTATCCAAAATGCTATCACAAGGTCTCATTTTTAGACTTAGTCTTACATAAACGACCTGGAATAAGCAACCCACTGCTAAAACTAATCAGCATAGGAAACTAACTTGGGAGCAACTGCAAAGACACTGAAAACAAATGAATGCATCTGAGGAAAAATAAGCTGAAGCCTGGATATACAATGAGACAGGGCAAAGAGGGGAAAGAGAACAGCTGGGAGAGGGCCATGTTCAGAACAATGAACAAAAGGGAATGTGCCCTTTTTTACCTTGTGCACAGATTAAGGAGTGGGCTGAAGGACCCTCTTGCAGTGGCAAACTGACAGGTAGAGAGGAGGGGGCCATAGCCCCTGGGTGCTGGCTGGGGGGGAACTGGCCAGGCTCTTCAGAGTTCCTATCGCATGATGTGACTTTAAGTATAGCTACGAGGAAGAGGGGTGGGGGGCACAAATGCGAGCACTGGTCCCCAGGCACCGGAGACCCATGGTACGTCACTGCCCTCTTGTCCTCTGCTAATATGGTGAATTCCAGCTCCTCCCCCAGACCAAGCAGCAGCCCTGCTCACCGCTCCTCTCCTGTTTGACCCATTCCCCCCTAGGTGTGTTACCTGATGCTAGCCACTTGCCAGTGTAGCCAGGTAACAGCTAAGAACCCATTTTTTCTAGTTGTATTAGTGGGTAAATCAATTATTTGCTTCTTTCTAAATAGATCAAAGTTGGAAGATATCCTCTCCATTAGAGACTGTTATTTGTATAATAGCTTGGGGCAAAATAACAGTTTTTAATTTTATTATAATTACGTTATTATTATAGCTAATACTTCACATTTTGCACTTGCTCTATCTTATGTATAAGCATAGAAAATTTGTAATCTTCCATGCCTCACATGGGGTATGTAAGAATGACAATTACCACAATTTTGCATGTGATTAAACTGAGGCACAAAGGTATATTAAGTAACTTCCCCAGAGCTGTTCAGGAAGTCACTGAGTGAGCTGGAGACAAATCTGCAGTTCCTAATTTCAATTCCCTTGTTCTAACCAATATATCACATTACTGACTGATGTGGTCTTTGTGTACGGTATAACAAGGGTTTTGGTGAAATCTTCTTGTTTTCCTCCTAGCTTATAATGTGTGATATCATGGCAATGACAGGCAGGAATGAGATGCCAACATTTGGCACTCTTTGGAGAGCAGTGAAAATAACATTATCAGCTAGTGTTGTCCAGGAGCATTAAAGAATAACTGAATCAGGACAAGTTCATGTCTGAGCCAACATCAACTTGATAGAATTGCTGCTTTTGGCAGTTTAATGTTGACAATTACTAAAGAGTGCCCTTACTGTATGTTTGAGGGACTTGACTTGTTTTAGTGGACACAGACTACAAAAGCCAAGGAAAAAGCTTCTGGGCACAAAAATGTCTTGTTGGAAAGACAGGAATATATGTATAGGGATAGATTTATGTTGCTGGCCTTCATTCCTTGCCCTAAGTGTCTTCTTACTGATGGTCAGAGATAGCAGTGCAAGTGAATAAAGGGAGTATTTTTGACTGGCTAGTGTACATCAGGTCCCATACACATACTGACTGAATTCACATTACTTGTCACTTGATACAGTTATGAGTACTGAATGATTTTCAGTCACTTCAGTGAAGGCTGTATTTGAAACCTGGTCCCAAAGCCGCAAGGCAAGTGTATTACATACCTGTCAACTAACAAGGCTTGCCAAAATGAATCTACTCATATAAACACATGATCATTATTGCCGTTCACACTGTGAAACACTATACACTGTGACAAAAGTAAAAAGCTAGAGGATTATTATGCTAGACAGTCATGTACTAAATATATTTATTGTGGATAAATGAATACTCCTTTTAACAGAAAATGTGAGCTTTTGATAAATTTCTAGTATTGGAAAAAGTGATCTGGGCTATTTAGTACAACTTGACCTTTTTCTCTTTCAAAGAATACGAAAATATTTACATTTCCTCGATGTTCGTAACATTCTGCGCTCGAGACTATCAGATATTCCACATAGCATGCATGAATGAAAGTGAAAGAATTCAGCTAGCAGAATTCAGCCTGAGACCAGATTTCCTTACATCATTTTGCAGTACTTAATTGCTGATTTGATGCAAGTTATAATGTGGTTACCTGTTAACAAAGCACTACTGATATCACATCAGGGAAATGTATAATGTACAACATACATTTTCAAGGTTTGCATGAGAAGGATGGATGAATGAATTGGTGAAATTGACTAGAAGTTCAGTGAAAAAGAATTGAAACAGCTCCTTGAAATGGCATTTGGAAATGTACTTTCCTATAGGAAATTCCCCAAGGAAAGAAAATAATCTATGGGTAAAGAATATTTAGAAGCTAGTTCTACTCTCAGTCTTAGAAAATAGACTCTGTCTTCCAGGTGTCTTTAGTGACCAAAGAATAAAGAGCTGTCAAAGATGGAAATGGGTACAGGGATCTTGCACAATATTAATTGATCATATTTCCAAAATCAATTGTACCATGACTGGCAAAATTCAAAATTCCTTGGAGAGAGAATTTTAAGCTTTAATGGTGTCAGGGCTATGTAACACCCAAACCCCTCAGCCGCACAGAAATACTGTTGTGAGATCTGCAACACACTAATCCATCTATAAAATTTCCCTTATGCAGAGTTCTGTCATTTCCAGGCAATTTTCTTTTCCTGAGGAAAATATAGTACAAGATGAATGATGCAACCCCTCTAGCCCTCCAGGCTTCCTTCTCTCCTTTTCTAAACCTTCTCCACTCAGTGTAATGCCCAGACTTCACAAGACTTGCTCCTTCTGGAACAAGAAAGTATAAAAGAAATCCAGACGGCACTATTGGAAAAAAGAGTATAAACAGCTGTGAATAGCTGTGTGATCATCTTGTACAAATGGCATGAAAAAATAACTGATATTGCATAGCATTCTCCAGAGAGAAAAGAAGTTTCTGTTTTAGTATCTTTGGTACTTACTTTTGAGGATGGAAGTTACATATTCCTAATCATATCAATGCAGTAGGTGAAAGATGTTTTGATATTGAAGTTGCATAGTTCACAGGTGTCGTGTTATTGATTAATTAAAGTCAAATCATTTTGATTATATTATTAACTTTTGCTTATATGTTAACTCTGTAAAATACTGGTACAATTTCTGATAGTTGCCATAGTCTTAAAGTGAAGACTAGTTCACTTTATTAGCTATCTTGACTCCACATTTCAAATAAAGTTTTTGGAAAGGTGTTGTCCACAGTTTTCTTTAGCTCCTTGCTTATCAACATTCAGACCTGGGTGTAAGAACTAGATGGCATGACCATCAGTAGTTGGTTTTCTCCTAGAGCTGGAGAAGCGTATAGGCTGACTGCTGTATTTACTGTTAGCCTTTGGCAACATGGCAACAAAGGTGTTGCTGACAGGATCCACTGCAGGATCCAGATGGAGAGGAATGAAATAGCTTTGTAGTAAGTTTGCTGTCAGAGAAAATCTCATGCTGTGTAATTAGCTGCTTGTCTTTCATTCAGGATCTACTTAGTTTGTGCATGTTAACCTACTGAGGCTGAGCATCAGATATTTAGCTCTTGCATTAAGTTTCTTATTGAACTTTACACTCTAATTTCATTGTCTTCTACGTGCTTCACTGAAGTGGGGATTTCAATGAAGGTGTGTAGCTATTTACTCCTGGAAAGAATCAACCTTTATGTTCACTGACAAGGTGACTGCATGGATGAAGGTGTTGGCTTTGCACCAGCGGAGAGACCATGTCTACCTGACACCAGACTGATTTAGACCCCTGAGACCCTTCTTGTATCCATTCTGGGTTCTGGACTGATGGACAGTAAGGTGGTGTTACTGCTTATCATCTTCCCTAACTTATAAAAAGCCTGTAGCCTGCTATCATGTGTAAAATTGTAATCTCATGCATGTCTTTGTTAGCTTCTGGTAAGGTTACTGCAGCGTGCTGTACTCGTAACCCTATACCTAGGACTTAGCACTCTAGTGAGTGCAGAATGTAGCCACTCATCCAGCTCCTGGGTGAAACAAAGGAGCTGCCATGAGCACAAAACACTGACTACAGCTCATCTGGGACACATTTGCTGCTGGTGCCTGGTAGAAGCACTCCAGGAGGAACAACAGAAAAGCTTTTCTGCTTTGCCTGAGTCTAACGAACTCCAGAGCTTGGTACAATGTGTTGTTATTTCCCTCAGCTATTGAATAATGGTTGTGGTTTTTTCTTCTCAGTTCTTGCTTCTTATTTCTGGACAAAGAGGGTAACAGAGCCAGTTCTCAGTTACACGAAGTCCTTCTTAAGCCGCTCTGGGACTATTAAAGGGACCTTAATTTTGATGTAAAGGGGTTCCTATACAGTGTAAATGGGCCTTACTGTAAATGAGAATGACGCCCAATACTTTTAAATGCTCCCAATTGACAGAGGAGGTTTTAGTAATGTGTAAATAAATGAGTAGTTGCTATGGCAATAGGAGCTCTACAATACAAGTAAATAGTTGACTAAATTAAATAAACTATGAAATAAAATCTTGCTCAGGACAGAAGATCCCTGCATGACAATCCTCCAAGGGTCAGATGCCAGACTGGTCTGAGGCTTGGGAGTGGAGCAGGCAGTTCATTTCTTCTCTTTAATTTATAAATATTACAGGTTTTTTGTCCTTATTTGCAGCTTTGAATGCCTGTCTTCAGGGCTAGCAAAAGTTCTATGGCACAAACCAGATTTAACACTTTTTACTGAAAACTTTAAAGTCACAACATGTCTCTGTTGCTCTAGATGCATGAACTAAGGGGGACAGGGAAACAGAATGCAATGAATAAATGATTTAAGAGTGTGAAATGCCTTTAAATTGGCCCAGTCAACAAGGAAAGCTCAAATTTTACCCAAGGCACTTATCTTACAAGTGTTATAGATTTCTCTTACTTTCAACAGAAAGCCTTGCTAGCTCAGCCTGTTACTAGTATATTCATTTTGTGTGTGACACAAAATGTATTCCACTGTTATTTAATTTGTTTCATTTCCAAAAAGAAAAAAAAAATCCAAGGTGATTTTTTGCTTGTTTCAAATAAGGAGGGTTTTACCTAAGCATTCTAATTTCATATTTAATGACATGCTTTTCAGACAAAACAGGTGCTTTTACAGGATCATAAGAGTGGTATGTTTTGAAGGAGCGATATGTAGCTTGTTGCCCTTTGATGTAAATTTGCAAGGAAGATAGATTATAGCATCAAGATGTTTCTCTGTGCATAATAAACTACAGAGGACAAAGTTCATGGCTGAGAATTGTGTGGGATACAAGTGACTACCTTCACTACAATCAATTATTAGGATGATTATATTGTGTCTAGAGAATATGATGCTAATGACTAGCTAACACTTGGAATATACACTCTTGACTCAAAAACCAGTGACAGTTAAATGCAGCAGGGGAAAGGCCTATATGTTGAGCTAGCAGCTCTCCAGTGTTGATAATGAATAATTAAAAATAACAGTCTTTATGTAAGACTTGACAATATACATGTCCTTTAAGTATATTCTATTTTGTAAAGAACTTGGCACAATGACAGCTTAAGAAATGAATCCTATTGGCAGGAAAGCAGGGAGTTAAACACCTCTCTGTTGGGAGGGTCTGAGAAGGATTAGCTATGTACTCACAGCTAACCTTCTACTCCCCTGTCTTCCAAACAAATAAATAATTGAAACCCATTACCTCTTTTAGGGGGGTTGCTCACATGCTTTCTATATTCACATCAAAGCAGAGATCAGTGTCAGAGAGGCAGCCACATTTAGCCAAGTCTCTTGGAGACTACTGATTAATTAGTTTTGCATTTTGGAAGTGCATCCAAAGACGTTGTAAAATAATGTTTGTTTTTGCCTTTGCCAAAACTTGTTTAGGAGTGCTCTGGAGGATGATGATGATGTACTCAAGATGCTTGTGAAAGAAAAGGGTAATCAGCTCAGGTGTGTGTGCCAGGATTTTTTTCCCTCTGTGCAATTTCTGCACCACCTTTCAAAAGAGTCACTGAGAGAAGCACGTGATGCTATTAAAGGGAGGCAGGGACGTTTCCAAAGTCCCCTTTAATCAAGCTGTTTTAAAATAAAAAGGTTCATCATAACAAGCAGGTATAGCTCTAAAAATTGGCCTGTTTTTTGATTTTTGAACAAGCAGGAAGCAGAAGCTGTAAATCCTAGATAAATTTTACCCTTTCAAAAGTTGTCACTACCCATTTTATTGTATTTTTAAGTGAAATACAGTAATATGATGTACAGAGGAAAGAGGGGTGTTCATTTAGTTATGGCAAATATTGCCTACATAAGTATGCCTCATACTGTTATTTGCCTTTCTGTCTCTGTCTATATCAACTCCACATGCTGCTCTGGTGGCCTGCTTTGTACTTAATATAACTTGTCAAAACACATCTATCAGATATATGAAAAGGGAAACCTGGGTGGCCAGACTAGTCCAAGCCTGGCGTGGATTGCATTTTACCAAGACCACAGAAATCTCTTCTCCTCCATGAGATTAAGATGAAAAGCAGAGTTCATTGTTGTGCAACCAGATTTTAAAATAATTACACACACACTAGTGCATTAGGAAGCCATTTGTGTTTATTTGAATCCCACATATTGTACTTTTATGTGGATTCTAAGTGAATTTTAAAGCTGTCAGTAAAAATAATGATGTTACCACTTGTTTTAGTTTTGTTTTTTTTTAATCTCTTCATTTGCTTCTGCTCTAAGCTGCTAACATGAGAGCATGTTATCTCTTTCCAGGAAAGTAGATCGTGCAGTTCTCTTTGGCATTTTACTAACAAACCTTCCTCCCTTCTTTGAGCCAGCACCAAGGCCATTACAATGTATTGCAGTTGTGATGTGTTTGATGCCCACCGTCTGGTGGCCAGCGGTCTTGAGTGTGTTCTACAGAAAGGAACCTACTGCTATTGAGAGACCTCTGGATACCAAGTGAAATATACCTGTTGCTGATCTGTAGATATCTACCTATGTGCTCATCCCTCCAGATAGAGTATGTACTACTCTGTGGTCTATTACTGTGATTGCTCTGTGGTTCCACACAATCACTTATCTTCAGCACCTCGTGTATTTTACTTCAAGTACTCCGGTAAAAATCCTTTGCTATGAAACAAAGAACCTGATGACTTTAAGACCTTTATTATAGCATGCGGTTCCATGCTTGACAAACTAGTGTTCCTTACAGAGTGTACAAGTAGAACACAGGCTAGGTACAGACATTCAAAAAACCTGAGGTGGAATTCATCCAAGTTCTGTGGTTTTCCATAAATGGCATAATTTAGATCAGTAAGGCAGTTTTAAGAAAACGTTTGAAGGGTATGTACAAGCATTACATTTAGATCAACTTTGACCTAAGTTAGGTCAATCTAAATGCCCACGTGTGCAGCTGTTCACAGGGCTTAAATCACTCCAAAAATGGTGCACCTGATCTGAGTTAGTTTAGATCAACCTGGGTTAACCTGCTCTAAAATGGGTTAATCTGGTCTAGTGAATCCCTGCATGCAGTCAAAGCATAGCCTTCAGGCAGGGAAACCCAGTCACTTGCCTCAGTTCCTACCCATCCAACCCTGACTAGAATCTTTTTAGCCCCTCAATTCCCCCAATCCTGGACAGGGCAACCCTTCATCCAGGCAGATCCTCCAACACCCCCCGGACCCACCAGTCCCTCCCCCCACCCCAGATTGCTTACCTTGGATTATCCATGCTGCTCCTAGCAGCAGCAATTGCCTGCTTATGTTGCTCCCAGTTTAGGTGGCTTAAAGCAAGCTGCCTAAAACTAAACCAGGTCTCATGAATGCTTCTTTTTGCCCTTAGAAGACTAATTTGGGCACATCCCCATGAGCAGAAATATTTGTTTCTCTGCAGACAAACAGAAGTGGTACTATATATACTGCTATTACTTGTCCCCAGGGAATGCCATATGCACTCTGGCATGCAGCACATTGTCCCAGGTCAGGTAAGGGAGGCTGGGGTCAGCAACTGTACTGGCCTCAGAAGCCTTACCTGGGGTCCTGTGGGAGCAGCAGCTATGGCGATCCTGCAGCAAGGAGTGTGGTTGGCAGCCACAGCGTGGCTCCAGCTAACCAGGCTGCAGTTCTGGGCATGTGCTGCCACCATGTCATCTATACGCCACCCCACTTTTTTAAAGTGTGGGTTTCTTTGACCCCGGGATCTCCAGCGTGGGGAATGCCTGTATATGTGGCAAGTATAGCCCTGCCAACAGGTCTGTGGTGCTGCATGCCACACATCCACACTTGTCTGGATGCGCCCCTTAAGTCTTCTTACAAAGGAGATGAAGCTAGTTATGGCCCAAATTCTTTTGAATATAGAAGCTCCCAAATCAAGTAGATTCTTGTGAAAATTACAGCATATGTCGGATCTGTAGGGGGGTTGTTAGGAAAGCTAAGGCAGGTACAGAACTAGGGCTAGCATCAAGGATCAAAGATAACAAAGTCCTTTTTTTAAATACATAGGGAGAATGAAGAAGGTCCTGGGTAATGTGGGGCCCCTGCAGGATATGCTTGGCAATCTGGTGGTCGCACCAGAGGAGAAAGCAAACCTCTTTAACAATTTATTTGCCTCTATTTTCTTGTGCAAGGACTGGGACTCCCCTACCAAGATTCAGGATGGACTGGGGAGAAACTCCATCAAGCCTAGGGTCAGGGATGACCAGGTTAGGGAACTTTTGGAGGGGTTGGATGTGTTCAAATCAGCAGGTCCAGATGCTCTCTAGCCCCGGGTGCTGAAGGAATTGTTGGGGGTTATCACGAGGCCCCTGGCACGGCTTTACGAGCACTCATGGTGCTCTGGACAGGTACAGGACAACTAGAAAAGGGCCAATGTGGTCCCCATCTTTAAAAAAGGGAAGAGGGAGGACCTGAGCAACTATAGGCCCGTTAGTCTTACTTCAGTCCTGGGGAAGCTGTTTGAGAAGATTATCAAGGAGCACATCTGTGTTGGGCCAGCAGTGGGGATGATGCCAGCATGGGTTCATTAGGGGCAGGTCCTGTCAGACCAACCTGATTGCTTCCTACGGTCAGGTTACAAAATCACTGGATGCAGGTGTTGCGGTGGATGTAGTCTTTCTGGACTTCAGGAAGGCCTTTGACACCGTCTCCCACCCCATTCTCATTAAAAAGCTAGGTGACTGTGGCATTGATGCCTACACAGTCAGATGGATTGCAAATTGGCTGAGGGGTTGCACTCAGAGAGTGGTGGTGGATGGGTCATTTTCGATCTGGAGGGAAGTGGGCAGTGGGGTCCCTCAGGGCTCAGTCCTTGGGCCCACACTGTTCAGTTTCTTTATTAGCGACTTGGACAACAGGGTGAAGCAGCCTGTTTAAATTTGCAGATGACACCAAGATTTGGGGTGAGGTGGGTGCGCTAGAAGGGAAGGACAGATTACAGCAGGACCTGGACAGGTTACAGGGGTGGGCAAATGAAAATAGGATGGGATTCAATACTGACAAGTGCAGGGTGCTGCACTTAGGCAGTAGGAACCAGCAGCATACATACAGGCTGGGGAACTCCCTTCTCAAAAGCATGATGGCAGAAAGAAATCTTGGAGTCATTACTGACTCCAAGATGAACATGGGCTGACAATGCGAGAACACGGTAAGTAGGGCTAATTGTACCTTGTCCTGCATCCACAGATGCATCAGAAGTAGGGTCAAGAAGGTGATCCTCCCCCTCTATGTGGCACTGGTCAGGCCACAGCTGGAGTACTGCGTCCAGTTCTGGGCGTCACACTTCAGGAGGGATGTGGACAGCATCAGGAGGCTCCAAAGGGGGGCCACTCACATGATCTGGGGACAGCAGGGCAGACCCTATGAGTAGAGGCTATGAGACCTTACCCTGTTCAGCCTTCACAAAAGAAGGCTGTGGGGGGACCTACTGGCCATCTATAAACTTACTAGGGGGGACCAGCGGGGTTTGGGAGAGACCTTATTCCCCCAAGTGCCTCCTGGAGTAACAAGGAATAATGGCCGTAAGTTGCTAGAGAATAGGTTTACACTAGACATCAGGAGGCACTACGCAGTCAGGGCGGCTAGGATCTGGAACCAACTTCCAAGGGAAGTGGTGATGGCTTCTACCCTGGGGGTCTTTAAGAGGAGGCTTGACGTTTCCCTGGCTGGGATCATTTGAGCCCAGTTTTCTCTCCTGCCCACAGCAGGGGGTTGGGCTAGAAGATCTACAAGGTCCCTTCTGATCCTACATCTATGAATTTGTTTGACTCATAAATACAAGCTATATACATGCAAAACTGAGTGTAAAGTATGAGTGTAAAATGTTTATAAGGTTTGCACATTGCTCTAATGAAAGCCTGTAGGTCCATAGATCTACAGATCCTTAGAATAGTGGTTCTCAAGCTTCTGTTCTCAAGAAAATGCCATCTCTCAGCTTTTACTCATTCTTTGACTATAGAAAAAAAGTAATTATTCTGGTGCAAAGGGCTCAAAAAGACCACAATGGTTCAAAATGCTTTTGACACTGTGGATTTTTATTTTATATCTCTGGTTTTATCTTATGAAGATGCTTGTTCACTAATAGTGTTAATAATGTTTGGCACCTCAGGGAACTGTGGCAACCTGGTTGAGAATCTCTGCCTTTAGCCTTAGAACATAAATCTTTACCTTCTGGACAAATGAATTCCTACTTTACATTGTAAATTGTATTGAAAAACATAGGACCATAGTTTCATAGGACTTGAAGGGACCTCATGAGGTCATTTAGTCCATCCCTTTTAATGAAGTACTTGTAAGTGCAGCAGTATCCAGATCATGACCAAAGAGGAGGAGTGCCCAGAAATCCTGTTGGCTTGAAGAGTAGTTTCAAAGGTGACCAATAAACTTATGGGCTTTCCCTATGTGCACAGTAGCTATCTGACTACCACCGTGGGGAAAAAGAAAACTTGGTAATATCTTTAGTGTTTATATGCTAACTGCAGTGAACGACGAAAATGTGAATGAGCAGTTTTGTAATCAGTCACTTGATATCATGAAAGCAGCACCCTCAATAGAAAAATTGATAATCATAGGTAAATTTAATGTATGTGTAGTGGAGACATTACAATATGGTGGGATTTTTCTGGCCATGTTGGCACTGTGAGAATCAACAGCAATAGTCTATTTTCTTATAAAAAAATGTGCTGAACATGAGCTGGCTATTGCAAACACAATTATTCAGTAATTGGATAAGCCTAAAATATCCTGGATGCATCCTTGATCCAAGAGCTGGCAGCTTATTGATTATATCATTATCTGGCAAAGAGGACTGCAAGCTGCAGGACTCATAAGATCCTTACTCAGAGCAGACTGCTGGGCCCATTATCATAGAACAGGCTCCAAGTTACTGATTCAACTACGTTGTTGGAGAACTGGTCCACAGCCAACCAGGCGCTTAGACACAAAACGCTTTAAAGATCTAAATATTAAAGATCTAAACATTAAACAAGAGCTGTGTAAATTATTAGTACAAAGCTTGCCTGCACTGGAACACACAACTGCAAATGGTGGTGAGTAGTAGGCAGTGCATAATTCTACTGTATACTAGTTCACTGATAACACAACTGGCTTTCCCAAATGGCAGCATCAGGACCAGTTTGATAACTAAATCTAAATCTTCCTTGAAGAGAGACAGTCAGCTGGCTCTCCAACTCCCCACTCCAGTGCTCTTAATGAAAGGTATGGCTCCAGGAAGAAAAATGGTAATGCCACTGATGAAGATAGATTGGGAAGATGTTGCTATGGTGTTAGGACTAGGTCAAGAGGATGCAAACTGGGGATGTAGTGAGGTGGCCCTGAAAGACTTTTCAGTTACCAGTAACCAGTAACTTAGTATCTCTGCAGGATTTATTTGCATTTTGTGAGATAGAGAAGACACCTTAAATCCAGCAAGTATGGAGGATATCGAACTACAGTTCTTTATTTAGTGACCTAAAGCAGGGGTGCTCAACCCTCGGCCTGTGGGCCAGATCCAGCCCATTGAACCATGTAATTCAGGCTGTGGGGAGACCCTGGGTCTGAAAATCTGGTAGCTGGATTAGGTAGGTCCCAGTTGTGCCAGCACTTCGTGCCAGATCAGGCCCATGGACAGACCTGGCACTAGTCTTCCAGCCCAAGGGCCAGAAAGGTTGGGCAGCACTGATCTAAAACAGTTGGTAAGAATTTAAGGACATTGCTGCTGCTATAAAAATCATGAAGGGCTCAATTTGGGCAAGTATTCAAATGTTTAAGCAAAGCTTATCAAACATATACAATATTAGCCCTTTATATTAACCAGTATTACTCAATAATACACTTTTTTATATCCCTTTATTTACTTCAAGTCTATTTTTACTCAGTTCTTTTCAATAACAAAAGACAAACAGAGTCAAATGGAAGCACTTGCAGAATAAGTTGTTGTGCTCCTTATTAAGTTGGCAGAATCAAGACCTTTCATTTTCTATATCGAATGGTGTCTGGAGACAGATATTAAAGCAAATTTAGCCAATTGAAATAGAGACCAAGGTTTGTTATGTGATGGTCCTCAATAAAGCTTTCTATGCCCTAATCACTTCCTTGCAGAATGTAGTCTCTGACTTGAATTATTTGAAACAGCTGATCTTTCATCTAGTGACTTGCCTGGTTATATTTATAGTACCGAATGCACTTTATAGAACTTCCTTTGGTGCCACCCAGTCTCAAACCTGATTCCCAATAGAGGCAAATAATTAAATAAAAAATAAAAACACATTTGACAGTCCACAACAAAGGGAAGTTTAAGTGGCTTCTGCATGCGTTTGCATACTGAATTGGTTCCTGTCCCCATGGTGCTGAGTGATGGATCATCAGAATGATAAAAATCATAATAATACTTTGCAACATGTTGTATTTCTTGTCAGGAAGCTCAAAGAATGTTATATTCATTAAATATAATGCATATATATATATAAAACAATTAAATATATTTAATGAATATTATATTTATTAAATATAATGAACATGTTCAAGTTACCTGGTCCTGACAGCTTGCATCCCAGTGTACTTAAGGAGCTGTCAGGCACCATAGCCCAGCCACTGGCAAGGATATTCGAGAACTCATGGTGCTCAGGTGAAGTACCCAGAGATAGAAAGAAGGCCTATGTGGTGCCTATCTTCAAGAAAGGGAGGAAAGTAGACCAGTCAGCTTGACCTCAATCCCTGGAAAGATTTTGGAAAAAATTATTAAAGAGATCATTCTACACCAGCTTGCTGATGGAAACATCCTGAGGGACAGCCAGCATAGGTTTGTTGTGGGTAGGTCTTACCTGACCAATCTCATTTCCTTCTATGACTAGGAGACATATCATGTGGACAAGGAAGAAGAGATTGACATCATATATCTGGACTTTAAAAAAGCCTTTGATCTGGTGTCCCATGATCTCTCCATGGAAAAACTGGCCAACTGTGGCCTCGGCTACTTTACAGTTTGATGGCAGGGAAATCGACTCCACGGTTGGACCCAGAGAGTGGTAGTCGATGGAAGTGAATCATTGTGATGCTCCATGACCCATGGTGTCCCCCAAGACTCCGTCCTTGGACCTGTACTCTTTAATGTCTTTATTAATGATGTGGACACTGGTGTCAGAAGCAGACAGGCCAAGTTTGCCAATGACACGAAACTTTGGAGTAGAGCATCCATACCCAAGGATAGGCTGGTGCTCCAGGCTGACCTTGATAGGCTTAGAAAGTGGGCAGATAAAAACCTGATGACATTCAATACAGAAAAATGCAAGATACTCCACCTTGGGGAAACAAATCCTACAGTGCGTTTATAGGCTTGGCAATGCTACACTCACTAGCACCATGGCCAAAAGGGACTTGGGGGTCATAATTGACCACAAGATGAACATAAGCCACCAATGTGATGTCGCAGTTGGTAAGGCAAATAAAACTCTGGCTTCAATCCATAGATGCTTCTCAAGCAAATCTCTGGATGTCATTCTCCCGCTGTACTTGGCCTTGGTGAGGCCACAGCTGGAGTGCTGCATCCAATTCTGGGCTCCACAATTCAAGAAGGATGTGAAGAAGCTTGAGAGAGTCCAGAGGAGAGCCACGTGCATGATCAGAGGGAAGGAGAACAGGCCTTATGAAGAGAGGCTGAGAGCCATGGGACTCTTCAGTTTGGAAAAGCGCAGGCTCAGGGGTGACCTGGTGAAAACCTGTAAGTATACAAGGGATCAGGCACATCAGGATCTGGGGGAACGCCTGTTCACCAGAGCGCCCCAAGGGATGTCAAGGTCCAATGGTTGTAAACTCCTCCAAGACTGTTTTAGACTGGACATAAGGAAAAACTTTGTTACTTTCCAACGTCTGGAATAGGCTCCCTCCAGAGGTAGTACAAACACTTACTCTGGACCCTTTTAAGAGATGTTTGGATGCTTATCTTGCTGGGATCCTTTGACTCTAGCTGACTTCCTGCCCCTGGGGCAGAGGGCTTGACTCGATGATTTTCCAAGGTCCCTTCCAGCCCTAATGTCTATGAAATCTGTGAAATAATTATTTCAGTATTCCTGTATGTAACTGTGAGGCCTGTTTTAACAGGTAGGTAAATTAATGGATAAAAAGGTCATGACTTGTCTCCTGGGAATATTATACTCTTTGTAGGGTCCAATGCTTAGGTGTTCTAGGCCTTCACTAGAAGAATTATTGTAGACAATAATTAGGCAATAGATAATTGCCCTTTATTTAGAATAAATTATGCCCATATCCTCTCTATTCATATCTGAAATATGAGTGATTTTTTGTTGTACTGAGAGCAGTAGCAAAACTCATTGAGTTCAGTATATCTGAGACTTCAGTCTTGATGAGTACAAGCCCAAACCAATGGTGGAAGGGAGAAGCTTACTGCTTATTTATGTAAGGAGTAAGGAAAGGTTATAACCACCAGTATTAATTACAAACATTTTCTTGGATAAATTACAAGTGTTCAGACTAACAGGAATCCTTTTCTATGTGAAAATAACATCCTTTCAGAGTGAAAGGCAGGTGATAACCATCTGTACATGACATAAGTGCTACGACCCCTGTCACATACTAGTGGAAATTGCCCTAACTTTTACCAGGTTTACAGACTTTTCCACACCAATAGACTCTCCAACTAATCAGTAGATAATGGCCACGCCACAAACTGTACTTTCTGCCCAAAGTCTGAAAGCTTCAGTAAGTAACACACCTGATTTCAAAAGCCATATCCCAGCAGTTTTCTGTTCAGTCACAAGTGTACAGGGAAAAGCCAGAACCAATAAAGCTGTATCCCCTTAATCAAACAAATTAGTAAGGTAGATAAAGGAGGTTTTATTTCCTTTGAGTGCCAAAATACTGAGGACGTTGGCACTTCCATTCTCCTTCTGTTGCCTTTTTGGCTCATTTTCTTCTGCCCAGTGTTGTTTGAAGGCAGATGCCAATTTGAGCTAACAGCTTCCTGGACAGGGTTGAGGATATATTAACACAAGGAAGTTAGGGGAAGGGGAGCTGCTTGCATGTTACTGTGTTGCCCTCCATCCTCCAGGGAGTGGCTCTCATTTTATTGTGGACCTGAGTTGCTGCCTTTTCACTCAGTTGATTTAATTTAATTAGCATCAGTGAGGCAGAGCCTTAATTTTGGTAGCTCACAAGAATCCAACTGACAAAAAATAAGGTACAAAAAGAAAAGTTACTTTAAAAAAGAATCACTTGTGGACCAGCATAAAATGCATGGCAAAAATAAAAAAATCCTCAGAAATTGGTTTAAAAAATATGAGGCTTCAAAAACAGAATAATTTGGCTTAATCTGGAGAGCAATAGCAGGCCCATAATAAAGAACTTCTGTAAGAGTTTCAGATAGTATAACTGATATTCAACAAAGTACCATATAGTATGCTAAAGCAAAATAGAAATTCTCCTTGGCTTTTTGTCCAAATGTTTATTCCCAATTATCTTCTGTTTCTTCTTCTTCTGATGTATTTTCAGTTATGGAAAGTTTACAGTGTTTGTGCTCCTTCCATTTCGAAAGTTGTTGTATCCAGTGGTATTCCCCCGTTACCCTTTAATGATTTCCTGTTGGCTCTTCTGCTTCTGATGTTACTTGCCTGAATCTTGCTTCAGTTAGCAGTAGAAATGCTGCCTTCCCTTTTGGCGCACTTATTTCTTGGCATCTTCTAAAGTTTGCAATGGATGTTCAGAATCAACTAAGAGTCATCTTCCTCATCACCTCTTCTACGTCTTTAGTATATATCAAATACTGGCATTGTCTACTATCTTTACCTTCCCTCTAGACATTCTTTCTACAGCATTGTTTATAATCTTAGGATCCCTACAATCTCAGTCATCCCCTAGCTACATAACTTCAACAGGGATAAAGGACTATTTGCCAGCCTCCTTGATTGATTATCCTTTGGTACTTCCTGCTACCTCACAACCTATATGCCATGGATTTGTTAGTAAATAAATAAATGCATTTGTCAAAGTATTTCAGGATTTACCTTTTTCTGACTAAATTCCATATAAGCTGTGTTCTTTATATGAAATTTTAAACAGAATCAAAGTGAAAAAACCTCTCAGGGCCAGATGTCAAGTGCATTTAAGCATCTAACCCTGTTCAGGACCCTAACTTTCACGGATTTCAAGGGTCAAAGGTATTTAGGTGACCAAGTACCATTCCTGGGATCTGGAGGGCACAAAAGTGACAGCAGAGCCCATTCACTTCCCAGATGTATATGCAGAACTCTGGTGTGAAGAACCCCCAAAAGATCTTGTCCCAAGACCCTGACGTGTCTAAGTAAAGTATATCATCATAGGATCTCACCATTATCTACAAACATTTTTATCATTTAAACTTCACAAAAAGGAATAGTATTAAGACATGCCTGGAAAACCACCTTACCATTCTATAATCACTTTTGAATTTTCAAAAAAATCCAAAGATTCCCAAATTAGGATAAAAGTTAATCAAAACCCTTAAAATTTTGTGGAACTGAAATTCTCCCATATTTCATTTTAGAAGCACTTTGCTTTCAACTAATTAGCATCTCCTGATGGAAAAAAGCTCTGCTTCAATATTTCCAATCAGCACTAGTGTTATTTATTCTCATTTTAAAGCATGACTAAGTAGGACACTTAACAATTCAGTTAACTTCCTTGGGCTAACAAGTAGCCTTAGCCAGTAGCCTTACTGAAGAACTATCAGGATTCATAGAAACCATCCTCAAACTGCTTGTCATTTAAAGGGTAAGCTTTTCACAGGACCCAACACACTTCTTCAACAAGATCTGGAACATTAACCACCTCCCTTTCAATCATGGTGTCACTTGCCTATACGCTAGCAATCCTGCACCATAAAGGCATTACTGCCTGCCTGAAATTGCTGCAAGAACCTGAGCTACACTTGGATTTACAACTTTAACATACTGCCCAACTAATCAATTTCAATAAAATATATTACCAAATAAATCCTGCTTCTCACATATACATTGAGCCATCATGACCAGAAGAGCACTGTGACTCTACTGGGCTAACCTGTTAGTCCGTACCAGAGGTGGGAAGAAAGCCAAGAGCCTCAAATTAATAAGAAGCCTATTTCCTTCCATATAGCATGAGTTATGCCTTTTGATTTGCTTGTGTTACAAATTTATTTATCTATCTCTCCATAAACATTCTTATATCGTACCATCCCTGTGGAACTGAGTACGCTCTGCTCTCCTGTAACTATGGATATAGAAGTGACTGTAAAGGGGTAGCAGATTAGGACAATATAGCAAATCTGTCTATCCCTGACCTTCTTCTATAAGACTCAGTTGCTCAGTTATCCTCTTCTCACATTTGTCCTGTTTGTACTGACTTACCTCATGGTCATCTGTACTCTATACAACTCATTTTGTGACAGTGATAAATGACTGTTTTAGAGTGACTTCATTTAGTAGACATTCCCATATGTGCAGAATTGTACTTACCAGGGTCTGTGCCTGGGGTAGCCGTGGCAGTGGCTAGGCCACCTGCAGCAGCAGCAGGGATTCACACAGCGCGGGTGGCACCTGCCATTCTTGGTATCCTTTAAGGAGCATGACTAAGGCAGGCGCGCAGGTTGCTCACTCCTTGTTATGCTACTGCTTACATGCTCCCTGCACCTTGCTGCCCCTCATTTCTCCATACAAGACCTTGGATTGTATTACTTCATATCTGTGTGATCAAAATAATGTTTATTCAATTCTCCCCACCCCACTTTCCCTGTGGCTACTTGGAAACTGTACAATTCATTCTTTCTTTCTGTTTCACCAGTAGCAATGGACTGCTGGAGATATTTTCTATAATTCTGGTTGCATTTTGAGTTTCTGTTTCCTTTCTGCTGATGCATGCTCCTCTCTCTCTCTCTCCCTCTCTCTCTCTCTCTCTCTCTCCCTTTCCCCTTCCTCGCTAGACCTCTTTTTGGCTTTTTGATTTTTTCTATGCCTGAAACTAATATTACAACCACCTCAACCCGTTGCCTGCCAGCTCCTCTCAATCATTATCATTATAGAGATTGGGAAAATTCAGTCACTTAGGCTAAGTGCATACAGTCAAAAAGCCTGAGGCTGAATCCATTCAATCTTTGCAGGTTAGTCTAAACTGCATAAATTGAACCGATTAGCAAGTGAACAGATGTAAACTTTTAATTTTGGAAATGCAGCCACATGTCTGCCGTGGCTCAGGCCAGAAGCTGGAGGGTTCTAGAGCACATCTCCCTGCTGGGCTGGAGCACACAGCTTGGGTGAAGGCTAGCCTGCCCACCCTGTGAGGGGAGGTTTCTAGGGGAGATGCAGTGCATCCTGGGATGTTGGGGGAACTGTGAGTTAACTTGAATCTGTAGAAATCTTGGACAGAAGTCCAATAAACTGATTTAACCTAAATCAGTTAAGTCTGATACTACATCCATCCAGGTTTACCTTAAACCAGTTTTGGCCATTTTAAAAGCAGTTTATGTGCAGTGAACTTCTGTTGTGTTGCAGATTTGAATCAGTTTCCAGTCACTTGTACCAATTTAAGTGTAATTTCTGTCCCTAGCCTTAAACACTGAGAAGAATAGCCATTACATCTTTGTGTCTCTCCATTCTCTATGCATTTTGAGCTAAATTCTCAGTTGGTATAAGCTGACATAATTTCACTGAAGACAGTGGAGCTTTGCAAATTGATGCTACCTGAGGATCTGATCTGGTGCTCTGTTTTTTTTTCAACTATAGCTACACTAACTTTGTCAAACTACTTTTCTAACGGTGCCTTTGAATTCAATCTCAGCACTACTCTTGCATTACAATGGATTAGAGCAGAGGTCGGCAATCCCCAGCACATATGCCATTAGCAGTAAGTGGAGACATTTTTCCTGGCACGCAAGGAGGCATGCAAAGAAATTGTGGGGTTTTTTTTTTTTTAAGTTGCCGTTCCTCGCTGTGCAGCCACAAGTCCCAGTGCCATGGCAGGCACCGGGGCAGAGCCAGGAGAACTCAGGGAGGGAGCCTCTCTGTGCTCTACTGCCCCCACCCCTTGCTCCCAGGCTGCACCCTCCAGCCTGGCTGGCCCCTGGAGGGAGCTGCCCAGGTAGGCAAACACCCTGTCCCACCTGGGGCAGCATTAAGGTGCCAAGTGCTGGGGCTGGATGGTCAGGGCAGGATCTGGAAGGCACAGAGGGAGGCGCCGTGGGCAAGCCAGCTCAGTCGGGCCCTTAGGAAGGTAGGGGCTAGGTAGGAAGTGTTGGCAGCCCCAGGGCTCTGCAGGCTCGAGCTGTGGTGGCTAGGCAGGTGGGGGTGCCCAGCAGCACCTGTGGTGGAGCCTGGCTCAGCCTGAGGAATGGGCCACAGCCACCCTGCACATGTGGGGTTGCTGCCTGGCTGGGGCAGGATGCTGGGCTCGCGGGGCTTCCCTCTCCATGATTGGCCTCCCTGCATGCTAGGCACAGTGCAGGCAGGGCAGAGCCATCCCCGGTGTAGGGGTCTGGCTACCAGAGCCCCCTGGAGCCTGGGAACAGCCACTGTGGCTGCCTCAACCTGCCTGGATCCCAGCCTTGCCCACCCGCAGCTCCCCTCAAGGGGCCAGGGCTGGGGCAGGCACTGCACAGAGCCACTGTACTGCAGGCTCCCAGATGGTTCGGCCCTGAGCACCAGCTGTGGCAGCTGTTCCCAGATCCCAGGAACAACCTGTGGCTGCAGCTCCCATTCCCACTGTACCCAGCTGGCACAGAGACGAAGCAGGGAGCTCCCTGGGCCTGGTGTCCTGCCCCTGACAGGCAGCATCCCTTTGTGGGCAGGGTGGCTGCACCCCATCCCTGTGGAGCTGTGCAGGCTGGCTGGGCCCCACCTCGGTGCTGCTGAGCCCCCACTGTGGCCTGAGCAGCAGAGTCCTGGGGCAGCCCCTGCTCCCTGCCTGACACCAGCTCTCTATTTACTGTCTAAAAAACCCCCAACAACATTAATGATCATTAATTGTATTAAATATACAGTGCATCCTGCCATGTTCCCCCTCCACCCCAGTTTTGTTTTTGTGGTATGCCAGCACTCCAGCACCTTAGAAGGTAGACATTGTGGGTTTTTTGGTACTCAGGCCAAAAAACGTTGCCTACCTCTGGATTAGAGCCTACCCCACACAGAATTTATTGTCTTACTGGTAGATGATAACTATGCACTTTTGCTCCTAATATTTCATGGATAACGTAATGTATATAGCCAATTTGATGAGGTGCTTTCCCACATGATATTCATGCTATATTTAAAAAAAAAGTATTTTTATGTTTGTTGAAAGGCAGCCATCTCTGTTGTGAAATACATGTAACAACACTACAAAATATTTTAAGATGCAAACTGGTATCCAATTGAAACTATAAGAGATATTTAATGTAGGAAGAATATAATTACCCAAGCTGGATTTAAGCCAGGACCCAGGGAACACCCTAGTTCTTGGAAAAAGTGCCAGTGGGAGATGGAGATGTTACTACAGGCATATATGCCCTTTGATCAAGTCCGTCCAAGTGGATAACTTGTCTTTAATGCCTCTTTAATGGTTATCTTTGTTTTATCTGCCGCTCTTTCTGTAGCTTTATCATGTGTCATGTTCTGATTTTTCTCTTCTTACTTTTATTCTCCTATATTTCACAAAGCCCAACATTTCCCTCCCCTCCTAGCCAAAGCACTCTTTGTGAAAAGCACATTACCTGTGGAGATCATGCTGAATAATAAACTTCATGTGTACAGTTACACCTGTACTTTACATATACAGTACACCCATACATAATTAGCAGGTTCTAAAATTTGTAATTTTTTTTCCTAAAATGTAAGCAAGTATTCCTAGCCCCTCCTGCCCTGGGACCAAAATCATATGTTCCTAGAAGGATAGCTGATGCTGCAGGTTCTGAGTGCACTGAGGTGAATTCCCCCCCCCTCAAATGAATGCTGACAATCATAAAAATGACACTAGCAATTGCTGTATATAGTGTATCATAGACCAACTCTTCCCTCAGCTACTTTTTCAGAGCCAGATCTGTTTTGCTAAGGATTAGCATAGCACAGGGGAACTCTCCATTGGTGCAGAACTGGTCCAAGTGGCAATCTCATTCTCCCATGATACATTCTGGTCTGTTAGAGGACCAAGAAGTACTTATTACAATATGTTCTCAATTTATTCACTTGGCCTACAGTTTTTTAGGGACCATATCCATCCAGTACAATTTGGAGCAGCCTCTAGACTTTTCTAAACTGAGGCTCAGGGTGCTACAAATCTTCCCAGAGAATCAGGGAATTACTAAATGGTTCTCTGAGAATACTCTAGTGGCCTCTTTTGCCTGGATCAGAAGCTTACCCAGAGATTTGTGGTCCCATCTCTTCAATCTTTAAGTGCTGCACATGGTAAACCTTCTGAGCACAATATGTTGTCTGACCCTTATCTTTCCCTTTCTCTACTATAATGCACTACTCCACTTTATTTGGCGAAATAAAATGGCAAAGTTCACAGAACTGCACCAGGTGAAAAAAGATTTTTTTCCCCACCTGGTTGCAACATTGTCTCACTTACGTTATGTGTGAAATGTTCTGCTCAGCTCTACTCCATAATCAAAGGCTGATGAAATATCAAGGCTCAATTAATTATTACAGTGCCTCGCAGCACTGCTAATGTTAGTGGGTGGAGAAACTCATTGCTTTTAATTTTGCATTGAGTTTTATCCTGACACACAAGTTCTCAGTTCAGAAGCTGAGTATATATTTTGCGCACACTTTCATTCAAACTCCATGCAGTGGGAAACATATATTTACATTTTAGATACAGTGCTAAAATTAATGTTTACTTGTTTTTATTTCTAATACCATCATTTTTTTCTGACCTGCGCACCTTGAATCTGTTTGAAGTTTTAGTATCATTCACAAATAGTGACACTGTCCCCTTCATTTCACTGATTTTATTTATGTCATATGGTTTTCAATATTCATGATGTGTTCCTAGTAAACTGTCAATTAAATATGCAAATTTGAGTTTAAGTATGCTAGCATGGAATGGATTAATGTAATTCCAAATTTCCTTCCTTCCTTCCTTTTAACTTTCTTCTTTCTATCCTTCTTTCTCATACACATTATTGAAATATCTGAGCTCTCTTTAAGGCTTGACTTTTTACATATGTTCACTGTTGTGTGTTTAACACTTTTGGCTACATTGATACCCAGATGAAAATGTGCTACAGGAGACTGAAAATATTAATACAAAAAATAGAAATGGAGTCTAACAATAATTTACACATAGTCAGTATAAGCAGTATTAATGGAAAGGTGCCAGCCTTATTTTCATGGATAACATATTGGAAATAATAATCAAATTATCATTATTACTACTATTATTATTGTGTCTCAGATTGACAGCACATGTTGGTGCAGATATACAACAGTGAGTTGTGAGCAGCCTGGCCATACTTGCTTGCTAACAAATAGAGATTCTTTTGGATAATCTTTGTCATCCATAAGAATGCAGTTGAATGAGGGCTCAAGAACCAGAACATCACTGTGTTCAGCACTGAACAAACATAGAACAAAAATAAAGTCTTTCCTCCCCCCAAAAAACTTGAGGAATGAATATGTTATACAGTTTTCAGAGAAAAAGCCATTTATTCATTAGCTTCAGTGACAGCTTCATATTCCTCTAAAAATACTAAATACTATATATTAGTAAATGATCTGTATATTATATAGTATATTAAATATACTACAAATTAGTCAATGACAGATATAGTATATATAGAGCATTGTTTTGCAAAGCATAAGCCTCTTCTAAAGCATTGAAATCAATAAAAAGGCATGCTTATGATTGTTTAGCTGCTCTCACATGGAATCACAGTCATTCATATGCTACTTGTAAGTGTAAATGTATATATTTCATACAGCATTGAAACACAGCCATGTCTGGTGCAGAATAAAGCAGACATTGCACAAGCAAAGTTCACACTAACAAATTATATTAATAGCTAATGAGGACATCTTACTATCAGGAAATAAAGAATAATTTATTTTATTGAAACTCTGAGACTGTATCTGTCCTAAAGCAATTATTACCTTCATTAGAATTTGCCAAAGATATTGGCATGATATCGCCGCTCATTCAAAGAGCTCTCTGTTGACCACAAGTGTTCAAGGCTTTCATTTTGTCTGATTTAAGAGACTGCAACTCAAGCACTGCAGTGTCCCTAAGCACCATGCTGGGACATTGGCTTAGTACTGACTCACTAGGAGTCAAATAGGAGCATTCCTATCTGACTGACTCACTTGCATGCAAATACACTGCCAGCAACCCAGATATTAAAAGGATGCTCCATCAGCACACAGAAAAAAATGATGAGTTCTGAGAAACAAAATCCATGGCGCTGAGTATATCAATTGTACTATTTCAACTTATGTAGTAGACAAAAGAAAACACCTTGAAATGCCCAAGTTAAATTAGAAAAGTAACTTCTGCACAAGTTTCTATTTTTCAGAATTTTTTTATTGTACATCGTATCCAAACAAACAAAAGCAAGAGTGCATCATTGCTCTAACACTCTTCTTGATATTCCTTACAGTGATGGTATATGTGACCACCAACACACTTCCAGGAGGAGTGGAGCTAAACTACTGGTAAGCTGTTAATCTCAGCCAACTCCAAGCCAAAACCAAGACTACCCAGACCTCAATCATTGAGCTCCAGTGCGCTGCTGATGCTGTAGTATGTGCTCACCTGGAAGAAGTTCTTCAGGCAATTGTCAACATCTTTACCAAGGCAAATAAGAAAATGGGACTGATGCTTAACATTCAGAAGACTAGGGTCCTTTATCAAAAAGCTCTTAATGAACAGTCCCCAGCTCTGGTAATTCAGACTCATGGTGAGATTCTGGAGAATATTATTTCCTATACCTTGGAAGCTAAATCTCACAGCAGGCTGACATCAATGAAGAAATCCAATATCACCTCAAAAGTGCAAGCACAGCCTTTGGATGTCTGAGGAAAGAGGTGTTTGAAGCTCACAATGTCAGATCTAAAACCAAGATGAAGGTATCAGGCAGTTATGATTCCCACCTTACTTTATGGAGCTGAGACATAGACAAATATGGGAGACACCTCAAGTCTCTGGATAAGTACTAACAATGCTGCTTGTGGAAGATTCTTTGAATCTAACGGGAAGACAGATGTACCAACATTAGCATCCTCTCATAAGCAAACACCACAAGCATTGAAGCAATGATCATCTGACATCAGCTTTGTGGGGCCATCCACATCATCAGGATATCATCAGGATATCTGACTCCAGACTCCTGAAGTAAGTTTTATTTTCCCAGCTCAGACAAGGCATACTGTCAGGAGGAGGGCAGAGAAGGTACTTCATGGTTGTCTTGGGCCAATTTGAAAAAATTAACATTGACATAAACTCATGGAAAACTATTGACCAGGACTGCCCCAGGTGGAGGAAGAGTCATAGTTTCATAGTTTCTAGGGTCGGAAGGGACCTGAGCAGATCATCTAATCCGACCCCCTGCCATGGCAGGAAAGAGTACTGGGGTCAAATGACCCCAGCAAGATGTTCATCTAACCTCCTCTTAAAGACCCCCAGGGCAGGGGCCAGCACCACTTCTCTTGGAAGCTGATTCCAGACCCTAGCCGCCCTGACCGTGAAGTAGCGCCTCCTGATATCTAACCTAAACCTACCCTCTGCCAGCTTGTGACCATTATTCCTGGTCACTCCTGGCGGTGCATGGGGGAACAGTGACTTCCCCAATGCCTGCTGATCCCCCCTGACTAGTTTATAACAAGCCACAAGATCCCCCCTCAGCCTTCTCTTTTGGAGGCTGAACAGGTTCAGGTCCTGTAGCCTGTCGTCATAGGGCCTGCCCTGTTGTCCCCTGATCATACGAGTGGCCCTCCTCTGGACCCTCTCCATGCTGTCGACATCCCTTTTGAAGTGCGGCGCCCAGAACTAGATGCAATACGCCAGCTGCGGCCTGACCAGTGCTGCATAGAGGGGGAGGATCACCTCCTTGGACCTGCTCGAGATGCATCTGTGGATGCATGCCAAGGTGCTGTTGGCCTTCCTGACTGCCTCTCCACACTGCCGGCCCATGTTCGTTTTGGAGTCAATGATGACCCCCAGATCCTTTTCCGCCTCCGTGCTGACAAGAGGGGAGTTCCCTAACCTGTAGGTATGGTGCTGGTTGTTCCTCCCGAGGTGCATCACCTTGCACTTGTCTGTGTTGAAACCCATCCTATTCTCATCCGCCCACCCTTGTAACCTGTCTAGGTCTGATTGTAGCCTGTTGCATCCTTCCAGTGTGCCCACATCCCCCCACATCTTAGTGTCATCAGCAAATTTGAACAGGGTGCTTTTTACCCCCTCATCCAAATCATTGATGAAGATGTTGAACAGTGCGGGCCTGAGGACCGAGCCCTGCGGAACCCCACTGCCCACGTCCTTCCAGGTTGAGAAGGCCCCATCCACGACCACCCTCTGGGTGCGGCCCTCCAGCTAGTTGGTGACCCATGTGACTGTGTGGGTGTCTACACCACAGCCCCCCGGTTTCTTAATGAGAACGGGGTGAGAGACAGTGTCAAAAGCCTTCCGGAAGTCCAGGAAGATTATGTCCACTGCTACCTCTGCATCTAATGATCTGGTGAGCTGATCATAAAAGGCCACCAGGTTGGTCTGACAGGACGTTCCACTGATGAACCCATGTTGGTTGCTCCTAAGCATGCAGTCCCCTGCTGGCCCCTCCTGGATGTGTGCCAGCATAATTTTCTCAAACAGCTTGCCTAGGATCGAGGTAAGACTAACCGGCCTATAGGTTCCCGGGTCCTTCTTCCTGCCTTTTTTGAAGATGGGGACCACGTTGGCCCTCTTCCAGTCCTCCGGTACGTCACCAGAACACCACAAGTGCTTGTAAAGTTGTGCCAGGGGACTTGCAATGACCTCGGCCAGTTCCTTTAGAACTCTAGGGTGGAGATCATCGGGGCCGGCTGACTTGAGTACGCCCAACCCCTCTAGAAGCTTCCTAACTAAATCCTCGCTAACTCATGGCCCAGGTGTGCCTCCCCCGGGGCCCGAGGGGGGCCCAGCAGGGAGGTGGCTGTTCTGGTCCCTACTTAGGAAGATGGAGGCAAAGAAATCGTTAAACATGTTAGCTTTGCCGTCTGGTGTGACGACCAAGTTTCCCATCGAGTCCTGCAAGGGCCCCACATTACCTGGGACCTTCTTTTTACCCCCTACATATTTAAAATAGGACTATTTATTGTCCTTAATCTGGGAAGCTATTCCCAGTTCCATCTCTGCCTTGGCAAGGATGTCAGTATTTTGAAATCTTACAACAACAACAGGAGGCGGGAAAGGTGGAGTGGCAGAAACAATGTGTTGCAGAACAAAACAATAACCCAAAGCTACCCACCCTGCATGGAAACACACAACTGAGGTGCAACAGAGTCTGTCAATCCAGGATCAGCCTTGTCAGCCATTTTCAGATCCACAGATAAAGTAATTATGGAAGACAATCATGCTTGACTTCAGGGGATTCCCAACAGTGGGTAGGGAGTTACAATAGTGATATAATATTTTTGGGTTAAGTACAGATAGTCAAAAAGCCTGAGGCTGAATCAATTCAATCTTTGCAGGTTAATTTAAGCTGCATAACTTGAACTGATAAACAAATACACAGACATTTTCTTTTGATTTTGGAAATGCAGCGACATGCCTGCAGTGGCTTAGGCCAGAAGTTGAGGGGTGCTAGAGCATCTGCTTGTCCATTTGAAAATATCATAGCTACCAGATTTAAAAATTAAAAACCTTTCCCCCTCGAGTCTTTCGAGTTGAAAACTTTGTGAGAACTGGTCATTTTATTAAAGCTTGCTTTTGACAATTCTGTATTTTTGGTAGGAAAAATGTTTCACTGAGAAATTCTCAACCACTTATAATATAACACAGAGCTGTTAAAGGACCCACTTTTAGATGAGGTCTTGAACTAGGTGTGTGTTTCTTCATTTGCAGAATTCTGGCAACTGGAATATTATATTAGTGCTTGTCATGAAGAATTTGAAGTGTAGTTATGATTAACTATTTGTCTTAAGGCAGCAGCTGGGAGACCTTAGTTTTACTGTGGTTGGCACTCCACAAGCACATAATGCTGATATGGTTCATGCCCTGTAGAGTTTGCATTCTAAGCTTTTTTGGTTGTATTTCAACAGATAGGAGGATGAGGTTGGATGTTATTCTGAGATAAACCTGATTGGCTGTCTTCTGGGATAAAGAAACCTTATATAGCTACTGTGGGATCCTCATTTGGTATTCAGAACCAAGTATTTTTTGAGGATCTGGGCCTGACTGTTTGACTGTCATCTAGTGGATGGTCTGTCCTATTTGTGTATTTGTGACTATAGCGCAACCCCCAAGTATGTACAGCAAAAACATCACTATCAATGATAGTTTGTATAAATTATCCTTTAGGTAAAGAGGAAAAGGACTATTGTGGCAGGGCCACCTGTAAGGGGATTGAGCAGGTATGAAGCAGCCATTGGGTGCAGTTAGGCCCAATCGGATGGTCACATGACTGTAAGGGGGTTGTCCCTGGATTGGAGGAGGGCTGGGCAGCCTCAGTATAAGCCTAGGCTCTAGGAGCAGAGCTAGCACTTACATCTAAGGGAGCCAGTGGAGCAATATTGCACAGCCCAAGGAGAGCAGCTCCTGGAACACCTGGAGGTCAGGCTAGGAACTATGGGGATAGAGGAGATTCCCAGTGCTGTGTAAGACCTGAAAGTGCACCCTGCTGGGGTTGGATGGTGTGCTGGGGCTGGCTGGGGAGGGGCAGTCTCCAGGAAGTGCCACACTTGTGCCTCCCCAGTGAAAGGCAAGGATGGGGCACCATAAAGACTTAACCCCCACTGCCTTGTGGGTAACCTGTTGAGGGGAAAGGCTAGGGGAGCACACCCTGATAAAAAGCACAGGACCAGGCCCATAGATTGGGGCCTGAGGCAGGGTCCAGGCCCATAAAGTGGGGCATGAGGCCCAAGGGGCATAAGGCCCAGTGCCCACAGTGAGGGGGCGGAGAGGCCAAGGTATGTTGACAGCCTGATCCCCATGCACCAATTTGCTCACCGCTGAAACTCAAGCAGGGTCCCAAGGATGGCTGTCTCTGGAGCTCCTCTCTCCTCACTGTCCCTTGTCATCTCTCCCCAGCATGCTCTTTATACTCTTCAGGGGCTCCACACCCAAAGTTCTCCAGACCTGGCTGGCTCAGTTCTGATTCAGGTCCACTTGTTCCTTGCCCCTCCCTTTGGAAAAGGGCAGGGCATTGCTTCCCTTGTGCTGCCTCTGGATTGGTGGGCAGGCTCCACCAATCAAACAGCAGACCCTCAAGCCTGGTACTCAACCCAAGCCCCGAAAAGGTAAGCCTGCTATACCCCAATCAAGGCAGGAGAATCTCTATTTAATCCACCCCAGGCAATGTTAAGGCCTTGTTACATGATAATTATAGGTAGCTCCTGGAGCTCTTAACCTCTGGACTATCCAGATATTAACACATGCAAGTTGTTTTAAGCCCCCTTTAGATAGCTTAAAACCAATCAGGCCACCATCCCCTGCCACCTGACCAACCTCCCTCCCCCTGCCAGCCCTGATGGGACCTGTTATTCCCTGCCCATGTCCCTCACCAACCCAAATCAGTCCACTTCCCATCCCCACCACCTCTAACTCACTGGATTGGGCCTGACAACCCCTGCTTCCCCCAGCACAGAGTTTAGCATCTCATCAAGAAAACAAAAGCCTCTCTCATTAGTTTAAGCTCCTCTTAAACAACAATTTTCAAGGAAGGAATGGAGGGACATTACCAGCTGACCTGCTGACTAGCTCCAAAAAGCCCTAAGTGGATATTATCTTGTCTGCCTTTGTCCTGGCTGCCTGACACAGACAGATCTCAGCATTAGTTAGCATACCACATGCTGTCTACAGTCTGCAGTGTGTGTGGGTGGGGATCCCTGAGCAGCAAGCTGTGGGGGGAAGGCAGTGGGAGGCAGTGGGAAGCCAGGCAGTCATTGTTCTGCCTGCAGTCACTGCTGGAGCTCCAGCAAGGGAATAGGGTGGGGCTGGCCCTGCTCTTGAGTAGAGAGCCCAGCCCAGGGCTGCAAAGCATCTGGGATACTGAGGGACTCTGGTTTAATTTAAACCAGGAAGGGGTCTGGACAGACATTGTGTAAGCCAGTTTGACCAAAATCAGTTAAATCTGATACTACATTCACCAGGTTTACGGCTGAAGTGGTTTCAGCCGTTTTCAAACTGGTTTATGTGCACTGAACATCTGTTTTGTTACAGGTTTAAATCAGTTTCTGATCACTTAAACTAGTTTTATTTGTAATGTCTGTCCCTAGCTCTAATGGCTCTCTGATTCACTGCAGGTAAAGTTTAATGAAGTAGCTGAGTGCAACAAAAATTAGAAACAAAATAATTCCAGGATGTATAAGTGGATGACAGCAGCCAGAGATGATCATTTGAACTGAACTATTCCTGCCTCTGCTCAAAAACATCCATGCTAGATTGTGCATTAAAGCATATGTATTTTGATTGGGAAAGCAGCTCAGTGTTTTAACAACAGACTGTAAGCAGCTGTGGATTTTGTGCTAAATATTATTACTAGAATAAATGGTTTAACCTTTACTTGGGGGGAGAGAGGGAAATGGCATTGAAAAATGAAGAAAATGTTTGAGTTCTTAATACCTGAGTGTACATTGGAATACAATTCTTCTTTCTGTAATAAGACATGAATTGCAGTGCACTAGATTGCAATGAATGCTCGTCAAAAAAACCCAAACAGTTTTACTGTGTTTTATTGGCTGAGTATAACACAACAAATACTATAAATTCAGTAATTACTAATTGCCTCCTCCATTATAATGTAAGAAATGAATCATAAACCTTTTATTACTTTAACGGTGGACTACAGGAAGGATTAATCTTCCAGTGAAGCATTATTCTTATTTACCTGGTTCCTTCTGTTAGACTGCACTAATTTTTCTCTTCCCAGACACCCTGTTTAATGCTCTGTAGTAGCCCCTACTGGGAAAGGCATGCCTGGAACTTATCAGCAGATTTTGCAACTGGTGATAAATACATTTAGCTGTCGGTGGTTTGACAAATAACTTCTTGGTGAGAAAAGGGAAGAAAATAGGTCGCAACTCTATGCAACCTTTTACCATAGAGCTGTATACCCTTCTGTAGTTGTGGGTTTACTTGGGGTTTCAGGTTACATGATAACATGTACAAATGTGAGTTGGCCAAAAGGATAATAATGTTGAAAAAAATGGGATTTTTATGGTATTAGGAGAAACATACAATCATCAGATATATAATCAAATTACACAATTTCCACATGCCCAACTGAAGTTTGATTATACAAATGATTTCATAGATTTCATAGACATTAGGGGCTGGAAGGGATCTTGCGAGATCATTGAGTCCAGACCCCCTGCTGTAGGCAGGAAGTCAGCTGGGATAATGTGATCCCAGCAAGAAAAATATTCAGATTTTTTAAAAAGAGTCCGGAGTAGGTGCTTGCATCACCTCTGGGGGAAGTCTGTTCTAGACCCTGGACACATGCACCATAAATAACATTTTTCTTATGTTTAGTCTAAATTAGTCTTCCTGGAGTTTATGGCTGTTAGACCTTGTTATCCCTTGGGGAGCTCTGGTGAACAGCTGTTCTCCTAGGTCCTGAAGTACCCCTCTTATATAACTGTAGGCTGCCACCGAGTCCCCCTGAGCCTTCTTTTTTCCAGACTGAAGAGTCCCAGATCCCTCAGCCTCTCCTTGTACAGCCTGCCCTACAGGCCTTGACTCATAAGAGTGGCTCTCTTCTGGACTCTCTCAAGCTTTTCCACACCCCTCCTGAAGTGGGGGGCCCAGAATTGGATGCAGTATTCCAGCTGCATCCTCACCAAGGTTGAGTAAAGTGGGAGGATAACATGCCTGGTTTTGCTTGAGATGCATCGATAGATGTGCACCAGAGCTTGGTTTGCTTTGCCAGCCACAGCATTGCTTTGGTGATTCTTATCCATCTTGTGGTCAATCAGGACCCCCAAGTCTCTTTCAGTCATGGTGCTAGCAAGCAAAGCACTGCCAAACTTGTAAGTATGTTGAGAGCTCTTCCTACCAAGGTGCAGTACCTTATACTTCTCTACATTGAAGGTCATCCAGTTTTGGTCAGCCCACCTTGATAGCATGTCCAAATTTGCCTGTATCGCCAACCTGTCCTCCACTGTGACCTCCCTCTCCCATAATTTGGTGTCATTTGTGAACTTTGCCAGTTTGCATCTGACTCCTGACTCCAGATTGTTAATGAAGATGTTAAAGAGTACTGGTCCAAGTACTGACCCCTGAGGGATTCCACTGGTCACTCTGTATTACGTTGATTTGCTCCCGTCAACAAGTACTCTTGGGTCTGACCCCATAGCCAGATACTTAGCTATCAGACCATAAGATGACCAAGGCCACAGTTCCCTAGCTTTGTCAGACATCATGGGGAACTAGGTCAAAGGCTTTCTTGAAATTCAGATATATAACAGCCACATCATCTCCCTTGTCTAGGGCACATGTCACCTGGTCATAGAAGGAGATGAGTTTGGTCAGGCAAGACCTCCCAGTCACAAAGCCATGTTGGCTGGCTTTCAGAAGCTTGACTTCTGTTAGTCTGGTGTTGATGGAGCTCTTGACAATTTTCTCCAGGATTTTTCCAGGGATGGAGAGCAGACTGATTAGTCTATAATTCCCCGGGTCATCTCTCCTCCCTTTCTTGAAGAGAGGGACCATGTTGACTTTTTTCCAGTC
Organism: Crocodylus siamensis; assembly: GCF_052110815.1. NCBI lineage: Eukaryota > Metazoa > Chordata > Crocodylia > Crocodylidae > Crocodylus > Crocodylus siamensis. The sequence goes on along the minus strand of NC_143396.1, from coordinate 270,989,920 downwards.
TTCTGGGACCTCACCCGAGCACCACGAATTTTCAAATATCTTTGCTAAGGGAGGTGCATTGATGTCTGCCAGCTCTTTCAAGTCTCTTGGGTGCATTCCGTCTGGGCCTGAGGACTTTTGAATGTCCAGTTTCTCAAAGTGTTCCCACACCTGATCCACATCAATTTTGGGCCCGCCACCCATTCCCAGGATGGTTTGCATCCTTTCTGACAGTGTGATCCTCTTGGGAGGGTGGAAAACCAATGCAAAAAGGTTATTTGGGGAGATTGGCCTTTTCTTGGGAGTAGGATGTTAGCTGCCCAGTTTGATTTCGTAGCGGCGCAATGCTATCTTTGTTCTTTTTTTCACTTCCCAAATATCTGAAGAAGGACTTTTTGTTGTCCTCGATCCTCGTAGCTAGCCTGAGTTTAATTTTTGCTTTGGCTTTTCTGGACCACTCCCTACAGGTGCGGGCAAGTGCTGAGTAGTCCTTTGTGGTGATGCTTTCCATTTTCCAACTGGTGTAGGCTTCTCTTTTGAGTTTAATGTGGTCCAACACTTCCTTGTTCAGTCAATGGGGCTTCTTTGCCCATTGACTACATTTCTTGTGAGATGGAATTGTTTTCCCCTGTGCCTCAAGGATTATGTTTTTGAGAAATCATTTGCCAGGTGTTTCACATTAAGTTAGTAGCTAAGTCACACAACCTGGGTCTTCTGAGTCCCAGTTAAGATCACACTGCTTTCAAGCTTACCTTTCCATTTAAGATATTCTGGAAATTGACATCAAAAGCAAAAGGGTGATATTGAGCAGATGCTGTGGTAGTATGGGTACCAGTGTTCAATATAGCAAGACTGGGAATTTGTAAAGAAACCTTCAAGGGAGAAGTGACTGCTCCAACAATATGATAGAACAGATGCTTAACCTACCTCAAGACTTTAAGTTTCTTTAGATGTGTAGTTTTGACAATCTAAGTGCCTGTAGAGAAACAAAGTCTTGAGAACTTTAACTTTCTTGCCCAGATGACCATGTTTTAGAAAGGACTTTAATACAAGCATTGGATCCAACCTTAAGCAAAGTGTAAAACTAAAAAGTGATTTGAGGAAGAAGAATACATCTTTCACTCTTTGGGACCTGATTATCACTCACAGGAAGAGCTGTTTTTTCCTGGTCTCTTGGTATAAAGTGTCCTTAAGATGAGTATATTTTACACCAGAATCCATTAGGCTGTGTGAAGTGGCTAGTATTCACTTTGGATTTGAATTCAGCCGATATGGGGGACAGTGATTTGAATCAGTGATTTGATTCACTATCCTGAATTGATTTGGCCACCACCAAATCTGCCGAATCTCTGAATTGGCCCCATCCCCCACTTGCTCTCAATGGCTGCCCTGACCACTCTCCCAGCTCCTGGCTCTTAAAAAAAGCTTCCACTCACCGGCTGCTGCCAGGTAAAGCGAGGGTGATCCCTGCTGCCCCATGCCATGTGGGGGGCTCTGCCATGAGTCCCTCAACCCCTGCCCACTCTCCCACCCCCCATGCCCACCCCAGCTATTGGCCCCTTATAAATAAAAAGCCCCACCTGACCAGCTCCTGCCTGGTGGGGGGGGGGTGATCCCTGATATCCCACGCTGCATAGGGTGTTCTGCCATGAGTCCTCAGAAGCCCTGAGACTGCTATAGCAGCCAGTGAGTTGGGATTTTTTTTGTGCTTTTTTTAAAGGGCTGGGAGCTGGGGCAGGCAAGGCAGCCATGTGGGGGCTGGGAGAGCAGGCAGGGATCACAGGGCTCATGACAGAGTCCTGCATGCAGTGTGGACCAGTAGGGAGCAGCAGCCAGTAACTGGACACTTTTTTTAAAGAGCCAGAAGCTGGGGCTGGGCAGGGCAGCCACGGGGGAGCTAGGACAGCAGCTTCCCCTCCAGCTCCCCTTCCCCCACCCCCTACTTACCAGCATAGAGTCCCTGCTGCAGTGAGCAGGGACTGCCCGAATCACCAAAGCTCTACTAATCTTTTCTGAATTGATTCAGAGAGCTTCAAAGCAATTTGGACCTTTTAATTGGTCTCCTGATGATTTGGATTCAGAGATTTGGCCACTGAATCTGCCCAAATCGCCTCTGAATTGAATTAGCACCCAAAGCTTTACACAGCACTAGTATCCATCATATAGTTTCTTTATATATTCAATGTGATGTCAATGGACATAATGTAACTGACACTCAGTTACTTTACCTGCAAACTAAGTATGTTTAGATGTGCACTTTAATGTCCAGTTTAGCTTATTTAACTGTGCATTGAAGAGTCATGTAAAAAAAGTGCAATTACACTAATGCACAGTAAAATGGGTGACTGCACATTAAGCATCACTTAAAAACTGTGCACATTCATTACCGCACATTAAGGCAGCCTAATGCGCTTTTCCTTAGTACCTCACTTTGGAGATACTAAATTTAATGTGCATTAGAAAAAATGCCTTAATGCCTGTGTAAATGCACCCATTGGGTTTGTCTACATGTGCATTTATGCCAGCTTAAATTTGTTGCACAAAGCAGAAATAGACCAGCATCTATACATGCAGTGAGGGGCAGAAATCTGCACCACCACCCTCACTGCTGCCAGGTGGGCAATGGATGCTTCACCAGGTGGTGTGGAGCTTGCAGTGGCAAGGAGTTTTCCTGCCCAGCCCCGCTTTTCCTTGCTGCACCAGATCCTTCACATGGGCCCCAGAGGCCCCAGGGGGAGGGCAGCAGGGTGGGAAGCCCAAGCCTGTGATGGGCAGCCCCCCCAACCCATTCACAAATCTGGGGGACATGTGTCCCCCATGCCTCCTCTGGAAGTGCAGTGACAGGGAGCCAGTCCCAGCCCCTACCCACCAGAAGACCTGGCCATGGCTCCATCCTACTCCCTGATGGGGCTCTGTGGCTGTGCATGGCCCCAGGCCACAAGCCCTATGCCGGACAGAAGCCCCAGCCCTGCCTAATTCCCTCTGTACTTCACTCCCTATGGGGGAATCCACCCTCCCTGCCCCCACCCCGGCCAGACTTACCTGTGGGAGCTTCTCTCCAGGTTGCCTAGGGGCCATGTACATGTACATGCACATGGCACCCCCTGCCTGACTGCCCTCCTCCCATTCTCCTGAGCCCCTTTCAGACAGAAACTCTACCAGCCTGCAGGGACCCCTTTGTAAAAGTGGAAAATCTATGTGCTTCTCTGTTAAAAATAGAAATCCTTGTTTTTCTGAGGTAAAAGGGAAAATCCATGTTTTTTCTATTTTTTCATGAGAAATAAAAAAACCGCAGATCCCTGGTGATATAGACGCAGAATTATAAGACAAGGATATAATCTATGCAGTCTCTAATTCCTGCAAACATTTATTCATGTTTTTCTTGAGTCATGTGAATATTCCCATTGAAATCAGAGGATTTACCCACATGTTTAAAGGTAAATACATATGTGAAAATTTTTCAGCCTTGAAGCCCTGCAGTAAGATAAGGCACAATGGCTGGAAAGTGCAGTGACACTGGGTGTGTCTACACATTTTGTCTGGCCTAAATTTACTCTGATATAAGGAGGAACAACCGGCACCATACCTACAGGCTGGGGAATTCCCTTCTCATCAGTACAGAGGCAGAAAAAGGATCTTGGAGTCATCATTGATGCCAAGATGAACATGGGGAGGCAGTGAGGAAGGCCAACCGCACCCTGTCATGCATCCACAGATGCATCTCGAGCAGGTCCAAGGAGGTGATCCTCCACCTCTATGCGGCACTGGTCAGGCCACAGCTGGAGTACTGCATCCAGTTCTGGGCGCCGCACTTCAAGAGGGATGTGGACAACATGGAGAGGGTCCAGAGGAGGGCCACTCGCATGATCAGGGGGCAGCAGGGCAGACCCTATGAGGACAGGCTATGGGACCTGAACCTGTTCAGCTTCCAAAAGAGAAGGCTGAGTGGGGATCTAGTGGCCTGTTACAAACTAGTCAGGGGGGATCAGCAGGCACTGAGGGAGTCCTTGTTCCCCTGTGCACTACCAGGAGTGACCAGGAATAACAGTCACAAGCTGGCAGAGGGTAGATTTAGGCTAGATATCAGGAGGCGCTACTTCACAGTCAGGGTGGCTAGGATCTGGAACCGATTTCCAAGAGAAGTGGTGCTGGCTTCTACCCTGGGGGGTCTTTAAGAGAAGGCTAGATGTACACCTTGCTGGGGTCGTTTGACCCCAGTACTCTTTCCTGCCATGGCTGGGGGTCGGACTCAATGATCTGCTCAGGTCCCTTCTGACCCTAGAAACTATGAAACTACTCTTGTATAAGTGCTTTTGGGCAGATGTCCATACATGCGGGGATTAGCCGATTTGCTGCTCTTTGCACTGTTTCCTGCAGCCCTGCAATGGGCCACTGCTGCCATCAGGGGACCTATAGACTGCATCTGCCAGCACCTGCATCCCTCTTTAAAAGCCAGCCCTGCTTGTTGCTCTTGGAGAGCCTCTTCCTTGCTCAGGAGCAGCATGCCAAGTGAAGGGACAGCATGTGGCCGCTCTCTCCTTGGCCATTCTGACTTCCTGTGCTATGGCTGCTCCAGCCCCTGCCTCTGGCAGCAATGACCAGCACCCCAGGTTCCTGCTGGTCTCTGTGCTGACCCTGCTGGCCCACTGCAGCAACTGCTGCCTGGCCCATGACCAGTGGCGGTGTGTAGGGAGTGCAGAGGGGTGCATGTGCACCCCCTGAAAGCGCTGGTGCACCCCCCCAACAGCAGCATTCCCTACTTAGATGAGAGGCAGCGGTGGCAGGTGAGAGCACTGGTGCCCCCCCGAGAATGCTAAGAAGTGGGGGCACCAGGAGAAGCAGTCCCTGAGGTCCCCCCAGAATTGCCAACATTGGCGTGATTGGCTTTAGAAGGACCCCCCTCTCAGTCTCTGACTGGCCACTGAGGGGGAAAGTGCCCCCCAATTCAGAAGGCACCAGTTGCCCATGCCCATGGCCATCTCATCCCTCCCGGCTTCCCCCCATACAGTGACCACCTGCTTGGTCACAGTACACCTTCCCAGGGCTGCTGCCACTAGGCAGCTGCCATCAGCAGGGACACTGGTAAGGGACTCCAGGATGCTACAGCTGGGTCTGCCATTGCCCTCCTGGGCCTCCAACTCCACTGCCGCTGGGTCCACAGTACCAGCCAGGACTGGTGGCAGCACACCTGGGACAACAAGCAGTGACTGAATGCCATCCATCTGACCTGGAACCACTCCTACAGCAGCTCTGACCCCACTTGGAGCAGCAGGACACTGGCATGCACCCAGTCTTCCTCATGGACATGTAGCTGGCCCTTGCCCTGCTCAAATTGGCCATGCCAGTTTGACAGATTGGCTGATCGCCTCCAAAGGGCTTTAAACTACATTTATTAGGGGACAGCAATACAGTGGAAAACAGAAACCTAGGATCAGAGAGCCATGAGCCATGTGCTGGATCAGCCCAGGTAAACAATAAGGGGCCCGATAGACATAAGGACAGGGGGGTACCAAGGGCACCCATTTGGGAGATGTCTCTACACTAATGCTAGGGGCATGTGGAACAAGCAGGAGGAACTTGCACTTCTGCTTGCAAGCAACAACTTAGACCTGGTTGGATTAACTGAAACCTGGTGGGGCCCTACTCACAGTTGGGTGGTAAGCATTGAAGGTTATAGGTTGTACAGATGGGATAGAGTAAGGAAAAAGTGGGGGAAGGGGTGTTGCTCTCTATGTTAAGGAGCAATATACATCTTCTTTAATCAAGATGGGATCAGAGGAGTGCCAAACTGTTAGAATATTAAGCAGGGCAGGGGGAAAGGGAATTGGTAGTGTGGGTTTACTATAGACCACCACACCAGGAGGATAAGTAAGACCTGTACTTCTCCAGGCAGCTCTCAGAGGCCATATGGTTGTCATAGGTGACTTAAATTACCCTGACATCTGCTGAGAGGATCAGTCAGCCAGAACTTACTGCTCACATAGGTTCTTAACCTGTACATAATACCTCCACCTAATGCAGGACATGTATGATCCCACTAAGGGGAACACCTTGCTAGAGTTGCTGTTGGCTATGGGGAATGACATGGTGGCAGATCTGCAGGTATAAGGTAACCTAAGGGATAGTGATTATCAGTTGATTGAATTCAGTATCCAGTGAAGGGTGGCAAAAGTAACCAACAGGGCAGAAGTGCTAGACTTCAGAAAGGCTGACTTCAGGGTGCTTAGGAGCTTAGTTAGTGGGGCATTGAAGCTGAAGAGCATTGACAAAATGGGGGTCCAGGAAGAGTGGTCATTCCTCAAGGAAGAGATCCTTTGGGTGCAGAAGGAGACAATCCCACTGCATAGAAAAGGGGGCAAAGGGGCCAAGAAGCCCTCTTGGCTAAACAGGAAAATCCAGGAAAGCCTAAGGGCAAAAAAAGGGGCATACAGGCTGTGGAAGGAGGGGTAGCTACCAAGGAGGAGTATACCTCCTTGGCTCACACTTGCAGGGAATCAGTTAGGAAGGCCAAAGCAGCATTAGAACTTAAGCTGGCGACGAAAATTAAGAATAACAAAAAGTTCTTCTTCAGGTATATAGGGAGCAAAAAGAAGGTGCAGGGCAGCATAGGACCCCTGCAGGATAGATTAGGGCAGTTGGTGACAGACAAAGCAGAGCTCTTCAATGAGTTTTTTACCTCTGTATTCTTGAGCATGGATCTAGACAAATCTCCCAAATACACAACAGGTAAAAGCAGGAGGAACACCAGCCCACCTACTGTCAGCACTGACCTGGTAAAGCACACTTGGAGGGGCTGGACGTGTTTAAGTCAGTGGGACCGGATGAGCTCCATCCAAGGGTGCTGAAAGAATTAGCCAGTGTCATAGCAGAGCCACTGGCACAGATGTTTGAGCACTCATGGTGCTCAGAGGACTGAAAAAGAGCCAACGTGGTCCCTATTTTCAAGAAGGGGAGGCAGGAGGATCCAGATTGGTATAGACTGGTTAGTCTCACCTCTACCCTTGGGGAAACCCTTGAAAAAGTTATTAAAGAACACATTTATAAGAGTCCAGCAGGTAATACAATGCTGAAGGGAAACCAGCATGGGTTCATAGCAGGTAGATCCTGCCTGACTAACATTGTTTCTTTCTATGACCAAGCCACTAAATGCTTAGATGCGGGAGTCGAGGTAGATGTCATCTACTTGGACATTAAGAAGGCCTTTGACATGGTATCCCATCCTATTCTCTTAAACACATTGAATGGTTGTGCCATAGATGATTACACAGTGATGTGGGTGGCAAATTGGCTTAAGGGTTGTAACCAGAGAGTGGTGGTGAACAGGTTGGTATTGACCTGGAAAGATGTGGGCAGTGGGATCCTCCAAAGCTTGGTTCTTGTGCTGATGCTGTTCAATATCTTCATCAGTGACCTGAATGAGGGTGTGGAAAGCATTCTGTCCAAATTCTCTGATGACACAAAATTCTGGGGTGAAGTAAACACACTGATGGGAAGAAATGGAATCCAGGTGGACCTGGACAGGTTAGAGAAATGGGCAGGGAACAACAGGATGTAGTTCAACATGGACAAGTACAAGGTGCTGCATCTAGGGAGAAGGAATCACCAGCACACCTATAGGCTGGGGGGATGACCTTCTTAGCAGCACAGCAGTGGAAAGAGATCTCAGAGTTGTTGTTGAAGATGAATATGAGTCGTCAATGTGATGAAGTAATTAGTAGAGCGGACTGCACTTTGTCATGCATTAGTAGGTGCATCACAGACAGGTCCAGGGAGGTGATGCTTCCCCTCTATGCAGCAGTGGTTAGGCTACAGCTGGAGTACTGCATCCAGTTCTGAGCACTGGAATTCAAGAGGGTTGTGGACAACCTTGAGAGGGTCCAGAGGAGGGCAACTCATTTGGTTAGAGGCCTGCAGGGAAGACCCTAGGAAGAAAGACTGAGGAACCTGGACCCTTTCAGCCTCCACAAGAGAAGTATACAAACTCACCAGGTGGGGTCAGCTGGGAATCGGAGATGCTCTGCTTACCAGGGCACCTCTTAGAATAACCAGGAACAACAGCAACAATCTGGTAGAAAGTAGATTTAGGCTGGACATCAGAAAAAACTTCTTTGCCGTTAGGGTTACCAGAATCTGGAACGGGCTTCCAAGGTAGGTGTTGCTCTCCCCTACCTTGGGGGTCTTCAACAGGAGACTGGAGAAGCCCCTGGCTTGGGTCACATGAGCCAAGCACTTTTTTCTGCCATGGGCAAGGTGTCAGGCTCAATGATCCATTGAGGTCCCTTCTGACCCTAGCATCTATGAATCTATGCCTGCCAGCCTCTGGTATGTTCAACACCTGTTCAGTGTGGCAAGATGAGTGATGAGTAGGCCATCCTGAAGGTGTGCAATGCCCTCCATGACATGCTGAGGGATACCGCACTCTGTGTCCATGAACCTCTGGTGGTGGTGGTAGTGTTCCATGCCCTGGGATTCCTTCAGTCCATTGGGGTCCTGGATGGGACCCACATTCCTGTCACATGTCTGCCCCATGGAGACCACCCCTACTACAGCCACAGAGGATTTAACTCCATGTTCCTGCAGCTGTTGTAGATGACCATGGCACATGCATGTGAGCACCAGCTGGATGAGCAGTGCCCATGATGCCCACGTGTTTTGGAACTCTGCTGTTCTGGCCTGGTGGAGAGTGGATGCTTAATGCCGCAGGGACTGGACCTGATATGGTGCCAGATGTCTGGGCACTGTGGTGGTCCAAACCCTGCTCATTAGGGACCTTGTCCACCTGCTTCTGCCCTGGCTTATGTGGCCCTATACTGGCCACCTGGACCCCCACCAGGCCCACTTTAGCCAATGCCCAAGCTGGACCCGTGCCCTTGTGGAGGGTGCCTTCAGCTGCCTCAAGGGCAACTGGTGCCCTCTCACTGCCCACCTAAGTTTCACTGAGGACAACCTCCCCTGGGGTTATCATCACAGCCTGCCTGCTGCATAACATCTGCAAGGCCTGGGGGTAACTTTTCTGCAAGGCCTGGGTGACAGGATTTCAAAGATTTCATAGATTTCATAGACATTAGGGCTAGAAGGGACCTTGCAAGATCATCAGGTCCAGCCCCCTGCCCAAGGGGCAGGAAGTCAGCTGGCAGTGGGAACACCATCTGTGGTGGCAGTGACAGTGGTGGGCTCCCACTGAGGTAGGAGAGCCATGCACGTGCCACTAGGGGTCAGGGCACGAGGTGCGGGAGGCTCTAACCAACCACCTCCTCCAACACTCCCCACTCTAGCCCACCTGCACTGCCACCCATGACCCCCCACCAGCCCCCAGTACCATGTTAAATACAGACATGTGTCAGAAGAACAAGTCTTTATTTCCTTCACATGAAACAGAGTCCCCTTTCCCCCTCCCTCCCCAACACACAGAGCCTCTCTCCCCCATCCCTCCCCAAGAAACAGATCTGCTCCACCACCCACCATCAATAAAAAATCCTCTTCCTTGTGCAAAATAAGTACAGAGTTGTTTTTGTGGTGTTCCAGAGTGGGGTGGGGCTGTCTAGGGGTCAAAGCCCAGGGGCAGGTGGTCAGAACTGCGGCCTCTGGCTGTTACCCTGCGGGTCCAGATACCATGATGAGTACAGTGGGGAGGGGGCTCACCCAGGGGTGATGGCGGCCAGTGGTCCTCTGGCAATGGTGGCTCCCCCTCTGGCAGGTGGAGTGCAGGCCCAATAGGGTTGGTGTGTGGTCCTGGCACCACTCCAGGCAGCTCTGACTCTGTGCCCACCTGGAGCTTGGGCGAGTGGTGGAGCTGGGGTGAAGTGGTAGGGCTGGGTCCAGCTGGGGGGGCTGGGTGGTGGGGCACCTGGGGTCGGGGCTGAACACATCTACATGTTTGTTACTAATCTCTTAAATTTGCTAATCACTTAAATCTCTTAAACTAATCATTTAAATTTGCTACTTGCATTTGCAGGTAGCAAATTTAAGCGGGATTAAGGGCTTTTACTACGCAGTAGGTGTAGTAAGCTATGCTAATGCTGAGTAATGTGTCTTGTGTGGATGTGCCTACTGAGTGTAGGCAGGCAAGGAGGATATGAGATAATGTTGAACAGAAAAATGGAAATCTCCTCTTGCTATTCCCCCTTGTAGCACAGCACTAGTGTTCAGAGTTGTACAGATGTATACGGCAAATATCTTGATCCCTGTTGACCTTTTTAGTCTACAGAAACATTACCCTTTTCCAAATTACATTCCAATTCCAGCTTGTTCTCTCTTTGGATAGATTGGTATTTCTGATTACCTGAGCCGAACGATTATAGAACTAGAACAGCAGCACTGTATGCATTAACGAGAGGCTGATTTTTCACCTGCATGGTGCTGTTTTGAGTTAAAGTCAACCCCTATTCCCTTTCGTATTTCAGCAGCTGAGCTTCAGTGGACAGCTTAATTTATCTTGATCCTTATTTATATCTAAGTTAAACAATGGAATATGTATCAGCAGGGGTATTCTTCATCTTCTCACAGCTACAGTATGCTAGAATAATATATTCCCGATATGTCATTTATTTCTAAACTTTACCGTATCCATTTGAAAATGATTAATGCTTTGCAATTCTATATAACTTTTCATCTGAGGAGCTGAAAATATGCTACAGACCAATTTATCAAGCTTCTGAACAGCTTCATAATATCTACCTGAAAAATTGCTATGCCCATTTTACAGAGGGTTAAATGTTTGGCCAAGTCTGAGAGTAGAGTGTATGGTTCCTCTTTTTGTACTCCACTTCATGCTGCCCTGTGCTGTGGGGGTGTCTCTTACTTCTTATGCAGCCAATATTCTATCACCATTTCTCCCGCTGCTGCTGTGCAATACATTTATTCCATGAATCCCACCTACTAGCAGTTTCTTCATAACAGCCTCACCAAGCCCTGGCTCCTTAGAAACTTGCCCTGTGTTTTACCTGGTCTCTGTTACACAGTCTTGCCAACCCTAAGCACACAAGATCATGAACCAGGTCATGCAGAAATCACAAGAGCAGATTAAAATCATGATATTTTTAGAAGCCATAACCCTGGGTTCATTATATTATGCTTATGGTCACTGAGAGTTTTGGGGTGTCACCTTTACAATATTTTTCTGAATGATTGTAAGGGTTAGAAATACTTATTTAAAAACACATAAATAAATAAAAGCTGAGCATCTCCCATGACTCCAGAAACTGGAGGTTTAAGGAAAAACACCAAATAGTGTGGCTCACAATAAAATCTTTACAGCTGGTAGTACTGGAGAAGTTATTCAGGGCACTGAGTGGAATGAAAGGCTAAATTCTCTTTTGGTTTAGCTCAGCTGAACTGAGTGGCTTTACTCCAGAAGGCAATCTAACCTTCACTTTGTTTTGTAAAGTACAGTGTTAGCTACAATTACAGCTCTATAAGGAAGCTTTGTGTAATGATCACTCCCAGTCCTGCCACTCAACACACTATAACTGTCTTTAATAGCCAGACTGACCATTTATTACACAGACTTCAATTTCTTGGGCAAATACATGGGTGATACATGGGAGTCTTAGGAAATGTGGGCAAAACAAAACAAACTGCTTGCAAGCAACACCGGATGGAAATGTTATGCATGTCTATCTAAGATTTTAATGACAGCTCCAGCACTGTTGTGAGGTTAAGGTTCATGAACAAAACAGTTATAAAGGACTATCAACTGTCACAGCTTTAAAAAAAAGTTTTTGTTAATTAAAAAGATTTTGCCTTAGAATCAAAGAGGCTATGGATGAAGAAATCTGCAGAAATTATCTAAGGCCGCTTCAACCTTAGCATTTATTATTCAACACCTCACTCATTGCCCTGATTATAAATATTTAATCACTCAACAACTGTAAGTGCTTGTGTCTTCCTAGAGGACCTGCAAGCATTAGGAAATAAAGGGATGGGAGGGAGGGGGGTGGAAAGGCAGAGAGCCTAAAAGATGTGTCGAGATTATGCAGGGACAAGTGAAAAGGTGTGAAGGACGCCACTGAATTGGGCTTTTGTAATCAGGTTGCACGAACACCTGAACGCTAATTCATTTTGTTTCTATTCACTGGACTTCAAAGCCATAGTTTTTTTATTGCGTGGCAGTCTCTGACAGAGGGTGCCCTTGGAGAACAGGCAGAAAATGTTCTTAATGAAAGCAGAGCCCTGAGCAGTGAGAGGTGCCATCCGTGTACCCTCCTTTGTCTGTCACAAAAAAAGCAGGCTAGCTTGGCAGGCTTTTGGGCCTATCAATAATGCATGAGAAGAATTACATCCACCCTGATGCCAGGAGAAGGGAATAGCAGAGAAGAGGGTTGAGTTACACTACCCTGAACACAAATTCCCTTCCAACATATTGTGTATATATAGGAAATGCATGTAATTTTTTAGTTGTTCTGAATGTGTAGGCACTGGTTGTATGGTTTACATAGTGTGTGAGAGGACTGTGTTACTTTCTGTATCTCAGAAGATATTTTGTTTTCAGTCCAATACAGTGGACATTTAGCATATACTGCTTCTGGTTGAAACTCCATAGGTTTGGTTATAAGAGTTTATTTTTGTGTTTTTATTTTTTTTAAAGGCTTTAAAAATAACGAGGGGAAAAAGTTTGCTTTTTAATGTATGTCTTTGTTTAGAATGTCCTCAATGCTAGTGTGGATTTGAATATTTTTCTTGTCTTTTTTTCATTTTTTTTAATCCCCCCCCCAGCTCTTCAGAAGGAAAAATAAATATCTAAAGAAGAGTATGGTTTGAATATATTTTCCTATAAGAGAATGAAACTTCTAAAACTTCAAATTATTCAAAGATACAGCATAAAATTAAAAGCATATTCTACAACCTACCATTCTTCTTTAGCTTTTCTTTTGTAACAAGAGCCGCATCCTAGAGAGTTTATTTTTTCCAGGCAATATTGGGCACTTTTCATGATTTCCTGTATAAACATGTCCTACATAAGCACAGGCACTAGTGATTTGGTAAAGTACTCAGAGGCCTGTATTTTCTCCTGGTTGGCTTTAGAATACAATCTGAGTGCTCTACGTGAGTGAGGTTCTTATTTTCAGTCAGTTCAAACTTTCTAAAGCATAGTTGAGAGGCAAGTACCTATTCACCGTTAAGTTCAAATCAGACAAAATATTACAAAACCGAAAGCATGCAGAAGACTTTGGGAAGGTTTCACCATTTAGTACTCGACTCAAGCTCTTATATGCCCTGGCCCCCAACGTGGTTTAATTTAGGGCTGTGCAAAATTTTGCCAGCTGTTTCATTTTGATGCTGTTTCAACCTGTTTTCAGCTCAAAACAGCGAAATCGAAATGAAACAAAAGGCAGTCGAAATGTTCTGAAAGCTTCAAAATGCTTTGAGTTTCAAAGCTGAAGCTGGGCTTGCCTGCAGGGAAACAGAAAGTAAGGAGAGGGAGGGGAAGAGGGGGGAAGGACTGCTCTCATATTTCATAGATTTCATGGATTTCATAGACATTAGGGCTGGAAGGGACCTCGGGAGATCATCAAGTCCAGCCCCCTGCCCGAAGGGCAGGAAGTTAGCTGGGGTCATAGGATCCCAGCAAGATAAGCATCCAATTTACTTTTGAAGGTGTTTAATGTAGGTGCTTGAACCACCTCTGGTGGCAGGCTATTCCAGACCTTGGGGGCTCAGACAGCAAAGAAATTCTTCCTTATGTCCAGCCTGAAATGGTCTTGCAGTAGTTTATGACTGTTGAACCTCATCATCCTTTGGGGCACTTTGGTGAACAATTGTTCCCTCAGATACTGGTCGTCACCCCTGATAAACTTATAGGTGGCCATCAGATCACCCCTGAGCCTGCGCTTTTCCAGGCTAAAGGGTCCCATGGCTCTCAGCCTGTTGTCATAAGGTCTGTTTTTCTGACCTCTGATCATGCGCGTGGCTCTTCCCTGGACTTTCAATAAAATTGAGAGACTCTCTCAATATTGACTGTGTAGCTGGTCAGTGACTGTGATCCTTCCCTGAGGTCCCTTCCAATCCCAGTGTTCTGGGGGAGGGATGGAAAAACAGCATAAAAGGAGTGTTATTTGAGTTGGCCTGCTTTCTGCCTTGGGGTCTGACAGTTACTGAGCTGTGTCTTCCAATTCTTTTCAATTTTATAATTATATTGGATGTTACACTATTGAATTTAATTTATATAGGAAGGGAGATACATTTATATTTTATTTCTATACATTTATACCTTGTGGCATAGACTACACACCTTACATAATTTAAATAGGAATTCAGATACATTTATACATTGCAGCATAGAAGACTACACACCTTACACAATTTATATAGATATACTTACACAGATATACTTATACTTTGCAGCATAGATTTCACACCTTAGAGAATTTATATAGGAATGTAGATACATTTATACCTTGTGGCATACAGTACACACCTTACAAAATTTATTTAGGAATGCAGATACATTTATATGTGTATAAAACCACTTTTCACAGTCAGGCCTATGCACTTCACTTGATCAGACTCCTAGGTAGTAGGTACAGAAACTCATGGACTCAATATAGATGTTGGATTCTAACACACTACAACCTGCCAGACATCTGACTCCCCAAGTAACTTTTCACTTTTACTTGCACTGCTACATCTCCCTTCTCTCCCCCTCTCCCCCTACAGCCTGTCCCTCACCCCCTGATGACTCCATTTCCATATTCACTGACTGGCTTTCTTGCCTGCATTGCATGCCAGCCTCTGGCTTCTTTACTATTACTTCTATCCAGGAACAGCGCACACACCAACTGCTGGTGCTTCCTCAGCCTGACAAAGGGTTTTTCAACCTGAAAGCTTGCTAAGACATATTTCTGTAACTATTCAATTTGTCTGCTAAAACATGCCAGATTAGCTTGACCCAAAGGAGAGGATCTTGTCTGCCAGTGCCATGTCCTTAGACCAACACCCCTAGCACCTGACTGGAAGGAGGCAGGGCCCTGAGTACATCTAAGCTCCAGAGCTGGGGTTGGAAGGGAGAGTTATATGGCAGCTGCTGGAGAAGAAGCTTCTGCAGGAAAGGAAAAAAGGCTCTAGTCTTTGACAATTTGGCTGCCTGAGATGCTGCTGGTGCTACTATGCTGCTCACTAAATTATTACCTATTGTCATTTAAAGTGGTAGACTGGGATGAGGCTGTAGGGGAGGAGAAGACCTCATTGGGGCACACTACCATGTTGTGTAGAAGCCCCAGCACCAGGGAGAGTGCACCTTAGCACACACCCAGTGTCACCCATGTCATGAGTTTTGCTTGTCAGCAGCCTGAGATATTGTTTCCCAGAAACCCCTGCACCTTGAAAGCTGGCAGGCTCCATGGCCTCAGCAGGTGCTACCATTCCTGCAAGTTTCATCCAAATCAGGCAAGAAATGACAAAATTATAGGCAGTTTTGTGCTTTTCCATTGTAGCCTATGGACAAAACATCGAAACAGCATTGAAACAGTGAAACAGTTTCGACAAAACGAAACAGAACAGTGATTTTGAAATGAAATGAAACTTGAAATGAAACACTGTCCCATCGAAACTTCAAATTGGAAGTTGAAATGGAATGGTGCTGTTTCACACAGCCCTCATTTAAATGTCTAGATATCTTTTAGTTCTCCTCCTTTTCCCTGCTTACAGAATGGCTCCCCTGAGAGAATGAACTGACCTAGCATGCAACTTTGGAATCAAGCGATGGATTTGGAAACATAATTCTACATGGCTTCTCTGGGCAGGTAGGCGTATATAGACTAGAGCACATCATTCATAAGGACACTGCCTTACTTTGAACCACTTCAATTCCTCTTGTATCATCCACACTGCACAACACCAGGAACTTGTGGTTGTGTTAGATTCTGCCACATTTGTCATAATGGCACCTGATGACCAGGAAAGAGCCTCAGGGAAAGAAAACACATCTGAGGTATCCAAATGCAAATATTCACCACTCTTCATTTTCGTGCAGATGGATGCTGGCCAGAATTTCCAGAAGCTGCGAGTGGCCTTATGATCGCTAACAATGTCCTCAGGAAAAGAGAGAAGATGCCAGGGCAGTAAAAAGCTGACTTTCTTTACCGAGTGAAATACATTCTGTTGGCATGGTGTGCAGCATTATGACTTTTCTCTGAGGGACTGTGATGGTTTAGAATGGCAGACAGGAGCCATGATTTTAAGGCATTAATAAAGTCTCCAGCAAATATAAAAATATTTTTGTTAGAGAAGCAGCATCCAAATAGTGCAACGTTGTAAAAGCACCCAGGTACTTAGGTAGTAGCTATCCAATGAAGTTTTTTAATGTGCAGACCAATTCCAGATCACCTTAAAATGGAAGAATCACAGCAAGCCCCTGCCTGGAGTGTCACTATATCTGTGACGTGGAGTTTAGGGTGAAAGGCAACCTGCATGATGATCTAGAATGGAATCTCTTTCTGTTCCCCTAAGGTGCCTCAGCCTTTAAGGAGGTTTTCCTTTGTAACTGAAAAGAGTAAAAGACCCAGAATATATGGGAAGTGTGTTATCCCTATGAAACTCACTCCTGATTAGGTGCTGCTTAGAGTACAGGTGGATTGTGAGTAACCCTTTCATGAGAGCATTGTCTTGCATTTCTCAATGAAGCAGAAAGAGGCAGAATGGCTACAATCCCTGGGTGCCTCTACCTGGTTCTGTGACAAGTGCCCGCTGCCGGACTCAAATCACTCTTGAGTATGACATGGGTCGTACACACGTAACTCTCCAGATTCTCCTACAGTCCCTCACAGGTCTGGGCGAGTTCGTGTATCTCTCCTCTGTCTTCGCAGGAGGAGTTACCTACTAAGACAGCTGAACATTAACCTGCCCTCTGCAAACACTAGTGCAGTGAGGTATCTCTGCTGCATTTGTAGGCTGCCCTTTTCTGCCTTTTTCCTGTTCTCTGTCCCTGAGGCTGGTCACAGTTTGAACTAGGAGTATGCTTCTGCTGTATGCCAAGCAGCCACGAGCTTCTGCCAAGCAACTGCCTGTTTTGTCTTTGGCTGCTGCATGTAATGGCAGATCTAATCAGACAATGCAAAGCAGCTGGTTTTAGCTGTACCTCTGGCACAAGCATTTATGGACACAATTTCAGGTAGGAGCTATTTGTATCACAAAGTCCTTTTCACCCAGGTGAAATCTGTTGAAAATTCCTTAGCATGAGTGTGCTCTGGCCATGACTCCAAAATATCCTCTTTGCCAAACTCCACTATTTTCACTTGCATTCCTTTTGCATCATTTGCACCACCCTTTATAAATGCACCAGAGGTGCAGACACTACATGCACCTTTTACTAACAAGACAACTGCTTAATATAGGGGTACCAACCCTTTGAAAAGGCAAGCAGATACTACAGTGATGATGACCTAAAGAGAGTTGTAGGCATAATATATATTATTGACTGTCAAATCAGGGGTCAACTCTCACTTGTTCTTTGTGCGTTCCACCTTGCAGAATGTCCACTAGTCCCAAAAAGTCATAAGTCATAAACATTCTGATGGCAAATTGTTCTTCTGGCTCATGTAAGAGGAACAAATTAACTCTAAAAGGTCTATTCTTCCACGGTTGCATGTGGGTGAGTAACACTAATGGGACTGACAGATATGCACATCAAGGGAAAGCTTATTTTGACTGAAATTAATCCATATCAAACATATTTTTTACATGAATATTTTTGGCTGCACAAAAGTGTTCTGTGCCCTGAACTGAACCGGAAAAAATGTTGTAATTGGTATCATTGTTATTGCTGTTCTTACCTGCCTTTCTTTTTTTTTTTCACAAAGCAAAAAGGACTTGTGCAATGCAATTTGGATAAAGTAAAGATTAAATAAAAACAAAAAACCCCTTTACATATACTGTACTTTTCTTAGTAAGATGAGTACAGAGTGTGTCATCTTCCTTTCTCCTCCTCGGAGAGATAAAAAGTGACTCATTACCTTGCTTCACTTTAATATTTTAGATATATGAAGAGACACAGACAGTAACAAGAGACTCAGTGAACAGGAATATGAATGCTGGAGGTGGAGGAAAGGTTTGGTGTGATACATAAAGAGAAGCTGAAGTGAAATACAGTTCTGGAGGATAAGTATATTTTCTTTTGATGGGGGACATGGGGACAAGTGCACTTCTGTTTACTTAATTAGCATGTGTAACACTTGGGAATAAGTTATATGCATTTTGATCCTCTATGAGTTATTATAATAGCTTGCCAACATAAAAACATTTGGAAATGCCAAACAGTGTAGTGAATCTTTAAAAGAGGCTGTTTGTAATCAATGGCTGTTTTATGTTCCTATTAGAGGATGGAATGATATACCGTGCTACCACACGATATACTGTACCCCGGTTTATAGAATTTATCAGGCAAACAAACCCGACCATAATGTCTCACAAGCACTAGGGGTTACAAAGAACTATGAAGGCTTCCCAATAGGTTAGCTATTCCTTCATAGCTCTGTGTATGCCGAAACACACTATCAGCTTTTTACTCCCTAGTTCTAAGTCATTACATAAGGAGCCTTTTAACATACATTATTGAAAAATCTCTATTACAGTCCATCATCTTACTGAATTTGATTAAATCTCCATGACAGAAAATAAGGTATTATAACACATTCACTTGTATTGCAAAGGTCCTGTTGTAGCCGCAGCTTGGATGCCTTATTATGTTTAAACGAACTATCCTGAGAAAATAATTTAGTGAGAAATGAACTTAGAAGAAGTAAGAGCATTTAGATCTGAACAAATTACTGAGCAAAATTGCTTTGCCATGAAATCTTAGACTCATTGTCAAAGATGTTTAGTCTATTTTGAATGTTTGATCTATAAGGGCTCTATTCAGAGCAAATTTCATTTTCCATGGTTTTGGCCACAGAGACTCCATGAGGCTTCTACAACTTGGCTCTTATGGATCCTAATCTTGATTCTGGAGCCAAAACTTTCTGGGCACTCCTCCTGAGCAGCTTTGGCAAAATCCACTAAATATAGCTGAGGAAAAAAATGTTACACCTACTTACACCCGTTATATGGAGGGGAGAATAGACTGATGACATTAGATCTACTTGTGTCAGTATTCCCAGGGTCAATGCTGGTGTTTAAAAATACAAAGCAATCTCAGAGGCAGGCTGACAACACCACTAATGCATACACAAATTACTTCCTTATGCTTTCCTGTGTCCTGTTAGAAATGTTGAAGGGGCTCTGGCACACATGACTATCACAACTTGCTGTTGATCTACTTATATCTACAAATTGACTGGCAAACTAACAGATGGCCTGTCTTCTGTGCATTTATCTTGCCTGAATACTTTAGTATCACTGATGCTGGATGGCTGGTAGCTTCTGCACCAGAGGTGACTACATTTCAGTAGCTTCTGACACTAAGAGCCTGATTGTATTTGACCTCTTTAAAGTGGCACAATGTCTTCTTCCACAAGTTTTGGCCCAATCCAATATCTAGTTTTCCAGGGGACCATTTCTGACTCAAGAATTCACTGCTGTCAGAGATACAAACCAAACACTTTTGCTGCTTGGCCAGGTCATTCTCCCAGAGACTCGCAGAACAAAACAAAGAACATACAGTGTGTCTCAGAAAACTAAAGGTTTGCTCATGCACAAAGGAAAAAAATAACTTGGAATACTGTGCATAACACTATCACTACACCCCCTTGTGACATGTTTCATCATAATAAACTTTCCTACTGAAGTTGATGGTGCCAGGACCTACAAATAATATTAGCTGGCAGTACTGGCATCAGGCATGTGAAATTTTATGTTGGGCCTAGTGTGTGTGTGTGTGTGTGTGTGTGTGTGTGTGTGCATGTGTGTGTGTGTGTGTCACAGTAGCCATATATCCCCTTGCACCATGTCTCTCAGAGCATGGTGCATGTCTGCTCCAGTGGAGGCACTATGACTGCTTTAGCTTCATCCTGCTGGCTCTGTCTATATGTCACAGTATGAGCTACAACACATTTTTTAAAGTCTTCTTGTTAGCCATTTAAAAAGGCTACCCACACTTTAAAAAATGTTATTTTCTTCATTTAATGCTAGTGATAGACAGCCTACTTAGTGCAGGTACATTTCCTGTGCATAACATTCTTCCAATGTTTTATGAGTACCTTGTTACTTGATGCCTGATTGCCACAGTAATACCAGATCTACACACCTACACGTACATTAACACTCCAAATGGTATTCAAAGGCTTTGCAGATGCTCTTTGCATTATAAAATTGTACGAGATTTATCAAAGGTATAAATAACACTACCAAGATCTAGCCTCAGTCCTTGCCCTGAAAGGTGATGCTGATAGAAAAGGGAAAAGACTTGTATCTGCTATTGTTTTCCCCTTGGTTTTCCTGGTATCTATAAACATTTTTACAATGATTCCAAACAGATGTACTAGTTTATAGGGGTGTGCAAAGTGGGCCCACAAGTGGAGCAGAAGTACTTCAGGTCCACTTCCGGGTCTGCTGGGGAGCACATGGGGGCCACTCCTGCTCCCCCCTGGCTCAGTGATTAGCCGCGGGGAGACCCTGGGTGTACCTCCAGACCCAGGAGGCTCCAGTTACCTCCGTGTGCTCCCAGGAGGACCCAGAATTGCTTCTGGTTCAGTTCTGGATCTGCTGCCGAGCACACCGAGCACACCAGGGAGCTCCCCATGTTCCTGTGACACACTCCATGTACCCCAGCATTGCATTCACAAGCCGCCTGCTATTTACAGGTATGTAGAAAAAAACATTTAAAGCGTGTCTATGTCCAAATTGCTGAATCTTTACGAATGTCTCCAAATTGATTCGGAGGGTTTCAATTCGATTCAGAGAGCTTTGCACAGTGCTACTTATTCAGCTACATCCAATCTCTGTAGGGATTCAAAATTGTTAAAGCTCATTGAAAACACTGGAGTTATGCCAAGTTGTACAGACTATAAGGGTTTTGAGCCCTCAGTGGCTTAGACTAGTATTCAGTAATCCAAGACATGGAGATGCCATCACTTCCTCAAAGAAACTTCTCTACAGTTCAGTTTACTTGACCTCAACGTTCAGAATATTTTTCATCATTTTCAGCCTAATCACTCCTTATTTATTTCTGTGTTTTTTGCTTTCACTTGCATCCTTCTCTGCCCCTCCCCAAAACATGTATTTCTCTCTATTAATTTCCACTTTCAAATATTTGTCAAGTTATCATGACAAGAGGTGTAATGGCTTCGGCTGCAACCAGGGCAGTCCTCCCTCCCCACTCTCTGTTCCCTCTTTGTGGAGGCTCTGGCAGAGGGCAGAGGGCTGGAGCAGCAGCCGGTGTTCACTGCTCCTGAAGGGAGATGACATTCAATTTTTTGCCTTTGAAAACAGGTGCTTTTTGGTCATTTGATATATATATGCGCAGGAAGAAAATGAAGTGACATCTCCCCCCAGAAGTAATAAACTCCATTGCTGCTCCAGATTGTATTGCCCAGAATGTCCTTCATTCACCCACTCATGACTCATGACCTTGCACCGCTGCTGCTCTCCTGCCACACATGACGCCTGAAGGCTGCAGGATGAGGTGAAGCAGAGGTTGGAGGGTAAGGCGGCCACCACTCCATTCTGATACCCTCACCCAGGCACGGCTTCTGCCCTGCTCACCTACCTATCTTTGCACTACTGATATTGACCCTTTCCTTAGTTCTTAATAATCTACTGTTAACATTTTCTTCATTCAATACAGCTTTATTGAAAGCATATTTAGAGCACAGACTTTTCCCAAACCTTCTTTTCAGTTCCTTCATCTTTTCTTTCTGTGGGTTGCTCCAAGCTCTGTGTGTTGCTTCTGATAATCAGCCACATAGAACTGAATACAAGATTCCACAAGATCAAAGCCATGCAGTGACAGATTATAACCTCATTACTCCATGACATGATATGTCTACATATTCCACCCAAATTGCTTTGGCCTTTGTTTGCCACCATATTACATGCAAAGTTCATGTCTATTTGCTGTTGTTCATGGTTACTCGGAGACCTTTTGTCAAGATTGCTGCTAAATTTTCACGTCCTGTTGAATATCTGCATTGTATTTCTTAGCAGTAGTTGCCTACATTTTTACAAGTGGAAATTCATTCTGTTATTTTGCTCAAACTTTATAATCCAATCATGCTATTGCTCAAACTTATCGTTTACATTTTCTCTCAGTTTAACATCATCTTCTAATTTTGTCAGTATGTTGCTTATCCCTTATTCCAAATTACTAATGAAGACGTTAAATAAGACTCTGATTCCTCTTGTGCCCCCATGCACACCACGCCTGAATCATTACATTGTGGTTTATCATTGCCCTTTCTTTGCAGTTTTGTTTACCCGTTAAAGTTTGTTTTCAATCTGCATAACACCGTTCCTATCCAAGACAACTTCAATTAACTTTCAAGTAAGATTTTGTCAGACACTGTATCAAATGTTTTTCTAAAAGCCAAATATATTACATGTACCGCTTTTCCTTCATCCATTTTTTTTCCTGTTTTGTCCAAGTATGCAATCAAACTTGTCTAGCTGACAAAGGGGAATATTTTTAAAGGACTCAGGTCCATGTCGATTGTTTGTTTGTGCAAACTTTGGATATTAAATTTCTACCAATATTTTGTACCTACATGCAAGGTAATATCCAGAGTTACTTCTCTACCACCTGATTTGCACTAGGGCTGTATACCTACACAACAAACACCCAGATTTCTATCTGGTAATCTACTGAACGTGCAGGTGGAAATTGCAGACAAAATCTGAATATTTATACTTACAAACTAGCTGGTTTGGAATGTTATGTTGAGGTGTAGGTGTTTGCCTCCAGCTGACTTGCAGTGAAAAAATGCTGGCATAAATGGAGTTTACAAAAAGGGAAGCTATTGAAAATGTACCCATTATTGTTAATAAACCTCTGCTGTTTAATGATCATGGTCTTGCATTGGCTAGATTGTTAGACTTTTTGTTTTCTTTTGTTTTAATGATTGTTCCATCATTTTAGAAGAAAAGGAAATTAGAGGCTTTGAATGATAATTACCAAGACTAGTCATCTTCTCCTTTTTTAAAATAGTAATTCTTTCTACTTGTTTTTACAGTTTGTGTGACCGCTCCACTCTTCCATGATACTTTAACATAAATTGCAAGAAAGACATGTTTGTTTGATATCTAACCTAACCCATCATTTCCTTTACCCTGGGGTCCTAACATTATAGGTATCAGAGAAGCCCTATTTCTGTAGACACCTTTTTGCCTTCTAGAACAGGGGAGAAGTTGCTGAATACCCTGAGTAATGTGACCCATGTAAGAATAAATGTGCAAATGATGCTACCGGTAGGTGTTGTTCCTTTTAGCTTCTTGAATAAGGTATCCAGATATTGGCACTTGACTAACTCAGAATTAGGAGTTTTATCAAGAGAAAGCTTCCTCTCAGTCTGTCTGCCATCTATGAGTTGCTATGGAACTAAGTTTCAGCTCTTTGAAGGGTCTGAGTTTCTTGCTTTCCCAGTGTGGCACTGTATATGATTAGGGCTAAGAAAACATGCAGTGCTAATGTGAAAGTACAGACCCAGAGGAAAACTTGTCTCAGATGAGCTGTCACTTACCATTTTGTCCAGAGTTTTCATCTCAACTTATTGAGCTAAATTTATTCTTCTGATAACTCCTTGTCTTGCTGCTGTTTGGCTCAGCATGCCTCCCATCCACAGCAGAGGGAGAGCTCCTGTCAATCTGTAAACTGTCACAATAGCATCCTCGCTCACCCCCACCCCATTTTTTTTGTATAGTAGATTTGGGAACTTGCATCAACTGTTAAGAAAAGCCCCTCATCCAAGGAGACCCATTCAGAGCCTATTTACTCGTTAAGGTTAGAGAATTATCCTCTGCAAGAGCTCTCAAACAGCAAAGGTGCCATGCAAAATTAATCTGGGTAAACCGTCAGATTACAGCTGGAGAGTAATACGTTTGAGGTATCTGCAGTGACTAGTAGGGCAATTGGGATGCATAGCATTAAGAACAAAGCTGAATGAGTTGATTATTTTAGCATAGAAGAGGGTCAAAATTTTGTGACGTTCCTTTTTTAAATTCATCCCATTTTTTTTTTGTCTAGGTCCAATTTAGAGACTGCAGAAGATTAATCTCAATAAGAACATCAAATATAAATGAACATCCAGTCTATTTTAAGAATGAGTTGCATAATCACATAAAATATTTGCAAATTACAACAACAGAAGAAAAATATCACAACCAAGTAATTCAGTAACCTGACAAAAGAACCACGTCTATTTTCCCAGCGTGTCTTATATGATAATAAATAAACTATGTTGAAAAAGGGTTCAAAATAAAACAGTAAAAACTCATGGGTTGCCATCTGCTTGGAAAAAGTTCTGGATGGTGCCTCTATAACATGGCCCTGATCAAGAAGAAAGTGAAAAACTCTTAGAGGAGTAACTACAATGAAGAAAGCCATATAAATACATGGACAGGTAGATGAAAGGACATTAGCATTTTCAATCTTTTTTTAATTCAGTCTTGAAAATCACAATCTAATTATAATCGGAACCTTCGTGCTATCTTGTCTCATAACATTAATGTTAACAATAAAACAGTAATCATTAATATTATTGCAATTAAATTATAATAATTATTATGGGAACAAAATGAGGAGTCTCTTCCTTCATAAAGGAAGACTTCAGGATTTCATAGAGCTGAGCTACAAAACACTTTAACCAAACTCAGAATGAAGTTCTCAGAATTGTCTGATATTTAGAAGACAGTGTTGCTATTGTTAATGACATGGAGGTTTTCTTTACTCTACAGATCATATGACTGAAGTGGTATTCTTCATTAAAGATCTTTTGTGAGTAAAACACAGGACAGAATGACAAGCGAATTCAACAGATCTGTGTTATTTAGAAAACCTCTCAAGTCCAACTTTTCAAATCATTGTAATGAACATCAAAATAAATGCACAATCTCCAACAATTTCCTGTAACACAAGACCTTAAGCCCCAGAAATGTAGCCAATACAGTTAAGCCCTTTAGCCCAAAGAATGTAACAGGCCAGTCACAAGACTAAAAACTAATGGACCCTTCTTAAAATATAGGGCTATGACTTTTCGGTACCCTCGTCTGCCATCAAAATGGGAATCATATATCCAACAGATATATTTTTAGGTGTAGTTAATAAGTGATGATAAAGTATGGTGAGGCCTTTGGATATAGTAAACATTGCATTAAACTGTAAAGGGCAAAGACCATCTTTCTGTTCTTGTTAACACACAGGGGCTTGGTGTCCTAAGAGCTTAAGAGCAACTACAAGACAAATGAATAATACTAATAATTGTAAGTATTGTTAACTGTTAACAAAATACAGCTTTGCTCTGAAACGGTAACCCAGTACAGTTTTGCCAAAGCCATTTTGTAACGTGATTGCTGCTAGCATGTGGCTTTGTACCACATGGACAGGCACTTTTTTTTCCTCAACATATGCACTCCTATAATTGCAACACCATTGGCAACTACTGTGAGTGAGGATCCAAACTGTGAGATCTGGAGAAGCATACATTCACATCTGAAAGCAGTTTCAAACAGAATTGTGAGTCATAGACTGGACTAGCCCATGCAGAGATGTACAAAATATAAATTGAAAGATAACACAGGTGAACAAGAGGACGCATGTTTTTCATGCCGAGAGTATGTGATTTGATTTATGTAGATCATGCTATGGTTTAATTAATGACTTTGACTATTCAGTACTCAGGATCTGTTTTTAAAACCAGCTTAGGCATTTGGCGATCATTGATTATCTCCCAAGCTGATGGTGGTAATTATCAACATTAGCACACCTGCCAGTCTTTATTTAAACTCTCTCAAGACTGAATTAAAAGCATGGACACTAAATTATCTTGTCCCCTCCTTCTAGATCCTATTAAGATACAGTTCATTCAAGTTGCAAGCAAGCCCACAGTATGCATATCCAGAAACGAAGAGATGGAGCACTCAGTGCTAAATTGTATTCCAGAGGGATGCACAACAATGCCATAAGCAATATCGAATTTGGGCCAAATGTTCAAGAAACTGGTATGTTCAAACTGGAGAAAGGCAACTACAGATGGATCCACTGGAGTGAGAACCTCCTCTGTGAAGAATGCTTAAGTGAGGCCTACATAGTATACAGGACTAGTGCTGCTGACAGTAGGGTAACAATTTGTAGGGTAACAGTAGGGCAAGTAAGGCATAAGCCTAAGTGGGGGCTCCAGAATGGAGCTGAGATGTTGCCCTAGCCTCAATTCCCCTGTCTCCACCCCCACCCCCACCCCCTGCACTTTCCCTTCAGCAATTCTGGCTCTGGAAGTAGGAAGAACATAACAGCCAGGGGGGCAGGCATAGTGCAGCAGCAGCTGCTGGAAGTGGGGGAAGATGCCACCACCTTTTTTGCTGCCAAAACTCAGTGTTTACATGGATGCTCGCAAATCAAGGCGGTGCCATACCCCTGCAGAAGTGAACATCCAGTGGCTTCCCTTATAACACATGCTGCCACCTCCTAGATGCGGTACTGGCTAGTAGGCCTGGGCGAAGTGGCTAGTATTTGCTTCAGATTAGGATTCGGCTGATTCGGAGGACAGTGATTCGATTTGGTAATTTGAATCGCTGTCCTGAATTGCTTCGGCTAAATGTGATTCAGAGATTCCGCTGCCGCCAAATCAGCCGAATCTCTGAATCATACAGGCCCCCTCCCTTGCCCACTCTCCCAGCCCTGTCAATGGCTGCTCTGCCCCAGTGAGGGCACCTGTATACATGATGGATCTCTGCTCCAATGCATGTTAATTAGCATGCTCCAGCAGTCTGTGCATCACATGTATTCAGTGCCTTGCATTTCAAAATGGTGTTGGAGCCACTTGAATGGAAGTGCCCCCACTGCCATTCTGAAGCACAGGGCATTGAATACAGGTAACACTGTGGGAGCTTTAATTAGAACAGCTCTGAGAGCATGTGCATAGATGCTCTGAGACTAACTGGTTCAGAGAAGCATGAGCCTTCATAAGAAACAACTTATTTGGACAAATGCTAGGAATGTTCTAGCTTTAGCATCTGCCAAAGTAAGTTGTTGACTACAAAACCTAATGCCACTCTAAACAGTTAGTCTCCAAGGGCATCTTTACACATGCTCCAGGGTGGTGGGGGGAGCTTTAATTAAAATGGTCCTTGGGAGCTTTATCTAAAGCTCATTCAACAAACTTTAAAGTGCACCCACCACCATTTTAAAGCACAGAGATGCTGAATACATGAGATGCTGAGCCTGCTGGAGCATGCTAATTAACATGCTTCATCGAGTCTACGCCGATGCGCTGTAATTACAGAAGGTCAGAGTAGGTGTCCCCCACCTCTACAGGCATGCTAAGGTGCCACCCTGCCCTACCTTCTGCCTGATTCCTGTGTACAACTGCAGATGCACCTTTCAGGACACAACTTTCACCCACTCCCCTACACCTGACATTTCTGAAGATCTGTTTATATGTAAAAGGGTAGCTGTTCAGGACATACATGGGAGTTCAGGCACCCAAATCCCACTGGCTCTTGGTGGAACTTGGGCACCTCACTCTCCTTACGTGCCTTTGAAAATCTCATCCTAAAAGGAGCACTTCACTATATGGCCACTTTACACAAGAACCCATTGACCCAGGCTCATCTTGAGCCAGCTTTCTCAAAATGAAATCCTTTGCTTTATCCCTTTGTTGCAAACTGGATGTGAAAAATATCGCCAAAGAAGCCAGCCCAAAAATAGCAGGGTTGGTGTTGCTCTGAAGAGCTCTGTTTCTTTTTATTTTACATTTGCTTTCTTTCATCAGGGCTTTGCATGTATGCACTTGACTGGGGATTAATAGGATTGTTCAAATGAGCCAGGATGGAGAACTAGAGAGAGAGAGAAAACAGCCCGCAGACAACTTGAAGATGTGAATTTTCTTGGCTCAAGCTTTGAAGATAAAGCAGTGCCCTAGGGACGGTGGTAAAAAATAAGCTCTCGATTAAGCATCAGGCACAAACTGACCAGCATCCAATCAGATTTGTTCTACTCAGTTTCATTGGAACTGTAATGTGTTAACGTCTTTGTCATTTTAAAGTTATACTGCTTTATTTTATATTCCAGTTCTGGCAAATGCATACATGGGATAAGGCATTTTAGCCCAAACGATCATGTTTGGACAGATTACATTTGTTTTGTATTTTATTATTTTAAAGTGTATATAGTAATGATCTAACTAAAAGTTTTCCCTCATAAAACCTCTCTGAAATGTGTCACAAAACTGAAGTTATCTCTTATGCTAATTTATCTTCTATCTTAGGCTGATATGGCTTCTACTATGTGTCGTTTCTTTCCTGAGTTTAATACACCATTTTCTGTTTGACAATCAAAGTGTTCCTTTCTGAAGAGGAGTTTTACCTTGTGTCAGTGATGCATAGCCTTTGCTTCTGGAGCAAGAAGCAACTCCTCTGGCTCTACATCAAATCTTTGAAGAGTCCAAGGGTTTGTTCCAGCTAATACATGAGGGAGCAGCAAGTCAATGAACTGGAGGTGCTGTAATCTTTTCCAGTCTTTCCAAGTTTTGGGGGATGTGAGGGAATGTATGTGCCTACCTTTAAACAGCCAGGAATGTGAGGACAATTTGACATACAACTCTTTGTTTCCTCAGTAGCTGTAAAAGGGTGGCACAACCACTTCTGGGCTACATCCAGAAATGTACTGGATTTTTATAATGTCTAATTAAAATCAACAAAGTGCTGGGTAAAGCATTGATATCACTTTGTCTTTCATGGGTAAATTTACAGACAAAAGCTGAACAGATGTAATCAGTTTTAAACCAAGGTGTGGAAATTCATACACAAAGTTGCACTGGCTTAACAAAGTACATTGATTTAAGTTAAGCCTATGCAACTACAGTACATAAATAATACTTGAAAATAATAAAACAAGTGCAGGAAGTAACACTGTTCCATGATAGATATTAGTTTCACTGCATGGTATCACTAACTGACTGCTCTTTGCATTGCTTCAATAATACACTGAAGTTGCTTTCATTTACTTCAGAGGCTGAATTTGCTTCCAGCTGGCACCAGGGTTGGAAGGCTATAAAGCCTGGCATAAAACTGTTTCTGCCATGATCCTCTAGGTCCTGTATTGATCAGGTCTTGGCCAGACCCAAGGATTCAGGCCTCAGTTCTCAGCACCAAGCATCTTAATTATGGCAGCAGTATGAGCAGTACTGTATGAATTGGATAATTCCTGATGGGGTCTTTCTGGTCACTGCAATAAGACTTTTTACTACCATAATTAGCATTCATGTAAATAGACTATGGAACTTTAGCAAGGTCTTATTTAAATCTAACAATAATAAAAGGAACCCCATTCGGTTTTCCTTTTATCATACAGTTGTGAGGAAGTGTTAGCCCCATTTTATACACGAGTAGCTGAGCCACAGAGAAGTTAAGTGACTCCCCAAAGAAGCTGGTAGTTGCAAAGAGACTAGAACCCACGTTTCCCAAGTCCCAGCTTCACACCTAAGCTGCCAGGCCCTCCCTACTATCTCTGCTTGCATTCTGTGATTGCTAGTTTAATGCTGTTTCATCCTGCTCTTGTGGGTTATAGCAGGCTACTGAGCTTGAGGGAGATATTTGTTTAAAATTCAGTGTTACAGTGTTTTAGAAAAAAGGTGTGGGGGGAAAGACCTTACCATGGGAATTCATCTAACAAAAGCATCAAGGCATAATTGTTTTCTGACTTAAAAAAATAACAGGCAAACTGTGAACTTAAAAAATTGTAATTGTTTTACACAACCAAAAGAGATAGTATTCAGGAGGAAAATGGCTTTAAAGATACATGAAAAGGACTTGCTTTTCTGAGACAAATAGCATATGTTCAACCAAATAAAGATAAATACAAATACAAGGCTTTAAAAGTTGTGATGAAAGTTTTGAAGGTTCTTTTAAGAAAATAAAATAAAAGGTTTCATTCTTTCTACTTTCATGCCCCACATTGGCTGGTGACATGCCATTCTTGTCTACACCATCACAATCCTTTCCATGGGAGTGCAGTGCAGTGCAGTGTCAGAGATTCAAGAAAATAAAGGTCACTTCATATGAAGTGAAATAATAAAAGCAAAACCAAATAAAGGAGAAGCCGTCTGAATGAGACTAAGCAGCAACATTGCTACATGTGTTATGTTCAGGAAATGCTGTACCCAGCAAATGATGTCTGTCATCCAGACTTTCTCCCAATCATCTTCTTCCACCTCCAGCTCTATCCCAGAACCTAGATGCTCTCTCTGACATCCAAGCCTTAATGTGCAAAGCACTGTGCAAATACTTAACAAGACACAGACCCTTCCCTGAGGAGGTCACAGATTAAATAGACAAATTGCTCAAAAAAAATTGATACACAAAGAAAATGAATGGGTACAAGGCACAGACATTCAGTGACTTGAGTCAGAACTGGCAACTGAGATGGCATTTCTCAAACCCCAGTTCCGGAGCTAAGTGTACAAGGCCCTACTTCCTTCCTGAGCGGACTCTGCCAAATGGGCCTGATACGTCTCTCACTTTGACTAGTTTTAAACTTGTGTAACTCTTTTGATCTCATCTGAACTTCGCCTGATTTAAGTGAAGGGAAAATAAAGTTGAATGTGCCATGATCCTGCACTGTTGACTCAGGCACAGTTCATATTGGTTTGAATCACCTCCTGAGTAATGCTGTTTACATAATTATGCATACTTCACTCATTTCCATCACTAACCTCTTTAACTGTTGCTACAGAGAAATTCCTCATAGTTCTTTGGGTGGCGTTTGTGATTGTGATAAAAATACCTCACATTTGTATAGTGCTTTACATTTTCAAAGCTCTGTACAAACAGAATGACGATGGCCCATTTTAAACTGCAAGGAAATAGGTCAAACAGCAGGAGTAGTTATTTTATTGCACGTATGTGTGGGTTTTGCATGTTGCATTTCTCAATCCACCTCCTTTATTACAACTTTTCATTCTGCTCATTAAAAATCACTGCATTGCTTCCACATAAGTTCAGCTTCATTGAACCACAAGCAATCCCCTTTTCTACAACAGAGCATGAGTATTATGTACGTCCAAACCCAGTAGTGAAATTGTGGGGGTGGGGGGAAGGAGCAGAACACCCACCACAGGCTCTGACCTAGAGGGGGTTGCCAAAATGCCCCCCCTCCAGGAGTCTTTGCTAAAGCAGGCACAGCCCTGGCACATAGAAGTGAGGCAACCCTGCATCCAGTAGAAAATGTGAGGAAGACTTGAGCAACCCCTTCCTTCCCCAGGACTTTTGTCATGGGAGGTGCAGCTCCTTACCCAGTAGTGTATGTGGTGGGCGGAGCAAACAAGGCACCTGGGGTAACCTACACTGCAGGGCTGTTGCCTCTGAATGTGGTACACTGGATGCAGCAGCCCTGTGGTGTGGATGCCACAGGAACCACTCCTGGTACCTTGTTTTCTTTCTCCCTCATCATCCCCCCGTAGTCCCCTCCACCATACACTACTGGATGAGAAGCAAAATTTCTGGGAGGGCTGTCATTCTGCTTGACCCCCCACCCCCATATAATATTGAGCAGAGGGTGGCCTGGCTTCAATGGCTGGGCTACTTCTGCAGTAGCAGACTCCTGGAGGAGTGGGGCGGGGGTGTGGTGAGCTTGCTCCTCACCTGTAGCAGTGGCTGTTGATGGACTGTGGAGAGAGCTGGGGGGAGGTAAGATGTTTCCATCCCCGCCTTCCCTGGTATCCAGTGGCCAGGACCTCTTCTCAGGCCATTGCAGGAACCTCTGTCCAAATCAGTTAACGTGTGAAATAAATGCAGAATATTTCTTCTTACATTTAGATTATTTTAAGGACTTCTCATTAAATTGTCCTACCCACCCTCCAGCTACATCTTTAGGACCTTAGGTCACCTATCTTCAATGGCTATGGTCCAGATAATAAAAAAAAATGTACAGAACTACAAGGCAAGACAAGACCAAAGGGGATCATTTATCACAAGTGGCCAGCTCTTGGAGTAA
The DNA here is from genome assembly GCF_052110815.1 of Crocodylus siamensis. Classification (NCBI taxonomy): domain Eukaryota; kingdom Metazoa; phylum Chordata; order Crocodylia; family Crocodylidae; genus Crocodylus; species Crocodylus siamensis. The sequence goes on along the minus strand of NC_143396.1, from coordinate 270,957,873 downwards.
GTAGCATATTGTCATAGAAGCTGAGTTGCCATTAGAACAGATGGACAAATGAACTAAAAAATTTGAGGGTCACATCCTTTTCGAAACATTGCCCCGACTGTGGTGCTAAGCCCTTAACAGTGTGCCCCTGAGCTCTTGAGAAAATCTGGCTCAAATTCAAGATTGGTCCCAAAACATCAGATATTGCAACCACCAAAACAAAGCTATCTACCCAAGATGGCAAACACTGAGTGAGATTCTGTAGCTTTTCGCATGGGAAACTCCATTTAAAAGTTCATAAAGCAGCTCAGAAAAAAACAAACTGTACACAGAATGATGATAGATAAGCATTAAAGGAAGTTGTAGGTACACAAAGGGATATGGGTTGTGTGACTCATAGTGATGTAGCTAAGCCACAAGAATAGCAAACCCATCAGGTGATGAGGCAGCAGAGAAAGTGTTTCTAGAGAAGAAAGAGGATGAGTGTTCTCACCCCAAGAAAGTCACAAAGGATTTTTTTTTTCTACAGAAAGGAAGACATTTTCTTGTGTAAAGTAGAACTATTACTACACATTCACAATGGTACATGCAGTTACCTGGGTGTAAGTGAACATATGCACTAAAGGCATCATTTTGTTCATACTACCCCAGTAGTTTTGTTTACTTGAGCTTCTTTTTCCTCTCCTCTTGTTCAAGTGCTCTGGGGAAGAGTTATAAGAAAGGCTGCTGGAGACACAATAGAAGAAAAATGTTTAGGGGGGAGATGGAGGGTGAGGGGGGCAGGAAGATTGTTAGGTTGGCTGGCTTCCATGCATACTAGTGCTGAGAGCTGGGCAGGCCACAAGGCTAAGGGAGTCTTTGCCACTCTTTCTGTATACTCCCTTATTTTGATTTGTGGTTCTAGAGTTCCTCTCCTGCTGTGCAGGCCTGCATGCCTATTGCTGTGTTTTCTTTCTGTTTAGCTGTGCCACCAGCATGCAGCACATGAGAGGGACTCCTTTAAAATAAAAATTGGTCAATAATGCCTAAGGCAGGGATGTGTCAAAAAAATTCTGGGGAGAAGGAAGATGGAATAAAAACCAAGAAAAGAGCAAAGCCATGGCAAATAACAAGTAACTAGCAACCAAGATGACTCTAATTATTTAACCACAGCATCCACAATGCATAGCCAACAATATTAATTTAGCACAATGCACAAAGTAGCTATAATCCAACAAAAGACAAAACATGTGAGGAATGAAATATAGGTCTCTTTTTCCTTGCTTATTGCTGGATGAGAGCAGAATGCCCAACTCTGATTGTTAACTCTCTTGTTAAGAGTGCCCTGATCCAACCAATCGCTCAAGTGCACAGGTATAACTTTTATGTTTGTGAGAAACATTGTTGTGGGATATCTGACAGGGTTAAAGTTAGGTACATACTTAAATACTTTCCTAGGACAGCATGTTTGGAAGCAGCAAATGTTGGATAAACTGGGCACAACTACACATGCCCCTATGGTGCCATTGTTACTGTGCCATCATTTAGTACTTCCTTTTGTATGTACTAAATGACAGCAAAGTAACAGCCTGTACTGTGCTGGGCTGGCAGCACAGTTATTTTTAGCCACTACATCACCACTGCAACATGCTGCGGTGAGGGGGTATATTGCTTGCTACAGTGCCATAGTGTCTCATGCAGATGTGCCCATTAACACCAACTGATCCCATCTTTCTCCTGTTTGGGTCCCTTTTAGTTTCTTCCTTACAATTGCAAAGTGTTCCCCATTGTCTAAGATCAAGGTTTGTATACTGAGAAATGAAGTGGTAAGAATTGCTTGCCACTGTATGGCATCAATCTAAAAATATTAGATGGAAGCCAGCCTTCACCTATCTTAGGTGCTAACATGGTTTCTGTTATTGTAGTACCTGAGGCCCTCTGTAGTATGTATATTAGAGTGTCAGGAGAGTAGGGGTGGAAGGGACCTTATGACGTCATCTAGTGAAGTAACCCACTCAAGACAGGACCATCCCTGACTGAAACCATCCCAGACAAGTGTTTGTCTAAACTTCTCTGGAGGTGGAGAGTCTAGGTGGCCCGTTCCAATGCTTGACTGCCCCGACAGTCAGAAAGTTCTTTGTACTCTCCAAAGTAAATTTCCTTTGCTGCAGCTTGAGTGTTCCTAGTCCTAGGAGTCCTAGTCCTAAACCATTGCTCCTAGCCCTTATGGCCACAGGGAAAAGCTGATCTTCATCCTCTCTATAATCACCCTTCAGGCATTTGAAGATAATTATCAAATTCCCCCCCCCCCGGCCTTCTCTTCTCCAGACTAAATAATGTTTCAGCTTTTCCTCATAAGTCATGCTTCCCAGGCCTCTAATCTTTTTATTGCTTCACACTGGACTCTTTCCAAACTGTCTACATCCTTTTTGAAGTGTGGGGCCCAAAACTGAATATAGTACTTTCTGTGAGGCCTCACCAGTGCTAAATAGAGTAGAAGAATCACTTCTCTTGCTTTGTAAGTGACACTCTTGTTAATACAACTCATATACTATTGGCCTTTTTGGAACAAGAGCACAGTGTTGGCTCCTATTTAGCTTATGATCTACTGTAATCATCAGATTTATCTTTTTAAATAAACCACCAGGTTTATTTATCTTCAGAAGATCCCTGAAGCTAGGCACTGCCATTATCCCCATTCTACCAGTGGAGAACTGATGCACAGGGTAGCAGTTTTTTGGAGGAGACAGAAACAAAACCTTGGTCTTCCAAATCCCAGGTGATCATTGAAACATCATTTCTTTAGTAAAATGAGCCTGGTTGTGGGTATCATTATCAGTTTTCTCATGTGCAAAGTTGTACATCAAACCCTATGCACAAGTCTTGGGATTGCTAAAGTTTGTACTCAGAAGCTCGCTGTGCATTTCAAGCCAGGGGTTAGTGTGACCCTTTGTATAAGATACCTGGCAGCAGACACTATATTTGCCAGACCTTGCTTACACTATGCTGCTTGCAACACCAAAAGTCCTTGAGGCAGACAGCAGCCACCACAGGGAAGCCACCAGATTGTGTGCCCACCCATATGGCTTTGGCTGGTTCACTGTGACATCTGACAGAACTGCATGGTTCCTCTTCAGCATCTATGCTAGCAGGGGGCAAAGTGCACCCTGGGGAGGCACAGCTGTTAAAGGGGCTGCAGTATCTGGGTGTATTTATAAGTACTTTGTCAGAAAGCTGGTGGTATTCTGCTGGGTTCTACCGACAGAAGATGTAGATGGGACCCGGCTCACAATTTTGGTGGCAGGAATCAAGTTCTTAACTCAAGTTCTGCCAGAAAGTCTATGTGGTACAGATCAGGTCTCAATCTCACACTTAGAGAATGAGGAAGAGCCATAACCTCTTTGCCCAGAAACCTGGATTAAGAATGCATTTATGGTCCTTGCATTGTAGTCCTGCCTCTTCTCCATGGGACTACACTGACAGTCAAACAGCTATCAAACATTTCACAGCCCTTTCACAGTCAGGGCTCTGAGTACAGGTGTAGCTGAATATTATTGGTCCCATGGCTATGGTCAAATATTCTCTTAAAGTAAGAATGAAAAAAAAAGAAAAAGAAACCACAAGTGTTTATTTCTGTAAATGACCAAGTTGATTGTACTGACACAGCCCTCCACAAAAAAAGAATGTGCTCAAAGAGTGACTCTAAGTACTGACTATTTTATATCTTAAGTACGGGGAACTTTTCACAACTGGTTTCAAAACAAACTGAGTAAAGAACTAGTGCATGCAATGGATAAAGATCATGGAAGTCTTAACACTTTGACACAGAGCACATTACTGTACACAAAGTGTAATGCAATAGCTCCCTTATTTATGCCTGTTTTGCAGAAAGCAGAAACTGTTCTTACTATGCGTTACCCCTATTATGTTCTGTCTTGGGAACCTGAGACCCTTTGAATCTGTCTTCTGAACCATTTTAATATGCAAGAGAACAAAAGAATTGCAGTGTTACTGATGAATATATTGTAAAGCCAAAGCCATAATTACAAATAGCAAATGGAAAATGTATGCATTTAGATACAGAGGGGAAAATGTACCATGTGTAAGTACTGAAATATTTCACTGTATTTATATTGTTTAACCCTCCTCCTTCAAAGAAATCTTTCTCTGAATATTCTCTTTGGACACTGAAAGTGACACCAAAGGGAGGGAGGAATCAGTTTTCATTGATGCAGTGACTAAGGACTGTGGTCTCTGACCCAGACCCTTGACCCTTTATGTCTGTAGCATTATATACAGTGTCTACTGCTATCAGCACAACCTTGTTATTCAGCTTTTGTACTGTGCATATTTAATTTCAAGCCACATTTCAATGGCAATGAAAAAAAAATCACCCTCTTTTAAGTGTATGATTCACCAGCTCTTTAGAGTCAGTTGGTGGCAGATGGGCAAGTGTGAAAACTTCTATTTGTGATCTCACACTATATAATGAGCACAGGCCACCACTGGAATCATAGTTTCTACATGGAGAGCCCTCTGCTATAGACTGTGCAGTTATTTCAGAAATGGGTTTTCTTAGCTTATGAATCAATTGTGATTCAGCCATAAGCCCCAAGCAAGTGATATTGAACTGGTGCACAGCCTTAGAAAAAGCATGTTGTGACCCTAAATTATAAGTTGTTTCAAAGCTTGCCTCTGCTTCATAAAGGAAATGTCCTGACCCTGTATGACACTTCTTATGTCCTTCTGTTTTTTATGTACAGGGGCTATATGTATGCAGCCTTAATTGCACACAGTGAATCTTCCCTGCAAACTCACTTGGGCAGATTTTCTGAATCATGCAAAATGGCAATTAGTATCAAGAAGACAGTGATCATGTACCAAAGGGTGAAAGAACCAATACCTGGCATCACTCTGGAGGATAAATCTATTGGTATTGTTGACAGTTTTTGCTAGTTGGGTTCTATGATCAGCAGCAATCTTGACCTTCAGATTGAGATGACTAACAATAGGAAAAGCAACTAAGAATGTCCGGCTGTTACAGAAATGTGTATGGAATAACAGCAAGCTATCAGCTAAGGTGAAGATATGAAAGAACAAGACTTGTGTGCTGTCATCCCTGCTTTACGGTTCAGAAACATGGGCTACATATGCTAAGCACATCAAGAGATTGAAAAGCTTCCACATGAGAAGTCTGTGTAAGATCTTGAAAATAAAGTGGGAAGACAGCATATCCAACACAGGTGCCGGAGCATGCAGGACTGATGCACTTAGAAATCACTGTCTGGATGGAAAGTTTGTGGTGGATCAGCCATGTCAGGAGAAGACTATATCATCAAGAATATTTTGTATAGTGAGATTTAAGACAGCAATAAAAAGCGGAGTCACCCTATATGATGGTACCATGATATGTACAAAAATGATGTGAAGTCATTCAACATTAGCATAGAACGCTGGGAGGAGCACGCAGAATCCTGTCCAATCTGGAGGGAACATCTGGCACTGGGAGCAGCTCAACATGATGCATCTTTGATCCAGAGGATGGAAGCAAAGCAAAAAAGAGGAAAGCAGTGTGCTGTAAAGTTGGACTCCAACTTAGACAACATATGGATCTGTGAAACTTGTAACAAGCTGCGTCGCTCTCAAATTGGGTTTGTCAGCCACAAACGGATTCATCAGGCATCTGACTAGACCTCTTATGTGTACACCATAATCCAGAGGGTTGACAGTTGCCTACAGGGCCTTTACTTGCCAAGGTTTATTTGGCCTTTGCTCCAAAGAAGCTGTCTTGATTTGTCCTTTGGAAAGAACGGTATCAAGACTACATCCACATCCTTTCCACCGTGGGCACTGTTTTGTGGGAGGAGAGAAAACAACTGGCTAGGGACTGCAATCCTGCCTGCACATTCTCAGTGCAAAGAGCTTTCTCTATGCAAGTGAGCCAGGGGTGATTTGCTTCTCCTTACTTCCTGGCACTTGTGTAGAAAAAGGGTCATAATCTGCCCAACTACTTCATTTCCATTATTTTTAAAGACACTATTTAAATTAAAATATTTGCATAACTTTTATGTTCCTTATATAATGCCTACTGCATCTGAGAACACCTCCAAAGTTTGGAATTTATTTATATTATCTTATCTTAAAATTTTAACCTTTACCTGGCTTGTATATTTATTTTTAGTTAAAAAATATGGCTCCATTGAAGAAGGTCCTGTACAAACCAGGAACAAAGAAAATTAATCCTTGCCCTTCTAAATTTCAGAATCATGATGGCAAGCAGGATGCAAGAGGTGAAAGAAACAGAAAAATAGAGATAATGGGTTTGGAGGAATGAAATAACCATAACACAGTGAGTTGTTTAGTACCAAAGCAGAAGTCTCAGTTTACTACACACCTACCCAGTATCAGGAAAGGAAGTTTTAATTTTCATTTTAATTTCCTTACCCTTCTGTGATTTCTGTATTTGGCAAAGAACAAAGACTGAATCCTAAAAAGTGCTGAGTACCTTCAATTGTCTCATTCCCAGTTTGGCATTTCAAAAACTAAGGCCTCAAGTAAAAATATTGTGAGAGAAATTATTTTGTGAAGCAAAAAAAAAAAAAATGTTAGAAATCACATCACTTCTTGATAGATATTCCATATTCTTCAGACCGTAGAGATTCACCAAGATTACCTTCTCCTTTGGCAGCCATTGGTCTTGGGAGATGATGGAGATTACACCTTTGGTCGGTTATTGGGTACCACCACAGCTTCTTGAGTGGCTGAGGAGTCCAAAGTGCAACAGGCAGACCCTCCAGCAAGTTGCACTTATAAACTCAGTTGAGCTTGCAATAAACTTCTCTGAGCTTGCGAGCTGGTTGTATGTGATAGCAGACTGCCTTCAAGTTGACTCTCTAAGCTCCAAGCATTGAATCAGCAGACTATGGTAGGAAAATACCTTATTGGCTGGGGGAATGCCCAGCTTGAGGCAGGCAGTAAGTTTCCAATGAGGTATGATGACCTCTTCCACCACTGGAGATGACCCCTGGTGCATGGATCTGTGCCAATCAATCCATGACATAACTGGTAACTGTTGACTTCCATTTGTTTAAACACCTTGACAAAGCTGGAATGGCCTCTCCAGGGCACAAAAGCCTGGGCATTTGCTAGATGATCAAGAGTTGCTCAAGCATCAGAATCACCCTTTTGACTTTGCTGACTTGTCCACTGGAAAGGTAGAACCAATACAATGTGTGGCCAGGAAAGTTGTAGGACCTGCTGGAAAAAAGATTGAATAATCACCTCACAGCCTTAGGGTCTCCACTCCAGATTTTCTTTCAGGGTTCACTCCCTTAGTCTTCATGTCTCCTGAGGCAATCCACAAGTCAGTGATAGTAGGTACTATGATCTTCTGCCAGCTTTACTGTTGGGAAATATCCTCTTCTACTGGGGCTGCTGTGGTGATGACCAAAGGACAGTTTTAATAATGAGAACTGTCCCTCCTTACTAAGTTCAGCCTGCTGGCAAAAACATTTGCCTAAGGTGCAGCACACGGAGTCATTAGTAAGAGGTGGATGCAAGTGAGGACCAGTGATCCCAAACCACCTTAACAAGATGTCACCATTGAGAAACAAAGGTTCTACCCCTCCTCAAACATCCGGTGCGCCCCACCAAGATCATCTACACTGTTGAATATGTATAAGGAAGACAGAAGCTGGTAAGACACATGCATGTAAACACCCAAACCCTCAACTACTTGTCCAAACTGAACTTAATTTTGACCTCTTTTTGAGGATTGCCATTGTCTCACATGTGGTTCTATGGCATAGGTCAATGGAGTTCAGCGATAAAATTGGTATTGAAAACAGGATGAGTAAATAAATAACAACACTGAAGAAAAAAACATATAACCAAGAGAAGGATTCCAGTCTGTGGATGATTTGTAAAGACTAATTTTAAAACAGATCCAAGAAAGTTCTAAAAGGAAATATGTTGGTCAGCCTTAATACAGATACTTTGTGTTCTCATTCACAATGTTGTAAGAAAAGTAAAATACTGTGAATTCCCCCTTCACAACACAATGGGATTGATTTAATAAATGTTCTTTTAATTCTTGCCCATCTTATCTTAAAGGCAAGGAATATGAATGCATCTTGGTTTTGGACCTATTGTTGTTATTTACAGTAACATGCACTATGTGCCAGGAGTTTTTTACAGAACCAAGGATCTTTGTCCCTGCTTCAAAGCATAAAAGATATAGATGGAGATCAGAGGAAATGGAGTATTAGGTAAGAGTAGACAATTCTTTTTTCTTATTACACTTAGATGGATTAGGGAAATTTGCTACCTCAATCCTTGACAAGAAGAATCTAGTTTGGCTGCATCTATAATAAAATTAAAAGGATGAACTCTAAACGTAGGCTTCGTATTAGTTATTCCTTGCTCAGATTCCATCTTCTAAAACTTTACAATATCAAATCAAGAGATCAGCAGTGTATTTTCTGTGCTCAACAAGCTTAGAGGTATTTGTTTAAAACAACATCTGAGCTCCTCATTTCTGTGTAACAGTAGATTATGAGCCCATCACACGTTTATTTGTTTTCATGACATCCACCATCAAACTGTCGGCATTTATGTTGACTTTTTTTAGAACCTAACCAGAAGCCTAGATTTCAACAATCACTAAGATGCATGGTGTTTGAAATCAAAATTGTGAGTCCAGAAAATGTTATTTGATCTCATGGCTAGTTTTCAGTAAGCAGGAAAGTTAAAATGATCACTTTTATTTAATTAGGCTCTATAGATGGTGATGAATATAAAGATAATTAACAAATATTTTTGGAGAAAGAGAAAACATCTTTCTTCCTCTCTCTCTCTCTCTCTTTCTCACTCTTTCATTCTAAAAAGCTCTGGCCCAGAGCCAATTATTATAAACTGGCTGTGCTGGCATGAAGCCAAGATGCTGATAATTTAGCATGAAGCCAAAATGGATGGCTTTTCTTTCCTTCCCCCCTCTCCATTATAGCTGTGTGACAAATTTTTCTACTGCCCAAATTTTCAAAAAATACTCATGGATCAAATTTGTTTTGGGGTGGAGGGACAAAGGGCTGATGTTGAAGGATATCTACCCTATATTGTATGTTTAGAAAAGGATATGCTGGCCTGTTTACAACTGACACAAGTTCGTCTGATGCCTCTTTTTATTTAGTGCAACAGATCACAAACTCAGATGTCCATGTCTTTTCCTGTGTTTTTTTTTTCTCTAGTACCTAAACAGACACAGGTGGAAGAGCATGAGTTTGACCCTAGGGATGCACAATATGTATGCCCTGGAAGCACACTGGAAGTAATAGGACATGGGGCCTTAAACTTTTACAGAAAAAAATGGGACTTGTGTGTGCACTGCTTGGCTCATTTGAGCAGAGTTTGATCTTTTTGTCTCTGAATCGAGTTGCCCCTAACAAATACTGATAAATACAAAATAATATTTCAATTATATGCCCTTCAGGAGAGGGTTTTCTTTTATTAACACTGTGGTACAGGGGGATGTTAAAATAATTAGAAACAACCATTCAGCCTGGTTTTTTAAGCTGAGCATTGTTTGCCTGGCTAGCAGAAAGCAAATGGATAGAAAGCTGGAAGTCCCTGCCCCCACCAACATGATTAAGTAGCTGGTCTTGGTGAGGAGAAAGTGCAATCAGCTCAAAAGAAGGGTGCAGGGTCACAGCTGCTGTTGTGTGATTGGAGGTTTTCTTGGTAATGAGTAGTCACCTGGTTGCTGAGGTGGCTATAAGAGGATAGATGTCCTGATTCTGTTTGGGGAACTTGATGGAGCCTTTTGTCTTTCTCCTGTGGATTTTACTGCAACGAGGTCTGACGTGACCCTCAGTTGCTATGTCTACAAAAATAAATGCATTTTAAGAGGACTAGATTCAGGGTGCTGTCACTTGCACCATTTGCAACTCATTGGAAAGTGGTGACCTAGTAAAGCTTGTCCATGTTTAAGAGATAGTCCTTGCCTGAAACGGAGCAATTTAGCAGCACCACGAGGACACTTATCACATGCTAAACTGCTTGAACGTGCACCTGCTTGGATTTTAATGGTGCTTTGTAAGTGTTCAGTTGAATGTGTGGCATCATTAGAGTCATCCTGTGCCTGAAGAAGGGAGATGCAAAGCTGGAAAATGGAGGTTTTCCTCACAGAATTCCTAGTATGGAATAGGCTGCACATTTATCTTCCACACAATAGAGGGCTATAATATCTGCTGTCATCCAGATGAGAACTTATGACTTCAGTCCCTCTTAATGCACCCTCTCCTCAAAAATATTAACCAAGGAAACCATGCAGAATGGAGTTGATTTGGAGTTAGCAGAATGGAGTTATCTTTAGCTTTGGGGAAAGCTGGGGGAACCTGCTGTACTGATTCTTCTCTCGACCCACCTTTAATTAGAGGCTTTTTCATGCCTTTCCATTGGCTCTCAGAGCAAAAAGAAGCAGAGTTCTTTAGTGAGCCCTTGGGGGCATACGTTTCCAGTTTACCAAAGAACTGCAACTGAACACACTGTTTCCAAATGCTTTCAAATTGAAATGGGTTAACAGGGATCTGGCAGAACAGGACCTCAGGGTGCAACTAGGAAGGTAATTAACTGGAAGATCTTTAATATAGACAAGTCTTACGTGATGCATTGCCGTATAGGTCAACATTGCAATTTTATATGTGATACGAGATTTAATTGGCAACCACTGTAAGGCCATGAACGGTGGAATAATATGTTGAACAAATATAATGTTGGTATAGTAAGGATTATACATTAACAATGCACACCCTTTTGCATCAACTGAAATTGGTCTCAGGTCCAGTGTAAGGGACTATATAATACAGACTTTGTACACTTTTGCCATTGTACTTGCATGCAGATGGAAAAGGTCAAATTTGCTCTTTAGACTACTCTGGCCTTTTTAATGTGAAGCATATTATGGGCAGTACCCATGAGGTAATTGAGATTCAGAAGGATTGTAAACTAGTGTAGCATGAACGTACAGGTGACCTGATCACAGACAAGTCATCATGCATGTGGTTATCAAATAGCCTGGTCCTGCCACAATCCATACATTATGCATAGGAGCCAGCTGGCCATTTATCTTGGCAGATATAAAGAAAACTTCAGATGGCTCTTGAGTAAATATACAGAAGTGGGAAAACAGAGACTGAACTCTTTTGCACTAGGTTTCCCCCAACATTTTCTGAACCACTGCATTTTTTTTTCAAAGCCAGTGATGGATATTCACCAGAGATGAAACTAATAAAAAGACCCTATTAATCTGTGCTACATAATGGAAGTATCCTCTAGATGAGACATTATAGGCTACTCAGCAGCTATTTAACATTGGCTCTTACTAGAGTCAAGTGGAAAAGAACTAGTGCAAAGCCAAAAAGGAGGTTTGAAAACATCTAGATTTTTGGCCTGGGTGGTTAAGCTTTGTAAATCTATCAGAGTGTAGTTTGTTTAAGCAAAGGGATTGCAGCACCTATTTCAGAGTGGTGGAGTTCATCAGAAAATGAGGGGGAGAAGCTTTCAAACTCAAGTGTGCAATGGAAGCTTAACTCATAAACAACAAGTCTGATTCACTATTATATTAATCCATCTGCAAACCAGGGAAATTCATCTGACTTCCTCAGGAGTGGAGTGGAGTGAAGTAGATGGCAGTGGGGTTCCTTTGCCATAGAAATGGAGTAACTTATTAACAAATCTGAATATCTCTTTAGCTATGTCCACATGGCTAACTGATTGCGCCAGGCAGTGGTGCCCTCAATCATGCTACGTGGTTTTGCGAGAGCTGCCTGCTCAATCACAAGCACTGTAGAAAGCTGGGGCTGAGCTAATTAGCACTGCTGAGGGAGAAAGTCCAGTGAAATGCACAGTGCACAACCCCCCATGCTAATTAGCCTGCCCAAACAGGCCTACGCAGCTCTTGGCTCAGGAAGCCACTTGCACAGAGACATGATGGCATATCTGAGGATGCCACATCCAGCACAGACGTTTACTGTGTGGACATGGCCCTTGATTCTATTTCTAGGGGGAAAAAGAATTATTTTATAAAAGCCAAACCCAGCAATACAACTTGAAATGCCTATTTGAGTACAATGGCCATAATGCCTGAAGGGTTTGGCTTATGGTATCCAGCCCTGAACCAGTGAGCTGCTTAAAGTCCTACTTAAAATTAAGCAACAAGAAGCCTCGATTACTTCAAACAGGATCTAGTGAGTTTAATGATTGAAGCATGGATGTGGGACTCTAAGTGCTCATCCCAATTTTAGCGGTCTCTGTGGTCTTTCCCATTTACAGGATGAAAATAACAATTTCCAACTCACAGAGCAGATGTGAGAAATAATTAAATGATGTTTGTAGTGTCCTGAACATGACAAGTGCTATAGAGTAAGTGTTAGTTTTATTATAGAGTCACACGGTTCACTTCTATTTCTCAGTCTACCCAGGTGTTATTCTGACCCCATAATACTCTGCCTTTTTCACCTGCGGTGTTTCCAGACCCCACAGAGGTGTTGGATCCTGATTCCAAACAACCTTTCGAGCTGCCTCTGCTTGCCTCAGTTGTTCTTAACCAGGCTGCTGCTCCACATTCCTGCCTGCATTAGAGTTTACTGATTAGAGTTATTACTCAATAACTAATAGATTTGTGTTGTGGGAAAAACTCCCCTGTGCCTCTGGATGTCTCCACACCACAGTGCAAACAGCTGCTCCAGCTCAACAGGACTCCTTTGACTGAGCAGTGTAAAAGTCTACTGCAACCCAGTGTGACCCCTCCAGACATGCAATGGAAAAGGCTAAGCCCAGAGCATACTTTCCCCAGTCTGATCCCACATGCTCCTGCAAGAAGCAGAGGGGTGTGGGGCAGCCCTACCTGTGCAGGAGCATGCAGGGTCAGACTGGGAATGACTGCAGGAAAAGCATGGACTCCAGCTGCCCTCCCATCTGCTTCCTCTTGAGGTACATAAGGCATTTTATCCTGGGTGAGGTGTCACCCACATTGCCCCCCTCCCCCCCTGCCCTGGAAGGGGCTTATGACACTCCAGAGTGCTCAGGCACTCTTGGAGGAGAATGACTGCTCTAAGCACTGGATTATAGGCTCTTCTGAGATAGGAGAATGTCATCCCATCATGTTGAAGCTCTTCCACTTTTCATGGCTTAAAGATTCACCAAGACAGAGAGAGCATCTGGATAGCACAGGGCCTACTCACTGGTTTACTCTTTTATATGTGGCATTCAGTGGAACAGGATATTGGAACAGAGGATTTTCCTTCTCCAGATAAGTGTCAAACCAGTAGATTAGAACATGTTGCTTACTCTTGTTCAACGAGGCTTGAATTATGCAGCTTGGAACATCTTCAGCGAGAGGGATTGCAGGTGCTCACCAGCCTTTCTCATTCCAGAATAGCTTGTAGCCAGCTGGTTGGGGCATTTTCTTGGAAAGCAGCAGAGGAGGAGGTTGACGCCCCTCAATCAAAGGAGGAATTTAATCTGATCTCCTGGCATCACTTCTTCGTCTGTCATGCTATATGTATGGTTTCACAGTGTGTTATGAGCAATGTGCTAGATTGGACACCTCAGGGGGACATATGGAAGAATAACTCATTTGAGGATTCTGATAAGACTTGGGCATGAGCTAGATCCTGAGTTACTTAGAAGTGACAAGACTGAAGGGCTACTGAATATGCCGGATTTAGGTGAAAATTTAAGCAACTATAGAGTCCAGGTGCTTGAATTCAAACAGGAATGAGGATATACTTCAGGCACCTGAGTCTTTGTGTGGATTGGAAAAGGACCCACATAAATAGCTGAAAGAATTGAGTCTCATCTGCATGGTGCCCAGCAACAACACCCTAAAGCATGTTATGTATCCAGGCAATTGGGCTTCTAAACCGGAAGCACTGGAACTGCATCTGCATTATGTTGTTACCAGATTAATTGGCACGGGGTGGGTTAATTGGCACAGTCACTCAGTGGTACTAATGAGCTCATCTGAAGTGCTGTGTGGATACAGCTCCACTGTTTTTGGTTTAGAAGGCAGCACTCAGGGAATGGTGGGGCATGATGGAGAGTACCACCATGGGGTGTAGTGAGTTAATTGTGTAGGCATTAACATAGAGGTTCAAAACGAAGAGAAATGTCTAGTTTTCTAGGATAATAGGGGTGTATGTAGCCATTAGCATGGACTGGCTTCATGCATTTTATGCTGTCAACATGAGTTATTGCATTGGTGTTTCTTTACAATTCAATTATGCACTGTTATAGTTTTAGACTCTGATCCTGCAAAGAAGTTCAAGCAGCAGACCCCTGTATCTAAGTACAGTTTAGGGTAGGATCTGGACCTGTGTTTGTTCCATTGCCAGGCCTCAGGAAAAATTAACCATACCGCACTAAAGGCAGGATGACATTTTGCGTGTTAGGAGATGCCATGATCATAATCTATAAAACAAAATCGATACTTATTAGAGACTGAAACTTGAAATCTTAATGCATACTGGTAATTATGGGACTAAAACACTGGCATTTTCACATTGAGGTATTGATGATGATCCATTACAAGAAATTGTTTGATCCTGATTCACACTCATTAATTGTTATGGTTTGGATGGTTTTCTCTCTCTTCCATATTATTTGATTTCTCTTCCTTGCTGCACTATATGCAGTAGCAAAAATATTAATATGCAGATTTCTCATTTATAAAACCCATTTTTTCAAGTGACATTGTTGGTTAATTAAGTTTATTGAATGTAATTGATTTTCTCATTAGGGTCACAAGATAAAAATAAAATTGGGAAAAGTGAAAAAAAAGTTTTAGGTTGCTGTAAAATAACTATTTATTGTTCACGTGAAGAATGCGAGATGTTTCTCTCCCCCCCTTTTTTTTTTTTTGGAAAGCATGTTGACTTTAGGGAACAAAGACCTGGCTTTGGATATCATTCAGAGCAACTCCTATATATATATTGTGCAGCAGTAGTTGGGTTTGTATCCCACAAAGAACATTTGTGTTCTGTTTGCTTTTGAAACCTGAGTATAGATCCCCTAGGCATTCTCTGTGCTGGCAATCCCATGTGAGACAGTAGCAGCAGGGGACAAAATGAAGCAGAGAGGATGGATGCTCTGGATGCTCTTATATGTGAGTTTCTCCACAGTTTCTTCCTGCAAAGCAACTTTGATTGTACAGGGGATAGTGGAAGATAAGTGCACAAAACACAGAACATCTGTCTCATATCTAGCGAAAGACTTTAGAAACATATGTGTTTGTACAAAGTGGATTGCAAAACCCTCATGATCCTGAGCCTATACATGGCACTGATTTTTGTGCAGACAAGCATAAAACTGGAACTTGAGCATTTTCCTTTAATACTGATCAGCTGGAGTGGTAGCATCAGATGGTCAATGAAAATTTTCCCTTAGAGGTTTAAATATAATTTTACCTCTGACCATGTTCAGTTGAGTCTCTGAAAGCTTCTTAAAGTGAATATGTGTGTATGTAATCTGGGAATGCTCAGGGGAGACTTTCTCAACCAAAAGGATGCAGACCTACTTTTTCTGCCTGCATAAGAACTTGGAAGAAAAATGACAGGAGGTGGGGCTAGAGAGAGAGGGAGGCTGATTGATGTGATTGGCCGTAATTTTCAAACTGCACGTAGGTATTATGATCATACAGCATATTTGTCCTCAGTTATATGCTACTTTTAAAATACAATTTCATTTACCATTTATATTCCCCAGAGCTTTACAGATTTGAAATTTCTTGAAGTTAAAGTTTGATAGTTTAGCTTGAATCCAACATGGTACTTTTAGTGTACATTCCTGCATCTGCCAGTCAATACTGGTTCAGAACTCAACACTGCTGATGTTAAGACTTTAAACAAGTTGCCGGCAATGTAGCATAGCAACATTTTAACCTATTTAACTATATTTCAGCCTATTACTTGAATATCCAAAAGCTTCATGCTCTTCAGTGGGCTGTAGGCTCACATGACCTCTGGGGGAAGAGCTGTATTATTCTCTCATTTTAGAGATGGGAAGGCAAGGTGACGGTACATTCAGTGACCTTACACAAAGTCTACAGATGAACTGAAGACTGAACCCAGGGCTTTTTGAATCCCAATGTAGTGCCTTTGCTGCTAAACCATGTTTACTAATCAAGATGTCTATAACTGACAAATGCTGATATCCTCAGATGTCAGTGTAACTCCATGGATTTAAGCTATTAGTGTTGAATGTGCCCCAGAGTCTCAGATTCTGTATGTTTCTATGTCTATTTCCAAAGAGTGTTTAATCATTACCTGGAAACTTGATTTTTTGAGGTGGGGACAATAATCTTTCTTTTCTCTCGTTATTTGCATTAGTGTGGCATTATATTTCAAAATTCATATGTGTATTTGCAGAGAATAAAACAAAACAAAACTGTATTGCATGGACTTTTCCCTGCATTTCCCTAAAAGTGCCCAAATGATGTCATGAATCTGGCAAAACATCCCAGGCTGACGTAACAGTGATGGAAGGAAAATGGCAGTTCAGTGATATCACGCAAAATGATGAAAAACATGTTTTGCATTTAAGATTGGAGTGGTGTTTAAGAATTCAAACGGCTGGTTTTGGCAGACGTCTAATTGTAATACTGTAGCATCGCTGCAGGCAATTTTCTTTGATTTAATTAGATGAACTGTGGTATTTTTTTCTTTTTGCAAAAAGGCTTTATTATGTAGAAATGAAATATGTATAAATTTAATTTTTAATCTTGTCACTACAGAGTAGGAAGGAATAAGCTGATTCTTTTAATTTACCCTCTTTGTTTAAGGAAAAAAATTAAATTAATCTTATCACAAGTGTTTATGAGTAATTGATTTGAGTTTTGCACTCCAGTCAGAAGTGATAGAGTTAAGATCACTCTGCTTTTCTCCTTGATAGAATCCACAGCGTCCGTCTTGCAGAATATAAACACCAACAGTTAGAGGCCTCAATTATGTTATTTGTTTCCTAAGACTATGATAGCATTAACATTTAAATCATACTGTGGATTAGGAAATAAAAGCATACAAAAGATTTACTCAGGTGCTTTTTCTTGGTACTTTGCTAGTGAACTATTATGCTTAAATCTGAAAAGTAATTGGTCACTGAAGCCTGGTGTATCTAGCAGTTTAATTAATACTGATTTCAGATTTTCCATTGGCCCAAACTTAAGAGGCTAATTTCAGTCATATTGGAAGGAGTTACAATTTTGGGTAACCAGCACTGCTCAGAAGCTCCTATCTAGAAACCCTTCAAAGGTTCACTGTATTTACTAATCTTTCAAACATGTCTCTGTGTGAATAATTTTACTTACAGAAGTCAACTCATTCAATTCAGTGGAATTAATGTTGTTTGTAGGAACTGGTCCTGAATTCCCAGTCTTCTGGAAATTTATGAGAGTTTTCCCCTGACTTCCATAAGGGCCTCATTTCACCCTCAAGATAGTGTAATCCCAAATCTCTTGAAATCAATGGTAGAGCTCCCACTCACTGCAGTGGGCCAGTCTGAAGCTTTATCTTGTACCTGAAATTAGATTTTCACAGACCCAGGAAAAAAACGTTAATTGGATTATCACTTACTATTGAACTGTTGAAAAAGAAAATGAGATTGTTTGCATCTTTTTCTTTCCTGTCATTGTAAAGCATCAATGCATTTGAAATTCATTTCTCATCTGTTTTCACTTTTAATAGCTGAAGACTCTATAGTGAGTAATGTACCACAGCCGTTGTGCTGTAGGTCTGACTTGCCCAGTTATCCAATGCCTTACCTGTTCCCTCTCAGTTGGCATGTCTACATGTGGCCATACAGTGCCTTGTTAGAGTGCCATTGTTTAGTACCTCCTTTTGGAGGTACTAAAAGATGGTGCAGTAGCAGCCTGTACTGTGCTGTGCTGGCTCTGCGTGGTTATTTTGGGCCGCTGCGTTGACATAGCAATGCGCTATAATGAGTGCTGGTGTCACAGTTTTTGCCAACAGACACTATCGTGCCGTAGAGCATTGCTACAGCACTGTAGTGTCTTGTGTTGATGCACCCAGTGAGTCCTCTCTTTAATAAGAAAAGGAAAAAGCACAGTATTTTTCTTGGACTCTGCATATACTTGAATATAATATTTACAATGATAGAATCAGTTCAGAGCTAGAAGTAGGCAAAAGAATCCACAAAAAAGAAAAAAAAAAGAAAAAGTTAAAATATTTAATTTCACCATAAAAATAAAATATTTTGATCTTTTATATTGAAGCAATACTTCATTGTGAAATTTGCTTCTATCTACATTTAAATAACTGAAGAGCATTTCACTTTGAGTTAAACAAAACGTTTCTGTTTGCCCTATTATTGTTGTTTGTTTACAGTTTTTGTTTCTTGGAGAAAACTTTAATAAGGAAAAAACAAACAAACCAGTTTTGGTTTCATTTGAAAAAAAATCCCCCAGTTTTTTGTTGCAACTGGAGAACCCTTTCCCCAAAAAATAGGTATTTGCATAGCTCTGATGAACAAGTCTTTGGGCACTTACAGAAGTTATATTTTTCATGCGATGAGGCCTCCAAGAGTGCTCTACAGCTGTAACCTAACAAATGTTCATGGCTGCAGAGCACTTTTAAACGGTCAATTGCACAAGAAATGAACCCTTGTTAAGTTAGCTATTAGATGAAGGTGCTCTAGGGCAGAGTGCCGTACCAAACTTGTGTACCTGTTCACTGTAGAGTTAACTTTGGTGATTCCACCTGAATCCCATACAGCGTTGTGCAGGGCTGTGCTCTCCTCCCTCCCGCCATCTGAGAAGAGCGGACAGCTCCCCAGACAGCCTGCACAGTCGTGCTGCGGGGCAGTGGGAAGGAAGTGCCTAATCCTTGCCTGGCTTATTTGCTGGTTCCCGCCACCAGAGCGATCCCTCTTCTTGGGCTTCCCCCAGGTAGGGAGGGCTCTCTGTGGGGAGAGAGCCTGGGACCCAGCTGGCAGAGCTGTCTGGGAGCTGAAAAAGTCACATTGTGAGTGGGGGAAGGTGAGGGTGCCCTGGCCAGCTTCCCCAGCAGGACACAGAGAAAAATGTGGCTTCTCCAGCACGGCTGACCCAGAGGTGGGGCTACAGCTAACTCCTTCTTTGCAATATCCCACAGCCTGGGAAGCCTGTGGAGCATGCTATGAGGCATGTGACGGTGCCCTCTGGCTCCTGGCCTCGGCCAGTGCATGGGAGCTCCGAGCCCCCACCATCAAATGTCACACGTCTGTTAAATTTGACCACACTTTAAGCACTTCGTGCAAAGCACAGAGTTACAGTGCGTTTGGGAGTGCCTTCCAATCATTTGTGTAAGCATCCTTTATCTACTTTCACAGTTTTGTCTTTATTTTTGTGTAGATTAATAAAAGGCATTCTTTCTGATAAGCATTTTTTTACCCTCAGGTAATTTCAAATTAGGTTTATTTAATGCAATTAATTTAATGAGGTTTATTTAATTACTTTTTGTCTTAGTTTGGTGAAAGGATGTATTCCAACATTAATAGTTAAAATGCCAAAATTTAACCCCAGTCAAAATCATTGCTAACTTAAAGAGCAGGAGCAACAGGCTAGACTGTCTCACGTGGGGAAAATTGTAGTATGCTTAAGAGCAGCAGGTTGCCTGGCTTCTGCCACATGCCAGTCCCTTAATCCTGAATATATCTAATGCCTAATTCATCCCTGGTATAAAATGGAATAGCCTTGTGGATTCTCTAATTTGTGCTGACAGCACCAACTCTTGGTAGGCCCAGAATTGTTAGATTGTCTTTATGACCTACTGTTTCCTTCCCTCAATGCAAACTATAACAGTATGGCGCCAGGGAGGTTGCCTAGAAGTAGCTACATCAACTTTTGAGCTTTCCTTAGGGTAGGGAGTGCTGAAACCCTTTTTAAAACTAACTTTCTGTTACCTTTACTTTACAGAAAGAACGAAGGGGAGTAAGACTCAGGATTAAGACCAGTATTTCTAACAACAAATGTAAGGGACAAGGGATTAGGCTTCTTGGATTTTGTTCTTGGGAATTGATAAGCCATCTGGTTTTGGTTCACATCCGCATAAATATTGAATTATTTTTTAGGTAATGGAAACACTGTAAGCAGATATCGGTATACGGCCCATTAGTAAAATGTGTTGTGATATAATATGATCTACCACACTGAGGTGTTGTAAGGCATAATTATTGTTTGCACAGTTTTTTGAGTTCCTCAGAAGAAAGATGCTATAAAAGTGCAAAATACTATTATTATTATAAACTTTGAAGTGCCAAAAACTAGACAGTGATACTACAAGT
The DNA here is from genome assembly GCF_052110815.1 of Crocodylus siamensis. Classification (NCBI taxonomy): domain Eukaryota; kingdom Metazoa; phylum Chordata; order Crocodylia; family Crocodylidae; genus Crocodylus; species Crocodylus siamensis. The sequence goes on along the minus strand of NC_143396.1, from coordinate 270,937,584 downwards.
GCTAAAGCAACTTTAACAATAGTGGTGTGAATGCATTAAACTGTAATAAAGTTAGAGTCAAGCAAATCAATCACCTAGGCTTCCCTAACCCCTTGTTAGGACAAAATTGCAGCTCTTCTAAAATAAATACAAGATCAGCCCCCAGATGGTGCAAACCAGCAGAGCTCTCTTGGAGTCAGAGAAGTTTATTTAAAATGCTATTTGTGTTGGGGGGGGGGTCCTTCCAGCAGTTTTCATGTGTGTGTCTGTTGGTGTGCTTGTGTGTGCATGCATGTACTGTGCATGCATGAATGCTGTAAAAAGTTCAGTACTCAGACAAAAGGGAACATACAGTGTTATAAACCAGCTCATATTTTCAACTGGCTGCAGGTATATATTAGGGTTGCGCGAAGCTTCAGGTGGCGATTCGATTCAGAGGAGATTCGGCCAGATTTCGTGGCTGAATCTCCAAATCCAAATCGAATCAGGTGACCAGCTGAAAGGTCTGAATCAATTCAAAGCTCTCTGCATCTTCTGAAAAGATTTGGAAATCTTTGATGATTTGGGCAGTTCCCGGTGGCTGCAGCAGGGAGATGCAACTGGACTCGGAGCTGGTAAGTACTAAGGACAGGGGATGGGGAGCTGGGTGAGGGGGGAAGGGGACCATGGGGGGATCCCTGCCAGGCCCCATGCCCTGCCTGCTCCCCCAGACCACCCAACCCCCGCCTGCTCCCCCATCCCCCCATGGCTACCTTGCCTGTCCCAGCTCCTAGCCCTTTAAAGAAAAGCCCCAGCGCTCACCAGGTGCTGCTGGGTGGGGGGAGATACCTGCTGCACACACTGCCCCATGCTGCATGGGGGGCTCTGCCATGAGCCCCCCAACCCCTCCCCCGCTTCCCCAGCCCCTCCCTCCCATAACTGCCCTGCCTGCCACAGCTCCGGCCCTTGAAAAAATAATGGAGAAAAGCCCTGTGACTCACCACTTCTGCAGCGACCTTGAGGCTTTGGGGGCTTGTGTAGAGCCCCCCATGTGGTGTGGTGCAGTGTGGGGCAGTGGGGATTGCCCCACTGCTGGCAGGAATGGTGAGTCTGGGGGTTTTCTCAGTTTTTTTCTTAAAGGGCTGGAACTGCGGCATGGGGCAGCATGGGGCAGTGGGGGCAGCGAGGATCACCCTGCCACCCGGCAGCACCCAGTGAGTTGGGGCTTTTTTTTCCCAAGTGCTGGGAGCTGGGGCAGGCAAGGCATCCATTACCAGGCTGGGAGAGTGGGCAGGGGATGGGCCTGGCTGATTCGGAGATTCGGCAGCAGCCAAATCTCCAAATCAGGTTTGGCCAAATAGATTCAGGACAGTGATTCAAATCACCTAATCAAATCACTGTCCCCCAAATCAGCCAAATCCAAATCTGAAGCAAATACTAGCCGCTTCTCACAGGCCTAGTATATATGACAAGAATATATTTACACAGTTGATGCATCTGCGCTGTGGTTATCTTGCATTTATTTAGTACTTATACAAACAAGTACCAAATAAGTGAGTAGTAAACTGGAGTTTCTGAGCAGTAGTGCTGGTGAACCCTTTTTAAGTGATGTTACTGTACAGTAATTTAATATTCCTGCTAAGTAGCTTCTTGGCATGGTTTTTGCCATGTGATGCTACTGCACAGTAGTATCAGGCTACTGCTCAGTCAGTGTCTCATGTAGACATGTCCAGTGTAATGGACTGTGTGTGGGACTGTAAATTACTAACTCATAAATCCCTTTTCACCACTGACTTTCCCCACTGGCACTTTCTATCTCAAGTTCCCCTTTGGAAAATGTGGATTATAACAGCTATGTAGAGGGGATACATTTTTAAATGTAAGCAAGTTGCTTTTAAATCTGTATAACTTCTAGAGTAGGACCACATCCATATGCACGTGAAGTAAGTATAGGTTGTAGGGGAAGTGGAAGGAGATAGGGAGGATTGGATTCTGAATGAATTTGTCCATTGGACTACAGTGATCAGGATCAAAACCCGGAATCCAAACAGACATTCATTATGAATGTTTCTGTTTAGCTCTAAATGTCTTATTGCTGTTGGCGCTGTTATTGTTATTTTTTTTGTTAGGGATAATGATCAATTCTCTTGTGTTACTTAAATAGTCATCCTACTTGCATTATTTAATAATTAGCCCTTCCACACATAGATAAGGTAGTTAAGAATCTTTGGAAAAATGAATACACATAGAGAAGAACAAACAATGTATAACAAGTTCCACAGTTTTACAAATTTTACTACTTTTTCAGCATTAGAATATCACTTACTCTAGCTGATTCTTGGTATTCTGATGATGTCTTAAATAATGCTTTTCTCTGTTTTTTTAAGCATACTTTATACACATGTTTGTTTCTTGTCAATTTTGCCTTTTTGGATTGCAGTCTCTTTGTCTCTGTGACTGTCTGTTTGTACAGTGCTCAGCACAATAGTGCCCTCCTTCTGATCTGGTCTATCTGGGTGATTGTGTTTAAAAAAATAATAATATTATCAGATTTCTGGTACAAATGTTCTGGGGAAAAAAGTTTTAAAAAATCCATTGAGTAAGTATTTGAGCATACATCTTGAAAATTAATTCACTTATGCATGCAGTCTTGCTAGTTAATCTGATAGATATTCCCAGAACGCAAAAGAGGCACAACCATGGCCAAAGTAAATTTATATTTAATTCATATGAACATTTGAGGAAAACTGCTTGCACTATTTGCCTAGACCTAATTATTTATTGGCATTTATTAAGTGAGCTGTATAGTTATTTGTGGATATTTTCCCTCTCCAAGTGAAAATACTCACACACTAAAAAAGCAGCAGATTTAGAGGATTACAGTGATATATATACACTTGTTATTTATGTTCTTCCCAACCATCAGGCACATGCTTAAAATTAAGCACCTAACTAGTGCAGTAAAATCAGTTGGACTTCTTATGTACTTCAAGTTAAGCACGTGCCCAAATGTTGCAGGAAGGGGGAGAAAGAAAGAAGAAAAGAAAAGAAAAGAAAAGTTAGGACCCAGATTTTCAAAGTGACTTAATGCCCTTTTTAGTGCCTATCTTCCATTAATTTCAATACCTATGTGGGTCTGGGCCTCCACTAAGAGTATAAATTCAGTAACTGGGTAGCTTTTTGTAGTGAGAAAAGGCTATTTGTAGACTGAGCATTGAAAAGAAAAAAGACACAGTAGTATTTCAAGAAAGTCCTGCTTCTGAAAAAGTTTAGGCAAACACTAGCTTACTGTATAATTAGCAGTGTCCATTCCCATTTTTATAAGTAGTATTCCAGCCATTAGAAGCCCTTTCATTAAGTTAACTGTGCTCTCATAGTTTCATAGTTTCATAGTAGCTAGAGTCGGAAGGGACCTAGGTAGATCATCTAGTCCGACCCCCTGCCTTAGCAGGAAAGAGCACCGGGGTCAGATGACCCCGGCAAGGTGCTCATCTAACTTCCTTTTAAAAATCCCCAGGCTAGGAGCCTGCACCACTTCCCCTGGAAGCTGGTTCCAGGCCCTAGCCGCCCTGACTGTGCTCTCAGCTGAGATTTTCTGGGTGTGTTTTTACTCTGGAGAGAGGGATAACGCACTTTTGGATTCTTCCTTTTTTCAGTAGCTTCTCTTTCAGATAATTCCCACTCCCTATTAAGTTAATGTTCCCCTTTAAGGATTTTAGTATGATTTTTTTTTTTTTAATAGCTTGTGTCACCACTGCTACCATCAGGAATCCTCCTTCAGTAAGATGCTGATTGGATGAATATGGCTTCCAGTAACTCAGCCTTTGTTTTGTAAAAACATTATTACAACATTGTATAACACTTTAGAAATGTTTCAAATTTAGGCTGGCGTGGTGACTTAGCAGACTAGGGGGCTAACATATGGAGTCTGCTACACACAAGAGACTGTGGTTTTATTGCTGGCACCACCAGTCAAGTCGGGATTAGCAACCATGGTATTTGCAGCAAGATCTAAGATCACAAGGCACCAGGTGTGGTTACCTAACCCTTGCCAGAAGTAGAAGGAACATTGAAGAGTGAAAATAAAGATTGATTGGTAACTAATATGAGGGACACTTAAATTATAAGGCTCTTGATTCTAAAGCACACTTTTCTTCTGGATTAAAGCACATCCTTTGTCTTTCCCTTAAAAATGAAAAAAACTGCTCAATATTCCAAATGGATGCCAAATACCCCTTGTTGGGTACACACCAATCAGGTATGACAGTGACCCATGACCATGATTGCTTTGGCAGCCTTGTCTGTCCTCTGTTGCAGCTGTGAATGTGCCAGGATTTGCAAATTAAAAAAAAAAGAGAGAGAGAGGAGAAGTAAACCAAAAAAATAAGGATTCCTTTTTACATGAACTCACAATGTGGGCAGGATCCCAAACAAGATGTCTTACATCACATCCCTATCTCTCCCATTGAATAGTAAAGGAAATAGGAAGAAGTTTCCTGGAACTTGGAAAAGACAATCTGACTGAAGGAGAGATTATAATGATTTAAGTGTTGATTATAGGGTAATGGCTAGAGGTAAGTTTTTATTAGAAAGTGGAATAGTACACCTTTAAGAGACACCAGTCTTATTTGAGACCTTCCCTGTAGATTCCTTTTGTTTAATAGTAGCAGTACAAATTACCAATATCAGAACAAAAAATAAGATAAAGGAGTTGGGGGGACAGATTCTCAATCTTAAAAAAAAATAGTGGCAGTTAAAGCCAATAAAGTCCTTTATTTGAATGCCATTAGTGGGTTTGGCAGCCATCCGCGCCATCTACTTCAGAGGAGCACTGCACAGATTAAGAGAGGCTGGATGCTAATTTGCACATATGGAAATGCTTTTTCTCGCCGTTCCGATGGCTCTGTTGTGGACAGATGGAATTAGTGAGCACTCCAAAGCCGTGAAGGCAAACACATTAAAAAAAAGCACCCCCCTCCTTTCTTCTTTCTTTCTCTTTTTCTTTCTTTCGTGAGAAACTTCAGGCTTGAAATAAAATAAATAACATTAGCAGACCACTGTCCCTGGCATTGGCAAGTCATTTTATCATATTTCAATTGCAAATAATTTTTAACAGGGAATTATAGTCTTCTTAGCTAGAACCAAGTGTGCCAAGAAGGATTGGCAAATTAAGGACAATCTTCAGACAAATTTGGCCTTATTTGCTGTATATAGATCCCTCTGTGCTTCAGACTGTGTGCTTTGCAATGCTGCCTTCCCTGACAGTGTTCGTTAACTATGAATCACATTTTCTCTTTCCTGTCCTCACATGTGTTGTACCAGTGACACTTTCACTTCACTTAGGACCAGATTGTGCCTTGCTGCCCTGCTGGGATGTGTGTGGGGCACAGAATAGCATCAGATATAACTTCACTGATAAGACACAAATTCAATCCTTTCACTCTCTGAGGTACGGGAACTCCTTCCTCATAGAACTGTAGGGCTGGAAGAGACCTTCAGAAGACATTGAATGTAACCCCTTGCCTGGGGCAGGATCATTACTATCCAAACCATCCTATACAAAACTATTTTCTAGCCTATTAGCAAAGCTACACAACCAACTCTGGCAAAACCACAAGACATAACACTCTAAACTGACACAGGAGAAGCAGGGCCTAACTTCTTGATGCTGTAGGGTTGTTAATATATGCTTGTACCATCCAAGGAAGATGGCCCCACATCCCTCCCCAACCACAGAAGAAGGCAGCCCTGCCCGCCCCCCCCCCGCTTGTATCAATCTGACCATGGGGGGAAATTCCTTCCTGGCCCCAAGTACAGCAATCAGTCTGCCCCTGAGCAGATGGGCAAGTCCCTTTAGCCAGGAACTTCCAGGTTTATCTCTGAGCAAAAAGCATTGGCACAGACCAGTCAAAATTCCTAAGCTTGGTTCTAGCCAACACCCAATGGTTTTGAGGAAGGCTTCAAAACCAAATGAAACAAGAAATCCCCCTGACATGTAGCAGCAGGAAGAGGAAAAACTCTCTGTTAGCCATATGATGCAACCAGCAATCTATTATGTGCCCTCCAAATACTGGACACTCCCAAGGGAACAAAGATGAAACTGAACTAGCAATGCTGGCCAAACTGCAGAAACAGGAATGTCTGCAGCCCATAATGGTCTTATGCCCACTGTGTTTTAGGCAGCATGGAGGGGAATTTTTTCTGGTGCTTCTCCTTAGGCTGCATGGTTTCCAACTGATCTAAAACGGGGCTGAACTTTAAATAGATACAGTAGAGCCATTAAAAATGGATTTTCCCTCTTCCTTGGTTCCTTTGAGGAGCAAAAGTGATCAATCCAATTATTCCATTAAACAAAAGGGAAGCTCCTGGTAAATCTTCCCAGCTGGCAAACAAGCCAGAAGGATCATTCTTTAGTAGATCTGAATAATGAGTTCTTCACTGCCAAAGGAACATCTGATTGTTTTCATCATCTCTCTGAAATCAAATGTAGACCTTAACTGAAATTCTGAATCCAAGGCCCCCACAAAGTTTGGGTGACAGGAGTGTTGGAAGCCAAATCTGGATCCAAATTTAGTAGAAGGCATCTCTCTATGAGTGTGTCTACATGTGTACATTTAATGCATGTTAGCCCAATTTAGGGCACATTAAGGGGAAACGTCCACGTGTGCAACCTTAACACACCTTAAAAGTGGTGATTTTTAAGCTATTTGAGTATAAATTTGATACCTGTATAAATCAGTATCAGATTTATGCATGAATAACTAAGTTGCATTAGCAAACATGTACATGCACTAATGAGCATTACTGTGGTGTGTGTCAATGGACAGACAACATGTTAATGTGTAGTAGTGCATATGCATGCGCAATAATGCGACTTATTTATTTGCACCTAAATTTAATGAGTCTTAACCCACATTACCACATTCACGTGTAGACGCGCGCCTAAATCACTTTAAGAAAAGGCACATTAAATTTACACACGTGTAAATACATGTGTAGACATGCCTTGTAAGATATCTTGGTGGGTCACTGCCACTGTTCACAGCTGAGACCTGTCTAGGAATGATTCTGATCTCCTTTCCACCTTCATAGAACAGGTATACAGAAGTCAAACCCAGAGCAGAACTGGCCCTTTTGAATCCAATACCTAGGCTAATAACAAGATTTAACTTCTTCACTGCAGCATTCAGGAACTGTAAGTGGAGAATATAGTAGCCCTAAACATAATTTCAGTCTGGCCTTTTTCCATTTCTTCACCCAACTTTTAGTTGTGCCTCAGTGATTGTAACTGAATTGACAGGGACAATGATGAAAAGTACCATTTACCTGATTCTTGCTGAAGAATCAAACTTGAAAATGCCGTTTGCTGCCAAGTGATTTTTTTAGGCAGTATTCTGAATGTTTTTCTTTGGTAGCAGCATCATGGCTATCAAGTGAATTGAAAACATGTGCATTTTAGGCAGAGGAATGAAACTGTTGTTTGTGATCAGCTCCAATTGGTTATTAGCTTTACTGAAAAGAGAAGTACAGTTCCTATAAATGATGATACCAAAATTTAGATGTAATGAGCCGCCAACAAAAATGGTGATTTTCTCCCCCTTTCTTCTTGTTCCCCCGACTGCCCCCCACCTCCTCCTCCTTTTCCAAGTGCTTTGATGCCAGAGGCTAGAAGAATTTTGCTTCCAAAGAGCAGCATGTGGCTCTGGAGTGACAGATTCCTGACTGCTGCTCCAAGGCATTGTTCGCTGCAAACAGGGAGACTCTGACCTCTCTGATCAGACAGCTGAGAGAGGAGGAGAGCACGCTACTGTTAGAGCTCTCCTTTCTTTATACAGAGTGCATCTGGTAGGTGCACACATTGTGCTGAAATCTTCTTTTAAACCACAAGGCCCAGCCTTAATTTGGCTTCTTAGGCTAAATTCTCACTAGTCTGTTGAAGAACAATGTTGTCCTTGCGGCTGGTTCCCTCAACTCCTCAGCAAGCAGAAGGGCCCCATCAAATGCAATGCTTTCTACCCCCTCAATTCCTTGCCAGTGAGGAGCAGGCAGTGCTATGGCCCTCACCCTGTCTTTGATGCCACTGGGGATGTCATGCAGGGAGTGAAATTATTCCCCTCTGTTGTATGGGGGGCTCTGAAAGGACTTGAAGACACGTTTTCATGTGCAGAGGCAAAACAACAGGTTGCAAATCTGGCATTTAAATACTCTGTTAGGTATCATTATCAGCTTCACCCAGGAATTAAATAGGGAGATAATCTAACCCTGTAAGGAACTTCTGGTGGATCCTGGACCCAAAGAAGTCAATGACAAAACTCCCATTGCCTTAAGCAAAAATTTAATTTCACCATAGATCCTTATCACCTTGACAGTGAAAAAATACCATATTTTTAGCATATCCTGACTGAATTTAATGGATCTGAAGCCTAAACTTATGAAAGCAGTTCTTAAATGATCAGGGGACTCGCATGATCAGGGGGCAGCAGGGCAGGCCCTACGAAGAGAGGCTATGGGACCTGAACCTGTTCAGCCTCCACAAGAGAAGGCTGAGGGGGGATCTAGTGGCCTGTTATTAACTAGTCAGGGGGGATCAGCAGGCACTGGGGGAGTCCCTGTTCTCCCATGCACTGCCAGGAGTGACTGGGAATAATGGTTACAAGCTGACAGAGGGCAGATTTAGGCTAGATATCAGGAAGCGCTACTTCACAGTCAGGGTGGCTAGGATCTGGAACCAACTTCCAAGAGAAGTGGTGCTGGCTTCTACCCTGGGGGTCTTTAAGAGGAGGTTAGAAGAACACCTTGCTGGGGTCTTTTGACCCCAGAAATCTTTCCTGCCATGGGGGGGGGGGGTTGGACTAGATGATCTACTCAGGTCCCTTCCGACCCTAGAAACTAAGAAACTATAAATGAAAGAAAATTGGAGCTCTAAGAAATGAATAATATTTTAAAACAGAAAGGACATTATGATCATGTATTATGGATCTCTAGAAGCTGGGAATTCCTATTAGATATCTATAGAAAGTAAAGGCATTTGGAAAACACTGGTGGAGACTCTGAAAAATATTTTTATGTACCACAGAGATTCCCTTCGTAGAACTTAAGGATGTAGGGCAGATACCAATTCTTATCTTCTTTGCTTCCTTGCAGCTTTTTATACTATTATTTACCATAGCATATAGTTGTCACATCTGAGAGAGGTGACTGAGGTCCAGAATATTATGCCAAAATGAAATGAGCCATTGGAGGGATGCATAGAGTAAGTCATGATGTGAAACTGCACTTTCAAGACTAGACCATTCATTTGCAAATGTATCAAACCTGTAGACTTCATTCTACACTAACTTCCCATAGAATAGCAAGGCCAAGCTCTCAGGCATGCCAGACCTTGGGCCCAGGGAATTGAGAAGACCAACTCAAACTTCAGGATGAAGAATGAAGTTGACAGTTGCTTCTCTGACACAATGGAACTATCCAGAATATAGTTGATGCATGTGGGTGGAAAACAAAACTTTCTCAAAGGACAGTCAATGGAAAGAGCTCCCTCAGGAGCTAAGGGCCATCATCTTCTGCTCCAAGTGCAAGTGTATTTCTTTATCTCTAACATAAATACATAACAACTAGGACTATCTGAAGCTTCAGGTGCTGATTTGATTCAGAGGAGATTCAGCCTGATTCAGCAGCCGAATCTCTGAAACTGAATAGAAAAAGGAGACCAATAAAAAGGTATGAATCAATTTGAAGCTCTCTGAATCAATTCAGTAAAGATTCAGAGAGCTTCAGAGATTCAGACAGTCCCTGCTCATTGCTGCAGGGAACTGGACCCAGACTCCATGCTGGTAAGTAGGGGTGGCGGATGAGAGAGGCTGGAGGAGGGGGGAGGGGACCATGGGGGGGACGCTGGCCAGACCCCATCCCTTGCCTGCTTCCCCAGCCCCCAAAGTGCCCCCCAACCCTGCCCACTCTCCCAGCCCCCCCGCCCCAGGGCTGTCCCACCTCCCATTTCTTTGAAAAAAAAAGCCTGCACTCACCAGCTGCTGAAGAGGCCTCGGGGATTCTGGGGGCTCATGGCAGAGTCCCCCATGCAGTGTGGGGCAGTGGGGGACAGAGGGGATTGCTCCCCTGCCTGGCAGCAGCAAGTGAGTGGGGGCTTTTTTGTTTTGTTTTTTTTAAAGAGCTGGGACCAAGCAGGGTAGCCATTGACAGGGCTGGGAGAGCAGGTGGGGAATGGGGCCTGTCCAATTCAGATATTTGGCTAATTCAGCAGTGGCCAAATCTCCAAATCACACTCAGTTGAATTGATTTGGTGCAGTGATTCAAATCACAAAATTGAATCACTGTCCTCCGAATCAGCCGAATATGAATCTGAAACAAATACTAGCCACTTCACACAGGCCTAATAACAACCTCTGTATTTATAAAGCAAAAACAAAAAACCAGCTGACTGACACAAGAAATCCTACACAGCTGCACTCCCAGCCAGGAGAAAGATTGAGATAACAAATGCTATGTGATGGACACTGGACACATCACTGTAAGAAACAGGAAGGTGCTCTGGTATTACAATTGTCAAGAGATCCATCAACACCTGTCTAAAGGACGGCAAGCATCTGAAGGCCAGCCAACATGGCTTTGTGACTGGCAGGTCTTGTACGACCAACCTCATATCCTTCTATGACCAGGTATGCCCTAGACAAGGGAGATAATGTGGATGTCATATATGTGGATTTCAAGAAAGCCTTTGACCTAGTTCCCCATGATGTCCTCATAGTTAAGCTGGGGAACTGTGGCCTTGATCATCTTACGGTCCAATGGCTAGGTAACTGTCTATGGGGTTGGACCCAAAGAGTACTAGTTGATGGGAGCAAACCAACATGGCACAGGGTGATCAGTGGAATCCCTCAGGGCACAGTACTTGGGCCGGTACTCTTTAACATCTTCATTAATGATCTGGAGTTGGGAGTCAGATGTGAACTGGCACAGTTTGCAGATGATACCAAATTATGGGGGAAGGTGGTCACACTGCAAAACAAGCTGGGGATACAGGCCGGCTTGGACATGCTGTCAAGGTGGGCCGAGCAAAATTTGATGGCCTTCAATGTAGAGAAGTATGAAGTGCTACACCTTGGTAGGAAAAAACTTTAACATACTTACAGGCTCAGAAGGTGCTACACTCGCTAGCACCATGACTGAAAAGGGACTTGGGGGGCTTGATTGACCACAAGATGAATATGAGCCAACAATGCAACAAAGCATTTGTTGGCAAAGCAAACCAGACTCTGGCTTGCATCTACCAATGCATCTCAAGCAAAACCAGGGGAGTCATCCTCCCACTTTACTCAGTCTTAGTGAGATCGCAGCTGGAGTACTACATCCAGTATTGGGGCCTCCACTTCAGGAGGGATGTGGAGAAGCTTGAGAAAGCCCAGAGGAGAGCCACTTGTATGATTCAAGGCCTGGAGGGTAGGCCATATGGGGAGAGGCTGAGGGACTTGGGACTCTTCAGTCTGGAAAAAAGAAGGCTCAGAGGGGACTTGGTGGCAGCCTATAATTTCATAGGTTTCATAGATTTCATAGACATTAGGGCTGGAAGGGACCTCGGGAGATCATCAAGTCCAGCCCCCTGCCCAAAGGGCAGGAAGTCAGCTGGGGTCATAGGATCCCAGCAAGATAAGCATCCAATTTACTCTTGAAGGTGTTCAATGTAGGTGCTTGAACCACCTCCGATGGCAGACTGTTCCAGACCTTGGGGGCTCGGACAGTAAAGAAATTCTTCCTTATGTCCAGCCTGAAATGGTCTTGCAGGAGTTTGTGACCGTTCGACCTCGTCATCCCTTGGGGCGCTCTGGTGAACAGACGTTCCCCCAGATCCTGGTGTTCACCCCTGATAAACTTATAGGTGGCCATCAGATCACCCCTGAGCCTTCGCTTTTCCAGGCTAAAGAGTCCCGTGGCTCTCAGCCTGTCATCGTAAGATCTGTTTTCCTGACCTCTGATCATGCGCGTGGCTCTCCTCTGGACTCTCTCAAGCTTCTCCACATCCTTTTTGAATTGTGAAGCCCAAAACTGGACGCAGTACTCCAGCTGCGGCCTCACCAAGGCCGAGTACAAGGGGAGAATGATGTCCCGGGATTTGCTGGAGAAGCATCTATGGATGCATGCCAGCGTTTTGGTCGCTTTACTAGCTGCAGCATCGCATTGCAGGCTCATGTTCATCTTGTGGTCAATGATGACCCCCAAGTCTCTTTCTTCTGTAGTGCTAACCAACGTAGCACTGCCGAGCCTATAAGGGTGCTGCAGGTTTTTCCTCCCAAGGTGGAGAACCTTGCATTTATCGGTGTTAAACACCATGAGGTTCTCGTCTGCCCATTTGCTGAGCTTGTCCAGGTCAGCCTGGATCACCCGCCTATCTTCTGGCGTGGATGCTTTGCCCCAAAGTTTGGTGTCATCAGCGAACTTGGCCAGTCCACTCCTGACTCCAATGTCCACATCGTTAATGAAGATGTTGAACAGTATGGGTCCCAGGACAGAGCCTTGAGGGACCCCACTGGTCACAGGGCACCACGATGAGTGACTGCCATCAATCACAACCCTCTGGGTCCGACCACGAAGCCAATTTCCCAGCCAGCGGATCGTGGTGGAGCCAAGGCCACAACTGGGCAGTTTGGCCAAGAGGTGATCATGGGATACCAGATCAAAAGCTTTTTTGAAGTCAAGATATATGACATCAATCTCTTCTCCCTTGTCCAGGTGATAGGTCACCTGGTCATAGAAGGAAATGAGATTGGTTAAACAAGACCTACCCGCAACAAACCCGTGCTGGCTGTCCCTTAGAATGTTAGCCTGGGCCAGTCCCTCAAGGATGGCCTCCTTAATAAACTTTTCCAAGATCTTCCCCAGGATAGAAGTCAGGCTAATGGGCCTGTAGTTAGCCAGATCCACTCTCCTCCCTATATAAAAGGGGTACATAAGGACCTAGGAGAACAGCTGTTCACCAGACCTCCCCAAAAGATAACAAGGTCTAATGACCATAAACTCCAGGAAGGCTGATTTAGACTAAGAAAAATGTTCTTTACGGTGCAAGTGTCCAGGGTCTAGAACAAACTCCCCCCAGAGGTGGTGCAAGCACATAGTCTGGACTCTTTCAAAAAACATGTGGATCATTAGATGCAGAGGTAGCAGTGGACATAGTCTTCCTGGACTTCCAGAAGGGTTTCGACATTGTCTCTCACCCCTTTCTCATCAAGAAACTGGGGGACTGCGGTGTCAACACCCACACAGTCAAATGGGTCACCAACTGGCTGGTGGCCCGCACTCAGAGGGTGGTAGTGGATGGGTCCTTCTCAACCTGGAAGGACGTGGGCAGTGGGGTTCCGCAGGGCTCGGTCCTTGGGCCCGCACTGTTCAACATGTTCATCAGTGACTTGGACGAGGGGGTGAAAAGCACCCTGTTCAAATTTGCTGATGACACTAAGATGTGGGGGAACGTGAGCATGCTAGAAGGAAGCAACAGACTACAATCGGACCTAGACAGGTTACAAGGGTGGGCGGACGAGAATAGGATGGGATTCAACGCAGACAAGTGCAAAGTGATGCACCTGGGGAGGAACAACCGGCACCATACCTACAGGCTGGGGAACTCCCCTCTTGTCAGCAGAGGTGGAAAAGGATCTTGGAGTCATCATTGACTCCAAGATGAACATGGACCGGCAGTGTGGGGAGGCAGTTAGGAAGGCCAACCGTACCTTGTCATGCATCCACAGATGCATCTCGAGCAGGTCCAAGGAGGTGATTCTCCCCCTCTATGCGGCACTGGTTAGGCCGCAGTTGAAGTACTGCATCCAGTTCTGGGCACTGCACTTCAAGAGGGATGTGGACAGCATGGAGAGGGTCCAGAGGAAGGACACTCACATGATTGGGGACAGCAGGGCAGGCCCTATGAGGAGAGGCTACAGGACCTGAACCTGTTCAGCCTCCAAAAGAGAAGGCTGAGGGGGGATCTAGTGGCCTGTTATAAACTAGTCAGAGGGGATCATCAGGCATTGGGGGAGTCCCTGTTCTCCCGAGCACTGCCAGGAGTGACCAGAATTAATGGTCACAAGCTGGCAGAGGGTAGGTTTAGGTTAGATATCAGGAGGCGCTACTTCACGGTCAGGGCGGCTAGGATCTGGAACCAACTTCCAAGAGAAGTGGTGCAGGCTCCTACCCTGGGGGTGTTTAAGAGGAGGTTAGATGAACACCTTGCTGGGGTCGTTTGACCCCAGTACTCTTTCCTGCCATGGCAGGGGGTCGGACTAGATGATCTACTTAGGTCCCTTTCGACCCTAGAAACTATGAAACTATGAAACTATGAAACCATTTCTTGCTGGGCTCACTTAATTCCAGCTGACTTCCTACCTATGGCGGGGGTGGGAGGGGGGCTGGACTTGATGATCTCACAAGGTCCCTTCCAGCCCCTAAAGTCTATGAAACCTGTGAAATTGGAAGAATAATTTAAGAGTCTTAATAGAACAGAATAGTTCCCTTGACCAGATCCCTTGATCAGAGTATCAAGCCACTAGTAAATACAGGCTGATGGTAAATGGTGTCGGAGCTCCCTAGGTCTGTTTTCCTGTTTCTGACGATTAGTCTAAAGAAAGGGAATTGGGGTTGTGACTCTTTCCATGTGTGACCTTTTATGAGGAAGGATTCTTAGATTCAGAGTACAGGAACTGAAATTATGTCTAGGACCTTGCATGTGATGGACATTGTATATGTTCTGTGAAGTTAGTTTCTTGTGATCTTCTCTCTTGTACCCACATATGGGCCCCAAAACAGTCTAGCCCTTTTTCGGAATATGATTATATCTTCTGTTAATAATTTAAACCAGGTCTCCATAAAAGAGCAGTGTCACTTTTAAAGATGAGATATGGTCACCATTTGGCATTCTTTGTATCCACAGAAAACAAATATTTAAAATGTTTAAAAGGAAGCCTAATTAGAAAACTACATAAAAGTAATAGGGGAAGCATAAGTTAAAGGACCATGTATTACTGTAACAGTGAAAGATTCTTGGAACTGTACTGAATCTAAGCTACTGTAAGCTGCAGTTTCAATATACAGTTTTAAGTAAATTCCCTTTTCAACTTCACTTGTCCCACATAAAAGGAATGGTGACTGTAACACAGCAGACTAGAGTTCTTAAAGTGAAACATGAGGAATTCTTACTTTAAGTGGAACATCATGGGGCTCGTCACAGTATTTAATGGTATTTTCCCTTCAGATGTTTTTATTTATCCTTTAACTTCCAATAAAAGTTATGTTTTATTTCAAGAAGCAATCCATAATAAACTTTTCAACTGATGGTAGTGGTTAGTGCCTGAGCCACCGACTGTGTTGATTAGTTCCTTAAAAAGAAACCACTATACATTTTAAAACACTAAGCACAATGGGTTCCTGATCCTGTTTGGAGCCCTGAGGCCCTACCACAATCAAATTAATAAATTAGAAATAATAACAATAATAACAAGACTTGAGTGCTGGTTTGGGAACTTTATATTGGGTCAATGTCTCATGGGAAGGCACGTTAGTGACAACCTCAGACTACTTTCTGTTACTATTATTCCTGGTGTTGTTGTTGCTGTTGTTGTTACTACTCCTATTATTTTTAGTAATATAGTAGTAGTAGCAGCAGTATGGCCTGGATTTGTGGACTATGCTGGTCTAAGTACACAACATGTGGTCCACAAGAGGCAAAGTACATAAAATGTGTGCCTACTTACTCACAGAGGGAGAACATTCTGGGTGATCTATTAAGTGAATGATTTTTTTAATGATGAGGTAGGTTGCTCAGTTTCCAGCAGTCTGGTCAGTTGTGTGGCATGGTCTGACATATAAGGGTTGTCATCTCAATAAATGGTGGCTTTGCTATCTTCTACCACTGGTGTCATCTTCTACCACTGTTATACAATCTGTCCTGATTGTATAATAGGATGATGTCATTGATCTTTTTGTTTGTTTGTTATGAAGCCTATTTCTGAAGCACCAACTTAGCCATGATTTATACTCTTTGGTATACTTTTGACGAATAAAGTCCAGGCACCAACTGACAATACGCTGGATCTTTTTTACTGGTGAGGTTACATAGTCAGCTGACATCAGACACATCTTTTTCTTAGGATAAATTTATTGTAATTATCATCAGTGTGTGATCTGGGATGCTGCACACAAAGCCTTCTCGTTCACAAGGGATCCCCCCACATCCCAGCCAAGCAGTCAAGGGCTGCCAATCAGTTAGGCCCACCGAAAGTAGGAAGACAAACCTATCATATAGATGGCAGCACATTCTGCTGCCATCTATTCCTCTTCCATGTCACTTCTGATACTTTTCTTCTCAGTACTAAAGGAACAAAATCTTGATCATTTCTAACAAAGCCACAGTGTAATACTGAATCTTTGCTTAAACATATTTCGTCCAACCTTTTTACTGATCATTGCAAAGCTGATTAAGACATAACAGGTCCTTTTCTTCCCATTCCTCCCATGCAGCCTCTCAGTGAAGCTGCTTGGATGATGATTGCAATACCTTGCAAAGGATGTTCACACTTTTCTGTCTACAGCTTCCAAACTTGTTTTGGACCCTTTGACTACTCTGAAGGTGTAAGACAGCATGGTTATAACTCAGTTCCTTCTTGCCAGATGCTTAACTGAGACTTTTGGTGTCAATCAGTCTTTGCTGGTTCTGAAAGTGTTTCCAGTTCTGTTTCAGTTCTTCTCCCTTGTCAATGCCTCACTGAAAATTACTTTTCAGATTCAGCCCATAGCACCAGAAGTGAAATGGTCTAAGGCAAGATCAAATACGGTGAAATACAGAGACGGCCCTGGAACAGTCCCTTAAATATACACATATAAGATCATATGCATGGCATTATTTCCTCTGATGTTCAGGTTTGGGGCAAATAGGAAGCTACCATATATAGAAAATTGCATGCAATTTTTAGGGGCCTAACTTCAATAGAAAATATGGTTTATTAAACTGCTTTGAGTGTTCTTATGGGTCAAGAATGAGAGATCAAATGTCTTCATTTAGTTTCCCGAGGCAACAAGGGGAATCTCTGCTTTTTGAGATTATACTGCACTAAAGACCAGCTCCTTAACTCTTCTTGAACCCTGCTTGCAGTCACTTTGTTCTACTATTCAGACATAATTGATGATCAGATACTGATTCATTTTTTTGGCTAAAACAGTGGTGAATATTTCACTGGAAGTCAATAACCATGGTTTGAATCTGAAACCCTTTTGATTGTTTATTGCTTCTGTCTGATGGTTTTGGCATTATAAATGTGATAAATGTGTCTTCTTTTTGTGCTCTGTGTAAGAACAGCACATTTGTCCAGCAGCTTATTCCCTTAGATCTGAATGTAGTCCTTATTAACCTTGACATAATGGCAGAGATCATATGAGATGTCTTTGCAAAACATACATGACTGGTAATGGTGTGCCAGTATTCCTGGTCAGCCTTGTCATGACAATCCATCCATCCATGACAATGGTACCAGGTACCTTCCATACCATAAGATGCTTAGTAGTGTGACTTATGTTTGTTATTCTTATCAATATCACCATGTCCTGGACTGATGTCACTGTTTAGGAGTTATTTTTTTCTTTTTCTTTATAATAATGATAATACTGCATTTAGAAAAGGACAGGTTTGATAATGCTGTGATGTCCTGTGTCATGGAGGAAACTGAGGCTGAATCTCTGTCATACCCAGAATACAGTATGAGTCCACAGTACTACACAACCGTTGATTGCCATAAAGTGTTCAAGAGTAATTACTTTAGGACATAGACAACAGTACTTACTGCTGTGACAGTGCAACAGTTCCAAATGATAAATAACACAAAATTTTGCATACCTGGTTATCATATCCATATACTAGCATGCACATGTGGTGTATGGGAATTGTTAATTTTTAATTCAAGTCCCCTTATGTACTCCAGTTTCCATGGAAAAATTGTATAGCTAAAATGCCATTTACTTGCATAACTCGTTTGTTCAAAGGAATTGGTCTCCAGGAGTGCATTTTGCTCTATTAATGCCAGGGTTTAGTATTAGCCTGAGTACTGAAATGAATTTGCTGATCACAGCTCTGACTCGCATAGACTTTATTCAACATCAGTTATACACAAAGTTTAGCACCTTTAGTGGTACTGCTTACTGGAAACCTAACTTTAAAGGAGCACACAGAAAGATTTCCCTTACTCCTTCCAGGAGAATTCCTACTGTGGGGTTAGTTTTAAGGTAAATATACTTTGAGCAGGAGGGAAAAGACAAGCTTTACCTTCCCATCCTCTGCCTGGCTCAGGAACAAAGAATTTAAGTCTCCAAGATTTAAACTTTATACATTCTTTATGAAAACAGCTTTAAAACAATGTTCTTTTTGTACAGCATAATTCAAAAGAAACCCCATATACAACCTGTCTAAATGGAATACTAAGGATCAAGATGTTTCCCACTTAATTGTTTGGAGGCCAGTTCTACCACACTTTCTTGTTTTGGGTAAATCTCAGCAGGACTACTCCTAAAATAAAGCACTACTCAGCATGATGAAGTCATTGTTCCAATTTAATACATGCTATATTCATAATATCTGTCATAGATCAAAAAAAATAGAAGCTTGCCTTTCACTGAGGGGAAAAGCATTTGCTGTGCAATAGCATCATCCTATATAACATTATGTACCAATCACAGCCCAGAATGTTCAAGAGCAAAATTTGAGACGGAGATAACTAAATTTAGGGTACTAAATAAAAATGGCTGGGCCTTCAAATGTAGTACAGCTACTAGGGGTTTCAATGAGATTTGTGGCTACCTGTCACTACTGAAATATTTGGCCAATTTTATTTAAGAACCTGAATATAAATTTTGGTGCACTCAGATTTGAACATTTTTTGTCTAAACACCCCATTGCATAAATGAAAGACACTCATTCCATGGAGGCTGGGATTTTACCTGATACAGCATAGCCACATCATTTTATTCCCACCTACAGAATCTCTCTATTATATTAAAATAAAATATTTAGAACTATGCCATGAATAAGATGCCATTGCAGAACACAACAAGTTCCCCAATGCAGGCAGCAAATATATGTGGCTGTATTATCTACTGACATAAATGAGTGAACCTCTAATGACATCAATAGAGTTTTGTTTATTTACACCAGAGAGAATTTGGAATAATCTCTATTGCTTTGTCACATGCATGCTAAACAAGTTTGAAGATTGTTTAAAGACCCTATTTTAGCTTTGTTGATTACTCAATCTCCGCAGTCATTTATTGCTCCAGTACTACAAAGTAAGAGAGATTATCCTTAATTAGGTGATTTTTATCCTTGTAACATCTTCTGCTGCATTACATCTTCATTATTTTTTTTCTAAACTTTCTTGACTCAGCTTTCATGTTTCTTTACCAAGTCTTATTCTTTTCCCAAGTGAGCTGTTGATCCAGGGACCAATCAAATTAGTCATACATCTAGTTATGGCCTAATCATCCTGAATATTTTTAAATGTACCTCAGAAAATTATTTCTGGCGGTACACTCAAAAATGTTGAAATGCAAAAGTATAAAAACTAATTAATATTTGTTCAGTTCATCTGGGGGCTGAGCCAATGCCCATGAGTATCAACATCATTCTTTTTAACTTGCACACAACACTCAATATTATTGCAGTGAAATGTCATGATTTTGTGAACTAATGACATTTTAGATATCTAGCCAGATATCTGTACATGTACTGTGAACAAAAAATTTGGAAAATATTTTTATCAGGTTTTAGTAAAAATAAGAATGTTAACAGTTCTGTTTTTGTGTTGTTGAAGACATGATATCAAGCTTATCCAAAATCTTTATAGTGAACAGGAAATAAATTTTTCAGCCAATTTTTTAATGATTAAAAAAGTCAAGTATGATTTTTAGTAATTTCACTTTAGAACAAAGTGTGTTGATTTTTACTGGAATATATCATCTCTCAAAGAATATATTTCCTTACATATAATCCATGCCTTTTCCCCCCAAAACCAGCTGGGAAAAATTGGGGTGTGCATTATATGTGAGAAAAACAGATCCCCAGGGAATCTGGAAATGTTGGGGTGGAGCAGTAGCAGCATTAGTTCCTATGGCTCTGGGACCCGTGGCAATCAACACTGCCACCTCACCCTCATCCCCCACCAAATTTCTGGACCCATGGGGAGCCCCCTTCCCCATCCACACACTAGATCAGGTCAGTACATGGAGCTGCTCTGCAGCCAGATCCAGCACACTGAGTCCGATCTAGCACATAGTCCTGGATCTGGCGTGGCAGCTCCAACCCTGTGCACGGGCTACAGAGCCACGTGCTAGCTTGGACCCAGCACACCAAGTCCAGGACTGCACACTAGCTCTAGGGCCATGTGCTGGGTTGGCCTGGTTCATCACATCCAGAATAGCACACTGCACTAGTGGTCAGCCCTGGACCTGGCATGGAGTCCAAGACTCAGCGTGCTCTCGAACTGCATGGTCTCAGACTCATTGCATAGGAACAGGCCTGACATGAGGCCCCAAACCTGCCATACCCAACTGGGCCTCCTGTATAGCCTCAGACCCTGCATGCTGGATCAGTACAAGGGCAAGTGGGGCTGGCAGAAGGCTCAAGAGCAGGTTCATCTCCCTAGCTGGTACTACTCAGATACTTAGTAAGAACTTTTTTATTCATAAGTCTTTTAGAAAAACAGGGTGCATATTATATCTGTGGTGAGTGTTATGCAAGACAGTGCAGTAATAATTATAAATAAGCCCCCTTATTAGAAATTGGAAAATAACAAGCGAGTAGGCTGACAGTTGATTATAACATGCAAAATGTATGCCCTTTTATGGCAAATAATCAAATATGGGTTTTATCTATTGGAGATAATTTTATAGTTAAGAAATAGTGGGCATGTCTACGTGTACCCTGACTGCACATTTAGTACTGTACGGTCATTTAGTACTTCCTTTAGCATTTAGCAAGTACTAAATTACTGTGCAGTACCCATCAGTACCATGCAATCCTGGTAGCGCATGGTTATTTTCAGATGCTACATCACAATAGTGACAAGTTAATGTAGCATCTCAAGTAGCGTCTCATGTAGACAAGCTCCATAGCGACAAGTTCATTTGGCAACTCATGCAGACAGACCCAGTATCAGTTATAGATCCATTAAAACCAAAAGATTTCAAGATTTGTATGGAAAATATCTCAAATCATTCGCTCATGAATATTATTGCTTTTTTGTCTTTTAGGCATATGTCTTAATTCATTATCATTTCCTAATGCCAAATTCATGACCAATTTGAAAGATATCATATGCCGTTATGACCCAGATAAGAGGTTATTTCTAGCCTGAGAATGTTTCGTTCCTGGTTGAAGATACGCTGGTCTTGTTGATGAAACAGTTATGTTGTAAAGGCCACATTCTCTAAACCTCCAGATCCAGTCCTGGATTTGGGGCAAAATCTGAAGCTGACTTGGCACTAGGAATGCATGCAGCTGCATACAGCTAGCTTTTAACTGTCTGATTTTGTATTTACAAGTCAGGTAGCTAGATCATTTTTTGTAATGGGAATGCAAAGGAAATAGGCCACAGACACTGCGAATCCTCCTTCTCAGTGGGTTAGTGCTTGAACTAGAGCCAGTGCTTTTGTTGCTCCACACATCTTGAAAATGTTATTGCTCATTCAGTCTTCTCATTAAGGAGAAGAAGTTGTTTCAATAAAGGGTGAATTGATTCTTTTTGATCTGGGTTTTGCGATTCTTTTAAAAGGGTGGGACAAGGTGAGCAGCTCTGACTGGGAAGGAATTCCAATTATTCATTGATGTCATTTCTGGTTCCTTCATCTAGTAACCATTAAAATATTGAGGAGAACGAATCTCAAGTAAGCTTGTAGGTGAATGTGTGTCAATGTTACAGCTGATCAAAACTCAGAATTTATGTTTTGTGGGAAATCTGGGCATTTTAAAATTTGCTTTCATACTTAATCAAGAAGTACGGTCTCCTTATCTTTAATTTGCCACAGAATTAAAAATCTGGGGGAAAATATTCTTGGAAATGTTTCTGAACATTTTGAAACTTTGGTTAGCATTTTACTTTCATTATTTTGCTACATTGATATATTATTTCATGGTATATCAGTGACAGAAGTAGATTATATGCATTGCTACTACTGACAAGTAGAATGACAGGATACAGGATTCTACTGTTTGGTTATTGTAGTAGAAATAGGGACACACAGGGAACCACATTGATCTAGAACAGAAATAAGATGTTTCAATCAGTACACAGTAGCATGTACCCTTATTTAAAAAATTGTCTTTTTCACAGAAAATGTCATCAAATCTATATAACTTTGACATTAAAATGGCTTTTTTTCCAACAAAAATGTTTTGATGAACATATTCTAGCCATCAACATGGCTCCATGGCTACTCAGCAAAAATGATAAATATATCCAAGCTTGCCTGAAGAGAGATTCCAGTCAAGTAATACTAAGCAACTGGCTGTTTATTAAGCGGTAAATCCAGTCCCCTTATTTGGGGCCTGCACTAAAACAGAGATTCCAATGCCCTGCCAAGCTACTTCATACTGTAAAATCATGGAGTTTTAGTAATTGGTCTACTGAAACCAGCAGGAGTCTTTCCATTGACTTGGATTAGGATTTTCATAAAGAAGAATAGTAATATTTGCTTACTCAAGTCATTTGATTTTATTGAAGGTGCACACTAGCATATTGGATGGCTGGAATATAATAGGAATACACAACATTATCACATATGTCTGGTATTATTACATGTGGAGCATTACATAGGAAGATTAGTAGAAGTAACTGATGAATCCTGATAAGCCCTAAAGCTACTGTCTAGACACCATGTTTGGATGGCATTGCACAAACCACTATTATCAGAAAGCCCACAAACCACCACATTCATATCCACAAAACCAGCAACAATTTCAGACACATGAAGAAATCTGTAATTTGTAGCCAGTCCCTTAGATACTACTTCATCTCCTCTGAGGAGAATACTCATGATACCTGTATCACCAACTTCAAAACTGCCTTGCCAGCAAGGACACTCCAGCGGAGAAATAGATCATATTTCTGACTGAGTCACCCAAAAACAATGAGTACCCTACTACAATACGAAAACAATGTCCTCCCCAACCCCCCAAATGCATGTACTTTGTTGTTACATACCATCCCATACTGGAACCTATAATGACTATCAAATAATTATAGTGTACAGTTGCAAAAGATCAGACCTTGAGGGACATAGTCTCATCTCTTGCACTCCTGGCTTTCTAACAATCCTCACCACTGGCCCAAATCATCATCAGAAACAAGCTCCCCTTGAATCAACAGATACCAAATGGGACACAACCCTGCCTTATCAATAAATGCAAAATATGTCAGCATGTCTCTATTGTTACCACAATCAACATCACCCACAGCAAAACCATCAGAATCCCTGGCTCTTGCACATATATATTTCATCCACTGCATGGGATGCATGACTAACTGCGTGTTGAATGCATGTTCTCGATTGCATCAGCATATGCCAGCTGTGCACTAGGTAGCTGCCATAGGCACAGTTCTATATTCTCTTCTAACTCTACAACACCATGTAAATAACTATGCTTTTTAGCGTTCTCTAATAACATTTTATATCTCATCCAATGTACCAAATGCCCTCATGGAAACTGTGTGGGTGAAACTAGGCAGAAACTGTGTGCCAGAATGAATTCTTACAGAAAAAGATATAAACAATGGAGATGCACAGGAACACCAGTAGGAGTAGACTTTTCACAGAACAGCCACTCCCTTGCTGACTGCACAATCCTCCTGCTCAAAGAGAAGCTACAAAACACCTTCAGAAGATGGGCCTGGGAAGAGAAATTCATAACTTCACTGGACATTAAAAAATCTGGTCTTAACACAAACAGCAGTTTTATGGCTTATTACAGTCTAACAATTACTACAAATCTCCCTTCACTCTACAGGTAATAACAACCTCTTCCTTCGTAAATTGTCTTCCTCTTCCAATACCTAGCTTCTCCAGTCTATCCCACTTCTTTTGTCTTATAACTGCTTTCTTAACTGTAACGTGTCTTCATTCATATAGCCCTCCTCCAATCCTTCAAGCAAAGTGCATTTACATAGAGTTAAACACAAACTTTTTTTTCCTCTGTCATTTAGCTTAACTTGCATCTGCTTCTTTCTTAAACCCTATGATGAGCACAGCCGTGTGGTATGTGGCACCGTAAAGATATCTGCGGTGCCACATACTGCAAATTCAGATGTTCTTCAGTGGTTAAAAAACCCACAAAAAAAAAAAAGTGGAGCAGCACATGCATGGGCAGCATGTACCATTCAAAAGTGGAACTGGATCTCCTGGAGCCATGCTATGGCTGCTGGCCAGGCTCCACGCAGCAGAATTGAGGCTGCTGCAGCCCCGAGTCTGCTGCTGCTGCTGCCCCAGAATCACCACTGCTGCAGGACCCCATGTAAGGCTGCTGGGGCCAGGCTGGTGCTGGCCCCAGCATCCCCTACCCCACCCTGGGTAATGGCACAGGTATTCCCCAGGAACAATTACTGGCTGCACAAGGTGCGTTGCTGCTACTTCTTCCTGGGGAACCAAATATCCATGCCCATGTGGACATGGCCTATGAAGGGCAATTCAGGTCCAAAAGTTTGTTCAAGATTTCTTCCAACAATGCAGTTCAGTTGGTCCAATAAAATATGTCACAAAAAGCCTTTGCTTCTCTGACTCCTTTACACAGTTGTTAAGGAATAACACTAGGCAAAATCTGTGTGTGTGTGTGTGTGTGTGTGTGTGGAAAGATGTAATGTAAAACTGAAAAACATTATTAATAAAATGCTGGAACATGTATGCACTCCTTCATAGTAGCATGAACACAGTATAGCAAACAAAATAAAAACAGGAATGTAACATAAATTTAACAATTTGTCTTCAAATAATATAATTTGCAGTTTTAAGCCTTTAGAGTTAGAATCTATTTTTAACTGGAGCCACAGTCTGCATGTATTTTAAATGCAAAGAGAGGTTCCAACAGTCAAGTTATTATATTACTCGAGAGTTTAATTAATAACACACTAATTGTAGAAGCCAACATCAAGAGTCACACCATATTGTTTCCATTACATTTTGAAACTGTTTGAAGTGATTTGGTAATTTAAAAAAATGAACTTCTGAGTGAAGTGTTATTTTCTTATGAAGATGGAGTTTTCTCTATACAGTCTCTTACTTTTCAAGCTGTAGGATTCCTATACAGATCCTGTAGAAAAACTTGCTATATCCACATTGTAACGTATAGTCCCAGACGTATCAAATATTCTGTGTTAATTCTCAGTCAAGCCCCCCCGTAACATAAACTTGACTAGCACATTGTAGTCAAAGCAGGAATTTATAACTGTTAAAAATTCCCATGAAAGATTGTTTATAAACATGATTGTTATTTAATGTATAGACACTTTCTAAACATAACTATAAAACTTCCTTTTGTCTATATATACTGAAACCATATCCCATCAGTTACAATGAAGCAAACAAAAGCTTAAGACATTGTCAAAATCACATGCCATCAGGAAAAGGATTTTAGCTGCCTTTTTGACTAGTGGACTGCAACCACAAGTTAGCAACATATGTAGGAAGGGCTATGGGTCATGCACAACCTATTTCATTACCTATAGGCACATGCATACAAGTTGCAATGTGAGATGTCATAGTAGTTAACTTGCATGCAATAAGGTGCATCCTAGTATCTTCCTTTGCTGACTGCCCTGAGCCAGTCTGTTCCACACAAATAGATGAGTTCTAGTGCTATAGCAGGGCCAGGACCCATCTGCTCCCCCCTCCTATGCAACCATACTGCAAAACACCAGGCTTTTGCTATAAGCTGTTGTGCTGGCTGCAGACTTGCCACTCTTATAAATTCCTTGTAAACTGATAAAAGCTTTGTCTCCTCTGCATCTTAGAATAAACACCATGAGTGAGATATTAGCAGCAGTGAAAATTAACAAATACAATGGCAATATGATAGTGGCGTAAAATCAATAATAAAATATAATGTATACTCTTACTACTGACTTTAGTAAAATGGGAACAGGGATTAAAGTTTTAAAATTATAAATATCATTCAAACATTGAAACCCTAATAATTTATGTCTTATTAGCAAACAACAAATTCAGTAGAGCTGCATATGCACACCCATGAATAATATTCAAAATCTGGTAATGTAAGATTGTGAAAGAGCTGCAAATCTGATATGTCAGTAATGTAAGAAAATTAGCTGTAAGTGTGCTACAGTAAATGTTAATATTTTACAGTACCCTTTAAACCATGCTTAAATAGTGTAACTTTGAAACCTCCCAAGTGCACTTGGAATGTAGCATTTAACATTTACAGAGTGCTTCACGTACACAAAACGCTTTAAGAAACTACCTCACCCTTCTAACATCTCACCAAACAAGTGACTCACTGCCTCATGACAAGAGAATCTGAAAGACTGAGATATTGAGATAGAGGTTTTGAAAAGGGCTGTGATTTTAGGTTCTTTCCTAGTAGGGAACCCAGTTAAACTGTTTTTGAACACTTTTTGTTCTATACATGCCAGCTAAAATGAGTGAATGTTCACCACATCTGAAAATTGGACCCAGTTGGTGCATCTACATGCGTAATTAATGCACTACAATAAACTCTGGAACAGTTTGCACCCAGGACAGTAGCAATTTGAGCCTGGCTGGACTGACTAGGCACAATGTATACCCCCAGTCACCATATACATGTGCATTTTGGTGCAGTAAAGTACTCCTCTGTGAGATAGTACTATCCCTGAGTTATTTTACTGTGCCCTAATACTGTGATGTTTTACCATGGAGCTAATTAATCTATTCCACAGTAAAGCACACATGTAGATGCACCCAGTGTGTCTTAAATCTTAAACTGGCCAGCCAAGTCAATGAAAGTATTGGCCAATGGGATTTATTAATGTAGATTAAGTGGTTGATGTAGGGATACTTGTGCCCCTCTTTTGGATCCAATTATGCCATATGATTTCTTTGTATTACTCTGTTTCTCCATACCAATGTGTGGTCTGTTGCCTTAGACTTAAACTATTATCTGTCTGGGGCAGGAACACATATTGTTCTATGTTCCTACAGCATTTAGCATAATGAGGTCCTGTTATTACTGGGGATTTTAGGCAGTTTCTCTACCCACATTATTGCAAACAATATAATAAAAATAATAAATATGTATTTCTTTTCTTTTTATAAACCATCAAAAATACTAATAAGTTCAGATCTACCAGCCAACTAGTTAAAAAACTACATATAGTTTAATCAGTTCATCCTACTACTCAAGTGGTAGCTAGCTCATCAATAAATGCAAACATACCATTTCAGATTTAAATCCTGCTACTGTTCCTAAAAGATGAGGCAAAACATGTCTTCTCCATGTGCTGAGGGGGTTGGTTTTGCCAGCAGCAGGAAAGAAGGACTTCTCTCCCTGCCGTCTCCATGATAGGTCAGGGAGGTGGCTGTGAAGGTCAGACGTGTAGGGCCAGATTGATACAAGTTTCAGGTGTTCAGTGCAGATATTCTGGTTAACTAGTAAAGCCAATTTGGAGTTGGACTTGGGGGAAAATCCTTAAATAAACTAGTAATAGGACTACCCCTAATATCTGGTACATAAGGGAGACAACCTCCCCCTTCATTAATACCCCTGCACCTCAGAAAAGGAAAGGGTGGTGCAACCCCAACTAAAGGCTGGGATCAGGTCAGAAGGGTCAGGGCTACTGGCAGTGCTCCCAAATATATAGGAACAAAAAATGACCTGTAAAGTACGACTTATAGTTAGGTGGTGTTCTCAGGTGAATTAACAAAGTTTCAGCGTAATTAAAGCACACCATTTGTATCTTGTTTTTTATTCCTGCATAGGCAGGGTAGATGGGGCTGATAGCATAGCATAAAAATAAGGAAATCTGAACGTCGCTTTACATCTTGGTCCAGGGATTGTATAAGAGGTAAAGATTCTATATGGTATACTTTATTGGAACAACTGCATAGTTGGGAGAACTGTTACACAAGACTTTGGGCATGGAGGTTAGGTAAAGAAGTTAGGCTTATTGTGCAGTAGGTGCACAGACAAGTGCTCTACAGCTGTCACTGAACAGGTCAGGGTATGCAAAGTGCTGCAGAAATGGCAGATCCTACTCTAACATAATCCTGGGTGGATGCAGTATCTGACTTAGTGCTGTAGGTTAGAGTGCTGTAATGAACATCTGTACCACATCCCATCATTACTCATGGTAGGCTTCAATCTGCCAGCAACCCATGGGGCTCTGCAGCACCCCAGTCAGCCCCCATCCCAGTGTGGTACTCCAGCTTGGCCAGAGCTCTTGTGACAAGACAGCAAACCCTCTGTCCTCAGGCTGTGACCTCCCTCTGGGTAGTATAGATCCATCCACACACAGAAAACTGATTATTACTGAATTTCTCATTTCATATTGTCATGAGTACAGGTGAGTAAGTGCTGAATGTGGGTCTTCGACTGTTTTGCCCCTGTTCACAGTTGAACTGTCTTAAGAATTGATTATGTTGCTGATTATTCAACTACACTGATTTTGGGCAATGGGCAAGCTCCCAAATGGAAGTAAAAAGTGTACTTGAACATGCCCAAAATCTACATCAGCACACATCTACTATGCATACTAATATGTAACATCACTAATTTCCAACTTGTCTGGGGAAACTGTATGCATGTGTAAAATGTAGATTATGAGAAGTACTTACACTACCTGTGTTGAATACAGGATGCAGAACTAGAAACCCATGAGTCCAGCTTACAGACCTGAAGTCCCAGAAACCTTAGATACATTCAATGACCCAGAAAGAAGCAGAAAGTATTTCTCTGTTCTCATGTTTTAAAGTCAGTTTCTAGTCATTCTGGTCACTTGAGTAATGGTTTGGAATCATGTGTACATATGTACATGATAGAAAGCTGGTTGTTGCATTTCCTGGCTAAATGAATAGTAATATCCAATGATCTTGATTGCCTTAATGTAGTGTTCCCTTCTTAGAGCAGCACCCATTAAAAAACCGCCCCCATCTATGATGTTCCTCTAGGAAACACTTCACATTCTTCAATGTGAGGATAGGAAACTCTTTCCCTGCCTACCCAATCTGCTGTCTGCAAAAAAAGCAATGTTTTTACTTCCCTTTTTGAACCCAGTATATTCCCTAAAATCTGTATAGAATATTGGAAGCCAAGAAACAAACAGGGTCACCCTCCTGAAGCCATAGTGAGTGGAGGCAGTCAGGTTGTCCCATTTGCTATCTTGTGCCCCAGAAAGGGCACCAGGTATTTGGCACTGTGTTAATGGTCCAGCAGTTCTTTTATAACTACCTAATTAGATGGTGTCCTAACATTACCACCTAATCAGGAGCATTGTGTGTTTTCAAGACAGGCAGTGGAGTCACAACCCACAGGGCCAGGACAATATACTGTTTACGAAGAAATTGTTCAAAGGTTTTAAGACATTGATTGTTTGCACTCAGGGCAGTAACACTCCCATTCTCTGTTTTCTGAAGACTTCTAATGGATAGCAGTGAACTTTGTGTGGGAGGGGAGGGTTGGGGATTTTTTAAGTTTATCAGGCAGACTTTCAGTCACATGTGAGTTGTTGAAATGTAGTAACAAAAATCTGAAATTGGGGTAATTTCCCCTCAATTTCAAAAGGGGAAGGTTTGGGTCTATGTACTATACTGTTTATTCTATAAGGTACATCTTCAGCCTGCCCTTGTTTTGACTCCTTGCAATGAATTAAAGAAATTGCCTGAGCTGGGGAAAATCACTTCTCCAGCTGGGTAATCATTAAGAGTGGTACAAATATGCAAAAACTCTACAGTTAGGGGGAAGGAGGAGAGAGAAGACAGCACATTCAGGGGTGAATGAAGCCAAGTAAGGCTTATCAGATTAAGTTGCTGAGTTCTGTACACCTGGAAAGAAAATAGGAATAAGAGCCAGTTATATGTGTGGGTGTAAATTAGGAAGCAAAATCTTGCCTGAAATATATTAATAGCATTCCATTTCCTTCATCTACGGCTTCTATGGGGGAAAAAATAACCAAAAAGTAAACTGTATTTCTTGTTTTCGGTACCTATATCAATAACATCATCTCCCATCTTGCTTTCTGCAAAGTGATTTTAGATGCATTTGATGCAATACGTGGTTGCTTACACTCATAAGTATTGCAAACAGTGTCTTGTTCAAATCAAGTCTGGGTTTGCGTGAGACTTAGGTTAGTTCTCAGCTCTGAACCAAAAGCTCTCTGGGCTTGCCTAGTTCATTCACATAAAGAAAGGATAAAGCCTTAAATATGACATTTCAATTTAGGTGTATAGGAGTGTGTGCATTGGAGTCTTGGATCTGAACCTGGCATATGGTTTTAGTTCCAAGAGTAGAGTAGTTCTGCTTATGTCTGTTCTTGAAGGGTTATAGCTCTGGATGATGGAAAGTAATGAGAGGAGATGATGTCTCCTTATCTCTGTCTCAAACACCCTTTTGTTATCTCCTTTCTTTTCAAAACGAATTTGTAATAATGCAGAATAACCACTTGACAGTGTGTTGCCTTGTGCCTCCTCACTTGTGACATCTATATTTATATTGAAATCTCAAAACAGCGACTTTATACAGTGCCAGTTAAGGGATGGGGAAAGAAGAGGTAAAAGTGAAATTTAATAGCACATGGCAAGTACTATTTGGGGTTTCATAACATCCTACTAATAGACTCCACTACACTAAAGTCCTCCATTTTATAAGGGCGTAAAGTAAGAGCGACTGACTTGGGCTCTAAATATTTGCCATCCCCACCATTTTTCTTCCAGGCAGAAGGCTCCTGCTATGACCTTCATTTAATTTAGTGCAGATAGACTCTCCCTCTTTTTGCTCACTGATCAGATAGCTAGTAGATGATCAACTAGATAGTTTGGTGTGTGGGGGGAATGTGATTGGAGGGGACGGGCATTTAACCTCCAGGTTGAGGTAAGCAGAGAGACCCTGTGATCCTAAGGCACCATATGGGCTGTGGACCCTTGACTTTTACAGCACAGCTGGGATGTAAGGCATTACCAGAGCCTTGGGGAATCAGCTGCAAGCCCCGGGACAATTCAAGTTTCTGGAGGTGACCTGAGCAGCTGAGCAGCTGAGCCCAGGCAATGAGTCAGGGGAGGGGCACTCTGAAATGCTTTGGGTTAGAGTACAAGGCAGTCGAGGGGAAAGGGACTTAACGGTGGGAGTCTACTACAGACCTCCCAACCAGGGAGAAGAGCTTGACCAGGAATTCTTGGGTCAGCTCACAGAGGTAGTGAAGGCTAAGGATGTGGTTGTCATGGGGGACCTGAATTTCCCAGACTTCTGCTGGGAAGAGCAGTCAGGCAGGTCTGAATGCTCACGTAGGTTCCTAGCACCAATGCAGGACCTCCATCTAACCCACGAGGTGCACAGCCCCACCAGGAGAGATGCCTTGTTGCACCTAGTGCTGGCCATGGGTGATGACCTGGTGAGGGGGCTGTGAGTGCTCAACCACCTGGGCAACAGTGATCATCGCCTGCTGGAATTCACCATCCAGCGCAAGGTGGCAATGGCATGCAGTAAGGCAGCGGCCCTAGATTTTAGGAGGGCAAACTTCAACGAGCTAAGGAGGATAGTTGGAGAAGCGCTGAGGTCCGGGGGGGAGGGGAGCCAGGTGTCCAAGGACAGTGGTCGCTCCTTAAGGAGACGATCCTCCAAGCCCAAAGGAAGGTAATCCCAACAAGGATCAAAGGGAGCAGGAGAGCACACAAGCCTCCGTGGCTCGCCAAAGGCATCCAGCAATGTCTCCTTGCTAAAAAGGAGGCTTATACCCAATGGAAAGAAGGGGGTCATCACCAGGGAGGACTATTCTACAGTTGCTCGGGGATGTAGGGGGGCAGTTAGGAAGGCCAAGGCAGAGATGGAACTGGGGCTAGCTTCCCAGATTAAGGACAATAAGAAGTCCTTTTTTAAATACGTAGGGCGTAAAAAGAAGGTCCTGGGCAATGTGGGGCCCTTGCAGGACGCCATGGGAAACTTGGTCTTCACACCAGACGGCAAAGCTAACATGTTTAACGATTTCTTTGCCTCCGTCTTCCTAAGTAGGGACCAGAACAGCCACCTCCCTGCTGGCCCCCCCTCGGGCCCCGGGGGAGGCACACCTGGGCCATGGGTTAGCGAGGATTTAGTTAGGGAGCTTCTGGAGGGGTTGGATGTATTCACGTCAGCCGGTCTGGACGATCTCCACCCTAGAGTTCTAAAGGAACTGGCCGAGGTTATTGCAAGTCCCCTGGCACAACTTCATGAGCACTCGTGGTGGTCTGGTAAGGTACCGGAGGACTGGAAGAGGGCCAACGTGGTCCCCATCTTCAAAAAAGGCAGGAAGGAGGACCTGGGAAACTGTAGGCCAGTTAGTCTCACCTCGATCCTAGGCAAGCTGTTTGAGAAAATTATGCTGGCACACATCCAGGAGGGGCCAGCAGAGGACTACCTGCTTAGGGGCAACCAACACGGGTTCATCAGTGGCACGCCCTGTCAGACCAACCTGGTGGCGTTTTACGATCAGATCACCAGATCATTAGATGCAGGGGTAGCAGCGGACATAGTCTTCCTGGACTTCCGGAAGGCTTTTGACACTGTCTCTCACCCCATTCTCATTAAGAAACTGGGGGGCTGTGGTGTAGACACCCACACAGTCAAATGGGTCGCCAACTGGCTGGAGGGCCACACCCAGAGGGTGGTAGTGGATGGGTCCTTCTCAGCCTGGAAGGATGTGGGCAGTGGGGTTCTGCAGGGCTCAGTCCTTGGGCCCGCACTGTTCAGCATCTTCATCAGCGATTTGGATGAGGGGGTAAAAAGCACCCTGTTCAAATTTGCTGATGACACTAAGATGTGGGGGGACATGGGCACATTGGAAGGATGCAACAGGCTACAATCAGACCTAGACAGGTTACAAGGGTGGGCGGATGAGAATAGGATGGGTTTCAACACAGACAAGTGCAAGGTGATGCACCTGGGGAGGAACAACCGGCACCATACGTACAGGTTAGGGAACTCCCCTCTTGTCAGCACGGAGGCGGAAAGGGATCTGGGGGTCATCATTGACTCCAAGATGAACATGGGCCGGCAGTGTGGGGAGGCAGTCAGGAAGGCCAATCGCACCTTGGCATGCATTCACAGATGCATCTCGAGCAGGTCCAAGGAGGTGATCCTCCCCCTCTATGCAGCACTGGTCAGGCCGCAGCTGGAGTACTGCGTCCAGTTCTGGGCGCCGCACTTCAAGAGGGATGTGGACAGCATGGAGAGGGTCCAGAGGAGGGCCACTCGTATGATCAGGGGACAACAGGGCAGGCCCTATGAGGAGAGGCTATGGGACCTGAACCTGTTCAGCCTCCAAAAGAGAAGGCTGAGGAGGGATCTTGTGGCCTGTTATAAACTACTCAGGCAGGATCAGCAGGCATTGAGGAAGTCCCTGTTCCCCCGAGCACCGCCAGGAGTGACCAGGAATAACAGTCACAAGCTGGCAGAGGGTAGGTTTAGGTTAGATATCAGGAGGCGCTACTTCACAGTCAGGGCGGCTAGGGTCTGGAACCAGCTTCCAAGAGAAGTGGTGCAGGCTCCTACCCTGGGGGTGTTTAAGAGGAGGTTAGATGAACATCTTGCTGGGGTCATTTGATCCCAGTACTCTTTCCTGCCATGGCAGGGGGTCGGACAAGATGATCTGCTCATGTCCCTTCCGACGCTAGAAACTATGAAACTACTATGAAACTGTGAAGTGGAGGCAGGGGCTCAAAGTCTCTGAAGTGAGAGCAAGAAGCATGCACTTGGAACTGCACTCTCATACATCTGCCACTGCTTCCATTTATCCATTCTAATCTTTCACCCACCCCCTAATTGGCCTGACCCTCACACATCCAATGGATACTGTCACAGACCATGGATGAACCCGATCCATCTGCTCCAACAGCCAAGTGTGAGGACAAAAGTAGCAATTTGGGGAAGGGGCAGCAGGGGGAGACAAGGACACCACATGCCATCCCCCCGGTCACGGCCCTCAGGCCATTATGGCCAAGAAGCCTACCAAGGGGTTGGATCCAGTGGTGGGGGGGAGGGTTCAAAATGCTGGGGCATAGCAGGAAAGTTAATTACACACTTCCCCCTCCCTCCTAGCTGAAGCATGAAGCCCAGCCAAGACATCAGTTCCTTGCCCCCCCAATCCTGGGTACATAAGAGAGCATGTCCCGTTCTGCGGGATTATAAATATGTGTAATTGAAACATCCTTGTCATTTCTGTCAGGGCCGTGCTGTGGTCCATGGGAGATTTGAGCCAAAGCAAAAATACCTCAAGCGCTTGCATGTAAACAGCTCCCCCTCCCTCCAGAGCACTCACAGAATGGCACCAATAGCATTTATTGAGATCATCTCAGCAGGCAAAAAGGCAAGCAGCAGTTTTTGCAAAGAACATCCCCAGGTCAGGGACAGGAGATACGATGCAGCTACGTCTGACAACCGCTGCAATTTCAGTGCGGCAGGAGTGAGAAAAACATCCCCTTTCAAAAAAAACCCAGACCTCTTTCTCTCTTTCCCTCCTCCCACTCTTGGAAAGGGACATGTGATGGAAGGATTTCCATATGGGAACCATTATCTCAGCTTCTCGGCTCTCATTGCCAGGATGACTCCCAGGTTCCATACCTGGACAGGCTGGAAAGCAGCCCAACAGCACTTTCCACCTCCCCTTCCCCCCCCCAATTTGATCCATGGGTGAAGACCAGGGGGCACTGGCTGATTC
This sequence comes from Crocodylus siamensis, assembly GCF_052110815.1. Classification (NCBI taxonomy): domain Eukaryota; kingdom Metazoa; phylum Chordata; order Crocodylia; family Crocodylidae; genus Crocodylus; species Crocodylus siamensis. Next base: position 270,902,698 of record NC_143396.1, on the reverse strand, counting down.
TGATTCTCGCATCCCAGACACTCACTGTATCAACTCCTCAGGGCAACCCCCAACCCCACTGCTATGATTGTGGGTCCATCCTGACCCTGGACCTGCCCCTTGCAACTCCTGCAAGCTAGTCACTCCTTCCTCCTTTCCTGTAGGCTCCATATCTGTGCACGGAAGGCCATGGGGGCTGGCATGAGGAGTCCAGGACAGGTGGCCAAACTCCAGTTAGGTTAATGAAAGGCATGCATACAAGGCACTAGTGAAAGGGATGTTACAAGCTCCAGTTGCAGCCTCTGAGCTCAGGCCGTGCACTGTGGACTTCTTTTGCCAGGGGCTGCAAAACAGGTGGGAGCAGTGAGGGGAAGCGGGGCGGGGAAATCAGGATGTGTATGGGGGTATCGACAAGCTAGGGGGTGCTTATACCTGAGCTGCTGAGTCACACGTCCAGGGGCTCCAGATGGCCACCTGCTGTTTGGAGGAGACACCTTGCAGTGCTGCAGAACTGAGAAAGTCATAGCAGCAGGATAAGTTAATGCACATGGTCCTGGACCACTGGCAGTTGCCCCATAGGTGCAAGCTCTGCAAGCAGGTCCAGGCTAGTCCTAAAGGGGCACAGAAGCACCGATAAGAGGTAGGAGAGTGCAACCAACCAGCCTGCTGAGTTAGGCTGTCACTGGGAGAGCTTCTGGCAGCAGAGTCTGGCAGCCCCAGCTCATCTACCCCACCACCAGGAGTCCCGGGGGGAGCTCTTCTACTCCCTGTGGCCCCACTCATGGCCTGTGTCCCACTGTGGAGGAGTGGCACAGCTTTGGCAGGAAAAGGCAGCCCCCAAACCCAGGCCAGCTTCTAGACATGAGCCCCAGGCATCACTGAGGGCTTGAAGAGAGAGACAAGGCCTTGGGGGATGAGGAGCTGGGGGTCCCATGTGGGAGGGTCAGCAGTCTTTGGTGCCCATTGCAGTGATGCATCCCAGCCCACAGCTCTCTAAGAGAGACATTGGGTCTGGGATCATGCAGCTATCCTGCTTCTATGTGGAGAAGTCTCTGATCTTGACTCTGGGCCCCTGAAAGTAGAGTGCCAGGTCAAAAGCAACCTACCCTGTGCTCCCCCTCCAAGGTTTCATGTTTGTTGAGTTCGGGCTCTACAGCATTCCCCCTGACCTGAAACCCCCACTGCCAAAGGTTTTCTGTTTTGTGTTAATTGGGAAGAGGGACCAGACTGAGGCACGGGCAACGTTCAGCAGTTTTCTTTATTACACACAGGAAACATCTGGCAACCACAACAGTTTAAACTGGGGCATGTTTTTTCCTCACACCTATTCCCCCTCACCCCAGTGTGTGTCCCCAAGGAGTGGTTTGGGGAGGGGGACAATGCTTAGGAAGCCTGGGTTGTGGACAGTGATAGAGCCAGAGGAGACCATGGCCCAGTGCCAGGGTATGGGCACTCGACCCTTCTCATCCAGGCACAGCTCCTGGGCCACGCTGAGTCAGCTAAGCTTCACCGATCTGGACAGATGTGGACAGCCTGCCACAATGTGGGGCTGGGGCCACCTACATCAGTAGGGGGCTCACCCTCTCCCCCATTCCTGTGCTGTGTGCGCTTACAGTGCCAGGCCTGGTTTGTACATGACATGCTCCAAACACACACCCACTTGGTGGGTGCAGGATATGCTGGGTGGGCATACATGGGATGGCCAGCTGATGGCTTGTGACCTTATAAGTTGCATCCAGATGGGAGGCTGTGATGTCCCTGTCAGCCAGTCATGGGTGGCTCAGCCATTTGGCTCCACTTAGGAGTCCAGGGGGGAAGCTCAGGGAGCCCGTGGTGCATACTGGATGCCTGCCAGAGGCCTCCAACCCCCAAGAGCTAATGTGTGTTCTGCTTCCTGCCAACTTAAATGGAGATGCTTAGAGTAAAGCTTGAAAGTTAGAGCGCTTCCACCACGGGCTTCTTAAATGCCTGTGCTTAAGTGCTTTCCCTCTGTAAATCTGAGTTATTTCAGAATGGAGCAGGAAGACTCTCCACGACCTTTATTGGAGCCCTTAATATGAACAACATTATAAACTTTGAGTGCAGATATCCTTTTGCTACCTAATCTGCTTCATTTTTCTTACCTATCTGGCTCCCATCATTACAGTCTCTGAGTGCCTAATTTTAGATGTATTTAGATCTAGAGCTTTGGTCTGTAATCATTTCCATATTAAAAGATCAGTTAATTTCTTCAGCCTCTGGTAATTTAAGTGCCTAGTTACTTGCTTTTCCTCACTTCCTCACTTGTGTGAAAGGAATCATTAAGTATATTCAGTCCATATTTTTAAAATCAGAACTGACCTGATTTTGCTTTCCCCATTTAGTATGTAATAATACAATTAGAACTGAGTTTACTACATCACCTCCAGTCTCAAGTCCTCTGTCTTGGAATAACTAGAGCAATAGCTCATTTATTTGAACTCCTTGTTAAAAAGCAGCTTTTGAAAAACCTTCTCAAAGTTTTATCATTAACTTGGTTTCCAGGTAACCAATATTCTCTTCCTTCCCCACTCCCACATAAATAAAACAAATTTATAAAATAATCCTAGTCCAGGCACTATAACCCAAACATGCCTTTTGAATGCTAGCAGTAATTAAAACTATAGCAAATGATACCAGTCACCCAACGATTCTGCAGTTAATTGTCCACCGTTAAGCAAAAACCGTGAAGCAATGAGTTTGCAGAGCAAGTTTATCTTCTGCTCCCAAACGAAATTCATTTGAAGGGTTCTCTCCTCTCAATTACTAGCTGGCAAAATCACAGTTCATGCAGTAGCTTGGCATAATGTTGTGTCTTCATTTGAAAGAGGCCCAGGATTAATGGGCTAAAATAAGCCCTTGTCATGTAGTAAGTTGTCAAAGTCCTGTAGTGAGCCTTTTCCCCTTCATATTAGTACTGAAGCTGTGGGCAGACCAGAACAGAGAAGAGTGATGTATGTATTCATACCAGCAGTAGACTATCTGTAACTGAAGTGAATGTGAATCGTGCCAGTTCCCTGAGAATCCACTTAAACATGCTAATAAATGCAGACACTTTTTTATGGATGTTTTCATTTAATATAGCATTTATTTATGTTTTGGTGAATTTTGCTTTCAGGCAGCAGGTTCTTAAAGGCTTCGGCTGTATCTTCCCCTCCTTGTGTTTATTTTGCACCGAGCACTATTATAATGAGAATACCAAATGAATAAAAATAAGAAATGTAGGTATCTAACTAACTGACTAAAATGGTGCCAGCATTTCATGTGCATCCAAGTCATGTTACAGAGGAGCGAGACCAGTGAAAAGCAGTGCTTGAATTTTGCAGCACAACTGCCCTGGTTGTTTGTCTTTTATTCAGATATCTGTTTCTGGTACTACTCAATCACTTCTACTGCCTCTTGTGGGAAAATCCAATAGAAGTGAACACAGAATGATAACTTGTCTATAGGATTTTTAAACCAACCTGTAAGAATCCATAGCAGAGATAAAATGTTCTATTAAAAATTCAATAAGTTGTTTTAAAAATGTTGTAAGAAGCTGATCATTCTAAATTAGATAGGCTTCGGAGTAATTTCTGCAAAACCATATTACATTTCTATATACTCCTACTCTCTTCATCCCTATTCAGTTCTACAGGATTTTGCCATATAGGTGACATTTTCACTTCCATTTTTACCACAAAAGGGGTGAAAGTCTTTCTTCCAAATTCAATCTGATGTTGCTATTTAGCAAGCCATTAAAAGGCACACACATGCAGCAAAATCGCCAGCCTTCTGCCTTCTTCCAAAGACAGTATGTGTGACCTCTGTGATGCACCCTGCTTCTCTAGCTCGGGGGTAGGAACCTGAGTCCACTGCCAACCCAGTCTCTCAGCTGCTGTGCTGTTACTGCTAACGCTGCTTCACTGGGCAGCATGCTCCAGCATGGAGTAAGGCTCTTGAACTGGGTTTTTCTTACACTCATTGAATTTGTTCCATGTCAGATCAAGTCTGTAAGGAAAGCATTGTAAATATTTAACTTACCTGCCTAGAACCAAAGGCTCTTTAGCTTGTAAGGTTTTAGTTTGTGGAAAGCCTAAGCCCATTCATTTTGGTTGGGTGTTTCAAATGCTTCATTAGTGGCACTTCATCTTTCAGCAGCAAGCTCTACAGATCTCAGGAGCATATTCATCCATTTAAAGTGGACTGATTTATTTTTATTATTGTAGTTATATATACATGCTTATAAAATCTCTTCTTTAAGAGCATGTGAACGCAATTCCATGGAATAAGCATCATTCTTGGTTATCTACCAGGGAAAAGGTGTTAAAATGGGTTATTCCCTCCCCAAACGCTAGTCTCTTCAAAACTGAAACATTTAAAGAATATGTTTTGGCAAAATTCCAGTTCCAGTTAAAATAAACAGGCTTTGGGATTTTTCCTTTTGTTTTGTTTCAGAATTTTGCAATGAAATTTAAGGATTTCAAAACTTCTTTCTGAATAACTATTTACATGATATTTACAATTCTAAAATAACCTTCAAAATGAAAAACACACATATTGACAAACTCTATTAAGTACATAAATTGCTGTTAAATCAATATTTGCCAAGTCTACAGTGTAGTTCTTTCCACACTTTCAAAAATCTTGATTCTTCTTCAAATGCCCTGTCATATTTTTTTCTTCAGGACTTTGTGGAGGGCAGGGGGGAATCTCCCTTATATCCAGGTCAGAGTTTAAGTGCTTTGGAAAATCATGTGAAATTTGTGCAAATTCTCTCCATTTTTGCACTTGAAGCAGATCCCTCAGAGGTCACTGGAAATACTGTCATTAATGGACTTCAGACCATGCTTAAACCTAGCTGGTTCAACTGGCCTATTGTTCTCCTTATCACTTAATTCACCAAACCTTTGGGGAATTTCAAGTTGAGTATCCAAAATGACTAGACATTTTTGGGTACTGTTGAAGTGATAACATCCTAGCCTTTCTTCTATCTATGGGTGAATATGTATGTACCTCCTTCCCTGCTGTCAGCACTTTAGTGTTGGAAGGCTCTATTGCAGCAAAATAGATCTTTTCACTTTCGCTCTCACTCTCCTTCACCAGCTGGAAGAATTTCTGGGCTGTCATGGAGCCTTGTGTTTCTTAATAACATATATCTATCAATAGAGACTGAAACTAAGGGTGATATTGCATAAACAGAACATACAGTGGGTTGTTTCTTACTGCATCATTTATTTCCACTTGTTATAGATGACCTTTCATAGCTCACTTGTGGCATGGCTTAGCTACGCCACTTATGAATTATGAGGTCATCAATAACTTGTGGAAGTAAATGATACATAGTATCCAACATCACCCCAATTTATGAGCTCTGTTTATATTTCATGCTTGCTGTATTTATGTTTCCTATTGCACTTAAGTAAATATGTTACTTAGTATGCTAGAAAAGTAGCGTGTTCTCATCTACTTTGGAATAATAAAAAATCCAGTGTGGCTTTGCAAAATGGGGTTAAGAAATGCAGGTAACATTTTTATAGGAGAAAATAGTGGCAAACATGGACTTAATACTGTTCACTAAGACAAGATCTTTCCGTTACTAGCAACTCAGAAAAGGGGACTGTACGCAGCTGCTACATCCCAGGAGAAAATTTGTCAATGTCCCAGGAGAAGATTAATCAAACTATTGCATGGTCTCAATTCAGCTGTTTACTTCCATGTTGTTTCAGATGAGTTTCTAAGTGGATCAGGACTCTGTCCTCCTCCATATCAGCTCAGTGATGCTAGCCAGTGCCTTGGTCCACCCATTCCTCCCATCATTCCTGTCCCCTCTCCACATGCTCTTTATACCCATCATACATTGTCCACACAAGGGAGTACAGAGACAATTTACAACCCCTTTCTCTCCTGTATAAGTGCATATGGTAGACTATAATTTTGCACCTTATTTAGCAGTGGATAAACTTCTATTGTTGAAGGAACTATTGGGTGAAATTCCTTTTATGCAAGAAGTCACCTGAAGCCATCATAACATTCTTTTCTAGCCTTACAATAACGTTTCTAAATCTGTGTGAACTGGAAACCACTCACTATTCTCAAATTAAAATAGCAATTACTTCTCTTTGCAAAGTTTTGGGAACAGATTATAATCTTCTTTTGATATTCTGGCATTGAACAAGACTCACAATCAAGTTTTCCAATTATGCTTCATTTCTCCCAAGGAATCAGAACTCATGGTAGAGGTAATATCTTTTAATAGACTAACTAGATTTTTAGGGGAAAAAAAAAACTTTAATTGCAAGCTTTCAGGTACAAACACCCTTCTTCAGGCATAGGAGAAAAGATTATACAAGTTCTCCTGGGTAGAAATGAAAGTTCATATTTCAAAGGAGAGTTGAAGGTGTGATAAAATCTCCTGTTTAAGAACAGGTAATTTTATATTCCGATTAAGTTCAGAGAAAAGTTGGAATAGTCTGTTTACCTCAAAGTTGTTTGGCAATAAGCAGGATGTAGTCATATTTCCTTCTGGTTATGGTGTTTCATATTTCACAGAGGAGTAAAAAGATGGAATGCTCTTGTGGGTAGGCATTTCTTATCTGGTGAGGTGTCTCTGAGCTCTGCCATGAGGCTCTCTGATAATGCGAATGACCCAAACAAAGGCAGGAGCAGGGTCTCAGGCTTCAGGTGGTCAAACTTGTTTCCTCCTTGTAAAACTGTGAAGATTTTATTTTTAAAATTGGCTAAAATTTGATATCTTCCATGTGTCAGGTGTCAAAATGAACTGTTCCAAACAGGAGATTTTTAGCACACCTTCAACTCTCCCATGAAATATTAACTTTCATTTCTACCCAGGAAAGCTTTTACAATTTTGTCTCCTATGCCTGAAGAAGGGTGTTTGTACCCAAAAGATTGCAATTAAACAGGTTTTTTTGCAAAAATCTTGTTATCCTAATAAAAGATACCTCTACCACAAGTTCTGATTCCTTTTGCCTCTAGTCCAATACGGCTACAACCTAAATACCTGACTCATTTCTCCAAGTCATTTAAAATGTATTGGTCTCTATTTCACAGGAACTGAAAAAAATATGAACTCTTTTGCACTCTCCCTTTCTCTCTCACACACGTTGACACACAGACACGCTATAATGGATGTGTATTTGTACTATTGGATTCTTTTTTCCCAGTTACCACAGTTTGAATTGTCCATAAGCTATTCCTATTCCCTTGCAACAGAAGTTAGTTTTTTAGTATGTACAATGGCAACTAATATATATTATATTTTGAACTATGGCATTTCAACCCACAGCAGAAATGCGGTGTGTCAAATTAACCTAAATTACTTAGTGACACAATCTTTACTTTTTCTTCACTTTAGGAAGCAGTGTTTGCTTCAGAAAGAACAGAGTTTCCCTCTTACAACACTTTTCATAAAGCCAAGTTTCCCAGTGGATGCGTTAATCATGTGCTTTACATCTTGTCATATCATATAACATTTTGAATTTGACTTAACCTGGTGTGATATGTCACAATCCTACAGTATGTGTGCCCCAGGGAACTTTACATCAGTTTGCTGAAAAACACAATTAAAAAATCCACAATGGGTTGGGTTTTCATTTAAGCTTATATATATATATAAGCTTATATATGTGTATATATATATTCTCACATTACCTGAGAAAATATTTAGATCACTCATGCAATACTTTGGAGTTAGTAAGATTACTCAGTAGCACTTTGCAGTTTCTTCTATAGTCCCTGGGATATTTTAGTGTGAATTTAAAACCTAAAGGCATTGGTACAGGAATCTGTGAATATACTTAGAATGCTATCCAGTTTGGTTTGGTTTGGGTTTGGGTTATATGAAGGAGGAGTGTGGAATAAGGCTAAAGAACAGGACTGTAAAATAGTGAGCTCTGAGTATAGCTGAGTTCAGCATTTGTAACAAACAAACCTTTCTTTCTGTTCACAGATAACCCAAGAATCTTGCCTTTGCAACCATTTTTAATCTGTTCTACAAATGTTTTATAGAACTGATCAAATCTCTTCTACAATTATTTTGTGCAAATAGATTGGATCGTACAAGACTGAGAAAACTGAATATTTACACTGTGTAATTTGTAATTTGTCACAAGACATTGGTTCTGCTTCCTGATTGGATGATCTAATGCATTAGGAGCTACATCAGCCTCTGCCCAGAATAAATGTATTTTCAGAATTAAATGAATCTTAACTATAGGACTGGAGCTGTTTTGTCTGTCAACAAAATGGACAACACTAGGTGAGAATGGCCATGCATTGAAATAGGTAGGATGGTTTATAATGAAATGATCTATCCTTGAGTGAGGGACTGGGATAAATGACCTCCTTAGGTCCTTCCAGTCCTGTTTTGCTAGGATTCCACAAAGAAAATTAAATTTCATGTAGAAACTGCTGAATGCTCACAAATAATTTTTCATCCTATTCACTCAGCTGTGAGTACAGATGCTGGCTCTGTCTCCACTGACTGCCTAGCAAAATTCATTTCACTTGTAATTTCTTTCTACAGCTGTAAAACAGAGATGGTATTAAATACTTCATTGAGATATCAGAAGAATGAACTAAATAGAAGACATCTCAGAATTCTACTATCCATGGAAAGCTCTGTATAAGTGCAAGGTGCTATTGTGAATAATGAAAAACAAACTTACGTGGTCTACATTTATTTTACTATAGGTCTGATTTTTTTCTTTCTACAGCTAGATGTACAATCATGTGCACGACCAAATAAAAAAAAAGACTAACAAGACAACATACTGTATAAGCATGTGGCCAGGTTTAACAGTACACATTTTGACACACATGTAAATATGGGCAAAGGAAAACAAACATGTCTTTTTCACTGTATATGATAGATAGACAAATTCTAAGGGGAAATGACACATTTTGTTATTCATTAACATCCAATGATCCTTTCATGCAACACCCTGGAGGCTGAATACAGTGACAGCACAAAAAGGTATACACCCACCAGTACTTGGCATCAGGCATCAAACAGTTTGCTGGAAAAGAGCTGGCATATATTCCTCAATAGTATGTCTCATAGGTTTGTTGGATGGCAATGCATAGAAGCGTCTGACCACTAAACGGCACACCAAAATGTTGACATTTAACCATGTGTGCCTGCTGCCAATCATTAAAGTTTTCTGCACTTTCACTATTCATTCTGCTTTGGGTGGTTTTAGTCCCCACTGGCATTTTACATTAAGTGAACAGTAGATAAATACCCTTCACATAATCTCCTGAGATGGAAATGCTGGTTAGCAATGCAAACTTGGATCAGAATAGTGCTTTATGTTATGGGCTGGCTTAAACCTTCTTGAAACCAACATATAGAACAGTTCCCCTTCATTTGGATTAAATGTAAAAAAACAATTAAGCCCACTTTTAAGGAACCTGATTACTGAAACAACAGCAGTTTTCGGTCAAAACACTTCACCCCTCAAACCAGAGGCGCATGCAAGGCCCATGCAGATGGAGAGATTCTGAAGGTACTGTTCTGTGTGACTAAAGAAGAGGAAAAAAAAAATCCTTGATAAGAACTTTTTTCCAACTACTCAGTTGGTCTAATAAAAGATATCACATCTACTCAAAAAACCTTGCCTGCTTAAAAAAGAGGCACAACAATGAAGACTGCAGAAAGCACTAGATACATCACCAGGAGCACTGATAACATAACCATAGGAAAAAGCTAAGATTGAGGTAGTTGGGGTTGAGTACAAGCTAGAAAGGGGCTTGGAGTTATTCAGAGAAATAGGATTTTATATATTCTTTGTAAGTAAACAGAGTTGTATCAAAGATACCAGGCACTATCAGCCCTGACAGTATTAAAGACATTAGCCAAAGTAACCCACAGAGAATTCCAAATGTTGGCAAATCTCTTATGTCAAAAAGTATAACAGAATTATGAAGTTGAGTAAAATGGTAACTTCTATTAAGAGGAAGTTAGCAATAATAGTAGAAATAGAATGGCTCATATAAAATAATGCTACCTTCTCACTTTGCTATACTCTACATTCTGACCTCACAATAGTATAAATAAGGAGTAATACCACTGGAAATAATAAGGTTATACAAGTTACACCCTTCAAGATCAATCAATTCTCCACTGACTGTAATAGAAGTTGCACCAGGACTGAAATTTCCAAGAACAAAAATGAAAAATGTTAACTAAGGTTGTTCCACCTAGGGGACAAAGATCCCCCATAAATGTTCTCATTAAAATAACTGGGTTATGCAGAGAAGAATGGAAAGAAGATGCTGTATAGAATGCTGAACAGCCAAGCTAAGATAAGGTGAGTAGTACTCATCTACTCATTTTCCAGAATTCAGTGTTTGCGTAAGTATTTATAGATGTGCCTAAGCATTTCCAGAATGAATAATCACAGCAAAATGGACAGCGACAAAATCAACGGTAGGAGAACACTTCTCAAGAACTTCCATTCCCTTTCTGATCTCACAATCCTAGTGCTCAAGTGAACTTTACAAAACACTTTCAGAAGACGGGCCTGAGAACAGAAATTCATAACCTGAGTGGACACTAAAAACGAGGGACTAAAAACAGATATTGACATTCTGGCTCACTACCATCTACATGCAATCTCCATTAATGTCTATACTCCACAGGTCATAAGGACCCTGTACCCACTTGCTCTTCCTCTAATCAGGTTATCCTTTCTACTGCATTTCTTCTATCTTTTAACTACTCCCAATAACATCTTTGCTCCTGTTTGACAGTCCTCCTCATAGGGACTGACTTTGGCTTTTGCTGCTGGGTGCTTGCAGCTGTAACCCCTCCCCTTCCCTCCCTCCTGCTCCCTAAATGATGCTTTATTTAAACTCAGTGCCTGAGCCCCATCCATGCATGTACAGAAGAGGCAGTGCATTACTTCAACCCAGCTCTGCAGCATTTGTAAAGATTGGACACTTTAGTGGGGGTTTTTTGGTGCTTTTATCTGCTGGCTGATTGAACCAGCTTTAGCTAAAAGCACCAAAAAGCCCCACTGAAGCGCCCAGTCTATATAAACGCTGCAGAGCTGGATCAAAGTAATGAACTGCTTCTTTCGGTAAAGCCTTTTTTTTTTTAAACATCCGTAAGCAGCTGGCCTTGGCTTGTGGGTGCTGATTACCTGCTATATTTTTTCGGCTGGTGCTTGAACCCACAGAGCTGGTGCCTATGGTCCTCTCCCATTCTTTAAAGGAGATTGTTTTTATTGGCATATGGAATTATACACAGGCCATTGTTTTATCTGTTACTTAGCTCAAGCTGTGTCTGCTTCTTTCTTTCTGCTACCTGAATAAGGGTATCTTATGCCTGAAACTTGTCTAAAATCTCTCTAATGATACACTTGTTCCAATGAAAGATATCACCCCAAAAATTCCTTGCCTCTTACTTAAGTATTTTAGCAGCCACATGTGCAATGTGGATCAAAGAAAATTCTTCTTAAACCAAAGAATAATTCTCATCTTGGAATCAGTACTGTAGAATGATATTAATACATACAACATAATGAAAAAAGGCAAGGAAGTAGGCAGAGTTGGCAGAGTACAGTATCTGCATGGGAGAATACTGGGATAGCAATGATGTGATATAGGCAGGGGCGGAGATACGGAGAACTTTGGAAGCGAACATAAGGAGTATGTGGCAGACACTCACAAAGGGGCAGAAGGAAACAGTTGAGTCTGCTGAATTACCAGATCATGAGACTTAGTATAATTAAGAAACTACTATTGGCATAAGTCATCAGAACTTCATACAAAGAAGCCCAGTACATATTCTTCAGGGAACTGTACAAAATGCCTTTACTTTTCTTTAGTGAAAATAATAGATATATTCCTAACATTCAATTGCTGGAAAATAAAACCACATTTTCTATATTGTTGTCAAGCTGGTCTCAGAATCTTAAATAGTGTAACGCTCATGTGTGGCCAGTGCCACACATGATGGAGTTAAATTTTCAGCCCCTCAAACATTTAGTTTTTCAAAGTTAAAATCCTGAAGGTACAGTGAATTGCAAATTTATCACTGTATGCATATAATTTTTTAGACTTATTTGCATGCACAAATCCTACAGTTTGCTATCCAAATATCCTGTCTGCACATGCAAAAGAAATATTAGAGAATTATTGGAGGAGCCACCAGTTATAGGTACAAACGCCACTTTCTTAAATTGAAAGCTGGCTCTGAAAACAGTCTTAAGAAATCTCCATGAACGTGCTATTTGCAGGCAAGCATCTCTGGTTTCTTGCATAAAGCATATGCACGGTTACCCCTGAGGAAACCAATTTTTTTGCTAGACAATTCGATGTTTACACAAACTGGTATGCTCTCTTAGAGGCAAGCTCTCTTTAAGTGGAATTTGCATTTGCTTACATGTTACATGAGAAAAAAATATAGAAAGAGATTGATGAGCCCCGACCATTGTCAATCACGAATGACATCATTTGTGTGTAATATTTAGAAAATTAGTAACATCTGCTTTTTTAAATATGGTTAGTAGCAGCCCCTGCAGCCTACTTCCACCATATGGGATGCTCTGTATGCACAGCTATGCACTGTGTGCAGCAAAAGCTATGGTTAAAGAAGAAAAGACTTTATCAAATAACAGAATAAAAATTTGGACTACAGAAAACTTTACCCTCTTCCTAACTTGGTCAAAAGAGCAAACTCAAAACCACACAGCTGAATGAAGATTGTTGTTATGACACCACTGAATTATTTTTACTGAATCATCTTTGTTGTATGGAAAAATCCTTGTTAAATGACAAGGGCAGCTAGGCTAAGTTAACACAAAGAAAGCATTTTCGTTTTATGTGCAGCATCCTCATGTTTGTTTCTTGGTGATCAGTAAAAAGATTCTCATAATAGTGAATAAAGAGCTTGAATAAATGCTTAGCAAATACAGAGAACCCAACCTATACAAATCCCAAGCTCCAGATTCTTCTCGCCTTTCCAGTGGTGCAAACCCAGAGTAACTCTGACCTCACCTGAATCTGGTATTACTCCACTGGGAAGCGAAGGGCAGAATCTAGCCTCAGTGTTTTAAAATGTTAATGGAAATGAGCACTTGTATTTTGAATGCATCTGAGGTTTTTATTTTTTTTTAAGGTTAGAAAAATTGGCAGGCTGCCCTCATCCCTTTAAGCAGGTTTCAAAGAGGGAGAAAAAAAATAGAATAAAAAGAAAATGGAATGTTCACATTTTATAAATGTTTCCCCCCAGTGACAATACTGAATCAGGCAATTTGAAAAGAAATTAATAAAAGGATATGAATGTAGTTTCCTTGTGCCTGCTGAATATGGAGACACAAGTCCAATGCAGATATACATTATTTTTCAATAAGATGCAGAAGTTGTGACTTTTGAGTTGTTTCACTTTAGCTTTGGCGTTCCTTTCAGGTGTCTTATCCCCTTTCTTTAGTCTTGTCTCTACAGAGGTTCCTGAACAATTTTGGCACAATGGAATGAAATATGAATAGTTTTTTCCAAGTTCATGCCTAAATCACTCAGATCATATCTCTTACAAAGAGAAATATATCTTAGGAATGGTCTTAAACTGATATTAAATATAGTTGCATGCATGCAAATACAGGCTATGCTGCATAGCCCTAATTTTTCTCATATTTTATTGCTACATTGTAACCAAAGAGTCTGCTTTGTTAATACCTATTACACTTTTGATAAATTAACAGCAATTATATCTGCTAAAAATGGGCATGTTTCCAAAACATCTGGTCAGAGCAGGTCAGGACTGGCCTCTTCCTCTCCTCTGAGGAACAGTTGGGGCTGATGCAGTTCTAAGCATTAGAGTTCCCAGGGGAATGTTACTTTACCTAATGTACTGGCTGAATGGCACGCTTCACTTCCACAACACCTGCTTACAGAATCCTAGCTGCCACTCAAACCCAAGCCAGTGGAGCATGGGAAATTGGGAACAGTGGGAAAAACACACAAAAATAACTTGGGAGGAGATGACATGGTGAATGGGAATAAGGGACAGTGAAAAACATCGACCCCTAGTCAGGAAGGAACGAGGGAAGTGTCCGCTATTTAAGAAACAAATATTGTTTGCATAAAAAAAAATATAATAGTCCCCTTTTCCTAGAAAGGCCATATATATGCCCTATGATTTTTTCTCATCTACAGAATTACCAGTGCACCACATCCTTCAGACTGCATGAATTATTTCCCCATCCTCAAGGAGTTAATTGCACATCTCTTATGGCTATTTTCTTAGAATATATTGAATTGTATTTAATGAGCATTAACAAGATTGAGAAGGTACTGGAGGGCACCAGTTCAGAAAAAGGATTTTGGTATGAAGAGGCTGTAGTATTGCAGTGACCGCACTCCTGACACATTACATTTGCCTTAGATTTCTGTATGAGGTTACGCTGGTATTAGAGAAATTGTCCTCAGCCCTTGCTGCATTTGGTGGTCTGCTGCTCAAAGCACTGGCTCTTTTTCCCCAGCTGCTTTTACTGAACCAAAGCATAGACAGAGGTACATGGAAAGTAAGATCTCCAAAAATGTTCTGCCTCCTTCTAATTATGCTTTCAGCCAAATCCACCTCAACCCTTTACCATGGACCTCAACAGCAAAATTAGGCTGTGACTTGGCACATCTGAAAACTCTAAGTATGTTTCTAATCTAGTTTTCACTTGATCATTTGCACTGGGCTTTGATGGGGACAAGTTAAAAATGGCCAGGAAAAGCTGAGATATTGGACTGTATACTTCTTTGTTCACTGTTATTCTCTGTTCCATGAGCTGCAGGAGGGTTCGTCATTACTGTCCCCCCTTCCCAGTCTGGAGAAGATAGCTTCCAGAATTAAGCTTGGGGGGTTGTCCTGGTGCTTACAGCAAGCAGCGTACAAGGCCCAGTTTTTGGCTGTCATTGGCTTGGCAGAAGAAAAATGATACAGTTTGCTTCCCAGGAAGGACAACAATTACAGCTATGTTTCATCCCCTCATTTCAGCAAAATTATTGCTCTCCTGTTAAGACAGGAGTTGGACTAATCACCAGTTCTGAGGGATGAAGGGGATTTTTACCACATACTGTAGCTAGCAAACAAATGTGTGAGTCTTTTCACCTTTGCCTCAGTGCTGGTTTTGAAAGAAGGGGAACAATTACAACTGCCGTAACTCGGAAGGCTGGAGCATGATTAGTGGGTTCAGAAAAGTCCATTTGATGCCCATAAAGCTCTGTGGGCTGTTAAGGCATTGGTCTAGGGTCTTGACAATAGAGTATACACTTGTTACAGCATGTACTACAGTAGAGATAGGCCAGATGCAATGCATCATCTGTTATTACAACTGAACAAAAAGGAACCCATCCATAAAGCCCTTTATATAAAAATTCCAGTAGGACCATTAAATACATGTTACTTTTGGCTTCAGCCATATTCAGTTCAGGTATTATTAATACAGTGCGTGAATGAACCTAGTCATTAGTAATTCAGATCCCCCTTCATCCTTCTTAAGGAAAGTAAGAGTTCTCTGTTATTTGCACCAAAGCCAATGCTTCTTACCTACGCTTAGGTCTGAGAAATACACACCATTACTGGAGACCATCTTGATTGTACTGTTAATTGCTCTATAAACCTATTGGCTATAGAAGTGAAGCAATTCCATAAAAGCCATAATAAAGATATAAATTAAATGTAAGGGGGTATGACTTTGAGGCAGCTGAGCAGCTTTTGTTCCGTTTGCTTTTTGTTGCCTAACTTTGCCAGCACCTTCTGGTGGCAGTTTGATTTACTGCTTTTGAAGTCTCCAGTACCAGGTTTATAGTATATCATTTAGGATTTGTAAGTTGTTAGGCCCAGAATGATTGGGTAGTTTATTTTCCATATACCCCAGATGTGTCAGCTATGTGCATCAACCTGATTTATATACTAGCACCCATGGAGTAATAAGAGTGTCAAATCTCGCCTTTTGCCTAGCTTATGAATGTTATAGCCAAAATGTCCATGTGAAATATATATGCGGGGTGATTCTCTCATACGTACACCATCTCTGTCCTGCAGCGCTGTTTGTATAAATGTAATTGTCAATATAGTTGATCCTAGATCTCATGTGTGTTGGGTTCTGCTTTTAGCAAAGGCTCTTTTAAAAATATATTTACTCCTTATAAAAAAAAACACTTAGGAAATTTTAAATGTAGGGGATACAGCTCAGATAACAGTTTTCCCACCCATTCAGAATTATATGATTTAATTTAATTATGTCTTCTTTTATAATTAGAGAGCGGTTAGCAGATGATAAGTACTGTGGCCATATAGATAGGCAATGATAACACTAGAAAGAAAAGAAGAAAGAAAAATTTCCCTTTGAATTTTAGTGCAGAGACTCTGAAATGTATTACTTCACCAAAATCTCTCCACATGTACTTAAGGATAACAGAAAGGCCAGAAAACTCCCGGGAAGTCAGAATAGTAGGTGACCTTTGATCCTAGTTTGATTCCTGTCACCTAAATGACCAGCTTGCAATCTGTTATCCATATGATCTACATGCCTTTGACAGATATCTAGTGACAGCAGCAGATGAATATGAAACCATTTCCATACCATGGAAAAAAGGACATAGAAAAGGGTGATAGGGTTTAAATAAGCCAGACAAAGAAGGAAATCAAAATAGATCTAGCACAAGTAGCCTATTAAAAATTTAACAGCCCTTGTACATTTTCAGCTCTGTCCCCTTTTAGGTGTCTTTCCAGTCTAAAATCAATCATTTTCCGTATTTTTGACTCCCTTACTTCATTTATCTTGTCTCATTGGCCTCTTCTCTAAGATGGGCTTAACCCAGAGGCTATTATCTGAATATTTCCTGATTTTTATCTTCAAGGCAGATCCGAAAAATGGAAAGGCATTTTGTTTTTTTCAAAAGTCCTGATGCAGAAAGTTGTGACATCTCATGAAAACATTTATTCTCTGTATGGTTTCAGGCTAAGGTGGTATATATTGAGGAAATGCTCAGGTCAAAAGATACCTTCAAACAAGGTAAAAATCCCACAAAATTTACCTTTCTTATGACATTGCCTCCATCTTGGGCCAAGAACATACAAAAAAAAAAATCTTACGAGACTTTGGCACTATTAAGTGCAAATTTGAATTGTAACCCTATTACTGCCTCAGAGCCATGTTAGGAAATATCATTTTCAATTAATGCAAATCTAAATCCATTCACTCCCTGACTATCCCTTTCTAATCATCACGTGCTATTTTATTGTTGCATTTAACTAATCTTCTTTGTGAAGTAATGAATACAGTATTTTCTGAACAGTAGTACAGTTGGAACGTCTCTCTTTAAGTCTCAGAAATTCATATATCCAGGGCTGTCCAAATTAGAGGCTGGTGCCATGTGCCCTGCAGACTGCAACAGTGGAGTCCACATGCTGCGGGGCCACAGCAGCACAGGCAATGGGCCTTTGGGTGCTCCCTCACTATACCGAGTATGTGGGCTGCCTATTTCAGCAGGAATATGGGTGCTTCCAACCCCCGCTGTAGCAAGCACTCAGGCATGTCTCCACTGCACGAAACACCAGGGTGCTCCCCAGTGACCCTGGCACATGTGGGCACTTCAACTCCCCTCCCACCCTTCCTCTTCCAATGCACCACACACACGGGTGCAGGTGCCTTAGCCCTACTTTCAGCTCTGCTGTACTGCACTGCACCAACCCTCCATTGTACTGCAGGCTGTCGTGCTGCTCCCCCCCAACCTGTGGGGTAGGAAGCAGAGGTCAAAGGGAGGGGGAGCTCAGAGCATCCAGCTGCTGCTGCTCCTGGTGGCTCAGTGATGGGGGAAGCTGTGGCTGGGTGGGAAACCAGAGGCCAAAAAACTAGCCCCTAGTGAGCTGCATGTGGCCCACGTGTCAGCAGTTGGACAGCCCTGAGATATACCAGTTCCTTCCGGAGATATATTAGCCCGAGATATATTAGTATCCTCTCCAATCAGATTTTAATCTTGTTTCTAAATCCAACCCACACTATATTCTCTGACCATGTCACTGAATAAACACTTTAACGTTTAGATTTCATTTTAAAAAACAACAACAACAAATTTGAAGTGCTTTAGATACTCATTTCACAGTAATGGCAGTCATTGCAGATCTAGATTGGCTTAAAAGCTTTGTGCAAAATGCTGATTTGCAAATTAACAAGCCTTGGCAACCAATAGAGATGTCAATTTAAAAATAAGTAATAGTGTATCACTTCCCTTATAGGGCATGGTTTATTGAAATGTGATACAAACATTCTCATGGTAAGATTTGATATTTGGATTCAATTCTGTTATATTACTGACCATGCAATAATTCTATAAAACACAGTTATCCTGAGGACCAAAATGGAAAAAAATCATCACAGCTCACTTCCTAGTCATATATTAGAAGATAAACTTGATATCAGTGTAATTCCTGGCGAAAAATTCTTTGGCAGGTGCCAACTGCCTTGCCAGAAGTATGCTGCTACTTATGGAAGGTGCGATTACTAGTCATTTGTCAACTAAATGATAAAATGTAACAAGAGAATACAAAGCTCATACCTTTATACACAACTAAAGAAGCCATAAAAAAAATCTACATATAAAACAGTGTCTGTCAAACTCTTTATAAAAAAGCCTGTTGGAAGCATGATCTATGTACTATTCCTTATGCAGCCACATATGTAAGATTAGGATTAGTGATATATGAACTATTCTACCAAAGATGTGAACTTCCTCAGATTAAGCACCTTCATATAAACTGTATTAAATCTAATCCTCATGAGCTTGACTTGGATGGAGGTGAACATGTAGGCTAAGAACAGACAGTCAAAAAGCCCGAGGCTGAATCTGTTCAGTCTTTGCAGGTTTGTCTAAACTGCAAAGATTGAACTGAGAAACAATTGGACACACATTTACTTTTGATTCAGGAAATGCAGCCACATGCCTGCAGAGGCTCAGGCCAGAAGCCAGGGGGCAGTAGAGCACGGCTCTCTGGCACCCCCTTCCTGCTGCCCCTGAGGTCTCTGAGATTTGCAGTTCAGCATCACAACAGCAGAACTCTTCAGGGTTGCTCATCACTTTCTCTTGCTGCTTCCAGGTGCCTCTGGGATTTGTAGTCCATAGTCACAGCCACAAGTAGCTTTCAGTAAGTTTGGCTGCAGGGCACTGTACTTGGGGGAAGGAGGCCATCCTCGGCCCCGCCCCCCAGCCAGCGTTTGCCTGAACCACCATTCCTTATTTTTATATTTTACCTTGTAACCACTGCGTAGCGTGCTTCTGGTTCCTCAGTCAAAACCCTTATAAGTCTGTAAGTAGTCTACCTGTTTCTCTTTCTGTTTGGCTATAATTGCAGGCAGTAAAGAAAAGTAATAGTATCCGGAACATCCTGATGTAACTTGAACCAGGAAGGGTTCTGGGATAGAAGTTTTAGAAGCTGGGTTGACCCAAATTAGTTAATTCTGATACTACAGTCACTCAGGTTTATCTTAAACCAGTTTCAGCCATTTTGAAACTGGTTTATGTGCACTGAGCTTCTGTTCTGTTACAGGTTTAAACCAGTTTCTGATCACTTAAACCAGTTTATGTGTAACTCCTGTCCCTCATTGTAGTGTTCTCAGTTACTGGCAGAAGGAAATATTGGCATACTTGGTATTACTTCCTTGTGATGCTACAACAGCGAAAATAAGTGCTCAAGGGGTCCAATGCCAAGAGTAGAAAGTGTAAGAGGAAGGCAGGTAGCAGTGGTTCATCAAGTGCTTTTCTCCATGAAACCAGTGTCCTTTTTGCTGCTCCTTGAGAATATACAGTCTAATTTACAAGCACTGGGCTCTACTGGGATCAGAAGCTGCAAAAAAGAAATGAAATCCTGAGCAGAAGAGCTTTCCCTATAAGGTTAATCATGTAGCATCTACATAGTTTCCCAGCCTATTTTCTCGAGAGTGGTATCCATGTCTCCAAAGGTACATTCCAAAGGGGATGCAAGCGGATGGCAACTCAGATAAATGAATTTGTAAAAATAGTTAAATAAAATGATGTGGGAAATCTTTTCCCTACTAGCCCAACTCTAGTTTCTCAGAACTAGAACAGGATGAAAAGCAGTATCTGTGAAAAAAAAAGAAACGTAGATCTTTTTCTCATTCCAAAAGATTCAAAATAAACCCAATTTTTGCTTAGCTCATTTGGTAAAAAAATCATGATTTAAATATTTAAACATTTTGATAGGTTTTTCCTGAAATCATCTTTGACTTAACAGTTTTTTTAAAAAAAATATTATCAAAAGGAGTTATTCTGTGAATAAAAGATCTAGTAACCAATTTAATAAAAAAATTCAACATTGAATTTAAAAATCACAACATTGCAAAGAATAAAAATTTGAAAAATGTTAGTTTCCTTGCCTAATATGGCAGGAAAACATTACCCATTGCTTTAGGAAAAGGAAGTGAAAAATACTATATTCTAATGAAAAACTGCTGGGGTGGCTGGGTGGGTGGGGAATTTTTTGGAGGCTGACTGTAATACCTTGCCTACCACACAGACAGTTCCATAACTGGTTGTTCATATTTCAGTATGAATTCACTTTACCCATGTGGATATCCCTTAGTGCTTACTTGCACCAAAAATTCAGGGATCAAAATCATTGATATCTACTATGACTCTCTTAAAATTCTTGTTTTTTTGTGTTAAAAAGATACCTTCATCCACTGGTACTGATCATGGCACTAACTGCTACCAATGCTTTTACTTTTTCTTACATTTATGTATGTGTATCATCATGATAAAATCAATAAGCAGGCTCTGTGTACAGTTATGTGTATGCATAAGTGCTTCTTTACCTATGAAACACCATAATCACATATACAGCAAATACTAAATGTGTGCCACAATAACAGAGGTATATCTGTGTATCTATGGGTTCCTACAGGAATGTAAAATTGATACTGACCATTTAATATATTTCTATGCATGCATACACAGGCAGACGTACCAATTCTATTAAATGAGCAGATTTTAAAGCTAGTTTCATCAGTATTATAAAATGAATTATATGGCATTCTTTTTTCCTTCTTTTCCAAGCAGTATGCTATGAAAATACCTGTTGCAGGGAGATGTGATTAACATTGTGTGGGCCTTATGGCATTTTTTTTTTCACAGAAAATCCCTAATCCCTGCTTAATTTTATGAACTGTCAAAATGATTCTAAATATCTCTCCAGTTTGCATTTTCACCTCAGGACAGGAGTCCAGAGGTACAGATTTGTTGTACAACAGTGGACTTTAGGCAATTTTCATCTTTTAATGCCTGCAGCGTCCGAGGTTGAATTTGTAATAATCACCAGATTATCTCTAAAGGATCTTTCTGTTCTACTTGCAAATGGTTCTGCAGGAAAATGCAAAAGATATGGAAGGAAAATAATTGATTAGATGCAGGAGATCATTTTGTCACATAATCCCAGATGTAATAGAAAACAAATGGTGATTTCTTTTTTTAATGACAGTTGAAAGATACAGTAGGAACAACAAGTTCTTGAGATAGTTGCTATTCTGCAAAAAACAGATGCTGTTTAGATGTTAGGGTATATTTAAAGAAATGTCCGAGAAAAATAAAGCTGTAGCTAAAACCCTAATGTAGGCCTCAAAGCTGATGTGGTCAAGAGCACTGTAGATGAAGTCAAAAGCACTGCACTGATTTACATAATTCATCTGGCCTTACATTCTTAAAAAAAAAATATATGAATTTTAATTTTGGGTCAGATATTAATCTCCTTCCATTAACTAGCAATTTACTCAATTCTTAGTTTTATTTTCTCCACTGGCAATACAAAATGGAGTGAGTAGCTACTCAGAGTAACTGAGGGGAACAGAATCCGCTTGTGTCTCTATGAATTTCATGACATTCTGACAAAGTAGAGGCTTGCGAAATGATCCATTTGAGTCCATGTAAGTCAGTTTTGCATCAGTATAAGCAAAGTAAGCTGCCTTTTTACACTGGTATAACTCAAAACAGGTTCAGGCTGGATAGGTCTGTTTATTGTAGTTTACTCAGGTTTTTGTTTTAGAAGTTTAAATGAACCTTGTTTCGTTTGGACAGCTAGAGCTTCATCCTCATTTGTGAATAAACTCAGACACATTTCACTAAACCAGGGGAGATACTCTGGATTCCCATCAGTGTAAGTGACTCGAATGTGGATGCACTGGAGTGCTGCACAGCATTATTTAATAATTAAGATTTTCATCTATCTCTCCTGTCTTCCTATTGCCAGAGGTGTACCAATGCAGCAGGGTGCCTGTGACAGACGCGACACGAGGACAGTGGCAACTTCCAGCTGCTGCTGTGCTGCTGGCACAATCGTGCAGCCATGGCGGGCACCTAGGACAACTGCCCTGGTTGCCCTGTTACACTGCTGCCCACGGCTGAGGAAATCCATGTCTATTCTGGAATTGAAAAAAACTCAGAAGAGGCAGAACTGACTCTGGATTTCTGGGGCGGAGGGCGTTCTTTGGGAAGTAGGCCATGCAGGCAAACAGACTACACACACAGCTGTGGATGGGGTTAATTTAATGGCTGACCTCCATGCCTGTTATATTTGGCGGACAAAGAAAAAGGAAAGCACAATGAGCTTGTCAGGAAGGAGAAGAATTTAAGGACTTCCTGCATTGTACTTTCAGCTGCTTCAGGCTCAGCTGAAGGATTTTTGCTTCCCTAGGCAAATTCAATTTTGCCACCCTCCCTTGTAATGTACTTGGGACCTGGCAAGGGTGAGTCCCAGAGCGAACCCCAGAATGACAGCTTAAAAGTGCCAGAGCTGCCCTGCTCACTTCTGCACATGCCCAGACTCCTGAGGCAGCCCCCAGTGAGCATGCGTGAGGTATGTGCACACCTTTTAATTTGCTGCCCAACCAGTTATAGCAACCGTGAGCAGTATGGGTATATGTCAGCAGATAATGGAGAAAGAAAATGTATACACTTGTCTCAGAAGACTGGGGAGAACCAAGAACCAAGCTCTTGCAAAATGGTAGATTAGGCTGGATTAGCAAGAAAAAGAAGCAACAGGTGCATGCAATCAGGGCTCCTTGATCACTTGGATCCTCTGTAGACAGACATATTACAGTTTGCATTAAGGAGGAAAAGCTCAATTTAGACAATACTCAGACCTAAATACATTACCAGGAGTTGGCCACTGAAATCCAGAAGGATAAAGGTTTCCTGTGCAAGGAAGAAAATTTTATTGATTCAGATCTATATAGTTAGTCTCCAGAGCCATGTTGCTGGTTAAGTAGGAGCACTGCAAACTTTTATCTTCTATAGTTTGTTTCTGAATTTCAAATTGCATGCTGTCCCAAGTTTACTCCTCTTCTACACTGACACAGGAAAGAAAATAACAGTGCAACCATTCTACAAATGCTCCACCGTAAGTAGAAAGCATAAGACCAATACCTCTGAAACCAGCTGATTGTTAAGATGGTCAAAGGGGCCAAGGAATGGAGTACTACTAACATTGCACAAGTATCTACTCCCATTCTGCTACAAAGTCCATCATAAAGTGGAAGCTCTGGCCCTTTGCACATTGTTTTTGAATATAGAGGTATTGGCTTTCCATTTAAGTAGTTAAACAAAAGTCAAAAATTAAAATGAAAGCCAAAAAAGGAAACGTGGGTATTGAATTTGTGGGTGCAGTTTTTGTTTGTTTTGAGAAAAAGGGTGGCAAACAGGGAATATAGGCATTGCATCATTGCTTGATCAAAATATATATCTATAGCCAGATATATAGAGACATTAAGTAGTCATCAAATATTGATGGTGCATTGAAAATAAGACTGAGGTAGAGTATTCCATTTGTTTGTTTTGTTTGGCCAATGTGTTAAGCAGAATAACTTATGAGAAGCGTTAGCATTCATCCCTTATCCTCCTTTTGTTAACAGGTTAGCACTCGACCAATTCACATATCCAAGGCCTTATGTATTATTAATCAAAAGAGTTAAAAAGTCAATCCAATCTGGTTATATACAGTAGTTCTTGTGGTTTTCAAACCTTTAAATAATTAATGGTGTCATCACTTCCCAGTGGATGTCAGGCTGGTAGAATGTCTGGAATCAGAATCCCACTGGGGAAAAAAAGCAACATAGTCAAAAAAGTAGTAATTTTTTTTTTTAATAATAGCAACTCCAACCTATTGTATCATCACCAGCAGTCTCTAGAGAGATCATTTCACAATCTGAAAGAGAAGTTTCTCATATAAAAGTCCTTATGGGATCAAACAGTTCCTGACAAATCTATATCTATATGATGCTCAGTCTGTGTGTGTTTATCTATGTTTAATAAATTTATCACTAGATCTTTATGCATTTATCTCTATGCAATATCCTATATTATATATCACATTAAAAATGCTATAAGCTCCAAAGATTCTTTAACTCATCATAAATAATTATGTTTTATTCAAACCATTATGATGTTATAGTAGTTAGATGGATACTTGAGACAGAATTTAATTCAGGCTCCCATTTTTCAGCAACAATTTGTTTTCTATTTCTTTGGGGCCATAATTTCCCATTGCTGATCATCTCATCCTTAAACAGATTTTTTTAAGTGTGAACAAAACCCAGTCACCCATTTTTGATTATGTGACTATTTGGGGAGGGAATGCCTTTCTTTTTTCCTTCTTTTTTTCCCTACTTTTTTATCTTTTATGAATTCCAGGATCTCATAAAACAGATGATTAAAAAAATATTTCCACAAGGAGATGTTGCATTAAATTTAAAAGTAATTTAAGAAATAATGAAGTTATTTTATGTGACAGGATATCATATACTGACTCTGCAAGTGAAGGGCATGATTTTTCTTACTGCTGCCATATATTTAGCACCTAGGTCATTTTCAGAAATAAAACCTTCCTCTCAGCACACACAAACATTTTTTTTTCTTTCCATGTTTTACCAGAATATCATTGTAGGGGCCAGTAGGTCTGGCATGCTTTTTCAGCTGGTCCCTGAATGCCTACATTTCCAATTTTCTTTAAGCTACATTGCATTGGACCCTAGAAGCCTTTGCAGTCCATGTGGAGGTATTTCTTATCCCCTAAAACCTATCTTACCATACCCAAAGCTGCTCCATATTCTCTTGATAAGTCTATGATTCTTCTTTCAACAACCAAATCATCACTATTCCAGCTTCCCTCCACACACTAATATATCTCAGGCCAGTCTATGACACTCTTATGTACACCTTTAAATCCTCTTACGTTCCACTTATTACAAACCCACCTTCAAAAACTCTCACCCGTAAGCCAATGGATGCCTTTACCTACTCAACATTGCAGTAAACCCTTGTGTTTCAGTATGCAGTCTGAATGTCAACTTGCTAACTATGCTGTCTGAGTTTCAGTATTAAGCTTTTCTGTGTGTGTTAGAGCACTTGGTTTTACATGCAGGTGAGAGAAGGAAGTTTTCTGTATGTCTGAAGAGATGCTTATCATAGCATTAAGGGCTGACATCTTTGGATAACTTGTCGGTTGGACTTTTCACTTGTGGTGTTTGGGCATGGACACTTTTTCCGTTTAAAAACAACAAATGTGTAGTATAAACCATACTTTAATTATGCAAGGAAAAATGTGAAGTAATTTAAGAGTACTGAAGAACTAACTGCTTGCACCTGCTGCACAGCTTAATTTATAATCCGCAAGCAGCTACATTGGTGTAAAAACCAAAGCTCTGTAACTCTTGGCAATTTGGTGTAATCACATTTCATTTACAATTGGTCCTATTTGACCCATAAACTACCCATTTTTTTAAACCATGCATTTCTCACTCTAAACATTCACTGAAAAATAATGCAATGCAGCATGCAAAACACATCAAATGAACATGGAATGCTTTGACTGAGGTTCTGCCATTCTCAGGTGTGAATGTGCAATAACATGTTTTATTGGTGTTTAACAGATTTGCGTAATACTTAGGCGATCTTTTCCTCCAGAAAAAAATTATAACCTTTCTATATATTAGAAGGAAGGTATATAAAAATAAGATCAGCTATAGAAAGGTACAAGTCATTAAATTGAACTGGTGACTGACCCAGAACCTGTAAGGCTTTCAGAAGATGTATTTCCATCTGTTTTTTTTTTCTCCAGGCCAGTTTCTACTTCCTAAGCGCTAGACTCAGCCAGAAGCACAATATACCCAGTGGCTTCCACAGAAACTAGTAGGGTGGACCCATGTGGAACCGGACATCCCTATGGCACACCTGCTAGAAGAATGTAGCAGGAACCATTCCCCACTCATGCACCCACTGATGTTGTGTCTCTTTCAGGAAAATTAGCTCCTGAAATTGCAATTAAAAACAAAGGGCCAGATTTTAGTACTCTGGGCTTTGACTGTTACCAGAAATGTTCCTTGGTATTGCGGACAGTCAGGCTGAAGCATTCTGCTTTAAGCTTTTCTGTGTAGAAGACTGGTCCCTGGACAACCCTGAATGGCAGGTCCCAAAAGTGATATAAAACCTTTCCATAGTTTCTGTGCCAAGCCCAAATTGTTTTCATGTGCCCCTGACTGCATATTTGGTACTGTGCAGTCATTTAGTATTTGCTAAACTGTGCAGTCCTGGCGGTGCATAATTATTTTTAGATGCTACATTGTCATAGCAATGAGCTATGGTGATGTAGCACTGGCATCCTCATTTCTGCCTGCTGATGCTACATTGCTGTACTTATGAGCTCCACCCCTGTTGCTTGTCACTATGGTGACATAGCACCTCATATAGATGCACCCAGAATGTAGTGCCAAATTTTTTGGCCAATGATTGCATATATTGGTGTAGCTCTTGAATGCTTGGAACCATTCAACCTGTTGTTGTGGGATTTTTTAATCAAAGTATTTTAACTAGCTCTAGGTTCTGAACCATTTTACAATAGCACTTGGCATTTCCAAAGCATCTTCAGTCTGAGAATCTCAAGTGTTCCTGACCTGTGTCATTTCACCAATCACTGTTGGTTTTTGAGGGACAGCTGTACTGCAAAAGGAGCAAAAGTAACAATTGTCTTTCAAATCTCTATTAATAATAAATGACAACAGATATGCATTTTATTTATAAAATAAACACAGGAAAAAAGGAAAGCTAACAGAAAAGCAATAACATTTTGGACAGTTCAGAAGGTTTATCAGCCTGCAGGCCAAACAATAAGCAATTTGTTGAGGAAGAGACAGTAAAGGCATTCTTCCTAGCTGGCCGGCTGGCATGGTGAGCTGCCCATTGTTCTGCTGACTGGGAGACCTGGGATTAGAGAGTAACTCAGGTTCCCAGGCTTGGCACCAGTGGACGCTTTGAACAGAAGAAGAGGTCACAGTTCAGTACCATTTGAGAGCTGATCTACTGAACAGTGCTAGTGCTGGCTCCAGAGGATGGATGTTCGTCTGCCCAATTGGTCAAAGGTGAAGTGCCCTAATAATGCCTCCAGCAAGGTAGGAAAGATAAAAAAAAAAAACTTGCAAAGCAAAGCAGAGGTGGGGGAAACACACGTTTTCAAGAGATGCTGTAAAATGCAGTGAAAAGATAAAGTACAGTCATAATGAAATGCTGCTTCCGGAAAGTAGCACAAAGGACTAGGATGCAGCAATGCAAAATACCCCAAACTACAAAAAGAAAAGCCTGTCTCATTTGTATTAATGTCTTCATATAGCATCGTATTAATTTACTCCTTTGATTTGAACCAGAAACACAAAAGGAGAGGAGGAGGTGGGAGAAACAGAACCCCCTTTTTTCACACAGTTCCAAACCTTTCACCAAACTGAGTTAATGTACACTGTTCCAGTAAAAGAGGTAGGATCAAAGTCTTACAAAAGACAATATGTTACACAGATATCAGTCAAAAGATTACCCAAGACTACTGGCTCAATAGAATAATAGGGCCTTTGAATTACCATATTACCACTTGAAATGTGGTGGAATGACCAGAAGCTGTTACAGTCTGATGGTCATTTTGTGGTTTATCTGAAATGAAGTGGCAGTCTTTGTTGATTGATGGCCTCTGTAGACACATTCCCATTGGAGAGGAACTCATAACAAGTGAGAATGATTATAGTGACTAGAGCTTATCAACATTTTTTTCAAAATAAAGTTTCAAATAATTTTGTGAAAATGTTTCTCCACTTTTCCTCACACTCTACTGGGGGTCACCTTTTGTAACAGTCCCAGAACAGTGGGTAAATATCTCACTGGACACGAAGGAGGAATTATTCTGATAACCCAGAGATGATCCTTTCAGGTTAGTGATGTATTAAGAGGGCAATATCCCTCCTCGTAGCTCCATAGATGCCTTAGTACTTTAACTCAGGGCTGGGTGAACATTGCTAAGATTATGACATAAATATTCATTCATATTTCAAATGAAATTGTTGCTGTCTAGTTTGCCTGTAAACTCTAGATTTTTTTTATGTTCTCATTTTGCAGTATTCATAAGATTGGGTCTTCTCAACGTAAATACTCTTGGAAGGGCATTTCTAAGCATGCATGGGTGACTGTGAAATTTAAAAGCAGCAGCCTAAAAGGTACACACAAGAAACCAGAACATGATGTGACCAAACACTGCTCATGCTTATCCTTTAGAATAAAAGTGACATAAATAAAATTCACAAGAAACCCTCACTGCATCATTCCCAATATCAACTAGCTCTTGAGCTACCTGCAGTCTGCTCCTGAATGTTGCATGGGCAGCAGAAGAGTAGGTTCATCACCTCTGCGAGGCATAAGGTGAGTCAGAGTAGCACAGTGTTGCCTCAAATTAATTGCTTGTTGCAGACGTTCAGCCTTACTCTGCCTGTTGGTGGATACATAAAGACTCTCAGGCCTTAGGGCTGTTGATCAGGCACCTTTCACAAGCAATAGGTATATTTGAAGGAAAAGAAGCCAACAGCACAAATTTGCGCAAGGCCTCTAGATGTACTCAGGGTTTTGATTTGACTTTAAGCTCTACAGTTTGGGAAATTTTCTTCCAGTCAGACAAAAGTAATATTTATACAGAAAATGAGACCACAGAGTACTCATGCTAGGAGGTTTATTTTAACATATGTTATGAAAACTCATGCCTATTGGTCTGTGATCCCAGCTCAAGGTGGCCTGAGAGCTTTGGTTTTTCACTTCTCTCCTTTTTGTTTGCTTTAAGTCAGACCCCCAAGACCTCCCAGAAAAGGAAGTAAACACATCAGAAAGGTGTAATCAGACCAGTCGGCTTTCCCTGAGCAGACATCAATGATAGTACATGGCAGGACTGTTTTGATAGCAAGAAATGTGGTCCCAACATTTTGTAAGGAGATGAACCTCATTTTTTGAGATAACCCAGATAATTTCTCATGACTAGATAAACTGAAAAGGACATTTTTTTTCTCTTATGATTTTAAGGTATTTGGGGAAGCTACCATGTCTCCTTTGTATTGGTACAGAACATAGCACAATGGGGGACAGATGGGTCTTTTTTTATGGGTCCTCTTGGCATTGCTGTAATGAAAATATTAAACAATAAGGTCTAAGTAAGCATGAATCTGAACTATTGACTGCACATCATATATCCTTCCACAAGTCAAAGGAGCATTGGGAATAAATCTAAAAGTGGGGTTGAAAGTCCAAAAAGCTGTTCAAACCCCTGAGCATAGCAAAATAAATAGTCTGCATATGATGAGTTTTTAATGTCAAACTGATTTAACTGTAACTATTTTCAAGGTTCAGGGAGGGTTTTTGTCCCTCTTCCTTTTTGGCCTTATTGCACTTTTCATCTTTGCTATAATGCTGCTTCCCTCAAGTGTCAGCTCTCACACATCTCTTCTAGCTTTGCATTTAGAAGTGTCTGTCCTGTGACTTCTGTCACCTGTGTGTGCCTGGCACATGCTTCAGTCCCTGCCCTCCCTCTCTCTCTTTCTGTCTCTCTCTCTTTCTCAGACCACAGGGGCCGCAAGCCTGGTCTCCGATCACCACTTTCTCAGTGTGGTACTTCCTTCTGCACATTGCTCTCGCATGTTGTTTATCTCTCGGAAGGATTGTAACTATAGATAGCATCAGTGGAACTGTATCTGTCTAGGAGCAGATGTCTACCTCTGCCGCATCATCTTAATTGCCCTGCTGTGGCTCACCTACCAGAAGTCTTTTTTTTTTTTTTTTCAATTTTGCAGATGATTAGTTGAAAAACAGCAGGACTGAGCTTGTAGGCATAGGCTCATCTGGGAACATTTAAACTTGCAAGGAAAGAGATTCCTTTCAGTCCCTAACCAACTGGACGGTACAGTCTTAAGTCTTTGAGATTTGGTCTCAGATCTGTATTTTGTAACAAATTAGAACACTGCTGGAAGAGAATGCTAGAGAGATAGAATATGATCATGATAGTATCAGCCAAAAACTAGATGGTAAAAACTGGAAGACAGGGATAAATAAAACCAGTAAATGGTATTATTTATGCCAGTAGCACAGTCCTACCACATACAGTACTTGGGAGCCACAATAGTCCTCTCTTCTAAGACATTTATAATTTAGGTGTGATAATTTTTTTAACCAGCAAACTTGAGATATACAGTCTCTTCAGTGTGAGATTTGTCCTAAGAGATAAAATGTGAAAAAAAAATCAGTTGGGCTGTTTTAAAAATAAGGAGGTAATTCTCCCTTACAGCTACTTTGGACTTACGTCAATGAATAGAAAACTGAATTTTGCACCAGTTTGAGAGCAGTGTTTAGCTCATAATTAAATGAAAACAATATTATCTATATTTATGAATTATCTATATCTTATTGAATGGTCTATATGTTTTCAAGAACTACTTTGGGTAGTTTGCAGAAAGGCAAATGATATGTATTTTTACGGGAAGCTGTACTTTATGTAACTTACTGCTAACCATGGAAGGAAAGGAAATTTGAAATGCATCCTGACTTTAGTACCAAGGCAGCCTTTTAACTTTGTGGCAAACACTGAAATGTATTTCACTTGGTTTCTTCATGTTACATTATGAAAACAGTAGATAGATATCGTTTTAAGCAATCAAAATGAACATTTACCTAAGAGATTTTTAGGCCTTTCTATTAAGTTATTCAGGTTTTTAATATATGTGCACGCAAACGTATAGATGCCACTATTAATAATGTAAGCCTGTGTCCTGGAGCCCTCATGGGCCAAAGTGAGTCCATACAGTTCAAGTTTAAATAAGAGAGAGATGTGGAAAATACGGGAATGTTTTGTAATAGTCCTGTGATTATTGTGCATACCTCCATTTCCCTACCTTGCTATACACTATTATACATTCTGCTTGAATGAATGGGTTAATTTCCACTTAGCGTGGGGGAGTGGAGGTAAAGGAATTAAATGAGACTTTTTACCTCAAAAGATTCAACAACCAGAGAAGTATCTACCTGTGATGGTAGGGGCTCAGTCAGGGCCTTCTTCCACTTACAGAAAAATGGAATAAAATGGTGCAGGGTTGTCTCCCTGTAGGGGTAAAGACTTAGCTAATGTCCTGAATGCCATGGATTCTCCTTCAAACAGCAGTAAGGCAACACAGGATGCTTTGAGGCAGAGATGACAAGAACCCAGGAACAACAATGGTGGTGGTCAAGATGTGGACATAGGAGCAGCAGTATTAACTTAAAAACATCAGTGATGAGCACGGTTGGAGCTCAAGCCAGTGACCGGACTAGCAGTCCAAATGGCAGATACTAGCGATGGTCTTTATTACGAGCAGCAGATGTTTCGGTTAAGCTAAGTAGCAGAGACCACAACAAATGTGCATGATGCAGGTGAAAGAGATTAGCCTACATAAAATGTGGACTGTTTGAAGCCAATTGAAGTCAATTAGAATGTATCCTGGAACAGGGAAGAATCAGGCCAGAAGGTCATGAACTCAGTAACTTCCACTAAATCAGGATGACTTGTAAGCTACTGAAAACTTGGGGGAGGTCTATTTAGTCTCTTGTTTCTCCCAATAGTTGATAGGTGACAGGATATTACGTTTTTATCCTGTGATGAATGCAGTGTTATAATATCAGAAGATTCTTATGTTGCTTTGGTTGGATTTGGAGGCACCCTTAAAATTCTCTAGGTAAGCATAGTAAAAAGCTAACTTTGAAAAATGATGTGTCTGTACTCAATTGACCCATTCCCAGTGTTGAACCTCTGCTGAATTTTAAAAATCTGCAAATCCAATACAGGCTTGGGATATTGAACTGTAAGTCTTTTCTGGTACAGTATCAGAATTGTAAACTAAATTCTATTTATTACAGGTCATGACGTATAAACCAAAAAGAATACCAAAATAGAAGGGGAAAATCATCTGGTCCTTGTTGTTAATATTTCATTCCATTGTGACTCTTCATTTGATCTTAGGAGCCCTTTGTCATTGATAAAATATCAAAAAAGGCATTACATTTTTTGTGAATCCCTGTTATCATCAGTATTATTCTTGCAAAACAAATCCAAATATATTTTATCTAATTTACTGCTACCCATGAAAGGAAGGCAGATTTGTAATGTGTCGAAACTTCAATACCCAGATAGCATTTTAGATTTATGGCAAATGCTGAATTGCATTTCACTTAGTTTCATGTCACATTATGAAAACTGTATGTAGATGTAGCTATTAATAGTTTAAAAATCAGGATGTGAATCCAGAAAAAAATATGAACTTTCTGAAAGATTCCATCCTTTAAAATAACCCTTTAAAAATAGATTAGTTCTACTCCATCTGAAAGGTCTGAAAAGTGTTTTCTTTGACCACTGATCAACATAACAAATTAGAAGAAAACGTTTAGAGCGGTGTGGACCAGTAAAGAGAACTCTTACTGCATTAGGAGTTAAAAGATATACATTCTGTTCTCAGCTATGCCTCTGATCTGCTGTGTATAAGTGAACAAGGCATTTGACTTCTCTGTTCCTCTTTCCTTCCTGTAGAATGACGATAATGCTGCCTTTCTTTTAGCCTAGGTTGCTTTGTGTATTGAAATTTTAAGTTTTTTTTGAGGCAGGAACTATCTCTTGCTATATATGAGTGTCTGATACACACGCATACCCACATACAGGGCACATATACACAAGATGTTTTACTATGCATTAGAACAGGGGTGGACAGTTATTTTTAGCTGGAGGGCCACTTAATGAGTTTTGGTGACCTGTTGAGGGCCACAAGGGTACTTCTGCCCTTTGACAGGTGCCCCATCTCCTGGTCACGATCTTGGGACCAGAAATCTCATTCCTAACCCCTGACCTTTGCCACCAGAAGTCCCACCCTTTGCCCTCAGAAGTACTTCTTTTGGGAGAGGAGGGTTGCCATCTTGGAACCAGAAAAACCCCAAATCATATACTAAAAATCAAATACCTACTGTAACATATTTTAATTTTATTACAAAAACCATTTTTGTCATGATTTGTGTTTGAGTAGTGTGTATAGAGATGATTGCATAATAACTGAAAGATACAGTCTTACTCTTGTCTATTGTGTGCGAGGGGTGTATATGGTGGAGTGTGGGGGCTGCATGTGTGGGGGGGCGTGTGAGGGGGTGTGACTGTGTGTGGGGGGGCATAGGGTGTGTTGGAGGGTTGTGGGTGCAGAATGTGGGGTTTATGGGGTGTGAGGGAGGGTGGGGGATGTGGTGACTCCCGCATACTCTCCCCCATGGCATGCCGGTCCTGCTACCGGTGGCAGCAACAGCAGCAGGCACTTGGGAGGGGCAATTGGCAGGGAATTGACAGCACTTTAGGGGGCCCAGTGGAGTCAGGCAGAGCAGTCACAGCAACTCCATGCTGTGGCCGGCTTCACATCTGGCTGCTCAGTATTCCTCCCCCCTGCAAATCCGTTGCCTCCGGTCACTTGGCACCCCCTGCCCCCTACCACCACCAAATCCACCACTGGCTTCCTTGCCTCCAGGGGCAGGGCCCCACACAGGCTGATTTGCCCCAGGCCCCACACCCTGGTCGAGTCACCTCTGACTCCACCTGAAATGGAGGGAAGCCCCACCTCTCCTGCTCCCCAGAGGAGTCCTGGGACCTGCATGGCAGCTGGCTCCATTGTGGTTGCCTTCCCCCAGTGGTGTGCAAGTTTTGGGAGCTGCACGTGTGTAATGGGGAGTCTCACATGATAGAGGTGGGGTGGCCTGGCTGTGTGTGCTCCTTGCCACCATGTGCAGCACTGGCTGGAGATGCGCACTGCCGGGCAGCCCATCTGCGTGGGTCACAAGCACTTCACGCACTTGTCGACTGCTGCTGTTGCTGCTGCCACCAGTGGGGGCTGTGCACCATGGGGAGGCAGAGTGTTTAGGGGATCTCTACACCCTCCCACCATCCCTCACACCTATACCCTGCCCATCTGAGCTCCATGCTCCTGCTGCCTCCCTGGGCAGAGGCTCCATGCCACTGACAGCCCCAGCCCCATGCTCTGCAATCCTGCCCAGCTACAGCTCCCTTTCCTCCTGCCTCCACTGCTTCCCTACCTACCTGGAGCCAGCACTACAGCAGGGAGATGAGGAGGAGCTGTTGGAGACTGAGGAAGTTGAGCAAATCCCTCCATAGCTGCAGCAGTGGCAGCAGCAGCTCTGCTCAGAAGCTGCATGCTGGCTGGACCAGGCCTTTCTGCACATGAGGGTAAGAGCAAAGCATTCAGGCTGGGTGGGGTACAATTAGTCTGTGGGCACCCATGGACTATATGAAATTGCCTGGCAGGCTGGATGTGGCCCATAGGCTGTATTTTGCCTTCCCCTGAATTAGACTAATATAATGTGCAGCAAAGAGTCACTGTGTACATGTCGGACGGACTTACTGTGCATTAAGTTAATCTACTGTGCCATTTGCTAGTAGTAGCACGTACAAGTACTAGGTAAATAATGTATTAGGTAATGAACCATAGTGCACAAGTAGACAGTGACCTGGAGAAATTTGCAGGAAATTAGCTTCCTGTCACCTAATAGGGCTGCATATGTAGATGCTAAACATTAAATGTAGACATTAAATGGGCCAGACATTGGGCCTGAACCAAGCAGCAATGGGCCCCTGCTGCCTGGGTTGACCAAGACCAGTTTGCCCACTCCTCCCTGGCTAAGCCCTAATATGGAGGGAGCTGTGCCAGCTGCAGGGGCAGCTGACTCCCTACCACATGGGGATCATCTGGCACAACTCTCCTGGCCACATGGGAATCAGGACCCATCTTGATCCTTATGTGGTGGGGAGATAGCTGCCCCTGCAGCTGGCACAGCCTCCCAACCACATGGGGATAAGGACAGGTCATGTTCCCCATGTGGCTGGGAAGACAGCTGCCCCTGCAGCTGGCACAGCTCTCCTTACCTGTTGGAGATTGGAACTGGCCCCTGTGCTCCCTGCCAGCCCCCAGTTCTGACACCCAGGGGAGCCTGGAACTCCCCCTTGCTCCTGCATATTGCACCAGAGTTTATTACTCCCTGCTAATAACATATGTAGATGTGGAAGAATTTTATTTTTATTTTTCCCCTTAATCTAGTAGCTTTCTTTTCTGCAAATAACCTTGGAGGTATCCAATTAATGTATACAACACAATCATATTTTATTCTGGATGATAGCCTCTATGCAAGTTACTATGGAGCACTTTAAACTGGAATTAGAAATGTCCTATGCTAGGTGGTCGATGGTCTGCTAGGACTGATGCATAAACTACTTGCTTACCTGGACTCAAGCCAGTTTCCATGTTCAACAAGAAGGAGATTGATTTCACTGTTAACTATTGTTAATGTGTTTTGTGGAAGGGGATTTTTACATAGATAAGGAGGTAGGTATGATTGTGTTTTGGCAGGATCTCTTGTGGAGCATGACCTAACCCATTTACATCATGCTGATGTCATATTTCTGCAGACTCAGTGACTCCCTGGGCGCATCCAGGATTTTGTAAAGGGGGGTGCAGGAACAAAAACCAGGCAGCAAGCGTGGCTGCACCCTCTGCTCCCTGCCTCCTCCCCAACTGGAGCAGGAAGACTGCCCCATTCCAGCAGCAGCCAGGGCCTTTTTTTCCAAGTTCATCAGTCAGGTAACAGTCTTCCTTCTCCCTCCCTTCTCCTCATACAAGTCATAGAGAAGTAGAGCTGGAAGGGACCTCCCAAGGTCATCTAGTCCAACCCCTGCCTGAGGCAGAATCGTTCCCATTCAAACCAGCCTATACAACCATAATCTAAACTCTATATACAACGACCCTCAACATGACACAACATAGACCTAACACCCTAATCTGCCACAGGACGCCAAAGCAGAGAAACCATGGCAGCCAACGTCCTGCTTTTATAAATGTTGTCCTCCATGCACAGAAGCATGTCCAGCATGTCTCCCCCCATCTCCAAATAAAATTCCTTGTTATTCCTGTTAACTAAAATGTTTGATATTTTTGGTCTCAGTTCTGGGGAAAAAAAGCAGAATTTTGTACCGGATGGAATTGTAGTTCTTTGACTAACTTTCATTATGAGCTGATTTGGCTTCTCCTGTAGTTTCCAAAGCAAACAAATAGAAGGTCCCAGGGCCTGTTACTGTTGTGCTGTGTCTCCTTTGTCCTTGAAAATCCCTCTTTCATTAGAGATGCATTACACCATCTGATCCTATATATAGATAGGCAAATCATACGTATAGATAGGATAATGGCGCTCTCCTGTTTAATTTTACATGCTGTATCCTGAGCCTGTCAGAGATCTAGAGATGAATAGCCCTTTGGAGTGGGACTCAATCTCCATGAATGTTCTTCACACAATAAGGGCAGGGCTTTTACAGTAGTGCCCCCACATGGTAGCACTGATCTCTTAGATTGGAGTCTGTAGCAGGATTGTGAAATGCCCATGCAGTGGAGGCACTGGTCTCAGCATTATATAGAAACATGTGGTACTAGATCCAATGGTAGTGACGTGACTTTAGGAAGTAATTTGCTTGGTTTGCCATTAGCAAGGAAATAGCAATGGCAGCAGGGGGGAAGGGGGAATGAGACTAAACTGAAAGAATGGTAAAAGGATAAAATCTAATTAATGTCATCTGCAGATTGGAGAGCCTAGACAGTGGCTCATTTAGAGCTGAATATCTAATACAAGCCTAGGCAATCCCTTATAGCACTGACTTCTAGAAACTGTAAAAAAGAGATCATGCTTTAGTTCTGCTATTACTTTACCTTGATGATAGGAGGTTAGAATATGAATGCAGTTTGAAAGATAGTACCATTTCTTTGATATATCAAAAAGCACTCTGCAGTAGACTACTACTTTAGTAGGACACTTATAGTCAAAGCTAGTATTTGACTATCCTCCTAATGTCATATTACAATGACAGAAGCTCAAGATATATCAATTTAATCTTAGTTCAAAAATCTTTTAGTTCTGCTTTAGCAAAGTCAAATGGACTTTTATAGTTTTTTAGCTTGAAATTGGACAACGAACAACTTTTATAGTAAAAATGAAATGCAGAATATGGTTGAAAGGGTAATCATATTCAGAGTTAAAAAATAAAAGACTTGCTAGTTATTTGGCACTAAAGCTTCATAATAGGAAACTATGCTAACAAGAATGAGATTACACAATTAAAAAATAACTCCTTTGACAAGTCACAGGTACTGGCTCTGAATCTATTGTCACACTAGTTTTATAATCTGTTTAAGATTGACATCAGTGGAGTTACTCCCAATTTAAACTGATGAAAATGAGATCTGGGACCCACTTTGTGGATAAATAATGCAATTGTTTAGGTATGGAGCACCTTCTATTGTGCAAATGAATGACTTTTAAGTCATCTTTAGGTTTTTAACTTTGTATATGTTTCAACAAATGTGTTTACCTGTAGGGTTACCACATGTAACACAGATTGTACTAAGAAGAGTTGTTCCCAGCTACTGGTTTCACATGATTGTAAAACTAATATAGAGAGTGAGTCAGTCTCTTGAATCATGAAAGTTGGCAGGCCAGAATATTACACTCAAATAGCTAAGGAAATGGCATATACAAATCTCATCACCAATAAAATGTTTAACAGGTTTGCCTGACTTGTAAAAGTTCCCATCCATAGATATAATCTAAGTCAGAATTAAGCTATGTGATTTAAATTACCAAACCTAAAATCTAAATTATCTGCCCAAGATATTGAGTATTAGGTGGTTAAGTTCCTCTACATGTATGTAAACTTTTCTAGGTGATGGTGTAACTACATATAAAGAAACAAGGGTCTACCTGTCCTAAGGACAGAGCACAACACAGTCTTTCTCAGTGAATGTCATAGTTTTAGAACTCTGCTATTGCTATATTTGTTGTGATTGGGTGGGAGCCCTCAATCCAGTTAACAAACTGCCTTCCCAGTTTCCTCTTCATTGACTCTATTGTGTTCACATAGTTGTGGCAGTAATGACCAAAAGGCAAAAATGCTATTCAAGAATCTGTATAACTTCTCGGTTTTCCTTTCTTGTCATGGCTGCAGTAATGAAACTCTGTAGAGTATTGTGGAAGTAAACTATCCATCTCTTTGGTTTCCTTAAGAGGTAGTTTGTGGTCAGGTACCAAGCAGATGTGTCAAATTACCTGCCCTTAATTTCAAATAATTGGTGAACAGAATTGCCCTAGAGCTCAGGGGAATCATAAACAATGCAACTCATGGTACTTTCCCCCTCTGGATAAAATCAAGTAAAATTGCTGCTAGTGGGTATAGCTTCACATGACAATAAGGGATGGTAGATACTTATATATAATTCAGTCCACCTGACCTTAGAGCTTTGAAAATGGGGGGGGAGGACTGAAGTTCTCTCTATTATTTTTTGTGACCATTGTCCTACTCTACTATTTCTGTGATAAGTGTTGAAGACTCAGTAGCCACGTAAGCCTATTACCTCTGAATAAGTTTAATATAAACACATTATCCTGATTAAAATAATGATCTACTGTTTGACCTCAGAATGTTACCTTTTGTCCATGCCAGCATATGATTTGCAATAACCTCGTTAATGAAGGGTCTAGTATTCTTTAAATGAATTTTACTGGAAAAAATAAATACAAGTATATTAATATGTTTGTATATAAATGCGTGCACATGGAATGTGAAATTATAAGGGGTATATAGATTTGTAGAATGAGAAGGGACAGCCCAGGGGAAATTTTGTTTTTACCACCAAATACATAGACCTAATTGCTTATACTAGCGCTATTTTACCTATGATTTACCCAGGAAATGCATCAAATTTTATACAAAGTGCCTTTTCTTATGCAATTTCCTGCACAAGTATTCAAAACCAAGAAGTCTGAATAATCCATACTAGGCTAAGGTAAGGTTTCCTGAGCTTACAGACTGTGCATAACTGGCTTAAAATTCAGGGTCTTTCTTGACATTCATGACACTAATAACTGGCTAGATAATGCTAATAAAGTTTGTATCACTATTATGCTTCATTTGGAGCATTGCTCCATTCCCTCTGTTACTGTGACCACTGCTGAAGCCAACTGGATTCAGCTGCACATAAAACTAACTGAACATCCGGTAGGCCACCTGGCATGTCAAACACCTTAAGGGACTTCATGAAACAGTTTGGTGACCACAGAATTAACCACCAGTTACTCAGAGTCAAAGTCAGGCACATGTGTGAAAGCGGCAACGGAGAGCGGATAATCAAGATAGGTGGGAGAGATGGGGAGGAGGAATGATGACCTTGCACATTTAAAAGTAGCTGTGCAGAAAGGTAAGCTAACTCTATCAGTTTGGTTTTTACATTTAACCACCAAACATACTATCTCTAAACCATCAAACTGAAAACTTGAAAAACATTATGCAAAAGGCAAAATTAACTCTGTTGACCATCAGGAGCCAGTTGGAATTGTAGTCATTGGGCCACTCAAACCAAGACAGTATTATATGCTGAAATCTGGTATTTTCCAGGAGCTGGCCTTCAGTGCTAAAGATACGAGCAGATGCAGCAGCATACTCTAACTAATATGAATTAAGAATAGCCCTCAAGTATCCAGTAAGTTATTGGTGAGGGACATCAGTTTGTCAAAATTGAAGGTATCTAATTCTCCAAATGAATGTCAAGTAAGGGAAGAGCTTAGTGTTAAAGAAACTTTTTTTTTTTCACCATTGCTGCATATTTTAGAAAGTGATTTGCTATTGTTTGTAAGATGAAACAAACTACTAGTGGAAAAAAGATGAGGGTTTTTTTCTGTTCTCTATCTCCTTTTAAAACTATTGTTAACAGATGGAGGCAACCAAGAATCATACTGTGAGGTATTGTGCGGTTGTGCAGTAAAATAAAAATTGAATTTGAATTATTATAATACAAGAGATGAAAGGCATTACAGTGTTGATTTCTACATCATCTCCTGTAGTAATGAACAGTGGCAGGCCAGGCCCACTCAACAAACAAAGACGGTTTAGCATGATGAAGTGAATCTTTCAAGAGAGTGGAAAATCAGATATGAGTTTTTTGACTTTTGAGTGCCATGGGGCATTGGTTTCTTACCAGTTCTTCAAGTTTTCTTTAGGACAGCTTGAAAGGGCCTATGTTCTGCCTTCATTGTCTTTCGGATCTGATGTATAATTTAATTTCCCTGGTGATTTTTGTATTGTATTTAGATAATCTGTGTCTCATTAAGAGTAGCAGTCCATCAAAGGATTGCTGAATGATAATTGTCATTGGGCTTTTTGGAGGCGTTTTCCTCAAATACTAAACAATTGGGAAATTTGGACCAGTTCTATTAGCAGCAATTTAAAACTTGGCTCTGTTGCAAACATGCCTCAGGCCACCGCATTTCTGCAGCAAACAGAGGAAGGGATGTTTCAAGTACTTTGGAATGGAAGATCTGAATGGAAATGAAGCAATGTGCAGTACTCTCCCAGTATATTACTGTGAATTGAAAGGAGCCATCCACTCTCACAGCCTTATATTGCAATCACATAGGGTGCCTTTCCTTAAGGATGGTAACACACTTGCAACTGCATGGAAGTGTTCTCCTGCAGAGAGCCAAAAAGGTCATAAGGTCAATTTTTATGTGTATCAGAGCACTTATGAAGTACCAGGGGTCAAATCTTCAGGTTGTTTGAAATGTCATAGCTTAGCAGACATTAATAGAGCTGTGCTGTTTTACAGAAGATGAGGATTGAGCCTTTTCATGTCTACTGTTTGCCTTTTCTGGCCCCAATGTTTTAAGCTTGTTAGCTCTAACTGTGAGAAGCTGATGGAGTATCTAAGTCCTGCCCTTGAAAGGTTTCATTTTTTAATATCTCTTCTTGCCATTTTTGCTTTACTCCTGCTTTCTGCTTTCAGTTTATATCAACAGCACCCATCCATTATCAATGGTACTGTTTCTTTTGCACTATAAAAACACCTAGCTGAAGGTGAAGCACTTTACTTAAACAAAGTTTATTTCTGAGTTACTGCAGCATCCCTTTTGAGCTTTTATTTACTTATATATATATATCTGCTTTACTATTTGGCTTTGTGCAACTAGAGAAGATGAATCTCAAGAAGATGCAGGCTGGAGTATCTTTGTACCAAAGTGTTTCCTTTGTATTCTGCAAAGGGTTTATCTTATTTTATTTTTTAATATTTGAGTCAAAACTATTTTGTGCTATGAATAACTATAAAAAAGCACATTTCTTCAGTTTAGACACTGATTTGGTTTTAGAACCTAAATGGAAGGTTTTTACTGTATCATTTTTTCCTTCAGCTTTGGGTGTCCTGAATTCTTATCAGGGAAGCTGATCCAGCTAAGAAGAGGGATTTTTTTGGTCATATCCCCAGTACTGACAAAAGCAAGTACTGAAATCACGCATAAGTATGTAAATGGGATTTTAGTACTCAAGTCCCAAAATCTTGAGAATGGCTTGAAAAAGAGATTTCTTAAAAACAAAGTGTAGATTATTTTTTATTTGCCTTCTGGGTTTTGGGCTTTTAAGGTTGATTCAGGTCTTAACACCTTGAATTTGCAATTAGAGGGGTAGACCTCAGAAAGGGAGGTAATCGCTTGACTCCAGGAGCTGGGGCTTTAGGACAAATAAATGATATATGAAAACACAGTAGTCATCATCATGTGTTAATGGGAGGTATTCCCGGTATTAATAGATTTTTTTAAATCTGCTATTAAGACTCATTAATAAAGCAAGTAGATATATAACCTGCATGTAGCATGACCCTTTGTTCATTAGAAAATAGAGAGTTTCATTGTATCCCAGCTGTATTTTAATTCCCAGGTCCCAAGGGAGCAGTACTGGAATTATGGTAAATCCAACTGCAACTAAGCCTCTTAGTTTATGAAGGGGCTTTAACATCAGGTTGTTTTGCTAGTGCCCCCCGGCCTGGACGTTTTGATCTGTTATGCTATTCCTGTAATGTTCTGTGTTTCAGTCTTGGTAAAGATTATAGTGCTGTTTTTTTAGGAAAGAATACTCCCCCTCTCCTTGCAACTGGTGGGAAAAATGGTGAAGCCCTCATCTAAATCAGGTGCTGATGACTGCTAGCATTTTAACCACAGTGTCATCTAAAACTGCTCTGAGTAAGTCTAGAAAATATATTGTAAGAACCCAGTAATGTATCTACATATGTATTTCCACCTGGTACCAGGTGAGCCTGAAGCAATAGTAGTGTAACCATGAACATATCCCCCACAAAGCTAATGTGCACACTATGACACTGTCTTCACGGATGGAAAATAGTTAAAACTTCATGAAGTACCAACAACAAGTTTAAACAAATCTCTTTTTTGTGTGTGCTCACAACCTTCTGTAATAATCAGAAGGTCACACACAAATGACTTTTTTTTCACAAAACACCCCAAAGGAAATCCAAAGAGAACTTCAATGATCGAAAATCACCTAGGGACCATGAAAAACATAATCACATAGGGACAATGCTTTTCAAACTGTGCTGCCCAGGAAGGGCAAGAACAAAGAAAACAGGCAGAAATATTGAGACTCACGTGACACCAAATTAACAGTCATTCTCCTCTCCCAGTTCAACCAACGCCCCAAGATCAATATCCTGACTCCCTGGGGGAGAAGCCAACATTAGGTATAGACAGAGCTCAGCCCCCCTGAAATACACAGTGGTGGAAGCAAGTTTGAGTAAGCAGGTGGAGGGTTCAGTAAACCAGCTGCAGAACATTCAAGGGAAAGAAGAAAAAATAACATCCAGGAAGAAGAGAAAAATCTACACAGCACTTGAAGATGAGAAACATTTTCAACAATATGGCAATTTCTTAGTGCACATGGAACCTCACCTTCAATGTATCTTTATAGTGTATATAATGTATATTATTTACATCTGATCGTTTAGTTTAGTAAAACAAAAAAGCACCATCTGCCCAACCGCACTTTCCTTCCAGGAAATTGAAATGAGAACGGATGTTGTCTTTTACTGCTTATTTTCATTC
This sequence comes from Crocodylus siamensis, assembly GCF_052110815.1. Classification (NCBI taxonomy): domain Eukaryota; kingdom Metazoa; phylum Chordata; order Crocodylia; family Crocodylidae; genus Crocodylus; species Crocodylus siamensis. The sequence continues at coordinate 270,859,357 of NC_143396.1, read as the reverse complement.
TTTTTCATGTTTAACTCTTAGTACAGTAAGTGTATGCACAAAACAAAATGTAAACCAGTTAGCTGTTATCCACCATTTCTTAAAGTACTCATGAATAAAAATGTACCTGAAATAGGCAGGCATACAGTGCCTTCTAAAAGGGGCTCAAAAGCCTGAAGTTTTAGATATGAGATAATTGACTAAGATACAACTGTAGAATAATGTAGTCACTTATGGCAAGATGCTGTCACTCACAGAATTCGATTCCTGCTCCAGTTTCTCTATATATGAAGTGGTAGAAGTACATTACCAATCTCCCTCTTCACCTGTGCTGAGTATGTCAAGGCCTGCCTTTATGTCTAAGGTTGAAAGTCCTCCAAAGTCTAACATCCCAGAAGGTTAAGATACGTCAATTTTTGTGGCTAATGGCACATTAGGTTATGAAGTGACTAGCATCATGTCTTTAAGTCCCTAGCCTGAATGAGCAGCTGCTTATTTATAACTGGGTCAGCTGGCCCATCAGTGGTCAGCATGAGTGAGTGGGAACATCTACACAAGACACCATGTTGCCACAGTGACGAGCTACAGCGATGTAACTTGTTGCTATGTTACTGTAGAACTGGCAACCATAAGCTGTGATGCCAATGCTATGCCACCACAGCTCATCACTGCAGCAATGGAGCATCCAAAAATAACCATGTGCTGCCAGGACTGAGCAGTATCACTGCCAAATAACTGTGCAGTACCAAATGCATGTAAATGTACCAGTGAGGCTCAAACACTGGAGCTGTATCTGCCTTTATATACTAGAGCATAAGTTTCAAAAATAGGAAAAAAGGGTTGCATTTTGACTGACTAATCACGACCTGGGTTGTTGCTAAACTATAGGGGTGGGTGGAATCTTTATTCTACACTCCAAATAAAATTTTGCAACATGTGTCTGTCCATTCTTTGAAATACCCATATTTCTTGCATAGGTAAAATAAGAGACATATGTTACCATCACACTCTCTGGGAAATACTCATACTAATTCTGATGCTCAGTTCAAATAACGTGCAACTAAATCTTTACAATTACCTGACTGATCTCATAGCACCAAATAAGTAATGAGAGACTGCTTTGAATCCCAGCCTTCATTTGGACAACATTATGGATGCTCTAATTTACACAGGCCAATCCAATTAACACCATGCAATTTCTTCCACTGGCTGAGTGTCCAGAGTTTCCTTCCCCTTGGGTATGACATACTCATTCTTTTTTTCTCTTGAGTAACAAGGTGAGTGATACTTTTACCATCAAGGTCAACATATATGTTCTTCTCTTGGTTAGAAAGTGATGCTGGAAGCAGCTGAAAAAGCTGCATGGAGAGGATAGGGTTAAAAATGGACTGAAATGAAATAATGTGTTGAATGAAATCTCTTGGCACTTTTAGCTCATCCATATGTCTTATCATCATTCTTGCCATTATAGATTGAGTAACCGGTAATGTCTTGAGTCTTGGTTATCATTACACCATTTTTATGGTTCATTTTCTATCTTTAGGAATAACAGCAATTCCAGGGTTTTTTTTAGAATTTTAGTTACAACCAAAACTTCCTTGAACCAAGACCCTAGTCCAGAAGATAGTTTTAAAGAGATGATTCAATGGTTAGAGAATTATCCTGGGCTCTGGAAGACTTATGTTCTATTCCTTGTTTGCCACAAACATCTTGTGTGACCCCTGGCCAAGTCATTTTGTCTCTTTGGTTCAGAACTACAAATGTTTTTAAGATACCAGTTCCCCTTGATTCCATTGGGAATTAAAGCACCTTTGAGAATCTGGCCTTTGTGACATAGTTTCCTATATGCAAAAGTGGGGTAGCAGTTTTATTCTACCTCACATGTAATAATAAATAGATCACAGATTGTGAGTGCTTGAACACTGTACACAGATAATTTGCAGGATCTGTGTAACAGGATCCCTGTTACAGAAGCTGCTTCAGAGACTTGACAAATCACCATGTCAGTATTTTCCTTCATCTCTGCAGCTGATCCCATGATTATTGCCCATTTCCCTGATCAGCACCTCCAACTGTTAGGGCCTTGTTACACCTTATGTGGAAAGCTGCACAAATGTTAATCATTTTAGTGTTGATTGGCTTAGTGGAGCAGTCACACCTTATGTGAAAAACCATCTCAGACTGCCCTTCACCTGCACAGCTGTGATTTGCCACTAGAGGCCTGGTGAACAGAGGCAGGATTAGGAGCTAGGGGCAGGACCAGCTCTGTTCCTGCTGGACAACCTGAGCCAGTCTGACCTGCGGCAGGGGGCAGTGCCTACTGCTATTGCTTGGACCAGCTCTGCTCCCGCTAGGCAGAGCAACCTGGTCCAAGCAGAGGTGGGAGGCACTGTGCCCACCGGGCATTTCGGAGCTGCAGTGCTTACTCTGCCCAATGTGCCCGGGAGGGCAAGGTGCTGTGCCTGGCACCTGCTCCACCCCAGCATCCCCACTCACCCCAACTCAAAAAGGGCCATTGCATCCTGGGATGCTGGAGGACTTCAACTTGGGTGGAATAGCTGTAGATAGTGGCTACACCTTAATGGAACAGGAGCAAAATTAGGTGGAATTGAGATAATCCTGTCCTGGAGTGGTGTAACTTTAAACCAATAACAAATGCTTTAAACCATTTAAAAGGTGTTAATGTGCAGGCAATCAAAAGGGTTAAGAGCTCCAGACACCACCCAAAATTACCATGTAACAAGGCCCTTACTGTTAGCTGAAAACCCACATTCCCAAGTAGCATGTGGAGGCTGTAGTCTTACATGGTGGCACCCCCTCCCTACTGACTTTCTACCTTCCTGGGAAACCAGTGCATTAAGTCCCTTTTTTCTGTATTATCAATTAATAGGCTTTAAAATGCCCTTTTTGAAAGTTTACCCAATTTATTTTTAATTAGAAGAGTACAAAACAAAAAAGCCTCCAAAGCTGTTTAGTTCTAGGCTGCTCTTTGATTTGATAATAAACAACTCTAGTATTTAAATCAATTTTGTACTAAAAAAACAATGAGAGGTTTGCCTGCAAAGTATCTTCCCAAAGATGAGTGTGGAAGTGCAGGGTAAATATGATCTTTTAACTAACTAAGATAAACCACTACACTCAGAATTGCTCAAGTATCTGGTATAGACCCTAATGCACCCCTAATGGCTTTTCTGCTTTAGTTACAAGACTGCAGTTTTGGAGCAAGATGATCACAATTCCATCTGCACTGTTGCTGTGGTGTGTTGAGTGGGAGTTGTGTACAGGACAGTGACAACTGTGAAGTTCAAAAGTGTCCATGGATTTTTGTAAGAAGAAAACAGAAACAAAAAACCCTGTTTTTTAAAGCCAATCCCGAACAGATCTTTATTTTTATTTTTTTAAGAGTTTCAAGGGTTTATTTAACCCTTTGAACAATGATTTTCTACTTTCACCTTCCTTTTTACTTCTATTTACCAAACAGGAGTAACCAAAATGCCATAAAGAAAGGCTCTTTGTGGTACTTCTGGCCAAAAGTGGAAGACTAATCATGAGATTTTTACCCCAGTTTCCCAGACTCATTTACTTCATTTATTTATCCAAGCGAATCCTATATACTTGCCTTTTTGAAGTTCAACCACCACAAATCCCAAGACAAATACAGATCTGAAACAAAACTCCAAACACCACTGATCAAACAGGAACTCTGTGAATCCTTATGTGAACTTCTAGTGTGTCAGACCAAAATCCTAGAGCCAAACACACTGCACTCTGGGGAAGTTCAGACATGGAACCAGGTACTAATATCAACTTCAAGTTAGGTCCATCCTTTAGATGAAACAGCCAGATTAAAAAGCCCCTTAAAAATGAAGTCTTCTAAGGGAAACACAGACAAGCTCTTTCACTTTGCTAGCACTGTTGGGTGCTGCTTTAATAAAGGAACTCCAGTCGCACGGTGAAGGAAGAGCAGTGCAGGGTGATTGCGATATCACTGTCATATGAATGAGCTGTCCCAGTACTGCAGTGTCTGCTCTTTGCTGTACGCAGAGACACATCAATACTGAATATAGTGTGTTAGCAAAACAGAATGGAAATCTTTTAGGTGAAGAATGGTTTCATTGATTGCTTTGCTCTACCGGAATGGGGTGTGTTTTCAGGCATTCTGATAAATGTGTGCTATTTTTCAGCCATTCAGTGTGAAGTGCTGTAGGTTTCATATAAACTTTTATTGCTCACCACAGGCATGGAAGGATTGATTACATTGTTTGGGGGATTTCCTAACTTCTGAAGCTCTGGCTCTCTAGCCAGCCTCATTAAAGCATGTTGGGGAAAAAAGGTCCATTGTTTTTGACAATATATTATTATAGTGCCCATAGCTAGCTTTTTACCTCTATATTTTAAAGATCAGGCCATCTGGTTGAAAATACTGTAGCCAATATCCTGCCTCACCAAGTCAATGTCTATATATCTCAAGAAGCGTGTGAAAAAATTCCAGAGGATGTGTGTGTTAAAAAAGTGATACATATTAAGATCCCCAACTCCAGCTCACTGGAAAAAGATCTTCCAGCCATGGACAGAGTTTAAAGAATATTTTATATTATTGTTTTGCTACGATGACTACTTTTGAAGAATGGGTGGAAGTTATAGCTAGTGTCAAATACATCCTTGGGAGTAGTTTGAAAAGGAGCCTGGTGATTTCTGAAAAGTGCATATGGAAACCTGACGTATAAAGGAGATCAGTTATGGCAGTAGACCAAAAGGATCTTCTGAGAACCCTCTGTCCTCTTTGAGGACTCTTATGGGTAGGGCAGATCTGTTCTGGGCCTTGATGGATTATTCATTTCCCAGTGTAATTCAAACAGATGGTTCAAATCTTTGAAAGACTCAATGGCTTTAGGCCACTTATTAGAACTATGTTTCAATTTAGACTCACCAAAATATTTTGACTGTCTCTTGGCTTTTCTCAGCTCACGAGTTCATCAGAGCTCAGCTTTGGCATATTTCAAGAGGCATTTCAGGCTGGGGGTTTTCTTTCCTTTATTAATTTGGGGTTAGGAATAGGTGGGCAGCTCCTCACCTATAAAGGATGAACTTTTTATTTGGCTGATGGATATTACCAGTGGGTCTAAATGACAAAATTTAAGATTATATTATGATCCAAATTCCTTATAGTTGAATTCTAAGATTGTTTAATTCCATCAAAGTGCTAGGAGGTAGCCATAAAATTAGTTCCTGGATCAGAACTATGTCCAAGTTTGATATTTTTGTTTGTGTTAAAGTCATCTCTAGCTTCCAGTTTGGTTACTGTTTGTCAGCAATATTTGTTAGACATGGCATCTGCCTCTATTCTTATTTACAGTTTTGTAAATCAGGATATCTACTTTAAATGACTGAAGTTACATGATATAAAATAGTGAAAGTGAGAGGACACTTTCGCCCCCAAAGCCATGATACACCATGAGTCCATAAGAAAGTTCATTCAGTTAAAACAAATGCTTGACCTGAGTTAATATAGTTCTCTGAATCAGCTTTCTTGTGAGGTATTTACAGGAAGCAATCCTAAAACAGAGATTCCAGCCCCGTACCTAGGACAGTTCTGTGTGAAAACAAACATTGTAACACAGTGTTTTTCTCCTGACACCAAAAGTGGTGTAAAGATTAAAGACTTTCTATCCAACAGGATAATGGAAAAGAAGTTTGCAGCATTCATGCCACATGGTAGGGGAGAAGGTTTGGAGAAAAGAAGCAGCTATATATGATGTTTCCTCTTTCGTGCGTAGGGATACTGGTTCAACCCCAAGATCTCCAGTTTCAGCTTTACAAAAACAGGGGAAGTGGACAGAGAGGAAGGGAAGGAGCTGGGCAGTACTGCCAGTATTGTGTGAGCACAGCAGGCCTATGTTTTGGGAAAAAGAGCTGGATTCATGAAGATTGTTAATAGCAGCCTTAAGTACCCACTATGCTCACTGACTTCAGTTGAAGAAGTCACTTAGGACAGCCCAATGCACAGTAGCAGCATACTAAGCCAACTGGCCATGCAAACAGACTAGAAAGCCTGAATGATATATTTATACATAGTTCCTCTTTGTACTAGCCCAAGAAACCAGGGTGAGACCAAGATTTCTCTATACATTTGTAACATCCACATTTCCATCAAGGCAAGTGGTCTGCTGCAGTGCAGTCATTTAAAAGAAAAACAGAGGGACACTGAGACTTAAGGGACTCATTTTGAAACCTCTCAGGGAGGTTTACTGAGCCCCCCCCATCCTTTTTCTATGCAAGTGGTTGGGGGGGGTAGGGTAACCACCCATCCTAATTGGGTGGGACAGTTTTGCACTGAGAACATCAAGTACGGTCCTGGGCTGTGTGACTCTAGGACAGCATTTGCCCCAGATTCACAGTATCCTTCAGGGTTCACTGCTTTCTGTTCACCATGAAAAATGTGGGAAATGGCAGGTGTCCTCTTGCAGGCTGGCAGAGATCCAGGCTGCTTGGAGTTGAGGGGAGCAGGATGCAGTGGGTGCCCCATGCATGCCCATGCATGCATATATCTGGAAATACAGCCAGGAAGCAGTGGAGCACAGCTCTCTGCAGGTAAGTCTATGGCGGGGGAGGCATAGGAGGGAGGAAGGGAGGGCAGATAAAGAGCCCCACACTGAAGGAGGGAGTGGGCCAGGAGCTGGGCCTGGGGCTGGGTCTGGGGACACTGCCCAGCCAGGGCAGTGCATGGGCCCTGGAGCCAGGACGGGGAGCAGCACTGAGCCACAGGTAGCTCATCCAGGGTTGTGCGGGAATGGTGGCTTCCTGCCACTGCACACTCTTCTGGCAATGGGGCATTGGCGGGGGAACATGCATGGATAGGGGGCAGACACAGCCTTCCCGCTGCAGGCCCAGGGCTCCCCACCCTGCTGCCCTCCCTTTGGGAGGCCCGCACCAGCCATGTCTCCATGGTGAGGCACTGCTTGCCCGCCTAGCATCAGCGGGAGCAGTGGCAGTGGTGCAGAGTTGTGCCCCTTGCTGCTGCCGAGCAGGCAGGGGGTGCCTCACCATGGTGATATGGCTTGTGTAGGGCTCCGGGGGGAGAGGACTGCAGGACGTAGAAGCCTGAGCCCACAGTAGGCAGCCTGCACCCACCCCCAGCCCCTGCGGCCTCCACCCAGCTCTGCTCCAGCTGTGCCAGTGGGGGTGGTGGGAAGAGAGATGGACATGTATCTTGCCTTTCCATTTTGAAAAGGTCACCTGGGGTGGGGTAACAAGCAGTTGAGAGGTGAGAAATTTTAAGTGAAATGTGTTCTCTTGATCATACTGTCTGCTGCAGTCACCAGAGGTAAAAACGGAGCCTGGAATATTATCAAACAGCTGGATAAATATGAACAGGGTAGCTCATTGAGGTGTCAGTTTTTGCTATAAACCGAGTACTGAGCCTGAGGCAGTGAACAAATTAAACCACTTTAAAAAGCAGTATCATTTGGAAGAGCGGGTCAGCTGATCCTTTGTAAGTGTTTTGTTTGTCCATTTCTATTGCACAGTAAGTGAAGCTAAACCAAGGCAGCTTACACTGGCAAGAAATGGCTGCTTAATTACTACAGTTTAGCTTCCACTTCATGTGGAATAGAGCAGACACACAATAGTTATATGGTATAAGCTTGAAATACAGTAAGTCCCCCTTTTTTCTGTTGGCAGAATTGTTTCATCTGTTCATACCCTAAAGATGTCATTTTTTTTTTTTTGTGCAGAAAAGCTTTGCTGAATGATCCGACCTTGCTACCTCCTTTTCACAGACTCTGAGGAGAGATTTATGGTCTCATTTGAAACCAGTAGTCAACTCAAAGTGAAAGTCACATGATAAAAACTAGAAACGAGCCGGTGCCTGAAAATTCAGGTCTGGATCCAGCTTTGAAACAGTGAGAGCATAGTTTGGGTTTAAGTCTGTCTGTAATTAAAACCAACTTCAGTCAAGGGCTGCCACAAATTTCTTTGAACCCCATACAAATATCAATGAAAATGACCGTTGCTGCTTTTTATTTTTCATGCCAGACAAGATTAACCTTGGCCAAACAAAATAAATAATCTTTAATCATTTCACTTTCTGTAAGTTGGGTACATGATCTTCACTGTAAAGAAAGCCTGTACAAGAATTATAAAGGAAATAGCTATAGCATAACATGTAACACAACTGCAGCCTGTGTTTCTTGCCATATAAAAGTGTTGCCAAAGTACTTTGTCATTTATATAGATGATTTAATGATGATTGTATGATATTTAAAATTACTGCCACCCACTAGAGATGCCTGAAAGCATTTATCAATATGTCTCTTTTACTATTTTACTACTACTACTACTTTTACTATTTTACTATTACTATTTGACTGTAAAATGCAAAGATCATTGGGAGAAAAAAAGCTTTGTGTCAGCCACCAAAAAAACAACACTGTGACCTTTCTAGATTTAAAAAAAAAATCCTTCTAGTACCAACATGATTTAAATTTTCATGAACAAATAAGCTATTTCACACAATGGAAACGAGTAATAAACTAGGACAAGAACTGTGACCAGCCTGGGACCTCTAAAAGACCCCTCTGGACTTGGCAGGAGCCTGCTCTTTCCATCTCAGGGAGAGCCCCTTACACTGGTCTAATTACCTTTTTAAATTCATATCTAGAACCACAGGCTGCCTCATGGGATTAAGCACAGTATGCTTTGCAAATTGAAAATAAGATAGCTGTTAGGAATATATACTTGCCACTATGATTACAGCAACAAACAATGGCAAAACATTAATTTACATCTATTATAATAGAGAAACAAAGCCTGGGATTTTTTTCATATTATAGGCAAGAGATGAATTTGCAAAAGGTGATGTTTTAAAAGAGGTAGATTCAGATTGAGGGAGATTCTCTGCAGGGTACATACTTTGTAACAATGACATCAGCTGAAAGTTATCGGGATTCAGGAAAGCATTACATTTATTTACCATAAGACTGAGATTTTTTCAGAGCAAAACTATTCAACAGTGAGGCAAAATTTATATGGAAAGAGAAGGGGGAAGGGAGCAGTGTGGAGTGGTTGCAACAGCGATCTAGCCATGCCCAGGTCTAGGATTTTTAAAGGTGTTTTATCTGGTAGAAATGAATACAGCATTTACAAATTGGAAATAACTGTAAACTCAGATAAGATTGTCTTGGTAATATTTTACCAAGGAAGCAGCTCACCACTGCTTACTTTCAATTAGCCATCTAAATCATAGCCTATACAAAAAGCAATCCCTGCTGCCTTGTAATAAAAAAAAAGAAAGTTAGACTAGTTCCTAAGAGTTTTGATTCATGTTGCTGAATATGGAAGATCTGTAATCTTCTCCTTGGAGTCTATAGTCTAATGTAACTGCTTGAAAGTACTTTCCTTCTGCAGCTGGCAAAGATATGTTTTCTGAAATGAATGGTGATTCATTATAGATAACCCTTCTTGATTAATTTTGTTTTGACTATAACTTTGGAATAAGAATGTAAGCAGTAAAGCACCTTCCCCCAGATAGATACTGTGACGCTATTTTTAGACTGTTTTTTTACTGTGCATAGAGGGAAGCCTAAATTTAGGGAAGGTGGTAAGTAATTAACTAGTTGATTGTCATTGAAAGTTTTGACTGTCAGATAAAAACTGTATTTTTTTAATTCTTATTTCCCATAACTTGGCAGCCACCTCTCCCAGTCAATCAGTCTTGATGTAGAGCTCAAACTTAGGATTCGCTGTGCCAGCATATCCTTTGGAAAGCTGCTTTGCTGTGTCTTTGCTGACTGAGATCTGCAGATGGAAACTAAGATCCTGGTTTACAATGCAGTGGTTATCTCCACTCCTCCACAGGTGTGAGACGTTGGTGACATATTGAAGCCATCTTAAGCACCTTGCATGGTTCCATCAGCATTGTCTCAGTAAGATCCTTTGAATTAAATGGGAAGATCACCACATCAATGCCAGCATCCTCTCTGCAGTTAACATAACCAGCATTCAGGCAAAGATCATGAAACATCAACTCCGCTGGGCTGGATACTGTGCGCGGCTGGCTGACACTCGTCTCCCAAAGCAAGTCCTCTTCTCTCAACTCACCCATAGTAATAGGACCCGCAGAGGGCCTACTAGGACACCCTGAAAGTATACCTTAAGAAGGGTGCCATCAACCTGACAAACTGGGAAGTGCTGGCTGGGAGCAGGTCTCAATGGTGCTACATCATTCATCAAGCTACAGCCCACTTCAAAGAGAACTGTTTTGCTCAGGAAGCTGAGAAGTGGCAGAGGAGGACGGAGAGTGCACAAAATCCTGGCCTACACTCATGGCCCAACAAGACACCACATGTCATATCTGTGGAAAAACATGCAGAGCACGGATTGGACTCTGCAGCCACCATAAGACTCACCAGTCTGCCCCCCTGGCAGACATCATCCATGTATCGAGGGATAGCTGATATATATATAGATATATTATAGTAATTAGTGATATAATAATACTAATTATTATTTGTGGGTGATGAATAATAATCAACTTCTTTGGAATCTATATTCAACTCTGGCTTTTTTTGACATGATCCTTCAGTTAAAGCACTGAGGAACTGGAGGAGAGTCAAAAGAGAAACACTTAATTTGTAATAATTCATTACCAGTTATGACATAGCTAAACAACAGCTATTACCGTTTTTCGTATGCCAATGGTATTGTGTTGGCAAATTTCTGCATTCTAAATGTTAAGACACATGGTCTCAGTATCATTGGGCATCTATACATGTGCCTGACACCTGCTCATGCATTGGAGCATACTCAATTAATTATACTTGTGCTAATTAGCATACTCATGTTATACTTGGGCATGCTTTATAACATACTCATGCTAATTAGCATGCTCCAGCAGCCTCCACGTCATATGTATTCATTATCCCCATGCTTCAAAATGGTGGTGGGGGCACTTTAACTAAAGCTCGTCAAACAAGCTGTACTTAAAGCACCCCTGCCACCATTTCAAAGTACAGGAATACTGAATACATGACACACTGCAGATGCTTTAATTAGAGTGGCTCTGGAGAGTCGCTCTAATTAAAGTGCTTTGCCTCACCCCAGAGCACGTGTAAAGATGTCATATGTAACAGATGCTTTGTAAGGGCCTGATCCTGAGTCACCTGGCTTGACGTTCAATAATAATCCAAGCACATCAAGTGTTAAACACAGAGAAATGGAAAATTTTGATAATTTCTATCAGTTAAGAACTGCTTAGTGTCTGAATGCAAGGCTACTCCTTAGCTGAAATAAAGCACCTAATCTGACCCCCTGCCATGGCAGGAAAGAGTACATCTAGCGCAAGGTGTCACTATGGGGAGGGAGAGGGAAGATCATTTTTCCTTAAATTACCAACAAAATATTTCTTTATAACATCTAGAGAGCCATTAAAGAAGAAGAGACTGAAGCCACAAAGCAAAACTTGCATGAATGGATTTTACTAGCATTTGCATGTTAATCCACACATACCTAGGTGTGAGCAGTTATCAACAAGGACAAGAAGGAAATTTGCAATATGCATTGCCCTTAGCTGTTTAAAGCTGTGATTCAGCAGGTTACTAAAGTACACACCTAACTTATAAACCAGTGAGCAATCTCACTAAAGTCGACCAAAGTCAATGAAACTACTCATGTGCTTAAACAAAAGCACTTCAATAAATAGAGACCTAGAAATTAGACAATCATGTTAGAATAGTGAATTTGAGCAGAGGTGTGAATAGCTGCATCTTCATCATATTAAAAAGTAAACCTTTGATCTTAAACATTGCGTAGTATATAGGATGGTTTTAGTCTTTCCCAAAAAGATTTAATCTAAATCAAAGAAATGGGGGGATGGGAGGGTCGATTACATTTTTTCACTTAAAAAACTGGTTGCCTCCAATCTGGGTTTATTAAGTTTCTAAACTGCCTCAATCTTTCTGCTAGAAGCTTTCACTGAAGCTCCATCTCTACCAGGGAACAGAACCATTACTCAGAACACGCATCTGCAACTCCTATTGCTGAGCACATGCTAGAAACTGTTTAAACACGAACGTGAATGCTACAAGTGCAAAATGTAATGGTGAAAAAAGAATTTTATTCAAGTAAGGCGTGAACTATTTTTGGCAGCATCCCCGATTAAAACTAGGGAATGCAATGGTTCAAATTATGAATAAAAAAGAGGTTACAGTGTGCTCCTACTAAGGAACTAGAGCTACTCACCTACTAGATGCGGTTCCTATTGAATTGATTATGTATGATGCATGAGAACACTTGATATCACAAGGAGGAGAGAGCACCCGTAAGTGTAACAACTGTTTTTTTATGAAAATTATATAAATTGTATAAAGACGTTTTTGTAGGTGTCATGATACCCTAGCAGCCAATCAGCTGTTGTTACTGTTGCACTGCAGTTCTAAAGCTTGTTCAGATATGCTATTTATAGACTTTTAAAGTAATTTAAAAAAATCTAGTTTAAAAAAGCGCACCAGGTTTACTGATTTAACCCATAGGAGTTGCAGACTTGGTCCATTCCTTTACCAGAAGTTGTTTTTGGAGTTCTCATTTTTGTCCAAAAGTTTTCTAAAAAACAGTTAACAGCGTTGCAGCAGAAGTTTGTCTGTTACTGTATAAAATACTTTTCCATTGTATACAATACTCTGGACTTTATCATATGCAACCAGCTGTGATCCTTTATGTATCTGAGTAATGTCTTCAACAATAATCCCATACATATATATTTAGACAGATTTGTACCAACACTGCATTGTTACACTTCACTTACTCTTTTTTTTAATTATGTAAAAAAAAAATCACATTAAGCTGAATCTAATTACTGCAATGTATATTAGAAGCAGGGCACCATCAAAATTTTATTTAAATTAATCAGGTTTTGATTTAAGATATTAAATTCAAATTAATCATGTAAAAATGGAAATGATCCTTGACGTGCTTCCAGCTGTGACTTCAGTCTGTTTTCTCGTGTGAGTCACTTTCGGGATGTCTTGGGGGGAACATTACAAAAATTCACGCCGGTGCTATTTCAATTAGAGTTATTTAGCAGGACAGATGTAAAGAATACGGTATAATTAAGAAGGAGCTGATGACACGGCTACAGATTTTCAGGATCAAAAAAAAAAAAAAAAAGAAGAACCGTTAGTGAAAATTGACTACTGGTCATGTCATCCAAGTTCAAATACACTGGGGTTAAGCACTCATTAATGAAGGAATGAGGTCTTTAGATCAACCATTGGACTCTTTCTCTAGAGCAATTTGCAAAATTTTGCCCTGGAAATAACTTTGAAGTTTCATTAACAAGCAGATGATACCTGATAATATAATTTTAAACATACTTAAATAATTTTCCTCCTCATCCTTTTTTGACTACCTCCCTTCGAAGGCCTTTAAAAAACCCAGAAATATCCTGTGTGGAATAATATATATAATAAAGCATTGTTAAATCCATTTCAAATACAATGGATCAGAAGTACTCTAACTTGTTCTATCATTGGTGGAACAAAAGTAGATCCTGTAGTACCCCTGATGCCTGACTGAAGCCAAGAGAAAAGAGCATGGAGTTTTCCCATATATGAGTGTGACTTGGCATATATTTATAAAACTATACTGTCAGCATGTCCGTTCAAAGTGTACCACACATTATTTCATCATCACAACTCTTACAGACACACAACTGTACTTATTTTTTTCAAGCATAGATGCAATTTTGGAAATTCTTTCTCTAGAGTGCAGAATTCAGAACAGAAGACTGAATATCTCAGGATATTTTGATAAAGGCAAAGCTGAGCAAGGATTGAAAAGACAAACATTGTTTGCCTCATTATTATCAATGTTTGTTGTATTTTGACATGCTTCCCACTGCTGGCCTCAAGTCCTGACTCTGACTCTCTCTACCTAATCACATGAAAGATAAAAATAATTTATAAGTAATATTTATAGGAAAATCATGCATTAGTAAGCATAGGCAATAATGCTTTCCATAACCAGTTTTCCCAGTCTGTTAAATGTAACCACATTGTAGTGAATTAATAACAGCAGCCACCTCTATACTTGGCAATGCTTTTATGATTTTCTCTCTGATTGTAAGCTCCTTGAGCTAGAGACCTTATCTGCCAGTGAAATGATGCCATAGATGTAACTGAGTAGCTGGTGAGTGGTGGAGTAATTAGCCAAAATGAGGGCATATTTTGCATGGTTATCCATAATGAATGAAAATTTTAAAAAGCATATTACACTTACCACCACTTCCATGTTATGCAGATTGCACTAGAGTGTCTGTTTTAGCAGATATACAGTCTAAACTTTTTGTTATTAGACTAGTTGCTCATGTTGTTGCTACAGTTGTAGGAATAATATGATTCATTGATGGTTTCTACTTCCCACTCATACCATATAAACCTACAGAATGATTGTTCTTTATAGTATTTAAAGATATTTTTAAAACAAACCATGTGGGAGTTTAACATAATAATGGTTTCAGTTTTACAGGAAATGCTTTTTTTGTATGACTGTTTAAGTAATAAAACTGATGCCTCATAAATAACACAAATGTAATAAGCCTAATTTGTTTAAAAGGATGTGATAAAAATCTTTTCAATTTATTTATTTGTCCATTATTTGAATGCCTCATATAACAGCTGGAAAGGACAATTTCTTTCCTTGGGCTAGACTATCATCTGAATTATAGAACTAAATACTTCCATCTAATATACCCACATTTCAGTTCCCATCTGGGTTGCTTTTCTGTGTGTGTGTGTGTGTCTCTCCTTTACATGAGCTGGGAGTTTTGAGTAGAATGATAACTTTAATTCCTGTATCGTATCATTTACATTATTTTAGGTCCACACACACGCTACTGTTGTTACCCATCATTATACTCTTGGGAGTCTTAACCAATATGATTGATCCCTCATTCCCACAATTGCAGGTTCTGGCTCAGCTATATGAGAGAAGACTTCTCTGGACAAAGAAGAAGAAATGGTTCCTTTCCAGTCCTTGACCAAGATGATGGCTATGACAGCATGTGCAAAATTGTGGTGGGATAAATATTGGAGAAAACGTTAAGATAGGGTGTAGTATGGAATTTTTAAAAATTATGCACACACACACACCCATTATATTATTTCTTACTGATCTTATCCTTGTCCATCTGGTAAATGCAACTGTCTTGTAAATACCCCTTCATTAGCAAAAGCATAAGGTATCAGGAGGTCTGTTAGTGAATGATGATGCATCAAGGAGATGATTTTTTCCATAATAATAAAAAAGGAAGGATGCTTCTTTGGTTAGAAGACCAGAGTAGGATAAGTATGTCTCCACTCGGATCCTAACTTCACAAATGTCTTGTGTGATTGCAAGAGGTCATTACTTTTGCCTCAGTTCCCATACGTAACATTGGGACAGTGTTCTCTTTCATTCTTTCTGTCTCCATTGTAAGACTGTAAGCCCTTTGATGTGAAGAGCTGTCACTTAGATTGGGTATTTCAGTTCCTACCATAATGTAACTCTGATCTCAGGACACTGAGACACTGTCAGAAGTAAATAATATCAATAATAAAGTATTCATTTCCAAGGCTCCCAAACTATTTTACAAACATAATCCCTACCAATATTTTACATGTGGGGAAACCATGTTATAGGGTGGTTTCGTGTCTTCCCCAACACTGCATCATTAGTCTGCAGGAGACCTGAGAGCAGAACCACTCATTCCTGGTGTTAGTACACTAAAACGATCATTGCCATGTTGTTTTTTGACTGCAGCATGACATTGCTTTTTTTACCACTTGCCAGGTACGCCTTTCCAAATAATGACAATCAGAGGGTGAACAAAATACATTTAAGCCTTAAAAATATTCTGTAACCTTTTTAGGTGATTATATGAATTCTGCTGTGGTTAACTGCTCATTGTGCTAGAAAATATTTTTTAAAATGTTTAGGGCTCTGACAACTAGGGCCAACATGAAATGGATGTATTGCAGAATTTTCCTTAGAGGCTGTTGCCTGAGGTATTTGTGCTGACTCAGCTAGGATGTTTCTGGGACCCTTGGGGGAATGCACATGAGAGCACTGCACTGTTCAAAGGGTAATGCTGACATACTGCTTTACACCACCTTTGATCCAAAGGACAGTATAGTGATACTTGTGATACTGATACTACATCACCTGTGCCCCACTCACCCTCTTTGACAGATCTAGTGTTAGAGAGGATGGAGATGGGTTTTTTGCTGTGGCTGTAGGAGACAGGACTAGGAAAGCTAAGCTGCAGAGGAAATTTAGGTTGGAGATTGGAAGGATCTTTCTGACTATGAGGCGGGTCAAGCATTGAAAAGGCTACCTAGAGACATTGTGAAATTTCTATCCCTGGAACTTTTCAAAAGAAATACTACCCAACCTTATGTTCATTTTATAAGTGACTCTCCAGGAAGATGCATCAACTTAACTGACTACACAGCTCCTCATCAAGAGCTGCATGTTTGTTGCTAACTTTGGAAATCTCTTTCTTAGTCCATTGGAAACTGTGCAGAGAATGTTGCACAGAGAAAATTGAATGTGACTTATATTGTAACCGTCACTTGAATTAGGACTGATCACAGGCATTACAGCAGAAATTAAACTGTCTCCCCTCAACCCTGCTTGGCAGTCGGGCAAATACCTTATATACTGTACAGATGCCAGAAAATGGGATAGTTGGATTGTTAGAAAGAAGATATTATACTTTTTATGTTGAAATAAATGAAGTGCATATGGTACACCATGGCTGGGTGCATGTAAATATTTGACACAGCAAATGACCTAAAAACCCCCCAAATACTGACCCCTAAACATTAATCACCCACTGATTTTCTTCTCTCAGAGCACCACTTAGTAATAGCACTATATCCCGAACAGCCATGAAACTTAGACACTGAAGCTGAGTGCAAGATGCAGAATTGGACTGAGAATATTTATCTTCTGTCACAAGACATACAGAGCTGTCGAGTGTCCTGGATTCATCCATAGTCCTCCTGTCTTTGGCAGATAAGGTTCTCTGGGTAAATGTGATACCTTTTATTAGACCAACTAAATTGTTGGACAAATTGTTCTTTGCACGATTTTGGGTACAAACATCTCTCTTCAGGCCTGGCTCCCTGCCCAAGGGGCAAGAAATCAGCTGGGGTCAGATCATCCCAGGAAGATAAGCATCCAAGCATTTCTTAAAGGTATCCAGAGTAGGTGCTTGTACAACTTCCAGGAGGAGTCTATTCCAGACTCTAGAGACTCAGACAGTAAAAAAGTGTTTCCTTATGTCCAGTCCAAAATGGTTTTCCAGCAGTTTGTGGCCATTTGACCTTGTCTTCCCTTGGGGTGCTCTGGTGAACAGACGTTCTCTCAGTTCCTGATGTACAACCCTTATATACATATAGGCTGCCACCAAGTCCCCCCTGAGCCTTCACTTCTCCAGGCTGAAGATTCCCATGCCTCTCACCCTCTCCTCAAAAGGCCTGTTCTCTTGACCTTTAATCATGTGTGTGGCTGTCCTCTGGACTCTCTGTAGCTACTCCACATCCTTTCTAAAGTGTGGAGCCCAGAATTGGATGCAATACTTCAGCTGTGACCTCATCAATGCTGAGTAAAGTGGGAAGATGACTTCTTGGGTCTTGCTTAAGATGCATCAGTAGATGCAAGCCAGAGTTTTATTCGCTTTGCTGGCTGAAGCATTGCATTGGTAGTTCGTGTTCATCATGTGGTCAATCATGACCCCCAAGACTCTTTCGGTCGTGGTGCTAGTGAGCCTATAAGTATGATGTGGGTCATTTCTCCTGAGGTGAATCACCTTGCATTTCTCTGTGTTGAACATCATCAGGTTTTTATCTGCCCACCTTGCAAGCCTGTCCAGGTCAGCCTGAATTGCCAACCTATCCTTTAGTTCCTTCCTTTCTTGAAGATAGGCACCACACTGTCCCTTTTCCAATCTTTAGGAACCTCTATTGAGTGCATGAGTTCTCAGATATACTTGCCATTGGTCTTGCTATGATGTCAGCCAACTCTTTTACCACTCTTGGGTGCATTCCATCCAGGCCAGCTGACTTGTGGATGTTCAGCCTCTCACACTGTTCCCTCACAAGATCTTTACCAATTATAGGCATGATCGCTCTTACCCTGGTAGTCCTGTGTCCTGTCAGGCAGGGTGATCCCTTTAGGTTGGTGGAAAACTGATGCAAAATAATCATTGAGGAGATTAGCTTTGTCTTGGGTGTTGGTTGTCAGCTGCCCCATTTGGTTCAGCAAGGGTCTGATATTGACCTTGGTTTTTTTATGACTTCCCATGTACCTGAAGAAAAAAGAATATTGCCCTTGATTCCCATAGCCAGTATGAGTTTGGTTTCAGCCTTGGCTTTTCTGGTCCACTTCCTACAGGTGCGGGTCAGTGCTGCATAATCCTCCTTAGTGGTAGTTCCCGACTTCCGTTCCTTATAAGCTTCTCTTTTCAAATTCAGAAGGACCATGAGTTCCCTATTGAACCAAGGGGGTCTCCCAGCCCTTTTACTGCCTTCCCTACAGGCTAAAATTGACTTCCCTTGTGTTTTTAGGATTACATCCTTAAGGAGTGACCATTCATCATGGACTCCCCTCCCTGTCAGTTCATGGTCTCTCAGGCCCTCAACAACCAAACCTGTGAAAGTCAGCTTTTCTGAAGTCGAGGATTTCTGCATTACTGACTGATTTGCCAGCTTTGTGTTGGAGAGAGAAAGTGATCAACTCATGATCACTGTCACCAAGCTTCCCTTCAATCCTCAGGTCACTGACTAAATCATCCCCTTTGGCCAGTACCAGATCCAGCAGCGCCTTATGTCTTGTCATCCCGTAGACTTCTTAAGTCAAATAGAGCTCATCAATGCAAGTGAACAAGCTTTGCAACTGATCAAACTTGTCTGAATGCTCCTCCCATGAGATGTCAGGGTGGTTGAAGTCGCTCATGATGACCATACACCAAGAGCGTACAACTTCTGCCAGCTTTCTAGCAAATTCATGGTCAAGCACTTCCTCCTCATTAGGAGGTCTGTAATAGACTCCTAAGTAGTAGTCCTTTCACCACATTCTCCTTGTGTTCTAAACCAGAGGGTTTTGACTCACCCTCCTTGGATGCCTATCTCTGCTTATAGGGAAGTGTACTGCTCCTTCACATAGAGAGCTACACCCCTGCCCTTCCTTGCAACATGATCCCTCCTGTACAAGGTATAGCCATCAATACCTGTGGTCTAGTCATAGGTGGAGTCCCACCAGGTCTCTGTTATCCCTATGAGATTGTATTCATTTTTGCTTAGCAGAAGGGCCAGTTCCTCCTGTTTGTTCCTCATGCTCCTGGTGTTTGTGCAAAGTCAGCTAAGCCTGCCATTGGAAGCCCTGGGCTTCCCTGTCTTCTTGGAGTCCCATCCTTGGGCTGGGGTAGGAGTGAGTTCCCTTGTGTTACCTGACCTGCTGATTCTGTGGTTGTCACTTCCAGGGCTTGCACTAGTGATTGTCCACCTGTCCCCTGGTAATCTTAGTTTAAAGCCCTGTCAAGCAGGTCAGCCATTCTGGCCAAGAAGAGCTTCTTTCCCATTTGAGTGAGGTGGACGCCATCCCTTCCCAACAAATCGATGTCTGTCTGTCTGAATGTAGCTGGTAAAATGTAAAGAGGTTACCTGGGTTTATCTGATGGCAGGCAGATTATAATATGCCATATATTTAGTGCATGATTTTTTGTATCCAATAGATTTATGAAGTGAAGCTCATAGGCTCAGCTACAAAAAGCTGTTTTGTAAATTCCCTTTGAGGATTAGAACTGA
This sequence comes from Crocodylus siamensis, assembly GCF_052110815.1. Lineage (NCBI taxonomy): Eukaryota > Metazoa > Chordata > Crocodylia > Crocodylidae > Crocodylus > Crocodylus siamensis. The sequence continues at coordinate 270,839,537 of NC_143396.1, read as the reverse complement.
GAGAACGAAGAGAGTGATTATCTTGTAAGAAGTGTGCACCCACAAGTAATTGGCTATTATTGTCTTCAGTGTCCATTCATTCTGATATGCAGTTGTTGTTTCGTTTCTCCTATGTATTTTTCAGCAGGGCATTTAGTGCACTGGATCAGATATATTGCATTTCTGGAGGTGAAGGTATCCAGGAATGGTAATAGTTCTGCTGTGCGGGCATTTTACCAGCTACATTCTATCACAAGGTTTACTATCCCCTCTCCCAACACCTACCCATCTCACATTTATTGTCTCCCATGGTTTCTGATCCTCACTGCCACACGCTGGTATTTTCACAAATCTTCATTTTGTATATTAGCTTCTATTCCTCCCAGGAGAACACAAATCCACAGCAGATTCTCCCTATGTCTGAAGAATGGTGTTTGTACCTGAAAGTTTGCGAAGCACAATTTTTCCAACTATTTATTTGGTTTAATAAAAGATATGACATTCACCCAAAGAACCTTGTCTGCCTTTGTCCTTAGACCAACATGGCTACAACCAACAGCTCCTATCTTTGGTGTTTTTAATGTCTCAGGTCCTGGAGTCATAATCTGAGGGAAGTGCAGGTTGATAGTGGTCTTTGAATATTTGGAATTAGCAGTACTGGATATGGCATATAAATTAGATCTACGCACTTAGGTTGAGGGTTAATGGGAAAAACAGATGCTATATATTTAGGTGCCACTTTCCAAGGAACCAAAAGGAGATCTCACTGTGATGTTACACATGTGCACATGTACATATACTGTAGAATATCAGAGAGAATCCACTTCAAACCAGAGATCGCGGTGAACCTATAGACTCTCAATGACAGAAAAAGAAAAAAGCATACTCTTTCTAACAGCCACCTCTATATGTGCTCTTCACAAACATATTCAAAGTGCAACAGAATGGTAGAGAATGCTGTTCTCACCTGGACCTTTTCATACTCAAAGTTTCCTCCAGGTTGCTCTAGGCCAGTTTAGCACTGATAATAATTCAGGACATTTTTAACAGGTCAGCACCTTCAGTTTTGACACCATGTCTGATTTTTGCCCCTGCTGCAGGGAGATTATGGAAATTCTTCTGCTTTCAGTCTGCAGATCAGGGATATATTGCCTTTCTGAGCCCATATTCAGATGGAGAGGGATTTTAGGTAATACATTAATTGGGAGTTATGAAACATAAACAGCCCTGGTGGAGGATGCTCTGTAAACTGGAAAGCATTGACATGAAAAGCTGTAAGTTGTCCACTACAGGGGGTACTGTGGCCATATAGGGCTTGAATCTGCAAACAAGTCCATGAGTCTGTCCAGGACTCTTCAGATTAGCTTGTGGAAAAAGGGCTTTAGCTCATGGGGACACCCTCCACATTAGAAATCTAGGTTGTTATGAAATCTTTTGATCAGTCAGAAATGTTGAAGGATATTGTGAGAATTATTTTAACTACTGGGTACACAGGGTTGTATCTTCAGTGTATTTACATCAACAAGCACTATCAATCCCAGCTAAGGAATTGGCCTCCATTCTCTTTCACAGGTGATTATTCTTCATTAGCTCCACACAACAAGGAGCAAAGCCTTACAGTTTCCCTGAATCTATGATATACCCTGGGACACAGTACCTTTGTGGGGACACACAAAAGCAGCCACCACCACAGTGGCATGTGACATAGGAGATGCCATGGGCAGGACCTGCCCTGCTACAGTGCTGCCTTAGGAGAATTTCTGGATCTTCCCTTCCTTCTGCTGCTGATCAGTTAACCTAAGGATCCTTCCTGTACTTTATATTTTCCAGTTTAGTAACATTACAGTGCTGTGAATTGTTTAACAAGTGACTAGAACTTTACAGTAGCTTAACCTTAGGCACTAACTTCATTTTAATTACAAACTAAGTATAAGAGGCAGCCTACTCGGAGTGATTTTATTGCCCTGTTTGCATCAGGCTTGGCCCCTCATTAGACTTCTTGTAATTTCGGGCTTTGAGAATTTAACAACTGGCAACAAGCGGGAGACGGCTGCTTTCTGCTCACAAAAGGCTTGGGGTATATTTAGACATTTAGCCTTCAAAGTTAAGTTGTTTTGCTTATACTATTGTACGATGCATCATTTCTCAGTAAGGCCCACATGTTTGCTTTAATCTGATAGGGTTCTTCTTGTTGTTTGTAACCTACTTCCTCTCTGAGAGAGGTAAGGGAACTTTAGCAGCAGACTTAGGAGAAAATGAGGTGGGAGGAAGCAAAGAACAAAAAAAAAACAGGCTTGGATTCATAAAATGAATGTAAAAATATGTGCTTATATAAGTAGGTACAGTAGATGCCAGTTAACAGAACAGGCAGTGGCATCACAGTTAATTTAGCACACTCAATACTTTACACTTTTCTGATCTGAAGGCAGTTTTGAAGCAGTTGGAAGCCAAGTAGATAATCAGTGGGTTACAGGTTGAATGAAAATTCCCAAACACCAAGAGCTGAAGTTGGGAAGAGAAAGGCTGTAGTAGAGGGAAGGGGTGATAGCCAAATACCAAAGTCTTAGGAATTAACTGATTTTTTTTTTTAACTGCCGTGAAGTCCAAATAATGCATCTAAAAAGGATGAAAAACAGTGCTGGAATAAATCCATAAAAAATGGATTTAAGCAAAGACTATTACTTGTGGATTGATTCAGTGATAAGGTCAGAGCATAGGTAACTCCACTGGAAAGCCTAATGGCTCTTAGTAGGAGAAATTGTACCTTTTTAAAAATTATATATTTTACCATCAACCGATTGAAACAAAGCAGAAAGGAGATGTGTATAGTTAAATGATTTTTCTACTGCTCAGTAAGGGCAGAGTGCAACAGCTGTGACCACCCTCTCCCCAAGCCTCCTGTTTTGCAAAGAGCTTAAGCCAGTAGGGTTGCTGCACTGGGAACCCTCTTGGCCACAGGTGAGGATCCTAGCCATCTTCAATACTCAGTAGGCCAATCAAGCTGGCCCTGCGTGAGGTAAGATGGATAGTCTCCCTGTGTGCCCTGAGCTCCCTCTGAAATTTCAGCAGATCAATGTCACTGTGGCTTTTAATTACCCCTCTGCTTCATCATTATTTCATGGGCTTTAATATGCCCTGCAGGACACAGCATCACAGAATACAGATAAACAACCACCAAGCGCCATTCCCTCTTGAGGTGTTACAATCACCATCTGAAGGGAACCATAACAATATAGGGCTCATTTCCCTTTGCAAACTGACCTCAGGATTTCATGTTGCTTTCATGTACACAGTCTTAATTGATACGCAGGTGTATTGCCTCTACCATTTCATTCTGGGCTACGTGCTCTTCTGCTTCAAAGTGAAACTTGTTGCTAACAAAGCAGCTAGGTCAGAATGGCCAGCAATGCTCTTGAATTTGTCTTAGCGCTTGTTTTCAGAAGAGGAAACCAATCTACCTTTGCAGATCCTGTATGATAATCTGTAACAATTTTAAGTGAAGTGTAAAGCAAAGTCTAGCAGTAGAAGAGGATGATCACATCCTGTGAGGGGCTGAATAGCCTCATGCTGTATTAGTTTCAGATACAGTGCTCAACATATTGCTGAAAAGAGCGTACAGTGAAAGGTGCACACATCATAGTCTCTTACTAGAGCTGAGAATTTATAGAGATGAAACAGTTGGGCCAGATTCTCAGCTGTGCCCTGGGAGTACTGGATTCAGCTGAAGTGAGGAGCTCAATGGAGCAATTTGCACTGCTCCTCCAACAATCCTTGGGTATATTCCTTAGTGGCCAAAGCACAAATCACAAGCTGTGCACAGCTCCCGGGCAGCTTACGTGAGGATCTCAAAGTACAAGCTAAATGCAAACAAGGTTTTTCTTTGTATTTATTACTTTCTGGATTAGATTTTCTTAAATCCTTGTTTATTATTTATTCTAAGAAATCATTTAAAAGCAAGTTCTTATTTGATCTGGCTGTGTTCTGACCACTGACTCTGGGCCATGCTCATCTCCATAATTTTGAATCCAGCAGCTCTCAGATGTGTCCAGGTTTTAGTTTGCGGTTTGAAAGGCTAGGAAGTTTAGCTACCACAGCATATACTGTATCAGGTCATTTTACTATACATATTGAAACAGATTCAGGTTTCTCTAAACTAGATCAGCTACTAATGGTTCCAAGAGGCAGTTCCAGGAGACAGCAATCACTTGGATAAAAAGGGTAAGTACAGGTGTTCAAGAAGCACGCTAACTTTCAAGCTTTACTCTAAGCATCCCTGGTTAGGTCGGGAAGAAGCAGAAGACACAAAAGCACTATGGTCCTTGTGTCACCAGTGCCATGTACACACATGTCTCTGGTGATCTGCAGGTGTCCTGCTGACCATCCTGGATCCAACATCTTGGACTCCATGACCAGGCCTCCTGCGCACAGATGCAGAACTTGCAGACAAGGGAGACACCAAGGGACCTGTAGTTAGCCTCCCGTTTGGACCCTTTCCTCCACCCAGAGCTGGAAGCCATGCAGCTGCTCACAACCCAGAACTGACCATCCCATGAAATGCCTGAGTTCTGCCTCCAAGCTGGGAAAATCCAGACCCTTAGGTTCCATCTACCTCCTGTGGGAACCAGGAGAGCTGGGAAACCCAAAGCATCAGGACCCAGGGGCATGAGCCTCCTCCCTCCTCCCAGAGAACCGGGGGGCGGGGGGAGGGTGTAGTTTTCTAGGGAGATTTCCTATTTCCCACTGCGCCTTACCTGCAGCGGTGCTGATTTGTAGTTGCTCTGCCAAACAGCGCCTGAAGGATTGCCAGTGAAGATGCAGAGATTCACCTGTTGGTTACACCTTGGCTGTGGGGCTCAAAATAAGCTTTCAGTATATATTGGGGTTTGTTTGGGTTAGGGTTTGTGTCAGGTGGATCCAGGTACACATGCTGGCCTCTCTCAGGAAAGCAACATGGCCTTGAGGGATGGGGTGCTCTGTTACCAATTACCCAGTTTTATGGTCCCACTTAATGTAATGCAGATTGATAACCCGGCAACAACAGGAGGGGAGACCAAGCCTGGCACCTCAGCTTCGTTCCAGGCCAGTGGCACAGGGGTTTGGTGGGAGATGTCTGAGAGGCACAAATTCAGTGGGGAGCATCAATAACTCATTATCATCAGTCTTCCACGTGCACAATCATCGAGCCAAGACTATGCTAAATATCAGAGTAGGCAACTGTGTCCTTCCCTATGAGCTTACCCCAACTTAACAGGGTGTTATATTAGACCATTCTCTCACCTATAAACATCGCATTCAGAAGGTCAGCGGTAAAGTCTCTGTATGGGTAGCTGCCTTAAGACGTTTAGCCAAAATAACACGGGATTCCAGTTTCAACATGCACAGCAACACTACACTAGCCCCACCAGATTACAGTGCTCCTACATGGTCCATAAGTTGTTGCACTAAAAAACCTGACACTGTACTTAACAGTGCAGAGACTTATAACAGGCTGCACAACTTGCACATACACAGATGTATTTCTTGCACTCCAGGGTATTAGACCAAGTGACATAAGAAGACAAACCCTAACCATTCCCTTGCGCAGGTTTCTTAGCCTGTGGAGAGCCCAGCAGGCCAAGTAGTGTGGCCTTGTGTGTTACATCAAATTTAGATATGTGGTGGAATGAATGGAAATGAAATGATTGTTCTGAGTAATTTGGTCTGAAATCTAGTCCTACAGCATTTTATACCAACACCAAATGAGTCCCCCGTTGGGCACAGCATTGACAGAGAAGCGTGGGTCAAGCTGAACAGACTGTGATCTGGATACGAATGCTTCAAAACAACACTGTATAAGATAAACATCTTGGTCAGCCCCCTGAGTGAATGAAGCATCCATAATCAGTACAGAACTTAATCAAAAGCTGCAATCTTTACAAATGTCCAGAAGGGGTAGAAGGAATCTGCACACTGAGTGATAATACCAGATAGTGACTCACAGTGGGCCAGGGGGAACTGGAGGGGGTGGAGGGTAGGAAACAGGGGCTTCACTGACTCTTGTCAGTGATAGCCCAGAATCAGGGCGCTGGTGCAGAAGTCAAGCACAGGCCAAAGCTACACCTCCACCCCATGAGGTCCACAACGATCCAGAAGGATGCAAAATAACGTGAGTCACGATGGGATATGGTACAGATGTTTGTTAAGGTGCTCTAACTTACAGCACTGAAGTTTGATGCCACATCCATCCAGGGTTATTCTAGAGTGGGATCTGCTATTTTTACAGAGCTCTATGGGCCCTGACCATCTATTTGGTTACTGTGCAATAAGTATAACTTCTGTACCTGGCCAAAGACTCTCTGCTATACTCCTTTTTTCCCCAGTATAAAAGGCCAAATTATTAAAACCATCCATTTTTTTTGCTATTTTTCCCATAACATTCTTTATTGAAATCACCATCAATATTTTTCATTCTCCAAAAAAAAATCCTAGGTTTGTGTAAACTCCTCATGCTAGGCCTCCAAAATCAGCTCCCATTCAGACTCTGCAAGATGGTTTTGAAATGTCATTATGCAGTATCTTCCCCATTTGTCAGCCAGCTATTATCTGTGGAGTGAAGTTTTCTGCACCAGTATAGCATAATCACAAGGAGTAGAAAGTGTGCCCTGGTCCCATAAACAGTACTGAGTGAGAGAAGGAGTGAGGCAAGTACAACATTAAACAGAAAGGAAAAATATTCCAGAACGGGGATATTTTGAAGAGGGAACAGCACATGGAAGAAACTGTTTGCAGCTCCTCAGTACTATTTTGAAACAAAATCTGTGATGGGGGACAGGAAAACACAGAGTAAGACAAAGTGCATTGCCCAAGGTCTGCAGGAGAACAAAAAAGCTTAAGTTTATGTCTCACTGACCCTAGCTTAATGGCTTAACCATTTTTTCTGTCTACCAGCGTGCTGGAGTTCCACCAGGCAGGAAACATCTGTGGAGCACCTCCCATTGTAGGCTTTGAACAAGGAGAGGCTGTCAATCAGGGACTGCAGGAGCCAACACATTTTTTAAGGGTGAGGAAGGAGATAGCAGATTGGGCTGCTCCATTTTCCAGAGAAGGGAGGAAAAAGCAGACTTGCTATCCCTCCTTTTCTGAAAAGTGCATTGGCCCATCACACTGTGTCCTAGACAACATCTGTTCATGAGTGGCCAGGAGCTCCTGCATAGCCTTGCAGAGAGATAGGACAGCATACAAACAATCTATATGAGGTTGGGGCAAATTATTTACCTGTCAGAACAGGGATGGGAAAGGTGTTAGTTGTATTGGGTTGGAAGGAGGCAAATTAATTTTATTGGAAGAATATGGATGGAAAGGGGGGTGACTCATATGCTTGAAGCAGCAAGATTGCTATATTAGTGGGGTGAAATAATAGAAGGTTGACATTATTGTGTGAGGACATCCTCAACAAATTTTACTGGGACTGTGGAAGAAAATTAATTATATCGGGAGTCAGCCTGGTTCCTTGACTCAAGCATTGTGCATGTGATGTATCAAACTGGTCTGTGAAAGACTGGTAGAGTCCTGCTAGCATTCATTGGCTACATATCCTCCCAAGTTTGGAAGGGCTAGAAATGACTACAGTAGTATATCAAATGAGAACCATTGGCATTTAAACAGATGTCACCATAATCTAGGTCACTATCACCCAAACTATAAATCCAGGTCCCCTGTGGCTAGCACCTCAGCTCCCCACAATGGACAGAGGTTATGCATATTTGAACCTTGAAACTGAGCTGTTTCAGTGTAGGGCGTATGCTTTTTTTTTCACTTAGAAAACAGCATTGTCTTATGGGTCAGTTAATTAAAACTAGTAAGTGATCAGTCCAGTGAAGGTTGAGAGATGGGTTTTGAACCTACCTGCACGTTCCACACTCTCCCTGTGGGGTTCCTGTTTACCTAAGGACAGAAGCCAAGATTTTTTTTAATTACTCAATTTTTAGGTCTCTCGCCTGAGGGTAGGTACATGTTTTTTTTTCCTGAAAACTAGGCATCCTTGTAGGTATCTCCAGTTGAGCACACAGACTCACTACTTACTTTTGAAAATTTTGGCTAGATGCCATTAGCAAACTTTAATCTAGACCCTGGTATGTAATTTGAACACACCCTAAGTTATAAATCAGGCAGACACATCAGGACAATCATTGTAAGCCATGCAGCAGCACTTGGCAGCATTTTAAATTCTGAATTCTACATGCTGGGGGTTTTAATGAGTAATTGGCCAACAGAAAGCAGCCCGAATTCTGGAGGGAAAGTTTGAAATTTGGACTTGTAAAGAAGAGCTGTACAGATAGTTAGAATTAATAGGCAAATTCAAGAGTGGTTCAGGTTTCAAGTTCCCTGATGGCTGTATGTGGGCAAGCTCACTGGTATTGTATTTGCTTCCTACAATGAATCAGTACCAAAAAGTAACAAGAGCAGGTGTTCCTATCTTGGCATCTGCAAAAGAACTGGTTTCAGGTGGGTATTCAGGTTTTGTAGAACTGCCTACTGTTGAGGGCTAATGCAATGCATCAGCCTAACACTTAATGTCTCCTCAATTAGGGTGCATGAAGGAGCTGCAGACACACATGCCAAATTGCAGAAAGGCAGGTTGGCATGGATGGCTGAGATAGAAGCAAGTGTTTGAGGCTCTGGGAGAAACAACAGAATTGATGCTTATTGTTATTTGTTATTTACACTTCTGTAGCACCAGGAAGCCCCAGTCATGGCTCAGGTTCCACAATGTGCTAGGTCCTGTAGACAGAGAAAAAGGATAGTTCTTGCACTAATGAGCTTACAACTTGGGGATACAGCAGGAAGGTCCTACTCTTGCTCTTCCACCTGTGAAGATGCAGTAGCGCTCGCTGGTGTGGATGGAACTGGAGTTTAGTCATGCAGCAGTTTTCCACAAGGGTGGTCAAAAAAATCGCTATACTTACTTGTCCTGATGCTTTTACCAGTAAGTAAAGGGTGGAGAATGGAAAGGACAGAGTGGTAGAAATTAATTAACACCTGGGAGTTTCACAGATCTCCTTGAGGCATTGATAAGTGAGTTATATATTACTGTGTCTTTGGGACAGCTTTTTGCTCCTGTTCAAGCTACCAAATTAGGTTTTCACTAGAACTTTGTTTCTCCATTTTAATCCTTGGTTATTCTTGGATATGTTACCCCTAGGTTGATGGTCATTGCTTCTATCCCATCAAAGATCAGACATATCTTTGTCATCTGCTGGACAGAGCTGTAAGTAGCCAGTCCCTTTATTCAGCATGGGATGTGCTTTATGGCCACAGTGCTTTACGTCTATATGCTCTGCTGAAGCATTTTGTACTAAACAGCTGCACGAGGTTCTGAGCAGTAGGATATGATAATGCCGTCTTTTACCCCCATGGATCTTGCAGTCAGTGAGTGCATTTTTTCCCCACACGTGAAAATTAGAAAGTAACTGTTATAACTTAGTGCAACACAAATATGGGCCTACTTCTCCATTCAGTTACACCAGAATTACTCTTAGAGATACTCCTTGTATTACTGAACTTACTTAGGACCTTAGGAATCAGCTGATTCCAGAGGTTTCCAGCTTGAAGGCTGAAGGCTTTTTTTGCACATATTGATTTAGTGTAACAACCTCCTCCAGTAAGGTAGTGTAACAACCTCCACCTTATTTTTATGCATGGATGTTCTCATTTATACCAAGCTCTGACCCTTTCCATTCCACTAGCAAGAAGGGACAGGGTACATGGCAGCTAATGTTATTGTCAGTTTTGTAAAGGTTTGCCAGATGGACAGCGTTTCAAAAATCATAATTCTATCCATCTTCCATGTGTGTTAACAGTGAATATTCATGGTGAGGCATGTTTTGTGAGAACACAGAAAAAACAAGGGACATACAGCCCTGTACCCTATCTGACCTTGCAAGTGTTCCAGTAACAGCAAAGGCGAAAAAGAGGAGGAAAGCATTTCCCTCCCCAACACTGATGTGTCTCAGTCTCATCCTCCTGATAAGCATTAAATAATGTAAATTTGAAGGGGGGAGTAAAAAAACCTTTTCTGACTTTTCTTTTTCCCCCTGAACACTGATGCCATTGCATAATTATCTGGGTTGGCTTAAAAGAATGAAACCCGGTTCAAAATGTATGAGTTCATTTTTATGTTCTACTGAGAAAATTTATTCAGTGTGACTGCTCAGTAGCGAGAGCAGTAAAACACCTTAATCCCTGGTTGAAGAAAGGTAATACCTTGACAGATGTGTGCCTCCTACTTTCCTTGCGGCCATGTTTCAACAACAAACCTTTATTTCTGCTTCTCGGCTGTAGCAGAAAAAAAAAAAATGAGAGGAGCAATAAAGCAGTCAGACAAATCTCAGGAGCCAGGCGGCAATGCAATAGTAATGACAGATTTTTAATGTGGCGGGAGAGATTGACAGGAAAATGTCTTCAGAGCAAACGCACGCCAGATGGAATGAAAACGGTTTATTGGAGTATGGAGGTGCTGCTGAACCGAATAGAGGGCGGGTTTAAGGTGGGTGTTTTATCTGCTTCAAGTAAACAACAACAACCAAAAAAAATGCCTCTCACTAGGCATTGCCTTACACCAGTCCTTGCACTGAGAGGATCTTATTTTTTCTTTGCAGAGCTGCACCAGCAAAAAACTTTCAAGTCAAAAGTTTAGTCAGAATGTGCACTGTGCAATGGGATAGGGAAAACTTGTTTAGTCTGAATCTTTTGTTGCATGGCTGTTTGTCCCCCTGAATTCAAGACTCACTATGAACCAGTATAAAAAAAGCGTAAAAGTTTAATGTGATTTTTGAGAAACACAAATGAACTATCACAAAAAATAGAAGGGGTAGAAAAACACAGACACACATACACACACACACACACACACACACACCAGCTGAATAGCTATCGAATCTAGGACAGATGAACAAGTCTGCACTAAAAATATAATAAAAGCCAAAACAGCTCTTTCAGTATCAGGAAGAGCTACATCACTGCATTTCCTTTTAATCAAATGAACTTAAACTTGGGTGCCCTAACTAATAACAATAAAGTCAAATTTTGTCCTACATCTCTCAGGAAAATGTTGCTCTATAGGATTTCATACCCATCATACAGAATGAAGACAGGAAAATAGTTGCAAATGGGAGAAAATGACACAAAGGGAAGAAAATAAAAATCTAAACTGTTTAGACTGTGTACCTCTGACACCTTTTCGATATCAGTCTAACCAACGGAGGATGGCACAGAAGAGAGGACAGGAGTCACATTATTGAAACATGCTGCTGTTTGCTTTTTGAAGATGTGCTTGTGTAGTATCAGTGGGTAGTTCTTTATCTCACTATACTTTACTTTATTAGGTCTCTGTAATAGCATTCTGTGTGCTTTGGTTTACATGGAAACAGAAGCAAATCAGGGGTTGGTGGAAGTGATACATGTGTATTATGTACATTTAGGGGTGTAGGTTGTAGCTGTATTGGTCTAAGGATATACGTACGTTTATACTTTCTTTACACAGTTAATCATGATATTTCTGACTCATGTAAATGTATCAGAATGGAACCACTGATACTTAAAAACAAAAACATTCACTGATGAGGTTTTTTCCTGTTTTGATTAAGAACATTTTCTTACAGAGCAAAAGGATGTTAAACTAATGGCTCCATCCACACTACTTGTATATGTCACTGTATATGCTCCAGTGGCATTTGCAGAAAAGGAAAAAAATGCCCTGGAAAAAGTAGGCAGAATTTTGCCATGTCATTTCATCTGATAACTACAGTACCATGATAACAAAGCTTTAGGCAAAATGGTTAATGCTGACAGGAAAAGTAATTGGCAAAGCCTTGTAACGATCAGTTTATAGTTTCCATTTTATAGATTTACTGATTGTTTTTAAAAATGTAAGTTTCAGAATTTTTATCATGTTCATCCTATACACAACCTTTATTACAAACTTCCATTTACATCTCCTACTGTATTAGGCTTGGCAGCGCTATCTGGAAAAATCACTTGTACAACACTGATAGAAAACCCCATATTCTTTCAGGTTACTCTTCTACTATTTTACCTAGGATTATCTGGCCAAATCCTGGCATCAGACTCTTCCTTCAGATACAAAATCTATTTTTACTTTTAAATACTGAATAAAGCTGTTTTTTAGTAAATGAACAAATATAAAATCAGTAAAAAAAATACATAAAGTGTGTTAGTGATATCATATGTTCTTCCGAATATGTCTCACTCCTATGCTCAGAAATCCAAATTCAGCTGTAGAATAGGTGATCTCAGCTTCCTCAGCACACTGATGAGGAATAGAAATGTTTTAGGAAATAGGTACTGAAAGAGAGTTTCAGTGGGACATGTTTTTTTAAAGAAAATATGAATTTAAGACTTTCTTTTTGCTAGTCTAAAATACTTCAGAAAATTAAAAACACAAACTGCATTAAAATAATAATGTTAAATGTCTTGCTTAGCACAAAAAAATTCCCTATGATGGATGTCATTCTGTCCTTAATTCACCTTTTAGCAGCACACATGATATAGAATATTAATCGCTGTTCTGAGACCTTTGCAATATTTAGAGACACATTGGCATGTTGAGGGCAGAATGGCAGGCTTAACTTCAAACATCTTTGCTTCATTCTGCACCAGAACCCTAACATTATTTTAACATAAATTGCACCTTGTCATACACTGCATTCTGGCCTCACTAGTAAACTGCACAACGTATGAAAAACTACAATGCCTAATGCACATGGACAGACACCAAACTTAACGTCAGTAGTAGAATAGCATGAGTTTTCTTTTCAGAAGGGAGTAAATACTCACTTTCAACCTCAAATACTATTCATTAATAGCTTGCAATTTTTTATTTATTCCTAAAATCATACCAAGTATATCAGCATGCTCGCATGCACCCCCGCATTGTGGAATTTTGATAATGTATGTCCTAACCGCTTAATTGATTGATTAGCTTACTGCAGCTTTCTGAGGCACCAAATTTATCTTTAATAGCCGGAGTCAGGCACGGCAGGCAATCGAGGGGGGGGTCCCTTGGCGTCGATTTGCTCTTAACTGGAAAGTCATTACCACTTAATACATGTAGATTGTGTTGAAAGAAAATTATGTGTAATGAAATGAGGGAAAAATTAGTGGAGTGTTATGGGCGAAAGCAGATGTTACGGAGGAATTATGCTAGCAGAGATAATCACCTTCGCTAGCATTGTGTGTGCTGGGGTGTTAACTCAGGGAGAGAGTTGGTGAGAGAGCTAAATAAATGCATTGATTTATACAGATTTACTCTTTCCAACTACAGTACATGACTGGCACACACAGACGCACACCCAGAGCTCAACTTTTGTGTTTCTGACGCTTGCACCTCTCTCTGCATTATTTTTTCAGTTTCTCATGTTACATTCGGCTGCCCTAGCTGGGAGCATAAGGAAAGGAGTTGTCAATTTGCATAGCATTCTGAAGACGTGAAGTAATATCCAAGGGCAGAAGTCCTAGTTATTGCATTGAAGCAGGACTTTGTGTGTTTCAAACTCTGGATTGTTACCGAGGAATACAAGAACTGCCTGTGGGGAGCAACATGGCATGTTTTTGGGAGCGGTACAAATAAAATAAATATTGGGCACTGTGGCAAAAATATAGTTTAAGGGTTTTTTTTCCATACCTAGATTTTGAATGAATTACAAGAAAATGAGAAGAAATTTCTACTGTTTATTCTATATTAAGCAAGTACTAGAAGGTGGGCATATCTATGCAGTCATGCTGTGGTTAAAGCATTTAAAATCATGCCAGAAGAAGAAAGACCACAGATTTTATTATAAATACATTTTTGGAGCTCTTTATTCTTTTCACTTGTCAGCATTCCCTCTCTCCTTTCCAATCCTGACTGCATTATGTGATTTACACTATTTCTCATATTCAGGAATACTAGGTCACTATTAATTTTTAGTCTGGGGTTTATAAATTTCATATAACATGTGTTTGCATTTAGAATTATCCCTGCCTTATCACCCATTTCCTAATAAAAATGAGGCCTTAGGAAGAGATTACTTTGCAAATTTTACTACCAAAGCCATTGATAATTAGGGTTTCCTAATATATTGTTGTGTACCTTTGCCATTAAATGAGGCTTTTTGCGACTAGTTATTGCTGGTGGTAATAAAAATAATAATAAATTAAAAAAAGAAAGATTTCAGGTCTTCTGTACCTAGTATTACTGTTCAGATGCAGGAGGTTAGCAAGAGCACTGCCAATTTACTTGTCACTATATTAATGAGTCAAAGAAATGCAGCCAGCCACTCATGAATCAATTGGAAAACTATGATGAATGTTTCAATAATTAAGAGAATAATTAAATTGCTGAATGTAGGATGGCACTAAATGAAATAGCTTTTGTAGCAGCAGCATATTGCTGTTTACAAATACAAAGAGCTACATTTAAATAACGCTGTGGATCTGACTTAAATTTATCTGTCGAGTTTATCTCTCTGCTGACTGTGGGCCCAATCCTGCAAAGGCCTATCCATGTATTTAATCATCTGCATGATGGGACTGCTCACCTGTTTAAAGTTAAGCACCTCTATATATCTTTTGCTAGAATAGAGTGTATCGGTCTCTTTACATATCCAGGCAGAAGGCAGGATAGAGATGCACTTTATGGACTAACTAAATAGTAACTAGTCTATAAGGTACATCTCTACCCTGTCTTTTCCCTGACTTCACTAACACAGATATCTCTCCCTACATATCCAATTGATATATACCTTTGCTTTTAACACGGCCACCATTATAGTATCTGAGTGATAAGCTACAGCCAGTAAATTCACAGTTAAACTTGATACGCCAATGATGCCTGCAGAATTTAAAAAATGGTGCTTGCTAAAAGTGAACTGTAATCCTGAAGTGAAAATTATGAAAAGTGTCAACAATATCCTCACTAACCAGGCAGGTTTTGGTGTAGCTTTCAGTATTCCTTTTGTGAATTTGACTGTCAATTCCTACTTTAATAAAGAAGTCCCTAAGCATGTCACCATATGACATCATAAATACCAAAATCTCTGATCTTACAAATATAGCATTTTTGTGACATGTCCTGTCACACCAAGATATTGCAAAAATTTCAGAGGGCATAGAAAGAAAGGACTTTAAGGTAGATTAAAAGAAGATTGGCTTGATGTGATTTAAACACCATACTTATTCATCTGTTTTGGCGTGTTTTTGAAAGAAGTGCACTACCATTCCAGTTCAATATTTAGATTGTAGGGTGAGCCTCAGAGCTGGCTGTATGGGTGGGGACTGCACATATCCTTTCCTAGGTGACCCCTACTGGGAGAGCTGTTATTTTCCCTATCATTGTTACTTACTATTATGCTGACTCCCCTCTCATTATCTACTCTGCCTCCCCTTCCTTCCCATTCCCCCGAATTCCCTGTCTCTTTCCCAGTCCTCTGTCCTGCTCTGCCTCTATGCTTTTATATACGCCAACCATGTTCACCCAATCTCTAAATAGTCTATCACTTTCCCTTTCTGTGTTTCTTTTTTATTCCATATCCTCTGTCAGCTTCAGGATCACTCCTGTAATTCACCTGACATGACACACCATACTTTGCAGCATCCCCATCTACCTCTTCCACCAGAGTCCCTTGCATGTGAGTGACCCCCCTGGATTCCACATTTTCCTTCACCTTTTCTCTCTCTATTCCTCTGCACACATAATTTCCTCCTGCTCTTCTATATTCCCAGAACTTCCCAATAATGTTTCAGTCTTCCTGTTGCACCTCATATTCTACTTACCAACCTCATCACACAAATACATATGTTCCAGTACCCTTACCACTAACCTCACCACTATATACTTAGCAAACCAATGATTTGAGGTAGACCAGAAAAAAAATCCCTATTTTTTTTATTGGTAAATTAATTCGCTGAGGATTGGCAATGAAGTACAAAGCCCTTTTTTTACAGCTACAGAAAGATCCATTATAAAGGGAACAATTCCATCGTGAGATGAAATCCAATATATATTATCTCCTATCCTATGTAAAGGGCAATATCAAGGTAAACTAAACACCAATATGTGGTATCTTTTGGTAACAGTAGTGCGACTGTGACAGGGCACTAGGTGTGCCTGCCACTTTAAGGCCCTGGAGCTGGCAGCCTCCAGGTGCCTGATGAGGGCAGCCATTTTGGGCTCAGGGCTGCCTATATAAACAAGGCAGTTTGACTGCTGGAGGAGGCAACAACATTGCTGGGCCTGAGGGCTGCTGAGTTTCATCTGGAAGTAAGGGAGGAGCTGTAGGAGATGGTAGGAGGCTCTTGGTTCTGGGTATGACTGCACCCTGCCGGGAGTGAGTGGTCTGGTGGGGCTCCCAGTGGCGCAGGGGTCCCCAGGAAATGCCAGGCCAGTGATCACCCCGGTGAAAGGCGGATTGGGGTGCCTTAACCCCTAGCCCTCACCTTAGTTGTGGGGGTTTGAGACCCTGAGGAAAGTTGGGGCCAGGCACGGCTATGGCCATCTGAGCCCACCTGTGGAGGGAAGCCCCGAGACCCTGAGTAAAGGGGGCGTTATGAGCAATGTGGAGCCCCCAGTGTGAGGGGGGGCAGCATGTGGAGCCCTGTGAAGAGAGAGGGGGCTCAGCCAGAGAGAGAGAGAGCTGAGTCCAGACTCCAGTAAGTCCTCCAATATGCGGAGAGAGAGTTTGGGTCAAATGTAACACCAGTAGTAGTACCATGACCTGCTGCCTGGGGTGGGGGTGAAAGTCCCCCGTGAGACCCTGAGGCACCAGCCGTGGTGTGAGGTATACCAGCTCCCCATGTCTGTAAAGGAGGACCCAGATAGGGGGACCCTGGGAAAAGAGTATGGGTCATACAGCGAGACCTGCCAGAGCTTCCCAGGCAGGGGCCAGGACCAGGATGGTCAGAAGGGCAAGAAGGTCCACCGAGAGGGATGCCCAAGATCCAGGGGCCTGGGGTTCTAACTGGCCTGGAGGTGGGCCGGAGCTAGTGTGAGCCAAAGGTCCCAGTGAGGGGACCACACCCAAAGGGGAACCAATGGCAGGGTGATATATGGCCTGGTATGATGGCGGCAGAGTCTACCTGAAGGGGGGAACCCAGGTGAGGTCCTACAGTAGGATTCTGGGCCCCATCGTGAGGAACTGGCGTGTATGAGAACAACATGATGTCATCAGTGAGGCTTGGGCTGTGGTGTAGGGGAGGAATGGAGCTGCAGATAGCGCCTCTAACAGCGGGGCAGAAAATGGGCATCCTCCTGCCTAATTACATCTATTAATCAATTAAGACTAAGGCATGGTGGGTGAGAAGGTGGGTGGTTACCCCAAAAACAGGTGGGCGGGACTTGTGGAGATTGGCCCTGGTAGGCCTCCTGTTATAGTGACCACTGTGTTTTTCTTGTTGGAAACTAGGCCTTAGTGGCAGTCACCAAAACCCATTACCCAGAGAAAGATGTTGCATGCCTTACATTATGTAGCCTGAGTGGGTTCTGGCTTTTGGTATAAAAGGGCAACACGACAAAATATGCTAATGGGAAGGTTCTAACTGGCCACCTTTCTCATAAATCTGAGTAGAAAATCCAATCATTAAATTATCATGTGTATAGATCTTCACTATCACCAATAGGTTAGGAATGGCTGATACTGGCAAATGTGGGGAAATTAGCTCTGACAGTTCTTATATTACACATATATGAGTTAATCAGAATACTTAACTTGCAAGAGCTGTTAATTAGACTTGTGCAAAGCAGCTAGTATTCCCTTTGGATTCAGATTTGGCCAATTTGGAGGACAGTGATTCGATTCAGTGATTCGAATCACTGTCCCAAACTGATTTGGCCACATCTGATTTGGAGATTTGGCTGCTGCTGAATCAGCTGAATCTTTGACTCGCACAGACCCCATCCCCCACCCACTCTCCCAGCCCCAGAAATGGCTGCCATGCCTTCCCCAGCTTGTGACTCTTTGGATAAGAAAAGCTCGAATTCACCAGATGCTCCCGGGCAGGGGAGCTATCCCCACTGCCCCACACTGCATGGGGGGTTCTGCATGAGCCCCCAGAAACCTCAGGGCTGCTGCAGCAGCCGGTGAGTCTGGGTTTTTTTTCCCATTAAAGGGCCGGAGCTGGGGCAGGCAGGGTAGCCATGGGGGACTGGGAGAGTAGGGGGGAGGGTCAGGGGGCTTGTGGCAGCATGGGGCAGTGGGGGGGGGGGCAGCAGGGATCGCCCCCCTGCGTAGCAGCACCCTGTGAGTGGGGGCTATTTTTAAAAGGGCTGGGAGCTGGGGCTGGGCAGGGCAGCCATGGGGGTGGGGCTGGGGGAGTGGCTGGGGGTTGGGGGTGCTGGGGACTGGGAGAGCAGGCGGGGGGGGGCCTGGCAGGGGTCTCCCTATGGTCCCCTTCTGCTTCCTCCAGCCTTCCTTCACCTGCCTCCCACTTACCATGTCCGAGTCTAGGTCCAGTTCCCTGCTGCAGCAGGCTGGGGCTGCCTGAATCTCTGAAGTTCTCTGAATCTTTTCCAAATTGATTCAGAGTGCTTGAAATCAATTTGGACCTCTTAATTGGTCCTCTGATTTGATTTGGATTCAGAGATTCAGCCAGCGAGTCGGGCCAAATCTCCGAATCAAATCAGCACTTGAAGCTTTGCACAGCCCTACTGCTAATCCTACACCTTTCTTTAGCATGAAGTTTAATTACAATTTTATAATGCAGATAATAACAGACATACTTAATGTTGCCTGATATATTCTATATTAGAGTCTATTTTCAGTGGTGATAGTTTTGCCAAACCTTAATCAGTGAGGAAGAAATTTTCCATGCCTCAGGCTGATTTTTTTTTTCCAGGTAAATGGTTCAGCCACTTCTGAGAATGTGGTTACTACAAAATACATTATTTGATTATATTAAAAATTATTTTGTTTACAAGATGAATGGCCTCCATATCTTGGAACAGGAACTTGGAATTTGGCACACGAGTTGCCTGAGATGTGCCTGCTGCCGTCTCCTTGGAACTTGATTACATTGGCCAAGTTGGAAGCCTCTGAAAAAAGCAGTTCACTCATGCTCACTGGGTGAGGATACAGTCCTCCTGCTCCCCTTTGCAAATTGGATTTCATGTACACCTCCCCCTGAGAGTGACTGAGTATGCACTATGCTACAGGTGAGCAGGACTCCTTCCACCTTCTGGTGGCCTCTGTGATGGGAGGCATCAGAACTAACAGTAGGGACACTGTCCATGTTGTGTTCTCAGCACTCCCTCTCGTAGGGGCCAGTGAGTGTGGAAGTAAAGGAAACAGTCTGATTTGAATGCATCAGGATAGAAAATGAGGGTGGGGTAAAAAGATGCATAGTAAGGGTAGAGTAGAAGACTTTAGAGTAAAGGCAGGAAAAGATAAGAGTAGAAGACCAGGGATGGAGACAGAGAAGGTAGGATTAATGAGAAGTCAGGAGACAGGGCAATTAAGGCAGGCCAGAGGCAAGAGACTCCAGGAGAAAGAGTAAACTAGAAGAGGAAGGGCCTGCAATCAATTGGCAGAAAGCATACCAGAAAGGGAAGAGAAAGGAGTTGTGGAGGTGGGAATTGGAGGAGGAGATTAACTTTTGGGGGACCAAGTCACAGTGTAGCATCCACTGAAGCACATTCTCTTTTGACCTGGAATTTATTCCTAAGTCTTCATTTATACCTGTGAAACTCACTGATAAACTTTGTTTCATCCCACCTCTATGATAGGTCTACACAAAAGATAACAGCTTCCCACTGTTTCCAGTTACAGGCATACCTCGTTTTATTGCACTTAGCTTTATTGCGCTTCGCAGATATTGCATTTTTTACAAATTGAAGGTTTGTGGCAACCCTGCGTCGAGCAAGTCTATCGGTGCCATTTTTCCATCGGCGCCATTTTTCCAACAGCATTTTTTTAGCAATAAAGTATTTTTTAATTAAGGTATGTACATTGTTTTTTAGACATAATGCTATTGCACACTTAATAGACTACAGTATAGTGTAAACATAACTTTTATATGCACTGGGAAACCAAAAAATTTGTGTGACTTGCTTTATTGCAATATTCGCTTTATTGTGGTGGTCTGGAACCGAACCCGCAATATCTCCGAGGTATGCCTGTACTCAATTAGCTGAAGAGGCAAAGGGCAATGCAATTTCTATACTGATTCTAACTGCTGGTGAACTATGTGGATGACAATATAGTTTCATACTATTAAATTTTTGTCTTTCCAATTAGGTGTTTAGGTTTTTTAAAATACTAGGGAATTAAATCCAAAGAGCTATGTTAAAACAGTGAATTTTCAGTCAACCACACAATAGTTAGGAAACACCAAATTTAAGATTGGCTATGCAACCTTGATATGGATTCCCTGCATGTATGTATTATGATACAATCCTCAATTACATTTTCATATATTATTTTTTCTCAAAACACCATTATTCATTCAGTGCACAAGACAGACTGTCCTGTAAAAATGAATCATGGCTGTGCTCTGAAGGAGGCTATTATCTGAAGTTGTCTGAACCCTACTTCGCTTTTTGAGGCAGTTGAAAAGTGTGTGTTGAATGAGGCAGGGAACTGGAAGAAGGGAAAATATGTTCTCATCATTGAAACACTTGACAGTTCCTTTGAAGAAATGGATTTTACTCCTGCCTCTATCACAGGTTTCTGTGTTGTAGGGCAAGTCACTTAAACCAAAATGTTTACAGGTGGCCACCATGTGCTCTCATGGACTTTTCTGTAGTGTTTTCCATGTCTCGATGTTTAGGAAGGAAGCATACATTGATCTTCACAACATTCTTGTGTTCTCCATTTTAGATATGAAGAACTGAGGTACAGAAGATTAATGCCAAAATTGTCAGATCTTAACCATTGATATTTTGGGATGCCTAGCCTACAGCCTCTTTTTCTAGCAACCCAACCTGAGGCACCTTTTTCTCTGACTTGCACAAGTCTAGAACACTTCAAACTGCAACTGGGTGAAAGGGATCTGTGTTCACATCATAAAATAATGCTGTAATAGTCCATAGATTATAAATTAGGTACCCCAAATTAGTTAAGATCTGACAAAGAAAAGTCCACAAGGATATTTATATTTCTGTGTTCAGTGCAATACTTTGATTGTGCCCATTAATCATTGCTATCCTAAGTAATACACAGTTTCCATTCCATTTAAAAAATACCAAAACAAAAGAGTAAACAGGCTTATATGGCTGCTTGTACACACCACAGGGGTTTACTTTGGTTTAATTCTCCCTAAATTGAAGTGGTGGGTTTTTAAAAGCATCACTTCAAGTTAGGGAGAATTAAACCGACGTAAACCCCCATGGCATGTACACAAGGGTCAGGTCTGGTCCTTAACTGCCTCTCTGGCAGCAGAGGAGAGGGGTGAGCTGCCGGTGTGCTGAGCAGTCTCTGAGCTGCAGGGGGGCTGATGCTTCCCTCCGCAGTGGTGGCAGCAGCTCCCAGGTGGCACCCTCCCACAGGCACCTGACCCGGGCGGTCCCAGGGGCACCACAGTCATGCTCCAGGGAGGGGGGAAAAAAAAGATCGGGCTCACCACTTTTTTTTTTCCTTTTCAGTGGAGCCTGCCTGAGCTGCACAGGGCCCAGTGCTTCCCTCCGCAGCTGTTGCACTTTGTTAGGTAGTAAACTAAAGCACCTTGGAGACGTTTTATTTTGCTATGTCCCAAAGTCATTTAAAGCGCAATATGTTGCTGATAGTCTAAACAGCGATGCCATTAAAGCGGTGCAAAAGAGCATTGGAGTCGCTTTGAAGGCCAATTTTGTGGCATGTACAAGGGCCCTATAAGCCCATTGCCTGCTGGAAAACCCAAATGCCAGTTTCTAAGAGCTTGGTTCTGTATTTCTTATTTTGTTATAAATCCCACTGACCTTAGTGGGAATAAAATTACAGTGAGAAATGCTGAATTGGGTCCTGAAAGCAAAAATCATCTCACATAAAACAAAAAGAGACAGATTCAGTCCTCGGTACAGATACTGTATACATAGACTAACGTAAGGGGCCAGCATTGATTAGGTGACCAATAAATGGTTGCACTGGTGCAACCTGTCATCAATCTATCATCCATTAAGGTGCTTGCAGGCAACTAACAAAGCTGCAAAAGAGTGTTGTGTAAGGAGACTAAGGAATGGCTTGACCAACATAGTGGCTTGATTTGCTAATACAGTGCTAATACATGGATGTGACATCATATGCCTACAGTGCAAACTAAAGTTTCCTTCTCTGATCTAAGCTCCAAAGGAAGATAAGATGGAACATACACTTTGTTTTTTGTGGAGATGGCTGAAGTGCGTGGGGAATTATGGGACTGGTGGGAGTCAAGCTGAGTTAGTTACACCCTGAAATTTTACAATACTCTTGTAATTAATAGCAGAATTGTCCAAATGACAATTTTGTCTGCAATCTGGAGCTGATGGTCACAACATAAATGATTTTCTGGCTCCAAATAATCTTTTCTCTCACTTGATCAAATACAAAGACTAGGTACTTAACTACTTGAGTCCCCTAGGTGCAACTACATCATACTTGCTGAAAATGGAAAACTGACTAGTTAGTACTCAAAAAAAAAAAAAGTATTTGAAATCTGTTTCTTGGCTAAGTATAAGTATTGCTTCATTCCCACTGTTACATCATGAACAGAAAGAAAACACAGGAGGAGATGTAATCTATTAGTATCTACTGGAGCTGGGTAAGCATAGAAACTTCTTTGTACTGGAATTTTGAAATGGGCTCACATCAACCACACTGTTTTTGTTCTCTGTAGATAATTGTGTGATGAAATTAATGTCATGACTATTCACAGAGACTTCTAGAGCAGCCTGTATTGGTACTGGAGGAAATCACATTTTTGATTCACTCACACACAAGTGTTTTCCCCAAATGTTCTTGCATGTGCCACCATTACCACACAACACAGCAGTCACAACTAACAAACAAAGGTCAGGTAATGATTGGTGAATATTTCTGGAAAAGGGTTCCTGAGCAATCCATAAAATTAGAAAAATTTGCCCAAAAAAAAGAAGAAAAAAACACCAGAAACACAAAGTGGTGGTTGAATACTTTTATATAACAAATAAACTCAAGGAAATCTCAATCTGCTCATGGAGGTCCCATGAGCAGAAAAAGGGCTAAATTCACTGACTAAAACTATTCATTGTGAATTATTCCCTTAGCTCTAATGTCTGCACTGCATGGAAGCTTGGTGCCAGTTTTGCTACACACTGTAATCTTACTCTTCTAGGAATAATGTGGGAAGATACTGCTAGGCATGTTTAAATCGTCTGCAGAGGACATTTATATATATTTAACATGCCATTTTGCTTATGTTGCTTGTGCTGGCAATCTAGGGCTACCACCTTTCACAAATAAATATCAGCCACAGACAGTGAAATAAGATGATGCCATTTCCCTATTTTGAATCAAATTTGATGCAGAAAATGCAGCTTCTGAATGCATGCTCCTAGCTGCCATTGAAGTTCTATAACATCCAATGGTCTGCTTGTTTTTATACACCAGAAATTTCTGGACCACAAAATGTTATACCATACCAACCACCAAGGGTGTATTTGGGGTAAGGGGGTTCAGTGGAGAAGTTACGCCCACTTTTTGCAGTGAAGGTCATCTGCCTGTGGCTCCATTTTTGCTTGGCCCCAAATGCCTGGGTCCCCTACTATGTCCAAGACATGGGTAGAGCCCAACATGGGTTGGAGTAGAATACCTGGGGGGACCAAATGGGGAGTAGGTGAGGAAGGAGAGGCCTGCCTGCTACTGTCCAAGGGAGCAGGAAGCCCCAGGAATGAGGATTATGGGCAGTGGCTGTACAAGGGGCTGGGCCCCTGTTCCCTCCATGTCCACCAACTTTCCCTTGTGGGCCTCAGGACTGTGGCTGCAGAGATTACCTGTGTGGAGGGCTGTGCAGGGCTGAAGATGGAGACCCTCAGTAGGCAATTTCCCCATCCCAGCATCTGATCTTGGACTGCAGGGGACAGGGAGGAGGAGGATCTGGAGACGGGGGTGGGGGGCACCTGCTGATGCCTGGCCCTCCATGCAATTGCTCCCCACAGCTGGATCCATCCATTTCCAAAAAGGGAAATGTGGTGGAGAGGGAGGGAGCAGGGACCCAATACCTGTGGAGCCACTCCCTTCAGGCTCCAGTTGGAAAGAGACACAAATGGTCCTGGGCACCCTCTCCTACCACAAAGTCGGATGGAAACAGCAGTGGCAATGGGCTCCCAGGTGCTTCTGCTTCCTACTCAGCCCCCAGGCATCCCCTGTGGTTTGGGAGCAGGTACTGGAAGGGGGACCCACCCACTACTTCCACTTTCCCCATCCAAGCCTGATGCCTCAGGCTGGTGCTTACTGATGTTTCCAGCTGGAGCAGGACAGGAGCAGCCCTGGGCTCCCCTGCCCCTAGGGTAATCACGGACGGTGGGGGCAGGAGGCATGTCTACTTTTCTTGCATCCAAAGGCAACCCTTAGGCAACCCCTACAGGAGAGTGTTAGAGAGGAGGGGAGTACCTGTAATTGAGGGGAGGGGATGCTGAATTGTGGTGGGAGAAGTCTACCTGTTTTAGGGACTCCAGAAAATCCATGGGAGGTGCTACTATGGTACAGTCTGTCCATGGGGGTGTGAGGAGGAGGGAAGGGGACAATGGTGACATCTCCTGCATCCCCATTTTTCAGTTCCTAGATCTGCCCACGCCAATCATATATTACTGTTGCTGACTGTAGTGGCAAGGTAGTCTAGCTGTCTCCTGCCCAATAAATGGCCTACTGTGTTCCCTATTAATGTATGATTCTTGCCTAAAACTTTAACTGTCCGAGAAGGATCCTGTAAGGAATGTGTTCTTACAGATCTCACCTTTCAGAAGTTTTTCCTGGTATCAAGTCAAGTCAAGTTAGTCCTGAGGCTGCTACGACTGTTGGGGCAACTTAGATGCTGCAACAACCCTAGGTTAGTTGAGTTGCTATGGATCATTGGTGATTCTTTGGGCAGAGTGACCTGGTGGCACCTATCTCTTCTCCAGGTATGGATGGCCACTGGATCTCAGGGAGCTTATATACCCTTTGACAGATTTTGTTTTTAGTCCACACACCCTCCTTACCCAAGCTAGCTTAGGTGGGGGCACTGGTTTAGTCATTGAAAACTCAACTGTGGAACAGGCTGTACTGGTTTACATGCTAACAGATAGCACACCAAAAGAGGCCTGGCCTGACAGCATTTCCTAGTATACAACATAATTATGCATGATGAGGTATGGTATCTTCTCCACCAATGGTCTCACCTTCCAAACTAAAGGTGACCTAAAAGAGAGTTGTGATCAGTAGCAGGGATATGCTTTCTCTCTCTCACTTCCTCAGTTTCCATAGGGTGTGTATAATATTGCCATCTCCAATAAGCCTGTTTGCTGTTGTGGACAAATGTGTAGTGAGTTATAGAGGCAAGAATTAAAAAAGCTTGAAGGGAGAATCTGAAGTAATCTAATAGGAGCCAGAGTACCAATGCAGAGATAAGAAGTTTTAGTGAGTGTTTACTGGGGGACAGAAAGGAAGGGATGGATTGGGTAGAAGTTATAAGAGTGGGTTGACATGTGAAGGCCTCTATATCAGTAATAAAGGAGAAAGAAATAGGATTTGGGGGTGGTACTTATGTACTATTATAACAATGGAAAAATCATTTCTTACCATGATGGGAAATAAGAGTTCAGGAAGAAAAATGAAGGGTTTTGCTACGTTGAATTTGCACCCAGAAACCCAGAAAGAGGTGAGAGAAAGAGAGTTGGACATGACAGATCAGACAAACAGAAATGGCTGATGGTAAAGAGACAAATTAGGAAACTATCTGCTTCATGATGGTTATTCAGCATGAGTTAAATTACTCAGGGATAGCATGCTACTGAAGCAGAAGTAGGAGCTTAACTTAGAAGTTTTGTAGGGACAGAAAGTGTGTGCATGTGCACGCACGTGTGTTTGTGTGTGTGTGTGGCAAGAGAGAAATGGGATAAATGGTTGGAAAGTTAACTGGAGAAACAAATCAAAAAGAGAATTATAGATACCTAAGGTGGAAAAACAAGAAGTTGAGGAAGCTGACATGAGAGATAGTGATGATTTTCTCTTGCTCCGGACCTTTTAAAGCAAAAGTAGCAAGGTACTCGCTCCTATAAATGTTGATATCTCTGCATAAATTCAAGCACAAAGCAGCAGGAGCTTATTAAACTTAGCTGAAACAGAACTGCAATGTAGGGAGATAACTACAGGCAATTATTAGGTGGACAAAATATGCAAGATATCTGCTGTAAGTAGATAGACAGAGATAGATCTATTGAAATCTAACACAGAAGCAGTCCCAAGAGGAAGGCCTGCAGTGGGTGTGCAAAGGGTGTACAAAGCATGGGTTTATTGCTCTTTTATACTTTCATGCAAGTGCTATCCACAACCCATCCCTAATTTTTTAGGAGGGATGGGAAGAGTGAAGAATAAATGAAATATAGCCCTTCCCATGGTAGTATGCACTATGATTGTGCACACCATTTATGATATTGAGAATGACATCCTTGCCCACACTTCTTAACAGCTTTACCAGTATAACCATCAGGGCTTTAGTAGTTACAGGGTAAAACTAGCATCACCCTGGGTAGCATCAGAAAAGACTGCTATCAGGAGGACCACCAATATTATTACTAGCTGCAATAAAAAAGCACTTCTTAAAATGTTTTTTCTACCTAATTGTCAAAACTGAATAATATTATCAGCTTTTTTATCCTTTGAGTATTTTTCTAATAAGAAAGCACAGAGATGCACTGCA